>NC_140588.1:995166649-997669149 GCF_964204655.1 Triturus cristatus | reverse complement strand
CTGGCTAGGGTTCGGAAGCTGGACCTGGACCCGGGGCTTGTGCTCCGTCCCAGTATTCCAGGGTGCGGGAGCCCCCCGTCCTGGGACCGGGCCCGGGGCTCGTGCTCCGTCCGGCAGGCCCCGGGGTGCGGGAGCCCCCCGTCCTGCAAGCCAGCCGAGGGTCTGGGCGCTGGAGACAGGGGTCCACCGGGGACGGGGAGGCTCTCCCAGGCCTGGCTGCTTTCAGAAGCAGGGACCGTGCCGGTGAGCAGGAGTGGCTGGCTTTATCTGCTATGCTGGCGGAGCGGAATTTTCTGCCCATCCCAAGTATTTTCACATCTCATAAACTGATGCCTACAGAGAAAATAGGTGACATTTTGAAAATGTGTTTAAAACTATTATTTCAGTTGGAGATATTTATTACTCATTTTTATACCTTGGTGCAAGGGAGTATTGCAGCTATTGTTTGCATCTACTACCCATGTAATATTTCAGTTCAAATTGTCAAAGCCTCTTTTTTTTTGTCCATTACTGCTGAAAACCCTGGCTAATGCACCAATGTGATCACTACTAATACTCTTGAATGGGGTGCTCATTTTACATCACTAGTAACTTTTGTTACGAAAATATTGGAGACCCTTGTACTAACATTCAGTTGTTGTGAAATAGGGTTTTGAACGGGGATCCCAGAAAATCCCACAGGTGTATTAACTTTACCTGAGAAACAACAGGATATTGAGGGACTACTATCTTGTTACTTTTCTCTCAAATCAATCACAAATTTATAAACTTTTATCCTGTATTCCATCCCCCCTTTTAAGGACAGGAAGAATAGGGCTATTACATACATTAGAGGAGACCTCCTCAAAGCGAATGAAGAAATCAAGGACGGCCTCTCCCTGTTTTTGTTTACAAGCAGTAAGGAGTGCCCAATCTATTTTCCTTGCTGGAACCATCGTTTTTATATAAGTAAATATGTTACCAGGAAGATCCAGAATGAGCTGACTAGATTTCTGACCAGGTTTCCTATCCCTATCAGCTGTTATTATGGCAGCCTGATCTCCTCCCAAATCAACAGCATGATCCTGTTTCCGGGTAAGTCGCCACATATCTGATGGCAGGCTCATACCAAAAAAAAAAAACATATCAATATTTGCTAAGGTCATGATACAAGAATCAATGGCTGCCTGTACATCATCATAAAATTCCCTAGGATTTTTCCTTATGTCTGGTAAAGAGGCTTTTAAAGTAAGTACATCCATCCTTTTCCAGGGCGTATATATCCAATTGTATGAAAAATGGCCTCTAGCATTTGGACCATTAGGGTCATCATTATCTGCATTCCCTCTTTCAGGAATGAACTGTGGCGCAGCTTCCCTCAAAGATCTTATTCGGGGAGAGGAAGAGAGTTCATTCCGGAATCCAATTATTGTTGCTTTGGCAGCATTAGCTCTACTTGCAGAGAAGGCCCCTATCTGACGATTAATAGCTCTAACATCATCTGGGCCATTTCGCCCTGTAGTCATCTCCCATTGAATCTTAATTTGATGAGAAAGCTTACTTATAAGACAAAGAAGCTCAACCTCAGAGAAATCCTGTATTTGATCTATCATTTCTCCTACCTCCATTTCTAGATTACTCAACCAATTTAATACCATCAATCTTATCGCGTCCTAACGAAACTGAGGTACAGTAGAGCGAAGGACTCGAGGGGTCTGGACAGATGCAGGAAGCACAGAATCATTAGTCATTTCAAATGTAGTGGCCTGAGGTGGAGGCGTAGAGGCTTGGGATGGGTGTGCAGTAGGCTGGGTGGGAGGGGTGAAGGAATGTACCGGTACTGGTTGGAAAATAGGGTGCTGGACAACCGCGGGCAAAGGAGGGGAGCCGGTAGTACAAGGGGGCCGATATTTAGGGGTCCAGGGGGAAGAGTGTTAAAGGTACATATGGGGGTCGTTCTATCAACAACCCATCAATATCTGAATCCACATCTTCTTGGTGGACCTGAACTGCTACAGTTGGTCTAACTATATATTCCTTAGATATTAATAAACAATGCTCTCTATCTAAACATTCCTTTTTCTCCTGAACTTCCTTATCATTCAATTCCTTATACTTCTGGTACTCTGTTTTCCTTTCCTGTTTCCTTTGTACCTTCTCTGCCTTGAGCTGCCGCTCCTTCACTTCTTTCCTCCACATACGCAAACTGTCAAACATGGCTGGCCTAACTTTCTTTAAAAACAATTGTTTATTTAAATACTCGGGTTTGTGAGGGTCCATGGTTCCCTCTAATGGCCATTCTAACTGGGGATCCCCTTTTGTATATTTGTTCCACACTGCATTATACATGATGGGACAAATACCATATTTGATGTACATGTCAAAATTCGGCGTACCTTCTGGTGGTGCCGGCTAACTTGCTTCCAAAATGCTCTGCTTTACGCAGCAGCAACAACAAAACTTCCAAAGAGTGCTAATCACAGGCATGTTATATATGATTAAAAAAAACTTATAAACAGAGAGAAATAAAACATATTCTCACATTACCTGCAAGAAAAAATGTTAGCAAAAACAAATAGCAAGTGCCAAAACAGATCCTAGGTTTCAAAATTCCAAACAGATTCCGAATGGAATACCAATTCCGAACGGATTACCAAACAAATACCAAGTCAAGACGAATATCAAGTCTAGCAAATACCAAACAAATCCTAACCAAATGAACAAATGAACTGGTTCAATACAGATATACCTCATGCGTAGTCTTCGCCTCCCACCTGTCGATCCTCCCTGATCCAAAAATGACCGTCCGAAGGTCCCAGTCAAAGCTAGCAGCCGCCAGGAAGATCAGAGTCGGAGAGCTGAAAAATCACCTTGGCCCACGAGCAACACTAAACTCATCAGGTGGTGCGCTCCTCAGCGAAGTTAGTCTTACCGACCTGATCTTCTCCACAGTCCAACTGCAGGCCGTTGATGGGGCACCGCGTTCGGGCGCCAATTTGTGGAACAGATTCATTTTAATCTGCTTGGTGCAGGGTCACCACTCTTACAAGGAGTAATCAACAGTGGAGCGAAGTACGAACCATAGGTAATTTATTAAGCATTCAGAATGGGTCTCCATCCAACGAGCACCATGGAGTTACTCAAGGAAAGGAGCACACTTGAACAATGGCTACATGGGTTTTTATAGGGAAGATCACAAACTAGGAACGCCCAGAGGTAAATAGAACTTTGGAAAGAACACACAAATGAGCTAAGGCAAGAATCTGACAGCCTCGGTGTCCTGTGCAATTTCTACTTTTTAAGACTGAACAACAAAATGTGCTATTCTGAGTAGACTTTATGTAAGGATTAACTATTGCCTGAAAACTTTCGAGCAAGCTGACTCTGCATGTTTACATAGCCTACAATGCCCCAACCTGCAATTCTTTACCTAATGTTTATACAGATGCGGTGTCAAGAAGAGAACCAGACTGAAAGTAGGGCAGGGGTGAAGAACGGATGAAGCATAGCTTAATCACAAAATGAAAGAATCAGATTTTACATTTTCACAGTGGGGGGCCAATTTATCGGGGTTGAGCTTGTATAGTTCTATGGGGATCCCATTGGGGCCAGTGGCTTTACCTGAACGAAGTGATCGAATTGCCTGTGCGACTTCGTCTGTGGTCAGACAACTGTCCATTAATCCCATTTGCGTTTTTGTTTCTATTCTTGTCAAGATAGCCCTTGCATTAAAATCCAACCACTTATCTTTAGACAGTTTTAACTTTCCTTCACTTTTGCATACACCATTGCTCCAGCCCACACATCAGGACATCCTCTCTTTTACACCTCTCATCATAGGGCAAGATAAAAAGATATCGAAAGCGACCCTTCGTGAGTCCTCTAGGGCATTGCAGCACTGGCCCTACAAGGAGCCCGTTCGATGATGAAGCATGACATCCCCAGGGATGTGTGAGGAAACCAAGAAATAATCTTTAGGATTCCCACCCATTGTTTCGTCCACCGTTCTGTCCTCTTTTTTTCTGATAGGAACAGCACCTCCACCTTTTGTTGGAAAGCAGTCTAAATGCCAGAAGGGCAAGGGGAAGTTACACTTGGAGGGAACAGTGCAGCAACAGACCCAGAAATCAAGGAAAAACCATCTCTTAACACCACTGCACCAGACACAAAGGGTCCAGAGGCCTTGCCACTGGACTTAGACAAGTCCAAGATTCAGCTTCTTGAGATCAGCTCCTCAAGCACAATGGCAGCTGGCCCTTCTGACCCCATGGCTCAGAGTTTCAGGAAAGGGCACCATCTACCCAAAGCTCTCCACTAGTCATTGAGGCGGAAAAGAACAAGTGGCACATAAATTCCACTAACGAAGATACATGGCAACATTCCCGTAAATATGCTTTGACTCTAAAAAGGACTATCGAAAACAAACAGGAAGGTCACCCACAGGAAGACCAGTCCGACGCCGTACAGAAGCACTCCGACACCATGCAAGAACTCCCAAAAAAAGGAACAAAGCACAACTTTGTTCTACCTGCTTTACCACTCAATGGGAAACAACGACATCCTCAATCAAGGTAATATCATAAAACTGCTGAACCAGATCCCAGCGTTCACTGGGGTAACCTTCACTGATATCGAATACATCTGGTTTGTAAACATGGACTAAGGGCACCAAAGATACTCAACAAAGGCCACTTAGGGCTCACAGGTCATGGCCCACAAAGTACAATGGTAAAGCAAACACTTCCTGGTCTGGGGCATAGCTGGTGAAATATACCAAGAGCCTGGGTATCCACATCCGCTGAGCAGGGCCAAAGGCACTCAGCAGGTGAAAACGAAAATCCCACAGGTGATCAACTCAGTCTTGAAAAATGCATTAGGCGTAACTCCTCTGAACCAAGAAAAAGCACACAAGTAAGACCCCAGCTCTTACTTCAGGATCCACTGCAGGTGAGGGTCCCCTACAAACAAATAGGGATGGATTGTAAGGTCACTAAACAAGCCTCATGCTGCAAAATGACCCAGCGCAATACAAGCAGGCACCTCAGAACACACAACACCCACTCACCAAGTCTGCTTAGAGAACATACTTGGCCTGGTAAGCAAGCTCGGTGACTGGGACGTCATCAGTTTCCTCCAAACATTTTTGGTGATCGCCCTTCAGGAGACGTGGGCCCAGGAACCAGTTCCAAGCCCACGCTTCTCACACAACGCCATCCCAACCACCAAAGAAGCAAAATTTGGTTGTAGCAAAAAGGGGCCTTGCAATCTACCTATCAATAGGGATCATAGCCAGCAGTAAGGAGCAAAAAACCGACTCAGGCAACCTCCAAATATTGCATATAACAACGTAAGCAGGGGCCACAGCCACTAGAGTGCTACTAATAAACATCTACATACCACCAAGCCACAAGACCATGCTGAGGCTCTAAAAAAATAGATTGAAAACCACGTTGAAGCAGGGGCAACCCACCTGAGTTCTATGATCATAGTAACAGGCGACTTCAATACGAAACTGCTAGGCAATTCACCAAAGAACGAAATAACTGAAGCACAAGAGCACCAATGGGACCTTGCAATACAAAAAACAACCCAAGCTAGGGAAGAGGGATATAAAGCGCCTTAACTTGCTTAGCAAACTGGAGCATATGGGTCTCATGGCCATTATTAGATGATTCCAAGGCGACATCCCTTCCTCTCTGTCCTTCCATTCCGCCAATGGTAATTCCCAAATTGACTACATGTTTGGATCCCTGCCCTTGCTACAGTTAGTACATTCCTTCTAAATGGGTGAAAGATCAGTGAGTGACCATCTGTTTCAGAGTTAGAACTCGCCTTTGCTGTTCAGTCTGGTTAGCCAAATTAAGGAGGATAAGCTGGACTTCAACTACCATACAATCAATGGAGCAGAAAGCCAAAAACCATATGCAACAGGAACTCAGCAAGAAAAAAATGAGAAGGCTTTACAGACTTATTCACCAAACAACATGCTTCAAAACTAAAACCTCACAGAGTCTCCCCAGTAACAGGCCATCCCCTGCGTGGCCAAAATCAGTGCAGGAATAGAGAAATCAAATTACTGAAGAAGGGTGTCAACAAAGCCCTGTGAGCAGTGCGGCGGTCCCCATGATGGAGCAAGGACTCGTAGAAAAGAGACTTGCTCGTAAGCAATCCGCTCGTTTAACAAACTAACATATTATTAATTACGTATTGTGTAAAATTAATACGCACCACACCAACACGCGTGTTAGAGAAACTTGCCTATGTGTTTGCTAAACACTAATAACATGAATATCGGACTAAAACTGCTTTAACGGGGAAATCTTTACTGCGCATGCGTCAACTGCATCTACGCAGTATGACGGAATAACGCTTGGAGGGACATTCTTGCGCATGAGCAGAAAGCACTAAAAGGGCGTATTTATGGCTCACATGCATGGCACCTGCTTAGCTGAAAAGAAAACAAGCTATTTTACTAATGCTAATGCGGGAAATGTATTAATAAATGAAGGGGAATAGAGTAGAGATGGGTGGTATACAGTGAAACCATTTATTTTTTAAAGTAACATTTGTCTTTCTGACTTTATTAATAGTGTGCATTTGTGCCTCTCGTGTATGTCCAAAGTCACATGATAATTGCACATGACTATGAGAGTGGACTCTGAAGGATGACATAAGGGTCGGAAGAAGGACAAGGTCGCAGAATGATCGAGCCTGGGAACCGGCAGTGAAAAGTTTAAATGAATGAGTTTGAATGTTAGATTTTCAACAATTGTTGCAAATGAAATGTGAATGCGGGTGGGAATAAAGTTTATGAATAAAAATTAAGGGGATGGATCTATAAACAATGGGCTAACTGTTAAAGGTGAAATGTAAGCATGGTGTGATGATCATCCCCCCTTGCCTGACCAATTAGATTTTGAATTGTTACGATATTGAAACATTAGTGGGTGGAACATTAAGGACTAAAGGTATAACTGAGGTAGTTTTTGGTTAGTTAGAAAGATGTTGATGCAGAGACGCTGTGAGCCGTGGGTGCTGTCTGAAGAGTTGGTGATGCTGATGCAGTAGAGAGATGCTGTGAGATGCTGAAGAAGAATCAAATGCAAACCTTTCTATCTTAAATTAATTGGGGTTAGATAAGAAGATCGCGGAAGAATCTCGAGGAGGAAGAGAGTGTCAGAGAGGGGTGCGGCGCAATCGTCGGTTCTAGAGAGGTCCTGAATCCTCTCCTGAAGACTTTGTCACCTTTACTATCCCGGGGGACCCTTACCAGCCCTTTGGCCAGGGGGTTGGTCTTCACACCATTCTTGGTAATTATAATTTTGTGTATTTGCAGATGCTCTTTTCTCTCTGTCCTCTCCCCTTCTGTGCATAAGTCATTGCATGAGTCCGAAGTTTGCGATTGATGGTTAATTGATGGGATTTTCTCTCCTAATGAGTGATGGTGTCTGTACTGTATTTTGGAAGTGGTTCACATGCAATTTAATTTAGATAAATACTTAAAACTTCCCTGAGTCTGTGGTTATTTACTTAAAGAATAGAAAAATTAAGATATGTACATTATCACCATCAATTAGTTCAACTAATGGTCCATTGACCAGAGGAAAGAACTATTTGATCAGTGGAGGGTTAGTTAGGAATGATAAATAACTGATCCTGATTCTGTGATTATATATATATAAAAAAGACTATGACTCCAGCGGTTTACTCAATTTGTGTGTGTTTATGGGCCCAGGTGAGTATATGGTAGTGGAGTATCTGCTCTTAGTACGCCGCTGGATCAGTTTTCTGGTAGCAGAGTTATTGTTATTATTGACTAGTTTGGTGATCGGTATTGATTATTGATTTATGTTTAACAAAAGAGTTATCGTCTTGTTTTAAGTTGTCCAGAAATTCCCGGGGAATGAATAGCGGGTGGTGACAGAAGCCATACTGCAGTGAGGTTACTCGTCTGTTGGAATAGCACTGAGAAGCTACGCAGGGCTGGCAGTGTTAAATTAGGGACTATTTCATATAAAAGTTGAGTGTGAATGATAGCAGAGAGTTTGCTGGTGAAACTTTGGTCTTAATTTCCTGGTAAGGGTAACACTGAAGGAGTAGCAGGTTCTTCCGAGCTTGAATGAAGGGTAAACAGAAGTTTTACTTGCAGTAAAAGAGGAGCAATTCTGAGACTCCAGAATAAGTTGAAATCTATCATTTGTTTTAGTGCAACAGGCAGAGTAGCGAATGTTTTTATGTTGTTATTAACGAAGGGCTTAATGAAAAGTATTAATAAATAAGTTTACGTATTACCTTGTGAAGGGAGGGTCAGTCGCCGGAGTTGCACTGATGTCACAGAGAGCCATGCTGGGATTGGTTGAAACAGCGGGCGTGTGACAGATGCTGCCTTGTAAAGGAGGGGTCAGTAGTGAGGAGTGATACTGACGTCACAAAAGGCCGCGCTGGCATTGGTCAGACCACAAGCGTGAGCCTGAGTTTGATTGAATAATTAGTTAGAGGCTGCTCTAGGATTGGTAGAAAGAGAAATTGTATGCAGGATTCTGATTTGACTGCCAGTGCGAGACGCGCAGATAGAAGATTTCAAGGGTTTGCGGAATACAATTTTATATATTGTTCATCCGGAATGTATGGAGAAAGAGAAAAATGTCACTAATGAAGAGAATTAAGAATCTCTTTAAGAAAGATAAGCCTGTATTGACTAGAGAGGGAATTCCTATTCCACCACTGTAAACACCTGCTTCTTTTAAGATGATGGAAAGAGGATATCACTCTTGTGTATGGTTGGAGAATTGGCTAGAATATACAAAAGGTGATGGACTACTAGCTTTTCCTGAAAATGGTATGTTTAATGGGAGAATTCTTCAGAATTTGAGAATGAGAATGAATGATTTGGAACCGAGACCTAGGTTAACTCAGCATGAGGCTCTGGAAGAATGGGAGACTGAGGTGTTGCAGGGATTCTGCTTATGCACAGAACTATGCACAGGAAACCAGGACCTCAGTGAATTGTGGTGTACCAAAAACTCACCTCAGAACCCAGAACCCCTTATCCGACCAGCATCGGTGTCCCATTCGTTATCCGAGTTTTATCTCGGCGGTCCCAATGTATAGACAACCCAGAACAAGCGACTTAGTGTATTCTCAGGAATGGTGGGAATCAGAAATACATGTTCGTAATTATTCTCATATCAGTCCACAACAGAATAAACAGAGACACGGTAAAGTTTAAAGAGTTTATTTTATAAACCTCGTGTCCTAAGATGCAGTACTTTGGCTGACATAAGCAGACAAATGATTAAGATCAAAACCATCAGCATAGTTACAATACCATAGAAGATGAAAGGAGTAATCATAATAAAATGACAGTGGATGACAGCCACCTTCCTTTCGCTAGTAAACTAATATTATTATTATTATTAGACTAATAAAAGGTCTCTAGGCTTGAATGGGGAACTCCATACCGTAAAGATCAGCTTAGTGGAATCACATCACAGGATCAGCTAGACTCTGCTCCTGGGAAAGCTATTCTTCCGAATGTGTCTAAAGCATGCAGCACTGCAATATTAAAAGCACTCGACTTTCAGGTATTTGCAGCTGCGTGCGTGTTATGGCTAAATAGTGGGCCGATCAACCTGAACCCAACAACATGCACCGTCTAGCGACCCAGACTGTTTCTTTACACAATGTTCAGACCAAGGTCGCTGCTCACTGTTAGGGATGTGAACAACAGACAGTTCTCATGTGAAGCAAAGGCGAGCAAGCATTTCTCAATTAATAACATGTAACTACAGTGTTGTGTGCAAAAGCAGCAAAAGTGGCAAGATGGCTTTCTAACATCTAACGCGGTTGTGCTAACTTAGCATTGTACGTATATAAATAGCAGTCTTCACTACACGCCCCCTTAATCGGACCACTAACCAGTAGGGGCGCAATTTCAAGAACGCAGAGTTCAAGTTTGATGTAACGGAGCCAAGGGCATAAATTGTGAGTCCATATAAGGTAAGTGAAAAGTTCGAAGAAAAAAGGAGAGAAAAAAAAAACCATTTAAAGGGGAAAAAATTATCATCGATGGATTGTCAATGAGAAGGGAGAAAAAAAAAAGGCATCCACAGGAATTTCGGATGACTTCCAAGTTAATCCATCAAGGTATAAGCATAATAAGTTGCAACAGCTTCCAAGAGGAAATCATTGGAACGTTCTGCAAAATTATCTGCCATCCAATTCAGCAAGGGGAAGGAACCCACATGTTCCTCGACAACCGGAGCCTCTAGTACCATCAGAGGACAACTGACGTGTTCTTCAAGATAACTTCTCGCCAAGAATTCAGCTGCAGCCGTTCCGATGTCCCAATTCCCTAGGACTCCATGTGCTGCTCCACAGGCCATAATCCTGACGCCAGAACAGTCTAACTCATGAGCCACAAAGGGGCTCATTAGCCGATCATAATCCGGGGCAGGAGACACAGAGTTCGACAAGCACAAATCCAGAGCCCATTAGAACGGACACTCTAGGCAATGAAAGACAGGCTGCACGCAAGTGAAGTAGGGAAACCGGAAGGACAATCCATAGGCTATGCTTAGTGTTGCCAGTGGTAAAGTGCCATAGTATTCAATCATCCGGTTACGAAGATGGAGCAGCCGGGACATGCTGTCGTGTGACGCAAGTTATGCATCCATAGCATAGTACGCAGATCAACAAAAGTACCCCAGCTACGAGGGCGAGAATCAAAGGGAGACCTCAGAAGACGCTGGAAAAAATAGAATGAAAAAATGCCGGGATCACACCAAAAATAGTTTGAAAGGAGGTCACGAGGCCGGAGTCCACTATTTTGAAAAAATGTGCCAGGCCACTTGTTGACGAGGCATTAAAGATAGTCTGAATCAGGGCCCCAAAAAGTGGGAGATCAGTATTCAAAAGCGCTTGCACCTCTGTGCGCATGTTTGCTACGTGAAGGACAAATGTTTCCCGGGATGAAGTCAACACGACTTCTTTTTGAGACAATAGAGCCCTTATTCTGCTCATCTTGTTGAACTCTGCTTTCAAGGTTGGAATGGAAGGCCAGATGGATACATCGAGCCGTCCATGCGGGGGTGGGACAAGGACCTTATTACAGCAGACCACTCTCTGTGATACAGTCACTATGTAGGGAATTCCCACTAACATCCCACAGCAAGCTTTATTATTTAATAGCAAATAACTACCGTTAGCAAGCAGCGTAAAAGACGGTGTTATAACTGGCACCGGGATGCCTTTCAGGACGCAAGCTAAATTAGGAGCGTGCACATTACATGCACCATGCAATTGAATGTGCCTACACACCACAGAGTGATCTGGAGTGGAAGTGCACTCTTCACCTTTTAAGTAAACCTCTTTTCCGTCCCTCATGCATCTGTACGTGAATGGGAGTGACCAAACTTCGTGCAGGAAGGCAGTACCCAGTTTTTCATATCTGCCAAGGGCATAATGTTTCATGCATGAACTGAACTTAAACAGGGGGAATGGTAATGTGATTAACCCGTGGATAAGCCACACAGCGGAGTTTAATTCGGCAACAGAGAAAGGTAAAGGTTCTAACTTTTCAATGTGCAGCAATGAGTATGTCGCATCTTTCATGGACATGAACTGTTGTTTCGCAGTCAAATTAAATGGGAGGAACAAAGATGAAGTATTCATGTAATCCCAAGGGACTTTCCCAGCCTTTAACGTTTGCAACGTCCATGCAAACTGCATAATGGAACGCAATTGATTTTGACCATGATACAAAACAGACAAATCATCCTGCACAATGTCTACCACAGATGAAACAATATTATCTAAGGTATAAATTCTGGAAGACAGGGTTTTAATGCTATTATCTATTACAGCCAATACTTTCTCCATATTGGCTTGATCAATAGCTCGTAATCTGGATGCAGCTTCAATCTGTGATAGCTTCCAAACTTCGTTGTAAACAGCATATACCCATCTTTTGGACCTGCCAACTGCAGGACCCTTACCAAAATCATTCAAATCTATTTTGTCGTTCAATTGTGATAAATGAAGTTTAACAGATGCTAAGGTGGAATGTTGCAGCCAAGATTGGCATAACTTCCCTACTGAGTAGGTAGTTACCGTGTGAGAAGATTCAAAACGGGGGTCTACACGAACTTGTGTATACCCCGGAGCCAAATCCAGAAACCGATGTTGACAGGAATCTGAGCTCGTTTGCCATACTAACCACCCTTCCGGATTCAATTCAGAAATATTGAAGGATGTGTTGGAAATGTATGACTGCAACGTAGCAAGGGACAGATCCGTATGATTATCCTAATTAGGATAAGCACCCAGACCCGGAGTGGAGGGAGAATTTAATTTGTTAGAAGTAGCCAATGCAAAACAGGTGGTCTGAAAAATTGACATGTGGTTCGGGATGAGGCAGGCACGATGCAAAGCTTCTGTTCCCTGTACCTGCCACGGTTTAGAACCCCAAACCGATTTAAGATCGATAGTAGCTTTCCACAGATCATAGCCTCCGATTGCCAACTTGTCCATAAAGGACTTGGAATAAAACAATTTGGTGTGTCAGTCTAACTTTAGAAGCAGACTCAGCCGCAACCTTAAAATAAAAGGAGGCCGGATTCGACACACTGAAATCAGAAAAATATGTGAATTTGTCCACTAACGTGGTGGAGCTGCCCAGCCTAGGGGCTGGACAGTGTTCCCATTGCGTATAATTTACAACATTTCTAAACGTGTTTGCTTTGTGTAGGAAATGCGTGCCATAATGTTGATAGCAGAATTGCTCATCATAATTAGCAGTATCTAAATACAAATCCTCAGCATCAAATGCAGCATAATATTTCAAATCAGAAAACAGTGCCTCTATGGCTTGAACATCCCAATCATCCGAGCGGATGTTTTGCTTAACTACATCGCCCATAGAAACACGAAATACATTTGGCACATTGATTACTTCAGTGGAACCATGAATTTGAAATTTAACAGCATCCCAAGCGATCCCATCCAGTACAGGCCAGGCAGTAATGTTCACAAAAGTCTGGTCCCTTTTCATAATATGTGATGAGGAGTGGGGGGCCAAAGTTCCATCAATTAGTCTAATTGTAGATCTTTCTTTCAGGTAGTGTCCATTTATAAGTCTAAAAAACACTACCACAAAGCCAATGGACATAAACAGAAAAATACATATGAGCACCAGCCAAATGTAAATCCAAGGGGGAATTAAAAAATGTCTTTTAAACCAGGCAACAAAAATCGAAACTTTTGATGGGGCAATGGAAGTCATTGAATTAGTGTCGAAGGAGTAGCGCGACTGGGTAACTGTGGTGGATTGTAAAACAGGCTACGGGAAATCTGCAGGATAAGCATACTCAATATATTCAGGTAGACCACCAGCTGTCGGTGGCAACAAAGGACCAGTAACTGTATGCATCTCGACGGCAACATTAGGCAAGGTGGTAGAAGCTGGAGCCACAACAGAATTTCTCAGCATCGAAGGGCAAGAAACCGCTGGAGTCATACTAAGAAGAATCCGCCACTCGCTGTAGCTTGACATTGTCAATAGAGATGTACCTGTTATCCTTGCGATCAGGAAGTGGAGGTAAAATTACTGTACGTGTACCCTGTACTCCAAGCACCGGAACTGGTGCACGATAAGAGGGGCCGAAATCCTTCTTGTTCTCCACCTTCTCACGGATCAGATCACCAACTCGAGGTAGCCAGCCGACTACCGGAATCTGAAGCGCAGCATCAGATGTGGAGGGTACGTGTTCCTTCGCTAGACTGTCTCTGGCTTCTTGTAGATTCTGCAATATAGCACAGTGATCATCTACGTCAAAGGGTGCGGCCAACGCCGCCATGTCTAGACCATCAAGGTCCGGGACAAACATTCATATGCCAAAGAGCATCATGTATGGGGTCCGCCCACCCAGAAACCTTCTAGGGAGATTATTAAGTGCACGTTGTACGTCATACAAGTGGGCTAGCCAGTTCCGGCCAGTACCTAAAACCCTGGCTGTCTAAGATTGCTTTAAGTCACGGTTCATTCGCTCCACCACACTATTACCCTCAGGTCGGTATGGAGATGAAAATTTGACTTGGACCCCCAAATTTCTCATGGCTTCTTTGTACGCCTTAGAGGCGAACGCAGGGCCCTGGTCAGAATGAAAGGTACCACATGCAAAACTTCCAACAAAGACACGCAAATCCTTGATGACAGTACGGGCATCAGCACTCCTTTGTGGCCACACCCACAGAAAACGTGTGCACGAATCCACTACAACCAAGATGTATTTGTACGCTGTATCAGAGGTGAATGGACCGCAATGATCTAAATAAACACAACCCAGTGGTTTATTAGATATGTACAACTGAGTTTGTGGTGGGCGCGCCACAGTTGAAGGTTTTATCTGCTGGCAAATGTCACAATTAAGAACATAAGCGCGAGCTTGTTTATATAAACCGCACCACCAGTAACGTTGTTGTAACAGAGATACAGTAGCTGCAACGCCGGCATGAGCAGACGCCATGCCCTTGTGAGCCGCTAATATCAAAGATGGTCTGCAGTCCGCGTTGGGAATCAATCTGTCACCAACGTCGTTAATCCTCACTAACGGGAAGTTATCAGGACTTAACCTCTTCAGCGCGGCGGGGATTTCCGCGCCACGCTGAAGATTCCGTGCCCGGGCGGGGCCATGACGGAACGGTTCCGTCATGCGCACAGCGCAACCGACGTGCATGACGGAACCGTTCCGTTATGCGCGTCGAAGGGGTTAAGCGATAATGGTAACGAGAAGGGAAACCTCTAGGATATTTTGTTCCCTTCTCTGTAGCAGCAATAGCTGCCAAGATGTCATAATCGATCTTACTTTGTGATCTTGTAACTGCTGCTACTAAGTATGTCGCCACTGCTGTTTTTGCTGCCTCGTCAGCTAGGCTGTTGCCGACAGCATGGACACCAACTCGTTGGTGACCAAGAGTGTGAATAACATTCACGAGAGGCAGATGTTCTTTAAGTTCTGACACTCGAACTCAAAGCGTTTTATGCTTAATTGTGCTACCTTTGGAATCACGATAGTCATTTTGAGACCAAAAATGTAGATTATCGTTGTAAGATTGTACACAATAAAACTAGTCACTCACTATAAGAGTAGTGACTCGAGGATCAGCAAACTCCAGTGCAAGCACCAGAGCCCGAAGCTCCGCCAACTGTGCGGTACAATCACCCAATGACTGCGTATGCACGACATCGGATTGGAATTCACCATTCACGAAAGTACCGACCACAATTGCGCAGGCCGCTGAATAGGCATGCTTCGATCCAGTAGCCGGTTGCGCAGAACCGTCAGTGTAAATGACACAATGGTAATCCTCGAGCGGGCGCAAGGACAGAGGAGCTGGATGAACAAATTCATACTGTAAGAACTCCTGAGTATGTAGAGCCGCGTCAAAGATATATGTGACGTCGGGCGATGTCAAGTAAGTGGCCCATTGTATCCACCGTGGATGCAAAGCCTTAGAATTAGGTACACTTGCTTTCGTCACCGCCTCAAGGGCAGGATATGGTGTTACCACCAACATGCGTTTACCTTGCGATAGCGCTCGTTCTTTCAGAATCGCCATCTGCACTGCCGTCAGAACTTTCTCGGCAGCGGAAAATCGCAGTTCAGCCGAAGTGTACAGGTGTGATTTTTAGGCAATGGGGCCGGTGTCACCCTCATTGAACGTTAAGTACGTGAAACCCACTGCGCCCGGCACAATTCTTATGACCAGGTTAGTGTGGTTATCACGCGTCAGTAAGTATTTTGAAGCAAGAAGGTCAGCTTGCAACGATTGCAATATAGCTGAATGCTCCGGCAGCCAGCATGATTTGGAAAAAGTAGGTTGTACCAAGGCATAAAGCGACTTGATACGCTGGGCATAATCAGGAATGTACGTTCGACCGAAATTCAGAAAGCCCAGCAGAGATTGTAATTTCTTCAGTGTCGTAGGAGCACGTAGGCATGCGCATTTCTCTAGGAAGTGCGGAGCCAATCCTCAACCTTCGTTGTTGAGTTCGTATCCCAAAAACAACACTGTATATTCCGCAATGTGAGACTTCGCAAAGTTGAACTTGTAACCGAAGTCTGCAAACAAAACAATAATGCAATCAACGCGACACAGATGCGGCCACAACTCGTCATCTGTGAGATAAATATCATCCACATACGAGTACGCATCAGGGTCTATGCTCTCTAACAGAGAGACTACACGAGCGGCAAAGACACCAGGGCTGTTCTTATAGCCCATAGGTAATCTTTTTAAATGTTTTTGTTTGCCGCCCAAGGTAAATGCTATCCATTCACTACTAAGAGAGGACAGGTTGTGGCTATAAAAGGCGTTGGAAATTTTAAGTGTGGTTTTAAACCGTTTTCTCACGAGACTATCGACGAGAGCCGAACTGTGGGTATTCTGTACTGCACATGTCCGGCAATAAGAGTTTAAATGCCGGTAATCCAAAACCAGGCGGTACGACCCATCATGCTTCGTCACGGTGAATAAAGGATTATTCATTGGTGACACACATGTTTCAATTACACCTTGATATTCCAATTGTTCAAGGATAGCCGCGACGTGGGGTCTTGCTTTACGACGCATGGGGTATTGGGGTTGTGGCTGGGTTGTGGACCGCAACGAAATCTCATGGCTGGGGGACAATTTATCCCAGCCTACCTGATTACGATACAAAGCAGGTGCAAGCACCAGAGCCCACTCCTCGGCGAACTTTTTAGCTTGGTCCTTTGGTACTGTCTGCGCAAAGGACGGGAGGATCATCTCCTCCCCTCTAGGAGCATCTAAAATGAAAGCCGGGGGCCAATCAGCCTCTGCCAATAGAATATCATACGATGAGGTCAGATTATCCCAAAAAATCCCTTGAATCGTGCGTTGTATGTCACCTTCAATTAAAAGGACTATATTATACAGTCTATTAGGGGGAGCCACTCTAGTGTCAGCAGTTTCTACAGTTATGAACGTATCAGTTGCTGTCGCCACCAGATATGGACGCAGTGCTTGTCGCACTACTGTAACTTCCGCTGCGCTGTCGAGCAGCGTTAGTGCCCATGTCAGGTTATTAAGCTGCGTCCGCACTATCTGTGGAATACCTCGCTGTTAGCGCAGCAACTTTTTTCTTCTGAAACGGGGGTCATTGATGTGCAGACTCGTCCTGCTTGCCTTTGCCGTCAGTCTGACGGGGTTGCTCACGACTTTGGGCACCCCTTCCTTTCCCACAGTCTCCGCCACCGGATTGTGAAGCCGATGTTTCCCGTGAAGAACGAGGAGAGCGTTGTTCAGAAACCTGAAACCTATCAGGTGACTTAATACTAGATCGATCGCGCAGATCATATGTGCGTTCACTAGACGACTGTACGGGTGAGGCAGGACGAGACCCTTGTTTCTGTTGCTGCTTCCCCTGTTTCTTTGGTCGCCAATTTTCTTTAGGAAAATTGGGGCGTTCGTCTTTAGTAGACGAGCTCACCTTAGTTTGCTGTACTATATCAGGAATTATCACAGTAGGTTTAACACCTAAGGCACTGCGGCCTATGGTCCTATAGGCTTCGGCAATTATTTTAGCGAACTTCTTAGGCCTGTCGAGTTTGTCCACGTGGTCCAGCTTATTAGCTACTTGGAACTGCATGGCATCGCCTTTGAGGTAGCCCATTACCATGGAAGCAACCACATCGAACACTCCGACAAGCCTCATTCCCGAATCAACAGCAGCCTCCGCTCCATGATTCTCTTGAACACGTTTAATGACGGAGGGTAGTACAGACATAGACGGAGTGGCGAAGCACTTCGAGTAGGTCGTGGCAAAGACCTTGCCCCAGTTTGCGCAATCGGCCATATCTGGGACCAAGTCTTTCGGCAAACTAATGGTGAGAATCCTGTGTTTCTCCACAGGAGATGTCTGCGGAAAAACTGCCTCCAGTTGGTAAAATTTTTCAGCAAGCCAATAAGGTAAATCATCCTTATTTTGGGGGCGCTTGCCCATTACCGAATTAACCATAACAGGACTAATAACCACCGCGTGGTGGTCTGTTGGTTGTCCTGCAACAGCAGGTGCCCCCACCTGCACGTTGCGTGACACGTACTGCACTAAAGCCCTATGAACTGTAATCAGGGCTGTGTGTAGTACCCGCAACTCAGTCACCGCCACCATGAGATAGTGGGGATGAGGCGTAAATCCGGCTAGCACCGGCCATGTGGCCCCTGCAATAGACAATGGGCCCATTCTAGCCGGTGCAACCGCATGGGGAAGGGCGCCATTAAACCAAATGGTATGCTGCCAGGCAGAAATAGGAATTTCTTGTGTCCTATACGGCGTATAGATCGCAGGTAGCTGCGTGGGAGTATAGGAATGAAACGTATCATCATCTGCATCCACCGCCGGAAAGGTCACCCAAGAGTAAAACAACTCATAAGGGTAAGACGCATCAGCGCTCATCACAAAAATAACAGCCATCCCATCATCCGGCACCCCATACGTCGTCAAATGACGGTGCAGAGGTGCACGACTATGTGCGGCTATATCAACCGCCATAAGGACACACTAAAGAGTATCACCGATATCAACAGTAGCACTGGGGTTCAGTAAAAATAACCTTTTTAATGATCTAGCTTGAAAGAACCTATTAGTCAAAACACAGATAGGTGAAACCCGTCACTCCCGTTAACCGGAAACAAGAGTGAATTGTGGTGCACCAAAAACTCACCTCAGAACCCAGAACCCCTTATCCGACCAGCATCAGTGTCCCATTCGTTATCCGAGTTTTATTTAGGCGGTCCCAATGTATAGACAACCCAGAACAAGCGACTTAGTGTATTCTCAGGAATGGTGGGAATCAGAAATACCTGTTCGTAATTATTCTCATATCAGTCAACAACAGAATAAACAGAGACACGGTAAAGTTTAAAGAGTTTATTTTATAAACCTCGTGTCCTAAGATGCAGTACTTTGGCTAACATAAGCAGACAAATGATTAAGATCAAAACCATCAGCATAGTTACAATACCATAGAGGGTGAAAGGAGTAATCATAATAAAATGACAGTGGATGACAGCCACCTTCCTTTCGCTAGTAAACTAATATTATTATTATTAGACTAATAAAAGGTCTCTAGGCTTGAATGGGGAACCCCAAACCGTAAAGATCAGCTTAGTGGAATCACATCACAGGATCAGCTAGACTCTGCTCCTGGGAATGCTCTTCTTCCGAATGTGTCTAAAGCATGCAGCACTGCTATATTAAAAGCACTCGACTTTCAGGTATTTTCAGCTGCGTGCGTGTTATGGCTAAATAGTGGGCCGATCAACCTGAACCCAACAACATGCACCGTCTAGCGACCCAGACTGTTTCTTTACACAATGTTCAGACCAAGGTCGCTGCTCACTGTTAGGGATGTGAACAACAGACAGTTCTCATGTGAAGCAAAGGCGAGCAAGCATTTCTCAATTAATAACATGTAACTACAGTGCCATGTGCAAAAGCAGCAAAAGTGGCAAGATGGCTTTCTAACATCTAACGCGGTTGTGCTAATTTAGCATTGTACGTATATAAATAGCAGTCTTCACTACAGAGGCATATGAACGAGAGAAGTGTAGAAATGGGAAATATAGAGGATTTCCCCCCAGATATTTGCACGAGTCGCGCGAAGGTCAGATGAAACAATGGAGAAGAGCTATGGTATCAGAGGGCTTATATTCAGTGCTAATGGCAGAGGAACTCTGGAGGCAAGTGTAAGGAGAAAACGAAACACATAAATGTGGCAGGATATGGTGAATCAGATGATAAATTAATAGAGGATATTTTAACTAAAAATCCTCCCCCGTACCAAGAAGGACCCAGTAGAATCACCCCAAGTGCACCAGTAATGGGCACACCCTTATTTCCTCAAATTGTACATGATACATCAGTCAATAGGGTACTTCATGATAAAGAAAGAGAAGCGTTGAATAAAAATAGAGAAGAGTTAATACAGAAAATAAATCAGTTGAACTTGAATGCAGAAGCTTTGACAGTACCAGTAACTATAGATCCTGTTATTCCATTATATAGAGATAAAATGAGTTGCCCAAAACCTCAAGCTGTAACCATTTCCTTGAATAACACCAGAAAAAAAATAATAATAACAGAAGATCAAGCTAGTGAGTGCGATTCAGTCATTTCATTAATGGACCTTCCTATAAGGGAGACTGTAATTGAAACATCGAAAAGAGTCACACCTGTAAATTTGAAAGAAAAGGGGTCCATGACATCTCTAGGAACTAGAAGTTCAATAGCGGTCCCTCCAGAAGATTTGGAAAGATGGGCACAGGGAATAGAAAGATGAAGCTCAGTACTGAAGATTTTAGATATTTACAAATTGAAAGTGGAACTGGAAGAGATGATAGCTGGAAACGTGGGAATAGAAAGATTGAACCTATACAGTGAGGAAGAGTTGTTGTTTTTATGTAGGAGTATAACTAGAAATGCAAAGGTGTATCATGAGAAATTGACAGAGATGGCTTCAGAGATTGGGGTGGAAATAGGGAGATCAAAATTATTGCAGAAACCATACAGAGGGGAGTTTACTGATAAGGATTTGGAAAATATGAATGTGTCTGGTGGAAAACTACAGATAAAAGAGTTAATGACCATTTTGCAGAAGTGGGGAGACATTGACAAGTGAAGAACTAGGTGGAGAAGGAAGAAGGAGGAAGCACAATAGAGAGGTAGCAAGAAATAAGTTTCCTTGTCATGGGTGCGGAAAGCTTGGACATTGGAAGAACGAGTGTAAGAATATTCAGAATAATAATGTGCCAAATCAAAATTTAAATCCACAGACACAGAATGAAGAGATTATGAGTCAGCCGCAGCAGGTAGTTACTCCACACTATCAGGGGCCACCAGCTCCTATGCCAGATTTTGTGAACCCACCAAAATTAAGTGCGGACGCCGGATTTCAAGGAGGAAGTGGTAAGGAAAATTCTGTAGTTTCACAATATCTTTTACAGAATAGAAGTGATGAAGAGGAGTACGTGCAATGACGGTGCCTGAGAGGGGAGTAAGAGGAGGGCTTACTAGGTGCATCCTTGGCGGTAGATCAGTCAGGTCCATTTATTGATGGGAAAGTGGAAGGAAATTATATCACTTTTCCATTGGATACTGGTGCTACCCGGTCTACTGTGAGAACAGCAGACATCCCAAACCTACCCCTCTTGGGAGAAAGCATCCAAGTAGTTGGAGTGTCGAATCAACAGAATAGAACCCCAATCACGAAGCCAATCGAAGTACATACTGGAAATTTTAAAGAAATGTATCGATTTGTAGTGTGTGATTCTAGTCCAGTACATCTGTTAGGATGAGACCTGTTGTGCAAAATGAACTGCACAATCTATTGTACACCGGATGGTGTCGCTTTCCAAACTCCTGATGAGGAAGTTGTATATAAAATGTTATTAGCCAAACAAGGTACAGGGTTAGATGGAATGTTTTCTTTGATGACTGAAAGTGAATTGCCTGAAGAATTGAGAACCACAATAAACCCCAGTGTATGGGATTTTACAGGAAAAGATATTGGACTCATGGAAAATGTAGATCCAGTAAAATTAACAGTGAAAGAAGGAGCAGGTTATCCAAACACACGACCGTACAAAATGAGTCCAGAAGTAAAAGCAGGAGTTGCTCCAGAAATTGACCGAATGATTAAACTAGGAATTTTGAAAGAGATAATGAGTAGTCCTTGTAATTCACCAATAATGGGACTTAAAAAGCCTAGCGGGAAATACAGAATAGTGCAGGACCTGAGAGAGATTAACAAAAGTGTGGTACCTTGTTGCCCAGTAGTGCCCAATCCGGCAGTGATGCTTTATCAGGTACCATGGAATGCAGGCTGGTTTACTGTAAATGACTTATGCCAAGCCTTCTTTTCTATCCCTTTACACCCAGACAGTCAGTATTTGTTTGCATTTAAGTTTATGGACCGTGTCTTGGCATGGTGCCGAGTTCCTCAAGAGTATACAGAAAGTCTCTTGATCTTCAATCAAATCCTGAAAAAGTGTCAAGAGACATTGGTAATGCCTGAAACTCAGTTTTGGTTCAGTATATTGATGACCTACTGGTGGCATTAAAATCACGAGAGGATTGTGTCACGGATACAATTGCTTTACTGAACCATTTGGCCGAAGGAGGACACAAGGTGTCTCCAGAGAAATTGCAGTTCTGTCAGCAAGAAGGAAAATATTTAGGCCACAAAATAGAAAGAAGAGTGCGAAAAGTTACACCAGAAAGAATAAAAATAATAAAACAAATGCAGTTACCAAAAACACAAAAAGAGATGAGAATGTTTCTCGGAGTAGTGGGGTACTGTAGGCAGTGGATTTTGGGATTTTCCCTGCTAGCAAAACCATTAATTCAATTGACCCGAAAGAGAGCAAAAGATCCGATTGTCTGGAACGATGAGCGCGTGGAAGCATTTGTGAAGTTGCGAAATAGTCTGTGTGAGGCCCCTGCCTCAGGCATGCCCGATTATACAAAAGAGTTTGCATTGTTCTGTTGTGAGAGAGAAGGTTGTGCACTTTCAGTTTTAACTCAAAGACATGGATTGAGCCGACGTCCAGTAGCATATTTTTCTGCTACTTTGGATCCTGTAGCTTCAGCTTTACCCGGCTGCTTAAAAGCAGTAGCTGCTACTTGTATGAGTCTGGAGCCGAGTGAGTCGATTGTGATGAGACATTCAGTCAAAATCTATGTTCCACATTCAGTTGAGATTCTTTTAACAAGAAATCGAACACAGCACCTTACCCCTATTTGGATAACTAAGTATGAAAGAGTGATTCTGGGAGCAGAAAATGTGACAGTAATCAGGTGTACAATCCAGAATCCTGCTACCCTATTACCAGACCCGTGCTGTGAGAAAGTGAAAGATGAAGTAGATCATGATTGTCTGGATGTGACTGAGATGTGTACTAAGCCATGTCCCGACATAAAGGGAACACCCTTGAAAGAGCCAGATCATGAACTATTTGTCGATGGCTCTTGTTTAAGAACTGAAGAAGGAGGACTCAGTGCAGCTTATGCTGAATGTAAAGTCACGGGGTCATTGAACCATCCTATTTACTAGAGTCAAGTCTGCACAAGTAGCTGAATTGATGGCCTTAACAAAGGCATGCAAAATTGGGAAAAATTGGAAAATAACCATATTTACTGATAGTCAATATGGTTTTGGAGTTGTGCATGACTTCGGCCAGCTCTGGATGCAGAGGGGATTTCTGACTTCTTCAGGATCTCCTATACGTAATGGCAAAAATGTAAAAGAATTATTGGAAGCAATACAAATGCCAAACGAAATAGCAGTGGTTAAGTGCGCTGCACACCAGTCAGAAAATGACTATGTGACGGCAGGTAGCCGATATGCTGACCAAATTGCTCAATATTGTGCAAGAAATAAAATGGCACTTAAACGAAAGATTGAAACTAGTGAAATCAGGTGCCAACTTATGTTTTTCTCAGCACTAGAAACATGGGATGAGGTTAAGCAGTTGCAGGAACAAGTTGAGGCGAAAGAAAAGGAGATCTGGATAAGGTCAGGTTGCAAAAAAGGACAGGAGATGATGTTTGGGTGTACACTGATGGCAGACCAGTAATGCCAGATTGTTTTCTCTCCCAAATGGCAAGAATGTATCATGGAGACACACATGTTGGTAGGGACACTATAACTAGGCTATTCAGACAGAATTGGTACAATCCAAAGTTCAGGGTAGTCGCAGAGAGCCTTTGCCAAAGATGCTTAATTTGTCAGCAGCTAAATCCAGGTAGCAAGACAGTGGTCAGTTGGGGAAAAATTGGAAAGGCAGAAGGTCCATTCACAAGATTGCAATTAGATTTTATTGAGGTATAACTTATCTCCACACCAAGGATTAAAATATGTACCTGTCATAGTGTGCCTGTTCTCGAGATGGGTACAGACATATCCCACAAGAACAAATGACAGCCTCACAGTGGCTAAATTACTGTTGAGGGAACTGATACCTCGGTTCGGTTTCCCAGTGACTTTGGAATCAGATAGAGGACCTCATTTTAATAATGAAATAATTTGATAAATCTGTGAAGCATTCAAAATTGAACAAAAACTGCACTGTGCATACCGTCCAGAGGCTTCTGGAGTGGTTGAACAATGAAATGGCACAATCAAGTCAAGGTTAGGAAAAGTGTGCGCATCCACATCACTGAAATGGCCAGATGCATTGCCTCTTGTGTTGATGGGACTCCGGAGTATTCCTGACAGAAAGACAGGATTGAGTCCGCATAAAATCCTAATGGGAAGGGCAATGAGACAAGCATTTGTTCCTGGACATAAATTAATGAATATAACTGATCATTTGGTATTGGACTATTGCAAAGAATTGGCTGACCTAGTGCGTTCTGGCTCTCACCAGGTTGGAGAAGATGCAGTTGCCAGGCAGCCAATGCGAGCGCATGATTTGAATCCAGGAGACTGGGTGGTAGTGGAAAAACATGCCAGAAAGTCGTGCTTAGCACCCAGGTGGGATGAACACGTCAAGTCATACTGGTCACTACTACAGCAGTGAAGTGTGCAGGTTTACCCAATTGGATCAATGCGAGCCATACCAAAAGAGTTCCAGGCCCCACTGAGAAAGAAAAGCAACTGATTGAACCTGTTGAGACTGCTGAAGGTTGTGAAGTTGGAGAATCTAGAGTGATAGATTCTGAAGTGATAGACGAAGAACAACCGAGTACAAGTCAGTGGGAATGGATACCAGTGATTGACACACCTGAAGTTGTTATTCAAACAAGAAGCAGAACAAGATTAGAGAGTCATGAAGGTAGTGAGGACCAGATAGGTGAAGAAGAACACGCTCAGGTAGAAGAGAACAAAACTACCAGAAACCTTGAGCAGCACCAAATAGGGAGAGAAGAACATACTCAGGCAGAGCTGAACAGATCTATTCAAAGACCTGAGAAGGGAACAGACAGGTAAAGAAGAACACATTCAGGGAGAAGAAGAACAGATTGTAATAAGACCTGAACAGCACCAGTTAGGAGAAGAAGAACAAGTTTGGATAGAAGAAAAAGATCAATTTGAACTAAGACCCGAACAGGACCAGATAGAGGAAGAAGAACAGGTTCAGGCGGATGACATAAGGACTGAACAGGAACAGGTAGAAAGTGATTCAGAAGAAGAACGGAGTGTGTCTAAACACCCTGAATATAAGAGAACTTTAGAAAAAGACGAAGAGGGTGAGAGGGCAGTTCAAATTAAAAGGGTCAGAAAAGGTGACAACTGGCCAGGTGGAGGGAAAGGATTAAGATACTATCTGAGGAAAACACGAGAAACACCAGAGCAAGTGAATGAGGTTACTAGTCAAACTAAGTCAACATAGTCGATTTGTGAGAAACCATCAAAGTCCAAGACTGAGAAATCTGCACAACAAATACAAGGGTCCCGAGTGGACCTATGTAATTCTTGAAGAATTTGGAAATTTAGACTTAAGTGAAGAGTCTGAAGAAGTAGATGCTTCACAGATTGATGAAGGGAAAGTGAGGCCACATTGAAAACGAAAATGTGAGATTCCTAGTGAAATAAAGAAAAGAAGAGAAATCTTCTTAGACTAGAATGGCTAAAAACTAAGGGACATATTATCAAGGGCTGGCGATAATATTATCACCGCTTTTGCGTCCGTTTTCGGGCGAAAAGCGGCGATAATATTATCGCTTTATTTACAAGGACACGCTAATGTGCGTTTCCTTGTTTTAGCGCCCGTTGTCAGCACGCCTCGCATCGCATCGTTAATGAGATGCAAAGGAGGCATGCCTGACAATACTCCATGGGAAGATATTGCTAAACCAGCGTCGCAATATTTACAAGGACCCCAAATCCAGCGTAGAGATAATCTTAATCACGCTAACGCACCCTCAGCTCTGGATTTTAACATCTGTTAAAATTCAGACTAGGGTATACTTTACATGGGATGTGATTATGTGGTTACGACCACATGCTCGTATCAGCAATGTTTTTGCTGTTTTTGGGTGAACATCGCTGGTTTTCCAGCGATGTTTGCCCATTTTTGCGCTAACGCTGGAATATTTATCACCTAGGTTATACACGTTGTAAATAACGCGCTAACCAGGCGTTAAATATCAGCGATAGATGGCGATAAATATGAAAACGCTAAGCGCGCTTTGCGATATTTATCGCCGTCTGTTGTTAATATGCCCCGAAGTCACTGAGCGTCCAAAACGAAGATTTAAACAAAGATGCTGTAGAGGTTGTATATGGAGCATTTTGTTAGTAATCTCAATATGGCTATTACTAACAGTAGCAGTGCCTTATTTGATGATAACAAGTAAAAAGAATGCTACAGTTACTGATGGAAGGGTAGATACAGCGAAAGGAGATAGAGTAGGATTAGAAGCATCAGATGAGATAGATTGTCATCACACAGTATTAGATAATAATACATCTTTAAATGTTTTCACAAAATGTATTTCAGTTTATGATTACAATGGAGATTAGTGATTGTTATGTCTGTATGAAATTACCAGTGTCAGTATCAGAGGGAGTCACATACCACCACTTACCTTTAACATATGGCATATCGTGTAGTGTGTTAACAAGTCTGTTCTATAAAACCGGGAAGCTTCAGTATTATTATTCAAAGTTAGATGTAGTATTCTCAGAACTTTCTATTCGAAAGACTATGAATCCAGTATTTAGTAGTCTAGATGCAAAGTTTATGGGGTAATTCTTCTTAACAATGAAAACAATAGATATATTAACAGCACACAAGAATAATTTAACATGTATATTACGTGAAGGAGAGAAAATATTTTTGAATTTAGTAGAGGAAAGGAGACAGGATTTCCAAAAGAAAGCTACTGAATAGAAAACGCATGTACCATCATGGGCTGAGAAAGAGGGAATTTATACAGCTGGCAAGGCTCATGCTGCGATGTCCCTGGACTTTGTGAAGAAAGGGAAAACCTGCCTCCATAGATTAAAGACAGATTATAATAAAGTATTTATTGGTTCCAGTGAATGTGAACATAACTTCCTTTTTTGGGAGGTTGGGGACTAAAAGGGGGAACTGATCCAGTATTTCCTGGGGTTTACTACGTTTGTGGGAATAATGCTTATTATAAGCTGCCTGCATGGTGGTATGGGAGCTGTTATTTTGGGATTGTATTTCCGAAAATTTACCATGTAAAAAGAATCACTGGAAGCAATGAAAACACTAATGGACTAACACGAAGAAAGAGAGCTGGTTCTTCAGAAATAGTAGGTGACATATTTGGATACCTTCAGTGGGGGTCATTCTGAATTCACACAGAATTCGTAAATTGTCGACAGTAGTTGATCGTCTCTTGACGCATACTGCTGGGGGTTTCTTGATGATTAACACCGAAATGGTTGTGATTAGGTCTATGGTTTTTCAAAACCAACTTGCGCTTGATATCTTATTAGCAAAAGAGGGCGGAGTCTGTAAAATGCTAAAATTGCAACATTGTTGTACTTACATTCCTGATAAGAGTAAGGAAATTAGAGGGTATATTAAGAATATTACAAAAGTTCATGTAAATTTGAAACCACTGGAGGTTGACAGTGTATGGAAAAGACTAACAAAAAGTATTTCTTCAATAGGGACTTGGTTTTCTGATTTAGGGAAAAGTATTTTAGGTCAAATAATCCTTCTAGTAGTTGGAATAACAATAATAGTTTGACAATAAGGATTTGTGTAAATGTTGCAGAAACAAAGGAAGAGTAAGAAGATATGAAGTGAATGGGAAGGGAAAGAAAAGAAAAGAAAGAGAGAATACGAGGAGATCCAGATGGAGGAAATGAAAGGGAGAATGTATAAAAGGATGAGAGATTTAGAAAATGAAAATGAGAAAGCAAAAGAAAAGAACGAGAATGAGAAGTAATGAAAGTTGGCATCTGGTTTGGGATGGGTAATTTTGTGATGGCTCAAAAATGCCATCAGAGAGGGGATTGATGGAGCAAGGATTCGTAGAAAAGAGACTTGCTCGTAAGCAATCCGCTCGTTTAACAAACTAACATATTATTAATTACGTAGTGTGTAAAATTAATACACACCACACCAATACGTGGGTTAGAGAAGCTTGCCTATGTGTTTGCTAAACACTAATAACATGAACGTAGGACTAAAACTGCTTTAACGGGGAAATCTTTACTGTGCATGTGTCAACTGCATCTACGCAGTATGACGGAATAACACTTGGAGGGAAATTCTGGCGCATAAGGAGAAAGCACTAAAATGGCATCTTTAAGAATAACGTGCATGGCACCTGCTTAACTAATTAGCAAACAAGCTATTTTACTAATGCGGGAAAGGTATTAATAAATGAAGTGGAATAGAATAGAGATGGGTGTTCTACAGTGAAACCATTTATTTTTTAAAGTAACATTTGTCTTTCTGACTTTATTGATAGTACGCATTTGGGCCTCTCGTGTATGTCCGAAGTAAGCTGAGTCACATGATAATCGCGCATGATTATTGAGAGTGTACTCGGAAGGATGACATAAGGATCGGACGAAGGACAAGGTCGCAGAATGATCAAGCCTGAGAACCGGCAGTGAAATGTTTAAATGAATGAGTTTGAATGTTAGATTTTCAACAATTGTTGCAAATGAAATGTGAATGCGGGTGAGAATAAAGTTTATGAATAAAAATTAAGGGGATGGGTCTATAAACAATGGGCTAACTTAAAAAGGTGACATGTAAGCATGGTGTGATGATCATCCCCCCCTGGCCTGACCAATTAGATTTTGAATTTTTATGATATTGAAACATTAGTGAGTGGAACATTAAGGACAAAAGGTATAACTGAGGTAGTTTTTAGTTAGTTAGAGAGACGTCGATGCAGAGATGCTTTGAGCCGTGGGTGCTGTCTGAAGAGTGGGTGATGCTGATGCAGGAGTGAGATGCTGAAGAAGAATCAAATGCAGAACTTTCTATCCTAAATTAATTGGGGTTAGATAAGAAGATCGCGGAAGAATTTTGAGGAGGAAGAGAGTGTCAGAGAGGGGTGCGGCGCAATCGTCGGTTCTAGAGAGGCCATCTATCCTGTCCTGAATCCTCTCCTCAAGTCTTTGTCGCCTGAACTATCCCGGGGGACCCTTACCAGCCCTTTGGCCAGGGGATTGGTCTTCACACCATTCTTGGTAATTATAACTTAGTGTATTTGCAAATGCTCTTTTCTCTCTGTCCTCTCCCTTTCTGTGCAAAAGTCATTGCATGAGTCCGAAGTTTGCAATTGATGATTAATTGATTGAATTTTCTCTCCTAATAAGTGATGGTGTCTGTACTGTATTTTGAAAGTTGTTCTCGTGCAATTTAGTTTAGATAAAGACTTAAAACTTCCCTGAGTCTGTGGTTATTTACTCAAAGAATAGAAAAAGTAAGATATGTACAATATCACCATCAATTAGTTCAACTAATGGTCCATTGACCAGAGGAAAGAACTTTTTGATGAGTGAAGGGTTAGTTAGGAATAATAAATAACTGATCCTGATTCTGTGATTATTTATTTATATATATACATACATATATATATATATCCCAAAATTTAAAAGCAATCCAAGTGCGCTCTCAGGAGACAAACCACAGACACGGAAATGCAGTAGAGGGTTGTTTAATCCACAACACGTTTCAGCTCGGAAGCCTTGATCACGTGGAAGATCGTGTAAAACAAGGTAACTGATAAAGTTGTCATTCATGAACATGGACATAGGACTAGAGGTACAGCCCATAGACACAGAGATAGACTGTGGCAGACATATTGGAATATGCAATGCTGAATAGCATATGTCTGGGTTTACATTCAAGATTCCCATGAAGCTTGTTCAAATAAACAATGCAAGAAAAGTAAAGTAAACGGGTGTAAATATCTACGTGCCACACATGAATACATCATTTGGAATCACAGACGCTACATGATAATGTAATGGTTACAGATATGAGTGCTCAAAATAGAACGAGTTGTAGCGCTGTTTCAAATAAATGCATAGTGCATGCAAACTGAATAAGGTGCTAGTGCCTAACAGTTTACTCATAGGAAAACAAGTTGGATAAATAACCCAAGTGGGTTACTGTGGCGAAGTGCAGCAACGTGTGTATCAGGCAGAGTAATCAATGTATGTGTGACACAAAATTAGGGTCAACTACCCAAGGATGTGGGAAAAGTACATGTGTCCCACGGACATCCAATAGTAATGAAAAACGAAATACATCAGTTACCGTGCTCAAAAAAGTGAAGGAACGGAAGGAAGGGTAGGTGGCCCATGTGGGGTGAGTGCCAGTGAGAGGGCACCTTCCTTTCTTCCTGAAATGAAAGAAACAAAAGAAACAATGTTAAAATTGCCGCAGCAAATACTTGAAAAAGTACTTGTAAAAGTACATGATACACAAACAAATGAGGAGAAGAAAGTCAACCTATGGTCCAATAGACATCATAAGGAGAAAGGAAGAAAGAGAATGCAAGGTAACAGATCGATATATATTGAACATAATGTCACAAAATTGAAAACATGATTATTCCTTTAAATGAACAGACAGTTCCTCATCGTAGTTAAGGCCCCCTGGGTGTTTGGTTTGAAATTCAACTGTGTATTTGGATTCGCGTTGCCTTAATTTAAGTACCCTGTTGCCTCCTCTGAAATTTATTGTAGTTTGTTCTAGAATGAAAAAAGTGAGGAGTTCGGGGTTGGAAAAATGTATGTCTTTAAAATGTCGGGCCACAGGATATTTCTCGTCTTTGTGAATTATGGCTCTGTCATGCTCAAGGACGCGTTTTTGGGCAGGAAGGGTGGTGCTGCCAATGTACCATAACAGGCAGGGACACTCGATTACATAAATGACAAAAGTGGTGCTACATGTTAAGAATTCTCTGATTTCTTTGGTAATGCCATTGTAATTGAGTTTATTGCGGAACTTGCTGTTCTTACAGGCTTTACAATGGCCGCAAGGATAAAATCCCTCAAGGCCATGTTGCTGTCTGGTAGGATAAATGGTGACATCACTTCTCACTACCATGTCCCTGATACTCCTGCCTTTGCGGTAAGTGATACTGGGTCTGTTGGGTATGGTCTCACCAATGATATTGTCGCACTTGAGGATGTCCCAATTTTTGGCTATGGCTTTATGTATATTGTTGGAATCAGAGTTAAAAGTCATAATCATCCTGGTAGTATCATTGATGTCGTCAATGGTTTCAATGGGTTTGTCAGCAATAGTGAGATCCCTGGGTATGGCATCTGCTCTTTCTTTGGCTCTCCGGAGAACCCAGTTAGGGTAACCCCTGAGCTTGAAACGTGACATCATCTCCCTACTGACAATTTCATATGTCGCTGGGGTGCTGCAAATTCTCTTTGCCCTCAACAGTTCACCGTAAGGGATACTCCATTTGAGTGTCTCAGGGTGACTGCTGAGGGCATGCAGAACACTATTACCTGCAGTTGCTTTTCTGAACAGGGTAGTCTGTATGGAATTGTCAACGATCTCTGTTGAGGGCAAAGAGAAATTGCAGCACCCCAGCGACATATGAAATTGTCAGTAGGGAGATGATGTCACGTTTCAAGCTCAGGGGTTACCCTAACTGGGTTCTCCGGAGAGCCAAAGAAAGAGCAGATGCCATACCCAGGGATCTCACTATTGCTGACAAACCCATTGAAACCATTGACGACATCAATAATACTACCAGGATGATTATGACTTTTAACTCTGATTCCAACAATATACATAAAGCCATAGCCAAAAATTGGGACATCCTAAAGTGCGACAATATCATTGGTGAGACCATACCCAACAGACCCAGTATCACTTACCGCAAAGGCAGGAGTATCAGGGACATGGTAGTGAGAAGTGATGTCACCATTTATCCTACCAGACAGCAACATGGCCTTGAGGGATTTTATCCTTGCGGCCATTGTAAAGCCTGTAAGAACAGCAAGTTCCGCAATAAACTCAATTACAATGGCATTACCAAAGAAATCAGAGAATTCTTAACATGTAGCACCACTTTTGTCATTTATGTAATCGAGTGTCCCTGCCTGTTATGGTACATTGGCAGCACCACCCTTCCTGCCAAAATACGCGTCCTTGAGTATTACAGAGCCATAATTCACAAAGACGAGAAATATCCTGTGGCCCGACATTTTAAAGACATACATTTTTCCAACCCCGAACTCCTCACTTTTTTCATTCTAGAACAAACTACAATAAATTTCAGAGAAGGCAACAGGGTACTTAAATTAAGGCAACGCGAATCCAAATACATAGTTGAATTTCAAACCAAACACCCAGGGGGCCTTAACTACGATGAGGAACTGTCTGTTCATTTAAAGGAATAATCATGTTTTCAATTTTGTGACATTATGTTCAATATATATCGATCTGTTACCTTGCATTCTCTTTCTTCCTTTCTCCTTATGATGTCTATTGGACCATAGGTTGACTTTCTTCTCCTCATTTGATTGTGTATCATGTACTTTTACAAGTACATTTTCAAGTATTTGCTGCGGCAATTTTAACATTGTTTCTTTTGTTTCTTTCATTTCAGGAAGAAAGGAAGGTGCCCTCTCACTGGCACTCACCCCACATGGGCCACCTACCCTTCCTTCCGTTCCTTCACTTTTTTGAGCACGGTAACTGATGTATTTCGTTTTTCATTACTATTGGATGTCCGTGGGACACATGTACTTTTCCCACATCCTTGGGTAGTTGACCCTAATTTTGTGTCACACATACATTGATTACTCTGCCTGATACACACGTTGCTGCACTTCGCCACAGTAACCCACTTGGGTTATTTATCCAACTTGTTTTCCTATGAGTAAACTGTTAGGCACTAGCACCTTATTCAGTTTGCATGCACTATGCATTTATTTGAAACAGCGCTACAACTCGTTCTATTTTGAGCACTCATATCTGTAACCATCACATTATCATGTAGCGTCTGTGATTCCAAATGATGTATTCATGTGTGGCACGTAGATATTTACACCCGTTTACTTTACTTTTCTTGCATTGTTTATTTGAACAAGCTTCATGGGAATCTTGAATGTAAACCCAGACATATGCTATTCAGCATTGCATATTCCAATATGTCTGCCACAGTCTATCTCTGTGTCTATGGGCTGTACCTCTAGTCCTATGTCCATGTTCATGAATGACAACTTTATCAGTTACCTTGTTTTACACGATCTTCCACGTGATCAAGGATTCCGAGCTGAAACGCGTTGTGGATTAAACAACCCTCTACTGCATTTCCGTGTCTGTGGTTTGTCTCCTGAGAGCGCACTTGGATTGCTTTTCAATTTTGGGACTTAAATTACCGGCACGCTCCGCCGGAGTGTGCGCCACCCCCCCCCCCGGGTCGCTGCAGTCAGAAGGAGCAATTTTGAGCCTGTTCGCATATATATATATATATATATATATATATATATAAAAGACTTTGACTCCAGCGGTTTACTCAATTTGTGTGTGTTTATGGGCCCAGGGGAGTGTATGGTTGTGGAGTATCTGCTGTTAGTACGCCTCTGGATCACCCACATAACAAAATTCTTATAGCAGGATTGAAGCTCAAGAAAAGGAAGCTAAAAAGGGTGGTCTGGAGCAAGAAAAAACAAAAACAGAGACTTTCTGGGCCAAGCTTATTTGGGACATCAAGCATGATAGCCCCAATGCATTCTGGCAAATGGTGAATGCCGTAAACGGTTCACCGCAGCCACGTCGGGAAGCTAGTCTGTCTGAAGAAGTCTGGGCCACCTTCCATTTCGCACATCTCAAACAAAAACACAGGCACAGCGGATACATCAGAATATAAAAAGGATGCTTCGGTCAGGGGGCACAGAACATCAGCAGGTATGCCCAGTGATACAGATGAAGTGCAAAGCATAGATCAAATTGCAGTCTACTGACAGATAACTAAATGCAGGACCACCGTAGTACCTGGCCTGAAAGGAATCCTACAGGCCATCTTCAAGATGGAGCCGGCAAAATGGGCAGGGAACACGTCCCTTATGTAATCAGATTCATGCAGGAGCCGTGGTACCAGCTTCCTGATAAGGCTCCATCATAGCACCCATATTCAAAGTAGGCGACAAATCAAAAGCAGAGAATTATAGACTGATAATCCTTATTGAAAACAAAGTGAAGTATTGTGCGGGCATTCTGCTGGAGATTCTCCTTGATTGGGCCAACACAAACGCAGTCATCCCAATCAGCCAGACTGGGTTCAAAAAACAAAACGGACCTCAACAAACTTCATGGCACGACTCCTCTACAGCCGCCTTGCTGCCACTCATCCACTGCTACATTGACTATGAAGCCTCCTTCGACAGTGTCAACTGAAACAGGAAGTGGAGCAAACTAAAAAACTGGTCAGTACCACCGACGCTCTTAAGAGCCATTGAAAATCTACACTCCAAGACCTGGATTAGAATTAAGCTGGGCAGCGGGCCAATGTATCCAGGGCTATTCCAAAATCCTGTGGACTCAAACAGGCGTCTTGGCCCCCATCCTTTTCAACCAATTCTTAGCAGACCTTCCTCCTGTCCTTTATTCTGTCAACTTTCATGCCCCAAAGCTAGACTCCATACTTCTTTCAAATGTCCCCTATGCTGACTGGTGCTTATCAGCTGGACAAAGGTCAGGCTCCAATCTCTTCTGAATGCCATTCAACAATACTCCACAACAAATGGTCTGACAATCAACAGCAAGAAAACCAAAATCATTAACTTCTCCAGAAGAACACACCGAAAAGACAGCTGGTTCCTCGACTTAACCAAGCTCGACGAAGTTAGCAAATACAAAAACCTTAAGCCTCATATTTGACAACAAAGGGATCTTCGGGCCCCAAAAAGAGGAGATCAAAGGGAAAAGCACAGGCAGCAGGGCTAAGGGCCCTATTTAGAAAACTGAATGGGCTGCCATACAGCCCCATCTTAGAAATAGGCAGTGCAAAGGTGGTGCCAGCTCTAGCATATGGAAGTGAAGCCCATTGGGCCAGAGACTCAAAAATCCTGGAAACAACCATTTTAAGAATCCGCACAGAAATTTTCCAACTCCCCAGTTACACTTCACCTGCCCAAATTATGCTGGAATTTAGTCTAGTCAGTCAGTTCCCAGGTGAGCCGCATTAACCAACACCTGGTACAGGCTCAAGTCTGCTGACAAAAACACCATAAACCACAAGGTCTGGCTTGAAATAACCAACAAATCCTGCCCAGCGGCCAGAGATTACCTTATGAGATGAATTGACCTGTTTGGACTTGCACAACAGTGGTCTGCATCACCCAGCCCCGAGACATTCAAAAGAGCGGCCAACAAAACATCAAAACTATTACCATCCCTCGGAGACAGGGCAACCCATGAGAAACGTGTCCACCCCTGGATAGTGTGATCCAGCGGAAAGGGGTACATTTTTACAGATCCTCCCTGCGTCACAGATCAGTCACCACACTTATTCATTCATACACGCATTCATTGGTGGGGCCCATAACACCAACATTCGCACTAACTCACTCGTATCTGCACACAGGAGGATGATGAATCCGCTGGACATGTGGGGGGGTACCTTATTACCTATAGGGAAAGAATTATGTTACAAGATTTTACATATATACATCAACACCTATAGAATCCTAACCTTAACATCAAGGCACTCCACCACTTAGTCGAATGGACCAATTAGTTGGACTGGTTGATGGTGATTTAGAACCAGCTAAAACACATTTAAGCTTCGGAATTTTTATTCGATGCCCTATTTAAAGAAACCACAAACTCATTCTCAGTTAATCAATATTTAGTTTATCTAATTAATTGCTTTTAGTTGCATAATTTTGTCATTTCAGTCAATCAAAGTTCCAAATTTAATTAATCAACACAAATTTACATGACATTTATATTTACCTATTCTTGCTATCAGGGTTATTTTCTAATTCAATTGGCTCTGCATAACCCAAATTCTTTGCTCAGTCGTCTCAATCGCAGGCCAAGACTCAAAAGTCCGGGAAAAATCCTTTGCTCGGCACGACACAGTCCCAATGATCTCCAAAGGACCAAGTAATCGAGCATGCGAATCGATCACGGAACGCACTCTCCTCCGGATATGATCTGCCCCCCCTCTCTAGTCTACTACCCTTTTTATAATAAAATTCTGGGTAAAATGAAACATTTCTTAGACTACGAGAGCATACGATTGGTCCATTTGTTGAAATTTGCAGTTTTGGGCCAGATTCCCACTGACTTGGGTTCCCAGTGAAGTTGCTGGGTCACTTCCTCAGTCTATGTCATACTCATGCAACATTGTTGAATCTTGGTTATGTGTGTCAATTATCTTCACTAGTAATTTTCACTGACTGAAGTTTGGCAGTCCTCCATGTTCCTATCCTTGACCAGGAACACTGTGCTCTGAATTTGAGGATGCCTGGAGGCCTTCGGAGCCATCCAAGTCTGCGCAGAAGACATCGCGCTCAGAAGACGGTGGCCACTTCTGAACTCCATTTTGAATGTCATGGCTTGGTAGGCCCGAATGCCAACTTAAGCAAAACAAACACAAAGTATAATTAATATGCGGAAATGAAGATTCTAATGTTAAAACCCACACTAATCCCTTTATGGATTAGTATTTTCCTAGCTTATAGCGACATTTAAAACAATACTACTCACCATTCGGTCCTTACAGGAACGCAAAACATCACAAAAGCAACATAAATCATGCAATTTTCTATTACCACATCTCCTATTGTTAATATGCGTACCATATTTAGTCATTAAGTTATTCTGCCATGCAAATAGCAATGTGTCCCGCGTGTAATTTGTGTTTAACAAAAATGCATGTTGTTGGTTAGTATAACACAGCACACAGTTAATTCAAATTAAAATATAAATCGATTACATAATTAGTATTTTCATGCAAAATAGAGAAGGTATACAACATTTTGCTTTACCTGCTCCATCAGGTGCTAAACAGATACACCTCCTTAAAGCCATAGCACTATCTAAGTGAAGCCTTCAGCAGCAGGATCAAAGGCAGCTTCTTAAAATATCAGCTAGGCGCCCTCGCGTCATACACACACACCGCCCGATGGCTGAGGGCAAAAGGAGAGGCAGCCTACAGGCTGTGCTGTCACCTGAAGGAGGACGCAGTCCACACCATCTGTCTCTGCAGGCCCACTCCAAGCCTTAGCCACCGCTGACTGGAGTCAGGCAGGGGTGCGTTCCTGCAGACAAGCTATACTAGCCTGCCTAAATTCAGAAGACCCTCAAGCAATCTCCCGAACAGCAAAGAACTTCCAGGGGGACGACAGGGATTTAAGGAAGGCACCTGTGCCGCCAGAATAAAACCACCTGCCTCGAACATCTGTCCCATATGAGAAAGAGGGCGGCGCACCCCCCTCAATATCCAGTGCCACCGCCTACACAACTCTCTCTGACATTTTGGGGAACTCTGATACAAAAGTTTCCAAACAAAACCCAGCATAACAAAATAAAAGGGAGCGCTCCCTGTCTTGAGGCAAAACTATCCACATCTGCCATAGCACTGCAGAAAAAAAACGTTTTGCTGCTTAAAACTGACCTTTGCACAAGTTCTCTTTTTGCACAAGCACCGTTTTGGACTAACCCTGACCCTGTCCCTACTTGGGTCAGACCAAGAAATAAAAATGCCCATCAGACACACTTATTGTACGTGTGTACTAAAAATGATAGGTCATTTTAATGTTTGCTCTAAAATGTTCATTTGCAAATTGCACAGAAGGATTTTAACACTCCATTCGGCAGCCTAACAAACTGAATGTTCCAACTCTTTCCCTACAGGACAAGAAAGTTTTATAATACATAATCCCAAAAGTATTTTATTGAATACCATTGTCATCGTATTTATTCATGTCCCATGCATGATTCATATTGTAATGATTTTAATTAATCGAACAATAAAGATGTTACTCACTAGACATGCTCAGTTTTTTCATACAAGTGCAAAACCTCGGCGACACGACCTCACGTCTTTTACTAATGGAATAAATAGAGCCAGCATTGTAAGCAGGACGGCGGATTAATTTCCATTTTCTGAGATAGCGCATGAAGGAATTGTCCAAACTGTGTCGAGCGCAATCACGACGGTGACATTTTTGACGTCGATGACTCACTTGCGGGTCATATGTTAAACTCGAAACCACCAGACCATGTCCTTTTAATGGACGCTTCCGCAGGCTTGAAGAATTACACAGCAGCGCGTCATCTGGCGAACCGCGCCACGCGCTCCCACAAAAGGTGCAATGTCAACCCTCGCGGGAAGCTGGGAACGAGACGGGGCGTGAACTCATTTGCATGCAGCAGTGTGGGTGGGGAGGGGGCGGGAGGATTCGGCAGCGAAACACGTGGGCTGCTGGGAGCTGCTTCATAATGAGTGGTAAAGCTTCCCGCCACCAAGCGATGGAATGTAAGGTGTTTTTCCTGTGCTGTGAGTTTGAGAGGGCAGCCTCGTCAAATTCAGGCCTCGCAAGGCTTTTTCATGCAGCAGGAGAATTATCTTCATCACATCACCAATAGAAACGTCTGTTGTGATTTTACAGTATTTAACCCTATGCTTACCCCCATCTGGCCGCATGGAAAGCGAATTTAGAAAACATCCGGTCGCCCAGACTGTAAGGTTCACAGAAATGACCAGGCGTCAGTCAGTACTGGAAATCTACCAATTCTGTAGATGTCTATGAATGTGTCCAGTAACCTACAACCATATTTGTATACGTGCATGTTTATGCATTTTTGGACATTTTGGAATTAACTAATGATTCTAGGAATGCCGCTGGGAATCTGCGACAGTCGCATCTTGCCACGACCACTCAATCAATCAATCAATCAGGTGTTTGTTAAGCGCGACTTCTCACACGTAAGGGTCTCAAGGCGCTGGGGGGTGGGTGCGGGGTGTCGCAGGTTCCAGTCCATCAAGCAGGGGGTCTGTCGAAGAGCCAGGTTTTGAGGTTTCTTGCGAAGATGGGGAGCGATGTCTGTCTGAGGTGGAGCGGAAGGGCGTTCCAGGCTCTGGCCGCGAGGAAGGAGAAGGAGCGGCCTCCCGATCTGGTCTTTCTGGTGCAGGGGACCACTGCGTAGGAGAGCTGGGCTGATCGTAGGGTCCTTTGGGGTGCGTGGAATTTGAGTCGGCTGTTCAGGTATGATGGTCCAGTGTTGTGGAGGGCCTTGTGAGCGTGGGTTAGCATCTTGAAGGTGACTCTAGCTTCGATGGGGAGCCAGTGGAGTGTGCGCAGGTGCTGGGAAATGTGGCAGTGTCTTGGCAGGTTGAGGACCAGTCTAGCGGCGGCGTTTTGGATGTTCTGTAGCTTTCGGGTGAGGTATTTGTTTATCCCGGCATAGAGTGCGTTGCCGTAGTCGAGCCTGCTGGTGACCAGGGCGTGAGTGACGGTCTTTCTGTGTTCGAGGGGGATCCATTGAAGGCCACCACTCGAGTGATTACACGTGTGTAAATGTAATTAGGGTATGTATGTGCATGCATGCATGCAATTATGAACTATCGTGAAAGTTCAAATTTACCACGCCACAAAAGCACAGCAACTCATGAGGAGGTTTCCGGACACAGGGGTATCCACACCCCCAGGGTTTACGAACTCTATGTTAACGAAGGGCGTGTTAATTAACAGGAAATCCTGGTGGAACCTTGAGAATCTCCTGTCCAATGAGGAATTACGGTCCAGTTCCCCTAGTAATCTAGTGATTTCATATCCTCCTTGGATTTCCACAGACAAAATCTCTGGGGAAAGTAGGAGAGGAGTGTGGTATTGGTAACTTAGCAGAAATTCCAACTAGGGCCATACAAGGGTTAAAATTCAATCTGGAATTATGAGAATTATTGGTCTCTTGTGAAGAGGACCTCCTGTACATAGAGCTAAAGAGGACAGAGATGCCCCCAATAGGGAAGCAGTTTATACATTCCGCTCGAATCACGCTGTGTGTTAACAACGTGGTTCGAACCACGAATGCATCTTTATAACGCATTTCTTTACCACGCAACACATTAGAATGACTCGATAAAGGAAATCGTTGTTGGACTGATGTTGGATTTTAAGTCCAACATTTTCCCTACTTTTGTGCTGACTGGAGTTGGAATAGTAAATTATCTATTTCAAATTCCAGCTCTTTCCCTAAGGCAAGTCGTTGTAACCACTTATGTGGAAAAGGAATGCATTGTAAAGACGCATTCAAGCTTCGGGCCGCATTGTTAGGGCAGGCGTGTTAAATGCCTGCATGGTTCTGACATTCAACCACGTGCGAACATGGTCTTCTGGATCCAAGTAGTGGAGAACTGATCACCCCAGTAAAATAAAACAAACGACAATTACAATGCAGCATCCAGGCTCATAATGCTGACACAGATCTGTAGAAGAATGCAGGAGGCTACTGTCCTACTCTGACTTCACTGCCCACTTTTGAGTAGGACCCATCACTAAACAATATGAAACTCAACCAAATACGTCAATAGCCCTCTTTGACTCCAGTCAACAAGTATCTCAACACAACAAAGGGTACCTAGATTCCAGCGAAGCCGCTGTGCCATACAAATATTAGTAAGTGCCAAGGTCGGACTGGCCTATAAGGCACCCAGGCAGTGCCCGAAGGGCTTGTCTGACAGATCAGTGAGTGGGACGGTTTTTTCAACAATTCCTTTCATTGACTTTGTTAACAATAAACATTATTTCAGCTACAAGATATCATTCAGGGTGAATGTGTGCTTTACAAATACATGTTACGTTATTTTATATTTAGAGTTGATCTTTGAGTGATCTATCATCCAGTGTTGTGGAGACTTATTGCTACCTTGGTGCACTGCAGCTATGGCTTTTCTGTATTACTTATGTAGAGGAGTTCGGAATTGCTAAAACATTTTTTTACATTACTACTGGCAAATCTGCTTGATGCACTGAGGTCATCACTGCTGATAATCTTAGGTGAGTGGCCACTAATGTAATCTTGTATTATGTGGTAACTATTACAACATAATAATAATTATTAGCTCAAGATGATTTCCATTGGACATAAGTAGCTCTTACTACAGGACATGTTGGAGACCTCCGACACAGAATGTGCAAATGCATGGAAAAAGTGAATTTGCACATTGTTTTATCTACTGTGAAAATATTTTTTCCCACGGAGATTGCTCTTTCCTGATGCCTCAGTGTGTTAGTGGGTTCCCTACCCATTCCCAACCCGATATTTACTTTTACCCTTACCAGAAGTAGCTCTTCATTGTATAAACCTTTATCTTTCCGTCTGGTGTTTGCCAAGACGTTTTGACTTTCTGAAAATTGTATGTATGCCACAGATCATCGCCTTCTTGGAGAAGCTCTGCCGCATTCCATTCGAGAGCTCTTATGTTATTAGCTGGTAGACCCTCGAGTATATATATTTCGATTGTTGTTTTTTACGTCTCGCTGAGTCAGCGCATGCGCTGCTCTGCGAGACATTTAGTAGGTGAGTTTTCAAAGTGCTAGTGGCTGGCCTAGCGCTTTAGTTCACGCGAGCATGCATGCACGCGCGCAGCCGGCCGCCATCTGTCTTTCACGGGTCATTAGCACCACTCGGCCGCACGTCGCGCAGCCGCCATCTGCCTTTCTTATCTCTTCAGACATGGTAAACTTGGCAGCAATGTACCCTATTTTCATCCTCCGCTTCCTTGTCTCTATTTAAATCCTGTCACAGGGGATACGTACCAATTGTCATTTTTTTCGTCTTTCTCCTTTTTACAATTCTTTTCATAGGGGTGACGTTTTTATTGGCTGGGAAATACAACAATGATATTTACTTCAATAATAAAGTTACTTTTGCAATGGAACACAAGCCTTCCCTCGGTCGCGCAATATTGTCATTGAACTTAAACAATAAAGTTACTCTTGTTATAGACACAAGCCCTCCCTCTGTTGCGCCGCTCTACTTGAGAACCTTTGTACACTTCCAGTTCCAATTAGATCATTTAGGTTAACGTTCTAGTTTTAAATAGCGCTTACGCAGTATCTTTCAAAGTGACCTCCGGCCTTGTCAATCACGTGTCCTTTTCCAGAACACAGTGATCGGCCGTGAGGAGTTCGGAGCACAACCGCTTCAGGTAAGACCCTGTCCGGACCTTTCTCTTACCTTAAATCCAGTAAACCACTGCTCAATGTTGACTCTCAGATCTATTTCAGATCTGTCTTTGAATTCTTCCGCCATCCCGCACAGATTGACCTCACGGCGCCCTCTACATGACTTAAACCCACACCCCGGTAAATATTTCATCAATACTTTACAGACTGTGTATCATACTACTGCCTGTTTCCTTTGACTCGGCTCGCGGTGCCACCTCCCACCCACCGTTGCGTGGTCGTACTGGCTCTGGTGCACTTCTGCTTGTTTTTATTGAAACAGTGACAAACAGTTTTGCATCGCATCATTAAAGAGATGGTGGGAAAACTCAACGTGCAATATCAAACATGTTGCTTTGTTTCCAAACCAAGGGATAGTTTTACTGAATTATTTATGTGCGTTGTATTTTTCGCATGGCTTGGTAACTTGCGCTGATGTATTTGGCCACCTCTTCGGATGAGCTCATCTCTTCCTCCAAGGCTTGTTCAATCAGCTGTGGGGTAAAGATAATACGCTTCCTGTTTGACCATTGACAACGCGTCGACCAGCCGGAGTTCTCTGCGAGTTAAGAACTGCTTCTGAACCCTCTGTGTGAGCCGCATGTCGACACTTCAAGACCCCACTGTGACGGCTCAGCCTTTCACCGCTCTGAGCGTGATAAAATGAGAAGAAATGTTGAATTTAGAATTGTATTTTAATACAAACAATTTATATGCTAAGTTCTGAGCACGCTTAGGTAGTTAGGTTGATATAATTATATGCTGCAACCCGTGCCCTGCATATCAAACCACGTCATGAAGACGAGATATTAGTGTTGACTCGAGCAGTGTAAGATGATTCCTCTCTGCATCAGTTCAAAGCGCTTTTGCAGCACTGTTTCTGAGACTGTCGGACTTGTTTTAATTAGCAGCCTGCGCTCGGTTTGCCACCCCTCTCACTCTTCTCAAGTGTGTGTACACGCCTCGCGGTATTCAGAACTGTTTGCTTTACAGCGCTGACTTGTGCCCACAAGCTACTCCATGACGCCAGCTATTAGAATGTCGGACAATAAGCAGATGTAGCTTCTAGAAGTTTTAAGTTTTTTTTAATTGATAGCCCTTCCTTTTAGTTTGTTCTGCAGACTGGAGATCGATGCGCGGAAGCAGTACGCGTGCATTACAGGACATGTCACTGCTTAAAATCACGAGTTATATAAACTGCAAAATATTGCCCGGAGGCTGCAACAATCCTTAAATACTGCGTGGGCGGCTGCACCCCCAACACCCATTGTTCAGTTTGAGTGTAACAAATGGTCACAAATTTATTTGCAGAGGATAACACCATGCAGGCAAGTGAGGAGACACTGGTTATAAAAGCCAGCCCTCCAAAGTACACAACAGGCAGCGTACTCGCTGGACTCTCATCTTTCACAAACTATGTACTACCAACCGAAGGCAAATCGGCCTTGTGAGGTCGCCAAACTGGGCCACTAATTTTACTGCTATTTTGCCACCAAATAAACACCACCCCAGCTATCTCCAATTTAAACGTTTGCAATTTACGTGTTTAAAATGTAGACATTTGGCTCGTTAAGAGCTGCACAGGAAGCCATTGTAATACAGCGGGGGAGAGGGGGGTCCCGTGAAGCCTGGTCTCCACTGGTGGCATTCAAGGACGGGCCTGCAGCGTTCATAGAGCTCTGTCTAAGCCCCTGCTCGGACACTGGCGGCCCCTTGCTTTTATCCACCCAGGTTGTCAATTTTATCAGCTTTAAAGGGATTAAACGCCCCTTCTGCATGTGAAAATAACTGGTGCCGAGCTTGCGCGTTTCGCAGCTATTTCCAACGAACTCTCATTCAGTCCAACTATTTTTATTGACATTTTGGCCATGTTTGGCTCATTACTAAACGAAGACTACGAGGCCCAGAATGCAGAGGAGAACAACGGACTGGTTTAGCTACTCACAGATTTACCTGGCAGCATTGAGAGCAGCATGGGAGCATCTTAAATTTTGGTGTGAAAGGAAAATTCTTAGAGGTTAAAAAGATTAAGCCAAGAAGAAGACAGCGCAGACCAGGTGGGATCAAAATGGAGCAAATGAACCGCCTGCAAGGTGACTTTCATGCAGTCTTGTCTTTTTCGACCCCACAGTAAGCATGCTGTGACTTGTGTAACTACTTTTTCTCCATTATAAACATGGTTTAACCCAGGATGCTTGGTGATACTAGTTTCCATTCCGCCTGCCCCCACTCCTCCTGCTCATCCACTCCTCCTCCACCTCCACTCACCCCTCTCTCCCGCCACCTCCACACCCTCTCTCCCGCACCTCCACTCTCCCCTCCACTCCCCATCTCATCATCCACCTCCACCTCCACCTCCACTCCCCCTCTCTCCCTCCACCTACACTACCCCTCTCTCCCTCCACTCCCCCCCTCTCCCTCCACCTCCACTCTGCCCCTCTCTCCCTCCACCTCCACTCCGCCCCTCTCTCCACCTCCACTCACACCTCCCTACCTCCACTCCCCCTCTCTCCCTCCACCCCCACTCCCACCTCCACTCCACCTCCCTCCACCTCCACTCACCCTCTCTTCCTCCACCTCCACTCCCCCTCTCTCCCACCACCTCACTCTCCCCTCCACTCCCCCTCCTCCCATCCCCCACTCCCCCATCTCCCACTCCCCCCCACTCCCCCTCCCCCTCCTCCCACTCCCCCCACTCCGCCTCCTCCCACTCCCCCCTCTCTCCCTCCACCTCCACTCCGCCTCTCTCTCCCACCATCTCCACTCCCCCTCTCTCCCACCCCCTCCACTCCCCCTCTCTCCCACCACCTCCACTCGCTCTCTCTCCCTCCACCTCCACTCCGCCCCTCTCTCCATCCACCTCCACTCCGCCCCTCTCTCCACTTCCACTCACACCTCCCTACCTCCACTCCCCCTCTCTCCCTCTACCACCACTCCCACCTCTCTCCACCTCCACTCCCCCTCCATCTCCTTCCCCCTCCCTGCACCTCCAATGCGCCCTCCCTGCACCTCTACTCCCCCCTCCCTGCACCACCACTCTCCCTCCCACCCCCCTCCCTCCACCTCCACTCCCTCCTCCCTGCACCTCTACTCCCCTCTCCCTCCACTCCCACCCTCCACCTCTACCCCCTCCACCTCCACTCCACTCCCCTTTCGCTTCCATCCACCTCCACTCCCCCCTCCCTGCACCTCCACTCCCCCTCCCTGCACCTCCACTCCCCCCTCCCTCCACCTCCACTCCCACCTCCCTCCACCTCTCTACGCCTCCACTCCCTCTCCCTCTACTCCCACCCTCCACCTCTACCCCCCTTTCCCTTCCCTCCACCCCCACTCCCCCCTCTCCAACTCCACTCCCCCACCACCTCCACTCCCTCCACTCCCCCTACCACCTCCAATCCCCCCTCCCCCCACACCTTTACTCCCACCTCCACTCCCTCCTCCATCCCTGCACCTCCTCTCCCCCTCCCTCCACTTCCACTCCCACCTCCCTCCTCCTCCACGCCTTCCTCCCTCCACCTTCTCTCCCCCTCCCTCCCTCCACCTCACTCTCCATCCACCTCCACTCCGCCCCTCTCTCCACTTCCACTCACACCTCCCTACCTCCACTCCCCCTCTCTCCCTCTACCACCACTCCCACCTCCCTCCACCTCCACTCCCCCCACCCCCTCCCTCCGTGCACCTCCACTCCCCCTCCTCCCACCCCCTCCCTGTCTGCACCTTCACTCCACTCCTCCCCTCCCCCACCCCCTCCCTCCCTGCACCTCCACTCCCCCCACTGCCCCCTTCCTTGCATAAACCAAAAAACTAGAACACATTTTTGGTGTTAATTGTTGTTTTTATTACGATACTTCAGTTGTATATAATGCTTTCTAGGTTATATATAAGGTGACAAATGGTTATAACACTTTTTCAATTATAACTTTTAAACATGCTGCACAACATTCACAATGCTCTGCAACACATATTAAAAACGTTAACAAAGCCAACAGCTCTCTCTAAACACTTATAAGGCCCTAAAGGTGAGACCTATTGGCTATGCCAATGCTTGTTTTAGGTTCTATTTAAACCATAAGCATAGTGGGTCATGATCACTCTCCCAACGCTAGACTATTTTCAAGTCTGCCACCAGGCCCCATGCCTCGTTATTGAGAAGTATGTAGTCTATCAAGTTCGATCTATTACTGCTCTGGAAAGTTGAGGCTACAGGACTGTCTGAAGTAGTTCGACCATTAAGAAAAGTAAGAAGGCAGTTAGACAATAAATTGAAACCCCCAACTGCAAATTGCAAGGATGCCTGCATCACGGGGAGGATTGTTTATGTACAGGTAGGTATCGCTTCCTGCACATAAATAATCTGAAATGGCGTTTTTCAAATTCTTCGTGTGCTGCATTAGCACACATAGAACTTGCAAAACGTCATTTTCTTTTTTTTTAAATGATTGTTTATTTACAGGAAGAGACACCTACCTGTACATAAACAATCATAGAGGTGATTTCCTCATTCTATGTGTGCTGCAGAATGCAGCACGCCTAGAAAGAGGAAAAAACCGAGGAGAAATGAATACATTTCTCCTCGATGTGCCTCCCTACACCTCCCTGGGGGAGGCGTAGTATTCTGATGCATTTCGGGGTTTCCGATTTCTCGTAAATCTGTAAATGTGTCAGGTTCCATGGGTGTTGCGTGGGAACACCCACAGTAACACCCATGGAACACCCCTTTCACGCAAAGTGCTGCGTGTAAAGGGGCAATATTTACAAGGAAAGGATAAGGGTGGCTTTTCCTGTCCTTGTAAATATGGGCAGTAAAATGTGCCACTGGTGCATCACAAAAAGTGACGCACTGGTGGCACAAGGGGCCTGTAAATAAGCCCTTGAAGATATCTATTATTTGCAATCAGTCCGAATTCTTTGTTAGCCTTATATGAAGACGATTTTGTGGCATATCAGTCACATGAATCTAGGTGATTTTTCAGTCCAGCGTTGCAGAGAATTAAATAGTAAGGACCTTCAGGGCTCCACCTCTATTAGATTTAGTTACTTCTTGAAAATTTGATGCATTGTGCCGACTAACTTGGCTAGATTGCTATCCACCGCCCAGGTCTCCCAGAAACAGCAAATGTCATAGGATTTAATAAATGCTAACCAATCTTCATGCTCAAGCTTCGCCAGTATGCCTGCAATGTTCTAGGACAGGATAGTAATTCCAGCAGCAGAGTCTAGACCATTCGATCCAAGGTTTATATAATTTGCAATTCCAGGGGACAGGGTGTCTATGTTGTTAAAACAAAGAAGGGCACAACAGTCTGTTAGCACTTTCATTATTGGAAGCCCAATTTAAGGCCACAGGAAGACTAGCCCAGTTGCTGTTCACTTCTTGCGACATTGTTTCTGGATTTGTCCTCATCGGTGAATATACTACAGCTGTTCTACCACCATCTCTTCTAAAATGAGGTGCCAAGCCAGCTTGTAATACCCATTTGTTCTCACAATGCTGTCCTTGAATTGATGTCTTGTGCTAGCAACAGACCTATCCCTTTCACAGCCGGTTTGTCCGAGCTTGTTTCTCCGTTCATTGGCATTAGGTATCCTATCTCTACCCATAATAGACAAGTGGCCCATCTTATCTGAAATTAACCTTGGAATTGCTTTAGTATAGAATCCAACCACACTCCTGGCCTCCCGAGGTTGGTTCTGGATATTATAAAAGGTTCCAGGATTGACATACTTGATATCACATTGCGTGATAAATCTCAGTGAATGAGTTGCATAAAAAAGCTATACTAAACGAGACATATTGATGGGCATAAAGCGAGATACATCAGGAAATGTGTCAATGAAGAAATATGATGTTATGTCTAATTGAACAGGAGCAGAATCTATTGCCACAACTTGAGAGGGGCACTCTTCCCGCAGAGCAACCCCTTTGCACTCCTGGGTTCTGCCAAAGGATTTAACAGTGTAGCGTGTTCGCTATTAAATGTGATCTCAATGGGAGCACCTGGGTGCAGACCCAAGCACTACCCATTAGGTGTTCAAGCTCCCTCAGCAGCTTGCTCTCTTGAGTTTGTTGATAGATGGACAAGGCCCATACGTATACTGTCACCCAAATCAGCACATATTTTAAAGTCCCAAATCATAACAAAAAACTCAGGCACACTACCTAGGATCTATATTGTTGGTATAACAAAGATTGTAGGGAAAAAAGATTGTCCCTGGCCAAAGCAATCCAAGGGAAAAATCAGACCCTCATAAAATCGGCTAGAAACTCCTATAAAGCAGCCCAGCGGAAGGCAAAGATAAAATGGGATGAATTACGCTGGGAACAACTCAAAGATGCAGGCTCTTCCAAAGACACCAGCTTGTTTTGGAATTTGGTTACATGGAGAAGCAAGGCAGGCGCATGCCCACCCCCAAATTATATCACTAGTCAGCCCGGGTATGACCACTTCAAAGGGCTTTACTCAACAGCAGAGGCTAGTAAAGAAGGGGAGTTAGACATACCAAATGGGCCCAGTGCAGAAGAGGAGCGCTTCACCTTGCAGGAGGCAGCAGAAGCTGCAATAAATAAAATTGTTCCATCCAAAGCAGCGGGTCCCAATGGTTTGCCTGGAGACCTATCCTTGGCCGACCCCCACCACTGGGCCAGCTACATTTCACTATTAGCAAATGAAATAGTGAAGGGAACACCAGTCCCAGCGTCATGGAAGGTGGCCGAAGTTGTCCCTATCTAGAAGAAGGGAGACAGAGACGATCCTTCCAACTACAGACCAATTAGTCTGATTGATGCTATGCAGAAGGTATTTGGTCGGATGCTTCTGCATAGGATACAGTCATGGTCTGAGGAAGAAGCAATTCTATCCCAGTATCAGGCCGGATTTAGATCAAAGACCAGGACAATGGACCAAGTGTTCAGACTCCTCTTCATTTATCGGAAGGTAGTGGTGCTGGGCAAGGGCAGTCTCTATCTTGCTTTCATCGATTTGAAGACTGTCTTTGACCTGGTTCCCAGATCTAGGCTGTGGATGACGCTTTCATCCTAAAAATCCTAATTCGACTCCATGAAGGGACTTTTGCCCAGGTTAGGTGGGGGAAGCAGGGACAACTAACAGAGCGCATCCCTGTCAACAGAGGAGTCCGACAGGGCTGTGTCCTGGCCCCAACTCTGTTCTCCCTTTACGTGAATGGGGTAGTTGATTTCCTCTTAGAGGAGCCTGCAGACTCACCCACTGTAGGGGGCAATAAGATGCCAACCCTGCTGTTTGCAGACAACACCCTGTTGATATCAAAGACCCCAGTTGGGCTACAACACCTTATCGATAGATTCCAAATCTTCGGCGATAACCGGGGACTGGTCATAAATAGTTCAAAAACTAAATTTATGGCCTTCAACTGCCACAGGTCATATAAGAATGACCTTTTGCTGGGAGGGGTACCCCTTGAAAAGGTGGACACCTTTGATTATTTTGGTGTAAGACTTACCGATAAAATGTCTTGGAGACCCCACTTAGCAAAGATGCTGATGGCACATTGGCGTGTGGCCGGAGAAATAGGGAAAGAACACCACCTTTCACAAACTAGGCCTGTAGTTCCCGCCCTCCAAGTATATGACTCTAAAGAAGTTAGCTCAGCCCTCTACGGAGCAAAGGTCTGGGGCTTTGACAAACTTGAAGAGCTTAGTAGATCAGAACATACATTTTTAAGAAACCTGGTTTGGGCACCTAATTATGTTCCCCTTACTCCTCTACTGTTGGATATGGGCAGGCGGTCAATAACTGACGTAGCTAGGCTACGCCCTGTACTCTTCTGGGCCTGCATTAGGCGGACTCCTGAGCTTCTTTCCTATGCCAAAGCCCTTACTGAGATCATTCGCCTAGATACTGGCTGTAAAATAGGCTGGATTGCTGGCATTAAAAAAACCCTGACAGCCATAGGTCTGCGAACCTGTTGGGACAGCCAGGAACCCCCAAGGAGAGAAGAACTAAAACGCCTATATTGGAATTGGGTGAACCAACGGGAGAATTCCAAACCTAACGTGGGTAAAACAGAATTCCTTTCCCACAAACAAATAAGACATCTCGAGCCCTTCCTTGATACAATTCAGGTACCAAGAGATAGAATATTGTATATACATTTTAGGTTTGGAACTCTTCCCGTTCGCAAGGCGACAGCAAAGTGGGCCACCAACAATGAAATATACTGTCCATGCTGCATGGCCCTTACAGAAATCCAATGTTTGCCTGCCCAGCATATAAAAGACCACAGGCCAAATGACTGAAACCGCTGTGTCAGCAATTGGGCACACGGGATCATCAAACAGCACTACATATCCTCAGGTCCGATCCTAGGCCGTTCTTTGCATGCTGTGTAGCAAAGTTCTTGGGACAAGTATGGCTCATAAGTTGAAAAGCTCTTGCAAGATCGGTATAATTTTAATCGAAACTAGGATAGTGACAAATTCATGATCTAACAAAATTATTTTGCATTCTTTTGCACACGCACTTTATTTGTCAAACCTCTGCTGCTATGTCAGGGACATTTTAACAACTTTTTAGTATACTGGCCCCTCATCCTTTTGACGATGAATTGATTTATACTTTTTAACTGTAGAAATATATTTGACAAACTGATATATGCTTTATTGAACTTAGGACTCAATTGACTATTTTGCTGTATCAACTATTTATGAAAATTAGAAATGTATATTTGTACGCTCTTTTTAAAGGGAATTTGTTTTATTTTAACCATAGCTTTTATGACATTTCTGTCGAATAAAGCTTCTATCTATCTATCTATCTATCTATCTATCTATCTATCTATCTATCTATCTATCTATCTATCTATCTATCTATCTATCTATCTATCTATCTATCTATCTATCTATCTATCTATCTATCTATCTGATAGATGGACATTTTGCTCATCTATAGCCATTTCATTTTCTTCTCTGAGGCTTCTTCCACCTTTCTTAGCACCTCCTTGGACGCAGAAGAAAAAACATATTTGCTAAATATCTACTGTAACTTTGAACAGTGGAGGTGCATCAAAGGATATATTACCAGTGGTTAAATTGAGTTTAGAGGGGACCATCGACATAGTTATGGGTTGGGCCATGCTTGCTTCCAGGGCCATCCATAAAAAGTCAATGAACACAATACTATAGCCTGCATCAGTTATTGTTGTTCACTTTACTTATAACATTTCCGTCACTGCTACAGGGAATCAGCATGATGAATGTCATTGCATTTACACCTTTAGAGCAAATTTGCCCCGTAGGGAAATAATAACCGTATTTCATACATAACATAACCAGACATATCTTTTTTACGGAAGTCCAACGGGAGGGTGCTGGGGTCATACATCATTGTCTAACTGTGTCCAAAACACTAGCTGATAAAGAGGAAATCTCACACATTTGCAATTTTCATAGCAATTCTGACATAGATGCTGGGTCTCCCCCTAGGATGCAATCCCTCTTCATATATGTTTTAAATGGCCGCCAGGCGGCCTCAATTTTATGAAATTGATCATGCATGATAACTAATTGTGAGACATTTGGTTGCTGGTTTAGTGGGGTGTTGACCCTGCTCAAGCAACAGCCACAATCCCTGTTGGGGTAAACCACAGAAGTCACAAAATTAACCTCTGCTTAATTCTCTGGTAGCTTGGCACAAAAGGAGTCAGGCTTGACTTAGAGGCAATGTGTAAAGTATTTATGTAGCACACAAACAGTAATAAAGTGAAAACACAACACAAGAAAAAACCAACATCAATTTAGAAAAATAGAGTACGTTTTAATAAATTATTTGACACCAAAGTGACAAAAAGCCACTCTATGGAACCAGAGTTATGAATTGGTAGCGTTTAAGGTCAGAATTAGCACCTAGAAGATCAAAGCGCCTGTTAAAAATATGGCCGTCCACGATGCAGCTTGAGTCGGATACAAGAAATGGGTTATGCCCGGTTGGCGCTGACCTTCGGGCTCAAAAGAAATTCTAGCAAAAAGTCTCTTGAGAAGGTAGAAGTTCAAAGGGACAAGTCTGTGGGTGATGTCTGAGGAAGAGGCGTCGTCGTTGAGGAGCCACTGGATGAAGTCGTGGTAAAGATTTCCACGCTTGGACTTAGTGTCTTTTTTGGAAGTCGAAACTCTCTAGCTGTGGGAGGATGGACACTGTAGTCGACAAGGACTCCATGAGGCCGGATACCCCTTCTGCGAGGGACCGTTGAACAGGATTTGGTTGGTTCAAGAAGTGGAACAGGGCTCAAGTAGCACAGCAGGCCTCGGAGGGTTCAAGCAGCAAAGCAGTCATTCCAGGTGCAACAAAGCAGTCTTCTGAAGTACACGCTGGCAACAGCAGCAGGCAATCCTCTGAGAATCCTTCTGCAGGTCCAGAAAGTGAACTGAAGAGGGGGACTGAGGGTTCAATTTTTATACTTGGTGTCTTCTTTAAAATAGGAGAAGTTTCTAGAGTTCTACCTTTGAAGGGCATGGAGTTTATGCCCCCCACCCCCGGCCCTGGCACCAGCCTGGCTGCCTAAGAAACAAAATGTTCTGAAGTCCTTTGTGTGAAGGCAGAGCACAGCTTACTGATTTGTAAGTAGGGCTGTGCCCAGCTCTTCCACCCCATCCTGCCAATAATGGCGCATCTAGGCACACCTAATCTCTCTATTGTGTAGCTGCCTGGGAGGAATAAACAAGGTCCAACTGCCAACTACACCCAGTCACGTGGCCAGGGAACAGGCTACAGGCACCAAATAGTTAGGATAGGAAAATGCCAACTTTCTTAAAGAGGGCTTTTCAAAACTGCTACTTAAAATCCTACTTTGCCTTTAAAGAGGATTATGAATTACAACTTCTCAGACACCAAACATGAAAGTCCTACCTGCTTTCAATCAAAAGTTACCACTTCTTAAATGTAATAAGACAACTCAATATTATCCTATGGGAGAGGTAGGCCTTTCAGTAGCGATAAATTACTTTAAGAGTTTTTCACTATTAGGACATGTGATACCTAAAAGTACATGTTCAACCTTTTAATTACAATGTACCCTCCCCTATGGGCTGCCTAGGGTCAACTTTCAAGGGTGACGCCGGCACACTAGGTGCTGCAGGCCCACTAGTAGCCTTTTGCTTATCAGCCTGGGTATATGGAAGACCCCTTTACTAGGGACTTCTAAATAAATTAAATGTGCCAATCACGTGTAAACCAATTTTACCATACTTTAGGGAGTGAGCACATGCACTTTAGCACTGGTTAGCATTGGTAAAGTTCACAGAGTCCAAAGGCCAGCAAAAACAAATTCAGTAAAAAAGAGGAGGGGTGAAGGCAAAAAGTTTGGGGGTGACCCTGCAAAGAGAGCCAAGTCCAACACTGATAATTTCTCCATCATATAGATATTCCAGAACTGGCATCACCACATATGCTCGCAATCTGTTGATTCCAACCTGCACCCTTGTAAGTCTGGCTGCCAGTAGTAAATGTGAAATCAATTTACCAGCCATGGTAGTCAATAGATAGTTGCTGTTCATCCCCAGGTCCCTGAGTAGCACCGTTATGGGCCGTTGGGGCAGTGTGACAGTCCACCACATAAGGAATAGGGTACCCCTTTTCCCACAATTCTTCCAACAAGTTTCGAGGCTACCAAGCATTCAATCTAGTAGGAGATAAGTGCCATCTTGTCAATAGTTTGTAGGCAGGTTGCTTGTTTTTAGATGCTGTATACCATATTTAGGCCCAGCTGACCTCAAGTATCTCAAAGCCCATCTCCCCAGGTTTCTTTCCTACTGGAGTGTGTAATTATGATTGGGCTGAGTTGTAGGTCACTTATGTGGCACAGAGCCAGGTAATTCCTTTTCAGGGTTTTTGTTAAAGAACGTGGCTTATAGTGTTTTTTTCTCTCCTGACAACTCTCCAACTCCTCGAGAACCCTCCGAATGTAGATGTTGAGTCAGTCGGAAGACATCCTCTCTGCCTAGTCCCAGGCCTTCTTGAATTTCTTCTCTGGACCCTGGAATATAGCTACACTCCTGGGCATAAATCTAGTGAAGGTGCATAGTTGTCTTTCCATTCTTTGAACCTGGGGTCTGTGATTCCTGACAGAAAGTCTTGGTTAGGTAGTATGGGTGACATTGGGGAAGGGAATGTAGTAAACTCTTCCCTTCGTGCAAGCTGTTGCCAGTATTCCATGAGTATTGTCAATGTGGTTAGGAATGATCGCGTCCCTGAGGTCGCTCTTTGAGGCAGCAACAATAAATATTTTAGTGAGCTAGGGGAAACATTCTGCTCTACTTAAGCCCATCCTTTGCCAACTGTGTTGTGTATCTAATCAAGTGCAGACAGAATATGGGTCACCTGGACGTGGGCTTTTATATTCAGAAATCTCCAACCGCCCTCAAATGTACTTCAAAATAGTGTAGTCCTAGAGACCCGAGGTGTGCGATCCCTCCAAACATAGGTCAGTAGTTTCTTCTGGATTTGGTCTTGTACCATCTTTAAGAGTCTGAGTGGCAAAATCTGTGATACATATAGTAGGCGAGAAAGGAAGTTCATTTTTTATACACATTATCCTTCCCAGGCAGGACATTTCCAGCTTATTCCAGTGATCTAAATCATTGTATAAGATATGAAGCAACATGAGGGTGTTACTTTGATAAATACATGCTGTGTTTTGAGGCAAATGTAGTACTGGATGGGAACCAGCGTCCATTTGGTCAATAGAGTCTTGAGGGTTTCTTGATGCAAATCCCACCACAAATGATTTTGCATAATAAGTTTTATAGCAGAGACTTCAGCAAGTAGAGTTAGTTCTTCCTTTGGCACTAGGAGAGACACCTTTGGTTCAGTAAGAAAACAGAGGACATTATTGGCTTATAGACCCAACTAAAATTTCTGATTATCTATAACTGTCCCTTTTATGTTCAGATAAATATGTCCTTTGATAGGGAAAATATCAGGGGTGACAAGGGGTACCCCTGTCTTGTGCCCTCTGGGATAGGGATTATATGGGAATATTACCCATTTACCTTGATCTTGGTTACTGGCTTCTTATAGTTGACCAATATTAGACACGCTTAAGGGTGTCCTAACTAGGGTTTTTAGCGATTTAAGACCAGTTAAGCCTGTCAAGGGCCTTCTTCTTGCCTAGCGAAAGAAGGACCATTGCCTGCTTGGCTGTCTATACCTCTTAGCTGTCTTCGGCAGTTGGTTATGCTAGCCTGGTATCATCTTACACAAAGCCTGACTGTTAGGAGGAGATCAGACAAGGCCAAACTTCATGCAAGCATGTGACCAACACGGACGCAAAAATCTTCATTTGATTATTGAGAAGGGCAGGGGTCAATATGAGGAGCAGGAGGTGGGATCTTTCTCTGGTTTTGCTAATACAGTAAGTTGTGATTCTAGCATTGTACCTGTTACTACTCCAGTAGTCAATATGTGATTAAAAACCTTTGCAAGTGAATCCACCAGAACATCGCAAAACTTTATAAAAGGACATCGACTAGCCATCAAAGTCAGGGGCCTTAAGGCCCGGTTACTGTTTTATGACTGCTTTAACCTTCTCGCTTGTGCTAGCCTCCTCTATTGGGGTGCAGTGTAGCTGCTCAGATGTGGGCTGAAAATTCTCTAAATAAGACGTTTTATAGTCTTGTTCCAGATATTGCTCCACCAACAAAGATGTATAGAAGAGGCAAAGGCATCCATGATTTTCTGGGTCTTACTGTGGCCTATCTCCTTTTCATCCCTAATACCCATAACATGATTCTTAGTTTGTAGCTAGCCTGTCCACTTTGACTCCCCTCTCATAGTAACATTGATTTCTATACAACAATGTCTTGGCTGCCTCTACCAACAGAAGTGATTCTAGCTCTCCCCTAACCTTTTGCAGTTTTCTGTACCTCCTTAACAAGTTGTTCCTCTTATGCAAAGATTCTAAATGCTTTAGGTTAGCCTCCAACTCCTGCTTTCTCTGCTTCCATATTCTTTCCAAGAGTGCTATATGGGGTATTAATTCCCCTCTTATCACAGCCTTTGCCTCTTCCCACACAGCATTCAAGCTAACATCTCCATTGTCATTTCCTCAAAATAATGTTCTATCGCCTTCCTTATCTCATCCCCAAGGACGGAAGGGTGGAGGCGGTTTTGGACCAGTGGGGGCTGGTTTTGTTACAGGGTGCTGGTTTTGCAGCAGTGCTGCAATATCGCCCCCCTTTAACGAAAGTGTCTGCGGTGCAGCGGGAGTGGTGCTTCTCACTCGCACCCGAACCCCCCAGGGCAGGTTTCTGTCCCCACGCTGGCCGTGCTCATCACTTAATACTTAGTCCTTCTTTGGTCAGTCAGAGCCTGCGTATTGGTGCTTGTGGTATAATTAGATCTTTTAACGCCTATAAAGTTTGTACTGTGCATTGAAGCTATAGTTGGAAGGCTTAGTAACTAAAATATGTGAGCTAGTTGTTAAATGTCCGAAGCAGTCTCTGTAATATCAAAATCCCACCTCAGTTAAAAATTATTACTATGTTTGACATCAATGTCTCTTTTTAATATTCGTGGTAGGTATCACGTTTTTTTAGCTTTAATGTTTGTAGACTTGCATTTTATTCGGCCCTTGCCAATCTATTGTTCTGCAAAAGGCACTTTTTAGTTATATTTTCCTTGTTTTATATATTGTATTTTTTTTTTTACCAATGTGATGAATTTTGATCTGCGTATCACCTTTTCTCTCGTTTGATATCAATAGGGCTTCCAGGGCCTGCAAACATTGTCGGGGAACATGTCCTGTATTGTTCATAAAGAAAGTATTTATTGAGTTCCATGTGTCCTATCATCTTCTGTCTGTCCTGTCATCTTCAGCCCCCTGCTGTGAAATCACTGTCCATTGCTATTGAAAGTGTTGTGTGGAAGAGTGTGGGCGGAATTTGCGTAATCGCGTTACGCAAATCTCCGCAAAACGGTAAAAAATCTCCGCGAACACGCAGAAATTTCGCGAACACGCGGAATTGCTTGTTCGCGATGCTTTTTTCCTGTTCGCAATCGCTGTTTGCGTGCTCGGGGGGAAATATCTTGCGAACACGCATTTTGAGAACGCAAACAAGCAAAAAATTTCGCGAAGTCGCCGAACGCAGATTTTTGGACAATTTTGCGTTCTCCGCGCAACGCGAAATTACCCAAATTTCGCAAATTCCGCGAGCGGAACGGAATTTGCCGGCCAGGCCTACTGGTTTGTGAGAGTTCCGCATTACAGAAAAAGCTACGTGGGTTCATGTAGCATCTAGGTTCTGGAAATATATACCGTGCCTTATTGTTTCACACCATTACTCAAGCGGGTGCTAAATCATTGGCGGATAGGCAATTTTACTAGTGATTTGTTTGGCCATTATTCAATAGATTTCCTAGCTGCATACTTCTCACATGTATAAAATGTATTGCCATATTCTTTCTTAGCTTGCATTTTATAAATTACCTTCAAACTCCTGAAGCAGGAAGTGACATCAGAGGAAGACAGGAAATGCAGTCCATGCATTTATTACGGCAGCAGAGGGAAAGGTTGCATTTTTAATGTTGTTTGGAAGGGAAAGAAAAATAAACTGCTTTTTTTCTCTACTGCCTCAATAGTTATGAAAACTGCACTTCCCACCCTCTTGTGATGTCATTTCCTGATAAGAGCGGTCAAGGTACTTTGCACTGTAGGACAGATGGAACAGAATAATGCTTGTAAACACTACCCGAATGTGTTTAGTGGAAAGTGCGGTTGTGTCAAGTCTAGCAGAAGGCAACCCACAGCAAAGAAAAGCATATGCATGTATATTTTTAAAGTGTCAGTCCTTGAATCACTCTTTGCACCCCAGATTTATCTGAACACATCTTTTTTAGATGTATAAATAGACAGCCCAATGTGGCCTTGGTATTCAGATTTCTGAATGGACTGAATGGGACAATCTTTTGTCTGTTTTTAGCTTAACATTGTATTTTATTCATTCATTTATTTCTATTATAGAGGGCTGCTTGTCTCCTTTCAGTTACTTCAGAGCAAGGTTGGAGTGTAATGAGGCCGGCCAGTGAACCGTTTCAGTAGGTCTTTGCTTGCGACCCTCTCTTCTGTGATGTGTTCAATTAAGCCGTGCTCTGAAAAGTTTAGTTTTCAAAAACTTGACACAACCACAAGCGATTGGGGCCATCTCACAGGTGCAGGTTAAGGGCTTGCCAGAGTCTGGGGCCTGGCACGTCCAAAGCTCTGCCTCCATGTTTCAACCTTTTGAAGGCGCACTGGGTGATCGGATTGGCAGATGTTGAGTTTAGGACTGTGGTGGGGGCCGTAAAGAGATGCCAGCTCGTGCACATTAGCTAGGGCCTTTGCCCCAGTTTGCTTTGTGGGTTGTCCAGAATACCCTGAATCTAAACCTGGTGTCTGCTTGGAGCCAATTGATTGCTTTTAGGATGAATTTGATGTGATCCCGCTTACACGATTAATGCAACTTCTGGCTTCCTGGAGTCGCTAGAGCCTGGCAGTGAGTTGATGGGTAGGCCAGAGCAGACGATGTCACAGTAGACAACGTGAGGTGTGAGCTCTAGTCTTTGGGCAATGTGAAGGAAAGTGTGAATGTTCCACAAGGACTCAGGTCCTGTGCACTGCACTGCCTCGAGGTGCAAAGGTAAGGCAACTATCAAAGAGCACCCCATGTTTCATCCCTTTAGGGGGCTGCCAAGATCTGAGGGCCAGACAGAGGGAGTGTGTCAGACAGAGTCTCCAGTTAATACAAAGTAATACTTTTGGGGTCAAACATACACAGGGAGCTCTTCTTCACCCAGTGGAATACAGGGCCCAAGGAAGCCATGTTGGTTGGATGCCCTGCATCCTGCTGCTGGTTGAAGTGGTTTATGTGTCATCAGCTTCGCTTCAGAGGTCACCTGGTACAGGCTGATGAACTGTGTCAGGTGCTGTAGGTAGGATTCAGAATGTGACCACTCTGGGTCTTAGGTGCTGAACTGTCAAGAATAGAGTAAATGGTATTCTCGCTAGTCGTTTGCTTTAACTCAGACCACAAGTGAAAATATACAAATCACAATGAAAAAAAGTGAATACTGCCAGAGCATATATGCATGTCCACCCATTGCAGAAATTCATAATCAGCTACCATATTCAGAAAAGCCTCCAGGTGCACGTGAGCAAAATCCAAAACCCAGAACAAATACTGATTCAGTTGCTTAGAAGCAATGCACAGTTGTGAATGTTGTCTGATATTGTCCTTAAGATTGTATTTTTGCTGTGGATATGAAACTGTATTGATTGTAACTACAGTAATTTTACAAATGCCAATAAAACAGATGCTTTAAAAACAAAAAACAAAAAAAAACAAAAGAAACAGGATGGACATAAGACCTCTAAGTCTCTCCTGGGAGTTTCCCCTCTGTTTGAGGCAGCACAAATGGGGAAATGAGATACTTCCGGGAAATTCATGTTAGTGAAACCACTGCTTGCATTACTCGTGCAAACGTTATCGATACTAAATTTAGAATTCAGTTATGGTTATAGGTCTTTATACAAGTCCCACGGTCGTGCAATAGTTATTGGATTTACAATTCAGTTCTGGTTAAAGCTCTTTACGCAGGTCCCGTGTGGGTGCCATATTTATTGAGTTCAACATTCAATTGTGGATCTTTGCACAAGCCCCATGACCCTGCAGTACTTAGGTCTCGCCTGACCCAGAGCATGTGCTGATCTGGCGAGACTTATTGAGAGGGCTCCAAAAAGTGCTACCAGGCCAGCGTAGAGCTACAGTGCATGTACGTGGGCGCGCGTGCCGCGCTTTACCGCTATTACTTTTACTTTCGCTGCCGCACGGCCGCTTTGATGTTTGATCGTGATCGCGATCACTTTAACTTTCGCGGCCGCACGGCTGCTTTGCATAGCCAATAGGTCTCGCTTTTGGGACCTTATAAGTATTTAGTTATGCAACTGTTGCATGGCTAAACACTTAGAAGGTCCCAAAGGCGAGACCTATTGGCTATGCCAATGCTTGTTACATTTACAGCCACTTTATCCAGTATCCAGCTCTATATGGGGTTGATGAGACCTCCTTATTTGATTTGGGATTAAGGAGTGACCCCCATTCAACGGGGCCTTCCTAAATTCAGCATCAGAGATCTGGTGAGCTCGAACACTCGTGCAAATGCTGGTTGTGCTATGATTGTAGCAGTGCCCTACAGAGGAGTCCTCCCACATGTGTGTGCTGCACCAGTCTTGTTGCAGGCACCAGTGGCCCGCGTCCCACATGTGTGTGCAGCACCAGTCTTGTTGCAGGCACCAGTGGCCCGCGTCCCACATGTGTGTGCAGCACCAGTCTTGTTGCAGGCACCAGTGGCCCGCGTCCCACATGTGTGTGCTGCACCAGAGTCTTGTTGCAGGCGCCAGTGGCCCGTGTCCCACATGTGTGTGCTGCACCAGAGTCTTGTTGCAGGCGCCAGTTGCCCGCGTCCCACATGTTTGTGCTGCACCAGTCTTGTTGCAGGCACCAGTGGCCCGCGTGTGCTAGTTTCCAATAAGTGCTATTTATGATTGTTCACTGAGTGAATATACTTTGGAACTATCAATAGACAATTTCCTGCTATCTGCTTTCTGTGTGAGCCAAAAGCATCCATTTAACTGGGTTCATGATGTGCATTTCTAATTATATAACTGAGCCTCCTTCTAAAAGGACAACATAAGCTCCTATAAATACATATGTACCACACTGTAAGAGGCTAGAAACGCCAATGCACGGCTGCTTGGGGAAATCAAAAAGCTTTTTTCAGACCTTATTCTTGGCAGTCTCTCAATCTGAATCCTTTAACAACGAAATACATAAAAATAATTCGGCTGATGAAATGTTAGAGTATAACAGATGTCGGCTTCCTTCCTCATTTAGTTTTAAAGTTTAAGCTGTCTAATTGTTTCATCATCCTCAATTTTTCAAACTTCACATATCATTTTTTTTTTAAAGAATTTATTTTATTGCATTTTAACATGCATTGCAACCTCTGTACCATGATTTTTTTGTAAGAACATAGCCCTCCATCCGCATTTGTTATACAACAGCAGGAATTCCATACAACTTCACATGTTATTGGGTAGGTCAAAATGTATGGATTAAATGCTTCTTCAACATAATAACGAAAATTAAAATGAATAACAGCTGACGTTTTTGTTATAATGCAATAAATAAAATGTTTTTTAAAATGTGGTGTCGGGATGGTGACAATCTGAGCAGTCACACGCCTGAGGGGCTCGTGATCGGCTGCTCCGCCTATGACTGTCCATGTCCAGTAACCTCACTGAAGTTAAGCGGAAACCTCGGGAATATGGAGACAACGCTGGAAGCTTCCTGTCCTACCACATAAATGTCGAAAACAGACTTAGCGGCCATCTTTTTGTTCATTCAGTCCTGCAAGATGGCGCTGGCAGTCTGAACTGACGCATGGCAGAGAAGACTAGAGCGTTGGAGCTGCTGAAACTGGCAACTCCCACCGAAGTGCTGCAGCATCTGGGTTGAGGATCCCCCAGGGCGAATTTTATATCTTGCCCGGGAACCAGTGAAGGCTAGAGTGCAGACATGCGCTCCTGCCTGCCTACCATTGCTACTAGGTCGAGAGGAATGTGGAGTCCCATTTGAGGAGCTGGAGAAGAATGGCATACCAGGTGAGAGTTGGCCACCTGGAGGCATCGAGGGTTTAGGGGGGACCCACCTGGGATGAAAAGTGGCCGAGGGTCAGCACCATTTCAACTATCATCCTAGGAGGGAGGCTCCTGGGATGACAATTTGCCACGGGAGAACACCATGTGGGAGAGGCAGCGGACTCCTAGGATGACTCACCTTGAGAGCCTGATGACCAGGTACAGTGAGCTTGATTCTATGTCAGTTACACCCATTCAGATATGTCCCCCTGTTCAGTAGGTGCTCCGGTTGTCCCAGTACACTCCTTGATGGGTTTTCTGGGGCGACGCTCACATCACAGGCTGTGTATTAGGTGCAACCAGACCCCTGGAGGACAGGCCAATTTCCATGCCACCAAAGAAGTACTCGTAAAAGGGTTGACTCACTATTTCATATTGGTGAATGCTGGTAACCCCACTCAACGAGATCATCTGACAATATGGCTCTTATGACGGAAAACTTAGTTTCTACTTTACCATCCTTCAAGTTAGAACTGACAGATGAAATAAAATTAGACAGGTTGAATAAAATGCGAGCTCTTAAGTCTGCATTAGGCTCTAAGCTAGACATCGTCAGGACTGACATTGACTCAGTAGGCAGCGGGCTGCTGGACTTCGAGGAAAAAGTTGAGCAAATCAATGGAATTGCTCCGTTACACATATTTAACCATGAGTCTTTGCAAGATGAGTTGAATGCTGCTGTGCGTAAATGTAATGATCCTGAATCCCGCTTCAGTAGGGCATTGAGAGTTTGGACACCAGGAACATAAAGGTGGGTCTCTTCTGCACTATTCTAGGGAAGGCTCCACCTGAGGTCCAACTGGACAGTGTACACAAGATGGACTGTGAGAAAGTTCCATCTTTCGTGCATGGTATGCCCCCACTTTTTGCTGAAATGCTGAATGTTCTTTGACTGAGTGTGCCCTGGACTCCTGCCAATCAGGTGCCCAGGGCCTATGTTCCTTCCCTAAACAAAAACCTCAAAACCAAATTGGCAAACCTTGGCCACATGTCAGCCCCTGGTAAATGGTACCCTAGCTACCCAGGGCCTTGTGACCAGGGAAGGCCTCTAAGGGCTGCAGCACTCATTGTGCCACCCTTAGAGGCCCTGTACCCTAACACCCACACACTGCCCTGGCAGGCTGAGTGTCTGGGTACAAGACAAAACAGAGAGTCGACATGGCACACAACCCTGTGTGCCATGCCCGCAAACTACACTGCCCTAGCTTACATTAGCCACCCCTCTAGCTGGTGCTATATGCCAGTGGTGTGGGCACAGAGGCCGGAGCCCTGTGCCCCTACAGTACCCAGGTCCATTCCTGGGCCCTGTAAGTGCAGTGCTGCTATTTAAGAGTACATGGTGCTGGGAGCTTGTCAAACACGAACTCCACAGCACCATAATGGCAGCACTGAAGCCTGAAAAGTTTGGTATCAAACTGCTCAGCACATTAAATCCACACTGATGCCAGTGTGGGATTTAATGTACCAAGCACCACAGAGGGCATCTTAGAGAGGCCCCCTGAAACCTAACCCACAATCCACGTCTGTTCTGAGGCTGCCTAGACTGCCACACAGCAGACATGTTGATGGACCCCTGGGTAGGAGAGCCCCTGCTCTCCTGGGCCTGCAACAATGCACATCCTGGGTGAGGTGCTAAATCTCCTCCCTAGGATGGGCAGGGGGAAGCTTCAAAGGCATGCCGTCTCTGTGAGCTTCCCCAGGCCACTGCAACCCCCCACTCTGGCGGGAAGCTTGGCCGGAAACCCCAAATAAGGACAGGGGGTGTGCCAGCCTGCCAAACCCACCCCTCAGGTGGGGGAGGCGAGGTGAAGCACATCCCCGGGCTCTCGCCATCTTGAAGATGAGAAGCCCTACCCAATCAGGACTAGGCTACTACCCCCTTCCCACAGGAGAGAGGCAGGATAGGGGGTGTACCCACCCCAGGACAGAGACCCATTGGTCCCTGCCCTTCACCTACCTGTAAAGCCCCTAAATCTAGTATTTAGGGGCACCCTGAACCTTCCTTCCCCAGATTCCAGATTCCAAAATCCGAAGAAGAGCTAGAAGAAAGAAGACCTGCCGTGCAGCTGCTAAGAAGAGGAAGACACAAACTGCTTTGTCCCCAGCCCTACCGGCCTGTCGACCCTCGAACCTGCTCCTGCTCCAACCCGGCATCTCTTGTGGCCAGCAACCTCACAAACCCCGGAGGACCTGGCTACCTTTTGACTCTAAGCCCCTGGGACTCCCATGAGTAGAGGCTCTACTCAAAATCTACTTCTAATCCCTGGCAGCAGCCCGGAACCGCGAACCCAGCACACTCTGCACCAGCCAAGCCTGGCCTGTGCCGGAGTGAACAAAGACCACAAGGACGACCCCACGGCAACTGTGACCCCGAGTCTGGCACCCAAGGACCTCCCTCGACACTCCTGAAGAAGCCTGCAGCCTCAGAACAAGGTGCCCCCCCAACCACGATCAACAGAGGGTAAGATTTCCCGACACCAAAAGGCTAACCTGCACCCGGCGCCCCTCTGGGCCCAATCCCGGGGTATCTACCTATCCTCCAACTACCCAACTTACCTCTCGAAGTGGTGGTGGCACCTGAAGAATCCTCTTCCCCGAGCTTGCAGTCTTTTTCTAAACCGGAGATTTCCCATTGAAATCAATTGAGCGCCCGAAGGCTCAAAAGCACCCTGCACTCAGCCGCCCGAGTGGCCCTGGCAGTGCACCCTCTACACCTATCTACTTCCCCTGAGTAAGTGACCAGGAGCCCAGCTCCCACAGCCGCTTGGCCTGCTAGTCAGCAGCCACCAACCAAGGCCCCCCTATCCCTCATAGGATAACATTGGGCCTAAATCTCTCTGCACCCGGCCGCCCTAGTGCCGCTGGGGGTGAACCAAATGTACCTACCTGACCCTGGGGGACCCCTTAGTCTATGCCCAGAACCTCAACTCTGCCAGTCGAGTACTTACCTTTAAACCGATAACTCAATTTTCTTCATAGGGTAACATTGACTGGCTTTTTCCTGAAATTGTGTGGACTTTTCAAATCTTAAAATATTCACCAAAAATCAGCCGAGTAACGAAAACGAAAATACTCACCTGCTCTTAGGTGAGCTCCCAGTGCTGGATCTTGGTGCCCAGCACTGACTCTGCAAAATACTTACAACTGTACTTACCAGTAACCCAATTTTCTCCCATAGGAAATCATTAACTGTTTTTCTGTGAAATTTCTTGTGTCAATTTCTGCAAACTTTAAAAATCGTATAACTTCTGAAAACGTAATTGCTTACCTGTTTTGGATAAAGGTCCCAGTACTGAGTCTAGGTACCCAGTACTGGATTACAAAAGTAACGAGAACATACTATACCTGCAAATTGAATTTTCTTCCATAGGGAATCATTGACTGTTTTCTATGAAATATTTTGTCAACTTTTAAAATAGCAAAATATTGTCTAAAAATCATCACAGTAATTAAGTCGGCTTTTATCACTTGATTCTAAGTACTGACCTAGGACTGAATCTAGGATCCAGTCCTGGAATTCCAAAAGTAATCCTAAAAATAATCTGTGGCAAATAACTTGAAACTTCCATTGAACTCAATGCATTATTGTGTTTAAAATAGTGTTGCCTATTACAACCACTTGTAACTGTTTACAAAAGTCAATTGCATATTGCAAAAGTATTTATATAAAGCATCTCATTCTGAGAAAGTATATTTTAATTCCAATTGTTGGTTCTAAAATAAAACAAGCATATATTTTTTATATATAAACCATTGGCCTAGAGTTCATTTATTGAGTGGGTGAGACCATTTGCTGACTGAGTGTGTACAACAAATGCTTTACACTGTCCTCTGATACTGCCTTACTGCTCGACCAAGCTACCACTTTAGAGAGTAAGGTTATATCTAACTTTAGCCTCTGCCAAACCTCTGGGGACTGTGGACTCTGTACACCCTGTACCTATTTGGGAACAGCATGTCCTATCAATTCAAGGTGCAGCGCTTCACCTCCATGAACGATGTGGCAACCTTGGTGGGTATCCGAAACCAATTAATGATTAAAGCTAAGACGGTCACCCAGTGGAGAGTGTTAAAAGGGAAAAGACAATGAACCAATGGGAAATGCCAAGAGCACAGAGCAAGAATGGAAGAGAAAGAACTACAAACTTTGAGTTAATGTTCAGTTGCTCCCCTCACTGATGTGACTTCTTAAACATTCCCAATGGGTGTGGGGACGCATCAGACATGAGGCCTGGTCTTTGCTAATTGTTGGATCTGTGATACCATACTATGTTATCCGACCCTTTATCTGCTGATATGAAGAGTTTGAAGGAGTTGTTATACAACAGTTGTAGAGTTCAGTGGTGGCCTTGGTGGGTGGGGGTGAGGTTAGAGGGGATCTTCCCTATCTGACACCCGAACTTCCAATGAGAGGTAATTTCCCTGGCATTACACTGCTAGGCAGGTGACTCTCTATCTATTAGGCCCCCGAATGCACAGAAAATAATAACTACGAGCAGTTCTACGATCACGCACTGTTCTGTAGTTACTGTGTGGATATGTAGGATTCTTTGTTGGTTTGAAGGGTTTTTGCTTTGGAGGAAAGGAGTAGTTTCAAAAGGTCTCTTCTTGCATTGAGGAAAAATACTCCATTTTGTACATTGGTCCACAAAGTTGAAGGGAGGGTTATCTTTTGTGATCCAAGCTTATTTTATGTTTCTTTTTGAATATGGTCTCTTACTCTTTCCGATGTGCTAAACATTGTCTCTCTGAATGCCAAAATACCCGAACACCCTGACTAAAAGGTTAAAGATACGGTGCACCCTACTCCAGGTTGGATTTGTCATAGTTTTACAGGAAACACATTGAAAAACTAGCAACCAGTCCCGCCTTAAATATAAGCTACATTCTACAGCCTTGTATTGATCCACCAATCACAAAGTGTAAGCTCTCCTCTGCTACAGATTGCTACACTTCCGTACCCTTTAAACCACAAAAGATGAAGAAGGAAGCTACCTGCAAGTCCAAGACCCTGATGGGTTTATTGGTGGCTTCTATAATATACTAGCGCATATGTTGGCTCCTCGAGCGAAACCCCTCTTTAAACATTTGCAGAAGGTGGGCAGGGTTACTCCCTCTATGGAGAAAGTGGACCTAGCCTTCATTCTTAACCTGGGGAAAGGCTGAAAACAACATACATCTTAAACGCCAATCACCTTGATGAATATAGATGCAAAACCTTTTATGAAAATCCTGACAATAGGGCTTCATCCTGACAACAGGGCTGGAACCCCTGCTGCCCTATCTAATTCACCTGGATCAATCCTGATTCATACTGGGAAGACAGCTCATTACAATGTGAGGAGGGTAACACATCTGGGCGGAAAGGCCCAAGTAAAAAATATTCCTTTGCGTGGGAATGCCCATGGAACGCCTACCCAGGGTAGAGTAATGCAACGCAGCGTTCTGCACTGTGTTACTACATATTTATGGACCCACACAAAGCCACGCAAAGTGGCTTTGTGTGGCTTCAAAAATATGACTTACGGTTTGTGTCGTTCTTGCACCACCATGGTGCAAGAGTTGCACAAACCAGGTCTTGAATATGGCTCAAAGTATCTGTAAAAAAAAAAACTAGCTCAGATTTTGAAACTTGAGAGGAGAGGAAAAGCAGTGAGATTCTAACGGAAGGCAAAGAACTATTAGCTGAGATTGATGACTTCAAAGACTTCATGGTGAATCAAAAATTGACTAAACTAGAGAAGGATAAGACCAACTTTAAACTGGAAACCATCTGCCAATATCTGAAAACGTTTATTCAAGACTTGAGGCCACCAGATTATTAACTGAACACTGGGGCCATTCAAAACAAAGGTTCACTACCTTCTCAGATACATTAGGTCAGATTTATCAAGGTTTGGCATCGACCTTGCGCCACACAAGGGGATGCAAAACCTAGAATGAGATTTACCAAGCCACGCAAAGCCACCTTGCATGTCCCTGCATGGCCTGATAAATCGGGAGTAACGCAAGGCAGCACAAATGGCTGCCTTGCATTAGTCTACCCCAGGGAGGCGTTGGGTTCCCACACATCCACCCATGGATTTTGGTGCATTCCCAGATTTACCATGAATAGTAGACCTGGGAATGCGTCAAAATGCTACACCTTCCCAGCGGAGGCATAACGAGGCAAAATATGTTTATTTCTCCTCGTTTGTTCCTGTTTCTATGTGTGCTGCTTTCTGCACAAGCTCCGATAGAGAAATGGGAGAATCTGTTCATCCCTGCACCAGGTGGCAGGCACCTCAGTATGCCTGCCACGCGGTGCAGGGATTAACAGGGGGGCACCATAGGTAACCAGATGACAGCATGGTGAAGGGGGCCTGATAGGGGCCCCCAATGTCACTTTCCAACAGGCTGGAAGCCCGACATGGAAAGCCTGTTGGAAACCGCATCGTAAACCCTACGGCATAAACGGCGTCCATAGGAATTACGGCCAGGCCTCCTACTGGCCGACGGGCTCTTTGAACCTGTCGGAATCCAGCCGGAATGACCGTCCGGTTTCACTTTCGACCGCCTGCATCGTAATATGGCGGTCGAAAGTGAAACCCGCGATTAGACTCGGAAAGCCACCGACCTATGGTCGGAGGCTTTCCGAGTCACATCATAATTAGGGCCTAAGTGTTTAAACTAGACAACTCAACCATGATTACAATTAACTAATTTTATAACTCCCATATGTTTCGTAGAAACATCACCAGCCACTGTCCAGAGGAGATCTCGGAAGTATACGATGTTGAAACACATCGAGAGTCATACGATCAAAGAAAGTCGATCAGAGCAGACAGGGCCCATCTTTTTAAACCAAGGATACCCCTCACCTATTCAATCTGATTCTTTGACCTTTAGTGAAAACATCGTGGGACTTACTCTTGAAATATTCTTGATATCCACAAGGTCATAAGAAAAACGTGGGCTGGTGTTAAGTGACTGACTTGCCATTCTTTAACTAATCTTCTTCACCTTTATTGCACTGTATATTTGATGCTCTTTTTTGTGATTTCTTCCCTTCACACTTTATTTGGGGGGTTCACAGTTTTTGTGAGTTCACAATTCACAAATCATTTTAATGTCATTATAAAGCAAATTGTTAAACCAATGCAATATAAGTATCAGTACTAGTACCTATCAACAGGTGATTGAGGCAAGATGTTTAATTACAAAATGAAATATTTGATGTGATCGAAAAATATTTCTCACGCTTATATAGTAGATTAAGGTGTGCTGTTTGATCATGAATCATTTACAAAATTAGAAGGATGGCAGTTTCTACTTTGTTAAATGTGATTGTGGACCAGCCTTTTCTGCCTGATAAGGGCCCAGTCCTGTTGTTTGCATACCTGTCCCTTCTAGGGGCACCACTAGGATCCAAGAATTATAAATAGAAAGCCCTCACAGAACATTATGGATCTCTCCTTGCTTGGAGCAGTGAATAATAAATGATTTGCTCTTGCTGCTCATTTATTATTCTTTTAAAATATTTTTCATGGGTGTCCCAGTCCCACCCCAGACACGCGCACATTTATAATAACTTTGGTGCCATACAAAACATGGGTTGGGTGCCTACAGAAGGTTGGGTACAGGGCCTGAGGGTACCAAATACTTGTGCAGTGGGGGTTGGGCACTGGGATAAATTAGAAAATGATTAAAAAAAAAAAAGAAATTCACTGAAAAGCCAGAGGGTAAAATGATGTTAAAGTTTGGTTTTGAAATGAGACAAAAACTAATGGTAAAATACCCCAGAAAACACTGAAATACGGCTGCTATAGTTTAGTCAATTAATTAAGACTTGTGCCCCATTATGCACTGCTTATGACCTCACATATTAGCTCAATCATGACATATGTACTCAACCCTTCACATGTGCTCATTCCCGCCCCATCACATTTTTTCCGTACTCTGTTTGGGCAGAATGTGTTAGTATTTTGACCAATGTTGTTTTTCACACCCAATGAGTGATATAATCAATGATGTCAATAACGTCACCTTAGTCTTTGTTTTTTCAGTTAATTTCTAAGGATTTTGAGAAGATGGGCTGGGTAAGTAAGCAGATGCTGTAAAAGGGCTGCTGAATTTTTGCAGACATTGCTCTCTTTTGTTTAAACGTTTATATTAAAAAAATGCATAATACCTCAAATTATTAAAAACTATACCCACTCTCACATTTTGATCCCTTTGATTTCATGCCTGAATTTTCGGATGTTAAAATCTGATAATTCATATAGAATAGTTTTAGATTATAGAAATCTAAATAAACATACATGCACACATGCAGTACCAAAGGCTCACAGCACTGGACTAACAACAAAATTAATTCAGAATTTGTTTGTTTTAAAGCAACATTAGATACATCAAATTGAATCTTTAGTCAGGATACAGCAGCTACATTCTAGTGCTTCACTGCCTTTTTAATTGTTATTTTCAGTATGCTTATACATGATTACCTCATTGGTATATGAATAAACCTTGTTAATTTGCAGCAAGGATTTTGGAGATCTTACAAGAAAATCCAGAGGTGCTATCATATATTGACAACATCTACATTACAGATGATGACGTGACAGAACACCTACATAGTGTGGACAGAAAAAGGATACTCCTAGTCCAACATTGATATAAAATAAACCTATTAACAAATCTAAAATTGTATATCGTAATGTTATTGCCATTGGGCAGCAATTATTTAGTGAAGGTAAAGGATTCACACCTGACTTCCTACAGAATTGTGCTACTTTACAACTTCCAAATACTATACAAATGTTACAAGCCTTGTTGGTGTTTCTTAATTTTTTTTTAGCTTACTTGACACATTATGCTCAGTAGGTTAAGCCCTTGTATGAATTATTTACTGCTATGTCTTCAGAAACAAATTGGATGAGCACACATACGCTAACTTACGTGGAGTGCAAGCAGACATGTATTTAGAGACATAGAACAACAAGACAAACCCAGTAATTAAGGTTGTTCCCAACACTACATATTATATAGTTTACAATGAGGGAAAAATGACTCACATGGCATACAGATCACATTTATGTTCCTTTGCAGAAGAATGATTTACTCCTACTGAGAGGGTTCTCAGTGCAGTACAAATAGCTGTATGTAAGGAACATCTTCTTGTAGAGGAAAAACAAATCATTATAGTTTCTCCTCTATCCGCATATCGAAAGCTATTACCTCAAATACACGCGCTGTGCAACTTCGTTGGCTGCAGTAGGCTGTATCGGTAAATGCAACTGATGTAAAATTTGAATAAGATTCAACACTTAAAGTGTTTTACAGTGCAAACAAATTCTTCTACAAACTTCAAATATATTGCCCAGTAATGAGTATAACAGTGTGTTCTTTAAAAATTGTGTTGCACAACCTTAGGTTGGTGCTACAAAATATTACTCCACGCAGGGAGTTTTTGGAGATGGTGACTTCAAGGTGCTACTCACACCCACTTATGTTTTAGGTGAATTCACTGCACAACTAGTGGAAATACATGGTCTACTACTTGCCTTTCAGAAGGCTGACCCATCAGTTCTCAAACTCATTGTCCCGGATTCAGCATTTTGTGTACAGGTCTATAATGTAGATTTCACAGTGGTGCTTAATCAGATTCAGAGATTCGAAGTGGAAGTCAATTAAAAGTAAACAACTTTGGAGAAAAGTACCTGTTTTACAGGACAACCTTCCTTTGGTCCATGTACAGAAAACCATGGCTCATAAATGTAAAAAAATTCCTGAACAAGGGAACTGTGCAACAGATTTGGCTGTAAAGACAGCAGTGCAATTTAATAAAGTAGCTGCTGTAACTCAATCTCAAACTAAGGTTGATGCAGACATTTTAATGGCAGTACAGACAACATTGAAAGGAGAAAAGCCCCCTGATAGTTCCTAATCTAAACATTCTTACACTATCACTAAAGCTAACATTCGCATGATCTTTATACCTGGATTGTGGCTCCTGCTTTGAGTAATCTCATTACTAATTACTTCTTTTCATTTCTATGATTGTTAAAAACAGGCATCCATCCTTGGGTTGGTATGAAAAAATGCACAATATCTTTCTTCAACACATCTGGTAAATGCTACAGTACTGAAATTAGTGACGGGAGGAAAACAAACTCCCTTAGCCATTGAGAGGGCTGTATTTTTAAAACTTAGGGTACAATGGGGCTCTTGCAGGTGTACCGTAGGACCAACTGTGCAGATATACCTAACTCTTTCAGAGCGTTAATTTCTTCATGCGCAACCCAAGACCCTTTAAAAGCTAATTTCTCAAAAATGATGGAAAGGATTTACACCAAATCACAACTCTTTAAAGGTTTAGAAACTTACAAACAATGTGAAGACCTCTAATGTAAAAAACCATGTTGTAAAGAAAGCACACCTTTGGTGCATTTCCAAAATGGACAAACATAAATCCACTAACTGAGGAAACAGTGCCCTAAATGTCTGAACCACTAAGGAGTCTATTGGTGCAAGCCAGACTTCCCTTGCCCTGACTGGCCAGATAGTCGAACACTCTGAACGTGACGTTTGTCAGATTTTTAACAACTGTGGAGGAAAGACGACTGAAAACGTGCAGAAGTCAGGCCCCTGCTCAAAAAGCCCACAGCCGATCCCACCGACCTCAAGAACTACCGGCCCATCTCGCACCTCCCCTTCACGGCCAAAGTCGCAGAGAAAACAGTCAACAGGGAACTGACATGATTCATCGAAGACAATGCCATCCTCGAACCGTCTCAATCCGGATTCCGAATCAACCACAGCACGAGACCACCATACTCACCGCCACAGACGACATCCGCACCCTCCTGGACCAAGTCCACTCCGCAGCCTGCGACACCGTCTCCCACCGCACACTCGTCGCCAGATCACACCACGCCGGCATACAAGGAGCAGCCCTAGACTGGATCTGATCATTCCTTACCGGAAGAAGCCAAAGAATCAGACTGCCACCCTGCCTCTCCGAGCCCACGGGAATCACCTGCGGAGTCCATCAGGGGTCATCATTGAGCCCGACTGTGAGAAGTTGGCCTGATTTATGCTGTCCACTAGTTAAAGTGGGCACCTTGTATCAGTCCAAACAACCCCTTATGGTAATAGGTTAAAGACAACCTTTATTGAAAGCTATCCTAGTGGTAGCTATGGAGAGCAGCCTTCAGGCTAAGTCTTGAAGGAATGTAAAGCAGCTTGTTTTACCAGTCCATAATCTCTTGAATGACCAAATGAAAGGACAACCACACCAGGTATATATTTAAAATATATGTATTTAAGATAAAACACACCCCTCTAGTCTCTTTATGAGGCTGGAGTTCGAAGTACTTAAGTGACAAGTCAGTATTCAACAGTAAAAGCACAAATACACGTTTGGGCCCTAGGGGCGTACCAAACCATATACCAATAAAGTGGTATAGGAACCATGACTGAGCTAGACACAAGGTCTAGAGCCTGTAGAAGTGCTTGAACCACAAGGAACCACCCAAGGTAGTGACACAGGGGACCCACAGGTGACGCGTGCAGTGTAAGAACACAGCCTCGAATCGCCGTTAACTTCTATGGGGAAAGTCACGGTTGGAAATTAAGAGTTTAAGGACACTTAGAGGATGACTACAAGCAAACCCTTTTGGACTTAGAGGTGTCTAGGGCCAACACCCATGGGAGCGCCGAAGTACTCGAGTTACCTCACCCAGGGAAGCCGGGTGCATAGGTGTCAAATGGTGTCGGGTCGCGACGCTGGTTTCAATGGAAGCTGCTCAGGAAATGCTGCTGCCGTGAAGAGGAGAAGTGTCCGGAGAGATCCAAGCCTGGATCTAGGATGGAAGGAACCTGAAAGCAGAGGGGACACAGTCTGGGTCACTTACCAGTGACCAAGGGCACGATAGTCCAATGCCCACAGATGTCGGGTGCTTCAGGTGAGTTGACGGGTGTCTTGACTCTTCAGCCACGAGGTCCAGGAGGCGTCGATGATGACCAGGAGCTGGATTCGAGCTGTCCCACAAAGTTTGTCGAGTGCTGCGGTGTCGGTGACCAGATTGGACCCAACAAGCCTTGGCAACGGCAAGTCACTTCGAAACAGAGAAAGAACGTCGGTGCAGACCAGCAAGGTCTGGGGGATCACCCAGCAAGGGTAAGTCGGAGCACGTCTGGAGCAACCAGGAAACCCCAATCAAAAGAGGAGTCGCCTTCGTGGTGACCCACTAGCCAACGGGCTAGCGATCGCAAAGGAGCCTCAAGTGGTCGCACTTGAAACCAGCCCACGGGTCACTCATGGAGTGGAGGCCAGAGATCTTCAGTGCAGGTGGTGCTCAAGGATGGGGCTACTCGGAGACCAAAGCACAACTTCGAGGAGGACCAGGAAGATGATGGATCAGCAAAAGATCATGGTGTCCAGGGGTCATGGTTCCACATCACCCACGATAGCCACGGGCCTCAGCTTTGCTGTGGACTCAGGGTAGCCTCAGGGAAGTCTGGAAATCCCCCTCTGGGGATGCAGAGACTTCGGTGTCTGGCGGGAGCTTCAGAATTGCAGACCGGACAGTTGCTTCTTTGGTGCCTGCCAAGCAGAGGAGTCACTCCTTGACCCCAAGGGAGATTTCTTCAGTCTTCTAGTTGAAATAGAACGTTGAAGGTCCAGGATATATGTTGCAGAGTTTCGTTCAGGGTAATCTAAAGTCTCAAGGACTGGGTTCGCGTACTTATACAAAGTTTAGGGGTTGGACATACTCTAGGGACCCACCTATGGGAGGGTGTGGAAAAAGGGGTGGTTACACCCATTTCCTTTGTCCAGTTTCACACCAGAGCAGGGGCAGGTAGCCCCTGCAACTGTTTTGAACTGGACTATGCACAGGGACACCAAGTGTGCCCCCAGTGCAGGACTTCAAAGCACCGGAGAGTGCTCCCGCCCAGCCCCAATACACATCTGCCTGTCTGGGGAGGTGGTTACACCTCTCTGGGACAGGAAACCTATTGTCCAGGCCTCCCCTGCCGGAGTTTCGGTCAGCAGCAGGAGGCCAGACCCGTGTCTGTGGCAGTGGCATCCATTTTGTGATACCGGGGCTGTAGAAAGTCTTTACCAGGTAGACCAGTGTTAACATGTCTCTCTCTCTAGAAGGGTGGAATACTACCCCCGCCGCTAGAACTGGCGGGGTGGGGTAGTATTCCAAAGCGTTTGACACCAAACACGACATGTTTCCGTGCAGCCAGTCCAAAGTTAGCATTTACCGCGAGGTTATAATGCACTTAAAGAGTATGTGGTCAGGCTGCACCACAAACAGCATCAGAGGAGGTACTCCGAACGCTGCAGAGGGGCTCTGCTCATGCATGGGCACCCTCTCACAAAAAAACCAAGTACTCTGCCTCCAGGATTGTTAAGGCCTGCCATAGGAGTGAATTGTAGGTTTTGTATGTGTGTGCAATGGTAGTGATATAGGTAGCCTATACCACAGTAAGGGGTGCAAGCACCACCTTACCCAGGCTGCGGTAGCAGACCTGTGGTGTCATTTTGGAGTGCTTCCCATGGGTGGCATAATACATGCTTCAGCCCCTGGTAGGCCTCTGAGGTACCTATGCCCTAGGTACATAGTATATCGTATACTAGGGGCTTATAAGGCACTGCAGAATCAAATTAGAAATGTACCTAATGTACATGGAAACCATTTTAGAGAGGAAGCAGCTAGGCTGGGGTCCTGATTAGCAGGGCCGCAGCCAGACTAAGGTCGAAAAACAGTGAAGCACCAGCAAAAAGTGGCGTTACCCATGTGAAGCAGATCCTACTTCCCTACACAACCCCCCCCCCCGCAAACGCAGGGATATTAAACTGACCTTGACCAGTTGAGTCTTCATGTTCTAAGTGAAAATACCTAGAGAGTCCCTCTGCATTGGCATGGTTACTCCCAGGTCTATGTTCCACTGTAAAGTCCATCCCCTGTAGGGAAATGGACCACCTAAGCCGTTTGTGGTTGTCACCCTTCATTTGTTTTAGCCATAAGAGGGGCTTATGGTCTGTCTGAACAAGGAAGTGAGTACCAAACAAGTATGGCCTCAACTTCTTCAGAGCCCAAACCACAGCAAAGACCTCCCTCTCAATGGCTGACCAACGTTTCTCTCTAGGGGTCAGCCGACGGCTTATGAAAGCTACTGGCTGATCCTGACCTTCATCATTCAATTGTGACAGTACAGCCCCTACCCCCAATTCAGATGCATCGGTTTGGACAATGAACTTCTTGGAGTAATCAGGACTCTGTAGAATGGGAGTAGTGCACATGGCCTGCTTCAGGTCCTCAAATGCCTTTTGACAGCTAGCTGTCCACTGAACCTTTTTGGGCATTTTTTGGAAGTTAAGTCATTCAGGGGTGTCACTATTGATCCATATCCCTTGACAAATCTCCTATAGTACCCAGTCAGGCCTAAGAAGGCTCTCACCTGAGTCTAGGTAGTTGGAGCAACCCAGTCCATGATGGTCTGGATTTTGCTCTGCAGTGGTTGAACCTGGCCTCCACCTACAAGGTGGCCAAGGTACACAACCTGACTCTGCCTTATCTGGCACTTGATGGCCTTGATAGTGAGGCCTGCATTTTGCAGGGCCTCCAAAACATTCCTTAGGTGGACCAGGTGATCCTCCCAGGTGGAGTTAAAGACAGCAATATCATCTAGATAAGCTGCACTGTAGGCTTCCAGACCTGTGAGAACTGTATTCACCAACCTTTGGAAAGTGGCAGGTGCATTCTTCAAACCAAAGGGCATCACCACAAATTGGTAGTGCCCACTGGGGGTTCAACATGCAGTTTTTGGCTTTGCATCATCAGTCTGATCTGCCAGTAGCCAGCTGTCAAGTCAAATGTGCTAAGGTACTTGGCTGAGGCCAAAGTATCTATAAGCTCATCTGCCCTTGGAATTGAATGGGCATCAGTCCCAGTGACTGCATTGAGACCCCTGTAGTCCACACAAAACCTCGTCTCTCTTTTCCCACCGCTGGTGTGAGGTTTTGGTACAAGGACCACTGGGCTAGCCCAAGGGCTATCTGAGGGTTCAATAACTCCCAAATCCAACATTTTCTGGACTTCTGTCCTTATACAGTCCCTGACATGGTCAGGTTACCTATAAATCTTATTGATTTTTAATAGGCAGACTTCATGAGTGCGCCAGGTAGTCTGACTTGGAGTCAGAGAAAACATGTTTCTGAACTGATTGAGCACCTGTCAGCAATCAGTTTGCTGCTGGGCAGTGAGGCTGCCTGCCAAGGTCACACCATCAACTGACCCATCATCAGGGTTCTGTGAGAGGAGGTCAGGGAGTGAATCACTCTCTTCCTCCTGTCCCTCATCAGTTGCCATGAGCAAGCCCATGTCAGCCCTGTATACATATGGCTTTAGCCTGTTGACATGGAGAACCCTGTGGCGACTTCTGGGAGTTCCTAGGTCTACCAAGTAGGTAACCTCTCCCTTCTGTTCAACAATAGTGTGGGGTCCACTCCATTTGTCTTGGAGAGCTGCTGGGGCCACAGGCTCCAACACCCACACTTTCTGTCCTGGCTGGTAAACAGTCAGTACAGCCTTTTGGTCATGCCAGGCTTTTTGCAGTTCCTGGCTAGCCTTAAGGTTTTCAGTTGCCTTTTTCATGTACTCAGCCATCCTGGAGCGGAGACCAAGTACATAGTCCACTATGTCTTGCTTTGGGGGCTTGAGAGGTAACTCCCATCCTTCCTTCACCAAACACAATGGACCCCTGACAGGGTGACCAAACAAAAGTTCAAAGGGGCTGTAGCCAACCCCCTTTTGTGGCACCTCCCTGTATGCAAACAAAAGGCTGGGCAAGAGAAGGTCCCATTTTCGCCTAAGCTTTTCTGGGAGCCCTTTAATCATGCCCTTTAAGGTTTTGTTGAACCTTTGAACCAAACCATTGCATTGTGGGTGATAGGGAGTGGTAAACTTGTAAGTCACACCACACTCCTTCCACATTGCCCTTAAGTAACCAGACATGAAGTTGGTACCTCTGTCTGATACCACCTCCTTAGGAAAACCCAGTCTTGAGAAAACTCTCAACAGGGCCCTTGCCACCACAGGTGCTATAGTGGTCCTAAGGGGAATAGCTTCTGGGTACCTGGTAGCACGATCCACTACCACCAGGATAAATCTGTGCCCAGATGCTGTTTGGGGATCCATGGGACCAACAATGTCAATCCCTACCCTTTCAAAGGGCACCCCACCACAGGTAGTGGTATCAGGGGAGCCTTTGTAGTGCCACCTGCTTTGCCACTGGCTTGGCAGGTTACACAGGAGCGACAAAACTCCTTTGTGTCTTCAGACATGTGTGGCCAGTGAAAATGAGGGACAAGTCTGTCCCAAGTCTTGTTCTGGCCCAGGTGACCTGCTAAAGGGATATCATGGGCTAGGGTCAGTAGGAAGCCCCTGAACTTCAGAGGTATAACCAACCTCCTGGTGGCACCAGGCTTGGAGTCTCTACACTCTGAGTACAGGAGTCCATCATCCCAATACCCCTTATGGGTACCACTAGCACTCCCAGCAGCCTCAGCAGCAGCTTGCTGTCTGTGGGGTTCAAAAGAGGGGCAGCTCTGCTGCTCCTGGCTCAGATCTGCCCTGGAAGGGCCTCCTGTCCCCAAGAACTCAACCTGAGCAGGCTCAAGCTCCTCTGGGACAGTTCCTTCTTCAGGACTGTGATCATCTCCCTCAAGAGACTGAGTCAGGGGGGGAGGCTCTGCCTTAACCCTTCTGCTCCTCCTCTTGGATGGCACTTGGTCCATTATTCCAGAATCCAAGGCCTGTTCAGTTTTAGACATTTTGGCCTGTGACCTAGTCACAGCAAACACATCTGCAGGGATGCCCAGCATTTCTGCATGAGTCCTGAGCTCTACTTCTGCCCAAGCTGAAGTCTCTAGATCATTGCCAAGCAAGCATTTGACTGGTAGGTTTGCACTCACCGCAATCTTCTTAAGGCCAGTTACCCCTCCACAACTGACAGAGAATGGTCTGTTCTGACATTGCTAGCATTGGTCACTTGGTACATTTCACCAAGAATAATCTGCCCAGGATCCACAAGATCTTTTGTCACCATAGTGACACTTGCTCCTGTGTCCCTGAATGCCAAAGCCTGTACTCCATTTATCAAGAGCTGTTGCCTGTACTTTCCCAAGTTACTGGGACTCACAGAGGGGGTCATATCCAGGCCCCCATCACAGACAAGAACAGCCTGAGTGGTTTCTCTGACTAGGCCAGAGCCCAACTCAGTACCCAGGGTCAACCCTACTAAACCCTTTGGCTGTGTATTCCCACCACCAATTGTAACTGCACTAGGGGGAGCAGGTGCCTTAGGGGCATTGGTGGTGGCTGGAGTATTCTCTTTGGACTTGGTGCAATCACTGGTCCAGTGTGTCTTTTGCTTACAGACTTTGCACCATGGTTTATTTTGGCCTTTCCCTTTGTTGGACTGTGAATCCCCACCTAAAGAAGAGTTTGGGGGCCCTTGTGAAGACTTCTGGTCTTTACCCTTATCCCCACCCTTGTCAGAGTTCTTAGAATCTTGCTTCTTTGGGTCACCACCTTGGTTCTGTACCTTCTGCCTCACCCTGGTTCTGACCCATTTGTCTGCCTTCTTTCCCAGTTCTTGGGGAGAGGTCAGATCAGAGTCTACCAGGTGCTGGTGCAACAGCTGATTTTGACAGTTATTAAGATTCTGCTCCCTCATTATCAGATTGTACAATCCTATGAAGTCACACACTTTACTGCCCAATAACCAACCTTCCAGAGCCTTAGCAGCACAGTCAACAAAGTCCACCCAGTCTTGATTTTGTGCTTTTTGTGTATCCCTGAACTTTAACCTGTATTGTTCAGTGGTTAGGCCAAACCCATCTATCAGTGCACTTTTTAAGACCTGGTAATCATCAACATCCTCTTCTCTTACAGTGAGGAGCTTATCTCTACCTTTGTCTGCAAAGGAGACACATAAGATTGCTGCCCACTGACCTTGGGGTACCCTCTGTACTTTACAGACCCTCTCCAAGGCAGTTATCCATTTGTGGATGTCAACCCCACTCTGGTAGGGAGGGACAATCTTACTTAGGTTTCTATGGTCATAAGACCTCGCCCTATCTCAAGGGAAATTGCTGCCACCAAGGGACTCTAGTCCCTCCTTTTTGCTAGCTCTGTAGAGCTCTAGGGCTTCCCTATCTAGGGCCATCTGCTGCTTTCTGAGGTTGAACTTATCTTGCTCATACTTCAGCAGTCTCTCTCCTCTCCTGGGAGGTTTCCTTCCCTCTGTGAGAAGAAACAGATGTCACTACAGATGAGGTAGACGAACAGACTCCCTTGAGAGAGATCTATTCCCTCTAACCTTACCTTCAACTCTTCCTGGGGGGACAAAGAGGGGAGCATTGGGCTCTTCCTCGTCATCCTCATCCAGTTGAGCTGTGGTCACCAGATCCTGATCATTGTCATCAGTCTGGTCAGCAGCAGAGTTTGGGCCATGGGGAGTTCCACCCACAGATCCACCCTCAGCTGCTGCCCCACCCACTCTGCCTACCCCACCCACTCTGCCTACCCCTTCAGGCCCACTAGGCCCTGAGGGATCATCCAGTCTGAGTATCTGTAAATGATGCTGGGTGGTTGGGCATTTGCCTGTCTTCAGCTTCCTAATGGAACATAAGGCTCTAAATTGTGCATAGGTGAGATCCTCATATTTATAGGGTAGAAGCCCACTGGTTTCTGGCAGGGACCCACTGGTTCCTGGCTGATTAGACATTACTAGTGTGGTGTGGTGTATTGCACTACTTACACTAGTGTGGCCTACTAAACTCTCTTGAGTTGTAGAAAGGGTGTGCTATCCCTTAACATACAGCTCTAAGTTCAGTAGAACTTACTGTATACTAAACTTGATATTATATGTACCTAAGGTACCTTTGGTGGTTTTCAGTTGATCAATTCAATTGAGATTACCTGGTAAAACAATAGCAAGCTGGAATCCCACACGCTGCACACCAATGTGAGAAGTTGGCCTGATATACACAAGGAACTCTGTAGCAGGTGATTTAAACCCATTGTGAGAAATTGGCCTGATATATGCTGTCCACTAGTTATAGTGGGCACCTTGTATCAGTCCAAACAACCCCTTATGGTGATAGGTTAAAGACAACCTTTATTGAAAGCTATCCTAGTGGTAGCTATGGAGAGCAGCCTTCAGGCTAAGTCTTGAAGGAATGTAAAGCAGCTTGTTTTACCAGTCCATAATCTCTTGAATGACCAAATGAAAGGACAACCACACCAGGTATATATTTAAAATATATGTATTTAAGATAAAACACACGCCTCTAGTCTCTTTATGAGGCTGGAGTTCGAAGTACTTAAGTTACAAGTCGGTATTCAATAGTAAAAGCACAAATACACGTTTGGGCCCTAGGGGCGTAACAAACCATATATCAATAAAGTGTTATAAGAACCACGACTGAGCTAGACACAAGGACTAGAGCCTGTAGAAGTGCTTGGACCAGAAGGAACCACCCAAGGTAGTGACACAGGTGACCCACGGGCGACGCGTGCAGTGTGAGAACACAGCCACGAATCGCCGTTAACTTCTATGGGGAAAGTCGCGGTTGGAAATTAAGAGTTTAAGGACACTTAGAGGATGACTACAAGCAAACCCTTTTGGACTTAGAGGTGTCTAGGGCCAACACCCACGGGAACACCGGAGTACTAGAGTTACCTCACCCAGGGAAGCCGGGTGCATAGGTGTCAAATGGTGTTGGGTCGCGTCGCTGGTTTCAATGGAAGCTGCTCAGGAAGTGCTGCTGCCTTGAAGAGGAGAAGTGTCCAGAGAGATCCAAGCCTGGATCTAGGATGGAAGGAACCTGAAAGCAGAGGGGACACCGTCTGGGTCACTTACCAGTGACCAAGGGCACGATAGTCCAATACCCACATATGTCGGGTGCTTCAGGTGAGTTGACGGGTGTCTTGACTCCTCAGCCACGAGGTCCAGGAGGCATCGACGACAACCAGGAGCTGGATTAGAGCTGTCCCATGAAGTCTGTCGAGTGCTGCGGTGTCGGCGACCAGATTGGACCCAACAAGCCTTGGCAACGGCAAGTCACTTGGAAACAGAGAAAGGACGTCGGTGCAGACCAGCAAGGTCTGGGAGACTTACCCAGCAAGGGTAAGTCGGGGCACGTCTGGAGCAACCAGAAAAGCCCAATCAGAAGAGGAGTCGCCTTCATGGGGACCCACAAGCCAAAGGGCTAGCGATCGCGAAGGAGCCTCGAGTTGTTGCACTTGAAACCGACCCACGGGTCACTCGTGGAGTGGAGGCCAGAGATCTTCACTGCAGGATGTGCCCAAGGCTGGGGCTACTCGGAGCCCACAGCACAACTTCGAGGAGGACCACGATGATGATGGATCAGCAAAAGATCACGGTGTCCAGGGGTCAATGTTCCACGTCACCCACGATAGCCACGGGCCTCAGCTTTGCTGTGGACTCAGGGTAGCCTCGGGGAAGTCTGGAAATCCACTTCTGGGGATACAGAGACTATGGCATCAGGCGGGAGCTTCAGAATTGCAGACCAGACAGTTGCTTATTTGGTGCCTGCCAAGCAGGGGAGTCACTCCTTGACCCCAAGGGAGGTTTCTTCAGTCTTCTAGTTGAAATAGAACGTTGAAGGTCCAGGATATATGTTGCAGAGTTTCGTCCAGGGTAATCTAAAGTCTCAAGGACTGGGTTCCCGTACTTATACAAAGTTTGGGGGTTGGACATACTCTAGGGACCCACCTATGGGAGGGTTTGGAAAGAGGGGTGGTTACACCCATTTCCTTTGTCCAGTTTCACACCAGAGCAGGGGCAGGTAGCCCCTGCAACCGGTTTGAACTAGACTATGCACAGGGACACCAAGTGTGCCCCCAGTGCAGGATTTCAAAGCACCGGAGAGTGCTCCCGCCCAGCCCCAATACACATCTGCCTGTCTGGGGAGGTGGTTACACCTCCCTGGGACAGGAAACCTATTGTCCAGGCCTCCCCTGCCGGAGTTTCGGTCAGCAGGAGGAGGCCAGACCCGTGTCTGTGGCAGTGGCATCCATTTTGTGATGCCAGGGCTGTAGAAAGTCTTTACCGGGTAGACCAGTGTGAACATGTCTCTCCCTCTAGAAGGGTGGAATGCAACCTTGCCGCGAGAACTGGCAGGGGGTAGAATTCCAAAGCGTTTGACACCAAACACGACATGTTTCCGTGCAGCCAGTCCAAAGTTAGCATTTACCGCGAGGTTATAATGCACTTAAGAGTATATGGTCAGGCAGCACCACAAACAGCATCAGAGGATGTACTCCGAACGCTGCAGAGGGGCTCTACTCATGCAGGGGCACCCTCTCACATAAAAACCAAGCACTCTGCCTTCAGGTTTGTTAAGGCCTGCCATAGGAGTGACTTATAGGTTTTGTACGTGTGTGCAATGGTAGTGATATAGGTAGCCTCTACCACAGTAAGGGGTGCAAGCACCACTTTACCCAGGCTGCAGTAGCAGACCTGTGGTGTCATTTTGGAGTGCTTCCCAGGGGTGGCATAATACATGCTTCAGCCCCTGGTAGGCCTCTGAGGTACCTATGCCCTAGGTACATAGTATACCATATACTAGAGGCTTATAAAGCACTCCAGAATCCAATTAGAAATGTACCTAATGTACATGGAAACCATTTTAGAGAGGAAGCAGCTAGGCTGGGGTCCTGATTAGCAGGGCCACAGCCAGACTAAGGTTGAAAAACAGTGAAACACCAGCAAAAAGTGGGGGTACCCAGGTGAAGCAGATCCTACTCTCCTACACCGACCCTCTTCAACATCTACATGGCCCCCCTCGCCGCCATCGTCCGACAACACAGCCTCAACATAGTATTGTACGCCGATGACACCCAGCTCATCCTCTCCCCCACCAAAGACCCCACCACAGCCAAACTCAACTTCCAGAAAGGAATGCGGGACGTCGCAGTCTGGATGACCAACAGCTGCCTGAAGCTCAACGCCAAGAAGACAAAAGTCCTCTTTCTTGGAACCACCCCTTCAACATGGGATGACACCTGGTGGCTGACCGCCCTCGGAAGCCCACTCACCCCCTCGGACCACGCCAAAAACCTCGGCATCGTACTCGACTCATCCCTCACCATGACCCACAGGTCAACACCGTCACCTCCAGTTGCTTCAACACCCACCGCATCCTCAGAAAAACCTTCAAATGGATCCCAGCCGAGGCACGGAAGACAGTCACCCACGTACTCATCACCAGCAGACTGGACTGTGGAAACGCACTCTACGCAGACATAAACAAGTGCCTACTCCACAGACTCCAGACAATACAGAACACCGCCGCCAGACTCATCCTGGACATCCCCCGACACAAACACAATAACCAACCCCTTCGAAGGCTCCATTGGCTCCCCGTGGAGAAAAGAGTCACCTTCGAAATCCTCACCCAAGCCTACAAATGCCTACACAACACCGGACCCAAATACCTCAACGACAGAATCAACTTCCATGTACCAAAAAGAAACGTCTGATCCTCCATGGTCACACTGGCCGAAACCCCGTGCATCCACAGAGCTAGAGCTGGCGGGAGATCATTCTGTCACATCGCAGCCCAGACCTGGAATGAGCTCCCAGCAGACATCAGACGCGCCCCCTCCCTGAACTCCTCCAGGAAGACTCTCAAGACCTGGCTCTTCGGCTAACAGACCAGTGGACCCCCCGCCTCAGTGCCTTGAGACCTTCGTGGGTGAGTAGCGCGCTTACACACCCCCTGATTGATTGATTGATTGATTGAAAGCAATTAGATGGTTGTAGTGCAAATTGGAAATTTGGAAAGCAGCTACAAGTGAATTCATGGGATCTTTTAGTCACAGATATCACCCCTGGACCCTATGGAACCATTCCATGACCATATGTTTTTAGCATCTACCAATTCTAAGGTTTCTATCGCTGGATGCCAGGCCTCATCCCTCTTCTTGGCTACTCGGGAGATCACGTTGCATTTACCATTTTTTCCAAAGCATGGTCATTGCCTCCAGTCTCCCTCACATCAGAACATATCTCTACCAAGACTTTATCCCTGACTTTGTTCCTGAGTCTTTTGAGCATGGGATACCAGATTTGATGTGTTTCTTATGGGCTTAGGGTGCTGATTGACGAGGAACGTGTTGTAGTGCATTTTGGAAATTTGGAAAGCAGCTGGGAGCGAAATGCTGGGTTAGGGTTCTTGTCTTTTAGTCACTGATGTCATCCTAATCTGTACAGAAACATACTACAGCCATATATTTTTAAGATCTACACATCACAAGGTTTCTATCGTGCCCTGATTAGCTGGGTGGGACAGCTCGCTGAAAAACATTAGTCAGATTTTCAACATTTTGTCTACTACAACATGGTAGTTTCTTTCAGTCTTCTTCACACTGGACAATATGCCTCCCAGTGTTTGTATAAGTAGCCCCCACGTCTTCTGAGTGTGAAGTTATCAGGTATACATGTGTTTGCCATGGGTTTGAGCTGCAGTCCATGCTCTAGACACAAGTAAATTATTTTTGATGGGTGAGTTTCATTTGGGATGTGTGCCACCCTGGGGAACTTACCAACCCCAGACATTTATGAATACCAGAGGCACAGAAAAATCCACAATGATGTGGTTTGTATGAATCCCAACATGTTTTACTACCCAGAATCCCCTGTACATTTCAAAGCATGAGTAAAAACATCCAAATTTGGAATGTTTTCAGTGAGTGAAAACAACGGAACTAGAAGCAAAAGTCCTTCCATCCAATGTTCCCACTCTTCTGATAAAAATGGTATTCTACACATATTGATGGGCCTAATGCCTGGGACAGTATTAGGCTAAAATTGTAAGCAAGTATAGACCACATTAACAGTATATTGACTTCTTATGGTTACATAATTGACTTATTCCTGACAGTTACAAGAGGTCTACCCACACATGGGAAGTGCTGTTTATTTATATAGGTGTGTCAACACAGGGTGGGGGGAGCTTTGCTGTTCCCTCCACATTCCAGAACTTTCCGCCACAGAAAAGTGAGGAAATTCTTTTTTAACCAATGTTTGATCTGTATAGAAGGTGGTTTCTCACAAGCCACACCACCCAGGATCCCTTCAGGTGAAGAGTTTCCAGAACAATCTGGGGTTGGTAGGTTTCCCTTCCCCAGCGAGTGCCCGATCACTGTCTGGTTTTTTTAGACTAAGAAACATGAGACTGAGACATATGGAAATTATTAAGATCCTAGATAAGACCCATGTAGCTTTCCGGCCTATGCACTGTACCAGTGCTTAAATTGAGACAGTGGTTTCCGGTGCTCAGCACCGGCACTTGATTGTCGGGCCCGCGCTTGTAACAGTAAGCAACATGGTGGCACTGTTCTATTTAATTTAGAGATGAGCACATTGAAAATGACTATTGACTGCCACCCAAGCCATTCTCATTGCTCTGGGGGCCTCGAATAGGCTGAATTGTCACACTTGTAGGAGTGTGATGATTATTGATTGTGTTGGTACTGCCATTGGCAGTGATGGCAGGGAAATGTCTGGTCCACGCTGAAGTTGCCTCCTCCTGATGAGGGTCCTGGCACTTATTTATTTTTTTATAAATTAAGCACTGCAACTCTACAGTATTGAATAACTTAAAAAAAGGCCACACTGCTGCGTTGGTTTTACTGGATGTTAGTGCTGCTTTCAATACAATATCTCATGCTATTTTGATATGAAGTCTATGCGCAATGGGCATTCCGGGGAGCACTGGATTGGTTTATTTATTTTCTGTTGAAACGATACCAGGCTGTGAATATTTCATCTTTTCTATCAAAATGAATGTTCCTGTCTTGTGGAGTCCCCCAGTTCTGAGCCCCACATTGTTTAACTTGTACATCTCTTGTTTGGAGAGGCTGATACAGAGTTTTGGCCTTTCCCTAATGTGGCATTCGTATGACACACAAATTGTAATCAAAGTCATTGATGAGACAAATGATTTTCAGATCTGAATGGCTTTGATGACCCTCACCCGGAGCATATAAGAGAATGCTCTGATATTATATCAGGATAAGATGGAACTTTTGACTTATCGTCCTCTTTCAATAACCATATTCTAAACTGGTGGCCAGCAGAGCTGGAAAGTCCTCCAATACTGGTACCTTGTGTAAAAAACCTGGGTTTCATTATATACAAGGAACTAGCATTGGAAAAACAAATGTATGCACATTCTGCATCCTGCTTGTTTTATTTGAGGATGCTTTGAAAGTGCTCTCTCTGGTGCCAACATGGATGTGTAAGCTAGTGGTCCAGGCTACTATTCTTTCTCGCCTGAATAACTGCAACGCATTATATTTTGGACTTGCATCCAAAACCATGACTCAAATGTAAAGGGTTCAGAAGTGGGCAGTTGGAACCCATATTGGGTTGAACCATAATGATTCAATAACCCAGGCTCACAGAGCCCAAAACTGGCTTTCAGTAGATGAGAGTGCTAGTTTGTCACCTCAAGCCTTTTACAAGGAAGGCACAGAGATTATTCTTTCTAAACTCTGAAGATATACTCCAGTAGATCTTTAAGATTGGCGCTAATGCTTTGTTACTTGAGGTTCCTCAAATTAACTATGTAGCATAGTGGCGTGAGGGCCTTTTGCTTTCTGGCCCCTAAGCATTGGAATAGCATTGCCTTACATCTGTGTGTCGAACTCAACCACATGATATTCTGCAAGAGCCTGAAAACTTGGTCATTCAAATAAGCTTACTATTTCAGTAACACTAGGACACCCTTTCTGGGTATTTGTATGTGTGTGTGTGTGTGTGTATATATATATATATATATATATATGACGGTGGTGCAGGGCATTCATTGAACTAAATTAGAAATTGCACCAAATTTGGGTCTGCTTTCGTCACTGGGGTGGTGCGGCAGCGATACCAGGCGAAGAAAGCAAGATATATATCTATATATATATATCTATATCTATATCTATATATATATTCACTGAAAAAACCATAGGTTTCACACATGTTATAGTTAGCTGGACATTTCACTCGTGAAAAACCAATGAAATTCCCCCGTTATAGTTAGTTCAGCTAACTATAACTCGCGCCCCCGCAATGCACTGCTGATGACGTCACATATTACATCACTCATGACATGGTCAGTGACATCACTCATGACATCACTGATGACATCTCAAATGACATCACTGATGACATCACTGATGACATCATCCAGTGAATGTGTGTTTTTCTGAATATTAAATATGTTTTATATATGTATATCTCAAGGTCGATGGAAGAATAAATGGGTATATAAGTGTCTAAATGGATGATTTGTTTTTGAAAAATTGATTGTGTAACTGACTGATTAAGTGTATCATAGTGAATACATGGCTTAGTGAGTAATGTTTAAATATGTAAATATCTGTATCAGTCTCTCACTTTGTGTATAAGTGGCTGCATGGGTTGGTGAGTAGCTACATGGGTGTTTATATATGTTATTAGTTGTTTTTTTTAGTATTAGTGTGAGTGTGTGTATGGTTCGGTGGGGGGTATTACGTAGTGCATAGGTGCATGAATGAGTGTCTCACTGTTTGTATGTGTTGAAGACAGCATGTGTGCAGGACTGTATGGGTGGATGAGTGTGTGCATGGGTGTGTTAGTGAGTGAATGACTGTCTCAATAGTGTCTCTATGAGGAACTGCATATGTTTTAAACTAGTATATGTGACTATTGGTGTATATAAGTGAGTATATGTGAGAGTGAGAGATTGAAAGAGTTCCTGTATGAATAAGTATGTGTTTCTATAAGTGATTGTTTAAAAGACTAAGTATGTGTAAGTTCCCGTAGAAGTAAGTGTGGTGGTGTGTGTATAAATGTATATGCAAGTAAATGTATGTTTCTTTCTTTATTTTCATGAGTGACTATGTGTGTCAGTAACTCTGTGGATGAGTGGCGTTGTGAAACAGGATGTATAGGTGTATGATTACATATGATGAGTGAGTATGAGTGACTGTATAGGACTGTTGGTGAATGAGTGGATGTGTATGTGGATCTTAGAATTACTCAAGAGGTTGTTGTAACTGTAATTGGTATGTCCATTGTTTTGAAAATTTTAGTCTCTATTTTTGAATGTGTGTATCAAAGGTTATATTAGGGTGAGAGGAGGTCTGCCACTCTGTCACAAAGATGATGTCATCAGTGATGTCATTTGAGATGTCATCAGTGATGTCATGAGTGATGTCACTGACCATGTCATGAGTGATGTAATATGTGACGTCATCAGTAGTGCATTGCGGGTGCGCGAGTTATAGTTAGCTGAACTAACTATAACGGGGGAATTTCATTGGTTTTTCACGAGTGAAATGTCCAGCTAACTATAACATGTGTGAAACCTATGGTTTTTTCAGTGAATTTGCAAGGTTTTTAAAATGCTAATTCCTAACTATAACGTGTGTGAAACCTTTGGTTTTTTCAGTGAATTTGTACGGTTTTTTAAATGCTAATTTTTGTATTATTTAATTTTGAAAAAATTTTTTAGATTAAAAATAAAATTCCTATGTATTCATTTATATATTATCTGTATCTTTTATTTGTTTTTGCTTTTTTTTAAAAATTTCAATTAGGATAAAGCTGAACAGTTTTTTTATTTTTTGCAATTAATTTTTCTCCTTTTTTTTTTTTTAATATAAATTCTAGGAGTGCGCGCTCTGAGCGCGCTCCTAGTACAATTTCGTAAGTTTTTATGAATACCGCCGTACGTTATTTACGTACGCAAATATACGTTCTAGTGCGCGCTGGGAGCGCGCACCCACTACGTATGCGTACGTACGTACGTATGCGTGCGTGCGTCCTACGCGCTCCACGCGGTTTACTTCCGCATACGCTAAAATTACGCGCAATAACGGTCGCATTAGGAAGCATTGGTAATGCGAATATTTGGTCGTTCTTTGTTTTCAACGTATGCGCGCTACGTACGCGCATATGACGTATGCACATGCGCTCCTACGCGATCGTGCATACGTAATCACGAGGTGCACGCTCGGAGCTTGCGCAGTGCACGCACCTCGGGTTTATGCATAATAAAACAGCACTTCTTATTGGTTATCATTACTTTCAGTTTCTAATTGTTTCAACACCACACCCAATCCCCTCATGGCAAGTCATGTGATCAAGAATCATCACTTTTGATTGGTTTGAAGTACTTTCAGTTCCAGATTCTTCCCAAACCACACCTACTCCCCTCATTATTAGTTCTGATTCCTTTGGAGAAGGAGCTATTCTGTTGTTGAGAGACAATGGCTGAACAGCAACCATCTTCAGACAGTGACCAAGACACTCTTGAGAGGCAGAGGAACAGGAAGCAGAAAGACAGCTTTATATGGCAGTTTTTCACTTTTCCAGAGGGAGAAAAAAAGGTAAATGCACCTAAAGTTACATGTAAACTTTGTCAAAAAGTCTTGTCACGTGGGAATCCTAACAAGAAATATTCTTTTAGCATTCACACTATGTTGAGGCATGTTGACAAAATGCATCCAGTGACTTTTCGTCGAGCTTCTGGAGCAAACCCTCCACCTGCTCTACCGACGACATCTGCAGCAGCTCAGCCGAGCACACCTTTGGCAGCTCAGCCGAGCACTTCTTCTGCAGTGGTGCCTTTGCCTTCTTCTACACCTCTGTTTGGACCACCTTGTTTGGCTAGGTTGTCCACATGCTGCACTGATTGCGGTAAACTTATTTCTGTGGGTGAGACCAGTCTTGATCTCATTCAGAGAAAATTTGATGCCCATGACTGCAAGTAGGCCATAGATGTTTTTTCTTTTTTTTCGTTTTTCTCTTCCTGTTTCCCTCCATTAACTCAAGGGCTCTTTTAAGAGCCACTTATAAACTAAACCCTAAAAGTTTTTTGGGGAGAATTTTTTTTAAAATTTTTTTTTGAGGTGCGCGCACCCTGCGCGCACCCAAGGTTTTTTTTTAAAAATTTAAAAAAAAAAAAAAAAAAATTAAAGTTCATAAGAGGTGAAGAAATGGAAGCATGAAAAGGGAGAATTGAGTAATACTAATATTTTTCACTTATTTTAAAAAAAAAGAAAAAAATTCTAAAAAATAAATAAAAAAGTATTTAGCAAGGGAACAGAATTTTTTTTTTTTTATTTTTTCTTTCCAGTTCTGCAAAAAAAGAAAAAAGTATTATTATTCAATCATACATTACAAAAAGCATTACATCTTTTTACATATTTTACTAAGCAATTTTTTGCCCTTTTTTTGCTGTTTTCAGAATTTTTTATTTTTCACTTAAAATAGTGAAAACAATTGTATTCATCATTTAACAGCGGGCAAAAAAAAAACAATCTGAAAGATTACTTTAAAAAAGCCCTAAAACTTTCCTCACTAAAATATACCTTGTTAGAAATATTACATATATATCACAAGTACTTCTCTAGATGAATAAAATTTTTCTAGACAAACCGTCTTTAAACTTTGTCGCAAAAGCACACATGCCAAAATAATTTCTGTCAAAGGAGTCCACAATTGTTTTTATTACTTTTCCTTTAGGCCAAATAGTAATTTCAAAATCCTTTTTAAGTGATATCTTCAATTATAATCCCTTAAAATGACAAAAATGCTTTCTTCAGATGCAGTTTTTAGTTTTCAAAATTTAGGTTTCAGAAAAATTAAGTAAGAATTGGGTAAATCATAAGGCAAACGTTGCTTGAAAATCAATTGGGAATCATTACACAGTGTCCAGCCTTTTTCACATTTGAGATAAACTGTGTAATGTCCAGAAGTTACAGTAGGTCCTTCATGAAAAATTATTGCAACTGTAACAAAAGTTTTTCCAGAAATTGATAATTGTTGTCCTGTAAACTTCTTTATTAAAGTGTCCAATTTTGAACCATCAGCTCTACAACGTTGCATCATTAAAATTACATACTGACCATATTTCTGTAAAAATAACGTTGAAAACATGTCTGATTTACATTCAGAAAATTCCATGTTGTGCTTGGCATCTTTAACTAATTTACTAAAAGTCACTGATTTACTTTGTGGTAATGGTAAAAATATGAACCTTTCTGAATCAACATTACTACTGCATGTGTTCATACAGTTTTCACAGCAATGTTCCCATTTGAAAGAGACACCAAATAAGTTTTCTACTTCTACTCCTTCATCTTCTAGTACACTCAAAATATATATTAAGAATTCCTGAGCATCTTGCTGGACATTTTCTTTAAACTGTGTAGAACCACAACATACATCTAAAAGATTTCTAACATCAGTAGCACTTTCTATTTCAGTTTTATCAGTACTCAGCTTCTCATAAAGGAGACTCAGCAGAGAACACAATCTTTTTCCATGATTTACTATTATCTGTTCTAGCAACTTTTCAAGATAAAATACAACATTGAGCACTACATTTGCATAGCAGTTGACACCAGAGCTATTTTCAAAATGGCAACCAACAACCTCTTCAACACTGTCCTTTTTCTTTTTCCTTGCTATCACATCACTGTCCTTTTTTTTTCTCTTCTGTACATCCTCATTACAGATATTCTCAAATCTCCTTTTCCGACAAACAACATGTTTTTTCAATCACAGGATACTGACCTAAATGAGGAGCATAGGTTCTTCTTAATCTGTTATACTCCTTTACACAGTTTGTATCAGCACTAACTTTTGAGTCATCAAAGTCTATCATAAATAAACCAGATAATGTTTTCACTCGTGACAAGGCAACATATGCCATACCTTCTTTGAACACAGTAGAACCAATGTTTACAAAAGCACTTTCTACAGTTAATCCTTGAGACTTGTGAATAGTTACAGCATATGCTAGAGAAAACGGAAACTGCTTCCTACGTACATATAAGTCTTTCACAAGCATGAAACGAACTGAACAACGACAAATGTCTATAACTTCTTCTATCTGATCAAATTTTATTTTTAAACATTCAATTCCAACTTTTTTCTGGTAATTAATAAAACCCACAACTCTTCCCATAGCTCCATTCACTAAACCTTTTTCTACATCCAAATTTCTCCTTAAAATCACTCGACAATTCATGCAAACATATAGATTTTTTTCTAATCCAGCTGTTTTGGAAATATTCTTCTCTAGTGAATCCAATTTATTTTTCAGTTTGCCTGTTAATGTAAAAGTAATTCTTTCATGCTGAATGTTGTCCTCTGCTTCCATTTTCGTAATCTCTTCCTTTTCCAATTTCAAAAGTTCCTCATTGAATATTGAGCACTCACGTAGTGTTGGCATTAAGCAGATTACAGTATTTTTTTCTGCAATGTTCTGGTATATTTTCTCTGCAACTATTTCTTCATTTGGAAATAAGTTATGTAGCAACCGACTCTGTAATGCTTTTTTGCCAACTTCTGTGAGTAGTCCAATTCTGATATCTTTCAGAATACTTGCATAATCTTCGTCGTTTGCTTGTCTCATATTGGTAGTGAGTTCTTTGTACTCAAAGAACGACCAAATATTCGCATTACCAATGCTTCCTAATGACTTCTTCGTGTCTTCATGTGTCAGAGTATTAAACACTGGTTGTCCTTTAACTGGAGTGAGCTGCAGAAGATCTCCAAAAACTATGACGTGTTTACCTCCAAATAACACGTCATAGTCTCTCTTAAGAATTTGTTGCATTCTTAAATGCACAAAGGCAAGCATTAAATTTGAAACCATGCTCACCTCATCAATAATGAGAACTTGCATCTTCTTCAACACTCTTGAAACTTCGAGGCATGCTTCTCCAGTTAGCTTGTGGTATTCTATTTTGTTCTCATGCTCCACTGGTAACATTAGCAAGCAATGTAAGGTAATTCCTTTTATGTTATAGTCTGCTAACCCAGTTGGAGCAGTTACCACACAAGACAAATTTGAAGCTGTTTTTTGCTGTAGGTAGCTTCTGATTACTTTTATTAAGAAACTTTTACCAGTTCCAGCTTGTCCACTCACATACATCCTGATTGGTTCAAATGATGTGCATGAGCACTCTTTCTTTTCATGTAGTAATCCATGATCAATTTTTTTGGTGACTTCTTCATAAATTTCTTTTTGTTCTTCATTCAGTTGTTGTTCCAGATTTAGTAAGTCGATTGAATCTTCCTGTGCTTGATTCATAGCCGTTTCTACTTCAGTCATGGCTACTGCAGCTTCATTTTCTATGATTGGTTGTCCTAGGGGATCTTGACTAAGTGTTACTGAACTTTGGCTGTCTTGAGAACTGTCTCTAGCTACTTCAGCTGCAATTTTTGCTTCCTGTTCATTTTCTTCATTTAACATTTGGACATAAGTTGAGAAAGTACTGCATTCTACACTGTCTTTGCTAGCATTAAAAGAATCTTCATAGCCTTGAAATTCTCCCAGTAGTTCGTCCTCTGAACGCCATGGTTTAAACAGCTGTAAAAGAGCCAAGTAGTAAAATTCCTTTTTGTCAGTAGTGTCGCAACTCAGATTCCTGTGATTTATCAAACTTCCTTTTGTTTGCTTCACCAAACATCCTTCCTCACCAATGACTTTATATTTTCCATTGTTGATGTCTTCTGTGGCTTTCCGTGAATAAATGTAGTTCTGCAGCACTTCATAGAGACACATGTTCTCAAGATGATGACTTCTCTTTGGGTAATATGTGTCCAACATGTTTGATTTCAAAATATCTGTACTTTGTGGGTCATTCTCGGCCAAATATTCAATTTCTCCAACAGATTTCAGTACCCGATTTCTCATTCCTGCAAGGCCTAAGCTTACCCAAATTATTCTTCTGGATTTCGAGTAAAGACTTGCAGATGATAACCTATCTGAGCATTCGTAGGATCCAATTTCTCGATGCGATAACATCTTTAAACTGAAACTGTACAGCTTCTTACTGACAGTCTTCTCGTGAGAAATCTCTTCCCACATTTCCTTCAATTCTGTTTTCTCAGATTTAGTGATGTAAGATGTCACATACCGAGCAACAGCAATAGAATTGTCTGCCACATACTGAATATCCATGTTAGCATTCCACATGGATAAAATGACTGGGTTGAAGTCATTTATAAATTTTGACTCTTCTTTTCTTTTTAGGTTGTATGTATTTTTGGGAGATTTTCGGGTTATAGTATGTCGCACAGCTGACATAAAACTGTTGACTCTTCCTTTTGAAAGAACAGGTCTAGGAAATCCAAATCGACACTTTGTGTAGAATTTATCTTTCGTCTTGTACTTCCGTCGACAGTATTTTCCACACCGATGACTTTGGAAACGTAAAACTTGCTCTTTTAACTTTTTCTCTTCTGTGCTTTTAGGTATAGCACATGTTGCATATTCTTCAATGAAAGATAACACTGCTTCATCAGTATCTGTTCCAAACTTTGGGGCATCCTTGATCCACAACAGCATATGAATATGAGGAGCACCTCTTGCCTGGTACTCTTTTCTCCAAAAGAAATCCACTACTTCTCCAAGAGGTGGATTTTTTTTATTGCAGATGAAGGACATCATAGCCTCAAATCTATGATTGAAATATCTTCAAACATTAACTGGATCCAATGAGCACAGTTCTCCAGCTGTCTTGTATTCAATGTTTTTAATGTTTGAATTTGCCTCTCTTAGAAAATCCAGTAAATCATCCCATGCGTACTCGGCACAGTTTAGGGTTAGAAACCATGTAGGAGTTCCTAAATTCCGTAACATGCATTTTATTTCACCATGGCGTCGGTACCAATATTCATTTGTCCCACGCTGACAAGCCATCAGATTAATCAGTTGTGTTTCCAAATGATCATCTCGGTGCTGCACTTTCTCCATAAAATCCTTAGCAGACACATTTTGTAAATGTACTCCACTTTTTAAAATGTGATTTACTGCATAAGATAATGCAGACAAGTCGCTTTCAAATAAAAGATGGAACAAATAAGGAATACTTTGACGAAATCTTGGATCTTCTGCATATAGTCTTGTAGTCCGATACTCAGAAGCTGGAATCTGTTCTGGACGTTCATCGTATCGTCCTCCTTTTCCTGTAGGAAACAGCTGGGGAAAACATCGAGCTTCCAAGCTCTCCTCCCATACACTCAAGGGAGTTCCTTTTGCTTTCTTCATCTGAAACAGATCAATAGTGTCTCCCATAACTTCTTTTGAATGAAGAGGATGTATGCTAAAATGTTCATAAATTTCTTCTTCCTTTGACTTGTCCACTTTTTCAATTTGACCAGTTGGTGTTTCTGTGTCTTCTTATAAATCTTCTTCTTCTATATAAATTGATTCATACCATTTATTATTTTTTTTCAAATACAAATTTGCTCTTTGTACTTTTCGTACATCTACCAGCTCCTGCCAAATCTTCTTATTCTTTGTAGGTACACCATTAACCAGAATTACTAATGGTTCAGTTTCCAAAGTATCTGCATCAATAGTTTCCATATTTTTTTTCAAATCCAAGGGCAAATACACCACTCTTCCTTTTAAACCTCTCAGTAAATCAGAAGGAGGTAATTTACCAGTTTTGGGCTCCATACGTACTATGGTCTGGAACGGATGAACACATTGAATGAGTATAGACTCATATGTATTTAAATCAGAAAGTTCGGCAGGAATAGCATCCAATTCTAAATTATTATGTACAGCTCTGGTCGGCATTCTATTTTCTTCTAACTTATTATAACAGTATTTATAAATACGCTGATCTTCACCCAATTCAAAACAATTTTCAAGAAATATATATGTTGCAAAATCCTTTCACTTATAATTATCTTCATTTTCACTTTTTTTATACAGATCAACACTCCTTGTTTGAATTTTATAATGACTTCTGCGGCAACAAATACAAGTAATATTTGGTCTTTCATTAGAGGTGATAGTAAATTTTGTCATTTCATCCTCAAAATTTTTAGTAATAATGAGTTCTACATTCTGTTCCTCATTTTCCTCATTTACTGTGTCCTTTTCTGCACTTTCTTGTTCTGGACCAAAGTAACAAAACTGAATCTCATCAGTAACCTTCACTACATCTGATACAGATCCACGGAACAGAGGATTATTCAACTCATTCAACTTTACTGCTGGACTTTTAGCAAAATACAATGTTCTCACAAACTTTCTCATTTCAGTATGATGAACAGCCAGCATCCTAAAATGATGAAAAAAACTTTTACACACTTTTCTAGATAGACAAGCCAGAGAATGTCCCTGCAAACCAGTATTTTCTCTCACTCTGCATGGATCTAGTGTTTGAAGCACCTTCATCTTCTGTTTTACACTCTTTTTACTATATTCTCTTAGAAAAACACGTAATTTATCAATAGATTCCTGACGCACAGTACAAATACTACTACAGTTCCAAGTGTACACTGGGGCTTTTGGACGTCTCCCCATAGCCTCAGCAGCCATTACTTCTTCCTCATTTCTTGGGACCATTTTCTCTTTTTGCATCACACAACCATCCTTAACTTCATATGCTCTACCATTGGTGTCAACTGCATGCAACAAACTATTACTTTGAAAATAACTCTCTTCATTAAAAAATGGTTCAGTACTTGAACTGTGTTTCCATTCTCCCAAGAACACTTTACAAAAGTTACTTTTTTTCACTTCTCTTTTCCTTTTGCTTTGTGACTTCATTGCACTCACTAATTTTTCTAATCTACGCATCCTATTCAAAATTAGAATAAAAAGTTTTCTTTTTATTTCCAAAGCCTTACTTACAATATTTTCTATAAAAAAAAAATTCTTACTAAATTTTGTTTTTTTCTTATATTTTTTCACATCCTTTAGCAAATTTAACATCACTCTTCTATGAAACATTTTTCGACGAATGTTTTTAAAATCTAATTTTCATGTTAAATCACTTTGACATACTTCTGATTGTACATTAGCTTTTTTTTTTGCTGTTGACTGTGTTGTTGCTTTGTACATAAAACTGTCTTTGTTTTACAGTTATTTTTGCAATTTTTTTGTTTTTTGAAAATCTTTTTTAAGAAATCTCTGCTCTGCTTACCAGTAGACTTTTTCTTTTTGCCATCTCCAGCTTCTCCTGCTATTTTTTTTTTCCCAGTTTTGTCCAGATATACTTGTTGTTGCTTTTCTTTCCTTTTTCTTGTCCTTAAAGGCATTTTTTTTTCACTGTTGCTCAGCAATACCTGCAAGGAACAAAAAAAAAATCCTTTTTGTAATTATAATTCATTTAAATATTTTTTTTTTACTTTTCATTTATTTCAAATGTTTTTCCATTTGTCTCTCATTTGTGATTTACTAATTTGTGCACAGTACTAACCACCACAGTTGAAAAAAAACAAGCTGCCCCTTTCCTGCAAGTGCATTTTTTAACAGAACAACCGCAACACAAATTATATCTGTGGCCACAATTCCTGTGCGCACACAGCCTCATGGTGTGCTTCTAAGCAGAAAACAAAATATGATTTGCAAATTCAAAGCACATTTACTACTCTGGTAGATCAAGTGATAATTGCTGTTACAGCCTTACACATTTTACCTGGAAAATCACAGAGGCAGAAAAGAGCACATTTCCTAACAGCTACTTCATACCATAAGTATCTGCAACCTGGGTGAGTGTTTAGAGTAGAGCAAAGAAAAAGAGGCCTTGGTGACGTTGAATGTGTTTGCATTACACACACACCTGAGTAGTACGCATGGGAGTGTTGGAGAAGCTGCTGCGTGTGTCCCAAGAGTGTCTTTCTTCAGACTATGTATTGTCAGCTGCAAGAGACATGAGCAAAGAGACTTCCACAACTGCATGAAGACTGCAGGGATGTATGTAACAGTGCATGTGTGCTAAGGGATAATTTGAGTTTAGAAAACAGGCTGCCCCTTTCCTGGGACTGCATTTCTTACTGAACAACAACTTCACAAATTAAATCTCTGCCCACAATTCCTGTGTGCACACAGACTCATGCCATCTTTTTACGCACATAACACAGGCTGCCTCTTTCCTAGGACTGCATTTCTTTCTGAACAACAACTTCACAAATTAAATCTCTGCCCACAATTCCTGTGCGCACACAGACTCATGCTATGTTTTTTGGAACAAAACAGTGTCCCTGAATAGTACCAAATTACTGTTACAGCCTAACACATTTCCCTTATCATTTACAGAAGCAGAAAACAGCACATGTCCTAACAGCTCCTTAAGACCATGACCATGTGTTACAGGGTGAGTGATTAGACTAGATCAATTTAAATGAGGCCTTGGTGACGTTGAATGTGTTTGCATTACACAGTGCTATCTGAAACAGCACACAGAGCTGAGTACTACACATGAGAGTGTTGGAGAAGCTGCTGCGTGTGTGCCAAGAGTGTGTTTCTGAAGACTGTGTATTGTCTGGTGCAAGACAGATGAGCAAAGAGACTTCCAGAACTGCATGAAGACTGCAGGGATGTATGTAACAGTGCATGTGTGCTAAGGGATAATTTGTGTAAACACAACAGGCTGCCCCTTTCCTAGGACTGCAATTCTTACTGAACAACAACTTCATAAAATAAATCTCTACCCACAATTCCTGTGCGCACACAGACTCATATCGTCATTTTAGGCACATAACACAGGCTGCCCCTTTCCTAGGACTGCATTTCTTACTAAACAACATATTCACAAATTAAATCTCTGCCCACAATTCCTGAGCGCACACAAACTCATGCCATCATTTTACACACATAACACAGGCTGCCCCTTTCCTGGGACTGCAATTCTTACTGAACAACATCTTCACAAATTAAATCTCTGCCCACAATTCCTGTGCGCACACAGACTCATGCCATCATTTTACACACATAACACAGGCTGCCCCTTTCCTGGGACTGCATTTCTTACTGAACAACATCTTCACAAATTAAATCTCTGCCCACAATTCCTGTGCGCACACAGACTCATGCTATGTTTTTTGGAACAAAACAGTGTCCCTGAATAGTACCAAATTACTGTTACAGCCTCATACATTTCCCTTACCATTTACAGAAGCAGAAAACAGCACATGTCCTAACAGCTCCTTAAGACCATGACCATGTGTTACAGGGTGAGTGATTAGACTAGATCAATTTAAATGAGGCCTTGGTGACGTTGAATGTGTTTGCATTACACAGTGCTATCTGAAACAGCACACAGAGCTGAGTACTAAACATGAGAGTGTTGGAGAAGCTGTTGCGTGTGTGCCAAGAGTGTGTTTCTGAAGACTGTGTATTGTCTGGTGCAAGACAGATGAGCAAAGAGACTTCCAGAACTGCATGAAGACTGCAGGGATGTATGTAACAGTGCATGTGTGCTAAGGGATAATTTGAGTAAACACAACAGGCTGCCCCTTTACTGGGACTGCATTTCTTACTGAACAACAACTTCATAAATTAAATCTCTGCCCACAATTCCTGTGTGCACACAGACTCATGCCATCTTTTTACGCACATAACACAGGCTGCCCCTTTCCTGGGACTGCATTTCTTTCTGAACAACATCTTCACAAATTAAATCTCTGCCCACAATTCCTGTGCGCACACAGACTCATGCTATGTTTTTTGGAACAAAACAGTGTCCCTGAATAGTACCAAATTACTGTTACAGCCTGATACATTTCCCTTATCATTTACAGAAGCAGAAAACAGCACATGTCCTAACAGCTCCTTAAGACCATGACCATGTGTTACAGGGTGAGTGATTAGACTAGATCAATTTAAATGAGGCCTTGGTGACGTTGAATGTGTTTGCATTACACAGTGCTATCTGAAACAGCACACAGAGCTGAGTACTACACATGAGAGTGTTGGAGAAGCTACTGCGTGTGTGCCAAGAGTGTGTTTCTAAACACTGTGTATTGTCTGGTGCAAGACAGATGAGCAAAGAGACTTCCAGAACTGCATGAAGACTGCAGGGATGTATGTAACAGTGCATATGTGCTAAGGGATAATTTGAGTAAACACAACAGGCTGCCCCTTTCCTGGGACTGCAATTCTTACTGAACAACATCTTCACAAATTAAATCTCTGCCCACAATTCCTGAGCGCACACGGACTCATGCTATCATTTTACGCACATAACACAGGCTGCCCCTTTCCTGGGACTGCATTTCTTACTGAACAACAACTTCATAAATTAAATCTCTGCCCACATTTCCTGTGTGCACACAGAGTCATGCCATCATTTTAGGCACATAACACAGGCTGCCTCTTTCCTAGGACTGCATTTCTTACTGAACAACAACTTCATAAATTAAATCTCTGCCCACATTTCCTGTGCGCACACAGAGTCATGCCATCATTTTAGGCACATAACACAGGCTGCCCCTTTCCTGGAACTGCATTTCTTACTGAACAACATCTTCACAAATTAAACCTCTGCCCACAATTCCTGTGTGCACACAGACTCATGCCATAATTTTAAGCACATAACACAGGCTGCCCCTTTCCTAGGACTGCATTTCTTACTGAAAAACAACTTCACAAATTAAATCTCAGACAACAATTCCTATATACACACAGACTCATGCTGTGTTGGTAGGCACAAAACACAGGCTGCCCCTTTCCTGAGTTATCAATTCTTACAGAACTAAAGCTTTTTTCAAATGTGCTGCCATTTTCCTCTCTTTTCTTTCAAAGTGATTTCTGCTAAATCCTAACCATCACAATTAAAAAGAAGCTGTCCTTTTCTTTCAACTGCAAGTCTTACTTTTCAACAGCAACACAAATTAAATCTCTGTCAACAATTCTTCTCTGCACACAGACTCATGGTTTGATGATAGGCACACAACAGTATTCCTCATTATTACCAGTACACATTAACTTATGCTGAAAACATACTCCATAATATTTTACATATTCAAAACAGTTAAATATCTCCCAAAACAGAAAATGTAAATCACAACTTTAAACAAATAATCACAATTCTTTTTTTATATCTAAATTAACCACAAACACCCCCTCTCAAACTCATAACTCACCTTTAAAATTAGTTAGTTGTGAAAGAAATGTGGCAGTCACACAGCAGTTTATCAGACCAGAATCTCTGAGCTGAACACCTCTCTCCTCTCAGCAGAACCAGTTAATGGCACAGTTTCCCTCTCTTTTTTCACACATATACATGTTAATTTCAAATCTCTGTGCTTCCCACATTTTTTCAAATGAAATCACACATTTCTATTGGTTGAAAACTTCAACCCCTTTCCAAATGTATCCTTCCCCCAACTTGACTTCTGCCTGCTACCATAGCAACAGGTCATGGAACACAGGTGTGAGCAGAGAGGTCAGAAGTTCAGCAGACAATGTTTCATTTTCGAAGAGCAAGACTGCTTGACTTTTCAAACCTAACAGCCAATCCATAGTAATGTTCTTTGTTCACACATTTTTCGCAACCAATACAAAACATGCTTTTTAAAATTTAAACATACAGCCTAGTTTTTAGTGTAGAATGGTTTGAAACAGCCAATGAGTTCTTTTTATTAAAAAAAAGTATGTAAGCCTCCATTTTACAACTATCTTTCATTTCATATTGCCTTTCTACTGAAAGACACCTCCTGAGTGCATCCAGATCTCCTTGGAAGATGTTCACAGTGTGGATTGTAGGTCACAGCTATGTCTTCTGGAGTGAAAAGTATGCAGAAAAAAGAGGTATGGTGAGAGACCTTGCTTTGCCAAATGTAGACATTAAATGGATTGGTCAGAGAGGGTTAAAGTGGCACCAATTAATGCCTTTGGTGAAAACCTTTCTACATCTCCCACTGCCTAACCTTATTATTGTGCACTGTGGTGGAAATGACCTAGGCACTTTAACTGGGGTAGGTCTGGAAATGCTTATTAAGGACACCTTTGTGCAATTGATGTCGCTTTTTCCTTAATCTGCCTTCGTATATTCTAACATATGCCAAAGGCAAAAGTGGAACTAGTCCAACCAATTTTGTCCGCAGATTGACAAAGCAAGAAAGCACGTCAACAAATCTATTTCTGCTTTCCTCAGAGACTATGGTATGGGTTCTATATACCACAACAACTTGCGTTACAACATGCAAGACATTTATAGAGGAGATGGTGTACACTTCACTGATGAAGGCAACAGAGTCTTCCTCTTGAACTTTAGACTCTGCATCGGTACTTACTTGTAGGTACCGAAAAACACACAATAAACACAAGGGCTCTTTTTAGAGCCACCTTATATCTAAACACTTAAATGCGATTTAAAAAAAAAAAATTTTAAAAGGTTTTTTTCGGGTGCGCGCTGGGTGCGCGCACTCGGCGATATTTTTAAAAAAAATATAAATCTTTTTTTTTGCCCTACAAGGTCCTACTATGACCCCCTTACAATGCCTAGTGGGTCAATATCTCCCCACTCTGCCCCCTTTTCAAGTTCTCCCCCTTTGTTTATCACCCCCTCTTTATGCGAGAGACAAAATGGCGGCCGCCGCTTCCTGATTTCCACCGATTCGAATGTTTACTGACATCTAACAACCAATCAGAAGCGCGCTCGCGATCGGCAAGGTGCACGCACAGGACTTGCTCAGTGCGCGCACGGTACGCGCGTACAGATATATATATTGATTTAAATGCTAATTTCTCAGGAAATACTGAACAGATTTACACCAAACCTGCAAAAGGCACTTCATGGACCTTATGGCTACCTCTCTGCCAAATTTCACATAATTCTGTTCAGCCGTTCGGGCTGTAGCTGCGACTAAAGTCCCTATGGAAAAATGCATGGGGAAAACGCGTTTTGGGACCCTCCTTTTTTCTCAGCCCCCGCTTGACGAATCCCCCCGAGACTTTCAGGGTAGGAGCTGAGCGGAGCGCCCCATTAGTTTTGAAAATTTTGCGAGGATTCGTCAACCGGCGCCAAAGTTATTCAAAATAGAATTTTGAGATTTCCTATGGAAACACGGTCCTAACTATAACTACCTACTGGCGACCGCCAGTAGGTAATATATATATATATATATATATATATATATATATATATATCTCAACGCTCAAGATCCACCTGGTACGGAGCACTCACGGGCGGGTGCCGGTTTGCGGTGGTGGGTTCCGCTGTGTATTATCGCTCGATTCCTTGGATAACAAAGAAAATGCCGCACTCACAGGGGGGCACTTGGGTACTTTATTCAGCAACCAACAAACAAACGCGTTTCGGCGAGAAGCCTTCCTCGGTGTTTATGACACACCGAAGGAGGCATGTTTAAAAAGCATACCATTCATGCACTGAAATCAAGGAGGGACAAGCACTCTCCTACTAACGTGAGTGCCATCTTGTAGTTTCATACAGATATACATAAATCTATATAATTCATTAACAATAGACTTCGTTTTTAACATGATTGTGGTCAGAGTTAGTACTTTTAAATCAGCTTCTTGCTGATTTAATTAATTCGGCCGTATATCGGCTGTACTATGCTGTGTCACAAAAAATGCTTTTAAATCTCGCCGTGAATCGGCATAAGTCCCTCCCTGCACACCTCTATCACCATGCATTTGTGTAATTGCTTTTAATCCCAGACATTATCATCAAAAGTTTCAAAAAACACGTTACATAATTTTATACAAGCAAACTCAAGAAACTTATGTATTGACTGTAGCTATTTGCAGATTAGGAGCCTATATGTACAGCTAAATCTTCCCCACTATTCATTCCTCGTGGAAATTTCGTGAGCAGATCTATAATGTACCGAGATTCTAGTCTCCGTAGTTTACTTAATCTGTCTCCTCCTCGAGCATTAGTTGGAACACAATCTAGACCAAAATACTGCAATTGGTTTCTATCACTCTGATGATATGCGGCATCCACTTTGTCTATGGCTCTTAGATGTTCCAATATCCTGATCTTCAATTGATGGATGCGTGCATCCTGCCGATAAAAAAAAAATTAAGCGCGGGCTCCCGTGCTTAATTGGTATTTAACCCCCGGGGGGGACAAAACCCGGGGGCAATAGATTATATGTAGAGGGGGCCCCAGAGGACCCCCATGCCCAGGGGACCGCCACCCCCGGGGCTTTATTAAATTATGTACGGGGGCTCTCATGCCTCCCCAGCCCCGGGGACCGCAACCCCCATGGCTTATTACAAATTGGGTGGGGGGCTCTCAGGCCCCCCCAGCCCCGGGGACCGCCACCCCCCGGGGCTACAAAAAATTGGGTGTGGGGAGGCTCTGAGGCCCCCCCAGACCCGGGGACCGCCACTAGGGGCTATTTACAAATGTTGGAGGGGGGCTGCGTGGCCCCCCTCCTGGAGCCTTATACAGTCCCTGGGGACCGCCACCCCCCAGGGCCGGCTCCTGCAGTGTCCCGGGATGCCCACGGGAGGGGGGCCACGCAGCCCCCTTCCAGTAATTATTATTTTTTAAATTTTAGTTTGGGGGTGAGGTCCTGTGGTTGGGGTCCCCAGGGCCAGACAAAAGTAAAAAGGAAGGGGGGCCACACAGCCCCCCTTTCCTAATTTTTTTTTTTTTTAAAAGGACGCGATCGCCCCTAGGCCTCACCCCTCACAAGCACACTCTGCAAACGCACCCTGTGGTGAGTTTTAAATTGGGGAATTAATTCCCCTTCAATACTGGGGCACCCTGGGGGCCAACTAGCTCACCAGGTACCTCCAGTAAGCGCCACAGTGACAATCAGATACACCTCATCATACACTAGTATAACCTTTCCTCACTCACTGTAAAATACAGAGTGCCATATTTGAATCCATTGACACACCAATACAAGTTGCTAAACACCCACTCAGTGATTCCTAGATCTATACACACATCTAATCACTTACCTATAGATTCACTCATACATGCTGTCAAAGATCAATAGAACACTATCAAATATACTTATACACCTACATCGACATTACACACCAGCACACATCCTAATCACTTATGAAGTCATCCTACTCACTTATGCAAACAATGGATCATACTTACATTTACTTAGCTACACACTTATACAAACACCACTTCATTGATTCATATAGATAGTAACTCATACTTACTGTGTTATAAAATCACTATTACAAGTATACAGTTATCCATACAGTCACTCATACAATCACTGAGTCTTATGTATACTTATTTATAAACAACTGACACATACACTGGCTCTTATTTTTCTAGTTTGTTGGACATGTACCATTGAGACATATATTTGCTCATCACCACACCCATAAAGATATTCACTCACCCAAACAACTGTTATAACATGAAGTTTTAACTTCAGATACCTACTGAATCAACTATTCACACATCTTTGGGCAGTCACACACCCCCCACCGAACCATACACACATTCACTCTCCCATACAAATACTCAGTTAACTAATCAATAACTAATATAGACTTTCACATAGCTAGTAACCAACTGGAGAAGCAGTTTACACAACAACTGACAAATTGATACAGATATTCACACAGCTTAGTCACTATCCAATATATTTAGTGAGACACTATAAATTAGTCAAGTAAACAGTCAATCACACTGCTACTAAATCCTCCATCCAGATATTTATATTTATATATCCACTCATTCTTCAATGCAAATTGATATATATATAATACATATTTAAATAACGAACCAAACCACATTCACTGGATGATGTCATCAGTGATGTCATCAGTGATGTCATTTGAGATGTCATCAGTGATGTCACTGACCATGTCATGAATGATGTAATATGTGACATCATCAGCAGTGGATTACGGGCGCGTGAGATGTAGTTAGTACAACTAACTATATCGGAGGAATTTCAATGGTTTTGTTCGAGTGAAATGTCCAGCTAACTATAACACCCCTAAAACCTATTGTTTTTTTCAGTGAATTTCTAAGGTTTTTAAATGCTAATTCCTAACTATATCAGGCCTGAAACCTATGGTTTTTTCAGTGAATTTATATATATATATATATTCTTGGATTCCCTCGCCTCCTTCGTTTTTTCGGCGAAAGTCACGGCACCACAGCAGGGTAGGTTTTGAATTTTATTTATTTAAACACCATTGTGCAATTGTGCAAGAATTAGGATGGCCTACGCGTTTTGGCTACCATTAGCCTTCTACTTCTATATATATATATATATATTCACTGAAAAAACCGCAGGTATCAGGGACGTTATAGTTAGTTGGACATTTCACTCGTACAAAACCAGAGCAATTCAGCTGTTATAGTTAGTTGAGCTAACTATAACTCGGGCCCCGCAATGCACTGCTGATGACATAATACATCACTCATGACATGGTCAGTGACATCACTGATGACATCTCAAATGACATCACTGATGGCGTCATCCACTTAATATCTGATGCACCTCCTCACACCCTAATATAACCTTTCATACACCCACTCTAAAATACAGACTACTATTCTGGAAACCATAGGCACACCAATACCAGTTAGTACATACCCACTCACTGATTCATAGGTCTACACACATCCACTCACTCACTGATACAGTCACTCATACATGAAGTCACTCATCATTACAGCCTCTGATATATGCACTCATACACCCATACAGACACTCACATACTGCCACTCCACAGAGATACTCACACACCTAGTCAGCCAACCAAAGACTCAATCACACTGCAATTTACTCACCAATACAGTTATATACACACCACCTCACTTATTCATACAGATACTAACACACACTTACTCCCTTATACAATCACTGACACAAGCACACACTCATCCATCACACACTCTCACGTATAGTCACTTACTTATATACTCCAACATTCACATATTCTGCCTTTCACATATGTAGTTACTCACAGATGTACCACTGAGACATCTATTCGCTCACCAACATAGTCATTCGCACACTCACTCACCCATACACCCACTGAATCACCCACTCACACATCCATGGAGGGAGTCACACACACCCCCACCCACCAACACAGACACTCAGGCCCCAATACAGGTAATCAGACAACCAATCATTAACCCATATAGACACAAATGTAGCTACTCACCAACCCATGCAGCCACTTACACACCAACTGACAGACTGATACAGAAATTCACACAGATTAGTCATTCACTAAGACACGTTTAATCTCACACTTGAACAGTCAGTCACACATCCACTAAATCATCCATTGAGACACTCATGCACTTACTCATTCTTCAGCACAGCTTTGCGTATCTATAATTAACATTCTTAAACTTTTAAAAATCAGCCAGTCTCTGGATGATGTCATCAGTGATGTAATTTGAGATGTCATCAGTGATGTCACTGACCATGTCATGAGTGATGTAATATGTGACGTCATCAGCAGTGCATTGCGGGGTACGAGTTATAGTTAGCTTAACTAACTGTAACAGACAAATTTCTCTGGTTTCGTACAAGTGAAATGTCCAACTAACTATAACGTCCCTGAAGCCCATGGTTTTTTCAGTGAATTTCTAAGTTTTTTTAAATGCTAATTCCCAACTATAACGTTCCTGAAACCTCTGTTTTTTTCAGTGAATTTCTAAGTTTTTTTAAATGCTCATTTCTAAATATGCCTTCATAGGTAGGGCATGTGAAAAAAAATGAAGAAAGGCGCAGAAAGAAGCAAGAAAGGTGCAGAAAGAAGCAAGAGAAGTGCAGAAAGAACCAACAGAGGTGCAGAAAGAGGCCTACTTTGACTGTACCTTACAACAGACTCATACAAAGTAGCCTACTCACTAATCCTTCTCCCAAGATGTCTTAATACTCACTTTTCTCTTAAAGGTTCACTATTAATCGACTGCTCAGAATGTTAGGCCTTTGCACTTCCCATTTGAGTACAGAAAGAAGCGAGAGAAGTACAGAAAGAAGCAAGAGATGTGCAGAAAGAAACAAAAGAAGTACATAAAGAAGTAACAGAGGTGCAGAAAGAGGCAACAGGGGTGCAGAGAGAGGGAAGAGGGTTGGAGAAATAGGCAAGGGGCTGCAGAAAAAAGCAAGAGAGCTCATAAAGAAACAAAAGAAGTGCAGAAAGAAGGAACAGAGGTGCAGAAAGAGGCATGAGGGGTGCAAAAGAGGGAAGAGGGGTGCAGAAAGAGGTAAAAGGGGTGTAGAAAGAAGCAAAAGAGGTGCAGAAAGAAACAAAAGAGGAACAGAAAAAAGGAATAGAGGTGCAGAAAGAGGCAAGAGGTGTGCAGGAAGAGGGGTGCAGAAAGAAGCAAGAGAGGTACAGAAATATGCAAGAGAAGTGCAGAAAGAAGCAACAGCGGTGCAGAAACACGGATGAGGGGAGGAGAAAGAGGCAAGCGAAGTGAAGAAAGAAGCAACAGAGATGAAAAAAAGGGAAAGAGGGGAAAGAGGGGTGAAGAAAGAGGCAAGAGGGGGGCAGAAACATACAAACAAAGTACAGAAAGAAGCAACAGAGGTGCAAAAAGAGGCAGGAGGAGTGCAGAAAGAGGGAAGAGGGGTGCAGAAAGAGGCACGAGGGGTGCAGAAAGAAGCAAGTGAGGTACAGAAAGAAGCATGAGAAGTTCATAAAGAAGCAACAGAGATACGGAAAGAGGGAAGTCGGGTGGAGACATAGGCAAGAAGGATACAGAAAGAAACAAGAGAGGTGCAGAAAGAAAAAAAAGAAGTGCAGAAAGAAGTAATAGGTGCAGAAAGAGGCAACAAGGTTGCAGAAAGAGGGAAGAGGATGGAGAGAGAGGCAAGGGGCTGCAGAAAGAAACAAAAGAGAGCTGCAGAAGGAAACAAAAGAAGTGCAGAAAGAAGGAACAGAGGTACAGAAAGAGGTAAGAGGGGTTCAGAAAAAGGTAAGAGGGGTGTAGAAATAGGTAAAAGGGGTGCAGAAAGATGCAAGAGAGGTGCAGAAAGAAACAAAAGAAGTACAGAGAGATGGAAAAGAGGTGCAGAAAGAGGCAAGAGCGGTGCAGAAAGAGAGAAAAGGCATGCAGAAAGAGGCACGAGGGATGCAGAAAGAAGCAAGAGAGGTACAGAAATAAGCAAGAGAAGTGCAGAAAGACGCAACAGGTGCAGAAAGACGAATGAGGGGCAAAGAAAGAGGCAAGCAAAATGCAGAAAGAAGCAACAGAGATGAAAAAGGGGAAGAGGGGTGGAGAAAGAGGCAAGAGAGGTTCAGAAAGAAACAAAAGAAGTACGGAAAGAAGCAACAGAGGTGCAGAAAGAGGAAAGAGGAGTTCAGAAAGAGGGAAGAGGGGTACAGAAAGAGGCATGAGGGGTGCAGAAAGAAGCAAGAGAGGTGCAGAAAGAAGCAAGAGAAGTCCATAAAGAAGCAACAGAGATGCAGAAAGGGGGAAGTCGGCTGGAGAAAGAGGCAAGAGGGATACCGAAAGAAGCAAGAGAGTTGCAGAAAGAAACAAAAGAAGTGCTGAAAGAAGGAACAGAGGTGCAGAAAGAGGTAACAGGGGTGAAGAAAGAGGCAAAGGGTGCAGAAAGAAGCAAGAGAGGTGCAGAAAGAAGCAAGAGAAGTTCATAAAGAAGCAACAGAGATGCAGAAAGGGGGAAGTCGGCTGGAGAAAGAGGCAAGAGGGATACCGAAAGAAGCAAGAGAGTTACAGAAAGAAAAAAAGGAAGAGCAGAAAAAAGGAACAGAGTTGCAGAAAGAGGCAACAGGAGGTGCTGAAAGGGGCAAAAGGGGTGCAGAAAGAAGCCAGACATGCAGTAAGAAACAAAAAAAGTACAAAAAGAAGGAACAGAAGTGCAGAAAGGGGCAAGAGGGGTACAGAAAGAGGGAAGGGGTGTGAAAGAGGCACAAGGGGTGCAGAAAAAAGCAAGAGGGGTGCAGAAAGAAGCATGAGAAGTGCAGAAAGAAGCAACAGAGGTGCAGAAAGACAGATGAGGGGTAAAGAAAGAGGCAAGCGAAATGCAGAAAGAAGCAACAGAGATGAAAAAGGGGAAGAGGGGTGGAGAAAGAGGCAAGAGAGGTTCAGAAAGAAACAAAAGAAGTATGGAAAGAAGCAACAGAGGTGCAGAAAGAGGAAAGAGGAGTGCAGAAAGAGGGAAGAGGGGTACAGAAAGAGGCATGAGGGGTACAGAAAGAAGCAAGAGAGGTGCAGAAAGAAGCAAGAGAAGTTCATAAAGAAGCAACAGAGATGCAGAAAGGGGGAAGTCGGCTGGAGAAAGAGGCAAGAGGGATACCGAAAGAAGCAAGAGAGTTACAGAAAGAAAGAAAAGAAGAGCAGGAAAAAGGAACAGAGTTGCAGAAAGAGGCAACAGGAGGTGCTGAAAGGGGCAAAAGGGGTGCAGAAAGAAGCCAGACATGCAGTAAGAAACAAAAAAAGTACAAAAAGAAGGAACAGAAGTGCAGAAAGGGGCAAGAGGGGTACAGAAAGAGGGAAGGGGTGTGAAAGAGGCACAAGGAGTGCAGAAAAAAGCAAGAGGGGTTCAGAAAGAAGCATGAGACTTGCAGAAAGAAACAAAAGAAGTGCAGAAAGAAGCAACAGAGGTGCAGAAAGAGGGAAGAGGGGTACAGAAAGAGGCACGAGGGGTGCAGAAAGAAGCAACAGAGATAAAGAAAGGGGGAAGTGAGGTGGAGAAATAGGCAAGAAGGATACAGAAAGAAACAAGAGAAGTTCAGAAAGAAACAAAAGAAGTGCAGAAAGAGGCAACAGGGGGTGCTGAGAGAGGCAAAAGGGGTGCAGAATAAGCCAGACATGCAGAAAGAAACAAAAAAAGTACAAAAAGAAGGAACAGAAGTGCAGAAAGGGGCAAGAGGGGTACAGAAAGAGGGGTGGGGGTGTGAAAGAGGCACAAGGGGTGCAGAAAAAAGCAAGAGCGGTGCAGAAAGAAGCATGAGACTTACAGAAAGAAACAAAAGAAGTGTAGAAAGAAGCAACAGAGGTGCAGAAAGAGGGAAGAGGGGTACAGAAAGAGGCATGAGGGGTGCAGAAAGAAGCAACAGAGATAAAGAAAGGGGGAAGTGAGGTGGAGAAATAGGCAAGAAGGATACAGAAAGAAACATGAGAAGTTCAGAAAGAAACAAAAGAAGCGCAGAAAGAGGTAGTAGAGATGCAGAAAGAGGCAAGGGGTACAGAAAGAGGGAAGAGGGGTGTGAAGGAGGCACAAGGGGTGCAAAAAGAAGCAAGAGACTTACAGAAAGAAACAAAAGATGTGCAGGAAGAAGGAAGAGAGGTGCAGAAAGAGCGAAGAGGGGTACAGAAAGGGGCACAAGGGTTGCAGAAAGAAGGGACAGAGGTGCAGAAAGAAGCAAGAGAAGTACAGAAAGAAGCAACAGAGGTGCAGTAAGAGGGATGAGGGGTGGAGAAAGAGGCAAGAGAAGTGCAGAAAGAAGCAACAGAGATGAAAAAAGGGGGGAGAGGGATGGAGGAAGAGGCAAGAGGGATGCAGAAAGAGACAAAAGAAGTACAGAAAGAAGCAACAGAGGTGCAGAAAGAGGCAAGAGGAGTGCAGAAAGAAGAGAGGGGTACAGAAAGAAGCATGAGAGGTGCAGAAAGAAGCAAGAGAGGTGCAGAAAGAAGCACAAGAAGTTCACAAAGAAGCAACAGAGATGCAGAAAGGGGGAAGTGGGGTGGAGAAAGAGGCAAGAGGGATACAGAAAGAAGCAAGAGAGTTGCAGAAAGAAACAAAAGAAGTGCAGAAAGAAGGAACAGAGGTGCTGAACGAGGCAAGAGGGTTGGAGAAAGAGGCAAAGGGGTGCAGAAAGAAGCTAAAGAGCTGCAGAAAAGAAGAAAGGAAGAGCAGAAAGAAGGAACAGAGGTGCAGAAAGAGGCAAGAGGGTGCAGAAAGAAGTATCAGAGGTGCAGAAATAGGCAAGGGGTACAGAGAGAGGGAAGAGGAGTGTGAAAGAGGCACAACGGGTACAAAAAGAAGCTACAGACTTACAGAAAGAAACAAAAGGAGTGCAGGAAGAAGGTTGAGAGGTGCAGAAAGAGGCAAGAGGGGTGCAGAAAGAGCAAAGAGGGGTGCAGAAAGAGGCACAAGGGCTGCAGAAAGAAGGGACAGAGGTGCAGAAAGAAGCAACAGAAGTGCAGAAAGAGGGATGAGGGGTTGAGAAAGAGGCACAAGAAGTACAGAAAGAAGCAACATAGATGCAAAAAGGGGGACCAGGGGTGGAGAAACTGGCAAGAGGGGTAGAGAAAAAAGCAAGAGAGGTGCAGAAAGTAACAAAAGAAGTGCAGAAAGAAGGAAGAAAGGTGCAGAAAGAGGCAAGAGGGGTGCAGAAAGAGCAAAGAGGGGTGCAGAAAGAGGCACACGGGTTGCAGAAAGAAGGGACAGAGGTGCAGAAAGAAGCAACAGGGTGCAGAAAGAGGGATGAGGGGTGGAGAAAGAGGCAAGAGAAGTGCAGAAAGAAGCAACAGAGATGCAAAAAGGGGGACCAGTGGTGGAGAAACTGGCAAGAGGGGTTCAGAAAGAAACAAGTGAGATGCAGAAAGAAACAAAAAAAGAGCAGAACGAAGGAATGAGGTGCAGGAGGAGGCAAGAGGGGTGCATAAAGAGGGGTGCAGAAAGAAGCACAAGTGGTGCATAAAGAAGCAAGAGGTACAGAAAGAAGCAAGAGTAGTGCAGAAAGAAGCAACAGAGGTGCAGGCAGAGGCAAGAGGGGTGCAAAAAGAGGGAGGAGGGGTTCAGAAAGAGACACGAGGGGTGCAGAAAGCAGCAAGAGATGTGCAGGAAGAAACAAAAGAAACGCAGAAAGAAGGAGCAGCGGTGCAGAAAGAGGGAACAAGGGTGAAGAAAGAGGGAACAGGGGTGAAGAAAGAGGGAACAGGAGTGAAGAAAGAGGGAAGAGGGGTGGAGAAAGAGGCAATGGGGTGCATGGCCTCCGAAGACCTCTTAGCAATCCCACTGTGTGGGACTTACTGGAGATAACAGGAGGGGTAGTTGGCCCCCAGGGACAAACTTGGGGCGAACTACTTCTCCTATTACCTCCACTAAGTCCCACACAGCAGTATTGATAAGTTCTCATAGCAGGACACGCCCCCTTTGCCCACCAGTCAGCAAACACGCTCCCTGGTGCGCTCTTCAATGGCAATTTAAGTCCCCTTCGCTGCTGGTGGTTGTTAGGGGTCAACTAGCCTACCTGTCAACCCCAGTAAGCCCCACACAGTGGCATTGCTGAGAGGTGGACACAGGCTACGCCCCCTTTGTCCATCACTCTGCAAACATGCCTCCCGGCGCGCTCTTGGTTGGGGGATGAAGTCCCCTTGCCTCCTGAGGGTCCCTGGGGGCCAACTAGTCCACCAGGTATCTCCAGTAAGCTCCACACAGCTGGATTTATGAGAGTGGTCTTAGGCCACGCCCCCTTTTTACACCACTCTGCAAACGCGCCTCCTGGTGCACTGCTGCTCAGGGGATAAAGTTCAGTTTAGTCTTGAGGTCCTCAGGACACATGTGGACTGCATCGCCCCGCCAGCAATGCGCCAAGAGGCACGTTTGCAGAGTGGTGTGAAAGGGGCATGGCCTCGGACCACCTCTCAGCATTCCCACTGTGTGGGGCTTACTGGAGGTACCTGATGGGCTAGTTGGCCCCTGAGGACACTTAAGATTCTAGGGGACTTAATCCCCCAACCCAGAAGGCACCAGGAGGCGCATTTGCACAGTGGTGCAGGGAAGGGGCGGGGCCTCCGGTGAGATGCCGGCTTTTTTTGCTTTGGTTTTTGGAACGGGGCTTGTGTGCCCCCACCCCCCCTTCCCTTACTTATTTTTGGGCCCTGGGGACCCCATCCCCCAGGGCCTGAGCATTTAAAAAAAAAAAAAAAAAAACGGGAAGGGGACCGCGCGGTCCCCTCCCATGGCCGATTTCGTCCTGGGACCCCATCCCCCGGGGCATGGCCACATATTTCATTATTTTTTTGTAACTTATTTTTAAGGAGGGGGGGGCGTGCGGCCCTCCTCCTGATGCCATTATTGGTTCCGGGGACCCCATCCCCCAGGGCATTGCCTCGTTTTCTTTATTTTTCATGGTAGGGGGGCCGCATGGTCCCCCTTCCCTGGGCACTTCTGGCCCGGTGCCTGGCCAGCCTTGAGTTTTTTTTATTTTGGAGAGGCCAATTATGGCCCCGGGGGAACCCCATCCTCTGGGGCCTGGCCTTACGTTCGGGACCGCGGGGGAGCCAATATGCCCCCGCAGTCCCAGCCGGTTCCCCCCCTCCGGCGGGAGCCGGCATTGCTTTTGGACAAAGGAGCTGCTGACATGCAGCTCCCCTTGTCCAAAAGCAATCTGCTTTGCTTAGTGGAAGCGAGAGCAGGTTTCCTGCTCCTGCTTCCACAAAGCAAAGCAGAAGTTTGCAATGACTGGGTGGGAGCTGTGCTCCCGTCGAGTCATTGCAAATTGCAATGTCCCGGGGGCGGGCACCCCGGGACATTACTGGAGCCGGCCCTGGGGGGGTGGCAGTCCCCAGCGCCATTGAAGGCTCCAGGAGGGGGGCCGGGGGGTCCCCCTCCCAACAAGTTTAAAGCCTCGGGGAAGTGATGGTCTCCAGTGCTTGGTGGGGCCCACGAGGCCCCCACCACAAAATAAGAAATGCCCCGGGGAGGGGGCAGTCTACGGGGCAGCATGGGCGGGGCAGGAGCCCCGTATGAATTTTTTCCCAAAAAGCCCCGTGGAGGTGGCGGTCCCCGGGTCTGCGGTGGCTGTGTGCTCCCGCACATTATGAGCAAAGCCCCGGGGAAGGTGTGGTCCCCAAGGCCACCACGGGCCCCTGGTAAATTCATTTTAATTGCCCCAGGGACCTGGCCCACCCGGAGGCTTAAGGAAAACAAAGTGCCGGAACCTGCACTTTGTTTTTTAAATTTTATTTTCAACCAGATTTGTGCATCCAGCGCGACTCTGGCCGACTTTGTTTTTTTAAAAAAAATTTTTTTTTGGGGCCTGTGGTTCCCTGTTGGACCCCCTGAGCAGGCCTAGGGGGTCAGGGTGTTTCTAACCTGCCACATTTTCTTGTTTTTTATCTTTTTTTTTACTGCTTTCTTGTGACTCTGTTTTACCGAGTCACAAGATTGCTGCCAACACTTCCTGGTTTGGACTGTTGGCAGCCAATCAGACTGGAGCTTGTGATCGGGAGGGTTTGCGAATCCTCCTTGGTCACCAGATATCGATATTTTTTATGTTTGAACTTCTCCGGAACTACTGAACGGATTTACACCATTTAGAAAAAGGTCGCTTTCTGAACTAAGAGCTACCTTTTTGCCAAATTTGGTGTAATTCCGTTCAGCAGTTCAGGCTGTAGCTTTGTCTAAAGTTTCCTATGGAAATTAACAAGGAAAAAACACGTTTTGGGACCCCCTTTTTTCTCAGACCCCGCTTGACGAAACACCCCGAAACTTTCAAGACAGGAGCTGACCTGAGCGAACCGTTAGTTTTGAATCTTTCGCGAAGATTAGTCAAACGGCGCCAAAGATATTGGCAAAAGAAAAAAACGCTTTTTGAATAGAAACAAGTTCCTAACTATAACTATCTACTGGCAAACGCCAGTAGGTAAAAAAAAAAATATATATATATATATATAGATATCCAAGGTAATCCTTACTCCACAAGAAGAAGGCACGCACACGAAGACTGCAGGATAAAGCTTCTTTATTTAAAAGGGTCTCCTCCGACCCAGCGACTAACGAGACGCGTTTCAGCTGACTCAGCAGCCTTTATCAATCTAGTGGGCGCCATCTTGTTACAACTTATATAGCCAGTCCACATTTAGAAGACAGAAAAAATCCTAATCATCCTATGTGAAAATATATAAAATACTTAAAATTCATCTAAATACATTGAGCATGTAATACAAACAGTCCAAAAGTGCTAAGTGTAAATTGCAGTAAATAAAAAAAGGTCTTTCTATATATACATATCAAAACAATACCATTTCAGGCATAGAGTGATGCAAAACTTATGCAAAAGATAAGCAGAGAACTCTGAGTAGTTCTCAAGTTTAAGTGGAAAGCAGCGTCTGTATAGAGCAGTCTCAACACCAGCGACACTCTAGATCTGCTAACCTCAAATGTCTGCTTTTCTATCAAAGGCTTTAAGCATAAGAATGGCACAGTGCCATCCATGCTGAGATAATAAGGGACAAAGTCTTTTGCAATTTCTACAGCAAAGTCTTTAAGCATAGGACTAGCACAGTGCTGTCCATGCCGAGCTGTAAAAATACATGGATGTGTTTGATTGCTTGCGTGCGTGCGTGTGAATACATTGCTTTGAGTGTTATGTGTATGTGTGCGTGAGAGTGTGTCCCATCCGCTCCCTCCCTCCAAAACATACTGGCCGCCACTGGTCCCTGGGCTGCCTTTTAGTGATTAGAGATATGCATTTGCATCCTAGCAATGAGCAAGGCACAGTAATTAATTTGTAAAAAAAAATAAGTGCAAGGGCCCTTGTCAGGAGACCACTACAGCCTGCACCACTCATTGTTCCTGCCAGCGCTGCCAATGATATGATCTACACAACTACTAACCATCACACTCCTACAAGTGTGACAATTCAGACTACTCCTGGCCACCCAAAGCTATAACTATGGCTTGGATCGCAGGTAGTACTCATTTTTTATGTATATTAAAATATTGAACAACTATTGTTGTGCTCAGTTTGAAATTAGTCAAACAGCGCAATCATGTGGTGTACTGTAACAAGTGCCAGTGTTGTCAATTAAGTGCTATAGCTGAGCACCGGAAACCACTGGCTCAAATTAAGCACTGGCCAGGCGCCGTTTGTGTTTCGTAGGAAAAGAAAAAATTGAAACAGAATCTGGCTCCATGCTGTGGAGCAAAAATGTGTGAGTGCCCTAAGAAAGAGTCAGACATTGTTTTTTTTACGACTAAAGAAAATTGGCATAGCATCATGCTCCTCAATGAGACATACACACATAGCTCATTTCTCTCCCAATGCTTCTCTTGGACTGAGAAGCACTTTGAGATGAAGGACCTACCTGAAACTGAAAATGGAAGTGGAGATTGGAAGGAGAGGAACTACGAACAATCCTAGTCCATGCCTTCCAATCCCCACCTCCTAGTTTTTTTTTCTGTCGGTGGGGTGGTAGGGGTGGTGGAAGGGAAGATGGAAGAAGCTGGGTTGCTCCTTTTGCCCACTTTCCCACCATCCTCTGTCCTCTTTCTCACCTCCCTCTCTCCCACCAACCAATAAAAGTGCCTTGAGTTGATGGGCATAGCTAGGGATGAAATGAGGCCAGTAACAGCTGCTCTTAGCTCCTCCTAGAGCCCCACCTTGGATGGGCCTTGAAGAGTCAAGAAAATCCCTCCCAGGCCCAACCAGTATGTGTGTGGCATCCCTACTATATTAATGAGGTAACCTGGAAGTGATCACTGGGCTCCTCATTAACATATTTGTTGATGCTTCAAAAAGAATTGGACACCAGCAAACTACTCCCTCCCAGCCAAGAAGGAGATTTTCCCCCATTAGAGACAAAAAGACAGCCAGCTGATTTGGGGATCCGCTTGGCTGTCACTTGATGTATATATATTTCATAAGGGCACCATGGGGACACCCTTTCATATTGTATATATGTCAATAGGGCAGTCAAGGTGTTTGAAGCAATGCTATCTAAAGTAGGTAAATCTTTAGTACTGTACAATCTCTAAAGAGATTATTAATGTTGTAGCCTAAACTTTAGAGAAATCACTTCTGTTCTGCTAAACAAGCCTTTTCCCCCCATTTAAGCCAGTTAGTTCACATGATTTGCTTGCTGTGTGCCCTCAATATATGATACAAAGTAATTAAGAACACTATGTAGTAAGAGTTATGACATGCATTATTCTTTATTTAGGTCTATGCTGCGGTAAAGAGGTAACAGGTCATTTTGTTATGCTGATCTTGATGCTTGATGTGCACCATGTGACATCAATTAAATAAGTCTGTTTCTGTTTCATTCTATGGGCCCTAATATGAGTTTAGTGGTCCGACTGCCCGAAACCCGCATCTGCACCCGCCAGTAGCCCACAGTGCTGGCGGTCATTAGACCACCATATTACGAGTTGACCACGGTACCAGCGGTGTGACTGCGGAGATCTTGCAACGGTGGTGAACACATTTTGACTGCATATGTGTCAAATGTACACATATGCATGATACATATTTAAAAATACCATCTACCCATTGCCGGAGTTGGACCTCTAGGTGGGCAGTCCTGGCAATGGCTATTTGGTACAAAAAGACTCACCTGTATATCACCACAAACAGGGTTATAATCCTCGGAGTGAAAATGCTGCTGTAAGGTGGGTACCTGAAGAAAGGGACCTATGACGAACTCTGCCTGGAAGAACAAGAAAGGTGTGAGTACGCACCCCAAATCCTTAGTTTCCACCACCTTGAAGCAGGTGGTCGGACCACGGCAGTCGTCTTGTCAGATAGCCAACTCCTAATACGGACGGTGGTGGAGATCCTCAGTACCACCCTATGGCGCTGCCTTTCCCTGACCACTAGCCTGCCGGTTTGCTAGTGGTCTCAGCAGTTCAGCCGGGGTCTTTGTAAATGCAATCCGCCCAACTCGTAATATGGTGGTCAGACAGCCAAGCTTGCCACGGTCGGACTGCCAAACTTGTAATAAGGCCCTATATTTAATATTATTAGGCTGGAAATTATGGAGGGTGAACATTTGCAACCATTTTTGTTTTAAATATTTTGCCGTTTTTTTCGGATAAAAAAACACAAGAGGAGAGTGACAAGAAAAAAAAGACATACTACTGCCATGACAGCTATGAACAGCTTAGCATAATAAAAGATACATTCCTAAAGATACCTTGCGTATGTTTCTTAAAACACCAGATAAAGTGCAGAGAACAAAATGTAAAACATTATCCTGGGACATCTGAATCACAAAGTTTGATAATACCACCTTCGTATATAAGGAGGCGTTAAATAGCAGTGCCTGGCCCAAAAAATGCAGGCATATCGGAAACATTTGCTCAAATTCAGCCAACATAAAAAAAAAAATTACAAATTCAGGCAGAAAAATGCAAAAACTACTTCCATACTGTTGAAATGTTGTACCCAAATTGAGACCGCCACGCTGAGCTCAGCATAATTCAAGATTAATTCATGATGCTTAAATTCATTGCTCATAATTGATAGAAACCAGATAAATTGCCACTGAGGGGATAAAGTACAAAATGTACATTAAACATTGATCAAAAACATACAAATCTCAGCGTCCAATATTAAAACATTGAAAACAAGTGCAATTCACAGCCAAAGTGCAAAATGTGCTACTGGGTGCAAATTCAGACAGTAAAGTGCATAAAGTGCTTCCATATTGCTTGGATATAACAGCATTATTGTACCCGAGATAGTCACGCAAAATTGATAAATAGTTACCACGGGTAGAGTCTCCATAACTCCGGGAAACCTAGCTTGGCACCAATGACTACTTAAACTACCCTTTTAATTCGGCTGCTCTGACTGCAGGGCACCGACCCAGTCCTGGATGGATGCTCAAACATATTTCCCCTTTTCCTGGGTTTCCTTCCCTCACGCTCATACAAGGTGTTTTCCAAATTATACTTTGATAGCGGACGCACAAGCCATTGTTGAAATGTCGGGGATGTGAATGCAGCCAGGCAGATGCAATGCAAACACGAGCCACTGCCATGGCTACACATACAAAGAGCCGGCGGGTCTAGCAACCACCTTACTATGCAGGCCCAACAATATCAACTGGGGCTCGAAGTAACATCAAGCTTTAGCATAGTTTCCATGAACTTTTCAATCTCATGCTGCAGCATTTCTAACACAGAATGTGCAAAACATGTGGATCACAACCGCCCCCTGACTTTGACAACAAGAGCAGCAGGTGCCTACTGAGTCCCCCCACTTGGCAATTTCTGACGGTGTATACACACATATTCTGATGGATACAGCAATTTTCTTACTTTCAGAATCCCCCCTGTACCAGAGTTGACCCAGAAACTTTTTTCAGTAATAGCTCCCATGTGCCAACCGGTAACGCTATCTGACTCTGTGGAGGATTCACCTGTCTCTGGAAGTAACAGCACAAAGGCGATATATGCTCCACCCATGGGGCATGTTATCAAGGGCTGGCGATAACATTATCGCCGCTTTAGCGTCCGTTTTCGGGCGAAAAGCGGCGATAATCTTATTGCATTATCAACAAGGACACGCTAGCGCGTGTTTCCTTGTTTTAGCACCCGTTGTCAGCACGCCTCGTATCGCATTGTTAATGAGATGCAAAGGAGGCATGCCTGACAGAACTCCAAGGGAAAATATCGCGAAGGCAGCTTCGTGATATCATCAACGAGGAGTAGCGATATTTGAAATTGCGTTAACTATGCCTTAACGCAGGAATTTAACATCTGTTAAATTCCTGACTAAGGCATACCCAACATGGGAGGTGGATTGTGGGGCTAAGACCACAGGGCCCTATCATCAACCATATCGCCGTTTTCCACGGAACATCGCTGGAAAACCAGTGTTGTTCCATGGAAAACGGCGATATCCTGGATATATGCTGGAATTTTTATCGCCAAGGTGCTACGCGTTGATAATAACGAGCTAACCGGGCGATAAATTCCTGCGATAGACGGCGATAAATAAAAAAGCGCTAAGCACGCTTTGCGATATTTATCGCCGTCTATTAATGATATGCCCCCATGCTCGCTAATTTCAGTTAATTTTTTACACAGGGCACAAGTTCTATAAAAAGAAGTGGTGGACTGACCAAGTAAGACAATATGCAAATGACCTCATGATGTCACGAGGTAGGGCTATAAAAGAAATAAAATAGTGCTACTTAAATTATTTGTGCAACTACTTGGACAGACTAACCCATCTGACAGTCTTACAGTGTCTGCATTTATATACAGGGAGAGAACAAAGGCAAAATCATGCCTCTCTTAAGTACCTGTGAAGAGAAGGCAAGCTGTGTGCCTTTGTTTCCCTCTGTGGCATTTACATTTAAATGTAAGGTTCCAGACGTCCCCCAGTCAGCATATACAGACAAAAGGTGTCCGGATGGCCCCTTAACTTCGGCCCAGCTGGAGGTGAAAAAAGGCTCCCACGCTGCCTGCACATTGCTGCTGGGAATGGAAAGCAGGCAACATGCAGGTGCTGCTGAACGTGTCACGGTGTCCTACACTGGGACATGGTCAACATACTTCTGTGGGGCCCAACTTCTTGGCAGGGGGTACTGAGTCCACCCTGTGAAAAGAGCGGGGGGACGCCGTGTACCTGCTTGTATCCCCGACTCGAGCCCTGTTTTTACACACCTTCCGATGTGGATCCAGATCTCCACTCTCGAACTTTGTGATTTAATTTCCAAAATGGTTTTATCGGTGACGGCGTACAAAGGACGTCTCCCCATGTCGCACCTGCAGGACGTAGATGTTAGTCATGAGCCCTCATGATGTCTTTCTCTGATGTCTTGGATCCCAGCACAATTTGAAGTCATGCAACAAATGCTCCCTGATCACATGAAGGCCATCAGGGAGTGGGGCGCGAGGTTCTACATCGCTGAGCACAAGAAACAAAGCTAGCCACGCTCCATATCGTGGGACTCTTCGCCCTACAAGTCCCGGCCCCTCCCAAGGTCTCTATCCTCAGATAAGTTTATAATGAAGTCCAAGGACAATTTTTGGTGCAAACACAAAAAAGTCCAGATGGAAGTCCTCTCCCCATCACTCCCACTCCAGGTAGAGATCGTGCAGTCGGCACTTGAAAGGCATGACTCGCCTCCAGTAGTTTGACTCAGATCCCATTCCATAGCTGGTGCTGATGCATCTCAAATTTCCTGGGCCTTACTTGACTCTACACCAGGTAGAAGCCTTTAAGGAGGCAATGCTTCAGAGTGTAAGGAGGGTTGCGGGTCTTCCTGTAGCACATTCCTGCCTCATGGATCAACTGGGGATCGGAGTTAGACCGCTGCTGGTGGGACCTTCCCTGGTGTAACTTACCTCATAGGACTTTAGCACCTCCACTCCCTGATGAAGGCCATGCGGCTACAAGCGTCTTATCATCAGCCTTGCTCTGGAGGAGTAGGTTCTGGATCAGATTTGGACACCGATATCTGATACAGAGCTGAGTTTCGCTAGATTATGACTGAAGCACTGTGCCAAAATTACTAAGGCACAGCCAGTGGTGTTATAGGACTCTTCAATAGTGCCTCTGCCTCAGCATCAATATTGGTCACACCTTGGGGCTTTTTATCTTCCAGACTCAATGAGTACCATTGAGTTGGGTACAATAAACATCTGTTATTCAGCGCCAAGATACCCTTGGGTGAACGTGCGCTTTACAAATACAAATGCTATGTTATGTAAACTCAGATGCCATACAGGACTTGCAGAATGTTCCACATGATGAGGATGATGAGGAAGATGCTGACAATTTGTTGCCTCCCTCCGATGATGGACTTTATTTATACCTCCAAATTCTAGTTCTTGTGATACTTCACCTGAGATGTAATTGGACTCTCCATTGGAGCCGCTTACCAAGGAATGTGCCTCCTTTGCTATGGTAGTATGTAGCACAGCAGTAGTGTTGTATGTGTAGTTGCCAACTGCAGAAACTAAACTGGGGCAATTTGGCTTACTTAGATTTTAAGACCTTGCTCTTCAATGCCAGTGCTGTTGCTACTGTGCCGTTGGTAAGTCACAAACATGGCTAGGTGCTATAGCTGTGTTCTGGCTGATCTTCTTAACTCAGCACCCAACACTGGAAAGTCTTGTAATGGAGGCTTCAGCCAGCAAAGTAAGCCCAAATTCCTTCTCTACTGTCGCATCTAATAGAGAACTGATGTGCACTGATGCTCTTGGCAAGAGAGTGTTCTCGACTGCTAGTTTGGCACTGTGATCTTTGAATGCAGTCTGTCTGTTGGGGAGATACACTCACACCATCTGATATATGGGGAACAGGACCTTGCCTGCCTTTCCTGAATTTCTTTTAATTTCTTCGTGCAAACAGTCCACGACAGATGAGACATGGCCAACTATATTTTGTGGGCTGACCTGAGCACCTCAGTTTATGTAGAATGTGCTGTTATGCACTGATATGGTGATCAGTTATCACATCTGAATGCACACCACAAGTTTCTCTGGAGACATTTGATGGCTCCACGTGGTTTGGTTACAAGGTGGAATCAACTTTGGAGCAGATTAAGGATAGACATGCTGCAGCCCAATCCTTGGGCTTTCTCCCTCTCATCTCACCAGTTCCATCAACAATACTGAAAGTTCAGGGGTAGCCTGGATTTAAACCAGAGGCAGCTGTCCCAGCCTGTTCAGTCCCTTTGAGCCTTCTAGAAACACAGCAGCAGCAGAGTACAGGGCCACTGACAGTGTGGTAAGTCCTCATCTTCCACTGACACTGCTGATTCCTCCTTTGGAAGTCACCCACTTCCATTGGTGAACAAAATATGCTTTTACTCACCCAATTGGCATGCAGCTACCTCAGAACAATGGGTCCTGTCATGTTGTCTATGATGGTTATGCCCTTCCATTTCTGTCTGTCCCCCTACAGTTCCTCCTGATTTTGCTCAGATTTCAGCAGAACGTGCCTCTATGCTTGCCTTGTAGGTGCCCAAAAGGGACTGTGGGCTCAAATAGATTTTGGACCTTTATTTCTGGAACGAAAATTCAAGATGTTGACTCTGGCCCAAGTACTCTCTGCCCTAGATCAGAGGGATTTGATTGTGTCTTTGCTTTTGCAGGACATGTACTTTCCATGTGCCTGTCCTGCAGTCCCATAGGCCTTTCCTCCACTTTAGCCTCACTTCTGCACCTGGTTGTATCTGATGGTGGTGGTCTAGACACATCTGCGCAGGATAACAGTGTACGTATTCTGATTCCTCAACGACTGGCTGTAGACAGTCATTTGCAGACTACCTGCGGAGAACCATATCACTCCTATCTTCCCTGGGTTATCCATCAACAAGCCACAATTTCACTTTTAGCCAGTGCAGATGTTCCCATTGATATGGGTCATGCAATGAGCTCAGAACTGGAGGTGCTTCTTGGATAACATTTGTGTGTCAGATGAGGCAGCCTGAGTCGTTCAATGGTGGCTGAAGGATTTCAACTTGTTTTTCGGCAGACCATTTCCCTACCCCTTCCAGAAGTGACAGTGGTGACAGATTAATGTACTCTGAGCTGCAGAGGTCACCTAGAAGAGGTGAAGCTCAGAGGTCTCTGGTCTGGAGCAGAAGCACCTCATCAATCCAATCTAGTGGTACTGTGTGCTTTCTGGCAGGCTTTCAAGGTCTCTCTGCCTTCGATCAAGGGCAGCCCTATTCAGGTTGATGAATAATAAAACCACCATGAGGCACTGCAATAAACAGTGTGGTTGTGTTGTCACGTGCCAGGAGTATCTGAGGCTGTGGCACTGGCTGGACCTAGAGGGAATTGCTTGATTGTCAGACATCTGGTGGGGTCTCTAAATGCCATTGAGAGGCAGGTCAAGGTGTTTACCTAGTGCAGCATGTTTTGGGTAGATTTTTTCGCCACCCCTCAGAATGGTCATTGTGGAGTTCATGGCGTACTTTGAATTTTTGCCTCAAGGTTCATTGGGAGATGCATTTCTGTATGCTGTCACATCTGAGCTTCCCGAAGTTGTGAAGAAGGTAAGGATGGATTGGGAGAGGTTATCCTGTTTTCCCGGGAGTTGAACACGGAGGGTCTGGTACCTACGTAAGACCATCTGCCCCCTCGTCTCCTGACCCTGTCTACCTCCTCAGGAGGACCTGCTCACTCAACAATAGGGCAAAGTTCTTCACCCAAAACTCTGCAACTTACACCTCCATGCATGGATATTGAGTGGAACTAGTTGAGCGAATTTGATCTGCCTGTGTGAGTGGTGGATGTCATCTTGGCTACTCACCTTCTGTTAACGAAGTCAATCTATTCTGGCCGTGGGGCTGAGTTTGTGGCTCGGTTAAGGGACCTTTGGGCTGATTTGCTGCAGTCTAATCCTTCTGATGTGCTTCTGTTTTTCCTGTCTTCGGCATGACAAGGCCTTGCCATGGATACCTTTAAATGTTATTTGTCAATGCACATGGACTTTCTACCTTTGCCTGATGAGGCCTCTTTATTTAAATCACTAGTTGGGAACGATTCCATGAAAGGGCTTACATGTATATTTCCTTGTGTGTGCTTTATACCACAGTGAAATCCCAATTTGGTTCTTATCTTCTTAATGTATACACCATTTGAGCACATGCAGTGCTGTTGTTTGAGACTGCTGACCATGAAAAATGTCTTCCTCAGTGCGATTACTTCTGCGTGCTGCATCAGGGAACTTCAGGCGCTATCACTGCCCCTACCATATATACAAGCTTCTTTCCTGGGAGACGGTCCCCAAGTCCTGAGGGGGCAGGATGAGCACACTCTGACTCCCAGGCCCATGTGGGGGGCCCAAAGGGACAACTCCACTGTAGTGTAGTTCCTATATCCATGATAGGCTCTGCGCATTGGAATAGCATACACTATAGATTTGACATAGGTCTAAGGTCAGTATGTCTCTATCGAGTATATTAAACTTAATTACTTGTGTGTGCCAGCTAACTCAGAGGTAGCTAGAGACTTCTCAAATATACAAGAAGGGATTAGTCTCTGACAACCGCAGACATGACAACTTTGTTTCCTTTTAGAATCGGAACAGTCTCAGAATCGTGGAAACAATAGATAACAGTTTCACTCGGTCAATCGAGCATGCTTCGTATCTACAGAGTTGCACAGAAATAGAGAGACGGGCGTTTCAATAAAAGGGTTTATTGAACAGTCTTATTTCTCATGCAAGAGATATGAATTGCTACAATCGTAAGACAGACTGCAAAGTACAATATGTACAAGGTTAGCAGTAAGATAAAATAATACTGCAATACCATGGTTTGTAGCTATGACATATATTAATCAAAATACATACATAAATAACAGAAGCTAAAATGTGATACTCATCTGATGATTCTAAATTGTTCTACCCCAGTGTGCCTAACCTAAGTGTAGTACGAGGTTTGAAGTAGGTGCCATTTCTAAAGTATAGTTAGCTATATTTTAGTATGGCCAAGAGTTGCCAAAAGTTTCTCTAATTTCTAATCAGCTCCATACCTTAGAATGAGAGAGGTTGGAATCTCTTTTCTGGACTCTAACCCCCCGCAAGGGAAGTCAGAGAGCACTGGAGCTGGATTCTCTGCGAGGAGGATGGCAGCGTCAAGTCAGTGCATCAGGCTGGAATTCGATCTCCTTCCAAACTTGCCGTGGTGAACCGCGTAGTCTGGGTTGGATCGAATCCTCCGGGAACCGCAATTTGCCAGGGCAATGCTGGTATATTTATACCTTGAAGGTGTCTAGGAATGCCGGTTTTGACATAAAAGTCGGGCATAGAAACGTCATGAATGAACCCCTAAGGAATAGATGTTCATGCATACTTAATGAGTTCTTGGAGAAATCAATATTCAAGCTGAGGGAAATTCCTAAAGGCTTATGGGTCTGGTTTTCCAAGAATTCGTTGTGACGTGGATGGATGGATGTAGGTGGCCATGCCTGTATTTGGTTTGTACGGACAATGTCTAAATAAGGGCCGGATTTCTATGTCCAAATAAGGGCAATGTGAATTGTACCTATATAAGGGCATAAATCAGGAAACCTATATAGGGAATCTAAATCTGCACACAAAACCCACTCCAGTTTCGTATGAACGAGGTTACTAAATCCTAAACGTTCTAAACATATCTTAAAACAGAGTATCGCATGGGTTTGCTAAAATAAGCTAAAAACATATCTAAAACATATGTCCTAAAAATACATTACAAAACCATTGTTATGCATAAAGTGTTGTACATATTAAAGGTAATGTTCCATACTAAGCATAGGATCACATTGGAATGCTAAAAGAATGAACCAAAATATATACATGTGATGAAATGGCTCGTAAATACAGGAGAAAAAAGGGGACGAAACCATTTCATATCAGGTTACACAAGTCAATTTGTTATTCATGGCAAGGTGGCATACTGGAAGTGTTATCAAATAATTCTGTTCTCTATGAATAGTTCTACTAGAAGCAGATTACTGTGAAAAAAAAATGAAAAATACAATTTTAGGACGGAAAGAAAAAAATATTATCATAGAAAAAGTTCCAAAGTCAGTATCACGTTTGAAAAAGAATGAAGCCAAAATTCAGAGTCTCTCCGGAACACTGTGTGCTTGAATCAATAGTCAGTGTGTGGGGATGGAGAAAACACAAAATGTTTTAATCCTGTAGACAACAAGTCGTCTACCGTTTTGGGTGAGAGTTGGAATACCTCGTGTAGAAGATCAACAGCACATAGATGCGAACTATCGCCTTCAGTATGGGAAGCATCGGCAATGTCCGGATTGGATGTTACCTGCGCGCTTGGTGTTTCCTCTCGTACCTCAGCAGTAGCATGTTGCGTCTGTGAGATCTCAATGAATGCTGCCATCAGGATTGGTAGCCGCTGGGGACAACACATAGCATGGGCCGTTATCGGTTCCAGCAGAGTATCAATATCCGTAGGCATGACTGATGGGAGTGTCAGACAAATGTCCCGCACGCATTCTTCACCGCATAGCAGGCAGCGTAGAACAGGTAAGATGCAATCTTGCCAGATTGGTCTGAATGACAGAAACCAAGTGGTGTTTAATTCTTGGAGACGAGGTAAACCCAGAATTTGGACAATGCGCTCACGACACTTCGGGCCCGATTCACAGAACAAACTTAAGACAAAATCCTAAACTTAGTACCATTTTGGTAGTCACAGAATGCACTTACTACTTCTGGTATTCACAGAATGAACTTACTACTTTTTCGATTCACAGAATAAACTTACTACTTTTGCTATTCACAGAATGGATTTACGACTACTAAACTTACGTCCGCACTCGGGCCGGAATTTCCGGCCCGGAGGCGGAGCTTCCGGGCCGGAGGCGGAGCTTCCGGCCCGAAGGTGGGGATTCCGGCCAGTGGCGGAGATTTAGCCATGGCCAAAATCTCCACCTGTGGTCCGGAAGCTCCACCTCCGGCCCGGAAGCCCCGCCTCCGGGCCGAAAGCTCCGCCTCCGAGCCGGAATTTCCGGCCCGAGTGCGGACGTAAGTTTAGTAGTCGTAAATCCATTCTGTGAATAGCAAAAGTAGTACGTTTATTCTGTGAATCGAAAAAGTAGTACTAAGTTTAGGATTTTGTCTTAAGTTTGTTCTGTGAATCGGCCCCTTCATCTCCAATAGAGTTCTTTCCATGGTGAACTGTGTGTCGCTGGTGATTTGGCTTGCCATATCGTAGCAGTAGGAGCAAAAATAGTATCCCTGCAACGACTGCTAAAAAGAGCGGCAGTCCGCCAAACACAGAGTGCACGAAGTTTGGAAAAATTCCGAGGACTGCTTGAAAAGGTGCTAACAATCCTGCTCACACGTTTTTAAAAACATGTACAATACCGCTCATATCAGACATGTTTAAGATACGACCTAACATTTCTGAGAAATGCACAGCGCCGTTTGTATACAAAAGGGAATGTATCTCTGCAGAAGTCCTTGCGACTTGGAGATCATAGGTTTCTTTGGCAGAGGTCAAAGGCACAGTATTTTGTAAAAGAATGGCTTTCATTCTGCTTAGAGTATCAACTCATATAGAAGAGATATTCAGGGAAGGCCATAAAGGCGACTCCTTGTCTATGTCTATTTGGGGAAACAAGACCTGCATACAGCAAGTGACCCTGGATGTAACCGTTACTAGATATGGGATTCCTATCAGCATGTCACAGCCGCTGTGATCATTCAACATAATGTAACTCCCATTTGAAAGTTGACCAAAGATTGGATTAATCACTGCTGCCGGTGAACCATGCAGGTGGCAGGATACGTTTGTAGTGGAACCATCACAGGCCCCGTGCAAATTAATACCCTGACAAAGGAGAGAACAGCTTAGTGCGTGTTCACAGTTTTCACCGCTAAGAAACCCTTCACGTTCCCCACTCCAACATCTGTGTGTGTAAGGTAAATCCCAGGATGTCTTGATGTATTCTTTACCCAACTTTTCATATTTGCCTACTGGTATATTTTTTAGGCAATACTGAAAACGGAAAGTCGTAACAGGCAGAGTAATCTTACCAAGTATGATCCACTCAGAAGCTGTTTTTTCTGCCACTGTGAATGGTAATTTCTCCAGTTTTTCAATGCTCAGCACCGTATAGTCTGCTCTCCTTTGTGCCGGTTTGATCTGTCTATCAGTGAGATTGAATTCTGCAAACAGTGACGTAGTATTAATTAAACGCCAAGGCACATAGCCAGAACGCAGGTTTTGAAGCGTCCAGCCTAATAGCGTGATAGAACGTAGCTGTGACTGACCATGTTGCAACATGACAAAGTCTTGTTCCATGATGTCTATGACAGAGGATACAATGCTGTCCAAAGAATATATCCTGGATGACAGAGTCGTTAACCCATTGTCTACTACAGAGAGAGATTTCTCTAAATTAATACGATCAATTTCTCGTATTTGTTCTGCAGTCTCTGCTTGGGTGACCTTCCATGCTTCATTATAAGCAGCGTAGATACCGGCATATATGAAACGTTTTTGCCGTGGTTTTCTTGGTCCTAGCAAGAATTCCCTAAGGTCTGCTTCTTCTTGAAGTAAAGTTAAGTGTTGTTTTACATCCTCTAGTGTAGCTTTCTGTAGCCAATCAAGGCAAAGTTTCCCTACACTGTAAGTTGTTACTACCCCCGGATGCTGTCTTTGGACATAACGTGGGTCTGGCCTATGAAAGGTAAAACCTTGTGTTTTGTTCAGGAATCTATCTTGACAGTTTGTTTGTCTCTAAGGGCCAGAGCAACCATTTTTTCTATTCAGGATCTGATCTGTTATTATTCAAAATAGTATGTACGTCGACCTCCCCCTGTGTAGTGCTTTCACTTGTAGGTGCAGGTATAGACGGAGTGTTCATGTCTTTTATCTTGGCTATTCCAAGGCATGAGGTATGTTGGACAGTGTCGTTCAAAAACATAATTTGCTCAGGGATGATACAGGCTCTAAACAAAGCTTCTATTCCCTTTACTTGCCAATCTTTAGTACCCCAGACAGTTTTCGTCTCAATGTTGTCTTTCCAAAAGTCGTAACCCTGTGTAGACAGTTGGGCAATAAAGGCTGTAGAATAAATCTGTTTGGTATTCGTTAACATGTTTTTCATTCCTGTCTTGTTGACATTCTTAAAGTAAAGTGTCTCTGCATTCAAGATATTAAATCCTGAAAAATATGGAAATTTCATTGCAAATGTTTTCGAGCTACCTTTTGGTGGCGTAGGACAATGTTCCCATTGGTTATACATAAATACATTTCTAGGTGTTGCAGATTAATGCAAGAACTGAAGACCATAGTGGTTATAACAATACAGTTGTTCATAGTCTGATGAACCTTGTAAATATTCTTTATTAGTGAATGCAGTTGACATCTCTAGATCAGACATCATATTATTAACAGTCTCGAAGTCCCAATCATCAGAAAAGGTACTGGAGGTAATAAAGTCACTTAATGAAATTTTAAATAAATGTGGAATCTTCAAAAGCTCTGACGGGCCAAAAATGTCATTTTCGGTTTTGTCCCAAACTATACCATCAGGTATAGGAATCGCTGTGATGTTCACTGCTGACAAGTCTCATGCTTCACGATGGGATTATTTGTGTGGCTGGAAAAGTAAGTTCACTCTTTTACTTGCTGTGTCCATTTGAATATATCTTCCATTAATCAGCATACCCAGAGTTATTACCAGAGCTAACCTATGTAGAAAGAAGAATATTCCCAAAACAATCCATAGTTCAATCCATGGTGAAACCAGATAAGTTTTTTCCAGTAGATGAAAAAAGTCTGTCGCTTGTTCTTTGAAAGTTCTTTGTACTGGCGTTGTTTCAGGCTCACTGGGATCCTCAGAAAATGTATCAAGGTTCATGAAATAGCCAGAAGCAGTTTTGTCAATGGTTGGAATTGCATCCGTATTTGAGGAAATTGCTGGAACCAGTTGTTCACTTGTTACTTCGTTGTAAACAGGTGAATCTGGACGAACTGTTATTTGGGTCTCAAGAGGTACAAGGTCCAGAGCATTGTTGCTTAGTCCTCTATTTCTTACTGTCGAATCTTCAAAGGTGATGAGTCGCTCAGTTTGAACGTCTTGTATTGTAGCTAGAGGAGTGCGTCTGCTACATTGGCGGAATCCACTTGGCCTACTGTTCAGTATCGGCCACATAGTGTGGTTTGATCTGGTGAATGGACAAAAATCTTTTCTCCTTTTTACCAGCAAGGGGCGGCAAAAGTACTGATCTTGATCCTTGGATTTCTAGGACAGGTACTGGTTGTCTTTATGAAGGCCCAAATTCCTTCTTATCCGCAATCTTTTCTCTGACTAGATCCCCAAGCTTTGGGATCCAGACAGGCCTTGCTGAGATGGCCGGATTTTTCCCAGTGGTGGTTGGCTTCAGGGCCACATTGCTTTGTTGTGTTCTTAGTTAATTTAAGTCCTGTAAAACAGCCAAACGATCTTTGATATCAAATTGTTTGTTTTCCACCACTGTGCCTTTCATATCTAAGTCCAGAACCAACATTCTAGTCCCAAACAGGACCTCATATGGAGTGACACCCCCTAGAGAACTTCTTGGCAAGTTGTTTATTGCGTGCTGGACCCCATATAAATGTTTGACCCACCCATCACCCAAACCTAATACCCTAGCTGTTATAGACTGCTTTATGTCCTGGTTTTTTCTTTCCACAACAGAATTTCCCTCAGGATGGAATGGAGAAGAATACCACAATGCTACGCCCAGACTGGCCATGGCTTCTTTGTAAGCCCTATAGCTAAATGCAGGACCCTGGCCAGAATGTAGTGTGCCTATTGCGTATGTGCCGATAAAGACTCGCAAATCTTTTATAACAATTCAAGCGTCAGCCGAGCGCTGAGGCCACATCCATTGGAACCTAGACTTAGTGTTTCTGGGATTGCATTCGTCCATGAGGACGCATGTATATCGTTAGTCTGATGCTATCTAACAACGGTGTCTGAACTGGGCTGGCTACATTGTAGTCAGGTGTCTGGTGGCGTTCTGTACTGCGATCTCTATTGCATACTATACAGTTATTAATGAAGATGTGAATGAGAGTATTCATCCCTGGCCACCAGTACATCTCTTTTAACTCTAAAATTGTCTTTGAGATCCCCTGATGTATCAGACCCTCTCCCAGATGTGCTTCGTAAATCAAAGCTGCTCTACGTTCCTTGTTTGGAATTACTGTATCCCCCACTCCAGGGATTCGAGCAAACGGAACGCCATTCGCATCAATTATATATGAGTATTTGAGTGGAAACTTTTTAGGAAATGCCGCACCGCTGCCTTTGCTTGATGCATTGACAAATGCAAAAACAACAATTGATGGACAGAATGCAGAACAATGTCATACATTCACCCCAGTACAGAGATCTGGGCCTAAATTCATCGTTTTTTTGCTCACCATGCCATTCCAGTTTGAACCCAGCCATATGCAAATCAGTCTTGACCCTGTGCCTTATGGGAACAGTCCAGCCCGAACTGCCAAGCCAGGTCCTCCCTGGACTGGAAACAAGCATCCTAGGACCGGTTTCACCCCTCTTCAGCCAGGATAGCTTGATTCCAGTGGCATGGAGAGCACCACCCCCTTTTGTACCGCTTTGTTCGCCATAAGTTGGCAGGGTATGCTCAGACGTGAGTCCCTTGCTCACTTTGCCACTGGATTCAAGCAAGCCTGGCTGAAGACGGCTGAAATGCCAGAAACCGGTCCTAGGAAGCTTGTTTCCGATCCAGGGAAGACATGGATTGGCAGTTCGGGCTGGACTGTTCCCATGAGGCACAAGGTCAGACTGATTTGCATATGGCCATGTCTGAACTGGGGTGGCAGAGTGGGCTAAAGAATGGTGATGGATCAAACCCAGATCTGTTGACTGGGTGTGAGTGTTTGATTGGTTCTGATGCTCCGTCCATCACCACCCCCTTTTGTACCGCTTTGTTCGCCATAAGTTGGCAGGGTATGCTCAGACGTGAGTCCCTTGCTCACTTTCCCACTGGATTCAAGCAAGCCTGGCTGAAGACGGCTGAAATGCCAGAAACCTGTCCTAGGAAGCTTGTTTCCGGTTCAGGGAAGACATGGCTTGGCAGTTCGGGCTGGACTGTTCCCATGAGGCACAGGGTCAGCCTGATTTGCACATGGCCATGTCTGAATAGGGGTGGCAGAGTGGGCTAAAGAATGGTGATGGATCAAACCCAGATCTGTTGACTGGGTGTTAGTGTTTGATTGGTTCTGATGCACCGTCCATCACCACCCCCTTTTGTACCGCTTGATGCATTGACAGCCGGCATTATTTCGCTGTCTATTTTAGTTTTAGAACGAGTGATTGCAGCTACGGAAGCCGTTTGCACAGCCCCTTTCACGGCTTCATTAGCCAATGAATTCCCTTCAATGTGAATGCCATCACGTTGGTGACTCAGCGTGTGTATCACATGAGTGTTTTGTAGTCCATTTCGCAACTGAACTACTTGTTCCCAAAGCAATTTGTGCTTGATTGTGCCACCTTTTGCATCTTTGAAACCATTTTGAATCCAATTCTGTAAATATTCATTGTAAGATTGAACACAGTAAAAAGAATCACACACTATCAGTGTGGGTAATTCGCAATCTGTATTTTCAAGTGCCATCTTACAGGCTTGTAGTTCAACTCGCTGAGCTATGCAATCTCCTAGAGATTGGTTTTTTGTGACCATTGGTCTGAATTTGCCATCTCGCATGCAACCTTTAACGATAGCACACGCTGTACTGTAAGCTTGTTTACTCTCCGTAGCGGGCTGTGCAGATCCATCAGCATAAATTATAAATTCGTACTGGTCAAGAGGGAGAATTTCATTAGGCAGAGGACATTCGTGTTCATATTGCAGGAATGCTTGTGTTTTTAAATATGAATCAAAAACGTATTCAACATCAGTTGCAGCAAGAGAATTAACCCATTGTATCCATCTCAGATGTAAAGCTTTTGCATTTGGAATGCTAGCCTTTGTAACTGCCTCTAGGGCTGGTACAGGAGTAACAACCATAATGTGTTTCCCCTGTGCTAGGGCTCTTTCTTTTGCTACAGCGGTTTGAACTGCTGTCAGAATTATTTCTGTAGAAGTGAATTTCATTTCTGCTTGTGTATACAAGTGGGATTTGTATGCAATTGGTACTTTTTCACCTTTGTTAAAAGTTAAGTAGGTGAATCCGCATTGACCCGGAATTATTCGGCTCACTAAGTTGCGTACGTTTACGCGTTTTTGCAAGTATTTCTTTGCTAACATGTCTGTTTGAAGTGAACGCAAAATTTCTGTGTGTTTTTGTGTCCAATGTGTTATTTTAAAATCAGGTTTGATTAATTCGTAGAGAGATTTAACCCTTTCTGCGTAATTTAAAATGTAAGTTCTTCCAAAATTCAGGAAAACTTGAATCGACTGTACATTTTTCAGCGTTTTTGGTGTTTGGAGCAGCGCACACTTTTCTAAAAAGTTGGCTGCCAGGCTTTTGCCTTCACTTGATAGTTCATATCCTAGGAAAAGGACATTAAGGTGGGCAATTCTTGACTTTTTAAAATTGAATTTGTAACCCTCTGAGGCGAAGCCCAATATTATGGTGCTCACCCTGTTCAAGTGCCTATCCAGGTCATCGTCTGTCAGATATATATCATCGACATATGACAATGCCTCATCATCATAAGTTTGTAGTAACTCTGTTACCCTTGCTGAGAATAACCCCGGACTGTTTTTGAATCCCTGGGGCAGTCGACAAAATTGACGCTGAGTCCCCATTATTGAGAAAGCGGTCAAATATCTGCTTTCTGGTGCAGTATTTTGACAAAAGAAACCATTTGAAATGTCTAATGTTTTATTTTTTATTTTTTACACACAATGTTATTCATTAATGCTGTACCATGTGCATTTTGCACTGCAAATGTTTTGCAACAAGAGTTTAAGTGTCTGTAATCCAAAACTAGACGATATGTATTGTCTGGTTTGGAGACAGGAAACAAAGGATTGTTCATTGATGAGGTGAATGTTTCAATCACCCCCTGATATTCAAGTTGATCTAAAATCTCCCTGACCTGTTTTATAGCTTCTTGCTTAACTGGGTTCTGCCTTTGTGCAGTCAATTGATTTTTTAACTGGATTCTTTGGTGAGGTAAGTCCTCATCCCATCATACATGATTTTTATACAGTGCTGGGGCTTGGGCTACTGCCCATTTCCTGGCTAATGTATATTTTAAATGAACTGGAACATGGTAGGAGAAGGCAGCCATAATGATGTCCTCGCCATGTGGGCACTCCCTGATAAATTCTGGTGGCCAGTCCTGTTCTGCTAGAAGTATATCATAACCCTTTGAAAGATGCTCCCAAAAGAGTGCTTTCACTTTTCTTGGTATGTCTCCCTCCATCTGGAGTGTTATTTCATATAACCTATGTGGAGAACTAACCCTGGTGTCTACAGTCTCAACTTGTATGTCTTCATTCAAGTCCACTGTCCCCAGAAGTCCCTTCAGGTTCTGGCGAGCCATTGTAGCTTCTGATGCACTGTCCAGCATGGTCTGGGCCCATTCTCCGTTCTTGAGTTGGGTTCTCAGTATTCTCAGCATGTCAGATCTTCAGACCTCCTACCTTTTTCTTGGAGAATTGAGGTTTTGCTTCATTTTTCGGAACGTGTTGATCGTCTTTGGACTTCACGTGTTCTTCCTTGTTTTCTGACCATCCTCTTCTTTCGGATGTCTGTGACGATATCTGAAAGGTACGAGAGGGACGTGTATCATTATCTTGATATCTGTCAGGTTTTCTCAAATTATCCCTATTCCTGAGGTTGTACCTCCCTTCAGAGGGCTCCTTCTGTGGAGGAGACCTGCCTCGGGAATGAGAACGCTTCTCTTTGGAATTATGTTTGTTATATTCCCACTTCTTTTTAGAAGAGGTAGGATTGTTTTTAGGAAAGATCTTATCAGGACTTTCAGACAGTTGTGGTTTAACTGTGTAATTCTATTAAATTTTGTATCTGATTAAGTAATTCTACGTCTGACATTGCTTCAATGTCAGGATGAGGTGTATAGCCGGCTACAATCGGCCACGTTGCTCCTTGTCTACCTAGTGGACCAAGCCTGGTAATGTGATTGTAATGTTTTAGGGCGCCTTTAAACCAGAGCTCATGCTCCTGGTATGTGAGTGGAATTTCAATATCCTCAAAAGGAATATATTCCTCAGGTGGTTCATCGTCTTTATAGAAGTGAAACATATGTGTTACTGGATTTGATTCTGGGAATACTATCCATGAATAGAATACCTCTGTCTGGTGAGATTCATGTGCCTCTATCATGAAAACTGCTCTACCACCTCTTGGTGTCAGACCATGTTTTATAAGTTTTAGAGTGATGGCTCTCCTTAAATTTGGTGGGATGTGTATGATACCCACCTCGTCTTCATTAAGACCTGTAAGGTCAGCCGCAGCTTGACCGTTGTTGACGATAGGATCAGTGCTCTCCGACATTGTTTAATGAAAGTTGTAGAGCAAGTTTCAAGGAAACAAAGATAAGGTGCACAGTATTTTGGAACACTGTATCCTTCAACATTGAACAAAACCAAACAGCTAATACATAGGACTTATGTCCTACTCAGCTATGGCGGATATTACCCCTACCCACTCCAGACGTCTTATGGAGTTTTATGAGTAGCGGGTCTCTGAGAAAAGCACGACTGAGTTACTTCAGTATCTAGCGTTAAATGAGTGCCTTACCAAACCTTTGGGTGCCATGTAGTGTGGTTACTATATCCCTGATTTGGCTCTGTGCATTGGAATAACATACACTATAGATTTGACATAGGACAAAGGTCAGTATGTCTCTATCGAGTATATTAAACTTAATTACTTGTGTGTGCCAGCTAACTCAGAGGTTACTATAAACTTCTCGAATATACAAGAAGGGATTAGCCTCAGACAACCGCATAAACATGACAACTTTGTTTCCTTTTAGAATCGCAACAGTCTCAGAATCGTGGAAACAATAGATAACAGTTTCACTCGGTCAATCTTGCATGCTTCGTTTCTACAGAGTTGCACAGAAATAGAGAGACGGGCGTTTCAATAAAAGGGTTTAATGAACAGTCTTATTTCTCATGCAAGAGATATGAATTGCTACAATCATAAGACAGAGTGCAAAGTACAATATGTTCAAGGTTAGCAGTAAGATTAAATAATACTGCAATAGCATGGTTTGTAGCTATGACATATATTAATCAAAATACATACATAAATAACATAAGCTAAAATGTGATACTCATCTGATGCTTCTAAATTGTTCTACCCCTGTGTACCTAACCTAAGTGTAGTAGGAGGTTTGAAGTAGGTGCCATTTCTAAAGTATAGTTAGCTATATTTTAGTTTAGCCAAGAGTTGCCAAACGTTTCTCTAAGTTCTAGTCAGCTCCATACCTTAGAATGAGAGAGGTTGGAATCTCTTTTCTGGACTCGATAGTCTAACCCCCGCAAGGGAAGTCAGAGAGCACCGGCGCTGGATTCTCTGCGAGGAGGATAGCAGCGTCAGGTCAGTGCATCAGGCTGGAACTCGATCTCCTTCCGAACTTGCCGTGGCGAACCGCGTAGTCTGGGTTGGATCGAATCCTCCGGGAGCCGCAATTTGCCAGGGCAAGTGCTGGTATATTTATACCTTGAAGGTGTCTAGGAATGCCAGTATTGACGTAAAAGTTGGGCAGAGGAACGTCATAAATGATCCCCTAAGGAATAGATGTTCATGCATACATAATGAGCTCTTGGAGAAATCAATATTCAAGCTGAGGGAAATTAATAAAAAGCTTAAGGGTCTGGTTTTCCAAGAATTTGTTGTGACGTGGATGGACGGATGTAGGTGGCCATGCCTGTATTTGGTTTGTACGGACAGTGTCTAAATAAGGGCCGGATTTCTATGTGCAAATATGGGCAATGTGAATTGTACCTATATAAGGGCATAAATCTGGAAACCTATATACGGAATCTAAATCTGCACCCAACACCACCAGTGTTTAATTTTTTTTTTAATGTCTTTTGTCACTGAAACCCCGGTACTGCTGTAGGACCCAGAGAGGCCCCATGAGGTACTGTGGTACTATTGCACCACTGGCAGTACCGTGGTCCCAAATAATTATATAAAAAGAAAACAACATGTTGGCTGGCCTGCAGGGGGTTAGGTGCAGGGCCTGACTTCATGCTGCTGTATACAGTATTGTTTGGACACTCCTCGGGGTGTAGGGGACAGGCCACCTGGCCTTGCGGCCAACCCAAGATGTGCATCGGCGAAGATCAGCCCATCTGCCTTACCTCTTCTGTGTACGGCTCAAGGCAGTGCATTGCAGGGGTTAGCATACCTTGGCGAAACAATCACAGACATGGTGGTTTACTAAACCAGTAGGTCACCATGTGTGTGATGTCAGCATATCAAAGTAGGTTCCAATTAGGAACAAATCTCATAAATATTGATAAGGAAGGTAGGATTGTGACCTACTACAATCCAGTATTTTGTAAAGCAACCTTTTAGTCCATAGGTCGGTTTGAAAAATATAATTGAATTTACAAAATGTCAGTTCCCATATGGTAATCCCTTTTTGCAAATCAAACTTTACTACTTTTTTTACCCAGATCAGTACTAACATCATTTGACAGTTAGCGACAGACATAACAAACCACATAAAATTGTATATCTGTTTTTAAACCAATAAAGGTGGTTCTGAAAAGATCCTTTTTCGATTTTTGTAAACTTCTTAAAATTTCTTGTGTAACTTTTCTTTTTTGGGGGTTAAACTAGAAATAACTGAAAACGGTGTATGAACTTGGTTAAGTAAATTAATGAAAATCACTTTTTACAAGTGGCCTGAGGAGCTATGACCTGGTTCTTTTGAGTAATGGCACTCTGCTCACCGATATAACTTTGCTTCAGTCCTGACAAAAGATTCCATTATTAACAAAGCATGGACCAGAGGCTTGCTGTTGCACTGCAAAGACATCTGGGGGAAGTGTATCTTCAGGAGTCACCACAATCTGGAAGGCAGTGCCAGATGTAGATGGCATGTGTTGAGATGCTTATGCATCCCAGAACTACCAAAGGAGTCCTTTTCCCCGTACCTCTTCTTTTCCCTTGGTGGAATTTTAAAGAACTCACAATCTATGGATTTGGGCGGGCCTCTGCTTTCTTCCTCCACCACTAAAGACTCTTGAGGTTAAGGGTAGTCTTTTCCCAATGCCATTATCCAAATTAGTTTTGGTATATTTCCCCCAAAAAATTAGACACTTCAAAAAACAGGACAGACTGGACAAGGTGTGAACTAAGTGATATGTAAATCCATAATGTAGATAATGGGGCTGGAACTACTTCAAATTTCCTGAAGACAGTCATACCAACTAATCAGGTGGTTTTACTGGGAGTCATTGGCACAGTTGTCCTTTGTTGAGTATTGTTGTAGCGTTCTATCCAAAAAACTTCAAAATCTCTTACTTATTTTGGCCTGCCAGGAAACCCTATATGGTAAAACTTTAAAAAATGGCACATTCATAGTAAACCTAACTTTAGTTAAAACGTCTAAGTTCTACAGTACTTTTAATTGGTACAATGGGAATCGTAGAAGGACATGAACGCCTCGTGAGCATCAAGTCGTAGTGTATCATTGTCTCTGTGGGTGCTGCAGGAGTATTGCAGCACCTGTATGCCATAAAATGTTTTAAATTAAAGCAGCAATCTGATTGGCCACTGAGGCTACACTAATCGAAAAATAAGCCCATTCCTGAACACCATTTACACATTTACACATTGCTATTTCAGAGATGTAGACTGCTGTCCAGAGAATGCAAGTCCATCATGGCCTCAGGACAAACGCCAGATTACAAACTGCATCAGCAGAGTTCACTAGGCTCCAAAAGTGGGTGGTCTGGAAATTCTTTACATTTCTAGCTGTACAAAAACAAAATATATGAACAAAAAGTAACATGCACCTGATGCAATCAGGTGTTACACAAGGCCCAACGTGGGCACTGTCACGGCTGCTGAACGATCGGGAGCCAGAGCAAAGCAAAAACTACAAAAATGGCCGCCGCCTGGGGAACGCGCATGCGCTATGACCGGAAAGGTTAAAGTGCTCCCATCCCTGAGCGGCAGCGCTTCGTGTCTCCTGGCGTAGGACTTACCTTCCGGTCACCTCGTTCTCCTACAGGTCGTCGCGCATCGAGGTCCTTTTTGTGGTCTTCCAGCCTTCAGCGTCCGGTCACCTTTTCCTGGACCTCCTTTCTTGTATTCGGCGTGCCGTCTTCCCAATTCAGACCGCTGATAGTGCTCCAGTCTTCGGTGCGCCGCCCTTGCCTTTATATCTTCGTCTTCACCTCCGGTCGAGTCGTCCTGCAAACAAGAAAAGATAGGATAGAAAAACTTTATTAAGCCAACATAACGGTAACAGCGCTTTGCGCTGTCATTTACTAATTAATGATTGAACTTTTGAATACTTATCTGATTTGGTTTTCCTGTTGCTGTGGGCATCCGTCCCATCCTTTACTGAACTGATTTAGGAACCTGCAAGCAGACAAAGAAATACATTAGTTAGACGCCTGAGCATAAGGCAGTGTTTACTTTCTTCTACTCTCTGTTTATGGAGTTTATTTATGTTAAAGAGTTTGGTGAATAGGTGGGTTCCAGTCAAGAGTATTCTTATTTGTTTATTAACATTGTGTTTGCTCTGACTAAGAAAACCATAATATCTTTTCTATTATGACCAGGCACTTCTTCAACCACATGACTACATGATTACAATTACACGACTACATGATTAATTGACGGTTCACGAAGGAGGGAAACCATTAGGTAATGAATACACCTATTAGGGAGCTTAGACATTTTGACACTTTTTACATACTTACCAGTTTTTATTTTCTTTCTTATGTAGATGTTATGCTTTGTCCTTGCTTGGTCCTGTCGTAACCTGGAGTTCTACGTGTGACCCCATCCTTCCTTGTTTTGTTTCCCTTCTTCCCCGAATTACCATTGTCACTTTGACCTTGTTGGGTGCAATTGGTGATCTGGCGAAGTAGTGGATTTTTTTTCATGTCCATGACGTTCCTGCGGAAAATAACATAGGATAAGGTGAGACCTAACAGGCAGTTCTTAAAGGGAACAAACGGCATGTGGAGGAACCTGCAGCCTATTCCTGCCTCCACCAATTATTAAAGACACCAGGGCCCACGGGGTATGCATGTCCCTCTCAGTGGAGCCCATGGGGGGCAAAGTGGGAATGTGCTCACTGTGGGCAAAGCGGTAATGTGCTCACTGTGGCTGGTGCTTTGTGCTGCATGGGGCTCCTCAGGGTGTATGGGCATAGGGTCCATTAGATGCTGTACCCATGGAGGCGGGGGCTACAAGTTCACCCTCTGGTGTGAGTCTTGCTCCAGCACCCACAGGAGAAGTGGAGGGCGTGCAGGATCGGCTCCTCCATTAGGACAGAGGAGCGTTGCCCCACTAACTAAAATGCCCACAGAAAAGCACTAGAGATGAACAATAAAATGGTAATAAAGTTAATTTATTACCATTTTAATTTTCACCAACCTGTCCCAAACCGAGTGTCAGGATGAGGCGGGTTATTGCTGGTGAGTGACAGCAGCGTTGGAGTTGTGGGCTGTGCACTAAAGTTTAAAGTGCGCATGTCACTTTGGCCAGCTGTCTTACGAAGGCCAGCCAGACATTTAAATTTGAATCCCCTCTAACCCAGCTGTCCTAGACAGCTGGGTGGAGAGCAAGCACTGGCCTTCAGTGCCCTTAAGAGCACTGAGAAAGGCCGCTCCTTCCAATTCCGGCACTTCTCTAATGCTGGTTAACAGCATGAGAGTCGAACCAGGACTGGTTAGGGTAGTTGATTGGGCCTGTGCTGGAGCCTGGAGGAGAGAAGAAAAACACCGGAGAGAGGAGGATGTGTCGTGCAGCTAGCAAGAATGGCAAGTGACTATTTCTTGTATTTATTTTACTATATAGGCACCTTATATTCATGCACCCACCACCACCCATTTGCCTGCCTCACCACTCTCCGTAGTTGCCAGCAGCCACTGATGGTGTGTGCTAAGAGGATTGTCATGCTGAGAGAACTGCCCGGATCTCCACACTTCTTCTTCAGCCCTGCAAAGATTGCATATAGGCTGTGCCTGGGACAAGGAGGTAGTACAACTACTTCACTGCATTTCTCCAGTAGCTCCAGCGTAAGGCACAGGTATGTGCTATCTGTGCACTGCGCGCTTCCACTGACCAAAGTAAACACACACAGCCTACACTCATGCAAGCACACAACTTAAAATACAAACACACAACTGGAAAAAATATAAATAGACTTTTCTTCAACACAGCCTGCACCCTAGAAATGAGATTTAATGGCAACCATGCACACTATTAACCTTCTAATTTTCAGGGACGCAGTGCATGGTTCGTTTTCTACCAAATTCTGTTGCGCATTTCATCTTATTTTCAAATCTTCAAGCATTGCTTGGAAAGTGTGGGCTTCTGGTTGCTGAGAAGGGTAGTGTGTCTCTGGGATTGTAGGGTGAGTGGTGTGTCTGTGTCGGGGAGGATTGCCAGTGTGCCTGTGTGGGTACACGTGAGTAGGGCTGGCTTTAGCACTGGTGGCACCCGGTGCAGCAATCTTTTTTGGGGCCCGATCATGATCTCCTTCTCCACAGATTCCCTTATTAATACCATCCAACGGTGCCCCTCCTCTCTCCCTAGCCCCTCTCTCACGTGCATTTCATTACTAGTATAGCTCTACTCATACCAGTGTAGGGTATCAGAACACTTTACATCACACTCTTTATACAGAGACAATGAAACATAAGTGTGTAAATCAGTCTATGGGAAATGTTATATAAAGCACTGGGGATTACAAAGTGTTGGAATCACATGCCATCTATATTATATTTTAAGAGTGTTTGGTCTGGAGAAGTACAATCTCAGGTTTTAAAACATACCACAGAGCTTCGAGTTGGCTTTGCTGATAAAAATGTGTTTCTAGCCAAACAAACCTTTTTTTTAGCAACATTAGGATAATGAAAGACTGGGGAAACAAACATAACGTTCTAACCTTTACCATGCAGTTTGCATGCAGCTTTTTGATGTCAGTTCTAAAATCACGGTGCCGTATTAGATTGTAACTTATGAGCTGCAAGTAACACAAGGATCTCTGTGACAACAGCAGTAACTCACTGAGCTATTCATATAAAATACAGTTCTGTGATCTGCATGGTGCACATGTTTTGCAGCAGGCACATTAACTCTCTGCACTACTTTGTGATAAGTCAAAACTGTCACTAGACACAACCTGATCTCTCTACAGCAGGAGCTTTAATCACCAGAGTCATCTTGATATTTGTATTGTTGCCTTAATACCGATGGACACACAAGGAACTCTGTAGCAGGTGCTTTTAAACCCATTGTGAGAAATTGGCCTGATATATGCTGTCCACTAGTTATAGTGGGCACCTTGTATCAGTCCAAACAACCACTTATTGGTTATAGGTTAAAGACAATTTTTATTGAAAGCTATCCTAGTGGTAGCTATGGAGAGCAGACTTCAGGCTAAGTCTTGAAGGAATGTAAAGCAGCTTGTTTTACCAGTCTATAATCTCTTGAGTTACTAAATGAAAGATATCCACACCAGCTATACATATAAAATATATGTATTTATTACTTAACACACCCTCCTAGTCTCTTTATGAGACTAGAGGTCAAAACACATAAGTTACACTTCAATAATCACAGTAAAATAGCACAAATACACGTCAGGCCCTAGGGGCGAGCCAAACCATATACTAAAATAGTGGTATAAGAACAACGACTTAACTAGACACAAGGCCTAGAGCCTGTAGAATCGCTGGGACCCCAAGGAACCACCCAAGGTAGTGACACAGGGGACCCACGGGGGCCGTGTGCAGTGTGTGAACACAGCCACAAGCTCCTGTTAGCTTCTATGGAGAAAGCCGCGGTTAGATTTTTAAAGATTAGGGACACTTAGAAATGAGTCAGGACCAAACCCTTTTGGACTTAGGAAGTTCTAGGGCTAGCATCCACGGGAGCACTGGAGTACTCGTGTTACCTCATCCAGGGAAGCCGGGTGCATAGGTGTATTTTGGTGTCGGGTCGTATCATCGATTTCAATGGGAGCTGGCGAAGAAGTGCTGCTGCCGTGAAGATGCGAAGTGTCCGAAGAGATCCAAGCCTGGATCGAAGATGAGAAGTACCTGAAAGCAGAGGAGACAGAGTCTGGGTCACTAGCCAGTGACCAGGAAGGCGATGGACAGATGCCCACCGAGGTCGGGTGATTTCAGGTGAAAGAGGTGAAGCTTGACTCTTCAGCCACGAGAACCAGGAGGTGTCGAGGACAACCAGGAGCTGGATTCGAACTGTCCCCTGAAGGATGTCAAGTGCTGAAGCATCGGTGCCCAGATTGGACACAACAAGCCTTGGCAACAGCAACCCACGCAGAAACAAGAAAGATGGTTCGTTGCAGACCAGCAAGGTCTGTGGGACTCACCACTTGGTAGAAAGTTGAGGCACGTCTGGAGCAACCAGAGAAGCCCAAGGAAATTCAAAGTTACCCCCCCAGGGACCCACCAGTCAACAGACCAGGGATCGCAAAGGGACCTCAAGACGAAACACAAAATGGCAGCCCACGGGTCACTCGGAATGACCAGGCCAACAATCTTCGGTGGATTCAGTGCTTGAGGTAGGGGCTACAAGTCAGTCTAAGCACGACTTCAAAAGATGTCAAAAAGTCAATGCACTTGCAGAAATGCACGGTGACCAGGAGTTCCGGTTCCACGCGACTCACGAGGGCTGTGGGTCTCAGCTTTGCTGGGGACTCGGGTCGGCCTCTGAGCTGTCTGGAAATCCTCTTCCTGGGCTGCAAATACTTTGGAGTCCGGCGGGAGCTTTGGAAATGCAGACCAGCAAATGGCTTTGTTGGTGCCTGCGAAGCAGGGGAGTCACTCCTTGACCCCAAGGGAGATTTCTTCTGTCCTCTGGTCTTTAGCAGAGCATCGAAGGTCCAGGGTTTGGCTTCAGAGTTTCGTCCAGGGTAATCTAAAATTTCTGGTTACAGAGGTTCCTTACATATACCTAAGGAAGGGGTTGGACTAGCTCTGGTGACCCACCTATGGGAGGGTTTGGAAAGAGGGGTGGCTACACCCAATTCCTTTGTCCAGAGCACGTCAGAGCAGGGGCTGGAAGCCCCTGAACCGGTCTGAGCTGGACTATACACAGGGACACCAAATGTGCCCCCGGTGCAGCACTTCAAAGCACTCAGAGAGTGCTCCCACCCAGCCCCAATACACATCATCCTGTTTGGGAGGTGGTTACACCTCCCTGTGACAGGGAACCTATTGTCCAGGCCTCCCCTGCCGGAGTTTCGGTCAGCAGTAGGAGGCCAGACTTGTGTCTGTGACTGCAGCATCCATTTTGTGATGCCAGTGCTCTATTAAGTTTCTTCCGGGTATACCAGTGCTGCCATGTCTCTCCCTCTAGAAGGGTGGGATTATACTACCACACCAGTTACTGGTGTGGGGGTATGATTTCAAGGTGTTTGACACCAAACACGACATGTTTCCGTGCAGCCAGTCCAAAGTTAGCATTTACCGTTTGGTTATACAGGCTGCACTACAAACAGCATCAGAGAAGGGTCTCGGAACGCTGCAGAGGGGCTCTGCTCATGCAGGGGCACCCTCTCACATAAGAACCAAGCACTCTGCCTTCAGGATTGATAAGGCCTGCCATAGGAGTGACTTATAGGTTTATATGTTTGTATATATATAGTGATATAGGTAACCTATATCACAGTAAGGGGTGCATGTACCACCTTACCCAGGCTGCAGTAGCAGACCTGTGGTGTCATTTTGGGTGGCTTTCCAGGGGTGGCATAATACACGCTTCAGCCCCTGGTAGGCCTCTGGAGTACGTATGCCCTGGGTACATAGTATTCCATATACTAGGGACTTATAAGGGCACCTCAGATCCAATCTGAACTGTACCTAAAGTACATGGAATTGTTTTAGAGAGGAAGCAGCTAGGCTGGGGCCCTGAATAGCAGGGTCCCAGCCAGACTAAAGTCGAAAAACAGTGAAACACCAGCAAAAAGTGGGGGTAAACATGTGAAGCAGATCCTACTCTCCTACACCCATACTTTATTTCTAAACACATATCAGTAATGTGCATGAAGACAGGGTGAGCAGTGTGTATTGTGAGAGCAGGATGAGCAATGTGGAGTGTAATAGCAGGATAAGAGTGTTTGTGTAGGGACTTGTGTCGGTGGACGTGGTCAACAGTATGCCTGTGTGAGTGCATGGCAATAAAGTGTGCCTACGTAAGTGTACCGTGAGTCTAGTGCTTATGTATGTCTAGGATGAGGATGGTGCTTGTGTTTGTGCAGGATGAGGAGCGAATGGGGAGCGGATGTAGTGTTACGGATAGAGTGGTCGTCTTCGAAGCTGGGGAACTGGGTTCGAGTCTCTGCATCAACGCTCAACATCCTGTGATTCTGGGCAAAGCACTTAATCTCCTCGTGCCTAACAAAACAAGCATTTGCAATGCAATAGGTCTCGCAGTTACACGAGTTAAAGCTATTGGCATTGTAAATGACAATGCCAATAGGCATTGTTATTTGCAATGTCAATAGCTCAAACTCGCGTAAATGCGAGACCTAATGCATTGCAAATGCTTGTTGTTTGTTAGCACATATGTAGCAGTCTCAACAAGTCTAGTGTAGGGCACAGTGCCATACTGAGGTTTTTAACCCCTTCAGCACGGCTCTGGATTCACTTCCAAGTTACACCGCAGCAACAAACAAAAAAATCAAAACCACATAGCGGCCCACGTGCAGCTTTATAAGCTGTGGCACGTAGAGAAAGTACGTGTGGTGGAAAAATAACAGCTATTAGATGCTGCCTCGAGTATGTAAACCGACCCTCCCCTCATCCCGCACACAGGAGGCCACCACAAACCAGGGGTGCAAGCAAGGCATTGTGGGCAGACGTCGGGGTTTGTGGTGCACGCGCAATAAGCCTTGCGAGAATACAACCCGACATTAAAACTGCTCGTTTTTTGCACAGGGTAGAATTATAACCCAGGAGGCAGCCTGCCTCAGAAGAAGGCACAGCTGCTACCTCCGGTTTATGCAAACAAACACATGTAACATGACATTCTGAGGCCAGAGACAAACCGCTGCCTGGGAAGTAAGCACATGTACTTAACGAATTCCACCCCGAGTGTGTTTGTTTTCCAACATGCCTGTGAGCTTGCGACACAATGCTGCTGAAACCCGGGCATCCCAACCACTCGGCCAAACTCTCACACATCTTCATTAGTTTTCCGTCTGCGGAGCCTTTTGGTAACACAAATGTAGAGGATTTCAAAATGCGCATATGTATCCAAGGGGTGAGAAAACAATCTAGAGTGTGACAAATCACACCTCACATGAGCTGCAATCATTTAATGCGAGTGACTGGAAGTTTATGTCGGCCATCCATCAGGAGTCTCACACGCAGTCTCCATCACATGCAAACTCATCTTAAAACAAAAGCATACTGCTAGACGAAACGTGAACTTACAGGACAACTTTCACATAGCGCAATCGCAGCTCCAAATGCAATTCTGTCTGAGAAGCGTCAAGAGGGCAACGCTGGAAAAAAATCCGATAGTTTCACTGACAATTTGTCGCTGGGATGCAGGCAAAAAGAGTGCAAGATATCGGACACGCAACAGTTGATTCCACACTGTGTGGATCTACGGCATCTAACTCAAAATACAAGAAGGAAAACTCAGCACAAACAACAATGTAGTCCTCAAAACTCAAAATCGATTGTGCCCGATTTAGCCCCCGCGTGAATATACATCCCACTAATAATCCCATTCTCGTCTCAGGATCCAAGTACATCTGATACTGTAAAATAAATTGCATAGACCTCATTCTGCAGTAAAGAATGGCGCTAACTGCACCGCGCTCTGTTGCTTTACAAAAATCAAAACTAAAAGAAGCATCCCCAAAACGTGTCTTCGTATGGATCTGTAAGGCGTGAGCTTTTTCTGCATCCGAACACAATTGTTTACATAAACAAGCATTGGACGCGATGGTGGTGGGTTGGGGAGAGATGCGTGAATTCTGATGAAGACGTGTGAAATAGCAGCAGGGAAGGGGGCGGAGAGGGGCTACGAGGGAGAGCGACCTAAAGCCATATGGCTGCTTTGCGCGCGTGCACGCCTCGTGCACTGTAGGTCTATGCCAGGGGAAGCACTTTAAAAACTCACTTACAAAATGTCTCAAAGAGACAGCTTTCGCTGTCTCAGCGAGACCTAAACAAGCATTGGACGCGATGGTGGTGGGTTGGGGAGAGAAGCGTGAATTCTGATGAAGACGTGTGAAATAGCAGCAGGGAAGGGGGCGGAGAGGGGCTACGAGGGAGAGCGACCTAAAGCCATATGGCTGCTTTGCGCGCGTGCACGCCTCGTGCACTGTAGGTCTATGCCAGGGGAAGCACTTTAAAAACTCACTTACAAAATGTCTCAAAGAGACAGCTTTCGCTGTCTCAGCGAGACCTAAAAAATGAATGTGTCCATCTGTAACGAAACTGGTGCTCATGTAAAGCGCTCTGATACCTGATATCTTCGGGTCTAGTTCGCGCTATATAAAACTAAAATTGAAAAAGAATGGCATGCCTATGTGAGTATAGGGTGAATTGCACACCTGTGGTAGTGAACGACTGGCCTGTGTGAGTGCAGCTTGAGTACTATGCCTGAGTGAAGAGCTTCAGTGTGTATTAAGATTGTAGGGGGAAGGAGTGTATGTGTGAGTGTAATGAGTTGTGCCAGAGTGAGTGCAGGGTGGTGACTGTGCCTCTGTAAGTGCAGGGTGATGGCAGTGGTTTATTTGTAAAAAAAAAAAACATAAGTGCCGGGGCTTTCGTCAGGGGGGAGCTTGCAGCAGCCCATTTCTCCTTTTAATGCCGCCTAAAACAGAACCAACTACTAACCCTGAAAGTGCGGAGAGGATGTGGCGTAATGGCCAGAGCTGCCGACTTTGGGCAGAGGAACAAGGTTCGAGTGTCGGCGTCGGTTCAAGATCCTGTGATTCTGGGAAGATCACGTAATCTCCCTGCGAATGAATGTGTCCTTAACTGGTGCTCATGAAAAGCTCCGGTGTTGATGATTATGTGCTGGGCACCTGAAACCACTGGCTCAAATTAAGCGCTAGGTGATTGTGTGCCTGTGTGAGTGCAGCTTGAAGGGTACGTCTGCATGAGCATTGGGTGAGAGTTGTGACTGCTTGAGTAAAGAAAGAGGAGTGTTCCTGCAAGGGTCTTGTACCTGTGTGTGTGCGGAAGGAGGGGTGTCCAAGTGTAAGTGTAGGGTGAGCAGCTGTGTAAGTGCAGAGTGAGGAATGTTTGTATGGCACAGTGAGTTGTGACAGTGTTAGTCTACGATTATGGGTGTGCCTGCGTGAAGGCAGGGGGAGGGTGTGCCTTTGCCAGCACATTAAAGCCAGATCTATTGGCATTGTCAATACTTGTTTTAAATTAATTCAAATTTTAAACATACCCATAGTTCCACTTAGGTGTAGTTTTTTCAGTGAAAACATAGATGGATGAGTGGGAGGGTTGGGTGAGTGAGTGGATGGATGGATGTATGAGAGGGTGGGTGTGTGGGTAGATGAATGGGTGGGTGGATGGGTGGAACAGTGAACCGGTCTAACTCCGCATTATGGTCAGCGAACTTATGTGCACGCAAGGGGCACTTACTCACTTTCAGTGCAAAAAGGGCTGGCATTACAACTTTTGTTTCTGGATAGCACACAGCTCTAAGTCTAACCCTGCCTAAAGTCCAATTTATTTTCATTTAGAAATAAACACTTGATGAAAATCATTTCCTGCTGTATACTGAGGCGTTGATTCTAAAGTAGCTGTACGTATTGGTAAAAGGCAAGAAGGAAAACCTGTGAGGGCAACATTTCACAGGTGCAGGGAGAGACTGAATTATCGGGGAGTGCAGCGATTTTACACCCCCAAAACCAAGCATTAGCTACAAAATAAACCTCTCCGTGTCTCCTGGCAGTTCTGCGATGACTAAGAGAAGTTGCATAACTGTGGCGCCTCTTTAATATTTAATTGTACTGACAAGCAGGGTAGACTCTTTCTCTTGGCAATGTTTCCCATGTGCGCAAAAGTGGTTTTTTTCACTTTCTATTTCTGGCAAGCTCATTCCGTCACTTTCTTAAAGTGAAAATGCGTGAATAGCGAGCTCGTGCCGAGGCAAACCTAGAGCCGGTCCAGAAACACCCATTGAAACACACACTCTGGAGGGGGGCACACCCAAGCAGGAACAGTGCAGGCAAACATCTCTGAAACTCTAAATGGGAGAGTTCACATTACTCATGTATTTGGTGGTAAATAAAACATGCAGAACACGTTCCCTCCTGCCTCAGGGGTCCTCGCCGTGCCACGCTGTTCCCATATTCGCTCAGTTCTCCTGTTTGAAACAAAAGCATGCAACAGACAAAGACACTTACCATGCTATTAAATGTTCACGCAGACTCCCACGTGCTGGATGCCACTCACAACATACACTCCTGACGTGTGAGGCTGCGTGACAGGTGCCTCTTTGAAAAAATACAAAAATACACTTGAGATTTACTCCAAGGATGCCGCGTTGTCGATAAATCTCAGCTTCCCTGACATCAAGGGACTGACAATAACTGCAGCCAAACTAAACCTCACCGGTGATTCCGCATGGATCTTGGAAACACTATTATGATATTGAATGCCATTGACTGACCTACTACCACAGAAAGGGGCATATGTATCAAACGATTTTGTATTCGCAAACGCTGCGATTCCCAAAAAAACAGCGTTTGCGAATACAAAATCGCAAAATGAGATGTATGAGCCATTTTCGCATCGCATTATTAAGGAATCGCTAATTTTGCGATTCCTTAATTTTGCGTAAGAATTTAAGGAATCACAAATTGCGATTCCTTAAATGCTATGTAACACGCACCCAAGTTGTGCGATTTCTCCTTCAGAAATCGCAAATTACCACCAACTTCAAGTTGGTGGTAATTTGCGATTTCTATGAAAAATGCACTTTTTGGCATTTTTCAAAGTGCCATGTGGCGCACATGCATGCCCTTAGGGCATGTATGTGCGCCATATGCGCACACATGCTAATTTCAGGGGTGCATCCGGGTGTCATCATGACACCCTTGCACCTTTGAAATTATTCTCAATTTGCGATTAGCAAATTGCGATTCGCAATTTGAGAATGACTTCCCATTCATTGCTATGGGCCTCCTGGCCCATAGGAATGAATGGGAAGGTATTCCTTAATTGCGATTTCGTAATTTGCTAATCGCAATTAAGGAATATTAAGAATTCGCAAAATATGTGCGAATTTTTAAATACATCCCGTTTTGCAATTCTCAAATAGCGATTCTCAAAAACTCGCTATTTGAGATTCGCAAAAGGAGATTCTGATACATATGCCCCAAAGTTCCCTGGCAAAGGCTCTTTGAAGTAGGGGCAGGGTGCCAAGGGTCAGCTGCTACATTTGAAACAAATATGTGTTTATGCCAAGTCAATGATAAATAAACGAGGCCCAATAATACCTTTTGAGAGCAACTGTACCAACAAAAATAAACATTAAAATATGGCTCACTACAGTTCAAAGGGCAAACTCTATATTGGTGTCTCTTTATTTTAATTATCAAAAGAAATCTAAGATGCAATAAAGGACTACGCTCTGTGTTAGCTGTTAAGTATTTTTTATATTTCATGTTTAGATTTGGGTAGTTCGTTTTCCATATGTTTTTTCTCAAACTAGGAAACTTTTATGGAAAGCAGTGAGTGAAACACACGTCTGTTTTAGCTGGAGGGTAGGGTCTTCATACAAGACTCTGGAGACATTTTGGTAGAGCTGAATTCTTTATTTCAGGTTATGACCCCAGGCCCATAAGCTTTGTTAGGGCTCCATTCTCCCTCGAACTGCAGCCACTTCCCAGCTTCTGCGTCACACTCACAAACCAGCATTCCTTTACATTCCTTTACAGCATTCCTATACTTCCAGACACCAGCTCAGACATACAGGGAACGTGGACACACAAGATATGACGCACCTCCCTTTCTTGCACACAACAAAGCGAAGAGCAGTCATACCGTTGCACAAACAGTACAGGGACTCATTCTACAACATGCCTATCTTACACGTTCGCCCATGACAACCTTCTAAACTCTCCAACGCCCACACAGAAACACAAATACAGCCAATAGCGTTCACAGTAACTCTGTGACACGTCGAGGCTTCCTACACCTCATGTCAAACAAAAATAAATGAGACAACTGGATTGTGTGTAAAATTGTACCACGGTCTGAGAGGCTCACGTTTTGTGACCTCCTCGGACAGGAGGTCCTAAAACCATATGCCTGCACACTCACAATGACGCCATACAACATTGATACACGCAGGAAATGTAGTCACAGACTCCTAGTCATGCGACATGTATTGCACAGAACCCTCAGGCCTCCTTCGTCATTAAATTCACTGTCATCCCCAGGTCTACACATTCAGACAACACAAAACGGAAAGTTTAATCATACGTTACCTCCACTCAATCATCCCATGACCAGACTCCAACGCAAAACCTGTCATCACACAACTCTCACCTTTCGCCATCATCCACAAGGAACGCACACATCTCCACAAGGATACAATCTGCCACATGCTCTCACACTCAAAAGTGCAACCCAGCACTCCAACTCGCCAAACACCCAGTCACCCAAATCTGTACCCTAGAAACGACACAAACATCAAAGAGAATGTCACCCACACACAATCATGACAGCAGCCAGTAGGGGCAGATTGAAAGTTCTGAAAACTCAGGTGGTTAGACTCCAGTACCAGCAATCACGCACACAAACAAAACCAATGCACTCTGCCTTCAGTACTCCATTAAGTTTCCAAATCCTTTACTGGTTACCACCAACCATTGGCAGGGAATCCAGGACTGTAACTGACCGAACCATAGAATCCCCAACATCATATGATGCACAGAGGCTCCACATTCTAGTATGGGGTCACTAGCTAAGCAGATGCACCAGTACACCACATCACTGGTCCATAGCACATATAGGTGAACCTAACACAAGAGAAAACATAATAGAAGACACACTATACCTCACGGATGTACTCTGCCTTCCGTAACACCTGTTGAAACCTCCCACCTGTACCCCGCGTACACATAAGGGAGACTGTTCTTCCCTCAGTTGCACACCAAACCATGTGCACAGGGTGAGGTATTGAAGCAAAATATAACAAAAAGAAGAATTTGCCAACAGAGAAACTTGATGGTAAAATATGACATTTGTAGAGGCAAACTCAGAGCTCTGCCCAGTCCTGCATCTCTAACCACCTACAACAACAAGCACTGCTTTGGTCATGGTGTCAGCTTGGGTTTTGAGATGCACTGCAACATCACTCACATATATTTACGACATGAAAGTACTGTCCTTTGCAGTGTCATTGGAGGGGCTTTGAGGTCCTGGACACAGATATATTTTGAGCCCCCCCACCCCCGTTCAGAACATTCAGTGCTCGGTGCCCCAGGAATTAACAACCCCTGCGCAAGGGCCTCTTTCCTGAGGGGTCACACATACAACTGGGTTAGACTTTTCTCAAATGAATAATTACCAGGTGTGATAAAGTCTGTAGTCCCGGGATAAATCTTAGCAAGTAGCACCTGCTGAAATGTAATAGACGAAAAGGCATAGTAAGGAAGGCTCCATGCAAATATTGGTTTTCAAAGCATCAAAATATGGGGGTTGTGCCCCATCTCTGAGGGTTAAACTTGCAGCAGGTGATATTTACAAACCCATTAAATGTTGAATTTTGATCATATTAATTTTAACAGGTGAATTAAATACGGCCTACACCTCCAGGGCATTCGTAATTGAAGCCTCAGGGTCTCACTGTGAGTTTTGCAGGGTTTGGGTTCGGTAAAACTGCACCAGATGCACACTGATGCCTGTGTGTGGTATTTACTTGATGTGGCATCACCCCATGTGTTAACCCAATGTGAGGTGCAAAAAGTACATACTTTCCCCTGTAGGCTGTATAACTTATAAGCAAGCGTGCTTTCATTATTTAATGATGACGCTTTTGCCTTCTGGTGCAGTTGCCACTGCTCAGCCACCTCTTATTCTTAAATAAGGTGATTCGCTGTGCTACACAGCCTGACAATGTAGATAGTGTTTCTATCTCAAAATCCATTTGGGGACCTTGCACTGTGTTCATAACCACGGAAGAACTGAACAGACATGTTCTGCAAGTTCCTGTAATGGCGTTCCATCCATCTCTGCCCTTTCCAAATAAACAGAGAGAACAGAAATACGTGAGATTTTAAAAACAACTCGTTAGCATCAGATACGGTGAGAAGGGGGTCGCTGAAGGAGCCTTGGGTCCCAGGTAGACTAGATGGAGTCACTACTTTAGGGGGAGGGTTAAAGGCGAGGGCCCTATGGAGAAGCCCACTTTGCCCATTCCTGAAAATGTTAGTGGACTAATGATGAATTGGGTGATATGATATCGACTTTAAAGTGTGTATTTTGAGGGTGTGCACCCTGAATGTTGGCCCCTAGAGTAAAGTGGAATCACAGGGGCCATGGATGATATGATATTGACTTAAAAGTGTGGTTGTGCACCCTCAATATCGACCCCAGAATATCGAGGGGACACACAATTGAGGACAGAATATGAAAAAATACATATTGACAAGTCTAGATTTTCTCTAACTGTACATATATGTACCTACGCGGTATATATTCCTCAAGGTACAGATGTGGAAATAGGAATCGTAAATCTATACTCCCCTATAGGCACTTACCTTTTGATATTTTGCCCCTAAATATTCTTGTTCCACCATATTCCCGGGGCCGATTTAGAGTAGTTCAGTCTATTTTGAGGAATTTATATAAGAACTTGTTTTTCAGGGCCTTTCTCTGCGCATCCTAATATTCTCACTCTATTTAATTATTCATTTTTTTAGGACGCCTTTTTGAAATGCAGTCACAAGCTGCCATCCCTCGACAGTTTTGATGTTTGCAGGGAAGCATCCCGCCGAGCGCACGAGCGCCCGGGGACGCGAGGCATGAGTCACCCTCTCCTTCGCTTGCACTGCCAGACCGAGCCCTCTCACGCTGTCACATTACATCTAACAACCAGGGCAGCTTTTCTTTAGTCCATTTAAGAGGTTCGGCTCGAATTAGCCACTTTTCTAGGAAAACACTGCTTGTTGAGTGCCACTTAGCAAGGTGACTTCGCCAACTGAGCGGCACTGGCGCGTGGCAGATGACCATCAAGCGCCTGGATACCCTCTCGGTGATTAGGGCGCTATACAAAATCAACATAACATCACACCCGCATAGATGTCTGGCCTAAGGGGGTATTTCTCAAGACACAAAACAGTTTAAACACGTCTTTGGTGTTCCAGTACCTGCACGGTATTATGACTCTCTAAGAAGGTATAATGCCAAAGCTGTCTGTCAAGTGCAGACAAAAAAACATATGCTCTTTAATATTTATGAGACTGAGAGAGATCCTGCCCTCTTTACCCTGTTAGGTGATGATGTGCATGTGCAAAATTGTATTTGAAGACCATCTGGGCTATTTATGGCTCAATATGAACTGTCTGTCGGCAACGGAGGTTCGGATTTAGGGTCCCACCTAGTGGTGGTGCAAAAGACTTCTTGCCACCCCAAAATTTATTTTTTTGTTGTATGGGGAGCGCTCCCTGAGGCGAAATTCTATTTTTCCAAGGGTGCTGAAAATTCTTGCACCTTTGGTACCATAATAGAGATGTTTAAGGCCAGAACCGTGGTTAGCTTTGGAATTGAGTTGATTAGGGTGTGTGTCAATGGTGCTGAGATGGTAGTTGGGTTGCCAATGAGGCCCTGTACATTTACTCTTGCACACTATAGAGTGTAGTCTGTTTACAGGATTTAAAAGATCCCGTGCTTCAAAGTAAATATAGAAGTTCAGGTACTCACTAGTAAGGGTTTGTATTAGCTACTCTCCCATTAAAAGTATTGCACCAGTGCTGAGATATGCTGGTACTTCAAATTAAAGAATTACAGGTACTCAGTACCTGCCCATTTAAAGCACCCGATATTTCAAGGGAGCGTAGAAAGGGATTTTGCTGCATGGAATTTTAACTGAAGCATACTAATGCGCATGTCCAAAATAATTGATGTCTGCTCTGCCCTCTTGAAACCCAGTGGCGGCTCCTCTGCTAAGGCGGAGGAGTGTTCCCACACTGCTCGCGATCATAACAGAAGTTATTTCTGTTATAATTTTTTTTTCTGCAAGATTTGGCGGGGCTGGGACTCCTGTGATGTATGGGAGGTGTAGTGGCTACTGGCACTCCAAAGTGGGTAGGACTTCTTGGCTAGGGCCGGCCAAGCAGTCCTTCCCACTTTGCATGTTCCCCTGCATTACACAGCCTGGTGTGGAACCTGCCCACCCTCCCGTTCGCTGTCTGAGCGCCGAGCCACAGCACTCAGACCAATGTTGGGATTGGCTAAGGGGAGGGTGCCTGTGTGCTTCCTGATTCCGGCGTAGAGAGGACGAGGGACAACATAGGAGGGATGACTAAGAAGAGACGCGGTGAGGAGGTAAGTGTTTTTTTTTAAATTTGAAATTTTTGTCCCCCCGACAACCCCTGTTACCCGCCCTCCACTCCCGTTCCATGGCAGCCGCTACTGTTGAAACCTCCATGTTTGTTTTAGGAAACCGTGGCCTACTCTTATTTTCTTATGTCATTGGACGATTCCTGCATCCTAGATTGCAAACTTCTTTACATTCAACATGATTATTTAGACTCCCATAAGCCCCAATAGGTAGTTGGCTTTTATTACTTTAAAACTGAACAAACAGTTCTAAAAGCAAGAATGTTAATGACTTACCACTGACAACATTTTTCAAAAATCTGTTGCCAAAAAACTCAGTAAATATCTGGAAACCAATGGACGGTTCTCAACTGGGTTTCCGGCCTTGCTATAGTACTGAATCAGCCTTTATGGCAATTCTTTTACTCTACATAGAGGTTTTACTCTGCTGGATCTACGGGCAGCCTTTGACACAGTGGACCACAACATCCTAATCACATGCCTTTCTGAATGTGGTATTGAAGGCCCCGCTCTAAACTGGTATCTCTTTCCTTACTAACCAAGTTCAGAAAATCAGTCTTGGAGAGTTTACTACAGCCTTCTCAGGAATGCCTTCTGGAGTGCCTAAAATATCTTCTTTATCACCCTACCTCTTCAATATCTTTATAAAGTCTCTTTTACCCATCCTCAGGGTATCAGAATGCATGCTTTACTTTTGTGCTGATGACACTCAGCTTATCATTTGTGTGACCAAAAGTGACCATCCCATGACCACTCTACTGGAATGCCACAATGATATCAGTTGATGGATGATGTCTAAGTGACTAAAAATAATTCTAAACAAAACGGAGATCCTCTTAGTCAGGAATGACCACTGTCCTTGGATATCCGTTCCTTGGCACTGGGACTTGGGCTTTAGACCAATCCTAAAACCTCTGTAAGAAGTCAAAGTGATGCCAATGTAAAACTCAGCCTTCAAGTTTCCTCGGTGGTTTACGCCTGTGCTATGACCCACCACAGACGTAAACCTAATCTTTCCTTTGTGTCCGTAGACACATATCAAATAAAAAAATGTAAACCCATGAATTCATTTTTATGATAATAGTTACAAATGTCAGTAAAGGTGGGGCATTATCAAAGCCTGGGGAATCAGTGAAGCCACACTCCCTTTCTTCGCAGAAACTATGAATGTTAATCAGGGTTCGCCGCTTAGTTGTACTGCCAGTTGACTGCAAACTGTTTCACAAATTTGACAAAACCACATACTAATTGCATATCAGACCTACAGTTCCCTATACAGCTGTGTACCTTTTGTATGCTCTGGTTCTAGATTTATTTTCAAATGTTTTTCTTTGACGTCTAGATATTCTTGTATTTCTGTGATGTGCTGCACTAATTGTAATCTGAATACAAGGATGAAATGTCTTGTGCTTTGATTACAGTCATACTGTGAGATGTAACATGCTATCTAGGACCACTTTTTGTGGCTTGTTTTCCTGTAATAGAAGGTTATAGGTCGGTTCTTAAATTGATGATATCAAATGCATTGTACTAGGTGATTGTGTTTTATACATATTCTGTTTTTCTATTTAGTTTTATTGTATGGATTTTAGATGAATTTGCACTGTTTCATTGTGCTTTGTTGTATCATACTTTTTGTGGTCTATACTAAAAGTTAATTTGATTAATTGATTGCCCATCGGGCCTGTTAAAACATAGCACCTTGACATGACATACTTCCCAGCCTCCACCATTAATAGGCTTAAAGAAGTGTAGAAAGTAGTGGCCCTCCTTGTCATTTGTCCCACTGTGGTTACGCTTATTGCCAGCTGCTAGCCGGACCCAATACAAGGATCTTCGTGTGGCTGTACAGAAGGCCCAGGAAGGTCTTTGTCAATGCAAGGATGAGGGTGTCCACCTTTGGTGCCATTGCCGCTACGTGTACTAGTTGACTGGATCTTTCATTGAACCAGACACCCAAAACCTTGCCCTTCTGACAATTTCTTGGACATTCAGAGTCCATTTCCCTTTCTTGGTGAGCTTTCTTTCAAACACTACTGCGGTGGATTTGGTGGCGTCTGCCATCAGTTTTCCTCTTAACCCCCCCTCTAACCTATTGAGGTTGTGTTGGGAACCCATACTGGCACGTTAGTTTCTCACCCCGACGTCCACCTCCACAACAATTACCCACTGCTGGTAGACCCCTCCCATCTCTTTGCCCTCCCGGGAGCCGCACGGGCTAGATAGTTTTCCCCACACACCATCCCCAGAGCAGGGTGCCCAAGGGTACTTGAGGTAGCAAGGGTTGGGCGATGGGGTACACAGTGAAAACAAAGTAGTTTTTTCCTTTTGCAGCGATTTATCAGGATGATTTGGTGGCGCCTGCCATCAATTTTCATCATAACACACCTCCAACCTATTAAGGTTGTTGTTGGGCACCTATGCTGGTCCTGTCAAACTTGTCCGGTAATTGCATCTATTCCTGGACCTAAATCTGAGCCCAGCTAAAAACCCAACCATAGCCCTGGACGTAAGCTGAGCCCTGATTCTCATACGAGCTCTGAAAGTAACACTAGCCTTCAACCGAACCCTAGTCCTAGATGTAAACTTTTATGCTAAGTCATTGCCAACAACTATATAATATCATACCATATAAGTGTAGACCATATCATGATAAAATATATAGGATATCCTGAAAAACAGTATATTTGGTACCATGTTTTGAAAATTATGCATATATAGATCGATGTCCTGGACCTCAGTATTGTGTAACTTCTGATATTCAGGCAGCAGACATGATGAAAGACGGGGAGAGGAAAACACAAGTAGATGCCTGATCAAACTACTGAAATCTCATATAATCAAAATCTCAACCACCTCATACATACAATTCTACAAATGCTTCCTATATACTAACAAAGTTGTTTAACTTAGCCACCCTATTGTACATTCATTTGCAGAAGCCACCAGCTCAATTTGTTCAAGCAGCCACTCGGTAGCTGTTCTTGAGGCACTCTTAGAAGTGCCAAATTATGATTAATTTGAATTTTGCTTCCATTTATTCTTTATTGACAAAAGATATTCCTATGACTTGGAAAGCCAAGGGTAAGACTGTCACCCTAACAAAAGTTTACATTGCTACCATACTTTGTTTTAAGCCACGTCAATTCTGCATATGACATTTTACCAAAAGGATCTTGCTCCGCTGCAGTTGTACATCATTGCACCACAGTTCAGTTGCCTTCTTGTGCCGCTCCAATACCTATCATCTTCTTGAAATCCAATCTTAGTTGATTTAACTGGAGTTCATTACTTTCTCCAATTCACATTCAGATGTATTTGTTGTGGTACCAGATCTGAATGCGTCTTAAATTCAATTTAAAGACAAGGACCTTAAAAATTATCCCCTCAGCAAAGTCCCTTGCTTTCAAACGGCAAGCTAATTCACCCTGAGATGGCCAAAAACACCAGCTTCCAAGTCAAACTTCTCCCTAGACTCAATGTATTTCTTCCATAACAAACCATAGGTTGTTAGTCCAAGTTGCAATCTTCTTGTGTATCTGCTATGGAATTGTACTATTGACTGACCTTCCCAAGTCTTTTCTCACTCTGTACAAAGTGTCCCTCCTTGCAGCAGTCGAAGTGTCTTATATGTGAAACTTTATAAAAAGAAAGATAAAGAAAAAAAGAAAACAAAGACAAAAATCACAACCTTCATTTCTGGTTATTTTTGTGGTGCATCTCTACGTTTCATACTGTCCTTTGAGTTCATGTAAATTCATTTTTCAATGCTCCTAGCAGCACAATCTGAAAGAAATATCACAATCTTACTATTTTTGTTATATTATTCCCCACAAAGTGAAATTAGTAAGATTCTATCTATTGAAAGCCTTCTTAATATTTTTGAAAATATCACTGAAAGTTTCCCCTTTTCGTTCTAATATCTATACATAAATGAATTTTCTAAATGGAATTTTAAGATGTTCCATCAACCATTTGGAAAATCCTCCTATCTCTATTTCCATGAAAGAGCAACTTGAAATTGGAAAGTCCAATCTTTTGCCAAGGCTCAATTTTGAGGTAGTTTCAAAGAATTGCAGCATAATAATGGTTGTACTGCCTTCCACGCTTACATATTTTTCACCAAGTAAAACATGTTGCAAGCTTAAATGATGAGTAAATATGTATTAGCTTTTGTAACTTTTTGTTTTTTCTTTGCAGGAATGGAGATAAACTCATACGTAAGGACTGTGAGAGGAAAAAGTACGCGGAGGTAATGTGACTGCCCAACAACTTGTGAGTTTGCTTAGTTCTGCGTGGCCCACTCAGCAAACTCCACAGTCCCGACCCGGTCCCACTGAAATTAATGATGGGCCCATTTCAGATCAATGCATGTCGCCCCCCCCCTGAATATCCCTGGCTATATTCCAACGGCAGTGGGTGAGTCACACAAATACCAACAAAAAGATAGAACAACATGAAGCGAAGAAACTGCAAAGGACAGGATGTTATGTTATGTTATGTTATGTTATATTTAATTTATACAACACACGGCTACTCGAAAGTGTCCCGGGGCTAGATTACAATTGTGTTACTTCATTGTAGAAACCTACCAAGTGAAAGGCTGGAGGTCACAATGAGAACCAGGATATCCAAAAAAAGAACTATTACCAGCACAGTGTGTGCACCTGGAGTGGGAAACAAAGTATAACGTGATTGCTTCCAGTCTGCTTTTAGCTGATGCTGCAGGCTCCAGGCTCTCTCTGCTTTGAGAAACGGGCCCACAAAGGAGGTGAGACCCCATTTTGAATGTAAGTAATAAAATCACTTGATGTTCTCTCCCACCGTTAACCCTTATCTAGTGAATTGCACAATTGTGCCATACATGTGGATTTTTTGCATTTTTTACTTCACCTTGAAAGCGTAAAATCCCACCAGTCCTAAAGATGAAGCTCAACATGTGTAATTTATGTTTCAGTGTTTTTGAGCATTTACATATGAGAGCCTGCCTGCTGGAGGGAGTTGCTGAGAGATGATGCCTAAAAAGAGCCCACTTTCTGGGTGACACTTTCCTGCCCTGAGACGTTGCTGGGTCTGGGGCAAAATAATGTATTTAATGAGCTCGCATCCGCTGATCTATGGCTCTAATTAATAAAAAAACACGGGCCCTCTGTTGTAGGCCAGGGCCTGGGCATTTATGTTCAATGGGAAGGGGGAGTGTGGCCCCAGCATCAAGGCTTTTCCAGGCCCAGGGGATACGATACCCCAGGGTCGCATTTTATTAAAAGGGAAGCGGGCCCACAGCCCCACTCCCTGAGCCTCTTTGAGACCCTGGGGACAGCTGTTTGTCAGCGGAGTAAAGAGCCAGTCCACAGAAGTCTCAGGGGAATTATCCAGGGTCCCTTCACAGGTCCATTCCAACAACTGCATCTTTCAGGGTATAAGGAGGTCAGCACCACTGGCCCTGGAAAGACCCATCCTACTCTTGGAGAGTAGCTGGAGGCAAAGTCCCAAAGTCTGTCCTTGCAGGGGCATCAGGTGGCTTCTCCGTCCTGCTGGGCATTCTTTTATTGTCTTTCCTCACAGGTTCAGTGTCGTCTTATCTGTCTCTCCCTTGTGCAGGAGATTTTAAGTGGGGGTGGAAAGTTCTGGCAGTCAGGGAACCCTGGCCAATCCTATGGTGCCACATCATCACTCCAACTTAGTCTCAACCCTCCTGCACAGCATTTTCATGAAACAAGTTAAGGAACTGTGTTGTTTCAGAACGTGTTGTTTATCACATTGAAAATGCGCTTGTTCTCTTGTTTGTACATTGATAGATTTACAAAAACAATAACTTTATTTAAAAAAGAGAGAAGGAAAATAAGGGAATAACAACATAAATGAATTGTTAGTTGTAACATTCAAATTCGGTTTTGAATTCACAGAAGTGAAAAATAAATATTTGTCATTTATTTCCGGCTTATTTGAGAGTTGAGCCCTCTTGCCTGTAAAGAAATTTCTTCTGTGTGCACTTACTTAGTGCTTCCCTAGTGGACTGCAGTGTCTGGCCACTGAACTGAATGCAGGTATCCCTTCATTTACTTTGGACTACATTTGTATCTTTTAACTAGGTTTGGCCATTTCAGTTATTTTCATAATTGATGTATTCATGCTTTGTTGGCTGTTCGGACAGGCCACATGCACTTTCTTTTTAGGTCGAGCATTCGAGACCTCTTGTATATACTTTAGTATATATACTTTAGTATATACTTTAGTATATACTTATATCTGTATGTACTTTGTGGGCTCTGGAGATCAGCCCTAGGACTTGACTGCTTCCGCTTAGGGACTTTTTTTTCTGTTCAACTCTCTCTGTGTACCTGTCTTTATAGAACATGACCAGCAGAGGTCAGTAAAATACCAGAATTGCTTTCTGCTGAGGGACTTTATTTTTTTATTTTCTTCTGGCAACAGCCTCTATTTAACTTTCTTGATAGAAAACGACCAGCAAAGGTCAGTAAAATACTAGATTCACTTTAGCATTCTCTAGATTCCAGTCCATAGAAATTGACTTCCACGAGCACCCGTAGACAATAATATAATTTTTAAAATCTTTTATTTTCAGTGATATGACCACCGAAGGCCCTGCTTTTATATTAAAAACAGAGCTTTGGACTATACCATTTCCCGCTGAAAGGCAATATTTCTCTTCATGTGAGACCATACCTGGCGTGTCACGAAGGTTGGTGCTTACTTTCCCTCCATGTTAAAGAACAGTAGATGTTTCAGCACAAAGGCTAATGTGCTGCATAGCTAAATACATATAGGGTCCCAAAGGTGAGACCGATTGCATTGCAAATGCTTGTTCTTGCTGTTGTCTATCAAGCTACCAAGGAGGAGACAAGTTATTCCGTACATAAAAAAATGTACCTCTATGGGTCAGGGAATTTGGGACACTGGAAGCAGCAGTGTGACCTCTCTTGCACTTACTCTAGCATTCTGGATCGCTGCACCAATGAACACATAATATTTCATTGCTAAAAGCATTGGATGTATTTTGGCTATTGATGTTGAAAATGTACACGCATGTCCTTGTTCTAGATAGGGTGGAAGCAGTGATTAATAAAAAGAAGTGAAAAAGTATATATATTTCATTGCTCAGAGAGCAAACTCATAAGTGCATTAAGGGGCATATGTATAAGAAACTGGTGGAGCGCTGTGTTACGCCAAAATTGGTAACGCCGCGCTCCGACAGTTTCAAAACGCAGGGATGCGCCATATTTATAAGAATGCTGCGAACCTCTGTGTTAACACTTGCGCTGGTGCTAAAAAAGCTGCCTAGCGTCAGAGCAGGCACCACAGTGCCATTTTGCTAGGGTGCTTGCACTGCAGGCGTGATTGTTTATGTGCAGAAAGGGACACTTTCCTGCACATAAACAATCTTTCCAGACGATTTGATCTATCCACGTGTGCTGCAGAATTCAAAACACATGGAAAGAGCAAAATATGAGGAGAAGTAAAACATTTCTCCTCGTATCGCCTGCTAAAGACCAGGGATTCCCTGGTGGTATTTTTGGCGCTGCCCCATACCTCGCAAATATGGGGAAAAGCAATGGGTGTTGCAGCGGAATGCCCACTGCAACACCCGTTGCACGCCCCTTTCACGCTATGTGTTGCGTAAATAGGGGCATTATTTACAAGATGCCGTTAAGCCAGATTAAGTGTCTTAACGCTGCCTTGTAAATAAGGCAAAGGACTTAACGCCACCAGAACATTAGAAAAAGTGACGTTCTGGTGGCGTTAACTCCTTGTATATATGCCCCTTACTTTTAAGATGTGCAAATACTTAATGTATGTTAAAAATCAATTCATGCCTATCAAATACATTTTTCTGATTAATGCTCCAAAAATGCAAAAATACAAGCATTAGCACTGAGGATGCTAAAAATAATTTGTGGGAAAGTTGGAGTTTTTACAAAAGCTAAAATAAACCACTAGTCCTCATGTATGCTTTCTGCAGACATGAATCTCAATACTTCCTAACTTATTGCAAATCGTTGTTGGAAGGTGAGTAGAAAAGCATGTATTTTCACTCAACGATTACTCAAGAGCTGGGAGCACAGCATACTGCTTGCGCTTTACTGTGCAATATAATAGTTATGCTTTGTGAGCGGTAGTCTTTATCTAGTGATTCTAATCGCAATTTCAAGTGCTCTATTGTGAATAACTTGTAGATTTCTGGGCAGGCGTGGTTCATGGTTCTCCGGGCACTTTTTCTCAGGCACCTGTCTCATCTGTCCTCATTTCTGCAGCAACACCTGCAGATATCTAGGATTAAAAAGTTGGGAGGGGAGTTCAAATAAGCTATGGCCATAATGTGTAAACAAACAACCTTTTTAACCCCTTCGCTGCGGCGCGAATTCTGCCGCAGCGCTAGGGGGGTGAGAGGTGAGCGCGGCGCCGCCATGCTCATGACGGAACCACGCCGCCATGAGTCACGGGCGAGCTGTGCTCATGACGGCGTGGTTCCGTCACGACTCCGCCCACTCTCTATTTCGCCCGCACAGGCGGGGAATTAGAGCCGCGTGGGAGGAGCGGCCGCCAACGGCCGCAGCATGACGGAACCACGCCGTCATGAGCACACGCCACCCGTGGCTCATGACGGCGTGGTTCCGTCATGAGCGTACAAGGGGTTAACAGTTGTGGCCTAGATAACTGAAGGTTTGGCCTAATAAATGCTGGCTAAAGTCCTGTACTAAATACATTTGTAAACAAAACCCTTCTTTGCAGGGAGAATCGAAACTATCAGGCAATAGCATATCTGTGCAAAGGTACATCTACCATATGAGCCCATCAGCACTTGCACAACTGTGCTCACTGACTTGTCACTTTCCTAGATTTAGAAATCAGGAAATAATAGCATTTTGGACGACAAAGCAGACCATTTTCAGTCTGAAGACTGCATGCACCTTGGACAGGCCTCCTGTAGCTGGTAAGCTGAGGGTCCGACCCTGCAGACCACTCATGAGGCACACGGTTGACTGCATTAGTTTGTTGCAGTGGTTTACAATCAACAGGCTAGCTGTATGAGGTACAGTATTTATTTATTTGTGTAATGTCTGGAGCCCTCAAGCTACAGGCATATGCAGAAATTGCAAGCTGGCTTTGAATCTCCTAGAAAGCACACACGCTGTTATCGTAGGAAAGCAGAGTTTAAAGTAGTGTAAACATGCATTGCTCCTACATTTCTACGTTACGGTGAAGGCTGAAATCAAATTGATGATTGCTGGATTCAATCATAGTAATCAATTAATTTTTTTGTATTTTCGTTAGTCAGTGCACTCCAAAGTAAAGTCCAAAAGGCCAAAACAAGAAATCCAATCTTAAAACGTCCTTGGTACTTCTAGTATGTAGTGTGTGGCTATCTGTTTCTGGCCGTGCAAGCTTGCACTTTAAAGACAAAATAGACACACTGTGTAAAAAAGACTTTTCATAACTTTTTATGTTTAACTGATTTCTGCGTTTGCAATGTCAAAAGTACTGCATAATTGTGGTACACTGAAGTCTCCATATAAAGCATAAGCTTGCAGGCATGGAAAAGGAAGCCTGCCTCACGTTGAAATGTTTTCTGCATAGGCAGAACATTTTGTGTTTGTGGTTCTCAAGTATATATATATATATATATATATATATATATATATATATATATATATATATATATATATATATATTGTAATGTCATTTGAGATGTCATCAGTGATGTCATCGGTGATGTGACTGACCATGTCATGAATGATGTAATATGTGACGTCATCAGCAGTGCATTGCAGGGGTGCAAGTTATAGTTAGCTCAACCAACTATAACAGCCAAATTTCACAGATTTTTGTACGAGTGAAATGTCCAACTAACTATAACGTTCCTGAAACCTGTGGTTTTTTCAGTGAATTTCTAAGGTTTTTTAAATGCTAATTTCTAACTATAACGTCCCTGAAACCTATGGTTTTTTCAGTGAATTTCAAAGGTTTTTTAAATGCTAATTTCTAACTATAACATCCCTGAAACCTATGATTTTTTCAGTGAATTTCAAAGGTTTTTTTAAATGCTAATTTCTAACTATAACATAGCCATCACGTTTGCAGAGTGGTGGAGAAAGGTGAGCGTGGCCTCCAAACACCTTTTAGCAATCCCACTGTGTGGGATTTACTGAAGGTAACAGGAGGAGTAGTTAGCCCCCAACGTCAACCTTGGGGGACAACTACCCTTTTTATTAACTCCAGTAAGTCCCACACAGCAGGATTGCTAGCTTGTTATATCAGGTCCGCCCCCTCCCTGCACCACTGTGCAAATGTGCCCCCTGGCACGTTGTAAGTTGGGGGATTAAGTCCCCTTGAATCCTGAAGGTCCCTGGGGACAACTAGCCCATCAGTTACCGCCAGTAAGTGCCACAGAGCTGCGTAGCAGAGAGATGTTCCGAGGCCATGCCCCTTTTTACACCACACTTCAAACGCGGCTTCTGGCACACTGCTGCTCGGAGGATGAAGTCCACTTGTGTCCTGAGGTCCTCAGGACACAAGAGGACCTCATCGCCCCACCACCAGTGCACCAGAAGCAGCGTTTGTAGAGTGGTGTAAAAAGGGGCGTGGCCTCAGACCGCTTCTCTGCAACACCCCAGGGAGGTGGCGGGCCCCCGCTATATAATTTGGGCATGCCCCTGGGACCTGGCCCACCCGGGGGCTTAACAATAACGAACGCTGGTGCTTCGTTTTTTTTTATTTTCTTGGCCGGATTCGCGACCTCAGTGTGAATTCAGCCAATTAAAAAAAGAAAAATGCTTTTTTTTTGGACTGGGGGTCTTTGTGGGACCCCCTGAGCAGGCCTAGGGGGTCAGGATGTTTCTGCCCTGCCCCCTTTTTTCATTTTTCACTTTGTTTCACCCTTTTTCTTGTGACTCGGTTACCGAGTCACAAGATGGCTGCCAACACTTCCTGGTGTGGAGTGTTGGCATGTGAAAAAGAACAAAGAAGGGAGTGGAGAGGTACCACTCAACGAGTGGTGGAGGTGGATACTTCCTCCCAGTCAAACGCACATAAACATAGGGATCCACCCATGGGTATAGTGTGTCAAGAAACTCCCACTTACACAAAATGTATCCCACAGTCGTGGAGAATACACATCAGTTGTTTAAATACCCCTCACACACCAAAAGGGCCCTTGGTGTCATGCTTCATCATAGGGGTCTTCCCGCCCCTCTACGGGACGGGGCGTGCTGCGACCTACGTTTGCGTGGGAGCACTGTTATTACTGAGACGACTATGTGTGATGCAAGGGTGTGAGAGGAAGGGTCAGGAGTGGATGGATATAATAGGTCTTATATAATCCTATTGACTTGCTGTAAAGAGATAAAATAACCTCATGAGCTCATGGACCGAGTGGTGGAAGTGCCAAATTGGCTACAACTTCCTGGAACAATGTCCTGCCAAATGAACCACCCCGGTCGGCTCCGTCGAGGGAGCCGACCGGGGTGGTTCATTTTTCATTCATCCATTCACTATTCCTCCTTTTTTTTTACACATCACAGTGAGTTTTAGGAAGGAATCCTTAAGGTCCTGACGAAGAAGCATGGGGCAGCTTCGAAACATGTCAACACCACTAGGAGGCGTAGCTCATTGAGGCATACACCCTCCTCCCCCTCACCTTTTTACTAATACCAGCTCCAACAGCAGAATAAAATTTCCTTAGACCAGAGAGCCAGGTATCTTTTAATTCACTTTTCCATCCACTCCTGACCCTTCCTCTCACACCCTTGCATCACACATAGTCGTCTCAGTAATAACTAGGGGTGGGCGGAATTGCGTTACGCAAATCTCCGCGAAACGGAAAAAAATCTCCGCGAACACGCAGAAATTCCGCGAACACGCGGAATTGCTTGTTCGCGATGCTTTTTTCCTGTTCACAATTGCTGTTTGCGTGCTCGGGGAGAAATATCTTGCGAACACGCATTTTGAGATCGCGAACAAGCAAAAATTTCGCGAAATCGCGGAAAGCAGACTTTTTAGCAATTTCGCGTTCTCCGCGGAACGCGAAATTACGCAAATTCCGCGAGCGGAACGGAATTTACCGCCCAGGCCTAGTAATAACAGTGCTCCCACGCAAACGTAGGTCGCAGCACGCCCCGTCCCGTAGAGGGGCGGGAAGACCCCTATGATGAAGCATGACACCCAGGGCCCTTTTGGTGTGTGAGGGGTATTTAAACAACTGATGTGTATTCTCCACGACTGTGGGATACATTTTGTGTAAGTGGGAGTTTCTTGACACACTATACCCATGGGTGGATCCCTATGTTTATGTGTGGAGTGTTGGCAGCCAATCAGAGTGAAGCTCGTGCCCGGAAAGGTTCGCGAACCCTCCTCAGTGCTCAGATGTTGATATTTTTCTTTTTTAAATATCTCAGGAACTACTGAAAGGATTTACACCATTTAACAAAAAGGGCGCACTCTAAACTAAGACCTACCTTTTTGCCAAATGTAGTGTAATTCCGTTCAGCAGGTCGGGCTGTAGCCTGTAATAAAGTTTCCTATGGAAAATAACATGGAGAAAACACGCTTATGGACCCCCCTTTTTTCTCGGCCCCCGCTTGACAAATCTCCACGAAACTTTCAACACACAAACTGAGCGGTCCGGCCCTATTGGTTGGACAAGTTCACGAATATTCGTCAAACAGCGCCAAAGATATTGGCAAATCAAAAAACGCTTTTCCTATGGAAACTAGGTCCTAACTATAACTACCTACTGGTGACCGCTAGTAGGTAATATATATATATGCACAAATCTATCTATCTATCTATCTATCTATCTATCTATCTATCTATCTATCTATCTATCTATGAGAGAGACTTCAGTTTACCATGATTGTATAGAATCACATAAATTTCAAATGTAATCAATAAAAGCATTATCTATATATAAACACACACACACACACATATTTATCTACATACATACATATATATGCATATAGAATATATATGCATATATTCTATACACATATATATAGATGTGATGACTCTATTGTCAATATGGAAACTATGTTAAATACATTAGGCAGTGACAGAGATACTCCAAATGGAAGTGGTTTTAAACCACCGTCTCATGTTATCCCGTTATTACCCCACGATAACATAGATTTTTTTAATGAAATGGTAATCTAGAAATTAATATTTACGAGGGATAATAAAGCTCAGTCAGGTGACAATCATCTCTGTCACAACGGAAAGTATTGGAAACCTTAATAAATGACACCTCAAAAGTAATAAATAATTCAGACAAGAAGGTAACATGGTAATTATGGATACCCCCATGTATGAAAGTGAAATTATGAGACACCTTTCACAAGAGGAATGTTATGAAGTCATCACTATTGAGGTTTATAAGGCTTCGGTGCATATATACCATGAGAGTCTGAACAAGTAGAGAGACTTGGGGTTTTTGGATCTAGATGAATTTGTTTTTTAAGATTGGATTACACCAAGCTTCTTGCCTTTTATGTGTTACATAAGGTACACAAGAGTTTAACAAACCCACCAGGTAGGCCAATAATCTCCTCAAATAACAGGTTCTTGAAGAATACGGCAATTTACATTGATTCCTTTCTCTCACCTTTTGTAGAAACCCTCCCAACTTATTGCAAGGATAGTGGAGATTTTTGGACAAAAATTGAGGATATTATTTGGTCAGACACATTCCTATGATTACTATTGATGTCCTTAGCTTATATAAGTGTATCGATCATGAATTCAAAGTCAACGCCTGTGCATCTTTTTTAAAAACCAGACCAGCATATTTTTTTAGAGCATAGTAAAATGCTCATTGAATTGATTCAATATTGTCTAAAGGAAAACATTTTTGGACATGATGGCACCTTTAGCAGTCAAAAGATGGGGACTACCATGGGCACTTGCTTTGCCCCCAGTTTCGCCAATTTGGTGATGGGCTGGTGTGAGAAGCAGATGGCCTGGGCAGATGACATTCAGGAGTTCCTTGACAATGTTTTAATTTGGACTAGATATATTGACGATGACATGTTTATCCTATGTTCCGGGTCTGAAGAAAAGGCATGTGAATATGTGAGGAAATTGAATCAAAATAGGTACAACTTAAGGTTCACAGTGACTATGAGTACCCGGAATATTATATTCTTAGATATGCATCCTAAGGTAGAAGAAGGCAAACTACACATTTCGATACACCGCAAAATCACTGCAGGTAAAAACACTTTGCACTTTACCAGTGAACATCTCTGTATAAACATCAGAACTGGACCAGACTCCTTGGCTCTTGCAAGATAAACATACTGCACCACTGATACACTGAGTGTTTACCATAATGCACCTGTTGCTAGAGTGAATCTTGGCATTTTTCTACTTTTGTAGACGGTTACCATTAGCGTGAAATCCTTGTAGAAGAAAATACTGCATGCATGCAATTTATGTTGATGTGAGATAAACGAGTAACCTTAGTCTTATGTTCTGAAAAAGAGCTGTCACTCTTGAGAGACTGCAGAACATTCAAGAGAGAGCTTCTATTTGATGAGCCAAGCTCTATGACTATACCTGATGATGTCTCTTCTGTGCCTTGTCTGATATCCGCATTCCCATTTTTCTCTCTTCAGCGTTAGAGTTGAGCATAGTCACCTCAACTCTGAAATTGTTTAGCACCACTGAATGTCAGTATGTGATAAGTAAATAATAATGACTACCTGTTGTGTAGCCTCTGGTACAGTCCACATGGGGTGTCCAACCCTGCTGTGCATAGCCAAAGGCCAAGTGTAGTGAGGGCTGGGCGCCTGTGGCATGCTGAGAGCAGGGCCAGTACAGGGTCAAAGAGCATGTGCCATGGGAGTTGTCTTCCCGCTGCAAGTTGTGTGGAGGGGCAGACCGAAGGCCAGTCCCTACTGTCAATTCCAGCTATGCAAGGCCAGATGCCTTGTGTAGCCAGGGTTGGCTAACCCAATAGGTAGTGGCCACTGGTGAGCTCTGAAAGCGGTGGAGTGTAAAACTTGGCTTAAATTCCAGCAATGAGGGTGAACCTGACTTCCATACATAGGGGTCAGGGTGTGTACTCCCCCACACCCGAAAAACGTTATGGAAAACAAATTGGCACATTGTGCATTTTACTGCGCAATTGTCTCCAAAATTTTCTCAAAAGTCACATGCTTTGAAAGTATAGTCATTAAATATTCTAGGCCTTTCATGATGTGCCGTACCAATGAAACCTGATGCTGCCAAGGAGTTGACCCCATTTTTTTCAAAACATTCAATGAGTTTAACCATATGTCAAAAATGACCTCTATTGTGCCAGAGACAGCATTTAGTCATGAGTGCCACCTTATGACAACCATTACATGCAATAAGCCAGTGCCAAAATGTTGCCTCTTATGTGGTTCATTTGCAATCAGTAACCCTTATGTCAAAAACAAGCTCTACCATGTCAGGACCAGCACTTTGACATGGTTGGCTCCCTCCCATATTTAATGGTTGCCCTCCCAGCTGCCAATAACTGCCTGCAGTGTGAGAGCACTAGCAATTATGCATGGGTGCCCCATATGCCAAGAATTACCTCCAGTACGCCAGTGTGAGTACTTTACCACAAGTCTCTGTTTTGCTAAGAATTACCATCAGTATGTCAGATCCAGCATTGTAGCATGGTGTACCATATGGCAAGTAATGCTTCTAGTCCACCAGTACCAAGTAAAATCTGTAGTATGCTAGTACCAAACATTACTCTAGCATGCCAGTTACACATATTACTTCTAGTATGCCAGTTTCAAGCATTACCTCTAGCATTCAAGTGTTAGTATTTTCACATGTGGTTAAGCTAAGAAATGTGCCAGCATTTTGTAATGGGTGTCTCTGTAAGCAAAGTATTAACGTCAGTATGCCAGGGACAACTGGAAACTCACAAGCACAACACCACATTCTCACTCACTCCTCTTTTACATTCACTCAGTCACACTCACTCATTCTCACTTGCATTCCCTCACTCACACACTATAGCACTCTCACTCATTTTTCACTCATTCTTACTATTCTCACTCATTTACTGTCACCTAGCTTCACTTACTTTCTATCTCTGCTCTCATTCACACTTGCTGTGCTCACTCTTACTCTCACTTACTCATTTATTCACCTTTAGTTACTATTGTTCACACTTACAATCACTTCTACTCTCATCATACTTACACTTGCTTGCACTCACTCATTCACACTCACAGTTACACTCACTCATTCACTCCCAGTCACTCTCAAACATTCATTCTTACTTGCTGTTATTCATTTGCACTTACTCTCACTCATACTCACTATCATTAGCCCTCACTCTAACTCTCAATCATTCATTCATTCTAACTCATTGGACTTACTCTTATACTCACTCACTCATTCTCACTCACTTTAATTTGCACCTACTCTTATTCCCATTCATGCTAACTCACTCTGTCACTTGCACTCACTTTTACTCATTCTCACACCCACACTCAGTTGCACTTACTTTCACATTTCACTCATTCATTCTCACATAAACTCAGTCTTAGTATTAAATACTCTTTCTAATTCACTTTGGCTCACTAATCCACTCACTGTCACTCCATTACTTACTCCTTTACACACACACACACACATACACACCCCCCCACACACACACATGCACACGCATACACACACTCACTGACACACACACATATCCACACACACATGGACACAGTCACAAATACCAATGCTCTCACTCACAGAGACACACCCTCACCCACACGCATGCACACAGCATTTAAGATAATATTTTTACTTACTTGTTGCCTGTATAGGTCCTGTTTGGGCTCCTGCTGCTCCATTTACTTCTTGGTCAACCACAGCTTCTTCTCGCTTCAATTAGCAGTGAAACATAAAACTGGTAACTCAAACCTGCACAGTCACAGGTGTTGAATAAACTGAGTCCTTGGCTCAGCTCTATAAGGGCTGAATGTGAAAGACCTGTTATTCTAGCCCTGTAGACCCCACACAATACATTTTTAAGTTGGTATCAATGTGTTTGGGTTACTAATAGGGAGCAGTATTAATTCAAATGATCGTTCATTAGGGTTAACACAATCAAGATCACTAAAAACGGAATGTGTATATAAACATACTTATTCTAAAATAGTTATTTTAACATGCCGGGATCTAGTGCACATAATATTGGCAACATCAGAGAAGATAAAAAGCAACTAAGCTTTTCAATAATAGTGAAACAGGGAAAATGGTTGCATCACAATAGCCATTAAAACCCTCTCTGTCATATATCTAAGTGCTATGCTAGTTCTAGCAGATGAATAAATAATATGCCTGAATTTGGAGGTGGTGGGAATTACCTGGACAATAGGATTTGTTGTCTGTTTGGGATAACTTGTCAGCTAATTCGAGCCCAAGGCAAACAGCTTGGAGATTGTGTCTGTGCCAGAACACAATCTTGACACCAGTCCCTGAAGGCAGAATGGAATTCTTCTTAGAGCCTCTGAGAGTCTTGCGGGAGCCTTCTTTGGTTGAGAGGGAATCTGGTGCTGTGCTCATCTGGATTTCCGTCTGTGACCTGGGTGAAGTTTCTCTCCAGAGAAGTGGTCAAATGCCATCCCTTTTTTAATGTCTTATCTAAGATGGAATTTTACCTTAGGAATGACCTGATATAATCAGTGTATGTACTAATAAGGTTAAAATACGTCAATATAGACTACATTGTTTGGGTTATGGTTGTTATTTGACCATGAGAAAAGGCACCAGTTCCAGACTGATGTGGCACTGTTTTTTTTTCAATATCATTGATGGGAGGATATGACAAATTTAGACGTCAGAAGTATGTGACAGATTTACAGTTCCTTAGGAAAATAAAGGCCACCATTTTTTAGACCCGCCCTTTGCTAGCCAGGCCTATGACAAAATGGAGTCTTCTATTATGTGTTCAAGAGCCTTACACTAAAATAAATAATCCTAAGAGCATGTGATTAAGATAAGCAAAACAATTGAATTATGGAGGGAAACAGTCATAAGATTTATGATGTTCCTTGAACAATTTATAACCGAAATAATCACTAAATCATCGCTAAACATGATTTTGATTGATCTTGCTCATCAGACATTCATTATACATTTATATTACGTAACGAAGAGAAATCTGAGATCCTTCTCTAAGGCAACTTTCCCCCTGATTTCAGAAATATGATTTGGCCTCCTGGATTTCCCTTTCCTTCTTCTAATGGGATATCCGCTAAAAATCTAGGAGTGTGATTTGAGGATAACCTCTCTTTTTCTGTTCAGGTGAAAAAGATTTCATGTTGCTGTTTTGGCATCCTTAAAACATTCAGGAGTTTTCTCCCTCTCCTCCCTAGGTCTGCCAAAGAGACGGTTATTCGGGCATTGGTTCTGTCTCGCTTGGATTACGCTAATGCCCTGTATATTGGCATCCCAGGTTATTCTATGAATAGACTTCAGGTGATCCAGAACGCGGTCATCAGGCTGCTTTTGGGAATCGCTAGGAGGAGTAGTGTGCATGATCATCTCTGCGCCCTGCACTGGATGCCCGTGGCGGAGAGGGTCAAATTTAAATCACTGGTAATTGCTCACCACGCACTTTACAATCAAGGGCCCACCTATTTACAGAAACGGTTCTCTTTTTATGTCCCGCTCAGACAACTGCGGTCTTCTGCCCTCTTGTTGGCGAGGGTGCCTCGCTTCTCCCGTCACAAACTGGGTGGCTGCTTTGTTGCTGTTAAGGCCTCTCAGGCTTGGAATGCCCTGCCATTCTTTTTGCGTAATACTCAAAACCCGTTAGTATTTAAGAAATTATTAAAAACTCATTTGTTCCCGTAATTGCTGACTACTAAGTCAGAAACTCCTCTTGGCTCCGTGCTGGGACACTCTTTGGAGTAGCTATTGCACGCTATAAAAGGATTTAACATAACATAACATAACATTTACAGAATAAAGGCACATGCCAGAAATGTGCATTTGATGAAATAACAATTCATCAATTGTTACATATTCAATAACACATCCTCAAACTGAAATGAAAAAGAGGTCTCTGCGCTGGAAGGCACGATCCTTACAACACAGGTAGCAGGTTTAAGTCTCCCCTTTTTCACCCCACCCTTTCCCAATTCTTTGATGAACTGGGAAAGAGTGAGGTAACAGGCCGATTGGTGTGTTACCCCAGGCACAGCAGTGCTTGAGTCTACAATACCTGGGGCTACCTTTAGCTGTAATGCTTCAGCACATCACAGATGTTATGTTATAGCAATTTATTAAGCGCACGAATACCAAAAGGTTTTCTTGGCACTGGCTATCCTGAGCAATAGAGCACCTAGCCCTAGTTAATGAATAACCAGGTTTTGAGATCCTTCCTGAAGGCTGCTGTTCAAATGGGCAGGGCTCTTACGATGTGGCTTGGTAAGGTGTTCCACAGTTTGATGGATCCTGAAATGAAGCGCCCCCCAAGTTTGTATTTTGGATTCTGGGAAGCAGAATGAGATTTTTCACAGGCGACTGACTAAGGAACTGAGGTCCTATATTGTGTAGCGCCTTATAGGTGATGCGTAGGGCCTTGAAATTAATCCGACTTCTTACGGGAAGCCAATGAAGGTTTTTAATACCCTTGGCCACAGAATGGAACTTAGGGATGCCTAGGATGAATCTGGCTGCCACATTCTGCACAGTTTTAAGCTTATTAAGATGTTGTGAGAGAGAGATGGAGAGGCAGTGAGGCATTCCAGGCCCCTGAGATTTACGGCACGAGCTCTGGACAATCTGTCTGGTGGCCGGTACACACCTGCACCATCCATTAGAGTCTGATCATGTCACCGGCTGCTGCTGAACCCAAAGATCGCAATTTTCTAAATTATACTAACAGTGAATGACAAGATATTTTCCACTCTTGGTATAATAAGAATTGACCAGAAAATAAGGACGGTATGACTCTTAGCCACACACTGCAAGCCGCCACTGCCAGTGGGGTTGGTGCGCTTGCTTATGTGTGCAGATCTGAAGCTGAATGTAGTGTAGAATCAAATGAATCCTAGAAATAGCTATAAATAAGATCACTTCGCTGGACATCTTTAGATATCATGTGTCCAGTCATGTCCCTGATAACATTAATGGGAAGGCCACATGTCATGCCACTAGGCAGATCATCTATGGCATTTGCAAAGGCATGTGCTACATCAGGGGTGAGGTCATGAGCATTGCATTGGATGTGCAATTTATGGTTTGCCTTGCAGGTGTCCCTATGGTAAGCATTTTATCAGACACTTACTGAAACATGAAATTAACTTTGAGTGGTGTAAGCAAAGAATACACCGGGTTTTCTAAACATGTTTTTCTCTGTGGTAACAGGTATGGAATGAGCTATTACTATGACCACAGACACATGGAATTCAAAGGTATTTTCGTGTTATTTTATTCAATGTTTGCCTTGAATTGTTACCGGCTCTCTTTAAACCTTATGGTGCTTATTTACAAGCCCCTTGCACCACTTGTACGTCACTTTTTCCCCATATTAAAAGTGACGCACCGGTGGCGCAAGGGGCTAGTAAATATGCTTCTTAATATATTATTCATTGGTGTAACAAGATTTTTACCATTCCATAAATTAAGTACATTTGTATGTAGCCCTTACTGTTTTTTCTCTCTGCTTTTATTTGCTTTATGTGGGCCGTGTACTTTAATGCAAATTTTTCCCTTCAACAACAATTGGTTTTTTTCTAACAGCTCCCAGTGTGAAGCAAAGCACAAGCGAAAACGCTTACGAGAGTCATACTCTGCTTTTGTGTTGGAAGTGGGGACACAGCAGGGCCTGAGCCTGCCACCACTTCTGTTGCCTTTGTTGAATATCCAATTACAACAACCCCCGTTGCACAGCAAGCATACATTATTGTGATTTTGATCACTGCATCAAATCAGAACCCAACATAAGGTTTGGGTGTAACAGGCCCACTGCTCATTATTAAAGTTAAACAGGAAAACCAAGTTTAGCAGTACCAGCTGGGCCCATTCTACTAATAGGGGCACTGTCCTTGTTTGCGCCACGGTGCACCTTTAAACAGGTGTGCCAGTCGCAAACAGGGACACCCTACCATGACGAATGCACTGCCCCGGGGATGTTGCAAATTCTCTCTGCCCTTAGGGCAGCGCATTCAGTCAAATACAGAGCGGCTGCTTCATAGCAACCTCCCTACTCTTTGAAGAGAGGTTAGAGATTCCTTTGCAAGCAAGCACAGTGAGTGACTGCATCTACTTGCAGGGCGATGTCTGGGGGATCCATGGGACCCTCTTACCCCCTTTCAGAGGGCTGCCCTCAGGGGATGCACTGATAGTGCACCACCACTGTTAGTGCACCTCGTAAGGGCATGTTTGCCTCTGCGACTGCATCCATAATACATCGTGGGTGCTGAGTCGAAGTGATTCCCTCATTCGATGGGAGGGAACACCCTCTGAAGATAGCGCTGGTGCTACATGTGCGCCAGCACTATCAGTATTGCAGAAGGGGCTACAAAAGCGTCTGAATGCCCCTTCTGCGACACCATAGTGCCACTGAGGTGCAAAAAGAGTTTTCAAATGCCCGTTGTCCCGCTTTCTTTCTTTATTCATTTATAGAGCGCCTGGTTACACCACCGCTGTCTCCCCACGCTAAAAACATACTCTGGGGGGAGATAGCTGGCATCCACCTAAAAGGCTATGCTGTGTAGAGCTCCCTAACCTGTATGTCTATTGCCTGAACAGCCATGTTTTTAGCTGTCTATGAAAACTGCTTTTGCATGGTTCTGTTCTTAGGTTTAGTGGTAGGGCATTCCACATTATGGCTGCACAGTACCTGAATGAGCGAGCTCCCATTCTAGCTCTGAATATTCTCGGTACAGTGACCTGTGCCATCCCCATAGACCTTAGGTTCCGTCCTGGGATGTAATGGGTTATTAGCTGAGATACTATCTGTTATAATGCCCCAGATGTAAACCTAATACCAAGGAAGGCGGCAGCCCCTCTCTGCAAACATGGCTCCTAGATGTGTTGTATGAATTAAGAGCGTGCATCTGTGTTTACATTTCCATGTGACTGCCCAAAAGACCATTAATTGGGCTCCACCTGAGGACAACTGCTACCCCATAGCCAAAACACCTGTTGGTAAGTTCCCTTTCAACCACAGCACTGCATGGCTCTCCCACCAAATATAGCAGCTCAGGACCACCCTCATCTAGTCCCATATGCTAATCACTGACTAACCCAAGTGATCGCTCTGTTTACATCTATTTTCTATTGGATAGGCCACCAAAAGGGTGGTCTTCCTACACCCCGCTGTGGGGGAAACTACATCTGCTAATACAAAACATCCTAATGGGTGGGATTCCCCTAGAGCGCATAGTAGCAGCAACCAGTCTCACTCAAGGCAATGCTGTAAAGAAGAAAGGTTGTGCACTCCCTGCGGTAGAATTGCAGGTTCCTAGGATGTCCTTTGTAAGATTTATAGATTTATATCTCAAGAGGCCCCTCTTCTGCTGCTTCCCATACTGAATGAGTATGTTCTGAACCACCTATAGACAAAGTCACAGGCTTCCAAAGCCTTCTTCATGACCTGGAGTTGGCTGCAAGAGTTACCCAAACGTTCTTGCCTAACTGGATATCCTTAGATTCTAGAATCTAAAACCCTCCTGGTATCTTCCAGCCATGAAGTCTGCTTCCAAGCGCTGGGAGAAATCCTGTTCTTCCTATATATTATTGACTGATAAACTCGCATAGCTCTGATATACCTTCTCAACCTCGGCTTCAATGCCCTGAATGACATCCTGTTCTTCCTAGTTGTTATTGACTCATAAACTCGCATAGCTCTGATTTACCTTCTCTACCTCTGCTGCAATGCCCTGAATGACATCCTGTTCTTCCTAGATATCATTCACTCAGATACTTACATTTCTCCGATGTACTTCTCAAACCAAGACTGTCCGATGTATGCATCTTCTCTCTGGCACGACTTTTGCTCCCAGGCCCCATCCAGTCTTTATCCTATTTATCAAGGAACTCACAGGTGTTACCTTTAAGCCTTCGATTACGAATGCCCCACAGGTGAAGAGAATATTTATCAAGCACAGTACATACCATTATCCCAGAGGTCATAAATTATTGCACAGTGACAAATATATCCAATTACATATAAAACCCTGCATAACTAGTGGATTTTGGGTTTTTCTGCACCAAACGTTGTGTGTTTTGGTACTTACTAGCCTTTTTACAATTTTAACATGCAGGAACTTTGACCTGCCAAAATGTATTGGGGGAAAGATCCCAAAATGCATTCTTCATCGCACCTGGTAGTTACGGGTCGTGCTAATTATCGAATCACTTGTGATCCCTGCACAAGCAGGTGTTCTGCACAGGCATCATAACTTTCAGAAGAACTCACAATGGAGGCTTAAGCTTCTTGCTTTGGTGATGAAGGCCAAGGCTGGTCTTCACACTTCTGCCCATGACTTGGCCTTCTGTTGAGCATTTGCCCACTTCAGAAAGTAACTACAGAAAGTTCTCTTTGGAATCCCAGTGCTTTTGCCCTGCCATGCATTCATCAATGGCCCACAGAGTCATGAATGGCCTTTCAATACTTACCCATCATCTACCTGGTGAGTGAGCGTATGGCCATGGCCTCGATCAAGGCACTTGAATAAATATTGCAGTGGAATATGGTCCTCTGTAGACATTCCAGTATCAATGCTCTGAGGTACCTCAATATGTCTGGACATATCACAAAGAGTTTAACACTTGTACAATTTAACAGCTGTTTGACCAGGATTGAATGCATCTTTTTGTCAGTTGTTCACAATATAGAGTCACCGCAACCACAAGTGGGTAGAGCTCTAGAAATGTGATGTTTGTGTTCCGGCTGCTGCATGGCCACCAGTCAATACACCTGAGGGCACATACTTTTACCAGGTGGATGGCCCAAAAACCGACACTGTCCACTGGTTCTGTGTAGAGTGCTAACCCTCGCCACAACACCCCATTGTACAATGGGACACTTCCACCCCACCAGCACTTTACACAATCGTTTTGAATAACATCTCTCCAAAGGTATGACCTTTGTGGCAAAACTGACCTGTACTAGAAAAGACTGGAGCTGCCACAGAACGACTTTCTTCACACACGCACAACATTCATACGCTGCCCACAACTTTACCACCATATCTGCTGGTGGCTTGAACTCCTCACTGACTGCATTTGGGCTGCTCCACTTCTCTGCAAAGGGACTCTCAATGGATCTGCCATCAAATAGAATGCTCCAGTGAGGCACTTGCATTTCTGCATGCATGCCTCCAATTGATGAGCAATTTCTTACAGAGCACTCTTGAACTTTTACCTCTTCGCCAGAAACATCTTGAAGTGTTTAATTACCAAACAAGATACCACACAACCCACTGATAGGTACTCATAATAGATTCTACTCTGCACTTCGAAACTTAGCAAAGGCAGCCTGTCAGCATGCTCTTGAAGCAGCCTAAATGTGGATTTAACATCCTCTGTGGCCAACGGTGTCCCTGGACATTGATTCCTCACAAACTCTACAGCCACCTCAAATGAGATGCAACTCACATGACAATATTCCTGGTTCAGGTGGTGAATTCCAGATGGTGCATCTTCCCATTTTGCCCTCATCCTTCCTATTGAATAAGCCTTTCATTGACACCTTAAATATTGGGAAAGAGGGATCCTCAAACAACCATGTCTCTCTGCACGCGGCAATTTCCTTGTCTTCTATCTCCCATAGGATCTCTGGTCTCTCCATTGCAGTTTTTAGATTCCCTGTCTCCATAGATTCTACAGGCCAGTTATTGGCAATTATGAATCCCTTTGTTAAACCGTCAGGTAAGAATGTTACCACGCCTTGGTCGTAACCCATCAGAAACCTTTTTCAATTCTAATCTCTTGACTTGCATAGGCATATGTCTGTATCGTCTTCTAAGACATATCATCCCTGCTCCTCTTGTCCGCCTCATGGTGGTAAGGGCTTGGAAATTCTATCCATCAATCCCCTTCAGTTTCCGAACTTGATATGAAACCGTTTTATTCCATAATCGGAGTTGAATTGAGAACCTTTAAACTGAAGTGCAGGATGAACTAACGTGGAAATTCGTAGCCCTTAAGAATTATTGCAAAGCACATAAAATAATTGTGAATACAGATACAACGAAGATCTTAATATTTTCCACTTGTCATTCTAATTACCGTTGATGGTTTGAAGACTCTAAATTACAACCGGAACCCTAGAATAGGTCACCAGGTATAACAGTTTCCTCTGAAGGGGGACTCTCTCATGGTAAGTACCAAAAGTAACACAATGTCAACTGTAAATGGGCTCATTTCCTTTGATGGTCATTTGGTAGATTCTCATTCGACCATTACTGAAAGCGATAAAGGGGAAAGTAGTTCCCAAGATCTACCAGGAGCGGAGTTACTAGCGCACTGCTTAGTCAAGTTTGGAAGGCCTGTGCCTGAAAATAATTTTAAGGCTTCCACCAAACCTAAAGCCACATGTTTTAGGCTGCCATTGCAGTTTTAAACTGCCATTTCAACCTGGTAAGATAAACCTGTTGCCAGGCCCAAACCTGCCATTTTAATACATATAAGGTACCCTAGGGTAGGCCCTACACAGCCAATAGGGCAAGATGCACTGAATTTAAAAAGTTGGGCATGTACCTTTAACTTTAACTCTTAAATTAATTTTTCACTACTACGAGGCATATCTCTCCCATAGAATAACATTGGGTTGCCTTGTTACATTTAATAAGTGATAACTTTTAATTGGGAGCAAATAGGAATGTCATCTTTGGTGTCTGAGAAATTGTAATTACAAACCCCCTTTGATGGTAAAGTTGGATTTTAGGTTACAATTCTGAAAATGCCACTTTTAGAAAGTTGCAACAAAGGGGGGGCTTAGCCCTAGGGCGGCTGGTTAGGGCCTGAACAATTTAGAGACAAGGACAGGACCCAACCGTCACATTTACAGTGCTGTATTTGATTTTAACAGACTAAGGGCATTCGCTGATTCGAATGGTCTTAAGTATTTATTAACTTCTCTTTTAAGACTTTTTTCTGCAAATTAATTTCATTTGTGAAGCATGTCAATCCATAAGACACACCACCTTCACTAATCTTTTACATTTATAAACACAATATTCAAAACTAAAAGTTTACACAGACAATGTATACATACAACATGAATGAAATTACATTCAGGTTAAATCCAGTCACTATTGGATGCAACAACCATGTGGGTGATTGTACCTTACAACTATTCATTTCAACTGCAAGGGCTGTTGCCTACTGGGTACACATTTCAAAACTGCACAGGCTTGGGATTTTTACAACTTGCTTCCAACAGTAAGTACATTTTCAATAATTATATTATCCCAGGAGAAATGGACGTAGACACATTTCTAGCTCCATCTAAGTTTTGGGTTTCTCCTCAGGGCCTTGGGAGTGGATAAAATCTGGAAAGAAAAATCTGGAAAACTTCATTTATAACTAATCTACTCTCCATTTATATTAATAAGCACTACATTCCATTTTTCAAGGCTCAAGCAATTACCTGCATACTTCCTGATATTGACAGCGCTTCAAGGTTTTAGAATCCTTGTTTAAATTAAAATCAAATTGTCTGCCAGTTGCAAAAACTATTCTAAACACAAAGGGAGAAAAAACGAAAACAACGTGGTTTGAACTTTTCTTCGGTATACCAGTGCTTTACTTAAGTCTAAATCAAATATGACTTTTTGCACTTACTTTGACTAATTTAAAGACGTGAAGTGACAACCAAAAATATCCTGCCGTTATTGACGGCTTATTGATATACCCGTGGACATTTAGCTATGTTACATTTCTTGGATCGGCTCTTGTGACTGAAATGGAGCAACAAACAAACAATGTCATTGCTGCCTATACCCCACATTTGGAACAGTCAGTAACGCTTGTGGTGAAGTGTGAATTTAACTCTTTAGACAAACTGAATTTTTTGTTGAAGTTAAATGCCAAATATCCACTTACTTCCTAGGCTTTGTAAAGATGTGTTGGTGCAGACAAATATGATCGGCTATGGCGGTGCAGTAAATCAAGTGTCGGTTCTTTGCATTTCTGGAGATAGATAATTCAAGGGTTTCTGTAACAGAAAGATGGGCGCGATGTGTTCACTACAAAGTATCCATGTTGTTATAAGATCACTTCTTTCTCCGTTTGACTCGCCGGTTCATTACTCTTGCGCTTTCCTTGTAGGTAAGGCTGGGTTTCTGGTCTCACTGACTTTTGTAGAATCATCAAACACCGCAGTGGCTTGCGGATCTTGTGTATTCCGTTTTGCACATTCGCTAAACTCCAATTCAAGAACGATTCTCTTAAAGTGGTAATGTTTGCTGGGATTCAATCGTTGGATAAGTCATCATGATGCACAGTGATGTCTTCTGGTACTAGAAGGCCTCAGTTTATTTATTTTTGCAAACTTAAGCAATGTTTGAACCTCTTCAATAGAGTGATATTTTGCTCAAAGGATGAAACATCCATCTTGGCAACATAATATGATTATGTGTAAGGGAATCCGGTTAGGTTTTGCCAATTTCAGACATTTCGTTCAGACCTTATATTGTGCTGTTGAATTTGAGGATCAAGTATGCTTCTTTCCTCAACAACTCTGTTTCGATGTCACCTCCTCATGAACTTGGTTTTATGACACACAAAATGGTCCATTTAAGGTCTCTTTCGTTATGATTCATCTCCATTAAATGATTCACCATTGGAGCAGTGGTGACTTTATCTTTTATCCTGGATCAATGTTGCACTAGTTTTTGCCTTATTTCTTGGTTTGTCTTACCTACATACAGGTTACAAGGTCATTACCACTGCGTAAATGACATTCTTTGTCACTTATGATGCCCCACATTGGGTTTGAGATTCCATTGTGATATGAGGTCTTTTTTCTTTGTTGCTGGAAAAACCTCTGCCCTTACTATTTGTTGGCCAATGCTGGGGTTCTTCCTCATGGCGAACAATGGTGGTTCTAATGGTTGTTCCATGTTAGATAGCAAATGCCAATTCTTGCAAATATTCTGGCGAAATTTGTGCGTGTGGGGTCCAAAAGCGGAGACGCAGATCAGTTTGTCTTCATGTGATTTTTCTTTTTTAGTTACTAGGCATTCTCTCGGAGTGTACTGTGCTCGTTTCATGGCATGTTTTAACAGTTTTTTTTGGGTAGCCTCGATTCCTCAATTGTTCACGGAATGCTTCTGCATGTATTGCATAGCCTTCCTGCCATGTATAATTTCTTCTTATCCTTAACAGCTGTCCGTAAGGTAGATTGTCCTTCAGGCTTCGCGGGTGGAAGCTCCTGTAATGCAATAAAGTATTGCGATCAGTTGGTTTTTTATGCAAGGTTGTTACTAATTCTTTCTCAAAGGACTTAACCTCAATGTCCAAAAACGTACAATTTTTTTGACTCTTGGAAATGGTGAACTTGATGTCTGGATGTCTGTCATTAAGCCATTGGAAAAAACTGTCCAAATCTTCCTCTGTCCCACTCCATAGGCACCAAACATCATCTATGTATCTATACCAAATTGTTTTATCTGATCCAAGTAGGGGTTATTGTTGTGGATGTATTTCTCCTCAAAGCGTGCCATATACAAAACAGCCATTGCGGTCCCTTTCGTTTGGACATAAAATGTGTCTTCAAATTTGAAACAATTTATCTTAATTGCCACAGAAGCCAATTGCAAAATGAACTCCTTGGGGACCTGGTGAGGGCGAGTTCTTGATGGACTCCAATGCTTCATATTGTAGAATTTGTGTGTATAGAGACACCACGTCGAAGGATACTAGCCAATGGTGAGTCGCGTCGAAATGTACCCCTTCTGTTTTATTTATGAAATCTATGGTGTCTCTTAAAAACAATGGTACTTCTTGGATGAATGGTTTTAAGAACATGTCCACGTATTTGGATATTGTTTCTAGCAATGAATCACATCCGGAGACAATAGGCCTACTCGGGGGCTCTTGGAGATTTCTGTGAATTTTCGGTAGATAAATGACTGGGATACGTGGATTTTTCTTTGTCAGGAATTCAAATTCTTTCTTCCCAAGGCTTCCTGCTTCATAGCCTTTTCTTGTTATATCATCACTCAATCACTTAAACTCTCGTGTAGGGTCTTCTTTTATTTGTCTATACCAAACCGGGTTGAGTATCTGCTTTCGGCCCTCTTTCAGGTACATTTCTCTTGGCCAGATCACTACTTCTCCACCTTTATTGGCCGCCTTAATGATGATTGAATCATAATTTCTGAGTTGTTGAATGGCCTTCTGTTGACCTGGTTTTAGGTTAGCCTTAGTATAAGGTGTTTGTTTCTCCAATTGTTGAATAGATGACAAATCAACCTGTTCAAATGCTAGAATTTCTTTTTGAATCATGTGTGTTGGAGCAAAACATCGTGATTTTTTTTTTTACAGAGTTTTATATAGCGCAAACTTGACCCGAATCAGGTATCAGAGCGCTTTACATAGCATCAGTTGCATTACATGGGGACACATTCATTTTTGTTAGGCACGGGGAGATTAAGTAATTTACCCAGAATCACAGGATGTTCAGCGTCATTGCCGAGGCTCGAACCCAGTTCCCCAGATTCGAGGTCGACCGCCCTAGTCGTTAGGCCAACTCCTCTCCCCTATTTGTTACTCAACCCTGTAGGTTCTCTGTGTAATTGGTCTCTCTTGTAGTAAAGTAGGATCTCATCCTGATTTTCCGGAAGAATTCAATAGCTTCTGTCTTTAGTTTAGCAAAGTCTGATTGCCTATTGGGGAAGAATTTCAATTCCAACTCTAAGACTGAAATCTCATCCTTTGTTAAAATTTTGTTGGATAAATTCACATTTAGATCTTGGGGGCTCATTACGATGGTGTAACGATCGCCACTACCGGGCCGGTGGTGGCGATCGTTATGCCATCGTAATGAGAATTACCCACCACCATATCAGGATGGCAGTGGGTATCGCAGAGGATGCAAAGTCCCTCCGCCGCTTTTCCGCCGGTGGCAATCGTTACGATTGCCTGCTGGGTGGACTTGGGCCACTAATATGGTGGCGGTGCCTAGAAGGCACCGTCCGCCATATTAGGATGTGGGTGATGTATAGGCCTGTCCATGGCTGGCGGGGATTGGATTTGGGGGCCCGTAAATTTAATTACATTCAGGTTAAATGATAAATCCAGTCACTATTGGATGCAACAACCATGTGGGTGATTGTACCTTACAACTATTCATTTCAACTGCAAGGGCTGTTGCCTACTGGGTACACATTTCAAAACTGCAGGGGCAAGAGATTTTTACAACTTGCTTTCAACAGTAAGTACATTTTCAATAATCATATTATCCCAGTAGAAATAGACGCTGACGCGTTTCGAGCCCCATCTAAGTTTTGAGGTTCTCCTCAGGGCCTTGGGACTGGATAAAATCTGGAAAGAAAAATCCAGAAAACTTCATTTATAACTAATCTACTCTCCATTTATATTAATTAGCACTGCATTCCATTTTTCAAGGCTCAAGCAGTTACCTGCAAGCTTCCTGATATTGACAGCGCTTCGAGGTTTTAGTATCCTTGTTTAAAATCGAATTGTCTGCCAGTTGCAAAAACGATTCTAAACACAAAGGGAAAAAAACAAAAACAACATGGTTCGAACTTTTCATCGGTATACCAGTGGTTTACTTAAGTCTAAATCAAATGTGACTCTTTGCACTTACTTTGACTAATTTAAAGACGTCAAGTGAACACCAAAAATGTTGGCATTTTTCTGCCCTGACTATTTGGTGCCTACTGCCTGTTCCTGGGTCACATGACTGGGTGTAGCTGATAGCTGAAAAGTGTTTATTCCTCCCAGGCAGTCAGACAATGGAGGGATTAGGTGTACCTGGATGGACAATCAATTGGCAGGTTGGGGATGGGGCAGAGCTAAACACTTGCAACTGAATAGGCTGTGACCTGCCTTCACACAAAGTACTTGTCACCACTCCCTGGAGCTTGGAGCCAGGACAGGGAAGGCAAAAAAGTTCAAGGATTTCAAAGGGAAATCTCTAGCAACTCCTCCTATTTCAAAGTGGGCACCAGATATAAATATTCGACCCTCAGACCCAACTCTTCAGTACACTCCTGGACCTGTGGAAACTACAGAAAAATGACTGCTATGCTGCTTTCTGCTAGAAAGACTGCCACTCTGCTGCCCTGCTACTTTGCTGCCTCCTGCCCTGCTTGCTGAGAAGGAAGTCTGTACCTGCACCATTTATCTCAGGCTCAAGTGGCTCCAAGGGTCAGCCATTTGACCTCCTGTTCTGAGCTACAGGGACATAACAACCTCCAGAGGCTCAGTGCAACTGCTCAGCTAACCTGCTGCCTGGACCTGCGTAAGCCCAGCTGGACCCTGCTGGAATGAGTGCATGACCCCCAAGTGGTAGGTCTCAGGTTGTGGGCCTTGGTGTGGCCTCAGTTGAGCTTCCCTGAAGTTTTTATGCTCTTTGCAAATGCAAACCAACTTGTTTGTGCCAAGAACTTGCCACCCGCACCTCCCGCCAATGTGTTCTGGTGAATCCGATTCTTTGTGCCTCAGCGACCACTAACGACGGCCAGGAGCGCAAGATCTGCACTTCGCACTACATCATCAACAGCTCATGGTAACTGCCAATGCGATGCTCCAGCAATCAGTCTGCAACACCCAACAGGATCTTTGTGCTACAGCCACAACTGTCCACGATGCCCAGCCTGCTCTTCTCGCTACTTCGACGACCATCCGCAATACTCTACCTATTCCTCGTGGCCTCTTTCACAGCAAAGTGAATTCTAGGCGCTGGACTTTGAAGGTAACAGTGGGACTAACCTGATCCCTTTACCCGGCCCACACTCCATTGCAGTCGGCCTGAACTTGTGACTTTCACCCAGTGTCACAGGGCCAGATAACTACGAGTGGCTCTTTGTGTTTTTTATTTTTTTATTTTTTACCTCATACGATATGTGACCTTCTCAATCACATATGTTTTTTTATGGCCAGAGGTATTTTGCCTAATAGGATTTTTTTAAATCAAACTTTTTATTGATCTTTTATCGTTGCAATATGTACAATAATCATTATAACCAAGAACGACAGTATACTTCAGAGGCATATCTTGCAGACAGTGCAAGTTGAGAAAGGCACATTTGTTATCCTTATCATATAAAAGCAGGTTTACCAGTCGCATTATATCACAGGACAATAGAGTCAAATCTAGCATAGCTGTACATTATGTCTATTCAGTCACTGACATCAGATATTGAATCGTTCCGCGGGGGTTCACATATATTGCCTCGGAATTCGTTCCATTTACCCCATATCTTGGACCATTTCCTAGGGCAGCCTCTGTGCATATAAACTGCTTGCTCCGCCACCATTGCCCTGTCCATATCACATCCCCATTGTCGAAAAGTGGGAGTCAGCCCTGTTCCCCAATGCTGGGCTATATACCGCTTTGCAATCATCATTCCTAGGGCCGCCCAGTTCTGCATCCGCAGGTTGAGGTCGGTGGGCTCCCAAATACAGAGAAGACACATTTTTGGTTCTGGCAAGATGGTGGCTCCCCCCACCCGCGAGATCGTACCCATGATTGATGCCCAATAGGACTCTTTGTGGTTTTTAGCACTATTTTCACTTAAGCCTCTAAAATTTCATATCTCCAGTTCTACTGTTTAGATTTTTAGCATTTTAGTGTTGAATAATGCATGACATTTTACTCTTTACTCTATTTTTCTAAATAGTTGTGGGATATTTCTTATGGTGTGTTTTCACTTTATTACTGTTTGAAGTGGTGCATAAATGCTTTACATATTGCCTCTAAGTTAAGTGCGACTGCTTTTATGATAAACTACCAGAAGGTTAAGCACAGTTTAATTTGGGGTTTGCTTGTGTTTCACCATGACAGAGATTGTGGTTGATGCTTGCTTGAGTAGGGTTTTACCCCCCTCAACCAGTACCCAGTTTCCAACACTACAGGACTTACAATTGGAGTTGGGGGTCGACTTCCTGTGCATTGTTGGTAAAGATCATTTGCCTCAGATTCTTACAGTCTTTCCAGGAGAGAAGGAAGCAAAATTCCTTATACATTTTGGAATGCACTGATAGAAAGTGTTTGGTGCCCGCCTCCCAATTAAAAAAGCAATTGGAAGGCCTGAATCACATGTTCTTGGTAAATCATGTAATAGATAGTTTTAGCACATTGGTACTAAACACTGCTGAACTCTTCAGATGGCTAAGTAGATATAAAGGTTTGCAATATATTATAATGAAACATTATGGTGCCAATTACGATCCTGTAAAAACCGGGTACGGACCGTCGGACGCAGACTTTTTTCCGTCCGACTCGTACCCGGTTGTAAAACATTACAAACATGCAAGTACGATTCGCACGGAAACACCATTTCCGTACGAGTCGTACAAAACACCGACCGACGAAAAGATACATACAAATGTGATCCGGGGAAAGCGCCGGTGTGAAGTCGGGACGCTCTCAGGCAGCGTTTCACGAACCAGGAAGTACGATTCGAACCGACAGCGGTCCGGACGGCAATATTTTTACGGCACCCAAAAAGTGCCGGAAAAGCGAAGTACGCCGCGATGCGAGTGGAATTGGGGGCCCGGTATGCGCCGAACACCCCCCCCAGCCCCCGTGACTACGCCCCGTACCCCCCCAGCCCCCGTGTACGTACGCGCCGACCCCCCCCAGCCACCGTGTATGTACGGTGCGTACCCCCCCGTGTATGCATGGAGCGTACCCCCCGTGTACATACGAGTCGTACCCCCATGTATGTATGGAGCGTACCCCCGTGTATGTATGGAGCGTACCCTCCCGTGTATGTATGGAGCGTACCCCCGTGTACGTACAAGTCGTACCCCCGTGTATGTATTGAGCGTACCCCCCCATGTATGTATGGAGCGTACCCCCGTGTATGTATGGAGCGTACCCCCCGTGTATGCATGGAGCGTACCCCCCGTGTACGTATGAGTCGTACCCCTGTGTATGTACGGTGCGTACCCCCAGGGCACCGTACATACACGGGGGTACGACTCGTACGTACACGGGGGTACGCTCCATGCATACACGGGGGTACGCTCCATACATAAACGGGGGGATACGCACTGCACATACACAGGGGGTACGCTCCATACATACACGGGGGGGTACGCACCGCACATACACGGGGGTACGACTCGTACGTACACGGGGGTACGCTCCATGCATACATGGGGGTACGCTCCATACATACACGGGGGTACGCACCGCACATACACGGGGGTACGACTCGTACGTACACGGGGGTACGCTCCATGCATACACAGGGGTACGCTCCATACATACACGGGGGGTACGCACCGCACATACACGGGGGGTACGCTCCATACATACACGGGGGTATGCACCGCACATACATGGGGGGGTATGCTCCATACATACACGGGGGTACGCACCGCATATACACGGGGGGGTCGGCGCGTACATACGGGGGCTGGGGGGGTTGGCGCGTACGTACATGGGGGCCGGGGGGGGTCGGCGCGTACTCACGGGGGCTGGGGGGGGTCGGCGCGTATGCGGGCACATGTCTCCATGGTTGCTATGGGAGTTCGGTGCGGATGGTGTTTTTTCCATACGGTTGTGACATCGGACGCACGGGATGGATCGTACTTGCGCGGTCGGACTTCACTTTTCACATTTGTACGGTGAATCGTCCGGGGACGTGTCGGACACATTTTCCGACCCGAGGACGTGTGGGGAATTATTCCCAATGACATTCGTATGGACTTTTTCCCATGCGAATCGTACTTGGCAGTTTGTACGGCACTTGTACGATTCGTACGGTAAAAAGACCGGATACGAGTCGGACGGGGACATTTTTTACAGGATCATAATTGGCACCTTTGTCTCTTTTTTCAAAAATTGTCTGGAAGACTCAGATATATTCCTCTATTTCATGAAGTTTGCCAATAGAAGATTACATGCTGTATAATGGACTAGGATGAGTTTCAACCAAATATAGTACACCTCTGGTTTTAGAAGATTGATCCACCTGAACAAGTGCTACTATCCAGGGCAAGTACAGTGTAACACCAGATCTAAGGCATTTCTTTACTAGACAATTTATTGTTCTTACCTCAAAGACATACATTTGTCTGTCCTCTATCTTTAAAGGGGAATACTAATAATTGTCCTGAGGTAATGTACCAATTTGATCGAACAGCTTTGCTTGATATATTGGCTGGGCTAAGACAATTCTATGTCAGGACAGAAGTCGAGGACTAGGCTTTTTCTTTCTTGCTTTATTTCATCCAGCAGCCATTTATAAGAACAACAAAAACTACATTTTCCATGAAACCTCGGGTAATAAACAAAAGAAGGTTCCACATCCAATCAGGCAGCGAGTGCTCCGCCAACTTCCCCTGCGGACACTCTATCCTCCTTTTTCTTTGCTGCTCCAGCAGACCGAGATAAGTGTTTTTTGCCTCTCCTTCACATCGCTGTACTTTTGGTGAATTTTATTCTGTATTTTGACTGTTGATACTGATCAGGATATCCAGGCTTGTGTGGCGTTTATCTTTGACTTCTATTGTGCTTACGCTTTGCTTATTTAATCGCTATGCGGCCGCGGGAGCGTTCTTGCTTTTTCGCTGCTGCTCATTCCACTGATTGGCTCTCAACTCGGTGCGCTCTTTCAATCGCTAGGGGAACCACATTATTCATTCACGCGCACAACGCGTCTTGACCCCCACGACTCGGCGCACCTATCATCCACTTGCTGAAATGCGGTGATACTGGCGTGGCCACTGCTCTGCCTAAACGGGGGAAGTTTCAATACGTTGATTACACGATTTGAGAGCCTTGTTCTGCTTGGACTATAACACCAGTTTTAACGGATAAGAATCACGTTCATCAGGGGACCGGCTCATGCATTTACTACCCTTGTTATTCAGAAGGGAGAAGTGGTCCCCGGTCAAGGGCTTTTTTCCTTATTCACCCTTTAGGTTGCATTTAACACAGGTTTCTCCCTTAGTCTTTATTCCCCTATCCTCCACAGTCCTCAATCTAACTCAACTAATGGAGGACTTTGATAACTATTATGAGGAGGAGGAGGAAGAGGTAACTTACCTCCCCATCAAAGATCATTTCTGTCAGGTGATGGAGGGTTCCATCTTCAAGGTGGTTTCCCTGGTGGTGGCACACTTGGAGAGGAAAATACTCCAACTCCAGGCTCAATGTCACAAACCCCTTGAACCGAGGGCTGACCTTCCTGGGGCACAGAACCCCTTACCTCCAGGGCAGCCCTCCACCTCTGCCTTAGACTTTAAGCGCAAGCGCATGGAAGACATAGGCGTAGACGTGGATGCCTTTGCGCAGCTAAAGAAAGCCTTTATGGATTCTCAGACTCCCATAACCTCTCCAACCTCGTGGAGGATCTGGGGGACTCTCTGGGAGCCCTGTCACCCTGCCCACGGGGCACCCGGATGAGTCTCCCCAGACCTCTGACAGAGACGGGGACTCGGGCAGACCCTGGCGCCCATCGGCGACGGCCCCTGTCTCGGTTCCCCAGGAACAGACATGTTGAATCAGGACGACTTGCTGCACCCCAGATCGGGGGAATGGACCCCTGCCTCTAAGGTGGAGGCCTACATCGTTGCCAGGCTACGCAAGCCCCTGGATAAGGATAAGGAGGTGAGGAGTTGTCTCCATGCAGAGTGCCCGAGGCCGGCGTTGGAGGGGAAAGTGTCCCTCACGCCGGAGGTGGATGCGAAGATGACCACCTTCCTGACTAAGTTCGTCCGAGATCCCAAGAAAGGAATCAATCGATCTTGGTGATCTTGCCAGGATAAGCTATTAGACACCGCTGGTCCCTTAGCTGAGATTCTGGACATGGCGGAAGACACCAAGACTTTGGGCGCACTGCTTTTTCCTTTGAGGATCTTTTCAGCTGGGTGCAAAGGGCAATAATATTTCTGGGGAATGTTAATTCCGTGATCTCCACTGAGAGATGCCAATTCCTGCTAACAAAGATAGACCCTAAGCTGGGTGAGAAATCTGTAAATACGTTTAATTCCCTTGACAAGGCTAAATCGTCAATCAAGCGTATTTTTAAGTCTTTAGTTTTTGGTGTAGCCGGTCATGGCAGGGGGCACTTGACCGGCCGTTCTTACCACTAAGTCCCCTAACAGGGCGCAGACTCCTGCAGAGGACAGTGGCAGGATCCGGCCAAGTTCGGGAATTTCTACCCCACGAAATCAAACCCGTCTTTGACCAGGCAGTAGAGGAAGAGGCAATGAGTCCTACAATACCCAACAAGGTGTGTGTTCAGAGCTCGATGTGTATCAAAATTGGGGGCAGACTACGGCTCTATGCGGGCAACTGGGCTTCCTTGACCTCTAATGCTTGGGTCCTAGAGACGATTGGAGGTTTCAAAATAGAGTTCTTTGACTGCCCCGTTCAAGAGTCACACCCCAATCCCCTCTCTTTTCCCCTTGGAACAGATGGAACTGATAGACTTAGACATTTCTGACCTGTTGACAAAATGGGCGGTGGTGCCTTCTACCCTTCACCCCAGGTGTTTCCTCAGCAACGTTTTCCTGGTGGAGAAGAGGGACTGGGGTATCCCGTAATAAATCTCAGAAAGTTCAACGAGTGGCTGATCTATTGCTACTTCAAGATGGAGGATATCCACCTCCTCAGTGATCTTCTCCATGGTTGGGACTGTACGGTCCGCCTGGACCTCAGGGATGCTTACCTCACCATCCCGATATTTCCCCCTCACAGATGTTTTCTTCAGTTCCCTGGGCTTTGTGATCAATAACTCAAAGTCAAGCCACATTCCCTCTCAGAAGATTCAGTTCTTATCTTTCCCATAACCAAATGTCGGCAAAATTGGCAACCCTTTTATGCCTGAATTCTTGTCGTATGGTATTAGATTTGAGAGCTCTCGACCTAACAGGTAGGGTGGTTACTTCCCTAGGGGTCACTTACCATATATCCAGAAGAAAGAAATGTAACTCAAGTTGCAACCTATCCATCCATACCTGATGTTCCAAAACTGTGTGTGGTACAGGTGCATAAAGCTTACGAGGTTATGACGGAAGACATTTGCCCACAGGGCGTATGACAGCTTTTTATCACCCTCACAAAACCTCACAGAGCAGTATCCTCACCAACTATTGCAAGGTGGGTCCCCTGGGCAATGCAGGAAGGTGGGATAGACCGCTTCAAATTCGGGGACCATTCGGTCAGGGGGGCGATGGCCTCTAAAGCGTTCTCTTTGGGGGCGTGGCTGGAGGATATCCTGATGCTGCAGACTGGTCCTCATATTCCACCTACAAGAGGTTCTATTTTAAACCGATGGAAAATCTGGCCTCCTTGGTGGTGGACATGTTTTAAACTAGCCTAATCCTCACCTCCGATCCTGACATAGAATGAAAACTTTCCTAGCTATCGTAAAGGAAAGTTTCAATTCTATTAAGGACTCGAAGGGGAGGATTAGTCTACCTAAGTTTCAAGACACTTCCTGCCCGGAATATCTTCATTGTTGATGATGTAAGTAATCCTCTGATTGTTTATGATTGTCAATATGGAATGTTTACTGTTTTGTAAATTACTATACTGTGTATCGTTTACTTGGACGATGGTGGTTTGCACTCCCAAGTGGTGACTTCGCTTCTTTCACTTCGTAGGATCGGAATCTAGTACACAAGAGTGATATGGACATTTATCAACTGTATTCGCAGGGAGAAAGGGGAGGATTGATAGTCCTTGGGGGAAGTTGTTGGAGCACTAGATACCTGATTGGACATTATCTGTGGAACGTTCTTTTGCTCATTTTCTGAGGTTTCATGGGAAATGTGGGTTTTGTTGTTCTTATAAATGGCTGCTGGATTAAATAAAGCAAGATAGAAAAAGCCTAATCCTCGGCTCCAAATCCTTAATAGAATTAAAACTTTACTTTACGATAGCTAGGACATTTTTCATTCTTATGTGCAATAAAATGTATTTGTGAATTGATTGTTTTAATTGTATGATTGTAAAATGTAATAAAACTTTGTTTTCATAAGCTATTCTTGAATGAATGAGCTCTCCTGGTACCGAAGTGTGTAATGATTACTGTTTTAGAAACCCCCACATCCACTGCACAGTTGCATCTATCTGCAGGACGCATATGCTCAACATTATCCAAGTTCAACAGTGAACACACCCTTTGAGTTTTCTGTTCTATTCTCTTTGGACACCCCCAATGCTGATGGACCAGACAATATTTTGTTCCGCAGACACATTCCAAATTCACAACTGGGAAGAGCACCCTCTTTTGTAAAATCAGTTGAGAAGAAAAGTTCAACTATTCAATTCCAGTATTCTTTCTTTATTTATACTCAGTATTACACCAAAACAGCCAATGCGTTTCATTACTTTTAGCTATAGAACTTATTCAAAGCAAGAAAGTGTATTGGTTTATTACATGACTGAAAATGCTAATACATGGCAATTCCAGTCCAATTCCATTTTGTATGCAGTCACATGGTAATGAAACCTCATATGTTCAGCGTGTAGCGTGATTGTTGGTCACACACAAATCTATTGGTGTGCTTTGTCCCCCATTCATAGTAGGATTGTGCTTGATTTGATTTAAGGATTTTTATATTGTGTAATTAAATGAAAGGTGTCCTGGCACTATAAATACCAGAACTGAAGCAGAGGAAAAATCACATTATGTAGTGAAAATCCTTGTCTTCAGAGCTTTTCTAAAAAGAAGTAACTGTCCAGGAACCACCAAGTGAACTGTGAGCAGGTTCCCATGTTGGGCGGTCAAGGACTGCACCAGCCAGACTGGGAGTCACAAAACTTGTGCACAGAAAGCAGCAGAGAGTTGGATGACCTTAGAGGATGACCAGGTACATGATGGGTCAATTTCAGTCTTAAATAGGTTGGACCTACTTGATGGAAAGCTCCAAAAGAGATACACCTACACTGGAGCATCATTCTTCTAGAGGTTGGAAGCCAGTGCAAGGATTTGGGGCATTCGGAAGCAGAGGTGCATCAAGTACGAGAGAAGTCGCGGCATTCTGGATGCACCGAAGTCTCAGTATAAGATATGAAGGTGAGCCCAAAAAAGAGTTATAATAATCCAATTGACTCGTGGATTTAATCACCACACAGCAGGACACACTTGGGTGATAAAAAATATTATTTTGCAGAATTTTCAATAAGAAAAAGCAGTGAAAATACAGGAGCATATTTATTAAAGAGTTGCGTCGCCCTTGCGCCATGCAACAGGGCGCAAGAGTGACGCAACTGGTAAGATAGATTTTTCAAGCAATATAAGGCCACCTAGCATAGCCCTGTGTGGCTTGATGAATCTAGAATAATGCAACGCAGCACAATTTGCTGCCTTGCTTTACTCTGCCCCAGAGAGGCATCCTATGAGAGAAGCGTGGGTGTTCCCACGCACCACCCATGGATTTTGGTGCATTCCCAGATTTACCATTACTGGTAGACCTGGGAATGCGTAAAAATGCTACGCATCCCCATGGGAGGCATAACAAGGAGAACTATTTTTATTTCTTATTGTTTTTCCTTCTTTTTATGTGTGCTGCATTCTGCAGCACATAAAGAAAGAGGAAAATACCTCAGGGGATTGTTTTTATGCAGGAAGGTGTCCCTCTGAAAAGGTCCCACAAACCACAAACCTCAAGAAGCACAGCTTTAAATCAGTCAAATATGTATATGATTGCTTACATAGGGGCATATTAACAATGGCCAGCGATAATTATCGCTGGCTGTGCTTAGCGATAATTATATTATCGCAGGCTATCTCTGGTTTTTATCGCCCTGGTAGCGCGTTATTAACAAAGCGTTACTCCTGGGCGATAGAAATTCTAGAGATAGCGAGGTTATCGCCCTTTTGCAGGGAACATCGCTGGTTTTCCAGCGATGTTCCCTGCAAAAGGGCGATAACCTTGCTGATACGACCCACAGGGTCGTTCGTATCAGCATATTCCACCCCCTATGTTAGGGATGGCTAAGTCAGGATTTTAGCGGACGTTAGGTTTTGGCGAAAACAGACGTTTTTGCCAAAATCTAATGTGTGCTAAAATCATGTGGGCTGCTTTGTAAATATTGCGATGTAAACATCAGCGATATTTGCAACGTAGTCCATCTTGGGTACGCCCAGCAACGCCCACTTTGCATCTCATTGGAGATGCAAAGTGAGGCGTTGGGAAAAAGGGTGCTAACATGCGATTATGCATGTTAACACCCTCTTGTAAATAGGGCACTGGTTTTATCTCCGCTTTTTTGGCTTTGTAAGCGGAGATAAAGCCCTTGTAAATATGCCCCATAGTTGGTCTCGAAGTACGATTCCATACAGGATGTTATTTGTTTTCTAAAATATTCATTTTTTAAATGTGGGCCTCTGGCTCTCCATCCTAGATGCACTTTCCTAAACTATCCATTCTCGCTAGAGAGTGATCTGAACTATTGTGAGCTTAATTTCAACCTAATTTACTCAAGCTGCCTTCTGGGCCTGGGGTTTACATCTTGCACTGCTCTATACAAATTGAAATTCCGGGGGATATTTCTCGAGGCAAATGCCAGTCAAGTTGAATATTGTATTTAATTCCATAGATTAGCCATAGGTGTTGTTCTATATGCCTTAGCCCACGTCAGAAAGCCTGATGCATCCCTATTCAAAAGAGAAATATTAAATGCCCGCCACATATTTAAAAGAACGGTGGGGTATAAATTGTGAGTGTTAATTTAAACCGAATTAAAGCTTCTGGGCTATAATAAAAAAAACTTGTGTGGTGGACAACACTTGAGCACAGGTGGGCGGAAGTATCGACCTTTACTTTACATCTAGCTCATATTTCAAAATGTTCAAATTTTTAAATCTCTGACAAATTATAACAGAGCCTCGCCTGGAATGCCGCAGAGACATGAGTAGAGAATCTCTACAATACAGTTATATTTCTCTTTCGTGTCCTACCTCCATTGATATTCATGTTTAGTATTTGTAGGTATGACATTTAGCTTCTATAAGGGTCATGGTATCCAAATTGCTTTGACTCTTTAGTTATCTTTCTTCCCACACTTCCCCCCCCCCCATTTGTCATCCTCCCACCTCTCTTTTCTACCTCCATCTCAACCCTCCCACTTCCTTTGCCCCCTCTCCAACCCTTCAATACTCTCACCCCCCCTTGTCCTCCCCCAGCAGTGGAAGGCAGGAGCTGAGCATGCTCTCATGGCTGCACCCACACTGATCCTATCGAGGTGGGATGAAAATTTGGGCATTCTTTGGGGAATGTATGGTGGAAGATTGGAGTAATGTGACCTCCCCCAACGCCTTTAAGTTAACAACTCCCCTAAAGCCACACGTGAAAATACGTTGTAAAAGACACTTATTGGAGAGTTTACAAGAGTATTAACTTCTAGTAAAAATTAGGGGAATGGGGCAGTCAAACGGTCTCTCATTATGTTGCTCTCATGGTTCAGTGCTGTGAATCTGTTTCAGCGGATTCAGGCCTCTTCAGACTCTTGAAGTACATGAAAGGAGCCTTTTCAGTGAACCGAAAGATTTAATATCAAGGTTATGGATACATGTACCCTAAGGATTTTTGCGCTCATGTTTCAATGTTGTCATTTCTTTTAGTCTCTTGGCTGTGCCAAATGCAAGATCTGGAAATACAGAGAAAGTGCATCCCGCCGAGTGTGTTCTGTGCCTCTTTCCAGCACTTTAGCTAATACTTAACTGTTCTAGATGCTTTGCATGGCACATAATGTGCACAGGCTATTCGAAGATAGGAGCGAAAGGCCATTTGTTATCTCCAAAGAAATATTGTTACATAAAGTTCTGTGATCCAGTTGATTACTACATTTTCTGTTGTGGTCTGGGGCTACGTGCTCCTGCCGGGGTCCCAACTGTACCGAGGTTGGTGCATCTATATCTATTTACTATATCTTTTTATTCACAATTGGGTTGATGGTATTTTCCATCCTAGTGACTTGACCTTTTATCATCGCACAGACCTTTGCAAAGGTTCCAGTATTGTTTGCCATGTTGCCTGCTTTCTAGTTGAGCTGATTACAATGTGCTGTGTGTATAGCTTGTGTAGATTTTTTTTCCATTACCTCTCTCAGTGTTGTTCTAAGTAATCCCTTTGCCGAGGACTCTGCCAGGGTTGTGATTGGAGAAGAAGATTTCTTCTTGGCTCCATCTGTTTTTGCTTTTATCGGAATGTTTCCTTTGTCTTGCATTTAAATCTAATTCATTGGCACTATTGAAGCTTGACTCTTCTATTTCATTGGTACCCATCGATGACAGATTGGTACAGTGTTTCATACCTTGAGCCCTCCTTTAACCTTTACTGGAGTGTCCCCTTTATCTTCATTTAAAGCAGACGCATGGCCATTATCGAAGCTTGACTCAGCTATTTTATTGATACCCTGAGTCTGTAGATTGGGACAGTGTTCAATACCTTGAGCCCCCCTCAAGTGCATATGAGGCATAATCTCCAGGTTTTGGTTTAGCAGTGGGCTTTGGACTTTGCGGGATAGTGATTTGTATCATTCTTGTGTGTTGCAAAGCCACTGTTGTACTGGTGAGAGTCCTCTGCCTTTCTGATACTGATTTCTGGCTTGTTACTCTTAGTCAAAGATACAAGAGTGTTGTACATTGCTGATAAAAAAAAACAATTTCTAGGGTTCTTTTCTGTTAGGAATTGCTATTATGTTAAGAGTTAAATGTTAGGAGTTAAGTCTGCCCTCAGGAAGTAGAATGAGCACAATGTAGGTTGAGGCAGCCCGGTTCGGAGGTGGCCACTGTGTGACAATTGACAATGTTGCTTCGTTTTGAGATGACATAAGGGTTGATGTTAGCGGCTTTCTTGATGACATGGTTTGCTAAGTTATCACAAAGTTCTGAGAGTGTTTTAGATTTATTAAAGGGTTAATAGGGTTGAGGAATTCATCAACTATTCTGAACAGCCTTTCGATGACTATCTATCCTCCGAGATACTTTGAGCATAGTTGGACATTTAGGTCTTTTTGATGGAGATTCTGTATTTCCTTTTTTAGGGCCTTTTTAGGTCTCGTGAGCCAAAGGCTCGAAGAGACATTTTGTATGTGGGATTTTCAAAGGGCTACCCACAGTCTTTTGGCTGGCCTAAACCTTGAGTGCACGATCACATGCACGTGCACAGCTGCTCCTCTGCTCATTGCATTCCCCCCTCCCTTCTCACCCAGCCCTTTGATGCTCTGCTCGATTACTTTCACTTTCGCCGCTTTGACCCTTGCATTCCCCCCTCCCTTCTCACCCAGCCCTTTGATGCTCTGCTCGCATCTCCCTCCTCCCTGGGCGTGAAGGGAGACAGAGCCACCCTGCTTGATTAATGGCTTTTTTATTTTTTTTTACTGCCAACATGTTCAAGGCCCACACGTTTTGGCAGCACCCATGAAGTGTTTACGGTCGTCGCCATGCCCCCCCCCGCGGTGCACTGTCCTGTGACTGCTGCTAGAACCTCCGCCCGCCCGTCTCATCACGTAATCTGGAGTCATGTTTTTCGAATGCAATTTAAACATGCACCAATATCTCGTTTAGTCTAAAACATCCTATGTTAGTTGAAAGTTATCAGTCTTTTTTTCGTCTCTTTGTCACTGGTGGCTGCGGTCTGGTTTAACACGGCTGTCACGTTAAAAGCGCTTCGGAATGACCTCCCTGTTGCCTGTCCCTCCCCTCCTCCTTTGACATCTTTTCACAAATCAGTTAGGTTGTTGTGGCTGCTGGGGCCCACAGGGGTTAACACCCTGGCAGCACCCGTGAAGTGTTTACGGTCGCCGCCATGCCCCCCCCCGCGGTGCCCTGTCCTGTGACTGGGCATGCAGCTCTTATCTGAAGGGCTTCGCCATCTCACGCTGCCTTCCGCACACCATTCTGGGGCAGCTTTACTCCCTTTTCCTTCTACCTTCAGGGACAGGCTCACCTCCCAAGAGCAACATCATTACACACAGACACAAACACACCTGGCCTCATGTGACCTAAAAAAACAAAAACATCCTTATCTTTAATTACTTCGTCAAGACATCCATTTTCGTCTATTAGATCGGATATGTCTTATTTTTGTTTTTTCCCAGTTAATGGCATACTGCTCGACTGCATCCATTGGAGGCTCAAAAAGAAACACGTACATTAATATGCAGAAAGGGAGTTCTACAGAATCCAACAGGGAAAATCCCTGCACCACAGGAGTCGCGTGAGATTACTCTGGATTAAGCACTTCCTTTTTTTAGCATCATCCAACTCTTAATAACGCCTTGCCAACTATTTATGCTAAAGAACAGTATGGTTCTTAAAACGTTAAAGAATGGGTTGTCTCTTTTTAGAACTTTGCACTTCAAGCAGTCTACGGGAATGTGCAGTGAATGCAAACCAGTTGTGTAGATGAACCTATATCCAGTTACGTGTACACATTCCATGCATGCTTTGAACAACACAATAGAGAGGTTTGCAAATGAACCATTTTATGCAATTATGCACTCGTTGAGTAACGTTTTATACTACTCCATAACCATGTGCACCCCTTCACAATGGGTTAGTCATTTAAACGCTCGTTGCTGGCATCCTCAGTGATCCCGTTGTAAGGGACTCAAAGCCGATCACCTTTAACAGTCAGGAAACTGAGCGCCAATTTTTAGTAGTTTTATATAGCGCGAAGTCGACTTGAAGGTATTGGAGCGCTTTACATGAGCACCAGTTACATTACACATGGCATATTCATTTTGTGCTAGGCACGGGGAGATTAAGTGATTTACCCAGAATCGGAGGAAGTTGAGCGTCAGTGCCGAGACTCGAACCTGGTACCTCAGCTCCAAAGTTGACAGCTCTGATGGTAATGCCAAATCCTCTCTCATTAAAAGGCATACCGGTTTCACCTGTTAATTCGCAGCTCTTAGAAATGCCAGGAGTGCAGGATGAAGCGCTTTATAAAAGAAGCCATTTTATTGCAGGAGATGGAAGTCTAATGTCAAATGACTAGTAAAAGTGTAGTTTACACGCCTTTGGCCTACACTATTCACAAACCTGTCATATGGCTGAGGTTTGAAGATCTGAGAGGACATTTGTGTAGTGCTTTGAAAGATTTATTTTCACACTTGGTAAATAAAAAACGCAGTAATGAAATAAATGAACAACGGGGGGGGGGAGGGGGGAGACGTGATGAGCCCGGTGGAACTATGAGGCACACACTTGTCTTGGAACTGCTCACTTTAAAAAAAACAAGCATTTGCAATGCAATAGGTCTCGCATTTACGCGAGTTTGAGCTATTGACATTGCAAATTACAATGCCTTTTATTTTTGATTTTTGAACATAAATAAAAGGCATTGTCATTTACATTGCCAATTGCTTAAACTCGTGTAAATGCGAGACCTATTGCATTGCAAATGCTTGTTAACATTCCTCCAAAGCCTTTTGAGGGATCTTTTTCAGTGAGACCACAGGTTGATGGTTTTCAGAGGACCACCATGTCAGAAGCCAATGTGAACCAATGGGGGAACTGTTTTGTAGACATTACAAGGCCTGAGACAAGGGATTATTGGAATTCATTTTTATCAGATTTCTTCAAGGGCCTGGTAGCAGTAATTGTGGTAGTGCCTGTAGAAGGTTTGGTTGTGATGAGACTGCTCAGGTAGAAATGAACATTGTGATGATCGCTCTAAGTAACGCAGACTACTTCTTGTCACCAGAAGTCAGCCTAGTGCAGAAAATATAGCATCAAATGTGTGGCCAGCCTAAGGGGTGGCACTGGTGATCAATGGTGGAAATGTGCTTCAATGTTGAATAGGAGGGGGGAGGTCTGATGTAGTGCTGGTTTGGCAAATTGGATATTGAGGTCTTATTTTTTTGATTGAATCTGTTTATTAAGAATACATTTATGGTTAACATTTCTTTTCAAATCGTGACCAGTTGGATATAATTCTAGGTTACAGTAACATAGGAAACACCCAACATCATTCTACACCGTAAGTCTTTTACAGTCTTTTACGGCCTAAGGCCCAGATGTACGGCCGGTTAAAATAGCGACTCACAAATTGTGACAAAATGTGACTCACAATTTGCGACTCGCTAAAAGAGAACACATGATTGAGAGTCGCTAATGACTCGCATCTCTATTTTTGTTTGCGGCTTTTTGCGAGTCGGTAAACGCTCACAAATAGCAAACTTCTCTGAAAAGTCCTTTTTGCATACGCAAATCGCGAGCACGGCATAAACAAGCCCATATCTGGCTCGCAAAAAAATGGAAAACGCTTCCTGGTTAAGCGGAAGGACTACAAGACAGGACGTGGTGTCCAAGGATACTCCTGATCAAAATCACTAGCACATGGTCAGGTGCAGCAGCACGATTCAACACTGCTGTGTGAGTATCGCTGAAACCATGAGCAGCAAGGACAGTGAAAAGAGTGGGAAGGAGTGGCTGAGAAAGCTCAAGTTCTCAGAGAAGGAGCTTGATATAATTATTGAGGAATGCTGCAATCACCATGAGGAGCTATTTGGTAGGGTCTCACACCATGTGCCAGAGTCTGACAAACGAAAGATTTGGTGTTGAATGCAGCAGCGCATCAATGCCCTTGGTGTGGCACACAGGTCCCTGGATGATACTAAGAAGCGATGGTACGACCTGAGCTCCAGGCAAAGGAGAGGGTGGCAACATGTCTGCAAGAGGCACAACGGACTAGAGGGGGGCCATCCACTCTATCTGAACCATCTGCATCTGAGGCCATGGTGGAAGTACCCTGCAGAGGGCGGCTGTTGTAGGATTTGGTAGCCTTGACACATCACAGCCAGCACCAAACCCTGGTAAGTGTTAAATGTGTTAGTAATGTGTAAATCGCCACTAAAACCTTTTCTGCACATGCATACTAATCATCCACGACCAAACATCCCTTGCCCAAAAACAATCAACACAAATGGTGCATCATGGGAGATGTAGTCAGTGACATATACAGTGTGGTGAAGGAATGACCTGAGCTTATAAACATTGCAACACCACTGAGATAAAGACTCACATATTTTATTTTCTCCTTCCATCTTTTTCCACACAGACACACCACTGGGAGGAGAGCACAGTGCCGAGGACACAGAGGGTAGCCCAGATCAAGAGCAGATGGAGGAAGGGCAGGATGTGTGAGAATCAAATGGGCCAGGTTACACAGAAGTCCCAGCCACAGATGCAGCAACAACATCCCAGGCTGCAGCCAGTGTGACACCAGCCTCACATCAGTCAGCTCCATCCAGAATGATGCTCTCCGGCCACCAGGGTGCGGCAAGTGCCACAAACCCAGCAGCCCCTACAGTGTCTGCAAAGTCAGTCCCCTGATGGAGCGGCCAGTCAGGTCTTGTATGGAGGCCTGAAACAGGCGATGTTGAAAATATAGCGCCTGAAGCAGAAGATACAGAGGTACATTAATTTGAGGCTGTCACAGGGCTTGTGCAACATCACAGACAAAATGACTGAAAAACAGTGCAGACTTGAAGCTAAATTTGATGCCCTCACAAATACAATTGCTGATCCAGCCACAGAATGGGCGGAAGAAAGGGTGTAGGACAGGCACATGGAGTGCAGCAGGGGCCACAAATTGGAGTCTCTGAGCAGGGCCATTGGAAAGCTTGCACATGCGATGAGCCAACACAGCAAGTGCACCCTGGGGCTCCAGGTGGAGATGGGCCACTATAGTGGGGATGTTGCTCGAGGTCTTCAACAGATCACTGAAGCAGTGGACACACTTCAAAGCAACATGATTGTCACTGGTGGTGCTATGGGGGGGCACAGACAGTGAGGTGTCAAGCTGCAGTAGTGTCTTAGCTACAGAACCACCTGTAATGAGGCTTAGCAGCAGCCGCCAGGTGGGACTGGAAGTGGCAGCTCTGCCCAGGCTGGACGGAGGGGCAGAAAATGATTTGTGTAGGGTCACTGCACAATGTTTGGGCCACATAATTCTGATTTGTGGTAATATAACCACAAGGGAGTTACTAGATCAGGCCTACATTTGGAGATGGACAGATTGTCCTCATTTTGTGTGTGGAAGTGTGCACAATAAAGCACCAATTGAAAGTCACAATTTGTACTGTCCTATCTAAAGGGTAGTGGGTAATTACTGTGTACATACCTTTAGAAATAGTTGTTAGCAATTTGGTCCAAAGCGCCTTCTCCCCTCTGCTGCAGCGCTACCATTCCATGGGCAGATGGTCCTGGGTCCTCATCATCCGAATCTGTGTCGGACACATCCATGGGCAATCCACCCCTGCAGGCAATGTTGTGCAGCATGGCACATGTTGCCACGATTTTGCAGAATCTCTCAGGTGCATACTGCAGAGCTCCGCCACTCTTGTGTAGGCATCTGAAGGGCGATTTCAGGATACCAAAAGTGTGCTCGATCACGTTCCTGGTGCGGCTGTGTGCCCTGTTGTACCGCCTTCCATGGACATTGTTGGGAGACAACTTTGCGCCTTCTTAACTTCCTGTGTGGGTTGCAATTGCTAAGGCTTGTTGGTGCTCCCGCCGGACCCCGACAGCCCAGCACCCGACATCTTTTGTGGGGCAGCTCGTATCCAGGTCCTGGTCATCCTCAGCATCGCCTGTTCCTCGCAGCTGCAGAGTCAAGATCATCGTCATCTTTCCTGAAGCACCCGACATCGGAGGGCCTTTGTCTTCCAGGTTGCCTGGTCACTCCCGAGTGACATAGACTCTGTCCCCTCTGCTTTCAGGTACTCCTCTTCAAGAGTCCACGTTTGAATTCCCACAGACACTTTTTCCTCTTCCAGCAGCGGCACTTTCTTGAAGTCCTCCATTGGGTTCGACATCTGTTTCCGACAGCACTTCACCCCTCTGCACCCCGCGTCCTTGGTGCAGGTAACGTGGGTACTAGGGTACCCATGGGTGGGGTGGCTCTCCAACCTTCTTATTCTCAAGGGGTTTCTTCAGGGTCCATTGGGAAGGGTCCTTAATCTTTAAAAATCCAAGCGCGACTTGCACATAGACTTGTACAGAGCACGCAGTCGTGTTCTCACACTGCACACGCTCTCCGTGGGGTCCCTATCTACTTACCTTGGGTGTTTCTGTGGGTCCCCAGCAATTCTACGTCCTCTTTACATTGTCCTGACTAGAGTCGTGGTTCATAAACCACTTTCTTAATATATGGTTTGTTCCCTCCCTGGGGTCCACTGTGTATATCATGCGATTTACAGCATTTCTAACTGAAGTATTGTGTGCATTGTGTTTATCTCCATGTTGGAGATACTTGAACATTCTAGAGAGTATTGTATAATAATTACATATTTTTATAAATACTTGGTGTCATTCTTTTTCACCTAATCTATACTATAAGATTACATTCTAATAAAACAAGCTGCTTTACACTCCTTCTGGACTAAGCCTGAAGGCTGCTCTCCACAACTACCACTTAGAGAGCTTTCTAAGGTTGTCCAAGACCTCTTAAATCACCATAAGGGTTGTCTGGACTGGTGCAAGGTGCCCACTTACATAAGTGTACATAATATACCAGGCCAGCTTTTCACATTAGCGAACTACATAGTCCAGTTGTTACAAATGCACACACATCAGCCAATTTTGTGTTATGTTATGTTATTGTGTGTTGTCATACCCATTTTAGGAAAGGAGTCGAGTAGGGGAGGAAGTCTATTGGGGGCCAGCTGATATCTAGTAAAATCTGCCAGTATGTTAGTGAAGAATGAGGTGGGGAATGGGAAATGTTTGAGGTGCACCATGGTTTATTGGGACAGGTTCTCAGTCACAATATCAGGCTCCCACTCATCGCCCTCCGATCGACTTGCATGTAGCGCCAAAATATAGTCTCCCAGCGTGCTGCAATGGAGTATTTCCGAGGTCCTAGTGTGTCCTCCCTATAAAGCGTCACACATTCGGCCTGCGGCCAGTTGTCTATTGAACACTTCCAAGCAGCAATCGTCGGGGGTGTGGGAAATTTCCATCTTTTCGTAATAAGACCTTTTTCTGCTATCAACCCCAGATCTAGGAAGCAGGAGGTCATTCTGTGTCATTTTGGACCTATGATAAAGGACTAGTAGGCATATCTCCCAAAGGTGTAGGTTTGGGCACTCAGAACAAGTAGACAATGCTGTTGTGACAGCATTTCAATAGGTGTGCAGCAGTGGGCAGGGCCATAGCATATGTACTAGATCGTCAGCAACACATGAGCATCTAGGGCAAGCAGCATCACGTGTGTGATAATACTTTTTGATGTTTGCAGGGGTAAGGCAGGCTCTGTGCAATATGTAAAAATGTATACGTTTAAAGCGGGTGTTTTGTGGTATGTGACATGGGCCTTCTTATAGTCTGCTCCATTCCCTATCAGTGCATTGTCTGTCTCCCATCGACATCACTGAGTGAGAAGTTGTGGGGAGGTGTGATAGCGCAGAGAGTTCGCAATCCATCGCATACGGTGTCTGCCCGCTTCCATCACCAGTAGGTACTGGACTGTGAGGTGTGTCGGAGGTTCAGTTGTTACGTCTCCCCAGTACTGTTGTAATAATAATAATAATAATCCACATTTGTAAAGCACGAACAATCACCCGTAAGGGTCTCCAGGCGCTGGGGGCCGTCGGGAAGATTAAGCAAGCTATTGCCCAGAGTCACATGGTGCTGAGCTAATCTGCCGCCGGTGCCGGGGATCGATCCGTGATCCCCAGATTCCGGCGTCAGTCGCCCTGGCCGCGGCGCTACACCTCTTCCACCCTTTTGCAGAATTATGACTGGTGGAGTAAAAAGTGCCCTGCAGTCAAACAATCCTCTTCCGTGAGAGAGTTATATGAAGCTAGTGCCCAGTCTTTGTGTAAGTCACCCAAAGTACTTAACCCTGCCACGTGCCACGCCTTCAGATCCATTGCCGTCGTCGGGCCTGTTGTCTTAGGAGTGCCCAACAATACCAATCCTGGTGCGTAGGGGAGAACCTGTTTAGTAATGGTTAAGCATCTGTGGTAGAATCTGTGTGCCAATCCCAGTAGAAGTGATTTGGCTGGGCTCGCCTTTGTGCAAGGGTGGAAAAAATGCGCTATTTCTGAAGAGAACCATCCAAGTTGAGTTGTAGCCATCATGCCCTGATGAAGACCTCGCTATAAAGGCTAATGCATACCTGCCCACTAAAGAGGTCGAAACGCGTCAGCAAAAAACCTGGGGAAGACGCTTGAGACCCCACTCCATATAAAACAAGCATATCATCTGTGGATATTGAAATAGTGCCAAGAGTGACCGTAAAAAGAAATTATAGATCAGGCAGAAAGAGAGAGGGAATCATAAAGACGTGTCTTCATCCACAGAGGGGTAATACATTAGTTTTTTACAAATGTTATTTGTAATTTGTTTTTTTATTGAGATCCATCAAGAGTTTGCAAATTCATCCAAATAACATAATTCTAATATCTAAAAATTAAACCTTACATAATAGCCATATTGATCATAAAAAGTCAATTGAAAACAGGTTACATAGTCAGAAGAAAAACAGAATAACCTTGGATTAGACAAACCATTAGAGATCAGAAACAGTATTCTTTCATCAATAACTAGATAATCACTAGAGTGCCCATCAAACAATAAAATATAAATCTGGGTAAAGCTGAAAGTATTGCCGAAATTAACGCTACTAATGGTGTTTTGGCATACTATAGAACAAAAGGTAGGCAAAACGTCGACTCTGTGGCGGAGAGAGTTAGCCAGTCCCTCCCAAATTATTTAAAATTTAAAAAAGAAAGGCACTTATCTGCGTGGCCAACTCCTCCCCTGCCTGGCTGCTTTCCTTCCTGCTCCTCGCGTCCTTCTTCAATGAAAAAACTCCTACGTTGTATGTCTTGCGCAGGCATCTTCTATAAAAGTCCTGATGTTTATAAGAGAACCTTTGCATGCACTTATAACGCACTAATTTAGGGGATTTCAATTTTTTTTAATGGACAGCGTATCTGATGCTCTTTACAGATTAAGTTCATAAAATCATTCACAAATAGTCCTGTATTCAAATCTGACTTAAACCTTGACATATATTGTGCAAAATATGCAAAATAATAATCCCTGAGATTAGGGAGAGCTAACCCATCATTCTCCAGCTCCTCATATAAAGTGCTTAGTGCGATTCAGGGAGTTTTCTTTACCCAAAGAAAGGATGTAAACATAGACTCTAATTTGGCAAAAAAGGTGCTGTTAAAACACACGGAATTGCCAAAAATAGAAAATTCAATAGCGGGAGAACAGACATCTTAATCAGTGAGACCCTTCCCATAATAGTTAACGGGAGCGAGTTCCACCGAAGCAGTAAATCTCGTACTTTCAGCAGAAGCGGGACAACATTTAAATCATACAAGTCAACGATTCAAGACGAGAAATAGACCCTAATAAATTAGGTGTTGTGAGGTGAAAATAACCTGGACATTGCATATCCTCAAGATCTTCATGGGATTCTGGATTTTGTTTAACAAATAGTAAAACATTTTTTAAATGTTTTTCTTTAATGTAAACATGTTTATGTAGTATTGCGTTTTGTTAATTGAATTAAATGTTGTATTTGGTGTAAATTGTTATATGTGTTGCAGACGAAAAGACCAAGAATGAATGAAAAACTTTTGATAAAAATTATTGCATAAAATAAATATGAGAATAACTCTCAAACACACTGGATTCATGTGGATGTTCTGCAGTAATAGTGGGCATGGGCAGGGCGAACCAAAACACTCTATATTGATCGGGGTCTGGGTCTGTGCTAGATTTATAGATTTTGGTGGGATGACAAGTGAGCTCATCGTGAATATCAGCTTGTATGTAGAGGAGGGGACCTACCCCCAAGCGCAATGTTGTGATGAATCTGTGGGGATCAGCCTTGCCAGCAATCGTCAGGTTTTATAAACTGTGTCATGTGTGCGTACTGAGTGTGCAGCCTAGTTGAGACAGCGCAAGCGTTCCAACAGTGCCATGTCTTCACGTCTGGCTTTGGCTAATGCAGCCTCACCATCCAGGTCGGCTACCACTCAAGTCTCCAGCCCCAGGAGCTGATGCTCCAATTTAGTAATGTCTTTAGTGAGTCCGTTCCTCATGTTGCTCTGTACACCCAAGCAGTGGCCCGTAGTGTAATCTTGAAGGCCTAACATTTGATCAGCCCATTGGAAGCCGTACCAGTGTTGTCTTAGAAATATTCTTCTATCATTGAACCTAATGAATCTCAGAATGGGGGGTCTTCCAGTAATGTTGGTTGTTTTTCCCACCGGTTCTCCTGCCCAAAGTGGGTGGTAGAACCAGTGGGGACTAGTTGCTGAGTACAGCAAGTGGCCTGGAGAAGCTCACAAAGGCGGCAGGACTTTGAAGCTTCCCCTGCACATCCAGGGGGAGGGGACCTAGCACCTCGTCCCAGGATGTGCATTGTTGCAGGCCCTCGAGAGCGGATGGCTCTCGACCCAGGGGTCCAGCAACATGTCTGGTGGATGGAAGCCTAAGCAGCCACTCAGTCGGGACACTGGTTGTGGGTCGAGTTCGGGGGGCAATTCTAAAATGCCCTATGTCGTGCAAGTGAGGAAAAGAGGTGTGCCCACCCCTAAGGTGGGAGAGGCGAGGTGAAGCACAACCTTGAGTCCCCACCATCTTGAGGATGGGGGGACCCAGCCAACCAGGGACAGGCTCCTGCATCCTCCCCCTGGAGAGTGGCAGAGTAGGGGGGTGTACCCACCCCAGGGAAGGGACCTGCCCTTTACCTACCTGTAACACCCCTAAATTTAGTATTTAGGGGCACCCTGAACCTTCCTTCCTCAGATCCAGCAACCACAAGAAAAAGAAGAGAAGAAGAAGGACGAGAAGCTGTGCAGAGCTAACAAAAGGATGACGTCCACTGACTTGGCCCCAGCCCTACAGGCCTGTCTCCCCCTCGAACCTGCTCCTGCAAAACCCCGGCGTGTCCAGCAGACAGCAACCTCAAAAACCCCGGAGGACCTGCCTGCCTTCACATTCCAAGCTGTTTCTCCCGTGAACACCGGACGTGTTTGAACTGCAACTTCTGGTGCCAGCCAGGACCCGCGAATCCAGCCCACTCTGCACCCGACGAACCCGGCCCGAGCTCGAGTGTAAAAATACCATGAGGAGGTCCCCCTGGTGATCCTGACCCAAGATCCGGTGACCCCTGACCTGCCTCAAGCCTCCTGACGACGCCTGCAGCCTCAATCCAGAGGAACCCCCCTACCCCGACCAGAGCGGGTAAGAAAATCCGATGTCCCAAGGCACCCCTGCATCCAACGGCCCACGGCCTTGTGTGCCCAACACAGCGGTGCCTAACCAACCCTCAACATCCCAACTTACCCCTCGAAGTGGTGATCACTCCTAGAAGATCCTCGTCCCCGAGCCTGCAGTGTTTCCTTATCCCGGAGAATCTCCATTGAAATCAACAGGACACCCGACCTCAACACAGCACCCTGCATCCGGCCGCCCTAGTGCTGCTGAGGGTGCCCCTTTGGTGCTAACTTGGTCCCCAACTTGCCCTGAGCTTAACCCTAGGAGATTTGCTCCCACAACCCCGTGGCCTGCTTGCCAGCAGCCACCAACCAGAGTCTCCCTATCCTCCATAGGATAACATTGGGCCTCAACACTCTACACCCGGCCGCCCTAGTGCCACTGGGGGTGCAACAACAGTGTATCACTGACCCTGGGAGGCCCCTGAGTCTTGTCCCAGAACCCTGACTTCAAAGATCGAGTACTTTCCTTGAAACCAATAACCTGTTTTTCATCATAGGATAACATTGACACTTTTCTCCCAAAAAGTTTCTAAGTGTCGGTGTTGGACTTGACCCTTCTGGCAGGTTCACCCCTGAACTTTTTTTTGCTTTTATTGGTGATTTGGTGATAGTGGTTTTTGGTTTCTGCGCACTTTCCCTGTGTCCCAGGGTAAAGTGCGTGCGCACTCTGAGTGCATGTGGTGAGATAGGCCTGCCCTCCCATAGGAATGCATGGGGAATGTATGCATCCCTGGTAGTTCCTGATGCATGGGGTGTGCATGGTCGAGTCTGGTATGTACAGATTCGTGTGGTTAAATGCTGCGCAATGATGCGTGCGGCGTGCGTGTAGCTAGTATGGAAGTGCCACTTCTAAAAGTGGGCACTTCTGTGTGCAGTGTGAAATGTGTGCCTTGTCGCGTGATTGGCTGGCTGAGGTCATGTGACGGGCTAGGGATTCCCCAGAGTCAGGAGGAGTCACCCGGTGGTGAATAGGGAGATCAGCAGCTAGATGGGTGGGAGGAGTACACCTGGGTCCTGAATAGGGCAGGGCTTTCCCCACACAATGCTGGCTCCGCCCCCTGTGGTGCGACTGACGACCCTAGCCCTGCCAGTGAATAGAGTGAGGGGCTGAGCACATCAAGGGTGCTCCCCAACCAGCTGCGACTGGTTTTTCCCCTCACCCTGAACCAAGAACAAAGGGTTTTACTGTATAAAAATGGGGCTGTTTGGAGATCACCGACGCGGCCTGGCTTGCAGGAAGTCAGGCAGGCCGAGGGCGGGACTCCGGAACAACCGGAATCGGAACTAGGAGGGAGGGAGCCTACCCCGCCTCCTTCCAAAGCATCGCGGCTGCTCTGAGCCCCAGAGCAGGCAGGAGCCTACCCTGCGCCCCGGGGCACTCTGCCTGGAAGAGGAGCAGCGCCGCGAGAGAAGGGCCGACGAGTGCTGCCGGCCCCGGAAGCAGAGAGAACAGAGGCGACGCGGGAGTCCCCCTAGCAACAGCCCGGTGAGTGCGGAAGGGCTGGGGGGGGACTCCGTGTGCGTGCTGGTCGAGCGCTAGTGCGCTCCAAAGACGAGGCCCGCATCCCTCATTTCAAAGAGTCCCCCGTGTGGGTCTCCGGCGGTGGGGGCATTCCTGACGTACCGGCAGGCACCGGGGCAGTGCGAGTTTCGGGCGGCCCCGGAAGGCAGCGGGCCGCCCCAACGTGTTCACGAGCCCCATGAGGCTCCAACAAAGGAGCGCACATCTGTTTAGAGCGCAGTGCACGCTCCAACGCATACGGGGGCATTTCTTTTGCGATTGAGTGGCCCCAGATGGCAGCGGGCCACTCCCACCTTGCCCCACAGAGTTGTGCAGAGCCACGAAGGCTCAGGGGGCATTTCTTGTCTTGAGACTCCAAGGCTCAGGGGGCATTTCTTGTTTAGAGCCTGCGAGGCTCAGGGGGCCACAAGTGTCACAGATTTAGAGTCCAGGAGAGGCTCCAACCCCTGCCATATTTGTTTAAGAAGGCACAGTGGTGCCCCAGCCTCTCTCCAGTTGCCCAGCACTTAGTGGGCAACTGCTACGTGTAGGTTGTGCTTTGTGCGCCCTGGTTTGCGCTGCCTGCGCAGGCGCGCCCTGACTTTGCTGGACACAGGGCGTCCTTGCCCCTTCAAGGCCAGTTGGCCTAGGGACTGCCACAGGTTGTGGCTAATGTGACTTTGGCGCTATTCTTCCTTTCCTGCACCTCTGAATGTGTGTTTATGCATCATGTGCCTTGTTCTACACCTCTGAATGTGATGCATCATGTGTAATGTGCGTTTACCCCTACAGGTATTGTGATACTTGGGTGGTTGTTGTCTCCTAGTACAGGTGGTGCTAGTGAGGTCCTGGTTCCCTGCGCGATATTTTCCTAAGGTGGTTAGGGTTGCGTAGGTGGTACTTACCTGATACCAGTAGTTACTGGCTGTGTGCTACATTTGCTATTTTGTACTACAGTATTATTCCTATGTTCTAAGAGTGCTAATTCCTGACAGTGGTCCCTGTGGCCCTGTCCCCTGTACATATAATTCCTTGTAAATTCTGCCCCTGCCTGTTGGCACATTGTAGAGTGTGTGTTGTTATCTAATGTGTTTTGGTATAATACAAAGGTTATTTTTATATAATACCTTGTGTGGAGTTTCCATTGTGGTGGGCCTTGGGTGTTGTTGCTGGGTGCGCGCGCAAACGCTTTACACATTGCCTCAGAGATAAGCCTGAATGCTCGTGCCAAGCTACCAAGGGGGTGAGCAGGGGTTATCTTTGGCATGTAACTTCCTTGCCCTGACTAGAGTGGTGGTTTCTGCCTGACTTTGGCGCAAGCCTTAGCCAACCAGAAATCCCATTTCTAACAGTCGGCTTTTGAAAACTAAGAATATTCCTTAAAAATTGCACAAATAACCTAACCAAATTTTCTCAACTGTTTGCAGGAAAAGTCCCAGTGCTGAACCCAGGTGTCCAGCACTGAGTAAGAAAAGTAACTAAAAAGTAACTTACCTGTAAATTAAATTTCCTTCCATAGGATAACATTGGGGGTTCTTTGTGAAAAAGTTTTTGTGTCAACTTTTGAAATACAAGAATATTCTTTAAAAATCGTACAAAAACGTAATTACTTACCTGTTGTAAGTAGATGTCCCAGTGCTGAATCTAGGAGTCCAGCCCTGGATTACAAAAGTAACACAAAAGTAACTTACCTGCAATTTACAGGAAAAGCCCATGTATTTCAATGTACTGGTCCAAAAAGTTACATAATTACTTACCTGTTTTAAGTAAATGTCCCAGTGCTGAACCTAGGAGTCCAGCATTGGATTACAAGATTAGCACAAAAGTAATTTTACATGCAATTACTTTAAAAAGCCATTCATTTCAATGTACTGCATTTACTAAGCATTGCAACCTACTGCATCCCCTGTAAATCAAATCAAGCACAATCTTCATTGCTTTTTAAAACTGTTGACAACAAGTAACTTAATACTGAAAAGAATCAAATGCTTACCTGTATCAGGTTTGCTTGGTTCTAATAAAATAACAGTATATCTTTTTATACAAAAACAATTGGCCTAGAGTTCAGTCCTTGAGTGTGTGAATTCACTTGTTGACTGTGTACATCAAATGCTTAACACTGTCCTCTGATACTGCCTTACTGCTCGACCAAGCTACCACTTTAGAGAGTAAGGTTCTATCTAACTTTAACCTCTGCCAAACCTCTGGAGCCCCTTGGACTCTATATACACTGTACCTCACTTTGGTCCAGAATATATAGAGCCAGTTTCTTACAATAAGTTCCTGGAGCCTCCAGCAGGACGCGTCAACAGCTTTCTCCGCTCTCAGCAGCTGCTTACTTAATCAATGTGTGGGGGGCGAGGTGGGTCAATCACCAGCTATCAAGTTGTAGGTTCCCTCCAGTGTACAGTCACATACGCACATGTATTCTCCAGTGACTGTCTCTACATGCACGAATATATGGGGCCCTCGGCCGGGGCAGTTAACTATCAGTGACAGTTCTCAAATCTTAGCCCCTCTAGTTCCTCAAGTTACTAGCCATATCGGGTGTCTCTTCCATCCTTACAGGCATCCTGTACTGCTGTATCAGCAACCAGGTGGTGTACTGTCGGCTAGTCAGACCACGTGGCAGTCAAAATCCCCAGTCGCCCCTGTTCCCCACAGTATGTGGCCATTCGCCTTGGAAGAGCGGCAGCTCCCAGAGCCTCCTGTGACCTCCTCTGTGCTGAGCCATCATTAATCACAGCATGCCCATTGGTTAAGCTCACATTGCAATCTGTAGCAGTCTAGTTGCCGCTGGGGTCTCATTTACCCAGGACCTTTAGCCTGGATGGGCTAACACACAATGTAGCACTCTCTGGCCAAGCGTGGCCAGAGAGTATAAAATAAAGGGGCGGAAGTCGCTCAAGGCTTTCCCGCCCGTATCAGTATTCTGAGTGAGCTGTGCAATTTCCTGACCCCAATTACCAGGCCCTGTGCCCGCCTGAGGCTACTGACCCATGCCACTACAATGGCTACGAGGGTGGGATTGTGGCGCCAACACGCACCGGAAAGCAACCCGCCGAGAGATCAACTCCGGAGGAGTGCGCACATTTCTTCCGTGTTGGTTGCAGCTGGCTGATTCGGCAGACGCTGTGCCCCTGCTGCCTTGGTGCCTTGGTGAGAGTCCCGGTACCATCACGCATCCAGGTGAGCGGCGCGACCGTCTGTGGTACCGGTGCCGCAGTCAGCAGTGTCAGCGTTTGTCCAGAAGACTCACACGCCCAGCTGGCCCGGTCCCTTCAGCAGGCTGAACTCACGGTAGCGTGCGCATGCGCAGACCACCCTGTTGATGCTGCTACCGGCTCCGTGTGTGTAGAACACGAGCCTGAAGTGCCCGGAGTGCTTGGGAGGCCTGGAGTATTACCCAGCTGCCCCGCATGTTGCGCAGGACGTGCAAAGTAGTTCCTGGCCAGGAAGAAGAGCCAGACCACACTGGCTACCACAGTAAAGGGACTATTCGCACAACCCTGAAAGGAAGGAGTGCTGGCACACAAGGGAGGTCACAGAGAGGATACCTCAGAGGCACTGTCCAGGACAACAAAAGAAAACAACCCGGCAAGATTTGACTCTGCATCGACGTGTTTGCCAAACCAGGCGATCAAACGCAAAAGGCATTTAACCCCGACCGTCGATGACATCCTAGCTGACTTGACTGGAACCCGCTGGTTCTCCAAACTCAACCTGAACGCGGGATACCATCAGTTGAGGTTGGCCGAGGAGAGCAGATACATTACGACCTTCTCGACCCACATTGGGCCTCGACGATACCGAAGACTGAACTTTGGAATCTCGTCAGCAGCAGAAATATTCCAAAACACCATCCGGGAGTTGCTCACAGGGCTCCCCAAAGTATTGAATGTCAGTGACGATATTCTAATACAGTCCAAGACCGTGGGGGAACATTGGCGTCATCTCTGCGCCATGCTCCAGCATCTGGCAGAACATGGAGTCACCCTCCACTCGGAAAAGTGCTCATTCTTCCAGCAATCAATCGATTTCTGTGGATACGTGTTCAGTCGGGACGGAGTCATGGTAGACCCGAAGAAGTCACAAGCGATCCTGCAGGCTCCTGCCACAAAGACAGCATCGGAAGTTCGCAGTTTCCTTGGTATGGCCACCTACTATGGAAGGTTCATACCAAACCTGGCCACGTTGGCGGAGCCATTGCGCACTCTGACGAAGAAAGACGCAATGTGGAGGTGGGACCAAGAGGAAGAAGACGTCTTCCAGAAGATCAAGGCAGCGCTGTTGGGAAAAACTACGATGGCCTATTTCGACACCACCAGAATGACTGAACTTATAGTAGACGCCAGCCCGTGGGGCTAGGAGCACTATTGAACCAAGAGACAGATCCGGGGACCTGGGCCACATTGGCGTTCGCAAGCAAGGCTCTCACACCAACTGAAGCCAGATACTCTCAGACCGAGAGAGAAGCATTAGCCATCAAGTGGGCATGTAATCACTTCCATCTATATGTAAGTGGACACCCCTTCCGAGTAGTGACGGACCACCAGCCACTGGTTCCATCATTCCGAGGCACTGCTCGCATCCCCCGCCGTGGATAGAGCGCTGGGCGATACAATTGCGGCAATACCAAATGGAAGTAGTCTATCGCCCAGGGACGAAGAACCCAACCCAAGACCAAGCCAACGCTTTGAACACTGACTTGGAATGGGATGTAGTGGTTTAGTTGCCGCTGGGGTCTTGTTTACCCAGGACCTTTAGCCCAGATGGGCTAACACACAATGTAGCACTCTCTGGCCAAGCGTGGCCAGAGAGTATAAAATAAAGGGGCGGAAGTCGCTCAAGGCTTTCCCGCCCGTATCAGTATTCTGAGTGAGCTGTGCAATTTCCTGACCCCAATTACCAGGCCCTGTGCCCGCCTGAGGCTACTGACCCATGCCACTACAATGGCTACGAGGGTGGGATTGTGGCGCCCACACGCACCGGAAAGCAACCCGCCGAGAGATCAACTCCGGAGGAGTGCGCACATTTCTTCCGTGTTGGTTGCAGCTGGCTGATTCGGCAGACGCTGTGCCCCTGCTGCCTTGGTGCCTTGGTGAGAGTCCCGGTACCATCACGCATCCAGGTGAGCGGCGCGACCGTCTGTGGTACCGGTGCCGCAGTCAGCAGTGTCAGCATTTGTCCAGAAGACTCACACGCCCAGCTGGCCCGGTCCCTTCAGCAGGCTGAACTCACGGTAGCGCGGGCATGCGCAGACCGCCCTGTTGATGCTGCTACCGGCTCCGTGTGTGTAGAACACGAGCCTGAAGTGCCCGGAGTGCTTGGGAGGCCTGGAGTATTACCCAGCTGCCCCGCATGTTGCGCAGGACGTGCAAAGTAGTTCCTGGCCAGGAAGAAGAGCCAGACCACACTGGCTACCACAGTAAAGGGACTATTCGCACAACCCTGAAAGGAAGGAGTGCTGGCACACAAGGGAGGTCACAGAGAGGATACCTCAGAGGCACTGTCCAGGACAACAAAAGAAAACAACCCGGCAAGATTTGACTCTGCATCGACGTGTTTGCCAAACCAGGCGATCAAACGCAAAAGGCATTTAACCCCGACCGTCGATGACATCCTAGCTGACTTGACTGGAACCCGCTGGTTCTCCAAACTCAACCTGAACGCGGGATACCATCAGTTGAGGTTGGCCGAGGAGAGCAGATACATTACGACCTTCTCGACCCACATTGGGCCTCGACGATACCGAAGACTGAACTTTGGAATCTCGTCAGCAGCAGAAATATTCCAAAACACCATCCGGGAGTTGCTCACAGGGCTCCCCAAAGTATTGAATGTCAGTGACGATATTCTAATACAGTCCAAGACCGTGGGGGAACATTGGCGTCATCTCTGCGCCATGCTCCAGCATCTGGCAGAACATGGAGTCACCCTCCACTCGGAAAAGTGCTCATTCTTCCAGCAATCAATCGATTTCTGTGGATACGTGTTCAGTCGGGACGGAGTCATGGTAGACCCGAAGAAGTCACAAGCGATCCTGCAGGCTCCTGCCACAAAGACAGCATCGGAAGTTCGCAGTTTCCTTGGTATGGCCACCTACTATGGAAGGTTCATACCAAACCTGGCCACGTTGGCGGAGCCATTGCGCACTCTGACGAAGAAAGACGCAATGTGGAGGTGGGACCAAGAGGAAGAAGACGTCTTCCAGAAGATCAAGGCAGCGCTGTTGGGAAAAACTACGATGGCCTATTTCGACACCACCAGAATGACTGAACTTATAGTAGACGCCAGCCCGTGGGGCTAGGAGCACTATTGAACCAAGAGACAGATCCGGGGACCTGGGCCACATTGCCGTTCGCAAGCAAGGCTCTCACACCAACTGAAGCCAGATACTCTCAGACCGAGAGAGAAGCATTAGCCATCAAGTGGGCATGTAATCACTTCCATCTATATGTAAGTGGACACCCCTTCCGAGTAGTGACGGACCACCAGCCACTGGTTCCATCATTCCGAGGCACTGCTCGCATCCCCCGCCGTGGATAGAGCGCTGGGCGATACAATTGCGGCAATACCAAATGGAAGTAGTCTATCGCCCAGGGACGAAGAACCCAACCCAAGACCAAGCCAACGCTTTGAACACTGACTTGGAATGGGATGTAGTGGTTTAGTTGCCGCTGGGGTCTTGTTTACCCAGGACCTTTAGCCCGGATGGGCTAACACACAATGTAGCACTCTCTGGCCAGGCGTGGCTAGAGAGAATAAAATAAAGGGGCGGAAGTCGCTCAAGGCTTCCCCGTCCGTATCAGTATACTAAGTGAGCTGTGCAATTTCTTGCCCCCAATTACCAGGCCCTGTGCCCGCCTGAGGCTACTGACCCATGCCACTACACAATCTACAATCAACTCATCTCGCACCAGTGTCCTCTGCAGCTGGGCGCAGCCAGTCGCCTCAGCTCACTTCGGCTGCTCCTTCCCCAGAGCAGCAGTGTCCGCAGCAGGACGACAAATTCACTTTGTGGTCACCATCTACCTCTGTATCTGGTCTCTCGCAGCCATAATGCCATCAACTAACATAATGCTCAGTTCCAGGTCACGTGGGTATCCAGATCCCGGTATGGGCAACGGGTCAAGTGGCGAAAATGCAGAGCCCGCTTAGATCGCGTCCACCATGTTGGCCTCCGTAGCCACGCCCCATTGGATGTTGAGGACTGATAGCACGCATAGGTTCCATAGTAGTGTCAGCTATTGAATCTAAAATACCATATGCAAAAGACTTAATGTTTGTGTGTGATCCATATATGAGCAGTGATCTAGCACATTCCAAAATAGTGTAATCTATGCTATCTGATGTAAGCAGGGTCTTTTTATTGACCTCTGCAAGTCCTCCATTGGTCTTCATGTGAAGATGATTTCTGAAAATGGTTAGGTATTCGTTGGGTATTGCTTCATCTATGATTGCTTTGTCTAGTATGGCTCTCACATCTTTGTGCGGCTTTGTTTAGCATGAGACCCACACCTTCGCTGACTCAGCTTTGAATGATGAAAAGAATTTCAAGTTTGAAGTCTACTAGATTGTCCTAAATATGATTTCTGCTTTTCTTAGGGATCTTGCATTGATTAACATGCATGATAGGAAGTTGAAATCGTGGATGGGTAAGGTTGGGGTTAAAACCATCAGCAGCAAAATCCAGTTAATAATCCACCAGACAACGACTAGTCAGTTTCTCTTTACCATAGCCTCTACCCCCTTTGCATTATGGTGCTCACCTCTGCTATAGTGGTGACACTGGTATATAAAGATCATCTTTGCCATATTTTTGCCTTTTTGGTGGCACGCATGACATAACAGTGATCCTGGCATATGTTTTTCATGCTTTGCATATTGTGCTCTGCTTAGTATAATATTGTCCTCCCTTGGCATGATGGTAGTTGTAACACGTTGCAAGCCTCTTTGCATTATTTTTGCCCATATGGTGGCCACCTTTTTTTAAAACTGTTTTTATTGGGGCTGTCATATTCAAACATAAGGCAATCATACAAGGCATTTTCATCATTCTGAGTCAATATACAGTTACTGTTCCAGCAGGTCGCAGTGGCATACCCATTGGGCCATAGATTGGGCGGCGCATCCACCAATTTTGTGCGTGGTATCAACTAACTTGAGTGTTACCCCTAGGCTAGGAGGGAGGGAGGTGATTCTTACTCAGCAGTGAGCAGCGTCCTATATGAGAGGGACACGCTAGAAAGGCCAGAGCAGAGCTCCAGCTGGGTCACAGCTGGCGTCTGAGTTGGGGTGTTAGGGTCGAGCCGGTATCCAGCTTCTCTGGTCTGGAAAGGTGAACAGTGAAAGGTCAGGAGTAGAAAGTCTCTGGGATGTAGATGCATTCGGGTGTAATCACCTAGGGTGGTGGGTGGCAGCTGGCCTTGTCGTCTCCAGTGTAAGGCAGATGGAGTAGGAGGTGTCATGCGTGTAATGTTTAACTCCTGGTCGGGTTCTCCTTGTGGTCTAATTACCTCCCTCTTTCCCTTTTATTCCATATCCCTGTCTTGCCCTACTTTCCTTTCTATCCCTGTTGCTGGGATGTGTCTCTACATTCCATTTGTCATTACTTGATAACGGAATGGTCTGTTTCTGTGACTGGCTCTCTGGCAGTTGGATGTTAGCTACTGCCTGAGCTGGTGGTCTTTAGCATGTATTGCTGATTAAATCAACTTTCCTGGACTTCTTTACACTGGCAACGAGTTGTTCCTGCATGGGGACAGGATTTGATGACCACCAGTTTACCCATCAAACCCATTTTCTCTACTGCAGCGTTAATTGCTTCTAAATTCAAATCTCCTTGGACTACGGAGATTCAGGTACTTTGTACATGACACTTGTATTTACCTATTTCTTAGATTGGACGAGTTGGGAGAATTATTTCACTTTTACTGTTGATTTACTAGGCCCAGCGTTGAACGTTGAAAATCTCTAGGCCTGAAACAACTGTAGTTTTCAAGTCGAACTATCACGCAGTGGGGCCTTGTGATGTCTCTTACCTGAGGCCTCTCCGTTGCTGTGCTGTTCCCATGGCAACCATCTGGAACGTGTGTTGCAAGGAAACACTCTGGTAAGTTTGTAAGTCTTCTTTTTAATTCTTACAAGTAGAGCCACCAACTCCTGCTGCCAGCCTGTAGATTCTCCAAGCCACAACTATCACAGACAGACGCTACCATGGAGATGGAACGGCAGGCACATGCACATAACTTTAAAAGATTACAACACATCCCCTTTACAGAGGAATCAAAAAAGAAAGGAAAGAAAAGGAGAAGAACAGAAAGAAAAGAAAACCTGTAAATTCAAAACACAGCATAAAGAACAGAGCTGAGTCATACAAAACATTTCTAATTAATGTGAAACTATCCAAAACACAAATAACACATAAGGAAATTCAGAACATCTCATAATCATCATACCTTTTTGGAAGATGGTGAGGTCTAGGAGAATGGGGCGAAAAACCACCATTGGTGGACAACTTCGAAGCAGGTGAAACATCTGAGCATGAAGGAAACATAGACTTGTCACCCTGGAACTTGACTAAACGAGACATGCTCCATTTCCCCCCATTATGTACAGTAACCACATTCCTATTTACAGCAGTAATAACAAAAGATCCCATATATTCACTGACACCCTTCCTGTGCCAGCGTGGTCTTTTGATGAGTACCCACTCGCCAACCCTCCATGAGATGGCCTTGGTTGATTTCTTAATATCAAACCTCTGTTTGTACATATTTTGATAGGACTTGATTTTATCACTCACCTCTTCCTCACTCAAGATAGGACCCTTAATGAGAGGCAACCACCCAGGATTGAGTTTGGATAGCGCAACTCTGCCTCTTAACACTTGAAATGGGGAATTCTGTAAAACACTATTGACCGCATTACGATGAGCCCACCAAGTGTCCCTTAAGATCCCCTTAAGAAGAATTCTCAATTCAACTGCCCTTTGTACACATGCTTTGACCACTCTGTTCATGTGCTCCGCCAGACCATTGGCCTGAGGAGCATAAAGGGCGGTCCTCTGAAGAATGATGCCATAATCATTCAAAAACTCATGCATTTCTTGAGAAACTAATTGTACCCCATTGTCCGTGATGAGAAACTTGGGAATACCTTCATTAGCAAATTAATCCTTTAGGAAGTCTATAACCACCCTCGTACTGACCGAACTTACACAACTGGTGGAGACCCACTTGGACGAGTAATCCACCAAAAGGATCACAAATCTGTCTGCCGGGTTCAACAGCTCAAAGGGACCCATCAGATCTAACCCCAACTTGGCCCAGGGTTCCCGTGGGACCTCTACAGGAGACAGTGGGGGCGTGTTAACAACAGGGGACTTGTCACAAGAAGCACACTCATAACACTCATTAAACCACCTTTTCAACCTGACCATTCATCTTTGGCCACCAATACCTCTCCCGGAGTCGAGACTTCGTGAAACTACTTCCCAAATGCCCCTCATGAGCCAGGTTTATAAGGTTTGCTTTAAGACCCTCAGGTGGAATCACTCTCTCTCCACGCATGAGTTGGCCTTGGCAAAGAGTGAGCTCATTTCTGATGGACCAAAAAGGAAGTAAATCAGAGTCCAGTCTCTTGTCTGGCCAACCTTCAATTACAAAACGTGTCACAGCAGGAAGCAACGGATCTGCTACTATGGAACTCTCCCACTCGCTCTCTTGAATAGCAGACTCTTTGAACCAATTGACATTAACAGTATCGAGGTCAACCACATTCTCAGAACATTCAATAGGTAGTCTTGACAGGCAATCTGCTTTGTTGGCAGCACCAGGGAAATATTCCACTCGGAAATTGTACTCTTCTAAACCTTCACTCCAACCCTTAAGTCTTGGAGTAAGTCTTTCACTCTCTATGTAGGAAAATACTTGCACCAAAGGGCGATGGTCAGATCTTACCAGGAAAGGAATTCCCCAAAGATAAAACTTAAAATGCTTTACAGCCCACACAATGGCAAAAGTCTCCCTCTCGATACACGAGTACTGTTGTTCTGGCTTCTTCAAGCTCTAGAAGCAAAGGCAACAACTTTCTCCTCACCACAATCAACCTGAGAGAGTACAGCCCCAAGGCCGCACAAACTGGCACCCGTGGTTAGGAAAGTTTTCTTTTTGGAATCAAAATGGCCCAAAGTTGGCATTTTACCTATTGCATGCTTAATAGAACTGAAAGCTGTGGCACATTCAACCGACCAAACAAAGCGTGCTCCTTTCCTAAGAAGGACTCTAATGGGTTCAACTGTGGAGGCAAAACTTTGGATGAATTTTGAATAGAACTCAGCGAGGCCGAGAAAAGACCTCACTTGCTCTTTGTCAGTAGGAGCAGGAGCATCAACAATGCTTTTGGCCAAATCCAGCTTTGGCTGGATGCCCTCCCCAGATATAACATGTCCTAAGTATGCAACCGAAGATACACTGATCCTACACTTCAAACGGTTTACTGTTAAACCCTTTTCTGCTAGTCTTTGTAGTGTGAGTCTTAAAATTGTGTCATGCTCAGAATCATCTTTACCATATACCAAAATATCGTCCTGTTAGGAACATCCTTTAAGACTACCATCATTATACGTTGAAAACAGGCAGCCGCCAAGGCTAACCCGAATGGCATCCTGATGAAACGGCAAGCCCCCAAAGGTGTTACAAAAGACGTTAAATGTCTGGAATCCGGATGGCGGGGAACTTGGTGGTACGCCGAGGATAAGTATAACACACTAAAGACCTTTGCACCACCAAGCATGTTGATCGACTCTGAGATATTAGGAAGTGGTTGACGATCCACCCATATCCATTTGTTTAGGCTTCTCAAGTCAACCCACATCCTAATACTCTTCCCTCCATCCTTGGGAGCCAAAACCATTGGAGCCAATCATTCGGAGGATTCGATTTCTTCAATAATACCCTAAATGAAAAGCCTCTTAAGTTCACACCTTAGTGGTTCCAACATCTCGTTAGGGACTTTTCTAACTTTGTGCACCACTGGTATAGCATTTTGTTTAAGAACGATACAGTGTTCAAAGTCTTTGAGGAGACCCAAATTATCAGAGAAGACTTGGGGAAATTCCTCAAAAAACTTATTGGAAGACATATTTTGATCAACTAACATGACTTGTTCAGAAGGACAGCGAGCATTAGGATTAAGAATTATCCCCAAGTCTCTCTGGTGTCTCCAACCAAGGAGGTTGTCACCACGTTTGGCGACCTAGATCTTTCCAATGGTGTCTCTTCCTTTGAAGTGAATCTTCACGATGGCATAACCTATGACATCGATGTGTGAGCCACCATAACTGACTGGGTTGATGTCTGGTGTAAAAAGTTTAAATTCAGGAAAGGTCTTGTCCCAAAGTTCGTCTCCAATCATTGTAAAAGGAGAACCACAGTCACCTAGGACGACAAACAACTTATCTCCAATCACTATGTCGCATTCGGGCATGCTGATGAGGTTAGCATCCACCATGCCGTTCCCTCGTACACTCAACATAGTTGTCCTGGATGGAACATTTGTTTCAAAGTTTTCTTGTCCATTGTCCACTATGTGTTCTCTGCCTCCGGATTTACATACTCTAGCGTAATGGCCTTTAATTCCACATTTGTGACGCGTGGTATTCTTTGCATAACACTGGGGGTAGTTGGAGGAATGATTGTTACTGCCACATCTGTAACATTTCATCTTCGAAAAATCTGTGGAGGTTTTGGGCTTTGGTCCACGGACAACTTTGGAAACGTTATCAACAACTTCTTGAGCATGGCCAGGAAGGGCATCCTTCTGAGTCAAGTCATGAATGCTACCGGGTGTAAGAACTTCGTCTGCGGCAGTCTTATGGGCCTTCATTTCTTTGACCCAACCAGAGTTTTTTTTTCTTGCACTCTAGAACTGTTTGTGCATCTGACTAGTTGATCTCTTATCAACGAGTCAGTGAGATCACCGAATTCACAGGTGCGTGCAAGTGTTTTCAAGGAAGCTATATAATTGCCAACCTTTTAATTGTGTTCCTGGACTCTCATGAAAAACGTATGTCTCTCTAAAACTACATTGATGCGAGGTCCAAAATATTTTTCTAACATTTTCATGGACATGTCAAATACATCAGACGGTTCACCATCACCTTCTACAACTGGAATAACGTCAATGCTCTCGTAAATATTACGCCCTTCTATTCCCAGATTGTGGAGTAAAATTGCTTGTTTCCTATGGGCAGAACATTTCTCACCACTAATTGCAACTAAATAAGAGTCAAATAGCAATCTCCATCTTTTCAAGGGTAAAAGGGGTTCACCCTTCTCACAAAGGAATGGAGGTGGTTGACTCATCGTTGTAGCAGTCAGGGTAAGGCATTAGAGTAGGATAAATACACAGCACACTACTACAACAAGGTAAGATAAAAAATAAGTAGAAATTTCAATAAAAGTACATTAGTAGTTAAGAATCGTTAGCGAGTAAAAGTAGATCATCCCCTCTGAGGATTAAGGTGAAACGGGAAAACTTGGAAAAGGCAGACTGTGATGTTGAGAAGTACAATTTTGAAGCAGGTGAAACTGTTAATCATAGGCAGTGGCAGCTTTTGTAGAAAGTAAAGGACCTCCAATTATATTTAAACAGTACCTGTATTTAAGATCGCCGATCGCTCATGAAAGAGAGCTGGTAAAATACTCTGTGACTGGTAGTCAAGGAAACTGTAAATAAAATGGCGGTATGCATGCACGTAGCGTAACGTAGCATGATAACATGAGTGTCACGTGATGACGCTTGTAATGTGATGACGAGTATGATAGGCAACACGTCAGCAGGGAAGTTGCGAGGAGGTGCAACCGCTGGAGAAAAAGGCAAAGTGGTCAAAATTGCACAATACTGCCTCAGAACTCCACAGAAAGTCAGGAAAAACGGGAGAACATCCATCGAAGGTCGCGGGGAGTCGTGTCCTCTCTGGTCTCTCAACAACGCTCGAAGTGGAGAAGACAGCCATGGGTTCACTAGGCTTTGGGCAGAGTTGGTGGCAGACTTGTCCCCATCAAGTTTCCACTCATCGCCAGTGTTGAAAGGAAACACTCTAGGAAGTTTGTAAGTCTTCTTTTTAATGCTTACAAGTAAAGCCACCAACTCCTACTGCCAGCCTGTAGATTCTGCAAGCCACAACTGTCACAGACATACGCTACCATGGAGATGGAACGGCAGGCACATGCACATAGCTTTAAAAGATTACAACAACGTGCTTTTCGCATCGAGCACTTCTCCACTCTTCATTCTCGATTGCTTCATGAGGGCATGCTGAATTCCAGTTGAGCAGTTCCTGTGAGGTGTGGATCTACTTCTGGCATTTGGTGGATCATCGCGTCTCTGTGGTGCAGCTATTCCGGTTTACGTGCGCAGGGCATGTGCAGTGTACACCGTGCCTGTTTGACGTATGCGACAAACACATTCACAACCTCACAAGCTGGCTTTCTGCAAGGAGCGTGCACAGTTGTATGCACACTTCCTTTTGTCTTGCGGGCATGCGCAGTGATGCACACACTTTCTCTTGAGCTATCAGCATGTGCGGTGATGCGCACACCTCCTTGTAAAATTAGAGCATGCGCATTGTGTTTTCTTCATTAAGTTGCACACCATTTCCTTGGATGATCGTTCCTTCTGTAAGTCAGTGATACACTCACTTCTTCTGCATTTTCATCGAGTTGGGATTGCGCAGTGATGCGCACACCATTTTTATAAGGTACTGTGCTTCTCTGCAGTGTGTCAGTAATGCGCACACTTTTCTTCAATACGAGTGTGTATTCTAAGATTCTGGAGCAATTTTTTTTTTGTTCTCTGTCAGTGATGCGCTCACTTTAAAGTGTATTTTGGGCATTTTGGCACATATTATTTTTTTACTTTAGTGACTAGGTTACCATTTCAGGTACTGTGATGGTGTGTTACGATTATTTGCTCACTCTCTTCTGTGTGTTTTCTCCAATATGGCTTCTTTCTAGCATGTCTCAACCACCACAATTTCTTTCAGATTTGGGTGATCCCATTTTACCTTGGAAGAGATGGAAGCCTTTATTTGACTCTTATTTGTTAGCCATCGGGGGAGAAAAGTTCTCGGCTTTATGGAAGCAGGCTCCATTATTGCATAATCTAGGGGTTGAATGTAGACATGTTTACGACAGTTTGGATGAGATTGTTCTTGGGCGGGGAGAGGGTGAGCCTGAGAATGTTTACGATATGTCTGTCATGATGCTTGAAAAACATGTTGGGTCTAAAATTAATGTGGTTTTGAAGTGTCACAAATACTTTTCTAGAGTCCAGGGTAAACAAGAGAAGATTGGCAGTTATGTGGCTACTTTGAAGACATTGGCTCATACTTGTGAGTTCGAGCAACTCACTGATTCTCTTGTGAGGGACCAGATTGTCAGGTGCACCAATGACGTAAAGGTACAGCAGAAGCTCCTTGCTAAGAATCCTGATCACACAGAAACTTTGGCTATTGTGGAGAGCATGGAGAATACTAACATGTGGGTGCGAGAGATGAGGCCTGAGAAAGGCAGTGATACTTCTGTTGATGATAAAGCAATTCATGAGGTTAAGAAAGATGAGCCCAAGAAGGATGATCTCAAAGGGGCATTCAAGGGGACTCATAGTGAGAGGGATAAAAAGCTTTTTTTTTTTTTTTTTTTTTTTTTCACAAAAAGCAACCACTGTTGAATTGGCGAAATACCAAATTCAGAGTAGTGGAAAGATGTTGTTCAACTATCTACTTGACAGGTGGAATATCAAAGATATTGAAGTAAAAGCCTCACTCACATAATAGTGACATGCTTCATCATAGGCAGTTACTCCACACCCAGAGAAGATGGTACTCTCCGGGCGGACTCAACCAAAGATATACTGGGAGTTCTTAGATAAATGAACCACTGGTTAAGCAGGGAACCAGATTAGATTAAAAATACCTATGAGTGTACCCTGTTTTAGACTATTTATTCTTGGGCACTCATGATATCAGTAAAAACTTATTGTCGGGGTTTCTTTGAACTCAATTCGTTCAATTGTACCCACTACCGTATGCCAACATGTTTCGGCCCGTCTTATAGCCCAATCGGGTCTTGGGGCCTTCGTCAGGGCGATATCTTTTCTTTTCCTTATGCTATAAGGTCCCTGCGATAAAGCTGTACATGTGCTTCCATGCAACTCATTCGTACGTGAGGCCTAATGCACTCACCTGTCCGTCTGTGCCTTCCGACTTCAGTAGAATTTTTCTACTGCCCTGAGCCTACTGGCATCATGCAGATCTCGTGTGTTGGGTGCAGTCCTGTAGTCAAACATTCGTCAAGGTCCTTGCACCGCCGTTACACCTCGTCAGCCACACCGTCTGCCGTCGGGTAAAAAGCTTTCTGATTCGGAACAGACTAGTTCCAAGTACAAGTTTTCTGATTCAGAATGTACTGGGTCCAAGAACAATAAACCTGGTTTTAAATGCTTTAAGTGTGGGAGTGAGAGTCACCTGCCCAACAGCCCCAATTGTTTTGCAAGATCGGTTGTTTGCAACAAATGTGGGGAAAAGAGGTCATTGCGCATGTGTGTGTCATAGTAGCAGGAACCAAATAGTATGTTGTGTTGAAGAGGAAAAAAAGTTTGTGTGTAGTGTCAAAGAGGATGGAGTTGTGGATGGTGATAAGCTGGACATGCCTGTGTGTGAGGTGTTAATTGATGGTGAACGATTTCCTGTTTTGGCTGATTCGGGTTCACCTTATACCATGGTTGGTGACGCCAATTGGGACACACGTTTTGGTCTTGACAAAGTTGAGCTGTCTCCACCAGACATCAATCCTGTTGGTTATGGTGGTGTCAAGGTTGATGCTTTGGGATACGTAGTCAAAAGAATTCAGTTCAAGGACAGAGAGACTGTTGGGAAAGTGTATGTGGCAAAGAGGGGAGATAATCTTCTTGGGTGGAGACACCAGAGAGATATGGGGATTACTTTGGATTCCAATTCACCTGAGAAAGTGTTTCTTCTATCTTCTGGTTCATGATCTAATGATGTGAGTTCACAGTTCCCCAAGCTTTTCAGTGATGGTTTGGGTTTGCTCAAAAATGTTGAGCATAAAATCATTCTGAAACAGAACGCACAACCATTTGTTAACAAAGTAAGGATAGTTCCCCATATGATGATGGACCCTTTAGATTAGGAGCTTAAGAGATTGTTAGCTGCGGGTGTCATCGAAGAAACTGAATGTTCTGAGTGGTTGGCCCCCATCGTTTTGGCACCCAAAGATGGGGGCAAGGGGATTCACATGTGTGTGGACTTACGCGGTTTAAACAAACATATTTGGGATGACAGGCAACCTTTGCCAAACATCTCAGAGACCCTTGCTCTGATCAAAGATGCTAAATGTTTTAGTGTTATGGACCTGTCTTCCGCTTACCACCATTTTCTACTTCATCCGAACTCCAGGCATTTGACATCGTTTGTGACACCTCTGGGGGCTTTCAGATTCATTTGCATGCCTTTTGGCCTGGCATCTGCTGCGGCATGCTTCCAGAGGATCATGAATAAAGTCCTGGAAGGGTTACCCAAGGTTCTCATCTTCCAAGATGACATTCTTGTTTATGGGAAGGATCAACAGGAACACGACAAGCAGTTGTGGAAGGTTTTACACTTCTAAATGGGTGGTTACCAAATGTGTGCCTGTCGTCAACACTAGACCTGTTATTGAATTCCTCTCCGAAGAGTTTTCCAGAGACGGTATTCCCAAGCACCTCATCACTGATAATGGAGTCCAATTCATCTGACATGAGATGAGCACATTCCTAAAAGAATTATCCATTACTCACTTCAAGACGGCTTTGTACTCGCCGCAAGCCAATGGTCTGGCTGAAAGCATGAATAGGTTGGTCAAGTGTTGTGCTCAGAGGGCTTTGCAGACTGGGTCTTCCCTTAAAAAAGTACACACAGAGACATGGTGGGCACACCACAACACTCCTAATTTTTTAACTTCAGTTTCTCCTTTCTCAATTCTGAGAGGCAGGAAACCTCATGACAAGTTGAGTCCTGCTTGGTTGAGGTTCGATGTGAATGATGTGGAGATGAATGAGCAAGTTGTTTCTAGACGGAGATTACATCAAGAAAAATACAAGAGCAGGTTTGATCAGAAAAATTCCTCTTTCCTCAAGCGCTGGTGTGTTGGTGATGAGGAGTTGATCAGGAATCCTAGTTTTTTGAAGAATGGTCGTTCACGGTTTACGGGGCCCTTTATCATCAAGGAAGTCAGGAAGAATGTTGTTGTTTTGGATTCTGGTGAGGTATGGAGCATGTCTAGGTTAGTTAAATGGCAACCTGGTTCCAATGCTTCTCGTGGACGTGATCGGGGTCTCATTTCAAGAGGGCTTGGGTGTTCTGATTCTGCATGTGATGATTCCGATGTTCCTGATCTAGGAAGTTACCAGAGGTTGAGATTCAGGCCGACCTAGCATAAAGACTATGAAATGTCCTAGATATTTGTGATTGCAATACTGTGCATTGTGTTCTCACTGCAGTTAAAAAAAATGTTCTAGATATTTATGACTGTAATATTGTGTATTTTGTTTTCTCTGCAGTTTCAAATTAGTTTACTGTAACTTTGCAATATTTTTCGTTTTCTATTGTATGAGAGGGAGATGTGTTGTGGTCTAATTACCTCCCTCTTTCCCTTTTATTCCATATCCCTGTCTTGACCTACTTTCCTTTCTATCCCTGTTGCTGGGATGTGTCTCTACATTCCATGTGTCATTACTTGACAACAGAATGTTCTGTTTCTGTGACTGGATCTCTGGCAGTTGGATGTTAGCTGCTGCCTGAGCTGGTGGTCTTTAGCATGTATTCCTGAATAAATCAACTTAAAGCTTACAGAACGTTTCCTGGACTTCTTTACACGTGCGTGTAACGTTTACCTCCTGGTCGGGTTCCTGGGGAAAGCTCATCGCTATGGGTGAGACTCTCTAAATGATCGAGGAGGGAATCCCAGGCTTGGGAAATGGGTCACTTATGAAGGTGTCCCACCTCTTCATATTGTAGCGCCTCCCCTTCGGCCCTCCCTCATTTCCACATCACCCCATATCATGCCGCCTCAGATGGGGCCTGTGTCACCCTCTACTGCATGGTGAGGGCTTTCTGAGCGAGCAGTAGAGCCATACCAGCGAAAAGTGTTCTCACCTTGAGTCGCTTTCTGTGTTTAAAGACGCCTAGAGCACTGGCCTCCCACATATTAAGGTCTGTGAGTTCAGTGACCTTCTGTAGCATGGTCTGAATAAAGTGTCAGTATGTGGCTATGTCTGGACAGGACCACAGTATATGCCGTACATCAGCGGAAACTAGTCTGCATCGGAGACAGCTGAGGTGTGCGTGAGCGAAACATCGGTTGAGCTGCTCTGGCATCAGGTAGGCCCTGTGTGGGATAGAAAATTGTATACTTTTGAAACTGGCATGTCTGGACACTTTTTGAGGAATGCTAGGGCTTGTTCCCACTCTTTGTGCTGCATCAACCTTCTTATGTTGTCTTCCCATTTACCTTTCAAAATTGTCAGTTGTTGCCCGGTGTGTTCCTGTATGGCTTTATATAACCATGCTATCAGGTGACGACCTGTTCCCATATGTAGCAGGGTCTGTGTGACTAAGTGTGTGTGGGTTTATTTGTCTCAGGTGAACCAGAGAGCCTGATATGTGTTACGCAGCTGCCTATAAGTGAGAAACTGTCCTTTCGGAAAGGCATGGTCGAAGTCAAGTTGGCAGAAGGTGAGGAAGTGGCCATCAGCAGAGAGGTACCCCGCTGTGGTTAGGGATTGCTCATGTCAGCTCCCCAAGTCGGCAGCAGAATATAAGCTGGGAAAATGTGGCAAGCCCTGCAGCTGGAGTGCTGGGGCATATGTTGAAACATGGTATGTTAGGTGATTAACCCTGGCAAGCCATTTGTGGGCAATCGTTACTTGTAGGGACCAAGTGTCCTGAGGCATAACCTTGGGGAGCAGACCCATTACATGTCTTTCCCATGTGCCACCCCGCTTGCCATAGTGAGACCCACAATAGTTGTGTCGCTAAGTAGTACACCTCCAAAGATGGGGCTTCCAGCACTCCTTTGCCAACCGGCGGTTGTAGCTTTTTCAGCTCTATGCGATGGCACTTTTCTCCTCAGATAAGCTCCTTCACCCGGGTGTCAAAGGCCTGGAAACAGTACCAGGGGGGAGAGATGGAAGTTTACGAAGTTGTATAGCAGTCTGGGTAACATAACCATTTTGGTTAGGGCTATTTTTCCGGTTGTGGCGAACTGTGTCACTCATCCAGTTCAGCAGGATCTCTCCAAGTCGCACCTTGAGAGGGGTTTTATTGCAAATGAATGGGCACACACGACTTGGCCAAGTAGACCTGTAGGCCTGCTGCCTGTGCGGATGCATGAAGAGTAGTATGGATGGGGGAGAGGTCTGAGCGGATGTCGCAGATGTAGAAAAGCAGATCGTCCGCATATAGGGACACCGTATGGGTTGCATTGTCCAAGGGGATCCACCAGTCCCCACCCTTCATACGAAGCCGAGCGGCGAGGGACTCCATAGCTATCATGAAAAATAGAGGGGACAGGGGGCAACTCCGTCTGGTGCCCCTGCCATGGAGAAGGGTGGCAAGATAAATCCGCCTATACAGATTTTGGAGGTGGGGCAAGTGTATAATAGCTTTGTGTATGCTAGAAGGAGGTTGCCTATTCCCAGCTTGATCATCACGCGGAAAAGATAATCCCATGTGAATGTGTAAAAATATTTTTCTAGTATCAGGAAGGCTGCGTGCGTGAACTGCCAGCACTATGTTTGCATTCAAAATGGGAAACTTAAGTAATAAGGCAAAGAAACTGATTTAAGAAACATAAAAGTTTCCAGACATAAGGGAAGCAGGCAGTGGTCTGCTTCTACCGATGCCACATGGCACAAGTTACAAAGAGGAAGCTGTCCAACAGCGACAGATTCCCCTTTACCAATCGGTTACCACCTCCTTTTAGGAATCCATAACTACTGAAACATCTCATACCAAATTACAATTGGAAGGGATGCCCCTTTCTCGATTCAGAATGAGTTCTAAAACACCTTTTGAGAATCGGAACGCCATTTCTGAATCACAAAAGGTTTTTAGCAAATACTAAAATATCATTTAAAGGTCGCAAACCCTGTGATGTTGCTCATCTCAGGGTTTATGACAGCGTAATGCTTTAGTACATCGGGCCCTGAACTCCTTCAACTGGAAGAGCATCCACTCTGAAATCTGGACTAATCCCTGCCTCCCCACACCCAAATCCCACTCACATTCCACCTCCCTGGGCTTGAGGACCAGCACAGTTCACAACTGCCCTGGACCTTTGAGTTCTGATTCTTTTAGCCCTTTTAACCCTTGTACCCTAAGCACATATGTCATAGAGATATTTGTTCTACATATTGTTTCCTATTTCAACCATATTCCGCTGCTAATTTCTATAAGGAACGACTACTCTACTAATGATTGTATGTACCCCAATGTACTTATGTATAGCCTTTCAATAGGAAAAGCTTTCCCTCCAGATTTAGAAAAATAAAAATCCCTTTAAAAAAGCTAAACATAGGGAATATAAATGTTACTGAAATACTACTGATAGGACAGTTGTAAGAAGAAAAGTACATTTCTTTAAAAAATCCACTACTGATTGAAGAACAAAATGTAATCCTATTTTTGCATGTGTGCAAAAACACTTTCAGTTTGGAGACACAATGGCCCCATTTCAGGTATTGAGGTAATCAGGTTAGAAACCCCACACCCGGTAGTTACCAGTACCGTGGTATGTGTTAATTGGCAGTGGTGGACTGGGAGCTAAAACCTGCCCTGCAAAATAAGTCGTTATCAGCCTCCTAGTGTACCGAGTGATGTAGTGAGTGAGTCTGACCATCTCCAGGAGGATTGAGGAAGCGAGAGGTAATTATATATAAGTCTGAAAGAAACTATGTGAGTTTGCTCTGAGCTGTTTGCAGGCGGGATAGCTGGTGATCTCTCCGTCCATCCACCAATAGGAGCAGCCCATGGTCCTCAGCCTAGGGGGATTTCCATGTGTTGCTTATGGTCTAGGTTCTTCCCCACTGTGAGTTCACATCCTCAGAATGAGTGATAACCATGAGAATCAGGGCCAGTTTTATCAAGGGATTCATTGCCCTTGGATCACGCAGGGTAATGCAACGGCAACGCAATCCCTAAGTCAGGTTTGCCAAGCAACGCAAGGTCATTTTGGGTGGCCCTGTGTTGCTTAGTAAATTGTAATGGAAGGCAGCGCAAGTCGCTGCGTTGCGTTACTCTGCCCCAGGGAGGTGGTCCATGGGTGGAGAGTGGGTGTTTCTACACATCCACCCGTGGATTTTGCCGCATTCCTAGATTTATCATTACTGATAGACCTGGGACTGCGTCAAAATGCTATGCCCTCCCGAAGCAGGCACAACAAGGAGAAATATCTTTATTTCTACTCATTGTTTCCTCTTTCTAAGTGTGCTGCATTTTGCAGTTCACTTAGAAAAAGCAAAATGCCTAAGAGGATTGTTTTTGCGCAGGAAGGGACACTTCCCTGTACAAAATCAATCCTGCCCATAACCCAGGCACCCTTGTAGCATGGTGCCAGGGTGTCTGCATTGGCACTAGGCAACACACAGTCTGCCAGCGCAGGAAGAGAGCAGAAGTGCATCATATCTTAGTAAACAAGCAGAATATCTGCCTTCTCCCTTTCATACAGCACAGTGCAGCAAGTGGCCTTGCTGCGTTGTGTGAAAGGTTAGTAAATCTGCCGCTCGAGCTCCAGCCAGACGTAAATAACAAGACCACAAGATATTCAGCATATTTAGAAAGAAGACTATGCCTCTAAAGACTGTTTTTGTGCAGGGATGCATATCTTCCTGCACAACCACAATCCTGCCTGTAACTCAGGCACCCTTAGACCACAGTGCAAGGTTGCCTGCATTGACACTAGGAAGCAGATTGTGTGCTAGCACAGCAGAGAGCAGGAATACACCATACACTGGTAAATAAGGTGCATTTCTGCCCTCACTCTTTTATACAGTGCAGTGCAGCACAGCAGGTTGTCTTGCTGCCTTGCATGAAACCTTGATAAACCTAGCCCTCAGTGTTTAAGCACTGATTGCCACAGTTTTCTCTCATTCCAGGCACATTACCTCATTCTTATTTTGCCAGGTTTTTCCTGACAATATAAGAAGTTGGAAATTACAAGACTGGCAATTCAGGCGGATACCATGCTTCTGTCGAAATTGGGGTTAGAGTGGGGCTCGTAATGAGCATCTTTTCATAAAAGAGATATGTGTGTGTAATCTGAAAGACAGCGGTTCAACTCCTGTTGTGGCAAGTTAACCTTTCATTCTTCCACCATTGATAAAAATGAGTATCCTTGATCTGGCTAATGGATACACCTGTTATCTGTGCAGATGAACTGTAAAGTATGTTATACAAGGCTTCTTCCTCTTATTATTATTATTAACTCTAACAAAAGCCGATGAACGGGCCCGACGACCGAGTTCCTATTAAAGATCCCTTGCTTTTTCAGATTCTCTTTCTTTTTCTTAAGCTCCCTGTATCAGAGCTTAATTTGTAAAAAATAAGTGCCAGGGCCCGCATCAGGCGGCCACTGCAGCTTCAAACAATCAGTATTTGTATAGCGCGACTTATCACCCCAGGGGTATCAAGGATAACTGGGGTGGGGTGAGCCTCACTCAAAGAGCCAGGTCTTGAGTACCTTCCTGAAGTCGGTGAGTGAAGGGGCGGTTCAGAGGTCGAGTGGGAAGTCGTTCCAGGGCTTGGTGGCGAGGTTCGGGGGACGTGTACGGGGGCGAAGGAGGAGGATCTGAGATGTCGGTTGGTGGAAGGTCAGACGGTGTTCTATGTTGTGTAGGGACTTGTAGGCGTGGGTCAGAAGCTTGAATGGGCATCGCTCTGGGACTCATCTCTTCAGCTTGCACCAGACATTGCCCCTGCCAGCGATGCCAATGCAGTACCAAAACAACACCTAATCATCACACTCCTACAAGTGTGACAATTCAGCCTATTCGACGCCCCCAGAGCAATAAGAATGGCTTGGGCAGTCAATAGTCATTAGGTCTCACCTGCGTTGCAGCACATGCGCTGCTTCGCCTTGGCGAGATCTATTGCCGTTGCTTTTGTGTGCGGCTTCTCTGGAAGCGGGTTTGGTGTCCGCCCTGTCTCCATTAGGCCCCACCCACCCTGACTGGATATTTTGCTTAGACTTGCTCGCGCTTTTCAGGAAGCATTCTTGGTGTTGGTGATCAGATAGCAGGACAGTGAAGGAGAAGGGAGGCCAGCGAGAGGCGCCATTTCTGCGCCCTCTCCGAATCAGTAAAGGGCTTCTCGTTTTCTCGGGGTGTGAAACAGATCCTCAGGCCATCATCGTGCTGCCGACACATCCAGGCGCCCCTGCTCATATTTTGGGACCAGGCCTACTCCACCGCCAGGGCTCTGCTGCTCCCAATGGCTCCACAATATTCATTGAGCATCCCGGCGCCGGGATGCTCCTTCGCTGGAGTCGCTGTGCGCTTAATAAATAGTTTTAACATAACATAACATAACATAACATTGACTCAGGGAAGGTTTGGTCTCTCCCCTGCGGGTCCGGTGGGGTCCGCAGGCACCCGACCCCCACCTTAGGCGGGGACGGGTGCAGGTGGCTGCGGGTGCGGGTGCTGAGGGGTTAAACTCATCCAACGAGCACCGAGAGGGATCTGGACCCGGGCATGGTCAGACAGCAGGCCCCCATAGCCCCGGAGCCCGTGACAGCATGCCTCCCTTCCGACAAAGACGCGCGGTCAGCACTTTCATCCGCCTTCTCCCTTTCCCCTCGGCAGCAGAGAACGCACAAGGCTCTGGGTGGAGAAAGCGCAGGCGCCCTGCTCAGCCTGGTGTTTTGGCCTTGACGCAGCAGGCGGAATAACCTGTGTACTGCCTCCCGACGGCCACAGTCATCTTGGTCTGGCTCTAGGTGGCCGCCATCTTTGTCCTGAAACTCTTTTTGGGGGGTGCTGCCTCTTCTGCGTCATCCCCGGCACCGAGCGCTCTCTGTCCTGGCGCACTGGCGGCTCTGCCTCATGCTTGAGGAGGAGAGGGGGAGGGTGGTGGATCGCGGGCAAACACATGTCAGCTGCCTCATCATGCCGGCATTTCCTTGAAATCCCCCCATTTACATAGTGCGGTGGAACGGCGAGGAACAGAGAGGGTCCCCCGGTATGCGCTAATGGAGTGCGGTAACAGGCAGCAACGGGGACGGTGGGCAACTCCTGTCTTCATTAAAACCCCAACGCAGACCAGGAAACCGTGTGCTGGCGCGTTTTATTCACGCTCACGTGCTTCAGCAATGCCTCTTAGCACCTGCAATTTTTGGGTCCCTCTGACCACCACAGTCCCTAAAAAGCGATGACCAAAGCATCGGGATGTGCAGATGAACCAGCCTCGGACCTTGGGAGCATGCAGTCACCCACTCAAACATCTGCAACATTTCCCATAAAAAAACCTGCATTTCTGCTCTTATTTCCCTTCTGCAGCACGCGTGCCACAAAAGGAGAAGATTTCTAGAAGTTCTTGTGTTTTATGGTACCATTGTCAGGATTACCACTGAACCCGTCGTTACTCCCTCACGCTGTTTTTTTCTGAGCGCCTTTCCCCTCGTATAAGTTATGAGTTCACTTCTGCAGCAACCGGTTACTGGTGTATTTCCCTGCTGCAGCCAAGGTCTCTGGTGTCCCTTAGTGTTAGCGTTTTGAAGCCCAGCATAACAAAGAAAAAAATGCGTGCGCCACACCGATACCGAAAGAATCATCCGCAGTCTTCAGGCAGCTGAATACTACGTTTCAGAGCGGAGCGGCACTTGGCAAGTGTTCGTGGGCTGGTCCAGTGGACACCTTTGAGGCTAGCTGCGGAGGCATGCGAGGCATGGCTGGCTAATCGTCGCATGGTGGGTGTCAAAAGGCGTGCACTGCTTCATAAGACTCCATCAGCTCCCTTTATATGTTTAAAGAGCAGCAGGGGCAGCCTGTGACTTCTGCGAGCGGCTCCTCTGGTCCCTGACTCTAATGATGGGAAGGGATTAGGCTCTGGCTGCCAAAGCCTGACGAATTAGGACAACCCGCGGAAGATCTCCAAGCGGCGCTGGCAGATGGTGCACCCATGTTTCTATTACCTGTTGTTTGCGTAGGCGATTTCCCTGCCTGACAGCACAGCGGGGGTCGTGTGTGATCGCTTTGGGGCCTCACCACTTACTTAAAGTTGTGCTCAGAAGTCTGTGTGCTTGTTGTGTGAGGAGCAGTCAGGTTACGTCAGGAAACAAGCATTTGTAATGCAATAGGTCTCGCATTTACGCAAGTTTGAGCTATTGGCATTGTAAATGTCATTGCCATTTATTTACATAGATAAAAGGCATTGCCATTTACAATGCTAATAACTTAAACTCTCTCAAATGCGAGACCTATTGCATTGCAAATGCTTGTTTTTTAATTGGATATTGAATTAATAAACAACTGTTGTTGTGCTCATCACTAAATTAGACAGAACAGCGCCACCATGCGGCAGACTGTTACAAGCCCCAGTGCTGACAATCAAGGGTGGCATGGGCCGGAAACCATCGGCTCAAATTAAGCACGGCCCTGTATAGTAGGATGTTTATGTAGCTGATGTATTCTCCCCGGTAGTGCAATAACAAAAATAGTTTTGTATTGGATTTCTATTTTCTTACGGTGGTCTCCATCTCCGTTTTACGATACTGTGTAGAGTCGGATTCAGCCAGTCTTCCCGGACTTCAGAAATCCTTTTATTTCAAAGTGCCTCAGCTGTGGGGCCGTTCGCATCCAATTACCCATGGGTTCTTCTCCAGCACTGCCAGCCAGCTTCCTTCAAAGAGGGAGACGGCGCTCCTGCCGGCAGCTCTGGGAGCGGAAGTCATCATGCTGCTGTTAGCGCGGCCTGTTCCTGTGAAGAGAGTTCAAAGGTGAAGCTGCGAGGCGGTCTTTCCCGGGTACTTCCCTTCTGATCACACAGAGGAGCCGCACCGAAGCCTGTTTCAAGCTGTTAGTTTCTTACCTCCCAGAACTCTCCGTTTGAAAGGGAGGAGCGGGGGTGCTGTCAGCCTCCAGTACAGCTTCACAGTCCTGATTCATGGGTTAGTCAAATGCATTTAAAGCCTTTGGAGAAACTCTTTTTAAAAAATTCGCCTCATGGAAGATGCAAGGAATTTTTTAAGCCAAAAATGGCTTTATTTTAGATGTCTCATGCTGAAACGGCTTCTGCTCCAATAGAAGTCAATGGCAGAAATAAAAAAAATGTCAAACTATCCCACTTTCTTCTTCTAAAATGCTGGCATGCATGAATAGAGCATGTAAAAATCAATTATGGAGTCCTTTTGCAGTAATTTTCCACTGCCACTAGGAGGCGTTCTTAGGTCTAATCAAACCTTATGGAAGCACGGGCCTTTGATAGAGAGTCTGGCCATATAATAGATACATCTTAAGTATTCCTCTTCTAAGCAGTCAGCTGGGTCCTTCTGTAGTAGCATGGAGGGCTCACTTTAACGCTCCTTCAGACTTGTTGTCCACCCTGTACAAAGCATACGTGGGCAACATTAATATTCATCAATAAAACTGATCTCAGTAGCGGGAGGGGAGTACAGGTGGCAGCCGCTAAACATCTGGTCAAGGATGTTGGCCGTGCACTACTCAGTCAGCATTTCGGCCAAACAATGGTTTTATTAGATATAGTTATAAACCAGGGGTCTCCAACGAGTAGCTCGGGAGCTACTGGTAGCTCACCAGCACCCTGAAAGTAGCTCTCAGAGTTGAAGTCAAGTCAAGAAAATCTCAGAGAGTCTATGCATATTAAAGAGGGCAGCACTGCTCATCTCAAAACACTTGGAGTGAAAGCAAACCAATAGCAGAGCCTTACAATAACACTCAAACACAAACTGAGTTTGGTTACGGGGTCTGCCACATGACTGTCTGTATCCACTTTAAATCTAAATCACAAGGAGATTGGCCATGTTATACGCTCTGCTCTATCAGTCGCAGCACATATGTGAACAATGTACTATCATAGAATGACAGTAGTAATTAGTGCTGACCAACCAAAGTGTGGAACTGTAGGAGCCAGAGAGAACATTTGTTAGGAGCATGATCAACCCAAGAGCTGAGAGGAGCAGGGTATGGATCCAGAGCAAAGAAAAAATAGGAGCCTCATCTGCATCATTTATGTTTCTGTCTGTCTGACATGGTATCCCTCCATAATAAACAGTGTTGCTTACTGTAAGCTACGCCTAGAGTCAAGGACCGTCAAACGTTTATACTGGCCCGCATTATAAGGGTTTCATCTTTGGCGCAATTGTGTCCATTCACGGCATAATAGTGCCCATGGTGTAATAATGGTCATCCTTGACTATTACGGGTATTATTTAGTGTAGTTTTCCCATACCGGCTGCCATCATTGACATATTAAGAGCATGACTGGCCTACTTTTAGCCACCCCTTGCAGAATGATGTATGTTTCTCGCATAATAATGGCCATAACTAATATGCGTTGGGCATCCTGGATGTTATGGCTTTCAGCTTTGGTACGTTGGCGCTGGTAAAATGGTGGCCATTATTCGCACAACATAGGTATCCTTGGTGCTACGGTGAGAATCCATTACCTATGATTGCAATATCTGGGCACTTTAAGCAGAATCTGTCTATGTGAGGCATTTTACATGATAGTACTGATATTTATGGATTGTGTGTTTTCTAAAGATGAAAACTGATATTTTAATGGCAAATACGGTATTTTAGAAAATATTTTTATTCTGGAAACAGTTTGGTTGTCTAAAATGGAAAGTGATATTTGATAGAAAAAAAATGTGTATTTTCAAAAACTAATATGCTGGCGAAGACAAATTATTTTAGTTCCAAAACACATTTAAAGTTGATAGCCGATTGATAATTCAAGCTGAGTTGGGGGGGGGGGTGGATTTACTGCTCTAGATTTGTCCTCTGTGCCGAAGAGCATTTGATAATTTGAATGTAACTTAATTAGTAAGGTGGTGGCCTTTAATAGTGATATATGTTTTACAGTCATTTCTACTGGTAACCTTGTCTGGAATGCTTGGTGCTCACTACTGATAATCCTGCTAAGAGTGGTCATAGTGTAATGTTAACACATTTTGCCACTATTTTACAGTGATAACATATTCTAGTAGCTCAGCAGAACTTTCCTTGAGCAGAAGTAGCTCTCAACATAGAAAAGGTTGGAGACCCCTGTTATAAACTAAAGGCACCACAGAAAACGAGTTGGATGTGGTGTCTCAGGGAGGACTCGTGATTCCAATGCAGGGACGTGTGTTTGGCCCATGAACACTAGTTGAAATTCTAGTTTATCCGCTCAGCTTTTCATCCGTCAGATGTCGGTAAAATTACCACTATTGAGTTGGCTAATAAAAAATATTGTGCTAACAGATCACCATAGGCAAGAGGTGTGGCGCCGCAGCCAGGGCGACTGGCGCCGGAATCTGGGGATCACAGTTCGATCCTCGGCACCGGTGGCAGGTCAGCCCAGCACCATGTGACTCTGGGCAATAGCTTGCTTAATCTTCCCGACGGCCCCCAGCGCCGGGATGCCTTCAGGTAGCTGTTCGCGCTTTACAAATACTGGATTTACTTCATGACTGATCCAATCGGCAAATTCCAGTTGAGACTTACACATGCCTTTTACCACATGGTCTTTTTTATCCTGAAACGTAAAATGTCTGCTCATAATAAAAATGGTCGTTGCCTGAGAGGAAATTGTAGAAGAGCTGGAGGATGTCTCTGGGATTAAAAATAAGTATTGGGCTCACATATATGGATGCAGACAAAAGGATAGCATAGGGCGGGTCGATTTGTTCTTGTGCAGTCAGGACAGATACCTACCAAGTGCTTCATCTCTCACCCCCGCATGTGGAGCGGCTTGAGGTATGACCCCTACACAAAATGTTGGCCTCCTTCCTAGTTGGAGTAGAGGGTATCAGGACCTTTAAAGATTGTGTAGTTTCTGCTGACTTTGCCAACCTTTGTTGCTCGTTCACATATTTACTTGCTCTGTAGGTGTGCGTGTACAGCAGTAGACTAGACAGTACCTTTGCCTTTAAAAATGTACATGCCTATAACTCATGCCACCAACCACCATATCCCACAGATAGCCTGGCAGAAAGGACTTTGTTGAAAGGGATCCTTGTGCACTTAAAAAAGCTGCTTTGAAGTCACCCCTTACATCAAAGGCACTTTTGGGTATAAGTAATGGGTCTCAGTTACAGTTTCTCTGCCTTGCACGTGTTGCTGTATGGAATACTCGGCCTTCTCCGATTGCTCTCTGTTTTTGGTGTATACACACACAAGTCTCTATTGGCCTTCTGGCAAAGTCGGTGCTATGTGGTTGCCTATAGGTTTTAGGTCCCAATAACCCCCAAAAGACTGTCTTTAATACAGCCCATCCAGATAGCTCTCTTCCTCTTTCCTCTACTTGTCCTCCTCCCAGACCCACAAAAATAATAGAGTTGTCGACACTACAGATGCAGTCAGCTTGGTATATGAAATGAAAGCATAATAGAAACCATGAAATACAGCATAGGACCTGCAGAGTAAACTTTAACCACCAGCTAATTACAATTATAACTTGCTGCCTTCCTCTCTCACACACACCTCTGCATCATCAAACTGCTAGGCGCTGCGCCCCAAGACATGAGCCCCCCTGATCACACGGCAGACACCAAAACATTTCACACATAGAATCCAAACAAATACAACAGTCTGCCAACCACACACTCCCCCATGTTGTGGTGTGCTACTGAAGCTATAATGCTCTATAGTGTACCAAAAGGGGGTAGAACGTACTATGTAAATGCCATAATACCGTGCAATGCAATACAGGAATACAATTCAGCGCAATTGCAAAAGCAGGAAAAAACCAAGCACAGTTGAGGTCAGGACTATGGACCCCCCAACACACACACACTCTGCAGATTTCTTTCTTTAATTTATGTTAGATCCACTTGGACCCCGCAGTTGAATCCTCACAATGCTCTGTCTCTCCACCTCATTTCATATTCTTTGCTCCTAAATTTCAGTGCAGAATCGGTGCACAGACACCAGTTCGAGTCTCTTCAACAATGTGTCGTGCGAGCTTGTTTACCTATCAGAAAGTTCTGAATTCACACTTGTATTCATTAAATGGCCAGTGATTGAAAAGCCAGCGAAATTTGGAGTATGCCCAGATATCTGTTAGGGGTTGGACCGAAACGGGGAACAACAGGCACCAAGGAACTTAAGTTAATAGCAAATAATTCTCTAGGAGTGGCCCCCGTGGATTTATTAACACTTGAGGCTGCTTTGCATTGAGGCACCTGGCAAGGCTGACCATTAAAATCCAGAAGAAGCAATAAGCTGAAAAGATTGATGACTTAACTGGGGATCAATGCAGCTAAAATTGACCACGAATGCTTTGGGAAGAAATTAATTACGTGGATACCTACCTTTTGGTGACTTTAGATGCCCTGTTTATGTGCAATAAACATCAGTGGTTAGCTCACAATGTATCTGGAAACCTAAGCTGCCTTTCAGTGAATAGCTTTTTACAATTAACATATAATTTATTGCAGCAGTCTTTCGCTGTGCTGACACATCACCCTCCATTAAAATCAGTGCAGCTGAATATAGCCTTAGAGCCGCTGTAGCATGCTATACCGGCAATTAAAGTCTTGCCCCAGCGTTTTCGGCGAGGGCCTTTAACAAGGGAGCAGGCCTTTAATGGCCGGCATTGCTCCGCTAAGGTGGTTTATAAGGCTATTAGAACGTTCCGCCACTAGAGGGCAGGATTTTCTAACAAATAAAACAAAGGTCTCAGTGAGCCAGAGATGATTTAAATCCTCTCAGGCTCCGTGAGGCCTTTGTTCACAGCAACAGCTGTGAACGACAACTTTGGAATGTTGGAGCTCTGGGCTTCTACCAGCCATTAGAAGCCCAGCCCACTCCATTGTCTTCAATGGAGCTTTCAGCATTCCAATGTTTAGAATTGAGTGGTAATGGAAAACCGTCTGATTTATAGAAGTCCTCAATTGAGAATGGCCAAGAGTGAGACTGTGATGGGAGAATGGGGAGCCTCACCCTTACTGCAAGACATAATAATTATAGACATTAGTGAGTGACATTTGTGGTTCAATAAATGTAACTTACAACCAGTGAGTGAGGACGTGCTTTAAGGCATGTATCTCACACCCAATAAGAGAGACTGTGCATGTGTGAGAATTGCACACCAAATCACAACTTTGAGTGGATCTTGCCCCCAATGAGTGAGACTGTGCTACGCCAATTAAGATGCAGTGCGAGTGAGACCTGCTTCAAAGTATGCCACTCTGAGTGAGGTTGTTTTACTCCTCTGCTACATCTCTTCTCTTTTCCTTTGTTTAGGCACAACTGCTGTCGACTGTGCTTCATGGACTTTGCATTGCTCAGTGCCTACAGATTATGCTCATGGAACACTTCTGCGCACAGCGGAGACAAGGATTCTCCATTTTGGAATTTTGTGGAACTCAGGGCTACTTTAATGCCACAAAGCCAGTGCTTAATTTAAGCCAGTGGTTTCCAGTTCTCTGCACCAGTACTTAATTGGCAGCACTGGCACGTATGACAGTCAGCCACATGGTGGGCTGTTTGTCTGAATTAAAGTGAGCACAACAAAAGTTGTTTACTAATTCAATATAAGTTAAAAATGACTATTACCTGCTGCCCATGCTACTCTCATAGCTTTGGGGGGCCTGGAATAGGAGCCCTTGTAGGAGTGTGATGGTTTGTAGCTGGTTTGGTAATGCCATTGGCAGCGCTGGCAGGGGCAATGGGTGGTGTAGGCTGCAGTGTCCTCCTGATGAAGGCTTTGGCATTTAATTGTTTAAAAATTAAGCACTGCAAAAAGCATGTGTCCAGAAAATGAAGTGTGTAACTGTGCAGCAAAACACAGAATGGAAAGCTTGCACATTTTATTGGGATTAGCTACACCTCAACTCCAATGGCTAGCTGATTTATTCTTCAAAATACCGCCCTGACCCGCTCAAAGGTGATGTTCTGCATTGACACGGAGAGGAGAGAAGATCTGCAGCTGGGTGGTTGTATCTCACAATAAAGCAGTTGAAATATCAACTTGCAGATATATCGTGGCCATAAAATCGACTACCAAAATATCATCAAGGTAAGTGTAAATTCACTATTATTAGTTCCACCCCGATGCTGATTTATTCTTTTCAGATCCGTAGATCGATATTTCGATCATGGTTTTGTGGTACAACCCTACACTTGTGTATTGATGAATTCCTGGCTGCCTGCCAGCTGGTTTGGGTTCAGCCTAAATGTCTACTTACAGCATTGTGCTCCAGCCTACTCTGGCTCTGTAGAGCAACCATTTCCTATTGACACACAGGAGCTGAAGAAGTTCTGCCACAGAAGTCTGCTTGCATCAGAGGGTGGAGATGGCCATGAGACAGACAGAGGAAGCCACTGCCAGCCTGAGAGAATCCCAACTGGCAAGTTAGCACAGGATTTATCTTTTGGACCTAAAAGATGATTTGTTGGCATCACTCTGCAACTCATAGAGGCAGTGGCGTAATGAAATTTGAGGGGACCCCCCTGCAAGGAGTACAGAGGGTCCCCAGCTTCGGATTTTATCAGAAGCTCTAGGACCACAGTACTGTGCCAAGGGGCCCCCTGCAGCTCGGGCGACTGCGGGGGGCCTGTGTTACGCCACGGCACAGAAGTGGATTTGAGACTTTTTTTTCTAGATATTACAGCTACGAGAACATGTGGAAACCTTGTGGACTTTGTCAAAACCCCCTTTAAAGAAGCAGGGATAATTTGTCTCTGGGCCTTAGGGGCTTCCACATTCCTGTCATTATTTTACAAACATTTCCTTAATAAAGATTTTTGTAATGCATAAAATAGTGCAAATCAATAGCTATAGATTTACGATAATATGGAGAATACAAATTGTGCGTCATAGATTTACCTGATAAGAACAAACAGAGCATGCTTCAGCATCCCATTCCAAGAAAATTGCTGTAAAGTTAGAGGCCACACAAGATTACTCATACATTCTTTCAAGTTTGTGTAGCATCTTCCCAGCCAGGGTACCCGTAAATGATTACGCCACACATGGAGCTTGGTATCACACGTTCTTCTTTTGCTTGTAAATGCGAACTCAACATTCTAAAGCAACCTTCAGTGCAATACACTCTATCCGTTACACTCTGTCCACTGCAATACACTCTATCAATAGCGTTACAGAGTTCATCAGGAGCCAAAAGGGTTTCATCATTGTTAACTCACAAGACACAACATCTCTCCCTCTGTTAAACAAAAACTTACCAATTTTACAAAATATATACACATATATACATTTAAATCTCCTCAATTAATCTCTGTTGCGCTGTAATTTTTCAACCTAACGTGTTGTGTTAAATTGAGACCCACCATCATGATCCAAGATCTGCTGTGATTGTGAAAAGGCAGCAGCACTCACTGGTTCTTTAGAATCAGTCCCTCCTTCAGCATGGAGATCTGGTGAACGATGAGTCAAATGCCAGAAGTGAGAAGAATCTCTCAGAATAGACTTCCCAGGCCACTGGGCAGTCACCATGTGTCTCTTAGTCTACACCACTTGAAAAGGTTCTGCATCAAAGGGAGTATCAGATTTTCTCTTCTGCATCTGACGTTTGAGCAATCTCCTATCTCCTTTCTGGAAGACGAAATTTTTCGTATGTCGTCTTTTGTCAGTGTATGTCTGCATCTTTTGTTTCGGAACCAAGTCCCTTCTGTGAGTTGCATTCTTATCTCTGTCTCTCTGATTGGTCCACTGGGGTATTTTGGGTGTCCCTGCTCTCCTGAACGTCAATGTCGCTGGACTTTTATCAGTGGTCGAGTGAGGTATTGAAGGTATGCTCTCAATGTAGAGTTTAACACAGTTTGTAAATTGTGCTTTTCAAGGGTAGCACACTGCACAACTTTCTTTATTATGCTTTTAATTCTTTCAACCAGTTTGTTGGCCTGCGGCCACAGAGGGGTGCTCTTTTGAAGGCTTTATATTCAGATGCTGTAAAAAGTCTTTCAGTTACTGACTAATAAAAGGCGGGCCATTGTCAGATTTTAGTATGGCTGGAGCACCTCTTGTCACAAAGATGCCATCCAGTCTCTCAATAATTCAGTCCTGAGTGGTGAATGAGAGAGCCTCAATTAATGGAAATTTGCTAGTATTCGTACACAATCATCAGGTGATGTCCGCTGTCGAGTAGACTGAAAAAAGTCAATGGCTATTCTCTCCCAGGGATGCTTCGAGAGTACTGATAGTGTAGGGTGTATGAGTAACCTTTGCAGATAAGGAGATGAGATGAATAGATGGCAGGCCTTTAAACCCTTCTCAACATGCTAGTCAAGATACTGAAACCAGACTCAGGCTTGGAGAGCTTGTTTTGTGGCAAGGATTACCCTATTTCCTTTGTGGGCCACTTTAATAATTTTCTGCCGTAGACTCTCCAGAATCAAGATTCTTGACCCGTGCACTAGAACTCCCTCTTGAATTATGGACAGTTCATCTTTGACATTTCTGTATTTAATATTCACCCTCATTGGTGCGCGGTCGAGTGTGCTGGTTCCACAACTGATGTAATTATATCTTTCAACTTTAGCATGTCACTATCATGGCTCATGGCTGTGATAATATGGGCTAACAAAATGGCACCTGGTGTGTTTGATTTAGGGATTAAGTTGTTATAAGCTTCAGTTGACTTGGATGGAGTACCATGACCTTGAGTGGGCACTCTGTAAAAGTAGTCAGCAGGGTCCTTATCCTTTTTTAGATGATGCACAATGTTGTAATTGTACTCTTGTAGCCGGAGTCCCCAACATTCAATGCGAGGAGGCATCTTGGCCTTTGGATTGCCAAACATTGTTAGTAAAGCTTGATGTTCAGTTACCAGCATAATAGGCTTTCCATACAGAAATACATGTAAATGTTCACATGCCCATAGCACGGCTAAACTTCTTTTTCAGGTTGTGAGTAAGCATGTTCTGGTTGGGACGAATTCCTACTTGCATAAGCCACATTATGCCTTTGAGCATTCGGGTGTCTGCTGTGTTGTACAAGGAGAGCACCTAAACCAACTGAGTTAGCGTCAACAACAACCTCTGTATAAAATTTCAAATTGAAATGAGCAATTTTAGTAGTATTCTCAATGGCTTGTTTGATTTTCTTAAAACTGTTCTCACCTTCATGTGACCACTGAAATGAAACATTCTTTTTCATCAACTCTCTCAATGGAGCACTCACAGTGACAAAGTCTTGTAGATATCTAGAACAGTATCTGGCCATGCTAAGAAATGAACACACCATTGAAACATCTTGTGGGGATCACCATTTGACAGTGCATGCACTTTAGCAGGATGAGGCGTCACAACCCCATCAAAAAAGATATGGCCAAAGAATTTTAACTTTGTCTTAATGGTCTCGTGTGTATCTGCATACACAGTCAAACCTGCATCAGCCAGTAAACGCCATACTTGTGTGAGAGCCTTATTGTGCTCTTTTTGAGTAGCTCTGAAAACCAATAAGTCATCACTATAGCATGACAAGCTGTATGATACGTCGAATGGCGTCTTGAAAAAGTTCTGCAGCTGATGACACATCAAGGCTTAGCCTTATGTATCGAAACAGACCAACATTTGTAGAAAAGGTTGTAATGTACCTGCAGTTTTCTTTGTGTTCCAATGATAACCTTTATTCAAATCAATGCGAGAGAAGACCTTTACGCCATATAATGAGGTTTTCATTTCAGCAATGTGTGGACCTGGATGTCATTCTCGTTCAATTGCCTTGTTTGCCTGACACATGTCAACGCTTATGCAGACCTCTCTTTCACTGTTCTTTTTGGTCACCATCAAGATGGGAGAACCCCATGGCATTGGACCAGTCGTCCTCATTAATATGCAACTATACTTTCATAGTCTTAAACTTTACCAAACCATGAAACAATGAAGGGAACTGACTTACTGTTTCATGGTGAACATTCATGTTGGAATTCATGGAAATCAGTCCATGTCAGCAGTTGTGCTGAAGCTGTGTAGACAAGCACTTGACACTGTCCCTTGAAGCACATGGATGGGCTCTTGCAGCTTCGTTTTCTTTTGTTTCATCGTCACTACAAACAAACCATGACTTTTTAAGGGTGTCGAGGCAGCCCATGTATATATTTTGGTTTTCAATGGCATGAGTTGTGGTAAGGGATGCAATTCATTATATTTCTCCTCAGGCATAATGTTTATCGAAGCACCACTGTTGATGATGAAAGGTATTGAACTGCCATTTACTTACAGTGTAATTTTTGGACAATGTTCGAATGACTTTGGTGCTTTGACATGTTGACTTTTCTTTGACTGACATTTTTCTTCACATGCGGACATCGACATGGCATAACCATCTTCTTCACTTTCACTTGATACTGAGATGGAGGAACTGTTTGACGGTGATTTAGATAACAATCAACAATCAAAGGCCTGATGGGCCTTGTGGGTGCGCATCGAATTTTGCTTCTGGAATGTTCCAGCGACCATTTTGTCTTTATGCCATGACACACTTGTTTTTCCCTTTGCTTTGCACACCATCATAGAATGGTTCTCCTTCTCACTGCCCTTACATATCTGTTCAACGGGGTGACATTTGTCGCTGTGTGGAAACGAAAATCCACATCTAAAACATAGCTTCTTTTGACGTGTACACATCACCTTGTGTCCTTCAGTCTTTTGCTTTTACTTGCTTTTCACACTCATGACAGTTGAATATTGTCTTTCTGGGCCCCTCCAGCCACCATGTCAGCAGCTTGTCGATCGACATGCTCATCAGCTCTAGCAGACATTAACGCTTGCTCCAGACTCAGAGTTTCTCTCGGCATTCGCTGTCTGAATGAATCGGACAAGCATCCTTCAATGACCCTGAGACGTATGGCTTTTTTGTCATTACATTCATGAAACTTACAGTGTTTTTGTTTTAAAAAAAAAACATTTTATTGGCATTTCACATTAAAGAACAATTGAAACATCAGTAAGACATTTGGTATCATATACATGGTATGGCATATCCTGTTAAACAGTTGTAGTGCACATTTTACATTAATCAGTGAGTACCATCTCTTATAAATTTACTACGCGTCTGCAGAGTGTCACACCACACCCCACAGCGTTCCTGTCCCAGCTATTCAGTCACTATCTTCCGATACAGATTCTTCCTGAGGGGGTTCGCAGATATTACCTCGGAATGTGTTGCACCTCCCCCACACCCGGGTCCATTTTTTTGGGCATCCCCGGTGGATAAAAACTGATTTTGTCAGTAATCATTGCACCATCCATATCATGACACCACTGTTGATAAGGAGGGGTCATTCTTCAGCACCATTTCTGCACTATATTGCGCTTCGCCAATGTCATGCCCAGTGTTACCCAGTCTTGAGCCGCATGGTTGAGGTCTGTTGGTTCCCAGATGTTGAGCAAACATCTCTTTGGTTCCGGTGGGACTGTAATTCCTGTATAACCCGAGAAATCGTGTGAATGATAGGCTCCCAGTAGGGAGTGATTGCCAGGCATTTCCAAATTGTGTGCCAAAAAGTGCCTGGTGCACCACACTCTCGTAGGCAGAGCGGGAAGTCTGGCCTACCTAATCTATGTAGGAGTGGCCGAATGTAGTAAGTGCGATGTAGTATTTTCAATTGAACTAGTTTTAGTCTAGAGGGTATTGCTACGTCTCTTGGGGATGCCAGTGCCTCCTGCCAGACTGCTTCATCCAGTTCTCCCACGTCGGCCTCCCATCGTTCCTTAAGGGCTGTCATGGGGTCCGGCTGATTATTGATTATTTTGCGGTATGTTTGAGAGATGGCTTTTTTGTGCAATCGGTCCGTTAGAAGTCTGTCCTCTAATGGTGATGCCTCTGTGAGTTTTGTGTCTGGTGTTATTGCTGCCATGAGAGCATGTCTGATCTGCATATATCTGAAGGTTTCCGTCCATGCCAAATCATAGGTGGCTTCCAGCTGTGCAAACGGGACCACCTCACCTTTTTTCCACAGATCTCCCACCCTTGAGATACCTATCATGTCCCATTGTCTGAATCCCTTGGTGTTTCGCAGTTTCCACAGTTTCCGGGTGTCCCATAATGGTGTAGGACACTTACAATGTTTGATGAATGTGTAAAGTCTTTCTACAAGTTCATCAATGGTTTTGCCACCTTTCTGTCATTCTTGACTGAAAATATATCTTTTATAGTCAACATAGGTCATTGGGTTGAACTTGAGCTTCCAGGTTTCTTTAATCTGACGATATGAAATTTTTTGTCAGTTCGTGGCATTATTTTTATGACTTCGTTTACACCATCACGAGCAAGATTTTTGAGGTTCTTGACCATCTTTTTGTTTTAAGTCTCTTCAAGTGCATCAATAAGATCTTCAAATGTCTCTATCCACATAGTCCATCGGATGCCAATATTTTGCTTTTTGGCGGTATCGAATGAGGATCTTGGTTTCAAGAAAGTAACAGCGTTTTAGACCAGTGTGGAACTTAATTAGGTGGGACGTGGTAGTTTTTCAGCCACCGTCTCTAACTCATTCTCTCTGAAACCTTGTGACGTACTGTTCTCTGGATCATCCTTGATGATAACTGGAAAAGTGATTTTCTTGTTGGTCTCCATCGGAACAACAATCTGCCACCATTCCAAACCCCTCACTGACTTTCACTCTTCAAAGAACTGTGGAGTTGTTCTGTGCCCTACTCAGCGGCTTTGGTGGCTTGCTTCTTCAGGTATGAATGGCTCCGTAACCACAACCCCAGGCACTTCTCCTTAGGTTGCTTTGCCCAGTTCTGCGGTATGAAGATACTCTTTAATTACTTCTGGTAAGCAGACAACAGCAGGTCGATTTCCTACTGGTGTCTCTGTGTACTTGCTTACACCTGGTTGAGTTCTACTTCGCAGCACTTTTAATTGCAGCGTTATCTATCTATACTAGGTGTGTACCTTTACGTATGGCCTGACCAACAGGTTTTGTCCAATGATGTGTAGATTCTCTGTTAATGCTTTAATTTTTAACTGCTTTGGCTGGAACTGCGCGTTGACTCCATATGCATTAAACGTCGATTCTGTACTGCAAGCAGTTTGCCTAGACCCCAGCAAATTGTCTGAAAGAGCACAGTCAATCTTCGGGTTACTTATGCCCCGTCTCATAGCCATTTGTAGAGTTTTCCCAACTGGGGTACCGTAAATAGACACAGAGCTTGGTATCACACATGTTTATTCTTCTGCGTTTAACTGCAAACTCAACATTCTAAAGCAACCTTCACTGCATTACACTCTATCCATCATGTCATAGCTCTACTGAGTTCATCACAAGCCTACGGGGTTCTGTCATTGTTAACTCACAAGACACTACAGTTTGCCCAGTTGAATATTGTTTTTCTCAAGAAAGCTTTACAAGCATTAGGGTAAGAATTTTCAGCCGGACCCAGGTTCAATCTGCATCCAACTGCATTCACTTGTAAGGCTCTGATAGAATGTGCCTGGGTCCCAATCCACTACATAGGGGTATTTTTTTTTTTTTTTTGCTTTTACATAGGACACAATTCACCACCATTTCAATGGTCTCTTATAGTGCATTTTTCTATCAATCAATGAAGGTGCTTGTAAAGCGTGACTATTCACCTGTAAGGGTCTTGAGGCGCTGTGGAAGGGGTGGAACTGCTCGTCTGTGAATGGCACTGTGGTTCAGTCAAAGAGCCAGGTCTTGAGGTCCTTCGTAAATTGAGACAGAGCCAGTGATTGCCTGAGGTGTAGAAGCAGGGTGTTCCAAGTCTTTGCAGTGAGGTAGGAGAAGGATCTTCCTCCAGCTGAGGTCTTGCGGATCTGAGGGATGGTGGCCAGGGCCAACTGGGTGGAGTGCAGGTGTCTGATGGGTGGGCAGAAGGAGAGATAATGGTTGAGGTATGCAGTTCAAGCTTTTTGGAGGGCTTTTTAGTCACATGTGAGGAGCTTGAAGGTAATTCTTTTGTTGACTGGGAGCCAGTGGAGGTCTCTCAGGTGACCATTAATGTGGCTGCGGCGGGGATGTCCAGGATGAGTCTGGCGTAGGCATTCTGGATGTTCTGTAGTTTCTTGAGGAGTGAAGTGCTGTAGTTGAGTCTGCTGCTGATGAGAGCGAGGGTGACCATTTTCCTGGACTTGGTGGAGATCCATTTGAAGATCTTCCAAAGCAAGCGAAGAGTGTGGAAGCAGGATGACGATACAGCATTGATTTGGTGGTTCATGGAGAGCGAGGAGTCCAGGATGAGGCGGAAGTTTCGTGCTGGCGTCGTATCAGCACGGACAGTCGCAGATAGGATTGCCTTTGGCATACCAGCGGTGCAACCCCTATGCGGCCACACAGTGGCTGCCATTAAGTAGAGAAGGAGAAGACAGGACAGTTCATGGCGGTTGCTTCTCCTCACCCTCTTCCTGTGGCCTTTTTGTAGTAGTAGGATTTCCAAATAGGGCCCCAGACAGGGTTTAAATGTAAAAACAGATATGAGGCAGGGGCCCAGAGATTTTCCAAAGATCACTTCCTGCTCAAAACCATTCCGGGGCATATTATCAAGCACAGCGTTAAAATTATCGCCACTTTAGCGGAAGAAAACTGCCGCTAAAGCGGCGATAATGGGCTTGATAATATGCCGCAGAGAATTCCAATAGAAGCCCATGTTGACACCAGAACATGGGCTTCTATGGGAATTCTCTGCGGCATATCATCAAGCCCATTATCGCCGCTTTAGCTGCAGTTTTCTGCCGCTAAAGCGGCGATAATTTTAACGCCGTTTCTTGATAATATGCCCCTCTGTTTTTACATTCTCAAAGAGGTAGGGGTGTCCTTGGGACCCCTTCTCATTTGCGAATGATTACATCTACCTTTCAGTATTAATGTTTTGAGACCATAATTTGGCAAATGGAACACTAATACATACGACTGCAAATCGGTATTTTTAAGAGATGCCCTAGACACGCCCCTTCCAAATACAGTTTGCAAATCCAAACTGCGATTCTGTAGAATCACGGTTTGGTGCTTGTACATACCAAAAAGCATTTTTACAGTCTCGAACGGCCCGATTCCCTACATCAGGCTGTTTGCGACCTCAAAAATGCTTTGTGCATCGGGCCACAAGCCTCACACAAGTGGGTTGGATGAACCACAGACAACAACTGCAGGCACAGGATGTTTTTGCACGGACGCAGGTCAATTAATTAGGTAGAAATTTTCAACAGATTTGATTTTTCAAAACAGTATTAATCAATGAGTGACTCGGATGGGCAAGTTTGGCGTTTCTGCTTGTCCTGCCTGTATACCGAAGAGTCTCAGCATGGACACGCCCATCGCTATTCAATTCAAATAAACTTTATTCGGTTTTACATCGGAAATCCATAAAAGTTAACGCCCATCGCTAGCAGGCCTGCCCCTTCCAGGGCACTCCTCCGTGGTGCATCACCATCCACGGGCAGATTTGTGAAATTGTAGCTCAAAGCAGTGAAGCAACAATAGTTGTTGCATTACTTTGGCTGAGGGACCGAGCATTGCAGAGCAATAGCTGCCATGTTGTGGCACTGCTGCTGTCTTACCAGCTCTAGTGCACAGACAGGTTGCATAGAGCTGCAAACACACATTTGCATCATAATACAAAGGTCTGTGCATGACGTCTCGCAAAGGTTTTGTACAAGAAGGGTAACTAACCTTCCATTACAAAATACCATGGTTAGACTTATTTTAAAACCTTTTAAAGACTGGATGTGTGGTGTGCAGCAGACATTCAATGAGTAAAAAGTTAGGAGAAATGTTATTTTTGTTTGTTGAATGGCGGCTTCAAAGAGGCATTTTGTTTTGGCACAAAGCTCCGATTACACCCGATTACACACTAGATAGGGCTTTGCTTCAAACACTACGGGGGTAGCTGGAGAATGCCCTTGTGCCATCTGTGGGATGCCTCCTTGATCCTAAGTACCACAATACACTATTTGTGTTAATCTAAGGGCCATTTTTGAGCTCAAAAATAGTATTGCTCTGGAAAGTGACGGGCAAATGTATCATAGTTTTGAGTCGCCTTTGCACCACACAACCGGGCGCAAGGGAGACACAACTACTAAGTTAGATTTATAAAGCCATGCAAGGCCACCATGCATGGCCCTGCGTGGCCTGATAAATTTAGAGTAATGCAACGTAGCGCTAATCGCTGCGTTGCATTACTCTGCCCCAGCGAGGTGTTCCATGGGTGGAGTGTGAGTGTTCTTACGCATCCACCCATGGATTTTGGCGCATTCCCAGATTTAACATTACTGGTAGACCTGGGAATGCGTCAAAATGCTACAACTTCCCAGAGGAGGCGTAACAAGGAGAATTATCTTTATTTCTCCTTGTTTTTTCCTCTTTCTTTGTGTGCTGCATTCTGCAGCACACATGGAAAGTGGAAAATGCTTCAGAGGATTGTTTTTGTTCAGGAAGGTATCACTTTCTGCACAAAAACTATCCAGTCTGCAACGCAGGCACCCTTGTTCCATGGCGCAAGGAAAGGACAAGAATGGGCTGTATAATGTTAAATACGGCGCAATCCTGTCATTTCCCTTTTATGCTGCACAGCACAACAAGATAGCTTGCTGCGGTGCGTGAAACGTTGATAAATCACCCCCTCCATACTTTATGAAGATGTTGCGCTGACTTTGCAAAGGCACGAAATCTTGAAAAGTCTGCCCAGTCGTTGTAAGTATTATTGAGCCATTTTACGAAGACTTTATTTTTTCAAATCATGCTTTGGCTTTCAGCACATTTGATTTAGAGCCAATGCATATTTTAAAATCTATGCCTCCCTAAGGGAGTCTATTTTTGGCTTTGAGCTTTCTGTTGTTTAGCCATGTGCCTTAGCGCAGAGGCTTTCTCAGTAATATTAAAATCAAATAAAGTCAGTAAACTGAAGGCAAAGCTCTAATTACCTTTTGGTTTTTATACATCATTTTTTTTGTTGAAACATTTTTTATTATTATCGTACCAACATCCCACTACAATACCACAACGTCCCAGCCCGCCACCGAAGAGTGTCACACATGACATTGCAACTAGTTGTGCATAAGAAAAGTCACCCTTCCCGCCTGGGCTCCCCCCACCCTCTCCCTCCCTCACCCCATGTCAGTGTGCCCCCATCTACCTATCCTCCCCCTGATGTGACCCCCCCAGTACTATGATTCGTGTATGGGTATCTCTGGCAACTTGGGCTTTCCCCCATGTCCAGCCGCGTCTCATGTGTTCACCCATCATCATGGCCACCCTCCTACTCCCCACTTGTCGCTTCCTCCTGTCGATCAGGTATGCTCCCTTCTCCTCCCGTGTCAGACACCAGCCCCTGGAGTTCCACCACCAATGCCTCCCATGCACGGGCCGTCGCTAATGCCTTTTCGTCATTCCTCCTATGCGCTAATTGCAACCGAAGTGTGCCCTCTGTGCCTGCCCATTTCGCAAAAGCCGTCCTCCACCTCAGAAAGCTAGGCCCCACCCGTGATTTCCAATGCATGGTTAGCTCCCTTTTAGCCTAAGTCATAAAACTTACTGGTAACCTTCGTTCGGCGGGTGTGGGGGAACCAAAGCAACAGGCAGGCCCCCATTTCCGAAGCGATGGTGCGGTCTGTCACCTGATTCAGGCAGTCCATGACGTCTTCCCAGTAGTTACCCAACTCCGCGCATGACCAAAACATATGTCGAAAATCAGCCCCATTTCCCCCACAGCGCGGGCACTGAGGGCCCGATTCACAGAACTAACTTAAGACAAAATCCTAAACTTACTACTATTTTGGTATTCACAGAAGGCACTTACTAATTTTGGTATTCACAGAAGGCACTTACTCATTTTGGTATTCACAGAAGTTAGGAGTCCTAACTTTAGGACTCCTAAATGCCTTCTGTGAATACCGAAAGTCTTAAAATTAGGATTTTTCTCAGTTTAGTAGTAGTATAGTTAGGACTCCTAACTTTAGGACTCCTAAATGCCATCTGTGAATACCGAAAGTCTTAAAATTAGGATTTTTCTCAATTTAGTAGTCCTAAATCTAAATTTAGGACTACTAAATTGAGAAAAATCCTAATTTTAAGACATTTTAAGGCATTTAGGAGTCCTAAAGTTAGGAGTCCTAACTATACTACTACTAAACTGAGAAAAATCCTAATATTAAGACTTTCGGTATTCACAGAAGGCATTTAGGAGTCCTAAAGTTAGGACTCCTAACTTCTGTGAATACCGAAATGAGTAAGTGCCTTCTGTGAATACCAAAATGAGTAAGTGCCTTCTGTGAATACCAAAATGGTAGTAAGTTTAGGATTTTGTCTTAAGTTAGTTCTGTGAATGGGGCCCTGAGAGTGTGCACCCCCAAAATATTGCAATTTCTTAACTGGCGTCAGGTAGGCCCTGTGTAATGTAAAAAACTGAACCAGCTGAAACCGGGCATTACGCGTTCCCTTCCAGGCCCGCCGCACCAGCGCTGACCATGTCGACTCGGGGATGGGCTTCCCAAGGTCCGCTTCCCACCTATCCCTCAACGTGTCTAGGGGCAGCAAGCATGCCGTCGACAGCCTTCGATAGAGGCAGGGCCTCCAGAGGCATTGGAATGTGGGGCTCTCGGATCCACCGGTCGCCGCGGGTTGCCAATACGTGGTTATGGCGGCGGGGACGTCCCCGCCGCCATAACCACGTATTGGCAACCCGCGGCGACCGGTGGATCCGAGAGCCCCACATTCCAATGCCTCTGGAGGCCCGCTACGAGGGCAGCGTGAAGTAAATAGTCTCCCCGTGGGAGCCCAAAGGAGTCCTGCAGGTCCTGGAAGGGCAACAGCACCCCCTCCCTAAATAAATCGCCCACTACTTGTATGCCCAGCTCCTCCCAAACGGCTAGTCCCGACCAATCGCCCCCGTGTGGGAGCACCGTGCACATACCCAGGGGGATCTCCGGGGCATAAGGGTGGACTATGGTGGCCCTCTTCTGACACCGGTTCCAGCACAGCCTGAGGGTGCGTTCCTCCAGAGTGAGCTGGGCGAGGACCATCCGTTGCTGGAGGACTATGAAAGCGAGCACATGACAAGGAATCAACCTGCCCTGCGGGCCCTCTGGGCCTCTATACTCCCTAGCCACCGCCTGTGTGAGCCATTGGAGTTGTGCTGCCAGGTAGTACCACTCGAAGTCCGGGACCGCCAGGCCCCCCTCTGCCCTTGGCCGCCGCAGTGTGGTCAAAGCCACCCGCCGCCGTCCCGAGCCCCATATGAAGCCCGTAGACAGCGCACGAAGCCGCTCAAAAAACGATGCCGGTATCCATATGGGCAATGTACAAAAAAAGTACAGGAGGCGTGGCAGCGCCACCATCTTCAGCAGCGCCACCCTCCCAGCACATGAAAGTGGGAGCGTACTCCAAAAACCTATGCTACCACGCAAGCCCCGGATTGCTCTGCCGACATTCCCTTCCAGCAGATCAGGCTGGGTGTGATAGATATTAACCCCCAAATAACGCAGACAGCGACCCTCCCATCGTATCACTCCCAGCGATTGGGGGGGCCTGTCCATTAGGCAACAACGGGAACAAGCATGTCTTGCCCCAGTTTACTTTGAGCCCCGACAGGCGACCAAAGACCTCCAACAAGGCGGTTGCTCCGCGTAGTGCGCCATCTGTGTCTGCCAAAAACATCAGCAGATCATCCGCATAAAAGGATATATAGTGGGCCTCCCCCCTCAGCCGTACTCCAGCGTAGGAGCGCCCCAATCGGGCATGAGCCGCCAATGGCTCGATGGCCAAGGCGAACAACAATGGGGATAGCGAGCAGCCCTGCCTCGTCCCCCGCCGCACCCGGTAGGGAGCTGAGACTGTAGCCCCCGTCCTCACGCGGGCTGTGGTGTCATTATAGAGCAAGGTGGTCCAGCGTACAAAGCCATCCCCTAGACCAAATGCCTGCAACACTCTAAATAGGTATGGCCACTCTACACTGTCAAAGGCCTTTTCTATGTCGACCAAAAGCGTTAAGGCCTCTGGGTATTCGTCCCGATCCACCTCCATCACCCGCAGTAGACGTCGAACGGAGGTGGCCGTGCTACGCCGGGGAATAAAGCCCGCCTGATCTGGATGAATCAGGGCAGTCATGTGGGTCAACAGGCGCGCTGCTAATATTTTACTCAGGATTTTGTAGTCCACCGTCAGCATGGAGAGCGGGCGATATGCCGCTCGAGCACTAGCATCTCCTCCGGTTTTCAGCAAGGGTACTACAATCGCCGCCCGGGCGGAGGTGGGCAAGCGCCCAACCCTCCATGCCTCACTGTAAAGGGCTTGCAGCTGCGGGGCCAGCAACTCCGTATACGCCGCATAAAACTCGACGGGCAGACCATCCGCCCCTGGGGTCTTTCTTCGAGCCATATTGGTTTTTATACATCATAAATGCTATTATGTAAGTGGCAAGTATTTTTTTTCCAGTTTTAAACAACGCGGAATCCTTATGCCTCGACTTATTTTATAAATTGTTTTTGTATATTGTTTAGGCTAGGTCCCTTCACAGCACTTAATGGGGTTGAACGGGGTACGAAGAAGTGCCCTGAAGAGTAATAAGTTAAGATTAAAGTTTCATAAAATACGGAGGGCTCGGAGGGTGATAGTAAGTGATGGGGAAACGACCAAAGGATGTCAGGGGCGGTGAAATCTCATGGAATTCCTGAAACAGAGTCGGGGCATTCAAAATCCTTTAGGTGCTTCCCACAAAAATCTCAGTGTTTTCCCATCAATGTATTTGGGAAACATATACTATCAATACATTGAAACAACACCAGACCACAAAAACTATGGTCTGATTGCAGGAGTAATTCTATGTGGAGATTCCTGGTACCTAGGAACTTAGGTATCATTCTGGACAACAAGCTAACTATGATGACTTAGGTCAACTCTGTCTCCTCCTCCTGCTTCTTAATCTTCCGCATGCTTCGTAACATATTCAAATGGCTACCCCAAAGCTCAAGACGTACCATCACCCAGGCCCTCATCTCCAGGCGACTGGACTACGGCGACTCTCTCTGCGCAGGGATCGCAACTCACCTCCTCTGACTACAGACCATACAGAACTCTGCAGCCAGACTCGTCCTGGATCTCCCTGGGTGAACCCACATCACCCCCTACCTCAAGGAACTCCACTGGCTCCCTTGACAGATGCCAGTTCAAGCTCCTGACACACACGTACAAGGCCCTAGGCAACTGCAGACCCGCCTACTTGAACCACCACCTGAAAATCCATCAGCCCACTAGACACCTCCACTCCACGTCCCTTTCTCTAACCCTCACTCCCTGCATCCGGCATAGCAGGTGTGGAGGTCATTCCTTCTTCTACCTAGTAGCGAAGATATGGAATGAGCTACCCTTTCATTTATGGACCTCCCCATCTCTTCCAGAGTTCCGAAAGACCCTAAAGACCTGCCTATTCGGCTAATCAACTGGACCTTGCTAGTGCCTGAATACCCTCATGGGTGCCAAGTAGCACTCTACAAAATCTACTGATTGACTGGTGGCTGGCATTTTTGATACTGGCCACTATCTCCAAATAGAATGACCGTTATTACAAGTGAAACCCCACAGAATGGGGAATAACTGTGCTGACGTGGGATTAGTTGGAGGAATTTAGCTTTGAATTCCCTGTTCTATGGTAGTTTAATGGAGATATTCACTACCTGATCTGAGCAGGTGCTAAATATTGGTAGGATCTCTGTGCTAGGGGTTGGTCAGAAAGGGTAGAGGAGAATGTCACCTGGCAGGGAGAATATTATATGCTCCCAAGCATGCCTTGGCTGAAGATTGGGTGGGTGGCTGAGAAACATGTCTGTGTTGCAGTACATCACTGTCCCAAAATACATAGTGGCTGTTAAAATTGGGTACCGTGTTCCAGCACCTGGTTAACTCCATGTGTGGGAACACCAGGCCACTAATAATAAGGCACAGCAGAATTCTGTGTGGGAAATCAGGGCCAACATCTGTGGCACTAAACCCCACAGAAATAGGTTTTTGCCCAGATTTACAAATGTTTTGTGCAGATCCACCTGTGACGATAAGTAACGGGAATTTCAGGTAGGGAACTGCACAGACACCCACAGCTGCTAAAGACACAAACAGCAGCGTGATCTAGCACTGCGTGGATTACTGAAGCCAAATGAAGTGCGGACAATGGGCAAAAGATGGGGTGATACAAAGCTGTGTAAAAATCACAAAAACCACATCCATTCCCATGGGTGGTTGTTCACTGAAGACAATTGTGGGCAAGGCTATGTCTTGAGTACAAAAGTCATGCAAGATGGTATGTGATATCCTTTGCACCATGATGAAATGGTAGATCGTGTTTTACATCACTTGAGCACTGCATTATTTGTGCTACTGTCAACAATGTTGTCACCACCATGTAACTCGTGACCAATATGATGCTTTGCTAAATTCGCAATTAGCACAACACAGCTTGTTTACATGTTGAGTTGCAGAAATGTTAATAACTCTGTTCCTAAATGCCTATCACCCTCTATTCCTACATTGTGTTCTAGGCTGGTGCAAAATAACAACCTGTGATTGCACCTTAGTTATGCACCCCAACATCCTACAACCCAGTTCATCCACTCTAACAGTGATAATGAAGCTCTGGGACCAAACCAATTACAGACATATCCATAGGTGGCTCCTCTTGCAGGGCACGTGTAGCACATCCCAACCTCCAGGGGATGCATTTCTAAATAACAAAGATGAAGGATATTTAGCTTAACCCCTTCAGTGCCCATGACGAGATAGTCTCGTCATGGAGCGCGGTTGCGCTGTGCCCATGACGAGACTATCTCGTCATGAACCCCGCCCGCTAATTCAACGCCCGGCACAGGGCGGGGAAGTGTGGAAATTTAGCTTGTAACTGAACATTATCTGCGCCATCTTGCCTCTCCCCAGCGCCACGCACAGCGAATGCACGGCCGCCATTTTAGGCACCCCACTCTCTCCCCGCTCATTCTCGATCGCCAGCGCTTTCCCCTGGCGCTGCGAGCATCCCCCGCGCGCCGGCCGCCCCCGCTCTCTCATACACGGGCCATAAACCCTCTCATTCAGCGCGACCCTGCCATGGAACCACATCCCACACCTGACCGACATCCCATACATGGTCATGCCCCTCTTTGATAAACCCCCTTCCTCTGCGCCCCATTGTCCGAACCGATCCCAGGCCATCACCTAGCCCTGCGGATGCAGTTTATTGCCCCCTACTGTAAGGGAAACACCCCACATCAAAGGGATTACGGTGGATCAAAGCCCCTACCCCCTGAGACCCGGCCGGTTGCACACACCCCCGGGAATTGGCGGAATATCCAGCTGCGTGATAGCCATCTCCTACTGTGGGTGGGGTGGGGACTTCTACTGTAGATATGTGTGGGAACGAGTTTGAAGTGGGGGTTCCAAGGAATGTCTTTCCGTACATCAAAGTCTCAACAAGAATGTACCATATGTAATAAAGTAATAAACCTGTGTATAAGAGACCAGGTCTCAGAGATGCAGTTAGAGCACCTCGTGACGATACCTTGCTGTCTGATCTGATGTGTTCTGCTCCGACGGAATAAAACTTTGTTTCCTGCCTTCCAGTCTCCGGCGCCTGCCTCTTTCATTGGTAAATTATCGAGTGGTATGAGAGGCGATTACCGCCGGGCAATACTTGAAAGGTTATCGACTGAAACTGCCGCTACCATTTAAGAATTGGCGTCCCAAGCGTGGGGCCCATCAGCGACACGTGGATCCAGTGGGAGAGGTCCCGACGACAGAGTGAACGACTGCAACGATCGGGAGAGCTCCTGCCCAATAGACCCTCGTCTGGCAGCCGATCATCCGAACTTCACTGGTTCCGAGCAGACCTCTCTCGAGTGATCTACGGTCCTGACTGGGAACCATCAGGAGTGCCGCGGCAAATACGGAGAGTAGAGGACGATCGGGCGCTGGAGGCGGAAGACGAGAAACTGTCCACGCGGTCCGGGTAAGGTCGTGATACACGACAAATTGCGAAATAATTGATTGATTGTTTGAAGCTTTGGAATACTAGTATTGCTCATTGATTGTGCTCATTGATTGTTCTCTTTGAGATATTCGCTGTCTACAAACGGGGAGGAGTAGAAATACTCTCTCTCTCTCCCTTTGCAGATAGTGAAGGGTAGGTAACGCAGACTTTTGTCCCCGTTGAAACCCGTCGTGCCTATCTTTATCTCCCCACTGATTGATTGTCCGAACATTGATTGTTTTGAAGAATAGTGCTCTTTGAGATATTCTCTGTTTGCAAATAACGTAGAATAGAAATATTCTGTCTAGTCTTTGCAAATAGTGAAGGGTAGGTAACGCAGACTTTTGTCCCCGTTGTAACCCGTCGTGCCTATCTTTATCTCCCCATTGATTGATTGATTGATTGTCCGAACACTAGTTGTTCGATATTGGTTCTTTTGGAGGTATTCTCTGCTTACAAATAACGAGGAATAGAGATATTCTGTCTAGTCTTTGCAAGCAGTGAAAAGATAGGTAGTGCTGACTTTTGTCCCCATTGAAACCCGTCATGCCTATCTTCTCCCCACTGATTGGTAGTTGGTTCTGCCCGGACCGCTTATTAGAGGTGGACCATCCGGCCCCACTGGAAGGCACCCCTAATAAGGACATGTTCACTAAATATGGACTAGTCGCCGTAGCTTATACCAAGCTATGGCATAAATATACAAAGAAGGACCCCGAGAGTCAGTGGCCACTGATGGGATACTTCGACGACCATAAGATAGAAGTGCTAGAAATAGCTCTGCGTAGCAATAAGACGACGCCTACTATGCTTGACAGTATCGGCATGTGGCGCAAAGAAGCAACGCAACGGAAAAAGAGGGAAGAAGTAAAAGCAGAAAAGGAATTACGAAAAGCAGCTCACCTTGCCGCTAGAAAGTTAGAAGAAGAAATAAAGGAGAGAAGGGAAACTAAACTAAGACAGGAGCCCGAAACATCAGGCCAGTACGCTGTTAGGACCCCTTCTTTGCTCTACCCTGAGTTGTCCTCTAAGCAGCGAACGAATGATGAATTACTATTAGGTCCCCCGATCATTTACATGCCCCCTCCATACGCACCCTCCCAATCAATAGTGCAACACCCACAACCCCCAAACACGAGCGAAAGCAGTGCAGGGGCCTCGGTCCTCACGGCCTCCGCGCCGGCCGAGCCTCCTGTACTGAACACAACGTCGGCAATAACGTTGGATGACCCTGAGATGAGAAAGAAAGAGTCCACCAGAATGAATCGACTAACGAAGGATGAACGAACAGGAATCGACAAAATAGTAAAGGCACTGGTGGGGTCCTTTTTGACCTTACAAAAACTAAAGTAACGCTAGGAGATAGCCCTTTGTGGGAAATATGAAACCAAGGGAAGGAGCCAAGCTCACGGTCGAGACGGCCACGAGGTAGCCCGACTCCATTACTCTCGCTACCTAAACATGTCTGCCTCACTGCCCACCCCGCCCAATAAGCATGACAAAATCCTGCACAAACGGAAGCCTGCTGACACCCACCATCGACGTCACCAAACTAGGGCTAGATCGCGCACAATTGGGCTATGTTATTTTTCCGATTACGCAGTAACATCCTTGTGCTCGTCGCCAGATTGCAAATATGTACAAACGCTCCAACGAAGTAGTATAGTTATAACATTTTAATAACTTATAGATATAACAAACACACCAACAGGGTAAACAGGTTAAAACACGTTTTAAAACAACTATTTACATGACAGTCTGCTGCAACCTCCATCCCAAAGCCTTAACGTCCACGTGACACCGTCCTCGCCTCTCCTTCCTCGAAATTGCAACATTGGCCTGTTTTGGGCGGTCCTTTTAGTCAGCTCTGGGCTATAAAAACCATGCAAAATCCATCGACTGCAGTGGCGGACGGTTGTGCGAATAGGCCGGAGGCTACACGAAGCGCCAAAACTCTGACAGCGCCAAGGCGGAGTCTGCCACGCTAGGCGGATCTTCCTATTCTCTTCTTCTTTCTTCAATAACGGCTAGGGTGCCCTGGCAGGGGGGAAGCGACGCGGACGGGCCTCCCCCGCCTCCCCAGGTGGAGGCTCACCAGCAGATGAGGACACCCCAGCCGTCTTTTTCATCGGTCTGCTGAGTCGCACCCTGCCACGTCGTGTGGATCTTCCCATTCTTTTCTTCTTTCTTCAATAACGGAGGGGTGCCCTGGCCGGGGGAAGCGCCGCGGACAGGTCTCCCCCACCTCCCCAGGTGGAGGCTCGCCAGCAGATGAGGGCACCCCAACCGTCTTTGACTCGCCGGCCAGCTAAGCTGCACCCAACCGTCTTTGACTCGCCGGCCAGCTAAGCTGCACCCAACCGTCTTTGACTCACCGGCCAGCTGAGCTGCACCCTGCCGCTGCACGCGACCACCGGACAACCGCCCAAGCACGGGTTCACCAGGATCGCCACTAGCGCCCGACGCGAGGAGTGGGCCCCCGCAGCCAAGTAATCGGGGACCCACCCCGGTGGCGATACCATCCAAACTGCTGTCGTTGCTGCTACTGGACCCACCCGGTGGCTGTACCGAAGAGCTGCTACTGCTGCTGCCTTTTGACTCCGGCGGTCGGCTCTTCCGGATCCAGGCCTAAGCCCACCGTGAGACAATTCTGGACTCGAAAGCTTGTCTGCTTGGGCGTGGGCCCCACCCTTGACAAAATGCTCCCCTCAGCTTTGCAGAATCGGCTGGAGTCATTTAACACTCGACTCCCACGGACTTCCGGTAAGGACAAACCGCCGCCATTGCTCTTTGCCCCGGACGGCAGCCACCTTGCCTCCACTTGGTGCAGTGAGAAAGACTGGTTCGAAGCGTCGGCGGAAGAACCCGCCTGCTGCCCCGCCCCAAGAACGAACCATGGCATTTCTACGGGGTCGCAGTGACGCCATGCTGACGCAAAGTTGACGCTAACGAAAGTTCTCGAACTACCGAAAGGAATTCTGGTCCAACAGCTAATTCATGGAAAGACTTAGACTGTACTCTGGCCCGACCTCGCCCCAAGATGGCGCCGATGTAGGAGAGGCCTACAAACCCTGGTGGCGTTCCAGTCACGTGACATTTGTGTTAAAAAGAGATATATATATATATATATATATATATATATATATATATGTGATGCTTCCACACATGATGGTCGGGGAGGGGCGGGGAGGGAACCGATTTGATGCCGTAGTAGTGTTGCTCATGACACTCGACGCCTCTCACGCCGTGGCCGGCCTGAACGGTTGTCGGCCCGTATCTTGTATACTGACATTGTTTTAAATAAAGGCCTCTTGAAAGAATTACGGAATCAGTGTCATGACTAATCACATAGGTTGATAAAGATTTCTTCTTTTGAATAAATGATTGTTACTCCCAAGCAATAGAAAACAGATAATGCAGTCCCCATTTGCCTGAATCTTTTTGATTAACGGAATTTGTACCCATCACACCTATCTTTTTCCAAAAGTTGTTAAACAATGGTCAACCATAGCTCAGGGTATATGCCGAACGCAAGGTATGGTATCTTGCACCTTAATACACGACCGATTGAGAAATGCATGTATGACCAGGGAACCCGAATTTAGGAAATGAATAAATTAGAGCATCTTTGTCTCGGACAAAAAGAATAATAGGTCTGTGGTATCACCCATTCCTGCGACTAGCCTGGCACGTGGTAAGTAGAACTTTTTCGTGTCTGCGCGCGCTAGGGTACTTTGAATACTGCACATCCCCTCCCCTCTTTTTCCCCTCTATAGGTCACGACGAAGCTCCGACTGAATAATGAAGTGGACATGGACCGCACCGAGTTCAATATCAGGGAAAACATAGACAAACGTTGTGAGATAGTGCGTGAAGTGCAGACCACCATTGAGAACATGAGAAACTGTATGGCATGATTGTGCGTGTGTGCTATGATTACACGGTATGAATGTGTATGCATCTCATGCTTAGGTCACTTGAAGAGAGCGTCACTGTATGATTGAAGTGCTCGCCCACCGATCAAAGGGAGGAGAATAAAGGGTCCGACACCTCCTAGGATAAACTACAAAATACTGAAAGTACGCAGCATGCATAGGAAAAGAGGACAGGAAAGGAGAAGTCCCCATACTCAACGTAGCCCTGAGTCTCCGTCTTAAGTTTCTGCGCTTGATGCATGTACTGTCACACCCTATCCGGTATTTGTGTGTACGTGATCACCGAATTTATGTCTTTCCCCCGCTTGTGTTTCCTTACATAGAACAGACCCATGCTACTCCATGTTGTGTGTGCACCAAGTGGCCTATTTTTGTACCCATGTCTCTCTCTCTCTCGTTTTGTGTCGTACATATGCCAAATAGCCTACTTGATGCACACGTCTCTCTCTCTCTCTCTCTCTCTCTCTCTCTCTCTCTCTCTCTCTCTCTCTCTCTCTCTCTCTCTCTCTCACTCCCTCCCTCACTAAAAAGCCTTCTTACCCTCTTTCTTTTTGAATAAATTAACGACACATACCTCCTCGGTAAGTGTATAATTGGCCTGGAGCACGGTGGTGTTCGAACAAATTGACTGAAACAAAACGACCGTACTTTGCCACGTTACTACCTCTCCTTTCTACAAATATTGAGCTTAATTGGCTGAGAAAAGAAAGGACAGGTAAGACGACTGATGTCTCCCAATTTGGCCCTCATCACGGAGACTATATATCAGTGGTTTCCGTTTTTTCAGAGCTTTAACAACACCATCTCCACCGCCCAGAATTACCCCCGCCCAATTACCCCGAAATAGAATGTCTAAAGCACCCCGTTCTCCCAAAATAACCCCAACCCTATACTAGCCGCCTCAGAGTATTTCGAACGAAACAGCTGATGACCTTATTCACTAATAATACATCGCCTAAAACTGATAAAGGGTTACCTATTGTCGCCAGCAAAAATAATGCTTAGCTTATGTTCCTCCCCGAAATGGATACTCGTGAACCCGTGACAGTAGCACCTCGCACTTTCTTTTCATAAACTTAGCAGTCCTCGGAAGGAAATATGTATTAACAAAACTTGTGTTGAGACGAACGAGTCTCTGCCGGAGAAGCCGGTTCGAATTTTTAATAGACTAGAAGGTTGACAGATGTCAGGCTTCCTGCAACCAGTATCGGGCGCAGGAATCGGCACCTAGAGGGCCAGACGATGGACAGGGACACCCACAGAAACTTGCACCACAGCAATGATTAATAGATTAGTAACGCACACACTAACATCAGAGTTAATAGACACCAATCATACAGCAACCGATAAAAGCATGTCCGCAACTACTCGGTGGTTGGGAGAGAGGATGAAGTATGTAAATGTCTTCCCTGCCAACTCTCTAAGATTTTTTCTTGTACTCATTTAAAGATAACGTGCTGCCATCGGAAGGGAGGGGTCGGACGTGACGCACAGCCTGGCTGCAGACCATGGAACATCTATGACATCGACCAAGGGGGAAGCTACGAAGCAAAAAGGGCGTGAGACGAGACACCATTATCAGGATGATAAGCGCGAAGGGCTACATCGAGGCCCCCTGCTCACTGACCAGCGTGCCTGAAGTCTCAACCCGTCGGGCCCGATTGATGGGCCCAGTGCTGGAAGATTCTGCTCCCCTTGGTCCGCATTTTTGATCCGATCCCACTCCACCCCCTCTTCCCTCGGCATCCCGAAGCACGTCACACCCTTCTCTCTCTCTCCCTCTTTTATATGGATTATGAATCTGACTTACCTACAGAAGAACAAAAAGCAGGTACCCTGTCTCAAAGTACCTATGGTGAACTGTGTTAAGGAACAGGGCTGTGATCGGAGAACAGTGAATGGTCACACCCTGCCACGTGAGAAATTGGATTTGAGCTGGACCTTAGCTCCGCCGCCGGTGCTCAACAGTGCCAACGAAAGAAGAACAACAATAAGAGCTTACCAGTGATGGCTCTTTATAAAAAGGGACACTGGAAAGAAGAACCCATGTCAAGTTGAAAATCCTCTCCCAACCACCTTTTTATATTAACTATCTTCCTATCAAGTTTTCATGATGTTGCATCAATCACTTCCGACTGTACACTGAGAAGTTAAGAAAATGTAACTTTGTATAGTGACATTCATACAACACCAGCCATGTACACGACTATACTGACTATTTTCGATCCACACGAAGTCTGGGCCTTAAGTAATGTATGAAATATCCCTTGTTTTGCCAGAAACATCCTGTTTGCTTTACAGTATCCTATTTGTGCTCAAACAAACTCCCCTCCTCCTGTCCCTGGGCCTGACATGCGGCACAGCTGATGTAACTTTGTATGTACTACCTCCTCGCCTACTTTATCACCTGTATGTAACTATGAGCAAATGTGTCAGATTACTCCTGCCTGCCCTAAAAACTCTGTATCTTTAAGGAATATACGAAAGACATTAACGATATTATAGCTGAAGGTTAACGAAGGTATATGTCGGCCAGACAAGCTGGCGAGATATGTTAAAAGGGAGGACTGTGGAAATTTAGCTTGTAACTGAACATTATCTGCGCCATCTTGCCTCTCCCCAGCGCCACGCACAGCGAATGCACGGCCGCCATTTTAGGCACCCCACTCTCTCCCCGCTCATTCTCGATCGCCAGCGCTTTCCCCTGGCGCTGCGAGCATCCCCCGCACGCCGGCCACCCCCGCTCTCTCATACACGGGCCATAAACCCTCTCATTCAGCGCGACCCTGCCATGGAACCACATCCCACACCTGACCGACATCCCATACATGGTCATGCCCCTCTTTGATAAACCCCCTTCCTCTGCGCCCCATTGTCCGAACCGATCCCAGGCCATCACCTAGCCCTGCGGATGCAGTTTATTGCCCCCTACTGTAAGGGAAACACCCCACATCAAAGGGATTACGGTGGATCAAAGCCCCTACCCCCTGAGACCCGGCCGGTTGCACACACCCCCGGGAATTGGCGGAATATCCAGCTGCGTGATAGCCATCTCCTACTGTGGGTGGGGTGGGGACTTCTACTGTAGATATGTGTGGGAACGAGCTTGAAGTGGGGGTTCCAAGGAATGTCTTTCCGTACATCAAAGTCTCAACAAGAATGTACCATATGTAATAAAGTAATAAACCTGTGTATAAGAGACCAGGTCTCAGAGATGCAGTTAGAGCACCTCGTGACGATACCTTGCTGTCTGATCTGATGTGTTCTGCTCCGACGGAATAAAACTTTGTTTCCTGCCTTCCAGTCTCCGGCGCCTGCCTCTTTCATTGGTAAATTATCGAGTGGTATGAGAGGCGATTACCGCCGGGCAATACTTGAAAGGTTATCGACTGAAACTGCCGCTACCATTTAACAGAAGGGCGGGGCACAGAAGGGGTTAAACGTTAGTCACAGAATGCTTCTTTTCCCCAGAACATGGTAAAACATAACAAGTATATTTGTAGAGCACACATTCATTCCTGAGGGAGGCCTATAAGCATTATAAAACATAACAGATATTTATTGTTGCACAATTCAAGGGTCCTCACTTTAACAAGATGACCAGACCCACAGGATTCAAACCTGTAACCCAAGGCCAAAGGCAGATTGCTGGAAGGGTTGTGTCAGTCCACTAAGCCCCCAGATCTGGTTAGAACTATGTGTTCATGTGCAATGATCTTCCACAACCAAATTTGTATTCTGGGTGTGTTTTAGTGTTACTTCACTGCAATGATGCCAATGGGAATCGCATGTATGAAAGCATCCAAAAGACCTGAAATAGGTGCTTCAGGATATGTATATACCCACTGGGTATTTAAAGTTAGGACCACGTTTCCATGGGAAATTGATTTTATGGGTTGCTAATAAATTGGTGCTGTTTGAGCAATCTTCATGAAACTTTCTAAAAAAGTCTCATCAGCTCCTTCCTGGAAAGTTTTTGGGATGAGCCGTCAAGCATTGTCTGAAATAGGAGGGGTCCCAAAATGTGTTTCCCCATGCAATTTTCAATAGGAAAATTGAACCGCAATACTGCAAAAACAGCTAAACAGAAAAGAATGATACCACATTTGACAGCAAGCTATATCTTGATCCAGAAAGCATGCTTTTTTTGATGTGGAGTAAATCCATTCAATAGTTATTGAGAAATAAAGGTGCACAATTTATGGGGATCCACAGACCCGACAGATTTAAGATCTTGATTAGCTGTCACCACATCAACAAAGAAGTGGAGGCTGCCATTTTGGGACACAGGACTCAGTTCCCTATGCTACAAAAAGAATTAAGAAACATAGGGGAACAGGATAGGGATGGTCTGCACATTGAGCTAATTTTTTTAGCGGTACTGTGGATCCATGGAGGATCACGGATGGGCGGTGATGGTAAAAATAAAAATGGACAGGCTCTCACCCTTTTCAAATATAATCCCCCTGAGGTGGGCCAGGGACCAGGGGGTTGTTGCAACTAATTTTTTTGGGGGTGGGAGTGTGTGGCCGCCTCTTCAAGCCTTTAGGATGCCAAGAGTTCTCTTGAGTACCCTGTAAAAAAATAATGGGTGCTGGCTGGGGAGCCGGCAGGGGCCTTGTGGCTCCCCACATCCCAAAGTTAATATAAATTGTACGTTTACCGGGAGGGACTTGAAAACACCCACAAAAACATAACCGAAAAAAACAATAATAATAATAAATAAGCAGCAGGAGCTGCTCATTTATTATTCACTGCTCCGGTCTAGGAGCACCCCATAATGGCCTGTGCTTTTTTTTTTTTTTAGTAATAATCTTTGGCCTGGTGGTGCTCCTAGAAAGGGAGGGAGCACTACCAAGCATTTTTTTTATTTATGTGTTAATTATTTATGCAGGACTTCAAACAGTTAAACCTAACACAAAAAAGTCCCACACCAATTTAGGAAAATAGATTAAAATTTGATAAACTATTTGACACAAAAATTACAAAAATCCAATTAGTAGAATCGGAGGCATGTCATTTTAAAGATTTTGTTAAACTCAAGTACTAAGAAGCAGTAAGAGCCATCGGCCGGGTCCAAGTCACAAGTTCAGGGTGACCGCGATGCAGCGCGGGTTGCAAACAGGAAGGAGTTCAGCCTGCAGTACCTTGTGGCCTTAGCATTGAGGAATCGGGGAGCCATCAACCAGGAGCTGTAATGTGAGGTCTGCCATTGAGATGCGCCGTGCAGGAGGGTCAATGAGCAGTCGAGGAGATTCGTTACAGTGATGGACTGATGAGACATCGATGAAGTGATATGACCCTTTGTGAGTGTGCTGAGGCGGAGCCTTTGTGGTGTGCAATTGGTAGGTGCCCGTGGGAGGTTGAGCGCAGGACCTGGCTGCAGGCGAAGGCTGTGCACAGTGGTGCCTACAAGGGTTTTGGCCAGGGCCTGGCACAGGCAAGGGCCATGCATGATGGCTATTTGGGTGCTTGTTGGGGTGTTGAGTGCACAGCTAGGCCTTGCTCCCAAACTCTTACTGTGCATGGCATCCTTTATATTTTTATATGGCATAGGTAGCAGTTGGGTGCCCATGGGGGCATAGGGTGTGGCCGAAGGTTAATGCCTTGCATGGCGTGTGTTTGGGCGCTCCCACAGGGGGTTGGGCGCAGGGCCAGGCCACTTTGTAAGCACACTTTGTAAGGCCCACACAACACACAACCAAAAGCTCTCAGTAAGCACATTGCAAGCACTCTAAATTTACATGTAAAGGACACTGGGACATTCTGAAATAATAGAAGTGTTACAATAGGGGATTGACTTCTGGCTCATGACATTAAACGCAGCTGCACTCTACATGATCATAGCACATGAGGATGTAGGCCAAGAATGTAAACGTTTATTAAGAGCTCCTTCCATGTTCTGCTGGACACATACATTAATAGAATTGTGTTTGAACAATAATATTCATTTTTTCAATTGCAGTTTCTATCGGCATGTGAGGAGGAGTGAGATAGGCACCTGCTTTGCCCCCGGTTATGCCAATGTATTGATGGGCTGGTGCGAGGAGCAGGTTGTCTGGACAGAACCCCTAAGACTGTTTGCAGAACATGTGGTCCTGTGGCTCGGATAAATAAATACAGTAATTATTGTGTTGAAGGGATCGAAGGAACGGGCACAACTTTGAATCAGAATAATCTGAACTTGCAGTTCACAAGCACTCTGAACAAAACTAATATTTAATTTTGTTTGTTAAAATCATTATCAAGAATAGCAACATAACCACAATTTATTTTATAAATCCATAGTGGAGAATAGCCTATTGCATCCTATTTGACATCAGAGAAGTCTGAAATGGACCGTCCCCTATGGGGAGCTCCTAAGAGGGAAAAGAAATTGCAGCAATCAGTAAGTGGACATTTTGGTGAAAAAAAGCAATGCTACAACGATTCAGTGTAAGTGTAACTAGAGAGTGTAATTATACCAAATGGGGTTTAGAAAACGCAGCCTTTAAAGTTGTGAGAAAACCAGGGAAACTCCTCGGTACGGAGAGGAGAGTCAACGTAATCCTTACAATGACAAAAAATCTAACCTAGTGAATACCTTCAGTAGACAGGAGGGAGAAATTAGGAATATACTTAGAAAGCACTAGCCAATTCTCTCAAAGTGTCTGGTCAATGGGGGGGGGGGGCAATTAGATCTAGTCTGAGTCACCTTTTATAACTTGGTATAAAGCATGTACAACGGAAAAGATGGAAGAAAGGATACATTGAGAGGGTTCTACTCATGTAATAAATGTAAGGCATGGACAAATACACAGTGCCATCCACTGTAGAACCCATTGGTAAATTGGTAGGATTGGTAAATGTATAACTTTATGTTCAGACTATGTAGTGTATGTTTGTAATGCCCCTGTGGTATAAGATATGTGAGGAGTACCATATACCCAGTCAAAAAGGAATGATATAACACATGAGATCAATCAATATACAGTTCTCAATTGACAGGCACTTCCATTAGAAACACTTTGGGGATTGGCAATTTTTGCTATATTCTGGCATAGACAAAGTAGGATAAAGTATCAGAAGAGGCTAAAGAGAGCTGTAATCGACACAAAGGGAATCCATGTACATCCTGGACTTCGAGCCCAGAATCCGACTGGGTTTAAATAGGGAAGAGGAAATGAACCCTTTTCTAGCCTTAATGGACTGCAATGCATCATAATTACGTGTTTTGACAATCAAGGGACATGGGCAGCAATTTACAAATATGTTTCACTTTGTTTTTAGATAAAGAGTCATTGAGAGTGAGAGGGCAAGGACTGTTTAGCCAGAAAGTTTTAATATCTGGTGGCACTAAGGAATTTGGACAGATGCCCACTAGGGCAAGACAAATACAAAGATAGAAGTAACATAGCCAGAAAACTGATAGATGAAAATTAAAATCATTGATGTTACCAGTTACGCAGCTAGGGTTATATTATGATGTGATATGAATATGTACAAAATAACTTTTGCAGTCAGAAATGGCCCGATTCACAGTATCAGACCGTTTCCGACTGCAAAAATGCTTTTTGATATGTAGAAAACACAAATTGCAATTCGGCAACATGTTATCGAATCGCAATTTGTGTTTAACGATTCGGTATTTGGAGGTGTGTTTAGGGTATCCCTTCCAAATAGCAAATCACTGTGGTATGTACGAAAGTTTTACAAAACATTAATTTTTCACTAACGTCTCAAAAGTGGTGGTTGGTGGTAATTATCCTATAGGACCCCTCCCCTTTTTGTCTATAGAAACAATTATTACTAAGGAGTAGGCAGCGGCCCCACAGACTACTGCCTACCTTTAAAAAATGAAACTTTAAGGTTTCATTTTCTTGTTTTAAACACATCCTGTTTGCCTTTAAGGAAAATGGTCTGCATATTTTTTTTAAAAATAGCTTTTTTAAAAAGCAATCCCAGACATGGTGGTCTGCTGACCTCAGCAGGCTACTATCTCTATGATGGAAGTGATTCCTAATGGGTTGCAACCTTCCTCATTAATATTCATGAGGTAGGTCAATTGTGAGCCCCCAGTACGAATCGCTAAATGAAACTAAAGAGTTTCATACATTAGGGATAACGTTTTATCCATATGGTAATGCTGCTCAAACTTGAATTTATGGTTCATTAATCGAAAGCCTTTTTTATTAGGGTGAGCTCTATAAGTAAATGTTGTAAGCTCTGACTGCACTACTGACAGTGGTTCCAATATAAAAATGTGTACACATGTTTTCACAGTTTAGCAATATGAGGCTGTGTATAATGATCCCAGAATGCTCTCTGATTTGATGCAAATATTTGCAGAAGCTTGAAAGCAAAATTGATGATTCTTTGCTTTCAAAATAAAATGTTCATTAAAAAAATGAAAGCAGGAAAAAAAATTTTTTGCTAAACTACTGTAAAATCTCAGGTACCATTTCTTTGCAGCATCATTAGTAACGTGTTGATGTATGCTAGTATTTCCCCAGTCGTGCTGGTAGGATGATGCAAAACAGACAGCCGGTGAAATATTCCAAGTTTTAATTACTACTTTTTGTGTACATGCAGTTATCCTTTTATGCTTTTATTCTTATGTATACATGTTCACTAAGTGCATTTATTTTACTTGTGCATTGTTGCCATTTGATATATGGGAACTTGCTGCAATAACTATTCCCCTTTACTTAGCAAATGAGTGTTGGGCTTTTGTTTATGTTGTATCTTGGCACTCTAAACTGTGTAGACTCCTATCTTGAAGAGTGTTCACGTTGTGTCCTGGTATTTTGAAAAGAAATGCAAGACAGACATAGAGTGGAATAATATGGAGTGGAGTGTTATGCAGTGGTGCTGAGTACAGTGCCATAGTGTAGAGTGTATTAGCATATAGTGTAGTAGCAGAGAGTGTAGTGGTGTAGACTGGAGTGTTGGGTAAATCATCCATACCATGTAATCATGTACTATTGTAATTGCCATTCTTGTTGATGCTCCTAGCTGCCTGTTGGAAGGGATGTGCCGTACTGTTACAAAGATCCCATAACAATATCCACAACATTGCATACAGCTCTCCTTGTACAACCCACATATATTTCACAGTTGTTGCTAGCGTAGATGCTTTATTTGAACCTCTCCTGGCACAATGCTGTGGCCTTCGTGATGTTTCCCCCACAACTGTTCTACATTGTTTTCATCATATTTTCTGTGTATCCTAGGTATCAACAACAGACTAACAAGTGTAACACCCTTAGTGTTTTAAAATCTGCCATCATGGAGTGGTCACATTTTCCTCACAATCTAATTCATTGTACTTGAGTTTACAATTTCCAGATTGTGAGAGTGAATACTATTACATATTCCTATTCCTTGTACATTTATTATTACATCATTCAAATTACTGCTCTCATAATCCAGCCTCTATGAGCTTATTTTCGATTATTATTGGCAACAAATATTCATACAATATATTGTATGAAATTATTTTCACTGTCAATTATCACATAGGGCTTTAATTAAACAATATTGGTATATTGCAGAACTTGATTAGTTCATCTTAAATTATATTTTAGTCTCTATGTAACCTCATTCCATAGCCAAGTCTCTATGGGCCATATGTACAGATTTTAAGGGTAGCGATTTCCTAATTGCTATTCTCTGGGAATGGCAATTAGGAAGGAAATCGGCGTGTGCTTGAAATGTCAAGACGTATTATTCATAAAACGTTTTTACCCGTTGTGCCTAATTTGTTATGTATGTTCCCAAAATTGAGAAAGCCCAAAAGTGATTTTAGCTTTTTAATTGTATTTGGGGGTTGCAGGAGTGTACATTTCTCTAAGAAATGTGGTGCTAAGCTTTTGCCTTCCTTTGACAACACATATCCCAAGATTAGGACACTGAGGTAGGCAATTTTTGTTTTTTGGAAATTGAATTAGTAGCCTTGTACAGCTAATCCCAAAACTATGAGATCTACTCTGGCTAGATGCGTTTTTCAGTCATCATCTTTAAGGTATATATCATCGACATAGGGCAATGAGTCAATTTCATGTAAAATTGATGTTACCTGGGCATAGAACTGTCCAGGGCTGTTCTTATACCAATAAGGGAGACAACCAAATAACGTTTGGCTCCCTAAAGCGGTGAATGCGGTTAAATCACTGCTTTCAGGTGCTATGTTTAGGCAGAAAAAGCCATTTGAAATGTTGAAAGTCATGTTACATCTTTTGCGCACTATGTTGTTCATTATTGCTGCACTGTGTGAATTTCTTACTGCAAACATTTGTGTATGATTGTTTAAATGTCTGTAGTCTAAGACTAGGTGGTATGAATGATCTGGTTTTGCTACTGAAAACAAAGGATTGTTCATTGATGAGATACAAGGCTCAATAATGCCTTGATAATCTAGTTGTGTTAAAATTTCTCTAATTGGGCGTTTAGTTTCATGCTTAATTGGGTATTGTGGTTGCACTTGCAGGCTAGACCTTATAGGGATAATATGATAAAGTGAGTTTTTATCCCAGTAAACATGGTTGTGGTATAATGATGGGGCATGTACAAGGGCCCACTCCATGGCAGATGCTTGTTTTAACAGTGTCGGGAACAAGGATGGAGAAAGAAGGTATTATAATATCTTTCCCTTGTGGGACTTTCCTAACAAAACTGTGGCCTTTCTACTTTAGCCAAAAGAATGCCATATGTAATTGTTCCATTTCCCCCAAAAATTACTCTAATGATACGCGGTACCCTCAATTTGGAAGTCAAAATCAAACAGTCTGATCAGGAGGGCTAACCCACTGTTCTGGTATTTCAACTTGAATACATTCATTATTTACTTTGTTTTTTCTTTCTTTTTTTGTTTGTCGCAGCATCTTTCGAGAAGACTCAGGTGCCTTTTTTGAGTTATCCTTTTCGCAATTGCCCTTATGCTGTGGCTAATTCGATCTGGATCCCAAATTATCTTAACCTATAAATGTATAGGTTTCAGCAATAATCTTTGGTAATTTGCGCTCTTGGTCAGCTAAGGGAACCTGCGAGCGACGTTGGCGTACTGCCAATGCTGCTGCTTCCATTTTTTTGTTACTTAGAATAATTGAGATGACTGTGGCATTACCAATTCATTTCAGCCCTAAATCCAGGGCATGGGCAGCCCATATTCATTTTGAATCTGCTTTAGCACTTCTGGCAAAACAGCGACAGGTGGTGTGTTATGGTATATATTGCCAAAACAAAACTTCTCAACCGGAAATCATTTAGGAGGGTAGATGTGAGGAGAGTATAAATCACTCAGAGAGGGGAAGAAAGGAGACCACAAGAGGATTTGGTAGAATGTAAATTCTTATTTGTAAGCAGTTATATCAGCACTACAATACAATTTATGTAAAGGTATCCAAAACCCACCCGGGTCTCGACTGGGTTAATGGGTTTACTCCTGTTCTTTGAGTTCATGATATTGAGCAACCGCTGGGTTGCGAGAGTATTTTTCTATATACTTTCCTCATCTTTGTGATACATTATGTGCAACTAATCTACACATTATGTCCTCAAGGGAGACCCCTAAGTACACGGATGATTACATCTAGCGTATTCTTAGTGGCCCTTCACTGCTTTCACATTCTACCACTCCCCTATCTTCAGCTCCCAATACGTCTATAGCATTATTGGATAAACTTGAGAATCTGAAGAAAAATCAGATGAGCACTGATTTGCATGCTCGCATGCTAACTGAATACCTTAAGTCTGACACAATACCACTAGGACTTCAAATCCGCAACATCCCAGCACGATTCACACAAGACGCCAAGTTTTGAAATGGTTTTAGTCACCTGGCTACCACCTGTTTGAGACATTAGATGGTGCTTGGCATAGACACAGCCATCGAGCACAGCTGTAGAGTACTTGAAGAGATTGCCGAAATTGAAAATCTCATCTTAGCTGACACCGCCATTACTGACACTAAGACTCTTCTAGACAACATCAACAATACCATTGCTACATTTAATACTTTTCGCGAACACCTTAAGTCGCAAAACACAGAAGTTACGAGAAAGAGTCCGTGAGGCTACTGCCCAACAGCAAACCCTAATCACCATAGGATTGCTGCAAGAAGCTCTGTGATCCCTGCATCTTCACCATAAAGGAAAAATAGAAGTGTAGGAAAAATAATCTATTGATAGAAGGTGGAAAGTTGAGGACATTTTCCGCAGAATTTCTGTACCAGGAATGTGAGAAGTATTGCTTCTGCTGCCGACAGGATTCTCACACCATTGAGCTCTAGATTCTATTTTTATACCTTGGAGTTCTTAAAGATCGGAGTAAGATACATCCTATGGTCAATATACGGACTTGCAATTTTGAGAACAGGAGGTGTTTGCCCCTTACGTCCAGATATAGTAATAACCTGGTGCTCAAGAGATACATACATATCCCTCTAAACCACTATTGTAAATGAGGTGATTTTAACAGCTCCAGTTTTTATCAGTTTGAAAGAGTCATAAAATGTTGGTATTGATAAATATGGCATTATAATTTTCCCATTGAAGCGCGTCAACCCCCGAGTTGTTAGGAACACAATCCGTACTACCACTGAAACTGTTGAGTGCCTATAAAGTGCATGGCACCCAGTCTCAGCCTTTAAGGAACAATTACTACAGATGTGATCAGCTTAAGACAAAGTATTTGGTCTACTTTTTGTACTCTTGAATACATTTTAAATCTGTGTCATTTAATGTTTTTTTATTGTGTTTTTTGAATGAATCTATGGAATTTGCCCTAGTTTTTATACTTCATGATGCAGTGTCACTAATTGTTTAGATTTGTTTTATATGATTCTGTGCCGCATGACGAATAAAAATAATTTTAATCTTCTGTTGCTAGTCTCTTTCACAATAGTAGTCTTGGGTATACAGACATATTCTCCAATTCTGAGTGTAATGGATGTGATTGAGTGGTAAAATTGAATACTCTGGTCCTGTGATAGACATTGTGGGTTGTTGAGTACTGTCCAAAGGAAACCTATGTGATTACACGTCCTCAGCAGTGAACACCCAACCCAGTGAAGTTACCACTGGCAGTATGACCCCCATTTGTGCCAGCACTTCCAACTCCGCATCCCATCTCCACCATGACCATCCGACTTACACTATGCCTCTTTCTTTCAAGAGAATCTGGAGGTTGTCCCGTACGGGGAACAACACTGACTGGTATTGACAACTGTGGTTGGGAGGGGGGATGGAGCAACCTTTTTTTCCCCCACATTTAGCTGCTTTTAGTGTCCGGGTTGGGCGACAGGCACTCTGAAAGGTTAATCTCATGGGTAGTTTTAGGCCCAGAGTGCAGGGGGGGGGGGGGCGGTTGGAGTTGGGAGTGGGAGGGGTGTTTGTTTGTTTTGGTTCAATCGCCAGCACTATCTACGAGGGCCTTCGAAGGCAAGCCCGCACCTGACAGTATTTATGGATACACAATGGGATAGGAGTTTCACCTTGTTGAGTTGGAATGTCAACGGGCTCGGTGACAAAGTGAAACGCACCCTGGTCCTCCAATACCTTAAACGCCATTCCTCGGAGGTGGTCTTCCTTCAAGAGACGCACATTGTGGGTAATTCCTGGAAGGCGCTAAATAGATGGGGTTATAGGCTAGTGGCCCATTCTGGTTTCACCTCCTAATCCAGGGGGGTGGGAATCCTGATTAAAAACTCCCTTACTTTCTATGTACAAACAACTCGGGCTGATAAGTGGGGCAGACACACCTTGGTTACGGGGCAGTGGGAGGGTAACACACTCACCCTTATATCAGTATATGTACCTCCTGGCCTACAAACGCAAACCTTCTCTGATCTACGGACCCAATTGCTTTCACTCCCTGAGGGTCTCTTACTGGTGGGGGGGGACTTCAATGCTGTTTTCTCTGGTTCTCTTGACCGTCACCCCCCGCGACTTCGTCCCCTCGTCCCACTGGCTCCCAGACTTTCTGGAGTCCTTTGGCCTCGCCGATGCGTGGCAGACTTTTCATCCTGGTGACATCCAGTACACCTTTTTTTCCGGGGTGCATCGCAGCTTCTCTTGCATTGACTATCTCATAACTCCTGCATCCCAAGCCGCACATATCCGTGAGATTCGACGCTTAGCATGGGGAATCTCTGATCACTCCCCAATATGGACTCGACTGGTTTTGGGTGATACACGGGTGGGTGTGATTGCGCCCATCAACCCCTGGTTTCTCCGTAATCCCTTGGTTCGCAAAGGTCTCGGTCGACTCCCCCCAAACTCTGTGGGAGGCGTTTAAGGGGGCAAGCTCTCTCACTGATCGCTGGAGTCCAAAAAGAAAAACAAAAAGACCTGGAAGCCATAGCGAGAGATATTCTCCGCCTTGAGGATAGACCTGTTGAGGAAATGGGCCCAGAAACAATCCACCTCCTACAGCTCAAGAGAGACGAATATAAAAGAATTGCTACTGACAGGGCTAAGAGTTGGGGGAGTGAGAGAGACGGTAGGGTATATGAGTGGGGTGATAAGGCTGGGAAGCTCCTGGCCTGGTTAGACAGGAGGGAGCGGGCCAACAGGCTTGTCCCAGAACTGTCTGACGAGGAAGGTGGAGTACACACCGACCCCCTCGAGATAGTCCACGAATTTGCTACATATTACGACAGAATCTACCAGTCGAGCTTGCCGTTCCTCGAGAAAGACTCCACGGGCCTTCTTCGCGATATCCGTCTGCCCACGCTCTCAGAGGAAGACAAAAAGTTTCTAGATAGCGACATAACTAATGATGAAATAGCCCAGGCAATCCGGGAAAGGTGCTTGGGCCCAATGGCTTGCCCATTGAGCTTTACAAACTTTGTCCTGATGGCCTTGCCCCGTTTCTCAGTTCCATGTCTGAAGAGAGTAGGAGTGTAGGTGTTCTCCCTCCAGATCAGAGACTGGCATCCCTTATCGTGATCCCCAGAAACAAATTCACCTCTCACAGGCCCATTTCCCTCCTGAACCCGGAACCCAAGATCCTTGCCAAACTCTTGGCCACACGCCTGTGCTCCAGCGGAAAAGGGCAAATTTACATATCCTCCCTGCGTCACAGACTCATCATCACGCTTATTCATTCATACACTCATTCATTGGTGGGGCCCATAACACCAACAATCGTACGTCTCACTCCAAATCTGCACACAGGAGGGGAGAAGCGTTGGACATGTGGGGGGGTTCTGCACACAGGAGGGCAGAAGCGTTGGACATGTGGGGGGGTACCTTATTACCTATAGGAGGAAAATTCTTTACAATATACATATTATTTACATTAGTACCTATAGAATCTTAACTTTAACATCAAGGCACTCCACCACTTGGTCGATGGACCAATTAGTTGGACTGGTTGATGGTGATTTAGATCCAGCTAAAACACATTTAAAGCTTCGGAACCTTAATCAATACCTTATTTAAAGAATCACAAACTCATTTTCTGTTAATCAAATGTTTAGTTTATCTAATTAATTTACTTTCATTGACATTGTCAGCTTTTAATCAAATCTGCATAATTTCATTGAATATTTGACACAAATTGACATACAAGTATATTTACCTAATTTTTGATATTGGTGACCATTTCGAAAACCTGTAAGCCCTGCATAAATCAATTCCCTCCGGCAAAATTCTCAATCGAATGCAGGCTAAATCCCACGTAAGTCCGGAAAAGTTCTTTCGCTTGGCACGCCTCAGTCCCAAAGGTATCCACAGGACCCAGCAATCGTGCTAGTAAATCGATCAGCAGTCACCAACAGAGTCTCGGAAAAGCACTCCTGGAACGCATGCCCTACCTTCGTCTGAGTTCCCCTTTTATAATAAATTCTAAGAAAACCTGCAACATTTTCTAAAATCCAAACACTCTGATTGGCTAAGCCTTTCAAATTTGCAATATGGTACGTTGTTCCCATGTTTCTTGGTTCTCAGGGAATCGAATATGTCATCCTCTGGCTTGTATAGTTCTCATGCGAACAGTTCCGAAGTATCAACATGTTGACCTCTGAGTATAGGTTGTCATTGTCTTTTTTGTCATTCACACTAGTTGAATTCTGGCAGTCCTCCACGTTCCTATCCTTGACGAGGCACACCGTGCCCAAGTGGAAGGACGCCTGGAGATCTTCAGAGCCATCGGAGTCTGCGCAGTAGACATCGCGCTCACATGACGAAAGCCACTTCCAAACTCCATTTTGAATATCGCGGCCTAGTAGGCCCGAATGCCAACTTAAGCAAAACAAACATAAAAAGTAATTAATATACGGAAATGAAGATTCTAATGTTTAAACCCACACTAATCCCATTATATATTAGTATTTTCCTAGCTTTTAGCAACATTTAAAGCAATAATACTCACCATTTCCACCATAATAGGAACGCAAACCATTACAAAACCAACATAAATCATGCAATTTCTATCACAACACATGCTACAGTTAGTATGCGTCATTAGAATTACTTGCCATGCAATTTGCGTTTTAGTCCCGCGTGTAATTCGTGTTTAACAAAGTGTAGAGTTGGTTAGTATTTACACTCCAACCAGTTAATAAAGGTAAATAATTAGAATAATTACGTCATTAATATTTTATCATGCAAATAGAGAAGGTATACAAAATTTTGCTTTACCTGCTCCATCACCTGTCTCGGGTGATAACATCACTGGTTCACCTGGATCAGTCGGGCTTTATGCCCCACCGTAACACGGCCCTTAATTTGCGCAGGGTTCATGGAGTGCTGGGGAGGGTTGATACTATTAACGAGCCGGCAGTGATAGTGTCCGTAGATGCCTCCATGGCTTTTTATACCATAGAGTGGCCGTACCTGCTAGCTGTCCTTGCCAAACTGGGGTTAAGGCCTGTTTTTATAGCATAGGTTAGACTCCTCTATACGGAACTTATGGCCCAGGTGATAGTCAACAACAAGCGATCAGATCCATTCCAGCTGCACCGAGGGACCAGACAGGGGTGCCCATTGTCCTTCCAACTGTTTGCCCTCGCCCTGGAGCCACTGGTGGCCTGGATCCGCGCAGACCCGATGATCCGCGGATTAAGGTGGTCGAATGACTGGGAGGACAGCATCTCGCTATATGCTGATGATGTACTCCTCTACCTAGCCTCCCCCAAACAGTCTTTGACCTGTGTGCTGGATATTTTCACAATATTTGGCAAATATTCGGGCTACTCCATTAACTGGAGCAAATCACTTATATATGTACTGGGGGCTGAATCTCCCCCATTGCCCAGAAATTGCCCGATGCAGGTCGTGAGGGATGGTTTCCGTTACCTTGGAATATTTATCACCGCCGATCCTAAACTCCGATACGAGCGGAACTTATGCCCGCCCCTGTTGTGACTCAAACGGGATGTTGCTGGTTGGAGGACCCTCCCTCTTTCGTTGTTGGGCAGAGCGGCACTATTTAAAAGGATGTCCCTGCCCCGGCTGCTATATGTCTTGCAGAACTATCCCGATCCGGTACCAGCACAAAACGTCAGCGAAATTGAGGGCCTGCAGAGAGAATTGCTGTGGGACGGGAGGCCCAGAATAGCACTCAATAAATTGGTCATGAACTGGTACGACGGAGGTATCAGCCTCCCTGACATTCGGAAATATTACTGGGTATCCCACTTGGCTGCCATTAATCACTGCACATATCGCCAGCCCGATGACCCGGCTTTTACCATGGATAGGTGACTACTTCCCAGAGGGAATTATAATAGAGCCTTGTATTCAAACCCCCGGAGACTCTCCCTTACTGGCCCCACCAAACACTCTGTTTTGATTTGGCACACCGTCAATAAAAGCTTAGGTTGGGATCAAAAGCTCAGCCTAGCGACGCCTCTGTGGGACTCCAAGCAGTTAGGTAATCTTTGGTCCACGAAAGGCTTTGATAAATGGGACCTGATCGTTATATCCTGTCTGGGAGATCTTTTGGTGAAGGGCGATATGGTTACCTTCGCCACACTCCAGCAGCAATTCGAGCTCACTAGTACAGAATTCTTCCGCTATCTGCAGATTCGCCACGCCATCACCGCGACCCTACAGAAAGGCACAATCCCCCCTGACTCCTTACCACTAGAGGACTGCTTACTAGATGGCTGCATTCCCCAAAAAGCGATCTCTCTTACATATAAGAAACTAATTAACAACACCCCTGACCCGTTTGAGCGCTTACGTGAGTGCTGGGGAAGAGACGGACTGGAGTTTGATGACGAAGAATGGCGGGAGGCGGTCCCTTCGCCTCGGGAGGTGGCAGCCTCGGCACGTCTGCGATTGGTCCAGCTCAAGATACTACACAGAACATACATCACTGGCCCCAATTAGTCCACATGGGGAGGAGGGAGGAGGGAGAATGCAGACGCAATTGCGGACACGTAGGTACCTTCCTCCACATACTATGGGAATGTGATCAGATACAAAAGTATTGGCGGGAAATACATGAAGTGATGGAAGAAGTGCTGAATAAATCCATCCATGCGGAGGCTAAAAGATGTCTCTTAAACATGTGGGGACCCACTGACTTAACAAGTATGGAGAGGCTCTGGGCCACGTTAGGGGCAATGGTGGCAAAACGAGATATAGCTCAGCTGTGGGGGGCGGCTGCCCCTCCAACTCTGGCTTCCTAGAAGAGGAGTCTGGACTGGTGCATGTTTAGGGAGAAGACTGTATAGCACAAGGATGCCCCAGAAAGTGGTCCGCAGTGTGGTCTAGGTGGAATGACTATCGGGGAGGAATATGTGTAGCCCCTATACACTCCCCAGAGGAGGAACCGTTATCCCCTTGATGCAACTCAAACTATTAATTATTACCACCAAACTAATATATGTTGTCAGCCTGTAATCACCATTGTGTCTTTTTCCATAACAATTGTGCTAATGCCGACTGTTTTTTATTTGTTACTGTTTAATAAAAAGATATTAAAAAAAAACATTCAGAAACTGACATGGTGTGGCAAGTTATCGACCAACCGGTACTTCCCCTCCGTGGCAGTAATCTGCAATTGCTTCTCAATAAATGCGAATGCCGTTGGATAGCACGTTGCGACTCTGTCAAAAACCGCCTTAACACGCTTGATGAATGGAACACGACCATCGATGTACACTGACAATACTCTTGAACCTCTGTATGGTTTTCCTTCTATCCTTTAACGCTACTTTTGCTCTAATATTTCAACTGCGTGTGTCTATTATTGATTATTTGTATTACATGTACTTTGTCCTGACACCTGTATTTTAATATATCCACATCAACTTTTCACATGTATCTTCAGCACCTATGTTTGATCAAGTCACAAGATCTTAAATATGTCTATCCCTTGCCCCCTCTTTTTTCCCCCTTTTCCTTCCCCCTGCCCCCACCAAACACCCCTTCAGCCCCAACCACCGCCCCTCACTGACACCCTCCTCACTCCAGACTTTGGTGTAAACCTGCATCTTGTAATGAAACTATGTTGTGAAATTACATGAGACTTCATGAACAGCTCTTTCAGTGGGCATTCAAGGATGCATTTACACATTCTGTCGTTACTGATAATCAATCAATGGTTTTTTAACTTGTTATGCTGAAACAACCAATGCAGGAATTATGTAACACACTCATTCGGGTGCTTTCTTCAAACTCACGTTTCCCGCCATCTTACTACTGGCACTTTACAACCCTTTATCCCCCCCGGGGCACCTCACACGGTAGCTCTTCCTTAACTTGTTGTACAGAGGCACACGTGACCCCGATCAAGGGCTCCTTTCCCGGCAGTCTCACGCCGGCCGACATCAGCACTTCTGGCTGGTTTACGTGGCGCTTCACTTGCCCATTTACACTGCATGCCTTTGCTAACTTCTGCTGCATGCGACACCCGGATTCCTTCTCCGATCTCCACGAGGACCGCTGGCCTCGTCGCTTTAAGGTATGCTCTAGCACCTCTCTCTGTTCTCGCTGGCTGTGAAGCTTCTTCCATACTCCGGATAACCCCGCCCTTCCCCCCTCTTTTTTTCCATCTTGTTCCAGTCAAGGTCTGAATGTACAGGGCTGAGGTACATTGATACCAGGCCCTCCAAAATTCCTCCCACATGGACCCTCATGTCCAGATTCCTCTCTGCAGGTAATTATTCTTCTACCTCTCCTTTTTCCCATCACTTGCTGCTTCGGCCATTCCGGCATTTTCCAACCGCCCTAGTCTGGTTTGCCAACAGCATACCATAGAGATCTAATTTGGATCCTCCCCAGCGTAACTGCCATTGGGCTGAACATCTTTTTTCCCCACACCTCTTCTGGATTGATTCACTACTACCGCTTCTTTAATTAATATACTTTTATTCTGGGCCTCATTCTCTTTTTCTTTTAACTTTATACAGCACTATACTGAATTAATTAACCTTGTCCTGATGATGACCTAGAATCGAACAGGTCGAAACGCCATTGACTACTCAGCGTAAACTTTGACGTCATTGTGGTCTACCTAAACAGCCCAAACCAAGAATACTTGCTTTATATATATTTCTTATTGTATCGTTGACCACCCAAATAATTTTTGTGTATTGCCTTGCGCCGCTCATGCTGGGTTTCACTCCCTTGTGTCACTGCACCATTCACCGTCACAAGCATGTTCAGTGCACACTTGTGTGTTTTGGTTATCTTTACATAAATTGTATTGTAGAGCTGAGATAACTACTTACAAATAAGAATTTACCTTCTACCAAATCCTCTTGCGGTCTCCCTTTTTCCCCTCTCTGAGTGATTTATACTCTCCTTGCATCTGCCCTCCTAAATGATTACCGGTGAGACATTGTTTTTTTGTTTACATACTCCACCCAGGTCTCGACTGGGTTCACGGGTATTACTCCTGTTTTTTGAATTCATGGTATATATTGCAGCAAAAACTGTGCCCAAGGTGACACATTCATCTACCAGGGGCACCGTCCCTAGGGGTAGGCACATTTTGAGAATTCTGTGTTTATCTTGGGGTCCCATATAGGGTAGCACTGCTTCAAGTTGGTTTATTTTTTCAGCAATCCAGAACTCAATTTCTTCCTGTCTGGTGGGATTCTTACCCAAAATTACGTTGATGATAACTGGACTGATTGCAGGCACGGCTATATGTGGCTGCGGAGCTTGAACAACCATCTGTGTAGTCTCACTAAACCTGAGTATAGAGCACGGAGCTCTACAACATTAAGGTGCCGATTACGATCCTGTAAAAACCGGGTACGAAGCGTCGGACGGAGCATATTCTCCGTCCGACGCGTACCCGGTCGTAACAATATACAAACATGGAAGTACGATTTGCACGGAAATACCATTTCCGTACGATTCGTACAAAACACCGACCGACGAAAATTAACATACAAATGTGATCCGGGAAAGCGCCGACGTGACGTCGGGACGCATGCAGCCTGCGTTTCACGAACCAGGAAGTACGATTCAAACCCACAGCAGTCCGGACGGCAATATTTTTACGGCACCCAAAAAGTGCCGGGAAAGCGAAGTACGCCGCAAAACGACCAGAGTAGGGGTCCCGGTACGCACCGTACCCCCCCCAACCCCCGCATGTACGCGCCGTACCCCCCCAGCCCCCGCATGTATGCGCCGTACCCCCCCAGCCCCCGCATGTACGCGCCGTACCCCCCCCAGCCCCCGCATGTACGTGCCGTACCCCCACCCATGTATGTACACCAGTGTACGTACGCACCGTACCCCCACCTGTGTATGTACACCAGTGTACGTACGCACCGTACCCCCACCTGTGTATGTACGGCGTGAACCCCCAGCGCGTAGCGCGTAGCACTGGGGGTTCGCGCCGTACATACACAGGTGGAGGTACGGTGCGTACGTACACTGGTGTACATACACAGGTGGGGGTACGGTGCGTACGTACACTGGTGTACATACACAGGTGGGGGTATGGCGCGTACGTACACTGGTGTACATACACAGGTGGGGGTACGGTGCGTACGTACACTGTTGTACATACACGGGTGGGGGTATGGTGCGTACATGCGGGGGCTGGGGGGGGTACGGCGCGTACATTCGGGGGCTGGGGGGGTACGGCGCGTACATGTGGGGGCTGGGGGGGTACAGCGCGTACATGCAGGGGCTGGGGGGGTACGGTGCGTACATGCGGGGGCTGGGGGGGTACGGCGCGTACATGCGGGGGCTGGGGGGGGTACGGCACGTACATGCGGGGGCTGGGGGGGTACGGCACGTACATGCGGGGGGTGGGGGAGGTACGGCGCGTATGTGGGCACATGTCTCCATGGTTGCTATGGGAGTTCGGTGCGGACGGTGTTTTTTCCATACGGTTGTAACATCGGATGCACAGGAGGGATCGTACTTGCGCGGTCGGACTTCACTTTTCACATTTGTACGGTAAATCGGCCGGGGACGTGTCGGACACATTTTCCGACCCGAGGACGTGTGGGGAATTATTCCCAATGCGATTCGTATGGACTTTTTCCCATGCGAATCGTACTTGGCAGTTTGTACGGCACTTGTACGATTCGTACGGTAAAAAGACCGGATACGAGTCGTACCGGGAATTTTTTTCCAGGATCGTAATCGGCACCTTAGTGGTGTTAATGTTGGATATGGTATATAACTGGCTAGGACTGGCCAGGTTGCTCACTCATTGCTGAAGGGCCCATTCTTGCATTGTTTAGTACATGTGGTAGTGCACGTTTGAACCAATTCAGATATTCCTGAAATGTTAATGGGATTTCTAAATCTTCATAGGCTCTGTATTGGCCTGGTACTATAGCTGCAGTGTATGTGTGAAATGTTTGTGTGTTAGCATCTGCTGCAATAAAAGTGACCCATGAATAGAATACCTCTGTTTTGTACTCTTCTTGGGTCTCAAACCTGTAAGAGGGAGCCCTTGTTGTTGTAACAATTGTTTCCATGTCTGCAATTAAGTGGAATAACCATGGGTACTGGTGCCATATTTAACGAATGGAATTCAAAGAAGGGAAAAACTATAGTGGGGTCATCCTTTTAAAGATTCATGCTTGAACCACTTACAGACAAAAATAGGAGTTTCCTATTTAGCTGAGGAGGATTAATCCCTAACACCACAGACGTCTCCATGTATGGTGACTAGAGGCCTAGGGTACACGTAAGAAACGCTTAAGAGGCCCATTAAATAAGTACCTGACCTAGAACGTTGGTGGCCCCATGAGATCAGAATTGTTTTTTACGGTAATAACGATCGGCACACTGGGCTGTAAAAGTGAAAGTAAAATGAGCCGATGGGCTCGTTTTACTGTCACTGAACGAGTGCTTGGGGGGATATCTCAGCAGCCCGAGCACTGATTCGAATGGGAGAGGCCTCATTGTAAACGGGAGAATCTCCCCTTTCTAATGGTACATCTGCCCAGTGGATCCCTGCTTGGGGATCACCACAGGAGAGTGATCCTCAAGCAGGGATCCATCCATTAGACACCAGGAACAAAGGAGCGGCTCCTTGAGCAAGGGACTGTGCTCCCCTTTGCCTATTTTGATATATTAGTTCTTTCTGCCTCCCCCAGCAGATGGGGGCAATAACCCCCAATCTGCCCCCCCTCCGTCCCAGGTGGGCAGAAAGCCCACTAGACAACAGGCATTACTCATTTTTAGGTCTCAGCCAGACAACGCATGCAAAGAGATATATATTTAATCAGTGGGCTTCAGCCTGCCCATAGACTTACTATTTGCTCGCTCCCTCGTCGCTCTCATATTCTTTCTCCCCATTTGTACATGGTATGCATGAGTTGTGCCTCTTGTTGTGTTTAGCCCTCCCGAGAACATGGACCAAGTTCTATTATCCATTCACGGCTCCCATTTCAAGACCTGTTTTAGGATCTACTTTTTCTTTGTTTTTCAGCACTCTACACAGTGCTCGTGCTTTTACCAGCTCTGTCTCCTTCCACCGCCCTCACCCTCCCAAAAGCCCAATTGACACATGCACTTTGCACGCGACTTCAGTGGTGAGCTTCCTCCGCTCTACAAACTATCACCCCTACTACTTTATATATGGCTTGATTTCAGGTACATAGTAACTGAGGGTAGATTATATATTTATTTTAATTTTAATTTTTGGAATTCTGCGGCAATGTACTAAAGATGCCATCATGACATACAATGTTTATAAAGTGCCCTACCAATTTGAAAATTGCTGGGCTTCACCATCAAAACCAATATTAGCTCGGGACTCCCAATATGTAAACCAGGCTGTGGTGTTCAGCCTATCACTTGGGCTGAACCTCAGACCCAATCACGGACCATCTACACATTAGAAGAACAACTTGTTTTTAGTGCACTGCATCATCTGTTAAGCAAAAGTTCACTTTCAGTGAACAATAACATGAATGTGGTAACCAGAGCAAAGTCAGATTTCAATGCACACTCTTTTAGTTTGATTTATGACCAACTTACGATTGCATCTAGAATTTAATCTTCCACCAAGCATTACAAAACTACACGTTTGGTTGATGATTGTGTGATTTATTTTTATAAGTGTGTGCAGTGGAAAAACTTACCTCCTAGTTTGTTAAAAGCTTTCCTCTTTACTGTCCCCTATTCTTCCTTTTAAAAGCACCTCCCGGAGGCCGATGGGGGTAATTACCCTTGATCTGCCCAAGGGAGGGATGGGCAGAAAGCCCATTAGACTCCAGGGAAAGGGTTTTTTTTAATACAGGGGTGTGGGCTGCCTGGCATGGGCATCGCTATGCTCCACCAAGTAAATAGGACAACAGTCTTTCTGCCCCCTGGGGCAGATGGGGTAATTACCCGCTATCTGCACCCTAGGGGGACAGAAGGCTTACTGTATGGCAGCAATATATATTCTCAATAAAAGAATGGGGAGGGTATTTTCCAGCCTAACATCAGGGCCCACTCTCAACCCTAAAACCTCAACAGTCTTTCTTCTCCCCTGCAGACTAAAGCATCCCATCCCAATTGCAAGCAGGAGGACAATTGAACTCCCAGTATCATCCCACTTGCAATGGTGAACTGCTGCACTTTTTGAGCTTGGGTAAGCTGCCACCTGGAAACCCCTGTCAGACCCAGACAGTTCTGAAAACCAGACATCTGGGGGATTCTAGAGTGCTGTGATGTGCTTCGCATGCATCCCACACCATTTTCTTACCCACAATACCCTGAAAACCATTGACTAAAAACATGCATTTTCCTCATATTACTGTGAGGAAAACTTCTGGAATCTGTGGGCAGCCACAAATGTCCCACCACACAGCATTCTCCCAAGTCCTGGAGGACTTCAATTCTCAGTATGCAGTGGCCTGGTGGGTGGAGCGCGAGATGTCCTGCAGCCTCGGAGGTGGAGGAGGGGCAAGTAAGCACCTGACTGGGAGTGGCCGCAATAACAGCTAAAATACCAGCAGACCCCCAGGACATTGTTTAAACTTTTGAAACGGGCACTGGGGAAGCTATTACAAGCAAAACGCGTCTGCCTAGCGTTTCATTGGTTGTTGTACACAGATCGCTGGTAATTATTAAAGTCAGTTGCAGTTTATCCCGGAGCTGTCTCGCGCTTTTGTCCTTACCTGGAGAAAGACTGGTTGCTGTGTGTCGCCAGCTTGCAGGTGCTGGCTTTAGCGTGACACCCTCTCGTTCTGGAGTATCGTGGAACACCTGCAACTCTTGGTTGAAGTAATATATATATATTTATATATAAATGTATGTATTTAACATACTTATATATGGAGCAAAATAATAGTGGTGAGTTTCACTTTTAAAATTATACTAAATATATTAAATTAAATGTTACATATATTTAAAATGTAAGCAACAAAATTAAATAAATCCACTTGAAATAAATGCATAGATGCTTATCATGTCGAAACAATGGTAAGTCTGAGAAAATTATCCAAAATAAAGGTAATCATATATTAATGGGGTTGAATTAGTAACATACAACCCATGTCCAAGTGTACAAGAATTTAGAACAATGTTTTTTACCTGTAGATATTAAGAAATAATAACCATCTTGCCACTGGCAATGGCATTTAAATGTGCATAAAATTTGATGAAGCTGCTCTACGCAACACTAAACCAACCTACACTGATCTCTTTAGTCGTTCACTACACCAGCAGTTCAAAGCCTCAATCTGTGTTTCAAGTGAGAGAAAACAAAAGCATCAAGATATGGCACTTTCTGCTCTGGCATATATGCCTCTCTGCTTTCTTCTGTACTTCCTCCGAGCAGTTGATATGCTCCGAAACAGGGCCGGACTGGCCGTAGCGGGCACCGGGCAATCTCCCGGTGCGCCGCACGGGTGGGGCCGGTTTTGGGGGCTGTATTTTGTTACAGGGCTGTTTTTGCAGCATAGCTGCAAAATCGGTCCTATAACAAAATCGGCCGAAAACCGGCCCTGACGAAGAGCTCGGCGGCACCCCCAACCCGGGAGGCGGGGCCGGCCGTGCACTTTGCCAGGGCCGGTTGTGGTTCCCAGTCCGGCCCTGCTCCGAAAGAACAGTATTGCCTGCCTGAGTGCTGCACAGTATAGGGTCTCTGGAGCTATACACATGACCTTCGTATCTTGCCGGTGAGTCAACAGCAGCTGTCATGAGCCCTGTGTTAGATGGGCGCACTGGGGTGTGGCTTTCTCGTTTATCTGTGTGTGCTGAAGCACTAGGGCTCTTCATCATGTGGGCAGCAGCGCCTCATGGCTGCTTGGATTTTCACTTCTGGGTGAATAGTACTGGAGTCAGCAGGTGTCACTGCAGCCACCATTCTACTCAGGCCTCGCTAGCCTCACCGCTCTCCCCTGATGCTACAGACGCTGGCCTTACTTGCATGCAGGTGGGGGTTTATTTCCTGCCATGTGTGCTTGTCGGGGAGTTCCTTTTCATTATTCAGGGTATGCTGCCCTTTTCAACACTGCCTTTCACTCCTCTGCAGGCAATGAGGTGGCTACGGGTTCTCCTCTCCAAAATATGTGTTGCAACCACCTGGTGGCCCACTGCAGTGCGGCAGCGGGCCACCAGGTGGCGCTGTGGTTGCTGTCTTCAATCTGTTTCACGAGTTAGAAGCCTGAACTGGCGAAGGCATCTGCAGGTAGGGACTCGCCGTGCCACTCAGTAGCAAAACATTGCAGCTCCTTGTGCTTATTTCGTCCACTTCTGGGGCACAACTTACCTTGTGTCCCGTTGCCTGGCTTGGGCTGTTGTGGGTACAGGAGTGATGGTCCACCTTTCCTGGTGCCGGTTGCTTTTGTTGCCTTGTGAACAGCAGGATGCGTAGGTGCCTCGAGCATTGAGGGCCCACATCTCTGCTTGGGGCCCTTCTTCTCTAGCGTTCTTTCCCCAGGGTTGGTCAGCACATCGGGGGCTGGAGGTGGGGGCTACGGACCTTCGCTGGTGGGCACGGGCGTGCTCGCTCTCCGGGGGGTGGGGGGGGGGTGGGGTTACTCTTGCTTTCCTTCAATCACTGTCATGTGGCAGTAGGTACCTTTTGACCTGGCTATTCGTCTCCCCACCAGGAACTTTGGCCAGCACACGCGCGGGAGCCGACACGCTCTTCGCCATTGTGGTGTTTCTGGCCCTAGGCCCACATGGTGTACAAAATTACCACACAGACACTCATCAGTGGGATACTGCAACCGGCCCAGGGCACGTGCCCCCTGCCACTTTTATTAACAGGGTCACCTGACTGGTGACGCCTGTGATAGGTGGGTGTTAGTGTGGGTTACAAGCAGGCAGAACACTAGAACGTGTCCAGCCGGACACTACAGACATGTGTGGACCCCGTTGAGAGCAGAAAGCTGGATCTACGGCACTGGAGGCTGGAAAATGTCATTGGGCAGTATTAGCAGACTGTACAGTAGTTTTTAGGTCTCGCCTGACCCAGCGCATGCGCTGGTCTGGCGAGACTTATTGAGAGGGCTCCAAAAAGTGCTACCAGGCCAGCCTAGAGCTCCAGTGCATGTGCGCGGGCGCGCGCGCCGCGATTACTTTCACTTTCACGGCCGTACGGCCGCTTGTTCTAGTTGCATCCAAGAGAGTGATTTGCCTGTAGTTGCCAGGAATATTACTAGAGTTTTTCTGAAGAGGTATCTTGTCCATGACTTTAGAATAGTCTGTCTCGTAGCAATGCGAGAACAGAGGGTTTAGGATTTTGGCTCATAGAACAGGATTCTTTTTCAGTACAGTTACCAGGATTTCATATGGGGCCTTTGCTGCTGAAGATCTTGCTTTATTTATGTAGCAGACGACTTGACAGCAATTTGGAGAGATACTGTTTTGATTGCAAACAACTCAATGGATCAAGATTGACTATGCTAAAACTTGTATAGTTTAGAAAGTCTTCCCAAACCTGTGCAGGAATTACACTTGCTGCGGTTTCAATGTTTGATTCACTGTTTATTACTATAATGCGCCAGAAATTGTGTTTTTTTTTTCCTTGTGCGGCTCGATGGAGAACATGCCAGTTTCGGTCAAATTGTCTTTGTGATGCAGAATTTCTATTGGTTTTTTTTTAAGGGTCTTAATTTTTGCGATTCAACAGACTATGATTAAAACTGTTTTCAATGATTGGGTTTGTTTGTAGCTCTGTCCAGCTCATCCTGTACTGGTTTGTTTGCTCGTACATTTCAATTTCGCCTCATCTTTTGTGTTGCAATTTGTATTTATGTAACAAAAAAAAAAAGACACATGGATAATTACAGGAACCCTGAAATAAATCTGCTACCATTTCATTAAAAAGTTTATTACAAGGGTTCCAGTGTAGTCTTGTGCTGTTTAATTTGATATCTATTAGACCAGGACCTATTTTCAAAGGCAAACCAAGAGTAGTTTTGAGAGGTAGTTGAAGTGCGATTTATATCATGGTCACTATATATTTATTTGTAATCGTTTCAGAAACGGGATTATATGACAACTTGTCTGCCATTATATAATACATTATTGAAGCTCTTGCAGGACCTTGTCCTATGGGCAGGCATATCCGAATCTGCTCATTCAATTCATATTACTGTGCTCAGAGATTTCCGTTGTCATAGTAAAACTATTCCACGCTTGTAGGCTTTGACATTATTAAAACCTGAGATTCGGAATTATTCCAACCTTCCTTTAGATCGATGTTTATAAAAGCCTGAAACAAATTATTTGATACTTTAGCATTAAAATCCCCTACTATAACGGCCCATTATAGATATATAAGAAGCAGTTCTTCGGCAGGCGAGTTTCGGGGTGATGCCTTTATCTGTGCTTAAAAAAATGCTTATTACATGGTACATAGTATTTGGTTGGCTTAAATCATTTAACTGTTAAAGCTACAAACGTTTTTTGTGGTTTCAAAGCTGCAAATTGTGCAGCAGATGGTGGATTATGTGGCAAATCTTTAATTATGTAAAAAACGCCGCAGCTGAACAACCACTTGATTCCAGTGACCCTAGCTATAGTTTGTAGTGTCCTTGTACATCATGTTGTCTTTGTCAAGTATGTCCAGATGCTGGAATATTTTATTATGACAAATCAGTTACTTTTTATTTTACGTAGGTACAAAATTATTTGCTATGTACACCACTTGTGATTAAAGTGTTATGTTGTGTAGATAAATATCTAATCACTGTTAAATTATTACTTCACAACCGTGTCTCTTAGTTTTGTTGTATTTATCAGCAGATATCAATCGAGGTGAATTTTAACGTCTCCAATGGTGGTTAAACATTTACTTAGGCTGTGATATTCTCTGTTCTGTACACGTTCACATTTTTACGCACTGAATTGGCCTACAGGATTTACTACCGTTGGCAGAATTCACAAACGAAAAAACTAAACGTATAGGCAGACATTTACATCTCCCTGTGAATGCACTTTTACGTTTAATTTTTCAGTTCCTCTGCAGACATTATAGATTTCTTAACATTGCGAAGGGGTTACACAACACTTGCACCTCCACACCTAGTGAAGTATGGGGCATCCCAACGGAAAACCGGGTACAAGGAAATGAAAGACTGAAATAATATCGAGGGCTAAGCTGTTTCCCTGCAGGCCAGGAGGCACACCCTAGACTTCCTCCTTCTGCAGCAGATGTACCTCATGAGCATGAAGCACGGCTCATAGGCTATGAGTACACAAGAGTGTGTCCTGCCGGTTTTTCCTGTGCTCTAGAACAGTCACCATATTGCTCCAGAAACTATTTCCCTCACCTCAACAGTTTAATCAGATCCACTAGGCAAATTTGTGATGGCTGGGGTCTTCTGGAGGATTGCCCGTTGACTATGATCAATCTGTATATTCTCACAGGATTGCAGAAGAGCTCTTAAAAAGATATCCAACATACTGCCCTACTCTCAGCCAGGTATGGTAATTATCAGTGGCAACTTCACTTCGGTCTTGAACTCCAACCTATATGTACATAGTACAGAAAACACATGTAGAAAGTCCCCTTTGCCTAAATGGGCCATCTCACAAGGCTTAACTGACACATGGTGTAAATGGCACGGGGCATCGCAGCTGTATACATACTATTTTGATACCCATCTTCTCCTGTTGATTGTATAGTTGTGTCTTCAATAGATGACACTGTTACAACAGTGCAAATTGTTCAGCGGGGCTCTCGGACCACTCAATAACTTAGATATTACTTAGAGAACAGATTGGGGTGCAGAAGGCAGTGTGGAGACTTGCCACTTGTAAGTCGCAGGATGAGCACTTAGCAGGCTTACTCAGGAATGACCTGCCCAATAATTGGAGTTGAATGCAAGTGCATCTTCTACTCAAATGACCCCGTGGAAAACCTTTAAAACTGTGATTAGGGAGTGGGCCGTTCCCACTGCAAAGGCAGAGAGACGGAAGGATGAACTGAACTGGAACAGCTAGAAAACCAACAAGCATTGGCATAGCCAATAGGTCTCACCTTTGGGACCTTATAAGTATTTAGTTATGCAGCACAATATCCTTGGTGCAACGGCATCAACTGTTGCATGGCTAAACACTTATAAGGTCCCAAAGGCGAGACCTATTGGCTATGCCAATGCTTGTTTTCTTTCAGACTAAGGTTACATATTTTTAGAATCAGAAGTACTTGTTGGTTTTACCTCCATCTAATGTCACTGACACCGGACCCTAAAATTACAGGCAAAAAACAACTTTGCAAACAGTAAACGTTGATACCTTTTATTGCTGCTCTTTTGATGTTTCATTCTTACTTTGTACGTCATTCTACTTCGTTTCAGACGAGCAGAAGCCTCGAGAAGAAGCTCTCAGAGCCAGTGAAAGCCAAAATAACATTTGCGCTCGCCCTGCTTTCATGAGGTGTTCTCCGTAAATGCCAAGGTCAGAGGTGTGCTGGGAGGAAGATAAGGCGGCGCGGTCTCTGGGCGCGTGACTCAGAGGAGCAGCGCCCCCGCCGAGACATTTTGACCGCTGAGGTGATGATGTGTCATAGTTTTCAGGCGCACGTGAGAAAGGGCGGGAAACGAGCGCAGCGGGAAAAACACAAAACTGCTTCCACTATCTGATAATTACTGGCTCCCTCTCATTGCCGCCATAATTGCGCCAATTTAACGAGGCGGTTTGCGGCACCGTGCGCGCGCCTCGACACAGCTCGTGTTTTTGTGTCTTTCTTGGTTCTGTGAAAAGAAGGCCCCACAAATACTCGGAGAAGTCATCCCTTTGTATCTGCATTTTTGATTATTTATTGTGTCCTGATCCATTGAATTTGACTAATATTTAAGAATCGCGTGATATTCATGTGTGCGAATATAGAAGCATGAAAATAACTTCTGACCAGATTTTTTTTTAGGGTAATGACGTAGCTGACTGGAAGTTCCTGACACTGTGTTTTATTTTTGCAGGGAGCTGAACTGGGTGCGGACTGTTGTAAGGGTATTTGCTGCATTAGCATATAATCGTATCCACTTCATGACCGGCCACTACAGTGGCAGATAAGTATGTAACTACTATTCTCAACTCCTCCTGTACTTACCTTATAACGAAAATACAGGTTGTTAAGAACAGTAATTACATACTTACCTTGCCAGGTAGCTGTAGGCAATGTAAGGGATACAATACACAGCTATTTACTTAGGAAGTGGATACTACCTCAGATTCAGGACTGGAATGGGTTAAGAATATGGGGCCCGATTCACAAAAGTAATCTGAGACAAAATCCTATTTTTATGACTTTCGGTATTCACAAAGCGCATTTAGGAGTAGTAAAGTTAGGATTTTGTCTCAGTTAAACTTAAGTTCAACTTAAAACCAAAACTTAGGTTTAACTGAGACAAAGTTTTGGTCTTAAGTTTATCTTAAGACCAAAACTTAAGTTTAACTGAGACAAAATCCTAACTTTACTACTCCTATATGCCCTTTGTGAATACAGAAAGTCGTAAAGTTAGGATTTTGTCTCAGATTACTTTTGTGAATCGGGCCCATGAAAGTCTGGCTCTGTCCAGTCTCCGGGTGCTATAACAGGCGCAGCTTGCCAGACTTCAGCGGTAAATCGCAGAGCCACAAGTTGGGATAAACCCACTTCTTCACCTGGATGTGAGGGTATAAGGTCGTAAGGACTGCAAGGAGGATGATTAAGACTACGAGTTATCCTAAATAGTGGGACCCGAACATTTGAAACATTAACACTTTCGAGTTCTTGTTGAGTCATCCATGTTAAACTGTGCATCCCCTCTCACTAAGAATCAAAGAAAACCTTTCTTCATGGCCACCAAGGAAAATGGCCAACAACCAGGAGGTCGCCAGTCTGTGACCACTGGAAAGAGGACATTACTTTATCTAAAAGAAACATCCAAGGAAAGTTTGTGGGATTTAAGATTCATTACACACATGGCAGAATCCAAACCCATGGACCAATACCATGACCACCACACATTTTGAAGAACATCGCTTTTCCAGAGTCTTAAAAAGGTTTGAACACATCACACCAACCCTCCACTCCCTCAACTAGCTTCTCATTAAAGGTAGATGTATCTACAAATTGGCATGCATCACACACAAAATCCTTCACTCACATTCCCCCAACTACCTATCAATCAATCAATCAATACATTTATAGAGCGCGCTACTCACCCGTGAGGGTCTCAAGGCGCTGAAGGGAGGGGGGGTGCCGCTATTGCTCGAATAGCCAGGTCTTGAGGTGTTTCCTGAAGGTGAGATGGTCCTGGGTCAGTCGTTGGTGTGCGGGGAGGGAGTTCCATGTTTTGGCTGCCAGGTAGGAGAACGATCTTCCTCCGGCGGTGGTTCTGCGAATCCGTGGGACGGTGGCGAGGGCGTGGCTGGCGGAGCGGAGCTGGCGGGTGGGAGTGTAGAACGAGAGGCGGCTGTTGAGGTATTCGGGGCCCATGTCGTGGAGTGCTTTGTGTGCGTGGGTGAGGAGTCTGAACGTGATCCTCTTGCTGACGGGGAGCCAGTGCAGGTTTCTCAGGTGGGCGGATATGTGGCTGTGGCGAGGGATGTTGAGGATGAGTCCGTTCTGTATGCGCTGAAGTCGTTTCTGAAGTTTGGCTGTAGTTCCTGCGTATAGGGCGTTTCCGTAGTCCAGTCGGCTGGTGACAAGGGCCTGGGTGACGGTCTTTCTGGTTTCGGTGGGGATCCACCGGAAGATTTTTCGGAGCATGCACAGGGTGTTGAAGCAAGAGGACGAGACGGCGCTGACTTGCTTGGTCATCGTGAGGGAGGAGTCCAGGATGAATCCCAGGTTGCGTGCGTGGTCCGAGGGTGTTGGCGCGGAGCCCAGCGCTGTGGGCCACCAGGAGTCGTTCCAGGCGGATGGGGATTGTCCGAAGATGAGGACCTCCGTCTTGTCTGAGTTCAGCTTCAGGCGTCTGAGCTTCATCCATTCTGTGACGTCTTTCATTCCTTCCTGGAGGTTGGTTTTGGCGGTGGCTGGGTCTTTGGTGAGGGAGAGTATCAGCTGGGTGTCGTCGGCGTAGGAGATGATGTTGATGTGTTTGCATGCGATGGCGGTAAGGGGGCTCATGTAGATGTTGAAGAGGGTTTGGCGCCTTGGGGTACGCCGCAGATGGTCTCGGTGGCCGCTGAGCGGAAGGGAGGGAGGCGGACTCTCTGGGTTCTGTCGGAGAGGAACAAGGTGATCCAGTCCAGGGCCTTTCCTTGGATCCCGTGCGATGGCATACGGTATCAAAGGCTGCCGAAAGGTCTAGGAGGATGAGAGCAGTTGTTTCTCCATTGTCCATCAGGGTCCTGATGTCGTCGGTGGCTGCGATGAGGGCGGTCTCGGTGCAGTGGTTGGCTCGAAATCTGGACTGGGACGGGTCGAGCGAGTTGGTTGCCTCTAGGAATGCAGTCAGCTGTTTGTTGACGGTCTTCTCGATGACTTTAGCCGGGAAGGGAAGAAGAGAGATGGGGCGGACGTTCTTGAGGTCTTTGGGGTCCGCTGTGGGTTTCTTCAGAAGGGCGTTGATTTCTGCGTGCTTCCAGCTCTCAGGGAAGGAGGCTGACGCGAAGAAGTTGTTGATGACGTTCCGGAGGTGGGGTGCGATGATGATGTCGGCTTTGTTGAAGATATGATGGGGGCATGGATCAGAGGGGGAGCCAGAGTGGATGGTGTTCATGGTGTGGGTGGTGTCTTCAGTGCTGATGGGGGTCCAGGTGCTGAGGGTGGTGGTGGGGGTCGTTGGTTTGGTGGCTGGAGGCGGCGTCTGGGGTCCGAAGCTGTCGTGTATATCTGCGATCTTGCGGTGGAAGAACGTGGCGAGGAAGTTGCAGAGGTCTTGTGACGGTGTGATGTCGTTGTTGCTGGCGCTGGGGTTGGAGAGCTCTTTGACGATGCTGAAGAGTTCCTTGCTGTTGTGGGTGTTGCTGTCTAGCCGCTCTTTGAACGATGTCCTTTTGGTGGTGCGGATCAGCTGGTGGTGTTCGCGAGTGGCGTTTTTGAGGGCTGTCATGTTCTCTGTTGTCCGTTCGTGGCACCAGGTTTTTTCGAGGGTTCGGCAGGATTTCTTTGATTCCTTGAGGGCGTCAGTGAACCATGAGTTTTTCCTGTTGCCGGTCTTGCCTGCGGGGTTCTTCAGTGGGGCAAGGTCGTCGGCGCAGTTGGTGATCCACTGTGTGAGGTTGTGGGCTGCGTCGTTTGTGTCAGCGGTGTCGGCTGGCGGGTTCTGGCTCAGTGATGAGAGGAGCTGGTCTGTGGTGATTTTGCTCCAGAATCTGCGGGGGATTTGTTGCATGCGGTGTTGTGCTGTGGTCTTTTTGAAGGTGAAGTGGATGCATCTGTGGTCGCTCCAGTGTGGTCCGGTGGAGTGGCTGAAGGAGACGTGGTTGCTGGTGGAGAAGATGGGGTCGAGCATGTGGCCAGCGAGGTGGGTGGGGATGTTCACCAGTTGTTTGAGTCCGAGGTTGGCGAGGTTGTCGAGCAGTGTGGTGGTGTTGTTGTCGTTGTTTTTCTTCAGGTGGAAGTTCAGGTCCCCTAGGAGGATGTATTCTGGTGAGGCTAGGGCGCGCGGGCTGATGAAGTCGGCAATGGTTTCGCTGAATTGTGTGCATGGGCCCAGGGGTTTGTAGATGAGCGTTCCTCTAAGGGTGGCTTGGGGTCGGTGCGAATCTGGAAGTGTAGGTGTTCGGCGTCGGAGAATGTGTCTTCGGCGTTGGTCGTGATGTTGATGGTGTTCCTGTAGATGATGGCGATTCCTCCTCCGGTTTGGTTGACGCGGTCCTTCCTGGTGATCTTGTAGCCGTCCGGGATGGCTATGGCGATGTCAGGGGCCGAGGAGGCATTCATCCAGGTTTCCGTGAGGAAGGCGACGTCAGGTGCTGTTGTGTCGAGGAGGTCCCAGAGTTCGACGGCGTGCTTGTGGACGGAGCGTGTGTTGAGGAGGATGCATTTGAGGTGGTTGTTGTTGTTGCTTGGTCCGGCGGGCGGGGGGCAGGTTCGGAGGCAGGTGAATTTGAAGGCTTGACAGGTGAATGGTCCGTGGGTGCGCTTCGGGGTGGCTCGGTGGCAGGCATGTGGTCGTCCGGTGTTGAGTGCGTTGAGGGCGGCGGAGTTGTATCTCAGTCGAGGTTTCTGGCTCTGGCTCCTAAACAGCACACTGGTAAAAGGTGGAAGATCCAGAACTCTGAGAAGCTCCAACTCACTTCTTCCCATCCCTCCGAAATTGAAAAGGAGAACCACTCAGTCCCGATCCTTTTCTGGTAACGTACCCAGGATGTGGAACTCCCTCCCTATAGACCTCAGATGCAACTCCTCCTTCCCCTGCTTCAAAAGGGACCTGAAACTCCTTCTCCTTATGAAATACTTTACCGTCCAAGTCAGCAAACCTATACTTCAATAACCCAGCGGACTCCCTGCTCACTTGTCCTTCAAGGATAGGTGGTTATCTGACTGTTTCAACCTCCCGAGCTTCCTCCCTCCCCTTCACTGTTATGCCTAATTATAATGTTTTGCTTATAGCTTTATGCATCCTTGTGTGCCACTATGTAATGTATGCCTAATTATAATGTTTGCTTATATCTGTATGCATCCTTATGTCCTGCTATGTAATTCAACTTGTTTTCCCTTGTGTATGTAAAGCCTCTTATACCCCCTGGTCTAACTAGCGCTATATAGAACTTATAAATAAATAAATAAATAAAGTCAGGAGCTGTGGCTGCTGGTAAGCTGTGAATTTTTTGTGGCGTAAATACCTACTGCAAAATGCACAGTGAGCAAGCAAAGGAAGGCAGCTCGAATTCCATGAGGTGGCCCCTGGGGGCTCCTCCACCAGAGATATGTTGGACCAAATCATTCCTTTTACATTACAATTTTCTGATAATAATAAATAGCAACAGGTTCTGAAGACGCACTGATGAAATGTTCAATAATTTCATGGTGTGCAACACAAACTTGATCCTACCTGGGATTCTGGGTTATTTTCATCTGTGCCAAATACTATTCTGATAATCAAAAGGATGGCGTTGGAAAGAAATGACATTCATTTACTCATACAATACTATGGTCGTTTCCTCATTCATAAAAATCCAATGGTGGATGCTTAGCATATGATAGAAAAAGTGGGATGTTAACATTACAACCCCCTTATGTTCATTTTCAGTAGAATCGAAAGAAAAGGATACTTTTCTCTTTCCCAAGGATGCTTTGTTGAACAGGTCTCACCTTGAAGTTGCAGGAGCTTTGCATTTTATTTCAGGCTGGAGTAGTCTGTGAGTTAGGCTGGCTCGCTGAGTTTTCCTGCAGTGAAGAACATCCCAGGCTTAAAGGAGAGGTCCAGGGGCCATATGTAGGTACCTTAATACCGGTCGGTAACGGCCGAAAATCGGTAAATTTCCCGTTACCGACCGGTATTTAGGCAATTGAGATGTAGGAGGTTGGATTTAAGGATTCAGTAATTTACCGATTCTTCATGTTAAGGAATTGGTAAAATACCGAATCGGTAAATTAACGAATCCTTAAATCCTATGTAGGGAGCACTCAAGCAAGTGCATTTTTGTTTCAAGGATTCGTTATTTACCACCAACAACAGGTTGGTGGTAAATACCGAATACCTTTTAAAATGCAATTGTGTGCTTTTCTAGAAATGCCATGTGGCAGACATACATGCCCTTAGGGCATGTATGTGCGCCACATGTGCACACATGCACGATTCAGGGGTGCGACAGGGTGTCAATGTGACACCCTGCACCCTTGAATATGCTCCTCCTATTACCGAATCGGTAATAGTGAATGGCTTCCCATTCATTCCTATGGACCTCCAGACCCATAGGAATGACCAGGAAGGTATTCCTTATTACCGATTCGGTAAATACCGAATCGGTAATAACGAATATTACCGAATCGGTAAAATTTACAGATTTTTTACCTATATTCTATTTACTGATTCTTAAATACCGAATTGGTAAAATTCGTTATTTAGGAATCGGTAAATAGAAATTACCTACATATGGCCCCAGGTGTCCAGTCCACCTCGATGAATGATAGGACTCCTTATATAGAGGAGGATCAACTCTCACTCTTTCACCATTTTGGTGGTCCTTTATTGGCTGGCGGCATGGTCGACTCTTCCTTCGTCCATTCACCCTCTTATCATTGGCCCATGATGTCTCCTGAGTCCTCCCCTTAACCCCTTCCCTGCTCATGACGGAACCACTCCGTCATGAGCCACGGGCGCTGTGTGCTCATGACGGAGTGGTTCCGTCATGCTGCGGCCGTTGGCGGCCGCTCCGCCCACGCGGCGCTGATTCCCCGCCTGTGCGGGCGATTAGCGCGAGTGGGCGGAGTCGTGATGGAACCACTCCGTCATGAGCACAGCGCGCCCGTGGCTCATGACGGAGTGGTTCCGTCACGAGCATGGCGGCGCCGCGCTGCCCCCAAACCCCCCCAGCGACGCGGCAAAATTCGTGTCGTGGCGAAGGGGTTAAAAAGCGACAGGCCCTGTCTATCAGCTTGATGGTATTGTGTTTGGCGTTCTTCCTCAAAAAGAAACTTCCATTACCTTGTGTATGAGGACCCTATCAGGAGGTAAAACAGTCTTCTGGACGCAATAAGACTGAGGAAACCCATATTGTCCTATGCACAACAATTATGTGAGCAGTAATAGGATAGAAAGGGTCCTGGGGAATCAGAATGCCAGTCGATTGTCCCATATGACTGGAAGTAACGGTGCTAGAATGGTGATTTCCTAAACTCCCATAAAGAATCCCATTACCAACCTCCTAACCACCCTCAAGGAGTCACCTTAGCAATTTTGGAAGGTATTAATAATCCCTGAAACAGGAATGGGTTTGTGGTGTGGGTGACTCCCGGACTGCATAGAAACTAGTTACCACTGAGGTATTCAGGGGTTCTGAAGTCACCTGTCATCCCCTTAAGAAGTGTTTGGTAAAATGGTAGCATAATGGCTTGTTGCATATTCTGCAAATGTTCCCTTAAAATATTTTAGAAGCCATATTTAGGCAGTTAAAACATATATATTTGCAATTTCTCTTTTTGAAATGTTTTAAATGAATATGTATCTTCTTTCTTCAGTTCTATATTCCACTTTTTAAAATTTACAATCCAGACACTTCAAGCCGATTGTGAGTCATTTCTTATGACTGAGAATCTGCTTGGAAGATGCAGGTTGGAAACATCTAAATTTACACTTGGACAATATCAGACCATAAACTGTAGAACTAGACATCACTCAGTTTATGGACAGGTGGCCTCAGCCAGCAATATAGTATTAAAAAAATCGTTATCAATATAGATGATGAAATACTAAAGCTCTTCATAAAATAATAGGTTTAGCAGTAGTTGCCCTGTGGCACCAAGCGACCAACATCAGCAATATATCCTGCCAAACCCAGCCTGAATCATCACTCAAAAAGGCGCATGCTGAAGTACTGGGTTTTTCAGAACCAACCCAGCGGTGCCAGGGGACACACCCGAAGACTTCGAGTTCTTCCTGTTTCAGACCACAGAAACACAGAGTCTTCTAGGTGAAGTCAAAGATCGTATTTATTGGCTGCAGACCAATCACAGGTATCTGAGAAGTACAACACGATGTATGTTCTCAGGAGACTGCTCCAAACCAAAAACCAGTCTTTTCTTATATACAGAATATTACGCTCTGGGCAACACCGCCCCTATTTTACAAGTGGTCGTTCACATATTTCCGCTTCAAAGAAAGAGCACAGTCATGATGATAATCCCACATTTCAGCTTGGTCAGCACATAATTATTTACCCAGCGAGGCTCAGAACCCTCATCAGATATCAGCAGACCCCAATAAAACGGACACCTCCTACTCGTAAAACAAGCCATAAAGTAGGAAACAGAGTCAGGTGTGAAAGAGATTAGTCAGGGTTCGTGTGGGAAGAACGACTTTATGGTGTGTCAAGCCCTGGTGCTAATCTCATTTGGCCGCAGTAAAAGGAACCGGCCGAACAAGACTGACCTCGGGCCGTGGAGTCGGGTTTGCACGGGTCAACAAGAAGGCACAGAAGGTGTGCGTGTCCTTTAGGCCTAAGTATGGCCTTAAACAACTGCCTATGTGAGGGTAATCACAGATCACAGTTACCGTTCTAAAATGGAACCCGAGGGTTCGATATGTAGTATCATATACACGGTGAATTCATCGGTGAAACATGACGAAAACACTCATACATACCGCATTAGTCATTTGCGGTTCGCTGATACCAAAATCGGCAGGGTAGGGCCATGCTACCAACATGGTTCCGAAATTTACAGTACCACAGACCCTCCTTTTGCCCTTACATAGGCAATAACTATACTTATACTAATCTGAGTCCAGGTCCATGTTCATAAAGTCATGAAGATGTTGCTGTAGCATCATCCTATTGCTTAGTTCGTCCCTTGATACAGGGTTCCTTACACATGATGTAACACAGAGGCTAGACATTACAGGAGCACACTGTATACATAGACAGAACAGGAAAAGAATGGCTAAGATCGTCCCAGTGACTATTAGAATCTTCCATCCCCAAGCTGATCTCAGTTCCCAGAACCACCCCATCATCGACCAATCTCCTTTATCCACATGAATGGATTCGGAAATCTTATGCAGTTTGGAAATGGCCTGATAGACTGTCGGAGCGGTATCTGGTATGAAAATACAGCGGCTTGATTGGATAACCTTACATACCCCACCGCGGTCTGCAAGTATGACATCTAGAACCATACGGTTCTGCAACGTCATGAGGCGATCCGCTTGGAGCTCAGCTGTCAAGTTACCAAGGGCACCAGCCGTTACATTAACAGTGGTTTCAACTACACGAGTCAGTTGTCTCAGGTTCCTACTATTGACCATTGGTCCCCAAAACGGCAGGAAACCCAGGAAAAAGTCTCCCGCTTCCTGACCGGCAGTATCCTCCTTATTAACAACGCCTCTCACAACTCTGGTCTTGTGATAATCAGAGGCGGCAGTAAATGTCGGCGGTAGCAAATTTGCAACATAACACGTGCCCGAGAAATCAGGGGGCAACCATGTATATGCTCGATCACTACAAACAAAGTATGTACCCTTGGCAGCCAAGAACGCAGGGGAAAACTGTGATGGGAAAATGTACGTTTCAGCACAGTCACTCTTCCCTAATTGAGCTCTTGGATTCTGACCATTACCTTGTAAACAGAGCCGACCTATGTGGAGTACGACCCAAATCGGAGATGAACTTTTACGCTGTTTCTCGCCCAGACTAATGCTATACCCCGTCGCGTTCCAACCCACATAAGCTCGCAACTCATCCTTGGGAATAGATGAATATGCATCGATGTCTCTACTCATATCAGCAACTCCTCTCATCAAGGCTTTATTGTTCGTGCTAGGTCTAATGGAACGCGGTGGTCGCGGGGAGTAGGTTTCAAGCGCAAAAAGAAACATAGTCTGGAATGCCCATGATGACCCATTATAGCTAAACGGCAGCACTAGATATGGGATACCCTTGCTAATGGTATGCGGCATCAAACCACACACCCAGCAATTTGTTGTATTCATAACTAGTTGGTGCTGGTGCAGAAGTTGAATAAACGAATTGTTCACGAACTCAGAACGTCTAGCTTGTTCGTGTTCAGGCAGAGGGTGGAAAGAGTGAGGAAACAGTAGGAGGTGGTATGGGCTGTATAGTGGGTGCAAATGGCACTTGGAAGGACAATAATACATAACCTACAGAAAACATCATCATGCTAAATAGGACAAACAGACATATAATATTACAAAACGTTTGCTATTCATTACTTTACATATTCTGCTCTTAAAATGTATTTCCTCAGCGGGTCTCTTCATCTCGAAAAACTCCATCCTCTAATCGTGCTGTTCGCGGCGGATGAGTGTCTTCTGCTAAGGAGTACACCTGTCAGTCCAGGGAACGCCCTAGACCAACCAGACCGTTGACCTAACGTCTCCGGCTTGTACCCCAAAGTCTTGGCACCGTGACCATGCAGCTGAACCCGGATGGCGGTTCGAAAAAGCAAAAATAAGAAAGTTTCTCAGATGGAAGAGAGAGCTGCACTTCTTAAAAAAAAAATATAAAAGAAAAATAATTTGTATTTGTCCATAGTTCTCGGCCTCAAATTGTAGTGACTTCTTGCAGGTACTGTTTGGTCTTGAAACAAGAGTTCAGGCTCTGTAGTGCCCAATCGAATTGACAGTGGCACAGTTTCTTGCAAGATGTCATCGCTTTCCTTCTCAGAAAGCGTTCCTTTTACTCGTGCATCGCTAAACGGCAGAAAACGAGGCACAGTCTCAGTCTCTGAGTCAGCGATCCCTTTCTGGACCCACTGGTCGTAAGGCAAAGGCAAAGGGACCCTCTTGCAATGAACGCCGTGTATCCAGTTCTTTTTCCCTTTCACTCGGACAGCTGATCTCGTCGAGAGAAGGACGAGATGGGGGCCGGTCCAACGGGGCTCATCATTCTTTGTCCTCTTGAAGTTTTTGACCAGCACCCATGATCCAGGATTGATAGGATGTCCTGGAGTTTCAGAGACCTGAGGCAGAGTATCATGCACCTGTTGGTGTAAAACACGCAATTTAGCCGTCAATTCATACAAATAATCAAGCAGTACAGGGTGTTCGATCTAACTGAATTTTGTAGGCCTTGGCACTCCCCATATATTGGCCGGGTGGCCAAACACGATTTCGTAGGGACTTAGTCATGAATGCACAGTCATTCTTGTTGATAGGAGTGCTAAGGGCAGAGCGTCAGGCCATTTAAGACCAGATCTCGCTTGGATCTTGGCTAATTTGAGCTTCAATGTGCCATTGTAACACTCTACTAGTCCAGCTGATTGGGGGTGATTTGCAGCGTGGAATTTCTGCTTTATACCTAGTCCCTCACATACATTCTTCATCACTTGTCCCACAAATTCACTCCCATTATCACTCCATACCATTCTTGGCATTCCAAACCTAGGGAGAAATTCCTTGACAAGGGCTTTAGCTGTGGATAAGGCTTCTATCCACCTTGAAAAAGTGCAGACAACAAGTACATATTTCAAATTGTTGCACCTTTCCATGTGGATGAAATCTAGCTGCAAAACCTCAAACGGATACGTTGGAGGCGCAAAATGACCAGCTGGAGTTGGGGTTCCCCTACCAGGATTGTATTTCAAACATACCATGCAAGTTTTGACCACATTCTCTGCACACTTGAGAATTCCAGCATTCTGCCATACTGGAGCTAACAACTTACAAATCCCTTTCACACTGATATGCGCCATTCCATGTGCCATCGTGACCACTGGAAGCACATATGCATCGGGTAACAACCATCGCCGGTGTTCTGACAAATCAATCCAACAACCATTTTCATCCAATTTACCCATACTTTCTTTCCACATGCTCAATTCTTTCTCTGTGGCTTCAGCTTGAAGGGACTTCACACTTTCTATCGTGTCTTCACACATTCCAACATCGCGAACTCATCTTGCAAGGCCTGCAACATACATTCGATTCGTCACATCTTTTGCTGTTTCTTTCGCGATTTCGTCAGCAAATGCATTACCATGACCAGCATCATCAATAACCTTCTTGTGTGCACTGCATTTCACAATCGCAACCTGTAATGGCAAGGTCAACGACTCAAGGAGATCATTCACCAACTGACCATTCTGAATCTTAGTTCCATGCGAAGTCAGGAACCCACGTTCTTTACACAAGCGCCCAAAGCTATGGGCCACGCCAAAGGCATACTGACTGTCAGTATATATATTCACTTTCATTCCTTTCGACAACACGCATGCTCTTGTAAGTGCAATTAATTCTGCTGCTTGAGCCGAATTATGTGGTATACGTGCAGTTTCAACAATCGTGTGCAAAGTCGTGACAGCATATGCAGCAGTCGTATCACCATTCGGAAGCTTGAAGCATGAGCCATCCACCCATAAGGTACCATCACACTCAACCAGGGGAGTATCTTTAAGATCCACTCTCCCTTTTGTTTCTTCTTCTGTCCTGAACAGACAATCATGCTGTTCAATCTCATCTGTGTCTGCTGAAATCGGTAATAATGTATCTGGATTCAGCGTATTGCACCTCTTTATGTGCACATGACTCGCTAGTAGTGTCAACTCATAACCTGACAATCGAGCACTAGTTAAGTGCTGTGTCTTTGTCCTGTTCAATAACGTGTCCACTGCGTGTGGAACCATCACGATCAACGTGTTATTCATTACTAACCCAGCAGACTGTCGAATAGACACAGCGGCTGCCGCTGTGGCTCTCAAGCAACTTGGCAATGCCTTAGCTACTGGATCCAAAGTCGACGAAAAATACGCGCATGGACGCTGTCTGTCTCCAAAAGACTGTGTCAGCACTGACAACGCACAACCTTCTTTCTCGTGAACATACAATGTAAAAGGTTTACTGTAGTCGGGGGTACCCAACACAGGAGCCGAGCATAATGCCTTACGTAATTCCGAAAAACTTTTCTGACACTCTTCAGACCATGGGACGGGATTCGGTGTATCTTTACAGGTCAAAGCTACCAAAGGTTTTGCCAGCAAAGAAAAACTCGGGATCCACTGCCTACAGTATGAAGTAATACCCAAGAAAGCACGCACTTCTCTCTGTGTTCTTGGCACGCCCAATTGTGCAATGGCCTGAATTCTTTCTGGGGTCAGTTTCCTTCCCTCCTTCGACAAGAGATGACCTAAGTAGGTCACTTCTTGTCGACAATATTTCAGTTTTGAGAGAGACACTTTGTGATGAAAGGCAGACAAATGACGCAACAAAGACAATGTAGCTTCTTTACAAATCTCCTCAGTATCCGCGGCGATTAGTAAATCGTCAACATACTGAATAAGGGTAGCACCAGTAGGTAGAACAATTGTATCAAGCTGCGTTTTTAAAGCCTGACTGTATATTGATGGACTTTCACAGTAGCCCTGTGGAGCGCGTTTAAAGCGGAAGCTGCGACCTCCTAAACTAAAACCAAAAATATCCCTGCTTTCCTCTGCAATCGGAATGCTAAAGAAAGCATTCTTTAAATCAATCACTGAGAACCAAGCAGCGGAAACTGGGATCATAGTTAACAAGGCAGTTATATCAGGGACAACTGGAAACTGTGGTACAACTATCTTATTGACCTCTCTAAGATCGATCACAAATCTGTAAACAGGTGGCTGAGAAGGGTCTGTACGTTTTAAAACAGGCAGAACCGGACTATTGCAAACGTTGCCTCTTGTCTCTTCAATTACATCCTTTTCAATCAAGTCATAAATGATCGCTAACAACGCTTTCTCACCTTCATTAGAGATCTTGTACTGGGGAATGCGTGGCAATTTAACATTGGCTTTCAAAGTGACCACATATGGCGGTATTTCCAAGAGACCCACATCGTTAGGACCAGTAGCCCAAAGGACATCCGGAAGAGACGACAATTCGGCTGGCAGTTTATTCTTCGACAAATACATTGGAGAAATCACTTCCCTACCCAGTGTAAGTTGTACTCCCGAGGGGGAACAATATAATGTCGCATGGAATCTCTTTAACAAATCCAATCCTAACAGGTTTTCACCACATCCTGTCGTTAGGATAAGGGGTGCTTTCAGTTCACGAGGTCCAACAGAAAGGGGCATAGGACTAGAGATCGGGTTCCTAACCGGGGCGCCAGAAAAACCTACTGAAACATTCATTTCGCCAGACAAAGGCGCGCCAGGGAGTTTTGAGTGCATAATAGAACTCTTTGCAGCACCAGTATCCAATAGAAAAAGTTCTGATACACCCGCAGTAGTCACCTTGACATACGGTCCACTCTGGTCCACTGGCACTGAAACAACTCCCTCTCTCTGTCTATGGCTGTCCTAGTAATCATTACCTTCCGCACTTTCATCTTCTGCATAATAGTCGTTATTATAGTACTGAGCTGTCCCACCAGTTACATTGGCTTGCTGATCAAAACTATTCATCGTATTTTGAGGCGGAAGAGGACGCGCGTTCTGGGGAACGTTCCCACGCCCTCTACCTCTAGGAGCTTGCTGACCACCTCTACCTCTCACGCCATAAGAATTATTCGTGCGCTGCAACAATATAGGGCAACTATACTTAAAATGACCTTCTTGTTTGCAATACGAACACTGATTGGGACCCACAGGAACACGCTGTTGGGAATACCCAAACCTTTGCGAGTTACTCTGAAACTGTTGGGGTTGTTGATAGTTACTCTGACCTTGCTTATAGTTATTCTGATCTCCACGTGGCGGGTACGCCTGCTGTAAAAGAACCTTCATCTTTAATTCTTTTGTTTTCTTGTCTGCTCTATCCTTCTCATCTTTATCCCTATTTTCGTAATACTGTGCAGTAGCCAGTATTTGCGCTGATGAGGAAACAGCCCAAGAACTCTCTGAATCTTTCAATTTCTTACACAACTCGGGAAGCAAATTATGCACAAATGTATCAACAAATAACCGTTGACCACCTTCCGTACTCATGTCTTGACCACTGTGGTCGATAAATATTTCTTCAAACCTGGTGAAGAAATCAGACAGTGTTTCGTCTTTCTTTTGTTTGCATGCGGATAATTTATCCCAATTCACACGCATCGCTGGCATTAAAGTCTTCATGTAGGTAATAATTCTACCAGGGAGTTCTGCTACTAAGGGCTCAGGTTTCACACCACCAACTTGTCTAGTGTCTGTAGCAGTGATATTAGCCCATGTGCCACCTAGTTCTGCAGCATGATCTGTATTACGAATCAACCCCCATAAAGGCTGCGGAACAACATTCCCGAACAACATATCTACGTCAGCTAGATTCATGACACACGATTCTGCAGTTTGTGATAACTCCTTATAACATCCTGCGGGGTTTTTACGGGGGTCAGGCAATGTCTGCTTAAGGGCTAAAACTTCTGATCGCTTCCAAGGAACATGTACCCAAACACGCTGAAAATGAGCTGGCATAGCAGCGATACCTAGAGCGGCATCAGCTGCAACAGCGTCCTTCCATACTGGAGGGACTTCTCTCATAGGGTATTGTTTAACCTTCCTATCAGAGGAGTCATGTTCAAACAGCGACTGAGAAGGACCCTCGATCCTAAAAGACAATAATGTTGCAACTGCTTTCTCAACCTCGGGACCCACAATCGTACCTTTCCCAAATTCAAACCGTACATGACACAATTCCTGCGGGCTTAAGTCTGAACCATGATCTTCCAATTCCTCACAGAGGAATTCACACATTTTCTCAAAAACGTATCTCTGTTTTGGTGCTTCCCATTGATGAAAAACATTTACAACAGACTCTACATCATATCTTGAAGGATAAACAATCCATTTACGTGCCATGCGGTCTAATACTTCTTTCTCTCCAGAACCAGGCAGCTGACTATGCAACTGCTTACGCTGTGAACCAGGGGTCGTACTAGATGACCCAAAGAGAGGTGATATAAAATTAGTGACCGCACTAGCTATTCGTTGTCGTGTAGAAGGAGAAGTTGAGGCAAGAACAGGGGGAAAGACAGAGGGAAGAAAAACGGGTGCAGATACAGGTACAGGGGTCGTATCAGGAAGAGCGCCGAGGGAGGCAGCTGATGTACTAGGAAAAGTCGCAGGAAGCGCAGAAGAGACAGGCAGCGAAACCGGCGGCCCTTGAGAGGGCTGCGCCGTGGGCATAGGAGCCGGGTGAGGAGGAGCTGGCGGCTGCGGGAAAGCTTGCGGCAAATTAACTGGCGGCCGTAAATTTAAAGGCTGCGGAGGCGCTGTAGCACTCTGCGCATACGGGAGTGGCGAACTCAGCAAATGTTACATTAGGGGATCTTTCTCCTTTTCTTTTGACGCATCTTGCTGAAGGGGCGGCAAAGCTGGGTAGCATTTATCAATCACTAGTTTACGTTGCCTGTGCAGCTGCTCATTCATTTGTTCTTCTTCATGATCTTTAAACTGTAAGGCTGCTTGTATTATCGACATACCTTTCTCTCTTTTATTTTTCTTCGCTAATTTAATTTCTTTTTGTTTGGCTTCCTTTCGTCATAGGCGGAAAGAATCAAACATCGCCGGCCGGGCTTTCTTTTTAAATAATTTAACTTCTAAGTTATCTAGGATTTCTGTGTCAAAACTACCATTTTGGGGCCATTTTAAAACACCATCCTTCCTGGTGTATCGGATCCATGCTTCATTATACGCAATGGGGCCCACGCCATGTTTCACATAAAGCTCATACGTTGGAGTTCCAATTGGAGGAATCGGACATGAACCCTCTAATCGGGAGTCCCTATTACAACCCAAACAAAACAAATTTCCAAATATACTAGAACCAGGCATCGTCGCTCACTAGTCTAGTTTCAAACTTCAAAGGATTATCGAATACGATAGTCTCGTGAATACACGAGTCCTTTGGCTTTGGCACTTGCAAGTTCCAAATCAAAGCGATCCCAAAGGGATACCAAACTAAGAACCAAACTAAGGACTGGGAGACGCTCCACTTATACTTAACTGAGGTATCGATGACGTCACCAGAAGACTCGTTAAATCGTTTCGCTCTACCAAATCATCAAGGGTCCAAAACAGGGCGATAGTCAGGGCAACAGTCCTTTGTAGCCGTCGGGACGCGAAGAACCTCGCAGTAAAGACTTTCGGACCAAGTCGACATGCAGGGGTCGATGAAGTGGCGGCCTTCCTCCAGAATTTTCACACGAAGCTCCTCACGAACCTCTGGCTTGGACCAGTACCGCTGAAACCGCCCCACATTGGGCGCCAACTGAAGTACTGGGTTTTTCAGAACCAACCCAGCGGTGCCAGGGGACACACCCGAAGACTTCGAGTTCTTCCTGTTTCAGACCACAGAAACACAGAGTCTTCTAGGTGAAGTCAAAGATCGTATTTATTGGCTGCAGACCAATCACAGGTATCCGAGAAGTACAACACGATGTATGTTCTCAGGAGACTGCTCCAAACCAAAAACCAGTCTTTTCTTATATACAGAATATTACGCTCTGGGCAACACCGCCCCTATTTTACAAGTGGTCGTTCACATATTTCCGCTTCAAAGAAAGAGCACAGTCATGATGATAATCCCACATTTCAGCTCCGTCAGCACATAATTATTTACCCAGCGAGGCTCAGAACCCTCATCAGATATCAGCAGACCCCAATAAAACGGACACCTCCTACTCGTAAAACAAGCCATAAAGTAGGAAACAGAGTCAGGTGTGAAAGAGATTAGTCAGGGTTCGTGTGGGGAGAACGACTTTATGGTGTGTCAAGCCCTGGTGCTAATCTCATTTGGCCGCAGTAAAAGGAACCGGCCAAACAAGACTGACCTCGGGCCGTGGAGTCGGGTTTGCACGGGTCAACAAGAAGGCACAGAAGGTGTGCGTGTCCTTTAGGCCTAAGTATGGCCTTAAACAACTGCCTATGTGAGGGCAACCACATATCACAGTTACCGTTCTAAAATGGAACCCGAGGGTTCGATATGTAGTATCGTATGCACTGTGAATTCATCGGTGAAACATGACGAAAACACTCATACATACCGCATTAGTCATTTGCGGTTCGCTGATACCAAAATCGGCAGGGTAGGGCCATGCTACCAACATGGTTCCGAAATTTACAGTACAATATGCAATATACAATACAGATGCAAATCAAAGCGCATCATGACCTCACCAAGGGTATGAAGCGTTATATAAGTAATTAAATCAGACCACCCAGAAAAGCGCTTTAGGCCTCGCTATATAAATAACCAATGAAATACAATAGAAAGCAAATATCAGCTTTCAATATATTTTTGAAATGCAGTGCTTTGTCCAAAAACACTAGCTTATCAGTTTCTGAAGATAACCATGTTTTGATATCAGATATTAACCATTCATTTTATATAATCAACTTAATTCCTCCCACAAGATTTTGGCATTAAAGAATGGTTCTGCAATATCAGTGTTTTATTTTCAGTAAATACACGTGCAGTCTCCAAACATCTGCTTACCAGTGTGACATATGGTAGAATCTGCCCTACATGCCCATGCATCAGTAACAAATACCACCGATGCAAAACATAAAGAAGCATGGAATGGCTCTAGGGGCTGCCATCTCCTTACCTGGCCATGAAGCAGACCTCATTATGTCACTGTCTGTTGAAGTCTGCATGGTGGTGCATGGGTGGTCTGCATCTGTGCATCTGTGCCTACTTTCTGGATGTGGAGTTTGCGGAGCGGGCGGGGGTACACACCCTCATCTGTGCATTCCTCACTTCTCTGTCCTTAAGTGATGAGAGCTGCGGCCATGTTTGCTGGCATGGTAACAGTATGCCAGAGGTTAGAGAGAAACCACAGGGCATGTGAGACAGGGGAGCAGCAGCAAGTTGCAGTGCCAGCATACTGGGAGAAGGGCTGCTCTTTGTACTGACCAGTCCAAGGTACTTCATAGTATTCATAGCAGAAGCCTAATCAAAATGGCTGCCAGTGTCTCCTGCTTAACACTTTTTGCTTCCTGTTTTCTCTTGGTATTTAAAGCCCTGGTTGATTCAAGATGGTGCGTCGCAGCACTTCCGTTTACTTTCTGCCTGCAGGTTTATTGTTAATTTGTTTGATACTTTTTTTCACTCTGATTTTACCCTTTTTCCCTAAGGAGTTCTTCAACATGTGTGTGTAGTGTGTGCTCCGACCCATTCTCCTTTCGGTTCTAGCCTGAAGCTAGGAAGTGCTAATTGTGCATTTCGTCCATCTCTTGTTACATACGTACCTGCATATATCCCATGTAATTGGAGTTTTTAATGCCTTTGGGTCTTTCTTCCTGTATTAGGGATTTTTTCCCTACTGTTTCCTGGTCATGTTGTTGCTATGGAATGAATGAGAGCTCACAGTCCATGACTTACCGAAGGTTGTAGACTAAAGTTGTAGATATTGGGAGAAGCGGAAGTGTGAGGGGGCAGAAATACCAATGGAGGGGGCAATAAAATAGATGCATAACAGAGTCTCCTCAGCCTTGCAAAATAGTTTCTGAATTTGTTCTTTTCAAGCAAAGCCAGTTTCGGCCCATTTACTCTTGATCTAGTGAGCGGCTAACTACAACCAAACTGTGGCTTCTTAGATCCTTGGGTGTGTGGACCTGGGTATTGTGGTTGAGGAGCAGGAACCCAACTTGTGCCAGGTAAGAACGGTGTCATGGAGGGACCAAATCTGCCATTGCCGCAACATTTCATGAAGTTGAGCTCATTGGAAGTCCATTTGTTGGCTGGCACTCTGAATCGAGTGTTTTTAGAAGCGGTGTCACTATATCTAGTAGGATGATCGTAACTTGGCCTCATCTTTACTGAATGTCACGCAGTGCTTTGTGAAACTCTGCAGTGCTGCGTTTTGCGAATGGGACCAACTTGGTGCCGGGCAATGTTTCTAAAGAGTTGTGGGCCAGTGATGCCATCAGCCGCGCTTGTGCTAAAAAGCATCCTTTTAGCCCGAAACGAAGCCTTGCGTTGTCGCGCAAAGGCAGCCAGCGGTGTCTTGCATGGCGTTTGTATTCGTGGCACACATTTCAGTACAACTTTCAATGACAAAACATTGTAATTTTGCGCAAATTACATGTTACAAGTAGAAATATCATGTGATATTTTACTTGCCCTTATATGCATCTGGTTTCGTTAAAGCACGGTGACGCTATTTCAGTATATCTTGCCTTAAGTAAACCAGGTGAATCTGGACCTTGATGTGAATGTTTCAAGCCTCTGCTGGTGTGCACGAAGATGGAGGATGATCTCACGAAGGGAGGAAGGAAGTCACTACTGTTTGATTAGCAGGGATTAAATGAAGATGGCTATAATCACTCATTTGTCAATTTCTAAATGCCAGACGAGGAAGTTAAAAGTAGAATCTGACATCATAACAGACATGAATGATGCCTTCTTGAAGCTATAATCAGGGCCAGAAGATCTTCCACTTCAGTGGCACCGGGCCCCAGGGACCCACTCAACCTTGATTATTGATCTATTTTACAATTCAATAGCAGATAGGGGGACCATTCTCTTCCTTGCACTAGGGCCACGCTGGCTATGGCTCTGGGTATAATCTCAGCATCTCTGACAAATGTGGTCCAGGTAGACGCCTGAGACCCTTTCAGTTTTAGTGATAGGCAAGGGAGGCAGTTCATGTTCTATGCAGGGACGTACAGCACAGTCAGTCTGAAAATGAGACAATCCGCTGTTTGGCACAGATAGGATCATCTAAAACTTTACATTGCTGTAACGTAAATTTTACTCTAAAGAAACGTATAATGTTCAGCATCTGGGATTTTTTGCAAAAATTAGGCTGGGCATTAAATGCCCTTGTAGTTTTAATTTATAATGACAACTCTTGTCCTTCGCCTTTTCTTGAGCTTCATTAAGATTATACTCAATGCTGCATGTATATTAAATGCACCTGAATAAAGTTTACAACTCATGATAATATACATCTTTGAATGATGTATATTCTATGCCAATAACCTATATTTGTGACTTTTTCCAAATTGCATTTTATTATGAGGCAAATGTGTATTAGATGCATCACATGAAAGCTGTGTACACGAAGTTAAACATATAAAAATGTGAGAATGAATACACATAGAATATTGGATTAATAAATTACTGATTGTAGCTATGACTCAAGAGTGAAAACATGACATAATACATGGAATAAAGAGGCTCCTTCCATGCCTTAAAACGATTACTGCAAGCCACCAATCAGTTTTGTGACGATATACAGACTCCTTCTTTTATAAAGGCCACAGAAAGAGGCATACCTGGCATTTGTGCAGCAGGTGCAGTGGCAAAGGGGCATACAGGTCCAACAGGCCCACTTCAAGGTAATCATGGCTATTTTGATAATCCGACTGGAGAGTATGGGGCTAACTTTCCTTGATTTTCTTATGGCCAATGGACCTTTGTGACTAGTGGTCATGGAACTCTGAGGTGACTGGAAATAACCTTTTTACATGTGGTAAGGGGTATTTTATCTCTTATAATAGCTCGGCACACACACACACACACACTCACCCTCTTTGTAATCCTCTCTAAAACTCATGCTTTCTCACTCTTCAAGCAAGACATCCTATGATGGTTCTGGGTAAGTGCAGGTCATGAGCAATCTGTATTGTGAAAATAAACAGCCTAATACACCGTTTGTTGTACTTTTTAGGTTGAATCTGCAGGCAGTGCTCATGCACTGCTGTTGCTTGGCGACCTATTGTATCTGAAAAAAACAAAACTTAAAAGGGACTTTTAGCCCCCCCTTTACTTACCATTCATCAGCATCATTAACACTCTTAACTGGCTTCTGGTTCAGCAGCGTGTTCCTGGCATCAGTCCCTGTGATAATTCCGTCCTTTATGTGGCGCATGGACTAAGTACAAATTGATTTATCTTAATTAGTGTCAGTCCGCTGCTCATGCTCTGATTGAGATATTACTATTATTTATTTTAAATTTTTTTTAGAGAGCAAACTCGACTTGACCAGACCCAAAGGTATTGGGGCGCTTTATATTAGCATAAGTTACATTACACAGTGTTTAGCATGTGCTTTTGGGGCAGACTTCTGGGAGCTTTGTACTTGACAGCAATTGTGCAAGGACGGCTCCTTGAGTGTGCATTTGGTTTGTCTTTCTCTCCACTCCACTCCAGTCCACTCCGCTCCACTGAAATTCTCTAATCTTCTCCAATCCCTTCTAATCCACTCCAATCTACTTCACTTCACTCAAATCCACTCCAGTCCTCTCAAATTCATTCCACCCCAATTCACTCCAATCCACTCCAATCCGCTCTAATCCATCCTACTCTCTTCCAATCCACTGTAATCCCCTACAGTCCACTTCACCCTACCCCTCCACTCTGATCCCCTCCACTCCAGTCCACTCTACTCTAATCCACTCTAATCCACTCCACTCTAATCCACTCATTCGACTCCACATAAATCTACTCCAATCCATTCAAATCTACCTCTTGGTCCAAGGCCAGCATTCTCCCCAGCAGCTTCCGCCTAATGAGCCGACCATTCCAGCACCAAGCTCTCTCCCGGCAGGGTTCAAGCTGGCTGCCCGTCCCTGAGCCGCAGGTTCTGTCGTGAGGGTTTAGGGGTGCCAGTGGACGTTGCTAAGTTAGCATTAGTTCGTGCTTTGCATCACCGCCATCTTGCCGCTTATGCACATGACACTACATGCCTTGGTTCCCGTAAACACTCGATCGTGCTGTTTCACATTGGAACTGTCTGCCTTTCACCATTTCGGATGTGCTCTGTGTTCTAGTCTGTACACCGTGTTCAAGGACAGGAAACAACTTCACTGGTTAATCGGCTTTGGTCCGTCCCACACACATATAGACATAACATGGAACACAGCTGCGCTACTGACTTTTCGGGTGTTTTGAATAGGGGACGAAATGCAAGTTAACAACACTTGGAGAAAACCTTACCAGAGGAAGAGCTGTGCTTGTCCGGAGATGTAAATCCTATCATCTAAGACTTGAGGTAGGGGATTCCGCTGTCCAAGCCCAGAGGTCTTCCACTAATATAATAAACAAAGCTTGTAGCACGGGGAGGGTGGTAAAGCGCTATAAGGCTTCATCCACCGTCATTATAATATGCTGTCCCCGTTCATATTATATGGATTTGTAACTATGCTGATTATAATGGTTTTATGGATTACTTGGCTAATGTTAGCACGTGTACTGCATTACAGAGCATGTTAGTTGAAATAAACATTTTAAACTATACAGTGTCTCTGGTTACTCACATTGTGAACAGGTAGGAGTATCTAAGCAAAAGAGTGTCTTGTTCCCACGAATTCTGAGAGGCCCTGAGTCGCATGTTCTAGGATATCCAATCATTGGTAGCTCCGCTGTAGTACGGAGAACGAATGGGATACTATAGCTAGCTGGATAGGGGTTCTGGGCACTGAGTCGTGTTTTTGGTACACCACAATACACCGAGGTCCTCGTTTCCTGTGCATAGTTCTGTGTATGTGCAGAATCCCTGCAACAGTTCTCCTTGCGTTTCTGTGGTTTTTCCCTAAGTGTTTTATTCTGATTGTTGCTTTGTTTCTTTTTTGCATTATTGTTGTCTGGGGTTCTTTTTCCCCACGTCACCTTCTCATACCTTTCCCGTCGCTGCTGCCCCTGCGGCCCACCCCGGATCCAGCCCCACTCCCGCCTCCCTTTCAATGCTCTCGCACCCCCTCCCCTACATATGGCGACCGCAGCGGGGGATCACGCGTGATTCCTTGACCTCTTGGTCCAAGGCTAGCACTCTCCCCAGCAGCTCCGCCTAATCAGCCAACCGCTCCAGCACCGAGCTGTCTCCCGGCAGGGTTCGAGCCAGCTGCCCGTCCATGCGCCGCTGGTTCTCCTTGCGTTTCTGTGGTTTTTGACTAATTGTTTTATTCTGGTTTTGTGATTGTTGCTTTGTATCTTTTTTGCATTATTATTGACTGGGGTTCTTTTCCCCTGCGTCACCTGCTCATACCTTTCCCGCCGCTGCTGCACCTGCGGTCCTGCCCCCCAATACAGCCCCGCTCCCGCCTCCCTTCCGCTGCTCCCGCTCCCCTCCCCTACATATGGCGACCGATGCGGGGGAGGGCGCGTGATTCCTTGACCTCTTGGTCCAAGGCCAGCACTCTCCCCAGCAGCTTCGCTTAATCAGCCGACCGCTCCAGCAAAGAGCTCTCTTCCAGCAGGGTTCGAGCCGGCTGCCCATCCCTGCGTCGCAGGTTCTCCTTGCGTTTCTGTGGTTTTTCCCTGATTGTTTTATTCTGGTTTCATGACTGTTGCTTTGTTTCTGTTTTGCATTATTGTTGACTGGGATTCTTTTCCCCCGTGTCACCTGCTCATACCTTTCCCGCCCCTGCTCCCCTGCGGCCCTGCCCCCCTGATCCAGCCCTGCTCCCGCCTCCCTTCCGCTGCTCCCGCCCTCCTCCTCTATATATGGTGACCGCTGTGCGGTCGCGCCGCTGGCACGCCAAAGGCGCAACTAAGGCAAGCCCGTCTGCGCCCATCTGCGACCCAACCGTGACCAGCGCCAGGAGCCCTGGTTCTCCTAGACCCCACCGCTATGACTCGACCACCCTCCACGCACTCAACCCCGGAAGACACGCTGACTGTGCAAGATCCTCGCCTAACACCACCCATGGGCAGTTCTCTTGCAAAACCTGCCGCATATCCTTCACCGTCGACAAAGCTCCCGCGACCGCAGACTGTCCGCCCGATGCACGCATCACCAAGAGCCTGACTTGCATCCTCCTCAACATGCGCTCCCTGCACTGACATGCTGTAGAAATCTGGGACCTGATCGACACCCTCTCGCCCGACGTCGCCTTCTTCACAGAGACCTGGACCAACGACACCTCTGGCCCCGACATCGCCACCGCCATCCCCGGCGGCTACAAGATCCAGAGAAAGGACTGCCCGCACCGCCCAGGAGGGGTACTCGCCATCGCACACAAGACCGCCCTCTGACTCTCCACCTCCAGCTCGAGTGACCACCAGTCCAACGCAGAACACCTCCACTTTCAGATCCAGACCAGCCCCAGGACCACACTACGCGGCACCCTCATCTACAGACCGCCAGGACCTCGCACCCAGCCCGCAACGACCATCGCCAAGCTTTCCGCCCCCCAGGCCATCACCTCCACAGACTACATTCTACTCGGGGACCTGAACTTCCACCTCGACAACAGCAACGACCCCGACTCTAGCACTCTCATCGACAACCTCGCCAACCTAGGACTGAAGCAGCTCGTCAACACACCCACCCACAGAGCAGGTCACACCCTCGACCCCATCTTCGCGGGAGGAACAAACATCCGCTTCAGCCACACTACCCAGTCCCCCTGGATGGACCACCACTGCGTCCATTTCACCTTCAACACCACCACCACACACAAGCCCGCCTCACGCCTGCCATGACGGAACTGGAGCAAGGTCACAGAAGAACTCCTCAATGCCACCCTCCGTCAAACCCCCCCCCCCACCCGCCGCCACGACCGACACCAACACCGCAGCCAGGGAATTTCACCGCTGGATCTCCTGCTGCACGGACAAGCTCGCACCGCTCCACCTCCCCGCCAAACAACACCCTCTGAAGGCTGCCTGGTTTACCACAGAACTCCAAGACGCCAGACGCACCTGAAGAGGCCAAGAAAAAACCTGGCAAAACCAGAACACTGTGGAAGCACGGAATAACCACAAGAACGCCCTGAAGGAATACCACCAGCGCATAAGAGACACCAAATGGACCTTCGTGAAAGACAAGGTCCAGACCAACGCGACCAACACCAGAGAACTGTTCAACATCATACAGCAGTTCGCAAGACCCGCCTGCGAAGCCACGAACATCACACCTTCCCAGGAACCCTGTGACTAGCTCAGCTCCTACTTCGATCGGAAGATCAAGGCCCTCTACGACAACTTCAGCGAACCAGCCCCAGACACCAGCCCCCTACCCATCACCGCCGACAAGCCGACCATCACGTCTTGGGATCCCGCTACTATTGAACTCATCGCCACGACCATGAAGAAAACTCACTCAGGAGCACCTACAGACCCCTGCCCACCGCACATATTCCACAGGGCCGCCATCGCACCCGAACTCGGTCGCGCCATCAACGCCTCCCTCACATCCATCATCTGCCCAGACAATTGGAGGTGAAACTCCTCCTCAAGAAACCAACGTCCGACCCAACAGACCTGAAAAACTACCGGCCCATCTCTCTCCTCCCCTTTGCAGCCAAAGTCACCGAGAGACTCGTAAACGCCCAGCTGACCGCCTTCGTCGAAGATAACTCCATCCTTGATGCCTCCCAGTCTGGATTCAGCAGCAACCTCAGCACCTAGACCGCCCTCCTAGCCGCCACTGACGACATCCGCCTGCTACTGGACCAGGGACACATGGCGGCCCTCATCCTGCTAGACCTCTCCGCGGCCTTCAACACTGTTTCACATCACACACTCACAGCCAGACTTCACGACGCAGGGATACAAGGAGCTGCCCTCGACTGGATCCAATCCTTCATCTCCGGCCGAACCCAGAGGATCAGCCTCCCTCCCTTCCGCTCCGAACCCGCCGATATCAACTGTGGAGTACCCCAGGGATCATCTCTCAGCCCTACGCTCTTCAACATCTACATGGCCCCCTTCGCCGCCATCGTCAGACAGCATAGGCTCAGCATCGTATCCTATGCCGACGACACACAGCTCATCCTCTCACTCACGAAGAATCCCGAAGACACCAGACTCTGCTTCCAGGAAGGAATGAAGAATGTGGCAGCCTGGATGAAGGACAGCTGTCTGAAGCTCAACTCAGAGAAGACCGAGGTCCTCATCCTCGGACCCTGCTCCTCCGCCTGAGACAACACCTGGTGGCCATCCCCCACCGACCACGCCTGGAATCTCGGCATCATCCTCTACTCCTCCCTCTCCATGAACCGCCAGACCCACGCCGTCGCCTCCACCAGTTTCAACTGCCTTCGCATCCTCTGTAAGACCTTCAAATGGATCCCCCCTGACTGCAGAAGGACCGTTACCCACGCACTCATGACCAGCAGACTTGACTACGGCAACGCCCTCTACGCAGACTCCAAACTATCTAGAACGCCGCAGCCAGTCTCGTCCGCGGAATTCCGCGGCGCGAGCACATGACCCAACACCTACGTGACCTCCACTGGCTCCCCGTCGAAAAGAGAGCCACTTTCAAACTCCTCACCCATGCCTACAAAGCCCTCAACAACATCGGACCAAAAATACCTGAACTAGAGAGTCTCCTTCCACGCACCCAAGAGAAACCTCCACTCCGCCAACCTCGCCCTGGCAGAGGTCCCCCGCATCTGCAGAAAGAAAACCGGAGGAAGAGCCTTCTCCTACATCGCAGCCAAGACCTGGAACGAGCTCCCAGTGAACATCAGACGCTCCCTGACCCTGCACACATTCAGGAAGGACCTCAAGACCTGGCTCTTTGACTGATCCGGAGCCGCCTCCCTCCCCCAAGCGCCTTGAGACCCTCACGGGTAAGTAGCTTGCTATATAAACACCTGATTTATTGAATCTACTTCACTCTAATTCACTCTAATTCACTCTAATCCACTTCACTCCAATCCACTTCAATCTGCTCTAATCCACTCCAGCCTATTCCAATCCACTCTAACCCAGTCCACTCTAATGGACTCTACTCTAATCCACTCCAATTAACTCCACTTCAGTCCACTCCAATCCACACCAATACACTCTAATCCACCCCACTCCCATCGACTTCACTCCACTCTAATATAATCATCTTCACTATGATCCACTCTACTCTAATCCACTCTAACCCACTCCACTGTAATCCTCTTCAATCCACTCCACTCCAGTCCATTCCAATCCACTCTATTCAATTCCAATCCACTGTAATCCACTCAACTCTAATCCATTCCACTCTAATCCACTCCAATACACTCTAATCCACACTAATCCACTCCAATTCACTCTAATTCAATCTACTAATTCTAATCCACTCCACTTCAATCCACTCTAATCCACTCCAGTCCACTCCACTCCCCTTATTCACTCCACGCCACTCTACACCACTCCACTCCCCTAATTCACTCCATGCCACTCTACACCACTCCACTCTACGCCGCTCTACTCTACGTCACTCTATGCCACTCCACTCTACGCCACTCCACTCCATCCCTCACTGTGACACTCCACTATACGACACTCGGCTATATGACAATTAACTCTATGACACTCTACCCAACCACACTCTATGCCACTCCATTCTATGACACTCTACATCACTTCACTCTACACCACACTACACCACTCCACTCTATGATATGCCACTCTGCGACACTCTACGTCACTCCACTCTATGACACTCCACACCACTAAGTTTACGCCATGCTGAACAGCAGCCACACTGCTACATGGCTAAACCACATTGCAAAAGCCAATAGCTCTTGCGTAGATGAGGCCTATTTGCTTTGCTATTGGTTGCTTTTGTAAGTTACTCTCTAATATGGCAATAGGTAAGAAAAATTAGAAACCTAATGATAGATTCCTCTTTTCTTGTAATGAACTCCAGCAGTGCAGTAAATAAACACACTACATTAAAAGCTCCTTATAAGCTTAAGCAAGTGAAATTCCAGGGGAAAAGCTCAGATGAAAGAGAACAAATTCTTTCTCTATTTGTTTAGGTGACTAATTCTCCTGGTTGACCAGCCTTGTACACTGGCTACTGACTCTGGAAGCACGCATTATGATATCACAAATCAACTCTAATCGTTTATAGCAGTTGAGTAGCAATGTAATTTTCTTATTACTGTTGAGGAGTGATGTCTCGGCTAAATGGTAAGACGGAAATGAGTTACAGGTTTTTATTCAGGCATTGCAGTTTGCCATTTTTTGTAATGATGTAATTGACCCTTCAATATGACTGAAAGAAGTAAAATTCCTCATTTGTTGTGGCCAGAGTTCAGAATTTGAAATATTTTTGCTTTGAGTTATGGAGCAAGTTTTTTTTAAATGTATTTTTTTAACCAAACTGATACCTATTTCTCTAGTACTGTTTGGCCAACAATACCTATAAGAAACAAGCACTTGCACAGTCAAAAAGTCTCGTCTTTGGCACCAATTGGCTTTGCCTATAATTTGTAGCCATACTGTACAACATCCCTGATGCTGTGCAGCATAGCTAAAGAAAACAAACTAAAAATGGCACTGTGATGTAGCAGTCATCTCTTTTTGTAGGCGTGCACACAACGTATCAAGTTTTCTACAATGTGCTATGAGTGACTAAAAAATTACCGGGTTGTATTTGTAAAAAAATAATAATAAATAAGTAGCACAAAGGTGTTTTTTTAAGTGCGGGTGATGGGAAGCAACATAGAGGGCGTGTGTGGTGGGAAGCAAACTGGAAGATATGTGTGGAGAGAAGCAAAGCAGAGGTGGAGCAGTATGAATGGCAGGTTGGAGGGGAGAAGCAACGGCGAGAGAGAGAGGAGTGCCCAGACTGGGGAAGCAACATAGAGGGTACGGGGAGGAGAAGTAGCAGGCGAGAGAGAAGGAAGATGCAGGTGGGGGTAACGCAACAAGGGCGTGAAGAGGAGAAGCAATGGGCGAGAGAGCAACGTGGAGTGGGTGGGGGAGAAGTACACGGGTGAGAAAGCAATGGGTACATATACAAGGACGAGTGCAACATGGAGGGGCCAGGGAGACGTGTACGGGTGACAGAGATCAACACAGAGTGCTGGGGAGAAAAGTACAAAAGTGAGACAGCTGAAAAACACAAATACACTAACAGAATGCTTAACCCAAAAGAAAAAAGTACTGCTTGAAAATCAAGCAGTGGAAGCGTAGAAGCCAGCCAATCATAATAAATTGTAAAGAGGCTATGTGCTATGGGAGGGACAAACACAAGATTGACAAGTTGGGGCAGGAAATAGAAGGAGGCAAATGAGAGTGACAAGAAAGCCAGCCAATGGTATACACTTGGATGGCTGGAAGCTCCTATGTGTTCTCGGTAAGCCCACAATATATATATATCTTATGCAAACAGACAGAGCTGATTTCTCTTACTCTCGACCTAAATATAAAAGAGACAAATGATAGTGCATAGTAGCATCAGAAGTACTGCCGTGCTTAACCACGTGCATGCAAAATAACACAAAAATGATGTACTAAAATGTGTAGCATATTATAACTGATGCATATACATGAAAAAATCAAAGAGCACGGATGAAAGCTGACTCACTTACTAAATACCATCACAAAGAACCCTATCGAAAGGGAGTTGCTGATGGCCCAGTTTTAGAGTTTTAGATTTAGAGCTTCGCCGGAGGGTATTGCGTCACAAACATGACAGATATCCCCATCCGCTATCACATATAGGATAACTTTTAACAAGGCTGACGGGATACCCGGCACATTTGTGACAGAGTAACCAGTCCACCAAAGTGTCAATCAGGCCCTATAATATTGGAACATATACAAATCACTGACACAGCACTGCATGATGGCAGGCTAAGTGTACTTGAGTGGTAGGGTCCACTTATGAGCAGTAAGTAGACACATTCAGGTCAGGGTGTGAAAGAGCAATAGTACCCTTTTCTGGAATTACATGGTCTGTATCCTAGAGCATCTTAGAGTGTCTTAGAAATATTTTTAAGCTGTCTAAGTTTTACATCCATCTTGACAACACATTTGCCTGCAAGATTTATTGTTTTCACTGTGTGTGGAGTTGGCTTCTGGTCACTTCCTTCAATCATGGGCTGGTTTGGCTGAGTCCCCTGCAGGAATGCCTTGAGAAAATGCATCAATGGCACCTTTTGAGCTTTTCATAGCCGGGACTGGTGTCTCAGCGGAGTAATGCATCCACTGCAGGCATCTGTGTGTGACCTCACAGTTACAGCTTCACATCCTGGCCAATCGACTTGGTCTTTTATCCTAATGAGGTTAATAAAATGAGTACCCGTGTGCTTGGTAACAATAAACATATGTTATTTCACTGCCAAGATACCCTTCAGGTTAAATGTTATGTTAGATCAGCCCAGTATTTTTGTCTCGCGATTGTCTATTTGGCATATTGTTCTGTCTCCAAGGAAGTGCTTCCATTTCAATACATAAGGGACGACTTTACATCTGACATACGCTCGATCATCAGACTTTTTGTCACCTTCATTACTTTATCTTATATAGGTATTAACATCCTTTTTTGCAATTGTTCTTACTGCAGGGGGCACTATTTACTGCTTTTGTCAGGAGTCGACAGCGAGTCTTTGGTAAACTGACCAATTCCTTTTTTTCCTTTTGCATACTGGAAGAGCCTTATCACAAAATGGCTGTTCCAAAGTATTGCAATATATACAAATGCCATTAAATGATTACAAATCCACAGCACACACTCCAAATTCCCATTTGTATATTAGCACCTCTGTAGAGAAAACATTTTATTATGTGTACACTTGATCAGAATAGATTGCAGTTAATATTAAATAGAGATTCGGGACTGTTGTAAATAGTGTGTTCTTCCCATGCAAATGAGGCTTTGAGAAAGTGTCTGTCTTCTTTTGATCCCTCTTTCCTAAAAAACCAAAAAGCAAACCCCAACCCAGAAGATATCAAGCTCAATCTAATCTTTCTTTTACATAGAAACAGAGGCAGGGCTATAATCAGCGAAAAAAATAATAATTGAAAGTCGCAAAGGAGCCTTCATTATAGTGCTGTATTTTCCTCTATCCGAAATAACGTTTGTATATGAAATGAGCCTTTTTATAGTCATGCTTTTGGGGGTTGCCAGCCAGGTGTTGCATGCTTTGGACTCTTGAGTATGAGACAGAATCACTTCTACTCCACTATTCTATATGTGAATGAAAGTGTCGAGGCAATATGGTCTGGAGACATTTGCCCAATCATAATACACCTCAATGTTTCTCAAAATATTATTTAAGGTACTGCTTACCAAGAATCATTTAAACAAGGAACAGGGAAAATTAATGCTAAGGGCGCTTAGCGTTACTTTTTTTAACGCCCGCTATCGCTGAATAATATCGCCTGGTTATCACGTTATTAACAACGCTAACCGCCTAGGCGATAAAAATTCCAGCGATAGCGGCATTTTGTGAGGTTATCGCTGGTAATGCAGCAATAAAACTACAAGGATAGGGATATCCTTGTTGATAGCCCATGGTGGACTTAGCCATGTAATCCACCTTCCATTGGATTACATGGCTAAGTCTGAAAATTAGCAGATGTTAAAAAGCAGCGATAACCGTGGTTAGCGCTGTTGTTTTTGTCTCTAACAGGGTTAGCGTGAAGCTTGATAATAGGAGAAATGTCGCTTATTTTGCTCTGGAACGCCCACTTTGCATCTCATTAGAGATGCAAAGGGAAGCGTAGTGAAAAAGGGTGCTAACATGCAATTTTGCATGTTAGCACCCTGTTGTTGATAGGGCGATATATTTATCTCCGCTTCTTTGGCTTTTAAAGCCAAAAAAGCGGAGATAAAGCCCTTGTTAATATGCCCCGTCGTAGTTAATCTGACAATTGAATCTATTGATTTCTCCTTCATGCCCAACGTCATTTCAAGAAGAACCACCGTTTTAATTTGAGATGTTCTTTCTTTTGCTTTCAATGAGATGCTCATGGTTTACCCTCTTTGTAAAAACTTATCAATAATAATCTGTTCTTCTTATTTGAGGATCTAACCATCGCTACAAATCCTTCAGTCTTAAAGAAATTTGCAATATGGGATAGTATTATGTTTTGATTTTGGGTGACTATATAAGATATTGGTAACCACTCTATGTGTTCAGTGAATTCCACTTTGTCATTTGTATCTTCGATATATAATTGAACATCCTGAATCACTGTTTTGTGTGTATTAAAGTCTTGTGAAAGTTCCACATTGTCTTCATTATTGTTGAGGCTGAGATTATATTTTTTCAGTTGATCTTCAGTACCTGGCCGTATGCGCAAGATATCGTTCACGTATCTCCACCAGAAAGCAGTAATTGAAAATAGTTTAGATGTCCTTTTGCTCCATGCCGCCTCCCTCTCGCATAGCTCCATTAGGAGGTTTGCATAAGAGTCATGAAACTAGAGCTTATATGGTGCTGCATACCTGGCATGATTCGTTCTGAGAAAGTAAGAAGTTATCTTATATCATAAATGCCTCCAGTTTCAACAGCAGTAGGGAAAGATTGTAAAGGCCAGCTGATAATGAATTAAAAAATAATTTCTTGGTTTTAGTTTCCTATTATGGTTTACACTTCTTTACACAATCTTGACATCCACTGCTATTGAGATTTAATCTGTGGCATCCTGACTTCATGAGGGATATCATGGACCGTTTTAAAAAGGAACAATAATCAACAAAGTTAACTAGCCAGGGCTTGAAAGATGGCTTCAAAGAAGCCCATTTAGGAAACTTAATGAACAGTGATGATCAATATTCATACACCAAGTGCATGTCGAAGTTAACTAGCACAAACCAGAAAGAGCTGCATTAATTATCCAGGTAAAATAAGATTTAGAGACAAAATGCGCGGTTGCAACCAAAGTATGACGTATCTTTAATAAAACTGTAGGGTGAAAGAATGCATGTTTCTCAAAATTGCATTTAACATTGTTGAAATGCTTCAAATAATTACTAAGTCTTGATCTGAGTCTGTATATTCAATAGGGATTATAAACATGGGGATCAAGGTGATCTGTTCCTTTTGTCTGTTTATAAAGGTTTTTTGTCTATAACTGAAATTAAAATATAGTCAGATTGGAGCAATGAATATGGTTTTTCAAAAGCTTGATTCGCTGCACTCTTCCAGGCCTGAAAACATGAACCTATCAGTGACCCCTCCTATGGTCCCACTGGAGTGGGTGGCGTGTAAGAGCTGCAGAGAACATAGGAACGTTTAATGGGGCTGTGAGAAGGAGACACCCACTTCTGTCAGACACCTCTGAGCATGTTCATCATAAATACCACTGACTCCTGGATAGAAGATGACCTCCATATAACTGGCTTCGACAGGACATTTCTTACCAGCCCACCTCCTGCCTGGCTTCTATTTTGTCACCTCAGTGGAGATGGAATTTTGCAGAACGAAAATGGAAACCTGGTCTGGAACGAAGAGGAACTCCAACTAACCCTAGATATCCTTTCACACATGCATAATATGCACAGCCATTTTACCTCTGACTCTGTCACTATCTATACTTAAGTTACAGATACATCCACACACACTCCCAAAAGACCAACAATCATTCCCAGCCTTCTAAGCATCCCACACATATCAAGGGAGAGACATGAACATTCCAAAGTGGACAGTTTAAAGAAAGTAAAACATCCGCAAGCCATTGGTGGTCGCCAGATACCAAGGTTGGCCTAATGCCTAGACATGAAATGTCCATAATATAATGAGTGCCACCATATGCTATAAAAGGGCCACCACAATATCTAGAATGCCAACAATAGGACACGAAATGCCACAGTATGCAACAGCCACTATAATATCTGGGATTTCCTCAATATACAATGGGACACCACCTGTCTGTTTTCTCTGCTCCATATGGTAGGCGGGAATACCTATCCTGCCTGTGGGGGCGCAAGAGAAATCTATTGCATATGGTCAGGAGTGGCCCTGGTATGCAACATGGGTTAAATACGCCTACAAGTGCATCCATGCGCATATGCACATAGAAAAGTGTGCAAATATATTTATACACATACACTTTTCATGTCAGAGTGATACACCTTGAATATTGTGCTGAATGTTCATGCATTATGTGTGCAAATGATTGTGAGTGCGTGTGGGGGGGCAATAGCGAGAACAGGCTGACTTAAGACAAAAAGCCTGTCCGTCCATAAATAAAAACAATAATCCAGATGAGGCTTCCAGCCCAGCTCTAGCACTCCAAATGTAGCCTTTAGCGATGACCACCAGAGCTGTTCACAACATCCCAGAGGTGGTCTCTGATTTGGGACGCCATAGTCCAAATTGTCCTGTAAATAGTAGCACTAATATACCTGGTGAGTCATTGAAAACTGAGTTTAATAATCTAGATGGGATTCAAGCAGTTGATACAAAACACCAGATGTGGCTTCCAGAACTGGATGCAATATGTCAGATGTAGTCTCTAAAAGTAATAGTAATTTTACGGGTCCGGCTTTAACAATTAGACAATGTTTTCTAAACATTTTTTATATTAGGAGGAGGGTGGACAAAGGCAAAATAACATTTACTAGCATGTATAAATATGAAAAAAACAATGATTCCATAATTGTGATCAGAACTTATTACTGGAGTCAAAATATGGGAATGTTTGATGCAAAATTTGATTAATATTCACATTATAACACATCTCTACTATTTTTTGTACAGTAAACTGGTGCCCCACATTTCTTATTTACTCTTTTTTTCATTATCTTCTTTAACACAATGTAATGCAGCCTCAAGTTTGTACATGCGATAGAACAGATTCCACACTGCTCTATACTAGTTGGATTAGAGTTAATCGAATCTAATGCAATACATAATCTAGTCACTGCAGTAGCATTAAATACAAAAGACTATATTGTTTTGTGATGTTTCATCAACTGTACCAAGCATATGGCAGTTAGTAGTTATAACTAAATCTTGTTGTAATAAATCCGAATTAGCAGCCGTGACCTTACTTCAAAATTCTCTCAATTTCACACAGTCCACAAACATATGTAATTCATCAACATCTATGTGACAACATCTAGGACTTTTAAATTATTCCTGGATTCCCATATGAAAAAAGTCTGTGGATTGTAATATGGCTTATTTATTATTTTGCTCTGTTGTAAGTGTAAACCAGCAGTACTAAATGTATTAGTTTTTAATGCTGTAATGAACCCCCCCCTTGAATACTTCACTGCATAGTTTCTCAGATTCATTTGATAAATATCCAAGTCATCATCCGCTGTACGGACGAAGATATTATAAAAAGTGCAATTCATCACAACTCTATGTGTAATATTCAGTAATTCAATTTTATCTAAGCTAGTATTGAATCTACTTGTGGAAAATAATGTTGCAGCAGCAGATAACTGGAAAAAATTAGCCAGAGAAAAGCAGTTCTTTGTAAATCAGAAAAAAATCCCAAAACGTCATTGCCATATAAATGTGTGACTGTTGTTAGGCCCGATTGGGCCTCAATAGAATGATATGGTCTTTAAATATATCAGGACACTATGGGTAACCCCATAGTGATGTTTAGCAATTGACTGGTGAAATACCAAAAAGTGTTGACCCATTTATCCCAGATGGCCATAATCGATTGCTATTGTTTGTGCACATAATGCCTGAATTCTATTAACCCATCTTTTGCCAAACCCCATTTTATTTATGTCCAACCATAGAAATTGAAGGAAAACCTGATTAAAAGCTTTTTCATGGTCAAATAGGGTCATGCCTACCTGTTTATGTAGACTTTGTGGCACATCAATCATAGCTATCTGTTATTGATATGTAAAGTAGTATCATGTCCAGGAAGGAAGCCATGTTGTTCTGGGTTGAGCAGCTGTTCTATTACGGGTGCAAATTTTTTAGCTAACACCTTTGTATAGATCTTAGCATCATTATTGGTCAATGATACCGATCGGTAGACTCGACAGTCATATGGAGGATTATTCTTTTTTAGGAACATTGCTTTATTCATAGTATTCCATAAAGTGGGAACTTTCATCCCTTTATCAATTTCCCACACCACTATCAACATTAGGAGTGCAAAAATCCCAAAGAAGATCTTATAGAATCCCAAAGTAATTGCACCTGCCGTAGCTGCTTTTCCACTTGGAAGTTGATGTTTTGTGCATATAATCTCCTGCAAGGTGATTTAATTATCAAGCATTTCTATATCACTCTTGCTAGATGTGATAAGTCTTTCTCATTTATCTAAATATGCATATTGAACATATTCAGATTATTTCTTGTTATATATAATGTTTGACAGAAGTTTTGAAACATTTTCAAAATGGCTCAGGGAATTTCTAACCATGGAGCCAGACTAAGCCTTAATTTCAGCTATAATTAAAATATTACTCTGTTCTTTAATTTTGGATGTTAGTATGCATTCAGTTGATTTATTATACTCGACAGCCTGTCCTGTACTTGCCAGATATTGCAGTTAATGCTATGTCTTATTTTGTGCCTGCATTCTATCATGTATGTATCTAGTCTATTAAGACCAGATTTCCTAAGAGAGGTTGGATGTAATATTCCCCATGTTTGTAACTTGATTAACTCTATTCTATTACTCTCTCTGCAGGGCCTGTAACAAATATTAACACATTGAAAAGTCATCCCACGAACATATGTTTTAGTGTATCCCACACCATTATTATGTAACTGCTATTCAAATTATTTTACAAAAATACTGTATAATATGCAGCATATATTGGCAATAGGATTGTTCTTTTTGAAAGGTTCTATCAAAAGTGCCTCTAACATAACCTTCTTTATATCTTCCCATATCTATCTGTACTAGAAAGGGATTGTGATCAGATATATTCATAGGACATAACTCAATGTTAGTTTTAGCAATAAGGCTAGATTTGGAGATTTGTGCTCTTGAGCCAGTGAAAAATAAGTGAACCCATTGTCTTCCCTGTTTAATGACCATGTACCTCCATAAATCGCAGAATGGTACTATGACATATATTCAGTCTAGATACAGCTGAACTATTGGAGCAGACTGGCCTGTAATCCATAACTCCATTAAATATCACTTTTACTGACCAGCTAGCTAATTCTGTTGCGAGAGTCAAATATATCTCAGTTGTCTGTGTTTGGTCCATGAATAAGTGAGAACATCTGTTGCTTTATCATGGTTTGAATTTCGACCCATCACCCATGCCTAATGATTAAATACCTTAACAGTTGTATACCTCCTTTTGTAAGGTCCAATATTGCAACTCCCCTGATAGACACCTATTGGGTGAAGCAAGCCAATAGATCGAAGCCCATCTGTTTCAGTAAATTAATTTCTTTGTATGCTTTGTATGCTTATTATCTGTAGTTTATACAGAATCAATGTTTCATGAACCAACCTGTATTTGTGGGTTTATTCAGACCAGGCACATTGCACATAATACAGACACTATATCTGAGCCAATTATAACCCGTTACAACTATGCATATTCTTATCTTTTGAAGGCATTTGTTTCAAAGCAAACAATATATAACCAAACAAAGTCTTTATATCTTGCACATCTGTATGCAATCTCCACCCTACATCAAGTTTATCTTTTGCACATCTCCACCCCCTATATCTAAATCTTTACAATATTCAAGATCAGCCCTTCAGAACTGGACATAGTGCTCAGTATGAGGTCTTAACATTGATGTGCATACTCTACGTAATCTCCCTATATTCTTTGCTGATGTCTGTGTTAAGGCTGTGTAACTGTTGATTAAGGGAACATTCCCCTGCTCTTTCTCCTTATATGTGAGTGAATCGTACACTCCTGCTGTTGCCTTGCTATTCCTGTGTTGTGTACGTCAAGGACATTTTCACTGTTTGCACTATTGCACACGTCATGCCTTTTTTATGAATTTTAGGGAAGCTTGGTATAAATTATTTCACTACACAGAAACCGTAAGGATAAGAATTGGCAATGCCCGTTGTAAGTCAGTGCTGACACTCATCATGTCTATGAAGCGGGGCATTGCCTATCTTAGCTGTACCTCAAGGCAGATTGGCCAAAACCCAGGTTCACTATTTTGGAAAAAGTGTAGCAATACACTAACCTGTTGATCAGCACCAAAAGCTCTGGATGCCTTGATCCAGCTAATTATCTTATCAATATCAGCCAGTAGTGAAGATGGATGCAGCTCAGGTGGCAAATCATTGTGAAGTTAGACATTTCGCTTCTCCGTTCTTCAGCAGTGATTGATCACAGGGGACTTCTAGGATCTTTTGCCATCATATAATTTGAGAATAATGACCAAGGTCTGAATGTAGCCTGCCTTAAAGGCAGAATGTTGTATTTCTTAAAGTGCTATGGTCTTTTTTAGTTTAAAGATAAAGTGTATTAAACTGTAAAGGAGAAAAAAGCAACAATATTCTACTATACGGTGAGTCAGCATTATAATAAATACATTAAAAAATAATTTATTGAACAATATAATACCAATGCCTATGTATCAACAGAAGAAAAGAATGAAAAGAGAAAAGTGAAATGAATAAAAACATGAGCAGTTTATGCATAGAAGAAGAGATTTGCTTTAAAAATGTAAAACTCTCAACAATGTAGAGTATATTTGACAAGAAAACAACTAAATAACTTATTATCATTGGTATAAAAATTTAATTAAGTAAGGAAAACAAGGGGGTTTAGAAACTTCTTCAGTTAAGGGTTGATGTAAGTTAATAGTTAGAGCACAGGAATCTAAGAAAAGTGTTACTGGTGACCAAAGAATGTTTCTTTAATATATCCTCTGTCGAGTCTTTGGTTATGACAAACACCATACCACCATGCTTGAAAAGATATATTAAGAACATTTTTCCCATTTTTTTGTGATTTGTTGGAATGCAACAGAAATTAATAAATCAACAATGTGCACATTTAAAGTATAACCATGCCAATCATCTGAAATGCAACATAAAAACAGGCTTGTAAAGAGGAAAGGTATGTGTGTATGAAAAATAGAATTGATTTGTATCCAAACTTTTAACCAAAATTGATAAGTGGTAAGGCATTCAAATAAAATATATTTAATATCTGAAACAGAGATGTTGCAGACCAACAATATGATGATACAGAGCGACTAAACTTGTGTAAGGAAGATGGAGTAGTCATAAGCCGGTTGTAAATGAAGAATAATGTTTGAGTTGTGTTAGCAGCCCGAGAAGTTTTGCGGATTTTGAGCCATATTTTATTCCATAGAGAAGGTTACAGAGTGGTTTTCTGCCTATTATCAGGGGGGGAAGTGAGGCATGTATAGATACGGGAAGCTGTAGGTAAGGGTAACAACACTGATTGTATGAGAGAAGTGGAGGAAGGGGAAGTGGTAAGTAGGGGAAGGGAAGAATGGGTTCTGGAAATGAATGAGATTAGGGATTGAAACTTGTTTTTATATGAATTAGAAAAATGAAAGGAAGATTGAGCTTGTGAAAAATAGAGAAGCAAGTGATTTTGAATTAATTGATTAGTCCATATTAGACCTTTTTCTCGCCAGGATTTCCAATAGATTTGTTTTATTATTGATTTTAATAAGTTTCTTTTACCACATCGAGGATTTAAGAAATTGATCAATGACAGAAAGAGGAGAAATATTAATCGGATGCAATAATCTACAGGCATTTTTAAGAACAGGAAGTGATATGGATTAACGATATTGGGAGAAGGATCAGCATTCTGATAAAGAAAAACGTATAAAACAAAACTCTAAATCTGTCCATAAGGGGAGATTGATTATTTTTTGGTTATCCTCGTAAAATATCGATTATTTAAAAAAGAAAGAGGTATGGTAAGATTAACAATTTGGAAAGTTGACTCTCCATTGGTGCTTATTCCCCTGTAATTGGGTGAGAGACATAAGGGGTTTTTTATGGCTCCATAAAAAAGCTGTCAAGATAGTATATATATATTTTCCTTTTAAACAAGATCATCTTAATAGAGTCCAACCTATCCTACCATGAGAGAAACAGTGGATTTCATTGAGAAGTAAAGGTAGATACATTTGAACGGAGAGTGTTAGAATTAAGAGATACAGAATATTTTAATGAGGTAGTAAACAAGAGACCCAAATATTAAATCTTTACTGGATTCATGTTTAAATCGCAATTTATTAAGTGGAAGAATCTCGCAATTGTCTAAATTAAATTTATAACCTGAAAGGAAGGCAAAAGTGGAAACAGTATCTAACAATGGTTGTGGGTAGGAACCAGGAGAGGACATAAATAAAAGAATATCATCTTAAAACCACGGATAGTGTTGTTTTATCAGATTTTAGGTAAGAAGGGTTTGGGTGCAAGAATAAAAGAGGTGGTTGGGGGCATCCTAGTCCTACTCCTCTGTATAAAGGGAAAGAAGAGGTTAGGCCGTTAACATAAATTTATGCTTTAGGGGATGAATATAGAAGACAAACAAGTTTAATGAAATTTTGCCCAAAACCAAACCAAGAGTAGAAAAAATAAAACTCCAATGCATTTGATCAAATGCTTTCTCTGCATCTAAGAAAATATCAGTTAAAGATTGTTGATATGTTTTGGATTTGCTCAAAATGTCAAAGAAGAGTCTAGTATTATCGGAGAGATGTCTAACTTTAACAAATCCAGATTGTTCTTTGCCAATTAAATTTGGAAAGAGAGGATCCAGACATAAGGCAAGAATCTTAGCGAAACGTTTGTAGTCTGAATTGATAAGGGAAATTGGTCTATAATTTTTACATGACTTAGGGCCTTTATTTTCTTTAGGAATAAAGAATATTAAGGGTTGTATGTTGGAACAATGAGTTCCTCAACAATGACTCCCTAAACAACGCGGTATCTAGTCCGACCGCGTCTCAACCACAATTTTTTTTACCATGCATTCCTTTACCAGGAATTTTCATAGTAAAGGAATGCATGGTAAACCCACCACCTAAAAACTAAACCGAACCCCTCCCACCCCCTAAAAACTTACACGAACCCCCAACCTCTTAGTATCTACCCTGAACCCCTCCTACCCCCTAAAAATGAACAAGAACCCACTCCCACCCCTAAAAACTAACTCAAACCCTCCCACCCCCTTAAAGCTAACTCGAACCCCCATCCCCTAAAAACTAACCAGAACCCCCACCCCCTAAAAACTAACACAAACCCCCATCTCCATGAACCTCTCCCACCCCCCCAAAAAAACTAACCCACTCTCACCCCCTTAAAACCAACTCGAGCACCCCACCCCCTAAAAACTAACTCGAACCCCCTAACTCGAACCCCCCACCCCCTAAAAAATAACATGAACTCCCCACCCCCTAAACCCCTCCCACCCCAAAAAACTAACACAAACTTTCCCCTCCACCCCGAACCCCTCTTACCTGTTCCTGTCTGACACTCCTCTGAACTTCACCCTGCACGAACACTAGACCGACTTAGCCTTAACAACGCACATGCGTGGTTAAGGCTAAGTCGCTGTTCGTGCAAGTCGTTGTTCAGCTTGCGTGACTCCGGAACTCGTTGTAGTTGAGGATGTATTTCAATATTAAGGCATCCCTAAAGGTACCAGTTGTGGATTTGGAAGTTGTAAATAAAATAACCAGTTGGGGTAATTTGGGAGGAGTGTTTTAGAAAAATGGAGATAAAATTCGATAGGAAAGCTGTCAGGTCCAGGGGCTTTGCCTTTTGTAAAGGAAGTGACTGCAGTACAGATATCTTGAAGTGAAATGTCCCTGTCAAGAGAAGAAAAATCTGTGGTTAAATCGAATTCTTTACGCACGGAAGAGAGGTATAAATTGATATCAGTTTTGTAAAGGATCATTTTCTGGTGCATAAAGAGTATGATAGTAGTTATCACGTAAAATAGTTTCTATTTTGATATATTCTTTTTTTTCTTAAGAGTAGTTTGCTAGAAATTTGCCTGCCTTATTTTGCCCTCCATAGTATTTAGCACTTTTTTTTTTAGAGAGAGATAAGATACTTTTATTTGATTTGTTAAAATCATAAAAGGGTGGAACATACCACCATGAAATAAACCAAATCCTACAGGGTGAAACGTGCCACCATGAGGAAAGCAACAATACACAAATGTACGTAATAAAAGAATAAAAACAATAAGACAATATTAAAAAAAGGAGTGGCCCTCACGTAGTACCTATGAACAGCTATTATAGCAAAATATATTGACTATACTACTTATGTGATAGGTGTAATGTAAACATTGGTTTGCTTGATTTAAGAAGATAAGAGGCAGCATCTTCTGTTGAAAGTTTATTATATGAGGTTGCTTTCTTTTTACTGGAGATATAAGATATAATAAAGTCTCTAGAAGCAGCTTTAAAGTCATCCCAAATGATCTGAAAAGATATATCTGGGGAATCATTCAAGGTAAAAAATTAAGTTATAAAAGTGTCAAAGCATTATGTAAATGTGTTATCTAGTAAAAGAGAAGTATTAAAGCGTCAGCATCTCATCTATGGAGGAACAGGGAGAAGATCTAGATCCAATGTTACTGGGGCATGATCCGAAATTAAAATGGTACCTATATCAGCTCACAAGATTTGTTGAGATAAAGCTTTAGATAAAGCTTTAGAAACAAAAATGTGATCAATGTTGGACTAAGAGGAGTGCACAGGTGAAAAGAATGTGTGCTCTTGTAAACAGGGTGTACAAATTCTCCGCGAGTCAATGAGAGATCTTTGTTTGATTGCTGCTGTGAATTGTTTGTGAATGGAGGAGGGAACAAAAGAAGATTGGTAAGAATTGTCTAAAAACGGATCTATTACAAGATTGCAATCACCACCAAAAATGAAACAGTCATCAGTGATAGACATTAGCTTATGTGTAATGATGGACAAAAATTATCGTAATGAGTTGGGGTTAATATATATTGCAAATAGTTTGTGGTATCTTATACACTTTTAATTTTAATAGAGGCAAACGGCCTTCCAGATCTCATTCTAATGATATTTACGCAACATCTAAAGTTTTCTTACAAAGAATTACAACACCATTACGTTTCCCAGATGCTGGTGATGTAAATGGATGGTCTAACAATTTATGTACAAGTTACTTGCCTTCCACTTCAACAATATGCATTCTCTGTATTAAAGCAATGTCAGTATTTGATTTTGCTAAATGAGTAAGCATCCTTTGTTGTTTAATTTGCAAGCTCAACCCTTTGGCAGTCCATGTAATAACATGCATAGTCATGGATAATAAACTGGAGTGTAGCTAGCATGCTCTACATATAGATAGTTACAGGAGAATTTTGCACTTATATAACAATAAAATTGTGTCCCTGAAACTTTTACAAGGAAGATTGAGGATATAGAAAGCAATATGAAAGTTGAAAAACAGACAAACAGCATAAAATGAGCTAAAAAAGAAGAGAAAACAAAATGTGAATAGCAATACAAGAAAGAAAAGAGAAACAGGAGTAGTAGGAAAATAGAATGGGAAAGAATGAAGAAAAGGCTACTATAAAAGGAACAAAATAAGACAAAAAACATACCAAATGGCAAGACAAATGGATGTGGGTGGTACAACCACATTGGAAAAGATGACACAACCGGGATCAAAAGGCAGCCAGTAGTGTGATTTGGACCACTTATATGAAGGTATATATAGATAAAATATATAAGAACCATGAGACACAGGAAAGGGAATTGTCTATAGATTTGAAGATAAAGAAATATATTATGGATTCATGTGGAACATACAGGAAAAATACATGAAAAACATGAAATCATATGTTGAGTTAATAAGGGTATAATGACACAACATACATATTTTAAGACAAGGGTGTGTGTAAAATACGACATTCAAGTATATGAACTTGTAGAGGTATCCATTGTTTCAACTTCACAATTGTCAATAAATTTCTGCAACATGGATGGGTCCTCATACATTGTCCTTTTGTTCTTGTAAGGCACTTTAAGAGGCATGGGTGAAGAGACCAAATCTGGCACCAAGGAAGTGCAATGCATTATGAATGCCAAGAAATCTCTTCCTTCTAACTGCTGTAGGTATGGCTAGAACCTGAGTGAAAAATAGTGAACTTCCAGATCAATTAATACAACCTTTGTTTTTAGCAGTTTTATTTATTGTGAGGAGGTCTTGATATTCTAAAAAGAAGATGGTGATACCTCAAGGTTTCTGAGATGATGAGGCATGCTGGGAGCGATGACCAAACCTGTGGCTCATTGTATATTTAGATGGGTGGATTCAGGCATATCAAGGATTTTAGGTAGGAACATCTGAAAAAATGAAATAGGTTGAGAACCTTCCGTATCCTCAGCAAGATCGTTAATGCAAAGATTGTTACGGGGATTTCGATTTCCCAAATCCTCAGTCATCTTTTTCAGATATGCTACCTCTGTAACCTTTGGAATTGTTTAACATCTTGAGCGGTGTCTTGCATATCGTTTATTTGTTTTTCCATTTTAGTAACTCTAAGTTACATCAGAGACTACTTGTCATTAAGTTGTTGAAGCTTTTTATTTGTCTCTTCCATGTAAGGTTTCATGGCATGTGTTTCCTCCAGGATAAGATCCATAGGAATTGAAGAAATAGGTTTGACAGGGGATGGAGGGTCTTTCTTAGGTCTTTTATTAGTTGGTATAGGTGCTGTCGTTGGGCTTTTAGAGAACTGTTTAGAGTAGTTTGTGGCAGTAAAGGAGAAGCATGACGGAAGAGGTTCCTGAGATAGAACATTAACATTTTAGAATGGAAAAAGAGTTCTTAGTATCAATTGAGTATTGAGAATTGAACATAACAGGCATGCTTAGCTTGACATTCCTGGTTTTCCCCATACAGCAAACAGTTACTGAGGTGAAAAAGTAAGTATAAAATGTATCTGAAAGTGTAATATCTTCACTATGGGATAATACAGTCTCTCAAAGCAGTTATGTAGAAAATATGAGGAAATAAGCATTCTAGATATTGGTGACAAAGTGTACTCCCAAAAGGCTCCAAAGATCAAAACAGTGTTAATGCACAGTAAGCATCAATCAATCAATCAGGGAATTTTGAAGCGTGCTACTCACCCATGAGGGTCTCAAGGCACTGGGGGAGGGAAGCCTGCAGCTCTGAGTCAGCCGAAATGCCAGGTCTTGAGGCTCTTCCTGAAGTTGTGCAGAGTAGGGGAGCGTCTGATGTTGACTGGGAGCATGTTTCAGGCCTTTGCCATGACATAGAAGAAGGCTCTTCCACCCACTCTGGTTTTGTGGATGCGCGGGGTTTCTGCTAGGGCGAGGTCGGCGGACCGGAGGTTTCTTTTGGGTGCATGGAAGGAGACTCTTTCATTAAGGTATTTGGGTCTGGTGTTGCGGAGAGATTTGTAGGTGTGGGTGAGTAGCTTGAAGGTCACTCTCTTCTCGAAGGGGAGCCAGTGGAGGTCTCACAGGTGTTGAGTGATGTGCTCATGTCGTGGGATGCTGAGGACGAGTGTGGCCGCAGTGTTCTGGATGGTCTGGCGTTTGCGTAGCAGGGATTTGTTGATTCTGGCATAGAGGGTGTTTCCGCAGTCCAGTCTGCTTGTTATGAATGCGTGGGTGACAATCTTTCTGGCTTCGGGGGATACAATTGAAGGTCTTGCGAAGGATGTGGAGGGTGTTGAGGCAGGTGGAGGTGACGGCGTTGATCTGGTGGGTCATGGTGAAGGAGGAGTCAAATATGATGCCGTGGTTCCGGGCGTTGTCTGTGGGGGTGGGCGGATTGCTGAGGGCGGTGGGCCACCAGGTGATGTGCCAAGCTGAGGGGGTGGGTCTGAGGATGAAGACTTCTGACTTCTCCGAGTTGAGCATCAAACAGCTCCTGCTCATCCAAGCTGCCACGTCTTTCATTCTTTCCTGGAAGCTGAGTCTGGGGACTTCAGGATCCTTCGTGATGGAGAGGATGAGCTGGGTGTCGTTGGCGTAGGATACTATGCTGAGTCCATTCTGTCTGACGATGGCGGCGAGGGAGGCCATGTAGCTGTTAAAGAGCGTGGGACTGAGCGCTGATCCTTGGGGTACTCCGCAGTTGATCCCTGTGAGTTCGGAGAGGAACGGTGGGAGTCTGATCCTTTGGGTTCTGCTGGTGAGGAAGGAGCGGAGCCAGTCGAGGGCGGTTCCTTGTATGCTGGCGTTGTGAAGTCTGGCTGCGAGAGTGCGGTAGGAGACTGTGTGGAAAGCTACAGGGAGGTCTAGTAAGATGAGGACCGCGGTGTGGCCTTGGTCGAGGAGTGTGCGGATGTTGTCTGTGGCGGTGAGGAGGGAGGTCTTGGTGCTGTGGTTGCTGCAGAATCTGGATTTAGAAGCGTCGAGGATGGCGTTCTCTTCGATGAAGTTTGTCAGCTGGGCGTTGACGATCTTTTTGGTGACTTTAGCCGAGAAGGGAAGGAGAGAGATGGGTCGTTAGTTTTTTAGGTCTGTTGGGTCTGTAGATGGTTTTTTGAGGGGGGGCTTAACTTCTGCACGTTTCCAGTCGTTGAGGAAAGTGCTGGATTCGAAGGTGGCATTGATGGTGCTTTGTAGCTCGGGCGCTATGGCGACGCCAGCTCTGTGGAAGATTTGTGGTGGACAGGGGTCTGTGGGGACTCCTGAGTGGGTGTTCGTCATGGTCGTGGTGGTATCTTTGGTGTTGACCGGGGTCCAGGCGGTGATGGTGGGCTGGCTGTCGTCGCTGGAGGAGAGGTTGGTTTCTGCAGTCTGTTTGCTGAAGTTGTCATAGAGGGCCTTGATTTTCAGGTGGAAGTAGGAGCAGAGCTTGTTCAGAGGTCCTGGGAGGGTGTGACATCCGTATGAGCCATGCATTCCAAAATGACGAAGTGCGATGCAAATACAGCCAATAATTACCTCATGAGGGGATTAGAAAATGTCAGACGTGACCGGGTTGTTGACGACACACAACTGTTCAGATCGACAAATCCGGCAAATATTGGGGTAAAATGTCACCTGTATATATTAATGTGTTCAGCAATGTTTATGTTTGAAAAAGCAGTTTGGTGGCTGGAAAGCTGGTACGAGGTCAAAATCTGTAGCGGGGGGCCATCTTCCACAGGGCCATCTTCAACGGGCGCCAAGTCACGCCCCCCAATGTACTATAGTCTGTCACTGCTTTTTAAATTACGCAACATTTTTAAAAGCCTGCTTTATTCTGAATGATTAGTGCTACCCATTCCACAGTTTTCTGAGTTGTCTCTTTTCTGTTTGGTGAGCAAAAAAAAGATGGATTTAGGCCCAGATCTCTTTACTGGGGTGAATGTATGACATTGTTCTGCCTTCTGTCCATCAACTGTTGTTTTTGCATTTGTCACCCCGAGTGGGAATGGTATGCCCAGACGTGGGTCCCGTGCTCTCCATGCCACTGGAATCAAGCTATCCTGGCTGAAGAGGGGTGAAACCCTGAAACCGGTCCTAGGATACTTGTTTCCAGTCCAGGGAGGACCTGGCTTGGCAGTTTGGGCTGGACTGTACCCATGAGGCACAGGGTCAAGACTGATTTGCATATGGCTGGGTTCAAACTGGAACGGCATGGTGAGCAAAAAAACAATGGATTAGGCCCAGATCTCTGTAATGGGGTGAATGTATGACATTGTTCTGCATTCTGTCCATCAATTTTTGTTTTTGCATTTGTCACCCCGAGTGGGAAGAGTATGCCCAGACATGGGTCCCGTGCTCTCCATGCCACTGGAATCAAGCTATCCTGGCTGAAGAGGGGTGAAACCCCGAAACCGGTCCTAGGATGCTTGTTTCCAGTCCAGGGAGGACCTGGCATGGCAGTTTCGGCTGGACTGTACCCATGAGGCACAGGGTCAAGACTGATTTGCATATGGCTGGGTTCAAACTGGAACGGCATGGTGAGCAAAAAAAACTATGGATTTAGGCCCAGATCTCTGTATTGGGGTGAATGTATGACATTGTTCTGCATTCTGTCCATCAACTGTTGTTTTTGCATTTGTCACCCCGAGTGGGAAGGGTATGCCCAGACATGGGTCCTATGCTCTCCATGCCACTGGAATCAAGCTATCCTGACTGAAGAGGGGTGAAACCCCGAAACCGGTCCTAGGATGCTTGTTTCCAGTCCATAGAGGACCTGGCTTGGCAGTTTGGGCTAGTACCCATGAGGCACAGGGTCAAGACTGATTTGCATATGGCTGGGTTCAAACTGGAATGGCATGGTGTGCTAAAAAACGATGGATTTAGGCCTGGGGTGAATGTATGACATTGTTCTGCATTCTGTCCATCAACTGTTGTTTTTCCTTTTTTCAGGCTTATGTATTCAGCATTATTACTCTCCTATACTAATTTTTAGAATCAGCCTCAAAGCTGTTTGGAGCTTGAGTATTAAAAACTCCTCTTGTCAAAAAAATTCGTAAATTCACATATGCAAGTGGAAGTGACTTCTGTTTTAATGCATGAACCTTACTGATGTGTGTGATCCCAGCCATTGTTTTGAGTCTCAAATGTGTCCACTTAAATACCACAGTCTCCCGTCTGACTTAAAATGGCCAGTGAACAATTTCGCAATACTTCTCAGAAACCAAGCAGAAGTCATCAAATGAATCAACATTCTAAAATGCCTATTGTTGCATAGTGTTAGTGACAAAGGACTGGGTGAAGAGAACTGCCTTTTCTCTGCAGTGGATGGCACCTTTAATCCTGGTTTGGATGCTGTGATTGGTGATCTTAAGTTGCAGAGAGAGGTGGATTAATCACTCTTAGCGCTCTGCTGCAATTTGGCTAGGTTTGTGCTGTAGAAATACCACATATTTAGAAATACCAAATACATACTCTCACTTCGACTTCTCATCCTAAAACAGTTGCTTGGATTGTAATGATCCTCTTTCCCAAAGGTTTGACCAAGAGGTGAGCAAAAAACAACCACATACCTAGAATGATGAATGCTAGCCCATTGTGCATAATAACATTAGAATTGGTGACTTTTCGTGCTACACCCATCCTGTGGCAGTCAACAAATGCTGCTTGAGATATTGAATCAGGCACTAGTGTAGTACCTTTACTATAGCCTTATAGCCTGCCGTAGCGGGCTATACTGGCTATTAAAGGCCCGCTGCAGCGTTAAAGGCCCGAGCCAAAGGCGAGGGACTATTACAAAGCAGCGGGACTTTAATAGCTGGTATAGCCCTGCTACGAAGGGCTATAAGGCTATTAGAACATCCTGCCACTAGAGGGCAGAATGTACTAACAAATTAAACAAAGGCTTGAAATCCCGTCAGGCTTCCTGAAGCCTTTGTTCACAGCCACAAAGAAACATTGGAATTTTGGCGCTCCGGGCTTATACCCGCCTTTATAAGCCCGGAGCACTCCATTGTTTTCAATGGAGCTTCCAACATTCCAATGTTCTAATAAAGTGCAGCTGTCAGCCTGTGGAAGCAAGTCGGTTTTGACATAGGATCGGCAATATTATTTCTCATATTTCGTAATGTTTGAATGGCCATCCGGTAGGAGCATTCTCAGCCAAAAGGGATACCCGTGTTGAATCTAACATTTGGATATTAAACGTGGAAGCCCCTCTTCCAAAAGCAAGCAGTCTACCCAAAGACTTGAAAATATAGATTGCCACCCTCTCCTTACAAAATTGCATCTTTATTATTAAAGGCTTGTCATTGTTTAAGTATACATTTGTCTGTTTCTGTCTTCCTCAAAGACTTACTGTCTGGAATTCCATTTGACAACATTTTTGAAACTTCAGTTACCTGAGAAGTGACTGCTTGATGAAGGAGAACACAGATTTATTTCATCAATCCTCAGTCACTGTGCAGCAACTGTCCCAATTGATGCATTACCGCAAATTGATGAAATAAACGTGTGTCCCAAAAGTTAGATCGTATAAAATTCTAGAGTTGGGCGAGCCACTGAAAGCTGGAGCGAGACACGAGCCTGAACCCTAGCTATGGCTCAGCTTCAGGTTCTGTTGGAACCTCGAACTCATAACAAGCCGAGCCTTCACGTGCTAATATTACTCTACCCAGTATGTGCCATTACGGCCAGAGCTGCTGACTTTGGCACTTGAAAACCAGGTGTGAGTCACAGCATCCTGTGGTGTTGAACAAATCCCTTCATCTCCCTATGCCTATGAAAAATGAATGTGACCTTATGTAATAATACTGGTGCTCGTGTTCAGCAGCTCCAATACCGCCAAGTTCGCTTTATATAAAAAACGGCAGAAAAATGCACAAAGTTGTAAAAACAAAGCGTTAACATACAAAATGAAAAGATACATAGATACTGATTCAGTTGCTCATTTGCATAAAGTGAAACTAGAAAGCCTGGATACATTTTGGCTTCACTGCTTAAATTGTGGGATCTTAGGAAAATATTTCATTTCACCACCACTGCTTTTCTTCATTATCCCATATGAAAGCACTTTCAAGGATGTGAGTTCAGAATTCTAGTTATACAAATACCTTTTGTATGTAATAGACTACTATTTTGCTCTGTAATAATCTGGGACAAGTGCAGGGTTTACTAGACAGCTGTATTGCGTCTTAGTTCACTAATTATTTATGGTTAAGAATTATTACTTTTAATAAGCACTTCGCACTGCTATAATGTGACTTATTAATGTCGAAGCTTCCACATGTTAAAGAAATACATTCTGTTAAATTTTGGAGATACTTTATGATATTTTATGTGATGTTGGTTGTATGCTTTACACAGCAAACATTTTAGGGTTTAACTCATGTAGGGGCTTTAAGAGCTGAGCCAGACCCTTGGCCCGGCATTTTCTGTTAATTTGTTGGCTCGTCCTCTTCTACAAATATAACATTCCAGTCCAACCCACTAAGCAGTGAGGTGCAAGCATTCTAGTAGCAGCAAAGCTAAGAGGAAGAGACCACAGGGAATGGGCAAAAAGGGAAGTGTTAGAAATTAGGTCTCCAAAAATGCCAATTAGCACAAGACAAACATTTTGCCAATCAGGTGGAATAGGTTCAAACTGGTCTAAGTATAGAGTTGTGTAGTGAACACTGAGTTACTATAAAGTATTACACAAACACAAGTCCTACCCTCACCGCTGATCACCAATGTTAAAAATCGGCCTCTATTTGGCAGAGGATTGCACTCTAAGTAGGGACCACCACTCTTGTCAGGGTAAGTCAGGTACAAACCCTAAATTAACCTGTGTGCACCTTCTGGTAGCTTGACATAGAGCAGTCTGGCTTAACTTATATGGCAACGTGTAAAGTATTTGTGTAACATTTAAATGACAGTAACTCAATGACAGCACCACAAACAAACTCCACACAGGTTTAGAAACATAGAGTATATTTAGCTGAGTAAAACAATACCAAAAGGATAAAAAATCCATCAGTAGAATTCGAGATATACATTTTTAAAGAATACATCAAAAAACAGTGCTTAGAAGTCAATAGCACCAAATGTTACTTGTGGTCGCACTAGACCAGGGTAAATCTGAAAAGTCAAGCTGATCGCAATGGAGTGCGGATTGGAAACAGTTCCAAACAGGTTCTGCTGAAGTTTTACCATCTCATGTTGAGCCAAGAGTCCTGTTCGCTGGGAAAAGGTTAGCTGGGAGCACAGTGAGCTTCACTCGCTGTGGTCTGCAGTGTGCAAAGGACTGCCGGGTGTCGTGGACAGACAGGTGGGGGGATTGAGGACGTGGACGGTGATTCTGCTGCATGAAGAGACAAAGTGGTGCCCGCTCGCTCTGATCCTTCATGTGAAAGACGCAGTTCCGGAGCGAACGGATGCGTTCACGACCCTGAAGAGCCAACATCATGATTTTAAGGGCCCAGGAGCTGTAGATGATGAAAGCAGCTGCAGAGCCCACTTCTGTGGTCTAGAGCTTGGAGGGGCACCTCAGGCAAGGGAAGGACTCACAGAAGGCAGAGACCACCAGCTCCAGCAGAATTGTAGGAAGTCTTTTGTGTCCCTGAGACTTCAGAAAACAGAAGGCAAGTCAGCAAGCCCTTCGAGTCACTCTGGGTTCAGTCCTTGGCCTCAACAGGGTAGAGATCAGCAGGCATCAGGGCAGCTTAGCAAAGCAGAGAAGCAGTTCCTCAGAGCAGTCAGTCACATCAATCCTTCAGCACAGCAACCTTTTTCTCCAGCATCGTTATTCCCAGGTCCAGTAGTGTACTGATTTGATAGGGCCAGAGCCCACTTATACCCAAAAGTGCCTTTGATGTAGGGATAACTTCAAAGGAACTCTCTGAAGTGCACAAGGATCCCTTTCAGCCCCACCCTGGCTCCAGACTACCAGTAGGGGGAAAATCACCCTTTGTTTGAGGGCAGGACACAATCTATTCACATGCTGGTGTGAACCACCTCTCCCCCTTCCTGCCCAGGAAGGTTATCAGTATGCAGATGAATCTCCTGTCACACCCAGTGCTTCCTGTGTTGTGGCTGTCTAGAGGGAATGCACAAAGTGTAGCTGACACCTAACCCAGGCGTGTATTATAGACAGGCTGCAGGCACACTGATCAAAGTTAAGAACAGAGAAAGGTCCGCTTTATAAAAGTGGCATTTCTAAAATGGTATGGTAAAGTCCAACTTTACCATTAAAAAGGATTTATTATCACCATTCCAAAGATATTAAGCATGAAGTAGCTACTCCTTTCCAATCAGGAGTTACAGTTTAAAAGATGTTGTAATTACTCTCCAATGCTGGTCTATGCAAGGAGTAATCCTCACAGCAGTTAAAACCCAATTTAGCTGTTTGTCAATGCCAGGACATGTAAAACTTACAAGTACATTTCCTGCCTTTTAGTTACAGAGCACCCTGCTCTTAGGGTCACTGAGGGCCTACCTTAAGGATGACTTATTTGTAATAAAAGGGGCGCTTAAGGCTTGGCAAGTGGTTTAAAATGCCAAGTCGAAGTGGCAGTGAACTGCACACTCAGGACCTGCCATGGCAGGCCTGAGACAGGTTTGAAAGGCTACTTGTGTGGGTAGCACAATCAGTGCTGCAGGCCTCGTAGTAGCATTTAGATTGCAGGCCCTGAGTACATGGTATACCACTTTATAGGGGACTTACAGGAAAACTAAATATGCCAATCAGGTATACACCAATGTCACGTGTTTAAGGGAGAAGCTTGTGCACTTTAGCACTGGTTAGCAGTGGTAGAGTGTTCAGAGTCCGATGGCCAACATAAATATACAGGAAAAACTGGAAGGAAGCAGGAAAAAGGTTGGGGGAAGACCACCCTAAGGATGACAGGTCCAACAGGAAGGAAATAGGAAGGACCAATGGAAACAGAAGAGAGGGCATATAGCATTAATATGAGGGAAATGCGTGTGTGCACCCACACTTGTGTCTGTGCATGTGACTTCCATGATTTCCCTGCTTTTGGAGTCCCTGAGAATGTAATTAAAATTAAAATAATTCATACGTTTTGGTCCAAGTAGGTCCTTTTGGTTAATTTGTCTTAGTAACAACTGTTGTCATCAGTCTGGGTTCTTCGTTCATAATGGCATACAGAAATGCAGCAAGTAATAGTTTAAATCAGGACTGCTATCTAACCTTCTTTATGTTTGTGGAAATGAGCCTTTTTAGAGGCCCACCGGTGCAGGGGTTTACTCTTATCTGTCCACTGGTTCTTAAACCAACAATGAAGAGATTGGCACGGAAGCTGTAATATCAAAGTAATAGATTTATTAACCACTCATGAGTAGGACTACCTCAATACAGTACCCTCAGGCCACTGTTGGAGGTAGTCCATAGAATACAGAGGCCATGGGCTTTATATATACATTTGTTGCAGAGTCAGCATGGAGACTCAAAGGAGAGGTACTGGCACATACAAGAATAGTTATTGACTAACATGGGCATACAAAAATTGCTTGGTCAACAGAGTGGGAGGTGAGACATTTCTGCTTACATCAGTTAAAACAGCCTGACAGTTACAGTGTAAGACAGGTGCATTCTAGCAGCTACAGGCCTTTCTGAGCATGCGCAGTGCTCTGGCTCAGTACTGAAAGAGTTAACTATAGTTGATGACTCAAACAGAATAAAAAAGCAGGCAACAGTGAAGACGGAAGAAGCACATGGCTAACACATAGCTAACTAAAATGGATGCCACAAACAAAATGGCTTCAGCTTATGCTAACGGTAATTTCTGCGATTTCCACATGTTGAGTGCTCACTTTTATCCACGCGCAATGTTTTAAAATCTGTATGTATCATGTTCTGTCATGTCTGCAGACTAGGAAGGCGCTCGATGCTAATAACCCTGGGCGTAGTTTGCGTAATAGCACTACGCGTAGCTATGTGAAGTGCACTTCGCACTACGTGAGATACGTGTAGCGCTACGCGAACTGCGTAGTACGCTGTTCGCGATGATTGAACAGTGCCGGATGCTTGTCCGCACTGTGCAATCATTGCAAACGGCTCGAGTAGATTTTTACTTGAGCGGCAGCTTTCTCAACGCAGACTGGTAGTTTCTCATCACGAGCGGTCGCGAGCATAAGCGACCACTTGCAATGAGAAACCTGACCTCCCCACATTGAGAATCTCGTCAGGAGGTTTATTTTGCTCGCTCACGGTCGCCAACTTGACGTTGAGGACCGCGAGCGAGCAAAAAATGCCAACTACGCTATGCTACGCGATTTTGCACTGTGCTACGTGCAATTTGTGTAGCGCAAAGTAGCACAAACTACGCAAACTTCGCGAGCGTAGCGTAGTTGTCCGCCCAGGGTTAGACGCTAACAGAGCCCTTTACACTTGAGACTGTGAAGAATTGAGAAGTATCTGCACCAGTGCTTAATTTGAGCCTGTGGTTTCTGGTGGTTGGCACCGGCACTTAATTGTCAACACCTGCGCTTGTGACAGTCTGCCACTGGTGTCTGTGTCTGAGATGACCACAACAACAGTCAATTATTAATTCAATATACATTAAAAATGACCATTTCCTGCCACCCAAGCCATTCTTATAGCTTTGGGGGCCTGGAATATTCCGAAGTGTCACACTTCTAGGAGTGTGATGGTTTTTAGTTGTGTTTGTACTGTCATTGGCAGCACTGGCAGGGACAATGGGTGGTGCAAGCTGCAGTGGCCTCCTGACGTGAGCCCTGGCACTTATTTTTTTACAAATTAAGCACCGATCTGCACACTTTTAAAGAGGTTATTCAAGGGGACATAAGCGGATATTCCGGTGGAATTGCATCAGATATATGTTTTCCATAGTAAATATACGTAAGGTCAGGGAAATATTGTAGATATGTTAGATAATCAATTAATTACTTCATCCATTTTTAGCCTCGAATAAGACATTATTTACTGCATGGTTGAGACCCACGAGCTAGTGTAACTGGTGCAAAAATGACATTTATGCCTGCTTGTTCATCAGCGTGCAGTAGGAGTTGAATATGCATTGTCTGCACGAACATTAATGACCAACGTTCAAATCTGGTTTTAATTCCCTGTGCACAGTATACACAAAATAGACGCAATTTCCGTTTGTGCGTGTTGTTCTTCATTTGTTTTTCACATAGTATCAACAGGATGCCATTCCAAGCCAAAGACCAGAACATATCTAAGTAGTGTCAATTATGCAGAACCCTCCATAAACAGTAATGTTAATATTTTAGCAATATCTGGCTATGTTGGTGCAAGCCCAGTGTTGTGAAAATGATCTTGCATTTTCCTAAGTAATTTCAAAATAAAATTCAAGATTAAACAAAATACATAATAGGTCCAAATACCTAATAATAACTACTGAAACCACAACGATTTACCAAAAAGAAAACGTAGAACCGGACCTTCTCGGGAATGGCTCCTAGGATTTGAAATGCTTTGCCTACAGAAACAAGACTGAACCCTTCCACTGCCTACTTCAAAAAGAAGTGAAAGCGATTCTCATGGCGAAACTCACTTGAATTATGTACTTTCCACTGTAATATAAGTATTAGCCTTTTATTAATGATCCCCTATTATCGGAATCACATATATTACTATTTTTTCTATGCATGCACATGTGTCCAACATCTTCCTTGTAAAGCACTCTGATACCGGCAAGGGTCTTGTTCACACTATATAAAACGTTCAAATAAATAAATAAATACAATTAAAGAAAATAATAAAAACTGCAATGGTTAAGCGTTTAAGGAGGTAACGTGTGTTGTGATTAATAATCTGACTTCTGGGAAAGTATTGATGTTTGAAATATTCTCTTGTCAAACCAATAACTTCGGTGATTAAATAATCATAAACACACCTGCTTAAGACGAGGGTGTGAGTTCGAATTGACCTGCACGGCTAGGACACGATCTGAATCTTGCAGCAGGTCACATTGAATATTGAATGACATAAGTGCAAGGGCCACAGATAACTTCCTGAGATAGCATCCGAAATTAGCTGTTCAGGGATTCATGATTCATTTAGTACACTTTAGTATTTCCCATGAACCCAGTTAGACTCTCCCCAGTTCTGCTGCTTGCTCTCTCATTAGTCGGTGTTTCTATTTTTACATGCACCTGTCGGCTCTCTTTCTTTGCATTCTCTTTTCCACCCTGTTTTTTAAAGACTGTAGCACATATCTGCTCTGTGTGAACAATCACTCCCTAAGAGGGAACGGGAAATATTTACACTATGGCAGGTGTGCCCCACCCCCATTCATTACCTAAAGAAAGATATCCCACCAGAGTCAGTTACATCAGCTTTCCTTTTTAATCAGGTGCAAATATGTGTGTACTAATGAGGGATTACAATCACTTTCGAAAATGCAAATTTGGAAGCATCTCTATAGCAACAGGTGTATCGTTCAGTTCTGCAAGGGAGAAGCTTCACACATTATTATCTGCGGAATATTATCCACGCCTTCAGCTGCAGAAGAGACTTTGGGCTTTAAAATATTCATACAATAGTGAATTTGGAGAATGCATGACAAGGCCCCGTTGCAGTTGGCTAGTGTTAGAAATGGGATTTCTGGTTGGCTATGGCTTGCGCCAAAGCAGGCAGAAACCACCACTCTAGTCAGGGCAAGGAAGTGACACGCCAAAGATAACCCCTGCTCACCCCCTTGGTAGCTTGGCACGAGCAGTCAGGCTTATCCCGGAGGCAATGTTTAAAGCGTTTGCGCACGCACACAGCAACAACACCCCAGGCACACCACAAAAGGAACTCCACACAAGGTTATATATAAAAATAGCCTTTGTATTATAATAAACACATTAGATCATAATCACATAATAAACACTGTGCCAACTGGCACTGGGCAGTATCTACAGGGGATTATAGACACCTGACAGGGCCAGTTGGGCCACTGTCAGAACAATCACAAATCGCCAATTGTAAATGTAGCACAAATAATAAATGTAGAGCACAACCAGTAACTACTGGTAAAAGTTAGGAACACACTATGCAATAATAATCACATTAGGCATGAAACATATTAGGCCTAAATAAACCCTTAGCATAACTATATTACGCACTTAGCATCACAAGCATAAATACATTAGGTCAGGGGTCTCCAACCTTTTCTATAGCGAGAGCTACTTCTGATCCGTGAAAATCATCGTGAGCTACTAAAGGCCGAGTAATGTGCAGATTATTTCCAAAGTCCCCCATACACCCAGCTTCACTAACTAGGGTTAAAGACATACTCATTTAGTGCCTGCAATGCACAATATGAAACCAGAGAGCTTATATTAGTCCCGGCTTTCCTCTTCAACGCATTGTGTGCGCCTGACCTCTGCAGTAACCCATAAGAAGACTACAATCATAAGAAACCATACAGACCTGCAGTGCTGTTCACGGCTGCCAGCGTACTAAAAACCATAAACTTCACATCTGCCTCTCACACCTCCTCATCCATCAAACTACTATGTTCCATAGCTCTGTAACTGCACCTCGGTGGTCATCAAGCACAACATGGAAACACTTACCACATAGAATCACAAAATAAAAATAACACCTTTCTAACCACACAGCCTTCCTACATGGATTATGTAGGTAAGTGCTTCAGTGCCCTACATAAGGGTAGTAAGCACATGACGATATAAATGCTGCAATACAATTATTTTATTACATAATGCCTCCATTTTCTAAATTCTCACATGCCGGGACCTTGAAATGCCTGAGTTCAGGGTGTGCGCTGTATAAAAATGCCCCCTGCCAGACTATGCATTTGCTCCATGTAATAATAACTTATGCCACATGTATGGTGCACATAAATTGCCACTTAGTTATTATTATTAGTATAGCATTGTGATCATGGACAGTGGGAGTCCATCATTTCATGTTCAAAAGCTATTACTTCTAATAATGCTTCTCAGTGCAGTGATATAATCTGATTTTCAAGTGAAATTCTCCTGCATGTAGGAGAAATAAACACGGTGATTTTTAAAAAGACTCCATCATATTTTTGTATGACTTTTGTGTCACTATTTGCATTATTTGCAAGCCTTTGCTCATTGAAGGTATGGGCCACAGATCCTTCACTTGGCCCATGCTCAGCTCTCCATGATATTTATTGGCCCCATTTACAACAGAAACACATGGCCTCTGCAGGGGTGAGCTACTTTTTTAAATGGTATCAATTACAAGTGAACTGTCAAGCCTTTTATATTCATTGTGTCATAAAATTAAAACTTCATTTAATTTTTTTCCCTTTATGTCATTAACTTAAGGCACCATTTTACATGGATTTTTTTAATTAAATAAAGTAACTCTTGGACTTGGAAGTTCTTCATGAGCACAAACTGGAGTCAGGAACCTAATTTTACATTTCTCCCATCATTTCATTAAAATTTAGTGAATAGACACGTAAAATGAGGGTCCTGGTTCCGGTTTGTGGCCAGTAATAATGTGCAAGGGACATTATTTCTTTAAAAATAAAAGATGCCTGTGAAATAGTGCTTAATTGTAATGATGAAATTAAAACAGTATTTCAAATGGATTTAAAAAAAATAATACTATATCAATTGTAAGCTTTCCATTGCATTATACACCCACAATTGCATTACAATACAAATCGCATTTTAAACCAGACAAAGCATAGCCATTATCCAAGGACTACTCCACACATGTGCGTCATGGCTATCAAAAGAGAAACTTCCCAATTACTCAACATAATGATGTAATCTTAGTCATCGCCACGTTTGGAAGGATGTCGAGCACAGACTGCTCCATCTATGACAGATTGTAGTAGCAGATGCGATTGCAGGTATGGAAAGATTTGTCTCCAAACACATTTAGAAATTGACAAACGATATTTAGTGATTTGAAACTAAAGTTGTTATTGATTAAATTAAATGCGCATCTATTCTACCCAGAAAAATGGTATCACATAATCCCACCTCAAGTGTTTTTTTAGGCATACCAGATCCCTGAGACTTGGAAACGGCTCGTGTTTCAGATGCCAGAAAAAGCAATGCACTGTCGCATTTGGAAAAAAAAGTTATCTTGTCCACAAACCTGATGCAGGTCCGGTTGTTCCTAATGTGGGAAGTGCTGCAGCTCCTGCGCTGCTGTATGCAGAGACAATTGTGCCTGCAAGGCTCACGTTCCCGCCTCAAAGTCAGGCAGGGTCACAGCACGATGCAGGCAGCATAAGGCAGGCCTTGTGGTTCTCGTGGCAGGCTGACACTGCTCATGCTGGCCGTACGTCAGCCACTTCACCCTCCCCCAGATAGGCTCCATTAGCCAGCAGGAGCAGCACGTTTCTATGACGGCGGACACAATTAAGAGGGCTGAAAAAGCCCAAAATACAAACAAAGCATTGTACACGCATTCAAATAAAATAAGTTATCTTGTCCACAAACCTGATGCAGGTCCAGTTGTTCCTAATATGGGAAGTGATGCAGCTCCTGCGCTGCTGTATGCAGAGACAATTGTGCCTGCAAGGCTCACGTTCCCGCCTCCTAGTCAGGCAGGGTCACAGCACGATGCAGGCAGCATAAGGCAGGCCTTGTGGTTCTCGTGGGGAGGCGGACACTGCTCATGCTGGGCCTGCATCAGCCACTTAACCCCGCCCCAGATAAGCTTCATTAGCCAGTAGGAGCAGCAGGTTCCTATGATGGAGGACACAATTAAGAGGGCTGAAAAAGCCTAAAATATAAACATCACAACGACGATAGGATACTAAATTGAAAGTCAGGTCGCGAGCTACTGACAGGGTGTCAGTGAGTTACCAGTAGCTCGCAATCGACTGGTTGGAGACCCATGCATTAGGTAATACCTGAAAGCATGAGCACCAGTCGATATAGGATATATAATCAATGGGGAACACTACCAGTGATTACTGGCAGACACTGAACTCAGTAGTAGAACCTGCAACATAGAACATATTATGCCATCAGCATCACATCAGGCGCAAACCACCTTATGCGCCACTTTAGAATTCTGCGCCCTATGTCCAGTAGAGTCAGGGCGTAAGCTGCCAAGGCAGCAAAAGTCGCAAAGTACAGGCCTAAACGTGCCAGCTGCCCACTACTTGCTGGGCAGCTGTGGAAATGAGCATGGGCACCAGCGTGCCCCCCTGAGCCCCCCCTCTGGGACCCTAACTGACAGACAAAATGCCCCAAAGTGTTGCAGCTGCCTGCGCTCTCGCAGGACAGCTAGAAGAATGCGCAAATACAGCCTGGCACTCCGGGTGCCTCCTGGGCCCCCACTGGGGCTTTTCAACACAATCTGCCCCCACGTTGCGTTGGTCCGCTACGGCGGCGCCACTTAGGGAAACTTGGCCCCAGCATTGGGGACGAACTATTCCTCACGTTGGAGTCCCGCTCTGGGGACGCGGAGAACAAAGGCCCCCAATGTTGCAGCTGTACATGGAAATAGGGGCCTGACATTACGGTGCCCTCTGGGACTCTGGGGTGTTTTAAATAAACTGCTCCAACGTTGGAGCGGCCCGCTACCAGATGGGGCTGCTCAGAAACTTAAGCACCGGCAGGGTGCCCATTTGGAAGCCCCTCCCTGGGGCTCTTAAAATGCATATGTCATACGTTGGAGCGGCCCGCAATGGCGGGTCCGCTCAGGGAACCAAGAGAACCGCAAGGTGCCTTGATCGGCATCCACGACACCCTGGCAATTCCGCCCCACTCACCAAAGCCGCTGGGGACTCTCCTCGTTTCCTGCAGCGGCTGCTCCGGGTCTTCCACTCCGGCACCGCGGGGCTCCCTCGCACCTCTGGGAGCCCCGCTTCGGCAGACACCACACGCAGGGCTCGCACCGCGGCTGCGGGAGCCCTGCCTTCACGACGCCTCTCAGTTCCCTGTGTCCTGGCCACCTCCAGCGCGGGGTGGGCTCCCACCTGGATTCCTCTTCCGCCTTGGGGGAAGCAGGCCACGTCTCCAACCAGGCACGGCCGCCTGACTTCCTCCGGGCCGATCCCGGCAGTACAATGGCGGTTCCTCTGCAACGAAGCGCGGGGTAGGCTCCCGCCTTCGGTCAAATCAACTACTATGGCAGCTCCTCTCCACCGAAGCGTGGGGTGGGCTCCCACCTTTGGTCAAACACAATGGCAGGGAGGGCACCCGCGACGAGACAGGCAACACTGCAGGGTGGGCACCCACTCTCAAGGCGCCGATGCGGGGTGGGCTTCCGCTCGGTTCCCCAGCACAAATCAGTAGCGACAACGCGGGGTGGGCTCCCGCTTGTCCCACGCCAAGTAGGGGACTCCCACACGGTGCAGCTTCGCGCTGCAGGCCCCCAGCAGTTCTCCTGGGGCAGAAACACAGCGCTTACAAGCCCAAAAGTCAAACGCTCCTAAAAATGAAAAATAAAGCGCTCAAAGGCGCTGCAGTCCAAAAGTCCTGGGTCAAAAAAATGGAGCGCTCCTCCCAATAAAAGGCAACGTTCAGGGGGCACAAGGCTGGGCTCAGGCAGGCCAGCACACAGGGCCCTCCAGCATGTAGGCAGTCCCTTGTGGTGGTTCCTCCGGGAGCCCAGCAGCAGCAGCCCCCAACGTCAGGACCAGCACAGCAGAAAACCCCATACAAGGGGTCACAGCCCCTTCTTATACACACATTTCCTTTGTCACAAACTGTAGGGCAAGGGGAGAACCAGGTACAACTGTTTCTGGAGCACTTTGTTTTGCTCAGCCCCTCTCCCTATTCACAGGACAGGCTAGGGACATCAGACGCACCACAGGAGGTGGAGCCAGCATTGTGTAGGGAATGCACAGTCCTATTCAGTTCCCAGGTGCAACTCCTCCCTTCCATCTACATGCAGATCTCTCCATTCACCACCGGGCAGACCCATCCTGGCTCCTGGAATTCCCCACACCATCCAGCGCCTGTCAAAGGCAACCCTAATTGGACTAACTGTTGCTGGATAGACACTGTGAAGCTTCTTATTCGGAATTGCTTGTAAAATAGTACTGTTTTACTATGTGCCGGGAAACTTAAACCCGCAATAAAGAAATTAATTTTAAAAAAAATACAATCCAGCACCTGTCAATCACAAGCCAGACATGCACTCCCCATCAGGCAGGCAGACACACAGCACACAGAAATGCCAACTTCTAAAAATGGCTCTTCTCCACCAGTCACAATAAATCTGCGCACACCATTGTGCAGCATTTATTCTCACGAGTTCGCACATACTAATCTTGACCCTGCACTCCTCTCACACCAGGAATTACCATGGACACACACATATCCCCCATGCATTCCTATGGGAGGGCAGGTCAACCTCACCACACGCACTCAGAGCGCACTCGCACTTCACACTGGGACACAGTGCTAAAGTGCCTAGGGGTCTCAAACCACTAACACTACATAGGGAAAAAGGCTAGGATAAATGCAAAAGGTTTAGGGGTGAACCTGCCAAAAGGGCCAAGTCCAACAGCTAGTTAACGGCATTGGGTAAAAACCAGGACCCTGTGTGTGCATGTAGGAATTTAGGGATAGTAATAGAAAGCAACGCTAGCTGCAAACCAAGAAAAGGATGTACAAGAGGGGTGGGTGATACAACAGCACATGGGGTGCCAATGCAGCTTGCTTCCCATGGGGGACTCACTCAGATGACATCCTTGTCGGTGAAGAAGTGATGTTTTAATTCTTGCAGACAAGGTGCCTTTTTCAAGAGAAGACACGTTGCTGACTCCTGAAAAGGAAGAATGAAGGAGTCTGCGGGATCCTTGTCTGGGTGATGTTATTTATCCGAGACGCATCGCAGGAAAGATCTCTCTTCTGGTCTTTATTGATCTAAATTTCCTGATTTGAGGCGGTCCCCAAGGTTCATATGTTGTGTCCCATCCCTGTGACCTTGCTTGCCAAGTAAAGTAGATATAGCAACCTTAAGCAATACACAACACTTGAGGGTGATATGGGGGTCATGGGGAGTCAGGAGTCGCTTCAGCCTGGGTGGGATCCAATCAGACCATTGACAATTGATGTATCACATGGCGCCCCAGCCTTTCGTACCCCCACCCCCTATAGTGCAAGCTCTGTTCTGCAGAGTGTCTTGCCCTGTTTACCTAGAATAATTCTTAAATAGATTATTTTAAATTCCGTTTTCGTTTAATGTATTGGTAATGTGTGAGATATTACAGACAGTTTGCAGAGAAATGTGTTCATGTTTCATGCAACACCCATAAAAAAAAGCTTATTTTAAGACCACATATGAGAAACGGGAGGGTGTCATAGAGATTATTTGGAGTAACATTAGTGAGCTGTTGCTGTGTCACAATATGGAAAACACGTCCCTCCCTATCCCTGAATATTCTTTGTAAACACATATGGAATTTGAACTAGTGTGCCTGCGCACTGTCAGTGACCTGACCTGGCCAAAGAGGGCAGGAAAGAGCTGATATTGAATCATAAATTCGAAGCTGTTCCGAACAGCCCCCAAAATACATTTGACCCTCGCCTCCAAAATCCTTAGGATGACCCCGCTCATTTTGTGTCTGCTCAGAGCATAAACCTTTTTATGGATTCATAATATGATTGCTTGCAATTGGAAAATCTAGATTATATAAAGCAATAACCTCCTGGTGACTCCTTTCATGTCCACCATTTCATTATAAATGACCTTAGGATAGGAAATGTCAATTTTATTTCTTGTTTTTTCAAAGTAAATCACTGATTTCTTTCCCTATAAAAAACATTTTAAAATATCTTGAATGATACAGATTGACTCTTTGAATCAGTAACTATCATGCTAATTATATGTAGCTATTTTCATTCTAAATATTTTTACAATTACGATCATTGCTACAAACCTGATTTGTTAGACTCCAGAGTGGTCGCTCTTGTGAATTTATTGGGTCCCACTATTTAGAATCAGTATCAATAGGGATTGTAGCTCAATTTCTTGCACATGGTAACACGGTAGGGCCCAGCCAAGTGCTGAAAAGTCTGGTATTAAGCAACCCATCTGCATGAAAGGTTTATTTGAGACTGCAGAGTGGTGTGCTGATCCTAGCCGAGGTGAGGTGGAGACCAAGCTTAAAACATGTAAAGTGGATGTCTGATGCAAAATGCTTCTTAGTTGCAACCCCCAATGTCATTTATGAAATATGGATGGTGTTGATGATTGTTATTCCCTTTACAGGTGCGGCTTCCGATAAATGCTTATCATTACCCTCTGTTTAAATATTCTTTCGTCCAATGTTAGTCTGTCGCCTTTCACCTCCTTCAATAGGCTAGAGCCTCTGGAGGTACCTTTGGTGTATTTGCTAAACAAAACACAGTTCTTGGCGTTAAGAAAAGTCTCTCAGTAGAACCTACTACTAATTCTCATGCCAAAACATTTAGCTTTTGTGTGGTATATGTGGAAGAAGCCCTACGTAATACCTGTAAGAGCTAAATGATATTTAAGTTGGATAAAACTTAAGAAAGTTCATGAAAATCAGCCTTGATTTTCCCAGTCGAGTTTCAATGTTGTCCCCTCTATATCTGGATTTTTGGTACAAACGTCTTGGGATCTACTGGATTCAGTTGAAACATTCTGTCTCCAGTGGCTCAGGAAGGGCATTGGAGTAGCCAGGTGATCTGGTCTTATAGGTAAAAGGCTTTATTTCAGAAAACACTGGTTGTGCAAAATACAAATCCAACTCTTGAATGTTTAGGTGGTAAGGAACTGACTTTTATTTGTTTATGGTTAGAGGTTCCTTGGCACATGGAACCTCAACACCTTGGGCCACATGATATTAACATGAAGTCAATGGTCCCAGTCACCAGAGAAGGTACTCTTGATGGAGCAAAAGGACAGGGTTTGCACCGTGCAAAGGCAGAGAATAAATGCGCTTGCTCAAGAGATCACGTCTGATCAGAAATATAATAAGAAACGGGTCTCAAGAGATGCAGAGAGGTACCCGCATTTAAAGGTGGTGAGGAACAAAATCTATCTAATATAGAGCTGCACAATCAAAACATAGAATTCAATCATCTCAAAACTCCTTACTGTACCCACAGAGAGGAAACCAATCAAGACAAAGTGTTGGCAAAGTCCTGGCGGCGGCCCTCTTCCCATGAATCATACAATGGAAGATTTTCAGCCTTGTGGCTTTCATAGATATTGCACAAGGGAGGATTCATCTCAGCTGTCTGTCTTGTGCGCAGGTGTTAAGATTTACTGTCCAGCTCATTAAAAGATATATTCAATGAGCTTCACACAGAATTTAACAATAACAACATAGTTTTAATGAGCACACAGTTAACGCCTGGCTTCAGAAATTAGACAAGGTTTATACACAGCAAGCAGAAATACATTTCATTTGACATGATGAGGCCCTTCTAATGGAGGCCTACAGTAACTATGGCTAAGTTAATATGAACAAACTCTAACTATAGTTAACTATTAGCAGAAAAAAACGCTCTTCATACTCAATTTTAATATAAAATTGCACTTGAATGTAAGCAAGCAAAGATTATATGTGAAGTGCATTAACATGTTAAATGAAAATGAAAATAAATGGTGAAGACGTATCACCACTCTTGCAACAGGTGAGTACAGTAGGGCATCTTACCCCAGAGAGTCTTGTAGTACCATGAAACTGTCTACCAGATGTAATAACTAGGTGCTGGGCTACTCCACAGGCAGGCAAGGTAGAGGAACCTCCTAAGGTTTGGACTCATTTTCCGGTACCCATGACAAAGAGGCTGATGATAGGCATTGCTCGCTGGCGAATACCTCCATCGTCCCGCCAGTACTGACTGGGGAGTTGCAGACATGATGTGAGCTGGGAGTTTTAATTAGTACTTCCTCCCAGAACAACATTTTTGGAAATTGAAAGAACTAGACTCGTACTTGCCCCCTATCTTTTCTTAATCTAATCTCTGCTTTTGTTGTTCCCCTCTTATTTATCCCCACTGCTTCATATATTGCATTATGAATACATGGACTAATGAAGGGCGCTGAGTCGGCAACTGGTCTCAACAGACAGTTAATGGTTCTTTTTATAGTGCACAATCCTAATGTTAACGTTGAAGCAATGACATAATAGTGATGAAAAGCAACAAGTGGGGTGTCTGTGTTGGGCCAACCTAACAGCGATGGACAGACATACTAAATGTTGATACCACCCAGAGCTGTAGAATTGCAATCACGCATCACGGGACTCAGCATTGAAATTTCTTTGTGTATAAAAACTTTGCAAAAATGTGTATACTTGGAGGAGGAGCCTAGCGCGCAACCAAGATGGCCGCGTAGGTGCGAGGCTCCCGAGGACCTCCGCAACCTCCTACATTTATCCTGTATTCATCCTGCCTCGGTTTGAGGGGACTGTGTTGGTGAGCCTGAGCTGAGGTGGTACCCGTTTCTCGTTCTCAAATCGGACCTCGGGTGCCGGAGTGAGCACCGATTGAAGTTTGCGGCCTTCTCCTCGCCGGACCCCGGATTTGCGCTGGGGGGTGACCTGGTGGCAAAGTGAACAACAACGGCGGGCTGGGCCTGGCGGGTCGCGTACCCCGCACTTTCGCTTTCACTTTCGCACCCCCTCGCCTTCTCTGCGAGTGAGATCGCGGAGCTCTTTGCGTTGGTGTGGCCTCGCTGGGGGACCCTGCCTGCCTGCCGGCTGTGACCCACCCCGCCGATCTGGGGTGGCCCCCCCCGGAGCTCGTGGCCCCGATTGCCTGCCCTCTGCGGCATCGCTGGTGCGAGTGTGAGAACTGCGGTGATGGCCACGAAACAAGATGGAGATCGATCAAAGACCAAGTCGACCCGGCGTGGCGCCGTACATCAGGCCAACATCATGGACCGCTATACCCTCCAGAGGGGATCTACTGGCGGACCACACAAGTCCTCTGAGGGCCCTTCTGATGCCCCGGACTTGCCCACGGATCTGACTCTGCAAGACATCATGGGCGCCATTGCCGAGATGAAGGCCTCGGTGGGCCAGCGGTTCGATACCCTGGCACATAAGATCGACGCGGTCCTCGTGGATGTTGGCCTGGTGAGGGCTGATCTCTCTAAGACCAACGACCGGGTTGATTCTTTGGCCCAAACCGCATCGGGCCTCACGACTGAGGTGGCGGCCCTACAAACGGAGGTGCGCCGACTTCGTCAGGCGAGTGCACTTATGGATCGGCGCCTTGAGGATTCCGAGAGTCAGGCCCGGAGGAACAACATCCGCATCATCGGGGTACCCGAGGGACGAGAGGAAGCGGCGGCGGATCTATTTGTGGAAGACCTGATCGCTACCCATCTCCAGCCTCGGGGACTGAGTACATTTTTTGCCGTGGAGAGGGCCCACAGAGTTCCCGGGGGAAGGCCGAAGGTCGGAGCCCCTCCGCGACCTCTCATTGCCCGGATTTTTAACTTTCGGGACAGGGACGCGATCTTGCAAGCCTCCAGACTGCAAGGGCCGATTAAGCTGGAAAATATGGAGGTGAACTTTTACCCTGATTTTACCCAAGCGGTCCAAAAGCAGAGACTGAGCTTCTTGGGCGTCAAGCGCCGACTTCGGGACATGAACCTAAAATATGCCATGCTCTTCCCGACCAAGCTGCGAGTGGAGGTGGATGGCCGCACGCACTTTTTTGATCGTCCCGAAGCGGCCGGGGACTGGCTGGATACTCTGTCTGGGGATCGTGATCGAGATGGCGGGGGGGGGCGGCGGGAGGAGACGGCCCACTGGATCGGGACTGAGGGGTTGATATTGGTCCTCACTCTGGACGACTGTGATGCCACTTTCGATCAAGCTTCTGTCTTTGTTCTTTCCTCTCCCATGGAGGTTGGGTGGGGTCTGGAAGGGATACTCTTTCCTCCTCTAGGGGGTCTAGCTAGTCTCATTATATAGGGGCGACAGGCACACTGCAAGTTGGGGAGGCTGTTCGGGCTCGTGCAGGGGTGTAGGGAGGGGGGAGTTTTGTTGGTGCGGGTGGGTTGGGGTGGGGTGTTGTTCGTTTATACCACAAGGCAAATGTATCATTGTGTTATCTCTAAAGTGCTCTCTGGGGGACGAGTGATGGCTTCTGTTTATGATGGGGGGCAGGGGCCTGAGTTTGTTGTCCTGGAATGTTAATGGACTGGGGGACAGGATAAAACGAGGTGTGGTCCTGCAGTTCTTGAAGCGAATTTTGCCCGATATAGTTTTTCTGCAGGAGACACACCTCATTGGCAACTCCTTTCGTGCTATGAATCGACGGGGCTACCGCCTTGTGGCCCATTCGGGCTTCACGTCTGGTTCAAGGGGTGTGGGCATTATGGTTAAGAACTCGCTCCCGTTGGAGATTGATGAGGTGCTCCATGACGACAGGGGACGTTACACGGTTTTGGTGGGCAGAATGGAGGGCAGAGTGGTCGTTTTTGTGTCAGTATATATCCCGCCGGGGCTGCAGACGACCACCTTTGCGGACCTAGGGCGCCTCCTCCTTGGCCTTCCGGAGGGGATTCTAGTGGTGGGGGGGGATTTTAATGCTGTGGTTTCCGGGACGGCGGACCGTCACCCCCCTAGGGATCTCCCCCGGGCCCAGGCGTGGTTGCCTGGCCTCTTGGATACCTTGGGGCTGGTGGATTGTTGGCGCTTGAAACATCCCACGCAGCTACAGTATACCTTCCATTCCGGGGCTCATGGTAGTCTCTCACGGCTAGATTATGTCCTGGTTCCTGCGGCTCATGTGGGGAGGGTGGGAGAGGTGAGCCATTTGGCACGGGGTATCTCGGACCACTCCCCGCTCTTGTTGCGCTTTGATATTCTTCCGAGGGGAGAGGGTAGGGTGGCCCCGATTAATCCCTGGTACCTGCGTGACCCCACCATTCGCGCGGAGCTGGTTAAATCCCTTAAGCGCTACTTTGACGAGAATGTGGGGTCTGTGTCGTCGGCGGTCTCACTGTGGGAGGCGTTCAAAACGGTACTCCGGGGAGAGGCCCTGTCCCTTATTTCCCACTCCCGGAGGCGCGAGCAGGAGGAGGTGACCCGTGTTGAAGCTGAGATAACCGAGTTGGAGGGTGATCTAGAATATGGGGTGACGGATGATAAATTACATGTTCTCCGACTCAAGCAAGCGGCCTATAAGGCCCTCGTCACGGAGGCGGCCAGGGGCCTCAGTAGAGAGCAACAGGGGAGACTGTACGATGTGGGTGATAAGGCTGGTAAATTGATTGCGTGGCTGGACAAAAAGGAGAGAGCGAGTCGAGTTGTCCCTTTGATTGAGAAACAGAATGGTGTGTGTGTCACTGAACCGGAAGAAATTGTTTCTTGCTTTGCAGACTATTTCCGTGGGGTGTATTCCCCGGTGTCCTCCCGCTCTGAAGAGGATTCCCACGCCCTGCTCAGAGATATCGCGCTGCCTTCCCTTTCGGAGGAGGACAGAGTGTCGTTGGACGCCGCTCCAACTTCTGAAGAAATTGCCCTCGCCATACGCTCGGTCGCTTCCGGCAAGGCCATGGGTCTTCCCATCGAGTTGTATAAACTGCGACCGGATACGCTGGCACCACATCTCCGTGCTATGTTCCTTGCGGCCCACTCGACGGGTTCCCTCCCGCTAGACCAGCGTCTGGCTACAATTGTGGTTATCCACAAGGAGGGGAGGCCGCGGGACCGAGTAACATCCTATCGGCCCATTTCGTTATTGAATGCGGAGCCCAAAATTCTTGCCAAGGTGTTGGCCAATCGGCTGGTCGGCGTAGTGTGTGACTTGATTCACCAGGATCAGTCCGGCTTCATCCCCCATCGCAACACAGCGCTTAACCTGTGGCGTCTGCATGGGGTGCTCGCTCGTGTCCCGTACATACGGGAGCCTGCCATCTTGGCGTCCTTAGACGCCACTATGGCGTTTGACACACTGGAATGGCCATATATTTGGGCGACGCTCGCGAAATTTGGGTTTGGCCCTGGGTTTATCAGTTGGGTTAAATTGTTGTACTCTGGCCCGCTGGCACAGGTGGTCGTGAACGGTAGAGTATCGGCTCCGTTCGAGCTGGGCAGAGGCACGCGGCAGGGTTGCCCGTTATCGCCGCTCCTTTTCGCGCTCGCCTTGGAGCCCCTGGCGGAGTGGCTGCGGTGGGAACCTTCTATTCGTGGTCTCCGCTGGACCCCCGAGTATGAGGACCGCGTATCTCTATACGCTGACGATATTCTCCTGTACCTGGCTTCCCCACGTAAATCACTGATAGTACTGGTTGATGTATTGCATTCATTTGGTCTTAACTCCGGCCTTGTCATCAACTGGGCTAAATCGTGCGCCTATGTTCTCTCTGGGGAGGATCCTATCCTTCCGCGGGGCTGTCCTATCCAGTTCGCCCCGCGGGGATTTCGGTACCTGGGTGTCTTCATTACCCTGGATGCGGAGGCCCGATATAGTCAGAACTTGCTTCCCCCCCTCCAGCGCCTGAAGGAGGATGTTGCACGTTGGAGGCGCTTGCCGCTCTCGCCTCTCGGTCGGGCGGCATTGTTTAAGATGATGTCGCTGCCGCGTTTCCTGTACGCTCTGCAGAACACAATGGACGTCGTCCCGGCGCGCTACTTCCGCGAAGTGGAGAGTTTGCAGCACCGCCTGATCTGGGAGGGGAGACCGCGTATCGCCTTGGCGAAGCTGACGCTCCCGTGGTATGACGGGGGGATTGCCCTCCCGGATATCAAACGGTATTATTGGGCCTCCCAGCTGGCTGCGATTAATCACGGCATGTACGGGCCCGCTCTAAACCCGGCCTTTGAAATGGATAAGATGTTACTGCCGGGTGGTGATTATAACCGAGCGCTTTACTCCAGCTCGCTCGACGCACGTCTGACGGGCCCCACGTGTGTCATGGTACGAGTGTGGCACGCGGCTAATGTAGCGATGGGGTGGAAAGATCGTTTGACCCGGGCGTCGCCACTATACGCATCTGAGCAGTTGGGCACCCTGTGGACTTCGAAGGGCTTCGAGAGGTGGGACATGATAGGCATCAGCAGGGTGGGTGATCTCTGGACTAGGGGGGGATTCAAAACGTTCGAGATGCTGCAGACGGAATTCCAGTTGCAGGACAGGGAGTACTTTCGGTATATGCAGATCCGTCATGCGCTAGGTTCCGTTTTCCCGGATGTTGCCTCCATCCCGGAGTATTCCCCTCTGGAGGATAGAGTGCTAGATGGACATGTACCGGAAAGCACGATTTCACTAATCTATAAAAAACGTATTAATGACCGCGCGGGATTGCTAACTAGCCTTCGTGAGGCATGGGTTGCCGATGGATTGGAGCTGGACGACGAGGACTGGGTCTCTGCGGTGGCCTCCCCGAAAGAGGTGGCCATACCGGCCCGCCTTCGCTTCGTCCAGCTCAAGATACTCCATAGGGTCTACGTCACGGGGCCAAGGCTATTGCGTATGGGCTATGCTGTGGACGGGCTGTGTAAGCGTGGGTGTGGTTCTTTGGGGACCTTTCTTCATATTTTGTGGGACTGCCCGGAGGTGGAGCGATTCTGGCGTGGTGTGCATGAGGTCCTGCGGGTGGTTACGCGTGTGTCGCTGCTGCCTGAAGCGAAGAGATGCCTTCTGAATGTGTGGGAACCAACCGACTACTCGGCGCCACAGACGTGGTGGGTGACTCTGGGATATATGGTGGGCAAACACGACATTGCCCAACTGTGGGGTTCCCAGAGGTCGCCGACCGTCTCGGCCTGGAAGGACAACATGGACTGGTGCATGTTTCGGGAAAAGGTGGTGTATGTTGCGAGAGGTAAGCCTGGGACATGGGTGAAAGTATGGGGCCCCTGGAACGCCTACCGCGGGGGAATCTGTACCCCGCCGTTATTGCCCGATCCGTCTCCGGCCCCGTCCCCTTAGCCGGTTTATCGCCCCGGTACCGGGCACTGAGTCCACCTAGTCCCTGTCCTGACCTTTTCCCCCCCTTGATACTCCTATGGATTGGTAGGGTCCCCCCTCTAGGGGAGCACATGTTGCTGTTTCCGATTGTGGGTTGCCTTGTGGATTTGTATTCTGTTGTTATTTATATCAAAAAGAAACCGTTATATGGGGTCCGGATGGTGTGGCTATCAACGCTGCTAACTCCTGTGCATTTCCCGTTGCCGCAGCATGCGCGCTATTGTTTGTACCATATGCTCCTTCTGTTTGCTAGCGGCCGGCCTGAAGGTTGTAGGCCCATCTTTGTATATTTTTTGAATTTTGTAATAAACGGTTTCAAAAAAAAAAAAAAAAATGTGTATACTTATATTCAAGACGTTTTGAATGATACTGCTATACGGTGTAATAAATAGGCACAGGAAAACAAAAACAATAGCATTGTTTGCAACAAAAAACACAATGTTATGTTATGTTATGTTATGTTACTGGTTTTTGTACCGCGCACAGCTGCCCCAGCCAAGGGGCGTCCTGGCGCACAATGAGAGGCAGAACTTACACTGTGCCAGGCTGAGGCTAGTAGGCTCTGGAAATGGCCCAAGAGAGAGCAGGTGGTCCTACAAACACAGAGTTACTCCTCCTGGGAGTATTCTCTTGCATTTGATGGGTAGTCCTTGAACAGTCCTTGAACAGTCCTCCTTTGTCACCAGCAATGGGTAGAGTGAATGGCTGTGTAGATTTCTGAAGGCTCTCTGCTGGCAGTGCTGTGATCCTTGTCAAGCTGGGAGCATGTTATGCGAGCAGACAGCAGCAGCAATGCTGACAGCTTGGTTCAACAGGGTTTCAGTCTTAGTTCTAGCCTGAAGAAACTGGAAAAATGCAGTTCTCTGTCCAGAAACGCACTGATGAAGGGTGGCTTCGGTCTCATTGTAATGAAGATCTTCCATGTGCTTGGGGTGGCTCCGTCTTATATTCCCAGTAACTGATAGTTGGGAAGCAATCTACTGTCCATTGGAACAAATGTATTGCTTGCATTTTGTGTACCAGACAACCAGGTTAGGTCTGGGTTTTGCAAGTATTTTCCTACACTGAAGATGGTGGGATGCTGCTGGGCAGTTTTTGCATGGCATGTTCGCAGCGGGTATGGGGTATTGATGTGGCTACATGCCACCAAACAGAATATGTGGAAAGCAGCTCTTTTAGAATCATTTGTGTGCCCCACCCACACAGCTCGCTGAAAAAGAAGATGATGTTTGGCAATGTTACCCCTCTTGCTTTCCTGTGGTCAACATCCAAGTTTTGTTCCAGCATCTCTTTTGTAAAAGAGTTTGCATCTTGCATGGAAAGTAAAATGTATTGCAAGACACCAAAAACATCACTTAAGGGTACTAAAGCCAAAATAAACCCATCATGTTTTTTACTTATCCAGGCTGTAGGTCATCAAAGGATTTTTGAGGTCATCTCACTCTCAACTTATCGAGGCATGCTTCATCATTTGACGACCTCTCACACCGAGGTAGGAACATTGCCACCCCAGCGGACTTGTTGACATATATAATAGAATTGAATCCCTATAATATTTGGGTCCTACATGAGGAAAGTATATATTTTCTCCACCAGTATTAGATCATGACTGCAATCCCCCTTGTTTTGTAGTCCTGTAGTGAACGTCAAAGGCGTCCGTGTCACTCCAGGGGAGGCCGATGGCTGTAGGACTACAACTTCCAAAGTTTTTGTAGTTCCCAGGAGACGGGCGAAAAGAACGCGTCATCTACATGCTTCGGATACTATGTAAAAGCAGCCCCTGTGTGCAGCCCCCTTCCCACAATACGGAAGTGGAGGGGCCCAATGGAGTAACTGAGACGCGATCCTTCTGATGAAGTAAGTTTATTATCAGCAATGAAGACGGAGATTTGGGACATGCCGCTCCGACTACCGCATACTTGTAGGCATGCTATGTCTACTGCATACATGTCAGCATACGATTTCTGACACTGTCTGCTATTCTGGTACTACTCAGTAGAATGACCCATCCCGGGTGGGTTGATAGCCATTGTTTTCTCCATTAAAGTAGATACTAACAATATGGCTATGAGATAACCCTTCTTCTTACCCATTGGGGGAGCATACAAAAAACCATCGCATGATTGGTTTTAAAAATTCCATAGGTGCAACAAACAGTAGCAGCCTTAGTATCCCATGCTATTATGTATTTTCTAATGCCAATATATTCATGATACTGCATGAACAGTGCATTGATGGCATGAAAGTGTGATAAACATCAGTTTAGGGGTGACCAATGGTGCATGATTTAAAATTTATCTAGTAAAAAACGCACCAAAATATCGATGATGGACGATGGATTATAAATATGTCAATGAAAGTGTATTTGTGAGCTCTTGTAAGTACAGTTGGAATACACAATATTCCAACATACCTTTTTAAAGGAATGCTGCATCGTAATTTGTCCGGTGCTTAAACTAATTCTGTGTCACCAGTGTGTGACTATGGAGGAGGCATCCCCCACACTTTGCCATGGAACCGTAGTTTAGTACGACTAGGGTAAGTGACAACGCCTTTATGCATGCACACAATGTAGGAGCCATATGGTACAGGTCTTGTCTACAAGAAGAATCAGTATCCATTTCACATATATACCTTTTCCTTCTTTTCTTAAACAAAATGCTACTCTTAGTGATGGTATGACAACGAATTGGCTTTACCATAGACTCTAAGGGCCACAATGAACAATTATACTTTCACAAATCCAACACAATTAGCATATCGGTCTCTGCTTACAATAGGTTTTAGGATGGGTGGGTGCACTAAGATGTTTTTAATATGACATGTCCCTCCAGGCCATAATCAGTGTCAGGAGGCGAGTGGGTGTCAATCATTGAAACTTGTCCCTTAACTTCCTTTTTTCCTTTAGGTTTTGCTGATCTAACAGAGGGACTGGTAGGGCTTTATAATTTACCCATCTGCATGGTTTGAGAGAGTACACCATTTCCTTAAATGTTGTTACCTTGAAGTAGACCCTAGACCTACTTAGGCTTATATAGTGGTCAAAACATGTTGGTAATCATAGAACTAAGTACAACAATAGGGTTCTTTACAGTCCAGTGATTCATTGTATTTCACTATATGACCGACTTTTCTAGTGTTTTTAAACATACCAGAGGTACTCGCTGAATAAAGAATATTTTGAGTATACCCCAAGGTATATTTTATACATTTTTCTGGCCCCAATATAATTGTCTTGAGTCTGGATTTATAGGAACTCCTAGGAATAGATTAGCTTCTCTCGGTTGAGTTCGCCAGGTGACGTTGTTCCTTCCCTGGTGTGAGAGGTTGCCAAATGATGAAGCAGGCCTCGATCAGTTCAGAGTGAGACCACCTCTCAAAAATCTTCTGATGACCTAAAGCTTGGATAAGTCAGAAAACATAAAGGGTTTATTTTGGCTTTAGTACCTTGGACTACATACTCATCGGAGACCTAAACTTCCACCTCGATAACCTCAGCAACCCCAACTCCGGCACCCTCCTCGATAACCTCGCCAACATCGTGCTAAAACAACTCATTACCACACCGACCCACAAGGCAGGACACACCCTCGACCCCATCTTCGCCGGAAGAAATAGTGTCCCCTTCAGTCACACCACGCAACCCCCGTGGACCGACCACCACTGTGTACACTTCCTCATCGACAAACCCAAGCCACCCAAACCCTCTCCCATGCCCCGGCGCCCCGGCGAAGGAACTGGAGCAATATCACCGAGGAACAACTCAACTCCACCCTCAACCGCAGCACCCGCACCACTACAACTGATGCCAAACTCGCAGCCAGGGAACTCCACACCTGGATCACCAACTACGCAGACAAGCTCGCCCCACTACGCAACCTTGACAAACAGCACCCTAGGAAAGCCGCCGTGTTCACCACAGACCTCCAAGGAGCCAGGCGCACCTGCAGATGCCTGGAGAAGAACTGGAGAAACAGCAAGACACCGGAAAACTACACCACCTACAAGAACGCCATGACAGAATACCACCAACGCATCAGAACCACCAAAAGGACCTTCATCCACAACAAAATCCTCGTCCACTCCAGCAACTCCAAGGAACTCTTCAGCGTCATCCAGGAATTCACCAAGCCCGGCAGCGAAACCAGGGCCATCATTCCCTCCCAGGACCTCTGCAACAAGCTCGGATCCTACTTCCACCTGAAGATCAAAAACCTCCTACAACAACGTCAACAACCTCAAACCTGACTCCGCAGACACCCGGCCCTCTGGCAACGCCAACCAGCCCACTATCTCCTCCTGAACCGAAGTCATGACCAAAGAGACCGCATCAACCATGAAAGGCAACCCACTCAGGGGCTCCCATTGACCCCTGCCCACCACAAATCTACCACAGAGCCACCATCACACCCGAACTACAACGCACCATTACCACCACCTTCGAGAACGGCACCTTCCCAAATGACTGGAAATGCGCAGAAGACAGGCCCCTGCTAAAGAAGTCCTCAGCAGACCCCACGGACCGGTCCATCTCGCTTCTCCCCTTTGCGGCAAAAGTCGCTGAGAAGACTGTCAATGCAGAACTAACAAGGTTTATCAAAGACAACACTGTCCTCCACCCTTCTCAGTCCGGACTCCGCAGCAACCACAGCACCGAGACTCTCACAGCCACAGATGACATCCGCACCCTCCTCGACCAAGGTCACACCGCAGCTCTGATTCTACTCGACCTTTCAGCAGCATTAGACACTGTCTCCCACCACACTCTTGCAACCAGACTACATGAAGCAGGCATATGAAAAACTGCCCTCGACTGGATCCTATCGTTCCTCACTGCCAGAAGATAAAGGGTCAGACTGCCACCCTCCCTCTCTGAAATCACGGAAATCAACTGCGGAGTCCCACAGGGATCATCGCTCAGCCCAACCCTATTCAACATCTACATGGTCCCCCTCGCCACCATTGTCAGACAGCACAGCCTCAGCATAGTATCCTATGCAGACGACACCCAGCTCATCCTCTCCCTCACGAAGGACCCCACCACCACCAGACTCAACTTCCAGGAAGGAATGCAAAACGTTGCAGCCTGGATGAGCAACAGCTGCCTAAAGCTCAACTCGGAGAAGACTGAAGTCCTCATCCACGGAACAACCCCATTGGCATGGAACAGCACTTGGTGGCCCACTGCCCTCGTCAGCCCTCCAACCCCCACAGACCACTCCTATGAACCAACAGGTCAACGCCATCGCCTCCAGCTGTTTCAACACCCACCGCATCCTCCGTACGACCTTCAAATGGATCCCCCCGAGTCAAGGAAGACAGTCACCCACGCACTCATCACCAGCAGGTTGGCATAAACCAGTCCCTACTCCGCAAGCTCCAGACTATACAGAACATTGCCGCCAGACTCGTCCTCGGCATCCCTCGTCATGAGCGCATCAGCCAACACTTACGGAAGCTCCACATCGAGAAGAGAGTCACTTTCAAGATACTCACCCACGCCTACAAATGCCTACACATCATAGGACCCCAATACCTCAATGACAGAATCACCCTCCACGTACCCAAAAGAAACCTCCGATCCGCCAACCTCGTCCTTGCCGAAACCCCACGCATCCACAGAGCCAAAGCAGGGGGGAGATCCTTCTCCTACGTCGCGGCCAAGACCTGGAACGAGTTCCCGCTCTACATCAGATGCGCCCCCTCCCTGAACACCTCTGGAAGACTCTCAAGACCTGGCTTTTTGGCTGAACAGAACTATTGACCCCCGCCCCCTCCTCCCCAGCGCCTTGAGACCCTCACAGGTTAGTTGGGTGCTTACAATTCCCTGATTGATTGATTCATTAGTACCCTCAAGTGACGTTTTCTGTGTTTTGCAGCTTTTGGTGGATATACTTGTGGGGTGAACCTCCCTTACTCTCCCTGTCGGGATTGTAAGTTAAATGTATTCCCAGAAAGTGTTGCGCTCATCTCTTGCCTGGTGCACACAATCGCTTTCCAGGGGGCGGGAGACCAGATATTGGGGGAGATGTTGCAGAGGGTCATAAATACATATAGCTTGTGTCAAAGCTGGTTAGGATATATTTTCTGTGTGGGTTTTTCTGCACAAAGAATGTGGCCATGTTTGACCGGTTAAATCTGTTGCCATTCGTATGGCTGGTTTTATGAGTGACTCACATAAGTATACTGTATTTTCTATCTCCTATATTTAAAACAGTGGCTGATACATTGATCTTTCAAATAAAGAATAGTCCAAAGAAATGTAAATGTTTAATGCCTCTTCAAAATATTTCTAAACTCTGTCAGGGTGATCTGAGAGGAATACCAGTTATTGGAAGTGTGCCTGTTGTAGGGGTATTTATATATATTTGGAGGTGACAGCTCTTGTCGTTCACCAGTCTGCTGTACTCACTGTATAGAGGCCATCTTTGTAAGGCCACGACAAGCATGTCATTGTCCTACGTCTTATACTGAACGCCATTTTTGTCATGGTAAATTCGTTTTTTAAAATAACAAATCTATCACCACAATTTATTCTCAAGTTTAATTTTTCTATCAAGAAAAAATATGTGGTTTGAACTAAAACCCCTAACAGCAAATGCATGCCATCCTTATTGCACAACAGATGCTACTTTAAAAGTCACATAGTTGTTTTAAAATATAGGAAATAGGAGATAAGGGGCATGATGCATAAAAGAGGCTGATGGATAGCAGCTTTTCAATGACCTCTCTCTTTGCGGTTTCAGGGATGCTGAGAGCAAAGGCTCTTATTACAAAAACGTGCACTTTGCCTGTTTTGTGAACATCAGTGAGGCGCTCTATTGTGACTCATTGTGAAAAGTCACAAATGGGTATGGAGGCCGGAATGGGACAGAAGACAACCACTGAGGCATTTGCATTCTCAATGTGCTGGCATCGAGGCCCCTCCCCCTTCAGCAGACAAGGATCACAATGCCACAAACAGTGACAGACCTTGAATGTGACCTCAGGGAGAGAATGCAGCGCCCTGTGACTGTGAGCCCGCTTCTTGCACCTCTCGGCGTCACCAGCCTGCAGAAGATATTGTCACCTTACGCTTTATGAGTTGTTGCTGCCCGTCCTCTCCAAGGCACCATCTCTTCCATGCTCTGAAACTGCAAAAACGGTCGCAGAGCACTTGCACATGCTGTGAGCAATTCGGGGTACCCCTTTGGTGTCAATTTTCGCTTGTGTGTGCTTTTAGATTTGTGATGATAATCACGATTTACAAAACATTTTGTGCATTTTAGGCCAGATTCAAGACGCATTTTACCGGTCGCAAACGGCCCATCATGCATATTGCCATGTACAAAAGGCAAAATGCGACTCAATAACATGTTAGCGAATCGCATTTTGGTTTTGCGATTTGGTATTAGGAATGGGCGTGTTTAGGGCGTCCCTTCCTAATAGCGACTAGCTCTGGTATGTATGAATGTTTTGCGACCAGGCAAAACATTTGCAGTTACCACCAACCTCAAGTTGGTGGTAACCCCTTCGCAAACAGGAAGGGGTCCCAACCCCTTCCCTTTGTGAGTGTGGCACCAACGGACTACTCTTATAAAATGAAAAGGTAGCTTTTTGTTTTTTTATTTTAAATGCATCCCGTTTTCCTTTAAGGAGTTACTAAAAAAAATATTGCTTAATTTAACAAGCAATCACAGACATGGTGGTCTGCTGACCCCAGCAGGCCCTGTGATTGTGGCCATTCAAAATGGGTCGCAAATTGCGACCTGCCTTATGAATATTGATAAGGCAGGTCCATTTGCGAGCCAACATGAGATTTCATACGTCTGGGCCTTTGAATTGAGGCCTTGCATTCACAAAGACCCGTGCAAGTGTAAGCTCTTTTGTGCATCATCGGGTCGCGAATGCCTTTGAGTAAACCATGAGACCACCATGAACCCACGCAACATAACTCAATAACAGTTTGATGCTGTTGTTCCTTCTAGTAAAAGACTTAGGGGCTTATTTACAAGCCCCTTGCGCCACCCGTACGTCACTTTTCCCATGTTAAAAATGACGCAAAAGTGGCGCAAGGGGCTTGTATATAAGCTCCTCAGTACATTAATTCTCTCTAACTAGTTAAGTTGTAGGCTTACGTCCAACACGTTTCATTATTAGATTTCCCTCAATGTCATGCTGACAAAAATATGCACATTACCATCCTACAGAAACTCTAAAACTGGCTTTATGTAGCCTTTTATTGAGTCATAGTTGGAGGGGGGAGGGTGTGGGGGGGCTCGGTGGCTGTGCTGTGAAGCGTCTCCCTGCAGCAGTGGTGCACGCTGGGAGGCTGTCTGAGTAAACACAGTGACATTACACTAATAACACTCTGTGGGGGGGGGGGGGGGTGACGTGATAATGCACCTGCAGGCATGGCTGCTACTTCACACCGAGCACTGCTCGTGTGGAGACCAGCGCCTCTGTGCAAGTATCAATTAATCTGCGGTAATGTTGTCTGACAGACGACTGGTGGGCAGAGGCCAGGGATGTATAAATATCTCTGCCAGAGCTCCCTTTCTCTGGGCCTGCACGCAGACACATTTACATCCATTTTTATCCTGAGTGTCAGATGCTCCGCATGAGCAGCACTTTAAGCCAAAGCGGTGGCTTTTTAAAAAATAACATAGCAAAGTGAAATTAAGGAGAATAGGACATTTCCCCATGTAGATAAAAGACAAACATTTGCCTAATCCAGTTAATGAAGTTATTTGCATGAGTAGATTTTTGCAAAAAATTTAATTATAGTGAGAAGAATTTAGGAATGTGTTTTGTAGAAGGATTGTAGAGCTTACCGTTGCTAACATAAAATAGTGCTCTTTTAGTCAGGGGCAGCTGGCAAGTATTTTGAGTGGTGAGGTGGGTGGTACTAAAATAAAAAAGTTTTAAAAATGGCACTTACCTTCCTGGCTTGCCACACGACATCCTCCTTGCCTCTCCTCAAAGCTCCGGAAGCCAGGAAACCGCACTACTCAATCCTGGCGCTGCTCTCATGCTGTTAAACAGCGTGAGAGAAGCATCAGGATTGGAAGCGTCAGGATTGGAAGCAGCAGCCTCTCTCAGCACTCTAAAGAGCGCTGGAGGCCTGGGCTTTTTCTAACCCAGCTGTCTATGACAGCTGGGTTAGAGAAGTTCAAAATGCGCATGTCTGGCTGGCTGTCGCAAGATGGCCCGCCAAAGGGACATACACATTTTAAACATAAGTTCACACCGCCCAGCTGCCACTCAGCAGCAATTGCCCCGCCCCAAACTGACACTCAGTTCAGGACAGGTGGCTGAAAAATAAAATGATAATAAACTTTATTACCATTTTATTTTTCAGCTCTGGGGGAATTTTTTTAGTGGGGCGGTGCGCCTCCGCTATTGTGGAGGAGCCGCTCCTGCTTTTAGTCACTCTTACTGACCAAGGAAAAGCGCAAATATGGATCTAAAATGACACTGTAATGGAGCTGCTAGCCTTGAGGGGAGGTACCCCAGTCACCATCTCTAGGGGGTACCACTACGCTACTACCTCTTCTAATTACTTTCCTTTCCTGTACTCTGATTTTGAAGTCCTCTGAGAGCTGAAGCCTGCATAGTTGTCCGAGCCCACATATGCTTTTGTTTAATTGGTAAACCCTCCCCTCATTTGCATAGTGCGCTTGTAATAATAGCTGCAGCTCTATCTCGCCTAATACTGTGTACATCAGGACTCAGCGACTCATTCAGAGTTTGGCACCAAACTGGCAGTCACCCCACCTCTTTAAATGTTGGTGGAAGGACTGAGTTTACAATATCAGAACCTCAGCTGGCCCTGATGTTGGAAACCCTTGGCCCAGAGGTCTGTACAACCTGTGACGGCTGGTGACATTTGAAAGTGATAGGGTGTAAAAGTTGGGGGTGAGTTTTAAGTAGCGATCAAAGTGGGTGAGCTTTGCCCCCATAAGGGGTGCCCGAGCCAAATGTGAAGAAAAAGAGTGGTAAATGGTGCATTTTAAGGCAAATATTAATAAAGAATTTATTGAGAATTTTTCACACTTTTACATAGCAAGAAACTTGTCCAAGACATAACTTATGTTCTTAAGAAAGGTTTGCGCTGTGTAAAACTCCAAGATACAATGTGGATTCTGCATAACCGCTCTTCACAAGACCAGACGCAGGTTGTGGTGCCCGTGGATTGCCTGATGATGAATGGACACCCGGATTCGGGCCTGGTCCCCTATGATACATGATCGACGGCAGCTGTAGCCGAGCTACCACACAGACCCCCAAGAAAGCTCAGGTCCTTCTTCTCAAGAAAGGTGTAAAATAGAGGATTGATTTATTTTAATGAGATGGACCAGAACTGGATGAGTTCAAACATGAATCACTAAGCTCAGAAATTGTCTTTTCAGATCCACCAGAGCCTCTCAAAGTGGAGTTTCTCAACACAAAAACATATATGAACTGCCTGATTTTCTTTCTGACTGGTAGAAACAGGATATGCATGCATGTCGTTCAACAATGAGAGTTTTGGCAGGGGAATGATCTTGTGACTTCAGATAACTGAAGATACTTGAGCACACGTGTATTTGGTGCATACTAAGTCCAGCCAGTGAAGCTTAAAGCAAGAGCTGTTCTAGTGAATTAAGGGAGCTGGTGTACACAACATCAGAGGTGTAACTAATATCCACCCTTCTGTGCATAATTGATAATAACATTCCATTGTCTGAAAGAGGTGCAGCCAGTCGAGGGCAAATGTTACATTGGAGATTTAGGGCTAGATGTATCAAAATTGTCAATTGCAAATACCTAATTGTGAATTTCCGAGAATCGCAATTAGGTAATCGCAATTTACAATGCATGAAACTCAAAGAGTTTCATAAAGCAATTCCTAGGGGGTCGCAAATCGCTCCACCTCAATAATATTATTGAGGTAGATCTCAATTTTCGATCCTCTAGGAATCGCTAAAATCACGGGGATGGTGGCCTGATAGGGTCAGCAGACTACCATGTCCATGATTGCTTTTAAATAAAGAAATCTTTTTTTTTTAATGCAGCCTGTTTCCTTAAAGGAAAACGGGATGCGTTTCAAAAACAAAAATGAAAAGTTTTCTTTTCATTTTTTAGGAGTAGGCAATGGTCCCTAGGACCACTGCCTGCTTTTAAAAAATGCTATAAAAACATTCCTAAAGAGGTAGGGGTCACTTAGGGACCCCTTCCCATTTGCGAATGGGTTACCACATACTTAAAGTAGGTGGTAAAATGCAAATGCTTTGTGACCGCATTTCGGGTCACAAAACATTTGTACATACTGATGCGCTTCGGTATTAGGAAGGGATGCCCTAACCACGCCCCTTACTAATAATGAATCGCAAACCCATTTTGCGATTCGGTAACAGGTTAACGAATCGCAAAATGGGTTTTGATACAAGTAAAAAGCCTTTTTAGCGTTCGCAAATGGGCAAATTAGAATTTAAAGCCCAATCTGGTCTTTAGCAAGAATTCAATTGAGCATTTTAACTGTGTGTCCACAGGAGTAGGAAGCTGTATTGGCTATTAAAAGTGCCCTTTCAGAATTTCTTCACTGATAAGAATTCATTACTAACTAAATCTACCCTTTTTTTTTAGCAACCTTAGACTCACTAAAGATGGCAGAAAAAAATTATAAGGTTCTAATTCTATGACTTAGAGCAGTGATACTCAAAGTACAGCCCGGGGGACGCGTGCGGCCCTCCTGACACTTACATGCGGCCATCTGGTCAATAGCATCCCTGGGCTGCTGTTTTCTCGACTCAGCAGAAGCAGTGGGGTAGTTGGGGGGTGAGGAGGGGGCGATCCACCCAGGGCAGCAGGAGTTTTGGAGGCGGCGGTCTTCCCCTTGCCTCTAGGTCTTACATGGGTTTGCTGCGACTGCAAGCGCAGGAATCGCCAGCACCCCCCTCGCTCTTCAATTCAGCCCGCAGGGAGGCAAAGGCAGAGACCGCCACGTGCGGCAAAGTGGCTAGCTACGTCACTGAGCAGAAGAATTGAGAAATAGGTTAAATAAACAGGCAAGCCTTTATTTAGAGGTTAATTAAAGTTAAATAAAGGAAGTAATTAGGTTATCCTGCACCGCCTTACTTTAGAAACACTTTAATTTCCTCTTGCAGCAAAAGTGTAAAAATATAAAAAGGTCTCTTCAAAATTCGAAAAGTGTATTTCATTAACATGAAGAACCATTTCAACTTAGTACATCACATTATACCAGGGAATTGAGAAGTAATTTTTTTTAAGCAATATTTTTCAAAAATTATTTTAACAAACAGTGATTCTTCCCCCAGCCCTGACATAATGTTAATAGTGTAATAAAATGCACGTCAGTTAAGTTAAGTGCACATTTTGGGTTGGGTTCCTATATACACAAAAACCAATATAGTTTAATAAATCAAACACAGGAGAAAGTTCTGTACACTGCACATCCAGAGGGCATGTATTTCGATGTCTTTTTTGTCCTTTTTTATATGATATTGAAGAAAAAGGAGGGAAAGTGAAATTAAACAATTGCCTGGGATCGTACATTTTGGTAAAGTGGGGAAGCTGGGATTAATCACAGGTTTTCTGGTTTCACATTGTACAATTTAGCCACTGGATGTGTATGCTTCACTTCCCCTACACCCACCATACTGGCACTGCCCCCCCGGGCACCACCCGCCCCGACCGATTGCCCAAGACCATTTATCTTGGATTGCCTAAAGTTGATACTCACTGAGAATACCTTTGAATTTAATGGCTCCTTATATAAACAAACGAAGGGAGTCAGTATGGGAGCATCATGTGCTCCCACGGTGGCTAATATTTATATGGCCTTATATGAAGCACGATTTATATATAATGAAATTGCTCCCTTCAGTGAATCCATAACATCATGGTCCAGGTATATAGATGATGTCTTTTTCATCTGGACAGCAGACCCTGGGGACTTATCACAATTTGTTTCCTGGCTAAATTTGTGTGATGACAACATCTTCTTTACAGCTAATTCTAACAATGTCAAAGTGGAATTTCTAGACATACAAATCCAAAACAATAGAGACCATCTTGAGGTAGATTTATACGTGAAACCCACAGCACGTAACACACTTCTTCACTTTGATAGTTTCCACCCCCTCACACAAAAAACTAGCATACCTTTCAGTCAGTTCCTGCGCCTCCGCCGAAACTGTACCAATTTGCGAGATTTTGATCTGAAATCCGAGGAAATGAAGCAGAAATTTCTAACTAGAGGCTACCCCAAACGCCTCATACGAGACTCGTACAAGAGAGCAAGATTCTTTGACAGGCAACATCTGTTAACACCCCGTCAAAAAAGCTCTAATTCTAGATTGGTCTTCATATCAAGACATTCGACTATGAATGCAAAAGTGCGCCATGTTATCAATTCAAATTGGCATATTCTTAATGCCACCAAACCCAAAAATCAAGCCTTACCAAAACCCCTATATGCATACAGGAAAAATAAAAACCTTAAAGACTTGGTAGTAAGATCGCGCTTACCAGATAAATCTGCAGTCATCCAAATCCAGTTATGCAGTACTGGGCTCACTAAACTGACAGGCAATTTCAAATGCATGTCTTGCACAGCATGTGACTTTGCGATAGAAACGAAACAATTCACCTTTATCAACAGAAACATACCACTCACGAGTTTCACCAATTGCAAGACCACCAACGTTGTGTACTTACTACTATGTCCTTGCAATCAAGGCTATGTTGGAGAGACAGCTCGTATGCTGTCTACTAGACTGACAGAACACAGGTCAGCAATACGTACTCAGAAAACTCAAGCCCCTTTGGTTCGCCACTACATGGAAGCGAACCACACGCCAGACCAAATACGGTGGCTCATTTTAGAGAAAATCAGAAACAATTCCACCACCACGGGCACCAGTATACGTAAAAAAAGAGAAGTATTTTGGATTTTCCATCTCAATACATACCTCAAAGGTATGAATAGTGAAATACCTTGGGAACAAGTGATTAAACATAATAGTAATTAAGCTGTAGATCATAATTTGTTTTTTCAGTACACGCACTTCTTTTTACTTCAACTGCGTCACCTTTCCCCTATCCACATAGGCTGTCCTTAATGCACAGTAACTTGCATTGTTATATATTACAATAAATATTAGTTTCATTTCCAAATTTCATTTATACATACTTTTTGGCAATATCTAATATGCCTTTTGTTATTGTTTATTCTTTCCTTCCAAGATGGACACTACGTTTACCATTACGTATTACCCGTATGAGCGGTAGTCCTTTTTCCATCTCTGTAGCACAACACAACCATCCAATCACAGGAAACAAGTATTAAATACGGGTCCTTAGGCATACCATCTATACTTCTCCGACCGGCGGAGCGTGAGCAGCAAGACACCGTATCGGCGGCACCTCCGTGCACAATGACGATTCTTTGGGTCGCGCCCTAATATATCCCCAAGTAAGTGTATCTGGATTCGTTGCTAGAAAATATTACCAACAGAGAAGACATATACACTCATATATTGCTTTGCGCTATCGTTTACCATCAGACTTCCACAAACTAGACGTGTTTTCGTCCACCGATGCTACTGGAGAAAATTATCTCTACATTACTGTGCCAAATAATGAAGAACTTCTAGATATAGCTCGGATATACATCCAAGTAAGTCGATCAACACTCGTCGTAATTAAACTAGATACTTAGTCTTGTCTGATAGTTTAGCTACAACTACCAACATACGGTTTTGCATTTTTTTAAATCACTAGACCTCCGTATGCAATCTCCTTCTCCTTCCTATATGAAATTTCGAGAGTTGGACTCTTCCTATTGTAAGTTATATCATTACTCTCATTTTTCCTTACGATACGCTATGCTCAAACATTCGTAGGATCAGTTTTTTGTAATTGACCTCATTCTTTTTTGTTTAGACAATCGTATGGGTCGCAGTCTATTCAGACTGAATGTATATGGAATGCCACGTTTATCGTATCCTTAGAAATTTCATAGCGAGATTGAATAATCCACCGCTTGGACGTAGGTCAGCTTCATATATTTTCCATCGTTATATACACTGGCACCCGGTTTCCATATATTCTCACCACATACATCTTCCTTCTTTGTTCCAGACATTATATAGTCTTATACATCCAAAGGAACCTAGAATCGCTGTGAAGCACGTTTAAGGCACGCAAGCCCGCTTCCCTTACTTCACATATTATTTGTAAGTCTTTATTGCTTTCCTGCAAATTGACCCAGTTTCAGTCTATTGTCATATTTTTCATTTTCTCTTTCTTTTGCCTACCCTTTAGTCTTATCTTTAGACATTTTAATTAATTGGGGATTCGATCAATAGTCACATTTTGTGATGGTTTTATATAAGGTGTAAAGCATTTTCTAGCTCACATTAAAGAGATGTCCAATAATGTATAGTTGACTAGTGATTTTAAATGTTAATCCTTAGAAAATGCTACAACATGACATTTGAGAGCATTTCTGTTTGTTTTTAACCTTATTATTCAGCACACTCTTGACAGTTGTTTATATTTCACCTAGGTACTGGTGAACATATTGTATGGCCCCCTGATGAAGGCACATGCCGAAACGCACGTAGGATTGTGGATACATCCTAAGGCCATAGTAACACTCAATCTCTTGCTCAGCAGTCCATGAATATTGCTATGTTAAATGTGTAATTTATATACTGATGTTCACATTGTGGAGACTTCCCATGTTATTTGTGTCGGATAATTTACACATGTATAATTAATTAAAGAATTGTGATCAATCCTTACATAAATAGAAAATCTAAATATGAAATTCTAAATATATATTTTTTTCTACAAAATCATAAAAATAAAGTGTTTAATAAAAAGAATTCAGGTTCTAACTAATTCTGGGTTCAAGAGTCCTGCTGATTATGTCTTTGAATCTGTTTCCTAAATCTATGTTTTTTCGCATTCACCACCCGCCCCGACCGCCACCCTATTGGCATCAATGCAGCCCTCGGTCACACACAGTCAAACCTTTTGGCGCCTGGGAAAATGTTAGCGAGTACCCATGCCTTAGAGTTTGCATGCAGCTGATTGATGCTAGCTCATAGCTCATTGTGCTATATTAGGAGTGTTATGAGCTGCAAGTAACAAAACGATTGCTGTGACAAAAGCTGCAACCCACTAAGCTATCTACATAAAATTCAACTCTGTGATATGCATGGTACACGTTCTGCTTAGCAGGAGCTGAATTAACGCTCTACACCTCTTTAGGATGAGCCAAAACTGGCACTAATCAAAACTTAGATCTCTCAAGCAGGTATTCACCCCCGCGTTATATTGACATTTTTATTATCGGCTGTGAACATAAGGAATTCTGAAACATGATCAGTGGGTTAAAAGCATCCGTAGTATAAGCAGTTACCCACCTGGAGCTGTGTCCTAACCAGTGGTGACTGATCGCTTTTAACAGTAGTGGGGCCAGTGCTTAATTTGTAAAATATGAAGTGCAGGTGCTCAAATGTTTGTCGGAGGCCACACCCACTTTTTCTGGCTCCACCCACTCCCTCTACTGGCTCCACCCACTTACTCTATTAGCTCCACCCACATCTTCAACTGGCACTACTAAAAGTCAAATATAATAGCTGTTCTGAATTTCAGAAAGGGAGCCTTCCTCAGAGTAAGGTTTTGATAGAAGGTTCCCCGTGATCCATTTTGAAAAAGATTAAAGCAAAAGTGCATTTAAAGCATAATTTTGGAATAAATTAGCTAAAACCACTAATGCATTGAAAAGGGACAATTTCAGTGCTCTGTGTGCTGATTTGGGGAAAGGACAATACTGGGGTAGGGTATGCCATTTTTAACAGAGTCTATGAGTTCAAAGATACAACTTTGACATAGCTTACGTTAAGTGACAAAATAAAAAAAAATGTTGTGAAAACACTAGTCCAAACAGATAAACTGAATAAAATCATGCAATACACTTGAGTCAGCCTCTGTCACTTTCAGTGGTCGAAGGTGTATGGGGTTAATGTTAATCAGTATAGTGGAGTATAAATGTGAAGGTGCATGGCTGCCTTAGGGGAACTTTTCCAGACTGAAGATCTTACACCTTGTGGGCCTGAGCTCCTCAGCCCAGCAAAGTGTTGGAAGTCCTACCCCTCATGACGAGGGGGAGCGTCACTGAAAGCCTTGGACCTGGGAGCTTTAGTTTTAAACCCTGAAGTGCCCAGGGCCAAGTGTCTATCAGTGACTCTCATCACAAAGTAGTGTGGGGTCAGCAAATTTCACTGACCACATCCCTCTGTTACGAGTAAGGGACTGCACCCTCCTCTCATTGGCTGACTCATAGCAAGGTCAGCCAATGAAAGGAGGCGACAATGCCAATCGCCAGGAACCAACAAAGCTTCACCAACGGGGGTCACTTTTATTGTGGTCCCCGGGCCTATTTTTTGTCCCAGTCAAACCCTGGTAGGGGCGTAGCTATCAGTAGTGCAACAGGTGCCGTGACACTGCCGTCCGAAGGCATGAAGGGCCCACTGCACACCAAATAGCAGACTTTTTTTTAGGGATCTTGCGTCCCAATTTTCTTGTCTGCAGCACACTGGCAGGTGTCTCTATCCCCTCCCAAAGTTTTATTTTTATTTTAGCTCTGATTATGTCTGTTTCTTTTGATTGGGGTGGAAATAATACGGTATGATTCACAAGCGTTTCACGTTTTTTGGTCATATTTATCCTCCTGTGTTTCATGACGCCCAGAGGGTTTATATTCGCCCTGATTTACAAGTGTTTCGTGGGTGGCAAGGGGACTCAAATATGGCCTGATTTGATATGTTTTACGAGGAGTGAAAGAGCTCGTATTTGGCATCAGAGTCTGTGCTTCACGTGTGGCAAGGAGGCTCACGTATAGTCTGATTTACAATTGTTTAATGATAAAAGCGTTAAAGGAAAGCAGAGGTGACATGTCATTGTTGGTGGAGTTACACACACAAATACTAACTTCTCTTCAATTTTCCAAGAAATTATTCCTCCTAAAAGTGGATACATAGGATGCGGGCTGTCATTTCTCAAAATGTGACAATGGTGTTTTCAAGAAACGACTGGTGCAAAGTAAAAGTATAGTGGATTAAGCTCTGTAAATGCTATTTCACAACTTTCTATAAAAAAGAGCGTACCACACATCGCCATAACACAATTTCTGTTCAATATGATAAAAAAAATCCCCATTTAAAGGTTGGCAGTGTTTCGAACACTCTTCAGCAAACAGAATCAGTATCAAAAAGCACTATGGCTTCAGGCCACAATAGGGTGACCAACTGGCATGGGTGCAACTTCAGGACGGTAAGTTTAAAAATTCAGGACAGAGGGTCAAAGTTCAGGACAAAAATTCAGGACAGAAGGTCAAAATTCAGAACAAAACTTTGTGAAAAAGGTAAGTTTTACAGACACACCAGAGGAAGTTGCGCAATACTATAATAGTAAGTAAATAGACAACCACTTAAGTACAAGTCAAAATAAATTTATTTGAGGTTGAGAAAATCGTGCACTTCACAATTATTTGGTATGTGTGCAGGTTTGATCAACTGTGCAGGTCTTTTTGTGGTATTTCATATGATAATTTACATTCTGTCATCCATTAATTCTTTCATCCATCATTCAGTCTTTCACAATTCATTCTGTCCTTCCATCTGTGTGCCCATCCATATCCAAACTATTTCAATCATTTGTAAACCTATCCATTATCTAGCCTTCCATCCATCATTTCATTCATCCATCCCTTCATCCACCCACCCTTTCACTCATCCATCCATCATCCATCCATCCACCCTTTCACCAAATCCATCCTTTCACTCATCCATCTACTCTTCAACTCATTCATCCAATCACTAATCCTTCCAACCATTTACCCTTTCACCCGAGCCATCCTTTCACTCATCCATTTAGTCTTCCACCCATTCACTCATCCTTCCAACCATTTACCCTTTTACCCATTGAGCCATCCTTTCACTTACTCACCCATCCACCCAGTCACTCACCCATCCACCCTTTCACTCATCCATCCATCCAGCTCTCCACCCTCCCTTCCATTCATTATGTATCGTTTCACTCATCCATATTTACATTCTTCTATTCACTCATTCATGCACCCATTGACCCATCCATTCTGCCAATCATTCATCCATGCTTTCACTCATCCATCCATCCATCCTCCCTTTCTCTCGCCATGCCCCTTTCACTTAGCCACCCATCCTTTCAGCCACATTTTACCCATACACCCACCCACCCATCCACCCATCAAGTTGCAGACAGAAGAGGCTCATCAAAAACTTCACCCTCGCTGTAGTTCCTAAAGGAAGGGGTGGGGTGGGAGGGGGAGGTTCACTATGCACCTGCACATAGGCAATCTGAAAACTTGGAAGTCATGAGTCATGCATGATGCAAAGTGCCAGGACGTGAGGTGACTGTGACATGGTGTTGTTTCCAGGGCTTTACGTGGGATAAAAAAAATCGGGGTCTCTCCAGGGGGTGTGTCTGATTTAATTAAGGGCTTGGCTTAAAACACGTAAGCTAAAAATATGTGCTGAGCATAGTGCACCGCCCGACTGGTATTTTGCTGTTTCTGTCATTGCATCCATTAACATTAGACTTTCAACAAGCCATGAGCATTGGCTTTGTCAATGGATGTTAGTTGCATAAAATCAATTAAAAAAAGCAGCAACTATGGCTTTGTTGTAAATAATATTAACAATGCTTCAGCTCTGAAATGATGAGACTGTGAGTGAAAGAACTATAATATCTTTTTCTAAACTTTTTTACTTTGCACACTGTAATTGTGGTACTCTGTTCTACATATTGTTTTTGTTTGCCTGCTTGATGTAACTTTTCCTTCTGCGGCAATAGTATTTTGGAAGAAAGCCTAGTTAAGAAAAGGGTCTGGGTCACGGTAATCCTACAGTTTGTGTGCTGTGGTCTCCTTCAGTGCACCAGGGACCCATTTGAAACAAGAGCTAATCCCAATTCCTCATTTTGGAGGTCAAAACGTCAAAACTGAATGAAGTGCAACATGTCACCAGAAAAATGTTGTACCCCGTGTCACTGGTGTTTACTAAATGCTCAGCTCACAACACCTAGATTTGTGTGAGAATCAAAATGGGGTTTAAAGTTATGAAATTTCAAGTCAGCCTTGTACTTCTGTAGGCTATCTAGACTAGTGTTCAATGTCACGCTCCAGACCACTGCCTTAGAGGAGTCTTAAATGTAAATGTCGTCCATCTAACCTTCAGGGAATGCCCTGCCCCAGGGGGAGTCTGGAGAGGCCCACACATGCTTTCACAGCCCAGACTGGCCAATTGTCATTCTGGATGTGGCAATCAGCCGCATACAGAATGACAATGGGCGGGGTGGGGCTGCTCTTGTGCTTCACAGATGAGTGCGAGGCGCCCCATCAAGGGGGCTGAGGCCTCTCACAGGGAACACTTCTGTTTCCTGCAAGGAAGAAAAAGGCATCCGTAAAAAGGATCTCACGGACAAGGGACGTGAGGTCCGATTTACGGACGGTTGGTCACCCATCCCTAATTAGCTGGCTTCGCTTAGGTAGTTAGTTTACAATTAATTACTGCTGCGGCTTAACTTAAAACGTTTAAGTGCTTAACTTCTAATCTCTTACCATTACTCGTGGTGGTGGGCCGGTCAGCAGGGGGGGCACACTCTGCTAGCTGCACTGCCTCCTTGTACCTTTGCTGTTTGCTTTAATAATTAGTACGTGCGTACTATGATTGATTAGGCGGCGGCAGCCTGGTGCTGCCTGCACTGCACACAGCCCAGCCAGCTCTGCCCTTCGTCGTCGTTGGTCGGGCCTGGGCCACCAGGGCTGACTTAATGTCGTCGATGACTCATGGGGAGCTGCCACGGTGGTTATGCTGGGGCGGGGCAACTGGTGGCTCCTGCAGCTGCGCTGCCGACTTTGGTGCAGGAAACCAGGGTTCGAGTCTTGAGGTCGCATCCGCATCTTGTGATTCTGGGCAAATCACTTAGTCTTCCCGTGCCTGAATATGTAATGTAAATACGGTGCTCATGTACAGCGCTCCAATACCTTCGGGTCGAGTTCGCGCTATATAAAAGATGCAAAAAAAAAAAGTTAAAATAATCTGCGCGCACTACCGCGCACACAGCCCCTACCCCATCAGAACCTCCAGCCTGGCCGCAACGCCCGCCCAAATGAATCAGTGTGTGTTCCGAACTTCCGCGGCCCGCCCACCCACTGGAAAGTGGCAACAACTCTGCATCTGCACGTAAGAAGAGCCCGCGTCCGCCATGATGATGATGACATATGTATAATATTAGATGTATTATCATTGAATACTCTCTTGGACTTGGCCCGGCAGGGGCAGCAGGGCTGCTACGTGATTAAGAAGTGTGAGTCGAGGCACTCGACTCGAGTAGCAACACTAAACGCCGTGATGCTGACGCCGGTGATGACACTATGACTCACACACTCGGATGGATTCTGTGAAAAAGACGCTGCGGGCCTGTGGCTGCACCGTGTACAATAAAGGTATATTTTTTACAAAACAATAAAACATCAATGTGGGCATGCGCAGCAGATGCGTAGACCCGGCCCTGATAATTAAGTGCTGGTGCTAAGCACCGGCAAATTAAGCCCTGAGTGGGGCAATCCGGCAGGCACTCCAGAATGTCCTTAGACGCAGCCCCAAAGCTCTCAATCGTGAACCGTTATAAACAGTGTTTATAACAGGCCACGATTAAGAGATCTGAAGTTGAGGCTGAAGGCAGTATGAGTTTCTCACACTGAGGTGGCAGTGTGTGAAAATCAATCAAACATCACAATACGTTTTTTTTAAACGTACTTACCGAATAGAATCTTCTCTGGTCCACAGTTCAGCGGCAAGGGGTCTGAGCTAACTCCCCTAACCAATCCAGACGCTGCTGTCATGTTGTTAACCACCAAAAAAGCAGCACCAGGATTGGATGGAGCAGGCTGGCTCAGCGCTCATACAAGCAGTGGAGGCCTGCCAGGCCCCCACAATTCTTACCACCTGTTTGTGGAGAGATCCCATGGGGACGACATGGACAACCCCCTCCTGCGCCCTTCTCCTACTGGAAGAACCAAGTACACTAACCAGGTCAAGGAGGGAACCGGGGGAGGCTGCCAAGAAGTGGATGAGAGCGATATAGTGGATGTCGTGATGGGGCACCCTTCGTGGTTTTCTGGGTCTGTGTGTGTCGACACCACCTAATGGCAAGAGAGGAGACAGGTGTAACAACTGCGTCGGTTACAGAGGGGACAGACACACGCACTAATTACAGTGGGTAGACACAGATAACGTGGAACATAATTCCCTACGTGGTTACCTGAAAGAAAAGCGCTCATGCGCTGTGGTGATGTGGGGCACAGTAAATGCGACTTTTGTGTAGTTGCACGGATCGCCAAAGCAAAGGTGAAGCGCTCCTGCGCTGTGCTGCGGGGCAAAGGTGATAGCGACTTCGTGCCGTCGCACGAGTCGCCAAAGCAAAGGTGAAGCGCTCCTGCGCTGTACTGCGGGGCAAAAGTGATAGCGACCACCATCCATAACACATTGGACCATTCCGTTTCCATGGAAAGCAGCAAGCAACGGAGGTATTGTTCCAGAGTGCGATTTGTTCGCTCAGCCTGTCCATCTGTTTGGGGATGGTAGGAGGACGACAAACGGGCTTCCATATGCAAAAGCGAGCAGACCTCCGTCCAGAACCTGGACACGAATTGAGTTCCTCTGTCTGTTATAAGCACCGAAGGGATGCCATGCAGCCGTACCACGTTCTGCATGAACAAGGCTGCCAACTCTGCCGCTGAGGGTAGAGGTTTCAGTGGCACGAAATGCGCCATTTTTGTCAGGTGGTCTATGATAGTAAGGATGGTAGTGTATCCTGTGGAGGTCTTAGGGAGTTCCACTACGAAGTCCATTGAGACAGTGTGCCACGGGCAAGGGGGAACCGGAATGGGATGCAATAACCCTACTACGGGTTGTGAGAGTGTCTTACCTTGAGTACAGACGGTACAGCGAGCTCTGTAGGCCTGTGTGTCAAGGCTTAGGGTAGGCCACCAGAATTGTCTCTGCAGTAGATCCTTGGTCTTTTGGTACCCTGGGTGACCTGCTAGGGGGTGGTCATGGCACATGACCAGTGCTTGTTGCTGGTGAGTGGTCAGTGGCAAGTAATACCGCCCATCCTTGAACAGGAATCCATTGTGTTCTGTGAGTCCTTGGACGTCTCCGGTCCATTCTTTCAGATTTTTCTGTTCTAGCTCTTGGTGGAGTTGTGTTAAAAAAGAGGAGGATGTCACTGCTCCCTGGAAGCATCGGATGGGAATAACGGGTACAGGTTCTGTGGGGGAAGCCTGGTCTTCGATTTCCTCTAAACGTGATAAGGCGTCGGCTTTGGCGTTCTCCCTTCCGGGTCGATAGGTGATCTGGAAATCGAATTCGTTGAAGAAGAGTGTCCAGCGTAGTTGCCTCGCCGTCAATGCTCTGGCTGAACGGAGGAACCGTAGATTTCTGTGATCGGTAAAGATGGTCACCGTGTGTTTAGCGTCCTTTAGGTAGTGCCGCCATTCCTCAAACGCCGTTTTGATGGCCAAGAGCTCCTTATCTCCAATGGAGTAATTGCATTCTGCTGGCTGTAACTTCCTGGAGTAGTAGGCTACTGGGTGGAGCAGATTGGTCTTGCTGTCTCTTTGTGATAATACTCCCCTAGGGCGTTCTGCGAGGCATCGGCCTCCACTATAAAGGGGAGAGTAGGGTCGGGATGTTTCAGTATCGGAGCCGAGGTGAATCTGGTCTTTAGTTCTTGGAATGCATGTTCTGCTTTGGCGTCCCATGAGAAACGTGCCCCTTTACGTAGTAAACATGTAATGGGGGTGACAATCCGGGAAAAACCCTCAATAAAGCGTCGATAGTAATTTGCGAACCCAAGGAACCTCTGGACTTGTTTCACGGAGTTTGGGGACGGCCACAGCAATATGGCGTCGACTTTTCTGGAATCCATTTGAACGCCTCCTGGTGTTAGAATGTGTCCCAAGAATTCCACCATTGTGGTGTGGAACACGCTCTTCTCAAATTTCACGTACAGCCCGTGTTGCTGCAATTGTTGGAGAATAGCTCGCACATGTTGGAGGTGCTCCTTCATATCCGCGGAGTAAATCAGTATATCATCGATATACACGATGCAGAAACGGTCGATGAATTCCCTTAACACCTCATCGATGAAATACTGAAAAGCGGCTGGGGCAATGCAGAGCCCGAAGGGCATGACGCGATACTCGAACAACCCGTACCGTGTCCGTAAGACGGTTTTCCACTCATCCCCCTCCCGGACTCTGACCAGATGATAGGCCCCTCGTAAATCCAACTTCGTATATATGGCCGCACCCTTCACTTGGTTCAGTAAGTCGGGAATCAATGGTAGAGGATACCTGTTCTTAATGGTTATGGCATTCATTGCCCTAAAGTCGATACATGTACGTAGATCGCCCTCTTTCTTTGCCACGAAGAAGAGAGGGGAGGAGACAGGAGATTTGGAGTGGCGAATGAACCCATTTTGTAGGTACTGTGTGAGGTAGGCGCGGAGATGTTCATTTTCCTTCTCCGTGAGGGAGTAAACACGGCTGCAGGGGAGCGTGGATCCCGGGATTATATCTATTCTGCAGTCGAAGTGGCGATGCGGGGGTAGGGTGTTGGCACCTTGTTCGTCAAAAACTTGGGCCAGGTCTCTGTATTCCCGTGGTATAGTCTCGTGTGTGACCAAGCCCATTCCGTCCCATGGCAGGGTACAGGCCTGGACCTCTCTTGTCATGGTTTTTGTCTCCGACGGGTAACAAGATTGAACACAATGAACAGAGTCCAATACCGTTTTGCCGGTTGCCCAATTAATCAGGGGATTGTGCTGTACCAGCTAGGGGAGGCCTAATATAAGCCTGAACTGAGGGGCATCGATGATGTCGAAGGCGATGGTCTCGGTGTGCTGGTTTTCCATCACCATTTGCAGGTCTTCTGTTTGGTATCGGATCAGTCCTGAGGTCAAGTCCGTACCGTCCACTGCTTTCACTGTTTCGGGTTTCCTTTTGGCTCGTTTCAGCATGCCCAGGCCCGTCATGTACTGGGCATCGATGAAATTCCCGGTTGCTCCTGAGTCAATCAATGCTATGACATGCCAGGAGGATCCTGTAGATGACTGCAAGAGTACCGGCACGCCCATATGGTGGTGGTCGGCACAGATGGTAGGGGTCTGTTTCTTCTCGGCTAGCAGTCCCAGTAGACAGACCCCGTTAGCTACTGGGAGGTCCCGTTTCCCAATCCTTCTCCTCGGCTGATCGGTAGAACAGAAGGAGTCCTCTCTCTGGGCAGGCGGGGCTTGGCAGGACAGTCCCGCACAAAATGACCATTCTTGCCACAATATAGGCATAGGTTCTGTTTCCGTTTTTTTTTCTTTCTCTTCTTTAGTCAGGGGGTCACGGACGCCTCCTATCTGCATGGGCTCGGGGACTTCACGGGGTTTTGGGGTGTCTCTGTACACCGGGATTCTGGCCTCACCTCCCTTGGACTTTTCGGTTCTCCGTTCTTGTAGGCGATAGTTCTGTCTGACTACCATATCAATAAACGGGCCGATCTCCTCTGGTGGGTCTGTCATTTGAGAGATGAGATCCTTTAACTCATCACGTAGGCCCCGATAGAATACCGACACTTGTTTTGATTCTGGTCAGCGAGCTTCCACTACCAGACGAGTGAAGGTGGTAATGTAATGCAGTAAGTCAGTGTTGCCCTGTTTCAAATTGAGTAATTCGTTGTCCACAGCTTGCACGAACGTATGGCGGGCAAACATACGTCGCATGGTCTCTTTAAACACCGGAAAGTTGTATAGTAGAGGCTCGTCGTTCTCCACCAAGGGAATGGACCACTGAGCGGCGTCACCTCCTAAATAGGAGAGAACAAAGCGACCTTAGAGGCGTCATCGGGGAACGCAGTCGCTCTGGCCATGAAGTGTAGGTGGCATTGGTTGAGGAATATGCTGTATTTTGTGCTATCACCATAGAAACGTTCTGGTGCGGCCAACTGTACCGCGGGTTGGGCTATGACCTGAACGGGTGGAGGAGTAGTCGAGAGTGTGGGTGCTGGACCCCACGGGTTAAACAAGGGAGGTCTCACTATTCCTTCTTGCCGAGGTCGATGTACCGGGGACGCGCCCCAAGGTCCTGTGTTTCCTGCACCCATCTGCCCTTGTAAGTCAGTAATGTCGTTTCTCAGACTACGGTTCTCAGCTTGGATACTAGCTAGCATAGCTGCTATATCCTGTAAGGTGACTTCGGGGCTCTCCATGTTGTCTGGGTGGGATGAGTATCGTGGGCTTCGGATTCTGTCAGGTCCCCACAATTCTTACCTCCTGTTTGTGGAGAGATCCCACGGGGACGACATGGACAACCCCCTCCTGCGCCCTTCTCCTACTGGAAGAACCAAGTACACTAACCAGGTCAAGGAGGGAACCGGGGGAGGCTGCCAAGAAGTGGATGAGAGCGATATAGTGGATGTCGTGATGGGGCACCCTTCGTGGTTTTCTGGGTCTGTGTGTGTCGACACCACCTAATGGCAAGAGAGGAGACAGGTGTAACAACTGCGCCGGTTACAGAGGGGACAGACACACGCACTAATTACAGTGGGTAGACACAGATAACGTGGAACATAATTCCCTACGTGGTTACCTCAAAGAAAAGCGCTCATGCGCTGTGGTGATGCGGGGCACAGTAAATGCGACTTTTGTGTAGTTGCACGGATCGCCAAAGCAAAGGTGAAGCGCTCCTGCGCTGTGCTGCGGGGCAAAGGTGATAGCGACTTCGTGCCGTCGCACGAGTCGCCAAAGCAAAGGTGAAGCGCTCCTGCGCTGTACTGCGGGGCAAAAGTGATAGCGACTTCGTGCCGTCGCACGAGTCGCCAAAGCAAAGGTGAAGCGCTCCTGCGCTGTACTGCGGGGCAAAAGTGATAGCGACTTCGTGCCGTCGCACGAGTCGCCAAAGCAAGGGTTAAGCGCTCCTGCGCTGGGTTGCGGGGCAATTGTGCGAGCGACTTCGTGCCGTCGCACGAGTCGCCAAGCTAGGGTTAAGCGCTCCTGCGCTGAAGTGGGGGACAAGAGGAAACATGACTCCGTGCCTCCGCACGAGTCACAAAGGTAGAATCTTTAGGCGCCCTTACGCGGTCCGGACGGAGTGTCCGGTAGCAGGTAGAGCCTTCGCTTACGCTCCTGCGTGCCTGCGAAGCTCTGGAAAGGAATCCGAAGCGCCGAGGAGGGCGTCTTCCACCTTGATAAGCAGAAGCAGCCGAAAGTGTCGGCCGGCCGGCGGCGTCAGTTACGTGCCGTCGAACAACTAGTCTGCAACCCGCCAGGTGGAAATAGATGGGAGGAGTCTTGTTGCAAGGGGAGACTGCCCTGCTTCCGGTCTGCAGGAGGTGAGCGAGAGGGAACATGACAAGGCCTGTGTCTGCTCTACACCCAGCTGTCTAAAACAGCTTAGGTGGAGAGGTTTAAAGTACTGTAAAACGTAGAGAGAGACCCCTTATCTGAACCAAGGGAAATAGGGTACTTATAGTAAGTCAAAGAAAAGCAAAAGATGCAACTATATACACAATTCGTTGTTTGATTTGGTTCGTTAGATACTAGGGGCCTCATGTAGGTAGCCTAACATTTACCACTTCATAAATACCGAATGTTACCGATTCGGTATTTATGAAGTGGTAAATGCTATGTAGGTAATCCGTCGGTAATAATTACCGAATCGGAATGGGTCGGTATTTTAGAATCGGTAATTACCGATTCGGTAATGGTAACTGGCGTCCCATTGATTCCTATGGGGCAGGAGGCCCATAGGAATCAATGGGGAGCCAGTTACCATTACCGAATCGGTAATTACCGATTCGGTAATGGGGGGAGCACAATCAAGGGTGGCAGGGTGTCACATTGACACCCTGTTGCACCCCTGATTCCTGCATGTGTGCACATGTGGCACACATACATGCCCTAAGGGCATGTATGTCTGCCACATTGCACACTTCTAAGCGCTTTAAAATGCTTTTACACATCCATTCTTTATTTACCACCAACTATTAGTTGGTGGTAAATACCGACTCCAGACAACACCCACACACTCCCCCTACATCTCATTTCTGTATTCGGAATTTACTGAATCGGTAAAATTACCGATTCGGTAATTTTACCGATTCGGTAAATTACCGAATACAGAAATGATCCCCCTACATAGCAAAAGCCTAAATACCGGTCGGTAACGGTATAATTACCGAAAATCGGCCGTTACCGACCGGTATTAGGCTACCTACATGAGGCCCTAAAGGAGGAACAAGTATCAAGCTCCAATCAATAATCTAGACAAATGTGTTCTTTATAAAGACTAAATCTAGTGTCTAACTCTTTTTCTCTCAAGAACTCTTTTTAACATATCTTTCTAAAAACTTTTTTGTCTTTTCTATTGAGTACTTTAACATATGCATGAATTCTTGAGCTTATATTTGTGTTTTTTTATAGAAATTTTTCTGTATAAACTGATTTTATTTATGTTTTATTTCCTGCATGTGTAACAAATGAATGGTGCTAATAATTTGTTTTAATTAATTTATATTGGCGATTTGTTATTCAGTTCATTGTTTGGGTAAAACACGGTTATAATTTATAATTTTCCTATTTCATTTCTTCTCTATCATTGTTGATCATTTGGTGCGTATAGCTTTTGAGATACTAGGCTATCCAAGAGGTTTAAAGTGCGCATGTCAGACTGGCTGTCACAAGACAGCTGGCCAAAGTAATATGGACACGTGAAACTTTAGGTGTGCCCCATTCCTCTTCCCCTGCTGCCAGTCAGCAGTGCTGCTCCTCTCACCAAAATATTTGGCTCCGGCTGCATTGAAAAATAAAACAGTAACAAAATCATGTTATTGTCATTTTATTTTTCATGTTTGCTGCGCTGGCAGCAGGGAGGGCAGCGTTCCTGCTCCCTAGTGGATGCACCCCGATAGTCCTAAAGCCAGCACTGTGAAAGTGCAGAGAGGGGGCCATATTGAGGACGCAGAAAAGAAGCAACAGACTGAACAAACTTTACATTTACTCTGCTACATCATGAAGCATTAGTTTCTCTGTGGGGTGCATGTGTCTGCCCCCTGCCCGTGCTGAGGCAGGGTCAGTTGTAGTGAGTCATACATAGTGGCCAAACCTAGGGAAAGATCAGTCTGTAATACTAATGTGAAGCTCTGTGGGTGATGGCTTGTGCAGGAGTGGGCCCCACCAGGGTTGAAATAAGAAAATGTAAACGGTTCTGATGTAAAGGGCTCCATACCTTCAGATAGAGCTCAAGAACAACTGCAAAAAATCAGCAAAAAAATAAAAACCATATGGGTATGCAAGTGAGAGAGGCACTAAACACAGGGGGTAAGGAAATGAGAATACTCGAGGATGGCAAAAACGAAGACGCTGGGTGAGGTAACGAAAAGCAGTGGCATAGCTGTAAAAGCAGCAGATAGTAGGAGACAAGAACAATCTAAGGGGCAGGGAAAGGAAGACGGGGGGACAAAGAGAAAGGGAAAGGAAGGCAGGTAAGGACAGGAAAGTGAGAGTGAAACAAAACGAGAGAGGGAAACAGATAGTAACGAGTTTGACAGCGAGGAGTAGGTCAGAGGCACAGGAGAGACAATAGAAAGGTCGCTGGGACAGAGGAAGAGGTCAGAGATTGCTAAAATGATGGATCAGGAGAAAGGTAGTAGAAGAAGCAAGTCATAAAATGGCGGGGAGCACAAGGGTTCAAGTCCGAAAGTCAAGGCAGAGGGCTACCAAAGTCAGGAGGGAGAAAGGCAGTCGGCCCCAAAGTCACAGCCGCACCGTCCATGAGCAGCGGGGGCAGAGGTGTCCAATCCAGAGAGACCCGGGTCAGGGAAGAAAGACCACGGGCGCCAAGGCAGCTGTCCGCAGAACAGGAGGCAGCAAAGTCTAAAAACAAAGTCAAAGGAATGCAGGAGGGGCGTCTCTCCGGCACGGTAGCAGAAAGATGGGCTCAAGAATAGCCACGGAGAGCGGTGCACATTTCAAACCTCCGCTGTGAATCAAATTGGCCCCGAAGTCTAGCGAGGAGGCGATGCAGCAGCGAAGCCAGAAAAATCGGAAGGGGCGCATCTCCGATACGGTTTAGGAATGAAGGGCTCAGAGCAGCGGCGCCGTCACACTCTCACCTCCGTCGTGTCTCCAAATCAATCCAGATGTCCTGCGAAGAGGCAAAGCAGGCGGGCTGGCTGTAGAGAAGGAGAAGGGCAGCGGCAATTGAACCCAAAGACAGGATGGGGAGTCTCTGCCCGGCTCTTCAGCAGCCCTCCGGAGAGACCAGCGAAGCATCGGCTACAAAGCGAAGGGGTCCGTCTAGTGCTGCAAACCAGGAAATGAAGTGGAAAAGGTGGGGGGAAAACAAAGACTAGCAGCGGAGTTTGGAGGGGAGCAATGCCCTATGCCCGGCTGGGTAGGTGTTGGCCGTGGCGAGATACCTGGGCCAGCCCCCCCTGTAGCTGAGCAGAGCGGCTCCACCGGACATCGGCCATGCTGGCTCTGGAACTCCGCGGGAGAAAGCCTCAAGTGCCAACTCTGACGAGTATCTCGGGCTCACAAGCTCTGGAATGGAGCATCGGGTAGCATCAAGGACCCAGGTGAGTGGGTTTATCCCCGGGGGAGGTGGGAATCTGGGGATTATAGCCAAAAAGGCTGTGTCTGGCCGGGAGTTCCCAGCTGGAGCTCCTCACTGGGCGGCCATCTTGGCTTGATCTTTAGGTCTGTGAGATGAGAGACTAGGTGCTCTGAGAGGCCCAAACGAGCATCCAGGTGCACCTCATGTGCTGAGGATCTGTGCATAAATTATCTCTGTGAGAGCTCATGGACAAGTTACACTTCTGTGGGCTATATATAAATAAAAGAAACTAAGCTGAGAAACACCAAACATACATAAAAGAAACACACCTGAATTCCGACCAATCAGTGATACCTGGATGTCAAAAAGAACAGACCAACAAACTGTCCCAGCAACTGCTTGCAGTTTCTGTGCGGCTTGTCTGTCAACTTGGGAGAGAGTACTATTCCCTCCACTGACCCATCTTGCACATTGTGGGAGAGGAAAAGCTCCAAAAACGTTTCTAAGAGCAAAGTTAAGATTTTGGTTGAGGCCTCCCACTTAGTGTATCCGACCCGTGCTCTATCGCTGTCAACCTCAAACGTTGACTTTGTCCCGGTCAAGCACGACTAGATGTCCCAAGTTGGCGCTTTTGGTTTTTATAGTCTATTCCCAAAAATTTTCCCAGAAGAATTGTTTCCACACTATTCAACGATTTGATGGTCACAAAGTGATCCTGTTGTATACCATTTAATAATAACTCATGAAATCAAACAGCCGAGCAGTACCCGAGATATGGTTGGGAAGATGTGATACGAAGTACAAATTCAAAGACCCGTTTTAAAGTCGAGTATGGCTTAATTCTTGTGCTAGATTGGACATATTTTGGGGAGCGGTTACTGTGGAAGCAAGTACTTGCAGGTTAAATTTCTTCTCAACACTGAGTCCTGAGGATGGTCCCTCTGACCTCTATGCTCACTTGAGACCAAAACTTCGACAATCTATCCTTGTTAACATTATATGTACATCCTACGTTGTATTAAAGTTCCATTGGATTATTTTGAATGTTAATAATTTGTTTGATGGAACCTTGGATTTATTAACCCACCCTGTTAAGAGGATTGACTGTGTTTCTTCATATCCCTGTAATGAGCTGATACTAGTAAAACTGAGGCATCTTGTGGCTGCACCAGTGTGAATACACAAATATATGTATGTACTGCTGTGTATTGTGATGCATATAATGTGGTTTGTACTAAATGTGTGTACAATATATATGATGAAATATTGAACGTGTTAAAGTATAATATCGTCTTTTCTAGATCAATATGCCTGTGTTTGATTTGGTGAGTTATTATTAAATGGTATACAACACTTTGTGAAAAGTGTAGGAATAATTTTTCTGGGAACTTTTTTGTGAAAAGACTATAGTACCCAGTTCCTTGGGGTAGATTGGATTGCCCTGTAGTGTCCACAACACCAATCCAGGGGTCTAGAATCACTGAGATGGTCCTTGGGATGTTGGGACTACAATTCCCCAAATGCACCTGGCCCAATCCTTAAAGGTCCACTTGACGCACTCCAGGCTGCGGACTTCTTGGTGGCGATGATGCAGGTGAGCTCTGTTGACCTGTTGCTGTCAGGGAGTCCACTCCCTAATCCTTGTGAAACCAAGCAAAGTCCTTAGGGCTATTGTTCCAGATTGTGCAACAGGTGCAGTCCTTCAGAGTGCAATCCTTTAGGGGCTGATCAGGCTTCCAGCGGTTTCTTCTCCTTGTTGTTTCAGGCAGGGATCTCAGTTGTCATGCAACTCTTATTTATTCAGTGTTCCTGGGCGTCAAGCAGGGGGGCACCCCTGACCAATGGGATGCAGGGTGCCACCCAGGTGTATGACCACTTCTTCAATAGTGTGGCATATTCTTGACCCAGAAAGCACTATTCTTCCAAAGTCCAAAATGGAAAAACTCTACTGTGGCATGTTTTTGACCGAGAAAGTAATATTCTTCCAAAATCCAAAATGGAGAAACTCTTCCCTGGAGGATTAGATCTGGCTAAACAAACCCACTGGTGTGCCTAAATTTCCCTAACATTCCCATTCCAGCCCCTTCACTAATCTAATCACTGGGGCTCCTGTCTGGCTGGGGGTGCAGGAAGTGGCAGTGAGCCTGTGTTGCCCTAAACTGTAATTCTCCCTTTGAAGACCAGTTTGGCTACTTCACCCCCATCCTGCCTTTTACTCTGCAGCTTGCAGTTCTCCTCCGACAGGAAATCCTTTGTCTCTAGTCGGGCTACTTCGCAGTTTGTCAAAGGCCAGGAATTCTGTTCTTAAAGACATTTTGGAGGGTTATGTTGTAGCCAGATGCATCTAACCATGGCTAGTTGTTTTAAAGTCGATATATGTACACTGGTGTAGTAGGGTCTTAACCGTGAGTTTACCTTTGCAGATTTCTTTTTAACACCATTTCTGGAAAAGCAAACTGTTCATGTGTACATGAAGAACTTGTAAGAAGGTGTAGTCTTACTCTGAGCAGTTTTATGGGAATGTCGGGGGTAGTCCTAAGACAGTGACAAAACACTGGAAGTTAGGTACATTTTTCATAAAATCATAAAATGGTTGGATTAAGAGTATGAGTATGAAAGGTTGTAAAATGTGGCTGCTACAGAGCACGTCATGGTCTGAGTAATTGTGCTGTGGAATTATACCTGCACTTGAAAGCTCTGCGGTTGACATTGTAGGACAGTTTTTATGTGGAGAAGCAGAATGAAGGAGGAAGTCTTGGAGCTGAATCGAACATTCTCCAAGAAACTTTAAGTCGGAGATACCACTTTTTACACTTTTGAAAACTTTTGAAAATTGCTATTTTTAGCTGAGCAGACCATCCAGTGCATGTTAGTATTTGATATTTTTGTGATCTCTTGCTTTTTTGCAAAGGTTGAAGGGTTTGGTAGAATATTAACAATAGACAAGTCCCAATGAGACAGCATAAAGCTCGATGAGGGCCACAACAGCTTCGTTATAATGAATACTGAAGGCAATGCTTAATTTGAGCTGGTGGTTGCCAGTGGGGGGCACTGGCACTCATTTTTGGGGGACCGGCACACATTTTTCCTCTTCAAACATTTCCCAAGAGCAACAGTGGGGTAAGCGCATACAGGGAGAAGAAGGAGGAAGAGAATGACGGAAAAACAGTCGCTAAGTGCGAAAGCAGACACCTGCAGAACAGCAATAAAGAGGCAGGGAGTGTCTGTCAGGATATTAAAAAACGTGTATTCAGGACTACGCAATCTTAATATTCGGCACATTGACATTTAACGGTGCCGGCCGCGGGCTTCTGAGCAGAGCTTTGGGCACCGGCTCTCATTATTTTACAAATTAAGCACTCAAAAAGTATGCGTTCATTAAAGAGTGCTCACATGGTTTGCAAGTATCCAGTGGCCCAATGCGGTGCGGGGGCAGAGGTCATACTAGTTTGGAGGATTCTGAGGTGCTCCCTACACTCTCTCTAAATACTGAGTTGCTTCCACAATGCTTGTATTGAACAGGAGCAAAAGGTTGCTGAAGGAAATACGGGGGCATTAATGAAGCTCAAACAGTCCCTTGAATAACACCAACTTCAATCCAGAGCGGATTCAACATTATCCCTGGCAGAAGCTCACTTTGAATGGAAGAGGCCACTGCACAGCAGGCTGTTGCAGGCACTAGGGATATTCGTACAGAGTGCAGTCTAGGCAGTGACTTGCCAGATGTGGAATCTGTGACAGTAGAGATGGGGTCCCCTGTCTCTGCTTAATAGACCATGGCAGCTTTGGAACATTTCCTGAGTGCCCCTCAGAAATGCTTGCCAACCCTGTTTCATTGTAGAAGATTATTTGACTACAAAATACATTATTTGACCTCACTTTTTTCACAGCTGCGTTGGGGGTGAAAGTCCCCGAACTCACTGCACTGAGGTGTGGTGCACTGGCCAGAGTGGCTGACTCTGGCGCATGAGGCTCACGGTTCGATCCTCACTGGTGGCAGCTCAGCTTAGCATCATGTGACTCTGGGCAATAGCTCAATTAATCTGCCAACAGCGCCTTGAAACCTTAATGGGGGCTATGTTTGCCCTTTACAAATATGCATTATTATTGTATGCTCCTCCTCCGGCCCCTCCTTCTTTCAGTGATCACCAGCCACCTCGGGTCTGGCTGGTGATCACTATTTTGCCTGTATTCAGATTGCTGTGGCTCCGTTTTGTAAGGCCCTGGATTACTCTTGAATTCCAGGAATACACCAGGGTAAATCAGGAGCAGTATGCAAAAATAAGAAAAATAAGTCAACCTATTTATAGTAAAATCTTTGTGAATAAGACCCTTTATCTTTGCTTTCACGCGTGCTTATAGTACTATCGTGACATAGCACCAATAGGAGGTATTAAGAGATAGTGTAGATTGTTATGTGTAATAAAGATGCTGCGCGGACACAGCCACCCTTTGTCCAAGAAGCCAAGGGTGGCCTTTACAACTAACAGCAATATCTAATGGCCCCACCTGAGGTCTCTAAAGTCTAACCCTTAACGTACGATCAGAGGGTAAGGAATTGTGGTTTAACAGTGAAGTTGTATCCCATCGACAAAAGAATCCCAGCTTCTGATGATTGGGTTCATTTAATAGACCGCATTGTGTGATCCTCTGCAGATTACTATATGGCTGTGCCTCATCCGTCAAAATCGAGAGCGTTTACCTCAGATATGCGAGGCATTCCACGTCACTACGAAGCCACACCACTGACAGCCGTTTAAAAAGATGCAGTATACAATACAAAGGATCTCTATAAAAATGGACATGTACGGTGTGTGCTGAGCCGCGCGCTGCAGCGTCTCCTCCGGTGTGATGTGAACATGGCCTTGTATGTGGCTCACGGTTGCAGCGGTGACTCATAGCCCTCCCCTCACCCGTTTGCCATGGTGGCGCAGCGTGCCAACCTGCTCCCCCCAGCAGCGCCGCGTGCACAGGCAGATGACAGCCCTGGGAAGACGAGGAGCCGTGAATCACAACTGCCACCGTTCATCTGGCAGGAGAGAGACGCCGCATTAGCATAACAATGCTTCACAGATATTAATAGGCCAACAGCGACTGTTCTATGAATGGGCTGCAGAGAGCTGCGCCTGTCTGTCAGGAGCTGCGCAGGTATTCCCGCGTTGTTGTGACAAGGCGCAACGCTCTCTGAGGAGAATGCACCCAGTAATAAGACGTAGAACCGAAAAACAAAGGCTGTCTCCGTTGCCTCGAACAACTCAATTTTATAACCTTAGTGCTGGAGATATTTCTCAATCAGAAATAGAAGATCTTGATTTGCCCCCGATCTCAAACCCTGAACAGCGCTATATAGCTCACTACTCAAAACATCCAAGCGCTACAATTTTCTGTGCATACAAACAATCCTAATTATTAGAAAGATGCAGTCAGGGTTCCATATTGTACACATTTAAACACTTGGGGCCTGGTTCACATGCTGCACGTTGTAGTACGTTTTGTAGCACTATAAAACGTAGTAGTACCACAAAACGTACTACAACGTGCTATTCGTAAACTACATGCAGAGTTTTATGTCTCCGAATTGCCTATTCTGATATGTGCGTAGTTCTCCACCCAGACTGTAAAGTCACTGCACATACAACTATGGGGCATATTCCCAAGAAACTATCGCCGAGTCAACGGCACTTTACCGCGGCCAAAGTTGCGATAAATCTATCGGCCCATTCACAAGCTGGTGTTAACAACCCACAGCACCAGTATACCCGCGATAGCAGCCACAAAAAACATCGCCACAGAGGGCCCCGCAACTATCACTAATGAGATGCAGAGTGGACGTTCCCGTGACAAATGCCGCGACAACATCACACCTCAACATTCACAACAACCAGACAGAAAAGCGATAAAAACACAAAACAGGCAATAAGGCGCGTTAGCACCAGGAAATCTACACCTGCTCTCACCTGGTGTAAAGTCGGACAGCAGCCTGCATCACAAAAGGGAGCACAGCCCAGGGCCACATCGGAAGGGCAACAGATGCCATGGAGCCACCCATCATGCGACCCGGACACCCAAGAGGGCCACAACACCCTCCGACACCACACCCAGGCCCGCAACACACTCCCCCCGGACCACCCCCAACCCCGGACTAGGAAACTGCACACCAACACCACGAATCCCAATACAAACATTTTGCCTGATGTCGCACAAGCAGGAAAATCAACAGACATGCGTAGCCAGGAAATGGAGACTCAGTCAAACAGCAATGCAATCCCCAACACAAAACACCATACAAACAGAAGCCGAGACAACCCTTAGGATTAGTCCTAGCGTCTCCTCACTGGACAATCCGTAGCACACAGCCTGGAAGACCAAATCCAAGACAGGAAGGTGTGCCATGCGCCCAACAAAGGAAAGACAGGGAGAGAGCGAGGGAGAGAGACGGAGTGAGATTGCACAAGCAGCGCAAGGCCTCTCAGGCTCCTCAGGCACCTTGCTCCACATGCCAACATGTGTGTGTGTATCGCCATCCGTACATCCCTTGAGCCCAAGACCGTGTCCCAATCTCAGCGCCAAAGCCACATCACATTCCGAAAATGCAAGTAGTAGTCAGACAAACATCAGGGATGAAAGCTCTATTGTCCCATTGCAGAAGACGGGAGGACACCTGAACCTCTGACCTTGGTCCAGAACGTGGCTGGAACACCCTGAGAGAGATGCCATGGCAAACGGGGACGACTCCCACACCACGCATTCCGCAAATGAACTATTTGACTCATCCACACCCCACACACAGAAGCCCCTGCCTGTGGTACCCCCGCATGGGATGCCCTTGACACTCACGGAAACAGCAACCCACTCTCCCCAACGCTGCACACACATTCGAATCACTGCTCAGAGCTGTGGCATATCCTCCACACAACTGCCGCAGTTTTGAAGAGTACCGGTTTCACGAGACGCACCAACGCAATGTCAGGCCATCCCGGGCACATGCACAACCCCCGTCACGTGGAACAGTACCGTGCACGTATGCTGCATTTACTGGGCGCAGTGCCACTGGCAGTGCTGCGAATCAGTTACCAGCTCAGCTTCCACCTTGCCTACGTCACCTGCGTCCAGCCCTGGTTCCACTGCCGAACAGGCACATTCAAGTGTCCCATGGATGTCTGCCCATCCAACACAACTGTTGATGAATTGGACTATGACTTGTGTCTGCGCCCCCTGTTGGATCACGAACAGGAGTGTAACCGAGACAGCCGTGCAAGGAATGCCCTGACATACTGCGTATGTATTGATACTTGTGCATGGGAGATTGCACAATTCCTCGTGTGCAGTGACCACATCGAGGCGCTCTCCTATTGGGCTGTGTTGCGGATTGGTGAAACGGTGTGGGCTGAGCACACCTGCCTGGACCACTTAATGGATTGACTCACCCTGGGGGTCCTTGAACACGACAATGACGTACTATTGGAACACATTGCACATGAAACTGCACAGGCATTCATGGACGAGTAACTACGTTCCTGCAGCCACATCTGATTGTCACCCTCAGCACATGTCCCAACAACTTGTTGCATTGTGGGGATTGCTCACACATCCCACCACAACAGAGGATACGTTTGCCTACGTCTGGGCTCGGGATGCATGTGCGTGGAACAACGCGTGTGTACACACACCTGTGCAAGGTGATGCAGGTCCATGCCAGGTGCAACACAGTGTCGTTTTGCAACGTTGCCAATTTGGACACACTGCTGGGGGAGAGCACACACATGGCAATGTAGCACGACATGTGAACCTGTTGGTCCCTCACACCTGATCACTGTCAGCAGAACAGACAATCGGCGCACTCCGGAGGCAGAGCACTATGCAGATCCCATGGGTAGTGAGTCGTGCCCCCTCACACGGGGCAATGTGCAGACGCCAAACAAGACATGACTCATACAGCAAGGCAAGGTGGGCTGAGAGTGTTGCCATCCGTGATGAATGTAGCCCAGGTTAGCCACAACATTTCCAGACCTTTGACATGTACCGATCCTGCGTGTAAGTGTCTTTAGCATGTCCCTGCCTGCTGTGGCCGTTGCCCCGTCCGTACTGACACGCACATGCCAATAAAGTCTATGCAACTCCACTGGTGTCTAACTGTGAGGTGTGTTGTTTGGATTGTCCACTCATGCGCCACAATGGGCATCGCCCCTACACAGGGAGGAACTGACTTACCCATGTGCAATGGGGGGTGTCCCTTTGGCAAGCTCCACCTCTGTGAGCCAGACATTGTTATTGGATAGGTGCTGAACGACATGTGCACTTACGTGACTCCAGCAATGTGAGTATGGTGTCCAACCCCTGACCATGTGGAGCAATGTCATATATCACGAGAGAATGTGTCCACACAGATGTGTGTGAGTAGGTATGCGACGTGAACTTCTGGTGTCACATGTGCTGTAGGACACCACTCCTGGACTGCTTTTGTTTGGGCCAGTCATACACATAGCCCTATTCAATACATGGAAGTGTGCCTACGTTGGGGGTTGTGAGATTGTTGTTGATGTGCAATGGGGACACAGCTAGTACTCACCTTCACAGTCATCCAATTGGCCATGTGTCTCAGGGATACACATGCTTATAGATGTCAGTTACCAGGGTGTACCTTCATGTGCAATCATTGTACCTACATCCAGCCATATCTCCATACGTGAGTGAACATAGTGATGACACATCTGTGTGATTTAGAATGTTTTATTCACATTCAGGTGATTGCGGTAGCTGGGGCTGTACATGCCCATCCAAGCCCACATCACATGGAAGCCCAGTGGTGTGCCAACCAGAGTCCTTTGGGGATTGCACAGTGATTGGGAAGAGAGAGAGTGCAGTCCGCAGCAGGATAGCTGTGTAATTGGCAAGCGGTGAAGAAATGGCAGTCCGTGTCGGGGTCCGGGTGAAAGTCGCAGAATGTTCCGGGGGTCACTATGAGGTGTTTCACAGGCCATGATGCATAGGTCATAACCAGGCAGGGACAGGCCATACGGCGGTGATGGCTGCTACTGCCTCCTTCCCCACACAGTAGTTCACATCCCCTTCTTACTCCCCTGATACAGGTTCTGTGTCCGGTGTGTGTGGCGGGGTGTTGGCTGCATCCATGTGTGCCACTGACACATCAGACTGCGAAGGTGATATGGCAGCATCACTGTGTGCCACAAACATATCAGGGGTCGGAGCTATGTGTGTCGATGTTCCCGCTGCAGTCATCCGGGAACGACTCAGTGGCAGCAATGGCAAGATGAAATACTGCAGGGTATTGAAGTCCCCAGCTACTACTCGCTGGTGTCCATCCGTGTCAGACATCCTTCCAGCCTGCATCAGCTCCATGGTCTCCATTGACCTCCGCATCTGTCCCAACTCTGTGCTGTAATGGCTGGTGCCTGTCTGCCCACACAGTTCTTGTGTCCGATTCATGGCACCAGCGAGGTCAGCCAAGGTCTGTGGTGGAGCATGGTGCGGACAGGGGATGTCCGATAGGGACTGTACGTGGTCAATGATGGGACTCAGACACCCACATATGGCATCGAGTTTGGCTGCCATGAGCTCGAAACCCACCCGCAGCTGTTCAGCCAACTCCACCTGGGAAGACCACACACGTTGTATGTGCTCCATGTATTGGTCGGGGGGTCCTGGGAGACAGCCGTGGTGGTGTGTGTTTCATTCTGTGTGGTCTGTGCAGGTGGTGGGGTCATCTTGAGGCAGCTGGCCTGCTCTGCTCCTGGGGGTGGGGTACAGAGGCTGTCCAGTATCCGTTGGAGGGTATCTTGACATATGTGCAGGTTGTCCTCTACATCATCAATGATGGAGTTTGTGTTCTGCTCTGCAGTAAGTGTTGATTGTCCCTCTGCAATGTTAAGGGGAGATGCAGGTTAACAGAGTTTCACATGTATGCTGTTGATTTGCATATGTTTACATTCAGACTGCATGCCAATGTACATTATGATTGTTTTGGGGGAGCTGGCTATTTGATGGCAGTCAGTGTGCTTTCCGAATACATGACGGATGTGTGGTGGTACCCGTTCATTATCATCACACTGTGTCAGACAATGCCAGATGTGAGTGGACAGTTACTACGCACAAGCGGAACCTGTTGTGGGCTCTGTCCTGTGGCGTTGGTGTTGCACATTATACCACATTGCCGTCGTTGCTGATGTCCTGTGATTGTTATGTGTATGTGCTGCATTGTGGGGGAGTTGCCCTTGCAGCTCTGATTTTGTGTAGCCTTCTCCCTTTGAGGCGGGGTGCCTTTGAATTGTGTGCTTTTCGGGGGCTGAATTGTTTTGGACTTGGGTCATATGTGCTCTCGGACAGATTTAGTGGGCTGGTGCATTGTTCGTCTGCTGCGTCTCTTGTACGGCATGGTTTGTGGGTGCACGTGGATATGTCAGAGTGTGAACTGCTCCTTTATGGATGTGATCCACACTGGGCTACCTCCATGTCGATTCGTGGGCCATGTCGGTTTTTTTGGCTGCTGCCATGCTATCGGACATGCAGTGTTACTTGCATAGTCAGTGTGGGTCACAGAGCCGATGCTTTGCTGGATTCGACACATGTGCGTGAGTCGGTTGTTACATTGGTGAGTGAGGGGGGCCCCTCTGTGCACATTGTGGATGGGAGCCTACTTGGCTTTACAATGTGTGCTGCAGTGTGCCAAGGCAATCAGGGACATGTTCCACGGTCATTGTGGGTGTGCAGTGTGCTACGCATACTTGTGCATGTGTGCCATTGTGGCCATCTCCCCCCGTCCCTGGTCGTAACTCACCCTGTTGCTGTTGGGTCAGGTCGTATCGTTCTGTGTCCAGGCCCCCTAATCCTGCCACCGTCTCCTCACTGCTGACTGTGGTCACCATTTGCTCCAGCTCATCCAGCTCCTCCTGTGTCGCAGGAGGCCCACCTCCAGTCGCCGTTGCTGCCTCCCTGTTGGCGGCAAGCTTAAGTTTGGTCTGCCTTTTCAGATCACGCCAGCGCCTCTTGACCTCCTCCAATGACCTCCTCGACACTCCGACTGCATTGATGTTGGTAACGATGGCCTGCCATATTTCGGTTTGAGTTGCCAGTGCCGCAGTGGAGGTGCTGAACAGTTGGTGATGGTGTTTGGTCACCTCCTTGACGAGGACCCGGTCTTCCTGCGGACTGAACCCCGTCTTCCTCTTCCTCTTTTCCTTGCCCTTCCACAAAAGCGGTGTTCCTGGCTAATCCTCCGTGGGGCTTGTGGTGTCCGGCTTGTCATCTGCACTCGGTCCGGGTGAATTCATGTTGCTACGTAGTTTGAAATGTTTTTGGGCTTTTTTTTTCTTCCTTTTATGCTGCTTTTCCCCGCCAGACGTGTGGGATTTGCAGGCCTGTGGCTGGTCTTCGCTGATTTGTGTACCGCGATTGTCCTCATCGCATGATTTGTCGCGTTTCGCATTTTTGCGGCTTGGCGTTGATTTTGATGCTTACATTTGATGCGTTATCTGCTGTCTATCGCATGCTACCTCCTGTTGTGAATTCCACGTTGATACAGGGTTATTTTACCGCGATGGGCTGCGATATTGAAAGTTGCGTTACTCTACTCTTGCGGTAGTTATCACACGTTCTTGTGAATATACTCCTATATGTTTTAGTAGTAAATGTGGAAGGATCCAGAGGGAGTGGGTGGAAGAAGGGGCAGACACTACAAACGGGGATGTGAGTAGGGAGGGTCAGGGAGGAGTTTAGGAAGGGACATCACCCACCCAAACAAGAGTAAGCCAATTGCTTCACACATGGGGTAGAGACATGTAACGTACGCTAGTATGGTAAATTTAAAATCGGAGTGTTTCCATATGGAAAAGTAGTACACTTACTCAAAAGTGTAAATTACTCGAAAGTGTAAGTTATCTTTTTGAATCAGGCCCTAGGGCTTGATGATGAGCCGGGTGGAGTGGTATCCCTGGGTGGAATAGAGCTCTGGCCCTGTCTGACTTCCTCCTACAGCAAGCAGGAGCATTCATTGCTCCTCCCTGTTTAGCTCCAGCCTCCTCTGGTAACTGTTACTCGTGTCACCCCCTGCCCTGCGCCAACACCCCTCCTCCTATTTACCACCGGTTATTAGTAGGTGCCAAATGGGAGCAGTATTCTGCATAGAATTGGCAAACTCAATGCATAACATGACCTGGAGAAGCTGAGTAACCACTGTTATTCCTCATTTCATGGGGACTATCTCCTTATTGTATGGTACTGGCACTATTTTTCAGGCCGTTGATTGGTTATTACTGACCGTGCTTTATGTTAGATGTTCTGGATTTTGCTATACCCGGAAAAAGTATTATTATTATGGTAATACACCTATCACAAGGAACTCAAAAATGATCATGCAATACTGACTTTCAGTAGGCCACCTCATAGTCATTCTGGGAGTAAATGTTTATAAAACGGTACTTCTGGTCTCTGACAACAACAGAATTTCCCAGGACACTCCCTCACACCCTACTGTTTTGAATAATCTTAAATCATTCCCCTCCTGCAGCTATTCACATGCCTTGTGCTCTGCACAGAAATCTGCTGCTGCTGCAAAAAATAGTTTTTCGACTAGAGAAATACGAATTTCACAAATAAATTTGCATCGTCACAAAATTATTTTAGGCATACACATTAGAAAATTATGACAATCTCATCCTCTGTGGACTAGCTCTGTACCCCACTGCAAACTCTGAAAAAAACTTGTAAATCTATTCAAAATGTATAAGAAGACCTACAGGTGTAGAGTTGCTGTTTTATGAATCGAAATCCCATTTTCTGTGAACTACATCTAAGGCAGAACCAGTTGGTTGCATTAAATAAAGGTACATATGGCATAAATTGTCATTAAAGTCATGAACTTTCCTTTGCAACCTTTGCAAGGTTGGTTTGTTTTTCATAGGCCGTTGCGGAGTTTGCATTAAAAAAATCATAGGTCCTAACCCTCTCTTCGATTACATCTTCAATTTGACTCTTGTGACAATATCAGGTTACTGGATTCATGCAAATTGGAGGGGGTGGGGGTCCCAACCTAGCTCCTGAATGGTGAGTTCCATGGCAGAGTTTCAGGATATCAACATACTTTGTGCAATTATCATTTTCTGACTGTTTTAACGTTGAACGAAGCATATTTTTATAATGCATCGCATCTTACTGTAGGGTTGTGTGATTTTTAGTCTCAAAGAGACATGTTGTATGTACTTTGTGGGCTTTAACCTGCTCATAGGCTTTCAATTTGATGGCTTCATCATCACTCTTATATTCTTTATCCCCATTTGTGCAATTCATGCATGCATCATGCCTCTTCCTGTGTTTAGGTTTTCCCGAGAACATGGACCAATTACTACTCTGCATCCCCATATCCCATTTTAGCAAATGTTTTCTGAACAACTTTTTTTGTTGATTTGGAGCACTTTATATAAGCTTCATTTTTTTACTCACTTTGTTCTCCATGTGTTGTTGCTTCTTCAACCAAACATGACTAATATTATGACAGCTGTCTCGCAAATTACTTGCAGGAAATACAGAATTCTCACTCTTGCTTCGCATAATACGTCGACCAGGGAACAGTGCTATCTGGACTTTTGCACTCTTACACTAGAGACAAGAAGTTTGGCATAAAAGAAGGACTCAGCCGAGCCTGCTGCTTTAAATTCTAGAATATTCTGGCAGCTATCTTATAATTGGGTCACTAATCCTAATACTACAGAAAATTATGGTGCGACTTGATCTTCCGCAGACCATGAAAAATACAGATATGTGAACAGTCATTCCTTATGATTTTTGTTCATAATACATCAAAGAACGAGTTCTTTTCTTCCAGGTATGATGAACATAGAAGAAAGAATGACAAGGCTCAATGGAAATAGAAAAGGGACATCTATCACTTCACTAAGTATCAAACATTCACATCCGGAAGAGGCTTTGCTTGCTTGTGCTTTTATGACTACACTTCTTTGAACATGAGGAGTTCACAGCGAGGCAACGTTTCCCGCACATGCCCTCAGAGGCACCAAAATGACACAGCCTTCAAAAACAACAAGTTCAATACTAGGTTTCTCACCAAGGTAGAAAGTTCAGCTTTCTCACCAAGGTAGGACGTTCCCTGCATGCACTGAAAATTACTTCTGGGGTACATAAGAAGCACACAGGGCAATGATCTGTGCAACTTACATGTGACGCTTCCACACTGTTACCAGTTGTTGACAACAGGGTTCCCGAGGCAGTGTGCATTTATCTAGTTAAACTCATTTGTAGTAAAATTAGGGATATTGCTGACCGAAATCAGTCCCAACAACGTATGGTGATCGGCTACACTGATACAATGTTTTTTTATTCTGAAAAAGTTTGTAAAGCAACAATATTTCGTCTCGAGAATACACACAGTTAAGTGTGTGTAGAAATAGACAGCAAAGCTGCAGTAAGTTGCTCAGATAGATTTATTAAGATTCAGAGATAAACAGATGCCAAATCGTGCCCTTCCCATGGAAAGCTGAGCTGCAACCATTGCCACTGACAACGCAACAACTCTTGCATTGCCAAGACCTATTGGCTTTGTCAAAAAACTAAGGGCATCATTACGATGTTGGTCAGAAAGCAACCTGACCGACTCCTTGTCGGAATCAGTTCCGACCGATTTGCATTCGGCGAATCCGACTGACCGATTACGATATATCCTAACATCGTTCGGAAAGTCTCCCTTTGACTTCAATGAAAGCCTGTGTTCCGACCGACAACACAAGCTTCCATTGAAAAACAGGGTGGTTGCGGAAAACCTTGCACCCTGTCGCAGGCACCCCATGGGCCCTGCCACACTGTGCATGGTTTTAAAAGAGGGTCCCTTGGGAACCCCCCACAGACCCAATCCGGAGGCCTCAGGGTGAATGGGGCCGGCTATGGGTCCCCAAAGTCAGTTTCCGACAGCCGTTCCATGTCGGACAGACCGATTCGGAAAGGCTGTTCGAATCCGACATCGTAATATGTTGGTCGGAAACACAGTCCGTAGAGCTGTACGATTTGGCTTCGACTGACTCAGAGTCTCCGAAAGCTGGACAGAACTGATTCCGACTGACTGATCGGTTACCTTTCCATCGTAATCGGTCGGGCATGTTTCTGAGTCGGTCGGAAACATAGGTTCCGACACGATTTAGGAGATTCCAACTGCCGTTCGGAGCCTTTCCGGCCGAAATCGTAATGAGGCCCTTAGTGCAAATAAAGATTTATAGCAAGTACAATGTTTTACAGCTGTAATAAGATTTTACAGTTGACAAATTACAATAAAATGCAATAAAACAAAGAAAAGTAAACAAATTATTGACTCTCAAATAAACACCTACACTACTACAGACCAAAGCAAAAAACAACAACAACCTCTAGCAAAGGTGAGACCTATTGGCTTTGCCAATGCTTTAAAAGAAAACAAATTATGTCACCTTCCTGAGGATAAGTAGGACACGTTTTTTTATATAGGGTCTGTTATGAAAAACTGCTTTTTAATTGGAAAATGTTTGTAAGGCTTTTTATGCTGATACAATAAATCAAACTGAAACTGATACATACTTTACACTCAGTTTAATTAAAATGAACACCCTTGATTTAAATCATATATTACCTGCAAAAAATTATAGTGACTGAATGAGAGAGGAGAATTAACCATTCAGAAATAAACAGGCAGCAACTGGTGAAAAGCAAAATATTGCTCCTTGTCCCCTATCTCATTTCTGCATTGTATTCTTATATCCTTCATCTTTTCTGTCTTTTTAACAAGATTGCAGGTGCATTTATTGTCAGAACACAGCAAGGTTATTATTGCGTGAACACTGATTTGTAGAAACAGTCCTTTGTTTTTGCAACAACCTGTAGGTGCCACTGTGGGAGATATTACATGAGTCTTGGGAAGTACTAGTTGCTCTAGTATGGGTACCCTTTAACGCCATTAGCTGTCTGTCAAAAGCCATTGTCATCACACAACCACCACCACATACCACAAACTGCAGATCACAGCATGCACAATAGACATCACATACCACGACACACAAAATTTCTAGAAATACAGAAAGGGGCTTTTGAACAGCCCTTGCCAGCTCTTGGTACTGCGGCTCAGGTAGCTTTAAGCATTTGCTAAGAGTGTGTGGGGCGTGGCCTGAAGCAAGATGGCCGCTCGCAGCTGTAGCTCTGTAGTGAACTTTCTTTTCATCCTCCTGAGCAGCGCTCCGCCGCCTTATTCTGCCACCTAAACCATCAATTCCACAACCGGAACACAGGCGGATCCCCTGTAGCTAACTTCTGTCCTTCTCCGATCTATCATCGCAGAGATATTAGTGCTGACGGCGTATCGACTTCGCCGGGGCTTGTGTTGTCCCAAGCTAACGGAGCAACTGGACCGCAGCACCATCCCTCTCTATTGAACAGCGGCCCACCAAAGAGATACACGGCGGAGGCACAGTGAGAAGCCTGTCGGTAGGTTGGGGACGCTCACAACGCGGAGTGGAAACAACACCGATCCCCTGAGGATCCCGCCCACCATTTCTAACACTCACCGCGAGATGAAGACGGTGAGCGGGGACATTATTAATATCACCAGGAGTACTGGGAGTCCAGATGGTGAGCCCAGGAGGCTGGGACTCCTGACCTCCTCCTCCTTAAGACCTTTTTGGCAAAGTATTTTTAATCGAATGCTGCTTTCGTATCGCGCCTGACTCCAAAATGGTGCCTGCAGTCGATCGTTGGCAGGGGTCATAGCAACACCCAAGGAAGCCCCCCCCCCTGTTTCCTTCTATAGCGTAAAGGCCGCAAAATTGAACTGAAACTGCAACTACTGCTCTGACCTTTGGGGATGACACTGATTAGCGCTATGAATAAGCGAGAAAGACACCGGAGGCACCCTGCCTGACCTGCTATTGGCGGCTGTCCCTTCCACGGACAGATATTCTTGTCATCACGCGCCCCCTCTGAAGACATGCGGACCCTGGCTCTGTCCCCTTGCCGATCCACTGCTTAGCTTACACCCACTTTCCTTCTGGATTATAGAGAATAATGGGGACCGACTGAATTCGAATTGCAAGGACTCATCCCCTTGCCTGACCTCAAGATGGCCACCTCAGTGGGACCCTCCTCGATGCTCTATCTCTCCTGGTCTAAAATCATTGGTCATCGTCCTGATCTTGATCAGCCCTCACCCGACCCTGTTCCTGCTCACCCACCAGGACATTTACTCTGAGAACTTTCCCTCGACAGATGAGACCTAGCCATTTTGACTGATGCCCGGTGGAGCTACCTTGCGAGCTAAAGGGAAGATGGGCTATGGATTCCCTCCTTGACCATCACTTACCCAGCCGGTCTTTGGGCAAACTCTCCTGCGTCTCTCCTGACCTTATCTCCCTCCTCCCCTTCACCCTACCCCCTACCCCTCTCCGCTAGACTCTTCTCCTCTTTCCAGCTACTGACCTTTGCCCCCACCCGTCCTTGTTCATAGTTCTCACCCTGTTTATCCACTGAACTTTCTTCTGTGAACTTTCCCTCGTCAGTTGAGACCTAGCTATTTGACTGATGTCCGATGGAGCTACCTTGTTTAGCTGTAGGGGAGACGGGCTGTGGATTCCCTCCTCGGACGTCACCTACCCAGTCGGTCTTTGGGCAGACTTCCTTTCGTCTCTCCTGCTGTCTTTTCCCTCATCCTCCCCCTTCACACTTCCCCCCTCCGCTCTATTTGTCTCACCTTTCTTTCCTCTCTCAATGTGTTGCTTATTTTTGATGTAATGTGTAATTGTTACAATTTTCTGTAACATTGTGTAACCTAATGTAAAGCGCTCTGATACCTACGGGTCTAGCCAGCGCTATATAAAACTCATTAAATACATAAATAAAGAAGATGGTTGGTATTAGCCTAAAGAATTTCTAGGATACAAAGAATTAAAAAAATAGTGGCTCTCCTGATTTGGCACACAAACAGTGGTTGCCTGCTGACGCCTGCTTTAGCTTTTATGTGCATCTGCCACCAGTATCTGTCTTCTTCCACTGCTCCCTGGGCTGTCCCTGCTGTGCTCCATATTTTTGGGCATTCTTAATTTATAGGTTTTACACTCTATATTTATTTTTTTCATCTTCGCTTTACCATTCTTCCGTAGCTGTTGGGCATTTTCAAACTGTAAAGTATAAATACTTAAAATGGACGGCAGTTCACAGAGGCGTAACTGTTAGAACTGCGAGTCTCTTATTGGCAGAGGTAGATACCTTTGTCCAAGTAGAGACCCTTGCTTCTAGTTAGGTTAAGGGGGATAAACACTTTAGAGTACCCCTGCTCACCCCCTTGGTAGCGTGGCACAAGCAGACAGGCTTACCCCAAAGGCAATGTGTAAAGTATTTGTACTCAAAGCACACAGTAATATGGTGATAACACCACAAATGGACACCACAGCAGTTTAAAAAAATAAAGTATTTTTATCTAACTCAACAAGACCAAAATGACAAAAATCCAGCATACATGTAGTAAAATAGCACTTCAAAATAGCTATTTCCAAAAAAAAGTTTGTAGAAAACAAATAGCTCCACCTGGGACTATTATGGCGTTGTGAATTTATAGATCAAAAGTACGGCGCCGACCACGAGGTGCGCGGCATTCGGCATGGAGTCACACGGACCCCCAAACAAACAGTACCGTTAGACAATGAAGTCTGTGACGATGCGCGGTGTCGTGGAGGTGAGGAGTCGATGACAAGGTCGAGGCCACTGGCTGCCAAAGGGGAGGTGAGGTATTGTGTCCGCGAGGAGGCGACATGTCGAATTAAGGACAGGGGAAGTCAGTTGCGTCAGCGGTGAAGGGTCGGTTCCGATGAGGCAATGTAAAGTCAGCCAGTTCGTGGAGTCACCCTCAGCAGTTATCGCCGCCGCGAGAACAAGATGCAGGCGCTGGCGATGATGAAGTCGGTGCGAGCGCTGGCGTTGTGAATGCAGATAACCTGATGTGTCGAGGGGCGTCGGAGCTGTTATGCAGGCCAGGAGACCTGCATCTAATTATGGGACCCCCCTGAAGAATGTGATGAGGTCCGGGAGCGCTGCTACCAGACGGAGGTGGGGATGTGGGTAGGGTGGGAGGGATTAAAAAGGTTAAAAAAACACTTACCTGGCTACGACCGACCCCTGCCTTCCCTCCGTCCTCTTCACCGTCGTATCTTCTTCTTCCTGTATGGAGTCCTGGCAGCAGGAAGCACCCGGTCTCCCAGGCTCCCCTATGCCAATCACAGCGCTGCAATGCAGCATTGTAATTGGTCTGAGCGCCTAGTTTTGGCGCTCAGACAGGCATTGGGAGCCTGGGCATTTTCTCCACCTGGGCTGTAATACAGCACGGGTGGAGCACATGCAAAGTGAGCATGAAGGTCTTGGGCCGGCCAAACCTTCCTGCAAACTTACTGAGTGCCCACCACTCCTCCCCCTGCAGTGCTCCAGAATCATGGAGCACAGCCCCACCTGAACATAACGAACTGAGCCACTGCAGAAGGGAAAAAAAGATGATAACACTGCGTTATTATCATTTTATTTTTCCTTTTTGAACTGCTCTGCGCCCAGTGGGGCGACCGCTCCTCCGTTTTAGCAGAGGAGTCACCATTGCTGAGGTCCCTGAGGGTCTCCCATATTGCACAGACATTCATTGGTCTTGGCCTCAATGGGGCCCAACCTATGCTCCAGGGGCCTGCACGGGAAAGGAAAGTGGCTTTCCTGAGCATTTAATTATTTCTTATGCCATTCCATTGCATGCTTTCTGCAAGGCATGGTATACGTATACATACGCCACATTGCATGCACATGCACGTGGACCCACGGTAGTCATTTTCAAATGGGTCTTGAGCATATGTCTCAAGGCATTCACACATATGCATCAGCAGCGCCAATGCAAACACACAATCAAAGCCAAGATGTTGGAATTTTAAATGTGAGACCTATTATTTTTGCTAGCCAGCAGTTCTTGTTCCACTCAAGCTGATTATATTTTATGGGCCTGATTCAGAGTCTGTGGGTAATTGAAATATCCTCAGATTTCTGACTTAAGTGATAAATCTGGCGGAAAATCCACTAAGCGTAATTTCCCCACTCCATATCAACAGGATTATCTAGGGTGCAGGATGCTCTTATGATGAAGTGTCCAGGCTTCCCCTCACAGTGGATGCCTGTGCTGGGACACCTCACACATCTTTTTAGAAGTACGTGAAGTGGGGCTCCAGGACACTGAAGATGTAATCGTCCTCCAAATGTTAATATACCCTCGGTGAGAAGATAGTGGATGAAATTGATTGGATGTGTCTCGTTGAAGATGCATCTGTACCTTGTGTGATAACATAGAGCTGTCTGTATAATTATGGGCTAGCATTACAAATGTTTGTGACTACCCACTAAGGGTGAGTCCCACCGCATGTGCAAGGGCCGCTCTCCTGACACTCTCCTTAGAAGCACCCATCTGGTCTCACATCTGTGGAGATTACAGACACCGGACAGAGATTCTGCAGTTGTTACCCTGCCTCTGGGAACATCCATGTACATGGGAACACCCATGTGCATGCTAGTCTTTGAAACGTACGATTATACAATTCTGGAAGGTTTTTCTGTAAAGTTCCTCAAATTTCAACCCTATATGGAGCTTTTTGCAGTCATACAGTATAGCCACAGAGGCTTTGTGAGTATATTTAGCTTTTCAAGGTACACAAATTAGAAGTTAGGATTAGTATATATATATATATATCGCTGGTGAAAAGGGTTCCTCCTAGGATCGAGCCCGTGGTCAGGTAGTGCGCGATGCTGGTGGAACCACGGCCGGGCAATAGTGTTAAGCACAGTTCAAGTAAAGTGAACACAATAAACGACCCCTGCTAGTGCAAATTGGCTTTATTCCTCAGATTGCAACGCGTTTCAGCTTGGATCAAAGCAGTTTCTGCCAAAACGCGTTGCACTCTGAGAAATAAAGCCAATTTGCACTAGCAGAGGGTGTTTGAGTATGCGCTTTACGTGAACTGTGTTAAATATATATATATTCACTGAAAAAAGCATAGGTTTTACACATGTTATAGTTAGCTGGACATTTCACTCGTAAAAAACCAATGAAATTCCCGCGTTATAGTTAGTTCAGCTAACTATAACTCGCGCGCCCGCAATCCACTGCTGATGACGTCACATATTACATCACTCATGACATGGTCAGTGACATCACTCATGACATCACTGATGACATCTCAAATGACATCACTGATGACATCACTGATGACGTCATCCATTGAGTATGTGTTTCTTAACAATTTTAATATGTTTAATATATATAGGGAAAGACCTGTTGAAGAATGAGTGGGTGTACAAGTGTGTAAATGGATGATTTTCTGTGGTGTGTAACTAACTCTATAAGTGAGTCATTAAATGTATCTTACTGCAGAGTAGTGACTAAACTGTGTAAATGTCTGTATGTTTCTGTATGTTGGTGTATAAGTGGCTGCATGGTTTTGTGAATACCTATATGAGTGTCTATATGAGTTATTGATTGCTTGTCTCAGTATCTGTATGGGTGCCTGAGTGTTTGTGTGGGTGGGGTGTGTGTGACTCTGTGCATAGATGTGTGAGTGGGTGATTCTATGGGTGCATGGTTTTAAGAGTGCATCTGTGATGGACTGTATGGTTGAGTGAGTGTATGTATGGGTGTGTTAGGGATTGAATGTATATCTCAGTGGTACATTTGTGACTAACTACATATGTGAAAGGCAGTATATATGCGTGTAAGAGTATATAAGTGGGTAGATGTTATAGTATGTTATTGTGAGAGTGACTGTATGGATGAGTGTGTGCTTGTTTCAATGATTCTATAAGAGCATAAGAATGTGGTACTATTTTTATGATTAAGTGAACTTGAGTCTGTATAACCGCATAGGTGAGTAAATGGGAGTGTAATTATTTGCATGACTGACTAGGTGTGAGAGTACCTCTATGGATGATTGGTGGTGTGTGAGTGTCTCTATAGGTGTATAAATGCATATGATAGTCTTGTATGGAGTGATTGTAAGTATGAGTGACTGTACAGGTGAATGAGTGGAGGTGTATGTAGACCTAACAGTTAATAAGTGGGTATGTAGTTATTGGTATTGGAGTATGTATGGTTTTGAGAATGGAACTCTGAAATTTTGAGTCGGTGTATCAAAGGTTATATTAGGGTGTGAGAAGATGTGGTAATTTATCACATGGATGACGTCATCCGTGATGTCATCAGTGATGTCATTTGAGATGTCATCAGTGATGTCATGAGTGATGTCACTGACCATGTCATGAGTGATGTAACATGTGACGTCATCAGCAGTGGATTGCGGGCGCGCGAGTTATAGTTAGCTGAACTAACTATAACGGGGGAATTTTATTGGTTTTTTACGAGTGAAATGTCCAGCTAACTATAACATGTGTGAAACCTATGGTTTTTTCAGTGAATTTGCAAGGTTTTTTAAATGCTAATTCCTAACTATAACGTGTGTGAAACCTATGGTTTTTTAAGTGAATTTGCAAGGTTTTTTAAATGCTAATTTATGAATGTATTAGTATATATTTTTTAAATATTTATTTTACAATAAGCTACCTATATATATAGTTATAGATTAACTTTATCCTGTAATATGGAATGGCTCAGTTTTTTTTTTTTTAATTTGGATAGAGTTGAACACCATAGTTAATATCTCCTATAAACTTATAAACACTTAATTGTTTTAATTTTTTTTTAAGGATTTTTGTCCGTACGCGCACGGTGCACGCATGCGTATGTGCTCCGTGTGCGCATGCGTACATGCTCCACGTGCGCATGCGTACGTCGTGCGTGCTCCGTACACACGTGCTCCGTACGTGCATGCGCACGTGCTCCGTACGCGCATGCGTGCGTGCTCCGTGCATGTACGCGCATGTGCGCGTGCTCCGTACGCGCATGCGTGCACGCTCTGTGCGCGTACGCGCATGCATGCGTGCTCCGTGCGCGTACGCACATGCGCGCGTGCTCCGTACGCACATGCATGAGCACGGCAAGTCATTTGATTTAGAAACAACACTTTTCATTGGTTTATAGTATTTTCAGGTCATGTGATTAAGAAACAACACTTTTCATTGGTTTATAGTACTTTCAGTTCCAGAAACTTCCAACACCACACCCACTCCCCTCATTATTACCTCTGATTCCCTGGGAGAAGGAGCTGAGCAGCTTTTCCAGTACTCCAGTACTTGAGAATGGCAGAGCAGCAGTGATCTTCTGGGAGTGAGCAGGAGACCCTTGTGCCACAGAGGGAGAGGAAACAGAAAAACTCTTTTATATGGCAATTTTTCACTTTTCCAGAGGGGCAGAAGAAGGTGAATGCTCCAAAAGTCACCTGCACTCTTTGTGATCGTGTCTTATCAAGAGGAGATCCTAAAAAGAAATACTCTTTTAGTATCTTCACTATGATCAGGCACGTTAGAGATGTACATCCTGTGGCTTATGCTCGAGCTGCTAGAGAAAACCCTCCAGCACTCAGCCGAGCACATCCGCTGCAGCTCAGCCGAGCACATCATCGGCAGCTCAGCCGAGCACTTCATCTGCGGCGGCAGCTTCACCTGCTTCTGTTCCTCTGGATATACACCCTCTGTTTAAGAGGGTGCATATACGGTGCAATGCGTGCAATGCTTTTCTCTCTTATGGGGACACCAGCATTCCCCTAATAGAGAGCAAGATACAGCAGCACACGTGCGGCACCCTATAATTTTTGCCATTTTTTTGTTCCTCTGTCCCTCAATTAACACAACGGCTCCTAACATCTAAACACTTAAATTTGATTTTTAATTCTATTTTTTTAATGATTTTTTTTCCGCCGTGCGCGCACCTCGTGATTTTTAAAAAAATAATAAAATGTTTTTTTCACCCTTCATGGTGCTTCAGGGACCCCCTGGCAAAAGCTAGGGGGTCAGGAACGCTGTACCCTGCCCCCTTTTCACGTTCTCCACCTTTCTTTTTCACTGTCACACACAAAATGGCGGACAACACTTCCTGATTTCGACCGATTCAAATGTTGACTGACATGTAACCACCAATCAGAATTACGCTCGCGCAAGGCACTGTGCGCGCACGGTGCGCACACGGTGTGCGGCTATAGATATTTATGTACTTTTAACTGCCATTTTCTCAGGAACTACTGAACAGATTGACACCATATATGCAAAAGGCACATCCCTGACCTGAGGACTACCTCTTTGCCAAATTTCAAGTAATTCTGTTCAGCCGTTCGGGCTGTACCTTCGACTAAAGATCCTATGGGAAAATGCATGGGGAAAACGCGTTTTGGGACCCCCTTTTTTCTCAGCCCCCGCTTGACGAATCACCCCGAGACTTCCAGGGTAGGAGCTGAGCGGAGCGCCCCATTAGTTTTGAAATTTTCGCGAGGATCTGTCAACCGGCGCCAAAGTTATTCAAAATAGAATTTTCAGATTTCCTATGGAAACACGGTCCTAACTATAACTATCTACTGGCGACCGCCAGTAGATAATATATATATATATATTCACTTAAAAAACCATAGGTTTCACACATGTTATAGTTAGGTGGATATTTCACTCGTAAAAAACCAATGAAATTCCCCCGTTATAGTTAGTTATATGTTAGTTACATTAGAAATCCTTTGTTGATGGTACCATACTCATTTTAGGAATTGTGGTGTGTTCTAAGGTGATTATACCATGTGAAAAAGCCTTCTGCTGTGATATCATGAATCATGTTTGAGAGAAAACTATTTTCTCATGCTTTTCCCACAGAGGTTTGGAAGGTGATCTATAAGCTAACTGAGAGCATATTTTCTGTAAATTCACATTATCTTTCTCAGTCATGTGAGAATGAAGTCTGACATTCTCAGTAAAACATGTACATCCAACAAGGGCAGAGACTGTCAGTTGATTCCTTTGTGTTCTACTGCAGCTTCCCAGAGTGTTCTAAAGAACAACTAGAGCGCTAACAGTCCTACTTATGACAAACGTATGGCACACCTGAAGCCATCTTGGTTGGAATAAAGTGGTAATTCTTAAAACATTTAATTTAAAAAGGAAAAAAATGAGGGGGTTCATTTTGCCATATAAAGTATGATTAGTGCTGCAGAAAGAAAAATTAGGGCACATTTTGAGTGACTTCTCAAATCCTCTTCTATTTCATTAAAAAATTCTGACATGCAGACTGAAACATGCACTTTGAATACCAGCAGCAGACTTCCATGGTGAGCAGTAGCTTTACTACAGTGATCTAATAAGCAACTAGAGTGCTAACATTCTGAATTTATGGCAAATGTGTGACACATCTGAATGCCTTCTTGATGGAACCAAGTAAAAAACTGAAAGTATTTCCTACTGAGGAGACTGCAGTAAATGAGGAAATTAGGAAACTTCATAACAAATAAATCTCCCAAGATGGCCACCAGAGACAAAAGAGCCCAAATGTAGCCCAAATATCACCCAGATGTAGCCCAAGTATAGCCCAATGACAGAATGTCCCAGAGTGTTCTAACGAACAACTAGAGCGCTAACAGTCTTACTTATGACAAAAGTATGGCACACCTGAAGCCATCTTGATTGGAATAAAGTGGTAACACTTAAAACATTTAATTTACAAAGGAAAAAAATGAGGGGGTTTATTTTGCAATAGAAATTATGATTAGTTCTGCAGAAAGAAAAATTAGGGCACATTTTGACTTCTCAAATCCTCTTCTATTTCATAAACAAATTCTGACAGGCAGACTGAAACATGCACTTTGAATACCAGCAGCAGACTTCCCTGGTAAGCAGTAGTTTTACTACAGAGATCAATAATGAGCAACTAGAGTGCTAACATTCAGAATTTATGGCAAATGTGTGACACATCTGAATACCTTCTTGATGGAAACAAAATAAAAAACTGAAAGTATTCCCACTGAGGAGACTGCAGTAAATGAGGAAATTAGGAAACTTCATAACAAATAAATCTCCCAAGATGGCCACCAGAGACAAAAGAGCCCAAATGTAGCCCAAATATCACCCAGATGTAGCCCAAGTATAGCCTAATGACAGAATGTCCCAGAGTGTTCTTAAGAACAACTAGAGCGCTTACTGTGTTACTTATGACAAAAGTATGGCACACCTGAAGCCATCTTGATTGGAATAAACTTGTAACACTTAAAACATTTAATTTAAAAAGGAACACAATGAGGGGGTTCATTTTGTCATAGAAATTATGATTAGTGCTGAAGAAAGAAAAATTAGGGCACATTTTGAGTGACTTCTCAAATCCTCTTGTATTTCATTAAAAAATTCTGATATGCAGACTGAAACATGCACTTTTAATACCAGCAGTAGACTTCCGTGGTGAGCAGTAGCTTTACTACAGTGATCTAATGAGCAACTAGAGTGCTAACATTCAGAATTTATGGCAAATGTGTGACATATTTGAATACCTTCTTGATGGAATCAAAGTAAAAAACTGAAAGCATTTCCTACTGAGGAGACTGCAGTAAATGAGGAAATTAGGAAACTTCATAACAAATAAATCTCCCAAGATGGCCACCAGACACAAAAGAGCCTAAATGCAGCACAAATATCACCCAAATGTAGCCCACATGTAGCCCAATGACAGAAGTGTGCAAAACACTTATTTTTTGTGTATCTGCAGTTTTATATAGTGCAGACTTGTCAGGTATTGGAATGCTTTACATGAGCTTTGGTTACATCACACAAGATCAAATTCATTTTGGTTGTAGACATGGGGAGATTAAGTGATTTGACCACAGTCACAGAATGTTGAGCTGAAGCAGAAACTCCAACCTGGTTCCCCAGTTGCAAAGTCTGCAGCTCTGGAAGTAACACCACATCCTCTCCCCTAAGTGCAACATTTAATCAAGTGGTCAACTGGATAAAAAAACATAAAGATTACAAATAATTTAAAAGTTCTTTGTCGCTATTTGAAAACTCAGAAAATATGTCCTCATTTTAGTTTTTTAGAGCACTAACCATAATTTTGATGCAAATAAGACCCTCTCATATGTAATTTCTAAAGGAAATTCTCTAGGTATTACAGTTTTGATTACATCAAGATGACGTCAGGCGTTCCACACTTTTGTAATAAATATAGAATGTTAGCAATCTAGTTGTTCATTGGGGTACTGTTGAGAGGCAGAGGCCAGGGGCACGGACTCTGAAAATTGAAGGCAGGTAGGAGAGTGCAGAGGCATCAATTTGACCACACTGGGCAGGCAGGAAGGGCAGTGGCAGCACAACAGACTATGGAGGGCAGTGGAAAGGGGGGCAGGGGCAATAATCCAACAATACAGGACTGGCAAGAGAGGCTGTGGCAATATAATAGACCATTGTGGGCAGAAGGAAGAGGCAGTGGTAGTACAACCATACATGCCAACAGACCCGTTTCAGCCAGGAAACGTCCAATGTTTTTAAGCTCATATGGGCTTTATTTGATCTGTCTCCTGTCTACAATCTCCTCTTTTTCAATGTAACTCAAAGGGGAAAATCAATACCCCAGTTTTTTTTCAAAATCTCCCTCTTACCAAGTTCAAAATGTTCGCAAGTATGGTACATTGAATCATGGTAGGCAGGAGGAATTGGGGTAGAGACATGGACTCGGATAACAGAGGACAGGAGGGACATGGAGAGGTGCACCAAACTGACCCTACAGGGCAGGCATCAGGGTTTGCAGCAGCATAATACACCACACAGCGCATGCGGGACGGGAGTGCAGCACAACAATCCATAGAAAGCAATAGGGAGGGGACAGGACCATGCACATGGACAACAGAGAACAGATGGGAAAGAGGCAATGGTAGCTAGCTGACCATAATGGACAGACAGGAGAGAAAGCTGCAGCATAACAGACCATAAAGGGCAGGAGGGACGGATCAGGGGCATTACAATGGAACAGACAAGCCAGGAGGGAGGGAATAGGGGGTCTGCACATGGAAACAGAGGACTGGGGGCAAGGTGGCAGGGCAGGAGCAGCAAGATGACCATGGAGGTCAGGCAGGATGGGCACTAGAAACAAGACACACCATGGAGAGCAACAATGAGACTATGGTGGCATACACACAGACCATGGAGCAGCCGCGGCCCGTGGAGGGAGTTCCGTGGGGCGGTAAGGCGGGGCGGGGGAGGGGCAGGGTGGGGGTTCTAAAAACCGGAATATGGATAATTGCAGGTAAGTAAACAATGAAATAAATAAAACTAATTTCGTAGCGTGCGCTACGAAATTCATTTTATTTATTTAATTGTTTACTTACCTGCAATTATCCATATTCCGGTTTTTAGAACCCCCCACCCTGCCCCTCCCCCGCCCCGCCTTACCGCCCACGGAACTCCCTCCACGGGCCGTGGCTGTCATGGAGGGAAGGTGGGAGGGGGTCAGGGGCAGCTAGCTGACCACACAGGGAAGGTGGGGGGGCCATGGTGCAGGGGCATGCACAAAGGACCATGGAGGATAGAAGGGAGGGTCAGGACCTAGGCACAGACAAGAGAGTTCAGGGGAAGGGGCCTCACAACAGACCGCGCGGGGCAGGCAGGAGGAGCAGTTGCAGCACAACAGATCAGGGAGGGCAGAAGGGTGTGGCAGTAAAATGGACCATGGAGGACAGGAGGAAGAGGATAGGGGCATGGCATGTGGACAGGCAGGGTGGAGGTGGCAGGGACAGGTTACAGTCATCTGACAATTCTAGGCAGGTGGGAGGGGAGTGGCAGCTCAACAGAACACTCAGAGTAGATAGGAGTGGCAGGTCCATGGAACATAGTGGGCAAAAAGGATGGAGCAGGGGCATGCACAAAGACATCGGAGGGCAGGGGGAAGGAGAATAGGGGCAGCAAGCTAAGCACAGAGGCTAAGCAGGAGGTCAATGATGGGCCATAGAATTGGGCAATGGAGGGCAGGAGGAGTGGACTGGTACATCATGCTAAATGGAGAGCAGTGGCAGCACATCAGACCATGCATGGTAGGAGGGAGGAGGCTAGTCCATAGATTCAGACAACAGAGGATAGGGAGGAGGTGGATGGGGCAGCAAGCTAACTGTTCAGAGAAGGTGGGTATTAGGAACTTTATTGTTTTTAAAATGTGTGTCTTTGCGAACTACTTAAAATATGAACAAGTATGCAGCATAATCTCACTTTTATTCAGGAAGAAGAGGAAGTTTGTGACTGTGACTCCGGGCTCACTTGGCAGAAACGCCCCCTGACCCTCCACCCCCATCGTAAAATGTAATGCCCGTGAACAGGGTAGGTGGACGCAGTGTTATATAGAACATAGTCCTGAGAGCACGATTGAAAATGAAAACTAGATGTAGTATATGGTATAAACTATGCACCAAAATGTGTGATATAAGATGAACCGGGGCGTGAAATATAATATGCAATACATTGTGCGCAATGACAGATTCATTGGAGAGCGCGAGATAGCACAGGCACTAGCGCGTGCTATGCGATATGCGCATTGGAGTGTAATATGCACAGGGCAGTGTTGTGTAACATAACTAGTCTCTAAAGTTGTTATATAAAATATGTGCTGGGGAGTGTAACGTTGTATATGCACTGTGACAAAGATATGGATCCCAGATTGTAATATGTATGGCATAGTGCTGTGCGTTATAACATACACATCGAGGAAGCCCCGTTAGATGGAGCAATATAACCCGTGCGAAGGCAAGTGTGGCATGACATTTTCACGGGGTGGTGTTACAGTGCACATGGGCTAGAGAGTGTCATAGCATACGCACTAGCTGGTGGAATACAACACAGAGGTGTGAGGCAATCGGCAGGCCCTGGTGGGTGTAACACAGCATTGGGCTCAGCCAGGAGCACGCTGTGACTCTCAAGTGAGGTTCGTCTCCTTTCCAGAGAGTAAAATAAAAAGTATTACACATCCGGCGGTGGATGTGTTTTTTATTAACCGTGAGGGGGGTTTTTTGCATAGTTTGGTCGAATTTCTGTCGAATCCCCTTTGAATGGCTTGGTGTGCGTGTATATTAAATGTGCCCGTCAATAGCTACCCATGTTTGTATAAATAAATGACAAGGGTGTCTACTTGGAGAGTACCCACCGGCGGGGGCGCCGGGATTAGGCACGGTAGGGCGTCTGACACGTCAGAGCTTCACTAGCGGTGTAAATACATTCCACGTGGATTCATTCTATGCATAGTCGCCTTTTAATGAATATCACGCAAATCGTCATGGTGATAGGTACATACGGTTTGTCCAGCATGTCCTAGGTGTTTCTATAAATATATATATTTTTAAAATAATAAAAAACAAAGGCCGGCACCGGGGGATGGGGTCCCCGGAGCCATAAGTGGCCTGAGGAGGGGGGCAACGCAGCCCCCTCCTAAAGAATTTAAAGTAAAAAAAAGGCCATGACCCGGGGGTTGGGGTCCCCGGGGCCGATTAAGGCCTTGGGAGGGCCACATTTATTTTTTTCAACAAAAAAATAGGGTGCAGGCCCTGGGGATTGGGGTCCCCAGGGCCAGTAAATTAGAAAAAGAAGGGGCGCCACACAGCCCTCCTTCTTAAAAAAATAAAATAAATAAAAGACCGGCATCGCGCTGCAGGCCACGCCCCCTCCTTGCAGCACTCTGCAAACGCGCCCCCTGGCCAGTTGTAAGTTGGGGAATTAATTCCCCTTCAAAACTGAGGGTCCCAGAGGGCCAACTAGCCCAACAGGTATCTCCAGTGTGCTCCAGGGAGCTGCGTTGCAGACAGGTGTTCTGAGGCCACGCCCCTTTTTGCACCTCTATGCAACGCAGCTCTGTGGCGCTCACTGGAGGTACCTAGTGGGCTAGTTTGACCCTAGGGACCCTTAGGATTCAAGGGGAATTAATCTCTCAACTTAGAACGGCCACAGGGCGCGTTTACACAGTGGTGAAGAGAGGGGACGGGGCCTGAGGTGACGTGTGCAAACACGCCCTGTGGCGCGTTTTAAGTTGGGGAAATAATTCCCTTTCAATCCTGAGGGACCCTGGGGGCCAACTAGCCCACCAGGTGCTTCCAGTAAGTGCCACTGCTCTGCGTTGCAGAGAGGTGGTGCAGGCCGTGCCCCTTTTTACACCTCTCTGCAATGGCGCTTACTGGAGGTACCTAGTGGGCTATTTTGCCCCTAGGGATCCTCAGGATTCAAGGGGACTTAATCTCCCAACTTAAAAAACGGCCACAGGGCTTGTTTACACAGTGGGGAAGGAAGGGGACGGGGCCTGAGGTGACGTGTGCAAACACGCCCTATGGCGCGTTTTAAGTTGGGGAAATAATTCCCCTTCAATCCTGAGGGCCCCTGGGGGCTAACTAGCCCACCAGGTGCTTCCAGTAAGCGCCACTGAGCTGCGTTGCAGAGAGGTGGTCCAGGCCGTGCCACTTTTTACACCTCTCTGCAACGCAGCTCTGTGGCGCATACTGGAGGTACCTAGTGGGCTAGTTGGACCCTAGGGACCCTCAGGATTCAAGGGGAATTAATCTCTCAACTTAGAACGGCCACAGGGCGTGTTTACACAGTGGTGAAGAGAGGGGACGGGGCCTGAGGTGACGTGTGCAAACACGCCCTGTGGCGCGTTTTAAGTTGGGGAAATAATTCCCTTTCAATCCTGAGGGACCCTGGGGGCCAACTAGCCCACCAGGTGCTTCCAGTAAGTGCCACTGCTCTGCGTTGCAGAGAGGTGGTGCAGGCCGTGCCCCTTTTTACACCTCTCTGCAATGGCGCTTACTGGACGTACCTAGTGGGCTATTTTGCCCCTAGGGATCCTCAGGATTCAAGGGGACTTAATCTCCCAACTTAAAAAACGGCCACAGGGCTTGTTTACACAGTGGGGAAGGAAGGGGACGGGGCCTGAGGTGACGTGTGCAAACACGCCCTATGGCGCGTTTTAAGTTGGGGAAATAATTCCCCTTCAATCCTGAGGGCCCCTGGGGGCTAACTAGCCCACCAGGTGCTTCCAGTAAGCGCCACTGAGCTGCGTTGCAGAGAGGTGGTCCAGGCCGTGCCACTTTTTACACCTCTCTGCAACGCAGCTCTGTGGCGCATACTGGAGGTACCTAGTGGGCTAGTTGGACCCTAGGGACCCTCAGGATTCAAATTAACTTAATCTCCCAACTAAAAACAGCCACAGGGCGTGTTTACACAGTGGTGAAGGGAGGGGATGGGGCCTGAGTTAACGTGTGCAAACAAGCCCTGTGGCACGTTTTAAGTTGGGGAAATAATTCCCCGTCAATCCTGAGGGACCCTGGGGGCCAACTAGCTCACCAGGTGCTTTCAGTAAGCACCACTCTGCTGCATTGCAGAGAGGTGGTCTAGGCAGTGCCCCTTTTTACATCTCTCTGCAACGCAGCTCTGTGGTGCTTACTGGAGGTACCTAGTGGTCTAGTTGGACCCTAGGGACCCTCAGGATTCAAGGGGACTTAATCTCCCAACTTAAAACAGCCACAGGGCGTGTTTACACAGTGGGGAAGTGAGGGGACGGGGCCTGAGGTGACGTGTGCAAACACGCCCTGTGGCGCGTTTTAAGAGGTAGTTTTAATCCCCTGCCCTATTACATACTAGGGGCTTACAGAGGAGGTCATGCTGATCACAGGGGGACCCCAACGCATAGTGTTCCCTAGTGTATGTAGGTGTTTTCACTGTATTCTGAGTGTCTTTTAACATAGCACTGGCTCTAGGACTGGTTAGTCAGACTCAGTTACCACCAGTATCCGTCTGAAAAAGTTGAGGGTACAGGATGATTTTGCAACAAGGCTTCTTTCTGCTCTTCTGTTTGTTCTTTCTGCACGTTATCCTTCTTCCTGCACTTTTCGTCGTCTTTGAGGACTTCTTTGAGGACTTCTGTTGCTTCTTTCTGCATTTCTTTTTTTTCTTTCTGTGCGTTTTTTCTTCTTTCTTCACATGCCCTATCTCTGTAGGCATAGTTAGAAATTAGCATTTAAAAAACCTTTGAAATTCACTGAAAAAACCATAGGTTTCAGGCACGTTATAGTTAGGAAGTAGCATTTTAAAAACCTTAGAAATTCACTGAAAAAACCATAGGTTTCAGGGGCGTTATAGTTAGCTGGACTTTTCACTCGTACAAAACCATTGAAATTCCCCCGTTATAGTTATTCAGCTAACTATAACTCGCGCGCCCGCAATGCACTGCTGATGACGTCACATATTACATCACTCATGACATGGTCAGTGACATCACTCATGACATCACTGCTGACATCTCAAATGAGATCACTAATGACATCACTGATGACATCATCCTTGTGATAGAGTGGCAGACCTACTCTTCCTCTAATATAACCTTTGATACACACATTCAAAAATAGAAACTACAATGTTCAAAACAATGGACATACCAATACCAGTTACAACAACCTATTCAGTAATTCTAAGATCCACATACACATCCTCTCAGTCCTATACAGTCACTCATACATGTACTCACTCATCATATGTACTCACACACCTATACATCCTGTTACACAACGCCACTCATCCATAGAGTTACTCACACACAAATCTCAACCTCTCCATATGGTGCAAACAAGATTTCTTAAATTCTTTCCCTGAGACACCTAACATGGAAAGTGGGTTATGAAAATATTCAGGTTTTCCAATGTCTGTCATGAAGTCCCTCACATATTTAATCCATTCTATATCAAGGGAATAATCCAGCTTGAGTGCATCCTGAAGCACCGACTGGTTAAGGTGATTAGTCTCTGACTTCCATATACGATGTCAGAGGGTCACAGGTTGGATTTTTATAATATCTGTTATGTAGGGGACTCCTACCTCAGCATGGCAGACATATGTAGAAGTAGAACCCGGCACGGCCAATAAATATCTGAGAAATGCGTTTTCCACTTTCTTCAGAGACGTTACAGTGACCCCAAATCCCTGCCCCGTACATTGTTACACTCATGCACTTCGCATTATATATCTCAATTAATTCTGAGGGAGTTCTTTTTCCTAGTTTTTGTGAAAAATTGACGAGGGCAGATGTGGCTCTCATTAAAAGAAGTTTTCTTGAATTGATTGCTTGGGCCCAAGAGCCCTTATCGTCTATTAATATCCCCAGATACGGGTAAGTAGATGTAATGGCCAGTTTGCTCCCATTTAGGAATAGATCCTTTCCTTTCTTATTGCCTTTGCCACAGTTCATCACATAGGTTTTTGTGACATTTATCTTCAAGTCAATGTCTTGCATAAAGGTATTATAGGACTCCAATGCCCGCTGAAGAGCCAATGGGGTCCTTGCTAAAATGACAGCATCGTCCGCATAGAGCAATGCTGGTATACGTCTGATTGCCAAGTTCTGTTGCACTTGGGGAACGTCCTGGCTTCCTTCCAATAAGGCCTTCTCAAGGCCGTTTGTATATAAAGTAAAAAGGAACGGAGCCAGGACGCACCGCTGTCCTACCCCTCTGTACACCCTAAATGGCGAGGTACATTCACCACCTGTTGGCCCAAATCGAACACGTGCTGAGGCGTTGCTATAGAGAGCTTTCAAGAAATTAATTAGGGGTTCTTCTACCTCCATTTCTTTCAGAATGTTCCATAATTTCTTGTGTGAGACACAATCGAAGTCCGCGGAGAGGTCTCCAAACGCCAAATGTAGTTATCCTCTCCTCGCCTTCGTATATTTACCCATCAGGATGGCCAGGTTAAGGCCCTGATCGATTGTACCCCGGCCTTCCCTGAAGCCAAACTGAAGGTCTGATAATATATTCTTTTCTATAGCCCATGTTTGTAACCTCGAGAGGAGTATCCTTCCTGCTACTTTCCCCAATGAATCTAATAGTGAAATTGGTCTGTAGCAGGAAGGATCCTGTCTATTGCCTTTCTTGTAAATAGGGACAATGATAGATTCGGTCCAACTTTTAATTAGGCCCAGCGAAGAGGTTGCGTTAAGAACGCGTGTTAATAATGGAGCCCAGAGGTCTATGTTATATTTATAAATGTCGACAGGGACCCCATCGGGTCCTGGGGCCTTAGAGCCTTTGCTTTCGTTTAGTGCTAATAGCACTTCTTTTAGTGAACAGGATACCTCAATTGGATGGACCACACTGTCTTCAGAGGGAGGTAATATTGGACTAATCCTAGTTGTGGTCGCCTCGGGAAAGCCAAAGGTTTTTGTGAAATGGCTCACCCATTGGAGTTCATCTATCGTTACATCCAATGAAGGGGAATTTTCAGATGAGAAAAATGGAGATCTGATTACTTTCCAAAACGCCTTACTGTCTTTTTGGATACTAGCCCTATGCAGATCTTCCCACAAGGAATTTTTTAGTGCCTTTTTTCTTGACTTTATGGCCTGATTGTATAATTTTCTTGCTTGCTGGAAGCCATATTTATTCGTTTCCTTATTATGAATAGCTTTTTTTAGTGCGCGGTGGGCTTTTGAGCAATTAGTATCAAACCACCTAATTTTCTTTTGTTCCCCCCTTTTTTTCTCTACATTCAAACAGTTTTTTATTGTTGCCATAATATGTTTGAAGCTTTCTAATACCAGCGAGGGAGGGGAGTTTTCATTTAAACACGTCATGATTTGATCCAGGGCCTTAACCACTACAGAGGATGTTGTTATATCAGGATCTATCAATTCCCATTTCAGTGAGTAACCATTTGTGCTGTCGATGGCCAAAGTAGCACAAATATGGTTATGTTTTTTCGTTTTATTTTTATTTTGAGGTTTGGCATTTTTACCTATAATTATTACTGTTTGTGGGAAATGATCGCTTATAGCTATCTTATGCTTTATAAATTGCATTACCCTGCTACCAAGATAACTTGAGACCAGAATAAAATCTATAACCGAACCTACACCTCTCCCGTTGTACGTTGGAGAAAAAGGGATAGGAGGTGTTACTAGTTCATTTGCAAAGGTCAGGTCCAGCATAAAAACATTCTCATTCAGAGCGCTACCAAAGATGTTATGAGAGAAGTGGGTTAAATTACAATTTTCCTCATCTCTCAAACCACATAGCTGGTTGTTATTATTAGGGCATAAGTTTACGTTGAAATCTCCGCCCCAAACAATCTGGACGTTTCCTGGGCTAAGGGACTGGATGTTATACATAATTTGTCTAAATTGAACCATTATTTCTGCCTCCTTTTCTTTGGGAATATTGTTGTAAAAATTCACAAGCGTCAGGGAATCTTTACTGTCCATTAAGAGTGTGAGAATTTGGTAGTGGGGATCAGATATTTCAAGCGTGATTTTTTTCACTACCACCAGATTAGAAACATATATACATAAGCCTCCCTTTGGTCTTCCATGACTGGACGGGCAGGCTGGGGTGTGGAAGGTTTTGAAACCGTCGATGTGAATTTCATTTTGGATCCAAGTCTCTTGGAGACAGAGGATGTCCGTTTTCCTAATAAAATCAAGGAAGAGGTCGTTATGGAGTTTGGAAGATAAACCCGCTATGTTCCAAAAAGTGATGTTAATCTGGCCTTCCTTTTTCCAGGGTGGTGATCGTAGCTGGGATTCAAATCCCGATATCTCTGGGTCGGGTGGGATGAGATTCAAAGGTTCCTCTCTATTTGATGTGGTGTCGGATGCTTCAACGTACATTGGTTTATTTTGCTCCTGTCTATGCGGACTCTTATCTCGACCTTCTAATAGAGTCTCTAAATCCGATGTCGCCCTTTGGGGTGGTCTAAGCGGGCTTATACCTAGAGTTCCTAATGTGACCTCTAAGTCAGTTATCAACTTTTGGGGTAGTCAGTCCAATTCCTCTAATGATGCGAGTGCACTAAAGCGATTGTGTACTGAAACAGTGTAATTTGGACTGGGCAAACTTTGAGGGTGATCCAATTTCACTAAATCAAAGGGGGGTCAATAAAAGAAGCCTAGGGGGAGAATATTAATCCCCGTTTCAAGCTTATTTCTGCCCGCATTCCCCAGAATCTTTTCCACTAACCAGGGTGAGCGGAAAGTCAGAACCAGGCAATCACCTGTGAAGGGTTTCCTGGTTCTTCCGATCCATCCCACCCTACGTGCCATCTTGAATTCTTCAAACAGGGTTCGGGTGGCTCCCACTCTATTCCCCAGCCAATGTAATGCCTTGTTTCTTAAGGATTTGCACGTCTCCTGGTCATGCTGTCCTAGCTGTTGGACATTTGCCAAGATGACTGTATAAGGAGTACAAGCTGGTGGAAGATCCAGGTGTGAGAGAGACAGTGGCTTTATATATAGTGATTTAGGGGCGTGTGAAACTAATTTGTCAGCATTTGGGTTGCTGGTGTTGTTATAATTTTGTTGAGCCTTGGATATACTGGAGTGATTGCTAATTCGATTTCCTAAAGTAACTCCAGGCCTGTCCGATTGGCGCTGAGGTCTTCCTGTTTTCCTGGAGTCTATCATATCACTATTAATAGGCTGGGAGCTTGGAGATAAAATAACCATGCTGTCGTTATTAGCTGGAGGCTTTGCCAGGAGGGACTCTACCCGATGTAATCTTTCGCCAATGCTCTTGACTGCTCCTCTCACATAAGAATCTAAGTTTTTTATAGATGTGAGTATACTCTCTAAGTCAACCCCCTTAATAGGATGTTTTATTGTGTTTGCTGTTGTAACAGTTGTTAGGGGGATGTGGTGTGAAAGTGGGATAGGGTGGTTGTCATAAGTATTTTTCCTTGCCGTGCTATCCTTATCCCTGTTTACTATTGGTTTGCCCGAATCTCTCGTTCCCCTTCCGGGCTTGCCAGTCTGTTTCCTAGCTATCTTTTTTTTCCTATTTATTTGGGGGGGATGGCGTCTTCCACAGTGCTATGTACTATAATATCGCCTACAGTCTGTTGAATACAACCATTTACTGCAGATCCGATGACATGATCCACGTTTTTTTCAGAGTCTTGAGTAGGGATGACTTGCTCGACAGCTTCTCCAGTTATCAGGGACCCAGCCGCTAAAGTTTGTTCAACTGAGGAGATTTGTTTCTCTTTTGCCCCCATTGTTCCAGTCAAATACGTTAAAAGCGTTTGTTTTTTGGGCTTTTTGAGGTCCTTCCCCTCAAGTGGGTTGCTACTCAGGGCTTTTCTTTTACCCATGCTGGGAGGATCTTATTACTTAGTGGAAACAGTAGTGGCTGCCTACTTATATAGCCTCTTGCGCACAGCTTACAATAATACAAGTCTTAGGTCTCACGCCCCAGAACAAATAGTCCCGATACCAAGCGTTACCTTCGAGAGATCTCAAACTCGTCTTGGAGGTCGATATGGCTGACGGGGGGGCTGCAACTGGACCACGAAGGAGGGCCCGGTCCGGCCTCACACGGGCCCTTGGCCCGGGCGCTGCCCACGCGTGTCCAGCGCTGCAGAGAGCGCGCCTTGTTCTTATGCCCCTCGGTCGGTGTAAGATGATGTCACGGGCATGCGCCGGGTGTGAGCAGGGCTGCTGGGAGTTGTAGTTTTATCCAAGGACGCCCATCCACTCTCCCCGGCTCACTGGCTCAGTCTCGCCGCCCCGACCTGCAGATAGTGCTCCAATGGCTGTTCCTCCCACAGCAATCTCCTCTTCTAAGAACCAGACTTCCCTCCTCCGCCCAGTGTTTGAACACTTGTTTCCATCTTTTCAAGTGAAGAGTGTTGAACAGGCCTTCCAAGTCATTGTTATTGTTCTCTAAGCTGACATCTGTTGCTGGAACGATCTGAACACCGTGCCTGTGTTTTTTTTTCCTTTCGAGGGTGCAGACTGGACCACCTCGGGCCCAACCTTTAATTTCCTGCAGCTCTACGTGCAACTTTCATTCACACTGCTTCCCTCACGGCCGCACAGACTTCCTTTTACCCGTCATAATGCATTATATATGTCAGACATCAGGCGAGTTTTCCGGGTTGGCCTTTGACATATGTAGTTACTCATAAAGACACTATTGAGACAGTCTATCACCCACTAACACACCCATGCACACACTCATCCACCCATACAGTCCTCAACACATGCTGTCTTCAACACATACAAACAGTGAGTCACTCATTCATGCACCTATGCACTACGTAATACCCCCCACCGAACCATACAGACACTCAGACACTCATACTGATACTCAAAAGACCAACTAATAACCTACATAGACACTCATGTAGCTACTCACCAACCCATGCAGCCACTTATACACAAAGTGAGAGACTGATACAGATATTTACACATTTAAACATTACTCACTAAGCCATGTATTCACTAAGATACACTTAATCAGTCAGTTATGCAATCAATTTTTTTCTAAAAACCGGAATATGGATAATTGCAGGTAAGTAAACAATTAAATAAATAAAACGAATTTCGTAGCGAGCGCTGCATCGCATTTTGCGATGCAGCGCGCGCTACGAAATTCGTTTTATTTATTTAATTTTTTACTTACCTGCAATTATCCATATTCCGGTTTTTAGACCCCCCACCCTGCCCCTCCCCCGCCCCGCCTTACCGCCCCACGCAACTCCCTCCACGGGCCGCGGCTGCCATGGAGGGAAGGTGGGAGGGGGTCAGGGGCAGCTAGCTGACCACACAGGGAAGGTGGGAGGGGCCATGGCAGCACAGAAGACCATGCATGGCAAGCGGGAGGGTTAGTGGCAGCACAATGGCTATGATGGGCAAGAAGGAGGGTGCAGGGGCATGCACAAAGGACCATGGAGGATAGAAGGGAGGTTCAGGACCTGGGCACAGACAAGAGAATTCAGGGGAAGGGGCCTCAAAACAGACCGTGCGGGGCAGGCAGGAGGAGCAGTTGCAGCACAACAGATCAGGGAGGGCAGAAGGGTGTGGCAGTAAAATGGACCATGGAGGACAGGAGGAAGGGGATAGGGGCATGGCATGTGGACAGGCAGGGTGGAGGTGGCAGGGACAGGTTACAGTCATCTGACAATGCTAGGCAGGTGGGAGGGGAGTGGCAGCTCAACAGAACACTCAGAGTAGATAGGAGTGGCAGGTCCATGGAACAAAGTGGGCAAAAAGGATGGAGCAGGGGCATGCACAAAGACATCGGAGGGCAGGGGGAAGGAGAATAGGGGCAGCAAGCTAAGCACAGAGGCTAAGCAGGAGGTCAATGATGGGCCATATAATTGGGCAATGGAGGGCAGGAGGAGTGGACTGGTACATCATGCTAAATGGAGGGCAGTGGCAGCACATCAGACCATGCATGGCAGGAGGGAGGAGGCTAGTCCATGGATTCAGACAACAGAGGATAGGGAGGAGGTGGATGGGGCAGCAAGCTAACTGTTCAGAGAAGGTATTAGGAACTTTATTGTTTTTAAAATGTGTCTGTGCGAACTACTTAAAATATGAACAAGTATGCAGCATAATCTCACTTTTATTCAGGAAGAAGAGGAAGTTTGTGACTGTGACTCCGGGCTCACTTGGCAGAAACACCCCCTGACCCTCCACCCCCATCGCAAAATGTAATGCCCGTGAAAAGGGTAGGTGGACGCAGTGTTATATAGAACATAGTCATGAGAGCACGATTGAAAATGAAAACTAGATGTAGTATATGGTATAAACTATGCACCAAAATGTGTGATATAAGATGAACCGGGGCGTGAAATATAATATGCAATACATTGTGCGCAATGACAGATTCATTGGAGAGCGCGAGATAGCACAGGCACTAGCGCGTGCTATGCGATATGCGCCTTGGAGTGTAACATGCACAGGGCAGTGTTGTGTAACATAACTAGTCTCTAAAGTTGTAATATAAAATATGTGCTGGGGAGTGTAACGTTGCATATGCACTGTGACAAAGATATGGATCCCAGATTGTAATATGTATGGCATAGCGCTGTGCGTTATACCATACAGTGAGCTCCCAGGATCTCTGCGATAACATCTCGGACTTCTTCCACAACAAAATCCTGGACATTCATCTAGCTCTTGAAGCCCAATGCAAGTTCTTGGATAAGGATACTCCTGCTGCTGTAGCCAAGTTAGATGCGCTGGGTAAAGAGCCTCCCAAGCTACTGAGGGAATTTCCTTTATTATCTCTGGAAGGACTGAGCCTCCTACTGGATAAGATTAAATCCTCTTCTCCCATGGATCCTATACCCTTAAAAACCTTGGAGGAGTGTAGAAACAGCATTCTACCACCTATGCTGGAAGTTATGAATAAATCCATTGTTCAGGGCTCTTTTCCAGTAGTATGGAAGAAGGCTATTGTAAAGCCTCTCCTTAAGAAGCCTTCTTTGGACCCTGGTCTCCTTAAAAATTTTAGACCCATCTCTCTGCTTCCTGCTCCTGCAAAGATATTAGAGGCACACCTCAACTCTCATCTCTCCACCTTTCTTGAGACCAGTGAGTTTCTCGATAAAACACAGCACGGATTCAGAAAGCATCATAGCACTGAATCCGCACTCACTGTTGTAGTTGATAACATCCGACGTAAGGTGGATAGTGGCCAAACTACAATACTGGTCCTATTAGATCTCACAGCCGCGTTTGATACCCTGTCTCCCGCCATTTTAACTTCTCATCTCAGTGAGGCAGGGGCTACCGGACCGGCCTTGAATCTTCTCGATTCTTTTCTACTTGATAGAGAACAACGAGTAAAGCTTGGAAGTTTCCTCTCCCCTGCCAAGTCATTACAATGTGGGGTGCCACAGGGGTCGGCCCTTAGTCCGACCCTGTTTAACATCTATGTGGCCCCCCTTACTAGACTATTAAGATCGCAGGGGATGGATGTGGTGTCCTACGCAGATGACACTCAGATAATGGTGTCACTGGCCCATTCCTCTATCCAGACATCCGCCATTGGCTTTAGGTCATGCATGCAGCATGTTGCAGATTGGATGGTTATCAACTCCCTTAAGTTAAATGGCGACAAGACAGAGGTCTTGGTCTTTGGGAAAGATCTAGACATCTGGTCGAGTGAGTGGTGGCCCACTACTCTTGGCATCTGCCCCACTCCCTCCTTATCCGCCAGAAATCTCGGCGTGGTTTTTGACACCTCACTCTCCATGACGCTTCAAACAAATAGGACCGTGGCCACATGTTGTGGTGTTATTAGAATCCTAAAAAGGATTCGTAGCTATCTTTCTTTGCAGGCGCGGAAGCAGATTGCAGTGGCTCTTGTAGGTTCCAGGCTTGACTACTGTAACTCCTTATATGCCGACTCCAACAAAGGCCTGATCCATAGACTGCAAACTGTGCAGAATGCGGCTGCACGTTTTGTTTTGGCCCTCCCTCTGGCATCTTCAGCTACTACCGCTAGGAGAGATCTTCACTGGCTTCCTGTCCAACATAGAGTCTCCTTTAAGATTCTTTGTCTTACTTACAGGGCCCTTGTTGCTGACACCGATAATGCACTAGGATCCTTGCTTACTCGCTATTGCCCTTCCAGAACTCTTCGGTCTGCTGGCTTATTTCAATTGGTAGTCCCACGCACGAGATTAGCCAGATGGGGAGCAAGAGCTTTTTCCGTGGTTGCCCCTAAGCTTTGGAATTCTCTTCCAATTGAGATTAAAACTCTTCCTTCTCTGGATTTGTTTAAAAAGGCCCTTAAAACCTGGTACTTTACCAAAGCATATTAATAAAAGTTCGCTGTTTCGAGTGACGAGCTGGATTATTTGGTTTAGGCGCCTTGACGCCCATTGGGCAAAGTTTGCGCTCAATAAGATTTAAATCATTTATTCATTCATACACATTGAGGAAGGCACGTTAGATGGGGCACTATAACCCGTGCGAAGGCAAGTGTGGCATGACATATTCACGGGGTGGTGTTACAGTGCACATGGGCTAGAGAGTGTCATAGCATACGCACTAGCTGGTGGAATACAACACAGAGGTGTGAGGCAATCGGCGGACACTGGTGGGTGTAACACAGCATTGGGCTCAGCCAGGAGCACGCTGTGACTCTCAAGTGAGGTTTGTCTCCTTTCCAGAGAGTGAAAAAAAAAGTATTACACATCCGGCGGTGGATGTGTTTTTTATTAACCGTGAGGGGCTTTCTTGCATAGTTTGGTCGAATTTCTGTCGAATCCCCTTTGAATGGCTTGGTGTGCGTGTATATTAAATGTGCCCGTCAATAGCTACCCATGTTTGTATAAATAAACGACAAGGGTGTCTACTTGGAGAGTACCCACCGGCGGGGGCGCCGGGATTAGGCACGGTAGGGCGTCAGACACGTCAGAGCTTCACTAGCGGTGTAAATACATTCCATGTGGATTCATTCTATGCATAGTCGCCTTTTAATGAATATCACGCAAATCGTCATGGTGATAGGTACATATAGTTTGTCCAGCATGTCCTAGGTGTTTCTATAAATATATATATTTTTAAAATAATAAAAAACAAAGGCCGGCCCCGGGGGATGGGGTCTCTGGAGCCATAAGTGGCCTGAGGAGGGGGGCAACGCAGCCCCCTCCTAAAGAATTTAAATAAAAAAAGGCCAGGACATGGTTGGGGTCCCCGGGGCCGATTAAGGCCTTGGGAGGGCCAAATTAATTTTTGTTCAACAAAAAAAATAGGGTGCAGGCCCTGGGGGATGGGGTCCCCAGGGCCAGTAAATTAGAAAAAGAAGGGGGGCCACACAGCCCTCCTTCTTAAAAAAATAAAATAAATAAAAGACCGGCATCGCACTGGAGGCCACGCCCCCTCCTTGTAGCACTCTGCAAACGCGCCCCCTGGCCAGTTGTAAGTTGGGGAATTAATTCCCCTTCAATACTGAGGGTCCCTGAGGGCCAACTAGCCCAACAGGTATCTCCAGTGTGCTCCAGGGAGCTGGTTTGCAGACAGGTGTTCTGAGGCCACGCCCCTTTTTACACCTCTATGCAACGCAGCTCTGTGGCTCTTACTGGAGGTACCTAGTGGGCTAGTTTGACCCTAGGATTCAAGGGGACTTAATCTCTCAACTTAGAACGGCCACAGGGCGGGTTTACACAGGGGGGAAGGAAGGGGACGGGCCTGAGGTGACGTGTGCAAACATGCCCTATGGCGCGTTTTAAGTTGGGGAAATAATTCCCCTTCAATCCTGAGGGCCCCTGGGGGCTAACTAGCCCACCAGGTGCTTCCAGTAAGCGCCACTGAGCTGCGTTGCAGAGAGGTGGTCCAGGCCGTGCCACTTTTTACACCTCTCTGCAACGCAGCTCTGTGGCGCATACTGGAGGTACCTAGTGGGCTAGTTGGACCCTAGGGACCCTCAGGATTCAAATTAACTTAATCTCCCAACTAAAAACGGCCACAGGGCGTGTTTACACAGTGGTGAAGGGAGGGGACGGGGCCTGAGTTAACGTGTGCAAACAAGCCCTGTGGCGCGTTTTAAGTTGGGGAAATAATTCCCCTTCAATCCTGAGGGACCCTGGGGGCCAACTAGCCCACCAGGTGCTTCCAGTAAGCACCACTCCGCTGCGTTGCAGAGAGGTGGTCTAGGCAGTGCCCCTTTTTACATCTCTCTGCAACGCAGCTCTGTGGCGCTTACTGGAGGTACCTAGTGGTCTAGTTGGACCCTAGGGACCTTCAGGATTCAAGGGGACTTAATCTCCCAACTTAAAACGGCCACAGGGTGTGTTTACACAGTGAGGAAGTGAGGGGACGGGGCCTGAGGTGACGTGTGCAAACACGCCCTGTGGCGCGTTTTAAGAGGTAGTTTTAATCCCCTGCCCTATTATATACAATGGGCTTACAGAGGAGGTCATGCTGATCACAGGGGGACCCCAACGCATAGTGTTCCCTAGTGTATGTAGGTGTTTTCACTGTATTCCGAGTGTCTTTTAACATAGCACTGGCTCTAGGACTGGTTAGTCAGACTCAGTTACCACCAGTATCCGTCTGAAAAAGTTGAGGGTACAGGATGATTTTGCAACAAGGCTTCTTTCTGCTCTTCTGTTTGTTCTTTCTGCACGTTATCCTTCTTCCTGCACTTTTCTTCGTCTTTGAGGACTTCTGTTGCTTCTTTCTGCATTTCTTTTTTTTCTTTCTGTGCGTTTTTTCTTCTTTCTTCACATGTCCTATCTCTGTAGGCATAGTTAGAAATTAGCATTTAAAAAACCTTTGAAATTCACTGAAAAAACCATAGGTTTCAGGCACGTTATAGATAGGAATTAGCATTTAAAAAACCTTAGAAATTCACTGATGTCATGAGTGATGTCACTGACCATGTCATGAGTGATGTAATATGTGACGTCATCAGCAGTGCATTGCGGGCGCGCGAGTTATAGTTAGCTGAACTAACTATAACAGGGAAATTTCAATGGTTTTGTATGAGTGAAAAGTTCAGCTAACTATAACGCCCCTGAAACCTATGGTTTTTTCAGTGAATATATATATACATATATATATATATATATATATTCCCGATTCCTGCAGCTCCTACTGGGAGATCCGCCCGTGGTTCGGTGGTGCAAAATGGCAGTACAGCTAGACCGGCGTTCCAATTCCAAAACCTACAATAATTTGCGCACTAGGGTTCCGTATAAAGGAAACGTTTATTGCTCAGGGTAATGCGTTTCGAAAGACAAACTTTCTTGATCACACAAAGAGCTCAGTGAAACATTGCATTTACATAGACATGTGACTCAGGACAAAGGCATAGAAAACAGACTATACTTCCAAGTACATGGTCCCACACTCAGAGAAATTAGTGTCGGCCATATTGTAATAGCTTTTCATACAGACATGTATGGTGAACACATATAATGCAAACATTGTTACTGCACAATAATTCTGTATTTTAGAAAGGTTGTCAAATTAATAATAACTTGCTCAATTGGCTAGTTTATGAAACAATAAATAAATGTGTGGGGATATATGGTGCTACGCAAAGAGTGCTTAACAACAAAAGTTGCGATTACACCATGGATATCTAGTAATAGAGGAGATCCTCCCATGGACCCTATTCTGTGTTAGTGTCTACGACATCTCTAAGCGCGCATATGCTGAACGTGACAGTGTCATAGTAACCATAGAGACGGGACCAGTAAGCACTGTGTGAGACATGACCAGGTAATCAATACTGCACAAATGAATCTGTTCAGTAGTTCCAGAAAGATTTAAAAAATATCGATATCTGAGCATCGAGGAGGATTTGCGAACCCTCCCGAGCACAAGCTGACTTCTGATTGGCTGCCAACACTCCAAACCACAAAGTGTTGGTAGGGATGTTGTGACCCGGTAACCGAGTCACAAGAAAACAGATACAAAGATGAAAAACAAGAAAAGGGGGAGGGGTAGAAACACCCTGACCCCCCTATGCCTGCTCAGGGGGTCCCACAAGGCCTGCTCCGGGCCCAAAAATCATTTAAAAAAAAAATCAGCCAAATTCGTGCTGGGTGTGCAAATCTGGCAGAGAAAACAAAAAAAAACGAAGCGAGGACTCCCGCGCTTTGTTATAGTTAAGCCACTGGGCCCCCCTCCCCATTAATTTTAAAATAAAAAATAAAAAGCAGAAGGCTGGCCCTGGGGGGGATGGGGTTCCCGGGGCCATACTTGGCCTGAGGTGGGGGGCCACGCGGCCCCCCCTCCAAATTTAATAAATTAAAAAAACAGGTCTGGCCATGCCCTGGGGATGGTGTCCCAGGGGACAAAATAGGCATCAGGACACAAGTGGACTTCATCCCCTGAGCAGCAGTGTGCCAGGAGGCGTGTTTGCAGAGTGGTGTAAAAAAGGTGTGTGGCCTTGGACCACTCTCAGCAATCCAGCTGTGTGGGGCTTACAGGAGGTACCTGGTGGGCTAGTTAGCCCCCAGGGACCCTCATGAGGATAGGGGATTGATTCCCCAACTAAGGCGTGCCAGGAGGCACGTTTGCAGAGTGGTGGAGAAAGTGGGTGTAGCCAGTGTCCACCTCTCAGCAGTCCCACTTTGTGGGGCTTACTGGCGGTAAAAGGTAGGCTAGTTGGCCCTTAAGGACCCCCAGCATTAAAGGGGCCTTAAATCCCTATTCTAGAGTGCGCCAGGGAGCACGTTTGCAGAGTGTTGGGCAAAGGGGGCGTGGCATGGTATGAGAACTAAGCAATCTTGCTGTGTGGTACTTACTGGAGGTAATAGGAGGGGTAGTTGGCCCCCAAGGATGTCCTTGGGGGCCAACTACCCCTCTTGTTACCTCAAGTAAGTCCCACACCGTAGGATTGCTAAGACGTCTTAGGAGGCCACCCCACCTTTCTCCACCACTCTACAAACGCGCCTCCTGGCAGTCTAGAAGCCCTCCTGGTACCTCCGGTAAGTCCTACGCAGCAGAATTCCTGAGCGCTGGTCAGAGGCCCAGGACACTTTCTCTGCCACTCTGCAAATGCGACTACTAGTTAAAGACGCATCTTTCTATACCTCTGATTTAGAGGTCAGTTTTAATCCCCCTGCCCTATTATGTACTAGGGCCTTACAGGGGAGGTCATGCCAATCACAGGGGTAACCCAACCCATAGTGTACCCTAGTGTATGTAGGTGTTTTCACTGTATTCTAAGTGTCTTTTAGCATAGCACTGGCTCTAGACCTAGTTAGTCTGACTCAGTTACCACCAGTACCTGTCAGCAAAAAGTTAGGGGCACAGGATGACTTTGCAACAAGGCCTTTTTCTGCCGCTCTGTTGGTTCTTTCTGCACATTTTTTGCTTCTTTCTGCACCTTTCTTTGTCTTTCTGGACTTCTGTTGCCTCTTTCTGCATTTATCGTGCGTCTTTCTTACACCTTTCTTCCTCTTTCTGCATATGTCCTACCTATGTAGGCATAGTTTGAAATTAGGATTTAAAAAACCTTTGAAATACACTGAAAAAAACCATAGGTTTCAGGGTCGTTATAGGTAGAAATTAGCATTTTGAAATTCACTGAAAGAACCATAGGTTTCAGGGTCATTATAGGTAGGAATTAGCATTTAAAAAAACCTTTGAAATTCACTGGAAAAACATAGGTTTCAGGGACGTTATATTTAGTTGGACATTTCACTTGTACAAAACCAGTGAAATTCGGCCGTTATAGTTAGTTGAGCTAACTATAACGCGCGCACCCGCAAAGCACTGCTGATGACATATTACATCACTCATGACATGAGCAGTGACATCACTGATGACATCACTGATGACATCTCAAATGACATCACTGATGACATCATCCACTTGAAAATCTGATGCATCTCCTGACAACCTAATATAACTTTTGATACACCCACTCTAAAATACAGGCTACCAGTTTCGAAACCATAGATACACCAATACCAGGTATTACATATGCACTCACTGATTCCTAGGTCTACACACATATCCACTCCTTCACCCATACAGTCACTCATACATGCATTTACTCATCAACACAACACTATCATGTGCACTCACACACCTATACAGACACTCACACACCACCACTCATCCATAGAGTTACTCACGCACCTAGTCAGTCATGCAAAGAATCAATCACACTTCCATTTAATCACCTATATAGTTATACCCACACCACCTCACTTATTCATACAGATACTAATGCATACTTACTCTCTTCTACAAGTACTGATACAAGTACACACTCATCCATACAGCCACTCTCACAATCACTGACTCTCACGTATAGTCATTTATATACTCCAATTCTCACATACACTGCCTTTTAGATATGTACTTACTTGGACATGTACCACTGAGACATCCATTCACTCACCAACACACCTCTGCACACACACTCACCCACACATACAGCTGTTTCCACATGCACTCTTGAACCCATACACCCAGTGAATCAACCACTCACATATCTATGCACAGAGTCACACACCTCCCACTCACCCACACACACACTCAGGCACCCATAAAAATACCCAGGCAACCAATCAATAACCCATATAGACACTCATGTAGCTACTCACCAACCCATGCAGCAGCTTACATAACAACAGACAGATACAGACATTCACACAGTTTAGTCACTAACCCACGCATTCAATAAGACACATTTAATCACTCACTTATACAGTCAGTCACGCACCTACTAAATCTTCCATCCAGACACTTATATACTCACTCATTCTTCAATACACCTTGGCATATATATAAAACATATTTAAACTTTATAGAAACACACAGTCACTGGATGATGTCATCAGTGATGTCATCAGTGATGTCATTTGAGATGTCATCTGTGATGTCACTGACCATGTCATGAATGATGTAATATGTGACATCATCAGCAGTGCATTGCGGGGGCGTGAGTTATAGTTAGATGAACTAACTATAACGGCAGGATTTCTCTAGTTTTGTACGAGTGAACTGTCCAACTAACTATAACGTGCCTGAAACCTATGTTTTTTTCAGTGAATATATATGTAATATATACATATATATATATGCATATATATATATATATGTTTATATACACACACACATACATCTATATACACACAATATTATATATAGTTGTATATTTATATAGAACTAAGCCTATATTATATATATAAAATATATATATATATAATATAAATATAAATGTGTACATGTATATATATATATATATATAAACAACTGCAATAACAGCCTTTCCCTTACTCACTTGCGATGGTGGTCTGCGGTGAGGTGGCAATCCTCTACGTATAAACACAACGCTGTATCATTCCTTTCTTGAAAAAACAGCGACCGCGGACAACTTTCTGCGTCCCAGACAATCATTTATTCGGAGCACAGACAACGACCAACTTGACGCGTTTCGGGATAGATTCCCTTTCTCACGAGTATAGTGTTTTTTTGCCAAGAAGCGTTTAAATAATCATGTGACCATAACAAACAGTGAAAAGTAAAGACAGACTATGCGGTTCTCCGTTACTTCACGAAGCCGCTATGTTCTATCAATAAAGATTTACACAATGGAAAGTGCCCATCAGTCTGCATACACATTCAATTGGTCAAACTTGTGAAAAAAAAACTAGACATGATAATCTTATGCGCACTCAATAATTAATGTTCTTCACATTACGTTTTTTTGCGCTTGAAACATTATACCCATAACACATTCCGATGTAACATAATCTGGGTGAAATGACAATGCGTACAGCACACAGCTGTATAATTTTTATACTTCAAACTTAACAGTGCAATATGCTTTGACAGTACTGCCCATGTGGGCATACTGTTGGAGTGCTAGTAATTATCAACGTGTGTGAAGGAACCTAGAATGCTCAAAATAATCAAAGCCCCAGTGGGCCCAAAAAAGATACTCTAGTTCTTTCGCATTTCTTCTCTGTCGACCAACACCTTCATCTGAAAGAGAAAAACAAAAAATCAGCTGACCTATGGATACTAAATCTTATTAAAAAATCCTGACAAAATACACATAACCTTAAAAATTTATATATATCTATATATATATATACATCTTCCTTCATGGGACATAGATGGGAAGTTAGAAGTTATAGATAGAACATTTCTTCCTACTTACCTTTTGCTATTGTGTATTTTTACAGGGTTCTGAAATCGCAGACAAGGAACTTTTGTTCTTTGCGCGACTGAGGACAGATGCGTCTTTTACTTTCTGCTGCTTTCCCTGTGGCCCATGATTCCAAACAGAGGACGAGCGCAGAGCACACTGACGCGGCGGTCTTGGTCAGAAGCCAGTGCGAGAGATCCCTCAGGAGCTGCTATAAATATCCGCACAGCAGCATGACATGTTCCAAGGTGATTTAATGCCTGTCAGCCTCACAGTACAAGTGTCACCTGGCGTCTTGCCCGAAACAGAATAGCAAAGGCGTAGTGGTTTGAAGTCTGGCCACGCTGACTATTAAAACGCAGCAATGTGTCTGGGTTCCTGCAACTAAATGGACATTGTTGTCACTGTGTGCATCTATGACTGTGGGTGTGTGCGGTGTGCCTGTGTGCACAGCTGCCAAACTTGCTCCATGTGTGATGCCTTCATTTTCTGAATTTTTTGCTACAACACTTTGCAATTCCAGGATATGTAGTTTGGTTTTGGCTATTAAAATTTTGTGCTTAAAGGGGCCATCTGGTGAATGATGTCACATGGCACAAATGTATTAAGTTTTTCATGCAACGTAGCACAGCAACCAAATTTGTTGACCTGCGTTGAGGGGGGAATAAACAAAACACAGAGACATATCTACTGAGATTGGCCTGCTGCTGCTGTTTTCCCTGCGTTGGCAGTTTAATTAGGCTGAATTGGGCGATGCACAGACTTGAACTGAGTAGAATTGAGTGTGCACTGGCTAGCATAGGATTTGTAACATAAGCATTCTCTTCGAAGACAAATTCCAATGCTGACAGATTTCAGAAGGACCCCCCACTGTGGATGTGTGGTGTGCACTTCAGCACTCCAGCAATGTATGGATTTTTTGAGAAATATAAACATTTCCCAGAGTTAGCCCTGACTTCAACGAGGCATTCGTTTTGGATGTCAAGCCAAGTCTTGCAATCTCAGTAGAAAGGGCTTTGCGTCAAAACCTATGGATATTTACGCTGACCCACCCGAGTAATGCCCCAGTATCACTCCCTTGACTTAAAGAGACACAAAGCAGCACAAAGAGCATTTTGTGTTGAGAGCTGGGCACCTTTCCAGCGCATAATACATTGTGCAATGGAAAGTAAATGCCACTTTGGACTAGTGCAAAGCCTTAGTGAATCTGGACAAATAGTTCTTAAATTCCCAGCAGATATCACCAAACAAAGCAACATTGCAGAACACCTATTGTTGGGAATTAATAGTGCTGCAGTACTAGGTAAAGACAACTGTTTTTTTCTATTAAGTTGATGGCCCACTTAAATGTCCCATCTTGCAAAACAGTGACACTGCTTGGAGGTGACAGAACATAGAGCTAATTAGCATTTATATATGTATCACATGACCTCACTAATTGGTCATCAGCTTCATTCATGAGAAGAGTTGTAAATGTACTTTAGTGCACTTTTAACTACACCTGGAGTAATTTCTGATTTTGGATTTGACAGAGATGTCTAAGAATCTACCACGTTGCAGCTTTCTAGGAGTAGTTCTGGAATTCTTTGTGATTTCCAGCTTATTTCCATGCAAAAGCATTCTCGTATGCACAAATGTAGCAAGTATACATTTATGCATGTGTATATTGGCCTCACAAATGCATTATACACTTTCACCACATTTTGCTGAGTTTCATCCTTATTCCAGAGTGGACTGAAATGTACTGCTGCCCTTGACAGGAGTAAATATCCAACTCTAAGTGGAAATGAGCCTGAAATATTTCCTAATACCACAAATTTGTAAATTGCCTTGTTAAGCAGACCCACAACTCATCACCAGTAGCAGATTTCCTCACATTCAATAATGAGATGGGCTCCGAAATGTGGGATTTTGGGCACAATCTCCAGAAAATTGTGCCGGATTTCAGTTTTGAAGTGCACATCGGCTGTGTGTCTGTATTTTAACAACTGCACTTTACAAAAATATAGCCATACACTCTAATAAGCATTACGAAGTGAGTACATCAGTTGGGAAACAAATCCAGTTAAACATTACCATGAAGAAATGGCTCATAAAATGTTTAAATTACTGTATTAAAATCTGATATTGTTAAAAGGTGGAGTTTATGAACCAGAATGAGGGTCTTACAGGTGATCAACAATTGAAACTTAAACAACTATACAAATGGATTCCAAAGTTTTACTAACGATTTTCAGGTGAGCTGATCCCATTTTATTAACCACAAGAGAGCCCAAAACACATAGAACTCAAGTAATATCTTATACTTTTAAAGCAGGAAAATCCTGCTGATCTAAAGTGTCATTCCTCAAACTGACCTGTTAAGTTATCCTTATGTAAATTTCCCTGTGAGCAGAACCAAACTGTGTAAAACACCCTTTCCTTAATTTTACAACTGAAAAGCTACCAAAATATACTACAAATTGCAAGCTATATATTGTTGTACGATTCCACACTTTTGTCAGTTGTAAATCTCTAAACGTATTCAGAATATAATAATATGCATTTGTTCATATATACAATTAGAGAAACAATATAAGAAAGTCATATTTAATACAAGAAAGAAACACTTTGGAAAGTAGAATGGGGTGACGATGACAAAAGGGGAAAGTTTGGTGAGGGAGGAGGAAAAGGAATGAAAATATAATATCAAACAATGTTTATAGAAGTCTTCAAGGGAAAACACGCGCAGACTAAAACTATTTTAAATGTAAAACATCAAATAATATAGTAATTGATAAAGAGAGTGTAACAAATTAAGAGAATTTAAACAGTTATTCTAAATGAAATTGTTTATTATTAGATTAAGAACTTGAATAATTAATGTACTTTAATAGGGGACCATAAAATGTATGTTTTTTAAATGTTACAATGGAGGGGGAAGATAACTTCTATCCAATCAATGATATTAACAAATGCAAAACCACTATGCTTTAAAAGTGACATTTAAATCATGTTTCCATTTTACAGCTATTTGATGAAAAACAACGACTAATAATAGATCTATTCATCTGTTATCAAAGGCAAAAGTTGCTCACTTAGCAGCAAATCTTGAAAGAAATATTTTAGTAAGTTTGAAAGAAACATTACCCTGAAAGATGATGCTAATTTGTTTCCACATCTGTTGCCAAAAATCAGGCATATGTGGAGAATAATATCCATTCAATATAATTCTGTTACATTACCAACAACTAGCATTCCTATTTTCAGTAACTTTTCCAATTGAGTGTGAAGTCAACAGTCTTCTAGTCTAAATCACAAGCAATGCATGTGTAACATCAGCGGCACAAGATAATTTGTGTAACTTCTGCCATATTTCATTCCATAACTCAATAGTACCAAAGACATTTAGGTATTTTGCCAAAGTAATTCTCTTTTTTACTTGGGTCTAGAGGGGCATTTCACTATGCAAATATATATACATATAGAAAAATCAAGCTTTAGGAGCAGCTGATACAGAAATTGTTATTTTCAGTGCTCTCAGTAGATGTAGCATGGAATTCCTATATATATCAATAGGGATTTATATTTTGTCTTAAAGGATGTAAGACAATTAAATTTGACTTGAAATTTAGAAAAGGATAGAGCCACCATCTTTATTTCTCCATGCTTTTCAGAATATTGATTTCCTAATAATTTGATATGTTCATTATACGATAAAATAATAATGGATACCAACGTTTACATCTAATATTAAAAATTTCAAATTACATTTAGAGGGATCTATTAAAAAACTAGATAAACTCTTTAAATAAAAAAAAGTGTTATAAATGATTTTTCAATATCAACACATTATGGAGAAATTAGTTATCTTCTTATGGCAACCAATATGATGACTGTCATGAAAGCTTTGTTATATCATTCAAATTTTTGAAAATTAACTCTGCCATCCTCTTTTTCTGTCTTTAATGTTGATAGCAAATATCTTGGTTTCATCTTATTCCATAAAAAAACTTGGTAAGAAATGAATATTTTGTTCTAAATTAAGCAGGGAAATTAATTGGTATCATGAAAATAGTGTGAAGAACAATGAGCCACCATCAATATAACTGAGTCTAAGCGACCCTTCTGGACAAGAAATAAAGGATTTTGCAAAGTTTTCAATTTAGATAATATTTCATTTGAGTAAATTTAAACTGTTTCCTTAATCAAGTTATTAAAATAGACATCCAAATATTTTATATTTGTAGTGTTCCAGGAAAATCCAGAGGAGTCAAACATTTGTCTTGTGTAGTATTTCAATAACAGGAGAATTTCTCTCTCATCAGCATTAACCTTAAATACATATATATAATAGAATGATGTAAAATGTAAAAATGATGTTAAAGGTGTTTTGGGTTGATTGTATGAAGAAGAATGCTGTCTGCGTAAACATTCATCTTTAGGTTGATGCTGTCCTTATTTGAAAGCTGTTATTTGTGGATTATGCTTAATTCTATCAAGAAACAGCTGTAATGCCACAGTAAATAAATAGGAGTGGAGACAACCCTGTCAAACACCTCTGGAATGTGGAAACAATGTGAAGCAATATTGTTAATAAAAAAATACTCAAATATGCGCCACACTAATGTTTTAAAAATAAAGTTCAATTTAATTCTATAAAAAGCCTTATTGACATCTGGAGTAATTCCTGTTAATAGTTTTTTAACTTGAAATGATTTTCTCAATATGTTAAAAAAAAAACCTAATAGTATCAGAAGAGAGTTCACCTTTTATGAAGCCAGATTGTTCACATTTGCTGATCCTAGGTAACAACAGATCTAAATACAAAAATCTTATAATAAACATTAATTACATATATTAGTCTGCAACCATGCAAAATCTGGAGTTTTTCTAATCTTTAGGGATGAGGCAAATCATAGTGTCAGAACTCCTTTCAGAGGGCGAAGGGACACAAAAGAGCTACTGGGCCCAACCTTAGGGGTTGAGGTCTTTTCCATCTAATGTCCTGGGGCCTGTGCTGTTGTAGATCCTGAGCAACTGGGCCAAGTACTCCTTCAGCACTTGGCTCTCAGTGGTAGACATGAAAGAGCAGTCTAAGGCTCCCTCGAGGGAGGTATGGATATAGATTAATGAACACAACCCACAACTCACAGAGCACGCAGCAGTAGCAATAAATCATTATACAGTCAAATACTTATTCTTAGAATAAAAAGAAGTATTTTATTTCTAACTCTACTCATTTGAAGGAAGGTTACAACATTTACAGACAACAGCATTTTTCCCCCTTAGGTAGTTACTGTTTCAACGACAAATACCTGTCCCACCCGTTTCTTGCAATGTAATTGGGGTTATTCCCCATTCACTGGTGGCCGCACCCAGGGAATGCTCACAAGCAGACCTTAACTCAAGAGTCCACTCTGACTCTTGTTGGTACCTCAGCGCTCTTAGCAGGCAGTCTCCTGGGGCCCGATAAGGCCCGTACTCAGTCTTACCGGCCCTGACAGAGAGGAAGCGTGCAGCGTCGTGGATGGTGCCTCATCTGTGGGCACTCTTACATCTCGCTTTCTGCTTGGGAAGTCGGCTACACCCAGGAGGTGCAGCAGCATTCGCCAACCGCAGGCTCTACTGTGAGCCTACGCGGTTGGCTACGACAGCGATCAGAGGTGTGTTCTGAAGAAGAGGGGTGATTCTAATGCTCTCGATCCCAGTGATGAGATGATGCTTCTACGGCACCCTCACCAGGTCTACGGGATCAGGTCAGTTGCAGTCCTCATTCTCAGGCTCCAGGTCAATCTGCAAGGCAAAATTGTTCCTGGCAGCCCCTCCTAGAATTAGAAGTTGCCACAGAGTCAGCCTTTACCACACGGCAACCTGCACCACCACAGCACCTCCTGGCACACAGGGTTGCCTCTACAGTCATGCACAGGCTTTGGCTCTCTTTAACAGGCAGTATTTTCCATGGAGGCCCCTCTTGCCATACAGGGTTGCTGCAACAGGGCTCAGCTGGCTTCACACTTACAGGATGGCACTTGCACCATGGCTAACTTCACAGCGGCACTATCCTGGCATATGGCAGTCACCTACTTGAATCTGCACATGGGCAACAACATGATCAGTATAGCAGCCATCTCCTCACTTCTCGCTCAGAAATCCACTTGACAAGGCTCCCTACTGGACCTCATTCCCTTAAACACTCTCCTCTTTATCACAAGGCACAATGGTCTTGACAATTAGACAGGCACTGGTGCTCCAGGCTTCAAAGCAGATGTTCTTGGTTTCCCTGAGTGATGTTCCCTTCCCTCACCCAGCAGGGACACTAGCAGGCCTTGGACCCCAGGCCTGGTCTCAGGCAGCAGTCTTACAGAGCTACCCTCCTCACACAGCCCATCTGGCTGCTTGGCAGATGACACATTTTTGGGGTCTTGAACTCTCCTTCCTATAGTTAATTTTGAGACACCATATGTGATTTAGGGTCTTTGTCTTTGAAGTTTTAGGTTGGAGTTCTGCTTCTTTTGAAGTGCACACTTCTCCTCTGCCTCCTGAAAGTATGTCTGTTGCAGCAGGAGAGACTCAAAAGCTGATCTTCCACAACACAGATCATGTGAGTGATTATAGTTCACTTCTGGATGTACCCTTCCCAGGCACACATACAAACAGTGCAGAGTACCGACTCCTGCACTGCATAGCACATCATATCTTACTGATGTAGTCCAAGGTTGAGTCCAGCACACAACAGAGAAGTGAGTGTGCCTGTAGGCCTCACTCCAGTGACAAAGGCTAAAAAGGCCCTGTGTACTCCTACTGATCACTACATGATATGCTGCCACCACTGTGCTCATGCTGCTGAACTCTTGGAGAAGCTAGTAACCTTCCACCACTATGAGGGTAGTGCTTTGGGCGCCTCTCCCTGTCCAACAAGACTGCAATCTGTGAGACAGGCCCATGTTATGACACACATACTTGATCTGTGCTCGCCTATGACAACAAACATCAGTTTAGGGATCCAGCCAACAGTACAGTTGGGCACTCAGGGCTGAAATATATGTCCATTAATATCAGGAATAAAATATTGTCCATGAAATTGTAAAGATTTCCTAGCAATTTCATTACATAAATTATAGTCTGCTTGTGTAGGACCATGCACATTGAGAATAGTGAATGGCATTTTATAAATAATTCTATAGAAATTTATCTACCTCTATTTTCAGATTCTTGCTTTGGAACACTTAAGGGGTCATTATGATCGTTGGTGGATCGCCACCGCCCGACCGGTGGTGGCGATCTGCCCACGATAACTCCCCGCCCGCCCGCCATTTACCCCCCGCCTGGGGTACTGCGACAGACGGAAGTCCGTCCACCGCTTTTCCGCTGGTCGGTAGCCGACCGGGAGGAAAAGGGAGACAAATTTGATGGCGGTGCCTTGCAGGCACCGCCATCCAGATTATCATGGGCATTCAGAGAGGCCTTTCCATGCCAGCAGAGATTGCTTTGGGCCCCCAGGGGGGTGGTGGGGTGGGGGCTGCACTTGAGGGGTACCTATTGTACCCCCCTTCAGTGGCATACAAAAGGTGGCAGGCACCGCGCGGTGCCTGTCACATTGTGCATGCCAATGCACAACAAGAATTTTTAACATTGTGGCGGGTGCTGCTTACAGCACCGCCCACCACAATGTTGAATATGTGGGACGCGACCGCCAGGGTGGCGGTTGCATCCTAATGGGCACAGTGGGACTGCCGCACCTCTGGCGGTCGGTCCCGCCATCGTAACAAGCACCTTAAATCTAAATACTTGTTACGTAAATTAATCAGGCCATTTTTCTTCTTCCTCAGTGCAGGTGAAACAAACATTTTACAAGCCCAACATTTTTGAAGCCTCAAAGCCACATTTTCTGTCTAATGAGTCTATTGCAACAGAGCTAAGTTTGTTTGAAGCTTATATAAATGCAAGAGAAGCATCTGTGAAAGAACCATCTGTCTTTTATTTGTATAATCCAAAAATGTAACATTCCAAGAAATAGCTGTGAATTGAAATAAAATAAGTCATCTGTTCAAGCACAGATCTACACAATTTTAGGAAAAAATGTGCAGAAGAAAATGGCTTCTAGAATAAATAGAACAGAAGGGAAAGAAAGAATACAATGAAAAACGTACACTGAAAGGAAAGGGAAAGGAATAAAGAGAAAAAAAAAGAAAGAACTAAGCAGAAAAATACAGACATTATAAACCAAAGAGTTGTTGAAGAGAAAAATAGTTCTATAGGTAAACACAAATTAGGAATGGAGAAAGCACAAAACAAAGAGGACACATCCTCACTTGAGGTGGATCGGGTGATGGTAGACAAGACAAATAATGAACCATAAGACATCACAAATCGAGTGACCGAGGATCTGTAAAATTCCATCTCTTCTCTTCTACAGTCTGAAATAATTTTATAAATTTAGCAGGGTCATAATAAGTAGATTTCTTATCCTAATAAGTCATTTAAAAAAAAGAGGGATGAACCAATCATATCTTACATTTAAAACATTGATCAATTGTCAAAAATCGAGAAACTCTTTCCCTCCAGCTGCTTTGACCTTTGCAACACCCTGCATAAGAAACAACTTATTTCTGTACCAAGATAACTGTTTTTTAAAATTTTGCTGCAGAAATGACCTTAACTAAATCAGTGTATTTCAAAAATATGATTATCATTCTCTGGGACTCGTAGCTGTGCTTCTGACCCTATATGTGAATAACTGAAATATTAGAAATGTAGACTTTTTTTGAAAAAGTGATTTCTCCTTCTAAATTTTCTGGTAACCCATAAATTCGCAAATTGACCCATCTATTTTTACTTTTTAAATCCTCTGTATGGTTTTTGAGGCCTTTTTAAAAATCCTTCTGCAATATGACAACTTTATTCACTGCATCCTGTTCAACCTCACTGAGACTTCTGTCCATGAACAACTATTTTTCATCCCAGTTCTGAAGTTCTACTCTGCATAAGGGCACATATAAGGGCCCTTGTTCCCTCCAGCAAGATTTCCATTGCTATATACAATGAAGCTTTTCCTGGAGAAGATGGATCTTTTGCCTTTATTTGGGAGCTCCCAAAGCAGCAAATGACTTCATAGCTGATGTAGGTTAGAGAATTACTGAGGTGCTTTGGGTTGGAGCTTCAACTGTCACTGCAGATTCACATGCATAACTGTATATTTCTGGAGAAATAAATGCTTAGGAAATGGAGCAGGATAAATTTGTTAATGCTAGTTTCCTTGTCTTCCCCATGCAAGCAAACCCGAAAGATTCCTAGGTTCACTGGGTCAGAGGAAAAACAAAAGGTAAGATGCGCTTTCAAGAGAAACCAGTTGTAAATATTTTTTTACTGAAAGCCTAAAGCAACTATAATTGAGTGTTATTGGAACAAAGCGGGAAGTTTGCAAAAATGTTCTGCTTCAGAAAGCGTATAAAATGTGATTGGGCAGTAGAAGGTGATACAATGAAATCTACTGTCCCATGGTAGTAGAAGAAGGTAATTTCTTCATATAACATGCTTCATGCAAAGCAACTTGACCACAAGAAAGCGGTTGGGGCCAGGAGACTCTTCAGGGTGGTTCTTAATATGGTAAAAATAAAGCCAAGAATACCTCTAGAAGAATGAAACTGCACGTCTCTCCACCATCCAGATTGCAGCACAATCAGGAGTTACATCTTAGGTAGAGATGACTTTGATGTCCTTGGCAGCAGTGGCCTTTCACCCAAGACAACCTGGAGCGTCTCTAAGAGGCAACTGTTGGTTTTGGCCCTTTCTGCAGGGCCATCGCCAAAATGTTTGCCTTCAGTCCTCCATTTTTTGATGAATTTGTTTTTGTTGGTTTTAGGACTCTGAGCACTTTACCACTGCTAACCAGTGCTAAAGTGCATATGCTCACTCCTTAAAACATGGTAATATTGGCTAAACCCCAATTGGCATATTTAATTTACTTATAAGTCCCTAGTAAAGTGTTCCTACATTTGTCCAGGGCCTGTAAATGACATGCTATTAGAGGGCCTGCAGCACTAATTGTGCCACCCACTTAAGTAGCACTTTAAACATGTCGCAGGTTTGCCATTGCAGCCTGTATGTATGCAGTTTTAAACTGCCATTTAGACCTGGAAAAGTAAACCTTTTGCCATGCCCAAACCTTCCTTTTTCATATATATAAGTCACCTCATAGGGTAAACCCTGGACAGCCCAGAGGGCACGGTGCAATGTATTTAAAAATTAGGAAATGTACTTTTAAGTTTTGCATGTCTTGGTAGTGAAAAACTCTTACATTCGTTTTTTCACAACTGCACGGCCTACTTCTCCCATAGACTAACATTGGAGTTACCTTATTATATTTTATAAGTTTAATTTCCAAATGGGAACAGGTTACCAATTCATGTTTGGTGTCTCTGGAACTGGCATTTAAAATCCTAACTTATGGTCAAGTCGGATGTTCAATTAAAATTGAAAAAAATCCACTTTTCGAAATTTGGCATTTTTGTGCCTTAACCATTTAGTGCCTGTAGCCTGTCTCTGGTCACATGACTGGGTGTAGCTGACAGTTGAGCTTTGTGTATTACTCCTAGACAGCCGCACACAATAGTGAATTTACGTGTGCCTGGATGGGCCATCACTGGCAGGATGTGAGAGAGGAGCTGGGCACAGCGCCACTTACACTTGAATAGGCTGTGTCCTGCCTCAACACAAAAGGCTGCATACTCCCTTTAGTTTGTCTGGAGCCAAGACAGGGGAGGCAGGATGCCATGGGACTTCAAAAGAAAACCGATAAAAGCTTCTCCCACACTTCAAAGGCACAACTGGGTATAGATACTGGACCTCAGGCACCACCTTTTCAGTAAACTGCCAGGAAGAAGTACAGCTGTGCTGCTCAAGGACTGCCACCCTGCTAGAGTGCTGCTTTAAAGGGGCTGCTGCCCTCCTGTGCTGACCTGCTACCTGCTGCCCTCTTGTCTGGGGAGGAATAACTGGACCTGCAACTTCATCTTGAACCCAGAACCCCAGAGTGACTCCAATTGCTAGTCTGCTGGCCTCCTGATCCTAGCCTCAGGGACATAATAGGGTCCCCAAACAACTCTTGGACTCAACTACAGCGAGTTCCTGACCTCCAAGTGGTCCCTCTAAGGTCCTGGACCCTTGGTAAGTCTCAGCGAGCTTAAATCAAGCTTTTGGGCTCTTTGTGACTGCGAACGGACCTGTTGGCACTGAGACCGCACCCCTTGCACCAGAAATCAGTGCAAGCCACTACCAACCTGTCTCTTTGCACCGCAGCATCGCCTGCTCATGGGGGACAGCTAATGCAAAGCACCTGCCCGCCTGTTTGTGATGCCTGACTTGCTCTTTGCACCACACCAACATCGTCCACAATGCTCTCCTTGCTCCCTGACACCCTCTCCAATGAGAACGTGACTCTTGGCACATAAGTCGAAATGGTAAAACTTCAGCGAGACTAATCTGGGACAGTATCCGATCTGCGCTTCATCTCGGTTGGCCTCAAATTTGACTTTGACCTGGTCCAGTATGACCAGATTCCCCAAGTAGAGAATTTGTATTTTTTGGCACTTGTTTCACTAAATTCTTTAAAAATTCATATCTCCAGTTCTACTGATTGGAATTTTGTTGTTTTAGTCTTGTTTATTACATTTTGCTCTATTATTCAAACTAGTGGCATCTTTTTGTGTAGTTATTTCACTGTTTTACTGTTTGAAGTGTCACACAAATACTTTACACATTGCCTTTAAGTTAAGCCTGACTGCTCTGTGCCAAACTACCAGGGGGTTGAGTGCAGGTTAATGTGGGATTTGCTTGTTCCTTACCCTGACAAGGATTGTGATTGTTGCTTGACCGGGGGTCTCACCCTAGTCAACCAACAACCCAATTTGTTACTGCAGCCATCATCAGTGGTATCGTAGCCACTGCCATGATTCCACTCTTCTCATATAAAGAAATGCATCCAACATAGGAGGATTAACATGGGTCTCGGGAAAGGGGAAAGCCTGATCTGCAGATTTGTCTGTTTTTGAGGAAAAAAAAATATTATTGGGGTCTCACCCGGTAGATCCCTTTAGCCCCAAAATAAATGTACTCTTTGTAGAAAAAGGAGCTCTGGCAGGCATCTCTCAATGCTCTGCTAGTGAGTTATGCTCCTTTAGACAAGGAATATTAGGGGTCAGACATTCCTGACAGAGAATATCTTACCTGCAGAAGATAATATAGTGAGTCCTGCCCTGGTACCCCCGAACCTATACGCACACATAATAATTGGTATTTCACAATTACATTATTATTTACTTTGCTGCATTTCTCTACATAACAACTGTTTCGGAATGATTATGATTATTATAAACAACTCAACATGCAAAGTATGACAAAGTTTAAATAAGCCCCAAACATATGTCATCACTTGTCAGCCTGTTAATGTATTCCTGACCAAATATCGCTACAAACGTTTCAGCCATCCAACCAAAATGCCTGTATTATTTCCCTGAGCTTTTACTATGCCAAGCAATGTATAGTTTCCTCCCATATCCTATACTGTCATTGAGTCAGCAGTCAGAATTCATCCTTCAAGCCCTCCTTGGCAATTGGTCCTTGTTTGTAAGCATGCCTCTGCACATGTTCTTTTTATATATTAATTCCTAATGGTGCCTTATGGAGCGAGGAGGGGCCACTCATACTCGACTCCTGCTTGGATAGAACAATGCACAAAGAATGCCCTTTGTGAAGCACATGGAAGGTGTCTAAACGAATGCTGTGTTTCCCTTCCACCTTCCAAGACAGACCTTTGCACGGTCGCCTTTCTCTCCTGCAGCTGCAATCACAACGCAGAAGTGGAAACTGTTCCTGTTTTATCTTGTTAGTTTGAACCGGATCAGAAATGCATGGAGTTTTTAAACTGTTCTCTTTTCTATTAAAAGTTATTCCGCCTTTCTAGGCCCTTTGCCAGCACACACATTCTCTAATGTTAAATGCAGTCAAGTTTGCATGCAAGCAGGTCTGTCTTGCATATGACATGTACTATTATCACACAAAAGCCCTTCCATATATGACAAAACCTTTGACCGCATCTCAAGAAATTGCTTGGGCGCAGTTTCTAATCTCCGATAAGCACATACCTTGGAAAACCCAACAAAGCTATACATTCTAAAAACGATGCATCCTGGGAAATGTATATTGGGATTGTTTCTTTGGTCTTTAGAAGTTGTTCCTGTCTTAATGCTATTGGAACATATCCATGTATTTGGTCTTCATTCTATCACAACACTCTCCCATTAGCTCTTTCCAGCATCCGTGACTTTGCCCTCTTTCTTAGGGCCCTGAAAATGCCCTAATTCTGTTAATGTTTGTCTGTGTGCAGGGGCTGCTCCTCCGCTAAGGCAGAGGAGCGTCGCCGTACAGCCTTGCAGCAGTAAAAAAAGGAAAAAATAAAATCATAATAACATAATGTTATTATCATTTTATTCTGTCCGCCTGCTGAGGCAGCTTTGCTTGAGGGGACGGGGCTGTAGAGCAGGGGAGAAGTGGTAGAACCCTCCTGAGTGCGCAATGACTGTTTGTTTGGCCCTCTTGGGCTGCCCAAAACAGTCATGCGCACTTTCCCTGTTCTCCATGCAGGCTGCATTACATCCTGCATAGAGAACATGACCAGTCCCCCTGCCCCTGGCTGAGCGCTGAACCATGGCACTCAGACCTATCAAAACGCTGCATTGCAGCATTATTATTAGTCAGGTGAGCCTGGGTGCTTACCAATCACAATGCTGCATTGCAGCGTTGTGCTGGGTCAGGGGAGCCTGGCTGTTTCTTGGAGTCCAAGACGGAGGGGAGCAGAGACGTGGGACCCGGCGGCAAGGTACGTTTTTTTAAATTAAAAATGTGCCCCGCGCACCCTTCCCCTGCTACCCCCTGTCCTCACCCGCCCCGCCACCCATGCTGGCTGCCACTGTGTGTGTGCAATGTTTATATATTTTAATATGTCCTTTCCACTTATCCATCTTCCATACGCCCTCCCTCCATCCTTCATGGTTCATTCTTCCCAGGAAAGCTCAAAGTTTGAATGTTGAGCTCTCCTGTTGAGGACCGTTTCTGACAGTTGATGACCAGCAGATTGACTGAAGCGTGGTAGGTGTTGTTTGTCATCGCTAATCCATACCGAAACTTCAACTTTGAATGGTAAAACCTTTATTACAATTCTCCGCCACGCATACTAGTACAATGCAGGCGACCCCTTCCAGCACATACCATGTTGAAGTGTCCAGAGCACTTGTCAAACCGCTTGCCTTCTATGTATTTTTTAAATGTTATTTTATTGATTTTTAAACGAAAAATCAAACAAACAACCAAGCAGTAAAAGCTCTCAGTGATATTGCAGTGTAGAGCATCCTAGATACAAATCATGTTGTATGGCAGTAGATACACATTGGGGATGGCAGCAGTTTTGGGAAGGACGACCATTTTCATTGAAATTGTTTATTTCACATTAAAATTCCATAAACCACATAACAGATAAAAATAACATTTCCTGTATCCAAAGGACACTTTAACATTTCTGTCAATTGAAAATGTAATAAAAAAAATAAAAATAAACAATAGTGGGGGGGCAATGGTAATGACGCTTTAAATGTATATCCTCTTTCTATGGGACGAATGTTGTTTTCAAGTTATCATAAAGGTGGTGCGCCCTGCAAGCTATGGTGGTAGGGAAGATCTTCGAATAACCTGTTCAGCCAGTTTGTTCAGAGCAGCCCCATAATTCTCCCTGATGACCAAATCAATATCACGGTTCAGCCAAATTGCAAAATATTTGAATGAGCCCTCGCACCATATCAATGGGAAGTCTGGGGTTAATCCGATGGCATTCTCTGCCAGCTGGAACATTTGGGATAGATTCCATTTTATATTCACCCCTGGCAATGCAAAAAAGAGAAGAAATTCCCTCATAATGGATTTGGGGACTTCACTGGTTCGTTTTAGGTATAGGGTCATCTTGTCCTCAAACTGTGAAATAAGGAGGTTTTTTGACTGTTATGCCAGAGTGCATGATGTGAGTGGTGCTGGCGGAGTTCTGCAGCTAGTGGCTCCAGGGTGATCGTATAGAATATGGGTGAGAGGGGGCATCCCTGATGGGGGGCACAAGATATAGCAAAAGATTCAGATGTGAGGTTATTAATGCAAATGTGGGTCACAGGGAAGCTATATAATAGCCTAATTCAATCAAGAATCCAATAGGCAGACCTAGTTATTCCAGTATGGCTAAAAGAAATTCCCATTTCAGAAAGTCAAAAGCCTTTGACGTATACACACAAATTGCAGCAGTGTCAAGACTTTGATTCCAGGTTGTGTATAAAGACAAATAGAGTTTGCAGATTACGTGTGATTGACCTACCCAAGGGGAATCCAGACTCCACCAGGTCAGGAAGCAGAAGAATCAGGTTGTTAGTGATAACTGTAGCCAAAATCTTGGTGTCGCAGTTAAGGAGGAAGAGTCAATGGCATGTCTTGTAGCTGGTTGTAAGCTTCCCAGGTTTCAGGAGGGTTATCAAGACTTCTTCCTGAAGCAGTTGGTTGCCTTCAATGTCTAACAGTGCATTGCGATGCTAGTCTGGCATTACACCCTGACCTGGAAGACAAGTTGTTGCTCTTTCATTGTAAGTGTGCATAGTTCAAGATGGGGACAGTGACCTCGAGGAGAAGGTGACCCATATTGAGGAGAGCATTTCCCCAACCAAGATTGTTAATGAAAATGTGAACTAGAGTAGTCGGCCCCACTTGCATAGTATCATAGTTGCTAAATAAACATATAGGGCCTCATTACGATGGCGGATGGACGGTCACCGACAGGCTGTTGGTGGTGGCGTGCCCTACATCCAGGCCATTGGTCTGACTACTGGATTATATTACGGGCGGTCAAAGTGCAGATGTCGAGGCAAAGACTGCTGCCTCCGACGGGATCAAAGATTCCATCGAGTGGCAGTCAGAATCCTATCCCTACAATAGAGGCCGTGCCTGCGAATGCACCACTGCAGGAAGTAGGATGTCCTGTTCTGACTTATGGCGCGAGTGGTGGGCAGTATTGCACCAATATTAGCCAACAGCCCTCTGGCATTTACTACAGCAGACAGGCGCAGAATGTTGTCTTTGTACTGGTCATTCAGAAGAAATGAAATTTCTGGACTGGTTGGTTGGTGAAAATGTTGGTGTAAAATTACAATGGACTGTTACTAAAGTGCAGTTTACCCAATCTTTGGTTTTAGCTACACATATAAAAATAATATTCTGGGTTAAAATTCAATGTGTTTGCTTTTGTCATTAGTTACAAATTGTTATTGAACTGGTTGCCTATCTTCTGAACTTTCCTCAGGAAGTGGCTACCTGCAAAAGGTCGAGGGCACGGATACTGTCAGGCCTCAGCCTGGCCTGAGAGCTCCTTACTGGCTCCTGAGGAGGGGGGGCTCTATGTACTTTGCAGGGGGCCCCCCCTCAAGATTTGTTATGGTACTGTTGAGAACTAGCTACCCTTTCTACAACTTTAGTGGTAAAAAGTAGCTGTGAAATGGGTCTATAACTGGCATGAACCGAAGGGTCAAAAACAACATAAAAATTCTTTGGTCTAGATTAAAGAGGCAAACAGTCAGAGATACTAGAAAAAATACCACAGAGATAACTGTGGGATATAATTCCTCACCCACAGGAGGTGGCATGCTTCATCTTCTGAGATTCTCCTCTTGGTGGAAAACCCTAGTCCGACCAAGGGCTACAGTCCCCTCTCTGAGAGGGAGGAGCTCAGGGATGTTTTTATATATCTTCTCTATAAAAGATATTCTAAATCTAACAGATGAGAGAAACTGGTTACGGTGAGGATGCTGCACAACAGAAAATAACTGTGTAGGAAGTGATGTTAAAACTAACTGGCGAGAGCAAAATGTTTACTTTATTGGCTTGTTCTCGCCGTCAGGATTAAAAACAGTGCACCTGCAGTATGGATTTAAAACTGCATGTGTCGGACGGACAAGAGAGGTCTACATGTTTCAGCCATAGTGACACATATGGTGTCAAGGCTTTCGTCAGGACCTATGTGGATGCTGCTGCACACAAACCAAATATTTGAATGAGCCCTCGCACCATATCAATGGGACGTCTGGGGTGGATCCGATGGCATTCTCTGCCAGCTGGAACATTTGGGATAGATTCCATGTTATATTCACCCCTGGCAATGCACAAAAGAGAAGGAATTCCCTCATAATGGATTTGGGGACTTCACTGGTTCGTTTTAGGTATAGGGTCATCTTGTCCTCAAACAGTGAAATAAGGAGGTTTTTTGACTGTTATGCCAGAGTGCTTGATGTGAGTGGTGCTGGCGGAGTTCTGCAGCTAGTGGCTCCAGGGTGATCGTATAGAATATGGGTGAGAGGGGGCATCCCTGATGGGGGGCACAAGATATAGCAAAAGATTCAGATGTGAGGTTATTAATGCAAATGTGGGTCACAGGGAAGCTATATAATAGCCTAATTCAATCAAGAATCCAATAGGCAGACCTAGTTATTCCAGTATGGCTAAAAGAAATTCCCATTTCAGAAAGTCAAAAGCCTTTGACGTATACAGACAAATTGCAGCAGTGTCAAGACTTTGATTCCAGGTTGTGTATAAAGACAAATAGAGTTTGCAGATTACGTGCGATTGACCTACCCAAGGGGAATCCAGACTCCACCAGGTCAGGAAGCAGAAGAATCAGGTTGTTAGTGATAACTGTAGCCAAAATCTTGGTGTCGCAGTTAAGGAGGAAGAGTCAATGGCATGTCTTGTAGCTGGTTGTAAGCTTCCCAGGTTTCAGGAGGGTTATCAAGACTTCTTCCTGAAGCAGTTGGTTGCCTTCAATGTCTAACAGTGCATTGCGATGCTAGTCTGGCATTACACCCTGACCTGGAAGACAAGTTGTTGCTCTTTCATTGTAAGTGTGCATAGTTCAAGATGGGGACAGTGACCTCGAGGAGAAGGTGACCCATATTGAGGAGAGCATTTCCCCAACCAAGATTGTTAATGAAAATGTGAACTAGAGTAGTCGGCCCCACTTGCATAGTATCATAGTTGCTAAATAAACATATAGGGCCTCATTACGATGGCGGATGGACGGTCACCGACAGGCTGTTGGTGGTGGCGTGCCCTACATCCAGGCCATTGGTCTGACTACTGGATTATATTACGGGCGGTCAAAGTGCAGATGTCGAGGCAAAGACTGCTGCCTCCGATGGGATCAAAGATTCCATCGAGTGGCAGTCGGAATCCTATCCCTACAATAGAGGCCGTGCCTGCGAATGCACCACTGCAGGAAGTAGGATGTCCTGTTCTGACTTATGGCGCGAGTGGTGGGCAGTATTGCACCAATATTAGCCAACAGCCCTCTGGCATTTACTACAGCAGACAGGCGCAGAATGTTGTCTTTGTACTGGTCATTCAGAAGAAATGAAATTTCTGGACTGGTTGGTTGGTGAAAATGTTGGTGTAAAATTACAATGGACTGTTACTAAAGTGCAGTTTACCCAATCTTTGGTTTTAGCTACACATATAAAAATAATATTCTGGGTTAAAATTCAATGTGTTTGCTTTTGTCATTAGTTACAAATTGTTATTGAACTGGTTGCCTATCTTCTGAACTTTCCTCAGGAAGTGGCTACCTGCAAAAGGTCGAGGGCACGGATACTGTCAGGCCTCAGCCTGGCCTGAGAGCTCCTTACTGGCTCCTGAGGAGGGGGGGCTCTATGTACTTTGCAGGGGGCCCCCCCTCAAGATTTGTTATGGTACTGTTGAGAACTAGCTACCCTTTCTACAACTTTAGTGGTAAAAAGTAGCTGTGAAATGGGTCTATAACTGGCATGAACTGAAGGGTCAAAAACAACATAAAAATTCTTTGGTCTAGATTAAAGAGGCAAACAGTCAGAGATAACTGTGGGATATAATTCCTCACCCACAGGAGGTGGCATGCTTCATCTTCTGAGATTCTCCTCTTGGTGGAAAACCCTAGTCCGACCAAGGGCTACAGTCCCCTCTCTGAGAGGGAGGAGCTCAGGGATGTTTTTATATATCTTCTCTATAAAAGATATTCTAAATCTAACAGATGAGAGAAACTGGTTACGGTGAGGATGCTGCACAACAGAAAATAACTGTGTAGGAAGTGATGTTAAAACTAACTGGCGAGAGCAAAATGTTTACTTTATTGGCTTGTTCTCGCCGTCAGGATTAAAAACAGTGCACCTGCAGTATGGATTTAAAACTGCATGTGTCGGACGGACAAGAGAGGTCTACATGTTTCAGCCATAGTGACACATATGGTGTCAAGGCTTTCGTCAGGACCTATGTGGATGCTGCTGCACACAAACCAAGTGAAGAGTGACAGATAAATAATACAGATACTGAAATACAAAACCACTGGTAAAGTTGTTTTCAGTTCACAATATAGAAATTGTACCTATTAGAGACAGAAACAAAAACATAAAATACAAAAAGATAAGTGACTCTGAAACAAGTTTGCAGAAAAACTGTGATACTAAGGTGGGATACTATTCTCACCACATCTTTAAATGCTTCTAGCATATATTAATTGAGTAAAGTTTGCTTACCCGTAGTGCATGGATAAGATACCTCACTTCTAGCTGGCGACAGCTCAGGGAAGGGGGCACCACTCTATAAAAAATGTGAATGTACAAATGTCACAGCCACATCACACCAAATAACATTTTAGAGAAAAATAACAGTTTTAGAGAAAAAGATCACAGAAAAACCCAGTACAAAAGGTAAAAGAAAGAGCATTCTCCTTAATCGTATCATTTATATCCATCACAAATGGACAATTAGGTATAATGGGTGTTATCAGATGGATGTAAATGTTGTCAGTCATAACATGCCCATATGTACATGCCCATAGTGTTCCCTGTCTTTCCAGATGGATGGAAGGGGTGTCATCAAACTACCACTACTGTGCATGTTCACAGAGCCAATCTGAAGCAGCATGTCATAAAGTGCTAGGTCTTCAAGGTGTGGGCATCGTTGATCAATGCCTGCATAAGACTCCACCGCAATGGTAAACAGATGGAAAAAAACAAAATGAAGAAATGATTAAAATACTGGTGCACTGTCGATTTTGTAACAGACAGTTAACCGTAAATGTCATGCTTGCCTGGAGAGGTTTAAACAGTGAGAATACCCTTCCATAAAGAAGATTGCCTTTTTATGGACTCTGCGTCATTCGTGTTCTTACAATGAGGTCTGGATGGGCACTGTTTGAGCATTAGAAACTTGGAAAATGGCACAGAAATCGGCATGTGGATTATAACATAGGATAGAAAATGCAAAAGATGAGTAAAACCGTTGGAAGAAGTGGATTACAGTGATTATTTTGGAGGAAAAGGATGATAGCCGAACAAAGGCGCATTAGAGCAGTGCAATTGGTTGAGGCGAGATGACGCCCCACTTCACGTAGTGGTATATATTTCAGCGTCGTTTGGGCATGGAACTACACCGGTCTGCAAGCATTCTGGGAAAAACTGATGGATAAACGTGGTGAAACAAGGATAAACAGGTGTGCATCCTATCTTCATGACAGAACATTTGAGAATAGTATGCCACCTTAGTATTACGTTTTTTCTGCAAACTTGTTTCAGACTTACTTATCTTTTTGTATTTTATGTTTTTGTTTCTGTCTCTAATAGGTACGATTACTATATTGTGAACTGAAAACAACTTTACGAGTGGGTTTGTATTTTAGTATCGGTATTATTTATTTGTCACTCTTGGCTTGGTTTGTGTGCAGCAGCATCCACATAGGTCCTGATGAAAGCCTTGACACTGTATGTGTCACTATGGCTGAAACATGTAGACCTCTCTTGTCCGTTCGACACATGCAGTTCTAAATCCAAACTGCAGGTGCACTGTTTTTAATCCTGACAGCGAGAACAAGCTAATAAAGTAAACATTTTGCTCTTGCTAGTTAGTTTCAACATCACTTCCTTCAGTTATTTTCTGGTTCGCTGCGCCCTCACTGTAACCAGTTTCTCTCATCTGTTGGATTTAGAATATCCTTTATAGAGTAGATATATAAAAACATCCCTGAGCTCCTCCCTCTTAGAGAGGGGGTTGAAGCACTTGGTCAGACTAGGGTTTTCCACTAAGAGGAGAATCCCAGATGATGAAGCATGCCACCTCCGATGGGTGAGGAATTATGTCCTGAAAGGGACAGTTATCTGTGTGATTTGTTCTAGTATCTCTGACTGTTTTCCTCATTAATCTAGACCAAAGGACTTTTATGTTGTTTTTGAGTATTGAATTGGGGATATAATCCTTTGCAGGTCTATAAACTTTCCCTTAGACGCTCCTCTATCTCTTTTTCTGTAGCAAGAACTGAAGCGTCCCTATCATTCGTTTTAAATAAGGGAACAGACAACAAGATCTTGTTTCCAACTGGGTGGAGTCTGACCAGTCCTAAATGAATAATTGATCAACTTAGTAAGTTTAACTCCAACAATAATATTGGCCAGGTGTATGATCCTCATTTTACAAGGAACCATAAGGAATCTCCAACTAGTTTTTATTACAGGTTCCTGGGTGACCCATTGCAACTACAGCATAACGCTCCACTCTGAAATAGCGTCAGAGTTGTTGGCAGTGAAATGACCCACTTTCTGTGTGTTGATGGTAGTTCTAACACTTTAAATATTGCCTTGATAAACAGTCAGAGAGTTAGTCACATAGGGCTTTGAAAGGAGGGATTGCTCTCTTGTCACATCTTGAGGATGCTAATTGGCTACACCAAAGATCTCTGGCTGGGCATGATGCGCTCGTTCGTCTATTTGCAAAATATGTGGCACACTTCTGTCTAATTTTTTTTGCATTATACATTTTCATATATGTTTCTGGGTCATCTCTCTTGGTTCAGTGCGGTTGCTGTAGGTGTTCAGTCTGAAGCCTTCACAGTAGATCATCTTTCCTCCATGGTAACTTTGTTTCTGTGTCTCTGCCTGGGTGGGTCATAGAGTGCCTACAGCGGCGACCAGCTAAATGGTAACGGTCTCTGTTCCCTCCGTCCACTGGACGGTGACCTTCCGGGGAACCAGAACCCCCTTCAAAGAAACCACATCTTCTGTTCCTTCCAGGGGAGCTTCATGCAACGTTTGTATGCCCCATGATCCTTCAAGCCCTTACTAGTTCATCCACTAGTTCTGCCTCTAATCCTTCCTCTTGGGCTTTGTCGTTGGAGCCGAGGTCAGGGCCATGTATCCCAGGACCTTTGCATCCATTGGTCGATTTCTGGCTTGTTGTATCTCCTCTGGCCCCAGTGCTATCCCCACAGTGAGTGACGGTGTCTTCAGGGCTGTTTCATGCGTTATTGCTGCGTTGTTCACTCAGGTTTTTCAGACGCTTACATCGAGGTCAAACGAATGTTGTCATTTTGTTGGGTGGGCGAATGGCTAGGCGGCCGCACTGACAATTTTTGAGGTATGCAGTTCACATTTTTTTTAAAGAATCTCCATGACAGAAACTGACGCTATATTCAATTTCAGTCATATGTGGATAACGTAATATGCGGGGTTTTCCTCTCTTTGCATTTGCTGGCACCCGAAGCACTTCCATCTTGTGTGCTTCAATTGATTAATATCTTTATTTTACTCTTTCACTACCCAGACTTTTTGGGAGGTCGTGTTTTGGGTATTAATTCTTTCAGTAGAAACCTTTTCTGAGAAATACACTTTTAGTGGAAACAAGAAATCTAAATTATTTTGCTAGAAAGGATTTTGACTGTAAACGCAATATGATTTGATTAGACCTCCATTTAAAAAAGGAACAGTACTTTGAGCGCTGTTACTCGACTCATATGAGGCAGCTCTGCAGTCTCAACTGAATACGGCTGGAGTTATCCTAAATTAGTCGGGCTGGTGTCCCAATTAGACTGGCGGTGCTCAGGTCATAAAGGGTAGTTAAAGTGAAAGGGTGGGGAAAGGATGAGGTTTACAAGAAGGCGAAGAGAGGGAGAGCAGCAGAGGTAAAAATAAAACATTCAGCTAAAAAAAATACAACCTTCCAAAAATTTGAAAGGAACCATTTCTATTCGCTTTCTGTTGCTTAACATTTGCTTTGACTGAAAAAAATAATCAAAGTAAGAAACAGAGTGCAACAGCTGGAAGAATGTATCCTCCTGCTCACATTTTTTGACAAAAGTGTGATTTGATCAGATCCATTATTTTTGTAACACTTATTTTTTTAACTCTTCACACAAACGTTATTCGACCAAAGTGCTTTTCAGAAAAATATTTTCTAGCTTATCACTGTTACTTATTCATCCTATTTTGCACACCTGATGCCTTACCTTTTGTTCTTTGTGACTCATACACAGGGCCTTACAATTATGCAGCCAGGGAGAACCACATTTTGCGATAGGGTTGACTAAATAGTGCCAATTTTGTGGCCGAATGCAGCACATTTCGAGGGGTATAATCTCACATTTTCTAATTTTAACACACGTTATTACTGCCTGGGCAAACGTTTCACCTCTTTACTACCAGTTCCATACAGCAAGTAGCAACAAAGGTGAGCAGTTAACCTGTGCAAAGGATCTGTCAACATTAACCTTTGATCTGTTTGAGGTAGAAACATTTATTTTCTTTTGTTGAGGTTTGCAAAATATGCAACAGATGGTAGATTATGTGGCATCTGGACTCAGTGAATCCATAATTATGCTTAAACGCGATGATTACAGACAACTTGTCCTGATCAATGCAAACCGCATAATATTCTGCACTGAAGTCAATTTACCAGCAAACATTCAACCATCGTGTATGGGTTCGATAAAGCAGTATTTATTTTTAATATTTTAAACACAGCAATCATTTCTCTTTTATCAGCTGCAAAGCAATACTTTGTTAATCATATCATTAGCTGATTAAATTTACTTCATGATTCACCTAGTATTAAAGATGTTTCCTTGCCCTCCCCCAAAATCAGCTACGTGAATATTGTTCAGTCAAAAAAGACCAAAATAAGCGCTCATGACACCTTCAGGTCTTCATCATATACAGTGGATTTCACTCTGGCCCTCACATCTAAGACACCCGCACGCGCACCAGCACGCGCACGCCACAAAAGCAATTTGCACTGCTCTGACCCGGTGCAGCCTGCTCTGACGCGCGTGCAGCCATGCAATTACAACGGGCTTTATTACAGCTTAAGAATGCTTTATTTTCTCCACAGGGAAAGAAGTGAAAATAGAAGTTATCGCCACCTCACCTGTCACTCTCTGACTGACTGTCATTCTGAAGCAAGGGCTTCCAAAACTGACGGGTGACCTCATTTTGCACTCGTTCCTGTCGATTCCCAGAGGGTCAGCGTTAAAAGTGCAAAATCTGCTCCCACCGGGTACTCTTACCTTATATGGAGTTTGCATAGTGTCATGCGCAGTGTGGAACAGATCATTGTTACCGAACCAAGAGTGAGAGGCTAGAGCATACCAAGTCCAAAATGATCAATAGGTCTACAATCCTGACCTTGCCTATCTTTGTTCTTCTTGACACTGAAACCCCATCCACTATGACTGCAACCACAGGGTCTTCACACTCGGGCATATCTTCACCACTAACCCTCATGGCCAAAGCCACATTCTTTAAACTGTCAGTCTATTCTCCTCTGATTTAGTATTCACAATAGACTTCCTCTCTCCAGCTTGACACATTCTCGTAAAAAGCAACATTGTCCCACAGTTATTATAATCCTTCGTATATGTGCAGAATACAATTTGCAAATGGCCATGCACATTATCAAGCCACACTTAACTAAACATATAACCTATGTTTAAATTGTTAGGTATGGCCTTTTGTTTACATGTCTCTTGTGCTGCGGCCGTAGAGCTCTCAATGATGATGGCTATTTCGACTTTTGCAATTGATCAATCGTTGGATTTTAGCACCTTCTGACCAATTGGTCTCTGATTACCTGTGAAACTGTCAAACCAGACAGACTTTGTTGTTAAAACTGGCAGAGAAGCCACACACATGCCCATGCTCTCTCCATTTGTTTGCTCTGTTAAATTTAAAGCTAAATCGATTGTCGCAAGATATACATGGAAGGGTCTGAAACACCCCTTCCACCTTATAGACAGTTGTCCTGGGACTGTAGGTATGAAGGTATTGGATTTCCTGCTTGCCTGAAGGAAATCTAATATCAGAGCCATATATTGATTAACAACTGTAGTAAATGGATTTTGCAAAGCTGTAATATACTGCATCAACGACAAATAGAACTGAAAAAGAACATGTAGACGACATATAAAGCATGAATTGTTGCCGCGTCAAATCGACCAGAAGTAGAATCAGGAAAGCATTCGCAAGTCACTATTTTGTGAAAAGTGGAATAAGAGCAGTATTGGGTTCCATCAGACGAACCGGAGTAAATGCCTATGATTGACTCTCTTTAATCAATGCACATCAGTTCAAGCTCTTTTCCTTTCTACCTCTCCTTCCACACTGTGGCCATTTTTGGCTTCATAGTCTTCAAAGGTGCATCAAAAGACCCAATCGAAGATGGCTTCTGTGACGTTTCTCAAACTGTGTCTTGTCACACAGCATAATGACAGGACAACTTTCACCCAAATGTCACAATACACGATCACTGCATTGCTATGTCCTGGTGGATCCTTAGTTATTGTAGCTACAGCTCTTTCCACCCACAAAAGAGGCAGACGCGACCAAGAGTCTAAGCAAGGCATGCTGGTGTGGACTGCTCCTTCCCACTCAGAGATTGTGTACAACAGGCAGGTTGTCCAAGTAAAAGGCTATTCCAGATCACACAATAGAGCAGGCTACAGGCATCTCAAAGTGACACTAAGGTGCCGATCACGATCCTGTAAAAACCGGGTACGAACCGTCGGACGGAGCATATTCTCCGTTGGACGCGTACCCGGTCGTCAAAACTTACAAACATGGAATTACGAATCGCACGGAAACTCCATTTCCGTACGATTCGTACAAAACCCCGACCGACGAAAACAAACATACAAATGCGATCCGGGAAAGCGCCGACGTGACGTCGGGACGCACGCAGCCTGCCATTCACGAACCAGGAATTACGATTCGCACCGACGTCATCCCGCACGGTGAATATTTTCCGGCTGCCAAAAACTGCCGGGAAATCAGGACGACGCGAACAAGGAGTACCTGTACGCGACGGACAGACATGGACCCGAACCTACGTGTCATCCCGGCCCTCATAGCAGTCGACCTCCTCTACAGGTTCGGACGCAGACGCCGCAGAAGGTCAGAACAACAAAGGGAGGGGGGAGAGGGGGGGGGCAGGACCAGGGGCAGGCCACAAAACCCCCACCAAAGTCACACAGTACACATGCCCTGGACATACCTGACCCCCAGGCCCTGGTCACCACGAGGGGGTGGGGGCGTGTCCAGCGAAGCCATCGTCCGCCACAACGGAAGTTCTTGACGACGCAAACCGGCAACACAACAATACAGGTACGTCCCGTACCCACGCCTTAAGAGCGTGGGTACGAGTCGTACCCCGCCCACACCTACGTCATCCCAACAATGGCGGGAAGGCTGTACCCACGTGGCAAAGGCCTGGGTACGGCCCGCACAAGCATCACATAGCGTGGGGACGGATATGTACGGAGCGTACCCCCACCCCAACAGTGTAAGTACGCCCCGTTCCCTCACCCGCGTACGTATGGACCATACCCCCACCCCAACAGTGTAAGTACGACCCCTACACTCACCCGCGTATGCATGGAGCGTACCCCCCACCCCAACCGTGTATGTACGACCCGTACCCCCACCCCAACCTTGTATGTACGACGCGTACCCCCACCCGCGTATGTATGGAGCGTACCCCCACCCCAACAGTGTAAGTACGACACGTACCCCCACCTCGTATGCATGGAGCTAACCCACACCCGTGTATGTCCTAAGCGTACATATCGTGAAATAGGAGGGGTGGGTGCAGAGTCCTCCCAGCAGTGCCCAGAGACAGGAGGGGTGGGTGCAGAGTCCTCCCAGCAGTGCCCAGACAAAGGAGGGGTGGGTGCCTATCACTCCCAGCATGTCCCAGACACAGGAGGGGTGAGTGCAGAGTCCTCCCAGCAGTGCCCAGACACAGGAGGGGTGGGTGCCTATCACTCCCAGCAGTGCCCAGACACAGGAGGGGTGGGTGCAGAGTCCTCCCAGCAGTGCCCAGACACAGGAGGGGTGGGTGCCTATCACTCCCAGCAGTGCCCAGACACAGGAGGGGTGGGTGCAGAGTCCTCCCAGCAGTGCCCAGACACATGAGGGGTGGGTGCAGAGTCCTCCCAGCAGTGCCCAGAGACAGGAGGGGTGGGTGCAGAGTCCTCCCAGCAGTGCCCAGAGACAGGAGGGGTGGGTGCAGAGTCCTCCCAGCAGTGCCCAGAGACAGGAGGGGTGGGTGCAGAGTCCTCCCAGCAGTGCCCAGACACAGGAGGGGTGGGTGCAGAGTCCTCCCAGCAGTGCCCAGACACAGGAGGGGTGGGTGCAGAGTCCTCCCAGCAGTGCCCAGAGACAGGAGGGGTGGGTGCAGAGTCCTCCCAGCAGTGCCCAGAGACAGGAGGGGTGGGTGCCTATCACTCCCAGCAGTGCCCAGACACAGGAGGGGTGGGTGCAGAGTCCTCCCAGCAGTGCCAAGACACAGGAGGAGTGGGTGTCTATCACTCCCAGCAGTGCCCAGACACAGGAGGGGTGGGTGCAGAGTCCTCCCAGCAGTGCCCAGACACAGGAGGGGTGGGTGCCTATCACTCCCAGCAGTGCCCAGACACAGGAGGGGTGGGTGCAGAGTCCTCCCAGCAGTGTCCAGACACAGGAGGGGTGGGTGCAGAGTCCTCCCAGCAGTGCCCAGACATAGGAGGGGTGGGTGCCTATCACTCACAGCAGTGCCCCTGCAAAGAAAAGGGTGGAGCACCCACAGATCCAATGGCCACAAATGTCAGTCAGTTGCACAAAGATCCTGCAGTACATGTACCACATGTGTGCGAGGCTGGGAGTATACACATGCATACAGCCTAAAAGGTAACATGTCCACATGAAGTCATGTCAACAGTCTACATACACAAGTACAGTGACCACCAAGGATGCCACGAATAATGCAGGTGGAGACATCGCTCTGCATGCTTGTGCAAAGTTGAAGGAGTCCGTCACACCCCCAGCTGATGTAGACACAGCTCAGCACCACATAGTGGAAACACCCTGCAGGGAAGATGTCAGGGTACACAGAGGAAGGAACACACCTTGGGACAATTTCACCATGCAGTAACTGCTTACATGAGCAAAGACACTTAGCTAACACCTTGTGATGGCACACAGATACCAGGGTCCCCACTACGACCAGCACACTACTAAATTTCCCACACACCCAACACATGTTCACCACCCAAAATCATGTAGCAGCTCCACCAACAGCAATACCACAAAAGCTGTAGTGATCTAAGGAAAACAAAATTGGCTTTATTCAGCATTACGAAAATATTTGTGAGTGGATAAAGTTCAATATTTACAAAGCCCATAGGGTAGTCCATTAGTCACAGCTGGATGGGGGACACAGTGGGACGCGTGTCCCCTAGCTTGCCTGCACAGTCAGACTCCTTCGTCTTCCACAGCGGGGAGTGCATCATGTGGGGGGGAAGTACCAGGCACCGCAGGGACATGAGGGCGAAGGGTAAGCGTCGTGGGTGCAGGGATGGAGGACTCCACCACAGGGGGTGGGGCAGGGCCAAAGGCGGAGGCCAGGATCTCGCTGCACACCTTAGCAAGGTCCTCCAGCGTCTCCCCTGCACCCAAAGGAACCACAGGCCCCAAGGAGGGGGGGGGGCGGAGGGATGGGTCGCAGCGCCACTGGGGGAGGGTGTGGACAGGGGGGGGACACAACCACCCTGACCGGGGACTCCCTTGACCGCTTGCGGGGTGGTGTCACAGTGGGGCTCAAGGACAGAGCGGCCATGAAGGAGTCCTTGCTGGATATGTGGCCAGGAGAGTTGAGGGGAGGGGAGTTGGAGGGAGTGGATTGGGTGGAATGCGGACTCCCACTCTGGCTGCATGACTTGTGTTTGCCCCCGACCCAGTGGGTGTGCCTACTTCACCCTGTGTGTGCGTGCCAGGAGGTGTGCGTATGACCTTCCCTGCTGGTGTGGTGCCTTTGTCTGTTGTGGTGTGTGCATGCGTACGTCTGGGTGTACGTGGGACAGGCATGGGAGTGGGAAGTGTGGATGGGGCAGGGGTAGGGGGAGGGACGTAGCGCTGCAGGAGACCCACTGCTGCAGTCAGTGTTGAGTCTATGGACCTCAGCAACTGGCGTTGGTAAGCCTGCGATGAAAAAATGCCCTCCAAGTATGCCTCCATGTTGTGCAGCACTTGGCTGTGGCCATGGAGGACATTAAGGATCGCAGCCTGACCAACCTGCAACTGGCGCTGGATGTCCACAGACTCAGCATTGGCGGCAGCAGTGGAGACAGGGGCAGGGGGTGCGGTGCCTGGCAGGAAGGAGACATGCGGTGACCGGGCACGCTGGGAAGGGAAACGAGCAAGTGGGAGGCGGCTGATGGCAATGGAGGGGGCGGGGTGCGATGTTGTGCCGCTGTCAGCTGCTGGTGCAGCCTCCGCCCACTTGGAGAGATCATCCTCGGACCCGTCAGCTTCATATTCAGTCGTGCCAGTGGACAGGTCCTCGGCCTCACTCTCCTCCGCCTCTGTACCACTCAATGTGCCAGCCACGATTTCAACGCTGGCACTGGTGCTCGGTCCCTCCGCTCCGTCTGTGCTCATGTCTCCCTCCGTGTCCCCCGACGATGCTGTGGGCAAGGTGAAGAGACAGCAATTAATCACACACCTGTATACATATGTCACATGAGTCCAATCTACATAGGTTACAGTGCATAGCCTGAAAAGAAAGATCAGTAACATCTACAAAACAAGGTACAGATGTAGGGCATGCAACACACAGTTGGTAGACCCACCATGCCCCTGAAAATCCATGGAGAGCATGACACAATTGCAAATGACATGAAATGGAGTCTGACATAGGAGCCAGGCCCTGGGGACAATCCAGCACTGCATCTGCACCACACAGCATTGCCGAAAATAGGGATGAGCAGGGACCATATCCATGAACTTGAGGCGCATGCTGCATAGGTAATACTGAAAACATGGCCAACATGACTGTCTCACTGCACCTTGAGTGTATGTCCAGACAAACAGCAAACACTGGCCAGACCTAGCAAGGAGATTTCAGGTTTTGACATGTAGGCGTTGCCCGCACCAACCACCCCCTACATGAGACAATTTGTTGAGACACAGGAAGCACTTACATCTCTTAGTCTGGGTGAAAAACACAGGGGCTGCATAAATGCAAGATTTTACGCCAAATTCCCAAGGTGCGCCTGTCCAAAGAATCATGTACTAATGGCCATCATCAGATGATTGTAACAAGACACACAGGCACTGGCCACTGTGACTATGAACAAGGGAAATCAGGTCAGGCTGTCCAGTGGACACTTGTACTACATTTCACGTCAATATACATGGTGCCAGGGGACAATGGCACAGAGCACAACCTATGCTGTAGACACTGAGAGTGTCCACGTTTTGTGATGACACACATGACAACTAGGAAAATATGCCCCAGGGGACAGTAGTGGCCATACAACTCCATGGTCCTGAATGGGAATGACTGCAACACACGCCACCATCCCTGCACTATGCGTATCGCACACTCATGCACATCATGTCACAGGCCACAACATAGGACATGCACGCTGTAAGGCATGACACTTGAGAGACTAACTCCCATGTCTGGACTCAGCATCAGTGCCAACTGACATGGAACCCATAAGTACTGAACTGGACAGGGCACAGGCAAGGTCCCAAAACCTGTTACACACCACCCCCACACATGATGCTACAGGCATAGTACACGTGGAGAAAGCGCCAGCCTACATTACCTTGTGAAGGAGTGACTACACACAGACCAGGGAACACATTGCAAGGAGGGAAAGGGAGGCAGGAGAGCACAGCTATACTGTGGGTAACTGGATCTGCACAGCACCTTTAAAACCTGGCAGTGAATCCATGCAACTGTGCACTTACAAATGCTGGTGACACACAACAAACACACATGTACCTACCCCCTTCCTGCTGCTGCTTCTCCTGTAAGCGCCTCTCCAAGTCTGGAAATACCACCGCCAGCACACGCTTGTGGATGTGGGTCAGACGGCGGCGCCCCCGGTTCTTATGGGTCTCAGGTGAGTCCCCCAGCAGGACCCGTGCGATCCTCCGCGTCCAGCACCAAATATCCTGCCAGCGTTTCCTCACCTGGGACAGGCGCCGCTTCCGACCATCCGCACTCCTCACGGCACTGACGGCGGTCAGCCATATCTGCTCCTTGGCAGAGGCGCCCACCTGTGAGGATGAACAAGTGACACTACATCAACACACCAGGCACATGTCACAGAAAGACATATTAGAACAAATGTGCTGTGTACAACAAGGCATAGTATGCATCCAACACATTGCACCTTTGTCATAGGGACATCATCCTCTGGGCAAGGGCAAAAGCAGTACGTGCCATTGAAAGTACACAGGTGGAATGAGGGCAACGACACAATCAATGATCCAGGCTCACACTGTGCATCACAAGGTACACCAGGATAATGTGCAGCACCTCTAAGCAGTCACATGCCACAGGCCACTGACGCTACCGCAGCAGAGTACACAGACACACACAGGCACAGGACATTCACCTTCCATTGCCAAATGCTGCGACAAAACTCACTCTGCACATGTGCCACTAGACGGGGGGGGGGGGCTCACAGGTGTGGGGCTGGCTCTGCACGTCAGACATACAGCACTGCTCCCTGCTCACATCACATGGGCAGGGTATATCCATCCCTCATGCAGCCCGGGTGCCACACCCCACATATGCACCCACCCACATGACAGGGGACTTACACACACACCGATGTCCAGGGTACGCCCACATCATGTGGACACTCTCAGCACAGGTACACAGAACTAACACACATCTGTGGGTACAGTCACCTGTCACACTGGGCTGACCACATAATCACATGAGGACTGTAGAGGCTACATTCCCAGGAGGACAAGACAGGCAGAATGTGGCATGCACCATGCAGTGATTGTCACAGTAAACACAATGCAAGTGAGGACGGCAGACATGCACCACAGCATGCTCTGGCTGGGAGACATCAGGCATTCCCCCCCCGGGACCCCCCCTACAGTACATAGCATGTGTGCCACACCTTGACACAATGCCAGAAGTCACACTCACAAACAAGGGACACAGTCTGTGCCAGTGGACTCTGCACTCACCTGATACCCTGGTCGCCCATACAGCATGGGGTACTGTGGGAGGATCACATCCAGCAAAGCCAGGTTCTCCTCCAGGGTGAAGGGCTGTGACCTCTCCACAGACCTTGACATGGTTCCAAGGAATCAGTAGCAGCAGCTGGGTCGTGGAATACAGAGATGTGCAGGCAAGTGCTACCTCATGGGACCTGGCTGCCTTATATCTGCCTTGCTGGCCTGTTTCATGCACAGGAGTACAGAGTGATTGGTCCCTCACATTTGCATCCTATGTTTCCTCCAATCCCTTCAAACCTAGCACAGTCAGTGGGTTCTCATTGTGGTTTTTTTCTTCAGCATGATGTCAACTCCTGAAGCACATTGCAACAAAGTAGATTCATTCAAACTGACTACTGCTGTGCACCTGCTTCCAAATATTCGAACTTTAAACTTGGTCTCCATGACAACCAGCATGCATGTAGGCCTTTATACTTGTCCCTCATGTGTCCCCTATGTACTTTTGAGCTCCACACACAGGTACGGTGCGTTCCGGGGCCCTAGGGCACCCCAAATGCATAGCAACGGCCCGTACAGGCGTGTGTACACTCTGTATCACTATGGGTGTTTTCGCGTATGCGTACTCGTAGTGGTACGGCCCGTACACACGCCTGTACGCTCCGTATCACTATGGGTGTTCTCGCGTATGCGTACTCATAGTGGTACGGCCCGTACACACGCCTGTACACTCCGTATCACTATGGGTGTTCTCCCGTATGCGTACTCATAGTGGTACGGCCCGTACACACGCCTGTACGCTCACTATCACTATGGGTGTTCTCGCATATGCGTACTCATAGTGATAGTGAGCGTACAGGCGTGTGTACGGGCCGTACCACTATGAGTACGCATACACGAGAACACCCATAGTGATAGTGAGCGTACAGGCGTGTGTACGGGCCGTACCACTATGAGTACGCATACGCGAGAACACCCATAGTGGTACGGCCCGTACACACGCCTGTACGCTCCGTATCACTATGGGTGTTCTCGCGTATGCGTACTCATAGTGGTACGGCCCGTACACACGCCTGTACGCTCACTATCACTATGAGTACGCATACGCGAGAACACCCATAGTGATACGGAGCGTACAGGCGTGTGTACGGGCCGTACCACTATGGGTGTTCTCGCGTATGCGTACTCATAGTGGTACGGCTCGTACACACGCCTGTACGCTCACTATCACTATGGGTGTTCTCGCGTATGCGTACTCATAGTGATAGTGAGCGTACAGGCGTGTGTACGGGCCGTACCACTATGAGTACGCATGCGCGAGAACACCCATAGTGATAGTGAGCGTACAGGCGTGTGTACGGGCCATACCACTATGAGTACGCATACGCGAGAACACCCATAGTGGTACGGCCCGTACACACGCCTGTACGCTCCGTATCACTATGGGTGTTCTCGCGTATGCGTACACATAGTGGTACGGCCCGTACACACGCCTGTACGCTCACTATCACTATGGGTGTTCTCGCGTATGCGTACTCATAGTGGTACGGCCCGTACACACGCCTGTACGCTCACTATCACTATGGGTGTTTTCGCGTATGCGTACTCATAGTGGTACGGCCCGTACACACGCCTGTACGCTCACTATCACTATGGGTACACATACGGCAGCACTCCCATAGCGATAGGGAATGTACACAGGCCCTCTTTGCGAAAGTAGGGTGCCTTTCACACATCACAGTGGTGACAGGCAGCACACAGGAAGGAATAGGGCTGACATACTTGTCCATGGATGGACATCAAGGCATTGTCTGGGCAGTACTACATGTGTGGGGCACAGGTGTGAAAGGCTGTGATGTGGCACATTACTCCTGAGTCGAGAAGGCACCAGATGTATGATGAGATGTGTACAGATGTTATGTGTGACGGTGCAATGTGTGCCGGGCATGCCCTTGACTCCTTTGACATGTGTGCATGTCGTACTGCACACTTGGGATGAGCGTCACTGGCATGGCACGGTCAACAACACACGCAAGTGTCCCCTGATGCCCGCTACAGGGGTTACCACACCAGACAGGTCACTACCCACGGTGCACCTTGTGACTCTGTCATGTATGTGTGGGGGGTTCACATTGGGTTGATGTTGGTGCTCCCTCAAAAGCATCAGCTGTTGCAGCAACCAACATGTGTCTGTGTGTAGATTGACATGGCACACTGTTCCGCACACCAGGCCACATGTGGTACCCGATGTGAGGTGCGTATGTATGCATGGGACACAGAGTAGCGTTACAAGGACATGTCTCCATCCTCTGTATGAATGTGTGGTGAGTCATCACATGTACACCTTAATGGCAAGGTGTGTGGCCTGTCCTAGTGTAATGTCATGTGACCTGTGGCTCTAGTGTTCCGCTACCAGTCTCTGCAATCGACATCCTACTTCTGCTGATGTGTGGATGTATGTCACTCCTGTCTTGCGTCTGGCTGTTCACTTACACTGGGACACAGCTAGTCCCATGCCATGGCATGTGGAGGTTCACAATCTCCGTGTGTAGCTGGGTCTTGGTAGGAGTGTCACCTGGCAGCCATACGTGTCCAGGGCATGTAGCACATACCTGACTCCGTATGTAGCATATGTGTATTGACAGATTAACATGTGTTCAGTACATATAAATTGTTGTTGTAGTCCACTCACACTTCCTTGTCACTTCCAAATTACTGCAGAGCGCCGCCTGTTCCCCGACCAATTCCGGACTTGGCTGCCATGCGGGAGAATGACTGTATCCGGTGCTACCGCTTCCCCCAACGGTTGATTCTGGAGTTGACGGCGAGACTGGCACCACACCTGCAACCGCTGCACAGGTATCCTACGGCACTGACACCCAAGCTGAAGGTAATGGCAGCCCTACATTTTCTGGCCACGGGTACCTTCCAAAATACCATAGCTCATGTTGGTGGCATGTCCCAGAGCATGTTCTGCCGTGTGCTGCATGATTTCTTAGAGGCCATGTTGCTTCACCTGGATGACTTCATCCATTTCCCAACCCCTGAAATGTTGACTGTGGTCAAGCGTGGATTCTATGCCCTGGGAGGGATGCCCCATGTCATTGGGTCCATAGATGGGACACATGTGGCTTTGGTACCACCACAGGCACAGGAGGTAGCGTACAGGAATCGCAAGCACTACCACTCCATCAATGCCCTTGTGGTGTGTCTATCCAACATGGTGATTTCCCATGTCTGTGCTCGTTTTCCAGGATCAGCACACGATGCCTACATCATGAGGCGTAGCAGGGTGCCTGAAATGATGACGCAGCTGCGCAACGAACGAGCATGTGTTGTTGGTGGGCCGATTCCGATGCCTCCACAAGACCGGCGGCGCCCTCCCATATGCCCCGGCGAAGGTCTGCAAAATCTTCATGGTCTGCTGCATGCTGCACAACATGGCAGTTGAGAAAGCTGTGCCACTCATCCTGGATCAAGATGATCAGGACCATCCACCCATGGAGGACGAAGGGCTTGGCAATGCGGCTAGTGATGTGGAGGATGTGGAGCCGCAAGAGGACATCCGGACTCGGCTCATACGCGACTTCTTTGCTTAGTGGTGAGTACCAGTGTCTGAGTGTGCACGCATTGGTCCCCGTGTGGCATGTGTTGCGATGTGTGTGTCCATCTGCATGTATGCCACGTGAGTCAGAGGTGTGTGTGGATGTGTCACTGGAGTGATGGTGCCAGTGATGTGTATTTCCCCAGTCATAATTGTGACCTAGCATGTTGTCATCCACACATGTGTCGAGTACATGCACATGCAAGTGGCTGTGCTTTTTGTGGCTGACTTCTTGTGTGTCTCTCTTCCCCAGGTACTTGCGCATGTCGTCTGCTGGTTGCATTGTTGTGGCACTGCTATTCCTCATGGACACGTCATTGTGTGCTGACTCAGCGTTACACGCACAGACAAGTTTGGAAGTCTCCTTAGGGTAAGGGATGCATCAGGGGTGTATTGGGTGTGGCAGTTGTTCACGATGTATGCACACTGCCCCTGTCGATGTTTGGTTCCTCTGCAGACATGTCGCATCACCATGGTACACATGACATGCAGATGGGTACACCTGAATAGATGGTCAGACTTGTTGACAGTCATCAGTGATGGGATTGTGGAATGTGATGATGGCATCAATGTGTGTTACACTGCCCTCGGACGCATACGGTTTGCATTGGCTTGACATGGTGTGGGACTTCAATATCAGCGGTTCAATGGTGTATGGCAGGCTCTCCGTGAGCAGCAGGGGGTGTTTAGCTGTTACCCGACACTTGTGTGCCAGTTCCATGGCTATCACGCATTTGTGGTGCAGAAGGGGGGTGCCAGTGTTGGACCCACATGTTACTCCACATGACCTGTTCATGTGTACTCCGAGTTGCCTCTGCAATCCCAAATACATGACTAATAAAGGTGTCCCTATGCCTCCAAGGTGCCTCTTCTCAGTCAATGCTGGTGTGTTGCCATGGGGCATACGGCATGTCTGGCATGGTTTTCCGTGATAGTGGCTATGTGTCTATGTGTCGAGTAGCAAGATGCAAGCTGTTTGTGTGGGATTAGACTGTGTATTGTGCATGATGTCCATGACTGTGTGGGTATTGTGACATGTGCCATCCCCATGCATCCAACGTTGGCCAGGCCACCATTCTCTGCATCCACCTGACTCAAGCTTGCAGGACATGGTTCTGCCACCTGTCCACACATACCTGGGTGCCCCCCAGGACACTCCACATGATCCCTGACCTCTGCGCATGGCTGTCGCTGTACTCAATAAGTCTGTCGGCACGGTTGTGCGGCCCCCCCCTCAGCTGGTTGGGCCCATCACGGGTGTGTATGGTGCTCCATGTCTGTCTTGCCTACTACAATGTGACCCAGACTCAGGCCCCAGGGTGTGGATGGTTGAAGTCAAATAACAACTCAGGCATGGTTAGACTTTACAAGACACATGTAAGGTAATAATGCAACCAGTAGGCATCTTCTCTTCATGGTGTGACTTTTTATTTTAGTGGGGGGGGTGGGGGGGGGGGTTGACATGAGGGGCTTTCCGGGTGTGTGGAATCCAAAGTTCACTAGGGGAGTTGGTGTCCTTTTTTCCACAAAAAGCAACCACTATTGAATTGGCGAAATACCAGATTCAGAGTAGTGGAAAGATGTTGTTCAACTATCTACTTGACAGGTGGAATATCAAAGATATTGAAGTAAAAGCCTCACTCACGTAATAGTGAAACCCCGACAATAAGTTTTTACTGATATCATGAGTGCCCAATAATAAATAATTTAAAATAGGGTACACTCATAGGTATTTTTAATTTGATCTGGTTCCCTGCCTAACCAGTGGTTCATTTATCTAGGAACTCCCAGTATATCTTTGGTTGAGTCCGCCCAGAGAGTACCATCTTCTCTGGGTGTGGAGTAATTGCCTATGATGAAGCATGTCACTATTACGTGAGTGAGGCTTTTACTTCAATATCTTTGATATTCCACCTGTCAAGTAGATAGTTGAACAACATCTTTCCACTACTCTGAATCTGGTATTTCGCCAATTCAATAGTGGTTGCTTTTTGTGAAAAAAAGTTACTCAGGGAGAACGCAACCACGTTGTTTATTCTCTCCCTCTCTGTTTGTGATAAAAGAGTTGGTGTCCTTGCCATTTGAAATCCTCAGAGTCCATGCCACAGTCTTTGTCAACATTGGTCAGACAGTGACTAGCAAGGCCATGTGGCAGAGAATGTCTTTTGATGCTGTGCTGCTGTTGCTCCAGTGGGCAAGGTGCCAGGCCAGGTGTCCTGGGAGATGGTGCTGTAGCGCCGACCCTCACGGTCTTTTACGTGGACGACCCGCCCTCCTGCGGGGACCCTCAGAAGCAGGTCGTGACGATGTTTGGGATGCTCCATCGGATGTTTCCTCCTCCTCCTCCTGATCCCTCCCTGTGGGTGGTGATGTTCTACGCCTGATGGCACAGGGAGGGTTGCCCATGTTGTCGGCCATCCGACGGAGTGTACTGTGAATTCCCGTGAAAACCGTCACGAGCTCAGCCTGTCTGTCCTCCATCCGCCGTTGGTGTTGCTGTAGACAGGCATGTTGCTCCGCATGTTGCTGGGCCTGCTGGGTCTTGATCTCCTCGAGGATGGACACAACCTGGGCCATGCCCGTGGTGTCCTGCCGGTATGTGTCCAGGATTTTTCGGACATGGGAATATACCGGTTCCCCAGCCAACTGGTCAGGCTGGCGCCTCCGCCATCCTCCACTCCCACCACCCCTGCCCACTTGCACCTGGCATGCCCTTGTGGGCACATCGGGTCTCCGGGACCCCTGAGGGGTGGCATTGGCGTTGTCGCCTGCCTCCTCCTGGGTGCCCGGGACACCGTGTCCCTCCTGGCCAGCCTGGCTGCTTTGTGGTGGTGGGGCAGGGCTCCTGGGTGTCTCCTGGGATGTGGCAGGAGTGGGGGTGGTGGTTGGCCCGGCTTGTACCTGACGCAGGTGCTGCAGGTCGTTGGACACCAGAGGGGCCAGGTTGGTCGGGGTCGGGTTCGTCCACAGAGTGGTGAGAGTCATCGCTGCCGGTGGGATCGGCATCCCGCAGAGCCGGGTCCTGTGAGTCTTCCCCCCCAGTGTTGGGGGGTGATCCACGACGTTGACCTGTGTGTGAGAGAGACAATGTTAATTTTGTTCCATGCAACATCCATGTTTCATTCGTTTCAAAGTTGGAACATTTCCTCTGGGAATTTGGTTATGTCTTGCATTCCACTCACAGTGCACTTGTGCATGGGTATGTCCCTTGGGCACAGCTTTTGCGACTTTACCTATGTGTGGCACAGTCTTACTTGCTGCGTCAAGTGTGACTGCAGTCAGCAGTGGAGTGGGCAGGTGTGGCGAGCCGTGCATTGGCGCCTTCCGTGTAGCACTCTACGTGGGCACATGGAGTTGTTCCACACACTTATATAATGCAGGTAGCTGTCATTGTGCTCGTGCACAGGTTGAGACATGGCCCAGTGTTTTGCCATGGAGGAGAGGGGGGGTTCTGGCACTGGCCACCCTTGTCTACATGCACGCAGTCCACCTGCTGACGAGCAGACATTCCCACACACCACAAGGCTGATTTGCTCTCCCTGTGTCTCCCTCCCTCTCTGTCCCCCTCTCCCTCCCTCTGTGTGTCAGCCTCCTCCCTCTGTCCGTCTCCCTGTGTCTCCCTCCCTCTCTGTCCCCCTCTCCCTCCCTCTGTGTGTCAGCATCCTCCCTCTGTCCGTCTCCCTGTGTCTCCCTCCCTCTCTGTCCCCCTCTCCCTCCCTCTGTGTGTCAGCCTCCTCCCTCTGACCGTGTCCCTGTGTCTCCCTCCCTCTCTGTCCCCCTCTCCCTCCCTCTGTGTGTCACCCTCTGTCACCTCAGCCCAGCTTACTGTGCACACACTGTTAGCAGATCTTTGAATGGCCCTTGGATTGTTGATGTGAGTTTGTTTCTGATCTCCAGGCACCCATTGGGTGTAGTGTGTGTGTCTGCACTGCTGCTGTGGTGGTGTGTGCTGCCACTCTTTCACAGTGTTGGCTGTTCATTAGCTGCTGTCATGTGCAAGAACGTGCCGTCACCCCCATGTGTTGATGCAAGGCGTGCGCCATTTGCTGGCAAGTCATTCCTGTGTTGGGACACACTGTTTGTCTGGCTGTGACCTAGGCCATATGGGCAGGGGGCATTGTTGTCTGCTTCTGAGTTGCACTATGTGATTTTTTGGGCCCACCCTCCCGCCATCTGGCTTACCGTGTCATGTGTTGGTGTCTTCTGTGGCCTGTGACTTGACATTGTCCAGCTGGGTGCATGGGGCATGGTGGCGCCAGTGGCATGTGCGTGTTCATGGAGTGTGGTTGAGTCATGCGATAGCTTGGGGTGGTTGCGTGCCTGTTTGTGAGTTTGGTTGTGGATGACGTTCCCCCCATGTGAGGTGAGTTGTTTGTGTACTCACCCGGCTCTCGGAGTCCATCTACTCCGTCCACTGCCGCCATCGGCAGTATGGCCATCACCCTCTCCTCCCAGGGATGGTAGTGTACGGGTCTGCGGGCCGGCCCTCCTCCAGTGACGTTGGCCTGGTTGTGTTCATCGGTCATCTTGGCTCGGACCCTCCTCCGCAGATCGTACCACCTGGCTTGGCATTCCTGCTTGTTCCTTCTGGTGTCCGCAACAGCATTCACAGCATCGACGATGGTCTGCCACATGGCTGTTTTTGCTGAAATGCTGGTCTGTCTGACCAATGTTCCAAAGAGGTGTGGCTCAACTCTGAGGATTTCATCGACAAGGACCTCCAACTCTCGGCTAGTGAACTTTGGATTCTTGTTAGTGGGCATGGTGAGGGGTGTGGGTGTGGATGGTGGGGGGGGGTGTGGATGGTTGTGGGTGTGTGGGTGTGGTTGTGCAGGTGTGTGTGTGAATGTGATAAGGGGGTGTTTGTGAAGGTGTGTGTGTGAAGGTGTGCAAGTGTAAGGTGTGGTAAAGCTTCTAGTATGGTGCTGTAGGTTGTCTGTGGGGTCTGGCAGCAGTGAGTCTGTTGCAAAGGCTCATGGTTTGTGTGTGTGGGCCCTTTTTATTGGTCCATTGGTGGGTGTGGCTGTGTTTGAACTTTGGGTGGGTGTGTTATAAGGAGTGGTTGTGTTTTGGTCCTCTGTTTTTGTTTTTGGCAGTTGCAGGTCAGTGAATGTGTTGTTTTAGTGGTTGTTGGACATGTTTTGTGGCTTTGTGCCATTCGAATGGTGTATTCTTGTATCGTTTTGGTTTGTCCTGGTTGTGTACGTGCGTTTTTAGCGTGTGTACGGTGTGTACATGGGCCATTTTGTTGTACAGTGCTGTCCTTGTGTGTGGCTTGGTACGACTCGTACATGCGCGATGTTGTGTGAAGGTGGTGATGTTGAGGCCTGGGGTGCGCTCCGTACTTAGAATGTTGGGGTGGGGGTACGCTCCATGCATACGCGGGTGGGGGTATGACTGTAACGTAAACGGGTGTACATGCACGGGGGGTACGACATGTACACGGGTGTACATACGGGGGGTACGACACGTACACGGGTGTACATACACGGGGGTACGACACATACACGGGTGTACATACTGGGGGGTACGACACGTACACGGGTGTACATACAGGGGGGGTACGACACGTACACGGGTGTACATACACGGGGGTACGACACGTACACGGGTGTACAAACAGGGGGGTTCGACACGAATGTACACGGGTGTAAATACCGGGGGGGGTACGACACGAACGTACACGGGGGGGTTTGACACGTACACGGGTGTACATACACAGGGGGTACGGCACGTACACGGGTGTAAATACAGGGGGGGTACGACACGAACGTACACGGGTGTAAATACCGAGGGGGTACGACACGAACGTACACGGGGGTACGACACGTACACGGGTGTACATACACGGGGGTACGACACGAACGTACACGGGTGTAAATACCGGGGGTACGACACGAACGTACAGGGGGGGGGTACGACACGTACACGGGTGTACATACACGGGGGTACGACACGTACACGGGTGTACATTCACGGGGGGTACGACACGTACACGGGTGTACATACACGGGGGGTACGACATGTACACGGGTGTACATACACGGGGGTACGACACGTACACGGGTGTACATACACGGGGGGTACGACACGTACACGGGTGTACATACAGGGGGAGGTACGACACGTACACGGGTGTACATACAGGGGGGTACGACACGTACACGGGTGTACATACACGGGGGTCCGACACGTACACGGGTGTACATACAGGGGGGTACGACACGAACGTACACAGGTGTAAATACCGGGGGTACGACATGAACATACACGGGTGTAAATACCGGGAAGGTACGACACGAACGTACACGGGTGTAAATACCGGGGGGGTACAGCACGAACGTACACGGGGGGGGGTACGACACGTACACGGGTGTACATACACGGGGGTTACGACACGAACGTACACGGGTGTAAATACCGGGGGTATGTCACGAACGTACACGGGTGGGGTACGACACGTACACGGGTGTACATACACGGGTGGGGGTGTACATACACGGGGGGTACGACTCGAACGTACGGGGGCTGGGGGGAGTGTTGGGCGCGTATGCGGGCACAATTCTCCATGGTTGCTATGGGAGTTCGGTGCGGACGGTGTTTTTTCCATACGGTTGTAACATCGGACGCACGGGATGGATCGTGATTCCGCGGTCGGACTTCACTTTTCACATTTGTACGGTAAATCGTCCGAGGACGTGTCGGACACATTTTCCGACACGAGGACGTGTGGGGAATAATTCCCAATGCGATTCGTATGGTCTTTTTCCCATGCGAATCGTAATTGGCAGTTTGTACGGCACTTGCACGATTCGTACGGTAAAAAGACCGGATACGAGTCGTACGGGGACATTTTTTACCGGATCGTAGTCGGCACCATAGTGTTTTAAAAAAATACACAATCTGTCACCTAATAGTGTTCCATTCAACACTAACACAAACAAAGGACACAGAATACCATGGCCAAATACAAGACATAACTATGCTCAAAGTCGGTGTTACACAGCGTGGCATTATAAGGGGGAATGCCTTCATCAAATTGGTGGGATTTTACAGCCCTAGGGTGAATAAGATAACCACTGGGACTCTCCAGGAGACCAATAATACGAGCCTATGTCTACATATGCAGTTAAGGTTCAATTATTTATTCTCTCCAAGGAAAATGCCTCCCTGTCAATCATTTGTTGTAATTTGACTTCAATTAGTGTATTTCTTGTTGGCAGAACAAAGGGGAAGGCTTGGCCTGTGCGCCAATAATGGATCAAGGTTTCATGTGTATACTGGGGAAAGCCCAAAGTATTAGGTTGGTTATTTGTATTATAATGCATGCTGTGCCTGTGAGCCACAGTCCATAATACTCAATTCCTTCTCTAAATGCATAGTGTGCATATAATGGAAGGGAAGTGACAGCGTTTGTACCAGTGCTAGGTTGTACAATGTCATGTGTCCATAACACTGGCAATGTCCCAGGTTCTAACCTCCTCCTCTCATTGGCTGATCCTGGAAGAAAGACTGGGACGCACAGCCAATGAGGATCCGAGGCATACACCCTTGTGGAAAAGTGAAGAATGCCATTGTGCCAGTCTGTGGCTTTACAGGCCGGGTTCTAGATCTAACCTCCCACAAGATATTTGTAATCTTTTTCATGATGTGGCAATCCCATGCACAATGTTGCAGCCTTTGCCATGTGGTGGTCATTCCTGTCATGTAATTGGTGTTCTTTAAAACAGTTTATAGAGACAATTACAATGAAAACAATCCCTGCTACTAAAACAAATTAATTTGTGCACTTTTTATATTTAAAAATAGTGTCTTATAATTTGACAAAAAAGGTTCCACTGGGATAGCTACATCAGAAAAACACATATCCACAATTTGATCTATAGAAAAATTGTGCATTACAATAACATATTTTTATGAACAAGAAGTATGAATATCTCCAATGAAATAGCAAAAATTCCAAGCAATCTAAAATCAAATGAGGCAGATCAGGCTTTGCACTACCGTGATGGTATGGACCAGGAGCAATGGGGTTTAAATATCATGATATAAAATAATATAGAAAAACTATTGTCTGCAAAAAGATTAACAAGGTAAGTTCATACAGATTCGATTAGCTTTACGAAACCAAACTCTGCATATATCTTGACGATATATAACTATTCAAGGAACTTAGAAGTGGAGTTAAGAATCACAAATCTATAATTACCAAAAATAGCCTTAACTCCAGGATATTGCTGTGTTCACCACTTTCTAGGAGGGCCCACCGTTAGATCTCCAAAGCCCCAAGAGTAAAAGTACCCTCTTTGGGAAAAGGATAACTGGCAGGTATGCCCTTTCAGGTGCTTCAGATATGAAAGGATCTCTTATCTGCAGGAGTGTAGCGAATACAGAGCCCCGCCCTGGTTCCTTGAAACAGCAGGCACACACAATAGCTGATATTTTACTATATATGTTTATTTATTATGCATTATCAATTGGCAAATCATGAGTATCAGAATGATAACTAGTATGATAATCTCAGCACTCATAAAAAAATCTGAGCAATTTCTAGAAAATCCCCAACATATTGCATAACACATCCTTACTCTGAAGGTTTTATCCATGCATAATGGCATAAGTGCTTCCAGGGACATTGTTTGTTGGATATGTTTGGCTATGATATCGCATATCTAATAAAGGCGTTGGATCTGCAGCTGGATGTCTGCCGTTCTGCATGTTCCATTTGCAATCAATCCGAGACACCCCTCCCCTACTTCTAGCATCCTTTTATATCTTTGTCTCCAATGAGTCCATATGGAGAGGGAGGGGACACTCTGTCCCTTTCGCAGCAGTGTACAGAAGGCAAGCACATGATGTAACATGTTTTGCTTTCTTCCAAGTCAGATCACTAGAGAGAAGGGTGACATGTGCCTGTATTCACTAGGTATAGCTCACACATTTCAGAGAGCTGAAAGTTTCCAGTTCACTGTTTTGTTAACACAACTATTGTCAAAACTCATTTCTGAATAACATGGCGATCGAGCTCACATTTGTCTGTGTTTACTTTAAGCTTTTAGGCCCTAAACTTGTCACATGCACACTATAAGGAATGAGTTGGTTCCCAGTAACATACAATCGGGTCTTGGTGGTATGTAACATGTTTGTATGATCAGTAACGCCCTGCCACACTCCGCAATATTTTGATTGGCAATATGTTTGCTGCATTATCCTTGTAGCCCAATATTTCTGTAGTTGATATTGTGACATTCAACCACAATGACACCGACAATTTCATAGAGCAAGAAGCATTCATCATTATACGCAGCATTCTTTTCAGGGTAGATTAATTACAGTGTCAAGAAAAGAATCTAAATAGTAATTGTACAAATGCAGGTTTTGTTTTTCAGTTCAAAAAGATTTTATTAAAAGACAAAATACAGGGTATCACAATATGAGTCAACATAGTAAATGCATGTCATACAGAGAAGAAAATTGCATTATAAATAACAGATTGGGCTGAAAGATAAATTCACAATTATTAAATGTACACAAGGTCATATATAGTTCTAAAGAGATAAAAATGTTATAGAAACAGTAGAAGCACTTCATGGGGGTTTAGAAACTTCTTGTTGAATTGGATGCAATGAAAAAGAACGAGCAGCACAAATATCCAAGTAAATTGTGACAGGAGACCACAAGTCCAACCTTTTCGCTTTCATATGAAGAGGATGTACGAAGGAGGTATCCAATCTATGATTATGGCAGACAGCGTACCACCAAGCTTTAAAAGAAATTTTTGAAAAGTCTTTCCAATTTGCTGTAATTTGCTGGAATGCGACAGCTAATAATAAATCAACAATTTTAACATTTAGCGTAATATTCTCCCAACAGCAGGAGAGACTACCAAGAAAAATATGGGTATAAGAGAAAGAAAATGTAGTATGAAAGATCAAATTGATTTGAGATCAAACCTGTTTCCAAAAGCTAGATACCAAAGGACAAGAAAATAACATGTGAAATAAATCCGCTTTTGGAGAGGAACATGACCAACAAGTGTCAGCAACAGTGGTAAAATTTCTACTCAAAGCACAAGGCGACAATAAAAGCCTGTTGTAAACAAAAAACAACGTTTGCGTTGTACTTGCAGCTCTAGAGGACTTACGAATCTTGGCCAAAATTTTGTTCCATACAGATATTGACCAGGAAATGTCGAAATCACATTCCCAAGCTTCTTCAGTTTTAGATTTCGGTCGTACCTTTCCAGTGCTGCGTAAAAGGTCATATATTGTAGAGGCTTTGGGTTTTGTTTTTAATAAGGTCTGGAGTTGTGATGATGAGACAGAAAGAGCAGGAACATTGGGCATCGCCGTTAAAGTGATGTGTGTCTTCATCACAGCATTTTTAAGTAAAAAGAATTTGTGAATGAATGAAGCCGGTAAATTAAATGAGCGACTGAGTGAAGGAAAGGAGAGAAATTCTGAGTGTGAAAACAACTGGTGAATCCAAATAAGACCTCTTTGATACCAGGTTTTCCAATAGAATGGCTTATTTTGAATGAGTAGTTGCTTGTTGTGCCATATTGTGGAATTAAGAAAGGAATCTATAGTGTAGGAATAGGAAAAGAGTACAGGCGATAAAAGTTTAGAGGTTAATTTAATAATGGGAGTAGACAAGGCCTGTGGTTTACGCGTAAAAGAGAGGTATTCGTCGAAGGAGTAGGGAGATAAAAAAAGACGTTCAAGTGTGATCCATAAAGGACAATCCTCGCTAGGGTCGCGTATCCACAAAGAAGCTTGTCGAAGAAGGAAAGCTTTTTGGTAAGCTGGAAAATCAGGAAAATTTACTCCACCTTCACTTTTGGGACGAGTAAGTCTAAATATAGACATTCGAGGTTTCTTACTATTCCAAAGGAAGGAAGAGAGAATGGAATTAATTTTTTTAAAGAATTTGTTTGGGATAGGAACTGGGATATTGGATATGGTATAAAGTATTATGGGTGACAACATAATCTTTATGGTATCCAAACGAGCCCCCCATGAGAGGTAAAGAGGGTGCCATTTGGCAGTCAAATCCGAAATCTTTTGTATGCATTTAGTCATGCATAGTGTCACTGTGTCCGGAATTGAAGGAGTAATATGTAGACCTAAGTATTTAATGTGATTAGAGCTCCAAGTGAAATTGGAAGTATCAAAGTCAGGTTTAAAGGTATATTTAGTTAGAGGGAGAATCTCACATTTATCATTATTTAATTTGTAACCAGAAATTTGGGAATAGGCTTGTACTTCAGTTAAGAAGGCAGGGATTGAGTCATTCGGATGAGAAATAAAAAGCAAAATGTTGTCCGTATAAGCAGCAAGTTTAATGTGGGAACTCAATGTCTGGAAGCCATGCAAATTTGGATTCTGGCGCAGTTTGGAGAGAAATGGTTCCAAAGCCAAATTAAAAAGAAGAGGGGAGAGTGGACATCCCTGACGCACACCTCTACCTAAATCAAAAAATGAAGATACCAATCCGTTAGCACAAATGGCCGCTCTGAGACTAGAGTAAAGAAGAGAAATCAAAGTAATAAATTTGGGACCAAATCCGAACCATTTAAGGGTGTAGAACAAGTATGTCCACTCAACCCTGTCAAACGCCTTCTCAGCATCCAGCGCTATTGCTGCAAGGGGTTCTTTAAGACGTGAGGACTTTGACAAGACATTAAACAGGAGTCGCGTATTATCGGTTATATAGTGACCTTTAACAAATCCTGATTGTTCAATGCCTAATAGGTCAGGTAAAAAGGAGTCCAATCGTATCGCTAATGCTTTGGAGAAGATCTTATAATCAATGTTCACCAAAGATATAGGCCTATAATTTTTACAGTATTTGGGGTCTTTACCATCCTTGGGGATTATACAAATATGAGCATCTGAAAATGAACCAGAGGAGCGACCTAACCTGCTAAAGGAGTTTATTAATGAGTGGAGTTTAGGCAATAATAATTTGGAAAAGTGTGAATAAAATTCGACAGTGAATCCATCAGGTCCTGGCGCCTTGTCATGTTTAAGAGATGAAAGTGCTCCCAGCAACTCTTGGTGCGTAACCTCCAATTCCAATGAGGATAAATCAGGGTGTTGAGTTTGCATTTGTTTAATGTTAGAGAAAAAATGCAATAAGGAACGGTCAGTAGGTTGCGTTTCAGAAGTGTATAATGTTTTTAAAAAAAGGGAAAATTCATTTAAAATATCATCATCTTTAAACTTGAGGTCTAAGTTTGCATCATAAATAGAATCAATATTTAATTTATTGTGCCTAACTTTCAGATAATTAGCTAAAATTTTCCCAGCCTTATTCTTGCCGCCATAAAATTTGGAACTAGATTTTAACAAGTACAATGAGGCATCCTCCGTGGATTTTTTATTAAATTGTAATTTAGCATCGATTAGGGCATTAAGACAGTCTTTGGAACACGAGGAATAATAAGAGTGCTCCAGTCTCTTAATGTCTTGAAGAAGAGCCAAAGTCTGAGTACGAGCATTTTTTCGCTTCTTTGCAACAAAGGACAATATGAAATCTCTTGCTGAAGCTTTAAAAGCATCCCAAACAGTGGAGAAGGGCATAGAATCAGTTTAGTTGAACATAAAAAACTCATGAAAAAAAGAGGTAAAAGAAGCAATGAATTTTGGATCTAAGAGAAGGACATTATTAAACCGCCACCGTCTGGGACCTGTGGTTTTGGGTAGGATATCAAGACCAATTAAAACCGGAGCATGATCCGATAACAAGATCGGGCCAATTTCCGCTTGGGTGAGAGTTTGCGAAATATTATGAGAAACAAAAATATAATCGATTCTGGACTGGGAATGATGAGAAGGGGAGTAGAAGGTATATTCTCTGGTACTTGGATTGCAAAGCCGCCAGGCATCGAGGAGTTTGTGCTGATTGATGATATGGACAAAAGATGTATGGGGTTTGTTGGGTATAAAGAAAATAGTGGAATTCCTATCAATGAAGGGGTCAAAAACCTGATTACAATCGCCAGCCAAAATGAAATTATCCTCTATACATTGAGAAATTTGCTTGGCAAGTGTGGGCCAAAAGGAGGGTACACCACTAGTGGGGGCGTAGACATTTAGAAGAGAGACTGGAACACCCTTTAAAGACAACTTAACATGCAACCATCTACCTTCACTGTCTGATTTTTGAGATATAAGTAAAAATGAAAGAGATTTGCGGCATAACATCATTACCCCGTTACGTTTACCGTCTCCTGGAGAGAAAAAAATCTCCCCTACCCAGCCCCCTTTCAACTTGGAAGATTCAACCTCTGAAAGGTGAGTCTCTTGCAAAAAAGCAATATCGACATTCAATTTGGCTAAGTGAGTTAATACACGCTGTCTTTTAATAGGGGAATGTAAGCCCCTCACGTTCCAAGTAACCAATTTCAATGACATAGTAAAAGAAAAACAAAGTGACCTGCAATTAATGAGTGAAAGCCCAATCCAATCAGGAAACAAAAAAGAATGCGGGAAACTAGCAAATTAAGAAGGAACAAAGTTACAATAAAAGAAGGAGGAAAAGAGACACTTAAGGAGAAGTGAGAATGAGAATTAAGATCAGAAGGCAAAGAAGATATGACAGCAAAGTGGAAATTAAGTTGAAATTAAGAGAGGGGAACAAAGTAAAATGACAAACGAAGGACATGTAGAGTGTAGAACCGAAACAGAATGAAAAAAGGAGAAAAGGAGATAAATACTGAGAAAATCAAAATAGCAAGTAAGCGAAAATTGTGAAACATATTGAGTAAAGAAAGGGGATGCACCATAAAGAGAGAAAAACAAAACAAGAAACATACCTACAAAAGGGAAGTGTAGAGAGGGGGGAAGTGAGGCCACCTGGATAGACGGAACATCCAAGCGCGGACAGACAGGAACCAGGGGAAGACCACGCCATAAGAAGGAAAAATCTGCAAAAGCGACAAATAACAATTAGGAAGATATATGAGAAGACATACCTCATAATATACAACAAAGTAACAAAAATACACATATCAAGCTAAACGCATCTAAATCCAATATGAAAAACATGTTAGAGGTAAAACAAACAATTATCTATGCTATTGAAAAAAAAAAAAGTCAACAAAATAGCACAAAGCATATGCAAAACTTTGAAGATGAAGGCAGGACATTATGCCATGTTATAACGCTAGGTATTGAATGACAAAGAAGACGTTGAAGAATCCATGTCAGCTGGTTTGCAGGAATTGATGAAACTCTGAAGTCTCACCGGATCTTCGTAAGTAGTTGTTCTGTTCTTATAGGTGACTTTAAAGAGACATGGATGAAAAAGTCCATACCGGGCTCCCATTGAGCGAAGATCAGACCTCATGTTGAGAAAGGCTTTGCGTCTGTTAACTGTGGCTTTGGCATAATCCTGTGCAAAAAATAGAGTAGAGCCAGACCCTGTAATCTTTTTAAGGGACTTGGCCGCCGTCAAAACTTTTAGCAAGTCTGTGTACTCTAAAAAATATAATATCACACCTCTTGGTCGCTGCGTAGAAGACGCACTAGAAGGAGCACGACCCAACCTGTGCGCTTGTTGGATATTGAGCACAGTGTCATCTGACATATGAAGAAGATTAGGGAGGAAGGACTTAAAAAAGGCAAGAGCGTCTGACCCTTCAAGTCCCTCCCCCAGGCCATAAATTCGAAGGTTATTCCGCCGATTCCGATTTTCAAGGTCCTCGACTTGCCGTTGAAGGACGGAGACTTGGGACTGAAGGTGTGATACCATGATACACAACTCTTTGAATGATGAGACACTGTGCTCAACTGTTGAAACTCTCGCTTCTAGTTGTGACCAATTATCCGTAAGTGTTTGTAATTTAACATTCGTCTCCTCCATAAAAGGTCGTAGGGCTCTAATTTCCTCTAGCAAGAGCTCCATAGAGACCGGTGAAGCTGGCTTGGGAGGAGTAGGGGGATCCTTCTTTAAGCGCTTTGTGACAGATTTTCCTGAGGCTGCCGAGGGAGGATCCATTATAGACTCCAGAAGTTGCGGTGAAGACAAAAGAGAATCCTCAAATTTAGAAAAAGCTGTGAATATTTTCGAGTTTTTAATAAAAGATAGCCTAGTCTTTGGGAGTGTGGAGCCAAATGACTTGGTGCTGCCCATTAAATATACCAGGAATGAAAGAAAGTCATTGAAAGGACTATCAAAGTCTATAAATGACGAAAGTACATTAAAAAAAAAAAAAAATTGTAAAATGAGATGCAATTGGGGCAAAAAATTGAATTGATGTCCGGTTAACCCAAATAACTGTATTTAAGGCAAATGTAAACCAAGCGTAAGATGTATCCTCTAAGCGATTAACTAGAAGTTAAATAGCACCTTCAGCAAGAAATATAATGACGGTTGAACCCACAAGTCGGCTGACGAGCAATCTGGGAATACCTCACGAATGAAGATCCTGTAAAATGGCCTCCAAAATCATTGCTTGACAAGTAAACGAACAAAACGTTGAAAAAATGAAGGCTGAGTACTAAAATATAGAAAGGAGGCAATCAGGAAGCAAAAATACCTCCAAAACTGCTATTAAAACGAAAGTGCAGCACAGATAAGAGGTTGTCTCCATGTTCTTCAGAGCAACGCTCGCTTCAAGAGAAAGGAAAAAAAAAAGAAAATGGCGGCCATTAAGGCGAGAGGCATCTCAGAGGAAACAATTGAGGGAATGTACTTCGCTCTCAGCGCTCGCACACCAACACTCGGGTGCGCAACGCTGACTCCATACCTTCCGACGCACTTGGAAGGAGAAAGGCGTCGCTTTGAAGTGTCAGACGCGCGGCTTCGCCGAGGTGAGCCCGGAGCTTCACTCGGACGCCGCCATATCCTCCGGCGTCAAGCCACGCCCCCCGCAGGTTTTGTTTTTAATCTGTTAGAAACCTCAAAGAGGGCACACCAGCAAAGAGAGGATGGTTTATCATCCTTATGAAGCTGAAGGGTGAACAGAAACCCCTGCAATCGAGTTTTACTCACTACTGTCCAAGGAGCTGACCCAGCTTTAGCCTGAAATCATCCACCACTGAGCAACATGGAAACTGAAATTGAGGCTGCAAACAGTTGCCTTTCAACTGGGACAAGCCCTACCATCCATCTATTGCTAAGTACCCAGCCATATAAGAGGCGAGCAGTGCTACTTTACACCAAGACGTTTTTAGCACTGGGCCATTTGAACAACCATGAAACAGCTGATCAAATTTTAAACCCCCAAGACAGAAATCACTTGTGTAGTTCTACATCTCATATGCTCAGCCCAGCTTAGTGTGCTTGGAAAGGTGGTTTCCTAAACACGTGTATGCTTGTGCCATTCCAATTCACAACCAAGCAACCACCAAAGAAATGTGGTGTATTTCAGTTTTCATTTAGCCTTTGTTTACAAGTTTATTGATTATAAATACTGTGCCTTAATGGGGTGCAATTTATAAACATGAGGATGTCTGCATATAGCAAATATTTTATGTATGCATACTCATCTTTGGGAAAGAAGAACAGCAATTTAGAAATTTATGAGAAAAAGTAGACAATTATAGCCCTTATACAGTTGGGCTCAAAACACTTTCCAGGGATGCACTGAGATAACTGGCACTTGAGCCGATCACCAATTGACTCCAGTTGTTAACATGATGGGATTCAATGAATGACACTCGAGGTGAGACTACCGAGTGTACGCTTGAAATATGTAATGTTGTTTTACCTGTAGCCTTTTTAAAACGAAACTACTCTTAACCCGCACTGTTTTTAACTGTGTCTTTTTTTAAAAAAACGTATTATCCCTTGCGTATTTTGCACAATAGATTACTTGTCGTGTATTTGGCAAGCTTACCGCTTTTCTGCCCGCCCCGGTCCATCCCGGCTGTGTACCGTCTGTGTGGAGGGCGGGGCAGAGTGTGTCAGGGAGCATCACTTCCGGTCTAGCGGGCAGAGGCGTGACTTCCGCCTGACTGCCTACTAAAAACCAATGTGCTCGCCACCAGGGGCCAGAAACCCTGGGGCAATAAGGAGCGACACAAGGATTAGATACTCTAAAGAGGAATCCTCGGATTGCGTACAGATGCCAGCACTGTATGCAAACATAGCATGAATGTTGATAACATGGAATCAACATGTATACACTGTAAAGCAACTCTTCTACACAGGACATCTACTATTAAGGAATCTAAAAGACAACTAGCTCTATTAAACTGTAGGTCATTGGCCAAACACAAGCATGAGATCTATGATCTCCTCACTGAAAAACGAATTGATGCTTTATTTTGACCGAGACATGGCTTAACAAAAGCTCGACACCTGATGGAATAGACGCAATCCCGACTGACTATTACATAGTAAGGCAGGACAGAGAGGGCCAAAGAGGCGGGGGGATCGCTATAATTTATAAAGATGACATGAAATGCGAGGTCAAACAAGCAGGTCTAGACAAGTGTGAGGCTTTCTTCTTTACTCTGTCTACTGTAGAGGGAAATACTAAGACCGGATTCCTTATCTATCGCCCACCTGGCCAGACAGCACAGTTTGTGGCCAGTCTGGAGGACAAGATAGTACACCTAGCCCTGAGACACAATAAATTCCTGATACTGGGGGACCTAAATATACACTTCGATGATACTGACAACCAAGAAATAGCTGCAATTTGTAAGGATATGCTCACACTAAACCTAACGCAGAGAGTAGAACCACAAACACACCTAGGAGGCCATATTTTAGATCCGATTTTTTCAAACTCCGAGGAGGTTGAAATAGGAACTACCTGGCCAGTCCCGTGGTCAGACCACTATGTAGTTCCTTTCACAGTGCCATCGCATAGAAGGAGGGCTCAACTTTCTAAGAAGGTAATCACCACCAGAAAGTGGAATAAATGTAACCCCATATCCTTCGCAAAAGCGTTGGGGGAGCAGAAGCTAACGCTAGACAATAATAATAATATAGCCAACGATTAGATAGAGGCGTGGATCACTAATGCCTTAGACAAAGTTGCACCTTGGAGCACAAGAACCCCCAAGAGAGATAAAATAACAGCACCTTGGTTCAATGATGAACTACGAATGGCAAAAACAAGATGTAAAAAAGCAGAACGAACATGGAGGAAAACCTATTGTATTAGGTCTAAAGAAGAATACAATAAGGATTTAAAAGTTTATCACTCACTGATAAAAAAAACTAGATGTAACTTCTATTCGGATAAAATAGAAAAAGCTGATAACTCTCACAAAGAATTGTTTACCATCTTAAAATCCCTTAAAAAACAAGATGATAAAAGAGTTACCACATCCTATAAAGAGATCTGCAATGAAGTGGCTGATTTCTTTGCCAACAAAGTAACTAAGATATACGCGTCTTTTCCAATTGAGGCTAAATTGGGCAGCAATCAGACCACAGGCAATCATGGTAAGTTTGCCGGAGAAACACTGAATGAATTTCAAATACAGGAGAGGGAAGAACTAATAGCCACCATTAATGGAATAAAATCGGGATCACCCCGGGACCCGGCACGACCAGAAAGAGTAATGGTAGGGCTAGACATGATCTTGCTGTACATCACCAAACTGATTCTCCGCTCCTTCAGGACTGGGACAGTTCCTATAAGATGGAAGCATGCCATCGTTAAACCACTCAGGAAGAAGCCCTCGCTTGATTTTATGGTACTAGATAACCTACGTCCCATCTCATTACTGCCATTCATGGCAAAGATCGATGAAAAGATCACCAATAAACAACTGGTGGATCACCTTAACGCTAATGACTTATTTCATCCCTCTCAATCAGGTTTTAGGAAAGCGCACTCAACAGAGTCAGCCCTACTAATGGCAACTGAGACATTAAGAAGATATGCGGATGAAGGGAAGACAGCTGCGCTGATCCTGCTGGACCTCAGTGCGGCATTTGACACCGTCTCACACCCCCTACTACCAACGGAGCTTTCAAGTGGCCCAACTGTCACATATATCAGACAGTGACCTGTTACTGCAAGGGGTCCCTCAGGGATCTATTTTGAGCCCTACCCTATTCAACTTGTATGTGGGACCACTAGCAGATTGTGTACAAAAGCATGATGTATCGATCGTATCTTATGCTGACGATACACAATTAATCGTTTTGCTATCCCAAAATAGAGAACAGGCAGAGTTTCGCTTTACAAAATGCTTAGAGGAAGCTGGATGACTAACCACTGCCTCAAACTTAACGGGAATAAGACCGAGGTATTAGTGGTAGGTAAGACACCCACCGTATGGTCATCTGTGTGGTGGCCTGAAACACTAGGCCAAGTCCCCCTCCCTAAAACAGAAGTAAAGAATCTTGGAATCTGGGTTGATTCCAAGCTGTCTTTCGACAGCCAAATCCGTAAGGTTGTGGGAAAGTGTTACGGAGCAATGAAAATTTTGAGGAAGGTTATAGATCTGCTTCCACTAACAGCCAGGAGAACCATAGTCCGTGTAGTAATCTCCTCTCAACTGGAATATGGAAACGTACTTTATCTTGGTCCCTCAAAAAAAGGACTAACTAAACTGCAAAGGCATTGAGGAAAGACGTTCTCCTGCCTTTGATTTCTAATTCGAATCTTGAGCCTACAAGTCAGGGTAGACGATTGAGATGGGATGTCATTACCCCGGCCGACTTCCTTGTCAATTTATATGAAAGTAAAAAAGAGGATTTTAGCTTGTGTCTTTCCCCATCGGCTCAACCGAGGGTTATTCTGGGCGCTTTTGACAGAATTACTAAACACGTTGTGGGGAATCTCACCTCCCATGGGAAACCAAAACCTAGGAAATTTAAAAACTGGTTTGACCAGGCCTGTTCTAGTGCTCACTCTGCTCTCTTACTGGTACTTAAAGAACCCGGGAACACCCCCAGTAAGATAACTGAGGCTAGAAAACGTTATAAAAAAGCAATAAAGGACAGAAAAAGCGAGTTAAAGAACAAGGCATGGGATGATTTGACAGACGCAAGCATCCAGAAAAATAGTAGCCAGTTTTGGAAGGTGATAAATAGTCCCCTCTTTAATGAATTGGAGAACACCAATAAAGAATGTCTTATCTCGCCAGACAAATGGGTGGCCCATTTCAGTGGTCTCTATTCAGAGATACAAGAAGCTAACCCTGTAGATTATGCGGATTACTCTTTAGCCTCAAGAATCCTTTTTAAGGAGGAGGAAGTCCTGGAGGCCATTGAGGCCATGGCGTCAGGTAAAGCCCCAGGACCGGATGGAGTCCCAGCGGACCTTTACAGGGCTGACTCAAGGCTTTGGGCGAAACTTTTAACTTGGGTTTTTAACGCTGCTTCTGAGGCCGGTGCCCCTAGATCATGGGGCAAAGCCGTTATTGTCCCTCTTTTTAAAAAAGGTTCAAGAGAAGACCTGGCTTGCTACCGGCCTATTTCTCTCCTCGACTCTGCCATGAAAGTCATGGGTAAAGTTGTCCTTGCTCGTTTAACAGTGTGGCTGGAGGAACAATCCATAATCTCCGACCTACAATATGGGTTCAGACAAGGAAGGGGCACCGTGGGCCAATGCCTTAATTTACATCTTATCATAGGAAAATACACAGTCGCTAAGCAGGGGGACCTCCATTTAGCTTTTATGGATTTGTCCACCGCTTTCGACCTTGTAAATCGGCAAAAACTATGGGCCTTATTAGCCGTTTTGGGGCTTGACCCAGTTCTGATTTCTTTCCTGGCTGTAATCCATGAGGACACTACCGCAGTCGTTCGTTATAGTGATGACGGAAGCCAGACTGATGCCTGGCAGGTAAAGCGAGGAGTAAGACAGGTGTGTATTCTTGCACCCCTACTTTTCTCGCTTTACATTAATAATTTGGGACCGGTCTTAACCACGGTTAGTAAAGACACCCCGAAAGCCGGTTCCAAGATGATTCCTGCATTACTATATGCGGACGATATAGTTTTGTTGGCTAGAACCGCGAGAGGATTACAAGCTCTCTTAAATGGATTTTATGATTTTATGGTCTCCTTAGACTTATTAATAAATTTTAAAAAATCACATTCTATGTCGATTGGCTCGGGGAGAGCGAAAAGGGTGACATTTTTTTGTAATGGGCAGGAATTAACCAAAGTTCAGACGTTCCCATATCTAGGGGTAGCATTCGACGACAGATCATCTTGGGTCATTCAACGTGCTCAGAAAAAGAACAACCTAGCTAGAGCTACAGGCGCTTTGTTGGGCTTTGCAAAGCGCTTAGGCTGTAAACCACTCCCTGCTCTACTAAAAACCTATAGTGCGAAGTGTTTGCCCATGGCACTTTACGGAAGTGAGGTTTGGGGTTACAAGGCTTCTCCTAACATCCAAGTAGTAGAAAATAATTTCTTTCGAAAATTGTTGTCTCTTCCCCCCTCTGCTCCTACTTTTAATATCCATGAGGACCTGGGGATGGGATATGTTACCGACCATATAGCGGTGGCCTCGCTACTAGGTTGGTTGAAGGTTTGGGCACAACAGCCACCAAACCTAAACCAACAAATTATTCAGGATTGCCTGTCCTTGGAAAAAGCCTTGTCTATCCCATGGTTATGTTACATTAAAAACAACCTGAATTCACTTGGGTGTTCTGAATTGTTTTCCAGTCCTTGCGCGATTAGTAAAGAGCAAATCAAGGCCATTAAGACCCAATTTTTGTCTAGAGCAATGTCGTCAAGGGAAGGAGATGAGCTGGGGAAACCGACAGTTAGGAGGTTTGTTATGTTGAGTTCAGGGGGTGAGATTCAGCCTTATTTAACCTACATTAACAAACCTTTCCACATGTTTTTGCTAATAAGATTTAAGCATGGTTTGCTCCCTTGGCTCTTGGCATACCCAAAAGGATTTTTTAAAGAGGGAAGCCTGGGGCCCTGTCCTTGTGACAACATTTCTGAACAAAATGTGTTACACATGTTATATTTTTGTAAATTTTACTCTTCCCAGCGTAAAAAATACATCTTGCCGATCCTAAACAATTGTCAATTTAAGCAAGCTAGGCCTGCTTTGGCTTATTTACAAATGTTGGGGTCTCCTTTGACTTGTTTTGGGGTTGCTTGCTTTATAGTGGGTGCACTAAGAGCTAGAAACAGGGCCCAGTTGACGTAGTTACTTGCCAATGATAGATGAAATTTTTTAAGGAATAATGATATTTTAGTATGTTTTTTAACTGAATGAATTAATTAACTGAAAGACTTATTTTTATTGTACATTGCGCCAAATTGTATTGTATTTATTTTTGCGTTAATAATTTTTTTCTGTAAATGCATTTGCCTGTTTCATGGATTTCTGTTCTGTGCTTTGATGGTTTTAAAATTTTAACCGAATAAAGCAAACTTTTGACTTTGACTTTGGCAAAGGGTTCAAAATGCATCGGCACGCATGGTCCTCAGCCTCCCAAGGAAGACGAATACGAAGAGGGCCTTGGCGACCCTACACTGGCTGCCAGTAGAGAAGAGAATCACATTCAAGGCAATGTGCTACTGTCATCGTATACTCGCACACAAAAGCCCTCGATACCTTCATACTCTACTAACAAGACATACCCCTGGACATAACCTACGATCCAGGGATATGGCCTCATTGACTGTCCCTAGAATATTTAGAGCTAGAATGGGGGCCCGCTCCTTCAGGTACCTGGCAGCCAAACTGTGGAACACCTTGCCAATCACCATGAGAACAGAACCTAGCGAAAACATATTTCGTCGAACTCTGAAGACATGGCTGTTTCACAAAATAGATTACTGATCGGCTCGAGCTACTATACAGGTACAGCTGTCTACTCTTTGGGTCTCTCAGCGCGGGGACACACCGTTGGTGTAACCAGGTGCTCTATAAATGAAAAAATATAAAAAAATATAAATATAATATAAAAGGTCTGTTTAGATTATGAATCTAATATTTTTTCCAAGAGGATGGAGTAGGCTGCCAGATCGCAATCCATGTAGAATTCACAAAGCAGTAACACATCTGCCCTCTTACATCCAGTAACCCTTGGATTGCTCCAAAAAAGAAATAATGATCAATTGTGTAATATCCATTGAGAAACCCACTTTGTTCATGAGGAGCAATATTTCAACTGGTTATTATTTATTCAGAAAGTGAAGGACGATTTTCTCACAGATTTTAGTAGTCGCATATAATAAAGATAATATATGATGATTGGAAGTTTATTTTGGGTTTTTTCTTTTCGCTTAAAAGAAGCTTCACAAAAGGAATCTGGGATTGTCGCAATAACAAAAAACACTGGAAAAAAGGAGCAAGCTTTATAGTTGACTAATGAACATTGTATCCCACTGCAGCAGCGAGTAAGTTGTCCGAGCCCACTGCCTGGCTCAATTTCATACAGGTGATTATTTTCCTTATATTATAGGGGGACATTATTTCATAATTCTTAACTGCTTCTTCTCTAACTCTTCATACTCTTTAAAATTTCCATGCACTTTCCTTTTTTTTTTTTATAAACATTTTTTTTGGTATTTAAACCGAAAATACCAACAATAGTCAAATATAGTGTATCACAGCATTCGTCTGACTTTATCGTTTTACACTCTGGTCTGGGGGGATGTGACCTGAGGTACGTGTATGGAGAGAGCATGACGCAGCTGCAGATATCTATAAAACTGCGAGGAGTGCAGGGAATAATATATTTGCATTCGTCTGACTTTGTCGTTTTACATATATGGGGGAGATTAATTTCGAGTTCATGGTCCCCCAGATCCCTCACAGTGCAAAAAGTTTCAGAAGGAAATACATTTACTCAATCTGCCGGTGCCATTTTCTCCAAACCTTATGATATTTAGCTGGACATGCTCTGGCTTCGAACAACGATTTCTCTTGTGCAGAGCTCTAGTCCACACCCCTGCGCCATTTTGTTATGCCAGGGGATTTCGGATTTATCCAGTTGGCCGCAATGTCTCTCTTGGCCACCATTATGGCAGTAGTAAGTAATTGCTTGTCGGTCGGGAGCCCTCTAGCCCGTCCGTAATTCCCAGGAGTATATTTAAGGGGTTGTGCGGGACCTCCCAGCCCAGGACCTCTGTGACTTCTTTTTCTATGGATTCCCAGTAGCGTGTAATGACAGGACAGGTCCATACCATGTGAAAGAATTTTGCTGGGTCGTGGGCACATCTTGCACAAGATGCGTTGACTTCATACCTGCTCTAAAGAGGCGTTTGGGTGTTAGGTAGGAGGTATGTAAATAGTACAGTTGGATCAGACAGAGCCTGGCAGAAGTGGTGACTGTCTTGGGTGTCATTAGAGTGTCTCTCCAGTCTTCCTCCTCAAGAGGTCCCACCCATTGCTCCCGTAGGTTTCGTAGCTGGTCCAGTGTATTCAGAGTGTTGTTGGTGAGGGAGCGGTAGATGCGAGAGACACCCCCCTTTCCCAGGTTACCTGTCATAATCTGCGCCTCAGGGGGACGATACTCTGGTCTGGGGGGATGTGACCTGAGGTACGTGTATGGAGAGAGCGTGACGCAGCTGCAGATATCTATAAAACTGCGAGGAGTGCAGGGAATAATATATTTGCAGATCTTGGAAAGTACGCATATGGTCACTCGTCCATATGTCTCCAAGCTGAGAGATACCACTAAGGTCCCATGGTCGGAATCCCTCCAGGTCGCTAACCCCCCGAAGCCAGGTCCCATGCCAAAGTGGTGTGTATTGGGTCAGTTTGCTCATCCATTGGGTGTGGTACAGGGAGGCGCGCCTGGCTAGGAGGACCACCTGTGTCACCGTTGGCATTGTCTGGGGGACAGTTGCTCCGTACATCATCCCTTGGACCTTGGGTAAGTCCAGCTCACTCAGCTCCAGTCTAAATGCTGGGTCCGACCAGCCACCATTAAACCAGTCATGCAGTGTGAGCAAGTGGTTGCTAAATGGTATAGATATAGGTTGGTCGTGCCCATGCCACCATCAAAGGGTGAGACCTGGCACTGGGATAGGGCTAAGCGAGGTCTCCGCCCACCCCAGAGGAATTTGGTAGTCAAGCTCTTTGAACCAAGTTCGCGAGAATTGAAGAGGGGTGTTTTGGATCATATAGAGGAACCGGGGGAGTATCATCATTTTGAAGAGGGCAACCCTTCCCAGGGGATTAAGCGATAACACTTGCCACTTATTAAGGTCGAAACAGGCTTTCTTCACCAGCAGGGTGACGTTAAGCGACCAGGTGAGATTGGGGAGCAGGGTCACCCAGATTCCCAGGTATTTGAAGGACTGTCATCTGATAGGTGTTATGGATTGCCAATCAAAGCAGTCACTTGATAAGTGAAGGGGGGCCAGGACGGATTTGCCGGAGTTTAGCTTTAGCCCAGAGACCTGTCCAAAGAGATGCAAAGCCCGGAAGCAGTGAGGGACAGATTGGGCCGGCTGAGCCAAGAAAAGCAAGACATTGTCTGCGTACAACGCGATTTTATCCTCCACAGTGTTTGGCCATCTCCAGCCTTGAATGCGATCGTCAGATGCACTTTACTTTTACTGCAAATTCACAATTTTCAATTTACTTGCGCCGTTATGAACTTATAATGTTTACTAAACAATGTTTTTATATTACATTTAAGTATATCTTGAGACTGACCTTGGGCGATTATCTTATCTGAATAGAAGCACGCAACATTACTATTCACTAAAGTTGAATAAAAGTCTTAAAAAATTGTTAAACTTATCAAATCTAAAGTGGGGCACTATTTTAAGTGTAATGACTGCTCCATCTTTGATATCTTTGCCATAGCAAACAGAAGACAACTGGATTGTTGAGTGGGCTCTAAAGCAACAAAACCAACAATCAGAGGTCACTGCCTTCTTTGTCGATGGTACAGAAGTTCTTAAAATTGTTAAATTCTCTTTCAACAGAAATATATAGTCAAAGAGACTGAGCCTAAATGTAAAAGTATGAGTAACCCAGAAGTCAAATGGGAAACAACTAGTAAGACAAGATTATAGTGAGATGATCCAGCGCTCATTATTGCGGCCTTACCTGACATTATTGATGATAAAACGTGTCAATTCGGAACATGAAGAAGTGGTAAACAAATGTTATATACTTTCACTACCCAACGCAGGAGGAAAAAAACAACATTCAATTCTCTGAGTAATAATTACTAAGGCTTGAAGATATTTTCCAAACGAATCCAACTGCATAAAGAAATATTAGGAGAAGAAAATTACATATTCAGGTTTATGAATATTACCTAAATTAATATTGGGGCAGCAGCCAAATCACAGAACATGATTGGAGAAATTGCCGTCTTTAAATACTGGGTTGATATAATGGAATTTTTTCATAATTTTTTTGTAAAACCGTTTTTATTGCAGAACAGTATTAACAGCAGCGTACATTCTTACTTTTCCTGTATCGCTTTTACCAGCGCCATATGTCTCGTGGCCATTTAGACAGCCGTACACAGCTCATGAGCCCACATCCCGGAGGCCGGGCAGCGATGTTCAGGGTGCCATTATACTGAGCTATATTTGGAACTGTACTTTTGCCGCTAACATGGTAGGGTGTCTACGTTCCGCTTTAGAGTTTTCCTCCCCCCCCGTCCCCCGCCCCAACACTGCCCCTCCTCCATCCCTATCCCCTACCCCCCTCCCTCCCTCCCCGCCGCCCGTGCCCACGCCCGCGACTGCGACTGTTCCCGGTCTTAGTATTTAGTCTGGGGTACAATTCAGAAGTATCTAACCATTCACTGTGTTTGTGTGGGTGGAATGCTCCGGGGGACTCTCTCGGGCTCGGATGGCATCTCGTCCTCCTCCATCACGCTATTGCGCAGGGCCTGCACCAACCCCTCCCATGCCGTGGCCGCCACTAGCGCCCTGTCATCAGCCCTGCGAGTCGCTAGTTGGTATCTAAGCGTGCTTTCACTCGCCGCCCATTTCTGTAGCTCCTTGGCCCACCTCTCGTGTGTGGGGCCCGCCCTTGACTTCCAGAGTCTCGTCACCTCCCTTTTGGCTAATAGGAGGCCCATGTCGATAAATTTACTTGTATTCTTGTTTTTGGGTGTGTGAGGAAACCAATGTAGGACACAAACCGCCTTGGTGTATTGCAAGTCCCTGTCCGTCACCTCGGCCAGTGTTTCGCCTACTGCCCTCCAGTATTCTCGCAGGTGAGGGCAGTCCCACAACATATGCCCTAGCTCCGCTCCCACCGCTCCACACCTAGGGCACGCCACATCTGCCACCCCGAAATACTTCCCAAGGTTACTTGGTGTAAGGTAGGCCCTGTGGAGGATATAAAAATGTATCAGCTGAAAGCGCGCGTTCCTGATACTTTTACTAGCCCTCCGCACTAGCCCCGCCCACGTAGTGTCAGGGATCTCAGTCTGCACTTCCAGCTCCCATTTTGCCTTTAGCGCCGCCAACGGCCGCAGGGTTTCGCGCAACATTCTGGAGTACAGACAAGTCACCGCCTTATAAGTGCCAGCAGACATCATGGTGTACTGGCAGGCTGCGGAAGTAGTGGGTTCCAAGAGCCCCGCTCCCCAATGCGCCTGCATCGCACTCGTCACCGCCGCATGCATCAGGTAGTCTCCCCTTGGAAGGTCAAAGCGCTCTTGCAGCGTTTGGTAAGGGTCCAGCGCTCCCTCTTCATATAAGTCACCCAGCATTTGGAGGCCCGCCTCCTCCCACACCTGCAATCCCGACCAGTCTCCGCCGTGCGGGAGCGCCGTTACCATTCCCAGCGGGATCTCCGGCGCATACGGTCGCCTCACCCCAGCCCGACGTTGCGACCGATTCCAGCATTGCCGGAACGTCTGCTCCTCCAGAGATAAGTCTCTGATAACCAGCCTCTGCTGTAGCGTAATATATGCCAGTACATGTCTGGGGGTGCCCCCCTCCCTGTCCTGCTCTGGCCCACGGTACACTCGCGCCACTCCCTGCGTAAAGATCTGCAACTGCGCTGCCAGATAATAAAGCTCAAAATCAGGCACCGCCAGGCCTCCTTCGTCTTTTGGCCGGGTCAGGGTCGCCATCGCAACTCTGCGCCGTCCTGTGCTCCATAAGAAAGAGACTGATAACGATCGCAACTGTCGAAAAACAGAGCCCGGTATCCACACTGGTAGCGTACGGAAATAATATAAAAGGCGCGGTAGTGCAATCATTTTCAGCAGCAAGATACGCCCCGTTACCGAGAGCGGGAGTGTGGACCAGAAGGACATGCTGCCCTTCAGTGCCCGGATACAGCGCCCCACGTTGCCTTCCAGCATATCCGCGGCAGTGTGGTATATATGTACTCCGAGGTATTTAAGGCAGTCAGGCTCCCAATTGAGCAATGGCCGGACCGCCGGTCGCGGCTCGCCTTGTCGCAACGGGAACAAGCAGGTCTTGGACCAGTTCACCCGCAGTCCAGAGAGCCTGCCAAATCGCGCAAGAAGCCGCTCTGCTCCATCCAGTGCCTCCGCCGCATTCTCCAGGAACAGGAGCAGATCATCTGCGTATAATGAGATGAGTTGCGGGGCCCCTCTATAATCCAACCCCCTGTAGTAGCAGCCTGTTCTGGCCTCCGCCGCGAGGGGCTCCACTGCCAGTGCAAATAAGAGTGGGGAAAGCGAGCATCCCTGCCTGGTGCCCCGACCCACGCAGTACTGGCGCGATACATGGGGTCCCACCCGCACCCTTGCCACCGCCGAGGCGTATAGGACCTTCGTCCAACCGATGTACCCCTCCCCCAGGCCGAAACGCCGCATGGCTTTGTACAGGTAACCCCACTCCAGGCTATCGAAAGCCTTCTCTATATCTACGGATAAGACGAGTGGCGCTCGAGTGTTCTCCTATGGATCCCCCATCAGGCGAACAAGTCGTCGGATGTTAGCAGTGGTACTCCGCACGGGGATGAACCCCGACTGGTCCCTGTGAACCAGTCTCGGCATGTGCCTCAGCAACCTGGTCACCAGTATGGTGCTCAGTATTTTATAGTCCGTCGTCAACATCGACAGCGGCCTATAAGAAGCGGGGTCCTGTCCTTCCCTTCCCGGATTCAGTAGTGGGATCATCAGGGCCTCACACATAGAGTGGGGCAGCCTACCCCTCGTCTTGGCCTCCCTATACACCTCCTGAAGCCGCGGGGCCAACCGGTCCAAGTATCTACAATAAAATTCTATCGGCAGGCCGTCTAGGCCTGGGGTTTTATTCCGGGCCATCCGCTTCACTGCCCCTCTGATTTCCGCGAGGTCAATATCTCCGCCTAAGGCCTCTGCGTCTTCCCGGTCAAGTCGCGGCAGTTGTAGTCCTTCTAGAAAGCCGTCGATATCCTCCTCCCGTCCCTCCAGCGCGCTTTTGCAGAGCGTCTCGTAGTACGAGCCGAAACTCTCCAATATATCCATCTGGGCCGTAACCACTCCGCCTCCCTCCCTGTCTAAGGCGAAGATCGGTTGGCTACGTTTGTTGGGGTTGGCCAACCAAGCCAGCAGGGTTCCCGCCTTGTCCCCCTCCGCGTGCGCCCTCACCATGTAGTTCTTATAATCGAAGCTGCGGAGTCTCTCCACTTCAACCGCCACCGCCTCTCTCGCCTCACTCACCGCCTCTTGGAGCTCAGGGTGGCCAGGCCGTGCCACCTCCGCCGCCCTCAACGTCCCCTCCGCCTTGTCCAAGTCCTCCAACAGAGTCCGCCTTACCCCGGCATATTTCCCTATGCAATGCCCTCTAACAGCGATTTTGAAAGCGTCCCACTCTATTGCTCTAAGCGCCATGGACCCATTGTTCTCATTAAAGTATTGGGTAATCCTGTCACCAAGTGCCGCCCGGTATGGCGGGTCGTCTAGTGTTTCAGGCCTTAGCTGCCACGTTGGGACCCTCGAAATCTCGGTCATCCAGTCCAGCGTCAGTAGCAAAGGATTATGATCGGAAAGTGTTCGGTTTAAATACTCGGCGTGCGCGACTGATTGTATCACGGTCGAGGAACCCAAAAAAGTGTCCAGCCTAACATGGAGGTCATGCAGTGACGAATAATATGAGTAATCCCTTAGTGTTGGGTGCTGAGCCCTCCAGGCATTCTCCAGGCCCCACCATTCAAGCCTGCGCTTCGCTAACCGGTGTACCGGGGACGTCTCTAGAGGCGGGTGGTATCTATCCAGCACGGGGTCCGCTATTGAATTAAAGTCTCCCCCCATCAGGATAGGACCCGTCAAGTACCTGGCCAGCACTCCAGAAAGTCTCGCGAAGTACGGCCCCTGATCCGTATTAGGTACATATACGCTACATAGCACTATGTCACGGCCCCTAAGTTTACCCTCAACCGCCACATATCTGCCCTCAGGGTCTATCGTGTGCCTGATTACCTGGAAGGGGGTCCCCGCTCGGATCCAGATCAGAGTGCCCCTCGCAAAAGCGGAGTACGTGGTGTTAAATAACTGCCCTCGCCACCTACGCTGCAGCGCTATGCCCTCTTGCTATGTTAAGCGCGTCTCCTGCAAAAGCGCAATCTGAACACCCCTGCGCACCAGATAAGCGTGAATCTTATGTCTTCGTGCCATTGTGTGAAGTCCCCGTACATTCCATGTCACACATTTCACCATTCCAGTATTAGCCATAGTCCCATGTCCAAGGCCAGGTTGCCATGCCCCTCCAAGTCCAGCCGCAGTCCGTAGCACTATCCCTCCCTCCCCCTAAAGAACCCTGTACCCCCCCTCCAACTCCCCCGCCTCGAGTCCCCCCAACTTCTCTCGGCCCCATCCCCCCCAGAACAGGACCTAACTTCGAAAAAGCAGCTCCCATCTAAACTTAAGGAAGAGCAACCTCGCTCGACCACCCACCGAAGCCGCAGTCTACACTGCGGCGGCCTTAAGGGCCTCTAGGGTGCGACCCGGCACCAAGGGCCCCTCAATCCCCCCAGTGTCACTCATGAAAATCCAGTCATTTCGGCAGCCTGATTCATCCTCAGGAATAGCCGGGTCCCCCGGCCCCTTCACTCCAGCCGCACGGGAGGGCCCCTCCTTCAGCCTTCCACTATTTCTCCCGAGGTCTGCGGGGTCACCACCGGGCCCCTGGCCCCATTAAGTTCCGATTGGTCCGTGTCCGAGCTTGTGACCCGGCTTTCCGAGCCCGATCCGCGGGTCGACCGGGTCGCCGCCGCTCCCGACAAGTCCACCACCGCCTGCAGGGCCGCCTTCCTCTCTTCTTCAGTTTGCGAGACTGTGGGCCGTCCATCTCTCCGCTTCCTCTGCCGGAGCCTCCTAGATTTCCGCACGGGTTGTAATAGTTGCTCCTCCGCCACTCGGGATCTCGCTCCGTCCGTCCCCGCCTTGTACTCTTCCCACCACGCCCAGGCGTCCTCCGCTGTGGGGAAGAACACCGTCTTATTGTCGACCACCACTCGCAATTTGGCCGGGAACAGGTGCGAGTACTGGATTCCCTCAGCTTGCAGCTCTCGCTTGAGCGGCAAGAAGGAGGCACGCAGTTTCTGAGTCTCGAATGTATAATCCGGGAACAGTGTGACGTTGCTGTTAGCCACTCGGAATGGACCCACATCCCTTGCCCGCTGCAGCAGCCAGTCCCTGTCTTTATAATGCAGCAGCTTCATCACCACTGGGCGCGGCGGTTGGCCTGGCCTGGGGGGTCTTGCCGGCACACGGTGCGCCCGCTCCAGCGTGAAGAAGGGCGAGAGTCCGTCTGGAGCCACCTCCGTTCGCAGCCAGGCGTCCAGGTACCATGTCATCCCCTTCTGTTTTCTCTGGCAGACCCACCAAGCGAACGTTGTTACGCCTGCTGCGGTTTTCAGCTTCCTCCGCCCGCCGCTCCAGGACTTGTATGCGGTCTATCGCCTGAACCAGCCTCCCCTCCAGAGACTTGCGCGCCGGCACTAGCTCCTGTAGTGTGTCTTCCACGGCCGTAACCCTGTCCTTCAGTTTGCCGTGGTCTGCTCGCAGGATCCCCAAGCCGGACGCCACTTGAGCTATGTCCTGTTGCAGTGCATCTTTTGTGGCCGCTATGACCTCCAGAATACAGTCACGCATCTGCTGTAAGTCTGCAGGGCTCTGGGTGGCCCCATCTCTCACCTCCGATTCAGACACCGCCTCTCCGCCTTTAACCCTGGGCTTGCCCATGATGCAGGTGCCTCCGCCTATCACGGTTCTCTCGCAGTGTCGGTGCCTTCCTCCAGGTAGGACTCCCTCAAGGTGCTCAGGGGTGCCCGCGGGCGCCCGCCACCCGCCTCCGGGCCCGTCGCAACACTGCTCGACCTTGTTCCAGGGGCACCGCCGCTTCGCCGGCCTCCAGCGTCCTCGTGCAGGGTACCACTCAAGCGCATGGGCCAGCGCAGCCCAGCACCTCTCCCCCTTCAGGGCCTGCTCTCCGGCAAGTGCCTCCCCCTGCAATCCTTGTGGCCGCTGCCCCGCCGCAGCCTGCCGACTCCTCAAGTTCAGCTGACCTCCTCTGCAATCCGCCACTTCAGCCTTCGCTGGGGGCCCCGCCACTCAAAGGAGGCGCAATCCGGCGCCCCCTCGTCGCCGTCCTCTGCCGCTTCCGCGCCGGTCCAGGGGCCGCAACAGCGTCAGCGCCCTCCAGGTCTTGCCTCCCCTCAAGCTTCCATCTGGGAGCGCCCCCCTCGAGCTCCTCAGGATCCTCCCAGCGTAAGGGATCCCGGCGTCGGGGGCCCCCGGTCTCTCACCTCCGGCGTGCCATCTGCAGCCCCGGCCGCCTCTCCTGCCACACAGTCGTCAGCCCCTCTCGCCAATTCCACCGGCGCCTCCACTGCTTGGAGCGCAGGCCCGCCGCTCCGGCGTGGGCCGTCCAGGCCGGCAATCCGTCCCCGGGGCCACAGACGGGGTCCGCCAATCCTCGCTCTCTCTGGGCAGCCCCCTCCTCCTCGATCCGCCACACCGGCAGGCCACAGACCTCAGGGTGTTCGCCGGGGCAATCCTCGTCCCCCCCCCCCGAGACGGCCGATCCGCCGCCCGCTCAGCGCCCACCAGCAGGGCTCAGGGCTGCAGCTCCAATCTACCTCCCGCAATCAGGGCAGCCCGGGTAGGTCCCCTCGCGCCGTCTCCGGCCCTGCCGGGTCTTCAGGATCCCGACCCCCGCTAGCTGCGCAGGTCCGGAGTCGCGGCCGCCATTTTAGGCCTCGTCGCTCGCCAGGTCGGCACTTTCCTGCCCCGGTCGATCTCCCCCGGATCGGCACCAGAGGGCGTCCCGCGGGTCACTGCCGCCCGCCTCGCACTCAGAGCCGCTACAGGGGCCCGGTGTGCGCTGGATTCCGTGCTGTCTTCAGGATTATCGCGGGGATCGGGATCGGAGCTCTGAGCTCACGCCGCCATTCCCTTCGGCATCCAAGCCACGCCCCCTGGAATTTTTTCATAATGCACAATTTTGAGTAAAAATGAGCTTTAAATATGAGTGTTTTTTATGATACATTTAGACGTAACTGATGAATTATTAATGTTGTACTTAAAACAATGTTAATATGTAATTTAGAAGTGTGTTTATCAAAGTACTTTAGCTGTACCACATTTGCATAAATTCACCCTATTAGTGAATATAGATGCTGTCGGATGATGCTCATCATTCCACTCCGGCTCTTCCACCTTCCTTCCTGCTCCTCTGTGAATGTCTTCTCTCCCCACAGACTCTGCAAAACAAGATACAAGCTGGTATCATAGTGCATTTTTCCATTGTCCATGTATTGTGAATTAATTTTCTAGTGTTTACTAGCAATTCAAAACAATCCAAGGATCTTCCATTCATCCACTGTACTGTTGCTGGGCTTAGCCCACTTCAACTGGTGTCTGGCATCTTGTTTTTAAAATGTTGCATTTAGTTAAACTTCCTGTGATGATGTGTTGCTGGGTCAGCTTGATGCTTTCTTAGAAAATAGATTAGTGGAGGGTAAGCTGTAAGCCTGTAAATCATGCTAGTCATCGAAAACCTCAATAAAATCGACCTGTTAAAAAAGAAAAAAGGAGAAAATGGGTTAGTGCTGGATGTGTAATGCTGAAACTGTGGTTTTGCTAATTTGAGATGCAAATATTATGTATAAAAACACTAGAATCTGGGGCTGAACCAGAGAATTTCCTGAGCATCTATTAGCTAGAGATACTCTCCTTTCCTTGTATGATTTTGCTGTTCCTCTGGACTTGGGCTAATTCTAAATTACTGACCATGTACTCTGTATCTGAGTCTTAATGTCATAGTGTGCATTTTCTCTGGATTGCTTAATTGAGTTTTGTAATAAAACCTTAAACTTTTCCCTGTTCTAGAACTCAATTATTGCGTGGTGCCAGCTACTTATATATTACACCGCCAAACAAATGTTGGGATTGATGTTAAGGAGGGTTTGTTGTTATCGCAAGATCAAGGGTGCTGGAGAGGTATTGCTGAAGGTCAAATTTTGGGGTAATCTAGAATTTTGGGGTGTCTGCATTTTGTGGTTTGGGGTTCTGCTCCCACAATACCAAAAGCAAAAAGCCCCCGCATGGGCACCCACCATTCAGTTGCGATGCAGACATAAAGTGTCACATGCCCATGTAGCAGAGGCATTTCAACTTCCGCTTCCTCAGGAGCAAATGGACTTCTAACTTAGGGGGTCATTATGATAGCGGGTGGATCGCCAAAATCTACCGCCCGCATAACTTTTCCTCCCCGCCACATTACGATGGCGGGGGGGACCCCGGCGGACGTGAAGACCGTCTGCCGGTTTTCCGCCGGTAGGTAATCTGCCCGGTATTGCCTACCGGGCGGAAAAGCCCAGGAATATGGTCGCCGTGCCTTGCAGGCACCGCCATCCATATTATCATCATGGCGTTGAATTGCCTTTCCATGGCGGAGACTCCGCCATGGAAAGGCATGCAGTTTTTTCTTTGGGGGCCTGTTGCGGGCCCCCAGGGTGTTCGGGGGGTGTGAGGTGCACATCGGGGTACCATTTGCATGCACAAGGAGGCAGGCACTGTGCGATGCCTGTCGCGTCGTGCATTTAAATGCACAACATGCATTTTTCACATTGCGGCAGGTGCTGCTTGCAGCACCACCCACCGCAATGTTTAAAATGCGGGATGCGCCCGCCAGTCTGGCAGGCGCATCCTAATACCACTTGCGGGACCGCCACGACAATGGCAGCGGTCCTGTTTCCCAATACGGTGGCGGGTGGACAGAGTCCGCCTGCCATCGTAATAGGCCCCTTAGTTTTATTTTTCATAACCCACATAATGCCCTTCTCTGTTAGAAATTCTGGAATTATGGCTCGGGTGAATTAACTTTTCTACAGGTTTGCCAATGACACCTTTAGCCCAACCTGTGTGATGCGTTTTTTATTATAAACTTGGATCAATCAGAAATATAAAAGTTTAGAGGGCTAATTTGTCCTTAGCCGCCCAACCTCTCTATATACTGCTACATTATATTCCACTGGAATTATTGAAGGATCAACCAAGTTCATATTTATCATATTGGGCTGTTTTTAATCCCTTTACAGATAGCAGTATGTGCCACCTAATTTCTAGCACTTATCATAAGACCCTCAAAAATGTCCTGCTTAGTCAGTTGTGGGCAACTTCAACATGCTCAACATAGAGGAGATGGAAAAGGGTATTACATGCTGAGAGGGTTTTAGGAGAATGCTCTGTCAGTGTATTCCCTTCATCGAAGTTAGAACTCCGAGTGCCAATGTATCATGACTTGCCAGAGAGTGTTACCTACTTAGCTAAATGCTTAGGTAACCGAGTACAAATTTTCAGAGATGACGATAGGAAGAACCTCAGAATCCATCTGCTCTACCACACCAATCTATGAACAATCAGTTGAACTCAAAAGAAACAAGCCTTCTAGCTTGTCTTGAAGCTCTTCCATTGAGTCCCCCTTGCGAACATCTAAATTGTCAAACTATCATATTGAGTGAGCCAACAGGGAGGCTCCTCAATCTTCATACCTGAATCAAGATTTGATGGGATTTTGTGTTGTGTAACCCCCTCCAGCTCTTCAGGGAAAGGAATTGAAGGATATATTTGATGGTTTTGAAGCCATACCTCTTAGTTTGTAAGATGCAACTATTGTAAAAGGGGTTAAGAAGGAAGAGCGCATTAGCATGGAATAAAAGCACTCTCCTCTCATTGGTTAGAGCAGTAAATGAGGAGTCCCTTACAGTGCACTTTTGCCAAATAAAACACAGCAACAGAAACAAAAAACTGAACACATTGCTAGCAGCTTGAAGAACAATCATGTCAACCATGCAACTCTGTCAACTAAGTGTGTATACCAATTAGTGGAGGGGGAAGGCCACCTTTCAGCCAATTAAGCAAAACAACTACAACATGAAGATTTTAAAGTCCACCTCCTGCAACTGCAATACAAACATCAGTGTGGTGTTCAAATGCTCTAATTGTTCTCAGCAAATGTAAAATAGCAGTTCCTGGTTTAAAGTGCTCATGTGCCAAATTAAACACAGCAGGAAAACAGGTGATGAAGCCCACCCATGGTTCAGAGCCATTACTGACCTGTGATGGGCCTCCATGATGTCTGCTGTCCATCTTGACAAAGTGTGGATGTCTAGGCATGTAAGACTGAACCTGTGGGTGTGAGGCTGGACCCTAAGCCTGGGCATGTGAACTTAACCTGCACATGTGAGGCCAAACATGGGAATGTGAGACCTGTCTGTATGTGGCAGTGATAAAGGAGACCACTTGGTGAATATGTCAAGTAGGCACCTTAAGATAAAATCATATCTTTTCATGAAACTATATGCTGATGTTTCAGTAAAAAATGAATATATCTGTCAAGAAATGAGCTTATAGTTTAGAACAAGACTGTAGTTTATTTTCAGAAATGTACAAGATAGTGTTTTCTGAAAAATTAGACTGCCACGGGTTTGTCGTGGAACAGTTGCCCAAGCTGAAAAAAATCAATTGGCATATTTAAGGGCTAATTTAGAAAACAAGCTTTGTTTGAATCTGTAAGATCTCTCTGGCTTCAAGGATACCCCTGCTGTCTAAGATGAGACATTCTGAGTACTGTGTATTTTGAGCTTCTCATCCTGCACTGCCTGTTAGATTGATATTCTTAGTATTATGTGAGTGAGAAGTGAGTGGGAAGAATAAGGATGAGAAAATGAAAGGAGACGGAAGGTAGTAGTGATAGAAGGTGTATTCTACTATTTTAGAAGTTATAAGTGACCATGTCACGCTGCGTATTCATATTATTTAAGCTGTGAGGCATTGTCTCAGCATCCTGGGGCAGACAGTAGTTACTAGGCAGTAACTGTAGTGGCATAAGCCACTGATATTTTAGGGTTGAGGGAACTTTTGTACTTCCAGTCTATAAATTTGACTCTTTAAGAGTAGCAACCTTGAGCAGGGAAGTCTTACTCAAGCGCTGGTTGCTGGTTTTTACCTAAGTTACAGTATGTTATATTATGATATGTGGCAATTACATACCACATGACTGTCACTAGAACAGCCGCTTGCCATTCAAACTATTCCGAGTGATTACAGGTGGGCCAGTAGAGTTTGTTGGAGAGTATAGGATTGCAGTACACCCTGTTGGGAACAGTGGGTTGGGGTATGTGAGGTCCCGAGATGTGATCTGGTTGTGTTGTGGCAAATATGGTGTAGTGATCACACAGAATTCCATTAATATCCTGTTGGAGCATTAGCAGTGAGGCACTGAGCAATGTATTTCAAAGTAAGGGTAAAGCCCAACCTGGTCACTGCACGGAATGTCCAGTGCAAATATGACATTTTGTAGTGCTCAGTCGATAAGAATGTTAGAGCAAAAATGCATGTGCTCCTGACACTGGTATATAGGCTTTTATCTTGAAGGAACCTTGGGACTGATTACTACAGTACTATTGGCAAAACAGTCTTATTGCGACCATTCTTTAATTATGCAATGTAACATGTGGTCTATTATGTCACATGCAAAATCTTCAGTGGTTGCAGAATGATCTTTGCTTATCAATAGTATATAGTCATGTCACTGTTTGGCACTCCCTTTGATAGACTGCAAATACACAGAACAGCAGACCATCACCCCAACTGTATTTCTTTAAAGCAGGATCTATTCCTTAAGAAACTAAGGGCCAGATGTACGACCGCTAGAATTAGCGACTCGCAATTTGAACTAAATTGCAACTCTCACCACCAATTTGCGAGTCGCAAATGACTGGCATCGCAATTAGTAAGGAAGCAATTTGTCAGTCACTAAGCGGTCTATAATAGCAACCGCAGAAGAAAAAGCATTTTGCGGTTACAAATAGAGACCGCAGCGGGAACATTCGATTTGTGGCCGCACAGAGCGACCGCAGTTTAAAAACTAGCAGAAATACTTCCTGGGACAACAGAAGGATCCCAAAACAGGAAGTGGTGTCCCCTGGAGGATCCTGATCAGCAGTTAGAGCACACGGTAAGGTGCAGTAGCACAGACCTACACTGCAGACAGGCTCCAAACATACTACCAAAATGGCCAGCAAGCAGTGTCAGAAGGCAGCAAGGGAGCGTCGCCACAAGCTCAAATTTTCAGAAAGGGAACTGGATAGCCTCACTGAAGAATCCTGCAATAACCACGAGCAGCTTTTAGGACGTGTAACTCACACTATCCCTGAGTCTAAGAAGCGAAAAACCTGGAGGGAGATTTAACTGCGCATCAATGCCCTGTGTGTGGATGACAGGTCCATTGATGAAATAAAGAGAAGGTGCTTTGACCTGCGGTCCTGAGCCAAGGACAGGGGGCAGAATGGCTGAGTGATGTCCAGGGAACAGGAGGAGGTCCAGCCAATGTTACTGAACCATCAACTGCTGAAGCAATGGTGGAGAGTACACTGGAGACAGAGGCAGTGGTTGGCTTTGGAACCCTTGACACATCTCAACACCTATGACCACTTGGTAAGTGCAAAATGTCTACAACTTCAGCATTCAGTAAATCAATCAGGTTTCTTGTAGCATGACTACTCGCAGGTCCGTTGTACTGGAGGGCTTTGTTTTGTAGATGTGCAGGAGGAGCTAGAAGGTAATTCTTTTGTTGATAGGTAGCCAGTGAAGATCTCTCAAGTGACCGGTGATGTGGCTGCATCGGGGAATGATCAGGATGAATCATGTGGAGGCGTTCTGGATGTTCTGCAGTTTCTTTAGAAGTTTATGTGTGGTGCCGGCATAGAGTGTGTTGATTTAGTCAAGTCTGCTGCTGACGAGCACATAGGTGACCATTTTTCTGGACTCGGTGAGGATACACTTAAAGATCTTCCAAAGCAGGCAGAGCGCATGGAAGCAGGACAATGAGGCGGCGTTGATTTGGCAGTTCATTGAGAGTGAGGAGTCCAGGATGATGCAGAGGTTTCCCAGGCAGAGGGGGAGGAGCCCAGAATGAGGACTTTGGTATTGTCTAAGTTGAGCTTGAGGCAGCTGTCCTTCATCCAGGTGGCGACTGCCTTCTTCCCGTTGTGGAAGTTGCTTTTGGTGGCTGTTGGTTCATCAGTGAGAGAGAGAATGAGCTGGGTGTCGTTGGCGTAGGAGACGATGTTGATTCCATGGCTTCTGACGATGGCTGCAAGCAGGGCCATGTAGATGAAGGATCCCTGAGATATTCTGAAGCTGATCTCTGTGGGTTCTGAGTAGAACGGCGGAAGTCTGACTCTCTGCATTCGGCTAGTGAGGAAGCAGCGGATCCAATCTAGGGCTTTTTTGCGGATGTTGGCGTTTTGGAGTCTTGCACAGAGGGTTTGGTGGGAGATGGTGTCGAAGGTGGCTGAGAGTTCCAGGAGGATGAGTGCTGCGATCTCGCCTCGGTAGAGAAGGGTGCAGATGTTGTCTGTAGCAGCAAGGAGAGCGGTCTTGGTGCTGTTGTTGTTCCTAAGCCCCACTGGGTGGGGTCTAGGATGTAGTTCATTTAGATGAACTCAGAGAGTTGGGCGTTTATGGCTTTTTCAATGACTTTAGCTGGGAAGAGGAGCAAAGAGATGGGTCTGTGCTTCTTGAGGTCTGTCAGGTCTGTGGAGGGTTTCTTTCAGCAAGGGGTTGATCTCTGCGTGTTTCCAGTCTTCCAGGAAGGTGGTTGACTTGATAGAGCAGTTGATCGTGCGGCAGAGCTCGGGCCGATTAAGGTGCTGGCTTTGTTGAAGATGTGGTGAGGGCAGGGGTCCGAGGGGGCTCCCGAGTTGATGCTCTTCATGATCCTGAGGGTGTTGTCACAGGTGAAGGTGGTCCCATTGGGCCGGGTCTGCCTCGGTCTGGAGCCATTAGGTGCAGTGGTTTAGAGTGGGGTGGGTGGGTCTCTCGTTGGGAAGCTGTATTGGATCTCCTTGATCTTGCAGTGGAAGAAGGTCGCAAGGTTGTTGCAGAGGTCTTGCTAGGGGGGAATGCTAGCAAATTCTTTGACCACGGTGAAGAGTTCTTTGCTGTTGTGTGTTGGGGTTGATGCGTTTCTGTATGGCTGCTTTCTTTGTTGTTCTGATGAGGTGGTGGTCTGCGGTGATGGCGGTTTTGAAGGCTGCATGGTCTGCCATGATGTTGCTGCTCCTCCATCCTTTTACAAGCCGTCTGCAGGTGAGCCTAGACTCTTGGAGACAGGAGAGACCCAGATGCCTTTCTTGGAGGACTGCTTGACTGAGGGATCCCCGAGGGAAGTCAATGTGTTGGCGCAGTTGGAGATCCAACAGTGGAGGCTGTGTGCTAAGGCATTGGTGCCTGCGGATGACGGTGGTGGGGTTTTGCTGAGGGATGAGGTGAGCTGGTCTTCAATTACCTTGTTCCAGCTTCTGCGAGGATAGCAGTGGGTGTGGTGGCACACAGTCGGTTTGGTAAAGGAGAAGTGGACGCAGTGGTGGTCGGTCCAGTGTGGCTCAGAGGTGGGTGTGGCTGACGGAGATGCTGTTGCTTGCAGTGAGCGCGTGTCCTGCTGAGTTGTTTGGAGCAGTGACCAGTTGCTTGAGCACCATGGTAGCGAGATTCTCCATCAGGAATGAGGTGTTGTGGTCATTGAGGTTGTCCAGATGGAAATTGAGGTCATCGAGGAGGATGCAGTCCATTGAGGCAAGAGCTTGGTGAGCGATGAAGTCAGCTATGGCTTTGCTGAATGAGGGGTGGTGTCTGGGAGGTCTGTAGACGAGGGTGCAGTGATCGGTGGCATTCGGGTTGGTCTGGACCTGGAAGGGGAGGAGTTCCATGCCGGGTGAGTGGTCATTGGAGCTGATTGTGAGGGCGATGTCCGGGGCTGAGGTGGGGTTCATCCTGGTTTCCATAAAAAGGCACAGTGGTGATGGATACATTTTTTTATTCTTTTCCATTTCCTTCTCAGCATCTTCCTTTTCACATTTGTTTCATACAATACACAGTGATATATTGCTCCTCTCTGTTCACATACAATATTATACTCCACAGTGTGTCTTTTGAGGAAGCAGGAGTAGGATGCATCTGAGGTGGTTGGTTCTTGAGGGTCGTGCGGTCGGTGGGTCTGGTGTGTGGATGCCGGAGAAAGCACCATTGAGGCATGGGCCTTGGGTGTTCTTCAGTGAAGCGAAGTGTCAGGCGGTAGAACCCACGCCCACAACTGTGGGTTGAGAGAGTGGAGGGTGCGGGCGTCATAGCGGTGGAGGCTGCGAGAACCAGGGTCTGTGTCACCGGGTGCGGTCCAGGCGTGGAAGGGCACAGACAGGCTTGCCTTTTAGGTGCAGAAGGGTGCAAATGGTCTTGCCTGTGGCGGTATGTGCTCGCTGAGCCCAACCATGCAGTCAGCCGCCATTAAGTAGTGTCGGGGAAGGGAGGGGCTGGACAGCTGTGAGGCTGAAAAACTGCACTTTTAAGGGGCATGGCCGCAGGGAGCGAGCAGTGGTGAAGGTACGAAGGGGTGAAACCAGAGTAAAAGTAAGGACAGAAAAGAAAACAAGAGGCAGCACAAAGAGGTACAGAAAAGGCTGTAAAGAAAGTAAAGTGAAGAAACAACAGTAATAGAAAAGAAAGGAAATAACAGAACGGTGTTTTAAAGGGGGCGGGGCCACGGGAGCGAGCAATGGCAAGGGCGGGAAGGGGGAAACCGGAGTGAAAGTAAGAACAGAAGTGAAAGCAAGAGGCAGCACACAGAGGGGCCGATTACGATTGCGCCCGCAATCGCAGCTGCAAAAGGGACCGCCCGCCAAGGTTGCAGCGGTCCCACCATACGAATTATGATGCGCCCGCCAGTGTGGTAGGCGCATCCTGTATATTTTACATTGCGGCGGGCGGTGCTGCAAGCAGCACCCACCGCAATGTAAAAAATACATGTTGTGCTTTTACATGCACACCGCTCGGTGCCTGCCACATTGTACATGTAAACGCAGGGGGGTACCATAGGTACCCCCCATGTGCACCCCCCATCCCCCAACACGCTGGGGACCCGCAACGGGCCCCCAACAGCAGGAACTGCCAGCCTTTCCATGGCGGCAATGCAGCCATGGAAAGGCTGATCACAGCCTGCATCGTAATATGGATGGCGGTGTCTTCCAGACACAGCCACCATATTAAACCCGTTTTCCGCCAGTCGACGAGTCGACCGGCGGAAAAGCGGCGGACGGTCTTTTCGTCCGCCGTGGACCCCCCAGCCATCATAATATAGCGGGGGTCTTTGCAGTGAGGATGGCGGGCGGATCGCCCCTGCTGGACCGGCGGTGACCACCGCTGGCCCGGCGGTGGCGATCTGCCCGCCATCGTAATCGGCCCCAGAGATACAGAAAAAGCAGCAAAGAAAATAAAGTAATAGAAAAGAAAAGAAATACCAGTGGACTGAACAAGAGCTCACCACTGGCCATCAGGAATGAGAGGCAGGCAGGGGCCTGCCTGTGGAGGAGGGTCTCAAACTGTGAGCCAAAGGAACAGGAGAGCAGATCACTACCAGATGGAGCTGCACAGTGGGTGGAGCTGATGCATGCTGATAAGATCAGTGAGGTTGCATTCCAGCCAAAATCCTGTTCTCCACATGCATGCCACACACCCTCACCCAGAGACACCTAGATGCTCTATTTACATGACCAAAAAGTCTCAGCTGGTGCATTATGGGAAACGTAGTCAGTGACATATACAGCGCAGTTAAGGTCTGACATAAGCTGAACAACATAGTACTACCCCTGAGCTAGTGTCTCCCACATTCTCTTTCTTCATCTCCCCTTTTGCCACATAGATACACCTCTGGGAGGAGGGGAAAGGCCTGATGATGTGGATGAAGACCAGGAGCAGGGCCAGATGGAAGAAGGGAAAGATGGGGCAACAGTGAGTCAGCCAAGTTGTTCCAATGTCCAGGGAAGTGCTGCATCCAGCTCACCATAGCCTAATGTGATTCAAGCCCCAGCATCCCACCAGCCAGCCACAATCCAACGCAGTCCTATCACCAGGGTCCAACACCTGCGTCCAACAGAGCCAGCAAGAAGGCGGCTGCGATTACATATTGACACAAACTCCCCGGCAAGAACAGGCAATCAGGGGGTGTTTGGTGGTCTTGAGCAGGCTATGCTGAAAGTTCAGTGCCTGCAAAAAAAAAACAAATAAGGCTGATTAACAATAAGCTTAACCAGGTATTTGACAGCATTACCAAACAGTTGGCTGAAAACTAGGCCCTGCTTGATAGAAAGGTGATGCTCTTACAGGGGCAATTGGGCAACTGTGTACATTGCTCTCAGAGGAGAGAGGGCAGAAAAGGCGCATGGAGTGTGTCCGGGCACATAGGATTGAGGAAATGACCAGGGCAATTTTGGTTTGGGCAGGCAACCACCCAACACACAAAGCGCAACCTGGGCCTGCAGGTTGAGATGGGCCACTACAGTGGTGGCGTTGCACGAGGGCTGCAACAAATAATAGCAGCAGTTGAGGTGATACAGACCACCACCATTGCCTTTGAAGGAAAAGGAGAGGCAGCAGACAGTGAGGTGTCTAGCCGCAGTAGTGTGTCTGCTGCAGACACACAAATGCAGCATAGGAGCAGCAGCCTCCAGCCTGTCTTTCCACTGCCAGATCCCCCCTGCCGGACGCAGAAGGAAGAAATAACTGTTAACTGCCAATGTGTCTAAAGATGTAGGAGTCATGAGTGCTCCCTGGATATTTGGCCACAATGTATGTGATGATGTCATATACATTGAAGACAACTTGAATGTTGAAGGAATGTGTGTTTTTGCGGTTCCGGAATATGTATTCTAGGTGTGATGGGGGACATATGGACAAATAGGTCCCATCTATGCACTCGATGACCTGTGAAAATCTTGCTATCTGGTAGAATTGCATTTTAGTGTTTTGCTGTTCCACATCATCCCTGGGCAGGTAGATGTGTTGGTGTGTGTGGTGCAGCATGGTGTCTGAGAAACTGTGAAAGAAACGCAAAAGCACACTCTGTGACACCCCTCCCGACATTGCAGTGACATCTCAGTAACCACCAATAGGTGGTGGGAGCACAACACCTGGATATGGGTGGGGTTAGCATCACTGCGCTGGGTTCTGCTTTCCAGTTGTGCCTTCAAGTGTCTATTAGATCTAGGATGACTGTGCTACTCAGCATGTACTGGTCATATATCTATACCTCTGTTAGCCTAACTCTAAAAATCCTCGCCTGTCTCTGCCTCCTCTGTTGAGCAGCAAAAATCTGCATCCTCCTCGCTATCACATACAGGGAAGCCATTGTTGAAAGGTTTCTGATGCATTCTGGGCCTTTTTTTATAGGTTGGGCCCTGTGACCACCTGTTTTTGATTCATGGTTAATTGCATGTGCAAACTGGCCATTTTGCGTTTACTCGCATATTGCAACTCGTCTCTACATGTAGGCTAGCGACTCACAAATAGCGACTTGCTACTTAAGACACGCAAGTTCTGCCTGGAGATTTTTGCAAGTCGGTAATCTGTTGCATCGCAAAATTTGATTTGCGAATGCCTGCCGTACATCGCATAACCGTTTTGTAACTCGCAAAACTGTCGTACATCTGGCCCTTAGTGTTTTAGAAAAGAGGAAGGGGGCATCCCTTTCACGCACCTTCCTGTGATATGGTATGGGTTGATAAATCCATTTTGCGAGTCTCTTTCTCAAAATGGGTTTAATACATTACAAAATTCCATTTTGTGTGTGCAAACGCTATGATTTAGCAAATCACAGTGTTTGTGATCGCAAAATGTCTTGGTACATCAGACCTCCTTGTTTGGAAGCAACGTATGTTCTTGGTCATTTATTTTGGGTATTCTGTGTACCACTCTCATGGATCGGCGAGGGTGCTGGTAGTTTTGCAGATTTAATTTGATTCATCTAATTTTAAATTCAGCAGGCACTCTTAAGGCGCTCACACAAACAGACACCACCGGTTTAAGTTAAATAAAATTAATTCAGTAATATATGTTTAAAACAGTCAAAGCGGCCATAATTGTTCAGCTGGTTGCATTTCAAGACTCTTTTTTAAAAGAAGATGGATCTTTGCCTCCTGGAAGCATTCTTTATGTCTGCTTTGTGTGGCACTGATACTCAGATATTTATTCTTGTAACAGGACAAAGGTCTCAAGTGACTTTTAAACACTTGAAGCAGACATGTGGGATGCAAATGTTCTGAATAATACAAAGAACTGTCTGTTGAATTTAATTAATTTCTTTATTTATTGTTTGATTTGAGCCAAAAGAGGGGCACAAACATTGCAAATTAATTCTCGTTAATAAAAGAAACAACACTACATACATAAATATAAAAGATTACTTAAATGATAACCCTCCCTAATCAACTATTACTTAATATCCATTTTATAATCTCTTTATCATAGTCCATCTTGCTTTATCTATTGTGTATGTTGCAAATAGACTTTTGATGATAACTATCGTTGCCACTTTCACAGTAATGCCCATACCCCGTCGAACTATGGATTTAATCCTCTTGTGTTTTAGCAAATCTCATTTTCTCTTCAGCTCCCTTGGCTACCTGTAGTATCCTAGTTTCCTTTTCTTGTTTATGTATGCCATTTCCCACCACATGCTCAGCCAGTGGATTGTTACTGTGATGATATATTACGGAATGTTGGGAGTCTGCGCAGAAAAGCCACAGTTGAGAATGGGCTGAGCAGCATGCTGGCTGCTCCTGGTGGGGATAGTTCAGGACCTATACTGAACTTATCTATCTATCTCTTCTACATATCTACAATAAATCACCCTGAACTACATCCACCTGTGTGGACTTGATTACTACAAATTATTGGCGATGATCTGGTAACTTACCCTCATTCTACGTGCTCAACAAAAGAAGATAAGTTTGAAGATGTCAAGATGATTGTTAAAGAAACTGAAACTCAAGAAAAAAGTAACTGGACCAGCACGCCTCGCAGCCCCACCGGTGTCCATACATCGGACAGTCCCTGTCCATGCATGCTGTCCTCTGTCTTATGTGGCCACATCTACAAGATCTGCACCTTCAAGGGAACCTGTCAATCTCTCTAGGTGTGCGCTTTCAGAGAGGTGCTTGCACACGTTTTTTGCGCTTCTGGCAAACTACACGTGGAGAGCTCACTGAGTTCTACCACATAGGGAGAGGCAGTTTTCCACCCTAGTATCAGTCCCAGCCTTCTTTTTATTACGCTACAGGCAAATGCCCAGAGATCTACTTTGTTACTTGTGTTGCCTGTTGCCTACACCCTCTCTTTTCTACTTGCTCTGTTTCATGGTGGCAACTCGCCGGGACCCCGCAGGAATCAGAAAAGCGGTACCCCTGGTGAGCTATTACATGTATTTATGATGGGGAAGACTCATGGCTGCGTTTGGTACATTAACTGTGAGTATTATTCGACTTTTATGTGCATTGGCACTGCATATGCCTTCTTCAAAGCAGTTGAACCGCTGCCTCTCATTTTAAATTCTGACTCGTTCGCAGCCGATTCGTGCCGCACAATGGGGCTGGCTTCCGAACAAGTACGATGCACGATTCAGACAGCTGTATTGACTTGGTATTGCCGGGACGAAACAGCTGTGGAAATCTGACTTCAGGGGGCTGTGGCAGGCCACCCTTCACCCGGGGCCCCCCGAATCGGTCGCAGGGGGTTACCCATGGGTCCCCCCTTTCCATTCATGCACAGTGTGGCATGCATGGGGTGCCGGCAACAGGGTGCACACTTTTCTCCACCCACCCTTTTTTGCAATGGGAGCCTGTGTAAGCATTTGGTACATGGGCTCCCATTGAGTTCAATCGGAGTCCAAGCGAACCGAGTCTGTCACTATATGGAAACATCGGAATCGGTCGCTCGAACTCCCGGAGCACAAATTGTTCTGAAAGCTCTCCAGGTCCGAGTCGTCTGGAGGGCTTTCCGAACTAGATCGGAATCGGGCCCTTAGTGTTAATGGCAGAGGTCTATGATCACTCCCAGTCAACTACCCTATGACCCAGTCATCAACTAAGCAAAACTCCCCCATTGATATTATTGCATAGTCAATCAAAGAGGACATCTTGCCATTGTCAAACGTTGGCTTACTAGGTTGATCCCCTTTACATCTTCCAATAATAACTATCCGGCACATGCATCAAGCATTTTACCGACCGCAAACGGGCCGATTCGCAGAATCGGGTCGTTTGTGGCTGGTAAATGCCATTTCCGATGCATCAAACCCAAAACCCATTCGCAACATAGGTAATCGCAAATTTTGCGATTACCTAAATTGCGGATGCTTTTAGGGAATCGCAAATTGTGATTCCCTATTTGGGATGCATCAAAGCCTTTCCTAATTGCAACTTTGCATTTAGGAAACGCTAATTACCATCAACTGCAAGTTGAAGGTAATTTGCAAATAGTTTGAAAAATGCACAAAAGTGCATTTTTCAATGTGCCATTTGACGCACACATAGGCCCTATATGTGTGCGCCACATGAGCATACATGCCAAATTTGGGGGTGCAGCAGGGTGGCCTTTAAGGCCCCCTAGCACCCTTCAAATTGCACTAGCAATTTGCGAGTACCTATTTGATACTCGCGAATTGCGAATGGCTTCCTATTCATTCCTATGGGCCTCTAGGCCATAGGAATGAATGGGAAGGCATTCCTTAATTGCGAATCGCAATTTGGGATTTGCAATTAAGGAATGTGTAGGAATCCAAATATTTTTGCAAAACCTACATGCATAGGCAATTGCGATTCCTTAATAGCGATTCCTTAATAATCGCTATTTAGGAATCGTAATTGCCTAGCTTGATGCATGTGCCCGTATATGGTTAAATGCATTTTAGATATTTGCCATATTCCATCATGTGACATTGCTAACTTTATTTATTAACAATTCAGTTTCGATGTTTACACTTGCTTCCTTTTCTGCTAGAAATTCATCACGCAAATCAGAATTAAGAATTTTTGCATTGGGGGCGTGGAGGTAGCCCAGACAAGATGGCCACGTAGTCCCGTTGCTCCACTGCTACAGAAAGGGGATCAGAAAATAACCTGTCCCTCCTTTCTTTCAATTCTGAAGAGCAGAATCGCTTTCTGAGGGATTGTAGACTTAGGATTCACCACAATTATTACATTTTTCTGCTTGGTGGTCTATCAGCCGCCCGAAGATTAGGCTCCACAGCCTGTTTCAGTGCCCGATTGCCCTGGGTCAACCGGCTAACCTGGTACCAGAGTCTTGACGATCTTGGAATGGCAATCTAGTAATGAAAGCACAGAGATGCAGCAATGCAGTAAGGAACTTTAAAATTACAAAAACACTTGTTTATCAGCTAAGATCATCTCCTAAGTTCAAGAATGAGTGACTGACACCCAGTACCTTTTTGCATAAATATGACATGATTTGATCACCTGCCTGCTCTCATCTACCTGCATTCTATGGAAAGCCTTCCATATACACCCATACTGACCTTACTGAGGGTGTTTATCATAGCCGGCAGCCGATTTCCATTTCAATTCACGGATCGGCCCTGGAACAAAATGGTGGCTGCTCGTCATTGCTCTGACCACTACTAAATTACCCCTTAGAGTTCCCACAGCATGAACAGGCCCTTGGCTTGTTCATTCTTCTTTGAGCCCTACACTTTTTAATATTTATGTGTCCGAATTAGCACCTTTAATGAGAAGTTTTGATTTAATCCTGACCTCGTATGCCGACGACACCCAATTGGTGATCTCAACCATTGACAAGGATGTCAACTACTCTACCAAACTCCATGATTGTATGGTCTCCTTGAGTACGTGGATGAGTAGGCATTGCTTGAAGTTAAGCTCTAGCAAAACCGAGGTGGTGCTGTTTGGAAAAGCTTTCTCCTCGTTGGTCACCAACCTGGTGACCAAGTTCCTTGGGCCCCCTTCCTACTCTGGTGGCAAAAACAAAAAATTTGGGGGTTATAATAGACCAGTAGCTTCATTTTAAATTTCAGATTTCAAAGGTGGTGTCCTCAGCGTTTTTTACTATCAGAACGGTGCGTAAAATCCTTCCCTATATTCCTAAAAAGGCTAGGAAAACTGTTTTAACCACTTTGGTTTTAGCCAAGTTGGGTTACTGTAATGCTTCGTATATCAATTTGCAGTCCGACCAGCTCAGAAGACTACAATCAGTTCAGAATGCCGCTGCTAGATTGATACTGGATGTCCCTAAACACCAGTCCGTTAGGGTCGGGATTCAAGATTTGCATTGACTTCCAGTTGGCCAGCATGTGAAATTTAAGGCATTATACATCGCACACAAGGCACTTCATGGAGACGGCCCAAAATGTCTCCATCACGTTTTTAACTGGTACTCACCCAGTAGGTCACTACGTTCAGCTAATGCCTTTTTAATGCTCACTCCCAGAGTTAAAACGATAAACTGGGGGGGGGTAGGAGCTTTAGACATAGTACCATTAGGATATGGAATACTCTCCCACTCTCCCTTAGGAAGACTACATCTCTGCTTGAATTCAGGAAACACCTTAAGACCTGGCTTTTCAATAACTAGTCTCCCGCTTACAGTATTTGGTCCGCAATGCGCCTAGACACCTATGGGTAGTAGTGCGCTATACAAATTGTTATAACATAACATAACATAACATTTCTTTCATCAAACTATAATCTCTGCCAGCCAGGATTAGCACTAGAAGGCACTTTGCCACCCACACGAAAACACTAAGCAGTGTACCAAAACACGTTCAGGCAGAAGGATGTTATTACTTTGCATGACATGAAACTTACCTGACTGCTCGGATTAACTAAAAATCTCTACACAGTAGAGTCCACTGTCTGTCTGTGATCAACTAAAAAGCTTGCCACCTATATTTAGACTGTACAACTTTATGCAAGCCTAACATCAACATTTATGCAGACAACCAAACAATGCCTGAATCGACCTTAATGCAGGGACCAACCTGTTAAGGAGATCCTGGAGTAATAGAGGGAGAAAACTGCCCCCTGCCTGCCTACTCTACCTAATCCATCAACATTATTGGAAACCTGTAATTACAACTTTGTCCAGCATAAACACCTGGCATGAAAGCATATCTGGTATATATTAGGGCCTCTCTATGACTTATGGTGTGTAACCCTCACTGGAGCATCTGCTCTGTCAGATCAATCCGGTGCCTGCACTAACCAGAGCCTTAAATGAAGCCTTAAGCAAACATATCCTTCGATCAATATACTTAGGGTACCTGGACATAGACATATAGACGTATATCCATCTCTGCTTGTGACTACACCCAAACCAAGAAATGGCAGACTCAAAAGATAGAGGCACTTGAAAGAGACCAAGGAGCAAACATTTGGGCAAAAGAGAATAAATTCGGAAACTCCCATACCGTAATCTCCAATTAAAAACAGATCACATTCTTCCAACACCCTAGATCTGATCCTAGAGAAGTTAAACTCACTACACAAGTTTACTAGGTCCACCAAAATATACAATGACCAACTATATTTAGAGATGAAAGGTCTCAGAAAGGAGTTCCAAAATATATCTACAAGAAAGATCACTCAAACGACCAAAGAAAATGGCATTCTTAGGGAAAGAAACCAAAGACCTCAAAAAGAACAGGAGAGAGGAATCTTAGAATCTTTGGTCTTCCAGAAAATGCCGAGAGGGAAGCAGGATCCTGCCCATCCTTCTTAGAACACTGAATTCGTTGTTCCTTTAATATTAAATTTAAGAAGGACTTTGAAACTGAGAGAGCACACTGAGTACCATCCATAATGTCGGATCCCACAAAATCCCCCAGGCCAATGATCTTCAAACCCCTCCATTACCCACATATGGAAATGATCCTGGACCATATGAGGAAAATGAAATCCATAATATGGAATGGTCACAAAATAGGAACACCACAGGACTACGCTAAAGTAGCTGCCACATGTAGGTAAGACTTCTTAGCCCTGCAAAACAAAATTAAAACACTGACAATATCCTTCTGTTTCATTAGCCCCTTGAAAATAAGAATGGGAAAACATCATTCTTCTACAAACCATCCACTTTATTTATGTAAACCCTATATCTGAACTCTGCTTTCTTCGGCTCCCATATTAATCACAAAATTTCCATTAGCTAATTGCTACTTATGAAAAACACAGCAATCTTAATTAATAATAAGAGCTACTGGTGTTTGCCAATTTCATTACATCTGGAATACAGTGAGCCTAATCTCTTAATACTTGTTGCTTACTCCAACTATCTTGGATCTTCCATTGATCACACTAACGCACTAATAAGATACCAGTAATTAATGGCGATGGTGCCAATATAAATTATGGGTTCACACCATCTATCGTTCCTTCATACCGATGAGGCTCCTCTCTTCTTCTGTGCTTTCTGCAATGCACTGCTGAACAATGCTTAACATACTCACTCAAACTGACTCTCAATGCATAACAATGCTTAACTCACTCTTAAGTCCTTAATTACGCGAACCAACTATCTTGAACATACTGCTTACGAACATCTAAGACAGTGTGTACTATTGTTTTGAAAGTATTGTGAATGATCAGCTGCTTCAGGTGCTTCAGTTACTGTGTGTTCGAAATATATTCTTAACACTGTAATATATATACGGTTTTCTCATCATATCGCCATACTTTTGAGTAATACACCTGGTTATCTTACCATGTGCCAATGAGTTGTGTTATTCAGTACCAAGCCTGAAGTACATTACCATGCCAGATTCTGTGTTCTTCCTTATCAGACAATGTTGACCGAAATTCGATATTTTTATGGTTAACTCATATGAATATTTAGTTAGATATCATCCAGTTAGACGTTATTACTCATAGTTAATATCAACTATGCAACTTCGCTAACCAATCCAATGCCTGCATACATAGTTTCTTTGAGAGGCATTAAATTAGGCTAATGTAATGCTATATGTCACTACAACTAGCTCTCGCCCTCTGTCTGCAGCGTCTCTTTTTACAGCTCTTTGTGACCCGGCTTCCCTTGCCCTCCACCGCCCTATGTTACCCTAATTGGGATGGGATTGGGTGGGTTGTGGGTGTTCTTTCTCCTTTCCGCTTCCCCTTTACTCTTTGGTAATCCCCTTGCTGTCTCACCTTGTATTTCATCCATCATCCCCTTACACAACTATCTTTTACCATGTGATGTTTCCCCCTGCCCAACCATGTCACCACACCATCAAAAAGATGAATAGAATTCAATACCAACAAAACGAACACAACATCCCCAATCACAATAGACTTTGGTCTTTCTATTGACTCAGACACAATGGAATCTCAATAATTAACAAGACTGACAATATAAGCAATGCATTACATGTGGAAGAATGACCAACAGAATGATAAAAGTTCTCTCTTAATACCAGGGGTATTAACCATCCAGTTCAGAGAAATAAACTATTGGACATTTGCTTTAAGCTCAAAGGAGATATAATTCTACTATAGGAGACTAAAATAGGCACCAAAGAAAGCAATGCATTAGGTTATCACTGGATCCAAGGCTGTATCTGCTCTCCTGCATTGAAGAAAAATAATGGTGTCATAACATTCATCTCAAAGAAATCACACATCAGTGCCCTTTTTGATAATACCTATGACAGCTAGGGAAGATTGTTAATCACAATAGTCATGAAAAACCAAACCATCTTCTATATAGGCAACATTACGTGCCGATGGTGGACGATCCCTAATTCTGGTTCACTCTTAACAAAAAATTATGCAAATTACCCCAAGACTTTGCTATTATAATTTCTGGATATTTTCACCTCCCTATAGACCTTTCACTAGATAGGAGCTCTTCCTGCACTCACAGCTCCAATAAATCATGCAAACAAATAAATATCTTGTATAAGCAGCATGACTTGGATGACATATGGCGTTTATACAACCCTACAGGGAGCAAGGTCACCTTCTAATCTCACCCACACAATTCATTCTCCAGAGTTAATTACATCCTGACCAATAATATCCTCACTCCACAAACTAAGAATCCCGGCATTAAACCAATACTAATATCTGATCCCACGTTTATAACCTTAGAACTTCAAGTATCCCATAATACTCTTAGAGAGGAGCTGTGGAGAATGAACAAGGAGATGAGCTCTGACTCAATGCTCAAAGATAAAAAAACACTGCTGTCATTCATGTTTTCAAGGAAGATGCCTCTGACAATGTGGAGAAGTGTGGCTCAATGGTTAGAGCGGCAGACCCTGATGCAGAGGTCTGGCCCGGACCAGGGTTTAATTCCTACCTCGGCGGGTCTTGGGCTCAATTTCCCTGGACCCGATAATTCTTGCCTCTGTGCCTATTCTAATCATGGGTCTCACTCTGCAACTCTGGGCAATAGCTTGCTTAATCTCCACAACGGCCCCAAAAGCGCTAGGATGCCTGGCTTTCACCTTGGGGGCTCCCAGGAGTGGGCACTTCACAGGGAAAGGCCAGGAAGGGTTCCACAGCGGTATGTGCAATATCTGTACTCAAACCCTATGGGATGCTATTAAGATTAAGCAGCAATCAGAAGTTATTGCGGCCAGGAACAAATCCACAAACAAACAACTAAATGAGCTAGACTTTTAAATAAAACAAATAGCGAAGAACTTACTAAAAACAACAAACCCTGACTAATCACACAAACTAAAGCCACTGGAATATAACAATATTATCAGTACTCTTACCCACACCTGGGTCCAAAAGAACAAAGAGAGAACATTCAAAGAATCTAACAAAACAGGCAGAATGCTGGCAAATTACCTTAACCCAAATCCAACAACTCCCACACTACTACTATTAAAAACAAAGACAGGGGCACTGTTTTGGACTTTCTTGAAATAAGTAAAGCGTTTCAAGATTATTGCTCTGAGCTATACATCCCACAAGCACCACATACCCAGAATAAATGTAAAAGCTCCCCATATCAAATACCATTTCTGTGACTCAGAGATCCAATGAATTTTCCTCTTAACCAGAGCATTACTACTACAGAGATCCCGGTTGTGATTAGCTCACTAAAATCTGTAAGAGCTCCAGGACCCGACGGATGCCTAGCGAGCTTCTACAAGAGCTTCCTAGACAGTTTAATATCACACATGGAAGTACTGTACAAACATTTTGAAATATCTGGGGAGATCTTAGGCTCAGTCTCTGAAGCAACAATCACAGTTATACATACAATGCAAAAGATCTCCTAGAGGTTAAAAGAGTACAGGCCTATTTCCTAAATAAATGTAGATGCTAAGATGTATGCAAAAATCCTAGCACAGAGGCCAGAGAAAGTTCATCTCTAACTGATCCACCAAACCCAAACTGGCATACGCGCAGCTGATAATTTTAGGCTTTTCTGCCATGTCATTAAGAAAGCTAAAACACTATCCACCTCCTCGATGGCATTGGCCGGCCGCAGAGAAGGCATTCAATAAGGCTTTCAGGCCCTTCTTGTGCCCAGTCTTGCACAAGTTAAATCTGGTTAACAAATTTGTGTGCATGGTCTTTGCCCTATATACCCAACCTTCAGCTTGCATACAAGTTAATGGATACCTCTCTAATAAAATATACCTTTCTCAAGGAACTAATTAGGGATGCTGTTTATCCCCCTCTGCTATTCCTGCTAGTCATCGACCCCTACTTTCTGCCATAACGACAGACACTCCCACGGCATCCCTTTAAGAATGATTCGTATAAAGTCACAGTGTAGGCAGACTATGTCCTAATTTTTTCAAAAAATGTAGAGGCTGCATTACCTGCAATCTTAGGCACAATTAGAAGTTTCGGGATACTCCAACACCAACATTTTCCCTCTCAATAATCTTTGCACACCATCCATAATTACCAACACCAAATTAAGGTGGAATCAAACCAAATTAAATATCTCGGGAAACAATTTAATCGTAACCTTAATGACGCATGGAAACTAGCCAAAGACTCCCTCATTCAAAAGGTTAAGGATTTACTTTTCACATGGTCCCCAACACTTCTGACATGTTGGGTACGGTAGAGAGTATCAAAATGATGATTTCCCCATAAGTCTACTTTATCACCCCCATGCTTCCCCTCCTGCTCTCATCCAATTCTTCAGAAACCTTAATATCTTCATATTGGCCTTTTTATGGAAGAATAGGAGAAGCAGGATAGCCCTGAACAAACTCACAATACATAAAACTAGCGGTGGAATTAGTCTACCAAATTTCCATAAGTACTAGATTGCCTTTCTGGTAAGACAGACTACTTGGTGGATTTGGCCAAAACAGAAGGACAAACCCCTATGGCTATATGTAGAAGAGAATCCCTTAGAGCAACTTTCCTTAATATCAACTCTAATAATGAAAGAAATATTCAAAACACAACACTCCTACTCTATTACCAAAGACACTATTGGGCCCTTCAACCCTGGAAAAATCTTTACTAATAAAATCCAAGGCTCAGAATACATGTCCCTCTGGGGTGAAACAAAAATTAAAATAGGGAGTAGCTCGTGTGGTCATGCTGAAAAGAAAAAGGTATTTTATATATCCAAGACTTGAGTTCTTCTAGAAAGCCAAAAACCTTTGCAAAACTACAACCTAAGTAACTTAGATTTTTACAAATCTTTAAAATTAAAGGTTGCATTAAAGAAAAGCAAGGAAACACACAAATCTGACTTCATCAATATATTATCAAATTACCTTACCACATGCAGTGACCATAGTGTATAGGATCCTAAACTCCAATACCACAAATAAGAAACTTACCTTCAGCAATTCAAAGAGAAAGGCTAGAAACATCCATGTCAAATCCTTCCAAAAGCATTACCAAAAAGTCTCGGAAAACATATGGAATTTTTCTTTTAAAAATAATATGTCCCCTACCCTATCCCAGTGAAAACAATGGACACTCCATAAACAATACCAGACACCTGAGAAACTCTTTAAATCAGGACTCATAGAATACGACCAATGCTGGCTCTGCCACAAAGCTTCTGCCTCCCTCACACACATGGTTTTTGAATGCAAATTGCTTGACAAATTCTCAACAGAAATCACATCAATCCTAAAGTATATATTGCAAACGGATATCTGCCTTAACTACTATGCAGTGACCCTGGGCCCCTGGTCCCTAAAACTTCCTGCAGGGCTAAATTCTAATGCTCCTTGACCTATTGCTAACTATAACGATTACAAATTATCTTTGTGAATTTAAATCGGATCAGAATATTCCACATCATACCTTGTGGGCCTGAACTTACTTTGCAAGAAGAGCCGACAACTCAGTAACCAACAAAAATGTTAACACTCTATCCTCCCACATACTGTGGAATAAACTTGGCTTTATATATTCAAAAGCGAAAACCCCCATGAAGATAAGCAAAGGCTATATGAACACACATATCATGATAACTTAATCTCAGGACTTTGTGCATTAAAATCATTAAATGAAAGGGTTGCACACTGTGGATATGTTATACTTATCGATTCTAAAAGGAGCATTATTTGCTGGACTTGCTTATCCTGAGGCTTACGTGGTGGAAAATATGCCTGTATAATGACAAGATCATTTGCTCCACAGGTTTTATGAGTGGTACTCTGGTTAGAATTTGTTATTAAAACTGTTAGGAAATCTGTAAATTAATAACAAATCCTCCTGGTCCTTAAATCCTATTGTTCCTCTTTATGGATACTAATATTAGGAGTCCACCAGCTTTCCTACCATACTGCCCTTTCACAGCATTAACATTATAGGCAATACCACATCATTTATAGGCAACATAACATCATTTGACTCCCAAGTTTCCTGTAATGTAACAACAGTCATGCCCTTATCTTTCAACTTTTTTGTACAAAAAGCTGCTCCAGAACAACAGCAAATCAGATCATCATTGCCTTTTCCAAGGTGATGGTTTAGGGATCTGATTTTCTGAGTTTATAGCTGTTGCTATCCAATTCCATTTTCAGTAAGGTAATAGCATTGATATTCCTATATATTAATCTTCCATGATCAGTTTTTGTTATAACAATTTGCTTGCCTTCCCCAAAATCATGTCTCTCACTAGTCCAATCTCTGACCAAAGTTTATACATTGCCTTGCTAGCAGATTTGACCTAAATCTTCCTTATATTTCTGGTTTTCTTGCAGTTGAGAAAGAAAATCGATGTTTTCATTACCTTCATAAATGTCATGACCAGAGCGTCTTAAATCTTCCTTATAGCTTATGACCATTTCTGTGACTATTCGTGAATATAAGTATATCAACGCATTTTGGCCTTTATACCTTTGATTAATGTAACTTAGCTTTTAATTCTTTTATTGTTGATCTTATTTAACTTACATGTTTTACCTTTATGTGCTTTTATGACCTGTACAGTCGAATAAAGCTTCTTTGATGATCATTAATGTAACCACAGTCTATCTTTGGATGTTTTTTTGAGAGCTTTGTAAGCAAGCTAAAAATTGACAAAAGAGAACATATCCACCAAGAGCATTATTCTGTCATCTAATTCATACCAATCATGAGTCCTCATTTTTTCTAGGTATCCCAATAGACTGCCATCTTGGAATCTGGATTTCTTTTCTAGGAGCTCATCCTCTGAGATTCTCAGACTTACAGGAATTGGTGGAGACCTATTGACAAACCCATGTCTAGAAGTTTTTTTTAATTGCTTTAGCAGGATCATCCACAGATATATCTTCATGCTTATCTACCTTTGTTGCTACATTTACCCACTTATTTTGGTTTAATTAAAATGGGTTATTTTCTTTGCGGATTTCCATTGGCATAGATTTTTTAATAGCTCCCTCATCAGTGTCAGTGCTTGCTTTCTTACACTTAGGGGCTTATTATGATGTTGTTCGGAGTTACTTCTGACCGACATCATCTCGGACTCGGGACCGACCGACTTTAGCTTGGCGGTTCCGACTGCCTGATTACGATGCGACCGAACACTGTTCGGTCAGATTCCCACTGTTCTTTATGGGAGTTTGTGTTATGGCTGTAAACCGGCCGTAATACAGGCTCCTTTAGAGAAATGGGGGGTGTAAAGCCCTGCACCCTGTGGTGCCTGGCACAAAGGGCAGGGTTTTACAGTGGGGTACCATAGGTACCCCCTCGACCACTGACTGTAGACCACTGAGGCAAAGGGGTCCTGCTTTTCCACCCAAATACGCTTTCCGACAGCCTTTCCATGTCAGAAAGGCAGGCAAGGAAAGGCTGTGAGAAACCGACATCGTAATCCTGACTGCAAAAACGCCATCCATAGGGGATTATGGTGCGGTTCCGATCGACAGGAAGACTCCGAGAGCCGGCCGGAACCGAGTCGGAATGACCGGGCAGTTTACATTCAGACCGACCGACATTGTAATCAGCCCCCTAGCTTTTTCCTGGGGACTTTAATCATCCTTTTCCAACAAGGGGCTGATTACGATGTCAGTCAGAAAGGCTCCGAACAGCATTCAGCTCATCAGAATCCGATTCGGAAGCCTTGTTTCCAACCGACTCTGAAACATTTCCGAACGACCGATTACGATGGTCGGAAACCGTTCGGACTGTCCGACTCAGTTCCGAGTCGCATCTGAATGGCATTCCGACACACTGAGTCGGTCGGAGCTGACTCGTACGTCTCTAAGGGCCGTGTTTCTGACCGAGGGATTACAATATCGGATTCCAACACCCTTTCCTAATCGGTCTTTCCAACACGGATCGCAGCAGGGCCCCCTTCACCCTGAGGCCTATGAATGGGTCCCGTGCGGGTGCCAATGGGACCCCTCTTTGAAACGTTGCACAGTGTGGCAGGCACCATGGGGTGCCCCCCACTGGGTGCAAGGTTTTCCGCACCCACCCCTTTTTTTAGTGGGAGCCTGTGTTGTTGGTCAGAACACAGGCTCCCATTGAAGTCAATGGGAATCTGACCAAACAGTGTTTGGAACCATCGTAATCGGTCGGTCGGACTCCCCCAACTCGAGTCGGTCGGAAACCATTCCGAAACCGATTCGGTCACAATGGTTTCTGACTGACATCTGAATCGGCCCCTAAGAATTATCATAACTTTCTTTGTTGTTCTTTGAGTTTTCCTTTTCCTAGGCTTTTTTGGACAATTCTTTTTTAGATAATTCTTTTGCCCACTATTCTTTTGAAAGATTAAGAAGCATTCTTTTGTCCTGTCCTTCTCTGTCTCTGTCTCTGTCTCAGAGTTTAGGATTCTACAGGCCCTTCAATACCCTTATAGGCAATATCCTTTCTAATTAATTCTACTAGGGGCTCGTGTTTGGATTTAGCTTTATCATCTACTTGGACATGATCTGAAGGGGAGGAATCTATCCAACGCTGCCCCCAACCCACTTGCTGCATCAATTGGTTTATGAGAGTTTAGAGAGAGGGTATGAGCAATCTCTTCTTCTTACAATCCAATGATTTGTACTTCCTTATGAAAATGTAAATAGCCTATACCCTCTTGTTGCTGTTATTTAATTTCAGGCTCATTGTTATTATTTGGCAACTGAGGCAGCGTCCTTAGTTTGTTGTACTGTTAACAGATTTGTGTCTCAATTATAGACAATATCATGAACAAGTCTTGTCAGCAATAGGGCTATGGATTACTATGTATTATTCATTGAGGGCAGCCACTTATTGTTTATTAAAGCTTTGTCCCCTTGCAGGCCTTTTGCATGTGGCAAGGAGATTTCAAAATTTCTCACCTGTCCTATTTCGGTTTCTTACCTAAGATACTTTCTTTTTTGCGTACAGAATAAATCAATCAGAAAGGGAAGAGAAAATCTTCTTTGATTACCTTACCTAACAGTTTTTCTAAACATGAGGTTATCTTCCTAATCTTTCATAGTGCTAGAGGATCTCACCCACTATTCTCTGATAACATATAACACAATGGCATGTCATACTGGTCAATTATTTCCTCATTCTAGTTTATGCCAGTGACCATTGACTTATTACTCACAACATTATATTTATTGAGGATTTCATCAGTATCAGTAATAGTTTCAATTGTAAAGCTTTTTCCAAATTTCTGACACTTCATTTGAGACCCTGCCTCTATGCTCTTAGACAAATGAACAGGCAATGTACTTATATTCAAGTACAAATCACTCTTCCTGGCATGGTGTACTTGTGCCTGCACTTGTACTTTAACCCTAGATGCTTTTGAGTTATTGTGCTATTTCCTGAGACGGATTGCACTATTTAGTCACAATACTCACTCCTACTAAGTCAGATTTTATTTTATGGCTTTACATCTGGCTTAGCGTCTAGTAATCCTGATTGGATTCCAATCTCTTTATTTCCAAAATCTTTACCAGTTATTACCTTTGCAATAACCTCTATAGCTTCCTATAGCAATGTTTCACTTTTCTCTATTTTAATTGGATATTGAAGTACCATCTTGCCTTGATCCCCTTAGGACACCTTTTTACTAACATCATCACCACTTTTCACAATAGTTGTCATGTATCTCTAATTAAGTTCTTCGTCAATCTTGTAGGACCAGGTTTATTTTCCATATCTCTTTTCTTCACTACTCTAGAATGAAGTATTCATTCTGGACTCTGGCATTTTAAGGCTTCCTCTATATTGCCCTTCAATATGCCAGTTTTTCCAGGGACATCCATCTTGATTGTTTATCAATATTAATATCAGTTCAGTTCAGTTCATAAACTTTATTCAGGTAGCTTGATACCCATAAAAGCACAACATCATAACAAAATAAATAACAAATGGAGGGTTGACAGTACATAGTAATAAAACATTTGTGATGATATAGCTATAACATTTAGTAAATTTAGTAACAGATTAAAAAGGAACTCCATTGGTAGTAGATAAATAATTACTATTAATAAAACATTGTATCAGCTAACAATTACACGGAGGTGGTCAATCAAATAGGGACTCAGGGATCAGACATAGTCTTACGTGCTCTGGTGGCAATTCTCAAAAAAGTGCTTATACGAAGAATTAACTCTTCGTCGGCCAGAGAAACTAAGCACGAATAAGCATTATCCAGACTAATAGGTCTTCTCTTTTAAAAAAATGGGTTTAAAAGCCACTTTGTATATTTTATATAATACTTACAAAAGAATAAAAAATGTAAGGTTGATAGGCCGCTCACCCCATCGCAAGGGCATGGTACATGATCAAGGTTAGGATGGTAGCCGAGAGGAAAGCACAGTGCAAATCTGACAGTTCCTGCTCTAAGTCGGAATAATAAGCTCCTTTCCCAATGGCTCATGCGTAGGGTGAAATATATAGGTAAGGGATGGTGATGCTGTTCAATAGACATGTAACTAAGAACAGAGGATTTCTTGGATTCCAGACCAATCCTTTCTGTCTTGTACAAGGAGTAGAGTACTTCTCTAAGCTCCTTCTTTGGCACAGTGTCAGCTACGTTTGGGTTTAAGAAAATACTTTCCTTATTAACACTAAACAGACTTTGGTGTACTCCACTCAACCAAGGAATTTCCATCCCTTTCTCACACATAAGGCAATCATTAATGATCGCTCTGGTAAGGGAGGCAGCCTGGTTCTTCCATACCGATAGCCAGAAAAGGGCGGGGCGAGCACGTATAAAATCCGATATAAAATTAAGATTGAGTTCCCTATGGCAAATATATTGTGAGGTAGAGATTGGGATGCCCAAAAGTTTCCTGCAAAATCTGTTTTCTTCCTGCTGGATACAGGAACAATTTGCGATACCCCAAATCTCGGCCCCATAAGTGGCCACAGGGACACACTGTAATTAAAAAAAAATGTTAATGGCTGGTATAGCGCCAGTGGTCTTTGGGCGGGGAAGGCTAAGGATTGAATTGGTGGCCTTTGAGAACTTGCTCCTGGAGTGAGCAAGATGCTCAGTCCAGGAGCCGTTTGCAGCAAAGACCAACCCAAGATAGGGAAATGTACGGGTACTTGTCTATATAATCTTAGATTAATGTGTGATCAAATATTAAACTCTTCAACCATATCAAGATACACAGGATTGAGACTTAAAGCTGGAGATTCAACTAGTGGTAATTATACTTAAAACAATTTACAAAGCACATCAAAGTTCATCAAGAATCATGGAAATTACAGAGGGTAGGCCTCTCCGTCCTTTCAGCCTTTTACGTCTCCGATCCTTCCTTTGCTCGCCACTCAATTTCTCTTCTTCTCTATTTCTATCTGCTCACTTTACCACCCTCCCAGACTTGCCCGTGTCACTCCTCCGATTCCCCAAAACAGTTTGACCAAGCAGGGCTAAAAAGGCAGGCCATGGGGGATCATCCTTGTACTCCCCGTTGTATTACCCTGCTATGCTGCTTAAACCTTACCCGCATGGTGGGCGTAGCAGTGGGTACTTGGCTCGTCCTCACTGGCCCACTGGCTACACTACCTTCTGCCTTCAGTTTCTGCCTCTCTCCTGTAAGAAGACAACAGGTGAGCAGGAAGATCAGCAGGCGGTAAGTGAGTGGGTAGGCAAACAATAAGTTACAGGCGGTAAATTGGAAGCTGGTGTCTGCAGACTTGTAAGTCTATGAGCTTATGAGCAGATTGAGCAGATTGTCAGTAGCAATCAAAGGTAAGGTAGTTGAAGGTAGGACTAGAAAAATAAGGTATGCTGGTATTGATGGCAACGACTTCTTTATGCTGAGTGGCTGATGCAATAAGCACAACAATCCTCAAATGCTTACCAATGTTGCTCTCCAGTGAGGGAGGAAGCACACAACAGCAGCAGGCTCCAAGCAGGAATAACCAAGAGCAGCTGAGAACAGGCCACAGACAGCAGGGGGCAAATGGGGGAACCAGCAGCAGTACCTAGGAACAGCCAAAAACAACAGATGGTAGCAAGAGCAGGCGGCTATTGGCGGTAAAGGCATAGAAAGTCAAAGCAAGGCAAGTAGACAGCTCCAACGTGGTCACACGCTGCACCTGCCTAATATAGACTTCCTCTGAACACTGTGGGAGCCATCCACCCCTAGTGTGATTGCCAGCCACCTCAATTACCACACATTTGGGTCTTAGACTTCAAACTGCAGGCCCTGATCACCTCCGCTCAAGGGCCTCTCTTCCTGTGCGGATATGCAGCTCCGCAGGCCGCTGGCCGCCTGCTGCAAACCGCTCTCCAGGCGTCTTCCTCCCCTTGCATGGCTTGCAAGGCTTGCCCCTCAGCCTGTTGGATTTACAATTGACAACCAATACATACATTGGCTGCACGCCCTGGATCACTGTTACAGCTCAGTCCTGAGCAATTTAGATCTAAAGAAAGAGATTTTTGTTGGGTAACAGTGCCCAGGCCCGCAATATCACTGTCGACCACCATATTGGAAGTTCCAGCTAATCCATCCATTAAAATGAGGCTTTTAATACTTCAAGCTCAACAAAGATGGCATTTGACTGCTAGGGGCCACATTTGATTTGTTGTTTTCTTCTCATATAAATGTAGGCAATCCATTTATGTACAGCTCACCATTGCCCAAGAATTTCCTTAGGCCATCCAGGAGTAACAAGTGGTTACTGGTGTGAAAAATCAGTAGTCATGTCCACTTGCTAGACACTGAATACATTGCTGGTGTCAGTGTTTACCCTCATTTTGAAATAAAATGTTCAGTGACTCCACTTCCATTTCACTGATATACCAGGAAACCAAGAGGACACTCTTCACAGACCGTGTGTCCGTAAGACTGTCACACAACTGGAACTTCACGAGTTAGCCACACATAAATTTAACTACTCATAGAAAAAAAATTCAGAATTTAGCCCCGACTCTCTCTCAAGAAACTCTAATAATCAGGATGACTTGGGAACTAGAAAGTGCAATTGCATTTGAAGAGGTCCAGGGGGACAACATCTCCAACTACTGGCCCAACACTCACCTACATTTGCAAGATAATTGAAAAAAGAAGTCTATGTGCTACTCAATTCAATTCAATTAAAAAAGCTTTATTTGGTACATTTTGCGTGACCATAAAAGCATACTAATCACAAAAATAAAAAGTATATTATTTACACAATCACTATTACTTTACAAAAGTACAGTCCATATTTAGATAATGATCCAAGGAAACAATTTGATAAAAATTCATAAAAACCTTTTAAATTCATTTATCTTAAAAGAGATCTTCTCAGCATCATGCAAGTATCATGCATTTAAAATAGGGGGCATTATAATTCCATCTTCAGTTTTCATAATTTTCATAAATTAAACCTCCAAATAGGAATAAGTCTTTCTTTTCTTAATAGACATTTGAATAAAATTGCAAGCAGCATTCATAATTTTATCATTCTCTAGGCTACATATAAAGTTAAAAGCTTGTTTATAATGATAACATTTATTTGCTAATAAAAGAGGTTTCAGAGCAAGTTTACGAATGTCCCTATAGAAATCATAAAATAATAAAAAGTGCAGCGTGGTTTGATGAGATTTTCCGTCACATGGACAATTTGGTAAAACATGGTAGCTTCTCCTAATCTTAGGAAATGCAACTAAGTAGTGTGAGGTACCAAGTCTTAGTCTAGTCAAAAGGAACCTGTACTGAACATTTCTTACTATAATAAGATAGGGTTGTATGCCCATAAAAAATGGGCGCTCATAGTAAGAGATGATGCTTTGTTTTGTACTTGATTCACCCTCCCTTACTAGGTCCATTGCAGTGGTAAGCCTTGTTTTCAATTCTTTTTTACTATATTCTTGGATAGACATAGGTTCTTTATGCTCCATAGTTAATTTGCAGATTTTTAATAAAGTTTGTATATATTCGAGCCATGATATTTTACTGCTAATATCTAGCGCCAGGCAGTCAAGTATTATACTCTTAGTGAACCTTGCTTCTTCTCTCGTCCAAATCCCATGCCATAATGTTAGACCAGTTGTTTTTATAAAATCACTAATATAGGGAACTGACAATTCTCTGTAAACTAAACAATTTGATTTAGAACTTGGGACTGCTAGCAAACGTATTAAAAACGTGTTCTCTTGTATTTGGAGGGTTACAGTGTTAGCTCTCCCCCATAATGCTGAACTATAACATGCAGTAGAGATGGCTTTGCTTCTATATAGGGTGAGCATTTCCCTTATGGGTTTATTTCCTATTTTTTCTGAGAATCTAAAAATGCCCTCTATGGTTCGTATAAATTTTAAATTTGATAAGTTAATATGCAAACTCCTTGTACCATTTTCATTAAACAATAGGCCCAAATAAGTAAAACTTGTTACTCTATCAATCGGGGTGCCACCCACATAGTGCTTTTTAATCCTTCTTCTATTTTTGCCACAAGTCATGACAAAAGTTTTGGTTAGGTTCAATTTTAAATCCTTTTCAGTCATAAAATGGGCACATTTTTCTATCAAGCAATGCAGGCCATTTGCCGACCTTGAAATGTGCTACTCCAAAATCAATGCTAACTATCTCCTGCACGACCATCAGCCTGTCTTCAGATCACTGTGCAGCCACTGCCTTACACGTAGACGATGCCACAGATGAAGATGACCTATGCTTCTTGCTCGACCCCATATTCTCCGCAAGCCCCCACGTCTCCTTCAACCACACCACCGAACTCCAATGGACCGACCATTGCTGCATCCACTTCACCTTCAAGAAGCCCACCACGCACCACATCACCCAACAGATGCCCCGCCGCTGCTGGAGCAAAGTCACCGAAGACCAGCTAACCACCTCCCTCGCCCAGAGCCCGCCCGCTGACCCCACCGACCCCGACACCGCCGCCCGCAACCTCAGATAGTGGATCGACGACTGCGCCAACTCCCTCGCCCCGCTCAAGAGACCCTCCAACAGTCACACCAGCAAGAAAGCCAGCTGGTTCACTGAAGAACTCCAGGCCTCCAAGCAAACATGCCGAAAACTGGAGAAGAAATGGCTCCGTGAACAAACACCAGACAGCTACGCAGCCCACAAGAATGCCACCCGCAGACACCATCAGCTCATCAGATCTGCCAAAAGGGACTCCTTCAAAGACCGCCTAGACAACAATGCGCACAACAGCAAAGAGCTCTTCAACATCGTGAAGGAACTCTCCAATCCCAGCTCCAACACCAACGACGTCCCACCTTCACAAGACCTGTGTGACTCACTGGCCACCTTCTTCCACCGCAAGATCACAGACATTCACGACAGCTTCAACACCACGACCGCCCGACAACCACCGAGACCTCAGCCCCCACGACCACCAATCACACCAGCCACCTGCTCGCCTGGACCAACATCACCAACGACGACACCATCATGATCATGAACTCCATCCACTCCGGATCTCCGTCAGACACATGCCCACACCACATCTTCAACAAAGCCAGCACAGTCATCATACCACACCTCCAGAAAGTCATCAACATCTCCTTTGAGACAACAACCTTTCCGGAGAGCTGGAAATACTACGAGATCAACGTCCTACTCAAAAAACCCAAGGCGGACCCCAAGGACCTCAACAACTTCTGGCCCATCTCCCTGCTCCCATTCCCGGCGAAGGTCATCAAGAAGATTGTTAACAAACAACTGACCCGCTACCTCAAGGAGAACAGCATCCTGGACCCTTCCCATTCCGGGTTCCGCAGCAACCACAGCACCGAAACTGCCCTCATCGCCGCCACCGATGACATCAGGGCCCTGCTAGACAATGGAGAAACAGCGGTCCTCATCCTTTTGGACCTGTCAGCCGCCTTCGACACGGTCTGCCACCGTACACTATGAACACTCCTCCATCACGCCGGGATCCATGAGAAGGCCCTGGAATGGACCACCTTCTTCCTCTCCAGCAGAACACAGAGCGTCCGCCTCCCCCCCCTTCCACTCTGAAGCCACCGAGATCATCAGCGGCATACCCCAGGGCTCATCCCTTAGCCCAACGCTGTTCAAAATTTACATGGCACCACTCACCCACGTCGCCCGACTGCACGACCTCAACATCATCTCCTATGCCGACGACACCCAGCTGATCCTCTCCCTTACCAAAGACCCCCACACCGCCAAAACCAACCTCCATGAAGGAATGAAGGCCGTCGCCAAATGGATGAGGAAATGCTGACTGAAGCTGCACTCGGACAAGACGGAGGTCCTCATCCTCGGATCCACCCCCTTGGCCTGGGACGAATCCTGGTGGCTGACCATACTGGGAACAGCCCCAACACCCACCGACCACGCACGCAACCTAGGGATCATCCTCGACTCCACCCTCTCCATGACTAAACAGGTCAACGCCGTCTCTTCCTCATGCTTCAACACCCTCCGCATGCTTCGCAGGATCTACGAATGGATCCCCACCAAAACGAGAAGAACGGTCACCCAGGCCCTCATCAGCAGCAGATTGGACTACGGAAACGCCCTCTATGCAGGAGCCTCAGCCAAACTCCTGAGACGACTGCAACGCATCCAGAACGCCTCTGCACGCCTGATCCTCGACATCCCTCGGCGCAGCCACATCACACCCCACCTGAGAGACCTGCACCGTCTCCCCATCAACAAGAGGATAACCTTCAAGCTCCTCACCCACGCACACAAGGCACTCCACAACACCGGACCAGCATACCTCAACAGACGACTCAGCTTCTACACTCCCACCCGCCAGCTCCGCTCCACCGACCTCTCCCTCGCCATAGTCCCCCGCATCCGAAGAGCGACCTCTGGTGGCAGATCGTTCTCCCACATCGCCGCCAAGACCTGGAACACCCTCCCCACCCACCTACGGCAGACCCAAAGACCTGCTGACCTTCAGAAGACTCCTCAAGACCTGGCTCTTCGAGCTGTAGCAGCATCACCCCCCACCCCAGCACCTTGAGACACTCACTGGTATGTAGTGCGCTTTGCAAATGTTTTGATTGATTGATTGATTGATTGATTAATTGATTGATTGATTGATATTACTGGACCGCTCAGCTGCCTTCGACACCATCAGCCATCCCACTCCCAAATGCCCAATGGAGTCTAGAATCGGATTTATCAAAAATGTCCTACTTTGGTTCTACTTATACCTTTCCAATCGACAACAGTTTGTTCACATGGGCACCTCGAGGTCACCTGTGGATCCCTGAGGGTTCCAGACTGTCTTTTAACATCTTCAACCTTTAAATGGAGCCTCTCTACTCACAGATAACAGCATCACGATTCACCAATATGCCGATGATACACACTCTACTTGAAAGCCTACTGTCTTTCAGACAACCAATTTCTCAAACACTGCTTGCACATCATCCAGATTGGATGTCCAGTGCCTAGCTGAAGCTCAACTCAACCAAGTCAGAAGTCCTGTTATTTGCCAAGAATAACAAACAAATACAGTACAAGCCTGGCTTAATGACCTGAACTTTGATGGCACCGACCCCCAACTTTCACTGAATGCCAAGTCCCCAACCTCATTCTGAAGAAACACATTGCCAAAAAAAGGACCACCTGATACTATCCTTCTCTTCTAAAAACCCCAAACATTTTTTTCCAGAAAGTGACTTCAGACCTGCTGTTCAAGCCCCTCTACTCTTGCACCTCCATGGCCTTCCAGACTCCACAATGGCAAACCTTAGTGTGGTCCTGCATGCAAATGCACGCCCCGTTCAGGACCTGAAGAAATAAGATCACCTCACCTTATTTTGATAGAACTCCATTGTCTCCCCTTGCTGGCCCGCACTATCTTCATAACCAGCTGCATCATTTAAAAACCTATCATGCCCAGAAACCCCCACTTATCTTTCTGACCAGCTCACCATCTCTGATGGATCTCAGCACACTCATAGGCAGGACATTATCAGACTGGAGAATAAGAAGTGTAAAAAAAGAAAAAACAAGATAGTAAGCCTTTTCAATCTATGCATCCAAGATCAGTGCCTATGAGGACCACCCCAATGCGGCTCCAATTGAAGAAAGAGTTGAGAACACCTCTTTAAAGAACACAATGTCACATTGCATTAACCATCCATAACCTGGCTTCCTCGCCTATTACTCGCTGACTTTAGGTTAGCCTTTTACCATGCACCGTGCCTTCTGCATTTTGGCTAGGTTCGCTCTATACAGATGCCACATACTAACATACAGACCTATGCATATACACCAGAGTCATTTATAATGTTCCTTCAGACTCACATATGGAGGGCAAACATTTTAGTCTCACATATTCGTGGATAGTCAGTTTTGTATTTACACACGCACACCACAAACACACAAAATTGCAAGATATGGTGCAGTTTGAAGAGTGGAGTTCTCCCATCATCACCATACCCACCTCCCCTATGGCATTCGTTGGGACCTCTATAATCTGTAGATAAGACCATCCTTGGGAAAATGAGCAGTACAGGGGGGCACCAAAAAATTACTTGGATTCTCTTACTGAGGTACCTCTCCCCTTGCCTGGACACACAGAGAATGAGATGGTATAGTCCTGTGACTGACAGAATTAGTAGAAGGGAAGGTTGATGGTTCTACCCCATAATCCATCTCCATGGAGGACCTAAACTAGGGATTTTACCAATACCCTGCCTTTCCTTGTGTTGTTCCATCATATGATGCTCCTAGCACAATATTCACTTACGCTAAGAAGTCGTGTTCTGCTCCACTGTGTCTCTGGCAGAACAACTTACCATTTGCACCAAATTAATTCCATAGTAAGTCCTACACTGGAGAGCAGGTAAAAGTCAGTGGCCCAAGGCAACCTGTCCGACTCTTACATGTCTACCTGAGACTAAGTTTCAGATAAGCTTCATTGCAACAAGGTCCTGCGTTTAAAGGTGGGTCATCGGCTCATCAGAAGTGAAAAAGAAACGGAACTGATATGAGTTCCATAGTCTGGTTGCTTTCCTGAAGAAGCTCATCTTGTGGTTTCCTTTTTTTCCATTTTAACCCTGGTACAGCTACCTGAGATCTTGATATTGGTAGTTAGCAATGGTGTGGTGGTGGAATTGTCTGCCTTGTAGCACCTGTTGAATGTGTTACCTGTTGAAAGCAGGGGACTTTGGAGCTCTCTTAGTGTTAAGAGTAGTAACTGCACATATCAAATTCAGTTTCTGCACATATTGGAATTTCACACCCCTCTGGTGATAGGGTCTTAGAGCGACCTTGTGTTTCTCCTTCAGAGAAGATTTTGCAAAAGAAAAGCAAGTGTGTTAAAACCATGCAGTAAAATTGGTATTCCCCATTCTGTAGCACACACATATAAAACTGGAGTTAATGCTAAGTAGTATTGCTGTTACCATTTTTAATAAGCACGTTGAGTGTGAAATGTAGGTCAAAACAGGTGTAATGAAATAAGACAGAAAATTGCATTCTGGTTAAACACCATTTATATTCATGTGAGTACAAGAATTTGTGTTTCTAAAAACGTCCATGAAAATAGATGCCCTACATCTCATTGTTAAAGGTAATTGACTATAATTAGACCATTTGCTTGGAAGTATGAACATCATCCTTTCATTTTTTTGGATACGTCTTTAGAGGAGCTATTTTAAGTCTAAAATCAGGTGCAATTACTTGTGCACAATAAACGACCTGCCACATAACAAAAGAAGCTAAAAATCAAAAGGAATAGCAAAGCTTACAGTTTTAGCATGTTGCTGTGTAGTTTTTATATTGATGTAACTTCACCATGTGTCATAAATTCACACTTTGGCGGCCCAACTTTTGTGTTCATCTCTGGGATATGACAAAGCATTCAAGTCCCTTTTGTGCGCTAATTTGCAATTTGCATCCTATTTGTCCTGTATTGAGAATAGTTTGCTGCATTGCATAACATGGGGCCATATGTACAAAAGCATTTCTGTGGCCAAAATGGCCCGCTTTGCAGAAGCGAGCCTTTTTCCAGTGCAAAAAGTATTTTTCATGTGTACAAAATACAAATTGCGATTTTGGGGCCACATGTATGCAACAATTTTGCAATCGTAAACAATGTGAATCGCAAAATGTGGCCGTTGCGAATGCAAAATAGCCTTTCATGATGTATGAAAGGCTTTGTAGTCGTAATTTAAGTTAATTCCTTTCCTTGGGGAGGTGGACTTCAAGGGAGGCACGGGGGTGGTGTGGTTCCTGAGCCGCCTCACATATAGAGTGTTTATTTCTTTAAAGAAGGGGAGAAATATGGGAGGAAATATGGTGAACAGTGAGTACCGGTGAATGCTCTGATCATTGTGCACTCATGTCCTTTGATGCTGGCACTGCCTAGGATTGCATATGTGGGGAGAGTGAATTTGACCGCGTATGCATTGTGATGTGCCCGCCGCATGCGGGGAGCAAGCTGGTCTTATAGTGCATACCTAAACTTTATTTTTCATTTAGGCTGGCTACTTAGAGCAGAATGTATGACTTCCCACTGTTTGGTTTATATGCAGACTGTGATCCTTGCTGATGGTTGCACTTTATTCTACTCCAGTACAGGAAGGAATTCCAGTGGGATCAGGACTACTGATTACTCTTCTTCTACCACTTTGCCTCCACCTTCCCAGAAGACGGCATGCCGTTAGAAGGTGGCTTGCTCCAAGGATTCTTTGGGAAGCTCTATTCAAAAAATTGTTTTGGAGACAATGAATGCTTTGCAGTCTCCATCTTCTTTGGGAATAGAAAATGATGTTCATGACTCAAGATTTTCCAGTTCCGGGGTTGAGGTGGAAAAACTGGAATATATTCCCACTTGCCACAGAGGGAAGTCTATCGACAACGAATTGTTACCTGAAATTCTGGGGAAAATGAGACTGAACGTGGATTGTTGAGGAGTTTCCCTGCACTTCACAAGAACCTATGTCAAGATAATTCCAACAAGTATCTTCTTTGATTCTTCCTATTCATGAATATGTCTCTGATGTGGTTTATAGACAGTGGAAGAATTCCGATAAGTTTTGCTACTTTATAGATGTTATTTGAAGTGATCAAGCTTTTTGGAACCATTGGAGGAGATTCCTTCCGGGAATCAACATTTATGAATATGTCAGAGATGGCCTAGATTGATTAGTTGGATGAAGAAAAAGACACTTCAGAGCTCCATGCAAGAAGTTAAATTCTGACTCTTGGATTTCCCAGGTGCTGAAAGAGGGCTATCCAATGCAATTGTCTGTGATGCCTCCTGAGACTGAAAAATCCCACAATGCTCTGAAAAGACAAGCTTTGATTTCTGCAGTTTACAGTTTACTGATCAAGAAGGCTATCAATCCGCGGCTTAATGGCACACCTACAGAGTTGTTCCCCCAGTCATGTGGCACTTGGCAGGGATGCCCTTATTAAGCTAGTTGTGCTACCATGCTTTTTATATTTTTTCTTAAATATTCCCATCCCCTCACTAATAGTTTTTTCACCACTTTGCACGGTCTCCTTATCCGACTAATATGGGCCAGTTTGCAGTCCTGTGTCTGCTGGGAGGTTCTCACACTTTGGTACGGATGCAGTGGATTCGGAGTACCTGATTTTCAAATTTATTTTTATGTAGCCCAGGCACACTACGCTTACTTTTGGTATCATCCTGATTTCTGTCTATCTTTGCTAAAACCTGAAAGAGACAAATTAGTACATTTGCAGATGTCCACTATATTGCCTCATGGTCTACCCCGCGGTCCCAACGCCATACATACATACCCTTGCCACTACTAGCTGGGCCTGGTTTAAATTACCACCACATTTGAGTGGCGACACTCTCTATTCCCGACATCTCTCATTAAGGACAAAGGGAGATTTACTTATGGACAGCACCCTCAAACCGAGCTCCACGCTGGCTCAGGGAGGGCAATTCACAATCAGGGCTAAATTTATATTTAATCGAATACACAGAGTGCTCCACGATGCATTACCTGCCTACCCAACCGAGCTGACCGACTTCCCTCTGCTCTTGCTAATGATCACTTCTTCCTACAATAGTCACCTGGTCTTCAGATTGTACCACACTTCCTTATAGTTAAGACACGCTGGTGTGCAGAAGACCAGGGCGGCATGGGCACGGGACCTCGGCATCACGATTTCAGATGGCACATGGTATTACTGCTGTACGCAAACCAAACTAATTTTGTGTAATCACCGTCATAAAATATTACATTAGGGATACGCCGCTCCCTCCATCCTTTTTATTGCTAGCCACAAGACAAATTTCACTACACTGGGGATCTCGTGCACGCCCAACACAGGCAGCTTGGCTTAAAGACCTATCATACTGCACACCACTTCTAAAATATATGCTTCATTGCAACCAATTACATCTAGGCCCAAAGATATTTGGCAACCATTGCGTTACTATTTGTTATATATTGTAAGTGGCTCTGATGATGACTTGACAAACTAATGGTACACAAATTGCGAAATGTATCCCTATGTGTTTCAAAGGTTGCTTTTATATCCACTGCTTACTCCTTGTCAAATACGTTTTAATATTGGATTTCATGTTTTTTTTCTCTTGTATGCACTTGAACTACAGTCTATTTTTACTTCCTTTCTTGTCTTAGGGCATCAATATGATGGCGGGCAGACATAGTCTGCCCGCCACCCTAACAGAGCACGGGACCGACCGCCAATGCTGGGGCGGTCCCGCCATACACATTAGGATGCGCCCACCACAATGGGGGGCGCACTCGGGCCTTTTACATTGCGGGTGGATCTGCTGGCTGCAGACCAGCTCGCAATGTAAAAGGACTGTGCACAGCATTGCAATGCACAACAAGGCAGGCACCAGGTAGTGCCTGCCACGTAGTGCATTGCAATGAGGGGGGTAACATAGGTAGCCCCCATGTGCACCCCCCACACCCCCAAAATCGTGGGGGCCTGCAACGGACCCTCAATGTCATAAACCGCATGCCTTTCCATAGCGGCATCGCCGCCATGGAAAGTCAATTCTCCATCTACATCATAATATGGATGGCGGTGTCTTGCAGACACCGCCACCATATTGTGTCCCTTTTCCGCTCAGTCGAGATTTCGACCGGCGGAAAAGCAGCGGACGGTCTTTGCGCCTGCCGTGGTGCTCCTGCCATACTAATATGGCGGGGGAATAACCAGGGACATATGGCGGGCAGATAGCCACCGCCGGGATGGCGGTGGCAATACGCCCTCAATCATAATGGGGCCCTAAGTTCTGATACGGTATTTGCTTTTGGAGAGTCACTGTACCACTCATTTGGCTGCTGAATCCTAATATTTGCTTTGGCTTATGTATGTGATGTTGTTTAAAACTTATAAATAATTTATTTTAAAAAGAAAAGGCAATCAATCCTGTGCCCCAAAGAAAGAGAGGGACAAAGGAATCTACTCAATGATTGTACTTGCCCTCAGACCATCGAGCAATTCAGATTGATCTTGGATCTACAAAACCAAAAACACTTGGATTCTGAAGATCCCTTTTAAAATGGAAACTTCACAAAGAAATTATGAGAAATATCTTAGGTTTTACATTTTGAAGAGACAATTTAAGTTCTAGGTACTAGCCGCAGACTTCAAAGTGCCTCAAGTGTCTTTACAAAGATGATGGCTCCTTTCATGGCAGGGCTACATCTTCAGGATTGGAACATCTTCTCTTACTTAGACAATTCTTGCTCAGATGAGAGAGAGGGCTTTGGACGGTTGGGAGGTAGTGAAGGAACGCATTCAACATTACAGAATTTGGATAAACGTCAGGAAATGCTAGCTGGAGACAAGACAGAACATTGTGTTATTGCCCCTCACACCAGAATAGTTAATGGAGTGGTCTTTCTTACCAGAGAAAATCCTCACTGAGAATCCTCTTTGATCTGCCTCAGGCGAGAGCTCAAAGCCTGTGGTTGATGGAACAGGAGCACATGGTGTCTTCAGTATTACATGTATTGTGGGCCAAACTTCATATAAAACCTCTTCTTGTTTAAATTCTAAAATACTGTACCTGTTTCTTTTGTTTAGGAAAAGGAAATTCCTGTGAAAGGCCAAGTAACAAGTCTATTACAATGGTAGCTGAGTCTGGAATCTTTGAGCAAAGGGTTGCTGCTTCATTTAATTTAGGAGAAGGTTGTGAGACAGATGCCAGTCAAATGGTTGAGGATCAACTCATAAAATGTGAAATTGAGTCATCAAACAAGTTGTTTATGTGCAGGTTTCTCTTCTGTGCCTTTTCATTTCAGAAAATAAGCGAAACAGAATTCACTTTATGGTGCTGTTTACTTGATGAGCTGAAATATATTAATTTGTACTCTGCGAGAAGGAAGGCATCTGCAAAATGTTTCTATATTTGCAACAAATTTAAGTTTCCTTATCTGGTTCTGCTCTAAGAATTGTTCATAAGTTGTAATGTCTATTGGTTTTATTGTTGCACAAATGTCATGGTATTTCCTTCATTTCAAATGCACGCCAAATAATAATTATGCAAGAAAGTAGGTTTCTCTAAATGTTTCACATTTGATGTATCATAATTTCTGGAGAAGCCATTGGTTTATGTGTATGTAACTTTTTTAGTACACCCCTAGTACGTCAGATCTCACCATGTCAAGTGTAGTTTTCATTGTCTGAATCCTATGAAATGTGCCCGTTTTAGGATGCGTTCCAGACTTTTCTTTACGAAATGAGCAGAATCTGTGCTAGTCTGTCTTTTGATTTATACTTAGACTTTTCCTGACTTTGTACTTGGCCTCTTGCTGAACTATACTTTGTTTCTGTCTATTAACTTTGGAGGTGGACTTTATGTTGATCCTCTCACATTTGCAATATTTGATGCATTATTGACGCCGACTTGAATTTGTCTAACTTCTTTTGCCTTCTGTAATCATTCTTAAATGTGAATAAACTTTTCTGGTTTTGACTTACGATTTTTTCTTGTGATGATTTATTTTATTTGCACGAGGACCATTGTCTTACAAGAATCACACAACCCTGCTCCTGCATCTCAGCCCTTTTGATGTATTGATCAAAAGCATAGAAACTTGTCATCATGTACTTTTATTTTATAGACAATATGGTGGTAAAAATCTACATAAACAGACAGGGAGGAATGATATCTACAGATCTCAATCTGGTGACTTGGTGATTTGGACGTGGGCTGAACACCATCTTCTCTCCTTGAAGGCAGTACACAACAAGAGAAAGGGCGAATCGATAGCAGACGGCTCAAGTAGAGCGCCCTTGACATCCTAACATCTGTTTCTCATTCCTCTGGTGTTTTCTGTAATATGCCAAAAGTTGCCGACTCCACATCCTGTGATTCTGGGCAAATCACGTAATCTCCCCGTGCCTACCAAAAGAGAAAAAAAAAAGAATGTGTCCTTGTGTAACGTAACTGGTGCTCATGTAAAGCGCTCCAATACCTTCAGGGCGAGTTCGTGCTATATAAATCTGCAAAAAAACTGGAAGCAGCAGAGTTCAGAGCTATTACTTATTTGTGGCCCAGACGACCCTTGTTCCCACTCCTAAAGTTGATGGCTCTTTCACCCCCTTAGAAAATTCCCTTAACACCTTGTTCTCTTCATACACCTGGAAGCCTTCCTTTGCAGAGATTGGTTCTGTCGGTCTTCAGGTTGCGATAGATGAGCTCCAAAGTGGAGGGATATCACAACATCGATCATAGGTTATTTGGGGCTCCAGACGCACTTCTACTTGGAAATCCTGTGCTAAGCATTGGAAAACAATTGCCCTCATAGGTGTTCTATGAACTGTCTTTCTCCTGTAAAACGTGATCTGTCTTTTATCATTCAAATCTTGCTTTACAGTTTTCAAAGGTAGCTGACTGTCCACCTTAAATGTGATCAATCGATTCTGTTGATAAGTAGTTGTAACAGAAAGACCCCCATCAACAAGGAGTCTCCGATCTTAAACCAAATGGATGACATTTTGGAACAGTACAACAAGCAATGCCGTATGTTAATTGCGATAGACATCAATGTTTCATTTGATCTACTTAGTTTCACATTTTGTGGCAAATTTAAATTCTGCTGGATGGCTTGTTGTTCGGCCAGGGTGAGTGAGTAAATTACTCTGTCGCCCTCCAGATTGATAAATGATCGCCAAGCTGGTGGTCATTTATAAAGCATTGCCAGGAACCGCTGTCACAGTGGTTCCTTTGCATTTCAGTGCTTGGAGCAGGGCTTCGTCAACATGACGGAGGCCTGTACCAAACAAGTTTATATTTTTTATTTTCAAAAAATAAATCCTGAAATAGGATGTTCTTTTTGAAAATAAAAAATAGAATTCTTTCCTCGCTATGGGAGTCCTCTTCACTGGTGATGGAAGCATTTAGCGTTTTTCAATGGCACTTACCGCCAAGGTTTTCCTGGCGGTGACAGGCATTGAAAACTGACCTCTCATTCCTCCCATCTAAATCAGCTGGGCAGAATTACAGGTCTGCCCCTGATGACCTTTACTCCATGGGGCCGTTGGACAGAATTAATCATAGCGGGGATGCAATCGTCTCCTCTGTGAATAAAGATATGATCCACTCGCATCTAAATCGGGCGGGTGGAGCAGTATGATGTAAGCATACTCTGTCGTTGTTGCGATGGAGTATACTTACGGCCAAGATATAATTCGGGCTCATGGTCTCACCAAGCATGAAGATGAGCGCAGGGAATCCCATTTCTGTCTACACTGGTTAAAAAGACTAGTACTACCAACTATGCCATTCAGTGAGCTGCACTCACAATATCCCGTGGTGTTCGACTGTGTGCTGGTCATTCACCTTCTGACATTATCGCTCGGACCACCTTTAGGAGGGGCAACCATAAGAGTAAAATAAAGTGGCATAAAATGTTGGAGATGGTCGTCTGCCCTACACCAGGGAGCAACTGTGATGCTCCCCCTTCCACCTCCGTTATCACAGGTTCTGTCGCAGTGGCTCCACATCGACTGCCATTGCTCCATTCTTCATCGGTATAGCCGTACAAGGGTTGTTTTCCACGTGGTAGACCACTGCCGCTGATGATGTAGTCACTAGTCAGCCCTTACATTTAGGCACCCTGCGGATCAGGATGCTCCATTTGCCTCTATCATGCGTGTTGTACATTTGTCCCGTCTGGCTCGCGAGGCCGGAGGGTCCAGGGGCGTAACACAGGGCCCCGCAGCCCTCAGCATCATGGGGGCCCCTCAGCACTCACAGTTTCAGGGAACACAAAAGCTTGTAAAACCCTGTGCACTTTCCACAGGGCTGAAAGTTTGAAACATTGCAACATTATTACTTTAATGTCTTCCAGTGTGCGCCCTCTCCACAAACAAAACAAATAACACAAGGGGAGGAGGATGGGAAGGGGGAGGAGAATGGGAAGGGCAATGATTAACTAGGGCCCAGATCCCAAGCAGAACTAGAAGTTGAACCGAGGGAAAGAGAAAGGGGGGTCCAGCATAGGCCCCGCCGCCATTATGGTGGTCGGCCGTGCCCCCATATCTTCCCCCTTCCAGTGGCCCCCGCATTGGCTGGGGGCCATGCCCCGGAGGCGATCGGATCGCTTCCGGGACATGGGAGACTCCGCCGCGCCCCGGAAGTGATCGGATCGCTTCCGGGGCGCGGGTAATCCCCTCAGCAAGAACCAGTTTCAGCTGGTGAATTGAGGTAGTATAAAGCCGGGGGGAGCGCGAAGAGCAGTCTCTTTGCTCTCCGCTCCCCTCGGCAGCACACCCGTCGCATGTGCCTCCTCCCTAGGGAGGACCTTTAACCTTTTTCAGGGGAGAGGGTGTGGCTTAATGGCCAGAGCTGCCTGTTTTTGGAACTGAGGAACCAAGGTCTAGCCTGGGCGTCTACTCAACATCCTGTGTTTCTGAGCAAAAATGATTTGATCTCACTTTGCCTGGAAGAAAGGGGGTCTCTGGTTGGCGGGGTGGGTACCACTGTCCAAGTAGGGACCCTTGCTCCTAGTCAGGGAAAGGGGGATGCACTGTTAAGATAACCCCTGCTCAGCCTCTAGGTAGCTTGGCCTGAGCAGTCTAGTCTATCAGAGACAAGGGGTAGAGTATTTGTATCAACACTCACAGTAACACAGGAAAAATGCCACAGATTTACTCCACACTGTTTTTTAGAAAGTACGGTAATTTTCTAGATTGTATGAAGGATTTCGAGCTGCTGATAAGTGTAGCTTTTCAATTAAAGGAAAGCCCGATGTTACTAATTCCAATGTGTAACAGAGCTGCAACTGGTGGGGTAAGGGAAACGTCCAGTCTTATAAGCACTTGCCTACACCTCCTTTCTACATGAGGGAGCTGTCTTTTGAATACATTTATCGCACCTACGCATCAGCAGGCATCACATAGTGGAAGTAAGGTTTTTCACCTGGTGCCACAAGTGTTTTTCTCTAGGGTCCATCGTTCCTCATGTTATTGAACTGGCGGTATGCTGAGTGCCCCCCCTCCACCCACCCCTTGACATACGAATTACGTTTGCGCAGCGTGTACAGCAAAGAGTGCCATAAGTGTTGTAAATGGTAGAGTGGGGCAGGGTGTTTTAGGGGACTATAGTGTCCTGGGTTTGAACTCATGGCCACAGTTTCAGATCACTGTGAGCTCATCCAGCTTTGTCTCGTCCAGAGATAGATAAAATGAGTACCATTGGGTTAAGTAGCAATCAATAATTATGATAGACGATAATTTTATATGGTTGATCAAGGGCGGCAACAACGACTAGATCTCACGCCACCTGCTGCGGGAAGCCCACATTCAGCCAGCGATCACACTTCCTACCTCTGAGAAATTCTCTGGTCTGGGCCTTAGCTGTATTCCGTGGGATTACAAACACAGTGATAGGATTAGATCCATCACTTTATCATGTTACTGTTACGCTTCAGAGAGAATGCCTTTTGCCGCAATTATTGATTTTAGGTTTCCCTGAGGGTTTTAATTATTTAGGAGCATTATGCGCAGATTCTGTCATTCCATGAGCTGTAGTCTTACAAAACTTTAAATGAGCACGTCCTTTCAGACAACTGGTGCTATGCTAAGCACTCTCAGCCGACAGTCATATTTTATTGCACTTGGGGCTATGCCAGGCCTCACGGAAAAGTCTAAACCTGTTAGGTCACGAGGAGGGTGCAGTAATATACGCCGTTGGTTAACATGGTACCGGTGCACCCAAGTGCTCTACCTGTAGCTATGCATACGACTAGGTTATGGTGTTATACAATAGCTCTGCGCCCAGGTGCCAGCACACTGGTTCATGGGACAGTGGTGTGGTGGCACTCGCTACCGGTCCGCCCTATATACCAGAGCAAGCCTTAGAGGCTTATTGTTTGTCACGCGGTATCTCTGCACTCGGTTTTCTGCGACGCAATGCACCTACCGGTCATGGCCTGTGCATGTGTGTGCATTTATGGTGCATGGGGGGCATATGATATCTTGCATTTCGTTTTGTGTCACACATACTATCACGCTGTATTTTTTACCCAAAGACAAAAACATTAATCATCTGTTTTTGATTCTCATTTATGTATGGCTGGATCCACGAATGTTTCATGGGAGGCGCTCCACATCACGTGGTCTGCAAGATGGGGGCGGGCATGGGGAACGGTGGGTCCAGGACGGCAATGGTAAGCAGCAGAGTCAAGGCTTTTTGGGCGATCAAAGGACAAGCTCAAGAGTTCCCTCGGCCTGTCACGCAGGTAGAAACAGCGACACCTCACCAGGAAGAAGACACAACCGCGACGACAGTCAATTATCTGGACGCCAAGTTGGAGCGTCACGCATGTATCTGCGGCCATTCGTATGTCTGCTGTCTAACTTTTATTGCAGGAAATGGGGGCAGCGCTATCATGCTACATCTTGGTGGTAACAACTTGGGGCGCCTACATAGGAGGAGCCTGGGCGAGACAGTGCTGTTAAAGTCAGCATGGCTGGCCAGGCGCTGCCCAGGTGTGGTTATTGTGCAGTTGCACATGCTGCCAATGGGTGGCAGGGAGGGAGATCAGTGAGGGCTCGCAGGCACTCGGTTCAGAGGATCAATAGTACAATAGGCAGGCTGTGTAGGACTCCCCAGACTAAGAGTTATTGCTCATGGGTGCATAAAAAGGGGATGTCTGCTACTTGCGGGACGGGGTTCACCTCATTAGGTGGGGGAACGAGATATTCCTGGGCGACATTTAAAGCTTGTCTGGACCAATTTTCAATGGTGAGTGTGACCTTGGGTTTTTGGGGGAGGCCTGATAGTTGGTCAACTATGCAGGCCTGTGCGGTAAGGTTATCTGTTGGACAGACTAAATTGACTAATCTTTTGGGGCGCCTTATTAAATGGGGCGCCCAGAGGGGAGGGACATGTGGCTCTCACCTGACTCCAGGGGCAGTTACAACCGGTTGGTTGCAACGGTGCGGGGACAAACGGGGGTTACGCTTTCCATTGGCTGGTTGGCCACCCCGCACGCGGGCGTAAGTAAGCTGCGCTGTCTGCATGGCCCCTTTATGGAGAAAGTCTTGAACGCATGGGGGTTGCCTGGAAGGAACTACTTCCGGGTCAGCTGGGCCCCCTGCGCATGCGCACCCTGGTTGGGGGGCGGGGGACAAATATGGAGTGAACTACTTCCGGGTCAGCTGGGCTCCCTGCGCATGCGCACTCTGGTTAGGGTGCGCGGGACAATTTGGATTAAAGGGGGAGGGGCCAGCGTGTTGACCTTGCCGTAGGCCCAAAACTAATACGCAGAAATGTCAGCAATATGTTTAGACTAGGATAGGAACACTATGTATTAGAACTTGGTTAAGGCTAGGAATGAATCAAATGTACCGAATCCTGTCTTATCATTTCATTTCTCCGTAATTTTATATTTGTGTGCAAATTTGTTTGTTTGTTAATAAATACGATCGGGGGTCAACGACCCTCTATTCCAAACAAAATTGATTGTATTGGTGTCTGTCACAATAGAAGGGAGGAGGGGGCTGTAGGCCGTACCGGACCATAGAGAAAGGCGGGGCCAGCATAGGCCCCGCCGCCATTATGGTGGTCGGCCGTGCCCCCATATCTTTCCCCTTCCAGTGGCCCCCGCATTGGCTGGGGGCCGTGCCCCGGAGACGATCGGATCGCTTCCGGGACATGGGAGACTCCGCCGCGCCCCGGAAGTGATCGGATCGCTTCCGGGGCGCGGGTGATCCCCTCAGCAAGAACCAGTTTCAGCTGGTGAATTGAGGTAGCATAAAGCCGGGGGGAGCGCGAAGAGCAGTCTCTTTGCTCTCCGCTTCCCTCGGCAGCACACCCGTCGCGTGTGCCTCCTCCCTAGGGAGGACCTTTAACCTTTTTTCCCCACCCACCATCCCTGAAGATAGATGTTTGTTGAAGTGAAACATGTTAGTGTCTTTTTTCCACAGGCTGTCAATTACGAAGACAATTTGTATGTAAATGCCTTTTTGTCGTGTTTTAGGCAGTATTTCTGGTCAGGCGGTAAGGTCATCTGTTGGACAGACTAAATTGACTAATCTTTTGGGGCGCCTTATTAAATGGGGCGCCCAGAGGGGAGGGACATGTGGCTCTCACCTGACTCCAGGGGCAGTTACAACCGGTTGGTTGCAACGGTGCGGGGACAAACGGGGGTTACGCTTTCCATTGGCTGGTTGACCACCCCGCACGTGGGCGTAAGTAAGCTGCACTGTCTGCATGGCCCCTTTATGGAGAAAGTCTTGAACGCATGGGGGTTGCCTGGAAGGAACTACTTCCGGGTCAGCTGGGCCCCCTGCGCATGCGCACCCTGGTTGGGGGGCGCGGGACAAATATGGAGAGAACTACTTCCGGGTCAGCTGGGCTCCCTGCGCATGCGCACTCTGGTTAGGGTGCGCGGGACAATTTGGATTAAAGGGGGAGGGGCCAGCGTGTTGACCTTGCCGTAGGCCCAAAACTAATACGCAGAAATGTCAGCAATATGTTTAGACTACGATAGGAACACTATGTATTTGATCTTGGTTAAGGCTAGGAATGAATCAAATGTACCGAATCCTGTCTTATCATTTCATTTCTCCGTAATTTTATATTTGTGTGCAAATATGTTTGTTTGTTAATAAATACGATCGGGGGTCAACGACCCCCTATTCCAAACAAAATTGATTGTATTGGTGTCTGTCACAATAGAAGGGAGGAGGGGGCTGTAGGCCGTACCGGACCATAGAGAAAGGCGGGGCCAGCATAGGCCCCGCCGCCATTATGGTGGTCGGCCGTGCCCCCATATCTTTCCCCTTCCAGTGGCCCCCGCATTGGCTGGGGGCCGTGCCCCGGAGGCGATCGGATCGCTTCCGGGACATGGGAGACTCCGCCGCGCCCCGGAAGTGATCGGATCGCTTCCGGGGCGCAGGTGATCCCCTCAGCAAGAACCAGTTTCAGCTGGTGAATTGAGGTAGTATAAAGCCGGGGGGAGTGCGAAGAGCAGTCTCTTTGCTCTCCGCTCCCCTCGGCAGCACACCCGTCGCGTGTGCCTCCTCCCTAGGGAGGACCTTTAACCTTTTTTCCCCACCCACCATCCCTGAAGATAGATGTTTGTTGAAGTGAAATATGTTAGTGTCTTTTTTCCACAGGCTGTCAATTACGAAGACAATTTGTATGTAAATGCCTTTTTGTCGTGTTTTAGGCGGTATTTCTGGTCAGGCGGTAAGGTCATCTGTTGGACAGACTAAATTGACTAATCTTTTGGGGCGCCTTATTAAATGGGGCGCCCAGAGGGGAGGGACATGTGGCTCTCACCTGACTCCAGGGGCAGTTACAACCGGTTGGTTGCAACGGTGCGGGGACAAACGGGGGTTACGCTTTCCATTGGCTGGTTGGCCATCCCGCACGCGGGCGTAAGTAAGCTGCGCTGTCTGCATGGCCCCTTTATGGAGAAAGTCTTGAACGCATGGGGGTTGCCTGGAAGGAACCACTTCCGGGTCAGCTGGGCCCCCTGCGCATGCGCACCCTGGTTGGGGGGCGCGGGACAAATATGGAGAGAACTACTTCCGGGTCAGCTGGGCTCCCTGCGCATGCGCACTCTGGTTAGGTTGCGCGGGACAATTTGGATTAAAGGGGGAGGGGCCAGCGTGTTGACCTTGCCGTAGGCCCAAATCTAATACGCAGAAATGTCAGCAATATGTTTAGACTTGGATAGGAACACTATGTATTAGAACTTGGTTAAGGCTAGGAATGAATCAAATGTACCGAATCCTGTCTTATCATTTCATTTCTGCGTAATTTTATATTTGTGTGCAAATATGTTTGTTTGTTAATAAATACGATCGGGGTTCAACGACCCCCTATTCCAAACAAAATTGATTGTATTGGTGTCTGTCACAATAGAAGGGAGGAGGGGGGCTGTAGGCCGTACCGGACCATAGTGGCAGGACTGGATGGCGTCACTTCACCAGTTCTGCCCTTCAGGCTGCTGATAGCCACCATGCGCTTATCCACCCAGGACGCGGATGCCAGCCCATGGCCTTGGACAAATCAACGGCATCAAACTGGCAGCTCGAAGGAGTACTGCAGCTGCGTTCAAAGAGGTGAATTTAATATTTATTTCACACAGCTACCTTAGTAAGTGCTGGCTGACTCAGTGGTAATGCCTGCACGACGCACACTCACTCCCGAAACTGCATCTGCACAGAAAGAATGGAAGACTCAGAGAGGTGGGTGCCTTACAGAGAGAACTGGGGGTGGCTAAAGAATATAGATGCTGGGAGGATCAATCAATCAATCAGGATTGATAAAGAGCTGCAAATCACCCATGAGGGTCTCAAGGCGCAGGAAGTTGCTAGCTATTGTGGAGAGAAAGTAGTGAAAAACAAGGGAAAAGCAGGAGAAAGCACTCAGAAAAACGGGGAGGAAGCAGAGTAGTGCAGCAGCAAGGGACAGCTGTGCCTGGGGCCTTGATAAGAGACCATGACTGGTGGAAACAGAGGAGAAAGAAAGACTAACAGGGACAGGAGGACGGAGAATGAGGGCGAATCCCTGAAGGAAGATGAAAGAAACAAGGAGAGGAAAGAGAGATTAGGACCTAAACAGTGCAGAGAGAGGATCCAGACAAGGGGGAGGGAAGAGCCTGACTCAAGTATCTAAGCTAAGCAGCGAGGGAGCTTTTCAAGCGTCAGATACTTTGATTGACAGACTGAAAGCATTTTCATTTCTGACAGACTTGACTGTGGTGACCTGGTGTAGGCCAGGCGTGTATGGGTTCGCTGGACGCAACACAGAGAAGGTAGGCCATTTACTGGGTAACCGGAAAGACCCCGAGCGGTCTTCCCTGCCTTTATTTATACCCTCGAGGCGAGCCCGCCTCGAGGGGTGGGGGATGCATGTTGTAGTGTATACATTGTAGTGTAGAGGCCGAGTGGCTCTCTACATTGACGTTGCTGTTCTTGGCAACTTCCTTTTCTAGCTGTAAATGGACTAATCACCGGGCATGCAGACCTTAATGAGGTTAATGCACCTGCTGTTGAGATCTACGCGCATCAAGCACATCTCTCGGTATGATGCGCGTCACATAGCTCAGCTGACACACTTGCAACTGACAAGTGTGAGCAATCAGCTGTTCCCCTTTCAAAGAGTACGAATAGCTTCCACAGATACTATGCAGAGCACTGCGGCAACACAGCAGCAACATTTGAATTATTTCCAGTGGGTTGTTATGTCGTCATTATGGAGGAAGGGGTGTGACGTTGCTGCCAGGGCGACTGACTCTGGAATCTGGGGATCACGGTTCTATCCCCGGCCCCGGTGGCAGATTAGCCCAGCACCATGTGACTCTGGGCAATAGCTTGCTTAATCTTTCTGACAGCCCCCAGCGCCTAGAGACCCTTACGGATGATTGTTCGCGCTTCACAAATGTGGATTATTTATTATTATAAATTGTTTTAAAATCCCAGTGTTCCATAGTTTCCTTATTATGGTCCGGAATGTATTAAAGAAATAAATCCTCCAGAAGGACTGCAGTTGCAAGAAGCTGTACTGCGTTCATTTTTGGTGCACAAATGCAATGTTATTGCTCTGTAAAAGCACTGCTATGTAAATAAATACACACGGTGACTTTTATGGGGAACTCCTGCTCCACAGCTGTTCTTTGCGTTAATGCAAAACGGATGCACACTGCAGCCTAGGACTCTGTGCTTTCTTCAGAAGCCCTCTTTGATGGTTACTGGATGGGACCTGGGAGAGAGAACTCCAACCATCAGGGAAGAATCCTCTTTTACTCCAGTTTAATTGTTCAGATTGTTTTTTCACTATTGTATTTTTACAAATAATGCGCATGTAAGTTTTTTTTTCTTATTGACCCAGCGGAACTAAGGGCATGGCACATTTTCACCTTGCCCCTCTCCAAAGCAGACACGAAAGTACCACAATACTTCGTGAATACCCTTTCAGAGTGCCCTCTCAAATCAAATGTAAGTGTATTTTAGGCTGCAAAATGCACTATATTACCTCAATCTTTACAAACTTTGTTGGTGGACCAAACCTGCTGAATCCACCTTTCAGAAAGACGGGTTCACTCCCTTTGATTGCTTGTTACTCTTCACTATGAGCATCGCACACTGAGGCTGTGGCGACACCCTGGGCAAAGGTGGGCAAAAGTAGTGGGTAAAATAGGCAGAACCAATAGAAAAAGTGGGGCGTGGCTTCCTAAAAAAAACTTTGGGCACCTACACTTAGGGGCATATTCACAAGAAACTATCGCTGAGCCAATGGCACTTTCTCGCAGCCAAAGTTGCAATAAATCTATCGCCCCATTCACAAACTGGTGTTAACAGACCACAGCACCAGTTTACCCGCGATAGCAGCCGCAAAAAACATCGGCACAGTGGCCCACCACAACTATCGCTAATGAGATACAGAGTGAGCGTTCCCGTGCCAAAAGCCGCGACAACATCACACCTCAACATTCTCAACGACCAGACAGAACTGCGATAAAAACACAAAACAGGCGATAAGGCGCGTTAGCACCATGAAATCTACACCTGCTCTGACCTGGTGTTAAGTCGGACGGCAGCCTGCACAACAAAAGGGATACCAGCCCGCAGCCACATCGGAAGGGCAACATATACCATGGAGCCACACATCATGCGGCCTGGACACCCAAGAGGGCCACAACACCCACCCACACCACCCCAGGACCACAACCCACACCCCTGGAACCCCCCCCCGACTACCACAGAGGCAGCGCAGACAAAGACAGCAGACCCCCAGGAAACGCACCAGCCTCACAGACCCAACATCTGATAAGGTCACTGTCCACTACAGGCTGAAAGGGACAACCATCCTACGCATCCTGACCATCATCACCTAACAGACCTACGGCACCAACATAGCGGACAACCAACATCCCACCCCACACCAAGCTGCTGGATTGGCTGCACCTGTTAGCCCCTGGCACCCCCCAAACAACACCCACCAGAGTCGGAGGAGTCTCACAGCCATGCACATCCAAGTCCCCGACACCTGCCCTGGACATCATCATCACCATGGTACCCCAGTCCCCATACGTCCAACAAAATGTGCAGGATGCGCTGGAGCCCAAGCAAGGACCATACGCCATAGCAGGATGCACACACGTGTTGGGGGCAATCCACAGCACACATATCATACATGTGCCCCCTGCCGACACAGCACACAATCACCGCAACAGGAAGCACACGTCTCACATCAATGTGCTGGCAACATCAGAACACTGTGGAACTTCCAACAATGTCACCTCCAAAAACACAGACAGTGTGCATGATTTCTTCACCCTCCGACAGTTCATCATCAACCAGCCTACCCAGGATGGCAACAATGGAAATGCACAGCCTAATGGCCAGTTTCAAATGGACACCCTACTCACCTCAACTCCACAACCATGCAACTCACAACTCTGGCAATGCACACGTCTGAATGTGGGGAGAGGTGGCAACCAGGCATGTGTGAAGGATGCAGGAGAACCATGATTGGAAAAGTACACAATGCCAAGAGTGGCGGAGATGTGCTGGACAGACCGCAGTATGCAGAACACACCCATATCCATGGCGACACACACCTCTGGTGTATGGAGTCTAGTGGACAGTGGACGCAACTATTTCACTCCAGCCAGTGGGGGACCTTGCGGAAATGGTGCCTGTTAAGCCCCCCCCAAGCATGAACGGAGTGGGATGGCCGGCCGTATGCCACACCAGCATAGTGGTGTGAATAAAAAGCACGTAGCCCGGGCGTGGTCCTCTTCCGGAAAGCACAACGTCTCTGCCAGGGCGGCGCCTCTCATCTCGCCACGAGGCCGAGGTCGTCCTCATGAGCGGAGTTGCCTGCGATGCTGTGCGCCTGCCGGACCTCGGCACGATGTACCACGAACCCGTCAGGCCCTCCCCTGCGCAACCAGGCTACACTGATCACCTGCCGACACCGGCGTGTGTCAAGGAGGGCCCACCACGTGCCGGCGCAAGCTCGAAGCCCGAGGGCCGCGACCTTGGCAGCCTCCACAGTCCATCAAGGCCTCCACTACACAGGCCCGCTTTAGTCCTTTCTCGTTGACGTACTCTACTGCCACCTACGGACTACTCTTCAGCCCAGTTGGTCACATGTGCGAAAATGTGTCCAAATTCATGAATGGCAGTGACCCCAATTCCGTACCAGTGGCCACAGCACCAGACTCACCCCGATCAGTGAGGCATAGTTCCATATGGGCTATTTGCGACACGTGGTGCCACTAACCCTGTTCAACGCCAGCCTGCAACATGTGGTGCCACTAACTCTGTTCAATGCCAGCCTGTGACACGTGGATGAGGGACCAGGACTGCCCTATGGACCAGTAGGTCCCACATCCAGCATCTTGGTGTAAATCACGAATGGCAGAGTCCACACCAGTGGTCGCACGGAGAGGAGTAAGAGGAAGATGCGGCTCAGTCCGGACGAAAGCCCGGTCACATTCACGGAGGTGAGCGAACACGTGGTGCCACTGAACCTGAACTACGCAGGCCGGTGGGGCCAGCCAACCAATGCCGGCAACACTCGGTGAATGGCCCGTGCTGACCGCTGCCTCCGGCCTACACTGCGGTCCAGTAGGTCACACATTTGGAACTGTGTCTTGATTACACCATGGCAGTGAATGCCATTTAAGACAAGTCACTAAACTCTCTTCGATGTGGTGCCAACAAGTCTGTTCATAGCATTACAACCACACGTGTCTGTGGGCAAACGCGGACAACTGCCCTCGGCCTACGCTGCGCATGAGTAGGTCACAAAATTGGAACTGGACATTGATTATTCAAAGGCAGAATACATGTCATCGCACGCAAAAGGATGACGTGTTGCAGTCCGGAGAGAATAGGTGATCGAACACTACCGCCCTGGGTTCACTAACTCTGTGCATCGCGAGCCAACAACATGTGGCTGTGGGCCCCTGCTGAGCCATGGCTCTGGACTGCACTACAGACAAGTAGGTCACACATGTGGAACTGAGACATGATTTATTTATGGCACATTATATTCCATTGTACACGCATCATCGGAGACTGCATCCCCTTTCAGGACTGATGCCACTGACTATGTGCCCCATGATCCATGTACACTCCCTGTTTGAACTTTGGTGGCGTGTGAGACTATGGCCTAGGTGTTGTCATCATCATCATGTAGCCGATACTGATTTGCTGTCAAGTAGGTGTCCGTAGCATTCATCTCCTACATGTTGCCTGTGTCTGCTTGGTTCTGCGCTCTGCATCAGGCCCTGGAAGAACACCTACCACTGTCCCCGGAAAACACTCCACGTCATTCACCTTGGAAATCGACGAGGTCCCGTTCAGCTCATGTGTCCCCATCACACTGCACAGTAAGTCACCGTCCCGTGGTGGTGTACCTGTGCTGGCCGCACTGACCGCCACTAACTCTTTGCACCACAACTCATGGACCTGTTCTGATTGAGTACTGTGCTGTGGACAGTCCACGCAACAATGTTGCCTCATGCAGTGGGGAAGACATGGGACTATGATGAGGAAGATGTGTCAAGTGTGCGGACAGGAGAGGGCACAGACAATGGGAAGGCAGAAATGAAGACTGGAGGTGGAAGTCAAGCTACACACCCTGATCTATTACTGGGAATTGCACTGTGGACTGCAAACCCAACTGTCACCTCAGGCAGTGTAGGAGACCTGGGACGTTAATGAGGAAGTTGATGCAGGTGTAACACAACACCAAGAGAAGGCACTAGAATGGATCATCTCCTTCCTCGCCGGAAGGACTCAGAGAGTCCGCCTCCCCCCCTTCAGATCAGAAGCCACTGAAGTCATCTGCGGCGTTCCTCAAGGCTCCTCGCTCAGCCCCACCCTCTTCAATGTCTACATGAGCCCCCTTGCGGCCATCGCACGCCAACACAACCTCAACATCATCTCTTACGCCGACGACACCCAGCTGATCCTCTCCCTCACCAACGGCCCGCCACCGCCAGAGCCAGCCTACACGAGGGGATGAAAGACGTAGCCGAGTGGATGAAGAACAGCCGCCTGAAACTGAACTCAGACAAGACGGAAGTCCTCATCCTGGGATCTTCGCCCTCCGTTTGGGACGACTCCTGGTGGCCCCCCGCCCTTGGCAGCGCACCCAAACCAACAGACCACGCACGCAACCTGGGCTTCATCCTGGACTCCTCCCTCTCCATGACCAGACAAGTCAACGCCGTCTCCTCGTCATGCTTCAACATCCTGCGCATGCTACGTAAGATCTTCTGGTGGATCCCCACCGAGACCAAGAAGACGGTCACCCAGGCCCTCGTCACCAGCCAACTGGACTACGGCAACTCCCTCTACGCCGGAACCACTGCCAGACTCCAGAAGAGACTCCAGCGAATCCAGAACGCCTCAGCAAGACTCATCCTGGACATCTGTAATGGTTGGACTATCTCACGCGCTGGTGGCCTCTTTCGCGACCAGCGCGTGATACAGGTTCTGCCATGGGATTAGCTGTGTTATTATTAGAATGTTATTGGAGCTCTAGTGTGGAGCACCGCTGAGGCAGGGTTCGGGGAAAGGCAGTTAATGCTCCGGATGGCTGTATGGCTGGACGCTCCGAGTAACGGGTGGATGGATGATTAATAAAAGATTCCTACATCTACCGACAACGTCTACCGGTGTGAATTTGATCCTGTTTCATCTGGCGACGACTGGGGAATCATCCACCCGTATGCCCATGCTCACACCTCGCAACAACTTCATGGACCGCGAAAAAGCAGAGATTCGATCTAATTGAAGTTTACCTGCAAGTAGGTCCTTTCCTTCAAGGTACGTGTGCCAGTGTGCCTGTTAGTCATCGGAGCTTCCGGAGTCGCCTGTGGTAACCGGCGCATATTTTACAGTTGCCTGCGGTAATCTTTCATCGGAGCCAAAGCGCGTCACTGCGAACGTCATCACGTTACTGTACGCGACGCCATCTTGGATTGGGCTCGCGTACAAGTAACGAAATTGACTATACAGCACGTGAGCCTCACTTTGGATCTAACTCCGTATATGTGACAATGATGCTCGTCAATTCACCGCACATGTGCAAACCACATTAATCGACGACACGCACGTCTTGGTCAATTTCATACGCGTGTTGTCAGCTATTGGGCACGACGATACGCACGTCATCTTGATTTATTCATGTGAAATGCCATCTGTTTTTTTTGCGAGTAGCAGGTCATTTGATCTAGTTTAGATGGATTAACAAACAGAAACATACTGCACAAGGTTACTGTTGCAAGTGAATACATTCACGATATATTTATTTTTAAGTGACATTAAAGCGCGTCCAGACACAGTTTCAGCAACGCGCACGCTTTTGATCACCTGCCAATATTGAGTCATCGCATTTGCATATGTAAGCAAGATTTTTTTTTTTACAGGGATTACAGTTAGCAATTTTCAATTAATTAGCTATGGCCTCCAATATTAACCCCATCACTCAGCCTCCTCCCTTCCTGAGCAAACCAGGCAGCCCACCTATCATCTGGAACAAATGGTTCAGACTGTTCGAGAACCATTTAGTAGCAATAGACGCTGTAGGGTATTCAGCAGCCCGCAAATTCGCTCTGTTATTTGGTTGTCTGGGACAAGCTGCACAGAGAATTTTCGACAGTGTGGTTCCAATTCCTCCTCCAGCGTCTCAGTCTGGTGACAGCCAATGGAATGTGTACATGGAAGCCGTTGCTCGTCTGAAAAAGCAATTTTCAGATGAACCTAACATCATGCTGGAGCGCTCCAACTTCTACAAAAGAAAGCAAAAAGAAGAGGAGAAAGTGGAAGAATATATTTCGGCTCTTAGAGTACTGGCGACTACGTGCGGATTCGGTCCACTTACGGATAATTATATTAGAGACCGGTTTGTATTTAACTTTGCATCCAAGAAAATCAGACAGAGGATTCTAAGCTGCAAAAACCCGCCTTTGTCTGAGGTGATTGACTTAGCGTTGAGTATCGAACGCTCTACAATTTCAAGTAAAGTCATGCAAGAGGATAAATCCACAGTCAATTCTGTGACTCCAATCGATAACGATCACGAGATCTCCCTGGCAGCGGTAAATGTTAAGAGTAGACCATCCAGGTTTCCTCAAAAGAAACAACCTCTGTTCTGCTACAGATGTGGCTCAAAGAATCATATTGGGAATCACCCTGGTTGCCCAGCCTTAAACAAACGCTGTGTTATTTTTAAGAAAATCGGTCATTTCCAGGGGGTATGCAGAAATGCTAGGAAGCCAGTCAACGTCCGATACATCGAGACGGAGGTGGAATCTTGCTCTGACTCCTTAAATAATATCATTGTCACTTTAGACTGTAAAGGGGACACTATACCTATAAAAGGCCCTCTGTGTCAAGCAATCGTTGACATCAGTCTACAAGTCATGGCAGATTCCGGCTCGCCGATTACTATTCTCCGGGATTCCACACATTTTACGATTTGTGGAAGGATAAACAATTACTGCATTCAGATGTATACCCAAAAGCCTTTGGCGAGAAAGACATTAATATGATTGGATATTTTCTTGGGGTTGTACAATGTCTTGGTAGAGAGACTTCAACAAAAATTTACGTTGCTGAAAAAGGGAAAAACATTATTGGTTGGAAGGACTTAGCACGTATGGGTCTATATTTAGTCCCAGGGGATGAGAATCCGATAAAAGTGGGGGATCTACATGTTTGCAATGTTGATTATGCGGATTCTGTTACCAATGTGAAGATCGTTGATGAAATAATTGCTGAATTTAAATCTGTGTTTAGTGACAAAGTAGGTAAAGTTAAAGGTGTGGAACACCGTATTAAATTAGTTCCGTACGCACAGCCTGTTTCGCATAAGGTACGCTCGATCCCTATGAGTGTAAGGGAAGAGCTCAAGCTTACTTTAAAAAATTTAAGCGAGCAAGGCATAATCGAAACCACAGATTCGTCACAGTGGGTGGCTCCCATCGTAGTCACACGGAAAAAGTCTGGCGAGGTCAGACTTTGCGCGGACTTGAGGTCCATGAATAAAAATATTTTGGTGGATTGCCACCCACTGCCAAGAATCCATGAACTCCTAGCAAATATAGGGGGGGATAAGTGGTTCTCCTTAATTGATCTGCGATCAGCATACCACCAAGTGTCCCTTTCCAAAGAGTCTCAGGAGTTGACCACATTTGTCACCCCTTTTGGAGCGTATAAGTTCCTCCGGCTTCCGTTTGGGTTGGCGTCAGCTGGTAGTGTGTTCCAAAAATTGATGGATACGCTGTTTCATGATGTTAAGGGGGTCCAAGCGTATTTGGATGATATCCTCATTTTTGCCGAGTCATTTGAGGAACACAATGATATACTCAAACGAGTTCTAACAATCTTAAATGCTAAGGAAATGGCTGTGAGACCTGACAAATGTAAATTTGCTGTGCAAGAGCTAGAGTACCTAGGTCATAATGTCTCTAGTCAAGGGATTAAGCCTAAATATTCCGTGATAAGAGCTATCGAAGATGCTAAAGCACCTAAGGATAAAGACACCTTACGCTCCTTCCTCGGCTTAGCGGAATATTATGCGAGATTTGTGCCGTGTTACGCTCAAGCCGTGGAACCTCTGAGGGTCTTACTTAGAAAAGGTAAGAATTTTGTATGGTCTGAGGTTTTGGAAGCTGCTTTTAAGAATGTGAAAAAATTGATTGTTTCAGCCCAAGCACTTCATGCATTCAGGGATGACTGTATGTCCATGATTACGGTAGATGCTAGCATGTTTGGTCTTGGTGCGGTCCTCAGCCAAAGGGTGAATGGACGTGAGCTCACCGTGGCATTCGCTTCTAGAGCTCTTAAACATTTCGAACAGCAGTACAGCACGATCGAGCGTGAAGCTTTGGCGTGTGCGTGGGCGGTCCAGAAATTTAATATGTACATCTGGGGACGCAAGTTTGAATTGATAACCGATTATAAACCCTTGGTATATATTTTCAACAAAGTTAACTCTGCGAATATGTCTGCAAGATTGATGAGACTGGTATCTAAGCTGCAAGAGTATAACTTTGTGGTTAAACATATTCAAGGGGGAAGGAATTTCAGGGCGGATTGTTTTTCCAGATTGCTGATGGACAAGGACGATAAGGAGGCTTTCGAATTGGAGGTTATTGAATGTGTGGCGGTAATTGACGCAGTTCAGGAATATGATTCTGTGTTGACTGAGAATGAATGGAAATCAGCTTGTGAGAAGGATGGTATTTTGAAAAAGGTGTTAGAGTACTCAACACAGGTTTGGCCTGAATCTAGATGTCTGAATGGTGATTTGCGTGTTTTCGCACAAGTTTCAAACGAATTGTCGGTAGAGAATGGTATTGTTCGTCAGGGGGATACATTTGTTCCACCGGCAGGAGTACGGCCTTTAATCATCAACATGGCACACATTGGACATCTAGGGTCCACCAAGACTATAATGAAAATTAAGCTTCACTATTGGTGGCCTTCTTTAGATTCACAGGTCAAGAGTGTCATTGATAATTGCCCGGAATGTCTCCTATCAGACAAGCATTGGCGGACACTTAAAACGCCTTTGCACCCTACAGAGTTTCCGAAAGGCCCATGGGAGAGTATAGGATTGGATTTTTCTGGGCCTTATTCTATTTTAGACCATGAAAAGAAGTATGTTATACTAGCAGTTGATTATTTTTCGAAATGGATGTATCACTGTTTTGTTAGGTCCCCTGATACGATGTCAACAATTTCATTTTTAAAGAAAATATTTTCGTTAGAAGGTTCTCCCAAGACTATCGTAACTGATAACGGCACACACTTTGTTTCTGATAGAATGTGTACATTTCTCAAAGAACTTGACATTAAACATCTTAAAGTGGCCCTATATTCTCCCACTTCAAACGGGTTAGTGGAACAAGGCAATAAGGTAGTGAAGGAGGGTATCCAAACCGCTCTAGCTTCAGGATTGGATGTTAGGGAATTCTTGATTGATAAGGTTTGGAGTTATAACACATCGCCTCACTGCACAACTGGAATATCACCTTTTACATTGTTGAGGGGTAGGGAGGCCAAAACATCGTTGTGTCCTACTTGGTTAAGGGATAGGTCGACCAGTTCTAGAATCAATTTCGAGGACATTTGTCAGAGAGTACATGCCAAGCAGTTACTTATGAAAGAGAGTTTTGACAGGCAATGCCGTTTGAATGGTGAGGACGTGATGGTTGGGGATTGGGTAATTATTAAAAAACCTACCATGATTAAAAAAGGGGTGTCAAAGTTCTCGTTTCCAGAACAGGTATTCAAAGTCAGCAGAGGAGCTGCTTTTGTTCAAAACAGGGGGTGGTGGAAAAAAGACAACTTGTTAAAGTTTCGCCTGATCAAGTTAGAATATTACAAGGAAGACAAAGGAATTGTGAGGATGACCTCGATTGGGATCACTGGTTGGTTTCGGGAGGTTCTGCCGGTCCCTACAATATGGTTCAGTTTTCTCAGGTGGCGAGTAACAGCCCGTTAGCGTCTGGCTCTTTCTCTTTACCTGTGAATGCTAAAGGTGATGAATACAGGCCCCAGCTAGGCCCGCAGGACACAAGGGTTCGCTCTCCTGCAATGGAATCTACAAGGAAGTTGGTACGGAAACTGCAAAGTACAAAGACAAAGTTTATTAACCCTTAAGGGTGGTCCTACAATCCATACAACACCCTTCAGTATTGCATAGAGTAGCACACAGAACTTGCGAACACAGTCCCCTTTTATACACAACAGAGGAGCTCATAAGTGGGTGGGTACACCATGAGACGAAGAACATTACCTTTTACGGACATTCTCGATACAGAATCAATATGTGGGCGGAGTTAACACATCTCTAAGCCCGCGAAAACATCGTCAAGCGAGGATTAACTGATTACAGATGTGGTCAAGTCTGGGCATGCGCCAGATGGACAAAGGAGCTATTTATAGACTGTTACTAGGCAGATTACAAGAGCAACTAACACGAAGATAGGACTCTTCTCGTGCTAAGCACGTGGAGACATGACAATATGAAATGGAGTCCAGACTTTAGTCAACATAACGAAAGAAACTCGGTCCTAAAGGGGAATTCATGTCTTTAGTGAATGCTTAATCACATCGTTGTTTCAATTTTCAACAGACGACCCTTTCAGCATTTACTGAAGACATCCGGTTTATTAAAATAATCATCGTATATGTCAATTTTCATCATTTCTTCTATTTCTTTAGTCAAATGTTTCTGGTAAGTGACATTGGCAATAGCTTTCTTATCAGGAATACAGAGTGACACACATAGGGAACAGAGTAAAGGACCACATTGGATACAAATGCAACAGGAAAACAAAATTGCTACGATAATACAGAGACCAGTTAAAACCTTCCATCCCCATGTGGTGATCAATGCCCAAAACCATCCAGAAAAGGTCCAAGTGCCATTTTCTGTATGGATTTCAGCTGCAATTTTATGTAACTTGTTAATAGCATTATAGACCGATGGCGTGTGGTCAGGAATAAACACACAACAACTACTTCCGATAATTTTACATGCTCCACCTCGGTCAGCTAACATAACATCTAACACCATACGATTCTGCAATGCAACAATTCTAGTAATTTGTAATTCTTCTGTAAGATTCCCAAGAGCAGCAGTGGTTTGATTTGTCACAGCCTCTACAACTCTTGTTAACCTTCGAACTTTCCTACTATTTAGGGCAGCTCCAACAAAGAAGAACAATCCTAAATTAAAATCAATATACTGCTGCAGGCTAGTATCGGTCTGGTCAACATCATCAATAGATAGAGTACGTTTATACCTATTTACAGTCACATTATTCAACAACTTCAAATCTTTATGATAAGATGCAGGTGCCAAGAATACAGGAGGTAATAGGAATGCTACGTAACATACTCCAGACCAACCGGCTGGCAGACGATAATAACCTTTATTTCCACATACGAAGTATGTATTATGGGACGCTAAGAAGGTACTATTATTCAACCCGTCGATGTTCAAGATAGTGATACAGTCACTAACACCAACGGGAATATAACCCACACTCTGGACACACAGGTCCGCTTGAGCTTGTGCCACTTGAATCACAAATCGGTCTGTCCCCACAGTGTCCCTAGTGTTCGTGAAAATATAGGGAATCGATTCATTGTCTGGTCGATACTCTTCCCATTCCCAAATTGTCCCATTCGCTTGTGGATAACCATCCTTATCTTGATGACATTCCCTATTACGTCTGAAGAGTAACCGTCCCACTGTAGGTTTCCGTGTGGCAAAAAGCAAAGTGTACCATGCTCTACAAGAGCCATTATGAGAAAAAGGAAGAGGTATGAACGGAGTTCCTGCTTTCTTCTGGTGAGCTGGCATCATGCCACATATCCAACAGTTCGTAGCATTAGTGGCAACATGGGTATGATGCAACATCTGGATGAAAGTGTTATTCAAGTAAGACTGGCGATGCTTCAACTCTTGATACGGAAGGGTATAAAAATAGTGCTCCTCAGGCACTGGAGTAGTCAAAACAAGCAACTCTCGAGCAGGAGTCACATCCTCCACAAACCATGTGGTTATCCCAACAATAGCTACTGTAAGAATAAAACCTGTTGCACAAAGGATTTTCTTTTTCTCCATTTTAGAATGAAAAATCAATATCTTCCTGAAACTAAAAGGTTGTCAGAACTCTTCCCCTTAGGCAGCGGTTGATTTCTTCACCAGCGGGCCAAGACGGGTGTCGCTACACTAATGCAGGGCTGATCCCCCCCCCCTTGCCACATCGGTTCTCCGTTTCACTAACCTAAGGGCCGTTCTGACAACCTGTCCTGATACTGAAGAATTCACTTCCTTGGTCTGAGATGATATTGTCTTCCTCCAGGAATCACGTGGTCCGGAAAGAGCTCCTCAGTGTCGTTCGGTTCCACAGCACGGCCTTTCTCTGCAGTCAGAATTTCTCGATGGTCGGTCAATACAGCAGGCTCCACCAATCCAGGCGGCACTTTGCGACAGTGCAGGGAATGGATCCAGTTCTTTCGGTTGGAAACCCGCACAGCCGTCCTCGTTGCAAGTAGGACTTGCTCAGGACCAAACCATCTCGGCTCCAAGCTGTTCGTCCTTTCAAAAATCTTCAGCATAACATAGTCTCCAGGTCGGAGACTATGACCTTCGCCTGTGGACCGATAAGGGAGCGCCTCTCGGACCTGTTGATGAATAGAAACCAAGTTATCCATTAACTGTGCCAGATAATCATTCATCATTACACAAGGTACATCATACACAGCCTTAGGCCTTGGTGGACCCCAAATATTCATTGGGCGTCCAAAAACGATCTCATAAGGCGTGAGACCGGTTCGAGAATGTGGTATCGATCTAATTGACAATAATGCCAGCGGTAAAGCATCTGGCCAAGTCAAAGAAGTCGAAGCTTGGATCTTAGCGATCTTGAGCTTCAGCGTACCATTATACTTCTCAACCAGTCCTGCAGACTGAGGGTGAAACACTGCATGAAACTTCTGGGTAATGCCTAGACCCTTCAGGACATACTTTATAACATCCGCTATAAAGTGAGGTCCGTTATCACTCCACAGCAGTCTACAAACGCCATATCGAGGGAAGAACTCCTTCAATAGCATCTTGGCTGTAGTCATTGCAGTATTATCTTTCGTAGGGTATGCCTCAACCCATTTACTGAAGGCACAAACCACTACTAGAACATACTTCAAATTGTTACAGCGCTCAAGCTGGATGTAATCCATCTGCAAAACCTCAAAGGGTGCAGTAGGTGTCACAAATCCTCCTGCTGGAGTTCGAGTACCCTTTCCTGGGTTATACCTCAGACAAATCATACAGGTCTGCACTACCCTCTTTGCCGTGCTAGCAATCTCTGGATGCTCCCAGACTTGAGTAAGCAATTTTACAATTGCGGAAGCTCCAGCATGTGCTAGCCCATGTGCCATCTGAACCATAGGTTGTACAAAAGCTGTGGGTAACTTCCATCTATCCATCTGCTTATTTCTCCAACAACCCTCATCATCCAATTCTCCATCATTGGACCATTGCTCCCGTTCTTTGTCAGAAGCGGTCCTCTGTATTTCCAGCACTTCTCTCTTTGCATCGTGCCATCTTTCTACCTGCGACTTCACTACGTACATGGCAGTAGCACCAGGCTGCATTGCAGTCTCCCGTGCCACCCGGTCTGCCAAAGCATTCCCTTCTCCAACTTTATCAACCACTTTCTTATGGGCACTACATTTAATTATAGCAATCTTCTTCGGATATGTCAATGCAGTCAAAAGGTTGTGAACTAACTCTCCATGCATTATCTGTACTCCATGCGACGTTAGAAACCCTCTCTCCTTCCAGAGCAGGCCGAAATCGTGCGCTACTCCGAAGGCATAGCGACTATCTGTATAAACATTCACGCACAATCCTGTACTGAGCTCACATGCTCGTGTTAATGCTATAAGGTCCGCTGCTTGAGCTGATTTCTGTGGTATGCGTGCTGTCTCCACTATTGTTTGCAGTGTGGTAATTGCATACGCTGCTGAAGTCGTACCATCTGGTAGCTTCAGGCATGATCCGGCCACCCACAAGTCTCCATCTACATCTGGAAAGGGCGTATCTTGGAGATCAATACGACCCTTTGTCTGTTCCTCAGTCACAAGAATACAATCATGTGCTTTTCGTGCTTCAGACTGAGTTTCCGGGAACGGCAACAATGTAGCCGGATTTAACGTTACACACCTCTTTATCGTAATATGAGGAGCCAAAAGCGTCAACTCATATCCCGTTAAACGGGCACTGGTCAAATGCTGCGTTTTTGTCTGATTAAGCAGGGCATCAACAGCATGGGGGACTAATACCAACAGTTTGTGGGATAACACAATTCCCTCGCTTTGGCGTATTGACACCGCTGTCGCCGCAACCGAGCGAAAACAACCAGGCAATGCTCGGGCAACAGGATCAAGTACAGCCGAAAAATATGCACAAGGGCGCTGCTTGCCGCCGTGCATCTGCACTAAAACTGATAATGCACATCCATCTTTCTCATGCAAATACAGCGAAAAGGGTTTTGTATAATCAGGGGTCCCTAACACTGGTGCTGAACACAGGGCCTGTCGCAATTGCTGGAAGGCAATGTCACACTCATTTGACCAGGGAAGCGGAATAGGTGTGTCTTTTGTCAAAAGGGCTAATAATGGCTAATGGCTTGGCTATGTGTGAAAACCCTAATATCCATTGCCTACAAAAAGAAACAAGACCCAAAAATGCATGCACGTCCTTCTGTGTGGAAGGCACTGGCGTGTCCAAAATTGCTTGAATACGATCTGGTGTGAGTGCACGCCCCTCCTGTTCTGCTTGGGTTTTCGGATCAGATAGAACCCGCTCATCAGAGCCTCACTAACCCAGCCAGAACGTTACCCTCTCCCTAGAACCTATTTACAATCCTGCAACCACATATATCTATCACCTAAGGACAGGGGATTCCTACTATGCATACCAAGACCTCACAATCGGCGGCCTCGCGATCCCATACGGATCCAGACCTCTCTGCCCATACGACAGTATCACAAGTGGCGGCCTCGCGGTCCCATACGAACCCAGACCTCTCTACCCAGACGGCAGTCTCAGCACAATCGGCGGCCTCGCGATCCCATACGGATCCAGACCTCTCTGCCCATACGACAGTATCACAAGTGGCGGCCTCGCGGTCCCATACGAACCCAGACCTCTCTACCCAGACGGCAGTCTCAGCACAATCGGCGGCCTCGCGATCCCATACGGATCCAGACCCCTCTGCCCATATGACAGTATCACAAGTGGCGGCCTCGCAGTCCCATGCGAACCCAGACCTCTCTACCCAGACGGCAGTCTCAGCACAATCGGCGGCCTCGCGATCCCATACGGATCCAGACCTCTCTGCCCATACGACAGTATCACAAGTGGCGGCCTCGCGGTCCCATACGAACCCAGACCTCTCTGCCCAGACGACAGTATCAGCACAATCGGCGGCCTCGTGATCCCCTACGAATCCAGACCTCTCTACCTAGACGGCAGTCTCACGACAGTTCATCCTATGATCACCATAACATACAAAAAGGGAATCAGTCTCACTATTCATCAGATCACACAAGGATTGCCAGTTCGAGCATGGCCTGTTCTCAGGTTCGAGGGGCTCCTCTTTCCCTTATTCAGTTACCACTTACCTGATCAGGGTTAACATCTGTTCATGTAGCCGCAGCTGACTAGAAGAATAGGCTACCCTCTTATACAAGAACACGCAGCACATGTTGGTTCACTACAAACTGGATACTTTATTACTCATTACGTACACAATCACATAACATTACGATATAACACATAACCTGCAAAGAAAAGTGAAAGATTAAGTTGTACACTCTAATAAGAAAGGGTCGACATCACCTTAGTAGTATGTAGCCTGCACTCAGTGGTCATCTAGGTTCCCTTCTCGTCTGTGCCTCGGCTCGCCTGGAATCACCTTTCTCCGAGTCACTGGGACCTCTTCCTTATCGGCTACTCTCTCCTCTCTGGCTATACTGCTAGGAAAGCATCTGTCTCTCGGTTCTTCTCCGCCTTCAAGATGGCGTCTGTCTTCCCTGGAATAAGTAGTAGCTTTACTGCTAACGGCTAGATGCCGCCTACGGACTGAACATGTAACTGCCTCAGACTTTCACTAATATAGAGGTGCATTTCCTCATGGAAAATTCCGGCCCGTAACCTGCCGCCCACCAAATTCTTGTACCTCCCCGTACCAAGGACACGTTCCCAGCCGGCCGGCCTGATGTAGTGTCTTCGGCATGAAGAAAAATACAATCCTTCGATAAGGGCCGGCCTGAACCGGTTCTCTCCAAGCGAATAACACCTCATAACTAAAACATTACTTTTGACCTAGAAGCATCCCAAGCTGCCGGAGCAGAAAGAAAGATGGAGTCTCTCCCGTTTGAGGCCTACCAGGCCTGAATTCAGCACAGCTCCATGAAATACCCTCACTACAGGACAGGTTATCCCTAATACTAACGAATCTATCCCCTAGGCTATGTGTGCAAGCCCTGATCTATGGGGAAGAGCACAGAATCATGTCGAAGTGCCTAGTAAATAGGCTCCATTCACTACTCTAACCCTTAGGCTTGAATGGTAAGAGACTGAAGTCACATTCAATCATTGTGCCTCACAAGAAGGCCGGGAAAATCGAGCAGAACATTTCACCCTTGACTTCAGTCTATTATACATTCATTAAACAGAACTAATATCTGTGGAAGAATAATATGAAACAAGACTAACTGATCTTTGTCTAGTACCAGGTGTGCAGAATTGAAGTAGTGAAGGAATACACTGAATAAAGCAACAGATAGAAATCAAAATGCCGATAGCAATCAGAATACCTCCTAATATTTGACGTAACAAATGCAAATCAGGTAACCAATTAAAAAGCCAGTCAAACTAGCCCTGGTCAATGTGTTTTCTAACTTCTTCTGTCAAGTCATGTAATTTATCAATGTGAACCTGAATGGATTTTGTATGATCCGACAAGTTAAAACAACAAAGACCCTCAAAATCAGAACAATCGTGTCCATGTTTAAGCAAAAGATAATCAATGGCCGCTCGATTTTGCAAGATAGCCCTTCGTTCACCCTGGGCGTCTAATAGCATGTCAGACAGGATTGTAGAAGTATGATTGATGGATTTTACCATCCAGCAGGCCATTTTCCCAATAGATTTGGCATTATAAACTGCCAAAGCAGGAACACCAACAATTGAAACAGCCAGGCTAAGGTATTCAGACTTGGAATATAAATGCAAAGATGAGTCATAATCCTCCTGTAACCTCACTGTATCTCGAATCACACGAGAGTTGGCATTCGGATGTGATGAGAACATTAATAAGCTCAGTCTAGTAATGGCACAAGGGCCTCCAGAAATATTTGCGGGGATATATGGCCAGGAAGTATTACCACATGAGAAAAGCCATCCGGCAGGTAGTAACATCGTGCGATAGTGACTGGGGGTAACTACCATACTCTTGCAAGTCATGTTATTCTGAACAGAAGTACATGTTTTCGGTGTCCTTTGAAGGCACAAAGTTCGTTCATGAGCGGTGAATGAAGTGGCACCTTTCAATTTTAAACGCATACATTCAGAAATCGCACTAGGATCACAAGTAAGGAAAAAACATAAATCACCTTGTGTGATATTATAGGTAACTATTTGGGACTGGACGGGCGGTATCGGGTCTGACAGTACAGTACACAAGGGAAATCGCCCAGAAGAACATTGGGGCGAGCATTTGATATATTAAAAATATGAGTCAAAGTCTCCAATGAAGCAGGGACAGCAACCAAACAAGTTGCCAGTATATCCGTCACCGATCTCATCGGTGTCAAGCAGAAATGAGGGGCCTTAGTCACTTGCTTGGCCAATGTAACCCAAAAGTTCGGCGACGAATCCCACGCAGCGAAGGAACGCGACACTCGGGTTCTCAACTCAGCCCGGGTTGATGGGATCCCTCCTCTCTCGTCGTACCAGCCCAAAAGGAGTCCAACGCCGACACATCCTGCAGCAACAGTCCAAAGAATGATCTGAAAAAGAATCAAATACAGGCATTATTCATTCTCGTAAGTAACATTTGTCAGCCGGGACTGCTTCCCAGCTATCTTTCCCTGGTCTCATAACTAAAATGGTGTTGTCTTGACCGGTTGCAATCACTTCTGCTTGTTCAGGGGGATTCTTAGGCGACTGCACCCAAACTCTGGCCCCAGGATTATCTGTGGAGCCAAAACCCTTCTGGCCTCGTACAGTTAGCAACGTTGGGGCAGTGCCTTTTGTCATCTCACCACTGAAGACAGGCATTATTAGCAATTGAGCCACTCGGTCAGTTTTATGTATCAGTAAGTCAACCTCACTGCTATTCAGCAGGAGCACCTTAATCTCTCCCTGATAATCACTATCAATGATTCCTCCAAGCACCTGAATGCCTTTTACAGCCAGCCCCGATCTAGGGGCAATTAATCCGAAATTTCCAGGTGGTATATGAACACCAACACCGGTTTCAATGATGACTCGATCTTTACTTTTTATAATGGTGTCATCCATGGCATGCAAGTCTAAACCTGCCGACCCTGGTGTCGCTCTACATGGAGCCAAAGCTCCGGGAGTAATCTCCCAGTACATCACAGTCTCTCTGATCTCATTGGGCTTAGCATCAACATTCGGAGGAAACAAACGCATAAGTGGGGATTCAGCATTTAGAAAAGGACGGTTATTCAAAATCAATAGCGCTTGAGGCAAAAAATCTCGCCAATTCTTATACTTGTCATCCGTTAATTTGCGCAATTGGTCTTTCAGCAGGCCATTCAACCTCTCCACAAGACCCGAGGCCTGTGGATAATATGATATATGAAACACCCATTCAATATTGTTTTCCACACAGAATTCCTGTACCAATCTTCCACGAAAATGGGATGCATTATCAGATTGAATTTGGAATGGCACACCATAATACATCATAATCAATTCCAATGTTTTAATAGTATTCAATTGGGTAGCTTGCTTACAGGGAAGGGCCACCAACAGGCCACTGTATGTATCAACAATGGTGCAAACATATTGACAATTCCTACTCATAGGGAGTGGACCAATGTAATCAATCTGCCAAATTTGAGCGGGCAATTTCCCGCGATGTAAATGACCTTTAACAATTTGGGGCACTTTGCGCTGCCTGATATGCTGACAAATGGGACAATGTAGAATAACATTTTTGATTAAATCTAGGGGAATATAAATTCCTCGATCAGCAGCCCACCTGCTAGTGGCTTTCTCTCCAAAGTGTCCTGCTTTCTGGTGGGCTCATTTCGCCAATCCCGCAATATCAGAATCTTGCGTGTCCACCACTGCCTCAGCAATTTTAGATTTCTCATCTGCAATATTATGAAAGAATTTGTCAAGAGAGTCTATCGGGGTATGAGCATCCACATGGAAGATTGTAACAGTACTCTGTGGGAGCATTTCCCAAAACTCCTGCCATAATTCTTTTCCCCACAGTTCTTTTGAATGGATTTTCCAACTATGGGAATGCCAAGTCGGTAACCAAACTGCCAGTCCATTGGCAGTAGACCAAGAATCGGTAAAAATATGACATGTGCCAGGTAACTCTTGTTTCAGAACTTGATAAACAGCATAGAGTTCAGCAAATTGACTGCTCTTACCCTCACCAGTTGCACTCAGCAATTTTTGTGTGATCGGATTATAGGACACTGCCTTCCAATGCCGTTTCGTCCCTATGAACCTTGCTGAACCATCTGTAAACCAGACATGGTTTCTGTCCTCTGCGGACAAATCATCAAAAGGTTTACCCCACTTAACAGGAGACTCCTGTACTAAAGGTATGGAACATTCACTCTCAGTTTCAGTTGATGGCGCCCGTGCCACCTGCTCATGCAAAGATGCAACTCCTTTTTGTCCCACACGTGCCCTTTCTTGTATATACCATTTCCATTTAATCACACTCGCCTCTTGAGCGTGTCCAATTCGGTGAGTTTTCGGCGAACTCATAACCCACTGCATGATAGGAATTTCAGGTCGCAAAACTATATCATGTCCCAAAGTCAATTGCTCGGTATCCACCAGAGCCCAATAACATGCAAGTAGCTGTTTCTCAAAAGGTGTATAACGCTCACCAGCATCAGGTAACTTTTTGGTCCAGAAACCTAACGGTACTCTACTCTTGCCTTGTTTCTGCCACAAACTCCAATTCGCATAAAGGCCTTGTACAGACACATTCAAATCCACATCACCATCACATACAGGCCATAAATCCAGAGCATGCTGAATTGCTTCTTTTGCCAGACTGAACGCATCTTGCTGTGGTTTACCCCATTCAAATGCATTCTTTTTACGAGTGACCTGGTACAAAGGGGCCAATATTTGACTCAAATGAGGAATATGCTGGCGCCAAAATCCAAACAAACCAATGAAGCTTTGGGCTTCTTTCCTATTTCTCGGAACTGCAAAATCAAGAATTTTCTGTTTAACCTGAGGGATCACTTCTCGGTGCCCTTCATGCCAATTAATACCCAAAAATTTCACAGCCTGGGACGGACCTTGTAATTTATCCGGGTTGATTTCCCAACCTTTCTCACGCAAGCACTCAATGACTCTATCCAATTGGGTCTGAACTTCCTCTTGTGATTCGCCTTGGATCAAAATATCATCAATATAGTGACATATCTGAATTTGCGGATGAACCGGTACCTCAGCCAAATGCTCTGCTACCAGCCGGTGACATATCGTAGGACTATGCACATAGCCCTGGGGAAGACTTCTAAACGTCATCTGACGCCCGTTCCACGTAAAACTGAATTGTTCCTGACACTCAGGGGCAATCGGAATCGAAAAGAAAGCATTAGCAATATCAATGGACGCATACCATGTACCTGGATGTTTTTGGATTCTTTCAATTAGGGTAATAACAGTCAAAGAGGGTGTGTGTCTATTCAATTCTCGATAATCAACAGTCATGCGCCAAGAATTATCACTCTTACGTACAGGCCAAACAGGATTATTCCAAGCAGAAGTAACTGGGGTTATAACTCCAGCATCCACCAACTCCTGAATAGTGGTACTAATCTCTTCATGACCACCTGGAATACGATACTGCTTCTGGCGAACCACTTTTGTCGCCTGGGGAACTTTTATGGGGGGCATTTTTAAACGACCAACCCGTACAGGCCTGGACGATATATAATGTTTAGTTCCAAATTGGTAACATCCATCATCTAAGTGCAAAGTCATTCCTTTCAAAATATCAATTCCAATTATGAATTCTAAGAGTGGCACCACTAATACAGAGTATTCTTTTCTAGGAATTCTACCTATTCTCATTTCAAGTAAAGTTTGAACTGCGGGAGTTTCCTTTCCACCTAATCCGGTAATTGTAAAAGGCTGCCCTTTAAACTTCTTTGATTTTCCATGAATAAGAGTGGCCTCCGCTCCTGTATCTACCAATGCTCGGGCCCTTTGGATATTACGATGTCTCCAATAAATATCAATATCTACATAGGGTCTATTATCTCTGTGAGCCCATCTGTGTACTGGAGCTTGACCTATTTCCTAGTCCTTTTTATTGTGTTCTGTGTACCAGGATAAATCAGGATAAAGACTCTCACGGTTCCTAGGTATCGATACCTCCTGTTCATATCCATCTCCATTACGAAATGGATTACTGTTCCCTGCATTGTACTGCGGGTTTCGATCGGCCAATATGTGTCGATCCTCTCTCCTTCTCAACTCAGGGGATTGATCCCTATCATCTCTACGTCTGCTGTTAACATAATCATCTCTCCCCCTCTCTCTTTCCCCCTCTCTCTCCCTGTCCCTCTCACGACGGGGGGACAAATCACGCGCATAACGTCGATCATCACGACGATCAGAGCGCCCACGGCGGTCGTCATCACCGCTACCGTCAGAAAAACCACGATCACACTCAGTTGTCCGAACACGCCGGGCACCCTCCTTTCGATCCAAGCCACGTTTGCGAAACATTTCCCACAAACGAGAAGTAGTCTCACCATCAATGTCCTCCTTCCGCACACCATCGGCCATAAGACCAAAAAACATATCACGTCTAGTAAGTTTATTGTCACCAGGAGTACGAGTGTCAGGCCGGGACTGCCGTTCAGGTTTAAACCACTCACCCAACTCACCGAGTTGGCGTACCGATTCCAGCACCACAGATAACATGTTACCAGTCTGATTAATCAATAAAGTCATCATGACCTGCTTATAAGCAACAGGGGAAGAACGAATAATACGATTCCGCACAGAAGATGTCAAAAAACCATCAAGCAACCTGTCGGCAGTATTTAGAAAAATTGCCGTTTTCATCACCTCCTCTTTGAGACGTTGCGCAGCATCGCGCAAAGTATACCACGGTTTGTCATTCAGAGGCCAGTCAGACTCAGTAGGATATTTTTGATTACAACCCTCAGTCGCCAATTGAAGCAAAGAAATTTGACCACCAGCATTAAAGTTACGAAAATGATCCTGTACAGTAGAATCCGAACTCAAGGAACAAAACTTCAAACAATCGCCAGCATCCAACATAATGCCAGCAGCGCCCAGTTCATAAAGGCGCACCATCCATGTGAGTAAGGGCTCACCAGCTCGCTGCCGAAATCTCTGCAAAATATCACTAATTTCTTGTTGAGTAAAATCCTCCAAAGAGTCTAAAGCAATACCATTCGGAGCACCGGGAGCCTGCTGCACCTTCCGCCGAAAAACTGGATGCGCCGAGACCGCGGGATGAGCATCACAAGGAGCTCGACCAGTACACGTAGAGGAACAATCAGTGGAAGAAGCATCGACCCCGCTCGAAGGACGAGCGCAATCACGGGGTGCACCATCAGAGGCGCAAGAAGCAGATTTACAAGCACGGCCGGAGCGAGAGGACTCGCGCTTGGCAGACTCCTCACCCGAGGAAGGAGAATCACTCGAGTTCCAGATATTACCATCCAATTCATCAGGATTCCAATCCAGTCCGGCTTTCGCCACGACCAGACGCACCTTTCGCGTCGAGACCCGACCACGCCGATTCTTGTATTTATAACGAGCAATTCGCACAGCCGCCCTCTCGGCAATAGTTTGGTACGTCTCAAGTTTATCAGCAAGCAACTTATTTTGACACCGCAACAAAGTATGAGCATTCTGAATCTCAACAAAGTTCGCTTCCAAATCCTTATGCAAGTTCTGTAACTTCAACAACCTCTCATGCAGAATTCTGTACGCAGACAGAACAATCCAACCTCTGCGCCCCAAAACGGGAAGCTCATCACCCTTAGATACCGGCGCCTTCTGTAAGCAAGTAATCACATTAGACGGCTCCGCCAGCTCCAAAAAAGAATTCCAATTCTCACTCAAACCAGTAGAATCAGCCCACTCACGGGCTAAGGCTTCATAAGGCGTTGAATCCCAGCCGGGAATATCAACGGGTAACTTAAAAGTAGATTTCGGCTTTCTAGAAAACATGTTTGAAAAGAAAGAAAAAGAGAAAAAGAAAAAGAAGAAAGAGAAAAGAAAACTACACTCACAATTATATAGAAATAATATACAAACGAAACCACGCACGCACCGAAAGCAAACACGATACAACCACAACGCACACAGGTTTCGTAAACGGTTCGTGACGCCAAATGTTCTGCTTGGGTTTTCGGATCAGGTAGAACCCGCTCATCAGAGCCTCACTAACCCAGCCAGAACGTTACCCTCTCCCTAGAACCTATTTACAATCCTGCAACCACATATATCTATCACCTAAGGACAGGGGATTCCTACTATGCATACCAAGACCTCACAATCGGCGGCCTCGCGATCCCATACGGATCCAGACCTCTCTGCCCATACAACAGTATCACAAGTGGCGGTCTCGCGGTCCCATACGAACCCAGACCTCTCTACCCAGACGGCAGTCTCAGCACAATCGGCGGCCTCGCGATCCCATACGGATCCAGACCTCTCTGCCCATACGACAGTATCACAAGTGGCGATCTCGCGGTCCCATACGAACCCAGACCTCTCTACCCAGACGGAAGTCTCAGCACAATCGGCGGCCTCGCGATCCCATACGGATCCAGACCCCTCTGCCCATACGACAGTATCACAAGTGGCGGCCTCGCGGTCCCATACGAACCCAGACCTCTCTACCCAGACGGCAGTCTCAGCACAACCGGCGGCCTCGCGATCCCATACGGATCCAGACCTCTCTGCCCATACGACAGTATCACAAGTGGCGGCCTCGCGGTCCCATACGAACCCAGACCTCTCTGCCCAGACGACAGTATCAGCACAATCGGCGGCCTCGCGATCCCCTACGAATCCAGACCTCTCTACCTAGACGGCAGTCTCACGACAGTTCATCCTATGATCACCATAACATACAAAAAGGGAATCAGTCTCACTATTCATCAGATCACACAAGGATTGCCAGTTCGAGCATGGCCTGTTCTCAGGTTCGAGGGGCTCCTCTTTCCCTTATTCAGTTACCACTTACCTGATCAGGGTTAACATCTGTTCATGTAGCCGCAGCTGACTAGAAGAATAGGCTACCCTCTTATACAAGAACACGCAGCACATGTTGGTTCACTACAAACTGGATACTTTATTACTCATTACGTACACAATCACATAACATTACGATATAACACATAACCTGCAAAGAAAAGTGAAAGATTAAGTTGTACACTCTAATAAGAAAGGGTCGACATCACCTTAGTAGTATGTAGCCTGCACTCAGTGGTCATCTAGGTTCCCTTCTCGTCTGTGCCTCGGCTCGCCTGGAATCACCTTTCTCCGAGTCACTGGGACCTCTTCCTTATCGGCTACTCCCTCCTCTCTGGCTATACTGCTAGGAAAGCATCTGTCTCTCGGTTCTTCTCCGCCTTCAAGATGGCGTCTGTCTTCCCTGGAATAAGTAGTAGCTTTACTGCTAACGGCTGGATGCCGCCTACGGACTGAACATGTAACTGCCTCAGACTTTCACTAATATAGAGGTGCATTTCCTCATGGAAAATTCCGGCCCGTAACCTGCCGCCCACCAAATTCTTGTACCTCCCCGTACCAAGGACACGTTCCCAGCCGGCCGGCCTGATGTAGTGTCTTCGGCATGAAGAAAAATACAATCCTTCGATAAGGGCCGGCCTGAACCGGTTCTCTCCAAGCGAATAACACCTCATAACTAAAACATTACTTTTGACCTAGAAGCATCCCAAGCTGCCGGAGCAGAAAGAAAGATGGAGTCTCTCCCGTTTGAGGCCTACCAGGCCTGAATTCAGCACAGCTCCATGAAATACCCTCACTACAGGACAGGTTATCCCTAATACTAACCAATCTATCCCCTAGGCTATGTGTGCAAGCCCTGATCTATGGGGAAGAGCACAGAATCATGTCGAAGTGCCTAGTAAATAGGCTCCATTCACTACTCTAACCCTTAGGCTTGAATGGTAAGAGACTGAAGTCACATTCAATCATTGTGCCTCACAAGAAGGCCGGGAAAATCGAGCAGAACACCTCCTTAGACAAAAGGTGACCCAAATAAGTCACCTTTGGTCTACAGAATTGCAATTTCTTCCTCGATACTTTGTGATTGTGAAATGCCAAAAAGGAAAGCAAGGATAACGTACTCTTCTCACACAGCTCAGGAGTGTCAGCCGCTAACAAGATGTCATCGACATATTGTATAAGGGCGACACCCTCGGGCAGAACAAAGGAGTCCAATTGCCTTTTTAATGCTTGACTGTAAATGCTAGGGCTTTCTGTGTAGCCCTGAGGAACTCTACAAAATCGATAAGACCTATTATTCAGAGTGAAACCAAAAAGATATCGGCTATCAGGATGAATAGGGATCGAAAAGAAGGCATTTTTCAAATCAATAACCGAAAACGTGGTCGCCGTTGGCGGGACCAAAGTGAGCAACGTCGTGATATCAGAAACCACTGGATACTGAGGTATCACGATCTTGTTCACCTCCCTCAAATCAATGATAAACCGATAAACTTTGGCATCCGTATCTTTCTTCAAGATGGGTAAAATCGGACTGTTACAGACGTTGTAGGGAACTTCCTCCACTACTCCCACCTTAATCAAATCCCGCACAATCTGTATAAGGGCCTCCTCCCCCTCCTGGGAAATACGATACTGAGGGAGGCGTGGTAACACCGCCCCCTCCTGGACACTAATATGGACAGGCGGAATCACCATCTGTCCCACATCGGTATCCGAAATGGCCCACAAAGTACGAGGGAGAGAAGCTAACACAGTATCCTCTGTAACCACACACATCCGTTCTGTCAGAGGGTGATTATCGTTTAATATCACACGTACTCCAGCGGGGGAGCAGCGGATCGTTGCTCTGAAGTGCTTGAGCATATCCAGACCCATAATGTTGTCAGGCGTGTTCGGGGCAAGCAAAAACGGACAGGGTGCAGAAAAGGGATCAACCTGGAATGCAAGGGGTCGAGAAAGAGGGCTTCGAGAGAGTGTACCATCAAACCCTACCGATGTAACCATTAAGCCAGATGGGGGAGCCCTCGGAACCAATTGTTTAGACAGCGCACTACGAGTCGCTCCTGTATCTACTAGGAACCGATCAGTAGAACCCAAAACCTTCGCTGAGACATAAGGACCCTTCTGATCAACCGGCACTTCAACTGATTCTAACCCCCATCCAACGCATTCCTATGCATGCTGCGAATCATGGTACCCAGAGCGGTCCGTCCCTGACACTTGATACTGGTGCTGTCGATCAAAGACATTAGGTCTATCTCGCTGCTGCACGGTAGGTTCAAAACGAGCACGATCATTAGAATTCCCTCTGAGATTCGGGAAACCCCCTCTACCTCTCGGTGCACCTTGATTATGCCCCTGACGAGATGCATACAACGCCGGACAATCTCTGGCCCAATGACCCGATTGTTTACAATACGCACATTGATTCCTATTTAAATCTGAGCGACCCGAAGGGGGACCATAGAATCCTCCCCTACCTCTATTGACACCCCGACGGGGCGGACCATACACTTGCGCTAACATCACCTTCGTTTTCAAATCTTTCGATTTCTTCTCCTCCTGCCCCTTCGCTTCTTGTTCCTGACGCTCATAATACTGAGCTATAGTCAGGAGGGATGTCGGAGACGCGGTGGACCAAGAACTTTCACTCGCTTTTAAACGAGCTGCTATTTCCGGTAATAAATTCGCCACATATTTATCGGCAAAAAGGTGTCGACCCGTAGCATCCGTAAGTGACTGACCACTAAAATCATGAAATGTCTCCTCAAAGCGCGTAAAGAAATCTGCAACTGGTTCATCAACTTTCTGTTTACATGAGGCTAACATGTTCCAGTCAATCTTTTTAGGGGGAATAATTGTTTTCAACTTGGTCAAAATAGCAGCGGGGAGATCTAACATAATCTGAGGCGGTTTCTGCGCGGGCTTCCTCTCCCTATCCTCATCCTCAATCTCAGACCACCGAGCCTTAAAAGCGGCTTGATCATCCACCTTCCGTACAGATCGCCACATATCCGGTGGTAAAATAAGCCCAAAGAACAGATCTATATCTGCTAAGGTCATAGTACAAGAATTCAAGGCCCCTTCGACTTCTTCGTAAAAGGCCGCTGGATTCTTGCGGGGATCAGGCAATGCATTCTTTAATGCCATAACATCAGCCCTATGCCAGGGAGTATAAACCCAATTGTACACAAAATATCCCTTAGCATCGGCAGAAGTAATATCCGCACTAGTTCCCGCTCCTTTAGGAGGAACATACAAAGGTGCCGCCTCTCGCATGGGTTTAGCATGCACTAGTTCGCCCTTATCTGACTGGGAGGAAGACGGCTGCTGGTCGTCCGCCTGCAAGGTCAAGCTCTCCTCCTCCTTGTTCCGGCGTGCTTTGTCCCGCAGTCGAAGCATCTTATCCCGTAGCGCAAACAGACGTCGGACCGCATCAGGCACCTGAGAGGGAGAGAAAGTACCATTACGTAGTGCTCTAGAATCCGACACTATCTCCTGTGGCTCAAAAACATCAGAATATTTTCGAAAGGCAGCAACCACTTCATCAGAGAAAACGGCAGCAAAATACAATTTCTCCCTATCCTGCCATCCTTCCAGAACCGGTAATAACTCTGCAGAAGACAGCTTATTTGAAACTGCACGATAAGAAAGTTTCCGAAGCTCACCCGAGCGCTCAAGAGATAACATGGATCGCGTGTCGGAGCAGACGCACCTACATAAGGTGGCGGGGAACGATCTAATAGGAAAAAATCATCATCAAGATTAGTAAGGACAGGATAAAGAGGCTGCCGAACAGCATATTGACCCGACACTTGCAGCCTACGCTCTTTCTCTTGTCTCTCCGTCTGTTCTCTTTCCTCCCGACGCTTTGCTTCCTGCGCCCGCACATGATCATTCTTCCGTTGCTCTTTATCAAACAGCGCTTTCTCACGTTTTTCTCGCTCACGCACTTCCTTCACCCATAATCGCACACACTCGAACATATCTTGACGAGCACGCCGTTTACACATACACTGTTCCACATACTCAATCTTACGCATATCAAACGATCCATACAAAGGCCATCGTAACTCAGGATCCTTTTTGGTGTATTTCCTCCATACTGTGCTGTACATTATAGAGGAAAGACCATGCTTCACATACATATCCCTATTAGGAGTCCCCTTTGGGGGGGCTGGAGCAGATTCCTCGAGGTTTAACCGGTTTCCAAAGCAGCAGCACCACTTACGGAGTGCGCTAAAAGCAGGCATGCTCAAAAATAATGCAAAATATGCAGTATTATCAAAAATGGCACTTAAACTTTGCGCCGTTCAAATTTACGCAGCTCCGGAGAAATATCTCCACATTACCTGCCTATATGTGTTGCAACGCATATATTCTCACAGCAATCAATACAAGATATGACCGGTCATCACAAATCAAACTCGAATAGCCAACCCAGGCTTCAAAAACTCGGAGCAAGTACCGTACAACGGTTCTTACCAATCAAGAGTGTCCAGATTCCAACTGCCAAGCTCCAAAATTCGCCCAAACGGCTGTCACGGCAGAACCGACAGAAGAGGTCTCAGTCGAGGACCGGCGCCACCCAGATGGTCAGTTCGGAAGGGAAGGAAGAAAACCTCGGGATGCCAGGACTAAAATGCCTCTGGCAGTGATCACATCCCCGGCCAAATTCCTCACCTTCGTCACGACCAGTCCTTCGAGCATCCGAGTCTCCGATGAGCCCCACGTGACGGGCGCCAATTGATGAATACAGGCCCCAGCTAGGCCCGCAGGACACAAGGGTTCGCTCTCCTGCAATGGAATCTACAAGGAAGTTGGCACGGAAACTGCAAAGTACAAAGACAAAGTTTATTAACCCTTAAGGGTGGTCCTACAATCCATACAACACCCTTCAGTATTGCATAGAGTAGCACACAGAACTTGCGAACACAGTCCCCTTTTATACACAACAGAGGGGCTCATAAGTGGGTGGGTACACCATGAGACGAAGAACATTACCTTTTACGGACATTCTCGATACAGAATCAATATGTGGGCGGAGTTAACACATCTCTAAGCCCGCGAAAACATGGTCAAGCGAGGATTAACTGATAACAGATGTGGTCAAGTCTGGGCATGCGCCAGACGGACAAAGGAGCTATTTATAGACTGTTACTAGGCAGATCACAAGAGCAACTAACACGGAGATAGGACTCTTCTCGTGCTAAGCACGTGGAGACATGACAATATAAAATGGAGTCCAGACTTTAGTCAACATAACGAAAGAAACTCGGTCCTAAAGGGGAATTCATGTCTTTAGTGAATGCTTAATCACATCGTTGTTTCAATTTTCAACAAAGGGGGCACTAATTCTTCCAGGGGCCGCGTTATAAATGCTCCGAAAAGGTTTGAGGATTACATCAGATATTAATTGTGTTCATCTTTACTTAGGTATGTGTATTACCTTGTTATTTGTAAAACCTTGTATTTGCTTTCAATGAGTTTTCTTGTGTTTTCCTTTAAGGGGGAAGGTGTTGTAATGGTTGGACTATCTCACGCGCTGGTGGCCTCTTTCGCGACCAGCGCGTGATACAGGTTCTGCCATGGGATTAGCTGTGTTATTATTAGAATGTTATTGGAGCTCTAGTGTGGAGCACCGCTGAGGCAGGGTTCGGGGAAAGGCAGTTAATGCTCCGGACGGCTGTATGGCTGGACGCTCCGAGTAACGGGTGGATGGATGATTAATAAAAGATTCCTACATCTACCGACAACGTCTACCGGTGTGAATTTGATCCTGTTTCAACATACCCCGACACAGCCACATCTCTGGACACCTGAGAGACCTGCACTGGCTCCCGGTCAACAAGAGAATCACGTTCCGACTCCTCACCCATGCACACAAAGCCCTACACAACCAAGGCCCAAGATACCTCAACAGCTGCCTCAACTTCTACACTCCCACACGCCAGCTTCGATCAACCAACCACGCCCTCGCCGCCGTCCCCCGCATCCGAAGAGCCACCACAGGAGGAAGATCCTTCTCCTACCTCGCCGCCAAGACGTGGAACTCCCTCCCGACCCACCTCCGCCTGACCCAAGACCACCTCGCCTTCAGGAAGCAGCTCAAGACCTGGCTGTTCGAGCAGTAGCGGACCCCCCCCTCCCCAAGCGCCTTGAGACCCTCCGGGTGAGTAGCGCGCTATATAAATGCTGTGATTGATTGATTGATTGATTGACCCCACTGCATCTGCATCAGGACTAACCCGAAGGGACACAGTCGTAGCAATTTACTCAAATGAGTGTGCTCATCTCTAGTGACCCTACATCAGTGCACTGCAACTCACTGAACCTCCACAGTGAATATTGGGTGACCTCTGTCCTTGCTCCGGCTCCCTCTATGTTGCTCTGCAGTTGACTCTGTTATGCAGGTGTTTTCTGTTTCCATTGCACTGGTGTCCACTGTTCAAGTTGTTGCCAGCACCAACCACTCCATGTGGGCTGGCTTATACTCACCCCACACACATCCAGCACAGACATCAATGTACATGTGGCCCTGCCAATAAAGGGGCCGGGCGCACGTGCCCATAGCCAGTTCAACAGGATGTCCCTGGGGTCTTGTTGTATGCATGAGAGCCCTGGGCCCTACGCCATTACATTGAGCTGTGTACATCGAATGCAGACGTGTCACCACAGGCAGGGGGTTGGAGCTTGGACATGTAGCTTTGTCGTCACCCACTCAATTCGTAAGGGGAGTGTCCAGGGCCGTCGTACGGAGAGCCAACATGGGTGTGTGACTGATATTTGAGCGCCCCTGCCCGTTGTTCTGTTTTGTGAATGTGCATCTGCATGTGTCTCTATGGCAGTGTGGGTCTCCTTGGTGGGGTGTTAGTGGCCCCTGAAGGGTGATAGACACCTACGTATGCGTCCTGGTTTGGCCCCCACCCACACCTGTTGGGCCACCTTCTTTTGGCGTGCAGGCACATGGCATTGGGGTGCGATGTGTGGGTGGGTGAAGTGTCGTGGGCCAGCTGTGCTTGCAGGTGCTTTCTGCTGTGTGGTCTGTTGCAGGCCCGATGTTCTCCTCTGAGTAGCTTGGCTGTCCGGGTCATGGTGGTGGGTTGCGTGGGATATCCATGTGCTGTTGTAGGGTGTCGGTGTCGACGGTGTGGTGGTCCTCTCCGACATCACTGATGTGTTGTATTCTGTGCTCTGCTGAAGGTGTTGTGTGCCCCTCTGCGATGTGAAGGGGAGGTGCGTATTGACTTTGCGTTGACATGTATGTTGGTGCATTGTGCAGGTTTGCATGCAGACTGTATGGCAATGTACATTGTGACTGTTTAGGGGGTGCTGGATTCTTCTGCGGGACAGTGTACATTTGTTCTACATGACAGATGTGATGTTGTATGTGTACATTTCCATTTCACAGTTTACGAGTCCGTCAGATGTAGTAGGCATGTTTCTGTGCATGTGCGAAGCAAGTTGTGTCCTCTGTTCTGCAGTGTCGGCTATGCACGTTGTTCCTCGTTGTCGTTGTGAGAAGTTGGCCTGGCATATGCTGGTCACTAGTTATAGTGGCCACCTTGCACCAGTCCAATTCGACTCTTATGGTAGATAGGTTTAAGACAACGTTTTAAAGAAAGCTATCCTAGTGGTAGCTGTGGAGAGCAGCCTTCAGGCTAAGTCTTTAGAAGAATGTAAAGCAGCTTGTTTTACCTTATAATCTCTTGGATTACCAAATGAAAGGACACCACACAGGTATATATATCAAATATATATGTATTTATTACTAGACACACTCTACTAATCTCTTTTTGAGATTAGAAGTCAGGAACACATTCAAATATCAACGTTTCACAATAAGTTAAGCACAAATATGGCTGGGGCCCTAGGGGCGTACCAGACCATATACTAAAAAAGAGGTTTAGGAAAGTCGACTTGCAGAGGGACAAGGCCTAGGGCCTGTAGAATTGCTGGGGCTTCACTAATCCACCCAAGGTAGGTAAGTAAAAGACCCACGGGAGATGCGTGCAGTGTGAGAACACAGCCGCGGGTTCCCTATTGACTTCAAAGGAGCAAGTCGCGGTTGGATTTTTAAAGTTTTAGGGTACTTCGAGGAAGTCTACAAGCAAGACACTTACAAGGTAAGTAATTCGAGGGCCAACACACACTAGGGCACCGGAGTGCACGAGTTACCTCACCCAGGGAAGCCGGGTGCATAGGTGTCTTTTGGTGTCGGGTCGCGTCGCTGTTTTCTATGGAAGCCAAAGAAGATTTGCTGCTTGAGAAGACTGAAGAAGTGTCCGGTGGAATCCAAGGCTGGATTCAAGATGAAGATGACCTGAAAGCAGAAGGGACAGTGTTCACAGTCACTTGCAAGTGACCCGGGGCCAGAAGGATGGATGCCCACGGAAGTCGGGTGATTTCAGGTGATCAGGGATGTTTTGACTCTTCACTCACGAGGACCAGGAGGCATCAACGATAACCAGCAGCTGGATTCAGATTGTCCCACAACGTCTGCAACTTACTGAGGTGTTGGCAACCGGATTGGAGCCAACAAGCCTTGGAAACAGCAAGTCTTGTGGAGAGTGAATAAAGTCAATGGTGCAGACCAGCAAGGTCTGAGGGACTCACCCAGCAAACGTAAGTGAGGGCAGGCCTGGAGCAACCAGGTGAGCCCTTTAGTTTGATCAGAAAGTCTTCCGGGGACCCACAAGCCAACGGGCAAGGGATCGTGAAGACGCCTCATGAGGAAATGCTTTACAGGAGCCCACGGTCACTCTGGATGGGGTAGGCCTCTGATTTTCGGTGCACAACCTGCTGGAGGCTTGGGCCACAAATGGTCCATTGATTAGAGATTTTGGTGCCTGCCAAGCAGGGGAGTCACTCCTTGACTCCAAGGGAGATTCTTCCGTTTTCCAATGGTAGATGTGGAGAGCAGCCTTCAGGCTAAGTCTCTGAGGAATGTAAAGCAGCCGTTCATGTAAGGAGAAAAACGTGACTTTTAAATCCGGATCTTTGTAATTCCCTGAGTGCTATCATTGGAGCTGTTTTTAAATCTGGTGTTTGCCGAAAGAGGGAAGGCGCTGAGGACGGGACTGCGAGGACCAGCAGCCCCGCAACTGCCAACAGCTGTGTTCTCTTCCCGGGACGCACGCGGGCGCACGCCGGGCAAAGCCCGGGCCAAGGGCGGGCCCGTCTGAGCCCATCCGAGCACGGTTGAGAACGGAACGGGATACCCCTCTATCATCTGGTATAAAAGGTTAATCATTGGAAGAGTGAAGTGAAGTTTTGCGGTTTAAGTGTTTGCATCGAGTATACCTCCTTAAAGGAAATAAGGTCATTACCTTTCGGGGCCACAAGTTCATATATACTAATGGATAGGCCTACTAAAAGGGATGGGAGTGGCAATCAATCATCTGGGGGTGCCTTAATCGGGACTTTAGATAATTTTCTAGTGCGAGTACAATCAGCACTAGCCAAAGACATCGAACTAATGGAAAAAAGATTATCATTAGATGTTCTTTGTGATAAGAGGTCATCCCTGGGAAGTATGGCCAAGGTTAGGTCTCCACCGTGTCTACAGACTGTTATGTTGGATTTTCCGGTTTCAACATCACCTTTGGTGGAGGACGAAAATGAACAAACAACAGTTACTACACCATTGGTTGAAACTCTGGGTGAAACCCTTGAATCTTTTGATACCTCGATTCTTTGTAATCCGGCCCCAAAGATTATGCCCCTATCAAATATTAAGACCCGCTCTGCTAGTAATATTAAAGCGGGTTCAGCTCAACAACTCCAAGGTCTAACATTGAAAAAAAAACATAAGGGAACTCAATTGAACTCCACAGGGAAAAAAGTTAACACTGGACCTGTTTTTGGTTTGAGGAAGGATCTAGTTTCATGTCCTCCTCATCCTGTAGCAATTGAGGAGAGGGTAAATTTACCATTATCTTCGGGGAGTGGAGCCACGGAAGACATGGGCCCGATGTTTTGGAGAAAATGGGAGAGTACTCTAAAGAAATTGTGTGACCCTATTTATGAAAGATTGGGCTCCATTGAAAGTAGGCTTGTATGCTTGGAACTTTCACTTGTTTCGGCCCAGTCACGGGGGGGAAGCCGGGGCTCTGGTTTATACAGCGAACGACTAGGCGTGGTAGAACAATGTAGCGAGGTCAAAATTGCTACTAATGGTCCAGCGATTGCTGTAGAGAGCCCTAAACTGTCTGATTCCCAGGAGCCATGTGCCATATCCCCTCCTGCCAATCAGCTAAGGGATGAACATCCTCCACAACGTGACGGATCCTATAATGCTGGGGCTAATACAGTTAGAATTGTTAAACAACCTATCCCCACAAAGTCTCCTGTGCAGGCTTCGTCTGGATTAATTGATATACATCTCCCCCCAGAGGCAGCCCCCTATGTGGTGTTTTTAACTGGGGTCCCGCCCTTGGTGATGGGGACAAGGGAATCATATAGGGATCTCAAGAATAAGTGTATTTTTTGTTTAATGCAAAGCGCCCATTGCCGGTCCATATATGTGCTGAAATCTTGTTCGCTAGGAGAGTAAACTGGGTGGGCAGGAAGCCTAAGAAAACAAAGGGGGATTGTATTATTATTAACTTTAGGGATAGACGCTGTGTGGAACATGTCTGTAATTGGCCTCAAGATGATCCCTCACCTCTAATCTGCACTATGCCTTTGTCCTATTTCTATGCTCCCGCACCATTGTCCCAGCAAGGGATAACATATAGGGGAAATTTGACAAACGGTTGCCCTTCTGGGGATATAGGGTCCTTCAACCGATTTGATGTGTTATCCGGGCTAGTGGACTGTGATTTACAGAAAGATAGAATTGGATATTCTAGCCCCGAAAGGACATCTGTAGTCACTAATTTAGAGGAGGGTAAAACACAAGGAGGGCTGTCTGAAATAGAAAGCACTATGGATGGAGCTGTGATCCTTGCTCTAACAAATTCTATCAGAGTTGCTGAACAGGGATCTAGAGATGTTCTTCAGCAGGAATCGCTGATCAATGATGGAAATTCAGATTCCCCTCATGGCGTGGATATACTGCCTTTATTAACTATAGGGAGTGCCGATGGGGTGGTAAAGGCTGCCAGCTACACAACGATATTATCCTGGAATGTGGCGGGTGTGGGATCTAAATTATCATCATCTCTCTGAACAGACTTCATTGGTGAGCATGACATTTGTCTTTTTCAAGAGACATGGTCAATAGAGCCTGTGTTTAGATTGGGTTATTTGAATTTTTTTGTCCCAGCAGAGAAAAGGCCAAAGGGCCGACCAGTAGGAGGCCTGGTCATTTGGGTCAAACAAAATTTAAATTGTAATATCCACCTTATCCCAACCTCGAATCGTGACATCTTGGGAATTAGGTTGAATTTCCCGCCAAACATGCAAATTGCTATTTTTAATGTCTATGCAAGGGGTCTACCAGGTGGGAAAAAATCAGAGGTGGTAACAGCACTAGATACTCTTGTTGAATCCAGACCAATTGATGTGCTCCCATTGATTGCGGGTGACTTCAATACGACTTTTGAACCACTAGGATTTCACGACTCAACTTTAATGGAGGAGGAGGATCTTAGATGGGGAGTTCCGCAACTTGAGACAAAACCTATTAGTAAATGGACAGAGGCGGCCCTGTATTTGAAAGGGTTTTGTCTGGGTAACCAATTGAGGGCTGCTAATGGCAGAACTTTGTCAGAAAGGATGGGAAGTAAAACCTATGACAATGGCATCAGGGCAAGTAATATAGATTATCTTCTAGTCCATCTAAGGACGTGGCACACTCTTGTGGATATGGTGGTTAAACCCCGAATAGAGAGTGACCACAACCCATTAGTAGGCCTCTTTTAGTAAAACAAGATTTTAGTAGAAATCAGGAGAGTTGGTTTAATGCCTCTTGTAAGCAAGCCCGGGAAGAGCTTGGATTTGCACTAAAATTAAAAGTCCAGAGCAAGATTAGGAAAGCACGTAATACTTACAGGATGGTACAATGGAATGCTAAAAAGGAATGGGTAGAGTGCGAGTGGCAAGATCTTAAGGCAGCATGTGTAGCAAAAGACCCAAAAAAGTTTTGGGATATTTTTAAATGGAAAAGGGGCGAGATTATTGATAGCCCGCATAATCATGTCCCTCAGAGTTCCTGGGTCGAATACTTCAAGCCACAATAAGCAAAAGGAGACGAGGATGATAGTGAGTTCCATTGGGAACGGGTGTTTTATAATAAACCTGTTTTCAGCGCTGAGGAGGTTGATAGGGCGCTCGATTTGGTAACCCAGGGTCGTGCTCCAGGTATGGACTGCATCCCAGCTGACTTATTTGTGCACGATAGACAAAGATGGCGGGCATATATCATCTTTTTAGCTAATGCAATAGCTCAAGGGATGGCTATCCCTCAATCCTGGAAAGGTGCCGAAATCGTGCCCGTATATAAAAAGGGGGATAAAACATTAGCTTGTAATTATAGGCCCATTAGCCTGATTGACGCCATACAAAAAATTATGGGCCGTCTGGTCTTGGGAAAAATCCAGACCTGGATGAAAGTTAGTAATATTCTGAGCCCTCTCCAGGCTGGCTTTCGCCACAAAACTAGTACTATAGACCAGGTTTTTAGGTTTATGGTCCTCTATTGGAGGACAGTGGTTTTGGAAAAAGTGGTCTTGTACGCAGTATTTGTCAACTTGCGGGCGGCTTTTGATTTAGTTCCGTGTGGTAAGCTGTGGCGGGTGCTGGAGGGGCTGGGGATGGCCCCAGAGCTGCTGGCATTGGTCTTCCGCTTACATGAGGACAATTTTGCCAGGGTGCGGTGGGGACGACAGGGGGAGGTTACGGATGCCTTCCCCGTAGAGCGGGGAGTGCGGCAGGGTTGTGTCTTGGCACCGACCCTGTTCTCGCTCTTCGTGAACGGAGTGGCTGATTTCCTCTCCCGGGTCCCCTCGGATGCCCCGGCTATGGCTGGTATTCGTGTTACGGTCCTCATGTTCGCAGACGATACTCTGTTGATCTCAAAAACACCGAGTGGCCTCCAGCTTACCCTCCGGCGTTTTGAAGAATCCTGCTTATTGCGTGGACTGGAAATAAATGTTGCAAAGACCAAGTTTATGGTCCTTAATGGACCTAAACCTTCTAAGTTTTATAAATCTTTTAAAGGAGCCATTCTTATGAATGGCTCCCCATTAGAGCAGATCAATGCATTTACTTATCTGGGGGTCACGCTACAGATGAATATGTGTTGGAAAAGCCAAATTGATCTGGCAATATTAAAGTACCAACAGCAGGCAGGCTTCCTCTTGAAAAGATTTAAAACTTCCCAGACCCAACCAATTGGCCCATTTCTTGAGATTTATGTGATGGAGATCCGTAGCTCGGCCCTTTATGGGTTTGAGCTATGGGGGTATGGTAAAAATGGTAAAAATCTAAAACGCCTGACTGCTGTGGAAAATGAGTTTATTCGGAAAGTCATTGGTGTTCCGCAAAGTACCCCCTTGATACCACTTTTTTGGGACCTAGGCTTGAAAACTCTCCAAGATACAGCTTACCTACGCCCATTGCTGTATTGGTGTAGGGTCTGGACTACTAAGGAGCTCAAGCACTATGCCTTGGGTTTGAAGGAGATTATGGAAAAGGATTCCTTTCACAAGATAGATTGGCTGAGGTCAATAAGATCGCTACTGGACAGACTGGGAATGAGGGACCTATGGGAAGATCCTCAAAATGCGGTATTTCCCTCAAAAGAAACTATGAAGGTCAAATATTGGGAAATGATCTGTTTGGAATTAATTTCCAAAGGATGCTCATTCCATCTTACAGGCAGATTTTTGGAATTTAAGGCCTATCCAAAATTGGAATTGTACTGGGGCCTGATTGAAATACCATGTGATCGTAAGCTCTACTTCCTGTTTAGGATAGGCACGCCCCCGATCCGATCATTTACATATAAATGGGTCGAAGGGTCTCAAGATAAATGCCCAAAGTGTAGGGACAAGAATGAATCTCTGAGCCACTTCGTGTTCTTTTGTCCCCTTTACACTCTCCCACGTAAGAAATGGGTAATACCCATTTGCCTTCTAATTGGAACCCGAAGGCACGAAGAGGCTATGCGAATTTTGTGTTCGGACCCAAGCCCGGTAATTGCAGTAGCCATGGCAAAATACATTAAATGGGCCTGGGTAATTCGGTCAAAACAGATTAACCCCAAAGTGCCCAATGAATAGGCTTCCATATACAATTTATAGGTTAGGACGTACTGTTGTGTTAATATCTAAACCAGGGGAGGGTGGTATATTGCTGCATAAATTAGAAATGTGCTTGTTTTATATCTGGATGTAAAGGTTTTGGTCTACTCATACTCATTTAAATAGAGTTTAATTTTGTTCTAGGCATATACATATAAATTTATATTGATTTTTGTATTTTAATTTGTATTTTTGTAAATGGTTTTAATATGCTACTTTTATGACTTAATTGTCGAATAAAGTTTTGGAAACAGCCAACAGTAAAGCAGCTTCTTTTACCTTATAATCTCTTGAATTACCAAATGAAAGGACACCACACAGGTATATATATCAAATATATATGTATTTATTACTAGACACACTCTACTAATCTCTTTATGAGATTAGAAGTCAGGAACACATTCAAATATCAACGTTTCACAATAAGTTAAGCACAAACATGGATGGGGCCCTAGGGGCGTGCCAGACCATATACTAAAAAAGAGGTTTGGGAAAGTCGACTTGCAGAGGGACAAGGCCTAGGGCCTGTAGAATCGCTGGGGCTTCACTAATCCACCCAAGGTAGGTAAGTAAAAGACCCACGGGAGACGCGTGCAGTGTGAGAACACAGCCGCGGGTTCACTGTTGATTTCAATGGAGCAAGCCGCGGTTGGATTTTTAAAGTTTTAGGGTACTTTGAGGATGTCTACAAGCAAGCCACTTACAAGGTAAGTAATTCGAGGGCCAACACATACTAGGGCACCGGAGTGCACGAGTTACCTCACCCAGGGAAGCCTGGTGCATAGGTGTCTTTTGGTTCGGGTCGGGTCGCTGTTTTCTATGGAAGCCAAAGAAGATTTGCTGCTTGCGAAGACTGAAGAAGTGTCCGGTGGAATCCAAGGCTGGATTCAAGATGAAGATGACCTGAAAGCAGAAGGGACAGTGTTCACAGTCACTTGCCAGTGACCCGGGGCCAGAAAAATGGATGCCCACGGAAGTCGAGTGATTTCAGGTGATCAGGGGTGTTTTGACTCTTTGCTCACAAGGACCAGGAGGCATCGACGATGACCAGCAGCTGGATTCGGAGTGTCCCACAACGTCTGCAGCTTACTGAGGTATTGGCAACTGGATTGGAGCCAAAAAGCCTTGGCAACAGCAAGTCTTGTGAAAAGTGAATAAAGTCAATGGTGCAGACCAGCAAGGTCTGAGGGACTCACCCAGCGAGGGTAAGTGAGGGCAGGCCTGGAGCAACCAGGTGAGCCCTTTAGTTTGATCAGAAAGTCTTCCGGGGACCCACAAGCCAACGGGCAAGGGATCGTGAAGACGCCTCATGTGGAAATGCTTTACAGGAGCCCACGGTCACTCTGGATGGGGTAGGCCTCTGATTTTCGGTGCACAACCTGCTGGAGGCTTGGGCCACAAATGGTCCATTGATTAGAGTTTTTGGTGCCTGCCAAGCAGGGGAGTCACTCCTTGAGTCCAAGGGAGATTCTTCCGTTTTCCAAAGGTAGTGGAATGTCGAAGGGCCAGGATTCTTCTTGTAAAGCGTCGCCCAGGGATATCTAGCTTGCAATAGCAAGGGTTCCCTATCTTATACTAAAAGAAAGGGAGAGACTAGCTTTATAACCACTCCTCTGGGAGGGTCAGGGTAGGGGGTGGTTTCACCCACTTCACTTTGTCCAGTTTCGCGCCAGAGCAGGGACAGGTAGCCCCTGAACCAGTTTGAGCTGGCATATGCACAGAGGAGCCTACTGCTCCCCAGTGCAGGACTTCAAAGCACTCTAGGAGTGCACCCACCCAGCCCCAATACACTAAATCCTGTCTGGAAGGTGCTAACACCTCCCTGTGACAGGATGCCTATTGTTGGGCCTCCTCCACTGCGAGTTTCAGTCAGCAGCAGGAGGGCAGCCCAGTGTCTGTGCTGGTGGCATCCATTTTGTGATGCCAGGGCTCTTTCAGATTTCTACCGTGTTTCCACAGTGGGTACATGTCGTCCCCTCTAGAAGGGTGGGATCATACTCCCACAACAGTTACTGGTGTGGGGGTATGATTCATTACAAGTTGTTTGACACCAAACACGACATGTTTTGATGCAGTCATTCCAAAGTTAGCAGTTACAGTTGGGTTATAATGCACTTAAGAGTATATGGTTTAACCGCATCCACAAACAGCCACAGAGAATAGACTCTGCCAGCTGCAGAGGGGTCCTGCTCATGCAGAGGCACCCCCTCACATTGTAAACCAAGCACACTGCCCTCAGGATTGATAGGGTCTGCCTTAGGGGTGACTGATAGGTTTATATGTGTGTGTATGGTGATATATAGGAACCTATACCTCAGTGAGGAGTGCTAACACTACCTCACCCACCCTGCAGTAGCAGGCCTGTGGTGTCAGATTTAGTCTGCTTCCCAGGGGTTGCATAATACATGCTTCAGCCCCTGGTAGGCCTGTGAAGTACCCATGCCCTTGGTACCTAGGGTACCATATACTAGGGGCTCATAAGGCACCACAGTATCCAATCACTAGTGCATCTAGTATGCACTCCAAGTTGTTTAGAGAGAACAGAGAGACTGGGGCCCTGATTAGCAGGGACCCAGCCAGACTATAGCAAGAAACCAGTGTTAACATCAGAAAAAAAGTGGGGGCAACATAAGTGCAGATCCTACTCTCCTACAGTTGTCAATGTTGGTGTGCTGTTCGTGCTATATGTGTTTGCTGCAGTGTGCCAAGGAGATCGGGCCCATGGACCTGGGTGAATGTGGATGTGCAGTGTGCTCGTTGTGCATGTATGCCATTGTGCCCACTCCCCCCGTCCCCCAAGTCCCTGTTCGTTGCAATCCCTGTTGATGTTGTGTCAGGTCCTCTCGAGCTGTGTCTGTACTCCCTGCTCCTTGCACCGTCTCCACACTGATGACTGTGGCATGGGTTTCCTTCAGCTCCTCCGCTGGCGCAGGACTTCCACCTCCTGTCGCCGTTGCTGCCTTCCTGTTGGCAGTGGATTAGTGCCTGGTTTAGGTAGTCACGTCATGCCGGCGCCACTTGGCCTCCTGGATTGTCCTCCTCTGCACTCTGCCCGCAATCAAGGTGGTCTGCTTGAGGGTCAGTTGCTGGTAGTGTTCTGTCACCTCCGGGACGCTGGTCTTGTTTTCCTGAGGTCTGCACCCCGTCTTCCTCTCCCTCTTCTCCTTGGCCTTCCTCGACCCCGTTGTTCCTTGCTGGTAGTCTGTGGGGGTTGTGGGGTTCAGGTTGGCCCCTGCGATGTGTCAGGGTGCATCCACGTTGCTACGCACTTTGGATTGTTTGTGGTGTCTTTTTTCTGTTGTTTTTATGGTGCATTTTTCTGCCAGATGCGTGGGATTTGCAGGTCTGTGGCTGGTTTTCGGTACTTTTTGTACCGCGGTTGGCCTCATCGCATGTTCTTTTGCGTTCGCGTATTGCATTTATGCGGGGTGGCATTGATTTTGACGCGGACATTTGTTGCGTTATCTGGTGACTATCGCATGATACTGCCTTGTTGTGTATTCCACGTTGTCACTGGGTTATTTTCCCGCGATAGGCTGCAATATTGAAAGTTGTGTTACGCTACTCTTGCGGTAGTTATCACACGTTCTTGTGAATATACCCCTTAGTTTTTTTTTCAAATTCAGCATGGCCTTTGACCTGCAGGCTACAGGAACAGTGAAAACTAGAGGCAGCAAAACACCTTTATGGACAGCCTATCCAAGATCAACGGAGGGGCTCGCATAGCCTCTGTAACCGACCTGAGGTCGTGTAGCACAGGGTCCATCAGGCGTGCACTCTATACTGAAACCACTGATTACGGCAAACTTTGTTTTGTAGATCTTTCATTGAAAATTCAGTACACTAACAGCAAGCAGATTCTACATCTGTCACAATGGCTATGAATCACATTTGCATTTGTCACAATATGCACCATTGACACTCCACACCTGTCACACTCTACACCTGTCACACTTTGCCTTGGTTACTTTATGCCTCGGTTTGATTCTGCTTTAGTTACATCCTTTGTTGGTCGTTGATCGCATTCCCTTCTAGTCACACTGTACACCAGTCATACTCTCCACCAGTCACACTCTACACCAGTCACGCTCTGCACCAGTCACACTCTACACCAGTCACGCTCTGCACCAGTCACACTCTACACCAGTCACACTCTACACCTGTCACACTTTTGCCTTTGTTACTCTATGCCTCGGTTTGATTCTGCTTTAGTTACATCCTTTGTTGGTCATTGGTTGCATCATCCTCTAGTCACACTGTACACCAGTCATACTCTCCATCAGTCACACACTACACCAGTCATGCTCTGCACCAGTCACACTCTACACCAGTCACACTCTACATCTGTCACACGTTTGCCTTGGTTACTCTAGGCCTCGGTTTGATTCTGCTTTAATTACATCCTTTGTTGGTCGTTGGTCGCATTCGCCTCTAGTCATACTCTACACCAGTCAGACTCTACACCAGTCATGCTCTGCACCAGTCACACTCTACACCTGTCACAATTTTGCCTTGGTTACTTTATGCCTTGGTATGATTCTGCTTTAGTTACATCCTTCGTTGGTCATTGGTCGCATTCTCCTCCAGTCACACTCTACCCAATCATACTCTGCACCAGTCACACTCTACACCAGTCATACTCTACACCAGTCACACATCCCTTGGTTACTTTATGCCTCGGTTTGATTCTGCTTTAGTTACATCCTTTGTTGGCCGTTGGTCGCATTCTCCTCTAGTCACACTGTACACCAGTCATACTCTCCACCAGTCAGACTCTACACCAGTCATGCTCTGCACCAGTCACACTCTACACCACTCACACTCTACACCAGTCACACTTTGCCTTGCTTACTCAATGCCTTGGTTTGATTCTGCTTTAGTTACATCCTTTGTTGGTCGTTGGCGCATTCTCCTCTAGTCATAATCTGCTCCAGTCACACTCTACACCTGTCACACTTTGCATCGGTTGTATTATGCCTCGGTTTGATTCTGCTTTAGTTACATCCTTTGTTGGTTGCATTTTCCTCTAGTCACACTCTACACAAGTCATAATCTACACCAGTCACACTCTACTCCTGTCACATTTTGCATTGGTTGCATTATGCCTCGGTTTGATTCAGCTTTAGTGACATCCCTTGTAGGTCGCATTCTCCTCTAGTCACACGCTACCCCAGTCATATGCTACACCAGTCGCACTCTACACCAGTCACGCTGTGCACCAGTAACACTTTCCATTGGTTGCATTATGCCTTGTTTTGATTAAAATTTAGTTACATCCTTTGTTGGTCGCATTTTCCTCTAGTCACACTGTACACAGTCACACTGTACACCAGTCATGTTCTGCATCAGACACACTTTGGATTGGTGACATTATGCTTTGTTTTAATTCAAATTTAATTACATCCTTTGTAGGTCGCATTCTCCTCTAGTCACACTCTACACTAGTCATACTCTACATCAGTCACACTCTACTCCAGGCACGCTCTGCACCAATCACACTCTACACCTGTCACACTTTGCAGTGGTTGCATTATGCCTCGGTTTGATTCTGCTTTAGTGACATCCTTTGTAGGTCGCAGTCTCCTCTAGTCACACTCTACACCAGTCACACTCTACACCAGTCACTCTCTGCAACAGTCACACTCTACACCTGTCACACTTTGCATTGGTTGCATTATGCCTCAGTTTGATTCTGCTTTAGTAACATTGTTTGTAGGTAACATTTTCCTCTAGTCACACTCTACACCAGTCACACTCTACACCAGTTACGCTCTGCACCAGTCACACTGCACACCTTTCACACTTTGCATCGGTTTCATTCCGCCTTGGTTTGAATCTGCTTTAGTTACATCCTTTGTAAGCCACATTCTCCTCTAGTCACACTCTACACTAGTCATACTCTACACCAGTCACACTCTACACCTGACAGACTCTGCACCAGTCACACTCTACACCAGTAACACTTTGAATTGGTTGCATTATGCCTCGGTTTGATTCTGCTTTAGTTACATCATTTGTAGGTCGCATTCTCCTCTAGTCACACTATACGCCAGTCATAATCTCCACCATTCACACTCTACACCAGTCACACTCTGCACCAGCCATACTCTGCACCTGTCACACTTGGCCTCGGTTACATAATGTATCAGTTTGATTTTGCTTTAGTTACATCCTTTGTTGGTGGCATTCTCCTCTAGTAACATTACACCAGTCACGCTCTATATCGACCACAGTCTGCACCAGAAATGCATATTCTGTTGTAGTCATACTCTGCACCTGTCACACTTTGCACGGGTCACATTGTGCTTCACTCTAGTTATCAATCTTATTTTATGGTAAGTATATTGAAAAACCACTTGCTAGCTCTTTGTGTCCACATACCACACCTCTAAGCGAGGCGCTAATGCTGAAACGGAATAAATAAACTGACACACCACCCACAGTAATCTCAGTGTGGCATCAGATGCTACACCATAACATGAATGTTTGACTGGCTGGAGTCCTCTAGAACTGTACTGTTTGGGGTCTGGGATAACTGCAGGATCACATTGGTTTCAATACAATCTGTTTGTTTTATTCCAAAGATGTATGCAAGTGACTTCTTATTGGAAGCCAGGGTTACCCATGAATAGGGTGGTTGTGGAAACTTCTGTTGTATTGCAGCATTTCTGTAGTGCTTCATACCACGTTGTGCGTAATCAAAGTGCATGTTTTGGATGGCTAGCATGCTACTGCAAGGACTGGTGCCAGCCTCCATCAAGGGGCAGTGAATGGTCGGTGGAGTGTTGCATTTACTGTTATCCTACATGTGAAGGGCACTGCTGCAGTGCATGAGTGATGAGAGGTGCTATCCTGTCCTGTGCTACGTTGACCAGATGTGTGATGGTGAAGAGGATATGAGAGACAGGTGAGCAAATTAAAATTGTCATTCGAACTAAAACATCATCTGCACAGCCCTATCTGAGTCAGTGGGGCAGTGGGGTGCAGTGGGCGTGTCCATCATACAGGGGGGGAATCAGAGTAGGCCCAGCAATCCATATGGCAGCAGCTGCAAAGCAGAGATGAGTAAAACGGCAACATCAGGAAGAAAGGGTGCTGGTGACGTGAGCAGTGGCCATTCAGCTTTTTCGAAGGCAGGGAGACCACCTACTGCTGAACAAATATATATAATTCAGCTACTCCTGCTAGGCCAAAGCAGACCAAAACTGTGAGCAGGGGTTCATACCAGCTCGAGGGGAATCCCAAAGTTGGACCAAGCACCAGTCAGGCAAGCTCTCATCGGGTCAAGGCTCGAACGCTAACCAGACTCTTACCCCACCTTTATGAGGATGAGCGACGAAGTGCTTGGTGGGCTGCTTTCCTTACATGACAAGAATTATTAATCTGACCACCCAGTATTACCCTTCTGTCGTCACCCCTCCATGCAAGTCCAGTACTTTTTCTTATATCCCAGACTCCCTTCCTCTTCTGTAGTTTCACTTGAGGGGGCATCCTCCTCCCCTTCTAAAAACGTCCACTTAAATTATTAGTAAGGAATGACATTTCAGGTTAGCGAATTAGTCTTTGACCACTGGTCAATCAAACTAGTTCTTTTCTAGTGGGATAGATCTTAATACTTAGTAGATTATCCATTCTCAACTGAGGCAAGGGCTTTGCCACCTTCGGTATTACAACTACCACACCTTCTCTGAACTTGTGTACATGTACTGTGCAGGCACTCCTGTAGCAGTCACTTGTGTAGTCTAACCTGGTATATTAGCAGGGGCGGCTCGTGTGAGCGGAGGAGCGTTGCCCTACTGTTTTCTCGCAGTACGAGAAGCAGAAACACAAAATGGTATTATAAATACCATTTTATGTTTCTGCTTCTCGCACTGCGAGAAAGTAGAAGGGTTTGGTTGGGGCGGGCGGGTGGGCGGGTCTGCTCAAGGGAGCGGAGGAGTGGCTTGTCCAATGCTGTGGGCCTTGACTGTTTGGTCGGCCCTTTGGGGCCGACTAAACCAGTCATGCGCACTCTCCCTTTTCTCCATATCGGCTGCATGCAGCCTACATGGAGAAAATGGCCTCCCCATAGACGGCTGTGTGGTTGGCGTCCCAACCAATCACAACGCTGCCATTGCAGCATTGTGATTGGCTTAGGGAAGGGAGGCTGCCTGCTTCCTGCGGAGGTAGGAAAGCAGGAGCTGGAGCTTGAGCTGGAGCTAAGAAAGCGCAGGACCTGGGAAAGGTATGCTTTAAAAAATTATTATTTAACCCCTCCCCGCGCGACCCTCCCTTCCCTCACGACCACTTGCCCCTTCACCCGTGAGCCATGCCGGCCGCAACTGTATACCAGATGGATCTATGAATCTCCTACCTACTGACGTCATCAGCCCCTTCACAGTTACGGAGCCAGATTTCTGGTGTGCTTGATAAATCTTTTGAAATGACTTAGGCTTAATATGTGGAATTGTAGTTTAGGAGCAAAGTTCCAAATGTCAAGAGGTTTTCCGTGACACAATGTGAACAGGAAACCAACTCAAGAGTGTGTTAAATCTGCACCACATGATATGTTATGAGATTGGTGTTGGGTGCTAATTACCTGTACGGGTATCCAAGCAGGTGAATGAGGCTAGTCCTGGGAGCTTACTTGAGATGACAGGTCTTCAGCTTCTTGCGAAAGTTAGGGCTTGGGTGACTGTTTTCCTGGTGTTGTCTGGCAGCCAAATGAAGATTTTCTTCAGCATCATTAGTGTGTTGAAGCAGGCCGAGACCACAGCGTTGACTTGGGCAATCATGTCCAGTTTGTTGTCTATGATGATTTTGAAGTTTCTCGCTTGTGAGCAGATCATGGGGGTTGTTCCAAGATCTGTGGGCCACCAGGTGAAGTCCCATTGTGTGGCATTCTTTCCAAAGACTACCCCCTCGGTCTTGTCCAGGTTGAATTTGAGGCAATTTGATTTCATCTTGGCAGCGACTGCTCTAATGCATGTGGTGCAATTGTTTCTGGTTTTGGGTGTTTTGTACGAAAGGGCCATTATTAGTTGTGTGTCATCCGCATAAGAGGGGATGTTTTTGTTGTGAGCTCATATGACGTCAGCCATTGGGGTCATGTAGATGTTAAAGACCGCTGGGCTGAGCAAGGAGCCCTGCAGGACTCTCTAAATAAGATCTTGTGCTTCGGAGGCATAGGGGAAAATGTTGATGATTTGGGTTCTTCTGGAGAGGAATTAGCAGATCCAATCGAGGGCGAGTCCCTGGATGCCTGCTTCATGGAGTCGTTGGATTAGGTTGGGGTGGGAGACGGTGTCAAAGGCTGCTGATAGGCCTGGAAAGATAAGGATTAGGGCTGCGGTTTCCCCCCTGTCAAGCACCATCCGGATGTCATCCGTTGCTACTATAAGGGCGAATTCTGTGCTGTGGTTAGGTCTGAATCCTGATTGTGTCATGTTGAGAAACTGGTGTTTAGCGAGGAGGTCGAAGAGGCACTTATTGATGGCCTTTCCCTGGACTTTGGCTGTGTAGGGAAGGGGGGATTACTTGTATTCCTGATTTGCATACAAATTGCTGTTTGTTCTTGAATTAGTATTAGAAGACACTAATAAAGGGGACTTATGTATAGGCTTTTGCTTTGAAAAAATGTGGCCTGATGACTTAGCTTCACTAAATTGGTACATTTATTTAAAAAAAAAATAGGATTTGTGGGGAACAAATCCTCAAAAGTCCCTTAATATCCTGTTTTGACATTCTTTTTACTGCCCCATTGTCAGGTGAATGACATGCAGGGCACTTCACACTACTAGATCCACACAAAGTCAGTATTCTCAGCTGTCTGGCTGCAAAGTTGGGTCTATGTATAAATGTAGATTAATATTTAACATATTAATACATTTTAATTGTGTGTATTTTGTGTGGGTGCTGTTCTTTGCTTAACCCTGGTGTGCATGACCTCTCCACTGGCTTATTTTTGCCACAAATTCCCAAGCTCTTTCCATATATGTTTTTATCTGCAAGGTGAGCAGTGCCTCTGCCATAATTTCCCCTCCTTTTTTATGAACCACGGAATGGGGCATTTTCTCTTTGTGTCATGTCCCAGTTTTAGTTTCAGACATTTCATGCATTATGTGATCAACGGATGCTTATGTGTAAAATAATTAGGGCTTGTCCCCAGCACTGAAAAACATTTCAATTTAACTTGAGAGACACTCTCATTTTAAGGCACAATCACAAGACACAAGTGCACGTGTATAAGTGCAGCACCACACCAAGTACACAAAATATGCATATACGCTACCACCTGCCTATTCTTAGCACAGCCTTTACAAGATCAGGAGCTCTTGCTGTATTTAGTGCACCATGAGTACATATAACCTGTTTTTATGCAGCACTTCATGTCGCACTTTAAGCGCCATTAGCCAATTTAGTGACAATCCATTCAACAACCAGGGAAGGATGGAAGGCTGATGTGTCCCTGCCAGGATTTGAACTTTAGGCCTGCTGATCGCAGACTGTACCAGCAGCAGGAATTGAACTCATTCAGCCACGTAGATGGCAAGGTGGCTCAGTGAATTAAACACTTACCATTGACACCTCCTGTGGCCAATTTATCCTTATCCCGTGCCGAGGTCAAGAAATTGAGTACCTTTATATCTGCTAATAATACCAGCCTCTATTTTATTTACTGCACTTACAAACGGCAGCGGTGTGGTATGAGGTGCTATATGGAAAAATAAACATATTCTTTTTATATTTCTAACAGGGGTGCTTAAATTATTGAGTCATCTAATTTAGAAAATATCAGTAGGAGCATTGCACACGTGCAGTACAAAGCTCACACATGATGTTGCATTGCGTTTATGTGCAGCCTCATCCTTTTACTGCAGCACACACCACACTAAGGGCCCGATTCACAGAACTAACTTAAGACAAAATCCTAAACTTACTACCATTTTGGTATTCACAGAATGCACTTACTGCTTTTGGTATTCACAGAATGCACTTACTGCTTTTGGTATTCACAGAATGCACTTACTGCTTTTGATATTCACAGAATGCACTTACTACTTTTGGTATTCACAGAATGGATTTACGACTACTAACTTTACGTCCGCACTCGGGCCGGAAATTCCGGCCCGGAGGCGGAGCTTCCAGGCCGGAGGCGGGGCTTCTGGGTCGGAGGCGGAGCTTCCGGCTCAGAGGTGGAGATTTTGGCCATGGCTAAATCTCCGCCACTGGCCGGAATCCCCACCTCCGGCCCGGAAGCCCCACCTCCGGGCTGGAAGCTCCGCCTCCGGGCCGGAATTTCCAGCCCGAGTGCGGACGTAAAGTTAGTAGTCGTAAATCCATTCTGTGAATACCAAAAGTAGTAAGTGCATTCTGTGAATACCAAAAGTAGTAAGTGCATTCTGTGAATACCAAAAGTAGTAAGTTTAGGATTTTGTCTTAAGTTAATTCTGTGAATCGGGCCCTAAGAGTACAAGACTTTTTAACTTCCATGCCCGACAAGCACTTGCACAGCTTCACAATGTAGCAAGGACCTTTTTTTATGTGCAGAATTTCACTACACATATAAAAAAAATCTTGTTTATTTGCACAGCACTGTGTCTGCAAATGCAGCAGCATTTCTTTATGTTAGCGCCAAAGTACGCAGAGCCAGCACTGCACAGTCACACAAATAACACCACGAGTGCTACTACAGTGTTTTATGTAGAATTACATAATGAACTTCTGCAATTTCTAGGCGCTGTAAATGTGTTCCTTGGTATTCAATTAAAGAGGACTAGTGGGAGGGGGAGGTAAGTTTGCTTTCGCCCAGGGCGCTCTCTGACCAAAGGCGAGCTCTGGATGCAGCATATACGGGCAAGGATACTAACTGAAGCACAGCCACACAAGTAGTGCAGCAGCACATCTACAAAAGTAGACACTCACAATCATGAACTTCATTTAAGGGTTGTCGGGATCGCAGCGGCGACCCCTGGTTTGTTTGTTGCGACCCCAGGCACTGTTTTTGCGACCCCTGAAGCACACCCACACAAGTAGTGCAGCAGCACATCTACAAAAGTAGACACTCACAATCATGAACTTCATTTAAGGGTTGTCGGGATCGCAGCTGCGACCCCTGGTTTATTTGTTGCGACCCCAGGCACTGTTTTTGCGACCCCTGAAGCACACCCACACAAGTAGTGCAGCATCACATCTACAAAAGTAGACACTCACAATCATGAACTTCATTTAAGGGTTGTCGGGATCGCAGCTGCGACCCCTGGTTTGTTTGTTGCGACCCCAGGCACTGTTTTTGCGACCCCTGAAGCACACCCACACAAGTAGTGCAGCAGCACATCTACAAAAGTAGACACTCACAATCATGAACTTCATTTAAGGGTTGTCTGGGATTGCAGCTGCGACCACTGGTTTGTTTGTTGCGACCCCAGGCATTGTTTTTGCGGCCCTGATCTCTTGCAATGTTAAGAACAGAACAGAAGGCAAACGGTGATCTGTACTTTCTGCAGTGCAGGCTGGGAATTGTCTTCGTTAAACAAATACGTATACAGCAGTGCAATGTGTACTCTGAGTAATAACATTTAAATAATGAAATCAAAAAATTAATAAATATCTTTTTTCAAACAAGATGTTGCAGATTTTTTTTATTGTGAACACACAGAAAATGATGTGTTTGAATAAAATCATCACGCATGTGTTATAGTGAGTGAAAATGCCTTACAAGTGATGCGAATCAAGATGCATTAACAAATCTAAGGGACAATTCATGTCAATACAATGCTCTAATTGGTCGACATAAAGAAATACAGGTGGACAAAATCGTGTATATATTTAAAATCTTTTTGTGCATGTTTCTGTAATTTTCCAATAAATGTCATGCTCCAGTTATTTATGGGGTGGGCGTAACTCATGTAATTCAGTGTAGTGTAATCATGCAGAATTAGCTAACATTTCTGTGAGAGTACGTAAGAAGAGAAATTCTGTGATTAGCTTAGTGCAAAAATGCCCCGTTGTGTCCAAAATGGGCGCCAGAATGCATTTTGCACTGAGAAATGGTGCGAAATGCAACAGAACACAAATAGCAAGTACGAGCAGCTTCTCACGCTCGCTAAATGTGCGCTGGGGTAGGATTTTCACCCACTTTACCCCCAACATTCAGCACTATTTTCTCATTGCAAAATACCCCCGAGGTGTCCAAAATGGGCGCGAGAATGCAGTTTACACTAAGAAATAGCTCTAGATATGCTGTTGGGGTAGAATTTTCTGCCCAACTTACTCCTGGCCACTAGCGCTATTTCCTCAGTGCAAAATGTACCTCGTCCAAAATGGATGCGAGGACGCATTTTGCATTAAGAAATAGCACTAAATGCAGTAGAACACAAATAGCAAGCACGAGCAGCCACTCGCGCTCCCTAAATGTGGTCTTGCTGTAGGATTGTTTACCCCCAAATTCCGCGAGCAGATGTAATTGTGTTATAATCGGTAATTCTGAGTCAAAGAGTAATGCAGAATTACAAAAATTACTCAGATTACACCAGCGTAATTAGAATTACACCTGGGCCTACTTATATACTAGGTAAACTCGAAATGATAAGTTTGAGTTCAAAAATAATTGGGCTTCCCTGTGTTATTTTGTGTTTTAATTGCACTCTACTTTCCTTTTCGTACAAATACATCATTTTTTGTGCAATAAAAAATAAAAATGTACAATGCCTTATCATGTCAGTACTCTAACAAATAGGTAGTATATGCAATGGGCATTTATCTATGTTAGTAACTTATGTTAGCATAGGATAGTGTCCTTAAGAGTCTCTTAAAGTCAATATTGTCAGTTATTGTGATGTCATCAGGATTAAGGTCAAGTGACATCCCTTCCTGGGAGAATTCAGCATCAGATCATATGATGACACTTCTTGTGATGCCATTGGGTACAAGGAAAGTTATGCAAATTCACTACTCCTGGCATTTTGGTGAATTGATGCCCATGCTCACACTCGAGTCACATTGATGGTTATGTGTTCAGATGCAGGATAAGACACTGTGGCAGACTGGTAGTCAAGCAGAGTGAGTGAAACTGGAGGTCAGGAGCATGGTAGTGCAGGCTTGGATGAGTTGGAATTGCTAGACCTGGGTATTTAGCAGTCCCAGTTGTGTGTGTCATTTGTGTAGGTATGCCTGTCTCTGTCAATGCTGTTGAGGAAAGATTCCTGCCAATCTTTAGTGCAGTCACTCACGTACAGCTTGGACAGGCGCATGTAGCGTGTTAGTAAGACTGGCTCTGCTGCTCTGTTATCGATCTGGACCCGGGCCGTGCTGTCCAAGATCAGTGATGCCGCAACACATTTGCCTTGGCCTTTTAAAAAATATTCGTTTAACTGATATTGAACAGTTTTTCTTGATGACAGAAGCAAACGAGGCACCTAGCCCGCCAGCCCAGACAACGTATTGCCTGGAGAAATGGTCATGCTAGCATAGAGAGAGAAAGTCAAAGGATCAGAAAACTAGACTACAAAACTCATGGCTACAATTTGGGGGGTCAAACAAAAAACAAACAGGCTGACCGGGTACTTGTTGGCTCTTCCCCCTCATGGCTATGGCCCTGGGGTGGGCCATATGAAGTGAAGGAATGGAAAGAGACAGCCGGGCACCCTTGAAGGGTCCTTCATGTGAAGCCCCTCAAGCCCCATTTTGAGAGATTTGAAGTCACTATGCTCCTGGTAACAGACTGAGAGCGAACCTCTCCCGGACCTCCTGTCTTCCACTGAGCAAGGCTCATCAGTGTACGTTGATTCTTCAGTTGGCCTCAACATGTTGGTTTACCCCCTGAAGAAGATCCCACTTTCAGAAAAGCTTTCAAGTCTAAACGTAGAGGGCTTCAGTGAGCTTGATGCCAAGCAGCATCAGATCAACAACAAGGCCTTTCTGGGCACGTACTTCGGATTTCACCCTCTCTTATCTTTCTCGCCTTTGTGAATGACCACACCCGGACCCCGCTCTTTAGCAGCCCGCCATCGTCGAAACCTGCTTCAGATCCAGCTTGCAGCTTGCCCCACGATGACTCGTCAGTGACCACTTTTTCTCCATAATTGTTTGTAAGTCAGATGGTAAACATTCCACCAGGATGCACCTGGTCCCTGTGTACATTGGGGTCGGCCTTAACTCTTAACTTTGACCCGGTCTCACACAACCAGAGAACCGTGGTTGGCGCTTTGCGCTTTCTTGCACTATTTTTATTTCAACCTTAAAAAATCCATATCTCTGGTTGTATCAATTGGCTTTTTTTGTTATTTTGGTGTCATTTTATTTATTACATTTTACTTTGTGTTTGTAAATTGGCTTGGGATTTTTTCTGTGTAATGTTTTCACATTATCTCTGTTTGAGTGCTGAACAAATAGTTTACTCATTGCCTCTAAGTAAACCTGACTAGTTTGTATCAAGAAACAGAGGGTTCAGCACTGGTTTATATGGTGACTTTGAAGGTTCACCCTGACAAGTGTGATTAATATTTGAAGTGGATTCTCACCCTTTTGATCTAATATTCACATTTCTTGCAGGCAGTTTGGTGTGTTGTCTTGCTATCAGTAAACAGTAAGGCAAATGGAACTGCTGCACATAACTGCACACTGAAAGGAGCACCTTCAAGAATGGCACGCCCAAAGTCAAGCTGCATGTCAGAAGGAGTTGGATTAAAATTCAGAAGCTTCTAGTTTTCAAACCTGGCATATAGAATGCTGGGTAAAATACAATACTCTGCATGACCATGTCTAAGGTTTTTCAGCACCCGCACACAAAACTCGACTTTGTCTTATGTGTAGGCTATGTGTCCTGGGATATGAAAGTTGTGTTGCCTCGAAGTACAGAAATATCAACTTTAAATGGGAGCTGGTTCACAAAAATGTGAAACTGAATAAGTAGATGAGTGAATGAACAAGGAAGCCAGTGAGTGAACGCGTGAGTGAGTAGCCAAGTGAGCACAACAGGGAGAGAGGTGCACAGAATAGTGTGTCTATTTTGCATATGACATCAACGCAGAAATACTATTAACCCCTTCAATGCTCAGGATGGAAAGGTTCCGTCATGAGCATCAGTGCCCCTGTGCTCATGACGGAACCATTCCATCATGAGGCCAGGGGCACGAAATCCCTCTCTCCCCCAAAGCCTCGGGAGCTGGGGAAGAGCTGACCCAGCTCCGGAGCCCCCTCCCATGTTTCTGTGCAATGACGATCAGCGCACACGTTGCGCTGTCGTCATTGCACAGAAACCGAAACTGAAATGAGCCTTTTGGCTCATTTCAGTTTCACTTTCTACGTGCTCAGGGCACATAGAAAGACGGGAGAGATATCATTGGAAAGGGGAGAATTTCCAGGAGGGTGATCCCCAAGCAGGGATCCACTCACTAGACACCAGGGAGGGGGGAGTGGCCCCTTGGGCAAGGGCCTTCGCTCCCCCATAAAGAAATGGGCACAATTCAGTCTTTCTGTCTTTCAGTCTTTCAGTCTTTTAAGGGGGCAGAAAGCCCACTAAACGCCAGGGAATTTTTTGGGTGCATTTTTTTTAGGGTGGGGGCTGCCCGAAACGGGCAAGCCAATGACCCCACCATCATTACAGCCTTTCTGTCCCCCCTGGAGGGCAGATGGGGGCATTAGCCCCCAATCTGACCTGCCGGGGGGGGGGGGGCAAAATGCCCACTAGATGCCAGGGATTTTTTTTGAAAATGTTAATTAGGGTGGGGGCATTGGCATGCCCGTTTTGGGCAACCCCCACCCTAATTAAAATTTGCCCCCCAAAAATCCCTGATGACTAGTGGACTTTCTGCCCCCCATGGGGGCAGAAAGCCTACTAGATGCCAGGGAGTTTTTTGAGCAAATTTTAATTAGAGTGGGGGTTGCCCAAAACGGGCATGCCAATGCCCCTACCTAAATAAAAATTGCCCCAAAAAATCCCTGGTGTCTAGTGGGCTTTTTGCCCCCCCCTGGCGGCAGATTGGGGCTACTGCTCCATCTGCCCCCCCAGGGGGGCAGGAAGGCTGTAATTGTTACAGGGGAGGGGGTGGGGCATGGGCATGCCCATTTTGGGCAGCCCCACCCGAATTAAAATTTGCCCCAAAAAATCCCTGGCGTCTAGTGGGCTTTTTGCCCTCCCAGTGGGGCAGATGGGGGCTAATGCCCCCATCTGCCCCACAGGGGGGCAGATGGGGCAGTAGCCCCCAAACTGCCCCCCCATGGGGGGCAAAAAGCCCACTAGACGCCAGGGATTTTTGGGGGCAAATTTTAATTAGGGTGGGGGCTGCCCAAAACAGGCATGCCAATGCCCCCACCCCTACCCACAACAATTAAAGCCTTTCTGCTCCCCGTGGGGGGAAGATGGGGGCAGTAGCCCCCAATCTGCCCCCGGGGGGCCAAAAGCCCACTAGACGCCAATGATTGCGCTGGTTTTTTTATGTGTGGGGGTGGGGGCTGCCCAGAATGGGCATACCAATGCACCCACCCCCCAAAAAAATAGCCACAGTGTTTCTGCCCTCCTTGGGGGCAGATCGGGCCAACACCACCCCCGATATCCCCCCAGGGTGGCAGAAAGCCGACTAGGCACAGATTTGTTTTTAGCAATATGCCTAACATTAGATTTTGGGCCCTAGCCCAGCCAGCACATAGGGAAACCTAGCAGACCTGTACATTTCTGAAAACTAGACACCCAGGGGAATCCAGGATGGGGTGACTTGACTGGCTCTCACCAGGTTCTGTTACCCAGAATCCCTTGCAAACTCAAAAATTTGTCCCAAAAAAAAAAACACATTTTCCTAACATTTCTGTGTTGGAAAGTTCTGGAATCTGCGTGGATCCACAAAATTCCACCCACCCCGCATTTTCCAAAGTCTTCCAATAAAAATGGTACCTCACTTGCGTGGGTAGGCCTAGTGCCCGCGACAGGAAACGGCCCAAAACGCAAAGTGGACACACCATATTTTCATAGTGAAAACTAACCCTTTTTTTGCAAAGTGCCTAGCTGTAGGTTTTTAACCCTAGCTCTGCCAGCACCTAGGGAAACCTAGCAAACCTATACATTTTTGAAAACTAGACACCCAGGGGAAGGGGAATCCAGGATGGGGTGACTTGATTGGCTCTCACCAGGTTCTGTTACCCAGAATCCCTTGCAAACCTAAACATTTGTCAAAAAAACACATTTTCTTCACATTTCTGTGGTGGAAAGTCCTGGAATCTGCGTGGATCCACAAAATTCCAGTGCCGGCGGCAGGCAAGGGCCCAAAACCAATTGAGGCCATATCAAAATTACCTATCACAAAACAACCTGGTTTTGCAAGGGGGTGTCCCATGAGTTTTTGGCCCCGGGCTTGGCGGCCATCTAGGGAAACTTACCAACAGCCACACATTTCTGAAAACTACACACCCGGGGGAGTCTAGCGAGGTATGGTCCCCTAACGTTTTCCTACCCAGAATCCCCTGCAAACCTCAAATTTAGCAGAAAATATCACTTTTTTCTCAAATTTCTGTGTGGGAAAGTTCTGGAATCTACGTGGATCCACATATTTCCTCCGACCCAGCGTTCCCCCAGGTCTCCCAATAAAAATGGTACCTCACTTGTGTTGGTAGGCAAAGTGGCTGAAACAGGAAATAACCCAAATCGTATTGTGGAGACTTCAAAATTACCTATAACCAAACCACCTGGTTTTGGGGGGGACCTGGTTTTTTGGCCCCGGGCTTGCCGCCATCTAGGGAAACCTACCAAACCCACATGTTTCTGAAAACTAGACACCCAGGGGAGTCCAATGAGGTATGGCTTGCTTGGATCCCCCAATGTTTCCCTACCCAGAATCCTCTGCAAACCTCAAATTTAGCTGAAAAAACATATTTTCTACACATTTTTGCTTGGAATCACCCTGCTGGCACAAATGTCCTACCACCCAGCCTTTCCCTTGTTCTCCCGAGTAAAATGATACCTCACTTGTGTGGGTGTCTAAAGCAGAACTGGCTAAAAATGCATTTTTTTTAAAAATGTAGCGCTTAGAATTCTTGGGGCTATACTCTAAATCCCTATGTTTTGGGCTCTTCCTAGTCACAGGCCTTTGGCCCACCCACACAAGTGAGGTATCATTTTACTCGGGAGAACAAGGGGAATGCTGGGTGGTGGGACATTTGTGCCGGCACGGTGATTCCACGCAAAAACGTACGGAAAAAGTGATTTTTTTCAGCTAAATTTGAGGTTTGCAGGGGATTCTGGGTAGGAAAACGTTGGGGGACACACGCAAACCATACATCACTGGACTCCCCCGGGTGTCTAGTTTTCAGAAATGTGTGGGTTTGGTAGGTTTCCCTAGATGGCCGCCGAGCCCGGGGCCAAAAACTCATGGGACCCCCCTCGCAAAACCAGGTTGTTTTGTGATAGGTAATTTTGATGTTGCCTCAATAGGTTTTTGGGCCTTGCCTGTCGTGGGTACTTGACCCACCTACGCGAGTGAGGTATCATTTTTATCGGGAGACCTTGGGGAACGCTGTGTGGGAGGAAATGTGTGGATCCACATAGATTACAGAACTTTCCAACACAGAAATTTCATAAAAAAGTGATTTTTTTCAGCTAAATGTGAGCTTTGCGGGGGATTGTGGGTGGGAAAGCTTTAGGGGACCCACGCAAGCCATACCTAGCTGGACTCCCCCGGGTGTCTAATTTCCAGAAATGTGTGGGTTTGTTAGGTTTGGTCGCCGAGCCTGGGGCCAAAAACTCACTGGACTCCCTTTGCAAAACCAGGTTGGTTAGCGATAGGTAATTTTGATGTCGCCTCAATAGAGTTTGGGCTCTTGCATGTCATGGGTTCTTGACCCACCCACGCAAGTGAGGTACGATTTTTCTCTGAAGACTTTGGGGAACGCGGGGTGGGTGGAAATTCGTGGATCTACGCAGATTCCAGATCTTTCCATCACAGAAATGTGAGGAAAATGTGTTTTTTTGGACAATATTTTAGGTTTGCAAGGGATTCTGGGTAACAGAACCTGGTGAGAGGCAGTCAAGTCACCCCACCCGGTATTTCCCTGGGTGCCTGTTTTTCAAAAATGTATAGGTTTGCCAGGTTTCCCTAGGTGCCGGCAGAGCTAGGGTTCAAAAACTGCAGCTAGGCACTTTGCCAAAAAAGGGTCATTTTTCACTGTGCAATTGTAGTGTGTCCACGTTGTGTTTTGCACCGATTCCTGTTGCGGGCACTAGGCCTACCCACACAAGTGAGGTACCGTTTTTCTCGGAAGACTTTGGGGAACGCAGGGTGGGTAGAAATTTGTGGATCCACGCAGATTCCAGAACTTTCCATCACAGACATTTGAGGAAAATGTGTTTTTCTTGACAATTCTTTAAGTTTGCAAGGGATTCTGGGTAACAGAACCAGTTGAGAGGCAGTCAAGTCACCCCTTTAAGGATTTCCCTGGGTGTCTAGTTTTAAAAAATGTATAGGTTTGCTAGGTTTCCATAGGTGCCGGCAGAGCTAGGATTAAAAACCTAAAGCTAGGCACTTTGCCAAAAAAAGGTCATTTTTCACTGTGAATTTGTTGTGTGTCCACGTTGCGTTTTGTGCTGTTTCCTGCCGCGGGCACTAGGCCTACCCACACAAGTGAGGTACCGTTTTTCTTGGAAGACTTTGGGGAACGCGGGATGGGTGGAAATTTGTGGATCCACGCAGATTCCAGAACTTTCCACCACAGAAATGTGAGGAAAATGTGTTTTTTTTGGACACATTTTTAGGTTTGCAAGGGATTTTGGGTAGGAGAACCTGGTGAGAGCCAGTCAAGTCACCCCATCCTGGATTCCCCTGGGTGACTAGTTTTCAAAAATGTATAGGTTTGCTAGGTTTCCCTAGGTGCCGGCAGAGCTAGGGTTCAAAAACTACAGCTAGGCACTTTGCACAAATAGGGTAATTTTTCATTGTAAAATTGTGGTGTGTTCACGTTGCGTTTTGAGCCGTTTCCTGTCGTGGGCACTATGCCTACCCACACAAGTGAGGTACCATTTGTATCGGGTGACTTAGGGTAATTCAGATTTGTAAAGCAAATGTTATTACCTATAGACTTTCGATGCATTTCTGCCTTCCAAATGAAAGACAATGTGTAAAAAAGAAGTCATTTTGAAAAATGCAAAATAATTCTCATGCTAGTATCAGTATTCCCAATTTCGGAAATGTGCAAATATCTACTGTTTCTAAACTCTATATTTTGTTTCTATTTCAGAAATACATAGGTGTCTTTCATACCAGTTTTTCCATGTATACCTTTTTCCAGAATAATTGCTATATACAAGGTACAGAATAAAAAACCATTGCAAGTCGCTGCTCAGTTTTTGGCTCTGGGTTCGTCGGGTTCTTGGTGAACGTACATGTTCTATATATCCCCTCAACCGGTAAGGTCCAACAGATTTAACGGTATATTGCTTTGAAAGAGCTGTCATAATTAGAAGAAGTTACAAGTGAAAACGTTGACACAAAAGGCTGTTTTTTTCAACAAATTTTCAATTTTTCCTATATATAACTGTTAGTTTCTATAAAGAAACCTTGACGGATCTACACAAATGACCCCTTGCTGAATTCAGAATTTTGTCTACTTTTCAAAAATGTATAGTTTTTCAGGATCCATTATTGCTTTTATACCCATTTCTACCATTAACTGGAAGGAGGTTGATAGGACAGAAAATAGCAAAAATAGGCTATGTCCCAGAAAAATGCCAAAACTGTGTAAAAGATTTTGGTTTTCTGACAAAAGTTTGAAATTCCTTCAAAGCAGGAAAAATTGTGATTTCAGCCCCACAAACCCTTTTTTGATACCATTTGCAGTGAAAAAACATACGCTTTCATTTGGAGCAGTATTATTCCCATTTTTCCCAAAAACCCCAACATTTTGCTGTATTTAATTTAATTTCTGGGTCCCCTCCAGGGAATCCACAAATCCTGGGTACCTTTAGAATCCTCATGATGTTGGAAGAAAAGAACGCAAATTTGGCGTGGATACATTATGTGGTCAAAAAGTTACAGGAGCCTAAGTGCAAACTCCCCCAAATAGCCAAAAAAAAAGGCTTAGCACAGGGGGTGGAAAGGCCTAGCAGCGAAGGGGTTGATGCCTCTGGAAGTGCAGATAGAGACTGCGACTGTCACACATCGAACCTCGAAGTCTGCACCCATAACTTGATGTTTTGAATTATGAATTACTGATACTGTATACAAAAGTATGAAATGCTATATTGTACTAATAAGGACCTTTTTCTCTATATTCAGTGAATTCTTGATATACCTTTTAAAATGATTTTCCTTGTCTGTGTAGACAGGTTGTGTTGGGTATTGAAGTGATCTGAGTATGGGTTGTTTGTCCTCTCTGAACATAACTGTAATGTGCATTATAATGTAAAACCAGTGGAATCTTTGTGTTCCTTTTTCAGGTGCAGGATAGTAAGGCCATTATGAGCTTTCTTCTTTTAAAGCAAGCACGCGTTGTCCAACCCAGCATGTTGTGTGGGTCTTTGACGAGAAAGCCTTGTAATTTGTCCAGCGTTGCACTGTTGTCATAATGTGGGCTGGCTACTGATATAAATACTGATTGGACCACTGCCCAGAATAGCAAGTGCCATCTCAGCAAGTGTGAGCCAAGCGTGGGAGGTGCAATATGGCAATTATTTCTCTGTGGTGTTCAGTGCTTCCTTTCATGTGCCCTCTCATGACAAGAGGCCATGAAATAAATATGCTTGATCCAGGCTGCTCCAGTTTATGTTGTAATAGCTTTACAGATTGTAAAAGGTCTCTATTTTCTTTATATTGTCATGTAACTTCAGTTTTGTACAATTCTGTTTTGAAGCAATTGCATATAATTGTATAAAGCCTTTTGGCGAAAGAGATGAACACATTCAGTGACAATGAAAATTGAAAACAAACAAATTAGTATAAAAAAGTGAAAAATGCCCGAACAGTGGGCCGAGTCACGAAGGTCACTTACGAGTAGTAAAGTTACAAGTGCAGAGTCTCTGCACTCAGGTATGAGTTTCCGCACTCGGGCGGAATCTCCCCACTGCGCACTGCGGAAGAGACTTCACCCTAGTAAGCAGCGTCTCTGTACTGTGCACTTCAGTGCCGAGAATGATTCCGCCCCAGTGCAGAGACTTCGCGCTCGTAACTTTAATACCCGTAAGTTACCTTCATGAATAAGCCCAGTCACTGCAGCTGCATCTCCAAAATCGTACGAGATTTTCACTACCGGGCGGTAGTGGATGGTGGTGGATTGTGCTACAGTGCCACATAAATATATGGTAATTACATACAGGTTAATTTTTTTCTGATACAAGAACCTTGCATGTAAAAGTTTTTAAAAAGTTGACCCAAGACTCCTCTATGGGAGGGAGATTACCTGGGAGAGCTTAAATGCCTGCAGGGCTTCCAGAAAAGGAGCCTTATCCGGATCGACATACTGGGGGATGTATGGAAGGGAGGTAAAATAATAGACTTAGCCACCTTGCGGGAATGTTTCCAAATGGGGAGGGGGGAATACCTTCGATACCGCCAGTTGTGCCACGCGCTTCACTGTCACCTGAAGGATGGAACTCCGATCCCGGAGTATTCACCGCTTGAGGATTGTCTCCTCCTAGACCCCATGATCGAGAAAGCAAAATCCCTCACATGCAAAAAACTCCCCAGATTGCATGGGCCCGCGGCGAGAAGCCTGGGAATCAGTTCTGGGTCTTCTCAATGACTGGGCTGAAGCCTTACAGAGCCCCAGAGACATAGCCATCAGGGCACGCTACAGGCTGGTCCCGCTCCGTATCCCCCATAGATCCTATGCTTCGCGAATGGCTCAAGTAGGAATGGGTAGCTGTACATCAAATGAGTGTATCAGAGGGTGTGGCAAGAAAGGCTCCTTCTTCCACATTCTATGGTCTTGCCCCATAATTCAAAAGTACTGGTAAGGTGTTGCCCGAGTGATGACGACTGTGGTGGCGGAGGATGTCCCGCTAGAACCGAGATGGCATATACTGGGAGTAGCGGGAGAGACAACGTGGCCGCAATCGGCCAAGACCTGGCTGGCCCTAGATGGGGGGGAGTGGCCAAGAGGAATATAGCCCAGGCATGGGGGCAGGGATGGCCCCCACGTTGAAGGCATGGAATAAAGACTTAGATTGGTGCCATGGGCAGGGCAAGTCATTTATCAGAGTCGGGGATGCCCACGTAAAGGAGAAAAGATTTGGGGACGTGGGCAAAGTACAGAGGCCAATAGACACCGTTATAAGGAGTGCTACAGAAACTGCCAGGATGACCAGATGTTTACATACACCTCGAGTGTATGGATGATACCAGCTAGTAATTGATTTAGATATGTGTTCTGCCTTGGGTTTCCGGTGACAAATGTTTCGCCTGTACAATATCCATACATATGATGATTATCTGAAGCTTGTTTTTATGTTTAATAAAAATAATTAAAAACAAACAAAAAAAAGATGACCTAAGATCTCAGAACAGAGAAATGAGTCAACAAATAGTTGGAGATAAGATGGCACACCAGCAAGGACACCTCCGACAGGACAGCCTTCAAGACCTCCCTCAACCTCTACCACTGCCTGCAAAGGGCAACAAAGAAGACAGCCTTTGCCGCATGCTTCGAAACCAGTGGCAACAACATTGAGGAACTTTTCAATATTGTTGAGGAATTCTCAATTTCAGCTGCCAGTGAAAACAACATCACACCCTCACAGGAGCTGCGTGACAAACTCGCCCACTTCTTCCATGACAAGATCACAACCAAACACAGAAACTTCGGACCTCAACTCACACCTACGGACTTCCTCAACAGATACGCCACCAGCGTAACTGACACGAACCACACACTGATCACCTGAAACATCCTCTCCACACAGGACACTATCTCCACCATGAAATACATCCACTTTGGAGCTCCTACAGATCCATTGACGCACCACATCTTCAACCTCGGAAACCAAAGGATCAGCCAGGCAACTCACCACCCTACTCAACACCTCTATCAACATTACCAGACACCTGGAAACATGCCAAAGTCAGACCGTTATTCAAAAAAAATCTCTGCCGACCCCTGCGAATTCAAAAACTACCGGCCAATCTCCCAGCTCCCATTCCCAACAAAGGTACTGGCAAAGATCATCAACAATCAACTCATAACACACCTGCAACATTTCCTGACACCTGGAAACACGCCAAAGTCAGACCATTACTCAAAAATCCCTCCGTCAACCCCTGCAAACTCAAAAACTACCAGCCAATCACACTGCTCTCATTCCCAGCAAAGGTACTGGAAAAGTAATTAACAATCCAATCCAATCCAAATTTTCTTTATTTCGGCCGATAAGGCCATAAAAGATAGAATCACACAATACATTTAAAACGGTCGCTAAAAATACAAGCATAATAAAACCAGTAAAATCAATATACAAATGTTACGGACATCTGGACAATGGAATTCATTAACCAACACAGTTCTTATTTATATTGGACCTTATATGCCACATAGCCGTTAAAAATTTTGCAACTGCAAAGACTATGTCACACCTGGAGCAGAACTAACTACTCGACGCCTCCCAATACAGCTTCCACAGCAATCACAGCACCCAAACTGCTCTGATCGCAGCCACTGATGACATCCGAACCCTCCTCGACCGAGGAAAACCAGGAGCTTTGGTCCTTCTCGGCCTCTCAGCAGCCTTTGTCACCATATCCTACCACACACTGATAGAAAGACTTCACCATATTGACATTCAAAGGGACACGCTCAGACGGATCACCTTTTTCCTCACTGGAAGAATCCAGAGGATCCACCTCCCACCTTTCACCTCTGAACCCAAGGGCTCATCCCTCAGACCAATGCACTTCAATGCATAAATGACTCCACTTGCCAACATCATTAGATTCCACGGTCTCAACATAATTTCCTACACAGACGACAACCAACTCATCCTCTCAATCACCGTCGACCCCACCACCACCAGAACCAACTTCCACAGATGCATGACAAACGTCACTGTCTGGATGAAGAACAACTGCCTGTAGCTAAATACAGAAGTACTGATCTTTGGCAACAGCAGTAACACATGGGATGACTCCTAGTGGCCATAAGACTTAGGACCCACACCCACACCCATTCCCTCCAACCACACCAAAAACCTCAGAATCATCTTTGACAACAAGCTCACCATGAAATGACAGACCAACGCTGTTTCCTCCACCTGCTTCTACACTCTGTGCAAGCTACATAAGATTTTCAAGTGGCTACCCCTACACACAAGATGCACTGTGACACAAGCCCTCACCATTACCCGAGTGGACTACGGCAATGCTCTCTAGGAATCACCACACACTTTCTACAGAGAATTCAGACCATACAGAACTCTGCAGCCAGACTCATCATTGGCCTTCCCTGACGAACCCATATCACACCCCACCTCAGAAAACTCCACTGGCTCTCCATACAGAAGAGCTGCCAATTCAAGCTGCTGACCCACGCACACAAGGCTCTACACAACCAAGGACCCACCTACTTTACCCACCGCCTGAACTTCCACCAACCAACTAGAAGACTACGCTCTGCCTCCATTTCACTTGTCCATACTCCCCGCATCTATGAAGCTGAAGTGGAGGACGCTCCTTCTCCCACATTGCAGCAAAGATTTGGAACACTTCCCCACGTACCTCCGGACCATCACCTCTCTTTTGGAATTCTAAATGACCCTCAAGACCTGGCTGTTCGAATAAGCATCCGGGGCCTGCAAGCGCCTGGATACCTTATCCAGTGATTAGCTGTGCTTTATAAATCCTGATTAGATCGATTGACACATGGAAAAAAATGTATGAATGAGAAAGACTAGGGTTTTCGGAAGGTTTTAAAATTTCTCCTCTCCACTCAACGTGATAGGTCTTTATTTTATCACCAAGTTTTAAATCGCATTTCAAAATATAAAGGGCATGAGGTTTCTTTGCATAATAGAAAATATAGTTAATATATAAAACAATAAATGTTTTTGAAAAGTTATAGCAATCTGTTAAAAACATGGTTTTAAATATTTTCTAGGACTCAAGATGGAGGTCTCAGTAGACAGCAAGCTATTAGTTTGTCCTAAACAGGGGAGGTTATTTACATGTAACTGATACATCTACTGAAGAAATGAACTCTAACCTTGGAACCAGTCTGTGTTGTGGGAGTGATGTAGAGCGTTTCCAATTAACCTAATGAACAAAAACCATTTGCCGCTGTAGGTTCAACCTACATGTGCAAGGTACCTCAGTCCTGAGTACAACTGTGAGTTCATTTTCTAGTCACAAATGTGAACTTACACTAGTAAAATCATGTACTCAAACCATATAGTAGTAACATTACTATGTAGGAGTAATCTGCAGCAATGGGCAGGTATTTAGCTTTGTTGGGCATGGATTTCCTGGATAGTTTGTATACACCCACCAACAGGTGAGTATCAGGGGCATAACACGAGTCCCTGCGAGGAGGGGTCATGGGGAAGATCTTCAAGAAGCACCCAGGCCTGCAGTGGGGCAGTGGGGGGGCGAATTCATCCCAAGGACAATTAATATTTGTGATATATGGAAGACTCCGACCCTTCATCACATTCTGCAGGGGGGTCCTCTAATTTTGGTATTACACCGCTCTTGAGTCTGTGTGTATTCCAAGCCTTTTCTCAGCTGGGCCCAACCTAGCAAAAGGTGTGAGAATTACCCCTGTCAATGGCTTCAGAAACAGTGTTTCCAGGCTGGGAATGGCATGGAACACCACCATACTTAGTGCATTTGCCTGGGAAAGGTTCTCCTTGTGGACAATAAAAAAAGTTAACAAGCGCAAATTCACTTTTGGTAAGAATATACACATGCGTAAGGGCACACTATGACCAATCTGGGAAAGCTGTGAGTGCGGTATGCCCCAGGAATACTCCTGCAATTCTTTGAGAAGTATAACGAGCATTGCCAAAGACAATAGGTCTCGCCTATGAGAGGTTTTGGCTTTGGCAAAGTTTTATAGGCATGCTGTAAAGGAGCGCTTGGGCTAATGTGCTTTATTGTATTATATTTATTTTAAGAAAAAACATTAGAGCTGGATGCATCATAGTCCTTTTTATTATTATTATTTTTAGCCATGCTGCAGAGCAGCAACACTTCTATACAGCATGGCTGCAAAGTCGACAATGCTGTGCTGTACAGCATGAACAAAAGGCAATGGCAGAGCCAATAGTCTCAAAGGGGAGACCTATTGGCTTTAACAATGCTTGTTAGGTCTCAACACAACACCCCTTTGATTCTAAGCAAATCCGTTAATATCCCTATGAGTGAAAAAAAAAAAAGTGACAATAAATGGCAAAAATTCCTATCACATATTGTAAGCAATTGCATCCATGTCCATGTCTTAGTGAAAATACATTTGGAAGTAGATACCATCTGTTGTCACAGTAAAACATTCATTTTGAAGGAGAAAGTGCTTCTTTAAAGTGTGTGTGGCATAGTACAACATAGCTACAAAAGGCAAGAGGTTCAACGAGGAAACAGAGAAGAAAAACCAAAAGTAGTATCTCAATCACAGCATGAACAGTGGAAGGACTGCAATCAAGATGAAGCAATCGGTACTTGGTCCATGCTCCAGCCGGAAAAAAAAGGAAGTGAAGCCTGCAGGCTGTGGACAATAAAAAGGCAACAAATCAGAGTGACATTGAAGCCAATGGATGCTAAGCAATGGACGGACTCCAAGCCCCGTGTTGTATACAATATCTCTTGCAAGCGAGAGAGTATGCAGTGCATGCGCTGTCACAGGCGAGACCTAAAAATGTCTTAAACCTATAAAAAAAGGTTATGTTTTGGTAAAGGATTGCACCTCTGTGTTGGAATTAGGTCCTAGGTTGCTGATTGTCATACAACTGCAGCATAGTTCTCAGCCTTTGAACAGTCTCTTCTAGAATCTGACAGCAATCATCAGGGTGGAGGCACAAACAGAGAATGAAATGGTAGCTCAAGAGGTGTAGGAGTAGGGTGAATTTAAATGAAAGGAAAGACAGGACACTGGCTTTATCCTGGTCCACAATCAACAAACAACAAAACATGTCCCTGTCCACAGGGTATTACATAGCAGACCACATGGTATTGAGGAAAGGGCCATCACAGACACACAAACACACACTCCTAGGTTGGACACATCTGCACAGGAATTACTTCACATAAAATGGCACTGTAACAAAATTTAAAGATTTGATTTGATTACATTTGACTAGTATCTGTGACTGGCAACTTGTCATTGAAACACCAGTTTCTCAAGGACCACTGCACCTCATTTTTGTATTACATAGACCTCAGTGGTGCACATTTGTAACAATATTTGCACCAACATTAGATTTGGGCAGATGATGAAAAATAATGCTTTTCTGGTCGGTTGCAGAGCAACTGCTGTTTGGCACTTGCTAGGTGCTGTCCGCATTGGTGCAAATTTGCACAGGCTTGGGTGCAACCTTTGCTATCCGACCCTTTCAGTGTAGAACTTAATTACTGAACTCTATGTTATGTTTTTACATGCATTCATTGACATAACACTTACTAAAATTTGCAAAAGTCCTGTTGTGCTTTAGCCCTCAGGACACCTTTATGGTTCAGGGATTTTCAGCAACTGAAGTCTTCTGTTGAAATTGTATTTTGTTATACATATTGTTTAGTTTGACCTTTATTTGTCTGTGATGCAGTGCTATTTGCAAGAAGGTGTGTTATATTTAATGTAACTGTTTCTGAATGACGGCTTGTTGAGGTGTAAAATGATTTGCCAGCTGAACCATGGTGTCTGCATGATGCTGTCAATCTGATGTGCATTGTTTGTGTTGGGTTAAATATGGATCATCAATTTTCTCACAGTTATTCTCCTCTAAAAGTGAAAGTGATGTAAAGCGTGGCCAAGGGATACCATATATGACGTGGAAAGGGCTTATGGGATTGGAAACAGTTTTCACTTTTTTGTAAGACTAAGCAAGGGAAGGGAGCAGTGGTTAAATGTAGGTCTGGCAACTTTTGTGTTAAGTTGAAAGATCGTCTTGGCATAGAACCAGGTTTAAGAAGGTTTGTTCAAGTTCAAACGTCTTAAAAAAGTAATAGGTAAAGCTGTAGCTCTGGACAAGGAGCACGTTCTTCTCAGGTCAGCCTAAACACGAATGAACACTCCCAATTGACCTGGTGAGATTATCTGAACACATGCATTCTATGATGCATCACTCATACCATGGACCACTAACAGAAGACCCAAGACTGCACACTTGACAGAGCATAACATTCTGTTTATCAGAGCAATAGCTCACCAGTTGATTCTTAGGGCCTGATTTAGAGGTCAGCGGACAGGTTACTCCATCACAACGGTGATCGATATCCCGTCTGCTGAAATATAAATCCCATTATATCCTATGGGACCTATATTTTGGCATATGGGTTATCCATCACCGTTGTGACAGAGTAATCCGTCCGCCGAGATCTAAATCAGGCCCTTAGTCTCACTTTGTTTAACGGTCAGCTAGAGCTGTTTTGAAAGAAGCCACCCTCAAACCAAGGTTAAAGATTTCTACTCAAGCCACAACCAGAAAGTGGTTGTCCCAAGCGGGCCATGGAACAACTGACAGAGCATGGAAAGCTTCCACCTCATCAAGGAACTAAAAGAATATAAACATTCTGAAACTCATGTGACACAGTGCAATTTCTTCACAAAACATGGGATTCTGCAATCCCTGTATTAAAAGCCTGTTTCTACTTTCTTGATAATTGACGACTTGTGATGCAATTTTTCGAAGATTATAAGGAAATTACATCAGAACTCATCTGTAATAACTTAGTATAGCTGAGTTCCTCTATATGGTCATGGAACTCCACGGTGACTTGAGATATATATATATATATAAGCACGCTGACACTTCTGTTTGTAGAATTAAAACCCTGGGAACCTTGAAATTCGGCTTCATTTGTTTTTTTATTCTGCTAGATACCATTTATTCAGGTTTGAATACCTTTGTTGATGCGCAACGATTCGGAAATTAATTGACAGCCCCATACAGTTGGAGTTATTGTGTGAAATGGGGCTACATCGAAGGACTGATATATGGACAATAAAGTTTCTGCAGCTTTGAATAAGCAGCTTTAGAAATGGCACGAATGTTCAAAGTGTGACTGCAATATGCAACAATGTGAAAGTATTAATGCCAAACACACAGAGATTGTCACTAAAAGTTTATTTTATTTTGTTAAAAATTTATCAGCGAGTGATGTAACTCGTTGTAGTCTTTTCACTGTGTTCATGTATCACGTGATTGTTTATTTAAACCAACAAACCAAAGACACTTCTGCTCGTGATCAAGGGGTTCTCCCCGAAATGCGTTGAGTGTGTCAGAAGCCTGAAATAATTAACCACTTCGCAACCGATCTGGTCTACGGTATGCTATTTGACAAGGCATAATCAGCACTTGTATATATATGTATATATATATATATATATATGTATTATATGTAAGTAGTTATAGTTAAGACCTATTTTCCATAGAAAATCTGCAACATTCTATTCCCAATAAGTCTGGCGCCGGTTGACGAATCTTCGCGAAAGTTTCCAAACTTTTGGCCAGCTCCGGTCCGCTCCCATCCTGAAAGTTTCATGGTGATTCATCAAGCGGGGGCCGAGAAAAAAGGGGGGTCCAAAAACGTGTTTTCCCCATGCAATTTCCCATAGGACCTGTTGACGCAGCTACAGCCCGAACTGCTGAACGGAATTACACCAAATTTGGCAAAGAGGTAGTCCTCAGTTCAGACTCGTGCCTTTTGCATAAATGGTGTAAATCCGTTCAGTAGTTCCTGAGAAAATTAGAGTTAAAAAGATAGATATATCTATGGCCTCGGAGGGTCCGCGCACCCTATGTGCACCCTAAGCGCACCCTCTGCGAACCGAGCGCGCACCCTCCCGATCGCGCCCTGAATGCTAATTGGCTGTCAAGTGTCTGTCTACATTCGAAACCAGGAACTGTTGACAGACATTTTGTGCCTCGGTAGAGGCGAGGATGATTAAATAAGGGAAATAAGTGTGTGAAAGATGTAAAGGGGGCAGGGTAGAAATACTCTGACCCTCTAGTGTTGCTTAGGGGGTCCCAGAAGGACCCCCCGGCGCCCCCTTTTAAAAAAAAAAAAAAACGTCAAAATGCGCGCAGGGTGCGCGGATCCGGCCGTAAAAACCCCCCCGAAGCGTGGGCTTCCGCGCTTCCTTAATAATTAGCCCCCGGGGAGTCCAAATCCCGGGGGCAAAATGCATAAAAATTTAAAAGGGGGGCCCCGGGGACCACTACCCCCCGGGGCTACAAAATAAATAGGATGGGGGCTGAACAGCCCCCCCCAAGCCCTGGGGACCACCACCCCCGGGGCTTTATTTATTAAGGGAGGGGGGCTGCCTGGCCCCCCTCCTGGAGCGTTCGAGGGCTCTGAGGACTGCCACCTCCCAGGACCGGCTCCTACAGTGTCCTGGGGTGCCCACCCCCAGGACACTGTTGTTTGCTATGAGAGGGCGGGAGTCTCCCGCCCTCCCATAGCAAACTTCATTTGGATTTTGAAAGAGAGAGCATGGAAACCTGCTCTCTCTTTCAAAATCCAAACGATATTGCTTTTCCACACAGGGAGCTGCGTGTCAGCAGCTCCCCATGTGGAAAAATAATGCTGGCTCCCGAAGGACGCGGGGAGCCGGCTGGGACTGTGGGGGCGTTGAGGCTCCCCCCACGGTCCTCAACGTTTTTTAATAAACCCCGGGAGATGGGGTCCCCGGGGATAATAAAAATTAGTGATAGGGGCTATTTTTTTTTATGGTAAAATTAGGAGTCGCGCATCCTAACGCGTTGGGTGCACGATTTCTCTCGCGTAGGGTGCGTGGTTCCTAACGCGTTGGGTGCGCGACTCCAAGGAAAAAATTGTAAAAAAAATATAAGAAAGGATTACAAATACAGTTTAAAACATATTTAAAAATATATAAAAAATAGTTTAAAAAAAATTCAATTTACAAAAAAAAAATCATTAATAACAAATAATATTTTTTTATTTTTAAAAGAATCAATTGGAAAAAAAACTTTCAAAAATTGTGAAAAACAATATACAAAAAACATAATTAAAGGAATTTATACACTGAAATATAAAGATTTAGAAATCCTATGAAAATCATTAAACATCATAGTTTAGAGATAAGTTATTGATAGGAATTAGCATTTAAAAAACCTTTGAAATTCATTTAAAAAACCATAGGTTTCAGGTATGTTATAGTTAGGAAATAGCATTTAAAAAACCTTTGAAATTCACTGAAAAAACCATAGGTTTCAGGCACGTTATAGTTAGGAATTCACAGTTAAAAAATCTTAGAAACTCACTGAAAAAACCCATAAGTTTCAGGGGCGTTATAGTTAGCTGGACATTTCCCTTGTACAAAACCCTAGAAATTCCCCCGTTATAGTTAGTTCAGCTAACTATAACTCGTGCCCCCGCAATGCACTGCTGATGACGTCACATATTACATCACTCATGACATGGTCAGTGACATCACTGATGACATCACTGATGACATCTCAAATGACATCACTGATGACATCACTGATGACGTCATTCATGTGATCATTTGATGCTTCTTGTCACACCCTAAAATAACCTTTGATACACCCACTCTAAATTGCATACTGCCACTCTCAAAACCATAGACACTCCAACACCAATAAGTACATACCCCATCACAGAGTCTTACGTCTAAACACCCATCCACTCACTCACCCGTACAGTCACTCATACTTATGGTCACTCAGTACAGGACTATCATATGCACTCATACACCTATATAGACACTCCCACACCGCTACTCATCCATAGAGTTACTCACACACATACTCAGTCATGCAAGTAATTAATCACACTGCCATTTACTCACCTATACAGTTATACACACACAAGGTCAATTACTCATACAAATACTAGCACATTCTTATGGTCTTATACAATCAATGATACAAGCACACACTCATCCATACAGCCACTCACACTATCATACACTCTCGGTTATAGTCATTTCTGTACTCCAACATACATATATACTACCGTTCACATATGTAGTAAATTACACATGTACTAATGAAATATATATTCACACACTAACACAACCATACAGATATTCACCCACCCATACAGTCCATTACAGACCTAGTGTTGAAACAATGCACCCAGTGAACCACCCACTGACACATCTATGCACAGAGTCACACACATCCCACCCACACAAACACTCAGGTACCCATACAGATACTCAGACACTCAGACAACCAATCAATAACTTATATAGACATTCATGTACCTATTCACAAAACCATGCATCCGGTTACACACCAACAGACAGACGCATACAGTCATTCACACAGTTTAGTCATTAACTCATGCATTTAGTAAGATACATTTAATGACTCACTTATAGAGTCAGTCACGCACCTACAAAATCATCCATTCACACACTTATACACTCACTCATTCTTCAATATGCCTTTCCCTATATATAATAAACATATTTAAAGTTTAATAGAAACACACAGATACTGGATGATGTCATCAGTGATGTCATCAGTGATGTAATTTGAGATGTCATCAGTGATGTCATCAGTGATGTCACTGACCATGTCATGAGTGATGTAATATGTGACGTCATCAGCAGTGCATTGCGGGGGTGCGAGTTATAGTTAGCTGAAATAACTATAACAGGGGAATGTCTAGGGTTTTGAACGAGGGAAATTTCCAGCTAACTATAACGCCCCTGAAACCTATGGTTTTTTTCAGTGAATTTCTAAGGATTTTAAATGCTAATTCCTAACTATAACGTGCCTGAAACCTATATATATATAGCTCCAGTCCGCTCCTATCCTGAAAGTTTCACAGTGGTTCGTTAAGCGGGGGCCGTGAAAAAAGGGGGTCCCAAAACGCATTTTTCCCATGCAATTTCCTATAGGACCTTTAGCCGCAGCTACAGCCCGAACTGCTGAATGGAATTACACCAAATTTGGCAAAGAGGTAGTCCTTAGTTCAGACTTGTGCCTTTTGCTTAAATGGTGTAAATCCGTTCAGTAGTTCCTGAGAAAATGACATTTAAAAGTACATATATATCTATGGCCTCGGAGGGTCCGCGTACCCTAAGCGCAGCCTAAGCGCACCCTGCCATGCATGAGCTGTAGTTTAATTGGCTGTCAACAGTCCAAATCAGGAAGTGTTGGCAGCCATCTTGTGCCTCGGTAGAACCGAGGCACAAGAAACCCCCATAAAGCCCCCCAAAAAACGTCGCAAAACGCGAAAAGGGGGCAGGGTAGAAACACCCTGACCCCCTAGGCCTGCTCAGGGGTCCCACAAGGACCCCCAAGGCCCCCACTTTTTTATTTTATGTTTTTAAACGGGAGGATGCGCGCAGGATCTCGATAGCAAAAAAAATTCAGCGCGGGCTCCCGCGCTAAATATGCTAATTTGCCCCCAGGGGGCCAAATTCCAGGGGCATAATGAAAAAATAGTGTGGGGGTCCAAATTCCCCCCCACACTGCCCCGGGGACTGCTACCCCCAGGGCTCTAACATAATATAGGCAGGGGATCACGGCCCCCCGCAGCCCTGGGAACCGCCATCCCAGGGCTTCTTTAAAATGGGTGGGGGGGCTCTCAGGCCCCGCAGCCCCGGGGACCGCCACCCCCTGGGGCTTCTTTTAAATGGAGCCATGTATAGGCCCTGGGGACTGCCACCCCCCAGGACCGGCTCCTGCACTGTCCCGGGGTGCCCACCCCCGGGACACTGTAGTTTGCAATGACAGGGCGGGAGCCTCGCGGCTCCCGCCCTGTCATTGCAAACTGCTTTGCTTCATTGAAGCGAGAGCAGGGAAACCTGCTCTCGCTTCAATGAAGCAAAGCAGATTGCTTTTCCACATAGGGAGCAGCATGTTAGCTGCTCCCCATGTGGAAAAGCAATGCCAGCTCCCGCAGGACGCTGGGACAGTGGGGGGATTGGGGACCCCCCCACGGCCCCCAATGAAGAGGGCCAGCCCCGGGGAAAGGGGTCACTGGGGCTAGTAGTAACCCGGGAGGGGGGCCACGCAGCCCCCCTCCTAAAAAAAACACAAAATAAGGCAACGAAAAAAAGAAACGGCCCGGGGGATGGGGTCCCCGGGGCCATAAGTGGCCACAGGAGGGGGGCAAGGCAGCCCCCCTCCAAAATAAACATTTAAAAAAAAAGGGCCATGGGGTCCCCCGGGCAAATTATAGCCTCGGGAGGGGGGCCACACGGCCCTCTTCCCAAGTTTTTTTAATAGAGATTTTGCTAGTATTAAGATACCCAACAGTAAAAGAACATTCATAATTAAAGGCAATTTTAGTTGTTATACAGATTATTGCATTTATTGCCTGATATGCCCATGTAGAAGATTTTATATTGGAAGTTCTATCCACAGGGCCAAGAAAAGGATTTTAGAGCATCAACCAGCTATCGGGAATAATAATATACAATATCCGGTAGCTAGGCATTTTAATGAAAAACACAACCGAAATGATAAACTGCTGTCCTTTGTAGTTTTAGATTCTATTGTACAACATGATCGTGGTGGTGACAGGGAACACCTACTAAGGATGAAAGAAACCAGATATATTATAAATTTTAAAACCTTAGTGCCGATAGGATTAAACTCAATTTAAGAAAAGCCGGTACATTTGTAAGTTGGTACTGAGCAAATTGAGTAGTGATACTTCATTACATCAACATAATTGTTAAATAGTCAGCATGTTTTAAAGATTTGTATGGGATATAAGAGGTAATTATGGTATTTTGTTTTTTTCTTTTAAATCACCACAGGCAATAAGCATTAATGGGAAAAGGGCAGTTACCAGTATCGCTAAGAAGACCTTTAATTTTAAAGCTTTAACATTTTGAAATAACATCAGAATTTAAAGCCCACTTGGGCGAGACAGTGTTTGTGTACCGGACTTTTGAATGGGACGGCTAGTCGTCTAGAGGGACAAGCAATGAGGTGTTGGGAATTGATTTCCCCCAAGTTCCCCTCCTTTTTTCTTCGTTTTATGTCAAAATGTCGCTGATACTAGGCATGTGATCACTTAACTAATATGTAGGAGGTTTCTTGACCATATAGTGATCGAATATCAGGTGTAAATATGCAAATTATGATTACCTGTATTTTTAAAGGTATTATTAGTTCCTGGTAATCTTTGGAATTAACTGCGAAGTAGCGCGATGACATGCGCTCATTGATGGGTTTATCAAGTGTACCATGTGATCATGGAAGGGCAACTATATGCGATTTTACAATTTTTATATTTTATTATTTCATGTTTCATACAGGAGTCGCTCTTAACAATCATTATATGAACAATATAAATTAATACTGTATTAACTTCAATAGCGATAGGCTAAATGTATTGCCTGAAAATTAAGTATAAAAATCTAACATGGCGCTCACAGCAGTATATGAAAATGTGTAGACTTGAAAACGTGTCCTTCCTTAATGTTGACTACCCTGTGTATGTAAATCGGCATGATGGCAGCAACCACCATACCGTGAAAAAGCTGAAAGGCGAAACGCGTCAGTGTTCGAGCTAATCTTGCTATTAAATTTATTGAAGCAGCTTTGGGTATCCTGGAGTATTCTTTGAAATTGAAGAATTGGCGATTTGATTTCACAAGGGTTGCCGGGCCCTGTCCGGGACCGCCGCACATCGAAGCTGCATACACTTCTGGATGGTGACGAGTGTATAACTATATATATATTCACTAAAAAAACCATAGGTTTCACACACGTTATAGTTAGGAATTAGCATTTAAAAAACCTTGCAAATTCACTGAAAAAACCATAGGTTTCACACATGTTATAGTTAGCTGGACATTTCACTCGTAAAAAACCATTGACATTCCCCCGTTATAGTTAGTTCAGCTAACTATAACTCGCGCGACCGCAATCCACTGCTGATGACGTCACATATTACATCACTGATGACGTCATCCAGTGAGTGTGTGTTTCTGTAAAGTTTAAATATGTATAATATATATAGGGAAAGGCCTGTGGAAGAATGAGTGGCTGTACAAGTGTGTGAATGGATGATTTTCTAGGTGCGTTACTGACTCTTTAAGTGAGTCATTTGAGATGTCATCAGTGATGTCATGAGTGATGTCACTGACCATGTCATGAGTGATGTAATATGTGAAGTCATCAGCAGTGGATTGCGGTCGCGCAAGTTATAGTTGCCTGCACTAACTATAACGGTGGAATTTCAATGGTGTTTCACGAGTGAAATGTCCAGCTAACTATAACATGTGTGAAACCTATGGTTTTTTAAGTGAATTTGCAAGGTTTTTTAAATTCTAATTCCTAACTATAACGTGTGTTAAACCTATGTTTTTTTAGTGAATTTGTAAGGTTTTTTAACTGCTAAGTTATGTATTTTTTTTTTTAAGGTTTTTCACCGTGCGCGTACCGTACGTGCTCGGTGCGCCTCGCGCAACGTGCGTGCCCACGTTATGCAGTTCGCGGAATTTTTCCGTTTGTACCGTACGCGCACGCTACGCGTACTCGCCGATTTTTCGCAAAAAAACTTAAAGGAAATTTTGGCCCTTGGGGGTCCTTCTGGGACCCCCTGACAAAGGCTAGGGGGTAAGGAACTGTCCACCCTGCCCCCTTTTCACGTTCTCCACCTTTGTTTTTCACCCCCTCAGACTGCGAGAGACAAAATGGCGGCCGACACTTCCTGGTTTCGACCGATTCGAATGTTTACTAAGATCTAACAACCAATCAGAATCGCGCTCGCGCACGGCAGCGTGCGGGTACGGTAAGTTTTACCGTACGCGCACGGTGCGCGCTTATAGATATATATATATGCTTTTAAATGCTATTTTCTCAGGAAATACTGAACAGATTTACACCAGACCTGCAAAAGGCACATCCCTGACCTGAGGACTACCTCTCTGCCAAATTTCAAGTAATTCTGTTCAGCCGCTCGGGCTGTAGCTTGGACTAAAGGTCCTATGGAAAAATGCATGTGGAAAACGCGTTTTGGGACCTCCCTTTTTCTCAGCCCTCGCTTCACGAATCCCCCCGAGACTTTCAGGGAAGGAGCGGAGCGGAGCGCCCCACCTATTTTGAAAATTTCGCGAGGATTCGTCAATCGGCGCCAAAGTTATTCCAAATAGAATGTTGCGGATTTCCTATGGAAACACGATCCTAACTATAACTATCTACTGGCGACCGCCAGTAGATAATATATATATATATATATATATATATATATATATATATATATATATATATATATATTCACTGAAAAAAAACATAGGTTTCAGAGACGTTATAGTTAGAAATTAGCATTTAAAAAACCTTAGAAATTCACAGAAAAAAAACACAGGTTTCAGGGGTGTTATAGTTAGCTGCCCATTTCACTCATACAAAACCATAGAAATTCCTCTGTTATAGTTAGTTCTGCTGACTATAACTCACGTGCCCGCAATGCACTGCTGATGATGTCACATATTGCATCATTCAGGACATGGTCAGTGACATCACTGATGACATCACTGATGACATCATCCACTGAATGTTGTTTAGTTTGAAATTTAAATATGTATTATATATATACCAATCTGTATTGAAGATTGAGTGGATATATAACTGTCTGGATAGAGGATTTAGTAGCTGTCTGACTGTCTTTTTAAGTGAGCAATTAAAAGTGTCTCACTTAATACATGGATTACTAACTAAACTATGTGAATGTGTGCAGCACTGTCTCTGTTGTTGTATAACATGCTGCATCAGTTGGCCACTAACTACATGAGTGTGTATATTAGTTATTGATTAGTTGGGTGAGTATTTGTATGGAACACTGAGTGGATGGATGGGGTGTGTGTAACTCTATGCATTGATGTGTGAATGGTTGATTGACTAGGTGTATGGGTTTAAGAGTGCATGTGGAAACAGTTGTTTGGGTGACTGAGTGTATTTATTTGTGTGTTGGTGAGCGAATATATGTTTTAGTTGTACATCTTCAACAAAGTAAAAAAATAAAAGGCATTGTATGTGAGAGTTGGTGTATATAAATAAGTATGTGCAAGAGTCAGTGATTGTGAGAGTAACTATATGAATGAGTGTATAATTGTAATGGTGCTTTTCTAACATATTAACGATGAGTTACTATGTGTTTGAATAAATGAGGTGTTGTTGGATAATTGTGTAAGTGAGTAAATTTAAATGCGATACATTTTTTTCATGAGTGAGTAGGATGACTGCATAACCGACTAAGATGACTGCTGATGTGTCAATGTCTATATATGTGTATAAGTGCATTTGATAGTGTTCTATTAATTAATGACTGCATGTATAGATGATTCTGTTGTTGAATGGGTAGTTGTGTGTGTAGACTTAGGAATCAGTGAGTGGGTATCTAGTAACTGGTATTGGTGTGTCAAAGGTTTCAAATATGGTACTCTGTATTTTACAGTGAGTGATGAAAGGTTATACTAGTGTATGATGAGGTGTATCAGATTGTCAAGTGGATGATGTCATCAGTGATGTCATTTGAGATGTCATCAGTGATGTCATCAGTGATGTCACTGACCATGTCATGAATGATGCAATATGTGACATCATCAGCAGTGCATTGCGGGCGCATGAGTTATAGTTAGCAGAACTAACTATAACAGAGGAATTTCTATGGTTTTGTATGAGTGAAATGGGCAGCTAACTATAACACCCCTAAAACCTGATGCTAATTTCTAACTATAACGTCTCTGAAACCTATGTTTTTTTTCAGTGAATTTCAAAGGTTTTTTAAATGCTAACTTTTAAGTGTGATAGTAGTTATATCTATTTTTTTGTAGTGATTTTCTACAGTTTTTTAACTGTTTATTTATAAATATTTTATTCATTAAATAACATTATATATTTTTTATGAAAATTGCACAATTTTCTTTTTTTTAATAAAACTGAAATATTGATTAATTTCCTTGTTTTCATTTTTTATTTTAATATATTTATATTATTTTCTTTAAAAAAAAATCAAATTTTTTTCGGAGTCGCACACTCAAAGTGTACATATCATGGTGGGTGCGCGCATTCTAGCCGCCATTTTAGAAAAGTCATGAAGGATCCGCGTATGGTGTGCGACGGCTGCGTGTTTTTCAGTTACATCATATACATTCAATATCACGTTATATGCGCGATTGGTATGCGACCAGTCTGCGACTCCTGCTCCCGCGCATTTGCGACACATGCGCATTACGGTACGAGATGTTTGCGCGGTTGCGGGTCCCGCGTGACATCATATACGTGCTGGGGCACGCTGGGTGCGCGATTCCCGCAAAAAAAAATTATGTTCCAAAATGATATGTATGTGTCTTTAATATACATATTAAGGCAAGAGATTATGTAAGATATTCATCAAAATAATATATTTTTACTTATAATAAACTTATATTATTTTTAAATATATTTTCGCGAAGTCGGGTGCGTGCATCGTGAGTGCAGAAAACCAGGTCAGCAGAGCTGCTGTAGAGCCAGAGAACCAGGTCAGCAGAGCTTCTCTAGAGCCTAAGAACTAGGTCAACAGAGCTGCTCTAGAGCCAGAGAACCAGGTCAGCAGAGCTGCTGTGGAGCCAGAGAAACCAGGTCAGCAGAGCTGCTTTAGAGGGAGAGAACCAGGTCAGCAGAGCTGCTTTAGAGCCAGAGAACCAGGCCAGCAGAGCTGCTTTAGAGCCAGAGAACCAGGTTAGCAGAGCTGCTTTAGAGCCAGAGAACCAGGTCAGCAGAGCTACTCTAGAGCCAGAGAACCAAATCAGCAGCGCTGCTTTAGAGCCATAGCACCAGGTCAGCAGAGCTGCTTTAGAGCCAGAGAACCAGGTCAGTAGAGCTGCTCAAGAGCCTAAGAACCAGGTCAACAGAGCTGCTCTAGAGCAAGAAAACCAGGTCTACAGAGCTGCTGCAGAGCCAGAGAAACCAGGTCAGTAGAGCTGCTTTAGAGGGAGAGAACCAGGTCAGCAGAGCTGCTCTAGAGCCAGAGAACCATGTCAGCAGAACTGCTTCAGAGCCATATAACTGGGTCAGCTGAGCTGCTTTATAGCCAGAGAACCAGGTCAGTAGAGCTGTTGTAGAGCCAGAGAACTAGATCAGCAGAGCTGCACTGTAGCATAAGAACTAGGTTAGCAGAGCTGCTCTAGAGCCAGAGAACCAGGTCAGCAGACCTGCTGTAGAGCCAGAGAAACCAGGTCAGCAGAGCTGCTTTAGAGAGAGAGAAACAGGTCAGCAGAGCTGCTTTAGAGCCAGAGAACCAGGTCAGCAGAGCTGCTCTAGCTGACACTGACTTACTGACACTGACTGACTGACACTGACTGATTGACACTGACTGACACAGATTGACTGACACTGACTGACAACGATTGACTGACACTGACTGACTGACTGACACTGACTGACACTGACTGACACTGATTGACTAACACTGACTGACTGACACTGATTGACTGACACTGACTGACACTGATTGACTGACACTGACTGACTGACTGACACGGACTGGCTGACACTGACTGACACTGACTGACAATGACTGACTACTCTCTACTACTCTACTACTGACTCTCTACTACTCTCTCTACTACTCATTCTCTACTACTCACTCTCTACTACTCACTCTGTACTACTCTCTACTACTCACTCTCCACTACTCACTCTCTACTACTCACTCTCAACTACTCACTCTCTACTACTCTACTACTCACTCTCTACTACTCACTCGCTACTACTCTCTACTACTCACGCTCTGCTACTCTCTACTACTCACTGTCTACTACTACTCTCTCTACTACTCACTCTCTACTACTCACTCTCTACTACTCACTCTACTACTTTCTACTACTCTCTACCACTCACTCTCTACTACTATACTACTCACTCTCTACTACTCTCTACTACTCTCTACTACTCACTCTCTACTACACTCTCTACTACTCTCTCTCTCTACTACTCTCTACTACTACTCTCTACTATTCACTCTCTACTACTCACTCTCTACTACTCTCTACTACTCACTCTACTACTCTCTGCTGCTCTCTACCACTCACTCTCTACTACTCTACTACTCTCTCTCTACTACTCACTCTCTACTACTCCTCTCTACTACTCTCTACTACTCACTCTCTACTACTCACTCTACTACTCTCTACTACTCACTCTCTACTACTCTCTCTCTACTACTCACTCTCTACTATTCACTCTCTACTACTCACTCTCTACTACTCGCTCTCTACTACTCACTCTCCACTACTCACTCTCTACTACTCGCTCTCTACTACTCTCCACTACTCACTCTCTACTACTCACTCTCTACTACTCTCTACTACTCTCTCTGCTACTCACTCTCTACTACTCACTCTCTATTACTCTACTACTCTCTACTACTCGCTCTACTACTCACTCTCTACTATTCTCTACTACTCACTCTACTACTCTCTCCTACTCTCTACCACTCACTCTCTACTACTCTACTACTCACTCTCTACTACTCTCTCTCTACTACTCACTCTCTACTACTCACTCTCTACTACTCTCTACTACTCACTCTCTACTACTCTCTACTGCTCACTCTCCACTACTCATTCTCTAATACTCGCTCTCAACTACTCTACTACTCTCTCTACTTGTCACTCTCTACTACTCTCTCTACTGCTCACTCTCTACTACTCTCTACTACTCACTCTCTACTACACACTCTCTACTACTTGCTCTCTGCTACTCGCTCTCTACTACTCTCTAGTACTCACTCTACTACTCACTCTCTACTACTCTCTACTACTCACTCTCTACTACTCCACTACTCTCTACTACTCACTCTCTACTACTCACTCTCTACTACTCTCTACTACTCATTCTCTACTACTCTCTACTACTCACTCTCTACTACTCTCTCTCTACTACTCTCTACTACTCACTCTCTACTACTCTCTACTACTTACTCTCTACTACTCACTCTGCTACTCACTCTCTACTACTCTCTACTACTCTCTCTCTGCTACTCACTCTCTACTACTCTCTACTACTCACTCTCTAGTACTTACTCTATACTACTCTCTACTACTCACTCTCTACTACTCTCTACTACTCTCTACTACTCACTCTACTACTCACTCTCTACTACTCTCTACTACTCACTCTCTAATACTCACTCTCTACTACTCACTCTACTACGCTCTACTACGCACTCTCTACTACTCTCTCTCTACTACTCACTCTCTACTACTCCTCTCTACTACTCTCTACTACTCACTCTCTACTACTCACTCTACTACTCTCTACTACTCACTCTCTACTACTCTCTCTCTACTACTCACTCTCTACTATTCACTCTCTACTACTCACTCTCTACTACTCACTCTCTACTACTCACTCTCCACTACTCACTCTCTACTACTCGCTCTCTACTACTCTCTACTTCTCACTCTCTACTACTCACTCTCTACTACTCTCTACTACTCTCTCTGCTACTCACTCTCTACTACTCACTCTCTATTACTCTAGTACTCTCTACTACTCGCTCTACTACTCACTCTCTACTATTCTCTACTACTCACTCTACTACTCTCTCCTACTCTCTACCACTCACTCTCTACTACTCTACTACTCACTCTCTACTACTCTCTCTCTACTACTCACTCTCTACTACTCACTCTACTACTCTCTACTACTCACTCTCTACTACTCTCTACTGCTCACTCTCCACTACTCATTCTCTACTACTCGCTCTCAACTACTCTACTACTCTCTCTACTTGTCACTCTCTACTACTCCCTCTACTGCTCACTCTCTACTACTCTCTACTACTCACTCTCTACTACACACTCTCTACTACTTGCTCTCTGCTACTCGCTCTCTACTACTCTCTAGTACTCACTCTACTACTCACTCTCTACTACTCTCTACTACTCACTCTCTACTACTCCACTACTCTCTACTACTCACTCTCTACTACTCACTCTCTACTACTCTCTACTACTCATTCTCTACTACTCTCTACTACTCACTCTCTACTACTCTCTCTCTACTACTCTCTACTACTCACTCTCTACTACTCTCTACTACTTACTCTCTACTACTCACTCTGCTACTCACTCTCTACTACTCTCTACTACTCTCTCTCTGCTACTCACTCTCTACTACTCTCTACTACTCACTCTCTAGTACTTACTCTATACTACTCTCTACTACTCACTCTCTACTACTCTCTACTACTCTCTACTACTCACTCTACTACTCACTCTCTGCTACTCTCTACTACTCACTCTCTAATACTCACTATCTACTACTCACTCTACTCCGCTCTACTACGCACTATCTGATACTTTCTCTACTACTCTCTACTACTCTCTACTACTCACTCTCTACTCTCTATTACTCGCTCTCTACTCTCTACCTCTCTCTACCTCTCTCTCTACTACTCTCAACCTCTCTATCTCTACCTCTCTACCTCTACACCTCTACCTATACACCTCTATCTCTCTACCTCTCTGTACATGCACACATATGCACATATATATATGCATATATATGCATATGCATTTATATATATGTATGTGTATATATATATATATACATATATAAACATATACATATAATCTGCATATCTATATGAATATAAATGCATGCAAACATATACATATACATATTTGCATACATATGCATGGTATGTATATGAAAGTGAAAAACTCTAATACAAACAAAGCTAAAAAGCCACCTAATTACAAACAGAATTGCTTTAACTTAAACGAGGGCGAGACCTATTGCATTTTCAATGCTTGTTTACTTTGATTCCATCAAGAAGGCATTCAGATGTGTCACACATTTTCCATAAATTCTGAATGGTAGCACTCTAGTTGCTCATTAGATCACTGTAGTAAAGCTACTGTTCACCGGGGAAGTCTGCTGCTGGTATTCAAAGTGCATGTTTCAGTCTGCATGTCAGAATTTTTTAATGAAATGGAAGAGGATTTGAGAAGTCAAAATGTGCCCTAATTTTTCTTTCTGCAGCACTAATCATAATTTCTATTGCAAAATGAACCCCCTCATGTTGTTCCTTTGCAAATTAAATGTTTTAAGTGTTACCATTCCAATCAAGATGGCATCAGGTGTGCCATACTTTTGTCATAAGTAAGACTGTTAGCGCTCTAGTTGTTCTTTAAAACACTCTGGGACATTCTGTCATTGGGCTATAATTGGGCTACATCTCGGTGATATTTGTTGCTACATTTGGGCTCTTTTGGGTCTGGTGGCCATCTTGGGAGACTTATTTGTTTTTAAGTTTCCTAATTTCCTCATTTACAACAGTCTCCTCAGTAGGAAATACTTTCAGGTTTTTTACTTTCATTCCATCAAGAAGGCATTCAGATGTGTCACACATTTGCCATAAATTCGGAATGTTAGCACTCTAGTTGCTTATTAGATCACTGTAGTAAAGCTACTGCTCATCAGGGAAGTCTGCTGCTGTTATTGAAAGTGCATGTTTCAGTCTGCATGTCAGAATTTTTAATGAAATAGAAGAGGATTTGAGAAGTCACTCAAAATGTTCTTTTTTCCGCAATAATCATAATTAAGGGTGAGCGTAGTGGGCGTAGTGGGGCTACGTGAAGCAGCACGTAGTGTGCCCAAATCTACGCACACTACGCGCTTCGCGTAGCCCCACTACGCGCCACCCGCCTCCCGCCCGTCCTCCTTTTAAAAGATAACATTAATTTATAATAAAGAAAATTAAAAGCCACTTACCTGAAGCGCGGCGTCTCCGGGGCTCCCTCTTCCTGGTTTCCAACTTTTCTGACAAATGAGCATGCGCGGACGCCCGCGCATGCGCATTTCTCGCAAGAAATGCGCATGCGCGGGCGTCCGCGAATGCGCATTTGTCAGAAAAGTTGGAAACCAGGAAAAGGGAGCCACGGAGACGCCGCGCTTCAGGTAAGTGGCTTTTAATTTTCTTTATTATAAATTAATGTTATCTTTTAAAAGGAGGGCAGGCGGGAGGCGGGTGGTGGGCGGCAGGCAGCTACGCTTCGCCCTGGCGTGTGCTTAGGCGCTGCCTGCTTCGCCTACTTCGAAAACTGCGAAGCAGGCAGCGCTACGTACACTACGTGGGCGAAGCGCAGTTGTCAGCCCAGGGTTAATCATAATTTCTATGGCAAAATGAACCTTCTCATTGTGTTCCTTTTAAATTAAACTACTCACTCTCTATTACTCACTCGCTACTACTTTCTACTACTCACTTTCTACTACTCTCTCTCTACTACTCCTCTCTCTCAACTACTCTCTACTACTACTCTCTACTACTCACTACTACTCACTCTCTACTACTCACTCTCTACTACTCTCTACTACTCACTCTACTGCTCTCTACTACTCTCTACCACTCACTCTCTACTACTCTACTACTCACTCTCTACTACTCCTCTCTCTCTACTACTCACTCTCTACTACTCACTCTCTACTACTCTACTACTCTCTACTACTCACTCTCTCCTACTCACTCTCAACTACTCACTCTCTACTACTATCTCTACTACTCACTCTCTACTACTCTCTACTACTCACTCTACTACTCTCTACTACTCTCTACCACTCACTCTCTACTACTCTACTACTCACTCTCTACTACTCTCTACTACTCTCTCTCTACTACTCACTCTCTACTATTCACTCTACTACTCTCTACTACTCTCTCTCTACTACTCACTCTCTACTACTCTACTACTCACTCTCCACTACTCACTCTCTACTACTCGCTCTCTACTACTCTCTACTACTCACTCTACTACTCACTCTCTACTACTCTACTACTCTTTCTGCTATTCACTCTCTACTACTCTCTACTACTCACTCTCTACTACTCACTCTCTACTATTCTACTACTCTCTACTACTCTCTCTACTACTCACTCTCTACTACTCACTCTCTACTACTATCTACTACTCTCTCTCTACTACACACTCTCTACTACTTGCTCTCTACTACTCACTCTACTACTCACTCTACTACTCACTCTCTACTACTCCCTACTACTCACTCTACTGCTCACTCTCTACTACTCTCTACTACTCACTCTCTACTACTCCACTACTCTCTACTAATCTACTCTCTACTACTCACTCTCTACTACTCTCTACTACTCACTCTCTACTACTCTCTCTCTTCTACTCACTCTCTATTACTCACTCTCTACTACTCTCTACTACTCACTCTCTACTACTCTCTCTACTACTCTCTACTACTCACTCTCTACTACTCTCCACTACTCACTCTCTACTACTCTCTCTCTACTACTCTCTACTACTCACTCTACTACTCATTCTCTACTACTCTCTCTCTACTACTCTCTACTACTCACTCTACTACTTATTCTCTACTACTCTCTCTCTGCTACTCAGTCTCCACTACTCACTCTCTACTACTCTCTACTACTCACTCTCTAATATTCACTCTCTACTACTCTCTACTACTCACTCTCTACTACTCTCTACTACTCACTCTACTACTCACTCTTTACTACTCTCTACTACTCTCTACTTCTCACTCTCTACTACTCTCTACTACTCACTCTCTTCTACTCACTCTACTTCTCTCTCCTACTCACTCTCTGCTACTCTCTCTACTACTCTCTACTACTCTCTCTCTACTCTCTATTACTCATCCTCTACTCTCTACCTTTCTACCTTTCTCTACCTTTCTCTCTACTACTCTCTACCTCTCTACCTCTACCTCTCTACCTCTACGTCTCTACCTCTACACCTCTACCTCTCTACCTCTCTCTACCTCTCTCTACATGCACACATATGCACATATATGCATATGCATTTATATATATGTATGTGTATATAAATATACATACATATATAAACATATATATAATCTGCATATCTATATAAATACAAATATAAATGCATGCATACATATGCATATGCATGTTATGTACATGACATTTTGAAAAACACTAATAAAAGCAAAGCTAAAAAGCCACCTAATTACAAACAGAATTGCTTTAACTTAAACGAGGGCGAGACCTATTGCATTTTCAATGCTTGTTTACTTTGGGTCCATCAAGAAGGCATTCAGATGTGACACATTTGCCATAAATTCTGAATGGTAGCACTCTAGTTCCTCATTAGATCACTGTAGTAAAGCTACTGCTCACCAGGGAAGTCTGCTGCTGGTATTCAAAGTGCATGTTTCAGTCTGCATGTCAGAACTTTTTAATGAAATAGAAGAGGATTTGAGAAGTCAAAATGTGCCCTAATTTTTCTTTCTGCAGCACTAATCATAATTTCTATGGCAAAATGAACCCCTCATTTTGTTCCTTTGCAAATTAAATATTTTAAGTGTTACCACTTTATTCTAATCAAGATGGCTTCAGGTGTGCCATACTTTTGTAATAAGTAAGACTGTTAGCGCTCTAGTTGTTCTTTAAAACACTCTAGGATTTCTGTCATTGGGCTATACTTGGGCTACATCTCGGTGATATTTGTGCTACATTTGGGCTCTTTTGTCTCTGGTGGCCATCTTGGGAGACTTGTTATGAAGTTTCCTAATTTCCTCATTTACTACAGTCTCCTCAGTAGGCATACTGTCAGTTTTTTACTTTGATTCAATGAAGAAGGCATTCAGATGTGTCACACATTTGCCATAAATTCAGAATGTTAGCACTCTAGTTGCTCATTAGATCACTGTAGTAAAGCTACTGCTTACCAGGGAAGTCTGCTGCTGGTATTGAAAGTGCATGTTTCAGTCTGCATGTCAGAATTCTTTAATGAAATAGAAGAGGATTTGAGAAGTCTCTCAAAATGTGCTCTAATTTTTCTTTCTGCAGCACTAATCATACATTCTATGGCAAAATGAACCCCCTCATTTTGTTCCTTTTTAAATTAAATGTTTTAAGAGTTACCACTTTATTCCAATCAAGATGGCTTCAGGTGTGCCATACGTTTATCATAAGTAGGAGTGTTAGCGCTCTAGTTGTTCTTTGGAACACTCTGGGAAGCTGCAGTAGAACACAAAGGAATCAACTGACAGTCTCTGCCCTTGTTGGATGTACATGTTTTACTGAGATTGTCAGACTTCATTCTCACATGACTAAGAAAGATAATGTGAATTTACAGAAAATATGCTCTCAGTTTAGCTTATAGATCACCTTCCAAACCTCTGTGGGAAAAGCATGTGAAAATAGTTTTCTTTCAAACATGATTCATGATATCCCAGCAGAAGGCTTTTTCACATGGTAAAATCACCTTAGAACATACCACAATTCCTAAAATGAGTATGGTACCATCAACAAATGATTTATAATGTAACTAAAGTCTTAAAACCTTCTATTAACTGCAATGCTTTTTAATGAGGTGCTATCATGTATATTGGTCCCAAGATGGCTGCCAACACTTCTTGGATGAAGTGCTGACAGCCGATCAGATCTCACGATGAGATGTGTGGTTAGGCTCCGCCCAGATATACATGTGATTTTACTTTTGATTTTCTCAGGAACTACTGAACGGATTTACACCATTTAAGGAAAAGGCATGACTCTGAACCAAGGTCTACCTTTCTGCCAAATTTGGTGTAATTCCGTTCAGCAGTTCGGGCTGTAGCTGCATCAACAGGTCCTATGGGAAATTACATGGGGAAAAAGCGTTTTGGGAACCCCCTTTTTTCTCAGCCCCCCGCTTGACGAATCACCACAAAACTTTCAGGATAGGAGCTGGCCAAAAGTTTGAAAAATTTTGCGAAGATTCGTCAACCGGCGCCAGACTTATTGGGAATAGAATGTTGCAGATTTCCTATGGAAAATAGGTCCTAACTATAACTACCTACTGGCGACCGCTAGTAGGTAATATTTATATATATATAAACCAACAAACGCCACTGCGCTTGAGAGGGCACTCGACGGTGCTCTGTTCCTTTCGGAATTTCGTCACCTTCAGCAGCCCGCTTTTCTGCCAAGGCGATAATGCCTCTTAATCATGGGCTTTTACAGAGACACAGACACGTCACCTGTCATACCTTATGAGAAGGCTGTGGAGGGGGACAACCGCTCTCTGGATGACACCATGTTCTGAGCAGAAGAAAGCCTGCTTTCTGCAATTCCGTCCTACTTAAGGATTTTATTGAACTGAAATGTTACAGGGGCATGGAGCCTACTTAAGGAATATATCTTACCTGTATGGACTGCATTTCCCAAAATGCTTTTGACACCATCATTAGCCACGCTCACTGAGGGCGGTCTTCACTAAATCAAATTAAATAAAAGGAGTGAAAAACAGGTGAACGTGTCTGTGCCTCTGTAAAAGCCCATGATTAAGACGCGTTTTCTCCTTGAAACGCGTTGGGAATGGTGTAATAAGGAATGGAGGAAAAGCGGGCTGCTGAAGGTGACGAAATTCCGAAAGGAACAGTGCACCATCGAGTGCCCTCTCAAGCGCAGTGGCGCTTGTTGGTTTATATATATATATATATATATACATATATATATATATATATATATATATACAATTTTTTTTAAACTTAGGTTTCAGGCACGTTATAGTTAGAAATTAGCATTTAAAAACCTTAGAAATTCACTGAAAAAAACACAGGTTTCAGGGACGTTATAGTTAGTTGGACATTTCACTCATACAAAACCAAAGAAATTCCACCGTTATAGTTAGTTCAGCTAACTATAACTCGCGCATCCATAATGCACTGCTGATGACATCACATATTACATCATTCATGACATGGTCAGTGACATCACTGTTGACATCACTGATGACACGCTTTTTTTTTACAGCCCCGGGGAGGGGCCCCCCCATTCCAATATCAAAGCCTGGGGATGGTGGCGGTCCCCAGGGTTGCGGGGTCCCCGCGGGACCGCTATTATTCTTTTGGCAATGCCCCGGGACCCGGCCCACCCGGGCGCCTCATTCACATGAAGCGCGTGAGCCCACGTTTCACTTTTTTTATAAACGCAAATCCCGCCAAAATTATTTTCAAATTTTTTTTTTTGGTGCTCTAGGGGTCCTTGTGGGTCCCCTTGACCAGGCCTCGGGGGTCAGGGTGTTTCTACCCTGCCCCCTTTTCTTGTTTTTAAACATTTTTTTCATAGTTTTCTGGTGACTCGGTTCTACCGAGTCACAAGAGGGTTGCCAAAACTTCCTGGTTTGCAGTGTTGGCAGCCAATCACAGTGACGCTCGTGCTCAGGAGGGTTTGTGAACCCACCGCTGCCCTAGATATCAAAACTTGTTATTTTTCTAATTCCTCAGGAACTACTGAACGGATTTACACCATTTAACAAAAAGGACTCTTTCTGAACCAAGGGCTACCTTTTTGCCAAATTTGGTGTAATTCCGTTCAGCAGTTCGGACTGTAGCTCTGTCTAAAGTTTCGTATGCAAAATTACATGGGGAAAACGTGTTTTGGGCCCCCCCTTTTTCTCGCCCCCCGCTTGATGAATCACCTCGAAACTTTCAAGACAGGAGCTGACCAGAGCGGGCCACTATTTTTGAAAATTTCGCGAAGATTCATCAAAGGACGCCAAAGTTATTGGGAAAACAAAACACGCTTTTCCAATGGAAACTAGGTCCTAACTATAACTACCTACTGGCGATCGCCAGTAGGTAATATACATGTACATATATATATATATATATATATATATATATATTACCTACTGGCGGTCGCCAGTAGGTAGTTATAGTTGGGACCCCTTTTCCATAGGAAAACCTCAACATTCTATTTTGAATAACTTTGGCGCCGGTTGACGAATCCTCGCGAATTTTTCAAAATAGGTGGGGCGCTACGCTCCGCTCCTACCCTGAAAGTCTCGGGGGGATTCGTCAAGCGGGGGCTGAGATAAAAGGGGGGTCCCAAAACGCGTTTTTCCCATGCATTTTTCCATAGGACCTTTAGACAGGGCTACAGCCCGAACGGCTGAACAGAATTACTAGAAATTTGGCAGAGAGGTAGTCCTCAGGTCAAGGAAGTGCCTTTTGTAGGTTTGGTGTAAATCTGTTCAGTAGATTCTGAGAAAATAGCCATTAAATCAATATATATATCTGAGCCAGCTTACGGTGCGCTTACGGTACGGTTACCGTACGCGTACGGTGGCGTGCGCGAGCGCGATTCTGATTGGCTCTTAGATCTTAGTAAACATTCGAATCGGTCGAAACCAGGAAGCGGCGGCCGCCATTTTCTCTCTCGCACTCTGAGGGGGGAGCTGATAAACAAATGCCAAAAACATATAAAGGGGCTGTTTAGACAGCGCCCATGCACATAACCATGTTAGTTGAGTCTTCAAAGATCCCCCAAGGCAAAAAACGGTAAATTTTAATTTTTCAAAAATTTCGCCGATTACGCTTACCGTACGCTTACCGTACGCGTACGGTAAATAATTATAAAAAAAAAAAAATCCACACTCTCTCCACCTCCGCTTATAAGAGCACAGCATTTCCCAAAAAAAATTCAACAGATTACCTATCACAAGGAAGCGCATAATATGTCCTCCATGTGCGCACGGTGCGCGAAGCGCATCGTCCGTACATGGCCCATCTAGCGTAACGTGGGCACGGCACTAACTGCGTAAAGTGGGTGCGCGGTGCGCGAAGCGCACCGCGTGCTCACTGTGCGCGCACGGTGCGCGAAGCGCACCGTGCGTGCACGGAACGAACTGCGTTAAGTGGGCGCACACGCCACGAATGGCGTAAAGTAACTTAGCATTTAAAAAACCGTACAAATTCACTGAAAAAAACATAGGTTTCACACACGTTATAGTTAGGAATTAGCATTTAAAAAACCTTGCAAATTCACAGAAAAAACCATAGGTTTCACACATGTTATAGTTAGCGGAAATTTTACTGATAAAAAACCAATGAAATTCCCCCGTTATAGTTAGTGCAGGCAACTATAACTCACGCGACCGCAATCTTCTGCTGATGACATATGTGTCTTTATGAAAAAAAAATATTTGTAATATATGTATAGCTAAAAATGTATGGAAGAAGACATGGGCAAATAAGTGTCTAAATACAGTATTAGCATCAGCAGAGGATTGCGGTCGCGTGAGTTATAGTTGCCTGCACTAACTATAACGGGGGAATTTCATTGGTTTTTTATCAGTAAAATTTCCGCTAACTATAACATGTGTGAAACCTATGGTTTTTTCTGTGAATATATATATATATATATATATATATATATATATATATATATATATAAATATATATATATATATATATATATATATATATATATATATATATATATATATATATATATATATATGTATGTATATATATATTATCTACTGGCAGTCGCCAGTAGATAGTTATAGTTAGGACCACGTTTCCACAGGAAACCCGCAACATTCTATTTTGAATAACTTTGGCGCCGGTCGACGAATCCTCGCGAATTTTTCAAAATAGGTGGGGCGCTACGCTCCGCTCCTACCCTGAAAGTCTCGGGGGGATTCGTCAAGCGGGGGCTGAGATAAAAGGGGGGTCCCAAAACGCGTTTTTCCCATGCATTTTTCCATAGGACTTTTAGACAGGGCTACAGCCCGAACGGCTGAACAGAATTTAATGAAATTTGGCAGAGAGGTAGTCCTCAGGTCAAGGAAGTGCCTTTTGTATGTTTGGTGTAAATCTGTTCAGTAGATTCTGAGAAAATAGCCTTTAAATCAATATATATCTGAGCCAGCTTACGGTGCGCTTACGGTGCGCTTACCGTACGCGTACGGTGGCGTGCGCGAGCGCGATTCTGATTGGCCCTTAGATCTTAGTAAACATTCGAATCGGTCGAAACCAGGAAGCGGCGGCCGCCATTTTCTCTCTCGCACTTTGACAGGGGGGTGAAAAAACAAGCGCAAAATCATGTAAAGGGCCTGTTTAACCAGCTCTCAAGCACCTAGCTATGTCGAGGGAGTCCCCAACGACCCCCCAAATGAAAAAAAAAAAAATATCCACATTCTCCCTACCCCTTGTGCTAAAGGTGCCCGAAGGGCTCCTTTTGTGCATGGCTTATGAGATTTTAATCAAAACATATATTTTACCTGTCACAACGATGCTCATCATATGTCCTCCATGTGCGCACGGTGCGCGAAGCGCATCGTGCGTTCATGGCCCATCTAGCGTAACGTGGGCACGCGGTGCGCGAAGCGCACCGCGTGCTCACTGTGCGCGCACGGAACGAACTGCGTTAAGTGGGCGCGCACGCCACAAATGGCGTAAAGTAACTTAGCATTTAAAAAAACGTACAAATTCACTGAAAAAACCATAGGTTTCACACACGTTATAGTTAGGAATTAGCATTTAAAAAACCTTGCAAATTCACTGAAAAAACCATAGGTTTCACACATGTTATAGTTAGCTGGACATTTTACTGATAAAAAACCAATGAAATTCCCCCGTTATAGTTACTGTAGGCAACTATAACTCACGCGACCGTAATCCTCTGCTGATGACATATGTGTCTTTATGAAAAAAAAATATTTGTAATATATGTATAGGTAAAATTTAATGGAAGAAGACATGGGCAAATAAGTGTCTAAATACAGTATTAGCATCAGCAGAGGATTGCGGTTGCGTGAGTTATATTTGCCTGCACTAACTATAACGTGGAATTTCATTGGTTTTTTATCAGTAAAATGTCCAGCTAACTATAACATGTGTGAAACCTATGGTTTTTTCAGTGAATATATATATATATATATATATATATATATATATATTCACTGAATATATATATATACCTAACCTTATTAAAACTACCGAGGGGCCAGGGCCTATTTTAATCTTTTTTGAATCCCCACATTCTTAGGAGCTATTACCCTCCACAATCATTCACATGGTCTTCACACAAAACGGCGTACTCAGATCAAAAGATCTCCGATAAAGATGCCACCAGGCCCGTCGGACATTGCAGCGCCGGTCCGACGAAGAGCACGCCCAATGATGAAGCATGACACCCTAACAGGTGTGTGAGGGCAACAAGATCTGAATTTGAACTTTCCCTTCTCAGATCAGAGTAATCACTACTATTATTTTTTCCTAATTGGCCATTTAGAGGAACTGCTCTTACCTGTCTTTTCCTACGTAGACCCCTGGGAGCATTAGAACAGGACCTCTTCAAATAACCAGCTCTCGTGTCCCCCCCTCCTGATTACATGCTTATGCACGGCTTCATTGCCGAGGGACTTAATCATTCATACAATTGAATTATTCCCACATTCGACTCTGTACTATCATTCACTCTAAGTCTCAAGTAGATACATACTCCCGATTCCCAACGTTCCTAAATCCTTCAACACCTCACCATGGATAATCATGGGCTAAGTTTTTCTGACGACATGGTGTCGGAAATCCTACGGGCTCCCTCCCTACTACAAACTGACAGTAGCACGCCTTCTTGCAGCACTACTGAAGATTGGAATTCAATCACAAATCAGAAGAAATTACAGACCAAGATTGCACTTCACGGTGCAATGATGACAGAATACTTAAGGGCAAACATCGCCCCGAATGGCCTACTGGTCACCAACGCCCCTAGAATCTTCCTGGAAGACATTGGGTTCAGAAAAGAATGGTCCCTGGTGGCTTGGAAATGCACCAGGGACTGGTTGATCCTGATTATTAACACTGCTAAACGCTTGGCTGACAAACTACTTATTGAAATCACCATCGCGGAAAACAACTTAAAAGCTTCCATTAACATCACCGCTTACAAAAGTAGACTATCAGAAATTAATGCTGAAATAGATGATCACAAGAATCATCTGATGCGACAGAAAATCACGAAACTGCAGAAAGATATAAAGAGATTCGACAAGGAGAAAGTGTACCCCTATATAAAGGAGGATTACCAAGCGCCAACTGGCGAAGACTCCTCAGATGGCAGCTCAGTAGAGAGCAGACCACGCTACAACTCTAATAGCAGTACATCAAGCAACGAAAGCCGTTCCAGCTTGAAGAAGAACTGGGGACAACCACCACCACCCATGTATGGATACCCAATGAATCCCTTCTATGGTCAACAACCACCATGGAACCCTATGTACCACATGCCTGCACCCATGTACCACTTCAATCAGAACCAACAGCCTTTTTTAGGAAGAGGCCGGGGCAGGGGAAGAGGCAGAAGACGAGACGGTCAATCGAAACAAGTCCAATGGCAGGACCAACCCGTTCCCCAACAACAAGAACGAATGGAGTTGAGGAGCAGGAAGAACAACAAAACCTAGTGGTCAATTTATCAGACAAAAACCTAACACCCACTGAAATAAAAGTTCTAAACAGGGGCTTAGGGTTTGTACCAACTCCGCGTGTGGACCACTTTCTCCAACACAAAGAACTCCACAACTTTTTTAGAAAGATACGCCTAAGGGCCTTGTTTCAAGACAAGAACCCCCAGGAATCCATGGATTCAGGCCTGCGTCCACCATCAACATTTACACCACATGATGGGATGGTCCCACCTGAGGTGTTAACCTTTGAACAAGCAGTGTTGAAGGAGATGAATAACATTCCCACAAGGTCACACTATGACAACTTCCCTAAAGCCGAGAGAGAGGCCATGAAGACCCTCAATGAAGACCTCACCATTACAATAAAACCAGCAGACAAAGGTGGTGCCATTGTCTTAATGAACACCACAGATTACGACAATGAGTGCCTACGCCAACTCTCACAAGAGAAATACTACAAGAGAATAACGGCGGACCCAACAGGGAGGCTGATGACGAGGATAAAATCTATCGTGGAATCTGCAGAAACTCAGGGCTGGATTTCTAAAAACGAGGCAGCCTTCCTTGTGAACTCACAACTACGCATACCAGCGTTTTATACGCTTCCCAAGATTCACAAAGGCCAGAACCCACCCCCTGGACGACCTATAGTATCAGGGATCGGCTCAGTATTAGAACCTCTCAGCAAATTTTGTGACCATTTTCTTCGTCCGCTGGTGAAACGTATACCATCGTACCTACAGGACACCAGGGATGTTTTGAATCTCATATCCGAGTTCAATACTAACAACCAAGTGGATCTCCTAATGACATTGGACGTGGAGGCACTCTATACTAATATCCCTCAAACTGAAACCCTTAGAGTGATTGAAGACCTGCTTCTTAAAGAAGACTGGACCTCTACTACACCAGTGTCGTTCATTATGGAGTGCGCAACAATAGCTATGCGTGAGAACTACTTCCAATTCAAAGACCAGTTCTTCCACCAAACCCAAGGTACTTGTATGGGCAGCTCCTTTGCTCCAAGCCTGGCCTGTCTCTATGTAGCAAATTTCGAACATCTTCACATGACAGATAACATCTTCTGTGACAACATTGTATTGTGGAGACGCTACATAGACGACATCCTGATCCTATGGAAAGGCGATAGTGAGACGTGTGACAGATTCTTTATATGGGTGAATTCTCTGGACCCATACTTAAAGTTCACTCGTTCTGTTTCATCCACAGAGATCCACTTCCTAGACCTGACCATAACCTTACAAGATGGTGGGTTATCAACCAAGACTTTTAAAAAACCAACAGATCGGAATAGCTTACTATTGTATGGAAGCTATCATCCAAAAGCCTTAAGGGATAACCTTCCCTTTGGACAGTTCCTCCGTCTCCGCAGAAACTGCGAAAAAACCAGCGATTACAAAAAGGAAGCAGCTATTCTCAGTCACCAACTTAAGACTCGCGATTACCCCACATCTATTGTAAAAAGATCAAACAAGCGAGCACTAAACAACAACCGAGAATCTCTGCTGGAACCTAGAATTAAATCCACCGACGAGTCACTGATAGGCGTGACTACGTTCACACCAGAATCTAATACGATCCAGAAGATCATAAAAAAGAACTGGAAGATCCTGACTACGGGAAAAGTGGCTATAACCCCTCCAAGATTTGCGAACAAACGCACTAGCAACCTACGTGACATCATAGTGCACACTCGTCCTAAGATTGGAAGACAAACTAAACAAAGGACCCTATGGGATATGGATCCCGTACGTGGACATTATCCCTGCGGACAATGTGGAGTGTGTGATCTTACCAAGACAACAAAAGAACTCACTCTTGAAACAGGCAAAGTCTGGACTCAGAAAAATCATACTAACTGCAACTCCCATAATTGCGTCTATCTAATTACTTGCCCCTGTAAACTAAGATACGTCGGCATGACAACACGCCCAGTAAAGACAAGAATTATGGAACACCGCAGCAACATACGGTGTGGAAGATCCACGACAAAATTGAGTACACACTACCTCACTCATCCGCACGGACACAATGATCTACACTGGACCGTGATTGAAAGTAACCCCTCATGGTCTCAGGAAAAACTTTTTGAAACTGAACAGAGATGGATTTTTCGCTTATCGACACAGGAAAGGGGTCTTAACGACGAAATTCCATGGACAGAACTTATGTGATAATACTTCTACTATACAGGGTTCTGTCAGCACCACACCTCCACTAACAAGACTGTGGTGCATGGACTCCAATGGTACCACACTACCCATGTCTCTATATGTACATAGAACTAACATATACACCAACACGTTCATACGCCCTGATTGTCATCACAAAATCACACCTTGTGTTATTTACACATAAATTATGTTTTACACTGATTTACATTCCCGCCCTGGACAGTTATGTAACATTTCCTGATTATACACCCTGCAACCTCTGTAAGGGATAGCACCATCTGGGTTCTATGCGGGTTTACTGTTGACTATACAGTTACCAATAACATCCAGTAACCCATATTCCTATTAGGTTTAAAATATACCAGTCTCAATATCCAGATCCGTGTGCATCGATCGTTTCCTTCCCGATTTAATAGTCTACCAAGACATAACGTTGCCTTTCAACGTATGTATCTCCCGTGTACCACATCAACTAGCTCGTTACAGGGTTCGATATCCAAGGTCAGGCAACCCTCCTGTGACAAAATGGCGCCCTCCGCAATCTCGCGAGATCACGCCATCGACTTTAGGTCAAATACAGGAAGTGAATCCAACACCGGTAATATTCAGGTGAGGAGCAGACACGTCCTGTTTTGGCCTGCCCCCCGCCAGCGTTTGGGTAAGTGTTTGACTACGCTTACTGCTTGCAATATGTTCGCCACTGAGTCCCTACCGGAACACTAGCTGTAGGTGATACGAGCACCATGCACTCGACGTATAAGTCGGTTTGGCCACCGAGTCCTTACCGGAACTCTAGCCGTGGGTGATACGAGCACTACGAACTCATCTTAGGGGTCGGTTTGGCCGCAACACGCTACCCTTAAGGAGCAACTACTCACGAATTAGTATATTATTATGCACGTATAGACGGAGGCCCACCACAACATTAAACACACCTCCTATCAACCTCGCACATCGTGTTAGGATTATTTGATAGAGATCAGATTTAGTCATGATCTGGAGTATATATATTTTTAAAAAACCTGTACAAGTATTTGCCATTCCACCGCGGCAGTCCTTGTCATATCGTGTTATCTCACAGCCATGGATTTCCATGCTTATCACCGCCATTTCTGGATACCAACCGCTATCACAGTGTACTAGACGACTTAGCCCACAGCACTTCACATGACAGCCCTTTATGAGGAGTGAGCCGATTGGCACAAAGTAGCTTATCACCCACCTTGAGCAAACACATCTCACGCTCTTGATAGAGATAGAGTATTTCACTCACATGTTGTATAGCATGATATTTTGCGATGCTTATATCTTTGCCACAGTGGGACCGTTCCAGTGGTCCGGTTGCTACTCCTTTACCTATGAAGCTCTGAACCCCTCATTCTGAGGTAAGATTTGTATTCCGAATATTGGTTGTTCCATTCTATTGGTAATTTTAAGGAGAATTGAGTTTTGTATCACTGCTTGAGATCACTTAGTTGTGTTTTATATGTACTAGTTATAACTTCTTTTATTGTCCTCTCTCTAACGAGTTCGTTATTTTGAGTAGAATTGATGGTCCTTTGAAGGAGATAATTGAAACCTCAATATGACGTTTGGACCCTTTACTTTTGATTAAGCTACGAATGGGTGGCTTATGCTTGTCCTCTATATATTTTTTGTCTCCCTCTGTTTAGGCGGAGCCATTTATTCTGTACCATACGTAGGTCCAGCTTTTATGTGGTTGACCTCTAATACCCCGTTATGAGAAACTGAGGTATACGTACTTATTATTGGTCCCACGGTCCTGAAGAAGTGTCGCTCGAACTTGAGCATCTGTGACACGAAACATGTTGACCCCTGTCAACTATAGGCTACCCTGATACCTTGAATCACCTAAGTAGCCTCCCTGGTTTTACCTAGTCCCAGCCCTACCTAACCTTATTAAAACTACCGAGGGGCCAGGGCCTATTTTAATCTTTTTTGAATCCCCACATTCTTAGGAGCTATTACCCTCCACAATCATTCACATGGTCTTCACACAAAACGGCGTACTCAGATCAAAAGATCTCCGATAAAGATGCCACCAGGCCCGTCGGACATTGCAGCGCCGGTCCGACGAGGAGCACGCCCAATGATGAAGCATGACACCCTAACAGGTGTGTGAGGGCAACAAGATCTGAATTTGAACTTTCCCTTCTCAGATCAGAGTAATCACTACTATTTTTTCCTAATTGGCCATTTAGAGGAACTGCTCTTACCTGTCTTTTCCTACGTAGACCCCTGGGAGCATTAGAACAGGACCTCTTCAAATAACCAGCTCTCGTGTCCCCCCCTCCTGATTACATATATATATATTTATTCACTGAAAAAACCATAGGTTTCAGGGGTGTTATAGTTAGCTGGACTTTTCACTTGTACAAAACCATTGAAATTCCCCCGTTATAGTTAGTTCAGCTAACTATAACTCGCGCGCCCGCAATGCACTGCTGATGACGTCACATATTACATCACTCATGACATGGTCAGTGACATCACTCATGACATCAGTGATGACATCTCAAATGACATCACTGATGACATCACTGATGACATCATCCAGTGAATGTGTATTTTTCTGAAAATTAAATATGTTTCATATATGTATATCTCAAGGTCGATGGAAGAATAAATGGGAATATAAGTGTCTAAATGGATGATTTGTTTTTGAAAAATTGATTGTGTAACTGACTGATTAAGTGTATCATAGTGAATACATGGCTTAGTGAGTAATGTTTAAATATGTACATATCTGTATCAGTCTCTCACTTTGTGTATAAGTGGCTGCATGGGTTGGTGAGTAGCTACATGGGTGTCTATATAGGTTATTAGTTGGTTTTTTGAGTATCAGTCTATGTGTCTGCATGGTTCGGTGGGGGGTATTATGTAGTGCATAGGTGCATGAATGAGTGACTCACTGTTTGTATGTGTTGAAGACAGCATGTGTGCAGGACTGTATGGGTGTATGAGTGTGTGTATGGGTGTGTTAGTGAGTGAATGACTGTCTCAATAGTGTCTTTATGAGTAACTACATATGTTTTAAACTAGTATATGTGACTATTGGTGTATATAAGTGAGTATATGTGAGAGTGAGAGATTGAAAGAGTTCTTGTATGAATAAGTATGTGTTTCTATAAGTGATTGTTTAAAAGACTAAGTATGTGTAAGTTTCCGTAGAAGTAAGTGTGGTGGTGTGTGTATAACTGTATATGCAAGTAAATGTATGTTTGATTCTTTATTAGCATGAGTGACTATGTGTGTGAGTAACTCTATGGATGAGTGGCATTGTCTAACAGGATGTATAGGTGTATGAGTACATATGATGAGTGAGTACATGTATGAGTGACTGTATAGGACTGTTGGTGAATGAGTGGATGTGTATGTGGATCTTAGAATTACTGAAGAGGTTGTTGTAACTGGTATTGGTATGTCCATTGTTTTGAAAATTTTAGTCTCTATTTTTGAATGTGTGTATCAAAGGTTATATTAGGGTGAGAGGAGGTCTGCCACTCTATCACAAGGATGATGTCATCAGTGATGTCATCAGTGATGTCATTTGAGATGTCATCAGTGATGTCATGAGTGATGTCACTGACCATGTCATGAGTGATGTAATATGTGACGTCATCAGCAGTGCATTGCGGGCGCGCGAGTTATAGTTAGCTGAACTAACTATAACGGGGGAATTTCAATGGTTTTGTACAAGTGAAAAGTCCAGCTAACTATAACACCCCTGAAACCTATGGTTTTTTAAGTAAATTTCTGAGGTTTTTTAAATGCTAATTCCTAACTATAACGTGCCTGAAACCTTTGGTTTTTTCTGTGAATTTCAAAGGTTTTTTAAATGCTAATTTCTAACTATGCCTACAGAGATAGAACATGTGAAGAAAGAAGAAAAAATGCACAGAAAGAAAAAAAAGAAGTGCAGAAAGAAGCAACATAAGTCCTCAAAGACGAAGAAAAGTGCAGGAAGAAGGATAACGTGCAGAAAGAACAAAAAGGAGAGCAGAAAGAAGCCTTGTTGCAAAATCATCCTGTACCCTCAACTTTTTCAGACGGATACTGGTGGTAACTGAGTCTGACTAACCAGTCCTAGAGCCAGTGATATGTTAAAAGACACTTAGAATACAGTGGAAACACCTACATACACTAGGGAACATTATGCATTGGGGTCTCCCTGTGATTAGCATGACCTCCTCTGTAAGCCCCTAGTATGTAATAGGGCAGGGGGATTAAAACTACCTCTTAAAACAGGCAACAGGGCGTTTTGCACACGTTAACTCAGGCCCCGTCCCCTCCCTTCACCACTGTGTAAACACACCCTGTGTCCGTTTTTAGTTGGGAGTTTAAGTTCATTTGAATCCTGAGGGTCCCTAGGGTCCAACTAGCCCACTAGGTACCTCCAGTAAGTGCCACAGAGCTGCGTTGCAGAGAGGTGTAAAAAGTGGCACGGCCTGGACCACCTCTCTGCAATGCAGCTCAGTGGCGCTTACTGGAAGCACTTGGTGGGCTAGTTAGCCCCCAGGGGCCCTCAGTATTGAAGGGAAATTATATCCCCAATTTAAAACGTGCCATAGTGCGTGTTTGCACACGTCACCTCAGGCCCCGTCTCCTCCCTTCACCACTGTGTAAACGCACCCTGTGGCTGTTCTAAGTTGAGAGATTAAGTCCCCTTGAATCCTAAGGGTCCCTAGGGTCAAACCAGACCACTAGGTACCTCCAGTAAGCGCCACAGAGCTGCGTTGCAGAGAGGTGTAAAAAGGGGCTTGGCCTCAGAACACCTGTCAGCAGCGCAGCTCCCTGGCGCATACTGGAGATGCCTGTTGGGCTAGTTGGCCCTCAGGGACCCTCAGTATTGAAGAGGAATTAATTCCCCAACTTACAACTCGCCAGGGGGCGCGCCTGCAGAGTGCTGCAAGGAGGGGGCGTGGCCTCCGGCACGATGCCAGTCTTTTATTTATTTTAATTTTTTAAGAAGGGGGGCTGTGTGGCTCCCCTTCTTATTCTAATTTATTGGCCCTGATGACCCCATCCCCCAGGGCCTGCCTCCTAATTATATTTTTTTGACCCCAATCCCCAGGGCCGGCCACTGTTTTTTTTTTTTTTTTTAAATATATATATTTATAGACACACCTAGGACATGCTGGACAAACCGTACGTACCTATCACCATGACGATTTGCGTGATATTCATTAAAAGGTGACTATGCATACAATGAATCCACGTGGAATGTATTTACACCACTAGTGAAGCTCTGACATGTCTGATGCCCTAGCGTGCCTAATCCCGGTAGACACCCTTGTCGTTTATTTATACAAACATGGGTAGCTATTGACGGGCACATTTAATACACATGCACACCAAGCCATTCCAAGGGGATTCGACAAAAATTCGACCAAAACTATGCAAGAAACCCCCCTCACGGTTAATAAAACACACATCCACTGCTGGATGTGTAATACTTTTTATTTTACTCTCTGGAAAGGGGACGAACATCACTTGAGAGTCACAGCGCGCTCCTGGCAGAGCCCAATGCTGTGTTACACCCACCATTGCCTGCTGAGTGCCACACACCTCTGTGTTGTATTCCACTAGCTAGTTCATATGCTATGACACTCTCTAGTTGCAACGTTACACTCCCCAGCACATATTTTATATTACAACTTTAGAGACTAGTTAGGTTACACAACACTGCCCTGTGCATATTACACTCCAAGGCGCATATCGCATAGCACGCGCTAGTGCCTGTGCTATCTCGCGCTCTCCAATGAATCTGTCATTGCGCACAATGTATTGCATATTATATTTCACGCCTGGTTCATCTTATATCACACTTTTTGGTGCATAGTTTATACCATACACTATATCTAGTTTTCATTTTCAATCGTGCTCTGAGGACTGTGTTCTATATAACACTGTGTTCACCTACCCTTTTCACGGGCATTACATTTTGCGATAGGGGGTGGAGGGTCAGGGGGTGTTTCTGCCAAGTGAGCCCGGAGTCACAGTCACAAACGTCCTCTTCTTCCTGAATAAAAGTGAGATTATGCTGCATACTTGTTCATATTTTAAGTAGTTCGCACAGACACACGTTTTAAAAACAATAAAGTTCCTAATACCCGCCTTCTCTGAACAGTTAGCTTGCTGCCCCATCCCCCTCCTCCCTATCCTCTGTTGTGTGAATCCATGGACTAGCCTCCTCCCTCCTGCCATGCATGGTCTGATGTGCTGCCACTGCCCTCAATTTAGTATGATGTACCAGTCCACTCCTCCTGCCCTCCATTGCCCAATTCTATGCCCCATCATTGACCTCCTGCTTAAACTCTGTGCTTAGCTTGCTGCCCCTATTCTCCTACCCCCTGCCCTCCGATGTCTTTGTGCATGCCCCTGCTCCATCCTTTTTGCCCACTATGTTCCATGGACCTGCCACTCCTATCTACTCTGAGTTTTCTGTTGAGCTGCCACTCCCCTCCCACCTGCCTAGCATTGTCAGATGACTGTAGCCTGTCCCTGCCACCTCCCCCCTGCCTGTCCACATGCCATGCCCCTATCCTCTTCCTCCTGTCCTACATGGTCCATTGTACTGCCACACCCTTCTGCCCTCCCTGGTCTGTTGTGCTGCAACTGCTCCTCCTGCCTGCCCCGTGCGGTCTGTTGTGAGGCCCCTTCCCCTGAACTTTCTTGTCTGTGCACAGGTCCTGACCCTCCCTTCTATCCTCCATGGTCCTTTGTGCATGCCCCTGCACCCTCCTTCTTGCCCATCATAGACATTGTGCTGCCACTTACCCTCCCACTTGCCATGCATGGTCTTCTGTGCTGCCATGGCCCCTCCCACCTTCCCTGTGTGGTCAGCTAGCTGCCCCATACCCCCTCCCACCTTCCCTCCATGGTCTGTGTGTATACCATCATAGTCTCACTGTTGCTATCCATGGTGTGTCTTGTTTCTAGTGCCCATCCTGCCTGACCTCCATGGTCATCTTGCTGCTCCTGCCCCCTTGCCCCCAGCCCTCTGTTTCCATGTGCAGACCCCTATTCCCTCCCTCCCGGCTTGCCTGTTCCATTGTAATGCCCCTGATCCGTCGCTCCTGCCCTTTATGGTCTGTTATGCTGCAGCTTTCTCTCCTGGCTGTCCATTATGGTCAGCTAGCTACCATTGCCTCTTGCCCCTCTGTTCTCTGTTGTCCATGTGCATGGTCCTGTCCCCTCCCTCTTGCTTTCTATGGATTGTTGTGCTGCACTCCCGTCCCGCATGCCCTGTGTGGTGTATTGTGCTGCTGCAAACCCTGATGCCTGCCCTGCAGGGTCAGTTTGGTGCACCACTCCATGTCCCTCCTGTTCTCTGTTATCCAAGTCCATGCCCCTACCCCATTTCCTTCCATGATCCAATGTACCATACTTGCGAACATTTTGAACTTGGTAAGAGGGAGATTTTGAAAAAAAACTGGGGTATTGATTTTCCCCTTTGAGTTACATTGAAAAAGAGGAGATTGTAGAGAGGAGACAGATCAAATAAAGCCCATTTGAGCTTAAAAACATTGGACGTTTCCTGGCTGAATCGGGTCTGTTGGCATGTATGGTTGTACTACCATTGCCTCTTCCTTCTGCCCACAATGGTCTATTACATTGCCACAGCCTCTCATGCAAGTCCTGTATTGTTGGTTTGTTGCCCCTGCCCCCCTTTCCACTGCCCTCCATAGTCTGTTGTGCTGCCACGGCCCTTCCTGCCTGCTCAGTGTTGGTTAAATTGTTGCCTTTGCACCCTCCTACCTGCCTTCAATTTTCAGAGTCCGTGCCCCTGGCCTCTGCCTCTCAACAGTATCCTAATGAACAACTAGATTGCTAACATTCTATATTTATTACAAAAGTGTGGAACGCCTGACGTCATCTTGATGTAATCAAAACTGTAATACCTAGAGCATTTCCTTTAGAAATTACATATATGAGAGGGTCTTATTGGCATCAAAATTATGGTTAGTGCTCTAAAAGACTAAAATAAGGACATATTTTCTGAGTTTTCAAATAGTGACAAAGCACTTTTAAATTATTTGTTATCTTTATGTTTTTTTATCCATTTGACCACTTGATTAAATGTTGCACTTAGGGGAGAGGATGTGGTGTTACTTCCAGAACTGCAGACGTTGCAACTGGGGAACCAGGTTGGAGTTTCTGCTTCAGCTCGACATTCTGTGATTCTGGTCAAATCACTTAGTCTCCCCATGTCTACAACCAAAATGAATTTGTTCTTGTGTGATGTAACCAATGCTCATGTAAAGCACTCCAATACCTGACAAGTCTGCACTATATAACACTGCAAAAACACAAAATAATAAGTGTTTTGCACACTTCTGTCATTGGGCTATATTTGGGCTACATCTGGGTGATTTTGGGCTACATTTGGGCTCTTTTGTCTCCGGTGGCCATCTTGGGAGATTTATTTGTTATGAAGTTTCCTAATTTCCTCATGTACTGCAGTCTCCTCAGTAGGAAATGCTTTCAGTTTTTTACTTTGATTCCATCATGAAGGTATTCAGATATGTCACACATTTGCCATAAATTCTGAATGTTAGCACTCTAGTTGCTCATTAGATCACTGTAGTAAAACTACTGTTCACCATGGAAGTCTGCTCCTGGTATTAAAAGTGCATGTTTCAGTCTGCATGTCAGAATTTTTTAATGAAATAGAAGAGGATTTGAGAAGTCACTCAAAATGTGCCCTCATTTTCTTTCTTCAGCATTAATCATAATTTCTATGGCAAAATGAACCCCCTCATTGTGTTCCTTTTTAAATTAAATGTTTTAAGTGTTACCAGTTTATTCCAATCAATATGGCTTCAGGTGTGCCATACTTTTGTCATAATGAAGACAGTAAGCGCTCTAGTTGTTTTTAAGAACACTCTGGGACATTCTGTCATTGGGCTATACTTGGGCTACATCTGGGTGATATTTGGGCTACATTTGGGCTCTTTTGTCTCTGGTGGCCATCTTGGGAGACTTAGGTGCCGATCACGATCCTGTAAAAACCGGGTACGAACCGTCGGACGGAGCAAATTCTCCGTCCGACGCGTACCCGGTCGTCAAAATGTACAAACATGGAATTACGATTCGCACGGAAACACCATTTCCGTACGAATCGTACAAAACCCCGACCGACGAAAATAAACATACAAATGCGATCCGGGAAAGCGCCGACGTGACGTCGGGACGCACGCAGCCTGCCATTCACGAACCAGGAATTACGATTCGCACCGACGTCATCCAGCACGGACAATATTTTCCGGCTGCCAAAAACTGCCGGGAAATCAGGACGACGCGAACAAGGAGGACCTGTACGCGACGGACAGACATGGACCCGAACCTACGTGTCATCCCGGTCCTCATAGCAGTCAACCTCCTCTACAGGTTACGACGCAGACGCCGCAGAAGGTCAGAACAACTAAGGGAGGAGGGGAAAGGGGGGGAAAGAGGGGGGGGCAGGACCAGGGCAGGCCACAAAACCACCACCAATGTCACACAGCACACATGCCCTGGACATACCTGACCCCCATGCCCTGGTCACCACGAGGGGGTGGGGGCGTGTCCAGCAAAGCCAGCGTCCGCCACAAAGGAAGTGCCTCACGACGCGAACCGGCAACACAACTATACAGGTACGTCCCGTACCCACGCCTTAAGAGCGTGGGTACGAGTCGTACCACGCCCACACCTACGTCACCCCAACAATGGCGGGACGGCTGTACCCACGTGGCAAAGGCCTGGGTACGGGTCGCACAAGCATCACATAGCGTGGTTACGGATATGTACGTATCGTACCCCCACCACCGTATGCATGGAGCGTACCCCCAACCCCAACAGTGTAAGTACGACCCGTACCCTCACCCGCATACGTATACGTCCCACCCCAACAGTGTAAGTACGACCCGTACCCTCACCTGCGTACGTATGGAGCATACCCCCACCCCAACAGTGTAAGTACGACCCGTACCCTCACCCGCGTACGTTTGGAGCGTACCCCCCACCCCAACAGTGTAAGTACGACCCGTACCCTCACCCCCGTACGTATGGAGCGTACCCCCACCCCAACAGTGTAAGTACGACCCGTACCCTCACCTGCGTACGTATGGAGCGTACCCCCACCCCAACAGTGTAAGTACGACCCGTACCCGCACCCGCGTACGTTTGGAGCGTACCCCCCACCCCAACAGTGTAAGTACGACCCGTACCCTCACCCCCGTACGTATGGAGCGTACCCCCACCCCAACAGTGTAAGTACGACCCGTACCCTTACCCGCGTACGTTTGGAGCGTACCCCCCACCCCAACAGTGTAAGTATGACCCGTACCCTCACCCGCGTACGTATGGAGCGTACCCCCCACCCCAACAGTGTAAGTACGACCCGTACCCTCACCCGCGTACGTATGGAGCGTACCCCCACCCCAACAGTGTAAGTACGACCCGTACCCTCACCCGCGTACGTATGGAGCGTACCCCCACCCCAACAGTGTAAGTACGACCCGTACCCTCACCCGCGTACGTTTGGAGCGTACCCCCCACCCCAACAGTGTAAGTATGACCCGTACCCCCACCCGCGTACGTATGGAGCGTACCTCCACCCCAACAGTGTAAGTACGACCCGTACCCTCACCCGCGTACGTATGGAGCGTACCTCCCACCCCAACAGTGTAAGTACGACCCGTACCCCCATGGAGCGAACCCACACACGTGTATGGACTAAGCGTACAAATTGTTAAATAGGAGGGGTGTGTGCCTATCACTCTCAGAAGTGCCCAGACACAGGAGGGGTGTGTGCCTATCACTCCCAGCAGTGCCCAGAGTCAGGAGGGGTGTGTGCCCATCACTCCCAGCAGTGCCCAGACACAGGAGGGGTGGGTGCCTATCACTCCCAGCAGTGCCCAGAGACAGGAGGGGTGTGTGCAGAGTCCTCCCAGCAGTGCCCAGAGACAGGAGGGGTGTGTGCAGAGTCCTCCCAGCAGTGCCCAGAGACAGGAGGGGTGGGTGCAGAGTCCTCCCAGCAGTGCCCAGAGACAGGAGGGGTGGGTGCCTAACACTCCCAGCAGTGCCCAGAGACAGGAGGGGTGTGTGCAGAGTCCTCCCAGCAGTGCCCAGAGGCAGGAGGGGTGGGTGCAGAGTCCTCCCAGCAGTACCCAGACGCAGGAGGGGTGTGTGCAGAGTCCTCCCAGCAGTGCCCAGAGACAGGAGAGGTGTGTGCAGAGTCCTCCCAGCAGTGCCCAGAGACAGGAGGGGTGTGTGCAGAGTCCTCCCAGCAGTGCCCAGAGACAGGAGGGGTGGGTGCAGAGTCCTCCCAGCAGTGCCCAGACACAGGAGGGGTGTGTGCCTAACACTTACAGCAGTTCCCATGTAACGCAAAGGGTGGAGTAGCCACAGATACCATGCCCACAAATTTCAGTCAGGTGCACAAAGACCCTGCAGTACATGTACCACATGTGTGCGAGGCTGGGAGTATATGCATGCATAGCGCAGAAAAGAAAACATGTCCACATGAAGTCATGTCAATAGTCCACATACACAAGTACAATGACTATCAAGAATGCCACGAATGATGCAGGTGGAGACATCGCTCAGCATGCATGTGCAAAGTAGAAGGAGTCCGTCACACACCCAGCTAATGTACACACAGCTCTGCGCTAAATATTGGGAACACCCTGCAGGGAAGATGTCAGGGTACACAGAGGAAGGAATACACCTTTGGACAATTTCACCCTGCAGCAACTACTTACATGAACACAGAAACCTAGCTAACACCGTGTGATGGCACACAGATCCCAGGGTCCCCCCTATGACCAGCACACTACTACATTTCCCACACAACCAACACATGATCACCACCCAAAATCATGTAGCAGCCCCACCAACAGCAATATCAGAAAAGCAGTAGTGTTCAAAGGAAACAAAAATGGCTTTAATCAGCATGATCAAAAATTGTATGTTCGTATAAAGTTCAATATTTACAAAGCCCATTGGGCAGTCCAGAAGTCACAGCTGGATGGGGGACACAGTGGGATGCGTGTCCCCTAGCTTGCCTGCACAGTTACATTCCGTCGTCTTCCACAGGGGTGAGGGCATCATGTGGGGGGGAAGAAACAGGCACCGCAGGGACAGGAGGGTGAAGGGTAGGCGTCGTGGGTGCAGGGATGGAGGACTCCACCACAGGGGGTGGGGCAGGGCCAAAGGTGGAGGCCAGGAGCTCGCTGCACACCTTAGCAAGGTCCTGCAGGGAATCCCCTGCACCCGAAGGAACCACAGGCCCCAAGGAGGGGGGGTGGTCAGAGGGATGGGTCGCAGCGCCACTGGGGGAGGGTGTAGACAGGGGGGGGGAATCAACCACCCTGACCGAGGACTTCCTTGACCGCTTGCGTGGTGGCGTCACTGTGGGGCTCAGGGACAGAGCGGCCATGAAGGAGTCTTTGGGGGAGATGTGGCCAGGAGAGCTGAGGGGAGGGGGTTTGGAGGGAGTGGATTGGGTGGAATGCGGACTCCCACTCTGGCTGCGTGTCACACGTTTGCCCCCCGACCCAGTGGGTGTGCCTACTTCACCCTGTGTGTGCATGTCAGGAGGTGTGCGGTGGACCTTCCCTGCTGGTGTGGTGCCTGTGTGTGTTGTGGTGGGTGCATGCTGACGTCTGGGTGTACGTGGGACAGGCATGGGAGTGGGAAGTGTGGATGGGGCAGAAGTAGGGGGTGGGACGTAGCGCTGCAGGAGACCCACTGCTGCAGTCAGTGTCGAGTCTATCGACCTCAGCAAGCTGCGTTGGTCAGCCTGCGATGAATGAATGCCCTCCAAGTATGCCTCCATGTTGTGCAGCACTTGGCTGTGGCCATGGAGGACATTAAGGATCGCAGCCTGACCAACCTGCAACTGCCGCTGAATGTCCGCAGACTCGGCATTGGCGGCAGCAGTGGAGACAGGGGCAGGGGGTGCGGTGCCTGGCAGGAAGGAGACATGTGGTGACCAGGCACGTTGGGAAGGGACACGAGCAAGTGGGAGGCGGCTGATGGCAATGGAGGGGGCGGGGCGAGATGTAGTGCCGCAGTCAGCTGCCGGTGCAGCCGCCGCCCACTCGGAGAGATCATCCTCGGACCCGTCAGCTTCATACTCTGTTGTGCCAGTCGACAGGTCCCCGGCTTCACTCTCCTCCACCTCAGTCCCACTTGATGTGCCAGCCCCGATGTCACAGCTGTTACTGGTGCTTGGTCCCTCTGCTCCGTCTGTGCCCATGTCTCCCTCCGTGTCCCCCGACGATGCTGTGGGCAGGTGAGACAGAAATTAATCATACACCTGTATACATATGTCACATGAGTCCAATCTACATAGGTCACAGTGCATAGCCTGAAACAAAAGAAGAGTTACATCTACAAAACAAGGTACATATGTAGGGCATGCAAGACACAGTTGTTTGACCCACCATGCCACCTAAAAACTATGGAGAGCATGACACAATAGCAAATGAGATGGAATGGAACTTTGACTGAGGAGCAAGGCCCTGGGGACAATCCAGCACTGCATCTGCACCACACAGCGTGGCAGGAAATAGGGATGAGCAGGGACCATATCCAGGAACAAGAGGCACATGCAGCATAGGTTATACTGAAAACATGCCCACCATGACTGGCCCACTGCACCTTGAGTGCATGTCCAGACAAACATCACACACTGGCCAGTCCAAGCAAGGAGATATCAGGTTGTGACATGAAGGCCATGCCCGCACCACCCACCCCCTACATGAGACTATTATTTGGAGACACAGGAAGCAATTACATCCCTTAGTCTGGGTGAAATACACATGGGATGCAACAAATCAAGGTTGCACACAAAATACCCAAGGTGCGCCTGTCCAAATAATCATGTACAAATGGGCATCATCAGATGATTGTAACAAGACACACAGGCAATGTCCACCGTGAGTATGAACAAGGAAAATCAGGTCAGGCTGTACAGTGGACACTTGTACCACATTTCACGTCAATATACATTTGGCCAGGGGACAATGGCACAGAGCACAACCTATGCTGTAGACACAGAGATTGTCAACATATTTGGATTACACACATGATACCTAGGAAAATATGCCCCTGGCGACAGTAGTGGCCACACAACTCCATGCTCCTGAATGGGAATGACTGCAACACACGCTACCATCCCCGCACTATGCGTACCGCACACTCATGCACATCATGTCACAGGCCACCACATAGGACATGCGTGCTGTAAGGCCTCACACTTGAGAGACTAACTCCCATGTCTGGACTCATCATTAGTGCCAACTGACATGGAACCCACAAGATCAGAACTGGACAGGGCACAGGCAAGGTCCCAAAACCTGTTAGACACCACCCCCACACATGATGCTGCAGGCATTATACACGTGGAGAAGGTGCCAGACTACATAACATTGTGACGGAGGGACTTCACACAGACCAGGGAACACATTGCAAGGAGGGGAAGGGAGGCAGGAGAGCACTGCAATACTGTGGGTAACAGGATCTGCACAGCACCATTAAACCCTGGCAGTGCATCCATGGAACAGTGCACTTACAAATGCTGGTGAAACACAACAAACACACATGTACCTACCCCCTTCCTGCTGCTGCATCTCCTGTAAGCGCCTCTCCAAGTCTGGAAAGACCACCGGCAGCACACGCTTGTGGATGTGGCTCAGTCGGCGGCGCCCGCGGTTCTTATGGCTCTCAGGTGAGTCCCCCAGCAGGACCCGTGCGATCCTCCGCGTCCAGCACCGGATATCCTGCCAGTGTTTCCTCACCTGGGACAGGCGCCGCTTGCGACCATCCGCACTCCTCACGGCACTGACGGCGGTCAGCCAGATCTGCTCCTTGGCAGAGGCGCCTACCTGTGAGGATGAACAAGTGACACTACATCAATACACCTGAAACATGTCACAGAGACACATATGAGAACAAATTAGCTGGTTACAACAAGGCATGTCATGCAGCCAACGCATTGCACCTTTGCCATAGGGACATACTCCTCTGGGGAAGGGCAAAAGCAGTACGTGCCAGTGAAAGTACACAGGTGGAATGAGAGCAAAGACACAATCAATTATAAAGGCTCACACTGTGCATCACACCCACCCCTCCTGTCTCTGGGCACTGCTGGGAGTGATAGGCACCTATCCCTCCTGTCTCTGGGCACTGTTGGGAGGACTCTGCACACACCCCTCCTGTCTCTGGGCACTGCTGGGAGGACTCTGCACCCACCCCTCCTGTCTCTGGGCACTGCTGGGAGTGATAGGCACCCACCCCTCCTGTCTCTGGGCACTGCTGGGAGGACTCTGCACACACCCCTCCTGTGTCTGGGCACTGCTGGGAGGACTCTGCACACACCACTCCTGTCTCTGGGCACTGCTGGGAGTGATAGGCACCCACCCCTCCTGCGTCTGGGCACTGCTGGGAGTGATAGGCACCCACCCCTCCTGTCTCTGGGCACTGCTGGGAGGACTCTGCACCCACCCCTCCTGTCTCTGGGCACTGCTGGGAGTGATAGGCACCCACCCCTCCTGTCTCTGGGCCCTGCTGGGAGGACTCTGCACACACCCCTCCTGTGTCTGGGCACTGCTGGGAGGACTCTGCACACACCACTCCTGTCTCTGGGCACTGCTGGGAGTACTCTGCACACACCCCTCCTCTGTCTGGGCACTGCTGGGAGGACTCTGCACACACCCCTCCTCTGTCTGGGCACTGCTGTGAGGACTCTGCACACACCCCTCCTGTCTCTGGGCACTGCTGGGAGTGATAGGCACCCACCTCTCCTGTCTCTGGGCACTGCTGGGAGTGATAGGCACCCACCCCTCCTGTCTCTGGGCACTGCTGGGAGTGATAGGCACACACCCCTCCTGTGTCTGGGCACTGCATAGCATGTGTGTCACACCTGGACACAATGGCAGAAGTCACAGTCACAAAAAAAGGGACACAGTCGGTGCTAGTAGCTCTGCACTCACCTGATACCCTGGTCGCCCATACAGCATGGGGAACTGTGGGAGGATCACATCCAGCAGAGCCATGTTCTCCTCCAGGGTGAAGGGCTGTGACCTTTCCACAGACCTTGACATGGTTCCAGGGAATCAGTAGCAGCAGCTGGGTCGTGGAATACAGAGATGTGCAGGCAAGTGCTCCCTCATGGGACCTGGCTGCCTTATATCTGCCTTGCTGGCCTGTTTCATGCACAGGAGTACAGAGTGATTGGTCACTCACCTTTGCATCCTATGTTTCCTCCAATCCCTTCAAACCTAGCACAGTCAGTGGGTTCTTATTGTGTTTTTTTCTTCAGCATGATGTCAACCCCACAAACACATTGCAACAAAGTAGATTCATTCCAACTGACTTCTGCTGTGCACCTTCCAGAACAAATTCAAACTTAAAACTTGGTCTCCATGACAACCAGCATGCATGTAGGCCTTAATACTTGTCCCTCATGTGTCCCCTATGTAATTTTGAGCTTCACACACAGGTACGGTGCGTTCCGGGGCCCTAGGGCACCCCAAATGCATAGCAACGGCCCGTACAGGCGTGCGTACTTTCACTATCAGCATGGGTGTCCTCGCGTATGCGTACTCGCAGTGGTACGGCCCGTACACACGCCTGTACGCTCACTATCACTATGGGTGTCCTCGCGTAAGCATACTCGTAGTGGTACGGCCCGTACACGCGTGCGTACGTTCACTATCACTATGGGTGTCCTCGCGTATGAGTACTCGTACTGGTACGGACCGTACACACGCCTGTACGTTCACTATCACTACGAGTACGCGAGAAAACCCATGGTGATAGTGAGCGTACAGGCGTGTGTACGGGCCGTACCAGTACGAGTACGCATACGCGAGGACACCCATAGTGATAGTGAGCGTACAGGCGTGTGTATGGGCCGTACTAGTACGAGTACGCATACGCGAGGACACCCATAGTGATAGTGAGCGTACAGGTGTGTGTACGGGCCGTACCAGTACGAGTACGCATACGCGAGGACACCCATAGTGATAGTGAGCGTACAGGCGTGTGTACGGGCCAAACCAGTACGAGTACGCATACGCGAGGACACCCATAGTGATAGTGAGCATACAGGCGTGTGTACGGGCCGTACCAGTATGAGTACGCATACGCGAGGACACCCATAGTGATAGTGAGCGTACAGGCGTGTGTACGGGCCGTACCACTACGAGTACGCATACGCGAGGACACCCATAGTGATAGTGAACGTACGCACGCGTGTACGGGCCGTACCACTATGGGTGTTCTTGCGTATGCGTACTTACTGACCATACACATGCCTGTACGCTCACCATCACTTTGGGTACACATACGGCAGCACTCCCATAGTGATATGGGAACGTACACAGGCCCTCTTAGCAGCAGTACGGTGGTATTCACACATCACAGTGGTGACAGGCAGCACACAGGAAGGAATAGGGCTGACATACTTGTCCATGGATGGACATCAAAGCATTGTCTGGGCAGTACTACATGTGTTGGGCACAGGTGTGACAGGCTGTGATGTGGCACATTACTCCTGAGTCGAGAAGGCACCAGATGTATGATGAGATGTGTACAGATGTAATGTGTGACAGTGCAATGTGTGCCAGGCATGCCCTTGACTCCTTTGACATGTGTGCATGTCGTACTGCACACTTGGGATGAGCGTGACTGGCATGGCACGGACACCAACACACGGAAGTGTCCCCTGATGCCCGGTACAGGGGTTACCACACCTGACATGTCACTACCCACGGTGCACGATGTGACTATGTCATGTATGTGTGGGGGGTTCCCATTAGGTTGATGTTGGAGCACCCTCAAAAGCTGCAGCTGTTGCAGCAACCAACATGTGTCTGTGTGTAGATTGACATTGCACACTGTTCCGCACACCATGCCACATGTGTTATCGGATGTGAGGTGCATATGTATGCATGGGACACGGAGTAGCGTAACAAGGACATGTCTGCATCCTCTCTATGAATGTGTGGTGAGTCATGACATGTACACCTTCATGGCAAGGTGTGTGGGCTGTCCTAGTGTGATGTCATGTGACCTGTGGCTCTAGTGTTCCGCTACCAGTCTCTGCAATCGACATCCTACTTCTGCTGATGTGTGGATGTATGTCACTCCTGTGTTGCGTCTGGCTGTTCACTTGCACTGGGACACAGCTAATCCCATGCCATGGCATGTGGAGGTTCAGAATCTCCGTGTGTAGCTGGGTCTTGGTAGGAGTGTCACCTGACAGCCATACGTGTCCAGGGCATGTGGCACATACCTGACTCCGTATGTAGCATATGTGTATAGACAGATTAACATGTGCTCAGTACATATAAATTGTTGTTGTGGTGCACTCACTCTTCCTTGTCACTTCCAAATTACTGCAGAGCGCCACCTCTTCCCCGAGCAATTCCGGACTTGGCTGCCATGCGGGAGAATGACTGTATCCGGTGCTACCGCTTCCCCCAACGGTTGATTCTGGATTTGACGGCGAGACTGGCACCACACCTGCAACCGCTGCACAGGTATCCTACGGCACTGACACCCAAGCTGAAGGTAATGGCAGCCCTACATTTTCTAGCCACGGGTACCTTTCAAAATACCATAGCTCATGTTGGTGGCATGTCCCAGAGCATGTTCTGCCGTGTGCTGCATGATTTCTTAGAGGCCATGTTGATTCACCTGGATGACTTCATCCATTTTCCTACCCCTGAACAGTTGACTGTGGTCAAGCGTGGATTCTATGCCCTGGGAGGGATGCCCCATGTCATTGGGTCCATAGATGGGACACATGTTGCTTTGGTACCACCACAGGCACAGGAGGTAGCGTACCGGAATCGCAAGCACTACCACTCCATCAATGCCCTTGTGGTGTGTCTGTCCAACATGGTGATTTCACATGTCTGTGCTCGTTTTCCAGGATCAGCACACGATGCCTACATCATGAGGTGTAGCAGGGTGCATGAAATGATGATGCAGCTGCGCAACGAACGAGCATGTGTTGTTGGTGGGTACACTCTGGCAGTCCTGTATTTTGCTTACACTTCCAGCACGACCGCTTCTCCTGTCCTGCTTATGTCCATGTGCTTTCCATGTAGGGGACGCTGGCTATCCCAACATGCCATGGCTGATCACACCTCTCCGCAACCCCATCACGCCGGCCCAGCTCCGCTACAACACCGCCCATGGCCGGACAAGGCGAGTGATAGAGAGGATGTTTGGCCTCCTGAAGAGCCGATTCAGGTGCCTAAACAAGACCGGCGGCGCCCTCCCATATGCCCCGGCGAAGGTCTGCAAAATCTTCATGGTCTGCTGCATGCTGCACAACATGGCAGTTGAGAAAGCTGTGCCACTCATCCTGGATCAAGATGACGAGGACCATCCACCCGTGGAGGACGAAGGTCTTGGCAATGGGGCTAGTGATGTGGAGGATGTGGAGCCGCAAGAGGACATCCGGACTCGGCTCATACGCGACTTCTTTGCTTAGTGGTGAGTACCAGTGTCTGAGTGTGCACGCATTGGTCCCCGTGTGGCATGTGTTGTGATGTGTGTCTCCACATGCATGTATGGCACGTGAGTCAGAGGTGTGTGTGGGTGTGTCACTGGAGTGATGGTGCCAGTGATGGTTGTATTTCCCCAGTCATAATTGTGACCTAGCATGTTGTCATCCATACATGTGTCGAGTAAATGCACATGCAAGTGTCTGTGCTTTTTGTGGCTGACTTCTTGTGTGTCTCTCTTCCCCAGGTACTTGCGCATGCCGTCTGCTGCTTGCATTGTTGTGGCACTGCTATTCCTCATGGACACGTCATCGTGTGCTGACTCAGCGTTACAGGCACGGACACGTTTGGAAGTCTCCTTAGGGTAAGGGATGCATCAGGGGTGTATTGGGTGTGGCAGTTGTTCACGATGTATGCACACTGCCCCTGTGGATGTTTGGTTCCTCTGCAGACATGTTGCATCACCATGGTACACATGACATGCAGCTGGGTACACCTGAATAGATGGTCAGACTAGTTGACAGTCATCTGTGATGGGATAGTGGATTGTGATGATGGCATCAATGTGTGTAACACTGCCCTCGGACACATACAGTTTGCATTGGCTTGACATGGTGTGGGACTTCCACATCAGAGGATCAATGGTGTATGGCAGCCTCTCCGTGAGCAGCAGGGGGTGTTTAGCTGTTAGCCGACACTTGTGTGCCAGTTCCATGGCTATCACGCATTTGTGTTGCAGAAGGGGGGTGCCAGTGTTGGACCCACATGTTACTCCACATGACCTGTGTATGTGTACTCCGAGTTGCCTCTGCATTCCCGAATACATGACTAATAAAGGTGTCCCTATGCCTCCAAGGTGCCTCTTCTCAGTCAATGCTGGTGTGTTGCCACGGTGCATCCGGCATGTCTGGCATGGTTTTCCCTGATAGTGGCTATGTGTCTATGTGTCGAGTAGCAAGATGCAAGCTGTGTGTGTGGGATGAGACTGTGTATTGTGCATGATGTCCATGACTGTGTGGGTATTGTGACATGTGCCATCCCCATGCATCCAACATTGGCCAGGCCCCCATTATCTGCATCCACTGGACTCAAGCTTACAGGACATGGTTCTGCCACCTGTCTACACATACCTGGGTGCCCCCAAGGACACTGGACATGATCCCTGACCTCTGCGCATGACTGTTGCTGTACTCAATATGTCTGTCGGCACGGTTGTGCGGCCACCCCCTCAGCTGGTTGGGCCCATCACGGGTGTGTATGGTGCTCCATGTCTGTCTTGCCTAATACACTATGACCCGTGTGTCCTGTGCCAGACTCAGGCCCCAGGGTGTGGATGGTTGAAGTCAAAAGAGAACTCAGGCATGTTTAGACTTTACAAGACACATGTAAGGTAATAATGCAACCAGCAGGCATCTTCTCTTCATGGTGTGACTTTTTATTTTTGTGGGGGGGTGGGGGTGGGGGTATGACGTGAGGGGCTTTCCGGGAGTTTGGAATCCAAAGTTCAGTAGGGGAGTTGGTGTCCTTGCCATAGGAAATCCTCAGAGTCCATGCCACAGTCTTTGTCAACATTGGTCAGACAGTGACCAGCAAGGCCATGTGGCAGAGAATGTCTTTTGATGCTGTGATGCTGTTGCTCCAGTGGGCCAGGTGCCAGGCCAGGTGTCCTGGGAGATGGTGATGTAGCGCCGACCCTCACGGTCTTTTCCGTGGACGACCCGCCCTCCTGCGGGGACCCTCAGAAGCAGGCCGTGACGATGTTTGGCATGCTCCATCGGATGTTTCCTCCTCCTCATCCTGATCCCTCCCTGTGGGTGGTGATGTTCTACGCCTTCTGGCACAGGGAGGGTTGGCCATGTTGTCGGCCATCCGACGGAGTGTAGTGTGAATTCCTGTGAACACCGTCACGAGCTCAGCCTGTCTGTCCTCCATCCTCCGTTGGTGTTGCAGTAGACAGGCATGTTGCTCCGCATGTTGCTGGGTCTTGATCTCATCGAGGGTCCCCTTCATATCATTGAGGGTGGACACAACCTGGGCCATGCCCGTGGTGTCCTGCCGGTATGTGTCCAGGATGTTACGGACATGGGAATATACCGGATCCCCAGCCAACTGGTCAGACTGGCGCCTCCGCCGTCCTCCACTCCCACCACCCCTGCCCACTTGCACCTGGCCTGCCCTTGTGGGCACATCGGGTCTCCGGGACCCCTGAGGGGTGGCATTGGCATTGTCGCCTGCCTCCTCCTGGGTGCCCGGGACACCGTGTCCCTCCTGGCCAGCCTGGCTGCTTTGTGGTGGTGGGGCAGGGATCCTGGGTGTCTCCTGGGATGTGGCAGGAGTGGGGGTGGTGGTTGGCCCCGTTGTACCTGACGCAGGTGCTGCAGGTCGTTGGACACGAGAGGGGCCAGGTTGGTCGGGGTCGTCCACAGAGTGGTGAGAGTCGTCGCTGCCGGTGGGATCGGCCTCCCGCTGAGCCGGGTCTTGTGAGTCTTCCCCCCCAGTGTTGGGGGGTGAACCAAGAGGTTGACCTGTGTGTGAGAGAGACAATGTTAAATTTTGTTCCATGCAACATCCATGTTTCATTAGTTTCAAAGTTGGAACATTTCCTCTGGGAATTTGGATCTGTCTTGCATTCCACTCACAGTGCACTTGTGCATGGGTGTGTCCCTTGGGCACAGCTTTGGCGACTTTAACTATGTGTGGCACAGTCTTACTTGCTGCGTCAACTGTGACTGCAGTCAGCAGTGGAGTGGGCAGGTGTGGCGAGCCATGCATTGGCGCCTTCCGTGTTGCACTGTACGTGGGCACATGAAGTTGTTCCACACACTTCAATGATGCAGGTAGCTGTCGTTGTGCTCGTGCACAGGTTGTGACATGGCCCTGTGTTTTGCCATGGAGGAGAGGGGGGGTTCTGGCACTGGCCACCCTTGTCTACATGCACGCAGTCCACCTGCTGACGAGCAGACATTCCCACACACCACAAGGCTGATTTGCTCTCCCTGTGTCTCCCTCCCTCTCTGTCCCCCTCTCCCTCCCTCTCTGTCCCCCTCGCCCTCCCTCTGTGTGTCAGCCTCCTCCCTCTGTCCGTCTCCCTGTGTCTCCCTCCCTCTCTGTCCCCCTCTCCCTCCCTCTCTGTCCCCCTCTCCCTCCCTCTGTGTGTCAGCCTCCTCCCTCTGTCCGTCTCCCTGTGTCTCCCTCCCTCTCTGTCCCCCTCTCCCTCCCTCTCTGTCCCCCTCTCCCTCCCTCTGTGTGTCAGCCTCCTCCCTCTTTCCGTCTCCCTGTGTCTCCCTCCCTCTCTGTCCCCCTCTCCCTCCCTCTCTGTCCCCCTCTCCCTCCCTCTGTGTGTCAGCCTCCTCCCTCTGTCCGTCTCCCTGTGTCTCCCTCCCTCTCTGTCCCCCTCTCCCTCCCTCTCTGTCCCCCTTTCCCTCCCTCTGTGTGTCAGCCTCCTCCCTCTGTCCGTCTCCCTGTGTCTCCCTCCCTCTCTGTCCCCCTCTCCCTCCCTCTCTGTCCCCCTCTCCCTCCCTCTGTGTGTCAGCCTCCTCCCTCTGTCCATCTCCCTCTGTCTCCCTCCCTTTCTGTCCCCCTCTCCCTCCCTCTCTGTCCCCCTCTCCCTCCCTCTGTGTGTCAGCCTCCTCCCTCTGTCCGTCTCCCTGTGTCTCCCTCCCTCTCTGTCCCCCTCTCCCTCCCTCTCTGTCCCCCTTTCCCTCCCTCTGTGTGTCAGCCTCCTCCCTCTGTCCGTCTCCTTGTGTCTCCCTCCCTCTCTGTCCCCCTCTCCCTCCCTCTGTGTGTCACCCTCTGTCACCTCAGCCCAGCTTCCTGGGCACACACTGTTAGCAGATCTTTGAATGGCCCTTGGCTTGTTGATGTGAGTTTGTTTCTGATCTCCAGGCACCCATTGGGTGTAGTGTCTGTGTGTGCGCTGCTGCTGTGGTGGTGTGTGCTGCCACTCTTTCACAGTGTTGGCTGTTCATTAGCTGCTGTCGTGTGCACAACAGTGCCTTCACCCCCATGTGTTAATGCAAGGCGTCCGTCATTTGCTGGCGAGTCTTTCCTGTGTGGGGACACACTGTTTGTCTGGCTGTGATGTAGGCCATATGGGCAGAGGGCATTGTTGTCTGCTTCTGAGTTGCACTATGTGATTTTTGGGGCCCACCCTCCGGCCATCCGGCTTACCGTGTCATGTGTTGGTGTCTTCTGTGGCCTGTGACTTGACATTGTCCAGCTGGGTGCATGGGGCATGGTGGCGCCAGTGGCATGTGCGTGTTCATGGAGTGTGGTTGAGTCATGCGATAGCTTGGGGTGGTTGCGTGCCTGTTTGTGAGTTTGGTTGTGGATGACGTTCCCCCCATGTGAGGTGCGTTGTTTGTGTACTCACCCGGGTCTCGGAGTCCTCCTAATCCTTCGACGGCCTCCACCGGCAGTATGGCCATCACCCTCTCCTCCCAGGGATGGTAGTGTACGGGTCTGCGGGACGGCCCTCCTCCAGTGACGTTGGCCTGGTTGTCTTCATCCGTCATCTTGGCTCGGACCCTCCTCCGCAGATCGTACCACCTGGCTTGGCATTCCTGCTTGTTCCTTCTGGTGTCCGCAACAGCATTCACAGCATCGACGATGGTCTGCCACATGGCTGTTTTTGCTGAAATGCTGGTCTGTCTGACCAATGTTCCAAAGAGGTGTGGCTCGACTCTGAGGATTTCATCGACAAGGACCTCCAACTCTCGGTTACTGAACTTTGGATTCTTGTTAGTGGGCATGGTGAGGGGTGTGGGTGTGGGTGGGGGGGGTGTGGATGGTTGTGGGTGTGTGGGTGTGGTTGTGCAGGTGTGTGTGTGTGTGAATGTGATGAGGGGGTGTTTGTGAAGGTGGTTGTGTGAAGGTGTGCAAGTGTAAGGTGTGGTAAAGCTTGTAGTATGGTGCTGTAGGTTGTCTGTGGGGTCTGGCAGCAGTGAGTCTGTTGCAAAGGCTCCTGGTTTGTGTGTGTGGGCCCTTTTTATTGGTCCATTGGTGGGTGTGGCTGTGTTTGAAGTTTGGGTGGGTGTGTTATAAGGAGTGGTGCTGTTTTGGGCCTCTGTTTGTTTTTGGCAGTTGCAGGTCAGTGAATGTGTTGTTTTAGTGGTTGTTGGACATGTTTAGTGGCTTTGTGCCATTCGAATGGTGTATTCTTGTGTTGTTTTGGTTTGTCCTGGTTGTGTACGTGCGTTTTTAGCGTGTGTACGGGGTGTACATGGGCCATTTTGTTGTACAGTGCTGTCCTTGTGTGTGGCTTGGTACGACTCGTACATGCGGTTGTGATGTTGGGGCCTGGGGTGCGCTCCGTTCTTAGGATGTTGTGGTGGGGGTACGACTGACGTACACGGGTGTACATACACGGGTGGGGGTACGACTCTAATGTACACGGGTGTACATACACGGAGGGGTACGACACGTACACGGGTGTACATACACGGGGGGTACGACACGTACAGGGGTGTACATACACGGAGGGGTACGACACGTACACAGGTGTACATACACGGGGGTACGACACATACAGGGGTGTACATACACGGGGGTACGACACGTAAACGGGTGTAAATACACGGAGGGGTACGACACGTACACGGGTGTACATACAGGGGGGGTACGACACGTACACGGGTGTATATACAAGGGGGGTTCGACACGTACACGGCTGTACATACACGGAGGGGTACGACACGTACACGGGTGTACATACACGGGGGTACGACACGTACAGGGGTGTACATATACGGAGGGGTACGACACGTACACGGGTGTACATACACGGGGGTACGACACGTACACAGGTGTACATACACGGGGGTACGACACGTACAGGGGTGTACATACATGGGGGTACGACACGTACACGGGTGTACATACAAGGGGGTACGACACGTACAGGGGTGTACATACACGGGGGTACGACACGTACACGGGTGTACATACACGGGGGGTACGACACGTACAGGGGTGTACATACACGGGGGTACGACACGTACAGGGGTGTACATACAGGGGGGGTAGGACACGTACAGGGGTGTACATACGGGGGGTAGGACACGTACACGGGTGTACATACACGGGGGTACGACACGTACAGGGGTGTACATACACAGGGGTACGACACGTACAGGGGTGTACATACAGGGGGGGTAGGACACGTACAGGGGTGTACATACAGGGGGGTAGGACACGTACACGGGTGTACATACACGGGGGGTACGACACGTACAGGGGTGTACATACACGGGGGTACGACACGTACACGGGTGTACATACACGGGTGGGGGTACGACTCTAATGTACACAGGTGTACATACACGGGGGGTAGGACACGTACACGGGTGTACATACACAGGGGGTTCGACACGTACGTACGGGGGCTGGGGGGGTCAGCGCGTACGTACGGGGGCTGGGGGGGTCGGCGCGTACGTACGGGGGCAGGGGGGGGTCGGCGTGTACGTACGGGGGCTGGGGGGGTCGGCGCGTATGCGGACGCATGTCTCCATGGTTGCTATGGGTGTTCGGTGCGGATGGTGTTTTTTCCATACGGTTGTAACATCGGACGCACGGGATGGATCGTGATTCCGCGGTCGGACTTCACTTTTCACATTTGTACGGTAAATCGTCCGAGGACGTGTCGGACACATTTTCCGACCCGAGGACGTGTGGGGAATAATTCCCACTGCGATTCGTATGGTCTTTTTCCCATGCGAATCGTAATTGGCAGTTTGTACGGCACTTGTACGATTCGTACGGTAAAAAGACCGGATACGAGTCGTACGGGGAATTTTTTTGCCGGATCGTAATTGGCACCTTATTTGTTATGAAGTTTCCTAATTACCTCATTTACTGCAGTCTCCTCAGTAGGAAATACTTTCAGTTTTTTACTTTGATTCCATCAAGAAGGCATTCAGATGTGTCACACATTTGCCATAAATTCAGAATGTTAGCACTCTTTTTGCTCATTAGATCACTTTAGTAAAGCTACTGCTCACCAGGGAAAACTGCTGCTGGTATTGAAAGTGCATGTTTCAGTCTGCATGTCAGAATTTTTTAATGAAATAGAAGAGGATTAGAGAAGTCACTCACAATGTGCCCTAATTTTTCTTTCTGCAGCACTAATCATACTTTTTATGGAAAAATGAACCCCCTCATTTTGTTCCTTTTTAAATTAAATGTTTTAAGAGTTACCACTTTAATACAAGCAAGATGGCTTCAGGTGTGCCATACGTTTATCATAAGTAGGACTGTTAGCGCTCTAGTTGTTCTTTGGAACACTCTGGGAAGCTGCAGTAGAACACAAAGGACTCAACTGACAGTCTCTGCCCTTGTTGGATGTACATGTTTTACTGAGAATGTCAGACTTCATTCTCACATGACTTAGAAAGATAATGTGAATTTACAGAAAATAAGCTCTCAGTTTAGCTTATAGATCACCTTCCAAACCTATGTTGGAAAAGCATGAGAAAATATTTTTCTCTCAATCATGATATCCCAGCAGAAGGCTTTTTCACATGGTGAAATCACCTTAGAACATACCACAATTCCTAAAATAAGTATGGTACCATCAACAAATGATTTATAATGTAACTAAAGTCTTAAAACCTTCTATTAACTGCAATGCTTTTTAATGAGGTGCTATCATGTATATTGGTCCCAAGATGGCTGCCAACACTTCTTGGATGAAGTGCTGACAGCCAATCAGATCTCAGGATGAGATGTGTAGTTAGGCTCCGCCCACATATATATATGATTTTACTTTTGATTTTCTCAGGAACTACTGAACAGATTGACACCAGACCTGCAAAAGGCACTTCCCTGACCTGAGGACTACCTCTCTGCCAAATTTCAAGTAAATCTGATCAGCAGTTCGGGCTGTACCTTGGACTAAAGGTCTCTATGGAAAATTGCATGGGGAAAACACGTTTTGGGACCCCCCTTTTTTCTCGGCCCCCGCTTGACGAATCCCTCCGAGACTTTCAGGGTAGGAGCGGAGCGGAGCGCCCCACCTATTTTGAAACTTTTGCGAGGATTCGTCAACCGGCGCCAAAGTTATTCCAAATAGAATGTTGCGGATTTCCTATGGAAACACGGTCCTAACTATAACTATCTACTGGCGACCGCCAGTAGATAATATATATATATATATTCACTGAAAAAACCATAGGTTTCACACACGTTATAGTTACGAATTAGCATTTAAAAAACCTTGCAAATTCACTTAAAAAACCATAGGTTTCACACATGTTATAGTTAGCTGGACATTTCACTCGTAAAAAACCAATGAAATTCCCCTGTTATAGTTAGTGCAGGCAACTATAACTCACGCGACCGCAATCCTCTGCTGATGACGTCAGATATTACATCACTGTATTTAGACACTTATTTACCCATGTCTTCTTCCATTAATCTTTAGCAATACATATATTAAAAATATTTATTTTTCATACAGACACATATGTCATCAGTGATGTAATATCTGACGTCATCAGCAGAGGATTGCGGTCGCGTGAGTTATAGTTGCCTGCAGTAACTATAACGTGGGAATTTCATTGGTTTTTTATGAGTGAAATGTCCAGCTAACTATAACATGTGAGAAACCTATGGTTTTTTAAGTGAATTTGCACGGTTTTTTAAATGCTAATTCGTAACTATAACGTGTGTGAAACCTATGGTTTTTTCAGTGAATTTGTACGGTTTTTCAAATGCTAAGTTCTGTATTTATTTATTATTATTTTTCTTCAGGTTTTTCACTGTGCGCGGACCGTGAATTTATTTTTTTTTTAAATCGCGAGGTGCGCGCACCCTGCGCTTCTAGCACTGTGCGCGCGCTGTTGGCGCTCGGTGCGCTTCGCGCACCGAGCACCCACAGTTCACAGTTTGTGCCGTGCACGCAGGGTGCGCGCACCTCGCGATTTAAAAAAAATAAAAAAGATTGGTTTTTTCTCCCTTGGGGGTCCTTCTGTGACCCCCTGACCAAGGCTAGGGGGTCAGGAACTGTCCACTCTGCCCCCTTTTCACGTTCTCCACCTTTTTTTTTCACCCCCTCAGACTGCGGTCGACACTTCCTGGTTTCGACCGATTCGAATGTTTACCGACATCTAACAACCAATCAGAATTGCGCTCGCGCACGGCAGGGTGCGCGCACGGTGCGCGCGTATAGATATTGATATGCTTTTAAATGCTATTTTCTCAGGAAATACTGAACAGATTTACACCAGACTTGCAAAAGGCACTTCCTTGACCTTATGGCTACCTCTCTGCCAAATTTCACGTAATTCTGTTCAGCCGTTCGGGCTGTAGCTGTGACTAAAGGTCCTATGGAAAATAACATGGGGAAAACGCGTTTTGGGACCCCCCTTTTTTCTCGGCCCCCGCTTGACGAATCACCCCGAGACTTTCAGAGTAGCGCCCCATTAGTTTTGAAAATTTCGCGAGGATTCGTCAATCGGCGCCAAAGTTATTCAAAATAGAATTTTGAAATTTCCTATGGAAACTAGGTTGTAACTATAACTATCTACTGGCGACCGCCAGTAGATAATATATATATATATATATATTTATATGATCAAGGGCTCTTGAGGCCCGAAACGCGTCGTGCGTGGGTTGGGAACTGCAATAAACATCCTACCTGAAGTCCAGCGGGGTCCGAGTTTCCTTCTTCGCCGCCGTCGAGTGGAAGTAGCAGGAATTTGAACTTTCCGATATATTTATATATATATATATATATATATATATATATATATATATATATATATATATATATATATATATATATATGCATATATATATATATATATATATATATATATATATATTATCTACTGGCGGTCGCCAGTAGATAGTTATAGTTAGGACCGTGTTTCCATAGGAAATCCGCAACATTCTATTTGGAATAACTTTGGCGCCGGTTGACGAATCCTCACGAAATTTTCAAAATAGGTGGGGCGCTCCGCTCCGCTCCTACCCTGAAAGTCTCGGGGGAATTCGTCAAGCGGGGGATGAGAAAAAAGGGGGGTCCCAAAACGTGTTTTCCCCATGCATTTTCCCATAGGACCTTTAGTCCGAGCTACAGCCCGAACGGCTGAACAGAATTACTTGAAATTTGGCAGAGAGGTAGTCCTCAGGTCAGAGATGTGCCTTTTGCAGGTCTGGTGTAAATCTGTTCAGTAGGTCCTGAGAAAATAGCATTTAAATCAATATATATATCTGTAAGCGCGCTCCGTGCGCGTACGGTAAGCTTACCGTACGCGCATGGCAAAAAAAATTATTAAAAAAAAACGAAATAATCACATTTATTAAATAAATTGAAGGACCCGCAAGGGAGAAAAAAAAATTGTTACTGTGTAAAAAAAGGCGAGGCGCGCACGGTATGAACTGCGCAACGTGGGCGCTCGGTGCGCGAAGCGCACCGTGCGCGCAGGGTGTGCGCACGGTGAAAAACCAGAAATAAATAAATAAATAAATACATAACTTAGCATTTAAAAAACCGTACAAATTCACTGAAAAAACCATAGGTTTCACACACGTTATAGTTAGGAATTAGCATTTAAAAAACCTTGCAAATTCACTTAAAAAACCATAGGTTTCACACATGTTATAGTTAGCTGTACATTTCACTCGTAAAAAACCAATGAAATTCCACGTTATAGTTAGATCAGGTAACTATAACTTGCGCGACCGCAATCCACAATGTGTCATTTCAGATGTCATCATTGATGTGAAGAGTGATGTCACTGACCATGTCATGAGTGATGTAATATGTGACGTCATCAGCACTTTATTGTGGGCGCGCAAGTTATAGTTACCTGATCTAACTACAACGTGGAATTTCATTGGTTTTTTACGAGGGAAATGTACAGCTAACTATAACATGTGTGAAACCTATGGTTTTTTAAGTGAATATATATATATATATTCTCAGCTTTCCTACACAATTCCAATATTGGAGACAATGAACTGAACAGACTTGTTTTTGCAACACTGCCTTTTTCAATGTTCTGACTTTGAAAAAGGCAGTGTTGCTGAAACACGTCTGTTCAGTGCTTTAAAGTTTTTGGCAAATAAATTAATTCAAGGAACTCCTGTGAGTTTGCTTCATTGTCTCCAACATTGGATCTGCGTTGGAAAGCTGAATAGTTGTACGTGAGTCCACCCTCACGTGGCAGCTGCACCCATTGCTTGTGGTGCTTTGGCTGGTGGACTGAGACGGAGCTTGAATCTATCTATCTATCTATCTATCTATCTATCTATCTATCTATCTATCTATCTATCTATCTATCTATCTATCTATCTATCTATCTATCTATCTATCTATCTATCTATCTATCTATCTATCTATCTATCTATCTATCTATCTATCTATCTATCTATCTATCTATCTATCTATCTATCTCTATCTAGGAAACCTCAGGTATCAGAGGCATTTGAAAAAGGCTTACCGCCGAAACACGTCATGCCGTTGTGATATTAAAATGGTGTTCTGGAGACCCCGCTGTGTCCCCTTGTCTACTTGACAGAGGGGAGATTGTTTTGGAAAATATATATATATATATATATATATATATATATATATATATATATATATATATATATATATATTCACAAACAACTCCAAACAATGTTCGTATGCTCTCAGTAGTAAAGGCACAGCAACAACGTAGTTCAGGTCAGAGTGTAATAAACACTCTGACCTGAACTACGTTGTTGCTGTGCCTTTACTACTGAGAGCATACGAACATTGTTTGGAGTTGTTTGTGGAATATTGGATTCACCGGTGCGCTTCGCCGGCATGTATGCCACCCTCCATGGGTCCCTGCACCCCAGAAGAAACATCGTCTAATTTTGGTATATATATATATATATATATATATACGTCTTTAGAGAGCTGATTAGTTTCCTGAGCCTGAACTGTGAGGATTAAAAACCCTATTACATAAAAGTAAAATTACCTAGTGCGCTCATTGGCCCACACACAGTTATCACCCACAGGCACATGACAAGCAACTACCTACGTAAGCAACGCTGAGGGAGTCCTACCTATGAAATTCTAACAGTACATGTTATGTAAGGCACCTGTAGTTAATGGGGCTAAACCACCGTAACAACATTATCACCTGAAAAAGGAAAAGCACTCGCTGTGTTCTCAAGATAAATTATAAAAACACGAGTCTGGTAACACCGATAGATCGCACTAAAAACCACAGGAAAGAGACACTCTTTTAGTATCGAGGAGCACAGAAAAGATCCCTCGCCAGAGGTAGAACAAAAGCAGATTCAGGGTTGGAGAGGAGCAGATGTTGTTCAGACTCATTTGCCTCTATAATAAAAAACATATTATGACTCGTTGCTCAATAAAAGCGCATACATTAGAGGCAGCATACCATTTCAGCTAATGCCACAGTTTAATAGCGTCTGGGTGACTCACTTCACTGCAGGGTGTTTTATGAGAGTGTTATAGCTGTCAAAAGCTGCACGCCTGGTAATATGATTATTATTAGCACAAAAGACTTGAGTCAAACCCCATAATTGTCTCATGCATGAAACTGTAAAATGAGAGCTTTATTCCACATAACCAAAGCAAACTGCTTCTGAACGTTTCTCTTTTCTCTACAGTGTATTTTTCACAGTTCACCTTTTTTTTACTTTTTCCACTTGCCAAAGGAACTAGCTTCCTTCTCTTGCCTCTTACTGTTGTATTCTTTCATTAAGCGCTTTTCCAAACTTCATCACATGCAAGCTCTGGCTTTATAAGACCCTGGTCCATGCACATAAAGTGAACACTGCAAGGGCTACTTTAATGCACTATAGGGCACGGAGCTGTGCCAAATTTTGCAGTGCTCCACCATTTTGAAAACGTAGGGCTGTACCATATTCTGAAGAATACAGTGCACCCCTGTGTTTCTCTTATCGCTGGCGCAAAAAAGCTGTTTAGAACCAGCGCAGGCACCCTGCCGCCATCTTACAAGGGTGCAGTCACGATTGTTTATGTACAGGAAGGGACACCTTCCTGCACATAAACAATCAATAATGGCGATTTGCTCTTTCCATGTGTGCTGCAGAATGCAGCACACATGGAAAGAGCAAAACACGAGGAGAAATTAATATTTTCTCCTCGTAATGCCATTCTAACTCCTGGTATTCATGGCGTTAGTTGTTGGTGATGCCCCAACCTTGTAAATCTGGGGCAATGTCGAAAAGCAATGGGTGTTGCAGTAGAACGCCCAGAGCAACACTCATTGCACGCCACTTTGCAACAGAGGACTGCAGCAGAAAAGGGGCATATTTACAAGGAGGCGTTAAAACACGCTAAGTGGCTTAGCGCCACCTTGTAAATATGTAAAATGGTGCTACACACCGGAACGACAAAAAAAGTGACGCTCCGGTGGCGATAGGGGTTTGTAAATATGCCCCATATCTGTGCCACATCTTTGGGCTGAAGAGTGCCTTAATTAGTGGAAGAATTAGAGCAATACTATTTTACCACTGCAGGCATTGGCAAATGGTTGTTTGTCACTGAAACTTTAAAAGCTTTTTATCTGAAATATTGCAGCAATAGTTGATGTCTCACTAGTACACACCAGAACACAATAGCATAACACAAATCAACATAACATTACTAAATCATAATAGTTCATGACAAACCGGTCACAACGGAATGCAACACAGCAACCACGTTACAAACACAGCAACGACGTCATGCAATAATGCAATACAACAGCACAAAAAACACAATTACCGTAAGACAAAATGTAACTCCACAATTTGCACAAACATTCTTGTCACACATTATCCCCTCCAGAAATGTGTTTTTATGATACTGTGATGAAAAGTGTTTACACCAAGCACTTCCTTGTTCACCAGCCAGAACATGTCAAAATGTCAAAAATGTTTTGCATTCCGGCTGCTGGTCATGCTCGCATGGAGGGAGAGAAGCCACAGAGAAGAGTGTTCCAAGCCTCAGAAGATAGAACTGCTCAGGGCCATCAGGTGAACTAGTTTATTTGTATGATGTCCATGTTTTCTATAGTGTGGACCAGGCTTCAGTGCTGTCCAATAATTGTACAAAAAAGTATTTTCAGAATACTTAGAAAATAGGTGTAGTGCAAAACATATTTTTACTGTAGGTTTGATAGACATAAAATGTTGCAGGCAATTGCAGGAAATATGTATAAGCAAATAGGTGACGTAAAAATATGGAAACAAGTCCCTCCAATAGCAGGAATCACAAGGTATGACCATGAGATATATATATATATGTATATATATATTCACTTAAAAAACCATAGGTTTCACACATGTTATAGTTAGGTGGATATTTCACTCATAAAAAACCAATGAAATTCCCCCGTTATAGTTAGTTCAGATAACTATAACTCGCGCGCCCGCAATCCTGCTCATGACGTCACATATTACATCACTCATGACATGGTCAGTGGCATCACTCATGACATCACTGATGACGTCATCCTTGTGATAGAGTGGCGGTCGCGCGAGTTATAGTTATCTGAACTAACTACAACGGGGGAATTTCATTGGTTTTTTACGAGTGAAATATCCACCTAACTATAACATGTGTGAAACCTATGGTTTTTTAAGTGAATTTGCAAGGTTTTTTAAATGCTAATTCCTAACTATAACGTGTGTGAAACCTGTTTTTTTCAGTGAATTTGTACGGTTTTTTAAATGCTAAATTATGTATGTATTATTATTTTTTTATATATTTATTTTTTATTAAACTACGTATTAAAATTATTATTATTTTTTTTGGTTTTTCACCGTGCGCGCACCCTCGCGATTAAAAAACAAAAAAAATTAAAATGTTTTTTTCTGCCTTCGGGGTCCTTCAGGGACCCCCTGACAAAGGCTAGGGGGTCAGGAACTCTCTACTCTGCCCCCTTTTCATGTTCGCCACCTTCCTTTTTCACTCTCGCACTCAAAACAAACAAAATGGCGGCAGATACTTCCTGATTTCGACCGATTCGAACGTTGACTAACATGTAACCACCAATCAGAATTACGCTCGCGCACGTTAGGGTGCTCGCACGGTGCGCGCACGGTGCGCGCACGGTGCGCGCACGGTGGGCGGCTATAGATATGTATGTGCTTTTAACTGCAATTTTCTCAGGAACTACTGAACAGATTGACTCCATATATGCAAAAGGCACATCCCTGACCTGAGGACTACCTCTCTGCCAAATTTCAAGTAATTCTGTTCAGCCGTTCGGGCTGCACCTTCGACTAAAGGTCCTACGGGAAAATGCATGGGGAAAACGCGTTTTGGGACCCCCCTTTTGTCTAGGCCCCCACTTGACAAATCCCCCCGAGACTTTCAGGGTAGGAGCTGAGCAGAGCGCCCCATTAGTGTTGAAAATTTCGCGAAGATTCGTCAACTGGCGCCAAAGTTATTCAAAATAGAATTTTCAGATTTCCTATGGAAACACGGTCCTAACTATAACTATCTACTGGCGACCGCCAGTAGATAATATATATATCCTATGGTCATACCTTGTGATACATATATATATATACATATACATATATATAACAGTTTATGTGTAGCCGCATCCTGAAATGACTCAGAATCAATTGAAATTTATAAATAGGTGACAGGTCCTTAGAAGCATTGGCAAAGCCAGTAGGTCTGTGTTTAATGTACTAAGCGTTAGCTGTTTAGAGTGAGACTGATAGTGGAAAAAGCAGGAGTGGATGGACAAGGCTAGAGTTGGAAAGCAGTCCTTAGTGGGTTCAATGCAAGCACTTAAGAGGAGACTAAAGGATATTCCCAAAAAACCAATAGCATTACGTGAAAGATGCATACTCTACTGGGCTAAGCCATGATGTGGCTGACAAAGTCTCAAGACAATGGCCGAAATTGGCTAGCCGTAGAATGCTGGATTTGCGAATTCTGAACCCTCCTTGTGAGGTTCCAGGATTTGCAAATCCAGCATGGAATCTGGGTATCCTGCAATAAAATTATTTTGTTTTAAACATTTTATTGCCCGTGGGTCCTAACTGGCCCTCTCACGTGGGCCTGGTGGTTAGGGTGTTCTTTCCCTTCCTCCTTATGCCCTTTTCTTTTGATTTCTACCAGCATGTTGCGCCATGCACCGTGTTGAGTAATGGCAGCTGCTACAGAAATGTTTCTGTTATGGCCATCCAGTCAGAATGTAGTGAATCTGTGAATCAGGATCTGAAATTGTTACTCCACAATAGAACGTGAAAGGAAAAGCTCCCTTGTCCAATGGTGTGGCTTTATTTTTTTTATTGAATTCACAAATTCTCTGATTTGCAAATCTGTGGTGGATCCACAAATGAATTGTCTAGATATCTCTAAAATGTATTTTCTTCATGCCTAACATGAGCACCTTTTTGAATGGCAGTTTCTCATAAACTGCTGAATAGTTATAAACCAAGCCTAAATTCGCACTTCTGTGAGTACATTTCTACCTTAATGCCAGATTTGGTGTGATTCAGTTCAGCTGTTTTTTCTGTATCAAAGAGCAAAGAATCCAATACAAATTAAAATGTGAATGGTGCTGTTAAGACCGCCTTTTTTCTTCGCCCCCGCTTGACAGACTTGCTTGAAACTTCTCAGTAAGAACCCAAAGTGGATGTACTGTTTTGTTTTAAAGTTTCTTGTGGATTTGTGAAACAGCTCCAAATTTATTAGGAAAACAAAAAATCCCTTTCCTATGGAAACTTTCACTCAACCATAACAAGACTGGCATTATCATTGCTAGCATAATTTATGTAAGATATTTTTGTTAAAATCTGCACATTTTGCAAAACATGTGCCAAATTATGTGGCACATGCAGTAAATCCATAATTATGCAGTAAACGCTGCAGCCGCATATTCGTCAAAGTCCACCGACCCTCATCATTGCCTACTGCATTAATAACAAATTATCACGAAATGCAAGCAAAGCTTAAACATTCTAATTCCAATCAGTGCCCATTGTTATTTGCAAACTGAATAATAGCTTTTTCAAGCTAACTACCCCTAAATAAAAATGTCATATAAAATACATAATCGGTGCCATGTTTAATAGGGTTCTATCTTGCCTTTTCATGGTTCTAGTGGCAGGCCTCGTGGTTTATGATGTCACCAGAACTCCTCAATGGCAATGTGGACCATGTTATACAATTACCTGTGATGTACCCTCTCTCTCTGAGTATATTTTCAACAATAAAAGTACAAAACTAAGTGGAGAAGGCAAAATATATGACCATGAACTATATCACTGGCATCAAAGTTTATTACAAGTCATACTTTTTATATTAAATTTAAAAAAATCCAAACATCAAATATTTGACAATATTGTAAATGTTTTTAAAAATCGTGATCTTTACTACACATAGATCAGCATGATATCCTCAGCAAAATAGACTTTCAGTCAACTCACCCAAAGCAAGTTTTGCGGAACGTCAGCTTTTTCTATTCGATCTTAGCAATACTATTTGTGCTTAGGATATTCACCACCAGTGTTCATAATTCAAATTCCTACTGTAGTATTCTTCAATCTCTAATCATGATTCATCTTAGATTAGGATTTATTCCAAATTTATTTAATCAGATATGGTCTTGGCTTGTTCTGAGAAGCAGCCTTTCGGCTTCTGTCGGACTATTGACATTGAAGAATACTACAGGGGGAATTTGCAGAACCAAAAAGTACTGAAATTCGCCAGTTACACATAAATGATATTGCTATTTTTTTTAATGTAAACTAATATCTTTCTACAATACTGTTGTGGCCCTCCCACTAAGGGCGATCAAGCTCTCTTTAGTAGGCAACCACCAACAGACCCTATCCCACATTCTTTCTTGTTTTTTTTATGTTTTCTCGATCCCAGAGGAGTCCTGCAGAAGCTGGGAGGCTGCGCTCTTACCCAAGGGACTCCCGCAGGAGTTCATGTGGGCCTAGTGTCTTCCTCAGGACTCCTACAGGATCGCAGAGGCCCCCCAAAAATTGTTTTTGAATTTGACCCCAGGTGCGTCCATCTGGAACCCCCACAATGTCCAGAATGTCAAGGTAACCCTACCCTGCCCCTTATGCATTTTTCTTTTTACTTTCTGTCCTGAAATGGTGCCAAACATTTTTCTCCTGAATGCAGCTAGTCAATCACAGCGTGAGATCCAGCTGGACTGGTTTGCTCCTGCAGGATCAAGACAGTCAACAGGAAAAAAATCTGTGTCGGCCAATCTGGATGCTCTATTTTTTTAATTTGTGGTCCCACTGAACTCCCATGGACGTCTTGCAGTATGTCTAAAAGTTTTGAACCTTAGTTTCTCAAAAACTACTGAACAGATTTAAACAAAATCACATAAGCATGCTTTCTGAGAAAAGATGTAGTTTTCTGCCAAATCTGGTGAAATTCTGTTAAGCCATTTTATCTTTATCATTATATAATTTTTCCCATGGAAATTGCATGGTGAAAAAGTATTTTGGTTGCATGGTGAAAAAGTATTTTGGGACCACACTTTTTCTCGGTCCCCAATTGATGGATCACCCCAAAAATATCCTGTTTCCAACCACTTGTGGACAGCCAACGTCCCATTGTGAGAATCCAGGGGGATTGCAGCAACCAAATACAAATAAAACAACTGGCGCCTACCCTTTCCACCTTATAATTTATTTAAACAAATCCAGGATATGGGAATAAGTCACTATGTCCCGTAACTGTGGGCACAACATTTCCATTCATGCTTTAACTAACCAATCAGAGTGCGAGCTCCCGCGGGACTCACATGAGTGAGGCGAACAATGGGAACAAGAAGCTCCCTAAGCCAATCCGATCACTCTATTATTTGATTTGCGTGTCTGCAGGATTCTGGTGGGACACCCGCAAACCCAACCACAAACCCACACTTTCTGGGTAAAGATCTATATTTCTGCCAATATGGTGTAATTTAGTTCAGCTGTTTTGACTGTAGTGCTGTTCAAAACTCCTTAAGGAAATTGCATGAAGAAATTGCGCTTGGGCACCCTCCTTTTTCTCAGCCCCCAGCATGTTATCAGTGATGTCATAAATTATGTCATAGAACATGTCATGAGTGATGTAATATGTGAGGGCACAAGCAGTGCATGCCAAGGGCGCAAATTATAGTTAACTCTGCTAACTATAACTGATGAATTTCTGAGTTTTTAAAAAAAAGTATTAATATTGTTACTGATATATTCACATCTGTATAACGTCATTTTAACCTTTTGTTTTTTCAGTGAACTTCTAAGGTTTGTTTAAACAAAAACAGATCTTTTCATCACACTTAACTAAATGTCACTTTACCCATTGTTTTTTTCAGTGAATTTCTAGTTTTGTTTTTAAGGGAAAGTGATATTTTATTGCCATACATTAAGCCAAATCACCCGTCAGCAGCCAGGCCCTGCGGCACCCCCCCCCACTGGCAGCCACCCCACGTTGAGAATGGCCTTTTTTTGTGGCGCATTTAACTATTTATTTTGTTGATAAAATGACCAAACTTGGATTTAATTTACAGTTTGAAGTGACGTGCGTTTTGCGTTTGCATTTTGCTAGCTGCACTCGTGTGAAATACCCTGGGCCCTGACAGTTCATTATTTGCAAATGAAGCACTGAATAGCACCAAATTTATCAGAAAATGAACACGTCATTGGTCCACGTTCCCATTGATAGACCAGCATGGAATAAAAAACATTCTAGCTGACGCGTCAAGAATTTTCACTTCTATTAAGGACACGGAGGTGAGGATTATGCTTCTCTTTACATTACTGACATTCACAGCAGCCAATAAAATCTTTGAACTACATAACCCATCAGGCATAGCATGCCATGTCTCCACCAATCATCACGCCCCATTAAGGCATATAACGCAGTCCTCATAGTGATCGTCCTCTTTCTTTGCGAACAGTCCAACATGAATAAGCAACTTCAAACTTTGGGTCGATATACCGCCCGTCTTCACAATAACCTCCAACGGAAGAAACCTTTGATTTTTTCGAAACCAAATCTCCAACTTAACAACAATGGGCGGGTATCTATATCAGACACCATAATAAGTAATAACAGTCATTGATCATAAAATCAACCTCAAATATTCAATATTTCCTCATACATTAAATAGGATGGGATAGTCCTCGCCTCCGTGTCCTTAATAGAATTGAAAATTCTTGACGCGTAAGCTAGAATTTTTTTTCATTCTATGTCAGGAAAAGGAGGCTTCTGATTATGTTAGTTTAAAGTTTTTCACTACAGTTGATGCCACATCCAAAATAGGTTTCTGATAGAATGTCTTACACGTGGAATCAGAAGACCAATCCGCCACAGTCATTTTGTCCTCCAAACGAGTACCAGCCATTAAGGCCTTAGATGCCATAGCCCCTCTCACCAAGTGGGCCCCAAAAACGGAGACGTCAATACCGACCTCCCTCAATAGCCATCTGACCCATCTGGCCAAAGTCACTGAAGAGACTGGGCGAAAATGTTTCTGAAGGGAAATTAACAATTGGCCTGAAACTTCATTTCTAAATTCACGAGTACAATCCTCGTAACATTTTAAACACTGGATTAGACATAGTTTACTATGATACGGAAAAGGAGAGTAAGTCACACATTTTGAATTTGTCCGTTTAGAAATCATGAAGGAAACTCCAGAGGGAGTAAATACTCTACCTGCCAAGTCAAAGGCCTGTACGTCTGAAACTCGTCTATGGGAAATGAGGCCTAATACCAGGGTGAGCTTTGCTGTAAACTGTTTCTGTGAAAGGCCCTCTTTTGCCAGCCAACTTCGGATAAAACGAAGCACCACATCTACGTCCCAAAGGGTCGCATATCCTCTCAATAGTTTTCAAATCAAGGGATGTTCCCCAACCGGTTTCCCTCCAACAAGGGGATGCCCCGCCAGCACAGCCGAACGGAAATTATTGACTGACCTATATGCCATTCCTTGACTGGCGATATCGGAAAGAAAATTTATGATCATATGAATACTGGATCCCAAAGGATCCACCTGTCTTTCAGAGCACCAACAAACCCATCTACGCTAAGCTGACTCATAGCGTTTGTGCGTAGCGGGAGCCCAAGATTGCGACAGAAAAACAATGCTTCCTTTGAAACTCCTGGCGCCTTCCAGCGTCTCTGGAAAGTCTCCACGCCATGAGGGACAACTGACCTTGCATCACTAATGGATGCGACGACTCATTGGGTCCTGTAGAATTCCTCGGAACAATAGCAGACGTACTGGGGGAGCACAGTTCAGAGCCATCACCAGAACCATGATTGTGCCTTCCAGTAAGAGTAATCAGTATTAACTCTGCTCCCTGTCTCCTGACCTGTGCTAGCTCTCTCTGGATCATGACGAATGGGGGAAAGGCATATAGCATGCCCGTCGACCAACATTGAAGGAATGCGTCCGAATGGATTGCCTGAGGGTCCGGTCTCCAACTGTAAAACTGAGGCAACGGAGTGTTTAACCGGGATGCAATGATCTATTGTGCATGGACAACATTTCAGATTCAGTTGTTGAAAAGGTCTTGGATGCAGCTTCCAGACACTGGAGTCCCGAAGGAAGCGGGAGTTCCAATCTGCCACATCATTGGAGCTGCCTGGAATATATTCCACAGTGACCGAGATCTGATGTTGCAGGCAATAGTGCCAGAATTATTTGGCTAACTCCGCCAATAGCCGCAACCTTGTGACCCCCAATCGGTTTATGTAGCATACTGCCAAGACGTTGTCCATCCGCAGCAGGATACAACAACACGTCTTCTGTGGGGAAAGGGTCCGGATCGCAAACAATCCTGCCAACAATTCCAGACAATATATGTGCAATTTCAATTCCTCCGGAGACCACCTGCCTCCTGTCTCCACTAACCCGCATCGGGCTCCCAGCCCCACCGACTGGCGTCAGATTCTATCACTACTTCTGGAATCGAAGCAAAAATGGCCCTGCGATTCCAGGTATCCATGTGCTCCAACCACCAGGAAATTTCCATCCTGGCTTCCGAGGAAAGGAGGAAGTTCTCCGAATAACTCGGACCCTTGCGCAAGTGCATGATGCTCAGTCGTTGTAGGGCCCGGTAATGCAGTGGACACGGAAAAATCGCCTGGATAGACGAGGCTTACAGGCCTACTAGGCGAGCTAATATCCTCAAGGATATAGTCTGAGAGGCAAGGGCCCTCCTCAATTTCTTTTTGATCGAAATTCTCTTTTTCAGAGGTAGTAAGAGATGTGTCAGCACTGAGTCCACCTGGAAGACCAGTAACTCCATCGACTGGGAAGGAATGAGAATCGACTTGTCCGAGTTGATGACGAAGCCCAAGTCCTGCAGGAGTTGGATCGTCCAGGATATATGGAGTACGACTATTTCCCTGGTATGTGCCCTGATCAGGACGTCATCCAGTTACACAATCAACCTCACTCCTCTCTCTCGCAGGTATGAGCAGCTTGGTGAAACACCAAGGGGCGGATGAAAGGCCGAAGGGCATGGTTACAAATTAGAACCATCAATGACGCCATTGAAACTGGAGAAACCTCCGATGAGGAGGGAAAGATTGGGACTCCCAAATACGCGTCTTTCCGATCGAGACGCACCATCCAGTCTCTTTCTAATAAAAAGTTTTAAGTCTGGAGGGAGCCACCCCTTCAATATTCTTTTGAATATTCTCTCCTCAGGCAGAGCCCTACCACCTTTTTGTGCCCCAGCAGGCGTTCAGGGACTGAGAATGGATGGCAGTTGGTGTCACGGGTGCGAAGAGCCGATCGAAGAATAATGAGCTCCGATCGGCTGCTCGCGCATGTGCACCATAAGTGAAATGGAAACAGGACTGCCTCCTCACAAATCGCTAATCGCGCATCCCGCTCCCCCTCCACAGTTTCCAGAACTGAAGGAATGCCTAATCCACTGCTAAGCGTGTGTGTACCTCGCTCTTGTGCGCGCAGCGTTACCATAAAACAGAATACCAAGCATATATTTAATCATGAAGAAAAACGAAACCATACTTATCTCACTGCTGTAGCGGCAAAGAAAGAGGACGATCACTATGAGAACTGCGTTATATGCCTTAATGGGGCATGATGATTGGTGGAGACATGGCATGCTAAGCCTGATGTGTTATGTAGTTCAACGTTTTTATTGGCTGCTGTGAAGTCAGTAAAGTAAAGAGAAGCATAATCAGAAGCTTCCGTTTCCTGACAGAACTGATAAAGCAAAGAGCAGCTTAAACATACCAAGTTTTGTGCAGATTCATCAAACTGTCTCAAAGCTAACAGTAAATCAAAAATGCTTCCTGCGCCAACCCCTTGTAGCTTTGCCTTCATTGGCTTGGCACAAAAACCCAAATACCTACACTGGGTGCAAATCATTTGCTGACAGCCACATTAGATGCAGATTTGTCCAGTCATGCTAAAGTTATAAGGAAATTACAATATTAGTGCCTCATCCTTGATGGATTGGGACAAAATTTTCCATACCAATAAATAACAAACCCTTCCAACCGTTTGCCTAATTGTGGACAGATTCCTCACATGGTGGCAACCTTTCAAGACCACCAGCAAGCTTTTCAAACCCAATATATCACAAAACAACTTGATAGATTTACACCACATTAAGAAAAGGGCACTTTCTGAATAAAAGTCTACTTTCATGTCAAGTTTGGTGTCATTCCAGTCAGTATCTTCCCCGAAGAGGCAAGCAAACGTTGCTATTGAAGCTAAGATGGGAAAACAAATGTTTTTTTTACCTCGACTCACTCGGCTCCCTTTGCGTGAAAGTGCATGAACATTATTACGTTATTGTCATATTTCTAAACTGATGAACTATCCACATATAGTTCTATTATGGGTGATCATATAAGTATTTTTAATGAATGTCTATTCACAGCTATATTAAGCTCCCACATGTTGTGGGAAACATCAAGTAGGCGCTATTTTACAAACACTAGTAAGTCTTGTTCCCATAATTTACTCGGTTTTCACACTAGGCCTTCCTACTATACATTCTTCAAGGGGATGATATTGTATAAACATTATTCACTCACTGCACTTTCAAAATCTGTAACCCCTTCCTTTTTTAACATGCGCTGTTTCTTGGAAAGCATGCTGTATTTTGCATAGATGAAATTAATAATTTATTTAGCACTACTAAATGAACACAGCAAGGAGGTCGTTAGAAATGTGGGTATTTAATTGGAGCAAATGTCAAATACACGCACTGAGATCATTAGGTAGCCCTAGTGTTTGAGGAAAAAAATAAAATAATTCAAGTGTTTCAAGATGTCATGAAGCACCGAGCAAGGTCCCCTGAGTCAAAAGGGAGGCGTTTGACTCCGAGAGCTCCTGGAAAAACTTTCTTGAAAGCGCTCTTCTTTTTACACAGAATTTAATTAATCACTTATCTGCGCCAGGTTAATTTCAATGCTTTCAAGTGATCACAAAAATAAGCCTCCAATCATTCCCCTGGAGCTCTGACTCAGAGCAACAGAACCAGGAATGCACGCGGTGAGCGTGCCTTTTCTACGTTCATGAAGGCTCTTCTGTTTCAATTTGTGATGTTAACTCCTTAACTGAAAATGGATGTAGAATTTAAGGAATGGTATTGTGCTGGAAAGGGCAGGTACTACATAATCTTAGAAACTTTAACTTACCACTGAGTTGAAGACCTGTTTGGCTGAGATTCATAACTAGTTTCAAAACTATCAATCATACACTTGAGTCTACAATTTGCCTAGATTTCCGTGTACTCGGAGATTCAAATACATATGGGAGCCCATATGGAAGTATGCAAATAATAAATCTCCATGTTTGCTCTGGTTGACCTAGATAATATCTAGAACCGTGCACAGGGGGCAGCATGTTGTATTTATTGGGGGTTTTAGTGCATGTATCCTTTTTCTATGCCTAGAAAATATATTCTATAGGCGGAGAATCCCTTATGCATGCAATATGGGGGTGCTTAGATGTCTTTCACAGTTAATTTGCACAATCGCTGCAGCCTTTTTTACACTAAAATGCACACCTATGTCTACAGCATCACTACTGACAAATGAGAATTAAATGTACTCCAGCCAAGCCTTGGAGTAAGTCAAGGACCACACATAGCCAACTACTGGTTCTGCATGCAACACACTCCCAAAGAAAACAACAGCAGCAGGGAATAACAAAAGGAACATATAGGAGAAAATATAAATTACATTAAAATAAATTACCTATATATATATTCACTGAAAAAACCAAAGGTTTCAGGCACGTTATAGTTAGGAATTGGCATTTGAAAAACCTTAGAAATTCACTGAAAAAACCAGAGGTTTAAGGGGCGTTATAGTTAGCTGGACATTTCACTCGTACAAAACCCTAGAAATTCCCCTGTTATAGTTAGTTCAGCTAACTATAACTCACGCCCCCGCAATGCACTGCTGATGATGTCACATATTACATCACTCATGACATGGTCAGTGACATCACTGATGACATCACTGATGACATCTCAAATGACATCACTGATCACATCACTGATGACGTCATCTATGTGATAAATTAGTACACCTTCTCACACCCTAATATAACTTTTGATACACCAACTCAACATTTCAGACGGCCATTTTGAAGACCATAAATACTCCAATACCAATACCTACATACCCACTCATTGACTCTTAGATCTACATGCACCTCCACTCACTCACCTGTACAGTCACTCATACTTACAGTCACTCCGTACAAGACTATCATATGCATTTATACACATATATAGACACTCACACACTGCCAATCATCCATTGAGGTACTGACACACCTAGTCAGTTGTGCAAATAATTAAACACAGTCCAATTGACTCACCTATACAGTTAAACACACTCAAGTTCACTTACTCATAACAATACTAAAAAATGTTCACACTCTTATTCAATTACTAGTACAAGCACACACTCATCCATACAGCCAGTCCCGCAATCACACACTCTCACATATAGATAGTTATTTACCCTTATACACATATACACTGTGTTTCACATATGTAGTTACTGTCACATGTACAACTGAGATATACATTCAATCACTAACACACCCTTACATACACTCACCCAACCATACAGTCCATCACAGTTGCACTCTTAAAACCATGCACCCATAGAATCACCCACTCACACATCTATGCACAGAGTCACACACACCCCACCCACACATACACTCAGGCACCCATACAGATACTCAGACAACCAATCAATAACCCATAGAGACACTCATATTGCTATTCACAAAACCATGCAGCCGTTTATACACCAACAGATAGACAGATACAGACATTCACACAGTTTAGTCACTAGTCTGCAGTAAGATACATTTAATGACTCACTTATAGAGTCAGTTATGCACCTAGAAAATCACCCATTCACACACTTGTACACCCACTTATTCTTCAACAGGCCTTTCCCCATATATATTAAACATATTAAAACTGTTCAGAAACACATACTCAATGGATGACGTCATCAGTGATGTCATCAGTGATGTCATTTGAGATGTCATCAGTGATGTCATCAGTGATGTCACTGACCATGTCATGAGTGATGTATTATGTGACGTCATCAGCAGTGCATTGCGGGGGCGCGAGTTATAGTTAGCTGAACTAACTATAACAGTGGAATTTCTAGGGTTTTGTACGAGTGAAATGTCTAGCTAACTATAACGCCCCTGAAACCTATGGTTTTTTCAGTGAATTTCTAAGGTTTTTTAAATGCCAATTCCTAACTATAACGTGCCTGAAACCTTTGGTTTTTTCAGTGAATTTCAAAGGTTTTTTAAATGCCAATTCCTAACTATAACGCCCCTGAAACCTTTGTTTTTTTCAGTGAATTTCACAGGTTTTTTAAATGCCAATTCCTAACTATAACGTGCATGAAACCTATGGTTTTTTCAGTGAATTTCAAAGGTTTTTTAAATGCTAATTCCTATCTATAACTTATCTCTAAAGATATCATGTTTAATGATTTTGATTGGATTTCTATATTTTTCAAATTCAGTGTGTCAATTTCATTAATTATTTTTTTTTTAAATACTTTGTTATCACCATTTTTTAAACATATTTCTTCAATTAATTCTTTTAAAAATTAAAAAATATTATTTGAACTTAATGGGTTTTTCAAACATATTTATTTATATTTTTCAAAATATTTTTTTAACTATAAGTGCAAAACTTTATTTTAGATATATATTTTTTCAATGTTTTTGGATCCGCGCACCCTAAGTGCACCGTTCACGATCCGTACGCGATAGGATCCGCGCATGGTATGCGTTGGGTACGTGTTTAGTGCGCGATTGCTATGCGACCGGTACGCGACTCCCAGCCTATACGCGATACGTTCGATGTACGTAACACGACGTCTACGCGCTTCTGCGATGCGTCATATGCGTCCGTGACGCGGTAGGTCCGTGGATTCCGCGAAGTATTTAACATTTAAAAAAACATATTTATGTATTGCATGTGAATATTAATTGAAGACAAACTCTAAAATAGTCTTAAAACTAATATATTTTGACATCTAATCCTATATTTCTTTTTAATTCAATTTCGCGGATGCGCGCTGGGTGCGTGCTGCGTAAGCGCGCGGTGCGCGGATCCCATGTGACCTGCAAAAAAAGAGATTTGACTGGTTCATTACACTTCATCTTCTAACTATTGAAAGACCCCACCCATTTCAATCATTCTTCTTTGAGCTTCTTTGGAGAACCATCTCTTTGGAGAGAAGAAGATTTTTTTAGACTAAGTATACACTTAGTTCTAACTTTTTGCAACCAAAAATGGCTTCAGGGCAGCAGGCATCACCTGCATCACCTCAAACCTCTGAGGATGAATTTTTGCCGGAGGAACCACACAAAAAACGTTTTGCTTCAGTGGTGTGGAAATGTTTTACTTTTCCCGAAGGACAGAATAAGACCAATGCCACCTTGGTCACATGTAAGATTTGCAAAAGAGTCTTATCGAGAGGGGATCCTACCAAGAAATACTCGGCAAGTATGATGAAGCACAAGAGGAGCCTTCATCCAAACAATCTTGCACGTGAAGAGTGCCGACGGATGAGAGACACTCCTGCTCCTGCGCCATCCACCTCATTGCAGCCGAGCACATCAAGAGTGCATCCCTCAGACCAAACCTTGGACATCCGTCCTCAATTTCAATTTTTAAAAGTGCTCTGCACGAAGTGCAAGAAGACTTTGTGCTATGGCGAGCAGTCAATTGACCTCATCACTGTTCCCTGAAGTTCATTGTTTGGTTTCTCTTGTTTTTTTTTTATTTATTTTTTCAGAAAAAACAAAAAAATCACAAAATTGTTCAGAAACCCCCCCAAAAAACATAAAAGAAGAAAGAAGAAAAAAAAGTATTTGTAAGAACTAACTTTCCTGGTTTAAAAAAAGAGCTAAATTTCTTTGTTAGTGTGTGAAAGTTTAGATGAATGTATGTGTAGTACGTAATTGACTGAATGAATGCATTAGTAGCGTATGGTGAATGTATAAGTGCAGAACTATAAGGAAGTGCTGCAGCATCACACAGTAACCTCTTTAATTGTAGTGTGCTGTAGTACTTCCGAAGCACAGGGATGCAACATATGTACATAAATATGTTGCAAATCTATGCTTCTCTCTGCACGGCTGCTTAAACTGCAGCCATGTGGTGACACAGGCACCCTTGCACAATAGTGCAAGGATATCTGTGTCATGTGCTGTTTGTTTTTCTACAGGAAGACACACCTTCCTGTACAAAAACAGAAAATACAAATCATACATATATGAAATGCTTACAGATTACAACATTTTATAACTTTAACTTATAAAAACTGTAAATGTTGCCAAATTAAAATAATCACCGAATAAATGACCACCAAAAAGTCCATAATTCAAAAATATACCTTTCCTTGAGGCCAAATGGTATTTTTGCACTTCTTCTTTCTGTAAACTGTCCAATGGTAGTTCTATTAAATTATAATAATAAATTCCTCAGAGAGTGAATTAGCTTCCTAAAACTTTGGCTTCAAAAATATTAGGTAGGAATTTTGTAATTCCCTAGGCAAACGTTGTTTGAAAACCAACTGGGCAGCATTACAAAGTGTCCAGCCTTTGTCACATTTTGGATAGGCAGTGTAATGTCCAGATGTGGTGGAAGGACCATCATGGAAAATTATTGCAATTGCTACAAAAGTCCTTCCTGATATTGATATTTGTGCTGCTACAAATTGTTTTATTAAAGTATCCAATTTTCTTCCATCAGCTGTGCAACGTTGCATCATTAAAATCATGTATTTTCCATATTTTGTTAACAATAATGTGGATAACATTTCTGATTTACATTGGCTACACTCCATGTTTTGAATTGCACCTTTCACTAATTTATTGAAAGCCACTGATTTACAGTCTGGTAATGTTAAATACAGAAATCTCTCAGTGTCTACATTGGTGCTACATGTATACGTGCAATTTTCACAATGATGTTCCCATTTGTAAGAAAGGCCAAAAATATTTTCTATTTCTACACCTTCATTTTCAAAAATGGTAAGCATATACATTAAAAATTCCTGAGCATCTTGATGGATATTTTGTGTAAATTGTGTAGAACCAGAACACACATCCAAAAGACTACGAACATCTGAAACAGATTGTATTTTACTTCTATCTGTTGTCAATTTTTCATAAACAGAGTGCAACAGAGAACAAAATCTTTTTTGCCGATTCTCCATAACTTGCTCTTGCAAATCTTCAAGATAAAAAACAACATTGACCACTACATTAGCATAGCAGTTGACACCAGAACTATTTTCAAACTGATAACCAACAATCTCTTCAACAGTGTCCAATTTCTTTTTACCTGCAATCACAACATTATCTTGTTCTTTTCTTTTCTTGATACCTTCAGAACAGATATTCTCTAACCTTCTTTTTCGACCAACCACACGCTTTTCAAATACAGGATATTGACCTAAATTTGGAGCATACACCCTTCTTAACCTATTATACTCTTTTACACAGTTTGCATCTGCAGTAATCTTTGTCTCCTCAAATTCAATCAAAAACAAACCAGATAATGTTCTGACTTGCGACAAAGCAACATATGCCATACCCTCTTTAAATACAGTAGATCCAATGTTCACCAATGCACTGTCTACACTTAATCCTTGAGATTTATGAATAGTCACTGCATATGCCAGAGAAAATGGAAATTGTTTCCTACGGACATATAAATCTTTAACAAGCAAAAAACGAACTGAACAACGACCAATTTCTTTAACTTCATCAATCTGATCAAATTTAATTTTTAAAAATTCAATTCCTTCTTTTTTCCGATAATTCACAAAATCCACCCCTTTGCCCATTGCACCATTAACTAAACCTTTCTCTACATTCAAATTACGCCTTAAAATTACCCGACAGTTTACACATACACATACAGTGTCTTTTCCAAACCAGCAGTTTTATATATATTTTTTTCTAAACAATCTAGTCTTGATCTCAACTTACCCGTTAAAATAATAGTGATTCCTTCATGTAGTATTTTATCGATGGCTTCCATTTTGACAATTTCTTCATTTTCCAATTTTAATAATTCTTCGTTGAATATTGAACACTCATGCATTGTTGGCATTACGTAAATCACTGACTTATTTTTAGCAATTTCCACGTACACTTTTGCAGCAACTGCATTTTCATTTGGAAAGACATTGCAAAGTAATCGACTCTCCAAAGCTTCTTTCCCTTTTTTTGAAAGAATTCCAATTCTTATATCTTGAAGAATACTTCCATATTCAGCATCATTTGCCTGTCGCATATTTGTTGTCAGTTCTTTGTATTCAAAATGACTCCAAATGTTCACATTACTAACGCTGCCAAGAGACTTTCTAGTATCTTCATGGGCAAGTGTTTTAAATACCGGTTGTCCTTTTACCGGTGTCAGTTGCAGTAGATCTCCAAAAACTATGACGTGTTTACCTCCAAATAACACGTCATACTCTGTTTTAAGAATTTGCTGCATTCTTAAATGCACAAAGGCAAGCATCAAGTTTGAAACCATCAATAATGAGAAGTTTCATTTTCTTCAGCTCTCTTGAAACTTCACAACAAGCTTCTCCAGTTAGCTTGTGGTATTCCAATTTGTTCTCATGCTCTACTGGCAGCATTAGTAAACAATGTAAAGTAATTCCTTTAATGTTATGTGCTGCCAACCCAGTTGGAGCAGTGACAACACAAGACAAATGCGACTCAGTTGTATTTTGCAGATAACTTGTAATTACTTTAATTAAGAAACTCTTTCCTGTTCCAGCTTGACCACTCACATACATTCAGATAGGTTGAAATGATGTACATGAGCAGTCTTTCCATGGTCAATCTGCTCTTTCACTTGCTGATATATTTGTTTCTGTTCAACATTTAGTTGCTCTTCCAAGTTTCCTAACTGTATTGCATCTTCTTGTGCTTGATACATTGCTGTTTCCACCTCATTCATGGCAATCGCTGCTTCATTTTCACATTTTCAACAATTGGTTGTCCAAGTGGATCTTGACTCAGTGCATCAGAACTTTGACTGTCTTGAGAACTGTCTCTAGCAATCTCAGCTGCAATTGTAGCTTCTTGATCAATTTCATCATTCAACATTTTCACATAATTTGCGAAAGCACTGCATTGTATGCTATCTTTACAAGCATTAAATGAATCTTCATAGCTGGAAAAATCTCCAAGTAATTCCAGTTCAGAACGCCATGGTTTGAACATTTGCAAAAGGGCTAAATAGGAAAATTCCCTTTTGTCAGCAGTGTCGCAACTCAGTTTTCTGTGATTAATTAAATTTCCTTTCCTTTGTTTCACCAGACATCCTTCAGAACCAATCACTCCATATTTTCCATTGTTGATGTTCTCTGTAATATTCCGTTTAAAAGTGCAGTTTTGCAACACTTCATAGAGACACATGTTCTCAAGATGATGACTTCTCTTTGGATAGTATGTGTCCAACATATTGGTTTTCAAAATATCTGTACTTTTAGGGTCATTTTCTGCGAAATATTCAATTTCTTGAACAGATTTCAGTACCCGATTTCGCATTCCTGCAAGACCTAGACTCACCCAAATGATTCTTCTACTTTTGGAATATAGACTTGCAGATACCCGATTTCGCATTCCTGCAAGACCTAGACTCACCCAAATGATTCTTCTACTTTTGGAATATAGACTTGCAGATGATAACCGATCTGAACATTCATATGCTCCAATTTCACGATGCAATAACATTTTCAAACTGAAACTGTATAATTTCTTACTTAGACTCTTCTCGTGAGAAATCTCTTCCCACATTTCTTTCAATTCAGTCTTTTCTGATTTAGTAATGTAACACGTTACATATCGAGCAACAGCAATAGAATTGTCCGCAACATACTGAATATCCATGTTAGCGTTCCACATGGATAAAATAACTGGGTTGTAGTCATTTATGTATTTTGATTCTTCGCTTCTTCTTAAGTTGTAGGTGTTTTTCGGAGACTTTCTTGTGATGGTATGTCGTACAGCTCACATGAAACTGTTCACTCTTCCTTTGGCTAATACAGGACTTGGAAATCCAAAACGACATTTGGTATAGAACTTATCCTTTGACTTGTACTTTCGTCGACAGTATTTTCCACACCTATGGCTTTGAAATCGTAAGACTTGTTCTTTTAAGTTTTTGTCTTCTCTGCTTTTCGGTTCAGCACATGTAGCATAATCTTCAATGAAAGACAAAACACTTTCATCTGAATCTGTTCCAAATTTGGGGGCATCCTTGACCCCTAACAACATATGTATGTGAGGAGCACCTCTTGCTTGATACTCCTTTCTCCAAAAGAAATCCACAACTTCTCCAAGAGGAGGATTCTTTTTATTGCAGATGAAAGACATCATAGCTTCAAATCTATGATTTAAAAATCTGCATACATTGACAGGATCCAAAGAGCACAATTCTCCAGGTGTCTTGTATTCAATATTATTTATATTGGAATTTGCCTCTCGAAGAAATTCAAGTAAATCATCCCAAGCATACTCAGCACAGCTTAGTGTAACAAACCATGTAGGAGTTCCCAAGTTCCGTAGCAGGCATTTCAGTTCTCCATGTCGACGGTACCAATATTCATTAGTCCCACGCTGACATGCCATCAGATTAATCAACTGAGATTCTAAATGATCATCTCTCTGAAGCACTTCATCCATAAAATCCTTTGCAGTTACATTTTGCAGATGCATTCCAGTTTTTAAAATGTGATTTACTGCATATGAAAGTCCAGACAAGTCACTTTCAAACAGAAGATGAAACATATAAGGGATACATTGTTGAAATCTTGGATCTTCTGAATATAATCTTGTTGTCCGATATTCAGATGCAGGAATCAGCACAGGACGTTCATCATATCATCCACCTTTTCCTGTTGGAAACAACTGCGGGAAACAACGAGCTTCCAAACTCTCTTCCCATACACTCATGGGACTTCCTGTTGCTTTTTTCATTTGAAACAACTCAATTGTATACCCAATCACCTCTTTGGAATGAAGTGGATGTACACTGTAATGTTCATAGATCTCTTCACATCTGGACATGTCCACTTTTTCAATTTGTCCACTTAATGTTTCACTATCTTCTGCTAAATCTATTTCTTCTTCTCCAACAAACACATTTCTATAGTACTCATTATTTTTTTTCAGATACAATGATGCCTTTTGCACTTTTCTAACATCCACTAACTCTTGCCAGATTGTCTTATTCTTAGTAGGAACACCATTAACTAGAATGACTAGTGGCTCATTTTCTGCATGATCTACACCAATAGTTTCAACATTTTTCCTTAAATCTAATGGTAAATACACAACTCTTCCTTTCAATCCTCTTTGCAACTCTGATGGAGGTAATTTACTTGTTTTGGGCTCCATACGAACAATAGCCTGAAATGGGTGAACACATTGTATCAGAATAGACTCATACGTATTTAAATCTATCAGATCTGGAGGAATAGCAACCAACTCTAGATTATTATGAACAGCTCTAGCAGGCATTTTATTCTCATCTAATTTATTATAACAATATTTGCAAATACGCTGCTCACATCCCAAATCAAAACAATCCTCTACCAACAAATAAGTTTCAAATTCCATCCACATATCATTATCTTCTATTTCACTTTTTAAATACAGATTGACACCCATAGTCTGATTTTTATAGTGACTTCGCCGACAACAAATACAAGAAACATTTGGTCTTTCACCTGAAATTACCTTAAACTTTGTCATTTCGTCCTCAAATTTTTCTGTAATTACAGGTTCTACATTGTCTTCAACATTTTGTTCTACTAATGTGTCAGTTTCTTCACTCTTTTGCTGAGGCCCAAAGTAACAAAACTCAATATCTTCACAGACCTGCTTCACATCTGTAACTGACCCACGCAAAAGAGCACTGTTCAACTCACTTAACTTTAGTGCTGGACTTTTTGCATAATACAACCTTCTCACTAACTTCCGCATTTGAGTATGATGTACTGCCAGCATTCTGAAATGGTGAAAAACACTTTCACAAACTTTCCTAGAAAGACAAGCCAGAGAATGACCTTGCAAACCAGTATGTTTTCTCACTCTGCAAGGGTCTAGTCCTTGCAACAGCTTAATCTTTTGTTTTACACTTTTTTTAGTATAGACTCGTAAAAAACGACATAATTTTTCAATAGATTCCTGTCATACACTACAAACACTACTGCAATCCCAAGTTTACACAGGGTTTTTAGCACGTCTCCCTAAAACTTCATCAGCTATCACTTCTTCTGCATTTCTTTCAACCATTTTCTCTTTCTCCATTGGACAACCATCACTAACCTCATAACCTCTACCACTGGTGTCAACTGCATACAATAATTTTTCACTTAGTGAATAACTCTCTACATTAAAAAAAGGCTCTGAACTAGAACTGTGTTGCCATTCTCCCAAAAAAACATCACAATTTTTTTTTTATTAATAACTCTTTTCCTCCTACTTTTGGCCTTCATTACATATATTGATTTATCTAGTGATCGAATTCTGTTTAACACTAAAATAAACAGTTTCCTTTTTACTTCAAAAGCCTTTTCCACAATGCTTTCAATATGCTTCTTCTTTTTATAAAATAAAGCTCTCTTTTTATATTTCTTTACATCTTTCAGCAAATTATGCACTACTCTCTTGTAAAATATTTTTTTGCGTAATTCCTTATACTGATTTTGTCTTCTTTTACCATACTTTATCTCCTTTGACTGAACATTTGCTTTTTTACTTTTCCTCTTATTTTGATTTTTTTCTTACTTAAAAAATTATTTGAAGTTGCAGCATTCTCTACATTCTGTTTGCTCCTACAAACATTTTTAATAAATTGCTTCGTGATCTTGCTAGAAGATTTTTTCCTTTTAGCCACATTATCTTTTTCATTCAATACTTGTGGTTGATGTTTCTTCAAATAATCCTCCTGTCTCTGTTCTTTTCTTTTTCTTTTTTTTCTGGCATACTTTCTCGATTTTAACGTTGAAAAACAGTATCTGCAATAAAGAGTCACAAATAAATGTATATTAATAACTTTCAAATTTACAATATTCCATTACTGTACAAACACATTTTATATAAAAACAGACTAAAAAACTATAGCCCTGAACGACAAGTGTGACGATGATTAAAATACTACATACATAATGCATACTACTTTGAAGCAGGTCATGCCCTAAAGCCTACCTCACTAAAAGACTTCATGCTAACTAACTGAATGATTACAGTACTAAAAAGAGACACACTGGGTGAGTAACAGGGTGCTTGCTAGAAGTGTATGAATACTAACTGGGGAATTGAAGCTGCGAAAGACAACTATGTAGCTCATTAGAGAACTGAATGCAGACTGGATAGGCATTTAAAACAGTCCATGTGCTAAGGCCCGGCTCACTGCATGAGTACTTGGGTACTGACTGAATGATTAGACTACAGCAAGGAGACTGCCTGGATGAATTTATAACTGGTAGACTTTTCGCACAGGGAATTAATTAGTAATTGGTACTAAAAAGGTCACTAAAAGACTGCAAAGGGAGTGACAAGATGTTTGCTGGACTATATGGATATTGACTAGGGAATTGAAATGACTACAAAGAGAGTGATAGAGTGATTCCTGGAAGTGTATGGAAACTGTCTAGAGAATTGAAGGTGTGAAAAACAACTGTGTAGGTGGTTAGAGAACTACATGCATACTGCATGGACATTTGAAGCAGTCTATTTGGTAATGAATGGTTCACAACATAAGTACTTAGAAACTGACTAAATCATCAGACTACTTCTAGGACAGTGCCTGGGTAAAAATATAAAATTTTCAGTTCTGGGGCAGTAAAGACAATACTACATGGTACTGTACTTTAGTGTCAAAGCATGACTCATTTTATCAACGCATAAGCAAAGACTGGCTTCTAATGCTACTAAAACTTGAGAACATGACAGGTTTCAAAACAGTTTTCTGTCAGCAAATGCACAATGTTACCAAACGCTTCTCTGACAGTGATTCCCAAATGCACACAGACTCACAGTGTGATTCTAGACAAGCACCACTATCCCTAGGAGTTTACCAAAACTCATTCACTACAGCGGAAGTGATAAGGGAACTGCACACAATCTACATATTTCACGACTACACTTTAGTGTCAATGCCTGACTCATTTAATCAACACATAAGCAAAGACTGGCTTCTAATGCTACTAAAACTTGACAACATGACAGGTTTCAAAACAGTTTTCTGTCAGCAAATGCACGATGTTACCAAACGTTTCTCTGACAGTGGTTCCCAAATGCACACAGATTCACAGTGTGATTCTAGACAAGCACCACTATCCCTAGGAGTTTACCAAAACTCATTCACTACAGTGGAAGAGGTAAGGGAACTGCACACAATCTACATATTTCACGACTACACTTTAGTGTCAATGCCTGACTCATTTAATCAACACATAAGCAAAGACTGGCTTGTTAATACTACTAAAACTTGACAACATGACAGGTTTCAAAACAGTTTTCTGTCAGCAAATGCACAATGTTACCAAACGCTTCTCTGACAGTGGTTCCCAAATGCACACAGACTCACAGTGTGATTCTAGACAAGCACCACTATCCCTAGGAGTTTACCAAAACTCATTCACTACAGTGGAAGAGGTAAGGGAACTGCAGACAATCTACATATTTCACGACTACACTTTAGTGTCAATGCCTGACTCATTTAATCAACACATAAGCAAAGACTGGCTTGTTAATACTACTAAAACTTGACAACATGACAGGTTTCAAAACAGTTTTCTGTCAGCAAATGCACAATGTTACCAAACGCTTCTCTGACAGTGGTTCCCAAATGCACACAGACTCACAGTGTGATTCTAGACAAGCACCACTATCCCTAGGAGTTTACCAAAACTCATTCACTACAGTGGAAGAGGTAAGAGAACTGCACACAATCTACATATTTCACGACTACACTTTAGTGTCAATGCCTGACTCATTTAATCAACACATACGCAAAGACTGGCTTCTAATGCTACTAAAACTTGACAACATGACAAGTTTTAAAACAGTTATCTGTCAGTAAATAAACGATGTTACCAAATGCTTCTCTCACAATCCTTACCCAAATGCAAACAGATTCACAGTGTGATTTTAGACAATCAACACTATCCTAGGACTTTACCAAAACTCATTCACTACTGTGGAAGGGGTAAGGGGACTGCACACAATCTACATATTTAAGTACAGCACATCAGTGTCAAGGCATGACTCATTTAATCAACATATAAGCAAAGACTGGCTTCTAATGCTACTAAAACTTCACAACATGACAGATTTCAAAACAGTTTTCTGTCAGCAAAAGCACGATGTTACCAAACGCTTCTCTGACAGTGGTTCCCAAATTCACACAGACTCACAGTGTGATTCTAGACAATCAACACTATCCTAGGACTTTACCAAAACTCATTCACTACTGTGGAAGGGGTAAGGGGACTGCACACAATCTACATATTTAAGTACAGCACATCAGTGTCAAGGCATGACTCATTTAATCAACATATAAGCAAAGACTGGCTTCTAATGCTACTAAAACTTCACAACATGACAGATTTCAAAACAGTTTTCTGTCAGCAAAAGCACGATGTTACCAAACGCTTCTCTGACAGTGGTTCCCAAATTCACACAGACTCACAGTGTGATTCTAGACAAGCACCACTATCCCTAGGAGTTTACCAAAAGTCATTCACTACACTGGAACTGGTAAAGGAACTGCACACAATCTACATATTTCACGACTACACTTTAGTGTCAATGCCTGACTCATTTAATCAACATATAAGCAAAGACTGGCTTCTAATGCTACTAAAACTTGACAACATGACAGGTTTTAAAACAGTTATCTGTCAGTAAATAAACGATGTTACCAAATGCTTCTCTCACAATCCTTACCCAAATGCACACAGACTCACAGTGTGATTTTAGACAAGCAACACTATCCTAGGAGTTTACCAAAACTCATCCACTACTCTGGAAGAGTTAATGGTACTGCACACAATCTACATATTTAAGTACACCACATCAGTGTCAAAGTATGACTCATTTAATCAATGCATAAGCAAAGACTGGCTTCTAATGCTACTAAAACTTGACAACATGACAGGTTTTAAAACAGTTATCTGTCAGCAAATACATGATGTTACCAAATGCTTCTCTCACAGTGGTTCCCAAATGCACACAGACTCACAGAGTGATTCTAGACAACAACCACTATCCCTAGGAGTTTACCAAAACTCATTCACTACTGTGGAAGTGGTAAGGGAACTGCACACAATCTACATATTTCAGGACTGCACTTTTGTGTCAAAGCTTAACTCATTTAATCATCGCATAAGCAAAGACTGGCTTCTAATACTACTAAAACTTGACAACATGACAAGTTTTAAAACAGTTTTCTGTCAGCAAATACACGATGTTACCAAACGCTTCTTTCACAGTGGTTCCCAAATGCACAAAGACTCACAGTGTGATTCTAGACAAGCACCACTATCCCTAGGAGTTTACCAAAACTCATTAACTACAGTGGAAGAGGTAAGGGAACTGCACACAATCTACATATTTCACTACTGCACTTTAATGTCAACGCCTGACTAATTTAATCAACACATAAGCAAACACTGGATTCTAATGGTACTAAAACTTGACAACATGACAGATTTTAAAACAGTTTTCTCTCAGCAAATACACAATGTTATCAAACGCTTCTCTCACAGTGGTTCCCTAATGCACACAGACTCACAGTGTGATTCTAAACAAGCACCAGTATTCCTAGGAGTTTACCAAAACTCATTCACTACAGTGGAAGAGGTAAGGGAACTGCACACAATCTACATATTTCACGACTACACTTTAGTGTCAATGCCTGACTCATTTAATCAACACATAAGCAAAGACTGGCTTGTTAATACTACTAAAACTTGACAACATGACAGGTTTCAAAACAGTTTTCTGTCAGCAAATGCACAATGTTACCAAACGCTTCTCTGACAGTGGTTCCCAAATGCACACAGACTCACAGTGTGATTCTAGACAAGCACCACTATCCCTAGGAGTTTACCAAAACTCATTCACTACAGTGGAAGAGGTAAGGGAACTGCACACAATCTACATATTTCACGACTACCCTTTAGTGTCAATGCCTGACTCATTTAATCAACACATAAGCAAAGACTGGCTTCTAATGCTACTAAAACTTGACAACATGATAGGTTTCAAAACAGTTTTCTATCAGCAAATGCACGATGTTACCAAACGCTTCTCTGACAGTGGTTCCCAAATGCACACAGACTCACAGTGTGATTCTAGACAAGCACCACTATCCCTAGGAGTTTACCAAAACTCATTAACTACAGTGGAAGAGGTAAGGGAACTGCACACAATCTACATATTTCATGACTACCCTTTAGTGTCAATGCCTGACTCATTTAATCAACACATAAGCAAAGACTAACTTCTAATGCTACTAAAACTTGACAACATGACAGGTTTCAAAACAGTTTTCTGTCAGCAAATGCACGATGTTACCAAACGCTTCTCTGACAGTGGTTCCCAAATGCACACAGACTCACAGTGTGATTCTAGACAAGCACCACTATCCCTAGGAGTTTACCAAAACTCATTCTCTACAGTGGAAGAGGTAAGAGAACTGCACACAATCTACATATTTCACGACTACACTTTAGTGTCAATGCCTGACTCATTTAATCAACACATACGCAAAGACTGGCTTCTAATGCTACTAAAACTTGACAACATGACAAGTTTTAAAACAGTTATCTGTCAGTAAATAAACGATGTTACCAAATGCTTCTCTCACAATCCTTACCCAAATGCAAACAGATTCACAGTGTGATTTTAGACAATCAACACTATCCTAGGACTTTACCAAAACTCATTCACTACTGTGGAAGGGGTAAGGGGACTGCACACAATCTACATATTTAAGTACAGCACATCAGTGTCAAGGCATGACTCATTTAATCAACATATAAGCAAAGACTGGCTTCTAATGCTACTAAAACTTCACAACATGACAGATTTCAAAACAGTTTTCTGTCAGCAAAAGCACGATGTTACCAAACGCTTCTCTGACAGTGGTTCCCAAATTCACACAGACTCACAGTGTGATTCTAGACAAGCACCACTATCCCTAGGAGTTTACCAAAAGTCATTCACTACACTGGAACTGGTAAAGGAACTGCACACAATCTACATATTTCACGACTAAACTTTAGTGTCAATGCCTGACTCATTTAATCAACATATAAGCAAAGACTGGCTTCTAATGCTACTAAAACTTGACAACATGACAGGTTTTAAAACAGTTATCTGTCAGTAAATAAACGATGTTACCAAATGCTTCTCTCACAATCCTTACCCAAATGCACACAGACTCACAGTGTGATTTTAGACAAGCAACACTATCCTAGGAGTTTACCAAAACTCATCCACTACTCTGGAAGAGTTAATGGTACTGCACACAATCTACATATTTAAGTACACCACATCAGTGTCAAAGTATGACTCATTTAATCAATGCATAAGCAAAGACTGGCTTCTAATGCTACTAAAACTTGACAACATGACAGGTTTTAAAACAGTTATCTGTCAGCAAATACATGATGTTACCAAATGCTTCTCTCACAGTGGTTCCCAAATGCACACAGACTCACAGAGTGATTCTAGACAACAACCACTATCCCTAGGAGTTTACCAAAACTCATTCACTACTGTGGAAGTGGTAAGGGAACTGCACACAATCTACATATTTCAGGACTGCACTTTTGTGTCAAAGCTTAACTCATTTAATCATCGCATAAGCAAAGACTGGCTTCTAATACTACTAAAACTTGACAACATGACAAGTTTTAAAACAGTTTTCTGTCAGCAAATACACGATGTTACCAAACGCTTCTTTCACAGTGGTTCCCAAATGCACAAAGACTCACAGTGTGATTCTAGACAAGCACCACTATCCCTAGGAGTTTACCAAAACTCATTAACTACAGTGGAAGAGGTAAGGGAACTGCACACAATCTACATATTTCACTACTGCACTTTAATGTCAACGCCTGACTAATTTAATCAACACATAAGCAAACACTGGATTCTAATGGTACTAAAACTTGACAACATGACAGATTTTAAAACAGTTTTCTCTCAGCAAATACACGATGTTATCAAACGCTTCTCTCACAGTGGTTCCCTAATGCACACAGACTCACAGTGTGATTCTAAACAAGCACCAGTATTCCTAGGAGTTTACCAAAACTCATTCACTACAGTGGAAGAGGTAAGGGAACTGCACACAATCTACATATTTCACGACTACACTTTAGTGTCAATGCCTGACTCATTTAATCAACACATAAGCAAAGACTGGCTTGTTAATACTACTAAAACTTGACAACATGACAGGTTTCAAAACAGTTTTCTGTCAGCAAATGCACAATGTTACCAAACGCTTCTCTGACAGTGGTTCCCAAATGCACACAGACTCACAGTGTGATTCTAGACAAGCACCACTATCCCTAGGAGTTTACCAAAACTCATTCACTACAGTGGAAGAGGTAAGGGAACTGCACACAATCTACATATTTCACGACTACCCTTTAGTGTCAATGCCTGACTCATTTAATCAACACATAAGCAAAGACTGGCTTCTAATGCTACTAAAACTTGACAACATGATAGGTTTCAAAACAGTTTTCTATCAGCAAATGCACGATGTTACCAAACGCTTCTCTGACAGTGGTTCCCAAATGCACACAGACTCACAGTGTGATTCTAGACAAGCACCACTATCCCTAGGAGTTTACCAAAACTCATTAACTACAGTGGAAGAGGTAAGGGAACTGCACACAATCTACATATTTCATGACTACCCTTTAGTGTCAATGCCTGACTCATTTAATCAACACATAAGCAAAGACTAACTTCTAATGCTACTAAAACTTGACAACATGACAGGTTTCAAAACAGTTTTCTGTCAGCAAATGCACGATGTTACCAAACGCTTCTCTGACAGTGGTTCCCAAATGCACACAGACTCACAGTGTGATTCTAGACAAGCACCACTATCCCTAGGAGTTTACCAAAACTCATTCACTACAGTGGAAGAGGTAAGAGAACTGCACACAATCTACATATTTCACGACTACACTTTAGTGTCAATGCCTGACTCATTTAATCAACACATACGCAAAGACTGGCTTCTAATGCTACTAAAACTTGACAACATGACAAGTTTTAAAACAGTTATCTGTCAGTAAATAAACGATGTTACCAAATGCTTCTCTCACAATCCTTACCCAAATGCAAACAGATTCACAGTGTGATTTTAGACAATCAACACTATCCTAGGACTTTACCAAAACTCATTCACTACTGTGGAAGGGGTAAGGGGACTGCACACAATCTACATATTTAAGTACAGCACATCAGTGTCAAGGCATGACTCATTTAATCAACATATAAGCAAAGACTGGCTTCTAATGCTACTAAAACTTCACAACATGACAGATTTCAAAACAGTTTTCTGTCAGCAAAAGCACGATGTTACCAAACGCTTCTCTGACAGTGGTTCCCAAATTCACACAGACTCACAGTGTGATTCTAGACAAGCACCACTATCCCTAGGAGTTTACCAAAAGTCATTCACTACACTGGAACTGGTAAAGGAACTGCACACAATCTACATATTTCACGACTACACTTTAGTGTCAATGCCTGACTCATTTAATCAACATATAAGCAAAGACTGGCTTCTAATGCTACTAAAACTTGACAACATGACAGGTTTTAAAACAGTTATCTGTCAGTAAATAAACGATGTTACCAAATGCTTCTCTCACAATCCTTACCCAAATGCACACAGACTCACAGTGTGATTTTAGACAAGCAACACTATCCTAGGAGTTTACCAAAACTCATCCACTACTCTGGAAGAGTTAATGGTACTGCACACAATCTACATATTTAAGTACACCACATCAGTGTCAAAGTATGACTCATTTAATCAATGCATAAGCAAAGACTGGCTTCTAATGCTACTAAAACTTGACAACATGACAGGTTTTAAAACAGTTATCTGTCAGCAAATACATGATGTTACCAAATGCTTCTCTCACAGTGGTTCCCAAATGCACACAGACTCACAGAGTGATTCTAGACAACAACCACTATCCCTAGGAGTTTACCAAAACTCATTCACTACTGTGGAAGTGGTAAGGGAACTGCACACAATCTACATATTTCAGGACTGCACTTTTGTGTCAAAGCTTAACTCATTTAATCATCGCATAAGCAAAGACTGGCTTCTAATACTACTAAAACTTGACAACATGACAAGTTTTAAAACAGTTTTCTGTCAGCAAATACACGATGTTACCAAACGCTTCTTTCACAGTGGTTCCCAAATGCACAAAGACTCACAGTGTGATTCTAGACAAGCACCACTATCCCTAGGAGTTTACCAAAACTCATTAACTACAGTGGAAGAGGTAAGGGAACTGCACACAATCTACATATTTCACTACTGCACTTTAATGTCAACGCCTGACTAATTTAATCAACACATAAGCAAACACTGGATTCTAATGGTACTAAAACTTGACAACATGACAGATTTTAAAACAGTTTTCTCTCAGCAAATACACAATGTTATCAAACGCTTCTCTCACAGTGGTTCCCTAATGCACACAGACTCACAGTGTGATTCTAAACAAGCACCAGTATTCCTAGGAGTTTACCAAAACTCATTCACTACAGTGGAAGAGGTAAGGGAACTGCACACAATCTACATATTTCACGACTACACTTTAGTGTCAATGCCTGACTCATTTAATCAACACATAAGCAAAGACTGGCTTGTTAATACTACTAAAACTTGACAACATGACAGGTTTCAAAACAGTTTTCTGTCAGCAAATGCACAATGTTACCAAACGCTTCTCTGACAGTGGTTCCCAAATGCACACAGACTCACAGTGTGATTCTAGACAAGCACCACTATCCCTAGGAGTTTACCAAAACTCATTCACTACAGTGGAAGAGGTAAGGGAACTGCACACAATCTACATATTTCACGACTACCCTTTAGTGTCAATGCCTGACTCATTTAATCAACACATAAGCAAAGACTGGCTTCTAATGCTACTAAAACTTGACAACATGATAGGTTTCAAAACAGTTTTCTATCAGCAAATGCACGATGTTACCAAACGCTTCTCTGACAGTGGTTCCCAAATGCACACAGACTCACAGTGTGATTCTAGACAAGCACCACTATCCCTAGGAGTTTACCAAAACTCATTAACTACAGTGGAAGAGGTAAGGGAACTGCACACAATCTACATATTTCATGACTACCCTTTAGTGTCAATGCCTGACTCATTTAATCAACACATAAGCAAAGACTAACTTCTAATGCTACTAAAACTTGACAACATGACAGGTTTCAAAACAGTTTTCTGTCAGCAAATGCACGATGTTACCAAACGCTTCTCTGACAGTGGTTCCCAAATGCACACAGACTCACAGTGTGATTCTAGACAAGCACCACTATCCCTAGGAGTTTACCAAAACTCATTCTCTACAGTGGAAGAGGTAAGAGAACTGCACACAATCTACATATTTCACGACTACACTTTAGTGTCAATGCCTGACTCATTTAATCAACACATACGCAAAGACTGGCTTCTAATGCTACTAAAACTTGACAACATGACAAGTTTTAAAACAGTTATCTGTCAGTAAATAAACGATGTTACCAAATGCTTCTCTCACAATCCTTACCCAAATGCAAACAGATTCACAGTGTGATTTTAGACAATCAACACTATCCTAGGACTTTACCAAAACTCATTCACTACTGTGGAAGGGGTAAGGGGACTGCACACAATCTACATATTTAAGTACAGCACATCAGTGTCAAGGCATGACTCATTTAATCAACATATAAGCAAAGACTGGCTTCTAATGCTACTAAAACTTCACAACATGACAGATTTCAAAACAGTTTTCTGTCAGCAAAAGCACGATGTTACCAAACGCTTCTCTGACAGTGGTTCCCAAATTCACACAGACTCACAGTGTGATTCTAGACAAGCACCACTATCCCTAGGAGTTTACCAAAAGTCATTCACTACACTGGAACTGGTAAAGGAACTGCACACAATCTACATATTTCACGACTAAACTTTAGTGTCAATGCCTGACTCATTTAATCAACATATAAGCAAAGACTGGCTTCTAATGCTACTAAAACTTGACAACATGACAGGTTTTAAAACAGTTATCTGTCAGTAAATAAACGATGTTACCAAATGCTTCTCTCACAATCCTTACCCAAATGCACACAGACTCACAGTGTGATTTTAGACAAGCAACACTATCCTAGGAGTTTACCAAAACTCATCCACTACTCTGGAAGAGTTAATGGTACTGCACACAATCTACATATTTAAGTACACCACATCAGTGTCAAAGTATGACTCATTTAATCAATGCATAAGCAAAGACTGGCTTCTAATGCTACTAAAACTTGACAACATGACAGGTTTTAAAACAGTTATCTGTCAGCAAATACATGATGTTACCAAATGCTTCTCTCACAGTGGTTCCCAAATGCACACAGACTCACAGAGTGATTCTAGACAACAACCACTATCCCTAGGAGTTTACCAAAACTCATTCACTACTGTGGAAGTGGTAAGGGAACTGCACACAATCTACATATTTCAGGACTGCACTTTTGTGTCAAAGCTTAACTCATTTAATCATCGCATAAGCAAAGACTGGCTTCTAATACTACTAAAACTTGACAACATGACAAGTTTTAAAACAGTTTTCTGTCAGCAAATACACGATGTTACCAAACGCTTCTTTCACAGTGGTTCCCAAATGCACAAAGACTCACAGTGTGATTCTAGACAAGCACCACTATCCCTAGGAGTTTACCAAAACTCATTAACTACAGTGGAAGAGGTAAGGGAACTGCACACAATCTACATATTTCACTACTGCACTTTAATGTCAACGCCTGACTAATTTAATCAACACATAAGCAAACACTGGATTCTAATGGTACTAAAACTTGACAACATGACAGATTTTAAAACAGTTTTCTCTCAGCAAATACACGATGTTATCAAACGCTTCTCTCACAGTGGTTCCCTAATGCACACAGACTCACAGTGTGATTCTAAACAAGCACCAGTATTCCTAGGAGTTTACCAAAACTCATTCACTACAGTGGAAGAGGTAAGGGAACTGCACACAATCTACATATTTCACGACTACACTTTAGTGTCAATGCCTGACTCATTTAATCAACACATAAGCAAAGACTGGCTTGTTAATACTACTAAAACTTGACAACATGACAGGTTTCAAAACAGTTTTCTGTCAGCAAATGCACAATGTTACCAAACGCTTCTCTGACAGTGGTTCCCAAATGCACACAGACTCACAGTGTGATTCTAGACAAGCACCACTATCCCTAGGAGTTTACCAAAACTCATTCACTACAGTGGAAGAGGTAAGGGAACTGCACACAATCTACATATTTCACGACTACCCTTTAGTGTCAATGCCTGACTCATTTAATCAACACATAAGCAAAGACTGGCTTCTAATGCTACTAAAACTTGACAACATGATAGGTTTCAAAACAGTTTTCTATCAGCAAATGCACGATGTTACCAAACGCTTCTCTGACAGTGGTTCCCAAATGCACACAGACTCACAGTGTGATTCTAGACAAGCACCACTATCCCTAGGAGTTTACCAAAACTCATTAACTACAGTGGAAGAGGTAAGGGAACTGCACACAATCTACATATTTCATGACTACCCTTTAGTGTCAATGCCTGACTCATTTAATCAACACATAAGCAAAGACTAACTTCTAATGCTACTAAAACTTGACAACATGACAGGTTTCAAAACAGTTTTCTGTCAGCAAATGCACGATGTTACCAAACGCTTCTCTGACAGTGGTTCCCAAATGCACACAGACTCACAGTGTGATTCTAGACAAGCACCACTATCCCTAGGAGTTTACCAAAACTCATTCACTACAGTGGAAGAGGTAAGAGAACTGCACACAATCTACATATTTCACGACTACACTTTAGTGTCAATGCCTGACTCATTTAATCAACACATACGCAAAGACTGGCTTCTAATGCTACTAAAACTTGACAACATGACAAGTTTTAAAACAGTTATCTGTCAGTAAATAAACGATGTTACCAAATGCTTCTCTCACAATCCTTACCCAAATGCAAACAGATTCACAGTGTGATTTTAGACAATCAACACTATCCTAGGACTTTACCAAAACTCATTCACTACTGTGGAAGGGGTAAGGGGACTGCACACAATCTACATATTTAAGTACAGCACATCAGTGTCAAGGCATGACTCATTTAATCAACATATAAGCAAAGACTGGCTTCTAATGCTACTAAAACTTCACAACATGACAGATTTCAAAACAGTTTTCTGTCAGCAAAAGCACGATGTTACCAAACGCTTCTCTGACAGTGGTTCCCAAATTCACACAGACTCACAGTGTGATTCTAGACAAGCACCACTATCCCTAGGAGTTTACCAAAAGTCATTCACTACACTGGAACTGGTAAAGGAACTGCACACAATCTACATATTTCACGACTACACTTTAGTGTCAATGCCTGACTCATTTAATCAACATATAAGCAAAGACTGGCTTCTAATGCTACTAAAACTTGACAACATGACAGGTTTTAAAACAGTTATCTGTCAGTAAATAAACGATGTTACCAAATGCTTCTCTCACAATCCTTACCCAAATGCACACAGACTCACAGTGTGATTTTAGACAAGCAACACTATCCTAGGAGTTTACCAAAACTCATCCACTACTCTGGAAGAGTTAATGGTACTGCACACAATCTACATATTTAAGTACACCACATCAGTGTCAAAGTATGACTCATTTAATCAATGCATAAGCAAAGACTGGCTTCTAATGCTACTAAAACTTGACAACATGACAGGTTTTAAAACAGTTATCTGTCAGCAAATACATGATGTTACCAAATGCTTCTCTCACAGTGGTTCCCAAATGCACACAGACTCACAGAGTGATTCTAGACAACAACCACTATCCCTAGGAGTTTACCAAAACTCATTCACTACTGTGGAAGTGGTAAGGGAACTGCACACAATCTACATATTTCAGGACTGCACTTTTGTGTCAAAGCTTAACTCATTTAATCATCGCATAAGCAAAGACTGGCTTCTAATACTACTAAAACTTGACAACATGACAAGTTTTAAAACAGTTTTCTGTCAGCAAATACACGATGTTACCAAACGCTTCTTTCACAGTGGTTCCCAAATGCACAAAGACTCACAGTGTGATTCTAGACAAGCACCACTATCCCTAGGAGTTTACCAAAACTCATTAACTACAGTGGAAGAGGTAAGGGAACTGCACACAATCTACATATTTCACTACTGCACTTTAATGTCAACGCCTGACTAATTTAATCAACACATAAGCAAACACTGGATTCTAATGGTACTAAAACTTGACAACATGACAGATTTTAAAACAGTTTTCTCTCAGCAAATACACGATGTTATCAAACGCTTCTCTCACAGTGGTTCCCTAATGCACACAGACTCACAGTGTGATTCTAAACAAGCACCAGTATTCCTAGGAGTTTACCAAAACTCATTCACTACAGTGGAAGAGGTAAGGGAACTGCACACAATCTACATATTTCACGACTACACTTTAGTGTCAATGCCTGACTCATTTAATCAACACATAAGCAAAGACTGGCTTGTTAATACTACTAAAACTTGACAACATGACAGGTTTCAAAACAGTTTTCTGTCAGCAAATGCACAATGTTACCAAACGCTTCTCTGACAGTGGTTCCCAAATGCACACAGACTCACAGTGTGATTCTAGACAAGCACCACTATCCCTAGGAGTTTACCAAAACTCATTCACTACAGTGGAAGAGGTAAGGGAACTGCACACAATCTACATATTTCACGACTACCCTTTAGTGTCAATGCCTGACTCATTTAATCAACACATAAGCAAAGACTGGCTTCTAATGCTACTAAAACTTGACAACATGATAGGTTTCAAAACAGTTTTCTATCAGCAAATGCACGATGTTACCAAACGCTTCTCTGACAGTGGTTCCCAAATGCACACAGACTCACAGTGTGATTCTAGACAAGCACCACTATCCCTAGGAGTTTACCAAAACTCATTAACTACAGTGGAAGAGGTAAGGGAACTGCACACAATCTACATATTTCATGACTACCCTTTAGTGTCAATGCCTGACTCATTTAATCAACACATAAGCAAAGACTAACTTCTAATGCTACTAAAACTTGACAACATGACAGGTTTCAAAACAGTTTTCTGTCAGCAAATGCACGATGTTACCAAACGCTTCTCTGACAGTGGTTCCCAAATGCACACAGACTCACAGTGTGATTCTAGACAAGCACCACTATCCCTAGGAGTTTACCAAAACTCATTCACTACAGTGGAAGAGGTAAGAGAACTGCACACAATCTACATATTACACGACTACACTTTAGTGTCAATGCCTGACTCATTTAATCAACACATACGCAAAGACTGGCTTCTAATGCTACTAAAACTTGACAACATGACAAGTTTTAAAACAGTTATCTGTCAGTAAATAAACGATGTTACCAAATGCTTCTCTCACAATCCTTACCCAAATGCAAACAGATTCACAGTGTGATTTTAGACAATCAACACTATCCTAGGACTTTACCAAAACTCATTCACTACTGTGGAAGGGGTAAGGGGACTGCACACAATCTACATATTTAAGTACAGCACATCAGTGTCAAGGCATGACTCATTTAATCAACATATAAGCAAAGACTGGCTTCTAATGCTACTAAAACTTCACAACATGACAGATTTCAAAACAGTTTTCTGTCAGCAAAAGCACGATGTTACCAAACGCTTCTCTGACAGTGGTTCCCAAATTCACACAGACTCACAGTGTGATTCTAGACAATCAACACTATCCTAGGACTTTACCAAAACTCATACACTACTGTGGAAGGGGTAAGGGGACTGCACACAATCTACATATTTAAGTACAGCACATCAGTGTCAAGGCATGACTCATTTAATCAACATATAAGCAAAGACTGGCTTCTAATGCTACTAAAACTTCAAACATGACAGATTTCAAAACAGTTTTCTGTCAGCAAAAGCACGATGTTACCAAACGCTTCTCTGACAGTGGTTCCCAAATTCACACAGACTCACAGTGTGATTCTAGACAAGCACCACTATCCCTAGGAGTTTACCAAAAGTCATTCACTACACTGGAACTGGTAAAGGAACTGCACACAATCTACATATTTCACGACTACACTTTAGTGTCAATGCCTGACTCATTTAATCAACATATAAGCAAAGACTGGCTTCTAATGCTACTAAAACTTGACAACATGACAGGTTTTAAAACAGTTATCTGTCAGTAAATAAACGATGTTACCAAATGCTTCTCTCACAATCCTTACCCAAATGCACACAGACTCACAGTGTGATTTTAGACAAGCAACACCATCCTAGGAGTTTACCAAAACTCATCCACTACTCTGGAAGAGTTAATGGTACTGCACACAATCTACATATTTAAGTACACCACATCAGTGTCAAAGTATGACTCATTTAATCAATGCATAAGCAAAGACTGGCTTCTAATGCTACTAAAACTTGACAACATGACAGGTTTTAAAACAGTTATCTGTCAGCAAATACATGATGTTACCAAATGCTTCTCTCACAGTGGTTCCCAAATGCACACAGACTCACAGAGTGATTCTAGACAACAACCACTATCCCTAGGAGTTTACCAAAACTCATTCACTACTGTGGAAGTGGTAAGGGAACTGCACACAATCTACATATTTCAGGACTGCACTTTTGTGTCAAAGCTTAACTCATTTAATCATCGCATAAGCAAAGACTGGCTTCTAATACTACTAAAACTTGACAACATGACAAGTTTTAAAACAGTTTTCTGTCAGCAAATACACGATGTTACCAAACGCTTCTTTCACAGTGGTTCCCAAATGCACAAAGACTCACAGTGTGATTCTAGACAAGCACCACTATCCCTAGGAGTTTACCAAAACTCATTAACTACAGTGGAAGAGGTAAGGGAACTGCACACAATCTACATATTTCACTACTGCACTTTAATGTCAACGCCTGACTAATTTAATCAACACATAAGCAAACACTGGATTCTAATGGTACTAAAACTTGGCAACATGACAGATTTTAAAACAGTTTTCTCTCAGCAAATACACGATGTTATCAAACGCTTCTCTCACAGTGGTTCCCTAATGCACACAGACTCACAGTGTGATTCTAAACAAGCACCAGTATTCCTAGGAGTTTACCAAAACTCATTCACTACAGTGGAAGAGGTAAGGGAACTGCACACAATCTACATATTTCACGACTACACTTTAGTGTCAATGCCTGACTCATTTAATCAACACATAAGCAAAGACTGGCTTGTTAATACTACTAAAACTTGACAACATGACAGGTTTCAAAACAGTTTTCTGTCAGCAAATGCACAATGTTACCAAACGCTTCTCTGACAGTGGTTCCCAAATGCACACAGACTCACAGTGTGATTCTAGACAAGCACCACTATCCCTAGGAGTTTACCAAAACTCATTCACTACAGTGGAAGAGGTAAGGGAACTGCACACAATCTACATATTTCACGACTACCCTTTAGTGTCAATGCCTGACTCATTTAATCAACACATAAGCAAAGACTGGCTTCTAATGCTACTAAAACTTGACAACATGATAGGTTTCAAAACAGTTTTCTATCAGCAAATGCACGATGTTACCAAACGCTTCTCTGACAGTGGTTCCCAAATGCACACAGACTCACAGTGTGATTCTAGACAAGCACCACTATCCCTAGGAGTTTACCAAAACTCATTCACTACAGTGGAAGAGGTAAGAGAACTGCACACAATCTACATATTTTACGACTACACTTTAGTGTCAATGCCTGACTCATTTAATCAACACATACGCAAAGACTGGCTCTAATGCTACTAAAACTTGACAACATGACAAGTTTTAAAACAGTTATCTGTCAGTAAATAAACAATGTTACCAAATGCTTCTCTCACAATCCTTACCCAAATGCAAACAGATTCACAGTGTGATTTTAGACAATCAAAACTATCCTAGGACTTTACCAAAACTCATTCACTACTGTGGAAGGGGTAAGGGGACTGCACACAATCTACATATTTAAGTACAGCACATCAGTGTCAAGGCATGACTCATTTAATCAACATATAAGCAAAGACTGGCTTCTAATGCTACTAAAACTTCACAACATGACAGATTTCAAAACAGTTTTCTGTCAGCAAAAGCACGATGTTACCAAACGCTTCTCTGACAGTGGTTCCCAAATTCACACAGACTCACAGTGTGATTCTAGACAATCAACACTATCCTAGGACTTTACCAAAACTCATTCACTACTGTGGAAGGGGTAAGGGGACTGCACACAATCTACATATTTAAGTACAGCACATCAGTGTCAAGGCATGACTCATTTAATCAACATATAAGCAAAGACTGGCTTCTAATGCTACTAAAACTTCACAACATGACAGATTTCAAAACAGTTTTCTGTCAGCAAAAGCACGATGTTACCAAACGCTTCTCTGACAGTGGTTCCCAAATTCACACAGACTCACAGTGTGATTCTAGACAAGCACCACTATCCCTAGGAGTTTACCAAAAGTCATTCACTACACTGGAACTGGTAAAGGAACTGCACACAATCTACATATTTCACGACTACACTTTAGTGTCAATGCCTGACTCATTTAATCAACATATAAGCAAAGACTGGCTTCTAATACTACTAAAACTTGACAACATGACAAGTTTTAAAACAGTTTTCTGTCAGCAAATACACGATGTTACCAAACGCTTCTTTCACAGTGGTTCCCAAATGCACAAAGACTCACAGTGTGATTCTAGACAAGCACCACTATCCCTAGGAGTTTACCAAAACTCATTAACTACAGTGGAAGAGGTAAGGGAACTGCACACAATCTACATATTTCACTACTGCACTCTAATGTCAACGCCTGACTAATTTAATCAACACATAAGCAAACACTGGATTCTAATGGTACTAAAACTTGACAACATGACAGATTTTAAAACAGTTTTCTCTCAGCAAATACACGATGTTATCAAACGCTTCTCTCACAGTGGTTCCCTAATGCACACAGACTCACAGTGTGATTCTAAACAAGCACCAGTATTCCTAGGAGTTTACCAAAACTCATTCACTACAGTGGAAGAGGTAAGGGAACTGCACACAATCTACATATTTCACGACTACACTTTAGTGTCAATGCCTGACTCATTTAATCAACACATAAGCAAAGACTGGCTTGTTAATACTACTAAAACTTGACAACATGACAGGTTTCAAAACAGTTTTCTGTCAGCAAATGCACAATGTTACCAAACGCTTCTCTGACAGTGGTTCCCAAATGCACACAGACTCACAGTGTGATTCTAGACAAGCACCACTATCCCTAGGAGTTTACCAAAACTCATTCACTACAGTGGAAGAGGTAAGGGAACTGCACACAATCTACATATTTCACGACTACCCTTTAGTGTCAATGCCTGACTCATTTAATCAACACATAAGCAAAGACTGGCTTCTAATGCTACTAAAACTTGACAACATGATAGGTTTCAAAACAGTTTTCTATCAGCAAATGCACGATGTTACCAAACGCTTCTCTGACAGTGGTTCCCAAATGCACACAGACTCACAGTGTGATTCTAGACAAGCACCACTATCCCTAGGAGTTTACCAAAACTCATTAACTACAGTGGAAGAGGTAAGGGAACTGCACACAATCTACATATTTCATGACTACCCTTTAGTGTCAATGCCTGACTCATTTAATCAACACATAAGCAAAGACTAACTTCTAATGCTACTAAAACTTGACAACATGACAGGTTTCAAAACAGTTTTCTGTCAGCAAATGCACGATGTTACCAAACGCTTCTCTGACAGTGGTTCCCAAATGCACACAGACTCACAGTGTGATTCTAGACAAGCACCACTATCCCTAGGAGTTTACCAAAACTCATTCACTACAGTGGAAGAGGTAAGAGAACTGCACACAATCTACATATTTCACGACTAAACTTTAGTGTCAATGCCTGACTCATTTAATCAACACATACGCAAAGACTGGCTTCTAATGCTACTAAAACTTGACAACATGACAAGTTTTAAAACAGTTATCTGTCAGTAAATAAACGATGTTACCAAATGCTTCTCTCACAATACTTACCCAAATGCAAACAGATTCACAGTGTGATTTTAGACAATCAACACTATCCTAGGACTTTACCAAAACTCATTCACTACTGTGGAAGGGGTAAGGGGACTGCACACAATCTACATATTTAAGTACAGCACATCAGTGTCAAGGCATGACTCATTTAATCAACATATAAGCAAAGACTGGCTTCTAATGCTACTAAAACTTCACAACATGACAGATTTCAAAACAGTTTTCTGTCAGCAAAAGCACGATGTTACCAAACGCTTCTCTGACAGTGGTTCCCAAATTCACACAGACTCACAGTGTGATTCTAGACAATCAACACTATCCTAGGACTTTACCAAAACTCATTCACTACTGTGTAAGGGGTAAGGGGACTGCACACAATCTACATATTTAAGTACAGCACATCAGTGTCAAGGCATGACTCATTTAATCAACATATAAGCAAAGACTGGCTTCTAATGCTACTAAAACTTCACAACATGACAGATTTCAAAACAGTTTTCTGTCAGCAAAAGCACGATGTTACCAAACGCTTCTCTGACAGTGGTTCCCAAATTCACACAGACTCACAGTGTGATTCTAGACAAGCACCACTATCCCTAGGAGTTTACCAAAAGTCATTCACTACACTGGAACTGGTAAAGGAACTGCACACAATCTACATATTTCACGACTACACTTTAGTGTCAATGCCTGACTCATTTAATCAACATATAAGCAAAGACTGGCTTCTAATGCTACTAAAACTTGACAACATGACAGGTTTTAAAACAGTTATCTGTCAGTAAATAAACGATGTTACCAAATGCTTCTCTCACAATCCTTACCCAAATGCACACAGACTCACAGTGTGATTTTAGACAAGCAACACTATCCTAGGAGTTTACCAAAACTCATTCACTACTCTGGAAGAGTTAATGGTACTGCACACAATCTACATATTTAAGTACACCACATCAGTGTCAAAGTATGACTCATTTAATCAATGCATAAGCAAAGACTGGCTTCTAATGCTACTAAAACTTGACAACATGACAGGTTTTAAAACAGTTATCTGTCAGCAAATACATGATGTTACCAAATGCTTCTCTCACAGTGGTTCCCAAATGCACACAGACTCACAGAGTGATTCTAGACAACAACCACTATCCCTAGGAGTTTACCAAAACTCATTCACTACTGTGGAAGTGGTAAGGGAACTGCACACAATCTACATATTTCAGGACTGCACTTTTGTGTCAAAGCTTAACTCATTTAATCATCGCATAAGCAAAGACTGGCTTCTAATACTACTAAAACTTGACAACATGACAAGTTTTAAAACAGTTTTCTGTCAGCAAATACACGATGTTACCAAACGCTTCTTTCACAGTGGTTCCCAAATGCACAAAGACTCACAGTGTGATTCTAGACAAGCACCACTATCCCTAGGAGTTTACCAAAACTCATTAACTACAGTGGAAGAGGTAAGGGAACTGCACACAATCTACATACTTCACTACTGCACTTTAATGTCAACGCCTGACTAATTTAATCAACACATAAGCAAACACTGGATTCTAATGGTACTAAAACTTGACAACATGACAGATTTTAAAACAGTTTTCTCTCAGCAAATACACGATGTTATCAAACGCTTCTCTCACAGTGGTTCCCTAATGCACACAGACTCACAGTGTGATTCTAAACAAGCACCAGTATTCCTAGGAGTTTACCAAAACTCATTCACTACACTGGAAGTGATAAGGGAACTGCACACAATCTACATATTTCACGACTGCACTTTAGTGTCAATGCCTGACTCATTTAATCAACACATAAGCAAAGACTGGCTTCTAATGCTACTAAAACTTGACAACATGACAGGTTTCAAAACAGTTATCTGTCAGCAAATGCACGATGTTACCAAACACTTCTCCACAGTGGTTCCCAAATGCACACAGGCTCTCTGTGTGATTCTAGACAAACAACACTATCCCTTGCACTATTCCAAAACACATTTCTTCATCTACAAGGAGTACTACATTTTACTGCAGAAACATAACTCATTTCACAAATTCATAAACAATAAGTGGTTTCTAAATCTACCAAAATATAAGAACTGCATAGTTATCTGTCTACAAACACATGAAAAAACACAAATCCTTATCACAAAATGGTTTCCACATGCACACACACTGTCAATAAGATTCTAGAGAAAAGAAAATACTCCCTACACTTTAGCAGAAAAAATACATTAGTCTGATTAAAATAAAAATAGTCTACATACATCCCCTCACAATTAAATAACTCACCTTTCAAGATGTTTTGTAGATTAAGAAGTATATCAGTCACACACCAGATATCAGTCACACATCCGATTTTCTTATACAGAATGTCTGCACTGTGAACCTGTCAGCAGAACCAAAGAATGGCAAAGTTTCCCTCTCATTTTCCACACATATACATGTAAACATCAAATCACATTCCTTCCCACATAAATTCAAAAGCAAACACACATTTCTATTGGTTTAACATTTCAACCCTTTCCAAATGACATAAACTTCAACCCTTCCGCCAATCTGCCTTCTGCCCGTTACCATAGAAACAGGTCATGGAACACTGAACTGAGCACACAGGTCACAAGTTCAGCACACACAATGTTGCTAATCAAAACAGCAAGTGTGCTTGACTTCTCAACATATCAGCTTATCATATATAATGTTCCTTTCACGCACTTTTTGTTAACCAATAAGAATCATGCATTTAAAAAACAGAAATATGCACCCTACCTTTCAGTGTAGAAGGTTATCAAACAACCAATGATTTCCTGTCTTTTTTCAAAATTGCATCTTAGCCACCATTTTAGAAACATCTTACTTTCCAAACTGCCATTTCATTTACAGAGACCATCTGAGTGCATCCAGACCTCCTTACAAGATGCTTACAGTGTGGATTGTGGGACACAGCTACATTTTCTGGAGCCAAAGGTATGCAGAAAACAAAGGCATTCACAAAGACCTAGGTTTGCCAAATGTAGACATTAAATGGATTGGACAGAGAGGGTTAAAGTGGCACCAATTGATGCCATTGGTGAAATCCTTCATGCAAATCCAACACCCTGACCTCATAATAGTGCACTGTGGTGGCAATGACCTATGCACTTTGACTGGGGTAGGTCTGGAAATGCTTATGAAGGACACCTTTGCACAACTGATTTCACTTTTCCCTAAAACTGCCTTTGTGTATTCTAACATATGCCAAAGGCAGAAATGGAACTGGTCCGATCATTTTTGTCCACAGATTGAGAAAGCTAGGAAACATGTGAATACATCTGTTTCTGCTTTTCTCCGAGACTACAGAATGGGGTCCATTTACAATAACAATCTGCGCTTTGATATGCAAGAGATGTATAGGAGAGATGGAGTATACTTTACTGATGAAGGAAACAGAGTCTTCCTCAACAACTTTAGACTCTGTATAGGTACTTACTTATAAGTACCAAAAACTCTCAATGAACACAACGGCTCTTTTTAGAGCCACTCAAGAACAAAACACTTAAGCTTAATCTTTATCTCCCAACAATTTCATTTTTTTTTTCCTTGGATCCGCGAACCCACCGCGAGAGAATCCGTGCATCCAACGCGATAGAATGCGCGCACCGTGCGCGCATTTCGCCGCTTTTTTAAAAAAAAACACAGGGGGGCCACAGGGGGTCCTGCTGGGACCCCGTAAGCAGATCTAGAGGGTCAGAGTATTTCCACTCTGCCCCCTTTATATCTTTTACACACTTATTCCCCTTCCATCTTCATCCTCGCTTCTACCGAGGCAGAAAATGGCCGCCAATAGTTCCTGGTTTCGAATGTAGAGAGACGCTCGACAGCCAATTAGCATTCAGCGCGCGATCGGGAGGGTGCGCGCTCCGTTCGGGGAGGGTGCGCTTACGGTGCGGGTACGGTCCGCGGATCCTCCGCGGCCATAGATATCACTAACTTTTTTACCCTAATTTTCTCAGGAACTACTGAACAGATTCACACCAAATATGCAAAAGGCACGAGTCCGAACTGAGGACTACCTCTTTGCCAAATTTGGTGTCATTCCGTTCAGCGGTTCGGGCTGTAGCTGCGACAACAGATCCTATGGGAAATTGCATGGGGAAAACGCGTTTTGGGACCCCCCTTTTTTAACGGCCCCCGCTTCACGGATCACCACAAAACTTTCAGGGTATGAGCGGAGCGGAGCTGGCCAAAAGTTTGGAAAATTTCGCGAAGATTTGTCAATCGGCGCCAAAGATATTCCCAATAGAATGTTGCGGATTTCCTATGGAAAATAGGTCCTTACTATAACTATCTACTGGCGACCGCCAGTAGATAATACATACATATACATATGTATTTATATATATTCACTGAAAAAACCATAGGTTCCAGGCACGTTATAGTTAAGAATTAGCATTTAAAAAACCTTACAAATTCACTGAAAAAAACATAGGTTTCAGGGGCGTTATAGTCAGCTGGACTTTTCACTCGTACAAAACCATTTAAATTCCCCCGTTATAGTTAGTTCAGCTAACTATAAGTCGCGCGCCCGCAATGCACTGTTGATGACGTGGTCAGTGACATCACTCATGACATCACTGATGACATCTCAAATGACATCACTGATGAATCACTGATGACATCATCCAGTGAATGTGTGTTTTTCTGAAAATTACATATGTTTTATATATGTATATCTCAAGGTCGATGGAAGAATACATGGATATATAAGTGTCTAAATGGATGATTTGTTTTTGAAAAATTGATTGTATAACTGACTGATTAAGTGTATTTTAGTGAATACATGGCTTAGTGAGTAATGTTTAAATATGTAAATATCTGTATCAGTCTCTCACTTTGTGTATAAGTGGCTGCATGGGTTGGTGAGTAGCTACATGAGTGTCTATATAGGTTATTAGTTGGTTTTTTGACTCACTGTTTGTATGTGTTGAAGACAGCATGTGTTCAGGACTGTATGGGTGGATGAGTGTGTGCATAGGTGTGTTAGTGAGTGAATGACTGTCTCAATAGTGTCTTTATGTGTAACTACATATGTTTTAAACTAGTATATGTGACTATTGGTGTATATAAGTGAGTATATGTGGGAGTGAGAGATTGGAAGAGTTCCTGTATGAAGTATGAATAAGTATGTGTTTCTATAAGTGATTGTTTAAAAGACTAAGTGTGTGTATGTTTCTGTAGAAGTAAGTGTGGTGGTGTGTGTATAACTGTATATGCAAGTAAATGGATGTTTGATTCTTTATTAGCATGAGTAACTATGTGTGTGAGTAACTCTATGGATGTGTGGTGTTGTGTAACATGATGTATAGATGTATGAGTACATATGATGAGTGAGTACATGTATGGGTGACTGTATAGGACTGTTGGTGAATGAGTGTATGTGTATGGGGATCTTAGAATTACTGAATAGGTTGTTGTAACTGGTATTGGTATGTCCATTGTTTTGAAAATTTTAGTTTCTATTTTTGAATGTGTGTATCAAAGGTTATATTAGGGGGAGAGGAGGTCTGCAACTCTCACAAGGATGATGTCATCAGTGATGTCATCAGTGATGTCATTTGAGACGTCATCAGTGATGTCATAAGTGATGTCACTGACCATGTCATGAGTGATGTAATATGTGACATCATCAGCAGTGCATTGTGGGCGCGCAAGTTATAGTTAGCTGAACTAACTATAACGGGGGAATTTCAATGGTTTTGTACGAGTGAAAAGTCCAGCTGACTATAACGCCCCTGAAACCTATGGATTTTTCAGTGAATTTGTAAGGTTTTTTAAATGCAAATTCCTAACTATAACGTGCCTGCATCCTATGGTTTTTTCAGTGGATTTCAAAGGTTTTTTAAATGCTAATTTCTAACTATGCCTACAGAGTTAGGACATGTGAAGAAAGAAGAAAAAACGCAGAGAAAGAAAAACAAGAAATGCAGAAAGAAGCAACAAGTCCTCAAAGACGAAGAAAAGTGCAGGAAGAAGGATAACGTGCAGAAAGAACAAACCGAAGAGCAGAAAGAAGCCTTGTTGCAAAATCATCCTGTACCCTCAACTTTTTCAGACGGATACTGGTGGTAACTGAGTCTGACTAACCAGTCCTAGAGCCAGTGCTATGTTAAAAGACACTCAGAATACAGTGAAAACACCTACATTCACTAGGGAACACTATGCGTTGGGGTCACCCTGTGATTAGCATGACCTCCTCTGTAAGCCGCTAGTACATAATAGGGCAGGGGATTAAAACTACCTCTTAAAATGCGCCACTGGGCGTGTTTGCACACGTCACCTCAAGCCTCGTCCCCTCCCTTCCCCACTGTGTAAACACACCCTGTGGCTGTTTTAAGTTGGGAGATTAAGTCCCCTTGAATCCTGAGGGTCCCTAGGGTCCAACTAGACCACTAGGTACCTCCAGTAAGCGCCACAGAGCTACATTGCAGAGAGATGTAAAAAGGGGCACGGCCTAGACCACCTCTCTGCAACGCAGCGCAATGGCGCTTACTGGGAGCACCTGGTGGGCTAGTTGGCCCCCAGGGTCTCTCAGGATTGAAGGGGAATTATTTCCCAACTTAAAACGCGCCACAGGGCGTGTTTGCACACGTTAACTCAGGCCCCGTCCCCTCCCTTCACCACTGTGTAAACACGCCCTGTGGCCATTTTTTAGTTGGGAGATTAAGTTCATTTGAATCCTGAGGGTCTCTAGAGTCCAACTAGCCCACTAGGTATGTCCAGTAAGCGCCATTGCAGAGAGGTGTAAAAAGGGGCACGGCCCCCAACGCGCTCTGTGGCTGTTCTAAGTTGAGAGATTAAGTCTCCTTGAATCCTAAGGGTCCCTAGGGTCAAACTAGCCCACTAGGTACCTCCAGTAAGCGCCACAGAGCTGTGTTGCATAGAGGTGTAAAAAGGGGTGTGGCCTCAGAACACCTGTCTGCAACGCAGCTCCCTGGCGCATACTGGAGATACCTGTTGGGCTAGTTGTCCCTCAGGGAACCTCAGTATTGAAGGGGAATTAATTCCCCAACTTAAAACTGGCCAGGGGGCATGTTTGCAGAGTTCTGCAAGGAGGGGGCGTGGCTTCCGGCGCGATGCCGGTCTTTTATTTATTTTATTTTTTTAGGAAGAAGGGCTGTTTGGCCCCCCTTCTTCTTCTAATTTATTGGCCTTGGGGACCCCATCCCCCAGGGCCTGCACCCTAATTTTTTTTGTTGGCCCCCCTCCCAAGGTCTTAATCGGCCCCGGGGACCCCAACCCCTGGGCCATGGCCTTTTTTTCTTTTCAATCTTTAGGAGGGGGGTTGCGTTGCTCCCCTCCTCAGGCCACTTATGGCCCCGGGGTCCCCATCCCCCGGGCCGGCCTTTGTTTTTTATTACTTTAAAAAAAGATATATTTATAGAAACACCTAGGACATGCTGGACAAACCGTATGTACCTATCACCATGACGATTTGCGTGATATTCATTAAAAGGCGACTATGCATACAATGAATCCACGTGGAATGTATTTACACCACTAGTGAAACTCTGACGTGTCTGACGCCCTACCGTGCCTAATCCCGGCGCCCCCGCCAGTGGGTACTCTCCAAGTAGACACCCTTGTCGTTTATTTATACAAACATGGGTAGCTATTGACGGGCACATTTAATACACACACACACCAAGCCATTCAAAGGGGATTCGACAAAAATTCGACCAAACTATGCAAGAAACCCCCCTCACGGTTAATAAAACACACATCCACAGCCGGATGTGTAATACTTTTTTTTTTACTCTCTGGAAAGGAGACGAACCTCACTTGAGAGTCATAGCGTGCTCCTGGCTGAGCCCAATGCTGTGTTACACCCACCAGTGCCCGCCGAGTGCCACACACCTCTGTATTGTATTCCACCAGCTAGTGCATATGCTATGACACTCTCTAGCCCATGTGCACTGTAACACCACCCCGTGAATATGTCATGCCACACTTGCCTTCGCACGGGTTATATTGCCCCATCTAACGTGCCTTCCTCGATGCCTATGTTATAACGCACAGTGCTATGCCATACATATTACAATCTGGGATCCATATCTTTGTCACAGTGCATATGCAACGTTACACTCCCCAGCACATATTTTATATTACAACTGCAGAGACTAGTTAGGTTACACAACACTGCCCTGTGCATATTACACTCCAAGGCGCATATCGCATAGCACGCGCTAGTGCCTGTGCTATCTCGCACTCTCCAATGAATCTGTCATTGCGCACAATGTATTGCATATTATATTTCACGCCCCGGTTCATCTTATATCACACTTTTTGGTGCATAGTTTATACCATATACTATATCTAGTTTTCATTTTCAATCGTGCTCTCAGGACTATGTTCTATATAACACTGCGTCCACCTACCCTTTTCATGGGCATTACATTTTGCGATGGGGGGTGGAGGGTCAGGGGGTGTTTCTGCCAAGTGAGCCCGGAGTCACAGTCACAAACGTCCTCTTCTTCCTGAATAAAAGTGAGATTATGCTGCATACTTGTTCATATTTTAAGTAGTTCGCACAGACACACATTTTATAAACAATAAAGTTCCTAATACCCACCTTCTCTGAACAGTTAGCTTGCTGCCCCATCCACCTCCTCCCTATCCTCTGTTGTCTGAATCCATGGACTAGCCTCCTCCCTCCTGCCATGCATGGTCTGATGTGCTGCCACTGCCCTCCATTTAGCATGATGTACCAGTCCACTCCTCCTGCCCTCCATTGCCCAATTCTATTGCCCATCATTGACCTCCTGCTTAGCCTCTGTGCTTAGCTTGCTGCCCCTATTCTCCTTCCCCTGCTCTCCGATGTCTTTGTGCATGCCCCCGCTCCATCCTTTTTGCCCACCATGTTCCATGGACCTGCCACTCCATCTACTCTGAGTGTTCTGTTGACCTGCCACTCCCCTCTCACCTGCCTAGCATTGTCAGATGACTGTAACCTGTCCCTGCCACCTCCACCCTGCCTGTCCACATGCCATGCCCCTATCCCCTTCCTCCTATCCTCCATGGTCCATTTTACTGCCACACCCTTCTGCCCTCCCTGGTCTGTTGTACTGCAACTGCTCTGCCTGCCCCGCGCGGTCTGTTGTGAGGCCCCTTCCCCTGAACTCTCTTATCTGTGCCCAGGTCCTGACCCTCCCTTCTATCCTCCATGATCCTTTGTGCATGCCCCTGCACCCTCCTTCTTGCCCATCATAGCCATTGTGCTGCCACTAACCCTTCCGCTTGCCGTGCATGGCCTTCTGTGCTGCCATGGCCCCTCCCACCTTCCCTGTGTGGTCAGCTAGCTGCTTCTGACCCCCTCCCACCTTCCCTCCATGGTCTGTGTGTATGCCATCATAGTCTCACTGTTGCTCTCCATGGTGTGTCTTGTTTCTAGTGCCCATCCTGCCTGACCTCCATGGTCATCTTGCTGCTCCTGCCCCCTTGCCCCCAGCCCTCTGTTTCCATGTGCAGACCCCTATTCCCTCCCTCCTGGCTTGTCTGTTCCATTGTAATGCCCCTGATCCGTCGCTCCAGCCCTTTATGGTCTGTTATGCTGCAGCTTTCTCTCCTGTCTGTCCATTATGGTCAGCTAGCTACCATTGCCTCTTCCCCTCTGTTCTCTGTTGTCCATGTGCATGGTCCTGTTCCCTCCTTTCTATGGATTGTTGTGCTGCACTCCCGTCCCGCATGCCCTGTGTGGTGTATTGTGCTGCTGCAAACCCTGATGCCTGCCCTGTAGGGTCAGTATGGTGCACCTCTCCATGTCCCTCCTGTCCTCTGTTATCCGAGTCCATGTCCCTACCCCAATTTCTCCTGCCTACCATGATCCAATGTACCATACTTGCGAACATTTTGAACTTGGTAAGAGGGAGATTGTGAAAAAAAACCGGGGTATTGATTTTCCCCTTTGAGTTACATTGAAAAAGAGGAGATTGTAGACAGGAGACAGATCAAATAATGCCCATTTGAGCTTAAAAACATTGGACGTTTCCTGGCTGAAACGGGTCTGTTGGCATGTATGGTTGTACTACCACTGCCTCTTCCTTCTGCCCACAATGGTCTATTATATTGCCACAGCCTCTCTTGATAGTCCTGTATTGTTGGTGTATTGCCCCTGCCCCCCTTTCCACTGCCCTTCCTGCCTGCCCAGTGTGGTCAAATTGTTGCCTCTGCACTCTCATACCTGCCTTCAATTTTCAGAGTCCGTGCCCCTGGCCTCTGCCTCTCAACAGTATCCCAATGAACAACTAGATTGCTAACATTCTATATTTATTACAAAAGTGTGGAACGCCTGACGTCATCTTGATGTAATCAAAACTGTAATACCTAGAGCATTTCCTTTAGAAATTACATATATGAGAGGGTCTTCTTTGCATCAAAATTATGGTTAGTGCTCTAAAAAACTAAAATGAGGACATATTTTCTGAGTTTTCAAATAGCGACAAAGAACTTTTAAATTATTTGTAATCTTTATGTTTTTTTATCCAGTTGACCACTTGATTAAATGTTGCACTTAGGGGAGAGGATGTGGTGTTACTTTCAGTGCTGCAGACTTTGCAACTGGGGAACCAGGTTGGAGTTTTTGCTTCAGCTCAACATTCTGTGATTCTGGTCAAATCATTTAATCTCCCCATGTCTTCAAGCAAAATGAATTTGATCTTGTGTGATGTAACCAATGCTCATGTAAAGCACTCCAATACCTGACAAGTCTGCACTATATAAAACTGCAAATACACAAAAAATACATGTTTTGCACACTTCTGTCATTGGGCTACATGTGGGCTACATCTGGGTGATATTTGTGCTGCATTTGGGCTCTTTTGTCTCTGGTGGCCATCTTGGGAGATTTATTTGTTATGAAGTTTCCTAATTTCCTCATTTACTGCAGTCTCCTCAGTAGGAAATGCTTTCAGATTTTTACTTTGATTCCATCAAAAAGGTATTCAGATATGTCACGCATTTGCCATGAATTCTGAATGTTAGCACTCTAGTTGCTCATTAGATCACTGTAGTAAAGCTACTGCTCACCACGGAAGTCTGCTGCTGGTATTAAAAGTGAATGTTTCAGTCTGCATATCAGAATTTTTTAATAAAATAGAAGAGGATTTGAGAAGTCACTCAAAATGTGCCCTAATTTTTCTTTCTTCAGCACTAATCATACTTTCTATGACAAAATGAACCCCCTCATTGTGTTCCTTTTTAAATTAAATGTTTTAAGTGTTACCAGTTTATTCCAATCAAGATGGCTACAGGTGTGCCATACTTTTGTCATAAGTAAGACAGTAAGCGCTCTAGTTGTTCTTAAGAACACTCTGGGACATTCTGTCATTGGGCTATACTTGGGCTACATCTGGGTGATATTTGGGCTACATTTGGGCTCTTTTGTCTCTGGTGGCCTTCTTGGGAGATTTATTTGTTATGAAATTTCCTAATTTCCTTATTTACTGCAGTCTCCTCAGTAGGGAATACTTTCAGTTTTGTACTTTGGTTCCATCAAGAAGGCATTCAGATGTGTCACACATTTGCCATAAATTCTGAATGTTAGCACTCTAGTTGCTCATTAGATCACTGTAGTAAAGCTACTGCTCACCAGGGAAGTCTGCTGCTGGTATTGAAAGTGCATGTTTCAGTCTGCATGTCAGAATTTTTTAATGAAATAAAAGAGGATTTGAGAAGTCACTCAAAATGTGCCCTACTTTTTCTTTCTGCAGCACTAATCATACTTTCTATGGCAAAATGAACCCCCTCATTGTGTTCCTTTTTAAATGAAATGTTTAAAGAGTTACCACTTTATTCCAATCAGGATGGCTTCAGGTGTGCAATACGTTTGTCATAAGTAGGACTGTTAGCGCTCTAGTTGTTCTTTAGAACACTCTGGGAAGCTGTAGTAGAACACAAAGGAATCAACTGACAGTCTCTGCCCTTTTTGGATGTACATGTTTTACTGAGAATGTCAGACTTCATTCTCACATGACTGAGAAAGATAATGTGAATTTACAGAAAATATGATCTCAACTTAGCTTATAGATCACCTTCCAAACCTCTGTGGGAAAAGCATGCGAAAATAGTTTTCTCTCAAACATGATTCATGATATCACAGCAGAAGGATTTTTCACATGGTAAAATCACCTTAGAACACACCACCATTCCTAAAATGAGTATGGTACCATCAATAAATGATTTATAATGTAACTAAAGTCTTAAAACCTTCTATTAACTGCAATGCTTTTTAATGAGGTGCTATCATGTATATTGGTCCCAAGATGGCTGCCAACACTTCTTGGATGAAGTACTGACAGCCAATCAGATCTCACGATGAGATGTGTGGTTAGGCCCTGCCCAGATATATCTATCTTTTTAACTCTAATTTTCTCAGGAACTACTGAATGGATTTACACCATTTAAGCAAAAGACACAAGTCTGAATTGAGGACTACCTCTTTGCCAAATTTGGTGTAATTCCGTTCAGCAGTTCAGGCTGTAGCTGCGTCAACAGGTCCTACGGGAAAATGCATGGGGAAAACGTGTTTTGGGACCCCCCTTTTTTCTTGGCCCCTGCTTGACGAATCACCGTGAAATTATCAGGATAGGAGCGGACCAGAGCTGGCCAAAAGTTTGGAAAATTTCGCGAAGATACGGCAATCGGCGCCAACGTTATTCCAAATAGAATGTTGCGGATTTCCTATGGAAAATAGGTCCTAACTATAACTAGCTACTGGCAACGGCCAGTAGGTAATATATATAATGAAGAGCTCTAATTAGAGCAAAACACTGTGTCAGGGGTTGCTTTTACTCATTTCAGGTTGGCTTGGTTGGTATTTTACTAATTCAAAGCTGTAATACTGTGCCTGGAGTGGTAAATGGCTTTTGTCATTTTACAGCTCGGCAAGGACAGGACTGTGCTAGTCCTATGTTTAAAGACTTTGCTGTAGAAATGGCAAAAGACTTTGTCCATTTCTATCTCGGCGTGGATAGCACTGTGCTAATCCTATGCTTAAAAACTTTGATAGAAAAGCAGACATTTGAGGTGAGCAGATCTAGAGTGTCGCTGGTGTTGAGAGTGCTCTATACAGGAGCTGCTTTCCACCTAAACTTGAGAACTACCCAGAGTTCTCTGCTTCTTTTTTTGCATAATTTATTCGTCACTCTATGCCTGAAAGGGTATTCTTTTGACTTATACTGGGTGCTCCCTTGTGTCTGGACAAAGCTATACCTCTCTGAAGAGCACTAATTAGAGCGAAACACTGTATCAGGGGTTGTTTTTACTCGTTTCAGGTTGACTTGGTTGGTATTTTACCAATTTAAAGCTGTAATACTGTGCCTGGAGTGGTAAATGGCTTTTGTCATTTTACAGCTCGGCAAGGACAGCACTGTGCTAGTCCTATGCTTAAAGACTTTGCTGTAGAAATGGCAAAATACTTTGTCCATTTCTATCTCGGCGTGGATAGCACTGTGCTAATCCTATGCTTAAAAACTTTGATAGAAAAGCAGACATTTGAGGTGAGCAGATCTAGAGTGTCGCTGGTGTTGAGAGTGCTCTACAGGAGCTGCTTTCCACCTAAACTTGAGAACTACCCAGAGTTCTCTGCTTCTTTTTTTGCATAATTTATTCGTCACTCTATGCCTGAAAGGGTATTCTTTTGACTTATACTGGGTGCTTCCTTGTGTCTGGACAAAGCTATACCTCTCTGAAGAGCTCTAATTAGAGCGAAACACTGTGTCAGGGGTTGCTTTTACTCATTTTAGGTTGGTTTGGTTGGTATTTTACCAATTCAAAGCTGTAATACTGTGCCTGGAGTGGTAAATGGCTTTTGTCATTTTACAGTTCGGCAAGGACAGCACTGTGCTAGTCCTATGCTTAAAGACTTTGCTGTAGAAATGGCAAAAGACTTTGTCCATTTCTTTCTCAGCGTGGATAGCACTGTGCTAATCCTATGCTTAAAAACTTTGATAGAAAAGCAGACATTTGAGGTGAGCAGATCTAGAGTTTCGCTGGTTTTGAGAGTGTTCTATACAGGAGCTGCTTTCCACCTAAACTTGAGAACTACCCAGAGTTCTCTGCTTCTTTTTTTGCATAATTTATTCGTCACTCTATGCCTGAAAAGGTATTCTTTTGACTTATACTGGGTGCTCCCTTGTGTCTGGACAAAGCTATACCTCTCTGAAGAGCTCTAATTAGAGCGAAACACTGTGTCAGGGGTTGCTTTTACTCATTCCAGGTTGGCTTGGTTGGTATTTTACCAATTCAAAGCTGTAAAACTGTGCCTGGAGTGGTAAATGGCTTTTGTCATTTTACAGCTCGGCAAGGACAGCACTGTGCTAGTCCTATGCTTAAAGACTTTGTCCATTTCTATCTCTGCGTGGATAGCACTGTGCTAATCCTATGCTTAAAAACTTTGATAGAAAAGCAGACATTTGAGGTGAGCAGATCTAGAGTGTCGCTGGTGCTGAGAGTGCTCTATACAGGAGCTGCTTTCCACCTAAACTTGAGAACTACCCAGAGTTCTCTGCTTCTTTTTTTGCATAATTTATTCATCACTCTATGCCTGAAAGGGTATTCTTTTGACTTATACTGGGTGCTCCCTTGTGTCTGGACAAAACTATACCTCTCTGAAGAGCTCTAATTAGAGCGAAACACTGTGTCAGGGGTTGCTTTTACTCATTTCAGGTTGGCTTGGTTGGTATTTTACCAATTCAAAGCTGTAATACTGTGCCTGGAGTGGTAAATGGCTTTTGTCATTTTACAGCTCGGCAAGGACAGCACTGTGCTAGTCCTATGCTTAAAGACTTTGCTGTAGAAATGGCAAAAGACTTTGTCCATTTCTATCTCAGCGTGGATAGCACTGTGCTAATCCTATGCTTAAAAACTTTGATAGAAAAGCAGACATTTGAGGTGAGCAGATCTAGAGTGTCGCTGGTGTTGAGAGTGCTCTATACAGGAGCTGCTTTCCACCTAAACTTGAGAACTACCCAGAGTTCTCTGCTTCTTTTTTTGCATAATTTATTCATCACTCTATGCCTGAAAGGGTACTCTTTTGACTTATACTGGGTGCTCCCTTGTGTCTGGACAAAGCTATACCTCTCTGAAGTGCTCTATTTAGAGCGAAACACTGTGGCAGGGGTTGCTTTTACTCATTTCAGGTTGGCTTGGTTGGTATTTTACCAATTCAAAGCTGTAATACTGTGCCTGGAGTGGTAAATGGCTTTTGTCATTTTACAGCTCGGCAAGGACAGCACTGTGCTAATCCTATGCTTAAAAACTTTGATAGAAAAGCAGACATTTGAGGTGAGCAGATCTAGAGTGTCGCTGGTGTTGAGAGTGCTCTATACAGGAGCTGCTTTCCACCTAAACTTGAGAACTACCCAGAGTTCTCTGCTTCTTTTTTTGCATAATTTATTCGTCACTCTATGCCTGAAAGGGTATTCTTTTGACGAATACTGGGTGCTCCCTTGTGTCTGGACAAAGCTATACCTCTCTGAAGAGCACTAATTAGAGCGAAACACTGTATCAGGGGTTGTTTTTACTCATTTCAGGTTGGCTTGCTTGGTATTTTACTAATTCAAAGCTGTAATACTGTGCCTGGAGTGGTAAATGGCTTTTGTCATTTTACAGCTCGGCAAGGACAGGACTGTGCTAGTCCTATGCTTAAAGACTTTGCTGTAGAAATGGCAAAAGACTTTGTCCATTTCTATCTCGGCGTGGATAGCACTGTGCTAATCCTATGCTTAAAAACTTTGATAGAAAAGCAGACATTTGAGATGAGCAGATCTAGAGTGTCGCTGGTGTTGAGAGTGCTCTATACAGGAGCTGCTTTCCACCTAAACTTGAGAACTACCCAGAGTTCTCTGCTTCTTTTTTTGCATAATTTATTCGTCACTCTATGCCTGAAAGTGTATTCTTTTGACTTATACTGGGTGCTCCCTTGTGTCTGGACAAAGCTATACCTCTCTGAAGAGCTCTAATTAGAGCGAAACACTGGGTCAGGGGTTGCTTTTACTTATTTCAGGTTGGCATGGTTGGTATTTTACCAATTCAAAGCTGTAATACTGTGCCTGGAGTGGTAAATGGCTTTTGTCATTTTACAGTTCGGCAAGGACAGCACTGTGCTAGTCCTATGCTTAAAGACTTTGTTGTAGAAATGGCAAAGGACTTTGTCCATTTCTATCTCAGCGTGGATAGTACTGTGCTAATCCTATGCTTAAAAACTTTGATAGAAAAGCAGACATTTGAGGTGAGCAGATCTAGAGTGTCGCTGGTGCTGAGGGTGCTCTATACAGGAGCTGCTTTCCACCTAAACTTGAGAACTACCCAGAGTTCTCTGCTTCTTTTTTTGCATAATTTATTCATCACTCTATGCCTGAAAGGGTATTCTTTTGACTTATACTGGGTGCTCCCTTGTGTCTGGACAAAACTGTACCTCTCTGAAGAGCTCTAATTAGAGCGAAACACTGTGTCAGGGGTTGCTTTTACTCATTTCAGGTTGGTTTGGTTGGTATTTTACCAATTCAAAGCTGTAATACTGTGCCTGGAGTGGTAAATGGCTTTTGTCATTTTACAGCTCGGCAAGGACAGCACTGTGCTAGTCCTATGCTTAAAGACTTTGTCCATTTCTATCTCTGCGTGGATAGCACTGTGCTAATCCTATGCTTAAAAACTTTGATAGAAAAGCAGACATTTGAGGTGAGCAGATCTAGAGTGTCGCTGGTGCTGAGAGCGCTCTATACAGGCGCTGCTTTCCGCCTAAACTTGAGAACTACCCAGAGTTCTCTGCTTCTTTTTTTGCATAATTTATTCATCACTCCATGCCTGAAAGGGTATTCTTTTGACTTATACTGGGTGCTCCCTTGTGTCTGGACAAAACTATACCTCTCTGAAGAGCTCTAATTAGAGCGAAACACTGTGTCAGGGGTTGCTTTTACTCATTTCAGGTTGGCTTGGTTGGTATTTTACCAATTCAAAGCTGCAATACTGTGCCTGGAGTGGTAAATGGCTTTTGTCATTTTACAGCTCGGCAAGGACAGCACTGTGCTAGTCCTATGCTTAAAGACTTTGCTGTAGAAATGGCAAAAGACTTTGTCCATTTCTATCTCGGCGTGGATAGTACTGTGCTAAACCTATGCTTAACAACTTTGATAGAAAAGCAGACATTTGAGGTGAGCAGATCTAGAGTGTCGCTGGTGTTGAGAGTGCTCTATAAAGGAGCTGCTTTCCACCTAAACTTGAGAACTACCCAGAGTTCTCTGCTTCTTTTTTTGCATAATTTATTCGTCACTCTATGCCTGAAAGGGTATTCTTTTGACTTATACTGGGTGCTCCCTTGTGTCTGGACAAATCTATACCTCTCTGAAGAGCTCTAATTAGAGCGAAACACTGTGTCAGGGGTTGCTTTTACTCATTTCAGGTTGGCTTGGTTGGTATTTTACCAATTCAAAGCTGTAATACTGTGCCTGGAGTGGTAAATGGCTTTTGTCATTTTACAGCTCGGCAAGGACAGCACTGTGCTAGTCCTATGCTTAAAGACTTTGCTGTAGAAATAGCAAAAGACTTTGTCCATTTCTATCTCGGCGTGGATAGCACTGTGCTAATCCTATGCTTAAAAACTTTTATAGAAAAGCAGACATTTGAGGTGAGCAGATCTAGAGTGTCGCTGGTGTTGAGAGTGCTCTATACAGGAGCTGCTTTCCACCTAAACTTGAGAACTACCCAGAGTTCTCTGCTTCTTTTTTTGCATAATTTATTCATCACTCTATGCCTGAAAGGGTACTCTTTTGACTTATACTGGGTGCTCCCTTGTGTCTGGACAAAGCTATACCTCTCTGAAGTGCTCTATTTAGAGCGAAACACTGTGTCAGGGGTTGCTTTTACTCATTTCAGGTTGGCTTGGTTGGTATTTTACCAATTCAAAGCTGTAATACTGTGCCTGGAGTGGTAAATGGCTTTTGTCATTTTACAGCTCGGCAAGGACAGCACTGTGCTAGTTCTATGCTTAAAGACTTTAATAGAAAAGCAGACATTTGAGGTGAGCAGATTTAGAGTGTCGCTGGTGTTGAGAGTGCTCTATACAGGAGCTGCTTTCCACCTAAACTTGAGAACTACCCAGAGTTCTCTGCTTCTTTTTTTGCATAATTTATTCGTCACTCTATGCCTGAAAGGGTATTCTTTTGACTTATACTGGGTGCTACCTTGTGTCTGGACAAAGCTATACTTCTCTGAAGAGCTCTAATTAGAGCAAAACACTGTGTCAGGGGTTGCTTTTACTCATTGCAGGTTGGCTTGGTTGGTATGTTACCAATTCAAAGCTGTAATACTGTGCCTGGAGTGGTAAATGGCTTTTGTCATTTTGCAGCTCAGCAAGGACAGCACTGTGCTAGTCCTATGCTTAAAGACTTTGCTGTAGAAATGGCAAAAGACATTGTCCATTTCTATCTCGGCGTGGATAGCACTGTGCTAATCCTATGCTTAAAAACTTTGATAGAAAAGCAGACATTTGAGGTGAGCAGATCTAGAGTGTCGCTGGTGTTGAGAGTGCTCTATACAGGAGCTGCTTTCCACCTAAACTTGAGAACTACCCAGAGTTCTCTGCTTCTTTTTTTGCATAATTTATTCGTCACTCTATGCCTGAAAGGGTATTCTTTTGACGAATACTGGGTGCTCCCTTGTGTCTGGACAAAGCTATACCTCTCTGAAGAGCACTAATTAGAGCGAAACACTGTATCAGGGGTTGTTTTTACTCATTTCAGGTTGGCTTGGTTGGTATTTTACTAATTCAAAGCTGTAATACTGTGCCTGGAGTGGTAAATGGCTTTTGTCATTTTACAGCTCGGCAAGGACAGGACTGTGCTAGTCCTATGCTTAAAGACTTTGCTGTAGAAATGGCAAAAGACTTTGTCCATTTCTATCTCGGCGTGGATAGCACTGTGCTAATCCTATGCTTAAAAACTTTGATAGAAAAGCAGACATTTGAGGTGAGCAGATCTAGAGTGTCGCTGGTGTTGAGAGTGCTCTATACAGGAGCTGCTTTCCACCTAAACTTGAGAACTACCCAGAGTTCTCTGCTTCTTTTTTTGCATAATTTATTCGTCACTCTATGCCTGAAAGGGTATTCTTTTGACGAATACTGGGTGCTCCCTTGTGTCTGGACAAAGCTATACCTCTCTGAAGAGCACTAATTAGAGCGAAACACTGTATCAGGGGTTGTTTTTACTCGTTTCAGGTTGACTTGGTTGGTATTTTACCAATTCAAAGCTGTAATACTGTGCCTGGAGTGGTAAATGGCTTTTGTCATTTTACAGCTCGGCAAGGACAGGACTGTGCTAGTCCTATGCTTAAAGACTTTGCTGTAGCAATGGCAAAATACTTTGTCCATTTCTATCTCGGCGTGGATAGCACTGTGCTAATCCTATGCCTAAAAACTTTGATAGAAAAGCAGACATTTGAGGTGAGCAGATCTAGAGTGTCGCTGGTGTTGAGAGTGCTCTACAGGAGCTGCTTTCCACCTAAACTTGAGAACTACCCAGAGTTCTCTGCTTCTTTTTTTGCATAATTTATTCGTCACTCTATGCCTGAAAGTGTATTCTTTTGACTTATACTGGGTGCTCCCTTGTGTCTGGACAAAGCTATACCTCTCTGAAGAGCTCTAATTAGAGCGAAACACTGTGTCAGGGGTTGCTTTTACTTATTTCAGGTTGGCATGGTTGGTATTTTACCAATTCAAAGCTGTAATACTGTGCCTGGAGTGGTAAATGGCTTTTGTCATTTTACAGTTCGGCAAGGACAGCACTGTGCTAGTCCTATGCTTAAAGACTTTGTTGTAGAAATGGCAAAGGACTTTGTCCATTTCTATCTCAGCGTGGATAGTACTGTGCTAATCCTATGCTTAAAAACTTTGATAGAAAAGCAGACATTTGAGGTGAGCAGATCTAGAGTGTCGCTGGTGCTGAGAGTGCTCTATACAGGTGCTGCTTTCCACCTAAACTTGAGAACTACCCAGAGTTCTCTGCTTCTTTTTTTGGATAATTTATTCGTCACTCTATGCCTGAAAGGGTATTCTTTTGACTTATACTGGGTGCTCCCTTGTGTCTGGACAAAGCTATACCTCTCTGAAGAGCTCTAATTAGAGCGAAACACTGTGTCAGGAGTTGCTTTTACTCATTTCAGGTTGGCTTGGTTGGTATTTTACCAATTCAAAGCTGTAATACTGTGCCTGGAGTGGTAAATGGCTTTTGTCATTTTACAGCTCGGCAAGGACAGCACTGTGCTAGTCCTATGCTTAAAGACTTTGCTGTAGAAATGGCAAAAGACTTTGTCCATTTCTATCTCGGCGTGGATAGCACTGCACTAATCCTATGCTTAAAAACTTTGATAGAAAAGCAGACATTTAAGGTGAGCAGATCTAGAGTGTCGCTGGAGTTGAGAGTGCTCTATACAGGAGCTGCTTTCCACCTAAACTTGAGAACTACCCAGAGTTCTCTGCTTCTTTTTTTGCATAATTTATTCGTCACTCTGTGCCTGAAAGGGTATTCTTTTGATATATATATATATATATCCGTCCAAAGGTAAGCCTCAAAAGGAGTGAAGCCACAGGAAGATAAATAGCACAAGTCTTTATTGACAACTTGCAAGCAGGCAAACAATCCAGGTACAGGCATCAAAACAGTCATTTCGCCAAACGCGTTTCAGGAGTTACTTTTCCCTTCTTCAGTGGCGTTGTTGGGGATAATGAAAGCACGATTTTCCTGCACACAATTTAAATGGTAATTGCCTGTCCAAGTGGGCGTGGCCATATTCATGGCCTTCTGGGCATTGTAGTGTGCTCAGGTATTCCCCATGTGGGGCTGCTGTTCATTCCTCCAAATAAAATGCAATAAATGCCCAAGTGGGTAGAAGCTCCGTCCCGGCTGAAGCCTGCCCCGCTTTGTCGATGTCAATGCGTGCATCAAGCCGGCACCACCCTAACATGGCGCCAAAACTTGCCTTCCTTCCATCGATACAAGCCCCCATTAAGGAGCCAGCACGGACCCGCAGCCAAGCGGTGAGCCTCACTCCGCGGCTGGGCAAACAGCCGAAATGGGGGCTTGACACGCATTGACATCGACAAAGCGGGGCAGGCTTCAGCCGGGACGGAGCTTCTACCCACTTGGGCATTTATTGCATTTTATTTGGAGGAATGAACATGTACCATGATCAAAACGAACACAGCCTTTGAGAAAGAGGCAAGGAAGCCTCGAAACGCGTAAGGCAAGCAAGAGAAATTACCTGCTACCGCCAAAAGCTGACCCGATATGCTGAAAAGCAGGCAAGCTGTTGAGTGCGTCCCTAATGCTGAGGGGCAATTTGATGGAAATATACTGAAACAGCAGCCCTGCCGTGGGGGACAGCACCATCTCGTTAAATTAGAGAGGCAGCGTCTGGAACTATGTCCATGACTTCATGCAGCACAGTGAGCCAATGTGAAGAGAACTTTTGTACCCGCAGCAGGATCCTACTAAGGAACATGAATAAACGCTTTTAGATTTTGAAGTACAGTGAACCAACTTTTGCGAATCAATGTGGCTCACATTGGACTCAATGTCCCAGAATGCAATGTAAATCACGGAGCATCAAGCACGGCCCACTGGGGGCCTGTAGCCAATTAAAATTGATGAATAAATATCTTGCAATGTGAGCATGTCACTGTACCTTGATCAAAACGAACACAGCCTTTGAGAAAGAGGCAAGGAAGCCTCGAAACGCGTAAGGCAAGCAAGAGAAATTACCTGCTACCGCCAAAAGCTGACCCGATATGCTGAAAAGCAGGCAAGCTGTCGAGTGCGTCCCTAATGCTGAAGGGCAATTTGATGGAAATATATATATATATGTATATATATATATATATATATATATATATATATATATATATATATATATATATATATATATATATATATATATATATATATATATATATATATATATATATATATATATATATATATGTCAAAGTTACTCCTTCTGGATATTATGGCCTATGGCAGCATCCCAACCCTCGGAAGTGTCCAGCCTCACGCCATTCCAGGACCGGGATACACCGTGAAGGTAAGAGCACCAACGGGCTCTAACGGGAGGGTTTCATTTGGGAGGCTGTTCAGATACAAGCAAAAGCGATTAATTGCCCAACAACAGCACACCAAGGTGCACCTTGAACAGGACAACCCAAGCTTTAAATATTTACATTGAAGGATGTTTTTATAATAAAATGGTTGTTATAAATGAAAATATTTCCTTATAATTTAATTTTAAAAAAATATATTTCTCAAAAACATAACTTTAAATATTAATTGCAACCAAGACTGTAATATATGCAATGTACCTGATACTGTAGGGGGTGATTTACATTGTTAATTATATCACTTAATTAAAAAAAAATAGTATAAATACAAAATATTAATTTAAAATATGTTTTTAAGCTGCTGTCATGAGTCTTGCTAGTGTCCTAGGTGAAGAGGAGTTAGGGAAGAGTGTTTTTATTTTGGTGTTTGTTGGACCTGGCAACGTTGGCATGGTTTCCCCTGTCTTTTTGTCTCTACCTCCTGTATATTTGTGACTATGTTTTTGCAGGTTTATTTACTCTGGGCACTTTTTCGCTGCTGATCAGTGCTAAATTGCAAGAGCCCTCTGTGTACAGTATGATTCTGATTGGTTATCCATGATTGGCATATTTGATTTACTGGTAAGTCCCTGGTAAAGTGCATAGTGCGTGCCCAGGGCCAGTAAATCAAATGCTATTAGTGGGCCTGCAGCACTGGTTGGGTCACCCACTTGAGTAGCCCTGTAAACGTGTCTGTGCAGTGTCTGTGCATCCTGTTTTAAAATGTCATGTCAACCTGGCAAGTGCACCAACTTCCTAGGCCCAAACTGTACCTTTTTCTACATGTAAGGCACCCCTAAGCTGGCCCACATTAGCCCCATCCGAAGTATGCAGTGTATGTGAATGGTATGGCATGTCCTGGTGTGTTTTACATGTCCTAATAGTAAAATACTGCCAATTTCATTTTTTACTATAGAAAGGCTTATCTCTCCCATAGGTTATTATTGGAGCTGCCTTGTAACATTTTACAAGTGTAACTTTCAATTTCATTTTCTTGCTTTACCAGCTTGTTCCTCTGCTTGCCTGTGGAATCAATGTCTGGTTTATACTGATAGCTGGGCTGTTTGTGCATTCACTCTAGAAAGTCATTCAAAGGGAGCTGAGGTGTGCCTTACATATCCTGATGACCCATCACCAGGCTGATGGGTCTTCCTCAGGTAGAGTGGTAAGGTCAAAATGTCAACAATTTTAAAAGGGATTGTTTGTTATTCAACCAGTTGAAGACAGTAATCGGTGAATACATTTTGAACCGTTATTTATTTATGGACCTTTGAGACATCCCGCTGTACATATGTATCATTTTAGATGTTGCACATCACTGCATCTTTGAGCACTGTGCCATCTGCACTGTTTCTTTATATATGATAAACTATACCTATTTTGGAGAATAAATGGAGTAAAATGTTTTCTGTGTCAAGTGAGAGTTATATTGACTGAATAACAAAACAGTCCAGTGGACACGTTCTATTCATAAACAATATTGCCCCGTTTTATTTTGTAAGGGCTGTCTTTACGAAATTACTACAAGTACCAAAAAGAACCCTTTCCACCCCATAATCTACATTCCTGCCAAATTTCATGCAAATTCGTTCAGCCATTTTGCCGCTATATCTGATAAAAAAAGCCAATGGACAATGCATTGAGGAAAAAATGTGTTTTGGGCCTCCTTTTTTCTTTGCACCCCCTTAACTAATAATCACATAATGTTGCATCATCATCATCAAAATTTTGTGTAGATTCATCAAATGGTGGCAAAGTTGTTAGCAACCAAAAATCTTTGCCATTCCTATCTCTGGGAATCCTAACTATAACTAGAGAGAGTTTGGCGTAATAAGTTTAAATCTGAAGACAAGGCCATCTATGAACAAGCTCTGAAAGCCTATTACAATAATGTGCGTACCGAAAGAAAAATTACTTCTCCTCTAAAATCAAGGGTGCGGCCCACAAGAGCAAAGACATTTTTAAAATTGTTAAGGACTTTTCATCCCCCAGTGCAGTGAGCATGCCGTTTACTCCCACTTCCATTTGGGTTCATCAGATGGCCATTTATTTCCATGATAAGATTTGTTTGATACAACAATCTTTTGTTTCTACGGATACACTTAAAATTGATGAAGCCTGGGGCGCTGACCCCGCGCCTGCTGGGGTTGTTTATTCAATCATCCAATTTCCCCCCATTTCCTTAGAAAAATCTGTTGCAGGGATTCTGCTGATACACAGAACTATGCGAAGAACCCCAGGACCTCAGTGAATTGTGGTATACCAGAAACTCACCTCAGAACCCAGAACCCAGTATCCGGCTAGCATAAGTGTCCCATTCGTTATCCGAGATTTAGCTCGGCGGTCCCAATGAATAGACAACCCAGAACAAGCGACTCAGTACATACTCAGGAATGGTGGGAATCGGAAATACCTGTTCGTATATTATTCTCACATCAGTCCACAACAATAATCAACAGAGACACGTTGTAAATAAAAGGGGTTTATTTTTATAGACCACGTGTCCTAAGATGCAGTACTTTGGCTAATACAAGCAGACAAATGATTAGTATCAAAACCAGCAACATAGTTACAATACCATAGAATATAAAAGGGGTGATCATATTATAATGACAGTGGATACTACCACCTTCCCTTTACTAAGAAGCTAATATTATTATTATGCTAATAGAAGGTCTCTTAGGCTTGAATAGGGGACCCCATACCTCAAAGATCAGCTTAGTGAAATCACATCACAGGAGCATCAGGAGTCTTCTCGCAGGAAGGCTCGTCTTCGGTCTGAATAATAAACATGATGTCTGTGATATTAAAAGCATCAACTTTCAGGCATTTGCAGCTGCGCGTGTGTTATGGCTAAATAGTGGGCCGATCAACCTAGAGTGAAAAACATGCATTGTGTAATAATCCAGACTATTTGTCACACCGTGTACAGACCAAGGTCGCTGCGCAGAGCTTTGGGATGGTAACAACAGATTGCTCTTGTGTGAAGCAAGTCTCGAGTCAGCAGTTTGTTTTAAGAAATAACATGTAAACGCAGTGTCGTGTGCAAAAGCAAAAAGATGGCTTTCTAACATTCAACGTGGTTATGCTAACTTAACAATGCCTGTACGTATTCGGAGAGAACTCACTACACGCCCCCTTGATCGAAGCACTATTTAGTAGGCAAGAAAAGAGAGAACGCAGAGTTCAGTTTCGTCAGAGCAGAACAAGGCGTAACCAATCCAAAGGTTCAGAATGAGTTAAAGTCTGAAACGAAAAAATTGAAAAGCAAAAGGGGAAACAGCGGTGTCCGAAAAAAAATATAATTAATTAAAAAAAAAACTCAAAACAACCATCAGGGAGAGAGAAAAAAAGAAATGCTGCGCTAGGGTGCTGTCCAGGAGCACAGGCGCAAAGGACGACTGTCCAGTTAATCCATGAATGTATAGGCAGCATATGTGGCCACAGCTTCCAACAAAAAATCGTTTGCAGGTCCACTGAAAGTCTCAGCCATCCAATCCATCAACGAAAAGGAACATACGTGTTCTTCAACCATCGGAGCCTCTAGCACGATCAGAGGGCACCCGGAATGTTCCTCCAAATAGCTCATAGCCAAGAAGTTGTAGGCAGCTGTTGAGATGTCCCAATTACCCAGGATACCATGCGCCGCACCACAGGCCATAATCCGGACACCAGAACAGGCCAACTCGTGAGACATTAAGGGCCTCATCAGTCGATCGAAATCCGGCACCGGAGACACCAGGTTGGTCAAGCACAAATCCAAAGGCCATTCAAAGGGACAATCCAGGCAGTGAAATACAGGCTGCACGCAGGTGAAGTAGGAATACCTGAAGGATAATCCATATGCCAGGCTTAAGGTTGCCAACGGCAGAGTTCCATAAAAGTCAAGCATCCTATCACGAAGAAGATGCAGGCGGGACAGGCGCTCGTGTGGCACAGAAGGAGCAGCCATTCCGTAGTATGAAAAGTAAAAGCAGCACACCTGCCACCAGCGCCAGAAGCAGCGGAACACCTCCAAAGATGCTCGAAAAAAGTGAATGAAAAAATGCCGGAATCACACCAAAAATAGTTTGGAAAGAGGTCACGAGACCCGAGCCCACAAGTTTAAAAAAATGAGCCAGGCCGGTCGTGGACGAGGCATTAAAAATAGTTTTGATCAAAGTGCCGAAATGTAGGGGGAGGTCAGTATTCAGAAGCGCCTGTACCTCAGTGCGCGTATTAGCAATGTGAAGGGCAAATGTTTCACGAGAGGAAGTCAATGGCACCTCTTTTTGGGACAATAGAGCTCTTATTCTGCTCAACTTGTTGAACTCTGCTTTCAAGGTTGGAATCGAAGGCCAGATTGAAACATCCAGCCGCCCATGCGGGGGTGGAAAGAGAACATTATTGCAGCAGACAACTTTCTGCGAGACAGTTACTATGTACGGGATTCCCACTAACATCCCGCAGCAAGCTTCATTATTCAAAATTAAATAACTACCGTTTGCAAGCAGCGTGAAAGAAGGCGTAATCACAGGCACAGGGATACCTCGTAGAACGCAGGCTAAGTTCGGGGCTTGTACATTGCATGCGCCGTGTAATTGAATGTGCCTACATACCAAGGAATGGTCAGGTGTCGTGGTACATTCCTCGCCTTTCAAATAAACCTCAGTGCCGTCCCTAGTACATCTATACGTAAAGGGGAGGGACCAAACCTCATGAATGAAAGCGGAGCCCAGCGGTTCATATCTACCCAAAGCATAATGTTTCATACAAGAAGTGAACTTAAAAAGCGCAAAAGGGAGAGTTATCAATCCGTGGACTAACCACGTAGCTGAATTGATCTCCGCTACCGAAAAAGGCAATGGTTCTAATTTTTCAATATGTAACAATGAATATGTAGCATCCTTCATGGACATAAATCGCTGCTTGTCAGTAAGGTTAAAGGGAAGAAACAACGATGTAGTGTTAAGATAGTCCCAAGGGACTCTCCCCGCCTTTAACGTCTGTAATGTCCATGCAAACTGCATAACAGAACGCAACTGGTTTTGACCATGATATAACACAGACATATCATCATGCACAATATCAACAACAGAAGAAACAATATTATCTAATGTATAAATCCCAGAAGAGAGAGTGCTAATGCTATTATCTATAACGGCTAAAACCTTCTCCATGTTTGCTTGGTCAATAGCTCTCAACCTGGAAGCTGCCTCAATCTGCGACAACTTCCAGACTTCGTTGTAAATAGCATACGCCCACCTTTTTGTTCTGCCACCCACAGGACCCTTAACAAAATCATTCAAATCTATTTTGTCATGTAATTGTGATAAATGAACTTTGACAGACGCCAAGGTGGAATGTCGCAGCCAAGATTGGCATAACTTGCCCACAGAGTATGTAGTTACAGTATGTGACGACTCAAACCGAGGATCTACGCGTTCCTGAGTATACCCCGGTTTCAGTCCCAAAAAACGACGTTGACAGGCGTCTGAACTGCTTTGCCAAACTAACCAACCCTCACCATGAAATTTCGAAATGTTGAAAGATGTATTTGAAACTAAGGATCGCAAAGCAGTAAGGGATAGATCTGTGTGGTTATCCCAATTGGGATAAGCGCCCAGATCCGGCACAGAAGGTGACTTTAATTGTTTAGAAGTCGCCAATCCAAAACAGGTGGTTTGGAAGATGGATGAATTTAAAAATAAAATATGATTTGGTATAAGACAGGCACGATGCAAAGCCTCTGTACCCTGTACCTGCCACGGCTTGGAACCCCAAACCGATTTTAGATCAATAGTAGCCTTCCATACATCATAACCTTCGATTGACAACTCGTCCATAAAGGACTTGGAATAAAGCAACTTTGTATGTGTCAGTCTAACCTTTGCGGCAGACTCAGGCAGCACCTTAAAATAAAACGCTGCCGGGTTGGAAACACTGAAATCGGTAAAATATGAATACTTGTTAACTAATGTTTGTGAACTTCCGAATTCGGGAGTAGGACAGTGTTCCCATTGGGTAAAATTTACAAAATTTCTAAATGTATTTGCTTTATGCAGGAAGTGATTGCCATAATGTTGAAAACAATACTGTTCCGCATAATTAGCCGCATTTTCATATAAATCTTCAGCATCAAAAGCGGCATAATACTTCAAATCAGAAAACAGTGATTCAATGGCGTGTACATCCCAATCATCAGAACGTATGTTCTGCCTAACCACATCACCCATAGAAACACGAAAAACATTAGGTACATTAATGACCTCTGTAGGCCCATGAATTTGGAATTTAACAGCATCCCATGCGATTCCATCCAAGACGGGCCAGGCAGTAATATTCACAAAAGTCTGGTCCCTTTTCATGATGTGGGACGAGGAGTGGGGGGCCAAAGTTCCATTGATAAGTCTAATTGTCGATCTCTCACTCAGATAGTGGCCATCCACAAGACGGAAAAAAACTATCACGAATCCAATGGACATAAACAAAAAAACACTGAAAAGTAACAGCCAAATGTATGTCCAAGGGGCAATCAAAAAATGTCTCCTAAACCAGCTGAAAAAAACAGCAATGTTTGATGGGGGGCTTGAGGGCAATGAGTTAGTGTCAAAGGAGAAACGGGACTGGCCAAGTGCTGTAGATTGTAAAACAGGCGAGGGACCACGTGTAGGATAAGCATACTCAGTCTCTTCGGGCAAACCACCAGCCGATGGTATCAACAAGGGATCAGTAACCGATTGCATCTCGATGGCAACATCAGGCAAGGTGTTAGAAGCAAGAGTCAACATTGAATTTCTTTGCATCGTCTGGCATGAAACTGCTGGAGTCATACTAAGAAGTATCGGCCACTCGCTGAAGTTTGACATTGTCAATAGAGATGTACCTGTTTTCTTTGCGACCAGGAAGTGGAGGTAAAATGACTGTTCTTGTCCCCTGCACTCCAAGCACTGGAACTGGTGCACGATAAGAGGGGCCGAACTCCTTCTTGTTCTCCACCTTCTCACGGACCAGATCTCCAACTCGGGGTAGCCAGCCGACTACCGGAACCTGAACTTCAACTTCAGATGTGGAGGGCAAGTGTTCCTTCGATAGAGTGTCTCTGGCTTCTTGTAGAGTCTGTAAAACAGCACAGTGATCATCTACGTCAAAGGGAGCGGTCGACGCCGCCATGTCTAGACCATCAAGGTCTGGTACAAACATTCTGATTCCGAAGAGCATCATGTACGGGGTCCGCCCACCCAGAGACCTTCTAGGGAGATTATTAAGTGCACGTTGGACGTTATACAAATGGGCTAGCCAGTTCCGGCCTGTGCCTAAAACACGGGCTGTCAATGATTGCTTTAAGTCACGGTTCATTCGCTCCACCACACTATTACCCTCAGGTTGGTAGGGGGACGAAAATTTGACTAGGACCCCCAAATTTCTCATAGCCTCCTTGTAAGCCTTAGAGGCGAACGCAGGGCCCTGATCAGAATGGAAGGTACCGCACGCAAAAGTTCCCACAAAGACACGCAAATCTCTGATGACAGTCCGCGAGTCAGCACTCCTTTGTGGCCATACCCACAGAAAACGTGTGCACGAATCCACTGCAACCAAGATGTACTTGTACGCAGTATCAGAAGAAAAAGGACCGCAGTGATCCAAATAAACACAACCAAATGGTTTATTGGATATGTACAACTGTGTTTGTGATGGGCGCGCAACAGTAGAAGGTTTAATCTGTTGGCAAATGTCACAATCAAGAACATAAGCGCGCGCTTGTTTATATAAACCAAACCACCAGTAACGTTGTTGTAGCAGAGATATTGTGGCTGACACTCCGGCGTGGGCAGACGCCAACCCCTCATGAGCAGCCAGAATCAGTGCGGGTCTGCAGTCCGCGTTGGGAATAATTCTGTCACCAACGTCGTTAATCCTCACTAATGGGACATTATCAGGACTTAAATGGTAAATGTAACGAGAAGGAAAACCCTTCGGGTAATCGCCTCCCTTTTCTGTAGCAGCAATAGCTGCCAAGATGTCATCATCAATCTTACTCTTTGATCTGGTAACTGCTGCCACTAAGTATGTAGCCACTGCTGTTTTAGCTGCCTCGTCAGCCAAGCTGTTGCCGACAGCATGGACACCAAGTCGCTGGTGACCAAGAGTGTGAATAACATTCACGAGAGGGAGACGTTCTTTAAAGTCTGCCACTCGAACCCAAAGCGTTTTATGCTTAATTGTGCCACCTTTTGTGTCTCGATAGTCATTCTGAGACCAGAAGTGTAAATTGTCATTATAGGACTGGACACAGTAGAAAGAATCACTCACGATTAGAGTAGTGACTCGGGGATCAGCAAACTCCAGTGCAAGCACTAGAGCCCGAAGCTCCGCCAATTGCGCGGTACAATCGCCCAATGACTGCGTATGCACTGCATCAGATTGGAATTCACCATTTACGAAAGTACCTACGACAATTGCGCAAGCCGCTGAGTAAGCGTGCTTTGATCCAATTGCGGGCTGCGCAGACCCGTCAGTGTATATGACACAATGGTATTCTTCAAACGGGCGCAAAGACAGAGGAGCCGGATGAACGAATTCATACTGCAAGAACTCTTGAGTCTGTAATGAGGCATCAAAGATGTAGGTGACGTCTGGCGACGTCAGCGTTGTGGCCCATTGTATCCACCGAGGATGCAAAGCTTTAGAATTTGGTACACTTGCCTTTGTCACCGCTTCTAAGGCAGGATAGGGTGTTACAACCAGAATCTGTTTCCCATGTGACAGTGCGCGTTCTTTAAGGATCGCCATCTGTACAGCAGTCAGAACTTTTTCGACCGCGGAAAAACGTAATTCAGCAGAGGTGTACAAGTGGGATTTGTACGCAATGGGGACTGTATCGCCCTCATTAAACGTCAAATACGTGAAACCCACGGCGCCTGGCACTATTCTTATTACCAGGTTAGTGCGGTTATCACGTGTCAGCAAATATTGTGAAGCAAGAAGGTCAGCCTGTAAAGACTGTAAAATTTTAGAATGTTCCAGCTGCCAGCTAGACTTCGAAAATGTGGGTTGTACCAAGGCGTAAAGCGGCTTGATACGCTGGGCATAATCAGGAATGTACGTACGGCCGAAATTCAGAAAGCCCAGCAGAGATTGTAATTTCTTTAGTGTCGTTGGCGCACTCAAGCATGCGCACTTCTCCAGAAAGTGGGGAGCTAACCCCTTTCCTTCATTATTGAGCTCGTAGCCCAAAAACAACACTGTATATTCCGCGATGTGAGACTTCGCAAAATTGAATTTGTAGCCATAGTCAGCAAAACTCACTACAATATTGTCGACTCGAGACAGATGCGGCAACAGCTCATCATCCGTGAGGTAGATATCGTCAACATAGGAGTATGCCTCGGGGTCTATTCTTTCTAAGAGAGAAACCACGCGAGCGGAAAAGACGCCAGGGCTATTTTTGTAGCCCATGGCTAATCTCGTAAACTGTTTTTGTTTACCGCCCGAAGTAAACGCTGTCCACTGGCTACTCAGTGTGGACAGGTTATGGCTAAAAAAGCCATTGGAAATGTCAAGTGTCGTTTTAAACCGTTTACGCACGAGACTGTCGACCAGAGCCGAGCTATGTGTATTCTGTACCGCGCAGGTCCGGCAATGGGAGTTTAGGTGCCGGTAATCCAAAACTAAACGGTACGAGCCGTCAGGCTTCGTTACAGTGAATAAAGGGTTATTCATAGGGGACACACAAGTTTCAATTACACCCTGATATTCCAATTGTTCAAGGATCGCCGCGACGTGGGGTCTAGCCTCACGACGCATGGGATATTGGGGCTGAGGCTGGGGCATAGACCGCAATGGAATCTCATGGCAGGGGGACAACCGGTCCCAACCCACTTGAGTACGATATACCGCTGGCGCAAGCGCCAGCGCCCACTCACCAGCGTACATTTCAGCTTGGTCCTTAGGCACCGTGTGCGCAAAGGACGGGAGGATTTTCTCCTCCCCTCTAGGAGCTTCCAAAATGAAGGCTGGGGGCCAATCTGCCTCCGCTAGGAGGATATCATAGGTGGTGGTCAGATTATCCCAAAAAATCCCTTTTATCGTACGTTGTATGTCACCCTCTATTAATAAGACTATTTCATAAAGTCTATCAGGGGGAGCCACTCTGGTGTCAGCTGTTTCAACAGTAACCAATACATCAGTTGCTGTCGCCGCCAGAAATGGACGCAGAGCTTGACGGACTATGGTAATTTCTGCCGCGCTGTCCAGTAGCGTCAGCGCCCATGTCCGGTTCTGAAGCTGTGTCCGCACTATCTGAGGCATATTTTGCCGTCAGAGCCGCCACTTTCTTCTTCTGAAACGGGGGTCTTAGTCGAGCAAACTCGTCCTGCTTGCCTTTACCCTCAGTCTGTCGGGGTTGGTCACGCTGTTGTGGAGCACCCCGACCTTTGCCACCGCCTCCGCCACCAGACTGTGTAGCCGATGTTTCCTGTGAAGAACGAGGAGAGCGCGGTTCAGAAACCTGAAATCTATCAGGAGACTTAATAGTAGCACGATCTCGCAGATCATAAGTGCGTTCACTACTTGACTGTACGGGAGAGGCAGGCCGAGAGCCCTGTTTCTGCTGCTGCTTTCCCTGTTGTTTAGTCCGCCAAGGTTGTTTTGGAAAAATTGGCCGACCATCCTTACCAGAAGTTTCTGCCTTACCCTGCTGCTTAGAATCGGGATTTTTGATCACAGGCTTAACTCCTAAAGAGCTACGACCCAAATCACGATATGCTTCTGAAATTATTTTTGCAAATTCCTGCGGCTTGTCCTCTTCAGCAACTTTCTTCAGTTCATTACGAACCTGAAAGTGCAACGCATCACCCTTAAGGTTTCCCATTATCATGGTAGCCACCAGGCCAAAATCTCCGAGGAGCCGCATCCCCAATTCTATCGCAGACTCCGCTCCATGGTCCTCTTGAACCTGTTTAATTATGGAGGGCAGCTGTAACATAGACGGAGTGCCAAAGCACTGCGCGTACGTCGCAGCAAAAATCTTACCCCAGGATACACAATCATCTATATGGGGAACTAAGTCTTTAGGCAAACTAATGGTGAGGATCCTGTGTTTTTCCACAGGAGTTGTATGCGGATAAACCGCCTCTATTTGGTCAAATTTTTCAGCAAGCCAAAAAGGATAATCATCCCTTGTGAGGGGGCGCTTGCCCATAACAGAATTGACCATAACAGGACTAATGACCACCGCGTGACGATCACTAGGTTGTCCCGCACTAACAGGCGCCCCCGCCTGTACAGTGCGCGACACATACTGCACCAACGCCCTATATACTGATATAAGGGCAGTGTGTAGTACACGCAATTCAGCCACCGTCACCGTGAGGTAACGGGGATGAGGCGTAAATCCGGCTAGTACCGGCCAAGTGGCCCCTGCAATTGATAAAGGGCCCATTCTCGGCGGTATAACCACATGGGGGAGGGCGCCATTAAACCAAATCTGATGTTGCCAAGCAGATATTGGTATCTCCTGTGTCCTATACGGCGCATAGTTAGCAGGCACGGCAGTAGCAGTGTAAGAATGAAAGGTATCGTCATCCCCACTGACTGCCGGAATCGTCACCCAGGAATAGAACAACTCAAACGGGTGAGCCGCATCGGCTCCCACCACAAAGATGACGTCCATGCCCGTGTCCGGCACCCCATACTGCGTCAAATGACGTTTCAGAGCTGCACGGCTGTGCGCCGCAATGTCTACTGCCATAAGGACAAGCTATACTTCAAGTATTCAGTAGCACAAGGGTTCAATAACCTTTTTAATGATCAAGCTTGAAGGAACCTATATCAATAGAACTAGGTAGGTTTAAATCCGTCAGACTTGTTATCCGGAAACAAGAATGAGGGTGCTGTGGACTAAATGTAAGCACTACTAAGGCGTTTCAACTCATAGACCAAACGTTAGGTGCGCCATGTTGCAGGGATTCTGCTGATACACAGAACTATGCGAAGAACCCCAGGACCTCAGTGAATTGTGGTGTACCAGAAACTCACCTCAGAACCCAGAACCCAGTATCCGGCTAGCATAAGTGTCCCATTCGTTATCCGAGATTTAGCTCGGCGGTCCCAATGAATAGACAACCCAGAACAAGCGACTCAGTACATACTCAGGAATGGTGGGAATCGGAAATACCTGTTCGTATATTATTCTCACATCAGTCCACAACAATAATCAACAGAGACACGTTGTAAATAAAAGGGGTTTATTTTTATAGACCACGTGTCCTAAGATGCAGTACTTTGGCTAATACAAGCAGACAAATGATTAGTATCAAAACCAGCAACATAGTTACAATACCATAGAATATAAAAGGGGTGATCATATTATAATGACAGTGGATACTACCACCTTCCCTTTACTAAGAAGCTAATATTATTATTATGCTAATAGAAGGTCTCTTAGGCTTGAATAGGGGACCCCATACCTCAAAGATCAGCTTAGTGAAATCACATCACAGGAGCATCAGGAGTCTTCTCGCAGGAAGGCTCGTCTTCGGTCTGAATAATAAACATGATGTCTGTGATATTAAAAGCATCAACTTTCAGGCATTTGCAGCTGCGCGTGTGTTATGGCTAAATAGTGGGCCGATCAACCTAGAGTGAAAAACATGCATTGTGTAATAATCCAGACTATTTGTCACACCGTGTACAGACCAAGGTCGCTGCGCAGAGCTTTGGGATGGTAACAACAGATTGCTCTTGTGTGAAGCAAGTCTCGAGTCAGCAGTTTGTTTTAAGAAATAACATGTAAACGCAGTGTCGTGTGCAAAAGCAAAAAGATGGCTTTCTAACATTCAACGTGGTTATGCTAACTTAACAATGCCTGTACGTATTCAGAGAGAACTCACTACAAATCCTTTGAGATTATTGTAACACTGAAGTCGGGCTCCCCTACAGACCCATGTCCCGCAAAAATTCTGATGAACATTGCGGAGACTATAAATCCTGCCGTTAATTTAGTTCTGAATACCTCGCTCCAAAAGGGGACGGCACCTAGTTGTTGGAAAAAGGCAAAAATTATTCCATTGTTGAAGAAACCAACAGCTGATCCTGCAGTCGCTTCCAACTACAGGCCCCTATCTCTGCTGCCTTTTTTCTCAAAAGTTCTTGAAAAGTATGTTAACTTAGTACTAACGGATTATGTGGAAGTGAACCACGTTCTCCATGACAGTCAGTCGGGCTTCAGAGCCTCCCTCAGTACTGAAATAGCGCAACTGGAAGTCTCAGAAATTATCAAAACACAGGGGGATATTCTCAAGAACATGTGATAACTACCGCAGAAGTAGCTTAACGCAACTCGTCATTTTGCAGTCTACCGCAGGAAAATAACACCGTGGTAACGTGGTATTCCCAAGCCGGCAGTACCATGCGATAGGCCCAGGATAACGCGTCAAATGTCCGCGATCCAGTCAATGCGACACTGCAAAAATGCGAAACACGAACGCAAAAAAGTTGTGATGAGGCCAATCGCGATACAAAAACCAGTGAAAACCAGCCACAGGCCTGTAAATCCCACATGTCATGCGGGAAAATGCACCATAAAAGCAACGGAAAAAAAGGGAGAAAAAAATTCACTGCGGAGCACCATGGATGCACCCGGACCTAGTACAGAGGCCAACGTCTACCTCACAAGCCCCACAGACCACTAGCAAGAAACAACGGGGTCGGGAGAAGGCCAAGGAGAAGAGTGAGAGGAAGACGGGGTGCAGTCCGCAGGAAAAGCAGATCAGCGTCACAGAAGTGACAGAACACTACCATCAACTGACACACAATTAGACCAACGTGAATGCAGTCGGAGTGTCGAGGAGGGCAATGGAGAAGGCCATGAGGCACTGGCATGTTGTGAAAAGCCAAACCAAGCACAAACCCGCTACCAACAGGAAGGCAGCAACGTCGACAGGAGGTGGGAGTCCTGCGCCACAGGAGGGGCAGGAGGAAACGGGTGACACAGTCATCAGTGTGGAGATGCTGCAAAGAGGTGGGAGTCAGGACACAGCTCGAGAGGACCTGACACAACATCAACAGGGTGAGTAACGACCAGGGATTGGGGGACAGGGGGAGATGGGCACAACGGCACACATGCACAAAGATGTGTAGCACACTGCACACCCACAATGACCCTGGATCATGTCCATGGCCCCCGTGGCACACTGCAGCGCACACACATGGCAATAACAGCACATCCTACGACAATGTGGCACAAAGTGCAACACTGACACTGCAGAACAGAGGACACACCTGGCTGCGCTCATGCACTGAAACAGGCCAACAACATCTAACAGAGCAGGAAACTGTGATAAGAAAATGTACGTGTACAACCTCACATCCGTCATGTAGTCCAAATGTCCACTGTCCCGCATCAAAATCTAGCACCTCCCAAACAGTCACAATGTACATGGTCATACAGTCTGCCTGTAAACAAGAGCAAAGCACCAACATACATGTCAACACAATGTCAACATGCATCTCCCCTTCACATTGCAGAGGGACAAACAACACCTGCAGCAGAGCAGACCAGACAACTCAACAGTGATGCTGGAGAGGACCACCACACATTTAACACCTACGCCCCACAACAGCTCATGGACATCCCAGGCAACCCACCAACTGGACCAGGGTAGCCAAGCTACATAGAGGAGAACCCAGCCCCTGCACAGACCACACAGCAGGGAGCACTTCCCAGCACGTCTTGCTCCTAACACGTCACCAAGCTACACATGGCATTCAAACGGAGGTGGCCGAATAGGTGCGGGTGGGGTCCAAACCCATGGAATACGAACCAGATCACATGCGTGGGTGTCTAATTCCCCTCCGGGACCACCTACACCACACAAAGGAGGCTCACCCTGCGACAGAGACACATGCATTTGCACATTTCCAGTACTGAACCATGCCAAGAGGCACGCAATTATCAGACACACACCCACGTTGGACCTGCGTACGATGGCCCAGTACACTCCTCTTACGTATTGAGTGGGTGACCATAAAGTTAAATGTCCATGGTCTCACAAGCTGCCTGCGGTGACATGTTGTCATCCGCTGTACACAACACAATGTAATGTTGTCGGGCCCGGGGCCCTCATTCACTCTTTATGAACACAAGGACACACGCAGATAGTTCTTTGAACTGGCCACGGGCACGTGCGCCCGGCCGCTTTATGGCAGGGCCACATGTAGCGTGACGCCTGTGCTGGAAGTGTGTGGGGTGAGTGTAAGCCAACCCACAAGGAGTGGTTGGGGCTGGCAAAAACTTGAACAGTGAACAGCAGTAAAACGGAAACAGAAAACACCAGCAGAGACAACTGCGGAGCATCATGGAGGTAGCCGGAGCTAGTACAGAAGTCACCCAATATGCAAACAGAAGTGTCCGTGAGTTGCAGTGCACTGGGGTTGGGGCACCTGGAGTGCCAAGCAGGGTATCAGGCAGATGGAGGCATCCACCACAGGTGTGGGCAACTCCGCTAGTCTGCCAGTACAACTGTTTAGACTCTCGCAGTTGGCATTTGGAGGTGGACCTGGCGGTGGTGGCGTGTGCCTCCTGCGGTGATGCATCGTGCGGGCCAGTCAGGACTCGATTTGATGTGTGAGCCCTGGTGTAACGCAGTTGAGTCTGGAGGCAGCGGACAGCGCAGGGCCACATACACATGGCGTTGATGACCCCAATGCCATTGTCTCAGAGGCCATCCAATACCTCAGGAGCCAGGGTCCCTGACTTGAGCTGCACAGAGTTAGTGGCCCCGGATGCATTGCGGCCGGCACAGACACACCGGCACGGGACGGTGACTTGCGGTGCAGTGAGATGGGCCACGTGAGCTGAGCGGGTCCTCATCGATGTCCAAGGTGAATGTGGTGGAGGGTTGCGGGGGATAGTGGAAGGTGTCCTCCAGGGCATGATGCAAAGGGTGGAAGCCGTCCGGAAGCAGCAAATGGAGGAGTGGAATGCTACTGCCTGGTTTTTGCCACAAAGTCAGTATCACTGACATGATGGTGATGACAACCCCTAGTCCATGGACTCAGTCGCCACCAAGGTTCAACAAGAAAGTGTTCATGGATCTCGGGGAACAGACTTAGTGGCACCAGAGCTGAAAGGGGGTGCAGTCTGCGATGAGGCCTGTACAATGACATCAAGTCAGCCATAAATAAATCAAGACTGAGTTCGAAATGTGTGACCTACTCAAGCGCAGTGTAGGCCAGAGGCAGCGGTCAGCGCGGGCCAGACACGGTCCAGCGTGCTCCTCCTGGTACTCTAACACACAACTTTGACATGGCATTTGGGTGTGACTTGTGGTTGACGGAGGTAAAAGCACCAGAGCTGAGCGGGTGTTTAGTCAGCGACAATGATGTGTCCTGCCTGGTACGGACAGGATTGGATTGGTGTGGGGCCTGCTGGACCACAGTGTAGGCTGGAGGCAGGGGTCAGCAGGGGCCCACAGCCACGTGTCTTTGGCTTGCGATGCACAGAGTTAGTGACACCAGGGCAGTCATCGGTAGTGTTCGATCACCTCCGTAACGATGGTTCTTTTTTCCTCCTTAATGAAATGCGTCATCCTCTTACACCTCTCCTTGCGTGCAATGATATGTACTCTAACATGGATAAATCAAGACTCAATTCCAAATGTGTCACCTACTCCAGCGCAGTGTGGCCGAGGGCAGTAGGCCGCGTTGGCACACAGACACGTGTGGTGGAATGCTATACACAGACTTGGTGTCACCACATCGAAGGGAGTATAGTGAGATAAAAGCAGCCCTAATTAAGCTTCTCTGCCATAGTGTAATCAAGACTCAGTTCCAAATGTGTGAGCTTCTAGTCCGCTGTGTATGCCGGTGGAGTACGTCAATGAGAAGGGAGTACTGCTGGCTTGTGTCGTGGAGGCCGTGATGGGCTGAGGAGGCTGCCAGGGTCACGACACTTGGACTTGGAGCTTGCACCGGCACGTGGTGGGCCCTCTTCGACACACGCCAGTGTCGGCAGGTGTGCATTGAGGCCTGGGTGCGCAGGGCCTGGAAGGACAGGTACGGGGACCAGCGGGCAGGGGTGCAGTAGGCGCACAGAATCGCAGGCAACACCGCTCACGGCAACGGTGTCGGCCTCGTGGTGGTGTGAGGGGCGCCATCCTGGCAGAGACGTTGGGCATTCCGGAAGAGAACCACGCCCAGAGCTACGTGCTTTTTATTTACACCCCTACGCTGGCCTGGCGTACGCAGGGCCAGCCCACTCCGCTCACGCTTACAGGGGGGGGGGGTGTAACAGGCTACATTTCCAAGATCTTCCCCACTGGCTGGGGTGACATGGTTGCGACCACTGTCCACTACACTCCATTCACCAGCAGTGTATGTTTACATGGATATGTGTGTGGTCTGCATGCTTCAGTCTGGCCATTGCATCCACACCAACCTTTGGCATTGTGTACATTCTCATTCATCTGTCACTTGCCTCCTTCGCAACATGCCTGGTCTCCACTTCTTCCCACAATCTGCTATCAAGTGGCTGACGTGTCATGCCATTGATGGCTTATGTGCATGGCTGGCCCAGGTTGCCACAGTAAGTTGTGCTGTCGTGTCTGGTGGGTGGACATGTTGTTTGGCATGTTGTATGTGAGTTTGTGACGTATGCATTCCCAGTGTTGTGAGTTGCATGATTGTGAAGTTGAGGTGTGTGGTGTGTTCATTTGGTACTTGACAACAAGCAGTGCATTTCCGTAGGTGCCAGCCTGGAAGCGCCGCTTGATGATAGTTGTAGGACTCATGCACTCTGCATGGATGGTTGGCATCGACGTTGGTGGAGTTCCCCGGTGTTCCACTGTTGTCTGCGCTGTGATGGAATGCGTGTGCTTTCAGTAGCGGATATTGTGTGCAGTGTTGCCAGGGGGCACAAGTAGGACATGTGTGCTGTCAATTGCCCACTAACACGTGTGGAAAGGCAGCTATGGTGTAGACGCCTTGCTTGGTCTCCAGCTGTTCATGCGCAGTGTGGGGGGAGTATGGGTACTGGGGTACCAGGCTGATGATGGCATCCGAGACAGTTGTCATGGACTTGGATTGTGCTGGCTGTGAGACTCCTCTGACTCTGCCATTTTTTGGTTGGAAGGTCCCAGGGCCAACATGTGCAGCACAGCCAGCAGCTTTGTCTGCGGGGGGATGTTGGTTGTCTGCTGTGTTGTTACCGTCAGCCTGTGGGCATTGGTGATCAGGATGTGTAGGATGGTTGTCCTTTTGACCCTGTGGTGGGCAATGACATTCCCTGGTGTTGGGTCTGTGAGGTTGGTGCGTTTTCAGGAGGTCACTGTCTTTGTCTGCGCTGCCTCAGTGTTGGTCCGGGAGGGATCGAGGGGGGGTCCTGGGGGTGGTGGCGGAGGGTGTTGTGGCCCTGTTGGGGCTCCGAGCTGCATGATCAGTGGCTCCATGGTATCTGTTGTTCTTCAGGTGTGGCTGTAGTCTGTGCTACCTTTTCTGGTGCCCGTTGTAGTCCGACTTTGCACCAGGTCAGAGCAGGTGTTAGTTTTCCTGCTGCTAACGCGCTGTATCGCCTGTTTTGTGATCTTATCGCCAATCTGGCTGGTCGTTGAGAATGGTGAGGTGTGGGGTTGTCGCGGCTTTTTGCTCAGGAACGCCTACTCTGCATCTCATTAGCGAAAGTTGCCGGGGTCATCTGTGGCGATGTTTTTTGCGGATGCTATCACCTGAAAACTGGTTGTATCGGCTGTTTGTACCAGCTTGTGAATGGGGCGGTACATTTATTGTGACTTTGGCTGCGATAAAGTGCTGATAACTTCGGGATAGCTCCTTGAGAATATGCCCCCCAGTCGGATGAAAGGGGGTAGTGCTGGGGTGATATTACTGGATATGTCTGCGGCCTTTGATACAGTGCCACATGACCGGCTCCTGTGAAGGTTGATGGAGTGTGGTATTGGGGGCACGGTATACAAGTGGTTCGCCTCCTTTTTGAATGAGTGTCAGCAGGAAATCTGGTCCCCTCCCCTGTCAGCCGCAATTCGACCTATGAAGGTGGGTGTCCCGCAGCGTGCAATTTTGAGCCCAACGCTCTTTAACATTTATATGAACCCCTTGCTCTCCTAGCAGAGTCGCATGGCGCAAATATTATTCCTTACGCTGATGATATAGTACGGAGCTGGCCCTTATTAAGGCCACGGAGGAGGTTAGAGCTGCGGTTGATCAGGGAGGGTGGCTCTCCTGATTCTGCTGGAACTGTCGGTGGCCTTCGATACGGTCATTCACGAGGTGTTGATGGACCGTCTGTCGAAGGCAGGGGTGGCAGGCAGGGCCTGGAGCCACCTGAAATCTTTCCTGGCCGACAGAATCCAAACAGTAGACTTGGGGCGGGAAAAATCCAAACCGTTTGCCCTCCCTTGCGGGGTGCCACAGGGGTCCTCCCTGAGCCCCACGCTTTTTAATATCTATGTCAGCCCATTGACAGCCTTGATAAGATCATTTGGTCTGCATCTTACATCTTACGCAGATGACACTCAAATTGTGTTGTTCATACAGCGAGGGACCCAAGATGATATGGCCTCAAGAGGTCACGACTGTCTCAAAGACATCTCTGGTTGGATGGCTTTCAATTGCCTGAAATTGAATGGAGGCAAGACCGAGCTCATTATATTTGAGAACAATACCAACATCTGGACACCTGACATGTGGCCGGAAGTTATGGAAAAGTTACCAGCGCCCTCAGGTAAAGCTAAAAATCTGGGTGTTATCATGGATCAGAAACTTGATTTCAGGGACCAGGTTAGCGGAGTTGTATCTACCTGCTTCTATATCCCTAGGATACTGAAAAAAATCAAATGTTATCTCCCTGCTGATAGCTTCAGTACAGCTGTCTCAGCCCTCATTCTATCACGCTTGGATTACTGCAACAGTTTGTACTTGAATCTGAAAAAAAAACATCTGTACAGACTACAGCTAGTACAAAATGCAGCTGCGAGACTACTTACAGGCATACAAAGGTTTGCCTCGGCACGAGAGGGACCCCGGCAACTGCACTGGCTGCCAGTAACTAGACGAGCACAATTTAAAGCCCTATGCACTGTTTTCAAAGCACTGAGGGGCAGTGGTCCGGAGTTTCTGAGCGGGTGTTTTGAATGGTATACTCCAGATAGAGCATTGCGCTCCTCCGAAGGCAGATTAGTAGCTGTGCCCCGAATAAAAAAGTCCAGGTGGGGAGTCAATAGCTTTTCCTTCTGTGCGGCGAAAGCCTGGAATAGGCTGTTGTTGCATCTCAGGAATGCCTCGGAGCTCCTTTCTTTTAGAAAGGGGCTGAAGACATGGTTATTCAGGGAATAGGCTCCAGTTGATCTCCTGTGAGTCAGCATGTAGCGCCAGGACACCCTTGGGTAGAAGCGCGCTTTTTAAGCTCCTAATCATAATAATAATAATAGTAATAATACGCAACTGCTGTTCACGTGCAACAAAGTGACTAACTTCAGAGGGAGTGAGATTAACAGATGTTTGACGGAGGTCTTTTCTTGGATGTGACTCCACCAACTAAAGTGCAACGCAGAAAAATCCGAAATTATTTTTTTTGGTTGCCCCCTTGCGAGGATTGGAGCCAATGGTGGCTCCGTGACATGTCTCCTCCCTCCGCTCCAGTTCGTACGGTAAAGAACTCGGGAGATAAATTGGATACTAATTTAGCGATGAAAACTCAAATTCAAACCGTTGCTGGCGCATTCTTTGGTCTGCTAAAAATGGTACAAAAACGTTCTTCCTCTGCTACCGGTTGCATAACCGTAGTGCAAGCCCTAATTTCATCCAGGTTGGACTATGTTAATATCCTGTTTCTGGGCTTACCGGAATATCTACTCAATCGGCTGCAGGTTGTTCAGAACGTCGCAGCCAGAGCTATTCTTATGGTGAATCCCAGAGCGCATATGTTGCCCCACCTGAAGGCATTGCAGTGGCTCCCGGGCAGAAAGAGGATACAGTTTAAGGCTCTAGTGCTGGCCTATCTAGCATTCCATGGTACGGGTGCCGTTTATCTGAGAAGGAGGATCCAATACTACGAGCCCCAACGGGTCTTGATGTCCTCAGGGCAGTCCCTCATGCTTATCCCTGAATTTGCCGTCTCTCTGTCAGGAGGCCGCTCCTTTCAAGTTTTGGTGGCGCGTCTGTGGAATGATCTGCCTTTGCATCTTAGACAGGTCCAGGACTTGCTGCTCTTTAGGAGATGACTAAAAACTTGGGGGCATATTCTCAAGGAGCTATCCTGAGTTAACATCACTTTAACGCAGCCCAAGTCGCTATAAATGTATCACCCCATTCACAAGCGGGTGCTAACAGCCCATAGCACCAGTTTACCTGTGATAGCAGCCGCAAAAAACATTGCCACAGATGACCCCGGCAACTATCGCTAATGAGATGCAGAGTAGGCGTTCCCGTGCAAAAAGCCGTGACAACACCACTCCACAACATTCTCAACGACCAGCCACATCGGCAATAAGATCACAAAACAAACAATAAGGCGCGTTAGCAGCAGGAAATGAACACCCGCTCTGACCTGGTGCAAAGTCAGACAACAACCGGCAACAGACAAGGGAGCACAGCCCAGAGCCAAACATTAAGAACAACAGATGCACCCGGGCAACTGAACATGCAGCCCGGAGCCCCAATAGGGCAACAACACCCACCGCCACCAACCCCAGGCCCCCCCTCTATACCCCCGCCCGGACCAACACTGAGGCAGCGCAGACAAAGACCGCAACCTGCTGAAAGCACACCAACGTCATTACCCACCAAGTGCTCAAAAGGACAACCATCCTACGCATCCTGACCACCATTGCCCACAGGCCGATGGTACCAACACAGCGGACAACCACATCCCTCTACAGACAAAGCTGCTGGCTGTGCTGCACCTGTTGGCCTCTGGGACCTGCCAACCAACAACCGCCTGAGTCTGAGGAGTCTCACAGCCAGCCACATCCAAGCCCCCCAACTGTCTTGGATGCCATCATCGGCTTGGTACCACACTACCTATCCTTCCCTCACACTGTGCACGAACAGCTGCAGACCAAGCAAGGGGTCAAAGCCATAGCTGAATTCCCTCACGTGTCAGGGGGCAATTGAATGCACACATCTCCTACTTGTGCCCCCTGGTGATACTGCACACAATATCCACAACCGAAAGCACACGCATACCATCACTGTGCAGGCAATAGTGGACCACCTGGAAATCTCCACCAACCTCGTCGCCAACTACACATTCCAAGTGCATGAGTCCTACATCTTCCGACAGCCCATCATCACTCGGCGCTTCCTGGCTGGCACCTACGTAAATGCGCTGCTCATTGGCAAGTACCAAATGAACACACCACACACCTAAACTTCACAACAAAAACGTTCTTCCTCTGCTACCGGTTGCATAACCGTAGTGCAAGCCCTAATTTCATCCAGGTTGGACTATGTTAATATCCTGTTTCTGGGCTTACCGGAATATCTACTCAATCGGCTGCAGGTTGTTCAGAACGTCGCAGCCAGAGCTATTCTTATGGTGAATCCCAGAGCGCATATGTTGCCCCACCTGAAGGCATTGCAGTGGCTCCCGGGCAGAAAGAGGATACAGTTTAAGGCTCTAGTGCTGGCCTATCTAGCATTCCATGGTACGGGTGCCGTTTATCTGAGAAGGAGGATCCAATACTACGAGCCCCAACGGGTCTTGATGTCCTCAGGGCAGTCCCTCATGCTTATCCCTGAATTTGCCGTCTCTCTGTCAGGAGGCCGCTCCTTTCAAGTTTTGGTGGCGCGTCTGTGGAATGATCTGCCTTTGCATCTTAGACAGGTCCAGGACTTGCTGCTCTTTAGGAGATGACTAAAAACTTGGGGGCATATTCTCAAGGAGCTATCCTGAGTTAACATCACTTTAACGCAGCCCAAGTCGCTATAAATGTATCACCCCATTCACAAGCGGGTGCTAACAGCCCATAGCACCAGTTTACCTGTGATAGCAGCCGCAAAAAACATTGCCACAGATGACCCCGGCAACTATCGCTAATGAGATGCAGAGTAGGCGTTCCCGTGCAAAAAGCCGTGACAACACCACTCCACAACATTCTCAACGACCAGCCACATCGGCAATAAGATCACAAAACAAACAATAAGGCGCGTTAGCAGCAGGAAATGAACACCCGCTCTGACCTGGTGCAAAGTCAGACAACAACCGGCAACAGACAAGGGAGCACAGCCCAGAGCCAAACATTAAGAACAACAGATGCACCCGGGCAACTGAACATGCAGCCCGGAGCCCCAATAGGGCAACAACACCCACCGCCACCAACCCCAGGCCCCCCCTCTATACCCCCGCCCGGACCAACACTGAGGCAGCGCAGACAAAGACCGCAACCTGCTGAAAGCACACCAACGTCATTACCCACCAAGTGCTCAAAAGGACAACCATCCTACGCATCCTGACCACCATTGCCCACAGGCCGATGGTACCAACACAGTGGACAACCACATCCCTCTACAGACAAAGCTGCTGGCTGTGCTGCACCTGTTGGCCTCTGGGACCTGCCAACCAACAACCGCCTGAGTCTGAGGAGTCTCACAGCCAGCCACATCCAAGCCCCCCAACTGTCTTGGATGCCATCATCGGCTTGGTACCACACTACCTATCCTTCCCTCACACTGTGCACGAACAGCTGCAGACCAAGCAAGGGGTCAAAGCCATAGCTGAATTCCCTCACGTGTCAGGGGGCAATTGAATGCACACATCTCCTACTTGTGCCCCCTGGTGATACTGCACACAATATCCACAACCGAAAGCACACGCATACCATCACTGTGCAGGCAATAGTGGACCACCTGGAAATCTCCACCAACCTCGTCGCCAACTACACATTCCAAGTGCATGAGTCCTACATCTTCCGACAGCCCATCATCCCTCGGCGCTTCCTGGCTGGCACCTACGTAAATGCGCTGCTCATTGGCAAGTACCAAATGAACACACCACACACCTAAACTTCACAACCATGCAACTCACAACACTGGGAATGCACACGTCACAAACTCACATACAACATGCCAAACAACATGCCCAACCACCAGACATGACAGCACAACTCACACTGGCAACCTGGGCCAGCCATGCACATAAGCCATCAACTGCATTGCCCCTCAGCCACACGATAGCAGATTGTGGGAAGAGGCGGGGAACCGGCATGTGCGAAGGAGGCAACTGACCGATGATTGATAATGTACACAATGCCAAGTGTGGCGTCAAAGCGATGGCCAGACTGCAGTATGCAGACCACACACATATCCATGTCGACATACACCACTGGTGTATGGAGTGCAGTAGACAGTGGATGCAACCATGGCACCCCAGCCAGCGGGGAAGATCCCGGAAATGTAGCTTGTTACGTCCCCCGTGAGCGGAGTAGCACATAGGGGTGTGAATAAAAAGCACGTAGCTCTGGGTGTGGTCCTCTTCCGGAATGCCCAACGACTGCCAGGGCAGTGCCCCTCACCCCTCCACGAGGCCGACGCTGTCACCGTGAGTGGTGTTGCCTGCGATCCTGTGAGCCTACTGCACCCTGGGCCGCAGGGCCCCATACCAGTCCTGCCAGGCCCGGCACACCCAAGCCTCAATGCACACCTGCTGACACCGGCGTGTGTCGATGAGGGCCCACCACGTGCCGGTGTAAGCTTCAAGCCAGAGTGCCACGAACCTGGCAGCCTCCTCAGACCACCACAGCCTCCGCGACACTGGCCCGCTGTACAACTTTCTCGTTGAGGTACTCCATCTGCATGCACAGAAAAGTAGGTCACACATTTGGAACTGAGTCTTGATTACACTATGGCAGAGAACATCAATTATGACAGATTTTGTCTCACTATTCTCCCATTGATGTGGTGCCACCAAGTCTGTGCTTAGCAGTCCATCCACAGGTGTCCGTGGGCCCATGCTGACGACTGCCCTCGGGCCACGCTGCGTTCGAGTCGTTCACACATGTGGGACTGAGTCTTGATTTGTCAATGGTAGAGTACATATCATTGCACGCAAGGAGAGGTGTAAGAGGATGATGCGTTTCAGTCCGAAGGGTAAAAGGATCATCGTTACGGAGGTGATCGAACACTACCGACAACTGCCCTGGTGTCACTAACTCAGTGCATCGCAAGACAACGACACTTGGCTGTGGGCCCTTGCTGACCGCTGCCTCCGGCCTACGCTGCGGACGAGTAGGTCACACATTTGGGACTGAGTCTTGATCTTACATTGTCCGAGTACGCACATTAATGCAGAGTTTACATCACTGTACTCCCTTCGATGTGGTGACACCAAGTATGTGCCTGGCATCCCAACCACACGTGTCTGTGGGCCCTTGATGACTATGCCGTCAGCCTACAGTGCGGTCCAGCAGGCCTCACGCCAATCCAATCCAGTCCGTACCAGGCAGGACACGTCATTGTCGCTGACTGAACACCCGCTCGGCTCTGGTGCTTTTGCCTCTGTCAACCACAAGTCACCCCCAAATGTCATGTGAATGTCATGTGTTAGAGTTCCAGGAGGAGCTCGCTGAACCGCATCTGGCCCGTGCTAACCTCTGCCTCAGGCCTCCACTGTGGTCGAGTAGGTCGCACTATTCGAATTCAGTCTTGATTTATTTATGGCTGACTTGATGTCATTGTACAGGGCTCAACGCAGACTGCATCTCCTTTCTGCCCCGGTGCCACTAAGTCTTTTCCCCGAGACCCATGGACACTTTCTGGTTGAACTTTGGTGGTGACTGAGTCCATGGACTTGGGGTTGTCATCGCCATCATGTCGGTGATACTGAATTTGTGGCTAAAATGATGCCGTGGCATTCCACTCCTCCATTTGCCCGCTTCCGGACAGCTTCCACCCTCTGCATCATGCCCTGGAGGACACCTTCCACTGTCCCCTGCAATCCTCTGCCACATACACCTTGGACATTGATGAGGACCCGCTTAGTTCGCGTGGCCCATCTGACTGCACCGCAAGTCACCGTCCTGTGGTGGGGTGCCTGTGCCGGCCGAGTGCATCCAGGGCCACTAACTCTGTGCTGGTCAGTTTTGGGGGGGAATTGGGACCCCTTCTTCTGAGATGTTGGATGGCCTCTGAGACGGTGGCCTTGGGGTCATCAATGCCATGTGTCAGTGGCCCTGCACTGTCCACTGCCTCCAGTTTCAAATGCGTCCCACTAGGGCTCACACATCAAATCGAGTCCTGACCGGCACAGACGTCGCATCACCGCAGGAGGCACATGCCACCACCGCCAGGACCAACTCCAACCGCCAACTGCCAGCATCAAAACGGTTGTACTGGCAGACTGATGGAGTTGCCCGCACCTGTCGTGGATGCCATCTTTTGCCTGATCCCCTGCTCAGCACTCCAGGTGCCACTAGCTCTGTGCACCATGAATCATCATCCATTACTATTATGGTTATGTGCTGTGGAGAGCTCGCGCAGCAATGTCACCTCAGGCAGTGTGGGAGACCTGGGACGGCGATGAGGAAGATGATGCAGGTGTGACACCCCCCCACTGCAGCTGCATCAGGAATGTCCAGAAGGGACACATTCCTAGACATTTTCTTCACATGAGCACGCTCAGCTCTGGGGACCCAACCGCAGTGCACTGAAACTCACGGTCACTTCTGTTTGTATGTTGGGTGACCTCTGTACTTGCTCCGGCTCCCTCCATGTTGCTCAGCAGTTGACTCTGTTATGCAGGTGTTTTCTGTTTCCATTGCACTGGTGTCCACTGTTCAAGTTGTTGCCAACACCAAGCACTCCGTGCGGGCTGCCTTATACGCACCCCACACACATCCAGCACAGGCGTCACTGTTTATGTGGCCCTGCCAATAAAGGGGACGGGCACATGTGCCCGCAGCCAGTTCAACATGATATCTTCGTTTGTCCCTGTTGTCTTGTTGTATGCATGAGGGCCCTGGGCCCTAGGACATTACATTGTGCTGTGTACAGCGGATGCAGACATGCCACCGCAGGCAGCGGGTTAGAGCTTGGACATGTAGCTTTGTCGTCACCCACACAGTTTGTAAGGGCAGTGAAATGTGCTGTGGTATGCAGAGCCAACGTGGGGGTGTGTGACTGATATGTGCGTGCCCCTGGGTGTCGTTCTGTACTGGGAATGTGCATCTGCATGTGTCTCTATGGCAGTGTGGGTCTCCTTTGTGGGGTGTAGGTGGTCCCTGAAGGGTAATAGACACCCACGTATATGATCTAGTTCACCTTTCATGGGTTCAGAACACACCCGCAACTGTTGGGCCACCTGCTTTTGGCGTTCTGGCACCTGGCATTGGGGTGCCATGTGTGGGTCGGTGAAGTGTTGTGAGCCTGCCGTGTTTGCGTGTGCTTCATGCTGTGTGGTCTGTTACAGGGGCTGGGTTCTCCTCTAAGTAGCTTGGCTGCCCTGGTTCTGGTGGTGGGTTGCGTCGGATGTCCATGGGCTGTTGTAGGGCGTTGGTCTCAAAGGTGTGGTGGTCCTCTCCGGCATCACTGATGTGTGGTTTTCTGTGCTCTGCTGGAGGTGTTGTGTGTCCCTCTGCAATGTGGAGGGGAGATGCATGTTGACATTGTGTTGACATGTGTGTTGGCGCATTGTTCTTGTTTAGTTGCAGACTGTATGACAATGTAGACCTGGCTCTTCTCCAAAGAGTAAGCGTCCTTTCCACCCTTCAGCGGCCAGTAGTCTCAGAGGAATTAGTTAGCGCCAGGACACCCCCGGGTATTTGTCGCGCTCTACAAATGTCATTAACATTGTAACTGTTTTGGAGGTGTAGGATTTAGATGCGGGACAGTGTACATTTGGACTACATGACGGGTGTGAGGTTTTACACATACATTGCCATTTCAAGGTTTCCAGCTCTGTCAGATATAGTGGGCATGTTTCTGCGTGTGTGCGGAGCCAGTTGTGTCCTCTGTTCTGCAGTGTTGGGGTTGCACATTGTAACACATTGTCGTCAATGTGGATGTGCTGTTATTGCTATGTGTTTGTGCTGCAGTGTGCCACAGGGATGAGGGACATGTGGGTGTGCAGTGTGCTCTGCTTATTTGTGCATGTGTGCCATTGTGCCCATCTACGCCCGTCCTCCCAGTCCCTGGTCTTTACTCACCCTGTTGATGTTGTGTCAGGTCCTCCCGAGCTGTGTCCGCACTCCCGACTCCTTGCACCGTCTCCGCACTGTTGACTGTGGCCTCCGTTTCCTCCAGCTCCTCCTGTGGTGCAGGACTCCCACCTTCTGTCGCCGTTCCTGCCTTCCTGTTGGTAGTGGCTTTGTGGCTGGTTTAGATTTTCACGTCATGCCAGCGCCTCTTGGCCTCCTCCATTGGCCTCCTCGACACTCCAGCTGCATTCAAGGTAGTCTGATTGTGGGTCAGTTGCTGGTTGTGTTCTGTCACCTCTGTGACGCTGGTCTTGTTTTCCTGCGGACTGCACCCCGTCTTCCTCTCCCTCTTCTCCTTGGCCTTCCCCAACCCCATTGTTCCTTGCTGGTGGTCTGTGGGGCTTGTGGGGTCTGTGTTGGCCTCTGCGCTCGGTCAGGGTGCATCCATGTTGCTATGCACTTTGGCTTCTTTCTGGTGTGTTGTTTTTGTTGCTTTTATAGTGCATTTTCCTGCCAGACGCGTGGGATTTGCAGGCCTGCCGCTGGTTTTCGCTGCTTTTTGTATCATGATTGGCCTCATCGCAGCTTTTTTGGCGTTCATGTTTCGCATTTTGGCGGCATGGCGTTAATTTTAATGCGGTCAGTTGACGCGTTATCTGGGGACTATCGCATGGTACCGTGTGTTGTGAATACTTTAGGTCTACAAACTCGTTAAAGACTTCGACTACCAGAGTGCAGCGAGTGCACACGCCCACTGGGCGGGACTTCATGCTACAAGTAAGAACTTGCCAGCTGCTCCCCCTCATTGCCATCCCATGAACAAGGGCGTGATGAAGCCTGAAACGCGTTGGGAAAGTGATGGCTTAATCCCTGCTGTACCTACCGTGCTGCTGATCAATGCCGCCTTGCAGAATAAAGTTTTCAAACACTCCTCCAAGTGTTGGGTTCTTGCATATGGAGTATATATATATATATATATATATATATATATATAGGGAAACATCGTTTACAATGCGGGGATTACATCGCGATGCCATTACATCGCGGTTTTTACAACGCAAGTCGTTACAACGACTTGCGCTAAATGGCGCTCTAGGACAAGGAATAGTATAATTTACTATCCAACACCTTCCCTACTGTACGTAGACTGGAGTTGGAATAGTAAATTATACTACTCCTAAGTCCTATTCCTTGTCCTAGAGCGCCACCTAGCGCAAGTCGTTGTAATGACTTGCGTTGTCAAAACTGCGATGTAGTGTACCGCGATGTAAATGTATGCGTTGTAACGTCATACATCCATATATATATATATATATATATATATATATATATATATATATATATGTATTTGTTACATTTTTATATTATCTACTGGCGGTCGCCGGTAGATATTTATAGTTAGGACCTATTTTCCATAGGAAATCCTCAACATTCTATTGGGAATATCTTTGGCGCCGATTGACGAATCTTCGCGAAATTCTCCAAACTTTTGGCCAGCTCCGCTCCGCTCCTACCCTGAAAGTTTTGCGGTGATCTGTGAAGCAGGGGCCGAGAAAAAAGGGGGGTCCTAAAACACGTTTTCCCCATGCAATTTCCCATAGGATCTGTTGTCGCAGCTACAGCCCGAACCGCTGAACGGAATGACACCAAATTTGGCAAAGAGGTAGTCCTCAGTTCGGACTCATGCCTTTTGCATATTTGGTGTGAATCTGTTCAGTAGATCCTGAGAAAAGTAGGGTAAAAAAGTTAGTGATATCTATGGCCGGGGAGGATCCGCGGACCGTACCCGCACCGTAAGCACACCCTCCCCGAACGGAGCGCGTACCCTCCTGATCGCACGCTGAATGCTAATTGGCTGTCGAGCGTCTCTCTACATTCGAAACCAGGAACTGTTGGCGGCCCTTTTCTGCCTCGGTAGAAGCGAGGCTGAAGATGGAAGGGGAATAAGTGTGTAAAAGATATAAAGGGGGCAGAGTGGAAATACTCTGACCCTCTAGATCTGCTTAGGGGGTCCCAGAAGGACCCCCTGTGGCCCCCCTTTTAAAAAAAAAAAGCGGCGTAAGGCGCGCACGGTGCGCGCATCCTATCGCGTTGAATGCACGGATTCTCTCGCGGTGGGTGCGCGGATCCACGGCAATATTTTTTGAAAAACGACAAGAAATCATTGGTTGTATAACAACTTTCTACACTGAAAGGTAGGGTGTATATTTTTGTTTTTTATAGGTATGATTGTTATTGGTTAACAAAAACAGATTGTAAGGAACATTATATATGATAAGCTGATATGTTGAAAAGTCAAGCACACTTCCTGTCTTGTGTAGGAACATTGTGTGCTGAACTTGTGACCTGTGAGCTCAGTGCAGTGTTCCATGACTTGTTTCTATGGTAACAGGCAGAAGGCAGATTGGGGGAAGGGTTGAAATGTATTTCAGTTGGAAAGGGTTGAAATGTTTAACCAATAGAAAAGTGTGTTTGCTTTTTAGTTTATGTGCGAAGGATTGTGATTTGATGTTTACATGTATATGTGTGGAAAATGAAAGGGAAACTTTTCCATTCTTTGCTTTTGCTGAGAGGTGCACAGTGCAGAGATTCTGTAAAAGAAAATATGGTGAGTGATTGATATACTCCTTAATCTACAAAATAATTTGAAAGATGAGTTATTTAATTGTGAGGGGATGTATGTAGACTATTTTGATTTTAATCAGACTACTGTATTTTTCCTGCTAAAGTGTAGGGAGTACTTTTTTTCTCTACAATGTGTGTGCATGTAGAAACCATTCTGTGATAGGCATTTGTGTTTTTCATGTGTTTGTAGACAGATAACTGTGCAGTTTTTATATTTTGGTAGAATTAGAAACTAGTCATTGTTTATGAACTTGTGAAATGAGTTATGTTATGTTTCTATACTAAAATGTAGTACTACTTCTAGATGAAGAAATGTGTTTTGATATAGTGCAAGGGATAGTGTTGTTTGTCTAGAATCACGCAGTGAGTCTGTGTGCATTTGGGAACCACTGTGAGAGAAACATTTGGTAACATCGTGTATTTGCTGACAGATAACTGTTTTAAAACCAGTCAGGTTGTCACGTTTTAGTAGCATTAGAAGACAGTTATGGCTTATGCTTTCATTAAATGAGTCAGGCATTGACAGTAAATTGCAGTCGTGAAATATGTAGATTGTGTGCAGTTCCCTTACCACTTGCACTGTAGTGAATGAGTTTTGGTAAACTCATAGGGATAGTGGTGCTTGTCTAGAATCACACTGTGAGTTAGTGTGTATTTGGGATCAGTGTGAGAGAATCATTTGGTAACATCATGTATTTGCTGACAGATAACTGTTTTAAAATCTGTCATGTTGTGAAGTTTTAGTAGCATTAGAATCCAGTCTTTGCTTATATGTTGATTAAATGAGACATGCTTTGACACTGATGTGCTGTACTTAAATATGTAGATTGTGTGCAGTCCCCTTACCCCTTCCACAGTAGTGAATGAGTTTTGGTAAAGTCCTAGGATAGTGTTGATTGTCTAAAATCACACTGTGAGTCTGTGTGCATTTGGGTAAGGATTGTGAGAGAAGCATTTGGTAACATTGTGTATTTACTGACAAATAACTGTTTTAAAACCTGTCATGTTGTCAAGTTTTAGTAGCATTAGAAGCCAGTCTTTGCTTATGCGTTGATTAAATTAGTCAGGCATTGACATTAAAGTGTATTCGTGAAATATGTAGATTGTGTGCAGTTCCTTTACCACTTCCACTGTAGTGAATGAGTTTTGGTAAACTCCTAGGTATAGTGGTTGTTGTCTAGAATTACACTGTGAGTCTGTGTGCATTTGAGAACCACTGTGAGAGAAGCATTTGGTAACATCGTGTATTTGCTGACAGATAACTAATTTAAAACCTCTCATGTTGTCAAGTTTTAGTAGCATTATAAGCTAGTCTTTGCTTATGCATTGATAAAATGAGTCAGGGTTTGACACTAAGGTGCAGTACCATGTACTATTCTGTTCACTGTGGCAGAACTGAAAATTTTAAAGTTTTACCTAAGCACTGTCCTAGAAGTAGTCTGATTTTTTAGTCAGTTTCTAAGTACCAAATAGACTGCTTCAAATGTCTATGTAGTATGCATGTAGTGTTCTAACATACTATAGACTTATCTTTTACACCTTCAATTCCCTAGTCAGTATCCATACACTTCCAGGAAATATCCTGTCACTTCCTTTGCAGTCCTCTAGAAACCCATTCAATAGTATGTACTAATCCATTCACTGTGCCAAAACCCAAACACTTATGAATTCACCAAGACACTCTCTTTCCAGTACTCTTATGATTCAGTCACTGCCTAAGTATTCATGCACTGAGCCAGGTCTTAGCACATGGACTTCTTCAAACCCCTTTCCACTATGCATGCAGTCCTCTAAGCACCTACACACTTGTCTTTCACACCTTCAATTCCCCAGTCAGTATCCGTTCACTTCCAGCAAACACCCTGTCACTCCATTTGCACTCCTCTAGTGACCCATTCAGCATCATGTACTAATCCATTCACTGCGCCAAACCCTAATAAATTCACCCAGGCACTCTCCTTGCAGTACTCTAATCATTCAGTCAGTACCCAAGTACTCATCCAGTGACCCAGGCCTTAGTATATGGACTGCTACAAACCCTTATCCACTATGCATGCAGTCCTCTAACCACCTCACAATTGTCTTTCTCACCTTCAATTCCCTAGTCAGTATCCATACACTTCCAGGAAATACCCTGTCACTCCCTTTGCAGTCCTCTAGTGACCCATTCAGCACCATGTACTAATCCATTCACTGTGCTAAAACCCAAACACTTATAAATTCACCAAGATACTATCTTTGCAGTACTCTAATCATTCAGTCACTGCCTAAGTATTCATACACTGAGCCAGGCCGTAGCACATGGACTGTTTCAAACCCCTATGCACTATGCATGCAGTCTTCTAAGCACCTAGACACTTGCCTTTCACACATTAAATTTCCTAGTCAGTATCCATACAGTCCAGCACTTGTGACTGCTTTTGCACTCCTCTAGTGACTCATTCAGTACCAAGTACTAATCCATTCCCTGTGCGAAAAGCCTAGCACTTATAAATTCACCTAGGCACTCTCCTTGCTGTACTCTAATCATTCAGTCAGTACCCAAGTAGTCATGCAGTGAGCCAGGCCTTAGCACATGGGCTGCTTTAAATGCCTATGCAGTATGGATGCAGTCCTCTAATCACCTACACAGTTGTGTTTCACACCTTCAATTCCCTAGTTAGTATTCATACTCTTCTAGCAAACACCCTGTCACTCACCCACTGTGTCTCCTTATAGTACTGTAATCATTTAGTCAGTTAGCATGTAGTCTTTTAGTGAGGTAGGCTTTAGGGCATGAACTTCTTCAAAGTAGTATGCACTATGCATGTAGTGTTATAACGATCGTCACACTTGTGGTTCAGGGCTATAGTTTCTTAGTCAGTTTTTATATAAAATGTGTTTGTACAGTAATGGAATAGTATACATTTGAAAGTTATTAATATACATTTATTTGTGATTCTTTTTTACAGATACAGAACAGGAGTGTTTCTCATCTGTTTGCACTCTTCTCGTGCAAGATTGTTTGGATGAAGGGTCCTTAGGTGTTTCATCATACTTGCTGTGCCGCACGAGTATTTTTTGTTAGGATCCCCTCGTAACAGAACTCTTTGGCAAATCTTGTGAATGAAGAAGGTGGCATTGGTCTTTGTTTGCCCCTTGGAAAAAGTTAAATATTTCTTCACCACTGAAGAAAAACGTTGTGGGCGTGGTGCCTTCTGCAAAAAAATGTCCTCAGATTCGGTAAATATTTTAAAGCGGCAACATTTACAGTTTTTGTAATTTAAACTTATAACATTTTGTTAGCTGTATATATTTTATATATCTGTTATTTTTTTTCTTGTGGTATTTTGTTGAGAATAACATGTTTTTTTTTTTTAACAATCTTTCTGATTTTCCAGGTCTGTCGTCGACATCCGTGCTTCCCACAGGAGTGTTCCGCCTTGTTGTTTTGTATTATTGTTGTTACATTTTGTTTATTAGTTTATTGTTTATATTTATGTTAATAAAAAAATAAAGTTTGAAAATAGTTTATCGTTTATATATTTATTATTATAAAAAATAAAGTTTGAAAAAAAAATTAAGAATGTTTTTGGTTGTTCTCTTAACTGCTGTGTGACTCTTTCTTGTTCTTATTACTGTTATTTGATGGAGTCCACCATGGTGTTAAATTTTGGGGCACTTATCGCTGGAATACTGGTGATATCTGCAGTTTGCACCAACTTCTGAATAGTGTGTTAGATTTATCTCAACTTTACTTCCGTTAAAGTGCTGATAATGAAATGGAGAGTAGCCGTTCCCGTGCAAAAAGACACGAGGTGCACCTTTGCAATTTATTCTAAATACTAAAATCCTGTATTGTATTGCACTGAGGTATTGGCTGCACTTACAGTGTACACACAAAATCTATTAAGAAATCTCATTGTATTTATATTGATTGGGAATAGAGCGTCAGGTGCTGGATCTTGACGAGATACACTGCTCAGTTCGTATATTGTTGTGCACACGAAAAAAATCACATCACAACTTTCACACCAATTGCAATGCGAAACAAATTCTGGCGATAAGACACGTTAGCACCAGGGATTTTACACCTGCTTTCTGCTGGTGTTAAGCAGGACAACTACCTGCACCATGAAAGGGAACACAGCCAAGAGCCACACCAGAAAACCCACAGGTGCCATAGAGACAATGAGCATGATACAGGGATACCCATGAGTGCCAGAAGACTCATCTCAACAACTGCAGGACCGCCAATGCCCCCCAAACCCACATCTTAGTAAGTGTGTCCCTGTGGTCATTGTCTTAGCATGATAGGCACGAGCCCTGCAACATCACAGTGTGCTGTCACCTCAGCGTTGGCAGTGAGCCTGGATGTGTAGCTACGTACGCATCCTCCTGCATGCACAACTGGCGTGTGCTGGTCTGTCGTTCACAGGTCAGTGCAGGGGTGTGCCTATCCGGCAAGGGGAACGGGGTGTCTCGGACATGTCCGTGTACAGGAAGTGCGGTAAGTGTGTCTCTGTGTTCTGGTGAGGCCTTTTACAAGAGCCGCAGCAGTCGATGTTGTAAAGTGGCATGCACCACCTCCAAACGGCACTGTGATGTTGTAGTTGGAATGTAGCAGGAGATGCGCAAATAGGCATTACAATGGCGTGCCGTACGAGTGCACGAGATACAACAGCTCACCGTACAAAAGTGTGGGGGCTTGTGGGAGGGAGGAGCAGCCGTTTGGCAACATAACACACAGTGAACTCGACCATGTGCCACATGCTGGGCATCTCATCCATGATGACCACGGTCGCAGACATCCCACAACACCAACGACTGGCCTTTGTACACATCCTCTATGAATGCAGCGTGGTTTTCACTTCTATGCTCGTTCAGTGGTGTGATGTTGGCAGGTTGTGTGACTTGTGCTCCTTGTTGGTGTGTTTCATTTTGGCCATTGTTAGTCTATATGTGTGTTGTACTTAATTGTGCATGTGTGCCTTTCTGCCCATCTCCCACCCTCCCCCCACTTCCTGCTTCTTCCTTTTCCTAGTGCTGTTGTGTCTATAATTTTGTTGCTGCACACATAAATACATGTAAAGAATAACTTGGAATAGTTCCTTGATTCTTTTAGGTTTCAAAACTTCTCTATTGGTTTCTTTTTAATTTTCCATATGAACCGTTTTTTTTAATATTCAACAACACATAGAAGTCAGAAGTGCAACGTATTCTATCAACACACTTTCTAGAACACTCTACAATACATGCAGGTTAAAAGTTCATCAATTTTTTAAAACTTTACGATACTTTTTTTGTAACATTTTCTTGAACATTTACAGACACGGGCAGGTTAAAAGTTGACGATTGTTTTAAGTTCGAACAGTGCCTTCCAAATGCAAGTAGCAGGTGTGGTTGAGCTGAGCAAATTTTATCCTATGATATGTACTCCACGTTGAAACTGCTTTTTCTTAACCAATCACAAAGATGCTTTTCCACAAAACTAATGTGCACCCTACTTTTAAAAAAAAATGCTTTTCATGATATCTTCAGAGATAAGTTATAGATAGGTATTAGCATCTAAAAAACCTTTGAAATTCACTGAAAAAACCATAGGTTTCATGCACGTTATAGTTAGGAATTGGCATTTAAAAAACCTTTGAAATTCACTGAAAAAACCAAAGGTTTCAGGGGCGTTATAGTTAGGAATTGGCATTTAAAAAACCTTAGAAATTCACTGAAAAAACCATTATAGTTAGCTGGACATTTCCCTCGTACAAAACCCTAGAAATTCCCCTGTTATAGTTAGTTCAGCTAACTATAACTCGCGCCCCCGCAATGCACTGCTGATTACGTCACATATTACATCACTCATGACATGGTCAGTGACATCACTGATGACATCACTGATGACATCATCCATTGAGTATGTGTTTCTAAACAGTTTTAATATGTTTAATATATATAGGGAAAGGCCTGTTGAAGAATAAGTGGGTGTACAAGTGTGTGAATGGGTGATTTTCTAGGTGCGTAACTGACTCTATAAGTGAGTCATTAAATGTATCTTACTGCAGACTAGTGACTAAACTGTGTGAATGTCTGTATCTGTCTGTCTGTTGGTGTATAAGTGGCTGCATGGTTTTGTGAATAGCAATATTAGTGTCTCTATGGGTTATTGATTGGTTGTCTGAGTATCTGTATGGGCGCCTGAGTGTATGTGTGGGTGGGGTGTGTGTGACTCTGTGCATAGATGTGTGAGTGGGTGATTCTATGGGTGCATGGTTTTAAGAGTGCAACTGTGATGGACTGTATGGTTGGGTGAGTGTATGTAAGGGTGTGTTAGTGATTGAATGTATATCTCAGTTGTACATGTGACAGTAACTACATATGTGAAACACAGTGTATATGTGTATAAGAGTAAATAACTATCTATATGTGAGAGTGTGTGATTGCGGGACTGGTTGTATGGATGAGTCTGTGCTTGTACTAGTAAATGAATAAGAGTGTCAACATTTTTTAGTATTTTTATGAGTAAGTGAACTTGAGTGTGTTTAAATGTATAGGTGAGTCAATTGGACTGTGTTTAATTATTATTTGCACAACTGACTAGGTGTGTCAGTACCTCAATGGATGATTGGCAGTGTGTGAGTGTCTATATATGTGTATAAATGCATATGTATAGTCTTGTACGGAGTGACTGTAAGTATGAGTGACTGTACAGGTGAGTGAGTGGAGGTGCATGTAGACCTAAGAGTCAATGAGTGGGTATGTAGTTATTGGTATTGGAGTATCTATGGTTTTCAAAATGGCCGTCTGAAATTTTGAGTTGGTGTATCAAAAGTTATATTAGCGTGTGAGAAGGTGTACTAATTTATCACATAGATGATGTCATCAGTGATGTCATCAGTGATGTCATTTGAGATGTCATCAGTGATGTCATCAGTGATGTCACTAACCATGTCATGAGTGATGTAATATGTGACGTCATCAGCAGTGCATTGCGGGGGCGCGAGTTATAGTTAGCTGAACTAACTATAACAGGGGAATTTCTAGGGTTTTGTACGAGGGAAATGTCCAGCTAACTATAACGCCCCTGAAACCTATGGTTTTTTCAGTGAATATTTTTAAAATTATAAAATAAATGTAAATTCATAGTTTAATTGTTTTACAGTTGATACATATAATAATGATCATATATGTGTGTTTAACTTTTTTAAGTTAAGTTTATTTGTTATTTTTGTTAAAATGTATATTAAATCTATTTTTTTAATTAAGTTTATTATTTAATATATTTAATATTTATTATTTTATGGTATATACATATATATATATATAAAATAATATTTTTTACATCTATATTTATGTAATCTATATTTTTTTCACTATTTTTGTACTTACCTTTATAAATATAGGATGTCGATATTTTTTACATCTATATTTATGACTCGATATTGTGGTGTGGGGATGTTTTGGGTGTCGATGTTTTGTCTTTGAACCTGCTTGCCTATATGTTAACCATCAGCATAGAAAGCAACAAGTCACTACAATAGAAATAATTATTCAAAACATCCAAACAATCCCTGATATGTGTGGTGCAAGCTCAAGATACAAATGTTGCAAATGGAGCATATAAAGAGCAAATAAAGAGAAAATTCCCAGAATTTCAAACATGAGCAGAAATAGACATGGTAAACATATGGCTCTCCTTCCGCATATAACATTGAATGCTTTCACTTCAGTGTTAACAGTTTTGCTTGTAAAATAATGATGCCCTAACCTTAAGTCTATTGAGACGGTTAATCACATATATATTCACAAGCATGGTGGGTAAAAAGCATAACAGAAACTTACAAAGTAACATTGCTATATTTGCAGACATATAGAGGGTCATTAGGATGGCGGGCGCCATCCTGTCGTGGAATGGGACTGCCTGCCATTGGTGCGGCACATCCTGCATTCCTGACATTGCGGCGGGCGGTGCTCTCAGCACCTCCCGCCGCAATGCCAAGAAGGCATGTCGTGCACTTCCATGCACAACATAGCATGCCCCGTGCGGTGCCTGCCATGTTGTGCATGGAACTGCAGGGAAGCCATAGATACCCCCCATGCGCACCCTTCACCCCCCAAAATCACTGGAGGCCCGCTACGAGCCCCGAATGTCAAAAACCGCCTGCCTTTCCGTGGATTGTAATATGGATGGCGGTGTCTACCAGACACCGCCACCATAGAAAATGCTTTCCGACCCGGTAGGCAATCAGGCAGATTGCCTTCTGGAGGAAAACCAGCGGACGGTCTTTCTGTCCGCTGGGGTCCCCCCCGCCATGGTAATGTGGCGGGGGGAATTTGAAAGCAATCAGTGATTTTTAGCAGGCGGATCGCCACCGCCATACGGGTGGTGGCGATCCGCCCGCTATACTAATGACCCCCATAGTGCTGGATTTCAGATTCCAATGTGCAAATGCATAAGAAAAACTGTGAATCAAAGACTAGAGGAAACAAATAGGTCCTGATTATAAAACGTTATGCAAATCCTCTTCGCTGTTTATCCTATTGGGATATTTGGAATCTAAGTTTAGTATATACATTGATTACAACCTTCTCAGAGCTTTGACATCATCTCCCCCTCTTTTGTTGTATTGTACAGTGTCTAATACAAAACATTTCATTTGATATTTATTGCTGTTATGGACCTCAGCCAGTGCCTGGCAACTGGATATGATTTGTCAACATTGGTAATTGTGCACATGTGCTGCAAGATACATTTGTCGGCCTGCAGAACAATGCTGCCTACAAACCTCAAATTACAGTAGCACGTTAGCACGTATACTGCATGATCACTTTTTCAGTTAAAGCTGCCCTTGATTTTGACTGGTATGTCAACTCTGAAAGGTGTTAAGTATTTCTTAGTATTAATGCCAATAGAGCATGCTATGCATCTGGAGCATTTGTAAACACCCTTTCTGCCAGACAGCCAACCTGTGGCCCTGTTAATCTCAGGGCTTGTTCTCACTAAGATATCTCGGTGAACAACCTTTACAACGTGGTCGTTACACCGCGATACATTTACATCACGGTCATTACAACGCAAGTCGTTACAACGACTTGCGCTAGAAGGCGCTATACACTAAGGAATAGTATGATTTACTATTCCAACACCTTCCCTACTGTTACGTAGGCTGGACTTGGAATAGTAAATCATACTATTCCTAAGTCCAGCGCCTCTAGCGCAAGTCGTTGTAACGACTTGCGTTGTAATAACTGCGATGTAACGTACCGCGATGTAAATTGTTGCATTGTAATGTCACAATATTCAGATATCTCACATTGCGGTTTCCCTGCAATATGTTATTTGTGGTTTCTTGGGCACCAGTGGCCCTATCACTGGATCCGAGCAAACTAAATGCCAATTTTTCCTGATGAGAGTGTTTAATTAATTGCCCTGATAGCTGTAGGCGGTTATAAGTGCTGCTGTTTCTGCCCCCTGTGTTTTAAACAAAATGTTTTCCCTAGTCATGGTGTTAACTTTGTCAAGGGCAGTTTGTAATATTTTGTCACTATATCCCCTTTGCTTGAATCTGCCCACAACTTCCTTCTGACATGATGTTATGTCAGTTTGGAAGCTGCAGTTGTGCTTGTCCCATATCGATTCACTGTATGGGATGCTGGCTTTGAGATGCCTGGGATGAAAACTAGTTGTGTGTAAAAGCGTGTTACCTGAGGTTTTCTTCCGGAAAAGTTTGGTTTCTAGCTTCCCATTTGCAACAAATACCTCCAAATCCAAACAATTTATTTTGTCCTGACTGATTTCACCAGTGAAATGCAAGTTTAAGTTGTTCAAGTTAATCAAATCTATAAAGCTTCCGACACTCTCCTTGGTGCCCTTCCAAATTACAAACACATTATGTATATATCGTAGCCAAACCACCACGCTTTCATCCCCGGTATCGCGGTGATCCCGCTGAGGCACCTGCTCCTCCCACCAGTCCATGTGGAGACATGCATAGCTGGGGGGAGAAGCAAGCGCCCATCGTGGTTCCACACATCTGGTGGTATAGACGGTTATCAAACAAGAAATAGTTATTGTTCAGACATTTCTTCATCATGTTCATGAACATATGACTCTGAGTGTGCTTATGTAGTGAAAGTGGTCTACTGCTCAGAAAGTGTTCTACTTCCCTCAACCCATTAGTATGGCAAATGCTTGTGTACAAAGATAAGATGTTCAGGGACATCAACACAAAATCTTCCCAAGGCAGATCATAAATGATTTTTAAGAAATCTCCGGTGTCCTTAATGAAAAAAGGCAATTTTTGGACATGAGGCTGTAGGAATAAAATCTACATATTTCGAAATCTGTTCATGAAGTCCCCCAATGGCCGATATCATAGGTCTCCCTGGTGTTTTAACGGATCCTTGTGGACTTTGGGTATAAGATACATCACTGGCATCCTAGGATGATCATTCCGTAGAAAACACTATTTCTGTTGGGTTAGTAGACCATCATTGCGCCATTCTGGGAGTTCTGATTTGACCTGCAATTTTTATTGCGCCCATTGACCTCATGTGCTGACAGTGTAAGACTCTGTCTCATTAAGCTGACGATATGCCTCTTGCTTATATGCCTCTACTGGCCAAAGAACAATATTGATCTCTTTGTCTGCAGTAGTAATGACAATGTCATGTGTCTGTAGTTTCTTGATCAGCGTTTGACAACAATGATGTTGGATGTTCCATCTCCATTGTCTTGCATTGCTTTTGGAGCCCATCTTTTTAACTTTCTTGATCAAAATGCCATAACATATATATAAATTTCACACATATATCTCTTTATTTTTAAATATGTATATATATATATATATATATATATATATATATATATATATATATATATATGTATATATCATCAGAAAACACACCAGACTTGGAGAGCCACACGCCTTGTGTCATATTTATTTCCTGACAGGCAGCCCCACTGACAACACTCGCAAGTTCAGAGATTTCTAACTGCGGGCATATCCTGACGCGTTTCGAGCGTCTGCGCGCCCTTGATTACAGGTGTTGGCCGATGAGTGTAGGCAGCATTGCGCACCTCAAATGCCCACTTTTGTAGTCCCGCCCACCTGGGCGTGTCGGCATAGTGCAAACTGGGATTTGGAGTCTTGTCACAAGGTAAGTCTTTGAGTAAATGCAGCCGCCATCACAGCATCAAAATCGATACCCCAGTAGGTTTCTGTTCCTTGTCAGGGTCGCAGTAGGGCTGTTCTGACCCTGTAACAGGAAACACAAAGCTCCATTAGCGTCTGTAATCATCACGCTGGACCCGCTCTTCAGCGGTGGGGCAGCTCCGCGACCCCGGCAGGCCGCAATTAATTCCATCAGAAAATACACCAGACTTGGAGAGCCACACGCCTTGTGTCATATTTATTTCCTGCCAGGCAGCCCTACTGAGAACACTCGCAAGTTCAGAGATTTCTAACTGCCAGCATATCCTGACGCGTTTCGAGCGTCTGCGCGCCCTTGATCACAGGTGTTGGCCGATGAGTGTAGGCAGCATTGCGCACCTCAAATGCCCACTTTTGTAGTCCCGCCCACCTGGGCGTGTCGGCATAGTGCAAACTGGGATTTGGAGTCTTGTCGCAAGGTAAGTCTTTGAGTAAATGCAGCCGCCATCACAGCATCAAAATCGATACCCCAGTGGGTTTCTGTTCCTTGTCAGGGTCGCAGTAGGGCTGTTCTGACCCTGTAACAGGAAACCCAAAGCTCCATTAGCGTCTGTAATCACCACGCTGGACCCGCTCTTCAGCGGTGGGGCAGCTCCGCGACCCCGGCAGGCCGCAATTAATTCCATCAGAAAACACACCAAACTTGGAGAGCCACACGCCTTGTGTCATATTTATTTCCTGCCAGGCAGCCCCACTGAGAACACTCGCAAGTTCAGAGATTTCTAACTGCCAGCATATCCTGACGCGTTTCGAGCGTCTGCGCGCCCTTGATCACAGGTGTTGGCCGATGAGTGTAGGCAGCATTGCGCACCTCAAATGCCCACTTTTGTAGTCCCGCCCACCTGGGCGTGTTGGCATAGTGCAAACTGGGATTTGGAGTCTTGTCGCAAGGTAAGTCTTTGAGTAAATGCAGCCGCCATCACAGCATCAAAACGATACCCCTGTGGGTTTCTGTTCCTTGTCAGGGTCGCAGTAGGGCTGTTCTGACCCTGTAACAGGAAACACAAAGCTCCATTAGCGTCTGTAATCACCACGCTGGACCCGCTCTTCAGCGGTGGGGCAGCTCCGCGACCCCGGCAGGCCGCAATTAATTCCATCAGAAAACACACCAGACTTGGAGAGCCACACGCCTTGTGTCATATTTATTTCCTGCCAGGCAGCCCCACTGACAACACTCGCAAGTTCAGAGATTTCTAACTGCCAGCATATCCTGACGCGTTTCGAGCGTCTGCGTGCCCTTGATCACAGGTGTTGGCCGATGAGTGTAGGCGGCATTGCGCACCTCAAATGCCCACTTTTGTAGTCCCGCCCACCTGGGCGTGTCGGCATAGTGCAAACTGGGATTTGGAGTCTTGTCGCAAGGTAAGTCTTTGAGTAAATGCAGCCTCCATCACAGCATCAAAATAGATACCCCAGTGGGTTTCTGTTCCTTGTCAGGGTCGCAGTAGGGCTGTTCTGACCCTGTAACAGGAAACACAAAGCTCCATTAGCGTCTGTAAACACCACGCTGGACCCGCTCTTCAGCGGTGGGGCAGCTCCGCGACCCCGGCAGGCCGCAATTAATTCCATCAGAAAACACACCAGACTTGGAGAGCCACACGCCTTGTGTCATATTTATTTCCTGCCAGGCAGCCCCACTGACAACACTCGCAAGTTCAGAGATTTCTAACTGCCAGCATATCCTGACGCGTTTCGAGCGTCTGCGCGCCCTTGATCACAGGTGTTGGCCGATGAGTGTAGGCAGCATTGCGCACCTCAAATGCCCACTTTTGTAGTCCCGCCCACCTGGGCGTGTCGGCATAGTGCAAACTGGGATTTGGAGTCTTGTCGCAAGGTAAGTCTTTGAGTAAATGCAGCCGCCATCACAGCATCAAAATCGATACCCCAGTGGGTTTCTGTTCCTTGTCAGGGTCGCAGTAGGGCTGTTCTGACCCTGTAACAGGAAACACAAAGCTCCATTAGCGTCTGTAATCACCACGCTGGACCCGCTCTTCAGCGGTGGGGCAGCTCCGCGACCCCGGCAGGCCGCAATTAATTCCATCAGAAAACACACCAGACTTGGAGAGCCACACGCCTTGTGTCATATTTATTTCCTGCCAGGCAGCCCCACTGACAACACTCGCAAGTTCAGAGATTTCTAACTGCCAGCATATCCTGACGCGTTTAGAGCGTCTGCGCGCCCTTGATCACAGGTGTTGGCCGATGAGTGTAGGCAGCATTGCGCACCTCAAATGCCCACTTTTGTAGTCCCGCCCACCTGGGCGTGTCGGCATAGTGCAAACTGGGATTTGGAGTCTTGTCGCAAGGTAAGTCTTTGAGTAAATGCAGCCGCCATCACAGCATCAAAATCGATACCCCAGTGGGTTTCTGTTCCTTGTCAGGGTCGCAGTAGGGCTGTTCTGACCCTGTAACAGGAAACACAAAGCTCCATTAGCGTCGGTAATCACCACGCTGGACCTGCTCTTCAGCGGTGGGGCAGCTCCGCGACCCCGGCAGGCCGCAATTTATTCCATCAGAAAACACACCAGACTTGGAGAGCCACACGCCTTGTGTCATATTTATTTCCTGCCAGGCAGCCCCACTGACAACACTCGCGACATTTTCCAAACTTTTGGCCAGCTCCGTCCCCGGCCCCTACCTTCACCACTGTACAATCGCACCCCGTGGGGTGTTTTAAGTTGGGGGATTAAGTCCCCTTGAATCCTGAGGTCCCCTAGCGGCCAACTAGCCCACCAGGTACCTCCAGTATGCGCCAGGGAGCTGCATTGCAGAGAGGTGTCCAGAGGCACGCCCCTTTTTACAAAACTCTGCAAAGCAGCTCCGTGGCACTTAATGGAGGTACCTGGTGGGCTAGTTGGCCCCTAGGGGGCATCTGGATTGAAGACGGATGAATTCCCCAACTTAAAACGCGCCACAGGGCGTGTTTGCACAGTATCACCTCATGACCCGCCCCCTACCTTCACCACTGTGCAAACGCGCCCCGTGGCGCGTTTTAAGTTGGGGGATTAAGTCCCTTTGAATCCTGGGGTCCCCTGGCGGCAGCTAGGCCACCAGGTACCTCCAGTAAGCGTCACGGAGCTCCGTTGCAGAGAGGTATAAAAAGGGGCATGGCCTCATTACACCTCTCTGCAACGCAGCCCCCTGGCGCATACTGGAGGTTCCTGGTGGGCTAGGTGGCCCCCAGGGACCCCCAGTATTCAAGGGGAATTTGTTCCCCCTCTGCAAACACGCCGGAGTTTTTTATTTTCGGGCGAAATTCACGCTGGGTGCACGAATCACGCCGATTTTAAAAAAGAATATAATGCTTTTTTGGCCCTGGGGTCCTTGTGGGACCCCCCGAGCAGGCCTAGGGGGTCAGGGTGTTTCTACCCTGCCCCCTTTTTGCGTTTTTCGCGTTTGTTTTAGAGGTTTCTTGTGCCTCGGTTCTAATGAGGCACAAGATGGCTGCCAACACTTCCTGATCTGGAGTGTTGACAGCCAATTAGAATTCAGCTTGTGCACGGCAGGGTGCGCACTGGGTGCGGGGAGGGTGCGCGGATCCTCCGAGGCCATAGATATATCTATGATTTTACTTTGGATTTTCTCAGGAACTACTAAACGGATTCACACCATTTAAGCAAAAGGCACGAATCTGAACTAAGGACTACCTCTTTGCCAAATTTGGTGTAATTCCGTTCAGCAGTGCGGGCTGTAGCTGCGGCTAAATGTCCTATGGGAAATTGCATGGGGAAACTGCGTTTTGGGACCCCCCTTTTTTCTCAGCCCCTGCTTGACGAATCACCGTGAAACTTTCAGGATAGGAGCGGACCGGAGCTGGCCAAAAGTTTGGAGAATTTCGCAAAGATTTGTCAATCGGCGCCAAAGTTATTCCAAATAGAATATTGCGGATTTCCTATGGAAAATAGGTCCTAACTATATCTACCTACTGGCGACTGCCAGTAGGTAATATATATATATATATATATATATATATATATATATATATATATATATATATATATATATACATGCATATCTCTCTCTCTTTCTCTGTCTCTCTCTCTCTCTCTATATATATATATATATACATTACCTACGGAATTGCTTGGTCGCGGAATTTCTGAGTGCTCGCAGAGATTTTTTACCATTTCGCGGAACTTTGCGTAGCGCGACTATGCAAATTCCGCCCACCCATAATGATATCTCTGGTAGGATATATTTTGCGACGGTTTCGCGATTAATCGCGAAGGCATGCGCCAAAAGGAATGTTCTAATTGGCTGGATGGAACCTGAAAAGAAAGTTGCCACTGCCATTTTATTAATCAGGAGTGGTTTCCGGGGCTGAAAATTTCTGAAAACGCTAACATAAGGGGTCAGGGTAGAGGTACTCTGACCCCATGATTGAGAAATGGGGGTATTAGTAACACAAGTTATGCGTCTAAATGGATTATTTTGATCGTGTGTGATATTCGCGTTGATGACGTGATCCTCAGTGAGGCCTTCTGTGTACCGTAGCAAGGACGTCGCGACGATCGCGATGTCATCGAGCAGATTGGTGGGAACATATTAAAATCAGTGAATCATTAATGCGCATTGTTATAGAGATATTGAGACTCTGATAAATGTTTTAATAGAGTTATTTATATAGTGAGTAATCTAGTGAGATGGTTAGAATTAATTATATAGTTATAATTTTTTTATGTCGTGGTGGCTATGGAATTCCTGCTTTAGCTTTCCGCATTCGCGACGTAACCGCAGCCTCATCGCGAAAATTTAAAATAGGTTTAAGAGATGGTTTTTATGGAAACTCTAAAAAAAATGACTTTAGAGAATACTGTAAGAGACCCATAGAGTGTAAAATACTGTAATATGTGTGGATATATGTGTTTTAGACTTTATGGAAAAGGTGCGATCGTCGTGGTTAAAGACGTCATTGCGACGTCCCGAATAACCGTGAAAATGGAAAATAGGTCTGAAAGATGCTTTTTTAAGAAACTTAGTATAAAACTATGAGTTTAAACATGTTTGAAAGAAGTATGCATGCAGTAAAATGTGCAGTGCAATGTTCAGAATGGATTTTTTTACATATTATTTTTGGATGTGTTGGTGGTCATTGAATGCCTGCTTTTGTTGACATTTTTGCGACGTGTTCACAACGATCAAGGACAACGTTGCAAAGATTGTCAAAAAATAAAAAATAAACCTTTAGAAAAAAACTTTACAATATTTTGGGTACTGAGGTTGGCTGTATCTATGTGACAGCTACATATAAGACCGGATTCAGAGCTACAGGTTACTCTGAAACACCCTGTTACTTTCATCTGTAAAGCGCACTTCATCTTTTCTACAAATTCCTTGTACGTCAAAACACTGAGGGGTCGATTCCGATCCGGGTAGGACAGCTCTCCGAGAGCTGTTCGTAGCCCTACCTTGCGACTGAAACGTACCCGTAGCCGGTCCGTCCTGTTGATGAAGTACGATGCGCATAACTGCCAAAAACCTGACCGACACGTCGGCTGTGATTCAAGCTCCATTCTCCATCCGAGCCATAACTCCTAATGCCGAACCGAGTCACCCGGAAGCAGTATCCATAGCAGTTTTCGCCCTGACAAGTACGATGCGTACCCCCTACGCGCTGGACGGGTCGCCACGTATGGCACGTCACAGCATCCGGAAAAGAAGCATATCAGCTACGATTCACACCACAACTCAATCCACGGCTACGAGATGGACCAGCTTGCAATGGGTACGAGACGGAGCAACAAGCAGCGTGTACGAGACGAACACATCATGAATCCCATCGCGCAGGTCATACCAGTACTCTACATCTATGACCGGATCAGGAACCGACGCGGACGACGCAGACGGTAAGTCAGACACCCTCCACACAAACAAACGACACGTACCCCGCAGAATGTCACACACAGGGGATCCATATCCTGGCCACTAACAACAGGCCACCATAGGGGTTGCATGGCCAGCACCACTACCACCCCCACCCATAGGACTTATGTTGCCCATCACCCCTGCCACCCCCACTCATAGGGGACCTGTTGCTCATCACCCCTGCCACCCCCACTCATAGGGCTTATGTTGCCCATCAGCCCTGCCACCCCCACTCATAGGGGACCTGTTGCCCATCACCCCTGCCACCCCCACTCATAGGGCTTATGTTGCCCATCACCCCTGCTACCCCCACTCATAGGGGACCTGTTGCCCATCACCCCTGCCACCTCTACCCATAGGGGACCTGTTGCCCATCACCCCTGCCATTCCCACTCATAGGGGACCTGTTGCCCATCACCCCTGCCATTCCCACTCATAGGGCTTATGTTGCCCATCACCCCTGCCACCCCCACTCATAGGGGACCTGTTGCTCCTCACCCCTGCCACCCCCACCCATAGGGGACCTTTTGCCCATCACCCCTGCCATCCCCACTCATAGGACTTATGTTGCCCATCACCCCTGCCACCCCCACTCATAGGGGACCTGTTGCTCATCACCCCTGCCACCCCCACCCATAGGGGACCATTTGCCCATCACCCCTGCCATCCCCACTCATAGGGCTTTTGTTGCCCATCACCCCTGCCACCTCCACTCATAGGGGATTGTAGCCCATCACCCCTGCCACCCTCACTCATAGGGGACCTGTTGCCCATCACCTCTGCCACCCCCACTCATAGGGGACCTGTTGCCCAGCGCTACTGCCACCCCCACTCATAGGGCTTATGTTGCCCATCACCCCTGCCACCCCCACTCAAAGGGGACCTGTTGCCCATCACCCCTGCCACCCCCACTCATAGAGCTTATGTTGCTCATCACCCCTGCCACCCCCACTCATAGGGGACCTGTTGCCCATCACCCCTGCCACCCCCACTCATAGGGCTTATGTTGCCCATCACCCCTGCCACCTCCACTCATAGGACTTATGTTGCCCATCACCCCTGCCCCCCACTCATAGGGGACCTGTTGCCCATCACCCCTGCCACCCCCACACATAGGGGACCTGTTGCTCATCACCCCTGCCATTCCCACTCATAGGGCTTATGTTGCCCATCACCCCTGCCACCCCCACTCATAGGGGACCTGTTGCTCATCACCCCTGCCACCCCCACCCATAGGGGACCTTTTGCCCATCACCCCTGCCATCCCCACTCATAGGGCTTATGTTGCCCATCACCCCTGCCACCTCCACTCATAGGGGATCTGTAGCCCATCACCCCTGCCACCCTCACTCATAGGGGACCTGTTGCCCATCACCTCTGCCACCCCCACTCATAGGGGACCTGTTGTCCAGCGCTACTGCCACCCCCACTCATAGGGCTTATGTTGCCCATCACCCCTGCCACCCCCACTCAAAGGGGACCTGTTGCCCATCACCCCTGCCACCCCCACTCATAGAGCTTATGTTGCCCATCACCCCTGCCACCCCCACTCATAGGACGTATGTTGCCCATCACCCCTGCCACCCCCACTCATAGGGGACCTGTTGCTCATCACCCCTGCCACCCCCACCCATAGGGGACCTTTTGCCCATCACCCCTGCCATCCCCACTCATAGGACTTATGTTGCCCATCACCCCTGACACCCCCACTCATAGGGGACCTGTTGCTCATCACCCCTGCCACCCCCACCCATAGGGGACCTTTTGCCCATCACCCCTGCCATCCCCACTCATAGGGCTTATGTTGACCATCACCCCTGCCACCTCCACTCATAGGGGATCTGTAGCCCATCACCCCTGCCACCCTCACTCATAGGGGACCTGTTGCCCATCACCTCTGCCACCCCCACTCATAGGGGACCTGTTGCCCAGCGCTACTGCCACCCCCACTCATAGGGCTTATGTTGCCCATCACCCCTGCCACCCCCACTCAAAGGGGACCTGTTGCCCATCACCCCTGCCACCCCCACTCATAGAGCTTATGTTGCTCATCACCCCTGCCACCCCCACTCATAGGGGACCTGTTGCCCATCACCCCTGCCACCCCCACTCACAGGGCTTATGTTGCCCATCACCCCTGCCACCTCCACTCATAGGACTTATGTTGCCCATCACCCCTGCCCCCCCACTCATAGGGGACCTGTTGCCCATCACCCCTGCCACCCCCACCCATAGGGGACCTTTTGCCCATCGCCCCTGCCATCCCCACTCATAGGGCTTATGTTGCCCATCACCCCTGCCACCTCCACTCATAGGGGATCTGTAGCCCATCACCCCTGCTACCCTCACTCATAGGGGACCTGTTGCCCATCACCTCTGCCACCCCCACTCATAGGGGACCTGTTGTCCAGCGCTACTGCCACCCCCACTCATAGGGCTTCTGTTGCCCATCACCCCTGCCACCCCCACTCAAAGGGGACCTGTTGCCCATCACCCCTGCCACCCCCACTCATAGAGCTTATGTTGCCCATCACCCCTGCCACCCCCACTCATAGGGGACCTGTTGCCCATCACCCCTGCCACCCCCACTCATAGGGCTTATGTTGCTCATCACCCCTGCCACCTCCACTCATAGGACTTATGTTGCCCATCACCCCTGCCCCCCCACTCATAGGGGACCTGTTGCCCATCACCCCTGCCACCCCCACCCATAGGGGACCTGTTGGCCATCATCCCTGCCATCCCCACTCATAGGGCTTATGTTGCCCATCACCCCTGCCACCCCCACTCATAGGGAACCTGTTGCCCATCACCCCTGCCACCCCCACCCATAGGGGACCTGTTGCCCAGCACTACTGCCACCCCCACCCATAGGATGGGTGATGCGCCACACATCCATCATACTCCAACATTAGGTATGTCAGCAAAATACATCCCCCTAACATCATGACAACAGTGTGTAGTCTGTGACAAATGCCCACAACAGTGATTATGACTTCGAACATACAATGTAACTACCAGCACATGTGTGACCAAAAAATGTGTGTGGCCTACACAAGGGAAGCATCACAATAGCACTGTGTCAATGTAATAATAACACCCCCTCACTGTGTAGAACAAAATTTAAGTGTGGGGTTCCAAACTGCAGCAAATGTCGAGCATTGTGGTGATGGGGTCTAAACCCCCCCTCCCTCATCACAGTGACCAAAAGGTAAGTGTCATCATGGTCAAAGCTGCAAATGCCAAACAGCATGTATGATTCCCGGTCCCAACACATGAACTACTTTTGGGGCAAACTAGTGGTTGTGTCCCATACCCCCAGAGATGTTGTGAGGCTAACAGTGCTGTGAGAACAAAACATACTCTAGGCCATGTGCAGACAAGCACCACACATGGGGGCTGACAATGCATACAGTGTACAATGACACAAAAGCAGAAGTGACCATCACAAAGCATACACACATCTGGAAAATAGACACACTAATCAAAACAACCTGTGTAGACTGTAGATGTCAGGTCAGAAACTCCCATTCCATGCCAGCAATGGCACCTAACAACCAGAATGAATGTGCAGAATGATGTGATATGACTCACAGGCAAATCAGAAAAACAGCATCCAGACAATGGCCCACAACAGCAATACCAATGCACTGATGCAGATGCGCAAACACAAACAGCCAACCTCACACTGCACATCTGACACAACATGTGTGTGTGTGTCTCAGTATCCCCAGGCAACTACACAACACATGAGGGGGGCTGAACAACAGTGACACAGATGTGGACACAGTGCCATACAAAAGTAAACCATCATTGGGAACCCCTTAGTGGGCAATCAGGCATTGTGAGATGAGAGGGAGCACAAAAGACACATGTGACACAAGCTGGAATGAACAAAAACTAACACAGCAAGAGACTGACACACAACAGCACTACCCCCATGGACCAGACACTGGGGTGACACAAGCATGCATGACACCTCCACTGTGATGGCAAAGGTAGATGTCGTACAAACTGTGAAAACCAGACATGTGTCCTATGCCACAAACGTACATCACATCTACACAAACACAAATCACTCAGCATGGCCCGTCATCCATGGACAAGCGGGAGCTAGGGGCCCATCCATGCAAAGATTTACATCAGTCCACCCTCAACACCACACACCCTGAACTGCAAGAATGTGCATCTGTGAAGCCCACATGGACAGGTGTCATTGCACATGCACCCATGAAAAACACAGGAATGTTGGGAGGACCTAAGGTGCACAGACTCATCACACAAGGACAGTTTACAAACCTGGTGAATGACAGACATATTGCACAGTATGCGGTACCTGGCCATGATGTCAAAGCTCACGTAACCTTCAGAATACCTGCCACAGTCCCAGGACAATGCAGAAGCCAAGGCGAACCACAAGGCACACATGCTGACACCTGCAAACATTGCAGCCCTGAACCAGACAAGTGGGAGCAGTCACACATACATACACATGTCTCAATCACTGAAAGGTATCACCTAGGGACAACTACATGATATTGCGAACAAACAAGTGCCTTGGGGACTCCTGACTGTGTCCCATCTGCGTCTGACAACATCATCACCACTCAGAACAGACAAATCCCAATGATGAAACTCCAATTAACAGTAGTGTGTCATGCACCCACACATCTGGTAGCCCATGGCAAAGTTGTGGGATGAACACTGTACCACTCAGCAAGCATAAACAACAGGAACATATCAAGGTAACACTGCCTGTGTATGAAAAGGGATGTGGGGACACACACACATGCTCACACAACACACACCATGGGCCCAGGCTATGTCACGGAACAACACACTTACTTGAGGGGACCCAACTCCTGTGGAAGCCCAGCTGTGCCAAACATAGTCACAGCACGTCTCACTCATGTCAGCAGAACACTTGGTCAGTCAGCCATCAGTTACCACACAATGAAGGCTCTGGTCACAACAACCTGGGTACCTGAGTCTTCCCTAAGTCATCTGCACATCCTCAACACATATGTACAGCAAGTTGCACAGAGGACCCAGTTGCTCCTATAACAATGATGGTCACACCTGTAGGTCCAGTGGTGATGCGCCCAAAGTCAGGGAAATAGACAAATTGGACAATGGGAAGCACATCATATGTGCATGGGTGCAAGCCACAGATGTGACCATGCTAATGAAATGTTCACAGAGATGTCCACAAATTGATGATCATGACACACCCAGTTAGCTGCAAAGGATGACATGGATACCGACCAGAATAGGATACATATCTCATGGACCACATGGAGTACCTCACATCAACACCTCAGTATTCAACATTGGAAACCAAGCATTACAGGTGCAAGGGCATGCTAAACGCCATCAACCTAATGTACAGTTAAATCAAGTTCACAAGGATAAAGAAAAAAGCTTTATTCAGCATATGAAAATTTAAACGTCCATTCAAACAAAAGGCCAATGGCCAGTCCATTATCAAATGACAAGGAGTGAACTTGAGTGACAACTGTCACACGTTGCTTGCCTGCACTGGTAAGGACAGGGACATCCCCTTGGAGGGGCATACATGGGGGCAGGCCAGGCACTGCAGGGACAGGATCAGGGTGCAGCAGGAGGCAGTGAAGGGGTGGTGGATGCAGGAGAGTCACTTGCAACTGCAGTGGAGCTGACTGGAGTGGTGGGTGCAGTCACAACTGTGGGGCACAAGTCAGATGGGGTGGGTGCCGGCACAACTTCAGTGGGCTGGTCAGATGGAGCGGATTGGGTCCCCACTGCAGTGCCCAAGTCAGACGGGGTGGTCGTGGACTCCACTGCAGTGCCTAAATCCATGTGAGCGGAATGGGGTGCAGGTGAGGTCAGCAGGACAGAGGGGGGGGGACACGGTCCCCACATCAGTGGCAATAACCGTCTGACTGGGTGTGGAGGAGCAAGTGGTAGGGAGGGAGGGCCTCAGCATTTTGGGGATGGTGTATCTGTGGGTGGGGGAACCCGGGCAGAGTGTGGTGGGGGTAACCTCTGGAGTGGTGGCCTGGGGGATGGAGGACGGAGACTTCGTCTTGGAGCTGCATTTCGGGGGTGGGGTCTTGCTCTTCCGGCTCCGGGGGGACTTGCGGGTAGGGGCCTCAGTCTGACTGCGCTTGGGGGAGGGTGTACGGGTGTGAGGGGCACTACCCTCTGTGTGTGGGGACTTCCTCTTCCCCTTGTAGTCTCGATCTGCTGGGTCGGTGGGGAAGAGGCCAAGGTCACAGAGGAAGAGCTTCTGTGGAGATGGGGTTGCAGGTGAGGCAAGGGAAGGGGGCTGAGAGGGAGAGGTTTCGGAGGACTGCGGTGTGGTTGTGGATGACTGTGTGTGTGTCTGTAAACCATCCCCTGTGAGTGTGGTATCAGTCCCCTGCGCTTGCTTGTGTGCACGTCTAGCCCTTGGTTTTGGTGTTTGTATGCTGCCCATGTCTGTGGTTTTGTGAGTATATGCAGGTGTGTGTGTGCTTGGGACAGGTAGGCTGCTAGGAATCGTGGGTGGTGCAGGGGTAGGAGGGGTGCGGGACTGTTGGAGGAGGGACACTGCTGCCGTCAGGGAGGAGGCCACAGAATGATTGGTCCTCTGTAGGGCAGACATGCCCGATGAAATGCCCTCCATGAACGACACCAGTTGCGTCAACAGACTGGTGTGTACATGGAGGACACTCAGCATCGATGTCTGCCCTAAGTAAATCCACAGACTCCTCACTCAGGGCAGCAGGGGACACAGGGGCAGGGGGTGCGGTGCCTGGCACAAAGGAGACATGCTCCCGAACACGGGAGCCTCCACGAACCTCTGGAATGGGAGCCGATGGGAGGGTGGTGATGGTGGTGGTGGGGGCGGTGGCGGGGACAGCCTCACTAGCTGGGGTTTGGTGGCTGATGACACCCACCTCCACAAGGCAGTCATCCTCAGAGCTGCTGTGGCCCTCAGCTGGGGTGGATGGTGCTGAGGACTCCTCGGTGTGGTTCCACTCGCCCTCCGTGCCACTGGGTCCCCCCGACTCCTCTCCTTCTGCCCCTGTCAGTCTCTGTGGCTCCTCCTGGTCCGTGGAGCTGTCCCCTCCTGTGGCCGTGGATGTATCTGGATAGAAATAGGAAGAAAGAGAACAACATCAGTCACCTGCACTGACTGCACACACCACAGTGAGTACATCACATCACAGGGCAAGGCCTGGCATCATCAGCAGAACACTGCTCAAAGTGCCAACACTGTTTAGAATAAGCCAATTGTCATTCTCACCATCAACCATGGCACACATATACCTCTTTGACTTGCACCCATATGTCTGTTGCATGTTGGATGCTAATACCCCAATGTGCCGACATGCACCACCCACACATTTGTTGGACATGCAAGTGAACATGTAGGAGTATGTCACTATACACACAGCACATCTCTTGCCACTGACTCAGTACAGGTGTCCAGATGAAGGGATGGGCAGAGACTCATTTCACATGCTTGTGATGCATGCCAGCAACACACACTATGATGTTCTCATGTCCTGATAGCCAATGCCACACTGGGGTGCATGGTGCACACTTGAACATAATGCAGGATCACTCATAGCAAGTTAAATGCCATGGCACTGGCATGCCTGGAAAGTCAGTCAACACTGTCTCCTGTAACAGGGGCAGGGCATCCAGACAACAACAGTATGCGCCGTGTCACAATCATAGCTCAGGGGTAAAGCAAACTCTGCAGATGATAAGTGCACTTGCCCATCCCCTGCAAACAACATATCCAGGACCCAGAAAACCCCACATCATGCAAATCAGACATATGAGTCTCTGCGAACACAACTCCCTGTACATAAGCACATCACAGTCTGCTGTGCATGTAACCCTAGCTGCCTGAAGTACACAGTTGCATACACCATTGTGCGCTGTCAGATAATCACACACCTATATGTCACACAGGTCTTGTCTCTCACAGTCACATCTCAGATGTCCTGCTGACCCTCAAAATCATGGACACCCCAGTTGTACATAACAGGAAGCCACACCATAATGACACAGAGGCAGACACCTGAAGGCACATGTCACTAAGCACAACCTGTAAGTTGATACACAGGAGTGGGATTCAGAGTGTTTGTAAATGCCCTTGAGTAGGCATGACTGCCCAGGTCTACGTGAAACAGTGTTTGGCCCTGGACAGTAGTCAGGTGGCTAAGCAAGTGTCACCTACTTTATATACATACTCCTGAGGACCACAAATTGGAGTCCCCTGCTGCATGGTTTTGTTTCAAATACCCCAGCCACATGTGGCGAGTCAGACCAGCAATTGTAATACATATCAAGGACACACACAGATCACATGTCAGATCCCAGGCACTGGGTAAACAATTGACCCACCCATGAAACACACAACAGAGTCATGGGAACAGATGCTGTCCGGAAGCTGAAGCATAGCTGAGTGCAGGGACACAGTGCCCTAGTGACACAAGCAACAGACTGTAGGGGCCACACCTGTGGAACAGATGAGGAGGGTGCATCACACAATTGAGGGACCTGAGTATTGGACTACAAGACTTACGTAATGTGGAAGTGTGACCAGGCCAAAAGACTGCAATTAGCATGTCAGACATAGTACACAGATTCGGCATGGACTTACCCCCTCTTTGCTGCTGTCTGGCCTTCAGCTGCCTATCCAGGTTCGGGAAGACCACCGCCAGTATCTGGAGCATGTGGGGGGTCAGGGTCTGGTGTCCGCCCCTCCTGCGAGGAGGTGACAGCTTCAGCTGGACTCTTGCGATCCTCCGGGTCCAGTCCCGAAGGTCCTGCCACCTCTTCTGGCAGCTGCGGATCCAGCGCTTGTAGACCCCCACCGAACAAACTGCCCGGGCGATGGTCAGCCATATCTCCTGCTTCTGGTGGCCATCAACCTGTGAGGATGACAAAGTTAAAAGTACATTAACACACATGCTCCATATATGTGCTGCACACATTTGGATATACATGTCATCATCACAAAGGGAAATGAGTTACACAGGTAGTGCAACCATGGAAAAGGACAAATAGCCTGCATGTCTGACACGTTAACAATACCTGGGAAGTTTAAGCAAGCACAAATGCACTTTAGCAGCAGAACACCTGTTCATTACATGTACCTACACACTTTTGGGGATGAAAGTACTCAGTGAGAATGCTTGCCACTGGTGTACACACTGCTAGTACTGCTAGTCAGACAACATGCATAATTAGGAATGCAGTGCCCTGCTCCCCTGGTTTCCCATACAGCTTGCTGTACTGTGGAAGGACCCCATCCAGCAGGGCCTAGTTCTCCTCTTCAGTGAAGGCTGGGGCCCTCTCCAGAGTACGTGCCATAGCAGGAGCCAGAGGATGCAGACACAGCAGCAGTGGTAGCATGAATGTGGTCCAGTAGCATGTAGTGCAGGCAAGTGAGCTCCCTGGGGGCCAGCCAGTCTTATATCTGTGCTGTAGAGGCAGACTCTGTGCCATGTGTCCCCAGTGATAGGTCCAACACAGTTGCATTCTATGAATCTGGCCAATCCATGGAAATGTATGACTCGTACAAGTCTTCCGCATCGTTCAAATCTTCACCTTCATAAAACCCTAGGAATTGCAACATTGTTGTAGGCATCCAACTGAATTTCCAGCGCACAACTCGTACAAGTTTTGAATCCGCATCCGGCTCCATGACAGTCCAGAGCCAATGGGTGCGCCCGGCTCGGTCAACTGACTGTACAACGCGTAGTTTGAAAATACACATGCACCCGTCTCCATACGATTCAATGCCCGACTCACATGCATGATAGTCACCTGCGTCGGACCTCATTGCAGTCAATGGCAAAGCGTACGCACGGCTCGGTCATGAACTGTGCAATGCGTACGCATCGTCACCCGCGTCGGACCTCATTGCAGTCAATGGCAAAGCGTACGCACGGCTCGGTCATGAACCGTGCAATGCGTACGCATTGTCACCCGCGTCGGACCTCATTGCAGGCAATGGCAAAGCGTACGCACGGCTCGGTCATGAACCGTGCAATGCGTATGCATAGTCACCTGTGTCGGACCTCATTGGTGTGACTATTTGACGGCTCCAACACACAATTACTAGCCAGGGACACATGTGCACACCTACCACACTACAGCATTGGCCACACAGTGTCCCATGGCATGTAAGGCTGCATTCCCTGTGTGTTGGGGGAGCAACATTTGGTTTGTTGTGTGACACTTTTGTTCAGCCACTCCCAGGCTGAGCACGTGTTCATGGGGGCATAATCCTTTGTGTGTTGTGCACATTACCACTGTGATATGCAACTGTACAGTAATGGGCATGAGTCACGGACACAGTTGCAGGTTGGATATGTTTAGGGCATGTCACATACACCCTGAGTCCTGGGGGTGATGGCATGTACGTCACAGTGAGACCTGTAGCCACAATTCAGATGTGCACCCACAGTCTATGTGCATGTTGTGTCTCAGATGTGGATGATCAAATGTACCCAATGGGAGACAGTCTCCACATCCATGTGGTATATGCAGCAACCTTGATGGTGTGTGTGTGTCTAAGAGACGGACATGTAGGGCCTGCAGGGACAACAGTGGCCACTACCTGTGGGACTCACGCTTGCCTTGTCGTGTGTACGTGATACGCCATGCCCATGCCAGTGTCGATGTGGCAATGCAGGGACCCTGGGTATCTGCATGGCAAAGATCTATGATGCCTGGGAGACATCAGGCCTCACTTGTCATTGTGGTGTGTGTTTGTAACGTCACAGCAGTACATAGGTCGGGTGACACAGCCCAATGATTGGCCATTGCACTACATGGGACTTATGTGGACATGTGGAATTGAGATGTGAGGTGATGGTCATGTAGGTGACATATGTGTCCATGCCCAACCGCACACACCTCAGTACATTGTGTAATGTCATGATGTATCATGTGAGATTGAGCCTGTTCATGGCCACATGCGTGGATGAACCGACAATCTTCCTTTGTTCATCTCTGTTCTGCAGGGCACCAGCTGTCAATCGACCGTTCCCAGACCTTCAAACCATGCAGGAAAGTGACTGCATCCGACGGTACCGCTTCACCAGGCCACTGATTGAGGAGTTGGCGGAGCAGTTGGCGCCACATCTGCTACCTGGCCGGACATACCCTACCGCACTGACCCCAGAGGTGAAGGTGATGGCAGCCCTGCACTTCTTTGCTACTGGTACCTTCCAGTACACTGTGGCTACAGCAGGTGGGATGTCGAAGACTATGTTTAGTGGTGTGCTACGCGATGTCTTGGAGGGGATGTTGCATTTCCTTGACCTGTACATCAAGTTCCCTAGCCCAGCTGAACTTCCTGAAATAAAGGATGTCTTTTATACACTGGGGAGGATGCCGAAGGTCATCGAATCTATTGATGGTACACATGTGGCCCTGATACCACCACAGGCACATGAGCAGGCATACTGGAACAGGAAACATTTCCTCTCGATCAATGCTCTGGTGGTATGTCTTGCAGACATGTGTATCACACATGTGTGTGCACGGTTCCCTGTTTCTGCGCATGATGCCTACATAATGAGGAGTAGTCGCATTGCAACGCTGATGTCACAGATGCCAGATCAGCGTGCCTGGCTTGTTGGTGTGTACTGACTGTTTACCATTGTGTGTGTTTGGCAATGTTGTATTCCGCACTCCTACAAAACTCAGCTACTTGTTCATTTTTATGTGTGTAGGTGGCTCCGGATACCCCAACATGCTGTGGTTGCTGACACCCCTCAGGAACCCTGTGACATGAGCCGAGATGCACTACAATGAGGCACAGCAGGAGGGTGATTGAGCGGACATTTGACCTCCTGAAAAGCCGCTTTCGCTGCCTGGACAAGACCAGAGGGGCCCTCCCATATGAGCCTGCAAAGGTGTGCAAAATTATCCTTGTATGCTGCATGCTACACAACATGGCAGTGCGGAAGAAGGTGCCTCTCATCCAGGATGACCATGACCAACCTCCGCCACCTGTGGAGGATCCCGGCCTGGTCCACGATGCCAGTGATGATGAGGATGAGGGTGATGTCTGCTCACAGCTCATCAACAACTTCTTCACCTGAATGTGAGTTTACAGGGTTATTATGTCAATGTATGGAGTTAGCCTGGAATGTCTTGTGGCTGCTCTGTTGCTGTCTGAGTGTTTCTGTGTGCCACTTGACTGGATGCATGCAGTGATGTGTCCATTCAGGTGGTGTGTACTCCACAATAGGGTAGTACTGCTAACTTGTTTCTGTGTAGGTTTATTGTGACATGTTTTGTGCATGTGTATTGCATTTCTCTCCTGTTCTGCTGTGCTTTTGACTGTGTCTTGTGTCTGTCCTTCCCAGGGTAATTTGCCTGTTGTTTGGTCAACACTGACCCCCAACACCCTAAATCCAAAACCAGTGTGGGAGTAGTCAATTGCCATCAAGTGATGTGCCACACACCCCTGGACTTCAATTCTAAGACACTCTGTGACCGGGTGTCCACCATAACGTACAATTGTCTTGCAACTATTTTAGAATAAACATGTTGCTGATGAGTAATGAACCTGTGCTATGCTTTGTTAGGTGCGTTGTCTGTCTTCCCACATCTGAGTGACATTTGCTTACCTCACCTGTGGACTTGTTATCACTGACTGTGGATAGGTGTTGTGTCTGTGCATACCTATGTGTTTCAGGTCAACATCATTGTGTGGGATGAGTAACATGGCCATGGTGAGTATGTGTTGTGTTGCCATAGTGGTGTGTCTCCCTCACATGTGTCACATTACCATGACTCACCTAACGTTGGTCACATTGTTGTAGTATTTTGCATGCACTGTGCTGTTTAGCAGATCAACATCTCCATGACACATGACAAGTTGCAATCACAACAGAGGCAAGTACTGTGTACTGGTGAGTTTATTTTCAGACATGTGTGGGGAAAGTGCACAGGATGGTGGGTGCTGTACATTGGTTTTTGAATCCAAAGTTCACATTAGAGTTAGAAGTGCTGGTAGATGAGATGTCCAGAGTAAAGTCCACAGTCATCTGCTAGATTGGACCAACATGAACCCTCCATGTCATGTGGGCGAGTTGAGATTGAACAAGGTGAACAGGTTGCGCACATAGAACATTGTCTAGAACAGGTTTAGAGGCCCTGGGGGATGTGCTGGGACATCTGCCTCTCACATGTCCTTCTTCAGACGACCCCTCTTCTTCTTGGGGGGGGGGATCCTCAGGTGCAGGCTTTCGCGGTGCAGGGGACCCTCCGCCAGAGTCCTCCTCCCTCCCTGTGGCGCTGGCAGATGGTGTTGCAACAGATGTTGTGACCACACAGGGAGGTGTGGACAGGTTTGTGCTGATCTGGCGGAGGCATTGGAGTATGTCCCGATGCACCGCAGTAAGGGCATCCCACTTTGCCTCTATGCGGGCATGGTGGGCAGCCTGCTCCTGTTGTATGTCCTTGAGGATCCCCACTACCTGGCCAAATCCTCCGGTGCTATTCTGGTACGCATCTATTATGCGTGCCAGTTGGGGGTCATCATGTAGTCCAGACCCCTCTGCAAGGTGCGCCCTCTGCCTCCCACCCCTTCCAGCACCTCTATCCACACAGGCAGGACCAGCGGCATGCCGCACAGGTAACACTGTTACCCCTTGGGTGGTGTTGCTGGTGGTGTTTGCTGTAGCTTCCTGGGGGTCCTGTGTCCCTGTGCTGTGGGTGTTCAGTGGCCTTGGTCTGTCCATGTTGGCGGGGGTGCCCTGTCGGTTTCCAGATGCTGGAGGCGTGGGTACAGGGGGTGCAGATGTTGATGCTGCTGGTGCTGCATGATGACTCACACCGGAGGGGCCAGGTTGGTCGTCGTCATCCGAAGAAGACAGAGACAGAGTCACACCAGAGAGCTCAGTGTCCACCAGAGTCTGCGACTGGGAATCCTCTTCATTTAGGGCTTGGTCCCCAGCACCACCTGTGTTTGGAAGAGACACACAATGTAAGTTATGTTTCTACAGGCATCAATGGTTCACAAACATGACATATTCTATTGCACGAACGGATGCCTGCCTTTACACTGCTTTTTTCCAGCTTGTCACGGACAGAGATTGATATTGTTGTAGCACATTGCCCAGCCATAAAGAAACATTTCAATGTGCATGTCGAAGTGTGTGCATGCCCAGCTCATGGATAGATTTGTCTGTACATGACCATTGCAACTCAAGGGCCATCACGTTGCTGACACAGGTGTGTCATCCCTGTACACATGTGAGCTTTAATAAGGACATACGTGCTATTCCACTGGGGATATGTTGTACTATTGGGGCATGTGTGGTAGCAGAGTTTGCTAGTCTTTGTGTGCCACATTGGTGCATTGGTACGACATGGTCACAGTCCGGTATGCCTGTGATCTCTTTTGAGGAAGTCTTTTCTTCCAGTGTTCCTAGTTCCCATCTCATTTCATACAAGTGATGATGTCACCATCGTTAATGAGTCTGGTGCTGAGTTTTGTACATGCATATGTGATTTGACTTGTCAATGTTCCACATGTTGACATGGATTGGGCAAGGTAGCACTCTGGAATTTCAATGTTCATGACAGTGAGGGCCGGTGGTGTGTGTGTTGCAGTTTGGCTGCTGTGAGTAGCATGTCTCCTCCAATACTGTCCATGTTTGACCTTGTGTCTACAGTGTCTATGTCAGTGAGTGGTGTGTTGTGTGAAGGATGCCTATGTTTCAGCACGATGTAGGGGTGGAATGCAGCTCACAACAGCACCGAGTGTGAATGTGACCATGCTATGGTGTTGGCTATATTGGTGTGTCCATTCCATTTACAGTCAGATGTCCCCTGTCAATGATGTATATGTGAATTCCTGTGTGTTTTGTACAATGTACCATATATATGGCTCTCCACATTTGTCATCTGCAAGACACACCTCCCCTGCCCGACCAGAGGGCACCCCTGGACACTGCATCCCAAGACAATGATTTAGAACATATGGTTGCAATGACTGTGTGTGCGACCGGGTTTCGTTTGGTCAGTGCATATGTGTGATTGTCAGCCACATCATTTCTCAGGCCCAGTGTCAGACATCTTGACAGTCCATTCCCATTCCCTGTGAGGCGAGCATGGTTCAGTGTGAGCTTGATGGGCCATGTGGGTGGGTGGGGATTGTCTGTGACTGCAACTCCCATCATGCTCTTGGCTACACCCTCCTTCCCAGCATGCCCATACTTCCTTCCTTTTGACTCTGCTTCCCTGTGAGGGAGTGTGACAGCAATGGCAAGATGGCTGACTGTGAAATCCTGGTGTTTGCTTGGCTACAAGTCCAAAGAGAGCCCCTGTGCTTCACACAGCAGCACCCAGTACGGGGTATCTTTTGCTGATATTTCACTGAGGTGTGGGTCAATGCATTCTACCCGGTGAGTTGTGTGGAGTTTGTGTTGAGGGGGGGGGGTGTGTGTCTCCACATGCTGGTCAGTATGGTCAGAGCTGTCAGTCCTTCTTCCCACCCAGCCAGACATTCCACCATGAAACGTGCTTCCATTGGAGGGCATGCAAGTTGTCTTTCAGGATGTTAGTCAGTGGTGTCCTGCTTCTGATTTGCACACAACCCCTACCAGGGCCTTGTGCTCCCCACAGCAGGACCCAGTGTCAGCCATCTTGTCAGTCATTTTCCACTCCCTGTGATGTGGGCATGGTTCAGAGAGGTCTTGATGGGCCAATTTGGATGGGGAGCATTATCTCTTTCCTTAGAACAATTATTTAGAGAGATTCTGTGTAAAGCAACTCCAAATAGACCTAGAGCTCTCCAGTGGGGGAAGTTGAGAGGGAACCCACAGGAGTAATTTAATAGCTCTGTTGCATCTATTGGCGAATGAGGACTTAATAAAAAAAATACAAATAAAAAAATATTCCTTCCTGTCAGTCAGCTGCACTGTGAGGTAGTGTGCTGTGGTGGAAAACTGTCTGGCAGTGTTTATTTGGCTTTGTGCCACTGCCTTGCTCTATTTGTTTGTAGGTTGGTACATGTCATGACACAGTTCCAAGTCACTATGAGATGGCAGGTATTGTGTTTGTCTGACTAGCATACACTTATTGGGATGATTATCTATTGGTTACTGTGGCTTTGCTTGTGGTGCATGGTTTCACTGTCCCCTTGCCATACAATATTGGGTATGTTGTTTGTGTACTCACCAGGCTCTGGTATGTCTGTTAGACCATGGACGCTCTCTGGTGGTAGGATGTCCCGCACCTTCTCCTCCCAGGTCCTGAAGTAGACTGGTTTGGCAGGAGGGCCACCGCCGGTGCACTGACTCAAGGCGTGATCTTTCTCGATGAGTTTCTTGACCCTCCTGCGCACGACATACCACCTGTTCTGGATATCGTCCTTTGTGCACCTTGCTGGTGCTTGTGCGTTCACCTTGTCCACAATCCTCGCCCACATCTTGGTTTTCTGTGACATGGAGGTCCTTTGGACCAATGTATCAAACAAATGTGGCTTTACTCTGATGATCTCGTCTACCAGCACTTCTAACTCACTATCTGTGAACTTTGGATTCTTCTTTGGGGGCATGGTGATGGGTGGTGGTGGTGAGTGATATATGTGTGAGGGTGCAAGTGAGGGTGGGTTAGTGTTGGTTTAGCTAGCTGTATGTGTGAGTGCTTTTGGTGAGGTGCTGATGGTGTGTGAGTTGTGTGATGGGTGAGTTGTGAGTGTGTCTGTGGTTGCTGTGTGATGGTGTTTGCTGCTGGCTGTGTCTCCTATTTGCAAGGGATCATGGTAGTGATTGAAGTCCTTTATATAGGTGGAGTTGTGGGTGTCTTTGTCCCAGGTTTTTTTTATTTGGTATTTATTGGCTTTGTCATTGCTTGTTTGGTCCTTTTTCTGTCTTTTTTCCTTTGGGTTTTCTAAGCATGAAGGAGACGTTCTTCTGACCGAGACGGACGCTGATGCGGGCTTCTCCGCCTCGTTCACGCTGACTATCTTCTGTGTTTCATACGCATCGGTCGCGGAGATCTCTATTACTTGTGGGCCTGGTTTTCTGTGCGTGTCGGTCGTGCGGCTTGGTCTCTGTGCAAGTCGGTCTAGTATTACACGCATTGCATCGTACTGCGCGGGTCGGACATCGTGGGTACGTGCCGGTCGGGTTCATTTCGGGTTCGTGTCGGTCGGTGAAACTCGCGTCGGTTTTCCGGCCGGATCACTATTTTCCCTAAGGCTCGGTTGTACGGCTTGTATTCCGTACGTGTCGGTTGTAATTCACATGCATTGCATCGTACTGCACGGGTCGTACGGTGCCGGTCCGTGTCGGTCGGTCTCCGGTCCGGGTCCGTGTCGGTCGGTACGTTTTGCGACCAGAACCCTGATTGTTGTTATAGATACAGCCCATGCGATGGACACTGAGAAATGCAGAAACTGTTTTGTTAATGTGTTTCCTGGCTTTGTCAATCTGTGGACAGAATTGATTTGACTACTTCCATTTCTGTCTTTGGCATATATTAGAGTGCACCAAGACATTGTGAGGGAAAAGTAAAATCAGTTCTGCAAAGGCTTCTTTCATCAGGATTTCCATCCCTACTCCAGCCAATGTGCCCAGGTCATTGCCACCACAGTGCACAATCATGAGGTGAGGATCCACAATGGTTTTAACCAAAGCCAGCAACTGATGGAACTTTAACCCTCTCTGGCCAACCAAGTAATCTCCACATATGGCAAACCCAAGTCCCTGTCAATACCTTTATTTTTTGCAGCCTCTTTAGCCCAATAGATATAGCTGTGGCCCACAATCCATACTCTAAGCATTTTTAAGTGAAGGAGCAATAGTAGTCAGAAGAAGGCTGGAGCAGAATGAGGTCGTTTTCTAAAGGAAAAGCAGTTAAAATGGAGTTGATATATTTCATTGGATGCTGTCAGCATGAAAGTGAATACAATTAGGTAGTGTTTTGGATGCCTTAGCAAGAAGTCTTATTATTGACTGTTGTTTACAAAAAAGAAATGTAATACAGACACAGATATGCTTTTGAATCTGTGGAGTAAAGCACATCTGCTGTATTTTATTTGGAAGTAGCATGTTCCTTCTAGAATGCACTGTGAGCTTGTGACCTACTGATTCCACTGGGTTGCTAGCTACACTGAGCTAAGAGTGTATTTGGGGGGAGGAATATTTTTTATAAAGTTGAGAAGTGATGACACAGTTTATGTAATGGCAAGCTTTAATTTCTAACTCAGGACTGTGTAATAAACTGTTGCTGAGTAATTAAATTTAACAAAAATGAAGCTAGCTATAGGTTTAAATCCCATTTCTTTTCTTGCGATTGCTCTACGATTATCGCGAAAACATTGCGAAATCGCACCAGCAGGAACCTCGCTTTGAGAGAGAGGGAAAGGGTTAACAGATGCTAACCATTCACAAGTGGAGATGCAATAGTCTAAAATGAAAGACATGATTTCATTTGCTGCCTTTCTCATGATGATAGAGTGGTTGCCATTTTAGAGTTGCTTTGTATGAGAGTAGTGTACCCTTCTTGTGCTTAGTTTTTACAATCAATTCTTAACAGTCTCAAAACTATCAAGAAAGAGCTAAAACAACAATGTAATCTACACACTCAATTCACTGGTATATATATATAACTTTTTAATTCTATAAAATATGTACATTAGAAATAAAGATGTATATGGGAGTTTGATTAAAAAGAGTATCATGGTGATGTGATGAAGAATATATATATATATATATATATTCCATACGCAAACCATACCGCAATTGCAGCAAGTAGAAGCCCACCATTCGGAGAGATAAGTAAAAAGTAGCTTTTATTTTCAAGGACAGCAGTCACAGAATGCAGCATTACGCGTTTCGAGCGTACAACGCCCTTAATCATATGCAGTCCAGAGGCTCAGCTGTTCCCACCTTAAGTATGCTGTGATAGTAAACAGCGAGGGGGGACCACACGCACCTACGATTTTAAAGTAACCTTCTCAATATTCATGTCTTTGTTTGAATACACGCACTTTGGCAATCAGAGTACATATAGTAGCTGAACTCCCACATTTATTGCATCGTGCAATTATTTCTACCCAGAGTTCCAACTTTGCATATATATATGTATATATATAGATATATATATATATATATATATATATGTATCTGGCAGAGGGTATGTGTTTAAGATGTTAGTACTGTTGAAAATTACCATGAGCAGTGCCCTTTAACAATGATAATGTTATAAATGTCTAAGCATTATGTGCAGAATAGATACATCTATAATATTTGCATTCTGGGAGTTGTGGTAGTTTTAGTCACATTATTAAACAGGAGTACTGCAGTCATGAATAAAAAATAAGAACATGTGCTGTGCCTGCATATAAATTATAAAGTAGTAATGCTTGTTAGGTATGTATTAATAAGTGTTTGTCTATGTGGTTTTTAACTTATATAATCAGTTTGCATATGTTAAGATTGTGAGGTAAGGTTTTTTTGGTTGCAGATAGTTATTTGGACGATGAGAGTGTTGTTTACTTAAAGATGCAGAGAACTATATATTTTTGGAAAGATGGCCTAAGGTGTATATATTTTATGAAATCACTTATATGTGTACATGGTAATCTATGATCTTCGAGGCTGTTGAAATTTTCAAGGATATAGGGCCTCATGTAGGTAGCATACAAGTTACCACTTCTTAAATACCGAACGTTACCGAATCGGTATTTAAGAAGAGGTAACTTGTATGTAGGTAATCATTTGGGAAATATTACCGAATCGGTAAAATTCGGTAATTACCGAATCGGTATTTACCGATTCAGTAATGAGGCATACCTTCCCATTGATGGGAAGGTATGCCTCATTACCGAATCGGTAAATACCGATTCGGTAATGGGGGAACACATGCAAGGGTGGCAGGGTGTCACATTGCCACCCTGTTGCACCCCTGATTCGGCCATGTGTGCACATGTGGCACACATACATGCCCTAAGGGCATGTATGTCTGCCACATTGCACACGTCTAAGCGCTTTAAAATGCTTAAACACATCCATTCATTATTTACCACCAACTATTAGTTGGTGGTAAATACCGACTCATAAAAACACCCACACACTCCCCCTACATCTCATTTCTGTATTCGGAATTTACCGAATCGGTAAAATTACCGATTCGGTAATTTTACCGATTCGGTAAATTACCGAATACAGAAATGAGCCCCCTACATCTCAAAAGCCAAAATACCGGTCGGTAACGGTATAATTACCGAAAATCGGCCGTTACCGACCGGTATTTGGCTACCTACATGAGGCCCATAGTGAGGGTGGGGCATTTCTTTCAACATGCTCTGTTTAGAATTTGGGGTGGTAATAGTGAAGAATGTCTTTTGAGAGTTTGTGTTCTAGTCTAACTTGATGTGTAACTTTTATTTTAGAAATTCTGAATATGTTTTAGAGACACAAGAAATATTTGTGAAATTATGTAGCCATGCCATTAGGGAAATGTTTTGTTGTGCTTTCAAAAGGTGAGAATTGCTGTTTTCAGTTTTAGAAACATATTAATGCATGTGAACATTGAGTAACAGAGCAATGTATTCTCTTAAAAAGCCATATAATAAATTATTTATCAAGTGTGATATCTAGACTTATTCAATCACCCAGGCAGTACACATGCACTCTTTTGATCACTCAGGCACTAATTATGTACTCATTGAACTACACAGGCAACACTCAGGGGGATACTCTCAAGAACGTGTGATAACTATCACAAAAGTAGCTTAACGCAACTCTTCATATCGCAGTCCATCGCGGGAAAATAACTCTGTGTCAACGTGGTATTCCCTAGCCGGCGGCACCATGCGATAGTCCCACGACAACGCATCAAGCCAACGCATTAAAATCAACGCAACGCCGCAAAAATGCGAAACACCAACGCGAAAAAAGCGGCGATGACGCCAATCACGATACAAAAATCAGCGAAAACCAGCCACTGGCCTGCAATCCACATGTGACATGCGGGAAAATGCACTACAAAAGCTGAAAAAAAACACATACAAAAGCCAAACAACAGCGAAGCAAAATGGAGTCGGCCGGAGCATGTGCAGAGGACAACCAGAACCCCAAAAGCACCCTAGAGGACCAGCCTGGGAGTTTGGGGTCAGGGAAGGGCAAGGAGAAGAATAGTAGGAAGAAAAGGTTCAGTCCGCAGGAAAACAGGATCCTGATAACAGAGGTGATAGAACACCATCAACTACTGTTCGTCACCTCCACTGTGTCACTGACAACTAAAAATGGAACATGGCAGACCATCGTGGACAAGGTGAATGCAGTCGGAGTGCTGAAGAGGACAATGGACGAGGTCAAGAGGTGCTGGAATGATGTAAAGCGCAAAACCAAGCAGAAATTCGCAAACAACTGGAAGGCAGCAATGCAGACTGGAGGTGGGAGTCCAGCGCCACAGGAGGAGCAGGACGAGATGGAAGAAATGGTGTCCACAGTCATCACTGGGGAGGCGGCTGCAGGAGTTGGGGGACCGGACACTGTTCAACAGGACCGGACACAACAGCAACAGGGTGAGTAACGACCAGGGACTGGGGTGAAGGGGGGAGATGGGTACAATGGCACACATGCACAAGTAAGCATTACACATCTTCAGACAAACCATACCCCAGAACCCAAACTCCCACCAAGATAACAATGCACCCAAGAATGCAACATCCCAGCACTGTAGAAGCACAGAAATCAAAGGCACACTGCATGTAAGGGATCAGGGGCAGCCAAATCAGAGCTGCAGGGGCGACTTCCCCCAAAAGCGGCACACACATCACATGCAGAGCACATCAACATTGACAACGATGTGGCACAATCCGCAACACATCCACAACAGAACAGGGGACACAACTGGTCCCGCTTGTGTGCAGTAACTGGCTAATCACATATGGCATCGCAGGGAAATGTGAGTTGACAATGTATAAGTACAAACACACATCCAACACACATCCATGAAGTTGTCAAAATGTCCACTGTCCCACATCACATAGGCAGCTCCTCACAAACAGTAACAATGTACACTGTCATTCAGTCAGCATGTAACCATGTACAATGCGTCAACAGACATGTGAACACACTGTTAAACTGCATCTCCCCTTCACATTGCAGAGGGAAATTCAACTCCTCCTGCAGAGCAGTCCCAACCTCTCTTCTCTGATGATGAAGAGGACAGCCAGACCTTCGACTCCGATGCCATCCAACAGCTCGTGGACAGCCTGCGCAGCCCACTTCCAGGAGCAGGGCAGCCCAGCTGCTACAAGGAGAACCCACCCCCTGCGCAGTACACATAGCAGGCAGCACCCACCACCACAGCTGCCTCCCAGGACCCCCACGACGAACACATGGCCTTACAACTCCGTGTTTTGGGGTGCCAGGAGAAGCTGGCCGAACAGGTGCAGGTGGGGTTCGACCGCATGGCAGCCAAACTAGACGCCATACATGGGTGTCTAAGTGCCATCAGGGACCACTCACAGTCCCTAACAGACACTGACAGTCCGCTCCATGCTCTCCAACGAACCATGGCTGACATCGCCAGGGTCCTGACTCAGAGGCAAGAACGACTGGCCAGTCATAGTGGCTCCAGCGAGCTCGCCCGGGAGTTGGGACTCATGCAGAGGCTCATGGAGGACAGGGGGCGTAAGCATGCGGAAACAGCGGCTGACACGAATGCACACCAGCGAGAGTTAGCTGGGTCCCTTAATGCCATAAAGACCATCCTCATGGCATTGCTGCCACACGGTCTGGCGCTGATGCATGCTGCTGCTACCACTCCATCCACATCTCAGGCATCTGATGTGTCAGTACCACACAGTGCGGCAGACATTCCACCTCTGGCCCCTCTGGTTTCACTGCCACACAGTGCTGGAGACAGAACACCACCACCCACATGTGAGGCACATGCAACAGCTGAGGACGAAGATGCAGATGAATCTGCCCCCATGGTCAGAAGAAAGCGGTAGCATTCATGTCAGCCATATGGCCTGTTTCTGCTTGGTTGTGCCCTCAGCATCACCCCCTTCCGCTGTTCCCCGATGCACTCTGCGACACTCACCTTGGACCTCGACGTGGACTGCCATTTTCTGTTTTGGCACCAAGGACACAGATATCAGACTGCGGACTGAACTCCTCCACTGCTGATGTACATGTCATTCCCTGAAGGACTCTGGCTGGCCCTCCATGGGCCAGCGCCTAAAGGTGGGGTTTGCATGGCCCTGTACTGCTACAGCTACAGCACTACATTGAATGTGCATTAATATATTTAAATATTCATTTACACAATGGAGTGTCATGTCTATGATCTTGCAGGTGTGGAGGTATCTTTCGGTGCACTGAGATAGGGGCACCTTCAGTGCTGAGTGGGTGTGCAGCCTGCGATGATGCGCCATCCGGGTGGCCCGGAATAGTGGCATTGGTGTGAGCCCTGCTGGACCGCAGTGTAGGCCTAAGACAGCGGGCAGTGCGGGCCTACAGCCACGTGGCGTTGCCTCGAGGTTCACAGAGTTAGTGGCACCTACTGGGCTGAGAGGGTGTGCAGCCTGCAATGAGGCCGGGTGCACTGATATGTTCTCTGCCATTGCGAAATCAAGACCCAGAATCAGGTGTGTGACCTGGTTTCCCACGGTGCGTGGCTGCATGATGTGGAGGGTACCATTGTTGCAGGCCCCGGGCTTGGAGCTCCCCCTGGCATGTGGTGGGCCCTTCTTAAGACATGCCAGTGGCGGAAGGTGAGCACTGAGGCCTGGTTGTGCCGGGGTGGGCAGTCTACGTTGGCCGGCGGGAGGGGTAGGGTGCAACGGTCTGTGTGCGCAGGGGCGGGCAAGCAATGAGGGCGTGTGCTACTGTATGGACATTCATGTCTCTAGCAACTGTTTCAGATGAGTGACCTGGGGGACTGCAGTGTGTATCGGCACGTGGTTGGAGACACACCGGTGGTTGCAGGTGAGCAATTTCTTGCTGCTGTGTCTGCAAGCCTTGCAGTCACCGCAGCATTTAATACCCTTTATTTGCTATAGCCAGTTGGGTTTCTTTGATTTGAGGCAACCGTGTACCAGGATGTCTTTCCAAAGAAAGATTGCACTGGTAAGTGATGCTTTGTGTCTTTCCCACTTTGTTCCTCAGAATGTTGTCTTGTGTCAGGATTCCCCATCAGTTTTTTATGATACCTCTCAATCTTCCAGCCTGATTTGTGTACTTCATTATGAAGCTATTCGGTTCACTATGGAGTGTACACAATTCATGATGTCTTTCAAGTATCTGTAAATCTTCGAAATTTCAATAAATAAAAAACAGACTTTAAAAAAAAAAATGAAGCTAATCGGTTTACTCACTTTTTTACCACAGACTGTTGGGGGTCAGAATAGGGCCTGTACTCTTCATATGTTGACTGCCCTCTTACTATCTGTTTTTAAAACTTTCCGGGGATAGTCCCTTGCTAGGAGTCTCTCAGTCATTTCTGTCATGGTTTTGAGGAAGCTAGTTTCAGAGCTACAGTTTCATTTTGCTCTGTGGAAATCGCTACATGGTATACTCCAGCGGAAGCTGGGAGGGTGGCAGCTAGCTGCGTGCAGGATTGAGTTTCGTGCAGTGGATTTGTCTGGAGGATCCCATCTGTGATTCTTATTCTGGTGTCTAGGAAGTCAATAGTTTGATGGGTATACTGCATTCTAAATCTAAGATTTACATCACTGATGTTTAGATTGGAAATGAAAACATGTAGATCCCTCTTGTTACCTTCCCATACAAAGAAAATGTCTATACATCTCAGCCAGGTGCTGACGTTCTCCATCCATTCAACAAGGTTGCTGATCCAGAGTACCTGCTTCTCCCACCAGTCCATCACCAGATTGGGGGTGAAGCAGGTGCCCATCGCAGTCCCCTTTGTTTGCTTGTCCAGATTTTTTTTCTCAAAGAAGAAAACCTTCTCCTGCAAGCCGGTTCAATCATCTTTAACAGCATATGAGTAAGTTCCAACATGTTTATATTTCTCATACGTAAAACATTATTGCGAGATCTCATCCCATCATGATATCTTATGCTGGTATAGAGGCTCTCTACTTCCTAACCAACATTCCTTCCCCCAAGACAGGTCTTCAATTTACGGTAAAAAGTCTTTGGTGTCTTGGACATAAGAATTGAGGTTTTGTACATAGAGAAACAGAAAGCGATCAATGAAGATGGAAGTATTCTCAAAAATACTGTTTTTGGAGATAACAATTGGTTAGCCAGGGGGACTTGTAATGCTTTTATGTACCTTTGGGAGTAAGTATAGGGTGAGAATGGTGGGTGTAGTTTTCTTTAGAAACTGGAGTTCATCCGAGTTTAGTAGTTGGGTATCGGACCAGCTCTGCAGTAAATCATGGTATTCTCTGTGTGGATTCTTTACTTAATTAATCTCTACCCTAATGTAACATGCAGTGTTCCTCAACTGTCTCTGGGCTTCTTCAATATAGTCCTCCCTATTCATGTATATATATTACCTCCTTTATCAGAGGGTTTTAATAATCACATCAGGGTCTTTTTGAAATGCCATCATGGCTTCCCACTGATTCTTGCGGAAAAATCTGTTGAGTTCACTGCTCAAGGAGAGTATGTCATTTGCAACCAGCTCGCAAAAAACATCAATGTTATCCCTTGGTATCTGTAGTATAGAACGCAATGGCATTCTAAAATCTGTATCATCTGTGGCCCTAGTATCTAGACCATGGGTCTGTGTGAAATCTCTGATGTGTATGAGGGGTCCACTGTTGCTCTCTGCGATAGTATCTCACCTGTCCTATCTAACCGTGGGTGGAGAACTCCGCTCCACCCACGGAGTGTGCAGAGATTTACCTATTCCGCATTCCGCAGAGAACGCGGAGTAGGCAAATCTCCGCACACTCCGCCGCAACTGAGCGAAATTGGCCGGCCGCCCGCCTCCACCCCCTATTAAGATATAAGTTACCAGTCATTTAAAATGCATGGCGATTATATACATATATATATATATATATATTACCTACTGGCGGTCGCCAGTAGATAGTTATAGTTAGGACCTCGTTTCTATTCAAATAGCGTTTTTTCTATTGACAATATCTTTGGCACCGGTTGCTGAATCTTCGCGAAATTTTATATATTGGTGGTAGCCACTGGGTAGCTATAGTTAGTTCTGCTTTTCCATAGAGCGCTTTTTGGTTTGCTATAAATTTTGCTGCAGCTTGACAAATCTTCACGAAACGTCCCAAAACAAAGTTTTATCCACTTCAGCTCCTTCCTGTAAAGTTTGGAGTGATCTGTCATGCAGGGTCCCAGAAAAAAAGGGGGTCCCATAACAGAAAATCCCCATGCATTTTCCATAGACTTTTTGGTAATTTGATATCACAAAACTACTGAACGGAATTACACCAAATTTGTCATGAAGCTACATCTTGATCCAGAAAGCATGCTTTTTGTCATTTGGTGAGAATCCATTTAGTAGATGTGAATATAATAATCTCCAAAAATATTATATATCTGGATGGTTGGGTTTGAGGAACTCTCACTAGAGTCCCTCAAACCCATTTAAAAAAATACAGCCTTCTGATTGACCCAGATGGCTTTTTACCCTTGGGCCATCTTGCTCGCTCCCGCTGGAGCAAGGCTCTGACTGTCTGCCTGCAATACGAGGAACAATGTTGCAGGCAGCCATTACAGGACTTATGGACCTAGTCCCCTGTCCTGAGGTTAGGGTAAAATATATTGTAAGGGGTAAGGGTAGAGATATCCTGCCCCCTTAGGCCCTGTAAAGGGGTCCCAGAGCAACCTTCCCCTATGTGCCCAAAAGAAAACAAATGCTTTAAAAAAACGTGATCCCACGGAACTTTTACAGGATGGTGACTAACCCCTCCGAGCCTGTAGAAGCCCCGGGACCACCTCCCCCTAGGCTGAAGTGTTTACTTTTAGGAGAGAGGGGGCAAGCTCAAAAGGGTTCTGTGGACCCCATTCAATGGGGCCACAGATTAAGTAGAGGGGAGGGGGCTTAAGATGCCCGGGTACCCCATTCCTGGGACCAGCTCTTGAGCTGTGTCCTTGGGAGATTCCACCGGATATGAGCTTTGAAAATGTGTGAGAACACTTCTGTTTCCCTGCTCGCACTCTTGTGGGCAGGGAAACTGATTTCTCCCATCTGGTGGGAGCAATAAGTATCAGGCTGGGGCAATGCCGGCAACTTTATGTTGGGATTCCTGGTTCGGAAGGTGGGCCAAGCACCCACTCCCCTAATATTAATGTATTTGGTTCCAGAGAATGAGGAGACAGGGTCTCTGAAGGCTTGAGGAGAGAGAGCTATAATGTATTTTTTTACCCCAGGGAAGGTGGTCCATGAGCAAACAGTGGCTTGGGCAGGTGGGCCATGTGACTCCCTTCCCTTTCTTAATTAAGAAATCTCAGAGGATGGGGTCTCCCAGGCCCATAGTGGCTTGGGACGGGGCCCACACGTGCATCCTCCCCTTTTAAAAACAAAGGGGCTCTCGGTAATGGGGTCCCTGGGGCAAATAGTGGTTTGGGGAAGGGAGCTACTTGATCCCCTCCCAAGGCAGGGGACACTCCAGCAGGAGGTGGGCCACCTGCATGGGGTTGGCCAATGCAACCAACCCCCCGCGGGTAGCCAACTGCTGCCGTGCATGGTCAAAAGCTGAGCACAGCGGGTTGCTTGACTGAGGCTAAGCCCTGCGGCCAACCCCCCGCCACACATGGGCCAAGGCTGTGTGTGGTGTGGAGGTTGGCTTCACGTATGGCAAGAAATTATTAATTTACATTTAAAAAAAACTAAAAATGTATTGAAAAAACCAGCGGTTAAAGCGGCGGTATAGTGAGGTGAAAATTGCAGTATCAACGTCACATTTTAAACAAAAAAAAACATTGACATTCACCAGTTTCAGTGATTTCTAGTAACTATAACTTGTGCCCTGAGGTAACTTTAACTCACACCCTCGCCAAACACTGCTAATTTCCTCACATATTGCATCACACATGACATGTTCTATGACATCATTGATAGCATCACTGCGACATTTGAAATACCATCATTGATCAGAAGACTTTGCATGGCATATATACATGTATATGTATGTATGTGTATATATAAATACACACACACACATGTACATATTTATATACATACATGTGTGTCTGTGTGTTTGAAAAAGATGTTTCCAGCACAGTAGGTCCAGGGTATATTTGGGGGTTAGTTGACCTTTATGAACCTTATTTATTTTGTGCCAATATAGATTGTGAAACCCATTAGAGGATGTAATCTAAGGTATGTCCACCAGTCATTCAGTATATATGTGGTATTTTGTGAGTAGTATTGAGTCTTGCATGTAATAAAGTGCTTTTCCTTTATATAAAAAAAACACTGATTGGACAGCCATTTATTAAGTGCTGTTTGTTGCATTGCTGAGTTCTGATTCTAGCCAACAGCACCACCCCCTGAGTACGCCTTGGACTGCTGTGCTTCACTACCTTGGGAGCTATGCGCTTCATTCTAAGGGTGGGCGACAATTTCCGTTCCGCTTGCGGAAATTGCGAAAATTTGACATTTTCGCGTTCCGCGCGGAACGCGAAAATGTCGAAACTTCCGCGATCCGCGAGGGAACGGAAATTGTCGCCTAGGCTGGTGTGCTTTCTCCCCATATCTACTACCGTCAACAATTTGCTGTCGTCCTTGATGGAGCTCTGTGCATCCATGAGTTTCTCGAGCGCAATTCCTGTGTAGTTCCTGACACCAGGAGGTTCTGTCTCCTCATCTGCTGCTCTGATCCGTCTCTGGCCCTTTATAAACAAGAGGCATGTGAACTGCATGGAAGCCCCTCCCGTTTGGCCCCACACCCCCCACCCCAGTGGTGTGCATCGTCTTCCCTCCCTTTCCCCCACTATGATGGACAGCTCACTCGAGGGACCCCGGCGCCCGTCGGCGCTGTGGCAACGTTACAGACACACATGGTCGCTGTAGACAACTCTTCTGGCCCTTTACGCAGCTGTAGTGTAGGAAAACAAAGCACTATACATTTACCCAACGAGGTAGCACTTACTAATTAGCCAGTAGAAAGTACTCCAGTTGAGTAGAGGTATTGCACAAAACGGTGGCATCTTCTTGGGTAAATATGCAGGGCAGGATTCATTCTGGCACGATGCTCCTGTCACAAAAATGAAACCCCAACAGGAAGCACTTGTATTTGACCTTCAACTCGGGCACCTGCTTTATTTATATCTGTAAGTCTTACAGATATGAATAAAGCAGGTGCCCGAGTTGAAGGGCAAATTCAGTAACGCATTAATCAGCAGCACACAAAAATCTCTGCAATCACGCAAAATTTCGCGTGATCGCGGAGATTTTTTGCCGTTTCGCGATATTTTGCTAAAGGCACTTTCGCAAATTCCGCCCACCCTTAGTGCTTAGTTCACAGTTTGAGTTCTGCAGTTCAGGAGGCCCAGGACAACAGAGGCAAACAACCCCTGTTATTACATTCTTGACTAACTATTATCTGTTAACCCTTTTATCCAGATTTCTCACACTTATCAACACCCACCCTACAAAAAATATAAAACTTCAGCGTTCATCAAAAGGTGAAAAATGTTTATTATTAGTCAGTGCTTTTGTCATGCAATCATTTATTAAAATGTACGTTTTGAGTATATGAGTAGAAGACATTTTAGTGGAAGTGAATTGCAATGTGTTTGCTCATGAGATATTAATAAAACATTTGTTTAAAACAAACTATTGATTGCCCTATCATCTTTTATGTATTATGAGTCTGAGGCAATGGCTTTTCATGCCCTGCTAGCCTGGCATTTGCAAGGTGAGATTGTGGGATTCTTTACTTTCCTTCAATCCCTCCATTTGTTGCGGCCCTCTTGCCTACAACCTGTCACCTTACTCCCTATTAGCACCCCAGACAGGCCAATAGGCTAAGTGATTGGGTCTGAGGCCAGAGTCACATGAGCAGGCCTTCCTCATCCCCTCGAACCTTTCACAGCCCCTTAAGTTTTGGGAAGGAACCCCAAGGTAACCATCTCCATTTTGTGTCCCTCCCCCAGCTGCTGTGACCATTTAGCAGTCCAGAAAGCAGGTCCAAAGGAAAGGTGGTTAGATCAAGCACTTTCTACTGCACAGTAGAATGTTTCTGTTAAATGTGCAGTTTTTGAGTAGGTACTACTGCTTAAATGTCTTTCCATAAACTGCACTAAGGTTACATAAGGCCAAGCCTCCCTGCTCCCAAAATACAATAAAAAAAGGAAAACAAATTAACCCGAAACCCTATCCTGAGTGTGTAGAGACTGCTCAATCTGTTTTCTGTGGTTTGAATTGTGTTTGGGAGTGTGTTTAGCACTAGTTGTCGTGTGGTAACAGTAAGTTTTTTAAGTATGTGAAAAGCATTATTTGGTAGATTTACATTGGACCTTGCCTACAGGGTTGAACCGGAACTGCAAAGAGTGTATTGGGCCATTCTACATCCAAGGAGATGGTGAGCTAAACAGGAGCGTAAGATTTTCAGGTAAGAAACCACTCACTTACTAAATCTTTATCAACTAAGAATCCCCAAAACTCCACCTAAACGAAATACACAACCTAATATACAAATATTGAGTGACTTTAACTACTAAGAACTCTCCCCATCAAAGATCTAACTTTTACAAAACAAAACACCAACACCACACAACCTGTAACAAACAATACAGCCATTCAATAACCACAAACCAAATACACTACAAACAGAGTGCCACTTGCCAGCAGGAGAATCAAGAGAAGGCACGAACGTATGATCACAAGGTTCTCTAGTTGTACTTTCCATCACAACTCCCCACACTCTACAGAAATGAACAGACAACACAGCAGCTACTAAACCATGATCCACAACAAAAAGTCCATGCACTCACATAACAGATCTCAAAATTCAAATTTCTCCAACCAAATGACCTCCCTTCCACCTCCACCAAAAGCCACGAGCACAATAGACCCCCAAACTAGCCACATCAAAATGCCCTATGAACCTCCACCCATGCTACAGGGCTTGAAGAAGAAAGAACAAAACAAAAATGCCTACTCTTCTGTGCAAGATACATTAACAAAAATTGCTTTAACAACTTTAACATTTTTGACCTACTCTGAGAAATAATACCGGACCTAACCTTCAATATAGGAACATGGCTCAGTGAAGATTCTGCAAGGTCATTCCTTCTAATTTTCACATCAAAAACAAAATTTGTACTGATAAAATTGGAGGAGGCCTGGCTGTCATCCGTAAAAGAAACACTGCAAATAACAATAATTGCAAACCTCACCATGATGGCTGTCAATCTTTGAGGAGAAGATATAATCCCTCCCACTCCAAATATAACTTATTCCTTCCTCTTAATATATAGACCACCATACAGCCACACCAACTTTAAATATGTCCTACTTGTTACAGTAACCAACACTCATCCGGACCACCCAAACCTGTAACATTCTAGGAGACTTCACCAGAATCTAACCACAACCACAGCTATCACAACCAACCTTGCAGCCTTCAACCCACAACAAATCATTTTTAGCCCAAACCACTGCTTAGAACAAACTCTAGGGGGTAGATTTACTAACATTGTTTGCGGTGTTTGCATCACAAAAGTGACGCTATCCAGCACAAAATGTTTTTTCCTAATTTACTTTCCAGTGCAAAACTTGTTTTGATCTGGAAAGTTTGCATTACTAACCGTCATGGGGCGTTACATGGGTGGTACATGGGTGTTCCCATGCTACCACCCATGCCTTTTGATGCAAAACTCTATCTAGAAACAAGAGTAGACAGTGTTTAGGGCCAAAGGTAAATGAGGAGAATCTTTTTTATTTCTCCTTTCTTTTCCGACTTTGAAGGCATGATGCACTGTGCAGCACACATGCAAAGTAGTAAAAGTTTTACAGTGTGTCTACGTATAGTATTTTGTACTGGAAGGATACCCTTCCAGTACAAAACCTATGGTAGACACAGGCACGCCCCCTAGCACTATGGCGTTAAGATGTGTGCCTGGTGCATGGCAGCTGAAATCAGTACCGGCAATAGGGAGAGGGGAGGAGAGAGCCATTTCTCTGTAGATACGGCGCTCCCCTTCTCCCTCCGTCATGCAATGCTGCACAGCAGTTTTGGCTGCTGCGCTGTGTTACGTGACTTTTTTGAATATTTGGGCCTAGATGTCATATGTGCACCCTGAGGGCAAACCACCGTTATAGACAACTCCCCCCTTAAGCTGGAGTGACCACAACATCATCATTTTCAGGATTTACACACCTATCAATTACAACACTTCAAAGACAACAAAAAGGAACAACATCAAATGCTTGACACCCACCTTGAAAGAATTACAATAATCGTGCAGCAAAAAACAACAGATCCTCTACAACTGGAGCTCCATTGCACTGGACAAATACCAGCAAAAACCACTCCCAGGATTGACCACAAAAAGAACACCACATTGGTCAATGACAACTTCAAGAAAATGAAAATACATCTCAGCCTTTTACAACGCAAATGAAGAAAATCAGAAGATGAAACAGACTAAAGTACACTACTGCACTATTGCACAACAGGGTCTAAATGAGAGCCATCTGAACCACAAAAAACACCACTACTCCACTTGTATAACTGAAACAAACTGCCTTTTTACTGAAATCCATGAAATTCTAACAGAACTGCACAATCCAGGGTGCCTCGACACAAAAACACCACAATCACTAGACTTCGGTGACAAAATCTCAAATTAATTTATCTTAAAAAATATAAAAGATTGAAAATTACCTTATGGAGAATATAGACCACACCACAACAACAGATGACCTAACCATCACAGAAAGAGACAAAAAGAATTAACTATCAATGCATACATTCAATACCTTGCCACAAAAGGATTTGCTCGATATTATCATTGCATCCATACGATCAGGATCACTTTTAGATCCAGCACCACCAAAACATTTTAAAGTTATTCTTTGCTCAAATTGTGCAGGGGAGGTGACCGGTTGCCTACTCAACAAGGCTTGGAACTAGGTTCTTTCCCACCTGAGCTGAAACCCTCCTACATTAGACCTCGCCACAAAAAGAAAACCTTGACGCATATGACCTGGCAAGCTACAGGCTCATATCAAATGGACCATTCGTAAACATTTTGAGAGAACAGTGTTTAATCAACTCTCTAACTTTACCGAACATTATGATTTACAGTCAGACCAACAGTCCAATTTCAGACCAGGCAGAGGCAAAGAGTCAGCCATCATATCCACATGGGGGGACTTGAAACTCACTAGGACAAAAACTGAGTAAGCTGACTTGTTGCTTCTGGATTTTTCAGCTGGATTTGACACTGTCCACCACCACTTACTTGAGACTCCAAGATCTCAAAATCAATTAAAATACTCTAAAAAGGATTGTTTATTAACTAGTCATCCTCACATTCGTAATCTTTGAAACCTATGGGCGATTTACGCGCCTTATAAATGCCAATACAAATACAAAATACAAATCTTCAAAATTGACTATGCCAACAGCGTATAACTTTGCGCACCCGCATTCATCATATGAAAAATACAATTCATCCAAAATGCTGCTGTAAGACTTCTTCTCTGCCTCTGCCTAAGAGAACGCCTGACCCCAATCCTGCAATCACTTCACTGGCCACCTATTACTAGAAGGGCTATATTCAAAGCACTCTGCAGTGTACAAGGAGCCTCAAAAACGGAAAAGGACAGCTATACCTACAGCTTAAATTCAAGCAAGACTAACCAAACAGAAAACTGCGCTCCAGGCTTGCACCACTTATCATCATACCACCTTACCATAAAAAATCTGTAGGACACACTGCTTTCTCAGTGCAAGCCTCTAAGATCTGGAACTCACTACAACATTAGAAGCACATACACGCCTGAATACAGTTAAAAACATGTATATTTCCTACATAACTTCACAACCAACATCCTGGCAACACAGCCCAGAAAACAGTAGTAGCCTCAAACGCAATCCTCAGCTTACGTCCCTAGAATTGCAAACAACTCAAACAGCAAACTGCTTTTGATATGCAGGTAAGATAAGAAGGGCTGAACTCTGCTACCCGTAGCATTATATAGTTGTACAGTTATAGCCCACAAAAATACTTAAACCATAACAAGCAGCGGTCAGCAACAATTATAACTTATAACTATTAAATTCACATAAGACATATCTGCTATGAGGGATGTCTATCACCAGCACTGTGCAGGCAAACAAACAGACATCACCAAATGAACAGGTATGGAATAACTGATGAGATCTGCCACACTTTGCTGGACAATTTGGAGAATCCTAATATAGTCCACCACTGCACGTCCATAATATCTATGCAATCTATCTCAGATATGGGATGATAATAGAATTGTCCATCCAAAAAGATCTCTCCATTTCGCTCTCCCTCCAACCATGCCAGCTCAGGACTACAACTGCACTCAAAATCTCAGATTGGACAACCCACTGCAGTAATCAGCTAAGCATACTATATCATATGCAATACAATAAAAGGACCTGCAAAGCAGTGTAAAGCTAGCAGCACGCTGAGAACCATAAAAATTCATATCTGTCTGTCACACTTCACCATTGTACACACTGCTACATGCTGTATCCCATAACCTCACGTCAGTGGTCATCACACACAAGATGGAAACACTTCCCACATGTGATCAAAACAAAGAAAATATCCTTCCATCCACACAACTTACACAATGTAGCGAGCTTTCCACTTAGGCAAGTGCTTCAGTACCCCATAGGGGCAGTAAGCACTATACAAGTGCTGCAATACAATACAATAAACATTTTGCTTGTTGCCTGTTGACCTCACAATATTCCTCCACATAGATTACATACAACTACTATCTGCCACCAGAACTCTATTTCCACTTCTCTCTCCTTCTGCACCACTAATCTGCTGACAGCAATGTCACCCGCAAGTATACCAACCAGTCTTGATGTAGAAAGTGGGGAGAGCATTTTGCACATTGACAGAACTGGGGATTTAGAGATGAATGGGTGAAAGCAGAGACCGGGAAGTGACTCAGTAACAGTGGTATGCCCTTTTATTAGACTAGTCCTATTCTACAGGAATTGGTCTACTGAAGCAGGAGACATTTCCAGTAAGTCAGTGCTTGCACTGCAGGCATGGAAAGATGAGCGGCCATTATTCATAGACTGGATTTGGCTGTCTAAAAGATGGGAGAAGCTTTTATTGAGCTGGACAGGTCCCAGTGGTTTGCCTAAACTCTCCTGTTCCTGGTCACTTTCCAGATATCACTGTATGGCCCATCGCATTTAGAATGGAGGCAAATAGTTAGTACCACACATTCTAAGCAGTCTATTTGTCATTTGAGATGTCATCAGTGATGTCATCAGGGATGTAATTTGAGATGTCAGCAGTGATGTCAGTGATGTCATGAGTGATGTAATATGTTAGGTCATAAGCAGTACATTGAGGGGCGTAAGTTATACTTAGCTCAGGTAACCATAACAGCTGAATTCCTCAGGTTTTTTTATGAGTGAAATGTGAGCCTAACTATAACGTCCCTGTACCCTTTGGTTATTTCAGTGAATTTATAGGGTTTTTTCAATTCTGTATCCTACTATAACTTCCCTGTACCCTTTGGTTTTTCAGTGAATTTCTAATGCTTTTTAAAATCTACTTCCTAACTCTAACCTGTCACCTTTGAAAATAAGTGAGTGAGTGAGTGCAAGAGGGTGTCAGTGCCTGTGTAACTGAGTGCATGAGTGTCTCAATGGGTGTGTGACTGGGTTTGTGAGTGTCTGAGTGGATTTGGATGTACCTGCATAAGTGTCTGACTAGGTGTGTGAGTGGGTATGTGAGTGTCTGAGTGGGTCTGTGAGTGGGTGCGTGAGTCTCTTAGTGGGTCTGTGAGTGGATGCGTGAATGTCTATGTGGGTCTGCGAGGGAGTGTCTAATTGGGTCTGTGAGTGAGTGTGTGAGTCTCTGAGTGATACTGTGATTGGATGGGTGTGTGTCTAAATGGGTCTATGAGTGAGTGTTTGAGTGGGTCTGTGAGTGGGTGCAAGAGTGTCTTAGTGGGTTTGTGAGTGGGTGTGTGAGTTCTGAGGCCAAGGTTGAATGTGGGCGGGAGTTGTGCAGCCCCCTACCCAGGACGATTTCAGCCTCAGGCCCCATCCCTTGGGGCCCGCCATAATTCAATGGGGGTTGTGGGGGTGGTCCAATTTTGACCCCATAGACCCAATTCACTGGGGCCAGGCCATAATTCAATAGGGGAGGGGTACTGTGCAGCCTCCCTTCCTGGGCCCTTTTCAGCCCTATGGGCCCCATACCCCAGGGCCCTGCCATAAATAATGAGGGAGGTGTGACCACGTGGCCCCATCCCATGGGGCTCGCCATAATTCAATGGGAGTGGGTGGTGGGCCGATTTTGGCCCCGCACACCCAATTCCCTGGGGCCAGGCAATAATAAAATAGGGAAGTGGTACCGCTCATCCCCCTTCCTGGGCTATTTTGGTCTCAGGGACCCCATAACCCAGGGACTGGCCTTTTTAAAATGTTACTTTTATTAGGGAGGGGAGCTGCATGACCCCCCTCCCCAGGCCAATTTTGGCCCCGCAGACCCCATCCCCTGTGGCCCAGCCATTATACTATGGGCCGGGGGGACACATGGTCCCCCTCCCCAGACAAATTTCCGCCCCAGGGTCCGATCATCTCTTCTGGGTACTCCCAGGGCACCCAGTGTGCAATGGGACAGTGGGGAGAGTCTTAAGGCCCCCACGGTCCCAGATGACGCCTCCGGCTCCTGTGGAAGCCAGCATTGCTGCAGCAAGCAGAAAGCTGCTTTAAATAGCAGCTCCCTGCTTGCGGGAGCAATGTTTTAATCTGCTTCCCTGCTGGCATTTTTGCGTGCGGGGAAGCAGATGAAAACTCTGCCTTCTGCAAGCCGGAGCTGTTTGACAGCTCCGGCTTGCAGAAAGCGGAGTGATGTTTGCTTTTGCTTGGCCTGAGCAGTCAGCTCCCGCCAAGCAAAAGCAAACAGCTACTTCCCAAGGGTTGGCATCTCAAGAGGCAGCAGCAGCCGGCCTTGGGGGGTGGCGGTCCCCAGGGATATCCATGGTTCCACAAGGGGGGCCAGGAGGCCCTCCTCCACTGTAGTATTTAGTCCCACGGCGGTGATGGATCCCCTACATTAATTTATTTTAGCTCCAGGACTGTGGCGGTCCCCGGACTGTGTCGGGGGGGCACATGTCCCCCCACATTTATTCATACAGTTTTGCCCTGAGGGGTTGGTGGGGGCCCTATGGCACGGGTGTGCCGCGCGGGCACCCCTCACATACATTAAACTCAGTGCCCCTAGTAGATGGTGGTCCCAGGGCACATGCGCCCCCTCCTTTTTATAATTCCTTATGCCCCCAGGACCTGGCCTACCTGAGGACTCATTTCAAAACAAGCACAGGAGACTGCACTTATTTTTTTCTAATTTTGTCACAAATCTGCAGATCAACTTGTAAATTTGTGGCAAAATTTAACAAACATTTTTTTTTAAATCCCCAGCGTGGTCCCTCTGGGACCCTACCACTACATCAAGGGGTTCAGAGTATTCCCGCCCTGCCCCCCTTTCTTTATTTTTTTCAACTTGTTTTGTGGGACTCGGCCCAAGCCAAGTCTTCCTGGTCAAAGTGTTGGCAGCCAATCAGATTACAGCACGGGGACGGTCGGATTTGCAGACAATCTGTGTCCCTATATATACAAATGTGGATTTCGGTTAATATCTCTAAAACTATTGAAGGCATTTCAAACAAAATCACAAAAAGGATGCTTTCTGGACCAAGAGCTAGCTTTCTGCCAAATTTGGTAAAATTCCGTTCAGTCGGTCGGGCTGTAGCTGTGTTCAGAAATCCCTATAGGAATTAATATGGAGAAAATATATTTTGGGACCACTCCTTTTTCTCTGTTGTTGTCCTCATTCCTCCCCCCCCCCCCGATGGACCACAAAGAAACTTTCCAGACCAGACACAAGCTGAAGTGGTTGTTGAATTTATTTGGAACGTTTTGTGAAGATTCGTCAACGGATGCCAAAGATATAAGTAACTGTTAAAAATAGCTTTTTAATTGGAATCAAGTCCTAACTATAACTACCCACTGGAAACTGCCAATACATATATACAATGAAAATGCACTTTATTTCTGGAATTTGCATATAATTAGCCCAAAATTATACTAAATATTGATAGTGTCTTATGTCATTGCTTCCATTTTTGCTTTTAGATGGCATGCCTGGTATATTTTATGATTTTGCAATGAACCTAACCCAGCACAGAACTCTGGTGAGAGGAGCACAGTTCTTAAATTATGCTGTTGCCCAATCACATGTTGCTTGCCTATTATAATATTAAATGATCAAATTCGTTAGAAATTCCGAATTTGGGGTTATTAAGCAGTGCTTCTGTTACTATTCCGGCCAGTCGTACATCCAGAAACCCTATCATATCCTGTTTCTTTGAGTTCACATGCAGTAATTCTCCTTTTCACCTGCCAATATAGAGTGACATTTAAAAAGTGACTGAACCATCATACTGGTCACATACTGTAAGAGGGCATGCTTCATTCAAAGATTTCGAGTGATCGTCACCAGTAATTGTTCATTAGGATTGCCGGACTTGTAATTCTATGGATGTGTTTCCAATTTGAGTATGTTTTTGCACACTGCATTGATGGACGTGGGATCCGGAATGAATAAATGTGTGCTCAAATCTTAAAGCGTTTACTACGGGAAGGCTTGTTTTACTATCGGCTTGGTTGTGATTTACTCATTTATTTTAAGGATTAAGCCATACCTACTGAACCAAACAAAGATTTGTGAATCACAAAATATATTTTTCATAAGAATAACTTTCTTCTGGTAATGCATGAATAAGTGCTGGCTAGTACTGCAGTAAGACACACCTACTCACATGACATGCTTGTGAATTAGTTCTTGATATTTAGGTGCAACTCACATCTAAGACAGCACTCAGACACAATTACTCTTAGAACAAGCTTTGTGAATTGGGCTTTGAATGGTGTGTGTGTGTGCAAGTGTGTGTGTGCACATATGTGGACATGTGTATGTGTGTGAGGCTGTGTGAGTCCATTTGTGTAGCTTAGATAATATTTTGTTTGTTCACTGAAATTGAATGTGGAGGCTAGCTGAATGCTATCCTTAATATTATATTTGACTTTGGTTTGTCTCTTGATCATTGGAGGGATTTATGAGAGGGAATGTTAATGGTGGTTACAGGACTAACTATATAACTATCTTAGGTAAAGAGGTTAACTTATTTCCTCTGTGGATGTCACCATATGTGTTTCCTTGCAGTCTACCGACCAAGTCAGACAAAACTCTTGGGATCTTTGAATCCAGGAACGGATTGAGTGGCTGACTTGAAGATAATTCTATAGCTCACATGCCACACTTAAGCCTCTTGACACTGATCTTAATAATTAATCTGTGTGAGAAAGCCATTCTTTTTGCCCTGATCACCCTTATTTTTTACTGGATTCTGGTGGTAACTGACTGTGACTGTGCCCTGCACTCTGCTTACCAGAACCAGGGCCAGAACTCTGACTATAAGGAATATGAAAACTAGGTTTAGTTACATTTTAAAGCCAGCACTGCTTTTCAGGCTGCCTTTAAATTAAATGTATATGCAAATTCAACTTTGGATTTATAGGTACTTCCAAAGTCTCAAACTACCTTATTTTTACATATAAGTTACTCCTAATGTTTCCCTAGGTGCCCCAGGAGTAGGGTACCTCGTAATCATAAGCAGAGACATTATAAAAGTTCTTTCATAAGCCCTGGTGAGGGAAAAACTGCCAATTTCATTTTCCCCATTGTAGAGAACTAGCTCTATAGGCTAACATGGGAATATCTTATTTAATTCTAAATATTGACAGGAGCAAGCTAGAAACGTCATTCAAAGACTTAACTTAATAGTTAGAATAAATTCAACAACTTGTCATTGTGAGATTTGTTATAACTAATACAGAAAATATGTTATAGAACGTTGTTTTCTGCAAGCCAAATTCCAGCTTTCCAGCTGCCCTCTCCTGATTGGCTACCCTCTGCCAGGCTGCGCCAAGCTGTCTTAATGAGGTGTAAAGTGACCTTCTGGAGAGACAAAGGATTTCCTGTGGGTGGAGAACTGCAGCGGTAGAAGCAAAAGGCAGGATGGGGGTGGAGTAGCCAGACTCAAAGGGAGAACGACACTTTAGGACAGCACAGACTCACCCTCACATCCGGCACCCCCAGCCACACTGGAGCCTCTGTTTTAGACTAGTAAAGGGACTGGAAGGGGAGTTTTAGAGAATCTTAGCCACACAATTGGCTTAGCCAGATCTAACCCTCCAGGAGAAAGTTTCTCCATTTTGGTTTTTAGAAGAATAGTGCTTTCTGAGAAAAGAATATGCCACACTTTGGAGGAAGTGGTCATACCTGAGGGTGGTACCCTGCATCCGATTGTTCAGGGGTGCCCCTCTGCTTGAAGCCCAGGAACATTGAATAAATATGGAAGAGGTGCCAAGCAACTCAGATCTATTGCCTAAAACAACAAGGAAAAGAAGGGCTGCCCTGCTGGAACCCTGATCTGCACCCAAAGGACTGCACTCTGAAGAACTACACCTGTGGCACAATTTGGTACTGCAGCCCTAATGACTTTGCCTGGCTTCACAAGGATTACGGAGTGGGATCCCTGAAAGCTAAAGGTTAACAGAGCCCATCTGACTCATCTCCATCAATAAGTCCCCATCCTAGAGTGCGTCCAGTAGACTTTGAAGGATTTGGCCAGGTATATTGTGTTAATTGTATTCTTAACATCCCAAGGACCATCTCAGAGCTTCTAGACCCTTAGATTGGTGTTTTGAATACTTTGAGCCCACAAGAGGAACTTCAGGGAGGAGTTCCAAAAGTTTGGAAACGTTTCGATAAACTTTTGGAAAAAGTTCCATAAGGTGACCAACCCGACGTCGAGAGTCAAGCTGGCGACATCGAACCCCGACCCGGCCTGGATTACAGGTTCATCCCGCTGAAAGCTCTAGAGATCATGACTTCCAGGAGTTGATTGAGGGCTTGTGCTGGACCATGCTGTTGAAGCCACTGCGAATCCTGCCTGCTGGACAGGCCTGCTTGACGCCAAGAGAAAATCCTCCAGAAATGTTTCTAAGTGCGATGGTAAAATTTTGACCAAGGCCTCCCACTTAGTTCCCACTTAGTATATCCAACACGGTTGGCGCAATTCGTTTTTAAGCACTAGAAAGTGTTTATTCTTTAAAAAATCATATCTCCTGTTCCCTACATTGGATTTTTGTCATTTTGGTGTCTATTTGTTCATAAACATATAACCTATTTATATGAATTGGTGTTCGGTTTTTATTGTGTTTTGTGACTAAGTTATTTAATGTATTGGTGTTTTTAAATGTTTTACACACATCTCCTAAATTAACCTGCCTGCTTGTTGCCAGCCACCAAGGGTTGAGCAAGGGAATAATTTATTGAGACCTTAACTGAACTTTTTATTGTGATTGTGGCCTTATTACTAGAGGTAATTACCTACTTATCCCTACTAATAATCCACTTCCTACCACCCATCGGGTCTTCATCTTCAGCTGAAGCTAGATAATGGGGATGATAGCCTAATATGCAAAGACAATGTGCTCAGCAGAAAAGGAGTCTTTACTGAGAAGGATCCTCTTTTTTTCACTCCAAAGGTCTTTAGCGAGAACATAAAGCTTAAGCATAATTCCATATAATGTGGGCCTAGTTGGCTAAGAGACCTTAATGCAAGGCAAGCTGTTCTGAGCTAGATTTGACAAGCCAGTGACTGACAGTGCAGAGATCTGTGGGCAGCAGAAGCATGATCATAATATAGCCTCATAGCCCGCTGTAGCGGGCTATACCGACTATTAAAGGCCCGCTCCAGCGTTAAAGGCCCGAGCCGAAGGCGAGGGACTTTAACAAGGAAGCGGGACTTTAATAGCCGGTATAGCCCAGCTAGGAAGGGCTATAAGGCTATTAGAACATTCTGCCACTAGAGGGCAGAATGTTCCAACAAATAAAACAAAGGCCTCTCGGAGTTCGAGAGATTTAAATTCCCTCGGGCTCCGAGAGCCCTTTGAAAACAACATTGGAATATTGCTTTGTGGGCCTTTACCAGCCCGTAAAAGCATGGAGCACTCCATTGTCTTCCATGGAGCTCCCAACATTCCAATGTTCTAATGGCTGTTATGGCTGCATTCTGAACTATCTCAAGTTATGCTAACAGTGAAACTCTGAGCCCTGAATATAAAGTTATGCAGTAATCCAAGACTGAGTCAGGGTTCAATTTGTTTCCCACAGAAACAGCAAATTGGCTTGTATTTATCAGATGTAAATAACAACTACTCATTGTGACTTTAATCTACAAAGCCAGGAAGGCATCCTGCCAAAAAGGATACCCTTTTTTTAATTCCTTCTTTGCTGGTCGACAGGTGAAATAAAAAAATTGGAAGACACTAAAGTTTATTTTATTTATTTTTTTTTTTTGAAGGTTTTGTATAGCGCAAACAAGACCCTTACGGGTATCAGAGCGCTTTACAGGGCAAATGTAAGTGATAGAAACATGTATAGAGAAATATAGTTAAGACTAATACAAAATAGTAACTACTACAGACTCTGCAAAAAAACTGAATATACAGGATATATACATAGTTCAAGTGAATTTGGCCATGAGGATGGATTTCACTTCTTTTTTAAAAAATGCCGTGGGGGGGTTCTGTCTCGTTTCTGGGGGCAAGGCATTCCAAATCCTGGGGGCCATTCCAAAGAAGGTCCGAATGTATGTCTTCTTCTTAGCAAATCGTTGTGGTTTCAGTAGAAGGTTATTGGAGCGCTTGGTAAATCTGTTACCGCCGGAGAGCACCAATTTGTCCGCTAGATAACTCGGGGTTTTGTGATGTAATGCCTTGTGAGTCATACAGGCGATTTTCAAATGAATTCTGGCCTCAAAAGGTAGCCAGTTGAGGGCACGAAGGTTAGGAGAGATGTGACAGTTTCTTTTGGAGCCAGTGATGAGTCTAGCCGCTGCATTGATTGAGGCTCTTAGAGGGGCCGTCGTCGCTCTAGGCAGGCCGCAGAGAGTGACACTCCCATAGTCCACTCTATGGATTACTAGAGCTTGAACTACATGTTTGAAGTCTTTTGCAGGCAGGAAGGGTTTCATTCTTCTCAAGGTGTTCAACTGAAAATGTGCTCCTTTTGTAGAGGCGCTGATGTGTTTTTGCATATTTAGCTTACTGTCCAGGGCTACTCCCAATGATCTAGCTGAATTGATAATGAGGGGTTGCCCATTGAGTGCTGTTAGGTGGTTCATCCAATCGAGGATGATGGTCGATGTACTTGGGGGAGCAACTAAGAGGAATTCGGTTTTGAGGATGTTTAGTTTGAAATGGTTTTTGGCCAGCCATGACTGTGTTTTTTGGAGCGTTGCATTGAGAGATTTTATGTCCTCAATGGATCTTTATGTAGAGTTGAGTGTCGTCCGAGTACATGTGTTAATAGACTTTCGAGGAGCTGAGAAGTTCGGTGAGTGGTTCCATGAAAAGGTTGAAAAGTGTGGGTGAGAGGGATGATCCCTGCAGTACTCCTAAAGTGACTGGGGTGGATTTGGACAAGGATTGATTGACCTTGAATCTTTGTGTTCTATTTTGAATCAAGGAGGTGAACCAGTTTAGAACAGATCCAGATAATCCCATTCTGTATTTCAGGAGATCTAGTAGGTTGTCGTGTTTGACTGTGTCGAAGGCCGAGGATAGGTCAAGCAAAATTAGAAGACAAGCTTATTTTCAGTCCAGGATTTTTAATATGTCATCTATAATGTGGGTCATGGCTGCTTCGTACTGTACCCTGCTCGAAAACCTGATTGATATTGGTCGAGCAGGTTGAATTGGTCTATGTGCTTGCTCAGTTGTGTGTGAACACATTTTTCTGATAGTTTGGCCAAAGTGGGGATGTTGAATATTGGGTGATAGTTGTTCAGGTCTGACGGGTCCGCCGATGTCTTCTTTAGGATGGGGGATACATGACCTGCTTTAAGGAACTCTGGGATGGTTCCTTGTAGGAGAGATGCGTTTATAATCTTGGTCCATAGAGGCAATGGCATTGGAATGAAGTCTTTTAAGTAGTTTGCAAGTAGAGGGTCTGAGAAATGGCTGGATGGATTCAAGGCTGTGAGCGTTCTTAGAATAGTTTATTCGCTGTAAGTGTTGAAGGAGGACCAGGATGCGTTGTTTTTGAGGTTGAACTTTGTGAGAGGGGCCCCTAGCGGGTACAATGAAGTGTCCATGTGAGTGTCAGATTAGGATAATAGGTCATTGAGCAGGTCTGTTTTTATGTTTTCTGTCTTCATGATGAATAAGGAGGCAAATTCTTCGCTATTTGGGTTAGCTTGGGGGAGGTGGGAGACTCCCTTAGATTGAGATTTGATTAGTTCAAATAGCCTTTTGGGACGGTTCATGGCTTGGTCTAATTGCTAACTGAAGAAATCTACTTTTGATCTTCTAATTTTTCTATAATAGGAATGTCTCGTGGTTCTTAGTACCCTGAGATGTTCAGAGGATGGTGCAGATATCCATCGTCGTTCAATTACTCTTAATGATCGTCTGTTTTCATTTAGCCTACCATCATACCATGGTTTTGAATCTTTTGTGGCGGCTCTTTTCAATTGTAAGGGAGCTATTTGTCTAATACCGCGTTCATGGAGTCAAAGTAATGGTTAGTTAGACCTTGTACATCTGGCAAATCTTCCGATGGAAGCAAGATGTTAGGACTAGAGGATGCGAGTAAGTCAGGACCAATATTTTTTATGCTCCTTTTCCAAATTTTTGTTCTTGTGGGTTGGGCAGGGAGTTGTTTAACTGATTCATTGATATGGAATGTGATGATGTGGTGGTCAGACCAGTCACATGGGAGGATCGATTCAAGCTGGGTGGAGTCTGATTTGGAAATTACTAGATCAAGGGTTGAACGTTTGTCATGTGTGGGGCTGTCCCAGATTTGGGAGAGGTTAAGGTCTGAGAGGAAAGCTTTAAGGCTAGTGACCCCGGGGTCATCAGGTTCATTCCAGTGGAGGGTGAAGTCTCCAACAAATAATTGAGTCATTTGTTGTCCAGCATTAGTAGCTAGGATATCCATGAGTTGTTCGATGAAGGTGAGGTTATCCCCAGGTGGGTGGTAGAATGCGTGCAGTAAACAAATTAGTTTGTTATTACTAGTGATTTCTAAACACAGTTATTCATAGGAGGAAGATACTGGGGAGTAGGAGCGGCTAACCGAGAGGTTGCTCCGATGTATGCAGGCGATACCACTGTCTAGTCTCTCACTTCTATCTAGTCTTATGATGTGATAGTTTAGGGGTACTAGTATGTCCAGGATGGGTGTGGATGATTCATTTAGCCATGATTCGGATTAGAAGGTCTGTTTTATTTTTAAGTATAAGATCAGCAATCTCGGCAGCATGTCTTGCGGCTGACCTACAGTTTAGAAGAATTCATTTTAGCTGAGCCTTGGTAGTGGCTGTGTTGGGTTTGTGTAAGATGGGGACTCGCATGAGGTTGTTTTCAATTATACCTCAAGAGATGTGTCTTGTAGTTCTAAAGGTGTCGGAAGGGATGGATTTGATTGTGGAAAATTCCAGTGAGTTATCTAAGTGCGTAGTATTAAGGGGCGGAGATGGGGGTTCATATGATTGGAGTAAGGAGCCTAAGTTATTCATTGATAGAGGGTTTTCCTACTGAACAGGACCGGATAAGGCATTGGGGTGGGGTACTCTTCTCCACCTTTGGGGCTCATGTTTCGGGGCGCTTATGTGCCGCTGTTGGATGAGTTTTGAGTGGTTGAGGTGGAAGTGTGTCTTAGATTCTAGTTGGGAACGAGTGGACTTGGGTCGGTGCGGAACCAGGTTATAAAGAGTTTGGAAGTCCTCTTTGATTTGTTGAAGGGATAACAATATCTTATCGAGTCTGGGGTCAGCTTTTGTAATTAACCTATTTGAAGTATGTACTGAGGAGGCATGGCTGTGTGTTGTTTGTGGCACGGTGGGATTGGTGGTGAGGGGAGAAGGGGGTGGTAACGCAGAATGAGAGGGGGTAAGGGAGTGGGTAGATTGGAGCAGATTGGAGCAGAGTGAGAATTGTTAGTGCTGGGGGTGGAATAGGAAGCGGGGAGGTGTGAGTTATCTTGAAAAAGTGAGGCGGTGGGGGTGAGGGGTATGAGTAGGCCAACGGGAGTAGTGGTGAGGGGAGAGGAGGCATGTGGAACGGTACGATGAACGGAAGTAACGGTGTGGGGTGTGACTGGAACAATAGGAATCTTGGTGGTGCTATGGGACGCTATGGACATTGGGGCGAGGTGTGTCACCAGCAGGGGTGTCAGTTGGGTCTGGGGTGTGAATATGCCAGATAAGATATAGAAGGAGAATGTCTTAATGGGGAATTAGTGATTCTCATGAGTTGGCTGGACACAGGCAACGTCCCTCTGGGCACACCATAGCAAGCGAAAGCTGAAAGCGTTTTAAACCATCTGAACGCTGCATTGAGTAGGGATGCAGTAGATACTTAGAGTCAATAGTTTTATTGAACAATTATTTTTTTCAAAGTGCTTCATGCGCTTTAGATGCAATGATGATGATATTATGTACACTCCATATCATCTGATTAACATGATCCCAATGCATTTCGGGCCCATCTGGCCCTTCATCAGGGGAATCTAAACAAAGAGATACACATATGTAACTGAACATTTACAATGAGGGATTATGCCATAAAACAAAAGCCGAAAAAGGACCCTGCCAATGAAGTAGCAATTAGTGCCAAGATACTAAAGTGGCCACACTGTCATGTGCTACGATAGATAAACACAATGAAAAGCGGAAAGAACGTGCCATGTGGAACGAGGGTGTGTTACTCGAATTGCAGTGATTAAAAAATAAGTTGCCGACGGTAGAAGAAAAAAAGTGGACCCAAACAAAACCGTGTTCAGTGATCATTAAAAAACAGGAGGGGCAAGGGAAAAAAGTATTTGCAACGTCTATACGTCATGTGCAAGTTAATCATATACAAACTACGGGCGAAAAAGTGAAAAAGTGAAGCAAGTGATATTAACAATTCGTGGTACGTGAACAGAGGTGAAAACAACTAAACGCACAAGTGCTCCGGTTAAAACAAACATTTACCTCGTGCCGGTAGTTCAGCGTTTCGTGCTGTTAATACAGCGATGCCGGTGGACGGTCTCGGGTTGAGTGTGTGACTACTCAAAATAAACCGCGTATATAAAAAAAGGAAAAAAGCCGGCACAAACCGGAAGTGATGTGAGGTTGTTAAACCGCATAGACATCTTACACCAACGGGAATAATCGGCGCCATGTTGCAAGGGGTGGTGAAGGAGCAATATTGATGGGGAAAAGTCACAACATATTACATAAACATGGTCCCACCATGCTTAATGAATGATACAAGAAAAGATAATAAAGAAAAGATAGCGAAGAGAGGATATGGGGGAAAGATAAACAATAAAGATGAAAAATAAAGAAATGTAAACATGCACATGAAAGTGTCCTGATTCATAGGTAACAAGCGAATTCCAAGCGGTCATTGAGACCCTTAGGTTTCAGAGAGTCCAGTTTGTAAATCCAATAGTTCTCACGTTGTAGTAAGAAGATGTCATTGTCTCTGCCCTCCATCTTTGTCACAGTTTCCAGGACCAAAAATTTCAGTTGCGCAATGTTGTGTTGTTTTTCAAGGAAATGAGTAGCCACTGTTGATTTCAAATTGCCAATGCGTATATTACTTTTGTGCTCAAGTATACGTGTCTTGATCTTTCTTATGGTTTTGCCAACATATACCAGGCCACAAGGGCATTTCAGTAGATAAATGACGTTGTTGGTGTCACAAGTGGCATTGACATGTAGTTTGATGGGAGTTCTTCTCATTGGATGTGCAACTGAATTGCCCTTGATGATACTATTGCAGTTACTGCAGTTTAGACAGGGGACTGTTCCTCGAAATGGTGTGATGGGTGCTTCAATCCTAGGTCGGATTAGCTCTTGAATGTTTTTGCTCCTGGTATATGCAAACATCGGTGGATTGCTGAAAATGCCATTGAAATCAGTTTCAAAAGTCAACATTGGCCAATGTTTTCTGATGGATTGTTTGAACTTATGGCTCATGGTGGAAAACCGGGAAACCATTACCATGCGATGCTGTTCTTTACGTACAGTGGGTTGTAACAACCTTCCACGTGGTGTGTTGGCCACTTTTGTAATGGCGTTGGAAACAACCTCCTGAGGATACCCATGGGTGGTGAAACGATGTGTCATGGCCTGAATTTGATCTTGTGATTCTGAATGATCTGACACAATTCTTTTTACCCGAAGTAGTTGTGAGAATGGTAGATGATTCTTCAATGCCGGTTGATGAAAACTGGTGTAATGTAAAAGGTTGTTACGGTCGGTGTTTTTTCTGAACAGGGTGGTGGTGAGTTGGTTATCACGTATTGTCAGCTGGACATCCAAATATGTTATAGATGCATCATGGAAATTGAAAGTGAATTGGATACGGTCATTGATCTGATTAAGGTTTGTCAAGGCTGTCTTGAGAGAATCTAGTGTGCCAAACCATAAGACGAAAATGTCATCAATGTAACGCAGAAACAGGCGTGCATGTTCCTTCCATGTATCCAAACTCAAAATGAATTTGCTTTCAAATGCATGCATGAACAAATTCGCGTAGGTGGGTGCGGCACAATTGCCCATCGATGTGCCGGTGAGCTGTAGATAAAAATTGTTATTCCATCTGAAATAACTCTGATACAGTGTAAAGGTGAGAAGTTCCATCAAGAACACTTGTAAATCATGGTCCAGATCAGAATGAAGTAGTACCTCTTCAATTGCTTCAATCCCTAGGTCATGGGGAATTGTGGTATAGAGTGACTTGACATCAATGGTACACAGCCACACTTCTTCATCATTGGGCAGTGTAACCTGATTGATCTTGAGTAAAAAATCCGTGGTGTCCTTAACGTATGTGTTCATACGTGAAACAAAGTGTTGAAGATGAGCGTCCAAGAACTTGCCAATTGTTTCGTGTATGCTACCTCTTGTGGATACTATTGGACGTAGTGGGGGATTCATGGGGTCCTTATGAATCTTAGGTAACATGTGGAGGGTGGGTGTTCTAGGGTGCTTAGAGATCAAGAATCTTTTGGTTTTCTCATCGATGGTCCCGTTTTCCACAGCCTTATCAACAATGGTTTGTAGTAGATTAGAGAAACTGACTGTAGGATCTTGAGATAAAATCATATATGTGTTACTGTCATTCACATGTAGATCTACTTGAGTCTGGTAGAAGGTAGTGTCCATTATGACTAGGGCGCCGCCCTTATCTGCCTTTTGACAGGTGATGTTCCGATTATTGGCCAAATTATCCAAAATTGCTCGCTCCTTATTGGTGAGATTTTGGAGTTTGGAACGTTTCCTGAAGTTGAAGGAAAGTATGTCATTTTTTACCAAGTTCTCAAAAAGGTCCAAAGTCTTATGAGAGATTGGTGCTTGGAAAGTGCTCTTGGGGCGGAGATGTTTAAGTAGAGGAGGTTCAGACTTGTGCTCGGATTGTACCACGTTTTCAAAAAAATGTCGCAACCGAAGGTTGCGCATGAATTTGAACAGGCAAATATCCAATTCCAATTTGTTCGTGTGGTAGGTTGGTACGAACGAAGTGCCTTTTTGTAACGTTTTGATATCCATTTCTGTTAGTTGGTACTTGGAAATGTTAATGACTAGTTGCTCAGGATTCATGGTTTCTTCCCTTTGTTCCGTCGACCTAGCGCTGGTAGAGACTTCGGGCTGGGCATGGTTGGTGGGACGTCTTTTGCCCCTCCTGGGTCTAGTTGGTCTTTTTGGCCTATCTCTAAAAAAGGAACATTGGTATCGGATTGAATCGGGGCGATGCTCACCAAATGTGTGGTTGCCAAAGGTTGGCTCGTCGTACGTCTTTCACTATCCGAGGATGACGTATCTGTCTCAGTATTGAGGTTGGAGGGTCTGTTCTGTCGTCGTCTTGCATAAACCTCTGCCCAGGAGTAAACCTCCCCTAACTTATAGTCAAGGGTGTCTCGTTTGTACTTGCGGATTTTCCGCTCGCTGATTTCTTCAGTGTATCTGTTAAGTTGTGTATTGATATCTTCCAAAGTTTTATCCCAATCCTCCGATGCGATTAACTCTTGGAGTTCTGTCTTAGTCTGGGCAATGTCTTTGTTGAGTTCTTCCAGGACTCTAGATAACTCTTCAATAATTAGTAAGATCAGGTCTAACGAACATTTGTTCAAAATGGCATACCAGCGTTCCACGAATTTCGGACTGTTTCTGCATAGTAAAGGTTTCAGTGGTACTCGAAGGCCTCTCGGAATTCGCTAGGCACGGTGATATCTGATCAAAGTGCCGGCATGGAGTCTCTGATTGATCTCACGTTTGCTGAGATAGAGAAGTTGGCGTAAGCTGTTTTCTTTGTTTCTTTTGTTAATTAATGGCGTGCTCTCCTCATTGATAAGTGCATAAATCTTAGAGGCGTCATCATCTGCAAAGGCAAATGTGTCGGCCCGTAGGTCTGTCAGACGTGTGATGTCATCGTAGGCCATTCTGATCAGTTCTGAAGGGGTCGTGCTATGAACCAGTGGGTTAGAAAAAGTTTGAAGATCCAAAGAACGGTCGGGTCGTGCACAGACCTGGCAAGTGGTGAAAATGAAGAATTTGTGGGTGCCACTGAGGTATCACTCTCGTAACCCTGGGAGTGTGACAAGACAAAGTGATTCTCATGCGTTGGCTGGACACAGGCAACGTCCCTCTGGGCACACCATAGCAAGCGAAAGCTGAGAGCGTTTTAAACCATCTGAACGCTGCATTGAGTAGGGATGCAGTAGATACTTAGAGTCAATAGTTTTATTGAACAATGATTTTTTTCAAAGTGCTTCATGCGCTTTAGATGCAATGATGATGATATTATGTACACTCCATATCATCTGATTAACATGATCCCAATGCATTTCGGGCCCATCTGGCCCCTTTTTCATCTTTATTGTTTATCTTTCCCCCATATCCTCTCTTCGCTATCTTTTCTTTATTATCTTTTCTTGTATCATTCATTAAGCATGGTGGGACCATGTTTATGTAATATGTTGTGACTTTTCCCCATCAATATTGCTCCTTCACCACCCCTTGCAACATGGCGCCGATTATTCCCATTGGTGTAAGATGTCTATGCGGTTTAACAACCTCACATCACTTCCGGTTTGTGCCGGCTTTTTTCCTTTTTTTATATACGCGCTTTATTTTGAGTAGTCACACACTCAACCCGAGACCGTTGACCGGCATCGCTGTATTAAACAGCACGAAACGCTGAACTACCGGCACGAGGTAAATGTTTGTTTTAACCGGAGCACTTGTGCGTTTAGTTGTTTTCACCTCTGTTCACGTACCACGAATTGTTAATATCACTTGCTTCACTTTTTCACTTTTTCGCCCGTAGTTTGTATATGATTAACTTGCACATGACGTATAGACGTTGCAAATACTTTTTTCCCTTGCCCCTCCTGTTTTTTAATGATCACTGAACACGGTTTTGTTTGGGTCCACTTTTTTTCTCCTACCGTCGGCAACTTATTTTTTAATCACTGCAATTCGAGTAACACACCCTCGTTCCACATGGCACGTTCTTTCCGCTTTTCATTGTATTTATCTATCGTAGCACATGACAGTGTGGCCACTTTAGTATCTTGGCACTAATTGCTACTTCATTGGCAGGGTCCTTTTTCGGCTTTTGTTTTATGGCATAATCCCTCATTGTAAATGTTCAGTTACATATGTGTATCTCTTTGTTTAGATTCCCCTGATGAAGGGCCAGATGGGCCCGAAATGCATTGGGATCATGTTAATCAGATGATATGGAGTGTACATAATATCATCATCATTGCATCTAAAGCGCATGAAGCACTTTGAAAAAAATCATTGTTCAATAAAACTATTGACTCTAAGTATCTACTGCATCCCTACTCAATGCAGCGTTCAGATGGTTTAAAACGCTCTCAGCTTTCGCTTGCTATGGTGTGCCCAGAGGGACGTTGCCTGTGTCCAGCCAACGCATGAGAATCACTTTGTCTTTTCACACTCCCAGGGTTACGAGAGTGATACCTCAGTGGCACCCACAAATTCTTCATTTTCACCACTTGCCAGGTCTGTGCACGACCCGACCGTTCTGTTTAATGGGGAATTAGACAAGGGGTAGGGAAGTGAACTAGGAATGTGATCGGCAGTGGGGGTGGGATGTGGTCTTACCACTTTTTCTTTGATGAGAGGAAAGATGTTATCAAGTAGATTTACGTTGCGGTCAGACAATTGCATGACGATGATCCCATTATTGTTGATGGTGAGTGTAGCTGCAGCTTTGTAGAAAGGGGAGGGGGTGATAGATATCGTGAGGCCGTGTGCTGTTTTCCTAGTCGAGCCGATCGAGAATAGGGCGAGAAAGGCTTTGCACCATTGGGCTCTGCTTTTAGTGTAGAAGATGATGTCATTAGTTATATAACCTTTATTCTTTGAGAAGTAAGAGTCAAAGATTGGAATTTCAGGGTGTGATTTTAATAACTTATCTTTAAAGCCTTTGGCTGCTTTTTTTTGTAAGGTTGGGGGGTATTTAATGGAATAGGTATGTAAACCTGTGAGTAAAGATGAAACTATTTAGGAGGGGCTAGAAAAGGTCAGGCAGGGAGTACGTGAGGTATTGAGCCTTGTGAAGTTTGAGGAGAATTTAGGGTAGAAGGGGATAACTCTCACCTGTGAGTTTGTTGACTGAGGAATTAAGGAAGATGTCTGTGTTGTAGGGGAGAGCAAATCATTTTGAGTGAATCAGTCCAAGGTGGCTGCCCGTTTATTACCAGTGTCTGTTCCTTGGAGGAGGTCCTCTCTCACTTTCTATTAGTAGGTCCTTTGGGGGTGTAGTCTTACTTCCTTTTCCAGTGTCGATGGTGGACCTTTTTAAGAGAATCTAAGATGTAGACCTATGTCACTTTCTAGCTGAGAGCATGTCCTGATTAGACCTTTCATCTTAGTTAAAAACTAGTGCTGCATTTTGTTTATTTTGTAAAGGCAACTACTTCTTTGAGAAACAACAAAATGGGCTCACCTTTGTGTGTGAACTGGATCACGGTAAACAGACAAGTGTACCCAGGTTGCATACCCCGGTGGGCTCGTCTTAGTGTGTGTGTAAAAGATTGCCACTTAAAGAGCTAGTATAGGAATCCAGACATACTGAAAGTTGTTTTCAGTGCAGTATGTGGATTAGAATATTTTTGTGAGCGGCTCAGGTAACGAGGCTTGAATAAAGACATCCGAGTTCTATCCCCACGTAGCTCTATATCTGGCGTGAAGAGGCGGGTCTTCGGCCTCAGAACGCATAGTTGATAATATGGGCCTCCTTTTCTGACCAAAAAAATTAGGATGATTGGGAGAGCTAAGTTTTGTGAAGGTCACGGCCGTTGCAATTAGATTGTCAGGCAAGAATTACTGCTGGTAATCTTTGATGGTATCAACCACTATAAAGACAAACAGAATAGGAAGTTTGAAAAACCAAATTAATTGTTGCACAGATTCTGTCATCTGAGTTATCTTGGAACTTTTCACTACAGAGGCACTGACTTTTTATATTCAATTTCTCGAGCTTCTACTATGGTATTGGGACGTAGTTAGCTCAAAAATGTTAAAGTTTCTGGAGTTCTGGAGTGATAGGTGTGAGTGCATCGAGTTGATGAAGGCAGTGATTGAGGATAGTCAGGTGGATTTACCATTTTTGTGATCCACATCGCAAGAAAACATGGTGAGAAAATTGTGGACACAGTGTTTCAGTAGAACTTGGATGACTGAGATCCAACAGCCATGTGCACCTTACCCATGACTTTCTAGACTGTAAAGCTGTCTATGAATGTGAAAAGGATCCCATTACTCTGATGTTTTGTTGTGCAGGCCTTTTAGTGGGATGAGAAAGCTGGGGGAGTCTAACAAAGGGCGTGGCTTAAAGACGTAAGCGAAAAATCTGTGCTTAGCATAGTTTGCTACTCGACTGGTATTTTGCTGCATCTTTCTGTACCTGCATCCGATACAATACAACAACTGACATTACATCTAAAACAAGCAGGACTATTGGCTTTGTCAATGGTTGTTGCATATGATAAATTAGTAACAACAATGACTTTGCTGTATATAGTGTTGAAAATGTTTCAATTAGGAATTGATGAGACTGTGAAATAACTATAGCGAGTCTCCTTGTTAAAGTTAAAGTCACAGGTCAAAGAAGGGTGGTGCAGCTGCCGAGTTAAGATTTTTTTTTCTCTCTCTGGGTTGAGGACAAAAATGGAGAGCCCGATATTGACCCGCCTCAGCACCTGCTTTTTAAAACTGCAGGTGCTGAGCACCAACAGAACCCGGCCCACTTAAAGCCCTGCTGTTGTGGTTCAAATACAGAGCCCTATTCCGATTGGTCTAAAAGCAGGCAACCAGAAATACTAAAAAATCTGTTTTTTCAAGAAATGCTCTCTATGACACACCTGGTTGGCTTGGCAACTCTTTAAACCATGACGTGGTCTCTTTGCTCAGACAGCTATGATTGGCTGCATAGTAGCAAATCAGAACAGCTTGTGGCTGCCACACCTTCCTTGACCAGTTTCGAGGGCTGGGTTGATGAAGGAGACATGGGATGGGACATATTGGTGGGTAAAAATGCTACAGAATGCAAGTGTGGATAGCACTTGGGGGCATATCATCAAGACAATTATCGCCGCTTTATCTGCCGTTTTCAGCCGGAAAGCGGCGATAATTGTATCGCCCTATCAGCATGGACATGCTAACGCGTGTTTCCATGCCTCAACGCCCTTTCCCTTAACGCCCAGCTTCCATCTCTAATGAGATGCCAAATGGGCTTTCCTCCCCAAAATAACTGGAGAAATGTCGCTAACCGACATTTCTCCAGTTATCAAGCTGCACGCTAACATGCAGAGCGACAAGAAAAGTAGCGCTACCTTGGTTATCGCTACTTTCCTTACGCCTGCTTTCAGGTTGACTTAGCCATTATATCCAATGGAAGGAGGATATAATGGCTAAGCCCACCCTGCCCTATCAGCAAGCCATTGCCTGTTTTTTGTGCGATTATCGCTGGTTTTCCAGCGATGATCGCACATTAAGTAGCTATTGCTGGTATTTTTATCGCTTTTGAGATAAGCGTCGCTGATAGCACGCTATCTCAGCGATAAAATACAGCGATAGTAGGCGATAATTATCCCAGCGCTAAGTGCGCTTAGCGATAATTATTGCCCCCTTTTGATGATATGCTCCTTGAAGACTGAAACTAATAAGTGGATTCCACACATTTCGCATCTCAGTGAAAAATGTAATCTACAAAAACCGTCCAACTTCAGCTGGCTTGATCAGGAGCCAAAAAAACAAACAAAAAAAAAAAAATCACCGATGTTGATGGTTAAAAATGTGAGTGTTGTGTAAAAATGTGAGTGTTGTGTGCACATGATATTTGTGTCTATATTTACTACCAGCTAAAACGACTAAGGGACAGATGTATCGAAGGGTTTACCCATTCTGTGTGTATGGGAAATACGACGCTAAGTGCCAATGAAACACTGCAAGAAGCTCCGTTTGTGTGCAACCTGTGCTAAAACATGAGCAAAATACTGCTTGATAAAAGGCCCTATAAATATCATAATTCCTTTTAAAACTATTAATCGTAGAGTCGTCAGAGTACCAGATGAAATCATATTAAATAATACAGCCTAGGTCAAGAGAAATCACCCATGTAAAATAGACATGGTTCAAATATTGCTCCCTTAAAAAAAGTATATACATATCTGAACCACAAGCGACGCGCCGCAGATGCCAACATTACATTTCTGCGTGTCAGCACCATGGAGAGCGCCCAGCGGGGACCCTCTTTCACTGTCAGGAGAAATGCCTGGTGTGATTCAATCTGGCAGGGAAAGCAATCCCGCGTTACCGAGAGAATTGGATCCGGGCGGAAGTAAATAAACACGTCTGGAAGAGGGGTGTCACGGCCGCTTCTCAGACGCCGACCCCAGGACGGAAGCGTACGTGGCGGCGTTCACACATGCAGACTGCGTCGCGCCGTAGCCCGCTGATGTGTGTGAAACGAAAAGCCCACGTTTGCATCCAGAGTTTTGCATTTGTCTGCAGACGAATCTTTGGACGATAGTGCCAATATCGGCAACCGTTATCATATCATACATCAGTACATAATCATAATAAAACACACGACACTGAATGTAAGTGGAGAAATATTGCTGCAGGTTTATTAGCATAATAAATATGCAAAAACGGTGGGTTATCTTACGGGCGATCCCAGGGCAGGCCAGCCCCATGGCGCCTGCCCGTCTGATAAGCCTAGGGTCACCATGGCAGCGCCAATTGGTGACCACCAAATGTTGGGAGGGTCCACCCCTCCCATCCGTGGACCTCCAGTCCACATGCTTCACCACGCCCCCCCGTGATGGGTGGGCGGAGCATACATGGCAGCCCCCGGTTGCTCAGACCCACAACCGCCTGTCGGTAGCGGGGCGCCGTAGGTCTTCCAGTGGACACGCTAAAAGATCCCTGGGTATCCTGGCTTAGCACCACACGGTGCTGCTGCATGCTATACCCCTTGGTATGTGAAGACCCTGGATCGCCCTGTAACTCCTCCTGCAACACAAAAGTGAAAGTTGTTAGAAAACCTTCCCCCCCCTTCTTGTCCCTCCTGATGCCGGGTAAGCGGATGGGCGGGTAAGGCAAAACGAGCGGACAAGAGGGCGAGGAGGGGGCGGGGACCGAATATGTACCCCCCTCATGGCTCCTCCCCGCCGGAAGCAGCTACCTGACTGGGGTCTCCCTAGGTCAAGCCCAGGGACAAGACCTCCCACCCCTGTGCCTTCCTGTGGCACTAAGGCGGCCGCCCTCAAGGGGGCGGGCCGCTGCGCAACCCCCACCCCGGGCAGCCTTACATAGTGCCAATATCGGCAACCGTTATCATATCATACATCAGTACATAATCATAATAAAACACACGACACTGAATGTAAGTGGAGAAATATTGCTGCAGGTTTATTAGCATAATAAATATGCAAAAACGGTGGGTTATCTTACGGGCGATCCCAGGGCAGGCCAGCCCCATGGCGCCTGCCCGTCTGATAAGCCTAGGGTCACCATGGCAGCGCCAATTGGTGACCACCAAATGTTGGGAGGGTCCACCCCTCCCATCCGTGGACCTCCAGTCCACATGCTTCACCACGCCCCCCCGTGATGGGTGGGCGGAGCATACATGGCAGCCCCCGGTTGCTCAGACCCACAACCGCCTGTCGGTAGCGGGGCGCCGTAGGTCTTCCAGTGGACACGCTAAAAGATCCCTGGGTATCCTGGCTTAGCACCACACGGTGCTGCTGCATGCTATACCCCTTGGTATGTGCAGACCCTGGATCGCCCTGTAACTCCTCCACAGCCCTGGGAGTGGCCACCGTCACTACCAGGGCCCCCCACCAAGGTAGACCTATTTCCTTACAACCTGCTGCAGCCAAAGCTTCCCCTAGGCCCGGTAGGACCAGTCTATTCGCAACCCGCAGCTGCCAAGGCTTCACCAAGGTCAAGTAAAATTAAATTCATGCCTAGCGTAGGTAGCCTATTACTAACAGCCTGCTGCAGCCAAAGCTTCCCCTAGGTCCAGTAGGAAAAGAACCGTGCCTAAACTAGGGAGGTGCACCCCATCTCCCTCCCGGCACCCTGTGGACTTGGCGTGTATAAGACCATGCCTGATGAAGCCAAGACCTCTTTGCTCTGCGCAACTGCGCATGGCTCCTGGTAGGCCATCATACCTACAGCATACTGATACCGGGCATCTCCCAGGTCCAGTCAAAACAAGTCTACGCCCAACCGGGCCGGCGGCCAGCGTGCACCATCAGGACAGGTTCCCCCAACCTTTCTAAACAGTCCTTTTAAACTTTCCCATGGATTTGACTGAAATGACCTACACCAAACTAAGCGATGGTCCAAGGTTGCCATTGCATGGCTATAGAGCAAACCCTTTGACAAGACACTCCTGCCTGGCAGTGCCCATGCGGGAGGTGGTAGGAGATGACAAGCCCGCCTTGCTTCCTCTTTCACTCCGTTGTAGTACGCCCATCGCATTCCATCAGTCCCCATCAACTGAAAGCCTTGCCCTCCCAAAATTTGCTAGTATACCAGGGAGGGACAGGTCAGGGTGACCACAGAGGAGAGAAACTTGTAAAATGCTTCTCTAATTGAATACTGAGAAAGCCAAATGTTCTCCTGCGGAATAGAGCCCAAAAGTGTTACCCCGGTGTTTCCCTCGATCATATGGACCATACGCCCCTGTTGGAAGGCCACTTCCACAACCTGCATAGCTACCCGCCAGTGCTGAAGGGCGGGAGAAGTTACCCGGTACTAATACTTGCATCAAAGGTTCCTGTTTCATCGAAATCAAGGGAGGGCTACCAAGTGAGCAACCAGGCTCCGCCCTAGTATCCAGAGGTCCAACCCAAGCCCCTCCACGTTCTGCCGCTTCACCTGCCTGTTAACCGGCCTATAACCCCTGCATGGCCATGCCTGAGCTAAAATACCTCTGAACAGCATGACAACAGGCTAACCACCAGCCTTGCGTTCTGAATGTTTCTGACACTGCCAAGCAACACGCATAACTAGAGCAACTGGCACCATGCCATAAAAGTATCAATTCAGCCTTCTATGACACAAACGTGCCCTTGTGGCGATCCGAGTAGTGCTCCCTTCAAGCCAGCAGCCCTACCCAGGCAACCCGCACCCTCTTGGCACTGGCACACCCCCGCCCCAGCTGCCCTAGAGTGCCTGGTCGTGTGTAGCCACAACCTGTGTTACATCACTACCGTTATATCGGGGTATGATGACACATCTAACTCTACTGTTGAGTGCCCGTTGCACCATCACAAGTATGCCTTTGCCTGCTCAGAGTCTGGCTGTAAAGTTGGAAGATATTGACACCCCAGCCCAGCGCGAAAAAGGCAGCTCTACAGTAACTGGTGGTATAGACTGTCCCCGTACCCTGATGGAACAGAACGCAATTCCCTTGCTCCTGTTGCGCACGAACCCAAAACCAATTGCTCACCATGGTTCAATGCCTTCCTGCTGCTAAACATTCCCTAGCCGGATGTAGACAAATCTAAGTTCTGCAAAGGCTCTACTTCGCAGCCTGTACCATTCTGCCCGTGCCGAGAAGACCTTTGTCATGCTGCCTGGCCTAACCAATCTTGCCCTGTTCTAGAAGCGCCCGCTTCGGCCTTAGAGCAAAAAATTCGCCAGTAACCCCAACTGGCCCTGATGCGAGACAAACCGAGCCAAGGCACAACAGTGAGTGTACTAACTAATAGCAGGTCTAACAGCGTCAACAGGCATCCTCAGCTTACAATGGGTGTGATGGAGTAAGGGTGTCCATCGGGCATCAAGATGACAGCTCCCCTTCTGCCCGACCGTGGTGGGAACCACTCCTGATGTTCTAGTACACATGGTCCCTGTTCACCTGTCACTGCCTGATGTACGTGACCTAGGTACATGGTCCCCTTGCATGGCGGCATGCCGTTGAGACCACCATTCCTTCCCTGATAAGTGCCACTATCTGCCTACACTGGTTGCGGTAGCATGCAAGTCTACCACATGTAGTATGGTGGTCCAAGACTGTTGTCTACTTCCCCAACTGCGATATTAACATTTAGTTAATTTCCCTGATTTCGGAATTTACGTCAGGTGGACCCTTGATATCACACACAGAAAAAGTACCCAACCCGCCAGCCTTTTGCTGATAAATTTCAGACAAAAGCAGCATACCGGTGTGTGTCAAAACCCACTTACTGGGACTCATTTATCGACCACAGCGAGGGAATTAACTGCGTGTGCCTGCTGAGCTCTGACCTTGTGACTGAGGTCAAACAACCTCCTGCCCGTGCATGCCAATAGGATATAGCCCGTAAATTGCTGTTGTGCTGTGCGAGATGACGGGCTGTCGCTAGGAGCTCCCTCTCTTGATACCTGTGGTAACTCATCCTAATACCCCGGAGCTGTGGCCAGCCAGGACTGTGGCTATGTCGCTGACAGCGTTACGCTGTTGTAACAGATACTGATCTGTAGATAAATGCTTACCTAAACATCCATGTATCTCCGACTGTAGGCCCCTTACAGGGGAGACGTTAAAACCTTTCCTTTCCTATAACTTGCTGTCAACTTAGAGTTTACTTCACTATGCATTCATCAATGAGGCTAACAGGCATGTCCTCTTGAAAGTGCCTCCGTTCAGGCATGGTACGGCCCGGTCAACCGCACTACTAGCCAAACTTCCTAAGGTTTTACACTCCCATGCCCTTTCAGTGTAAATATTATTTGAATCAAAATGCCCCTGGTACCTACGGGCCCCGTGCCCATCCCGATGAAGTATGTGCAGTACCAACAGTGAGAGCCGAAGTCAAAACTGGTGAGCCCAGGCAGAGTCAGGCAAATCATTGCTTCCCCAGGTCTATTTAAAACATCTTGAGCTACCAAATACGGTAAGTCACCGCCATTGCGTGACAGTTGCCAATTCCAACCAATAAAAGGTGCTACATGTGACGGCGAAGTGAAAATGAAGGTAACTGATACATTAGTACAGGATATATACCGTGTGCAATACATCAGATAGTCGTAACCATCAGCACAATAATTTAGAATAGAGGCACCGGAGACTAAACAGTTCCTTCATTAATGAAAGTGGTTAAGACATAATGGTAGACGTCTAAATCCCAAGAGCATCCGGCCAACTTCCACGTGCAAGTAGAAAAAGCTGTGCATCAAGTTTGCCAGGAGGTCAATTGATTCACTAAAGGCCCTAAAGGGGACAGTACGAGGCCATGTTTTGCATTTAATTAAGTTCCACTTTCAGCTCTATGCAGCTCTTGCTGCGTATTGACAGAGTTCCTTCCCTACTTCTTTCTTCACTGTCCCAGTAGTAAGGATTTTATGGGAGTTTGTACAAATTCTTACTCTCCCACAATGAGCTATGTAAACGAATGCCTTCCAACTCAAAGCCCCTGCATATAGCTGCAGTTCGCCGTTTCCCTCCCCTGGAAGGGAAGCAATGAGTCATGGACACTTAACTGTAGACATTTGAGTGGCATAGTCATGTTCACGAATCCCCAATCGTCTACCCCTTCATATATTTTGGCAAGCTACCCTCTCATAAACTTCTAACTATGTCTAATCATATACCACACCGCGTTTCATAATGTGTTGAGCTGTGACGCAAGGGTACAATTGACCAATGAGCGTTCCACTATTCAATCATGCACGACCTGCAGTGCTCTTCAATACTACAATTGTTAGGGAGAGCTTCCTAAAGTCCTGGCCCCGTGGCCATCCGCGCCACAGGGGCCCTGTCGGCCTGGTACTGCCCAGGGACAGGGCCGGGGCGGAGTGGGTGCGCAAGACTCACCAAAATCTGGAGACCCGACGACGACCAATTCGAAAAGACGGGAGCTGCACCTCTTTGAAAGGTTGAGAAGATTGTTGTCTGTTTACATGGTGCGAAATCAACCTGATGTATTGGAGCGCTTTATACGAGCACCGTATTTTCCTTACGCATTCAGGCATGGGGAGCTTAAATGATTGGCCGGAATAACAGGATGTGGACGCGACCCGAGATGATTGAGCACTGGTACCAGCACGTCGGGTTCACAAATAGCGTATATTTTATGAAAGGGGCACTTCTTCCTCCTGGCAGAGGGTAGCTGGTCCCAGGCAGCATAGGGCCCGGGTGAGCTATGGTGCCCCAAGGGGCCCCAGTGCTAGACACACACTCATGTCACTGGCCTCAGACTTTCCACCGAGGGAGGTGATATCTCCATAGCCAGACATGGAACCGCTTGAATACGAAAGCGTCCCGCGGTATTGGAGCACCTTACATGAGCGTCGTATTCCCTCACAATGGGCACTGGGAGAGCGCCTTCATGTGCATTGCATCCCCATTGCCCCAGGCCTTGGGAGCTCCGTACCGCGTGCGAACGCGAAATCGACACACAGGGCACCGGTGCTCGATCTCATATTACCCGAGATCTGACCCGCGAATGCGAACGCGGCCCCGCGGCTCGATTCCACCGACTCGCGACCGCTCACGGCCGCTAGTTCCGCGCAAAACACCTAATCATGCAGCCGCATGGGTCACCGTTGCCTCGATGGCGCTAACTCGGCCCGTGATGGCAATAACATCTTCGTTATTGGAGATTGAGGTTAAGGTATTGATGGCCTTCACATGAGTGCCGCATTTTCTCTCCCGTGTAGGCACTGAAAGCTTCGCCCCAAGGCAATCTTGTGAACTGGAGTTTCTTGGAGCAACAACCCGCGAGCAGTGCCCGCACTGGCATCGTGAGACGCATATATGGGGGCAGCCACGATTACCTATTGGCATATGGATGTAGCGCGCCATCGGCCCACAGGTATTGGAGCGCTATACCTGAGTGCCCTATTTTCCTACCCCATGCAGGCACTAAGCGCGTCATTCGGAATACAATAGAATGAGAGCACATACATTTTGTTCGGCACCAATTAAGTGATTTGCACAGAATCAAAGGCTGTTCCAACGTCATTGCCGAAACTCGAACGCCGGTTAGGCTAACTCTCCTCCCCTGGGAACCGGACGCGATCCCGCGGGCCGGAACGGATTACCCTAGATCCGCCCCCAACTATCAGGTAGCCACGGCTACCCCTTGGCCCCGCCCACCTCAGCCCCCACACAACAACGTACGGGGGGTGCGCCCACTACACGCGCCCCCCTCCCGACCTCGTAGCCGTTGGGAAGTGGGCCCTGTCGCATGAAGCTGGGAGGTGTCGCGTAAGACAGTAGTCGCGAATTCCTGGTACCGGGCCTGTTGCCGCTCATCTCGTGAACTCGACCCGAGGGTATTGGAGGCTTTACACGAGCCCCGTATTTACATTGCACATTCCGGCTTTACACGAGCCCCGTATTTACATTGCACAATCAGGCACAGTCCATATGCAAATAGCGTGAACTCGACCCGAGGGCATTGGAGGCTTTACATGACCCCCGTATTTACATTGCAACCTTCTCCAAGGCCAGCACCCCCAAGGCCCGCTCTGGGCCTGGGTAGCCCGCAGGGATGCCCGTGAACAAATGGGAGCTAACCGAAACCCCCCAAGGTGGCCCACCACAGCAAAGCCACACCGCCCTGATGCAACTCCCCGAAGGTGAGGAACGGGCGAGAGGAGGGTGGATGCACTCACCGTGCAAACAAAGATCGGCAGCTCCCCCCCACAACAACGCAACACAGCCAGCCCTCCGCGCACGGCCCTCACCCCCGCCCGTGGTACGCCGACCACAGGGCCCCGTCTCCTGGTACTGCCCAGGGACAGGGCCGGGGCGAGAGTAAGGAAACCGGCAAGACTCACCACTGAGGCTGGAAGGAGAGGGAGGAAGCGTGCACACGAAAACGAAACACAATCATTATAAGCGCCGGGGGGGGTCGAAAGGCGACACTGCAGGCCTCCGATCGGTGCTGAGCATTGCCCTCTGACACAAACGCTGCCCCCCACAACGTAGAAGGGGGTTGATGCACCACGCAGCCAACACGCTCCGCTGCGCACCATGCCTGAAGAGAGACATGATATGCGAAGCGGAGAGGCCAGGAAACGAAATTGAGGCCGCCAGCCTGCACCGCATGCATTATCACGCCCAAGTTGACCCAAAGAGTGGGGGTAGCCTGATGGAGCTCGGGCTCCCTGCCTCGGGACTACAATACCCAGAGATCGCCACCCGTGGCACCCGAGGAGGCGGTCCTACATGGCAGCAAGCACAGTCGGCATGGCTGGCCCGCAAGATGGAGACTATGAGGAGTGGGGATGGACTGGAGCGCGCCTCAACACAAGGTGGTGGCGCGCGGCGAGGGGGGGGGCGCTCCCTCTGTGCGCGACTGACTAACGAGAAAGGCGAGGGGGGGGATGTTTGAGGCTGCATCCTAGATTCGACTCTTGGTGCACCGGTATAGTCCACTGCTAGCGCGACTCGACCCCCGGGAGGCACGCAATCCAATCCGGGTAGGAAGTCATGGCCTCCCCCGACAACCTGCTCATGCGGTCCCCACAATACATGCCACGCCAGGAGATGGCTGCACCGATTGCTCACACAATATCTCAGGAGTCCCCCCACATCCCCCCGGCTGGCCACCAGTACTGCCCACAGGACGGATGGGACTCGCCTACTAGCATAGCATAGAGGACCCCGCTGACCCTCCCCGCAACTGCGATCGCGGTTGTGCCCCCCACCCCTGAAATCCTCGACAATCGCCGTGGAAGCGGGTGGCGGGAAGGCATGCTGGGGGAGTAAAGTACCCCGGGGACGACATTGCGACCTCGGCAGCTGCCGCAGGCCTGGCTGCCCACTCCCCCTCCTAACGTGACAGACTTGTTAGACCTGGGCCCCCAGAGCCCGCGAGGCAGGGGACCCCGCAAGCCAAACCTCCGGAAAAGCGGGAGAGGCCCCGTTCCCTCCGGAGCTGCCTCTGCCGGTGGGCGAAGGAGAGAAGGGGGGCACACGAACCCAGCTGCCCCCCACCTTCCCCAAGGCCAGCACCCCCAAGGCCCGCTCTGGGCCTGGGTAGCCCGCAGGGATGCCCGTAAACAAATGGGAGCTGACCGAACCCCCCCAAGGTGGCCCACCACAGCAAAGCCACACCGCCCTGATGCAACTCCCCGAAGGTGAGGAACGGGCGAGAGGAGGGTGGATGCACTCACCGTGCAAACAAAGATCGGCAGTTCCCCCCCACAACAACGCAACACAGCCAGCCCTCCGCGCACGGCCCTCACCCCCGCCCATGGTACGCCGACCACAGGGCCCCGTCTCCTGGTACTGCCCAGGGACAGGGCCGGGGCGAGAGTAAGGTAACCGGCAAGACTCACCACTGAGGCTGGAAGGAGGTTGAGCGCGCACTACGACGAGACCACGACGGCGGGCTGCGGCCTCAACCCAAGGCAAAACGAGCGGACAAGAGGGCGAGGAGGGGGCGGGGACCGAATATGTACCCCCCTCATGGCTCCTCCCCGCCGGAAGCAGCTACCTGACTGGGGTCTCCCTAGGTCAAGCCCAGGGACAAGACCTCCCACCCCTGTGCCTTCCTGTGGCACTAAGGCGGCCGCCCTCAAGGGGGCGGGCCGCTGCGCAACCCCCACCCCGGGCAGCCTTACATAGCAACGACCCGGAAACGAGGAGTATCACTCAATGAGATAACGTGGGGCTGCCGTGAACAGTAAACACCTGTGTAAAAAGTGGTTTAACCTTGGCATTTCCACGCACGCAGCAGCCATCTCGTGAACACGTGACGTCAGTAGAAATACTCACTATTGCGCATCTTTGCGTCGGTGTTTGCATTAATGCAGCAGCGTTTCTGTGATTTATAGGACTCATCATGGCCGAACTGGGAACCAAAAGCAGCCCTGGGTTAATGTTTAACCAGCCCCTCCCCTTACTCTCTCTCTCTTTCCATTCTCTCTCTTCAGTACTATAGCATCTTATATTTGTGTTTTGCTGGACAACCTTATGAAATGTGCACCAACGTTTTTAGGTGTCGGCTAGCGAAGGCTGCGCTTGCGCAGTCTCGCTCGCGAGATTCAATGACTTGGGGAAGAGGGGCTTGAACCCGCCCCTCTTCTCCCCTCTTCTCCATTGGCTGGCCTCTTGAATGCTGGCCAGCCATTGGAGAAGAGGTTTGTCTCTCCGAACAGGCCCCGTCCTTTTCGGATTCGGGGGCGTGTTTTTTGCTACTTTTCTCATTTTCGCAGCCCGGCCCTTTTTTCGCTGGTGGGCGTGTTTGTATTTTTTTTTTTTTTGCATCCGAAGGTTCGGCCATTTCGTGCGCGGCGGGACTGGGAACGGAGCAGCAACAGTCCTTCGCTCGCAGTTCCACAAAGCCGTCCCTGCATAAAGGCTAAAAACATTTGCTGTGATCACTCCACACACAGAATAGCCATGTTCTATTTTTGTCCGTCTGGAACTAGCAGGGCGGGTTTTGTAAAAGTAAAAAAAAAAAAAAAGGTGCGCGCGTCATTATTTGCCAAACCTTGGCCAAACACAATGTCTGTTCTGTGCCTTCACGCGGTAAGACTGTGCTCTATGCAAATCAGAATGTTCACGAATGAGTAATGTTCATGACAATCTGTAACTTTCAGTGAAATCTGTTCTTAAATGTAGAACTCCAAGTGCAATTTCGGTGGCCTCGCTATTTTATCTGATGAAAAACTAGACGATTCGCTGTTTCGTTTGCGGGTGCCCACCCCGCTGGTGTTTGCTTTCTTGATGATGGCGGGTGCCCACCCCGCTTATTTTATATTCAAATTACGAGGGAGCCTACCCCTCTTACTGCCGAAGCAACAGAATCACCGCCGCGGCCCACAGGAAGCCAGGCATCCGTGCCCGGGACTTGGGCGGAGCCTGCGGTGTAGCAGGAAGTGTCTGCTCAAATGGGGCTCCCGTGCCCTGTTGGGAGCCCCGGTGCGCGCTGAAGAAAGTCCAGGCGGGAGCCCACCCCGCACTGGACAGCACCCACAACGAAGGAGGCAGCCTGGGGCCTCGCGGGCCCCATCCTGAAGTCCCGGTCCCGAGACGGGGTACCGGGTGAAGCCTGGTGCAGCAGCAAGGCGGGGCTCAGTTGAAGGTACTCTGTACCCTTACTATGTTTCCTGAGCAAGGATTTCTGAGGGGTGGGAGTTACATAGGTATCTGCCTCCACAGTTCATCTCTGCCTCCACAGTTCATCCCTGCCCTGAAGTTCTCGGAGTTTGTTTGGGACTTTACTGGTATTTATGGAAGCTGCCTTTAGAATAAATCAGCATCTCCCTTAGTTCCTTTCTCTTCCCGTCTGTCCTTCCTCCCTTCATTTTACAGTTTCTTTCTCATACCTTCTATCATTTTCCCTTCTTTCTACTTTCCTTCTCTCCTTCCTTCCTTTATCCCTCCCTTCTGTCCTTCCTTCCTTTATCCCTTCCTTAACTCATTCCTTCGTTTTACCACTTCTGTCACTCTTTCCTTCTCTCATTCCTTCCTTTATTCCTTCTACCCAAGGACCAAACAGAGGACTTCTCTCTCGGCACACACACAATAACATCACACGTTAGTCAGGAGGCACACACAATCAGCCTAACAATAACTAAATAAAGCAAGACGGAGTGTTCTTAAAGTGGGCACATTGGATTTATTCAAACCCCAAAAACATTAGCGTCATTTTACCGAGTTTGCCAGTGAAGCGCTGTTCCCCCGCCCCCCTGGGGAAGTGCGCCAAACCTGGAGGTATTGCAATACAAAATGTGTAGGGCGACTTTGTGTTCACGAATGTGGGGCCATATTATCAAGTAACAGCAATAACCTTATCGCCGTTCCTTGATAATATGTTCCAAGGTGTTTTTAAGCCATACTGCTTACGTTTTGTAAGCATATAAGCAGTGGACATTGAAATGGGTCCTTTCTGGGCCCTGTAGTTTTCAGGCAAAAATACTTGTTGATTTCTGCATAAATGTAAAAGCGTTAAGTTGTTCCTGCTTACATTTCACATGCTTTATTTAATGACTCTCTGTGTGGCTTTGTGTGTGTGGCTCTGTGTGTGGGTGCAAATGCAATAGGTCTCGCATTTGAGAGAGATTGAGCTATTGACATTGTAAATAACAATGCCGTTTCTTTAAATGTTTTAAAAACAAAAACATAAACAAAAATAATGTCATGAGCAATGCCAATAGCTCTAACTTTAACAATGCCGAGACCATTGGATTGTAAATGCTTGTTAAAGTGTAATATGGGCATCTGAGCAAAGACAGCATACGACATGCTCGCAACTGAGGACGAAACATTTGAATCACCGAAACATGGCTGCACGTATGCCAAAGAGAGGTGCAAAAGTGTGTAAACCAGTGATTGCAGAGGATCACAATGTTCATGGTTGGCCCCGAATTACGTGAATTGCACTACTGTAATTTTCCACTGACTCAAGCACCACTTGCAAAAATTACATTTTGCACTAAATGCTGGTGAGAGATCGAGTGCAAAATTACACTCGCATCAATGCAATATAAGCAGTGTGGAAATAGTGCAAAATTCCAACCTATGTACTCTGACTATCTATAGGGTGTACTTTGGTTCTGCTTTGCCACACGTAATATAATCAATGAGAAACACAATAAACCATATCAGAAAGAACTTACATATGCGTCATTGTGGTACCGGTGCACGTGTAATTCAGTAGGTGCTAATGTGTGACTATTGAACCTATATATGCGCCCACTAGTGAACATTGTTCAGGAATTCAGACTGTTCTTCGACTTGTATGTGACAATACACAACCGATGGTCTTCCTTAACCCTGGAAAAAGACGACACTACCTGCATCCGTCTCCATGTTGTGAAAAAGTTGCTAGATGGATGGCAAACTGCTGTCTTATACGCAATGGGAAAAATACAGAGATGATGATTCTAGGAAACAGACCCAACCATCTCTTGAGTGGCCAGAATGTCTGGGCAACTCGATAATCCCTCCCCCCCCCCATGGAGGGTCTAGGAATGTGGCTTGACAGTTCCCTCTCTATGGACGCACAAGCTAAAAAACTTTACCACCTACTTTGCCATCCTCAGAACTATTTAAAAAAATCTTGATCTATTACCCGTCTCCTTCAGAAGAATTGAGGTTCAATCACTAGCTCTCTCCCGCTTGGACTATGGGAATTCCCTATACCTAGGTTCCCCGAAATACGTAACCAAAAGACCCAGGTCGTTCAAAATGTGGCTGCTTGGACCCTACTCAATGTCCCAAACCACAACTCGGTGGAAAAAATGCCATGGCCTCACTCCACTGACTTCCCGTTGAAGGAAGGGTACAATTTCAACCATTATGTCTATCACAAAGAGAGCATCGTTCCAAAGAGCCCTTCTTGATTAGGGCGCTATTGACACCATACAACCAGAGCAGGGCCCTGAGATCTTTTAGTGCCCGACTCCTGTAGGTGCCTCAAATTCGTAGGACTCGTTTGGGCGGAAGATCTTTCCCTCATCTCATCCCCAAATTGTGGATCTCACTAGCCTTAGAATTAAGAAGACGAGACAAGGAGATATTGTTTAGGAAACAGCTTAAATCCATTCCCAACTAACAAAGTTGTTCATATGGTCCCCATGTCAGTTCAGGTGCAACACTATAACTCAGCCAGCGGTGAGAAACCTACAGGTACCCAGGCACTTTGGAAGTCCGCATGGAATAGAATAGAATGGTACACGCACAATTGTCATCCCACACATGCATCCAATACAAAAAGGGGAACCCCTACAAAGCAAATGTAGGTAGAGACTCAGGGGAAAATACAGAATAAATACCTGTATCGGCTATATCTATAGCTATCGAGTCAAGCTGGCGAAGTGGCGGCAAGAAAAATCTGGTCACAGACTGATAGTAGAAGCGTACCAAGACAAAGGTCTTCTAAGTGAATTGAACATCAAGCTCTAAAAAGAACAATGAAAATAGAAGATTGAAAAAGCATTAAAATCTAGCAGGGGCATGGACAAGGTGAGGGCAAATGGATAACGGACCATCTTTGTATCTTTATTAGTTTGAAGTTTGATTTTGGCGTGTTGTGATACCGGTATAATTGTGTGAATTTGTGTGTAGTGGATGATGTCTGGGACCTTTTGAACTTTTGGTTTTTGTGTATCTTTTGATGTCTACTTTATTAAATTATGAATCAGTACATGTATTGAATACGTTTGTCTGAACATTAATCATTGTGAAAAATAAAAACATTCATTAATTGACTTCGTTTCATACCTTGAAACTGTTTTTGTTTCCTCATGACCAGCCTTAGTTTGAGTGTCAGCCTATTTATTAAATGATACATTGTACATTCTGGAAGAAATAGGTAGAGCATTTTTCCTTCATTATTTATCCCACACATGCATGCCAACTGAATGACATGGGTGCTATTGTTTGTGTTTAATGATCCAAGATAGATTATTAAGGTAAATAATAAAAATAAAAAAATTGTGCAAAAGCAGATTTCTGCAAGTGAAGTTGCCTGGCAACAAATGGAAGTTGCTGGGTCCTCAAGAAATGTAAAAACACAAAAAACAAAATTAAAAAGACTGCAAGGGGTGGGAGAACAACAGAGGAATGCGTGAGGTGAAGCAATGGGGAGTATTCAGGGGAATTAAATGCAAATAAAATAGGGTGAAAGGAGAAGGGATAAAGGTGAAGGGAAGGGGAAAACCAGCAAATGAGGGAGAGAGACACATGGAGTGTGGTGGTAGGGTTTGAAAAGGGCAGAAGCAAGTGTGAGAGAAAAGCATAAGTGGGAGAGAGCAAAATAGAGCATAGGAATGGATATTTCCCAGAGGAAGCACACGAGGGAGAGAGCTGGAAAATAGGTGCCTTTTCATGGAGTGCTTAAAAAAAGAGGCAAAAGTAGTCCCCTAAAGGTGGGCAGTGGAAGGATAAGTGTTAGCTAATCAAAAGGATGGTAATTAGGCTATACTCTATGAAGAGACAAACGCAATGTGCAGGCTCTAAGCCTACTGTACCTTTTTGGCATGGTCCACAATGGACTTTTGTCTACAGACAGACCTAAAAAACAAAAATCGTTTAAGTAACAAAGGAGAATGAACACAATTACCAAGAAAGCATAGCCAACAATGTGATGCTTCATGTTTGCAGTCTGAAGTGTTGCTGAAGTTTTTCAATGCGGAGCTCACCATAACTTCCCATTCCATCCGAGAAGTTCTTGAAATATCCCATAGGCTATGTATAATGCAATACTTTCATCTATATATGAAATATTTTTTGCCCTACATGTGATGCTTACCATACTACTTACTCACTTCTGCCTTGAATAACGAAAGTCACTTAAGACAAATCACATGCCTACATATGTCACCAAGAAATAAGTCAGACTACACATCTCAAGGGGTTCTAGCATTTATTCTCACACTGGAAGACAAACAATGGACTTATTGTGTGTTTTTTTAATGCCAGAGTGATGAAATGTTCTTTTTCATGGTTTGGCTGATTAAACATTAACAATACAGCTCATGTTTCATAGATTTTAAATTTAATTGATAAAATATATATCATTAAGTTTAACCACACAGCAACAAACCCTACAAAACATGATAAACTTTGATAGTTGATATTCTGTTCTGAGGAAGGACCTTGTGCAGGAATAAGGCCACTGAACCGAAACCTTGACACATCTTTTAGGGAGCTGGAAGACAGCAACACTATTTTGAGGCCATTTGAAATGCAATCTATCTCCCAATCTGTTAATAATGTTACACTAATAAGAGCGCCAATGCACTTCTCACATTTAATTATGTATCTTATTTCCTCCTGTTGCTCCTCGGTGTAATCTTTGGTGTTTAATTTAGGTGTTAAAGTTCCATTTTACCTGCTTGCTTACACTCGGAATTGTTCCCTTCCTGAGTGGTTATATTTGACTGTGGCTTGCGCATTGAAATTTTAGTCTGCCTCTTAATTCTGCTGGAGTGGATCTCTTTGTGAAATTATAAAACTGTTGGTGACATGCCAGGTACAGACTGCAATTCCTGCTCTCATTTTGTCCTGTTTGTCCGTAGAGTTCTCCAGGTGAATGTGGAAAATTTTGCAGCACCAGCCAACCAATAAGGCAAGTGACATGCCGTTGAAATTAATTAACTCACCAGATGTGCGCATCCCTACAAATCCCGCTTCTCCCATTCGCTGCCTCCACTCCTACCTGTTCCGCTTTTATTTTAATGTAAAAATATTTCCCACTCTTCTATTGGTCCTCCTGAAGCTGCTCCCGCGCTCCTACTCCCGTACCACTTAGCGGAGTTGAATTCCTCCAACCAGCCTTTACCCCTTCTGTTGCTCTGCAGTCCCTTTTCAGCACGTTCTTTCTCATAAATATATATATATATATATATATGAATCATTTTTGGAGCCAGCTGCTGCAATTGGATACCGGGCCATTTCTTTCTTTTTCATGCACTTTCGTCCATATATTTTTCAATTTACTGCTTTAAGCTTGTGTCTGCCTTCATGGAACGGTAAGTTAAAGAAACAAAATGGCCTCCACGTGATGACTTATGTATACATTAGTATGGCGCAGTTTGGCTCTCCTTAGTCAGGTGTGTGACTCCACCCCTCGTGGGAGAAACCGAGGAGAAGGAATGGCGATGAGCGTGGTGAATAACGCTACACTGCCGAGGTGATCTATGCTTGCTGAAAATTTCTGGGAGCTGAGCGCGAAAGGCAATGTCTGGCTGCCGAGGTCTCGGTGATTATTGTTCAGCTGCTGAAGTTTTTTTTTTGGAATACAGAGGCTTTCCAGCGCGAGTTTACATCGCTTGCAGCTTCAAGAACAAGTGGCTGTTACTAAATTCTTATTGTGGTCGGAAAAGGGAAAGAAGTTTCTCGGCTATGTGAGAGCAACTGGAAGCATTCTGGCGGCAAGGTTGGTGATTTATGGCCCATTTAAAAAATAACAGTCGGCTGCATGCGAGATGAAACAAGACTGAAGATCGAACTGATAAGGGAGAGAAGGGAGAAGAAGGAAAAGAAAGGGGCAGCTTGGATAATTTCGCAATAAAAATCGTCATGGAAACAAATTTTCAAATATGCATTGAGGGATATGCCTAGTGTCATATTGGGGGTCCTCCGTTTTTCGTTTTCATCAGCTCCAGCAAATTTAGTCTGGGGGCAACGTTACAAGTGACTGTGAGCCAGCTGAAAATATCAGAATGGGTGTGTTTCCCCTCTCCCTTCTATCATGTGGAGGCGATTTCTATTGTTGGTGGCGTTATGCTGGATTCGTTATGCTGGATTCGAGAAATCTGGAGGCTTTCTGATCAGGCTTGTGGACTTACTGGAGGAGGCACGTAAAAAGTTGGATAAACATTTATGTACGAGACTTGGCAACATTACTAACATTACTAAGGTTCCTAGTTTTATACCGGGCCAAAATTGTGGAAAATTAAACCAGAGGCATCTTTTTTTTTTTTTTTTTTTTAGAAAAACTTTAACTGTATAGGGTGTTCAGACGCGGGCTTGTGTTCCCTCAGTTTTTTGTTTTTTTTCCTCTGGGAGTTTTGTTAGTTCAAGGCGAAGTATGCTCAGAAAACAACATAAAATGGCAACTGCAGCTGCTAAAGCAGAGGCTATTTTGACGGCTAAAATTAAGATATGTTCGTTGAAAGTCAAATCAACTAATTTTAAGGGGAGCAATAAACATCAACAACCTGAGTCCTCTTTTAGCTCACAAAGCTCGGGGCTAGAGGACTCTCCTATGAATCTTATTAGAATGCTGATGGCCTCGGAAAAAGATGGTAAAGCTCCTCCAGGAATTGTTGAGATACAGCCCAAAAGGCTAGTGAAAAATACCAAAGAATTTCCTCTTTTTTCGAATAAAACGGTTTCTCCGAATATTTCAAAAAACTCGCTAGACATTGGCAAGAGCTGGTACCGGCTACACAGGCATCAACGAGTGAGCCTTCTGGGGATATTATTATCTCAGCCCAAGAAATTTCTCCTCTATCAATGAATCAGCTAAAAGCTTCATTGGCGAAGGATGGGAGTATACCTAAAAATTCTGAGACTATGATGGCAGTGTCCGCCACGAGTCTACTCCCGGTGCCCCCCTCTTCCCCTTATTCTAGAATCATGAAAACTATACAATCTCCTTCGAATCCCTCAATACTGCCACAAGATCTTGATCAGAATCAGTATCAGGCCGATGAGATAGACATGATAAATGGGCCAGCCAGGTTAGATCTGCTTCAGGGGTCCACCAATAGGCAACCCTCTTCTTTGATACTGGGCTCAGATTTAGCTGCTTTTACATCCAATCTTTAAGAAAATGATCTGCAGGCAGAGTCTCAAAATTCTTTGTTGGTAATTCAGGAAGAAAAGGAATTTGCATGTCAGATGGATATTAAAACTATGCTGAATCTGATTTTGGAAGAAATTCGGGGTATGAAGAAAACCCATCTTGTCGAAACTCAGGCTATTCATCGGTGTCTGGAAAAAATTGAAGAAGCGGTATCGAGTCTCCCGGCTAGATTCCTTGAAGCTGAATCAAGGATTTCCACTTTGGAAGATCAAATGGTGGGTGTCCTCCAGCAAGTTTAAGTAACGCTACAGAAAAAATCGATTTTGGAGGACAAAATTGAGGAATTGGAGAATTTTTCTCGGCGTAATAATCTACGGATAGTTGGTGTTCCTGAACGGCTTGAAGGGACCAATACTATCCAATGGGTAGAGATGTCTATAAAAAAAACTGTGCTTCCAAATTTTGCTGGCGACTTAACTTTGACCAGGGCTCATCGAGTTCCTGCTTATCTTCCTCCTAATGCAAAATTTCCTCGTACTATTCTCGTGAATTTTGTCGATTTTCGAATAAAGGAAAAAATCCTCTCGGCAGCAATTCAGGCTCGTCAATTCGAAACGGAAAATGGAGGAAGATGTAGAATCTTTTCAGACATGTCTGTAACGGCGGCAAAAAGACGAAAGGAGTTTGTCAAGCTTTTATTTTTGTTCAAGGGGCTCAAGCCTCGATTGCTCAACAATCGAAGCTCAAAGTCCTCGTTCATGGCAAATTCCATCTTTACACTCGCCTAGATGAAGCTCAGGAACTGCTTAAAACAATAACCGTGTAGAATCATTATATTTGTCACATAACTTGGCTGCTGCTAAGTTATATTGACTGTATAGATATTTGGTTTGCTTGTTCCTTCTGGTTTTTGGTCTCTGGGGCCTGTTTTTTTTTTTTTTCTTTCTTTCTTTTTTCTCTCGCGGGGGGTGGTGAGTCCACTGGGTGGTGCAATATCAGGGCACCAATATATGTCCAGGGGGAGGGAATTATGGACAGCAGGTAATTCCATAATTCCTGGTGGGTTTAGGGAGGGTCTGTTTTGGGTGGGGAGAGTTAGTGGGGGAAGGGTTCTAAAAGAAATTTGAGCAGCTGCTGTTGGGATATCATGTTAGGGACTACACTGGTAATTTATGGTAGATTAGAATGTTCTCCGATTTATTTATTTTCTACAAAAAACAAAAATGATTCTAGCTAGCAATTGTCGAGTTGTGTCAATTAACGTTAATGGCATTCTGAACAAACATAAATATGGAGGTTTGATTAGATGGCTAGTTACTTTAAAACCCCAAATTCTTTATCTACAGGAAACTCATTTAAAAACTAATATTCCTAATTATTTTATTCCAGGAATATTTTCGAGAGCCTTTTTTGCTTCTGCTGGAGTTGCTATGCGAGGGGTAGCGATCTATTTTTCTCGCGATTTTGATTGGGTTTTTCTTCATGAACAAAGAGATCCCTTTGGGAGATGGCTCTGGGTACAAGTTTCACTTAATAATCAGAGTCTAAATTTTGTAAACTATTATGGGTCAATTTTTGATGACGACACTGCATTATCCACACTTTATAAATTATTGATGGGGGCTCCGGGTCGAATAGTTCTAGGCGGGGACTTTAACTATATTCAGAATTTAAAGCTCGATACCTCTAATAGAGGGAAAAATCAATTAAAACCCAAAACAAAGAAGCTTTTGGACGCTCTGATTCAAGATCTTTATTTAGTCGATCCCTGGCGGGTTTTAAATCCTGCCACTCGGGAGTATACTTGTTTCTCTCGTAAGTATAAAACCGCATCACGTATAGACTTCTTATTAATGTCTCCCTCCTTTAATTTCAAAGATGCAAGTATAGGCCCCAATGCATTCTCCGATCATTCTCATGTTTTAGTAGATGTCGAACTGGATCTGGCTGGGAGAGGCAGGTCCAAGTGGCAGCTGGACCGGCTTCTGCTACAGGACCCAGTCTGGATTAGTAAATTTCGAGTTTGGATAAATGAATATTTTTTAATAAATGAAGGAACAGCTGACATTTTTCTGTTTGGGGGGTTCAAAGCTTCAGCACGAGGAGAGATGATCGCTATTATGGCTAATAAATCTTAGGAACGTCGAGATAAGATAGCACAACTTCAACAGTCAGTAATTGATGCTGCTAATGCAGGCGGCACTTTAAATTATTCTAGGTTGGATCAAGCAAGGAAGGAGTTAAGGGATTTCTTTGTTTTAGAGGAAATTAACTGCTCTCAGACTTACCAGCAGAAAGTATATGAGGAAAGTCAAATGGTGGGGAAGATGCTTGCCTGTTCTACAAGAGCTCGTAAAGAATCTGCATGCATAAGCGAAATATTAGATTACCAAACACACTTAAAAATCACTGATAGAGCGGAGATTGCTTGTATATTTGTTGATCATTATCAACAAATGTATACCATTAATGAGAGCTATTATGATTCTCTTCTTGTCCCCAAATTATCTGATAGCTTGGTGTCAACACTTCAAATTCAAATAACTGCAGCTGAGATTGAGAAAGTCATAAAATCTTCGGCGTCAGCTAAAGCGTGTGGTGAGGATGGACTCCCCAATGAATTTTTAAAAACTTTTTGGAAAGAGTTAACTCCTTTTCTGGTTAAGTTGTTTGATTATATAAAAATGGGGGGCGTAATTCCTTCAGAGTTTAAAAAAGCTATAGTCGTAAGTTTCGTAAAAAAGGGTAAACCATCTAATAATGTTAACTCTTATCGTCCAATTAGTTTACTTAATGCAGATTATAAATTTTTTTTGAAGATTTGGGCCCTGCGTTTGACCCCGGCAGCCAAGGAAGTGATGCATGGCGATCAAACAGGGTTCATTGCGGGAAGAATTATGTCAACTAAGACCCGCTTTTTTATTCAAGCTCTCGATTATTTTAATAGCAATAAGACTTCTGCTTGCATAGCGATGGTGGATGCTGAAAACGCCTTTGATTTGGTTAATTGGGACTCTTTATTTTTTGCACTTTTAAGGTTTGGCTTTCCATCATCTATAATAACGATGATTAAAAATATTTATTCGGAAGCTCAGGCACTGATTATAATCAATGGGGGTGAAGCAGGCACGGTTAAAATTAATCGTGGAACTAGGCAGGGATGCCCCTTGTCACCTCTTTTGTTTACTTTTTTTATAGAACCTTTAGCAATTAGTTAACGTTCAAATAGGAATATTAGAGCCCCTATTGCAGGGATGACTAAAATAAAACTTTTCGCAGACGACACTATTCTTTATTTAGATCCGGAAAAATTTAATATTCAATCTACTCTCCCAGAATTTCAAAAGTTGGAACAAATCGGACGGTATAAAATAAATACCACTAAAACTGAGATTTTGATGTTAAATACGGGGGTGGATTGTCTACCGGAAGAATTAAAATCCCAGGCGTTGAAAACCGACCCAGTTAGATATTTAGGGAATTTCGTTACAACACACTACAGAGATTTATAAAAAAATAATTATGAAGCAACCTGCGATAAGATCGCTAATCTTTTGGCTAAATGGTCCAACCTTCCTCTTACTTTTGTGGGTCGAATAGCTTTAATTAAAATGTCCATTCTACCTCTCTTGTTTTTTTTATTTATTAATGTCCCGATTATACTTAACGTTAGTTTCTTTAAACAAATTGATACTATGATTAGAAGTTTTATATGGAACAAAAAGAATCCTAGAGTTCAGCTTCCAATTTTACAACTTGATATTCATATGGGAGGACTTTCTTTACGGAATATTCGTTTATATTATGAAGCGGCACTGTGTGACTTCATGACATGTATTCTATCCAAACCCTATTCGCTCGACAACTTTCTTTTTAGTTTAATGACTCAAGAAGCTGGTATGCAACTTCCGACCTTTTTGAAAACTTCAAAATTGCCCAAAAAAACCCGTTATAAGACTCTAATTGATTTTTCTAATCGTTTATGTTTGTTTTTTAAACAAAGAGGTTTTTCTGGTTATTTTTCACTTAAATTGATTGAATGCCGCGAGTTCGGATTATATATGCATTCGACACAAATGAGAAAATGGAATGAATCCGGATTGGGGATTCTGAGTAAATTAGGCATTCAAGGGAGGGCAATTACTTGGGAGGAAGCCCAGGCGAGATCCTCTGGCTCGAATAGACTTTCTTTTTTTTAACATATTCAAATAATTAACTTTTCAAAAAAATATAATATAGTCCTTGGTACTCCTCCCAGTAATATTGCTTCAGCACTTTATGTCGCAAGACTAACCGGCGTAGGTAATTGGCACCGTATATTGAATCATCAGGATGAATCCCCTCTGGTATCTAAGATTTTGGAAAAAATTAAAATCAATACAAAATGTGTTTTTTTCCTTCCAAGATTGGCAAAGAATTTCAATTTTTGGTAATAAGGCTTTGCGTGCTGCCAATTATAAAAGAATGGCATTCTTGGCAAATTGGATACTTTATTACACTCCTGAAGCCTTAAACAAAATCTATCCAGAGGTATCAAATAAATGTTTTCGTTGTGATTCTTCACTAGGTGGCGGATGGTATCATAGTTTTTACTCTTGTCCAAAGTTATGTGTTTTCTGGGAGCAAATATTTTCTTATTTTAGTGAAGCGACAGGACAATTGTGTAAACCTTCTCCAGAAATCGTTATGTTCGGCATAAGTACTAAGGATATGTTTTTTTCAGATTCTCATGCTCATTTCCTTGTAATTATGATGTTAGTCGCTCGTTCATTGATTTTACAAAATTGGAAATCTTAGACGATACCACTATTTGAGAAATGGATGTGTAAAATGAATCGAACAAAATGCTTCGAGGAAGCTTATGCTAAACGGGTGGGGGCAACAAAGAAGTTCTTTAAGGTCTGGGATGTTTTTTGTTGATAGTCTCTGATGGATTGTTTATATGCTTTGAAGTCATGTCATTTTCTACCATTTGGCACTGCTCAATAAAAAATTTATAAAAAAAAATAAAAAATAAGTATGGCGCAGTTTCCATGAATATGTCATAACGTGGCAGCTGCAGCATGCCTCATAGTCTGCATGAGTGATGAAACTTGAGCCTGTATACATCATTGTTCCTATATTTGCTCACACACAGCATTGGCAGTAATCATTTTTTTCTCTTTCGACTCTGAAGAGCATTGGGGGGAAAAACGATTGGCTAAGCCCCATAGGTCTGCATTGGAAAAGCCAACAAGCATTGGCATAGCCAATAGGTCTCACTTTTGGGACCTTATAAGTGTTTAGTCATGCAGCACATTTTCCTTGGTGTTGTGCAGCCAGGAATTGAAGAGCTATACAACTGAAAGGCTATGCTGAACTACTGTCTGGTGAAGCTCTCCATAGCACTGGCTTAAGGCTGACAGGCTAATGGCTGCTGTGATTGGTCACCACAGTGCGCTGGGCTTGTTGGCTGCTGGATCGCTATTAGTAGGAGAGGTAGCCAGGACAACAGGAGTAAAGCGGTACTGAGTTGCTCTGTCGAGTTGCTGAGGTCAACAGCTGGGCTGGAAGGCTAGGCTGGCTAGCGTGGCAGGCTGGCTTGACCGGCTACAAACACAAGAGTGGTTTGTCTTTTGGGAAAACTGCAGATGAGTGGAAAGGAGGGCGGGGTGCACTGTCTAAGAAAGACAAAGCCTTCGGCATGATTTAGTAAATCCATTTTAGGAGTCAGAAACTTTGCAGTCGCTTCACTTCAAGTCCAAAAGGCTATTATTTTAGAGAGTAAGATCTCCGGTTTGCGGTGCATCAGACTGTTGCAGGCTCGAGCACAGGGACATTGTGCCTTATCTGAGCTGAAGGGAATGTGCCAGCACTGCAGATTCAAAACGAAAGCATTCTAAGACGACGTGAAAGAACACCATGTATAGCGAACACGTGTTTTTTTTTTTAAAGTGTGGTAACCAGGGTCTGTCATTTTGTAGTTATGTATATGTTCCATTACACATGGAAGCCAACAAAAAGAAGTGGGCGCCCATTTTTTGGGGGGAGGAGGGGTGAGCGGGGCAAAGGATTTCAGATTGGTAAATAAAAAAACTAATACCACAAGCTAAATTATCGAGAAAATATTATTGAGAGGCAGGACCTTTGGGAATGTTTCACAAAACACAGAAGCTTCAGGTTATTTACACACCCTGGAATCAGAGAAAGAGAGGCCAGCGCCACAGATGTAGAATAGGGGTAGGGGGTAGGGCAGGGTGCCCCATGACAGAGTAAGGCATTGTTAGTTACATAATGACGAAGACCTGGAGCAGCTGCCTGGCTTCACTCCGCTCTTTGAGATACATGAAGCAAAAAACAACACAAAGGCAATATTATTAACGTACAGTTGTTTAACTACAGAAATGCAAGGAAAAGGCTCTCTGTTTTATTGCACTGCTGCAAACCATCGATTAACACCATCGGGCACCAAAAGGAGTGTGGGCGCTGACAACGGAGTCCTGCTTATCTCCAATCGAGAAATTTTGCTGTAGGGATAGGTTATATCTATGCCATCTAAATACTGCTACCACCCCAGGGTTTAAAATCACGACGTCCCTGGGTCGCAGTCCACTTAGGTTAAATAAACAAAAAATTGCGTCTGTTATGCAGGGTTTCTTTTTTAAACCAGAAAAAAGTTCTTCAAGTGACGAGGTCGACTGAGAAAAGGTCACATTAGGTGTGTTTTTCAACAAATGTATTATTGGTGAGAGTTAACCGATATACGAAAAAATTTCTGTTACACTGGTTGTGCTGTTAAGCAGTTGTACCCGATATTCTTTGCCTCATAAAGGTACACCCATGACTGGGAGACCCAATGCAGCACATCACCTGTGTAATTTCAGCATAACCTTAAAAAACACTTACATCTATAATACTTTTCTGCACACCTAAAACATGATGCAATGCAACTAATGTCACCACTGACATGCAGGCTCTTACTTGACTGTTACTGTGTGAAGTATAACCCAAGTGCCTGCTATCTGTACAAAACCCAGCAAAGGAACTGAAACACTGCAGACGAGCAGCAACGCTATTGGCTACCACTGAAAGGACGGTCATCTTGGATTCCAGATGTATGTATACAAGTCCCACTCGCTACTCTTTATAAATGCACTGAACGTGGCAAAATTAAGTTTCCAGCCAGCTTCAAGGACTTCTAATTAACTATACAATAAAACTAAAAAAATAAGTCCAAGATTAACCAACCAAAGGAAGTTTCGCCCGACTTCCCTGCATCTGAATCAGCCAACAATAGAAGCGTGCAGTCAACGCTCTACACTAAACACAAGAACAGATCATGGATGAGACGTTTCTCTGTTACGACCACAGCACTTGCACTCGGGCGTATATGACGTGCCTCGGGATGAGACATCATCCGAACTACACCCACATGTCATCACAGCTTCGCCTTTAATGCCTTTCTACCTAAAACATGCAGGAAACGAGTTTGCGTTGACGGTTCTCATACAGCTCTTCGGTAAATACCACGCTAAACTTTTGATGTTTAAAACAAGCATGCGAGTGGTGCGCGTGTGCGTGCCACAGCAAGCCATCTGTTTTGAATTATCGCGCACGCGTCTGGGCACGATAATTCAAAACAGATGGCGACCGTGCGGGTAACCGCAAGCATTAGGCCGTGGGTGGAGCAAAGGCGGGACATGCACCCACCTTTGCCCAAGTGCATGCTGTCCTTCTTAGAAAGACGCACGCAAAGGCCAATAGCCTGTGATAAAAACAAAAGCACACGCACAAGCGTGTGGTCTGATTTTTGAAGCCCTTACATAAAGTCTCGCAGTGCAGCGCATGCGGGCTGCGCTAAGCTCGCCCTTAAAAGGCACAACTGATTTGATTCATCAGTGCTTGTTTGTTGGTCGCAACGCACAGTAGATACCACCCTCATGTGGTCTGTGAAATAACCTGATTATTTCAAAAGCACCTAGAGACAGTTTCGTTAATAGCTGTTTGGAGGGACTGTCCCAAGAATTATTTTGTATGGAGTTTTCATGAAAATCGTGTGAAAAAAACACAATGTATCACTATTATTACAAGGCCTATTAGATTTTCCAGGTCACTTGTAATCGAGGCCTAAGTGCACATGCACTCAGCTGTAGATTAAAAGTCACTCAGTCGCTTGGCCTTAATCCATCAATGATAAAACATTCAACGTTTGCACCTATCCTGGTGGAACGCGGAATCACTTTTTAATCTGTTTTGGTTCCACCCCTTGAAAAGTGTCAAAGAAACCCATAAGATGGAAGTTATAGAACTCCAGGGAAGGGCCTTGCGTTTTTCAGATGACGCCTTCCCCATCACAGTGACGTCATATGATGACGCTCTGACCTTTGACGTGCTGTGACCTTACTATATTGATTCCGGGAGAGTGAAGAATGCCTGCGCGTGCCTTCAACGGGTAGGAAGGCGGGCCTCGAACTACAAGGGACGAGCCACCGGTTTCGATTTATTTCCCCGGAACGCAAAAGGCGTCGCGTGGAGTTTACAATTCTGGTCTCATTGGTCATGAGTATTGGCAGAGTGAACAAAAAGTGTTGAAAAAAAAACAATGGAGCAGCAAGCATGGGGCCAAATATTTTGATAACCCAGGCAACTGGTGCCAATAGCTTTGCTCATCACAATTGGTGCTAAAGAGCTGGCTATCAGTGGTTACCTGGCGCATGCGCACAGGAAGGGGATGTAATTACCAGATACACAAACCCTTAACACAACACTGCATGTAAGCCGCAGGCACGGTTCTGCTAAAACAGGAGGAGTCATCTCTACTGCACCCTTGCTGACAATCCTTCCCAAGATGGGCTTACATTTCTGTGACAACAGCTTCTTTCCATGCAGACTGGCCGTGGTGAAAGGTACATGCGAGCCAAAACTATCACCCATCCTTCGGCAGGTCCCCACAGCGATGCTGAGGTGGGTCTGTAGGTACATTCCATCCCCAGCAAATGCTCCAGCATTAATTCTCAGGCCGAGCCTTTAGCGCCTTCTATGTACACCAAGGCACCATAGTATGTCATTGTAGGTTTCACAGAGTGCCTGGACCCCTTGACTGCACACATGTGTAACTCAAAGGCGGGAGGTGGGCTCGCAGTCAGTAGGCAGGGTTAATAAGCTTTACATTCCCATTCGGCCAAATTGAAGCCATTTGGACACATCACTTCACATCCCAGAGCCTCACTTCCTGAGCCAGCTAAAATGGCAGCGCGTGAAACCGACTGCACATCACTAACAAGACAACAAGTGCAAAACCATCGATGCTACATCTCGAATCAATCTCTCGACCTCCAAGAAGTAAAGATGTATTGTGCAGATTATTAATTTAGACATTGATCAACCAAAATTATTTTCATACTGTGTAATATTCACATCCCTGTCCTTGTTGTTGGGCATGTATTATGTATGAGGCGTGCTTTCCTTGAGCACCTGGTGTTTTCTTGTGATAGAGCTGGTCATGTATGTGGTGTACCTTTCACCTACAATCCACAACAAATGGCAGAGTGTTGAGGCCTCCTATAGACATGAGACTATCGGCTAATTTAGTGTTTGGATGGCAAACATACCAATTTAGCTGATCAGCAGCATAATAGTAAAATGTGATGCTGTGCATGTCCACTGGCTGCAGAATTTGTGGCACTACCTGCTGCAATCTTTTTGGGCAGTTTAATATAGCGCAAACAGTGGCAGTGGTGGCCCACACAGAGCAAGTAGACTTGTTAGAGAGGGATTTACACTGTGTACTTACCTGATAGTGCAGTAGTGTTTCCACAAGGACTTAGAGATGTTTTCTAGCTGCTAAGCTACCAGCTTTGTTATAAATGTGATGTCATTTTTGTGTCGTACATATATGTGAATGTGCCAGTATTAGGTAGGAGTACAGAGAGTACGAGTTATTGAGCTTGTCCTTGTGCTAGTAATAAAAATCTATTTTGTCATAGAGACAATTTTGACAAGTGATTAATTCGTGTTTTCACTGTGATAGACTTGCGGCTTCATAATAAGTCCCCACGTTATGCCATTTTGTCCTTGGTTTAGTTCTCTTTGCCCAGGTGTAGTGGGGGCAGTTGGGCGGACCCCCATCTTGTTACTTCAGCTTTGAATCCCGAACTTAGTTTCAAACTGAGTTCCAACTTCACCTTTGAACTGAAAACCATGTGATTCTGGACAAAGCAATTAATCTCCCTGTGCCTAAAACTGTAAAAATGTAATACAAGGCATATGTAAATTTGTGATTGATAATGTAATTGAGTATTTCAAATAAGTAAATCACCGCTTGATGAAAATGATCTTATGTTGTTTCCCTACCACATATTAATGTACAACGCTTGTTAGCAATGGGGGTCTCTAGTTGGCAGGGGTAGGTACCTTTGTCCCAATAGGGACCCTTGCTTCTAGTCAGGGTAAAGGGGATACACACTTTAGAGAACCCCTGCTCAACTCCTTGGTAGCTTGGAACGAGCAGACAGGCTTATCCCAAAGGCAATGTCTAAAGTATTTGTACCAACACTCACAGTAACACAGTGAGAACACCACAAAAGGACACCACACCAGTTTAGAAAAATAAAGTATCTTTATCTAAACTAAACAAGACCAAAATGACAAAAATCCAACATACACAGTGTTGGAAAGGCGTTCGCCGGAGGGGGGTTCGGTACCCGTCTTGCCCACCCCTTTGACCCACCTCTCCCAAGTTGGCCGAACCAGGCGCGCACACCCTGAGCTTACACTACGGACAGAGTGACACCACACGTATTTTTCGTAGGACGATAGGTTCTTTTATCGAAAGGTTCAAGGGATCTTTATGATCCAAGGTGTACGGAGTACATCAGCGGTACAAGAGACTATAAATCGGTGGTAGGGGAATAGGGGTAGCGGGACAGTCTTAGGAGGTAGTGTCTCTGCAAAGTTCCCTGCGGATAGCTCACAATCCTCGAGCTGGAGAGTGTTGTTTCTCTGGGCGATCTCTTGCCAATTCGTCTTCGAGGGGAGAGCCGCGAGTCACTCAGCAGGCCGCGACAGCGTCAGCAGGCTTCGATGGTTCCAGGTCTTCTCTGCCATTCGTTCCCCCGGCACCCCTTATTATACTCCCCCTGCCCTTTGAAGTCCGGAGTCCTCGCAGAGAGGGGCCTTGGGTGACTGAGGGGGTTCGGCGGGATTTCCTGCCGCCCGTTTCTTTGGTCTTTTCAGGTGGGTCTGGGAGGGACCCCAGACGCTCGGCAGGCGAGGCGCCTGCTCCCCAGGGGCCTGGTGGCCGATCGAGTCCTCCCGGGGGAAGGCGACCCGAGGTGTGACTGGGCTGGCGCCTCTTGGTCTGGCTCGGGGGTTCCCGCTCCCTCGGCCGGACATGCGTGGTAGGGTGTCGAGTCTGTCGGGGCTCCGGCCGGCCCTCGGGTCTGTGTGGCTGGGGCGGCCGGAGTCGGAGATGCCGTGTCTTGGGGTGGTTGCAGGTTGGCTGGATGATCGGGAGGGCATACGCCGTGAGGCCGGTCTCACACGCGTCCCCCCCAGCTGAAAGGCGTGGAGAACTACCCATCCACTGGGGGGTTCTCCTCGCCGAAGCGGAAGAACCGGGACAGGCCGTCGGCGTTGGCATGATCCGTCCCGGGGCGATGCTCGACAGTGAAGTCCATCCCTTGGAGGGAGATTGACCATCGTAATAGTTTGGGGTTCTCTCCCCTCATCTGCATCAGCCACCGCAAGGGCCGGTGGTCCGTCTGCACTCGGAAGTGGGTTCCGAACAAGTAGGGCCGTAGTTTCTTGAGGGCCCAGACTACGGCGAAGGTCTCTCGTTCTATGGTACTCCAACGCTGTTCTCGAGGCAGCAGCCTTCAGCTGATGAAGGCTATGGGCTGATCTATGCCCTTGTCGTTGAACTGCGAGAGGACGGCTCCGATGCCGTGTTCGGATGCGTCGGTCTGGACCACAAACTCTTGGGAGTAGTCGGGGGCTTTGAGTACTGGGGCGGTGCACATGGCGGTTTTCAAGGCGTCGAACGCCTGCTGGCACGGGGGGGTCCACTGCACCTTCTTCGGGAGCTTTTTGGAGGTCAACTCCGTGAGAGGCCCTGCGTGGCTACCATAGTTTTTAATGAACCTCCGGTAGTATCCTGTGAAGCCCAGGAAGGCCCGGACTTCCGTCTGAGTGGTGGGGGGCTCCCAGGACTTGATGGCGTCGATCTTTGGCTGGAGGGGGGCGACCTGCCCGCTGCCCACCTGATGCCCCAGGTAGACCACGGAGCCTTGCCCGAGCTGGCATTTGCTGGCCTTCACTGTAGGCCGGCCTGGCGCAGGGCCAGCAGTACTTGCCGGAGGTGCTGGAGATGCTCGTGCCATTGAGAGCTGAATACGGCTATGTCGTCAAGGTACGCTGCGCTGAACTCCTCGAGTCCGGCCAGGACCTTGTTTACCAACCGCTGGAAAGTGGCCGGAGCATTTTTCATCCCGAACGGCATGACCCTGAAGCGGTAGTGTCCATCGGGGGTGGAGAAGGCGGAGCGTTCTTTTGCTCCCTCCGTGAGCGCAATCTGCCAGTAACCACAGGTCAGGTCGAAGGTGCTGAGGAACCGAGCGGCCCCCAGGCGGTCGATGAGCTCGTCGGCGCGGAGGATAGGATGAGCGTCCGCCCGGGTGACCGCATTGAGCCCCCGGTAGTCCACACAGAATCTTAGTTCGGGGGCGACCCCAGGGGTGGCCGCTTTTGGGACCAGGACTACCGGGCTGGCCCAGGGGCTATCGGAGGGTTCGATCACTCCAAGGGTTAACATCTTCTGTACTTCGGTCTTGATGCAGGTGCGGACCCGGTCAGGCACCCGGTAGGCTCGGTGTCTCACAGGTGGGCTGTCGCCGGTGTCCACGTCGTGGACACACCAGTCGGTGACTCTTAGGATGAGTGAGAAGAGGTCTGCGAATTGTCTGAGCAGCTGGCGACAGTCGTCGGACTGTTGGGGAGTGAGGGTGGTCAACAGTTTCACTCCCTCCACGGACCCATCCAGTTCTTTAGCGCACAGGGGGTCGGGCAGGGGTTCAGTGTCTTCTTCCGCCCCATCATCGGTGGCCAGTAGCAAACTCAACTCCGTTCTCACAAAGTGGGGATTGAGACGGTTCACGTGGAGAACCCGGAGGGGGTTCCGTGGGGACTGTACATCGATCAGGTACGTGACCTGACTCTTCCGCTCGATCACCTTGAAGGGGCCAGTCCATTTGTCCTGTAGGGCGCAGGGTTTTACCGGGGCCATGACCCAAACCTGCTGGCCCGGCTGGAACTCGACCAGAGTTGCGTTCTGGTCATACCAGCGCTTCATTTCTTCTTGGCTGGCCTCGAGGTTAGCCTCTGCGAGTTCTCTGAACTTCCGGTCTGGTTGTGGAGCACCAAGATGTAGCGGAACACATCGGGAGGGGTCCCCCGGGGGCTTGTCTCCCAGCCCTCTTTGACCAGGCTCAGGGGCCCCCGGACGGGGTGTCCGTAAAGTAGTTCGAATGGGCTGAACCCCAGGGACTTTTGGGGAACTTCCCGGTACGCGAACAGGAGGCAAGGGAGGAGGACGTCCCATCTTCGGCGCAGGGGCTCCTCGAGGCCCAGGATCATCCCCTTCAGGGTTCGGTTGAAGCGTTCCACCAGGCCGTTGCCCTGGGGATGGTAGGGGGTCGTGAACTTATATTTTACTCCGCACTGCTGCCACAGGGACTTCATGTAGCGGGATATGAAGTTAGTGCCGCGATCACTCACAACCTCGCGAGGGAATCCGACACGGGAGAAGATCCCCATGAGAGCCCGGCCCACCACGGGAGCCGTCACGGTGCGGAGGGGAATGGCCTCGGGGTAGCGGGTGGCATGGTCCACCAGGACGAGGATGAATCTGTGGCCCTGGGCGGTCTTCGGATCCAGGGGTCCCGCGATGTCGATGCCGACCCGCTCAAATGGGGTACTCACAACGGGAAAGGGTTGTAATGGAGCCTTGCGTTTTCCGCCACTTTTCCCACTGCCCTGGCACGTGAGGCAGGATTTACAGTGGACTTCTACATTTGCTCGCATCTTGGGCCAATAGAAGTGGGTAACTAATCGCTGATATGTTTTGTCTTGGCCTAAGTGTCCTGCCAAGGGTACATCGTGGGCCAGGCCCAGGAGGAGGCTTCGGAAGCGCAGGGGTACTACCAGTACTCGAGCTGCGCCTAGCTCGGCTGACTTTTGTTCGCTGTATAGGAGGCCATTGTCCCAATAGACCCAGTGGGTTCCGGTCCGGTCACCGGCGGTCTGTGCTTCTGCTTGTTGTCGGAGTCCCACGAGGGACGGGCAGGTGGCCTGTTCCTGGCAGAACTCTTCACGGGAGGGACCTCCCTCACAGCGCCACTGGGCCATCTCGGGCAGTTCTCCGAGCTCAGTCAGTGCCTCAGGGGCGGAAGGTTCCGGCCCTTCTCCCGGGTTAGTGTCTTCTTCTCCTTCCGAAGGAGGGTTGTCCGTTTCTGGTAGGGGGTCCCGGTTCTCGGGGACAGTGTTCGGTGGGAGGGCCTCGCCGCCCTCGGAGAGGGGCAGTCGCGCGGTCATGGAGCGCGTGGTGGCGCAGACCCATTCGGGTAGGCCCATCATCTCGAGATGGGCTCTTCGTTCCACTTGCCCCCACGGGGAACTCTCAAGGTCGTTGCCCAGGAGGCAGTCTACGGGCTGTGATGTTCGGACGGCTACCTTCAATTCTCCGGAGACTCCTCCCCACTCGAAAGGCACCAGAGCCATCTGGCAGAGGCTCTCGGAATTGTCGGAGGGTATGACCGGACAGAGGGCACCGGGTAGGATCTGGTCTTCGGAGATTAGGTTGCGGTGGACCGCGGTGACACTTGCCCCGGTATCGCGGAGGCCCTCGACTCGGTGGCCGTTGATGGTTACCTGCTGTCGGTACTTCTTCGTGTTGGCGGGCAAGGGTGTCCAGGGGACCATTTCTCGTTCACCAAGGGAGACCAGGGCCATGGCAGCTGGTTCCCACTCCTCGGAGTCCTCTATCTCTTCCCCTAGGGCCACAGAGGCCATCTGCCGGGCCGGGGGGTTGGTCGTTGCGGTTCGTTGATACTGGGGACACTGGGGGTCATTGGCGTAGTGTCCGGGCTGTTGGCAGCGGAAGCAGGTGATCCTGGTTCGTGGCCCTAGCCGCCCCGGGGCTCCGGTGCTGGCTGGGGACGGGGCTGGACCTGCCGCTGGTGGGCTGCTGGGGGGGCTGTGCGGGGGCCCCCCTGGGAAGTCTCTCGGTCGGCCGTGGTTTCCTCCGCCCCTCTGGCGGGGGGGTCCTTGACTGTGGCGACCGTAGTCTCCCACGGGGCCTCAGGTGGCCCGGGTGTTCACCCAACGGTCAGCCTCGGCGGCCAGCTTTCGAAGGTCGGTGAGTTTACTGTCCAGGAGATGTTGGCGCAGTTCTACAAAGCAATTGGCCGCTAAATGTTCCCAGGCGATCAGATCAAACAGCTCTTTGAAGGTGGATACCTTGCTGCCCTTGATCCACCCGTCCAAGGCCCGGCTGTAAAAGTTCACGTATTCCACCCATGTGGTGCCCGGTATCTTTTTGCAATCTCGGAACCGTTGCCGGTACATCTCGGGGGTGAGCCCATACCGGCCCACAAGGGCTTCTTTCATGTGGCTGTAGGAGTTCATGACCGTGGAGGGTAGATCCAGCAGGGTATCTCTTCCTTCGCTTAAGAACCGGCCCCATAGCCCAGCCCCCCAATCCTTCTGCGGGACTCGGTGAGAGGTCATGGTGACTTCGTAGGCCTTAAACCACTGCTGGATATCGTCGTTTTTGTAATACTCCTTTACCACATCCTTGGGGATGTGAACTTTGGCCTCTACGGTGGGAGCGGATGGTAGACTCCCGGAAGGTCGTGACTCGTCGCTTTTAGCCCTCCACTCGATCTCTTTCAGGCGGCATTCATGTTCCAGCTGGAGTTTCTTTTCGTCGTGCTCTCTTTGGCGTCTCTTTTCCTCGAGTTCCCCTTGTAGCCGTAACTGCTCGACGGCTAACTTTTTCTCGGCCAGTTTTATTTCTCCCTCGATTTTCAGCTTGGCCAGTTCAAGTTCGTGGTTGCGGCCTCTCTCTCGGTCTGCTAGTTCCTCGGGGGACAGGTTCCCCTCTGGCCCGCTGTTTCTCACCGGGATGCTTTGTGGTTCGTGGGCGGAGTCTCCTTCCGTTTGGGTCGGGGGTGCCCCCGTCTCGACCCAGGTCTTCAATACTTTCTGGAAATCTTCCTTTGTGCTTAATCCGGTGGTAGCGATTCCAAGGTCTTTGCAAAATTGTTTTAATTCTCTATGCGTATAATAGTCTAATTGATCCTCTCGGAACATTGAGCTCATTTCGGTACCTGCGGCACCCAGGGAGGTTTCTCCTTCCATCTCTGTTTGGTAGTGCGTCAGTCGTTCACTGCACACTCTCTTTCGGTGTCGGCTCGGATCCTGTCGTCTGCCACCAAATGTTGGAAAGGCGTTCGCCGGAGGGGGGTTCGGTACCCGTCTTGCCCACCCCTTTGACCCACTTCTCCCAAGTTGGCCGAACCAGGCGCGCACACCCTGAGCTTACACTACGGACAGAGTGACACCACACGTATTTGTCGTAGGACGATAGGTTCTTTTATCGAAAGGTTCAAGGGATCTTTATGATCCAAGGTGTACGGAGTACATCAGCGGTACAAGAGACTATAAATCAGTGGTAGGGGAATAGGGGTAGCGGGACAGTCTTAGGAGGTAGTGTCTCTGCAAAGTTCCCTGCGGATAGCTCACAATCCTCGAGCTGGAGAGTGTTGTTTCTCTGGGCGATCTCTTGCCAATTCGTCTTCGAGGGGAGAGCCGCGAGTCACTCAGCAGGCCCAGGTAGTCGGAGTTCGGGAGCCGCGATCTCGTCAGCAGGGCTCCGATGGTTCAATGGCTGGGGGCCGCGAGTCACTCAGCAGGCCCAGGTGGTTCGGAGTTCGGGAGCCGCGATCTCGTCAGCAGGGCTCCGATGGTTCAATGGCTGGGGGCCGCGAGTCACTCAGCAGGCCCAGATGGTTCGGTATTCGGGAGCCGCGACAGCGTCAGCAGGCTTCGATGGTTCCAGGTCTTCTCTGCCATTCGTTCCCCCGGCACCCCTTATTATACTCCCCCTGCCCTTTGAAGTCCGGAGTCCTCGCAGAGAGGGGCCTTGGGTGACTGAGGGGGTTCGGCGGGATTTCCTGCCGCTCGTTTCTTTGGTCTTTTCAGGTGGGTCTGGGAGGGACCCCAGACGCTCGGCAGGCGAGGCGCCTGCTCCCCAGGGGCCTGGTGGCCGATCGAGTCCTCCCGGGGGAAGGCGACCCGAGGTGTGACTGGGCTGGCGCCTCTTGGTCTGGCTCGGGGGTTCCCGCTCCCTCGGTCGGACATGCGTGGTAGGGTGTCGAGTCTGTCGGGGCTCTGGCCGGCCCTCGGGTCTGTGTGGCTGGGGCGGCCGGAGTCGGAGATGCCGTGTCTTGGGGGTGGTTGCAGGTTGGCTGGATGATCGGGAGGGCATACGCCGTGAGGCCGGTCTCACACACAGTTAAAAATGTGACTTTAAAAAGGTTTCAAGAACTTGTACCATAGAACACTATGAATGTGTGACTTTTCACCAAAGTACCTGTAGATGCGTCAAAGTTCCAAAGCCAAACAGCCGCAGAGACAGAAAACAAAGAGATGCAACACTCCTGAGACCTTGGGGAGGTGATGCGTCTGTTCTGTAACACGCAGAGGGCCAGTGGCCTGGAATACGCTCTGTATGACGAGTGATGCGTCGATTCTTTGTGACGTTTCCGGTTCGCAGGTGATGCATCAGGAAAGCGTTCACCACAGGTACGATGCGTGGAAATCCGGGATGCGTCGGCGATTGTTGCAGCAGCGTTGAGCGGTGCTGCATCGGTCCTCTTCAGCCGCGATCCCTCGATGCGTAGATCTTAGCAGTTCTTCATGTTTTTCTTTCTTCCAGCTCCCAAACAGCAGCAACAACCTCCAGAGGCCCAAAACTGGCACATGTACCTCTTGGCAGGCTAGAACTCACAGCAGCAGAGTTCAGGGGAGCTAGAGGTGAAGTCTTTGTGTCCCTGAGACTTCAGAACAGGAGGCCAGCTCACTTCAGGCCCTTTCAAGCAGGGGACACAGCAAAGCCCTTCTCCTTTCCTTGGCAGAAACAGCAACTGACACACAGCAAGGGCAGTACTTCTCCTCAGCCTCTCCAGATCTTCTCCTTGGTAAAGGTTCCTCTTGAATTCCAGGAATGATCTAAAGTCTGGGGCTTTGGGTCTGATACTTATACCCCAAAATGTCTTTGTTCTCTTTGTGCATGGGGCTGTGAGCACAGTTCAAACCAGTTCTGGGGGGCACTCTGCAAGTGCACAACAACATCCATTGTCAGTGTGAGCCTTGGCTCCAGACACACCACAGGGGGGTGGAGCCAGCATTGTGGAATTCAGGTACAGGTGCTACTTCTAACCACTCCAAACGCAGATCAGGCCTATTCAACCTTGTGCTGACTAATCCAGACTCCTGGATCCACTGCACCTCCCAAGCCCCTGTCACTCCAAAGCCAGACAGTCAATCCACAACCAGGCAGAGGCACACAGGATGGTTGAACAAGAAAATAGCCACTTTCTAAAAAGTGGTATTTTCAAACACACCATTAAGAAACCATCTTTACTGAAAGATGTATTATTAAATCCTGAGTTCAGGGATACTAAACTCTATTTGTCTATCTTATCCCTATGGGAAGATATGCTTGTAAAATGTTACAAAGCATTCCCCATTCTGTTCTATGAGGCAAGTTAGCCTTTCAATAGCAAAAAACGAAATTGGCAGGACATGTTACACACGAGTACATGTCCTACCTTTCACATACACTGCACCCTGCCCAGGTGCATAACTTGGGCCTACCATAGGGGTGTCCTATGTGTAAGAAAAGGGATGGGTAGGGCCTGGTAAGTGGGTGCACTTGCCAAGTCGACATGGCAGTTAACAAGCTGCGCACAGGCACCGCGGTGGCAGGCCTGAGACACCATGTTAGCGCTACTCCTGTGGGTGGCACAATCAGTGCTGCAGGCCCACTAGTAGCATTTGATTTACCAGCCCTGGCACACTCAGTGCACTTTATTAGGGACCTACTGGTAAAATAAATATGCCAATCAGGGAGAACCAATCACAATGACAATTTACACAGAGAGCATATGCACATTAGCACTGATCAGCAGTGGTAAAGTGCCCAGAGTCCTATAGCCAACAAACACAAGTCAGGAAAAAATAGGATGAAGAAGCAAAAAGTTTAGGGATAACCCTGCAAAAAGGGCCACTTCCAATAGCACTCCATTTCTCCAGATCAAAATTTGTGCTACATCAACAGTCGCGGCTTGCATGACTCACTGGTGGGGGGTTGCGTGGGGGTACGTGCGGGAATTTGCAAGGGGGCGGGACTTTTTTTATTTTAAACTTACCTTACCGGGTCCCGCGTCACCTCAGCACCTGGCTGGGTCTTACGTTGAGCAGCAGTAACAGGAAGCATGCATATTCCCTCCCCTCAGTCAATCACAACGCTGCAATGGCACTGTTGTAATTGATGCAGACAGCGCTCAGCCAGGCGCCTGTAGGGAGGCCATTTTCTCTATGTAGGCTGCATGCAGCCTACATAGAGAAAATGTAGAGTGCGCATGACTGGTTTGGTCGGCCCCAGAGGGCCGACCAAACAGTCAGGGCCCACAATAGTGGGCAAGCCACTCCTCCTGGACCACCCACCCAAGTGACCCCAACCAGGCATACCCTCCCACCAGCCCCCAACAAGGCATACCCTGCCTTTTGCTTTCTCGCAGCGCGAGAAGCAGAAACATTAAATAATATTTAAAATACCATTTTATCTTTCTGCTTCTCGCACTACGAGAAAGCAGTGGGGTGACGCTCCTCCGCCCTAATGGAGAATCCGCCCCTGTCAAGCACATAACACATCAGACCTACTCATAATCAATAAATTTCCTTTTGATGGATTTTCCATTACCCTCCATATGAAGAATTGTTTGCTACTTGATCTTTCTGTAAATGCTAAAGTTATGTCAGAACTATCATTACTGTTGACACTAATCACACTTTGGCGCAAAATTTTAAATGAGGCAGCCATTGTGCCTAATACTACTTTTTGTGATCACTGTTGCATTTTTGCAAACTGTATGTTTGTATAGATAAATCCAAATCCCATCTATATGAACCCAAACACAATCACAAAATCTAAAAATACTAGTTATTTCCCATTTTTAAATGTATTTACCAGAAACGGCAAGGTTTAGGAGTTTTTTGCTAATCAAAAGTCAACTAATTTGACAACACATCTACATTTTGGGATTTGGGATTACATAACTAACGCAGAATGTCTGCAGCTTTGCTGTGCGTTTAAAATGCCAAATTGTAGCAACTGTGTTTGTTTGAGTCTTATCCAATTTAAAGCTGTGAAAATTAATTTAAAGATAGCACTGTGTGGGAGACGTTCACGTTTCCATGGCAAAGCTGTATGTGCATGGCATTTCCTGGGTGTGAAATGAACCTAACTAGTACCTTTTGAATGATGAGTTTTCTCTTTATAGGGATCCGCCTAGTCACTATGGCATTAGCGTGTTCTTGTTTTATCTGTTGATATAAAGTTCACATAGAATATCATGTTTAGATTGTTCTGTAAAGTAAAGCCTGGGTAAGTGCAGTGAAGAGAGTTTGTGGAGGAATGTGGTACATACAGACACAATCTTTACATCAAGTAGCTTTAAACATATTTTTTGTTTTTAATAGAAAATGTGGTCTACTGGCTAAATGTCCATGGGACCTGGAGACCTGGGTTCTAATCACAGCTTAGGAACTTGTGCAACATTTGTGAGTCTGGTCTATCTTCTTTGTTTCCCTGTTCCTGAAAATGTAAATATTCATCATGTAAATATGTAAAATCGAATTGTCCCGTCTGCTGTCCCAGTCAGAACAGCCTGATTTCTCTGATCCAGTCGCATGTGGACCCCATATACCAGACCATGTTTGTGAGGCTTCTGCTAGAATAAAAATATTTTCTTTAGTACTCACCACTGCCTTTTCGGGCCAGGTCTGCACTGTATTAAATATACTACTGAGGAAAGAAATTAACCATATTCCGAAGTCACGGCAGTCAGACTGGGGATAGGGCATCCTACTAGGATGATGAGTGGACGATGAGGATGCCAGGGCTAGTAAAAGTGAAATCAAGCACCATTTAACAGCTGTTGACTTCAAAGGATTGACCAACATTGTCCCACCCTTAGCTCCTCAGCAGCCTTCTGGTTGCTGCTAGTGTAAGAGCTGTGTTTACTTTCAGTGCCTTTCGCTGCCTTCAAGAGCCCTGAGAATAGATCTAGGAAGGGCGGTGCCAGCGATAACAAAGGTAGGTCAGGCTAAAGGAAGCGGTTGATGTCCAGGGGTGCTTCATGCTGGCAGCTCTTCACTTCCTTGTCAAGTAGTGACTTAGGGCCTAATTACGATATCGGTCGGACGAGAGTCCAATTGACACTGTAGCGAATGGTACCGCCTGACTATAAGTCAGGGGTTCCACCCACAGAATTAGGATGCGACCGTCCTATGGGCAGTCGGAAACATCAATTTTTCAATAGCAGCTTTTCCGGCGGCTGGAAAAGGGCCACAGCACAAACTGCAATCGAAAAATGGATGTTATCAAACATCCCTGCACTGTGAGGCGGGCATCATGCTGTACCTGCCACACAGTGCAGGGATGTTTAGGGGGGCACAACCCCCATAGCAGAGGGCCAGGAGGCAAAGGGGCCCTGCTAGGGGCCCCCGAGAGTCACTTTCTGCCTGCCTTTTCATGGCGGGTGGACCGCATTGTGACCCAGACGGAAGTGCAGCGGAACCCTCCCCTCCCCCTGCTGGTTTCCCTCTGACCACCAGTATTGTAATACGGTGCTCGGGCGGAAACCTATGATGTCGGGCGGAAAGCAGCTAACGAGCTGTCGGATGGCTTTCTGCCCGACATCATAATGAGGCCCTTAGTAATTAATGCTCATTACTTAACACAGGGTGACGCCTGAGATTCAGGGGTGTGGTGATCATAACTGAAACAATGAGCATTAGAGCACTTCCGGGTTAAATCCCATCTTTTGCTGATAGTGAATTACTTTGAATCTCCCTCATTCAACTGGAAGTTTCATGCCCTTCTTTCTTTTGAGAGTTTGTTCTTGATTCTACTGGTGAGGAAATGTTTCTGTATAGTCTTTTTTTGGCGGTATAGTTACCTAAAGATTAATCAATTTATTTTTTAAACTACTGATTACGAACCTGTTCTTAGAAGAGAAGCTATAGAGATTATATACATGATTGATGGGGAACTGGGAAAATTCAGGGAACTGGGAAAATGTCAACTACAAAACCTTTTTGCTACTTTTTTGCAGTATCATCGCCTTTAGGACTGGCTTCAACGTGCTAGCCAGCACTTGTGCACGCAACGCATGGAAACAGCATTTGCACATGCCTGTGTTTGCATACAGTGGTACACCAAAGCCAGACTTATTGGCTTTGCTGTGCCAGTGCTTGTAAGAGTCAGCACTTAAACGTTTGGACGTGGGAGTCTCTGAAGGGCCAGAAAGGATAACGTTGTAAGAACCCTTTCCTGATATTGATTATTTCATATTGATTTATAGGAGCTTATTTTAAGTCATTTCGTGTTCTATAAATAAATTAAGGGAGAGATTGCAGGGTATGAACCGGTTACAATGAGAGAAACATGTGTTTGAAGCACATACGTGATGAATGTCATGAGTTTGCCAGTTGCCAAAAAAATTAAATAGACTTTATTTTACTGTAGGTTACTGCACAGTTTTCAAATGTTATTGTACTTTAGGTACATTTGATGTCAATTGCTCTGTTAAGTTTTTAAGTAAAAGTCAATAGAGTAATTAAAAAAACCTGTCCAATGCTCTGAATTGGAAGAAAATGATTTAAAGGTTGTTTGGAGTCAGGATGAAAGCCAGCTACAAAGAATCGAGCCCCGTTCAAACGAAGGCCAAATCACTGAAAACTGTGAATGTGCAGTTACCACACGCTGGACACTTTGTTCTGCTATGAAAATCAATTTGCACATCGAACAAATAATCCATCAATTTTTTTTCAACAATTTATTCAAAATGCACGCTGCGGATTACAATCATACCGGAAACATCTGCGGAGGACTCACTTTCGTATATATGTAGGTGTGCCTTGCTCCGATGCTTTGGCGGAAGCATAGTATGGGTGGTTAAAGTTTTGACAATACCCTCAAATGCAGAGGTAGTCGGGAAACTTTGCATCACTGAGATGAAAAAAAGATAGTAAATTATACTCAACTTTGCCTAAGGGACAGTCAAAGCCTCCCCGCCTGTCGAAGCAGTCAATTTCCTGGCACAGACTTTCCTGTGGGAAAGTCATTCAGTGTCAGGAAACTTTAAAGAGATTTTCAGGGGGCTGCTGCAGCCCCTGGCACAGGTATGAGGCATGGTAAGAGGAAAGTGGGTGGGGTCGAAGCAGGGACAGGGGTAAGGGATGCAGATTGTGGCCAGAGGGGGAGTAGCTCAGGTGATGTTAGGGCAGGAGCAGCGGGCATGGATGGTGCAGGGAACTGGACTTTTATCTTTGTGTGGTACCCAGAACAATGGCTATATCTTTCACGGGCCCCCACTTAGTTTAGAAGTGCATCCCTGTCGTCAGGTGTATGCCCGCCCTCTATCAAACCAAGGTTTTCGAGGGAGAGGACTGGTCAATGATGAAGCATGACACCAAGTGGTATGTGAGACCAGTCCGTCACTTTTTGTGAGATGCCCTCACTCACAATATAACTAGAACTCCACAGTGGTCACCACACTAGGAGCAGCTCTTGTTGTGGTGAACATTTATTGTTGGAGGCTGCTAGCTCCTGGAACCCCGCACCTCTTGTTCCCTTCTCCACGCATTGTGGAGCTCGTGTGTGATTATGATATAGGAATGATGCCAACTGGCAGCATCACTCACTTCTCTGCATTGTGCTTCACGAAATAGGAATCATTTCTCATGGTGTGGATTGTAACTATCAAAGTCAGAATATCAATCGTATTATATATCAAGGACAAAATATCGAAAAAAGTATTCACAGGTAAGTACGTCTAGATTTTCTATACCTAACTCCACATATATGTACATACTCCGAAAATATATATTCAAGTTACGCAGTTGTGGAATTAGTAAGAGTTATCTATAGCTCCCTATAAACACTTATCTTTTGATATTTTCCCTCGATATTCTTGTACGTCGATATTCTTCATGCCGATATTCAGGAATACAATTGTTTCCCAATACGGAGAATGGCCACTTCAGCTGTACCCCTATTTTTCAACTTAGTGAGTTGCACACTCCACAAAGTTTATGAAGCCTGGGCAAAAAAAAGTGAACTTGTATGTTGCAAAACTTAACAACTTTGGATCCCCCAAAGCTTAGGCTTAAATAGAGGGCATGCAAGGAAAGAAGGCTCGAGACAATGACAACAATACCAGCCAATGGGAATATGTACAAGGATTAAGATTTAAAACACAAAGTCAAAGCTCTTGTGTGCACTGAGATATTTGCCAATGTCCTCCAACAGCGAGAACTTTGAGGATCAATCCCCATCGCACACCCACCCATCTGCAAGGCTATGTACTAGTGCCGGCTGCTCTCGAACCCGTGTGGCATGGAACGTTCCCTTCATCGCCAAAGAGTGTGAAGCCCACTCTGTCAAATGGAAAAGACTTCCGTTTTATTCACAGAAGTAACTTGCTTACCATCATATATATCCTTACCAATTGGTATTTTGCTTAAATACAATGTGTGCATTTAATCCTTCACATATTCCTGGAAAACTGTTTTCCTTGAGGAAATTTATGAGCCTATAAACAAAATGATGTGACACACATACAAACCAGGCGGCGTCTGTCAGTCTCTCAATTCCGGTCTCATGTACAGACAAGGTCCAGATAAACTTGGACTTGATGCTGGCATGCAGAGAGGCAGCAGGTCAATGGACTGCCAGGGCGGCGTGCAGGAGATATCGCGATGTAAGGCAGGCACGGTATAGGACCGGTGTCCTCCTTCGGTCGTTCTCTGCCAGGGATGCATGGCGCCTGTCAACTCCAGAAGCCTGAACAAATTTGTGAAGATGCCGTACATGCTCTCTCATTTGCACAATGGATGGCGAGTGAATTTGGCCAGCCTTTCGGAAAAAGATTGTGCTTTGGCTATCCACTTTGGCCATGACTGGGATCTAACATGCATGAACGTGGATAGAGTTGCGGAGAATATCATGAATTTTGCTGTTATTTATCTGGTTGATATCACAGAAGTGCCAGATTTCAATAAGATGTGCAAGTTGTATGATCCATGCATGCTCATGTGTTTTTTTCAGGGACAAACACATTATGATTCATTTAGAAGCAAGAAACAATGACAAGATAAACTGGACAATGGAAGATAAACAAGAGACATTGTGGAAATGTGTTTATAGAGGAGCACGTAAAGGGACATTCTGGTGGTATCTACAAGAGCTTCGATATTTAACTGGTGCGATAAACATCTTATCAATACTGGGCACTTGTAATCAAGGTCTTAGAATGTTTACAGCTTTAGAGAATCCAAATTTTCCTAAAATGATCAAAGCCAAAGAATACTTAGTTAAAATCACTTACCAATTTCAAAAGTAATTTTTTGTTTTATTTGCCTTATGAGTTGTTGAATAAGTTAAGGTATTTACCAGGTGTAGGAAATACCTCCTATTCCAAGTTAGTTTTTAGCTAGTGATTGAGGCATGGAATGTGGGATTTAACACAACCAATTCAGAGTGTTTTGTCTTTTGGTTTTTTCCCTCTTATAAATTTTGGCTAGATTCTATCTGATGGAAACTGCGAGGGTGGGATAATTATGCCACAACTCGTAATTCTGATCCCTGCGCAAACAAGTGTACTTGTAATGAGGGCCTTTGTATTCTTTTAACATTATAATACCTTGCCACGCTAATAGCATCTAGTCCTTGCTGTATCCTGTTGTGCATTAAATATTTAAACGTCTTAGGTCACTTTGTAAACCAGGGTATGGATGAATTTTCTAGCTCCATTTTGATAGTTTTCAATATCCTTGTAACTTTGTGTTCCAAAAACAAGAAATCGTTAGCTTATGTATAGATTACATCTTCAGCAGGTATTATTCATTATTGGTTCAAGGTGCTGCTAGAGGCTTTAGTGAGATACAAGTTATATTCCATTGAACGACCAATGTGCATAGACGTTCAAATTGCTTCGGAGAGGTTCGGATAGGACAATGCCACAATCGGTCAGAAAACTTCCTTCCCTTCATCAGAAGAAGAATTATGAACCTAAAAAAATAATAGGTGTCAATTTACGCAGAATAATCCATTCCAATCTCTGATCCATCCCGATTCGTCTTTCGTTTTACTAAAATTGTACCTCATTATGGACAATGTGACTTTAGATGACACAAAGAAACCTTGTATACCTCCTCAACGCTCGCAATACACAAGATCCCCCTTTAATCTCTATAACCTTAATGCGGGCTATGTCACTGTTCACCGTAATGGTGCAAATTGCAAGGTTCACCGAAGCACATGGTCATCCACGGGTCATGGCGTCTGGGGTATTGATAACACGTGTCAAACAATGCCAAACTATACGATGTCTGGGTAAAAACAGTATAAGGAAACTACTTGTCTGTGCTGTCTTTGGTCTGATTGCGACGCATGGCTTGTGAAAGTGAAGCCATCCTTGTTTTCATAGTGGAGTAAGATGTCCATTTTGCCATTTGTGCTGCATACAGAACTATGACACAAGACAACACCCTGACATGTCCCATTTGTGTGAAAATCAAATATTGTTCCTTTGCATGTTTCAGTACATGCCATTTGCATTGCCCAACCTATGGAACCATGTATGGGTAGGATGGAGAAACAGTTTGATGCCTCATCACTTTGTGTCTTGCAGTTTTACACATAAAATCCTGGAGGAAAAACAATGTTTTATTAGCGTTTTAGATCTAACCGCAGCCCCTTCCCCCATCACACTCATCTAGGACATCCATGGTGTGTCACCTTGTCTTGGCGCGAGTATACCACTTAGCAATGCTGAGACCATGTCTCCTGGTCTATGACAGAATGTGTGTCACCACAGGGAGTGAGTCAGCAATACACATCCTGCATTACTGTGGTGTCCATTCTTCTTAACTTCAGGGAGTGTCACATGTTGCCATGAAATGTGACATGCTATCTGATAAACTTTGGTTCTTGTTTAATAAAGCAAGCAGCAGAGGAAAGGATCCAGGCTGCTGGAGAGCAAGGGATGATAGGGGATGTGTGGTGGCCACCTCTAACACAGAGGAGGACGCCAAAGTGGTAGGCCACCATGTCTTCAGCAAAGGGCAACACTGGCCAGCAACAGACACCTTTAGGACTCAGGCACAAAGGGTGAAGTGGTTGTCATTGCCACAAATATAACCCAGGAAGAAAGCACAGAGAGAGGACCTCCTGGCCTAGTTGACACTTCAGGTTGGATTGTTCCCATGAGGAACAGGGTCAAGACTGATTTGTATATGGCAGGGTCTGAACTGGGTGGCAAAGTTAGCCAAAGAACGATGATGGATTCAACCCAGATCTAAAAGTGACGGGTGAGTGTCTGAAACGTTTCAGCCCTCCGTCCATCATCTCCTTGTGTTTGCTAGTTGACATCAATGTCAACAATATCAACCCATTCTGTGCCTACCGCTCCTGTCCCTCCTCCACAAACCAGATTCTGCTCCACTAAAGCATTCCCTCCAGCTCTGCAACAGCTGGCTGTGAACTAAGCATCTTTTAGAATTAAGCCTGTACCAGAAACAAAAGGGTATTTTGAATCACTGTCCTCCCTCTGGGTGCAGTCTATCCGTAAGCAATGCTTGGGGATGATACAGCAGCTCAACCCTGTGTTTAGCTAAACCTAGCAAACTGCAGAGGGGAATTTCTAACAGCCATCCTACAGACGTGATGTCTATTGTCACAGTAAATAGATGTCAAAGGGAGAAACCTTTAGGGACTTGGGGTGGGGTGTTTGACAAGATTAGCATGAACTGACTTGGAGGTGAACCTCGGGAACACAGGAACCCCGGCCTAAATGAGACTCTTGGCAGCCATTTTGGAAAACTAAGAAATGGTGCTCCATGGAATTAAATTCACCACATAGTGCAGGACGTGATTGAAAATGCAGGATAAAGATGTAATGGGAATTTCCATTTGAAAGTGTAGGGAAATGCATCAATCACTAGTGGATTGCTCCTTTGAAATAAAGCTCCCCACACTTAGAAGTAAGAATGTTCCAGGAATGGAGACTGACAGAAGATACCTGCATTGACGAATTCTTGGCTCTCTGGAAGAGGACTATAGAGAGTTCAACACTCCGTTGAGTCTCTGCATCTATCAGCTCATCCCAGAACTAGGAAAGCTATCTCTTGGTGATGTATCAAGGCGGAAGAGGGATGCGTCACTGATCCAGGAGTACCCACCTCTGTTAATCAACTCCCACTAAGGCTGCGAAACGGAGATGCTCCTTAGATCAGATCATGCAGGGCTGACTTGAAGTAAAGCAGGACAACCATTAGGAACTGGAACAGAGAAGCCTGAACAAAGATGCAGCCTGGCAGGCAACATTACCAGGGTTCACGCGATCAGAACATTGTAACCATCAAGTCTGAGACTCCAGGTGGACCATGCAAATAAGGTATCTGATCTTGTGGAGCCTTACTCTGCTGGAGGATTTTAAGCCCCCAAAATGTTTCTCAGTCCAAAGTCGCTCTATTCAGTCATCCACAAAGTGTGCCTCGTCACCCTAAGGATAACATTGATGTTTACATTTTCTACTGTTTTCTAAGGAGTCATTAAATCGCATTCTTTATTTCCCCTTGTGCCAAGCTACCACAAATAAGCCACATGAATTCCTCATAGAAACCTACTTTTACTTTAAAGCACTAGATTTTTAGGTCGAGCCTAGGCAGCGCCCCTGCCCTGTCTGCAAGACCTGCTGTAATCAATAAAACAGCGTTTTCCCGCCTGCTGCTTACCATAGGTGAAGTCCAGTGTTGCTCTTCTTTGCTGCCTCCTAACTCGTTCTCTCAGCTGATACGTCACTTTCGTTGAAGGCTGAGGCGCACCAGTCAAGTACATTTTCCTTACACTTTCAGGGCTTATCTTTTGTTTGGGAGAACTCTTTTTCTTCTGCTGCCCTTTAATGCACTACAAGCCCAGCTCGTGTGTTCGATGCCACGCATGTTCAGCTTCAGTGACTGTCTTTTATTTTAAACATACTTTCCAGCGCGTTGGTGCCATGCTGTGCCCTCCCCCCACCACCACCTCCTGTCGCTGCTTGTTTACATTTTTTCTTCTGCATCTCCGTGTCTCCCACATAAGCTCCCTCTTTTACATTCACTTTCTCTTACCGCTCTCCACACACATTTTGATTTACTATCCCTCAACACATTTTGATTTAGTACCCCACATCGCTTTACTCTCTTGAGTCTGTTTTCTGTCTTCCTCAACTTCCCTCTTCCACCCAAGTATCCCAGCTTCCTTCATTTTCCCATCACAGACCCTCTCTTAACCGCATCTCTCTAACCTCGCCCATGGCTCCCCTCTCTCGTCGGCATTTCCTCCTCTCGCTCGCTCGCACATCCCTCATCTCTCCTGCATCCCCCATATGTTCTTAATGCAGACTTCAGCTGTTTACTCCGATGCGCAGGGTCAGGATTTGAATGTCCCAATAATTCCTCAGACAAGGTCGGACTCTTCACTGGCCGTGCGCCCTGGGCATCATCTGGCGCTATGTCTGACCGAAAGAAGTCGAAGCTTGAGTTTTAATAGGCTCAACACAGCGGCCATTGTCCTCCGACAAAGGCCATCTATTGACAATAGCCAGAACAATCCGTGGACGCGAGGCCATCTCAGTGACTAGAGTGGGGAGAGATTGGGGGATGCAAGACAATGACATCATTTCACACAGAGGGCGAAGGGACGTGTGGATGACAGGGTCTTATATGATACATTTGGTGGACGGAGCCCCTACCAGTGGCATAACATGCAGGTCTATCTCTCTCCGTTTAGTATAGCAGGTTTCGTTTTTGGCTGCAGCCAGTTTGTGAACTTTAGGTTAGCTCTCCCAGTAGGTGAGGATGTGTATGAGTAAAGTTAGCAGTGCAGTATTATTGTGTCACGTGGCCCAGCCTAACAGGCTTGCTGAGGCTATGACATCAGAAGAAAATGTCCAAGGGTGTGTGCCACATAAATCCACACTGTATAATAGTACTCCACGCCATGCCACATAATGCCACTACAAACCATCCCACATAATTCCACACAACACCACACAATTCAATAGCACACAAAATAATTACACTCCACATATTGCCACTCAGCGCCACATAATTACACATCACATAGTTACACTGTACTCAATACAACATACATAAACCCCACATAAATGCACTCGATGCCAGATACCAACAATCCACATAAATGCACTTCACAAAATAACACATAATTCCAACAAGCAAAATTTTGCTCAATGCCACACAGTTCTACGCCACACAATTCAACTCCACACATTTCCAATACACACCACAGATTTCCACATCATGCCACGAAATTTAACAGCACACCACATAACTCAACTCCACAACATGCCACTCCACAATACCATTAAACATAATTAACTCAATGACACACATTCTCACCATACATAATTCTAATACACTGAATACCATTTAATTACTATCCACATAATTCCACAGCACGCCATGCCACATATTTCCACTACACAATTTCACGCCACACAATTCCACAACAAACAATTCCAATCTAACACATCTCTCCCTTGCACTTGCACCAACCCTGTAAACTCTCCCTCACACTGCAGCTACCCCCTCTCATCTCACAATCCCACTGCCGCTATCACCCCTCACTCTCCCTGTCTCCTCTCTATACTGCCTGCTCACACATGCTACCTTCCTGTACCTTCTCATGCTATGCACTAGTCCACCTCTCAACTCCCCCCACTCACCCGGGTGTGCCTCCCACTTGTCCCTCTATCTCTCGCTCTCATACTCTCTCTCACCCCTCTCGCTCTCACTCTCTCAAGCACTCATCCCGCCTGTCTCATGTGGTTACCTTCAGATCATCAATCACAGTTTCTTTCCTGTGCCTTTTCAAGGTTTCCATCCCTCAAACCCATGGTCTCCTTCTCTTCTTAGGGTGTCTTCTGTGTACACAGGCCCTCCCGCTTTATATGTCTGTGGCCTGCTCTCCCCTTCTTCCTCTCTTTCTCACACACTCTTTCTGCTCCTCTTCCTCGAGTTCATTCACCACTTCATGCACAAACTACCTATCACTCTCTATCTTCCTTTCTATCTATTCTGTGCAGCTCTCACCCCTATCTGTTCACCATGCCACATAATTCCACTGTACAAATACACTCCACACCACATAATTCCACTGCACACAATTCCACAACTAACAATTCCAATACAAACCCACATAATTCCACTTCACACCGCATACATCCATTACACTTCAAACCAAAACACATAGGTAAAACACATTGGGCCATGTATCAAAAATCCATTTTGCATTTGTTAAATAGTGAATTTTAGGTCAGTGCTATTTAAGGAATGCAAAATGTTATGTAAGAAAATAGCGATTACCTAATAGTGATTCCTAAAAATTTGCAATCCCAATTAGGTAATCGCTATTACGTAATACAACTCCATTCGTTCCTATGGAACGAGGTGCAAATTGTTTTGTATTAGCTAATTTGTGATTACCTAATCGGTAATTGCAAATTAGGTCATGCAAAACCAAGGGTGCCCGGGGGCCTAAGGCCCCCCCCTGAAGCACCCCTAAAAAGATGTGCACATGTAAAGCGCACACAGGCGCATGTGTGCACTACATGGCACTTTGAGAAATTTATTTTTGTGCATTTTTCATAAATTGCACATGGTTACCCTTGACATGGAGTCGATGGTAATAGCATTTCCTAAATTCACAGTTTGCATTTTGAAAATGCTTACAGAATCGCAAATTGCCATTCCCTATTTGCATTCGCTACTTTAGGTAATTGCAAAAAATTGCGATTACTTAAAATTGTGACTACACAAAGCCTTATATACATCTTGAAAGGCTACTTTGCATTCGCAAGTGGTCGCATTTAGCGATTTGCACCGTTTGCGAATGCAAAATGGTTTCATACATGTGGCCCATTGTGATTTACAATGCCAATAGCTCAAACTCTTGCAAATACAAGACTCTTGCATTGCAAATGCTTGTTTAACTTTGTGGGACTTCCACCACTGGTCACATTTTCTCTCCACCCTAGCTAACATTCCGGTTTGCTACACGTCTCGTCATCTGTCTTTACAACGTGTTCTGAGATGCTTCCAAAATACAGAGTAGGCACCTGTGTGTTTATTTCACATTTGTTGGGGGTACTTAAAAAAATGACAGCTTCACTAATTGCTACATGGATATATATAAGCGATGTGCCAAGAGGAATGAGCTTTCCTAATTCACGCACAGCAGCATTAATTTGCCAACACGTGCTCCATGATATTGCTTCCTCAGGAATAAAACAAAAAAAAACCTCATTCAGTGCATCAATTGAGCATAAACGAGCATGGATTTAGGAAATCCCTTAAAATTCGCCTATTTTCATCTCATTTGTGGTCAAGTCTGGGACACCTTATTTTACTTTCCAGCGCTGAGGCACTTTGCCCAGTAGCCGAGCGCCTTGTAAGTCATGCATTTATTCATTCCTTCAATCAGTTAAAAAAAGCAATATCAGTTTGGATTGAATCAAATCACACACATCAATGCCTATCTGGATAAATACATACCTGAAACATGCACTCAACTACTAGTGGCAACTTGTGAGTTATTAAGTTCATGAATGTGTGCTATGTGGCGAGGACTAATTCTGCTCCTTATTCTTCCAAAATATCAAAATGAACAAAGAAAAACACTGACCTGTCAATAAGTCAGGATAACACGCAGGATCTGTGGAGGGGTGGGGGAAGAGGAGACTTTATTAAACTCATGTACATGGAAGTAGAAAGAGGACTTGGATAGGCATTTCCTGTGGTGGGCGGGGCCGCCCTCATTCAGTGATGACTGGGAAGAAGGGAGAAAGTAACTTGGGGCAATGCAATGTATCAGAGGTAATAAACCCATGACTTGCCAAGCTGGTCTTGTGATGACCTGGAACTGTAAAAGACACAACAAGCTGGAGTGCTCATGATTATAGTGGTCCCCAGAGAGTGCCTCTCATGATTCTAAGCGCAGTAAAGCTATCTATTATCAATTCCAAACCTCTCCAAGTCTATCATTTGAAGCGAGGATGATAAATTATACTGCATGACTCTAATAATGCACTTGTACGTTTTATGAAATGGGTACATTTGGATTTTTACACTTGAGCAAGGTTTATAATATTATGCATGAATAATAATCCTCTTGTATATTTTCTGTCGGAAATCAGGTGTAATATATCATTTTTTCACGATAGGTATCCTCTTTGGGGCAACCAAGGCTTACCGGAAGTGTTTCATGACACTATAGGTAAATGTTGGGCTAGGTGTGGCGTTACATGCTTAGGGGATTTGTACGATGGTAGGGGTTTTGCTTCTTTTGGCGTACTTCAGATACAATATAAGCTTTCTGAAAATATGCTGTTTAAATATCTTCAATTTAGAGACTATTTTACCCGTCATCTGAAGTTGACGAATATCTCTCGTTCTGAGATATGGGAATGTCTATACGTCGCGAATACCAAGTCTCAGATTAGCAGGGCATACAAATGCCTCAATACTTACAGGTCAGATGATTCAGAGAGATTAGCAGATCGCTGGAGTAAAATCCTGGGGGAGTCGGCGGCGGCTATTCGATATCGCAAGCTCTTAGTGAGATAAATAAATCAGTGTATTCTACTAATTTAAGGTTGCAACAACATCTGTTTATTATACTATGCGCCTGAAAGAATTGCTAAATGGTCTTCTAATAACCGAATCACTGATCAGACAAAATGTCCAAGATGTGATTTACATATGGCGAATATATTGCATATGTTTATAACATGCCCAACACTGTCGACATTCTGGCAAAGGGTTGGTCAAGGAGTATCGCAGAAGCTGGGGATTGAATTACCTCTCACAACTAGGGAAATAATGCTAGGTAGTAGGAACTCGAGCTAAAAATCGAATGGTATATTTTGTATTTTAATGGTCTCTGCAAGATTAGCAATTGCTCGCGACTGGATAAATCCAAAACCTCTTTCTGTTACTGATTGGTGGTTAATAGTCAGACAAACGTATGACATGGAACAAGCACTGGCTAAAACAAGGAGTATTCGTTCTTTTGCTAGATGTAATACAATATGAAAGTCTGTGTTCTAACTGAGATATGATTTACTTGGAGGTAAATATGGTCTATCTATGATATGCTATGGTATTCATTTGATTTTCTTCCTTTTTTGCTCATTGTGGAAACTTCCATGTACTTAATTTGCTATTTTTTTCTGTTTTGTATCCTTTTGTTGACAGATAAAAAAAAATTGAAAAAATAAAAAAGAAAGGAAATCAGGATGGATTCAGAATTGTGCTGTAGTGCCGGACTACTTGCCTTTGATTGGCTACTTTTCTTCTACTGCCATTCCATCAACTAAACAGATGTGTTTACATATCCAGCTCCTTCTCTAATACTGCATTATGATCTTTTGACGTAATTCTGCGAATCCCCCAATGCCCTATATCTGCTTCCCCAACTGTGTGTAGCATGTAGACCACACACGTTCCACAACACCGATTTACCTCAGTTAAATCGTGTGACCTCAATCCATGCTGTCTTTAGGGCTCTTCTTCTCCCCTTCTCAACTAGATCAGGCACCCTCCTCCACTTTTATTCGCGCACCTTCAGTTTGGGGCGTACATCAAGGAAGGTATTTCATTATATTTTAAGTGCATTTATATAGCGCTTCTAGCCCTGATGAGGGCCTGAAGCACTTCACAGCAAATGACACTCTACTCTAGAACCCAACAAGTAGCGGTTAATCCAGTGGTTACTGATTATTGGATTTAGTCTTCAGGCAGTGGGAGCAGGGGTCAGTGGGAGCTCCCGAGTGGATGGAGTTCATGATGCCTGTGGTGTTCGGTGTGGTGAGCTGTTCCCATGTAGTGTGATGTTGGTCGGGGGAGGTTTCATTTGGGGTAAGGAAGCTGGGGAGGCCGGTGGGTTGGGGCCCCAAATTCCTGTAGATAGTGGAGATCTTGTTGTGGAAGTGATTTGCTAGAGCGCTGCATAGTTCCAGTGAGGGAGGGGTCGTGTTCTCAGTGGCTGGTGGGCAGGAGAACTCTCTGACAATGGTGAAGAGTTCCTTGGTTTGGGTGGCGCTAGCCTCAATGTGGTCTGCAAGGGTGTCCTTTTTCGCGTCTTTGAGTCATTGGTGGCACTTGTTGAGGGTTGACTTGAAGGTGGCTCGGTCTGTATCGTCCATGCCGGTAAGCCATCTTCTTTCCAGTTGTTTTGAGCATGCAGCAAAACTTACATTATTTGCGTGTGGACTAACTGTTTTTTTATGTTCTTTTGTTAAACACAAGTATAGGGACAGTGGCATGTCCACCAATAGAATTGGTTGCATTCTCCCATACGTCTTTAAGAAATTAAACTGAAGCTTCAGCCCAAACATAGCGACTGGTATTCTTTTTGTATGTCCCATCGTTTCAGCATAGTACATTAGGGGGCCCATGATGGTAACAAAGGGAATAACCAGTTCTTGATCATTCACAGCATTGTTTATAGGTTGTACATCCATTCTACACTTGTAGGATAGAATAACTGCTGATTGCAAGTTTCTGCAAAGTCGGTCCTGGAGAGCCGGATCCATGCCAGACTTTTAGGATAACTACATTTATCAAAATTGAGATTTGCTAAGAATGTGGAACGGATCCGGCCCTCCAGGACCGACTTTAAAGAACCCTGGATTATAGCATGGCATTTATGTGAATTACAGCATGATGTTTTTTTATCAGTTATAGCACAGTGTTTGCTTCAATAAGTGAATAGAATTCTATTGATCAAAGCATTCTTGATCAATAGCACAGTAAATATTTTGATGATAGCATGGAAATAAATAGTATGCCATTTATATTAATCATGGCGTAGAGTTCTTACTGATCAAACAATAATGATCATATTGAAATTATATCTAGTAACAAGCACAAGAGTTATGTTGATTATAACACAGAATGATACTGAAAAGAGCTTTGTTATTTATCACAGCACTATATTCATGGAGCATAGTCAGAAAATCGAATTAATCAAAGTATGTTCTTACTATTGAGTAAAGCATAGAATTCCTGATTGATCATAAAGAGGAATTCTTTTTATGTTATGTTACATTAATTTGTGTAGCGCACTAATCACCCGAGAGTGTCCAGGTGCTTGGGCAGGTGTGTAGGTATGTGCTCCCCAAGGTGCTTATACAAAGAGGCAGGTCTTCAGCTTTTTGTGGAACTCAATAAGTGAGGAGGAGGCTCTGATATTTTGAGGGAGTTTGTTCCATGTCATTAGTGCAATGTAGGAGAAGGAGCGGCCTCCATCGCTGTGAATATTGTGCATTTGATGGATTCCTTGTAGATGGCAATGAGTCCCCTTCCTGGCTTGTGAACACGGTTCTGTTGAGCAATCCTGTAGCCCACTGAGATTGCCATGGCGATGTCGGGAGCCGATGAGGGGTTGAGCTAGGTCTCTGTGATGAAGAGGGTGTTGAGTGCATCGCAACTCAGCAGGTCCCATATTTTGGTTGTGCATTTGTTGAGTGATCGTATGTTGAGAAGCATGCATGCGATTGGGTGTTGACGTGCGGCTTTGCTGTGGCATGTGTTGTAGGGTGAGAATGTAGGCTTTGTTGGTGCTTATGTAGTGTGTCTGTTAGGAGGGGGTGTTGAAGACATTATTAGTATTTGTGTGAGGCGTGTGGATGGGTGGCTGCTGGAGAACTGGCAGTGGGTGCAGGTGAAAGCTTCTACTTGGTGTGAGGCATGGCAGCAGTTGGAGGAACGCCTCCAGGGTCTAGCGACCTAAGGAGTGCTGCAAAGTATTGCTGGGCATTAACTGTACCAGGGTTTCTGGCGCTCAATGTGGTACATGCGTGTACAGGCATAGACTGGCACAGACAAGCTTGCCTTTGGCGTGTCAGTGGCAAGCTTGCTGCGCGTCCTTGTTGGTGTATGATGGGCGATCCAGTGATGTAATTTCCTGTGCTGAGGGCTGATGTGAAATGAAATCCTTTTGCTTGGCTTCTTCTTTTTAAGATGTTTTGGTAGTCAAACCAGTAATGTTACTTCCTGTCAAGATGGATGATGGGAAATTCAGTGATGTCAAGTCTTGTGTAGGTGTGTAGGTGGATGATTGAAGATCCAGTGATGTCACTTCCTGTGCTGAGGGGTGATGGGAAAATCGCATCATGGATGGGAAAATAGCATCACGGTTCTCATAACCATTAAAGAATGGACTTCATATTCATTAAACTACAGTGTTTCTATTGTTTTTAGCACAGGACATATTATCATTTTACGTGCATATTGATCACCAAATGGAGTTATAATTGATTATATAGTACATTGATATTGCTCAAAACAAATAAAACATTGTTATGGATCAAAGCACAAAATATTTCTTGCCAATAACATGGGGGATATATGAAAAAAGATCAGAGCACATAATTCATAATGATAATAGCATGAAATTGTCATATATGTTTCAATGGTTTTTATATTTACCATATCACAATATTATTATAGATTAAAGCTTGAAATACCTTGATCTTAGCAAAGATCATACCACTCACTTCTTTTTGATTATGGCATGGGCTATTTATATTTTAGTTTATTTGAAAGATTTATATAGCGCTATCATAACCCTTGTGGGTATCAGAGCGCTTTAAACTGTTCAGAGAGCAGGGACAAATTATTATTTATACCAATTACATTTTATTACCCAAAGAAGTGCATACTCATTGACCATAAGACGGCATTTTTTTTAGTCATGTCAGTACTATCATATTGATTATATAAAATGTTTCTTATTAGCATATCATGGAACTATTATTGCTCATAATATGGATTTTGTATTGACCATACCATGGTCTTTATTGATCATGGAATTCCTACTGATCACAGCATGATATTGTCATTAATCATGGCATGGTATTATTATTATTAATATGACTTGGATTTTTTGTCATTATAGCACCCTTTTTTTTACGATGATTGAGTACAACAAAATATTTCTCCAACTAGAACAATTTTTAATCAATGATTAGAAATTGCATTTATCGAGGAAATTGCTTCAATCATAAAAACATATACATAAAAAAGGTATAAATCCAATAGAGTTTTTTGCAAACGTTATTTAACTTTTGGTATAATCAACACAAAAGAAAACAAAACCCTCAAACAGCGCCGATGGAGACAATACAGTTACTGTCACGGTAAAAGATTACTGGCAAAGTTTCAGGAACACAAACAATTTGGGGCCACAACCGACCTCTTATTATGTTATATTATGTTATGTTATGTTATGTTATGTTATGTTAGTAGTACTTATTAAGCGCAACAAATCAGCCTGAAAAGGGTCTCTAGGCGCTGCTATATTTTTACAGATCAAGAGGCAACAGAATTTGGGTCTTCTGAATTATCGAAGCTTAAACAACCATGTTTTAAGAGCTTTTTTAAACTGTATAAAATTAGGGCAGGCACGTAGATGTGGTGGAAGCTGGTTCCAGTGCTGAGGAACCAAGTACGAGAAGGATCTGCCCCCATATCTATCAGTACGGATTGGGCGAGAATGTAACAAAGGTTTCCCACTAGACCAGAGACTCCTAGTGGGAGAATACCATTTAATTTTTACTGTAGGTATTGTGGCTGATTCCCATAAAAGGATTTTTGGACCAAACAAGTTTAAACAGTGATCACTGTTTTATGCGCAGGCACTGGAGGCTTCTGAGAATGGGTTCTGAGGGCGACCAAAGTGGAAGGTGACAGACTAGCTGTGCCGCCGTGTTTTGAACCACCTGAAGTTTGGTGAAATGTCCTTCATTCATAGAAGCCATTAGCACATTCCCATAGTCCAGGCAACTAATTATAAGGGCTTGGACTAGGGATTTTCTTGATTGGAGCAGTAGCCACTGAAATGCTTTTCTGAGAGTGCGCATAGTTCCGAAACATGAACCCGTAATGGCGTTCACATGTTCCTTCATGGAAAGGTTCTCATCCACCATGCTTCCCAAGTTTCTCCACACTACCTTTGGAGTTGGGACTATGCCCAAGCTATGAGGCGACCAATCATCAGAACACACCGAGTTAACCTTACCAAACAGTACAATCTCTGTTTTACTTGCATTAAGTTGCAAACAGTTTTGCCTCCGCCACGTGGCCATATTATTCATGCAGTCTCTGAATCTTACTTTAGTAGACTCTGGATATAGTCCTACTGTAATAACAAGCTGAGTGTCATCTGCATAAGAGATGACCTTGAAACCATAGGATTTTATCACTAGTCAGTATTGCCACGTAGATGCTAAAAAGAGTGGAACTTAATGCAGATCCCTGTGGCACTCCCTTGTACAAGGATATGGTTGGAGAGACAAAGGACTGGAGCTGCACCGCATGGGTGCGGTCACTCAGATAATTCTTCAGCCATCCCAAGGCTTTCCCACCAACACCAATCTCTCCTAGTCTTTTAATTAAAACAGCATGAGAGATGATGTCAAATGCTGCCGACAGATTCAATAGGACCAGCATTGCTGAGTGTCCGTCATCCAGGGAAAATCTTAACCTGACCTCTTCACCACCCAGATTTTAATATACACTGCATAGCCCAAAACATCACAATATGTTACGCGTGATTATGTTGTGCGCATGAGTGATTCCGTTTGTTTGGAGCCTAATTTTCGGGCCTGGCACTCTAGTTAGCATGGATGAACACGACTGGCCAGAAACGTATGCAAAAGATACCAAACATTCTTAGGCTGTGCTGTAGGTAGTTAATGTTGGGCATACAACTCGCTATTCTCATTGCAAAGTATTAAGTCATTGTACCATGTTGTAAATCAATGGGGGGGGCTCTACCTTACCCTACAGCAACACACATCCTTGCAACAGAGGCGCTGCTGCCATATATTTATGACTCTCCTTGGAGAGGTTGTGCTCATACTCCAGCAGAGCCAACAGGGGGTCCAGCATTGCCTGTACCACTGTCCTCTCCGTCAGATCTTTTAAATAACCTGTGCCTGAGACTGTGCCACTGGAGGGCATCCCCAGATCACCTGCAAGCAATAAGGCTCGGGGGTCTCTGCATCGTGCACAGTTAGCATCAGTTCAGAGCTTTAGATGCTTGAGACCATTGAGGGTGGAGTAGACCTTCTGTAAACATGTGTAGTGGACTGCTCTTTGGCGGCACTTCAAAGATGCTTTCTGAGCCTGCTGGCAACAGTACCTCCAGGTGTGTCAGTTAAGTTCCTGCCTAAGTCTTCCTCCCATCTTTCCTGAACATTGAGGGGACTCCTGGGTTTAGCTGTCACCGACATATTACAACTTTTGGAGACTAGGGGGCACTTTTGCGTCACTTTTAACATGGGAAAACTGACGCAAAAGTGGCGCAAGGGGCTTGTAAATCTGCCCCTAGCTGTTTAACACTAGGAACGCTAAGATATGAGTTATGAGAGCTATACCAATTCGGAGGGTCCCTGCAGGAAATCCCTCAGAAGCTGCTTGAGTGTCATTTGAATTCTGTTGTAGAAGGAAACATCCAATGGGGATCTTTTGGCAAGTTCAGCAAACTCCTCAAGTGTCAGGAACTGGTCGCCATGGACCGATTCACCCAACATGGTACTTCCCTTGCCGGGGCCAGATTTCTATTCTGCAACAAAGGGAATGACCCGGTTGCCATTGAGGGGAGGTGAGGTAAGTATAATTGTGGTATCTCTGAATCTTTTGTAAGGTAGCGCACTGCATTGACCGTGCTTTCAACCACTTTAACATCTTTGGGCCTGATTACGAGCTTCTGGTAATTTTGCGACCCATGCGTAAACTCCTGTTTACGCATGGTTCGGAATTACGAGTTTGAAGATTTTTAATGCATCTGAGAAAAATATGGATGTGTTAAATACCTCAATCTTCATTAAATTTGACCAGGTCGAATCTGATGAAATGTAACAGGGGAAAGCATACGGTATTTACCGTATCGTGCGGATTTAAGTGCTTTAAACACCAAAATCTGCATGTTATTCCCCATGAACTAGTAATAGGTGTTATTTATCTCACCGGATAAATGACATTATTTATCAGGGGCGATATATAACGCCTTAACTCGTAGTCAGATCCTTTGAGGGATCTGGATACTGTTTGGCAAAGCACAGTCAGTAAATGTGTGGGATCGCCTATATCCATTTCCACCAATATGTGTTGTGGAAAAGGAGAGGGATGATGCAGCAATATGCAAAGTGGGCCTGAGCACGAGTGTCAAAGGAAACTGGGTCTGGTACTTCAAGTTCCCTCTCTTGAAATGGTGAAATCAGTGTGGCTCATTTCATCCTGAGCTGCATGACTGTCCAGAATGATCTGCTCAACAGCAATTGGAATGCGGCAAAGAAGTGGTTCGTTGGATGTATGAAAAGTTTGTTAAAAAGTATAGAAACTTGGGCCGGACAATCATTTCAAGCAATGTGCTTCTGCAAACTATTTTTGTGGAAGTCTTATCCAGCGTTCTATTTGACCAGTTAGTTTATCAATGGCTCTACCGTATTTATACTTTAATATGGAGGCTAAGTCAGAATGAATCTGAATCCCAAGATATCTAATGGACAAGGTGTGAGAAGTTGGCCTGATATGTAGTGCTCACTATTCTAGTGATCACTGTGTATCATTCCAAACGACCCTTATTGATGATTGGTTGTAAGTCAACCTTATAGACCAGCTATCCTAGTAGCGTGGACAAGAGCAGTCTTCAGGCTAAACTCTAGAGGGCGTGTTAAGCCAGCTGTTCACCATCACATATACCCCTTGAACGCCAAGTGAAAGGACACCACACAAGTTGTTATGAAAATAAAGGATATTTATTTATAACAAGACTACCCTGGCTCTTTATGAGTCAGGGAGCTAAGCACAATACAAAACTCTTAGGAGAATACTTCTAGTCGCACAATTTACACAAATGCCCGAAGGCACGAAACCATTTACATTGCAAGTGGAATGGGAGAGGTTAAAGAGTCTAAAGTTACTGATTCCGGAGGAATCCGATCAGTTGGACTAAACGGGAAAGGAGCTGGACACTTGTAGAGTGAACCTACGATGGAGCACCGAGATGCTCGAGTTACCTAGCCAGAGGCTGCGGCTGCGTGGGGTTCAGCAAGATGTCGGGAGTCCGTGTTGTAGTCTCGGGAGCCTGAAAGAAGAAGTTGCTGGCAGGCGACCAGTGTCGATGTTCAGCGAGATCCAAGCCTGGATCGGTGATGAAGGAAACCTGAAAGCAGAGGGGACTCAGTTCTCAACCGCTAGCCAGCGATCAGGGGGGGGGAACCAGGAAGGTACCGGCTGAAGTCACCTCGACCAGGTGAGTGGATGACGTCGGACTCGGCTGTTCCTCGGACCAGGAGGCGCGGCGGCGACCAGGATGGAGGGCGAGCTGTCCCACGAAGGTGTCTGCTGTCGATGATGCTGGGCCCAGGAATGGGGCAGCGGATCTTGGCAGTGGCAAGCCCACGCGGTGGAGTCAAGATGGCGTCTGGAGTGGACCAGGAGGGTCCGAGGTACTCCTCTGTTGAAGGGGAGCAAGAGCCAGTCTGGAGCAACCAGACCAGTGATGAAAACTGTCGTGGTGCGTCGTGAAGAGGGCCACAAGCCGGTCGGCGAGTGGTCGGACAACGCGGTGAGCAGCAAGGAGCAGAAGGGCCCCCCACGTAGATCTCGTGGATGCTGGGGAGCCAGACTTCGGTGCTAGAGCCGCTCAGGGTTAGGGCTTCTCAAACCCTAGGTGCACTCACTCGAGGGTCCCTCGGTGGGCGCGCTAGATAAGCGTCGTGCAGGTTCTGAAGATGGCCGGTCCCGCAGGTCTCGTCACACCTACGAATCTCAGCTGGGCTGATGATGTAGGTAGAGGTCAGAGATGGCAGGGAACCCGGGTCTCGTCGAGCTGGGCAGTCTTGTTCCGTAGGAGAGACGTACAGCAAACCGCAAGCGCTTAGGTGGTGCCTGCTGGTGCAGGGTGGCTACTCCTTAGCCACAAGGGAGAGTCTTCAGAAAAAGTCAAGAGTTCCTTTCGTGGAAAGTAGTTCAAGATTCAGAATTATCCAATTTGGGAAGGGGACCCGCTCCCACCTTTATTCTAGGAAAAGGGACTGGCCCGTGACTAGGTCCTACCTATGGGTGGGGCCAGGAGGGGGGTGGTTACACCCCTATCCTTTGTCCGGCTTCGCCCCAGCTCAGGGGCTGGTGTGCCCCCGAAACTGGTTTGAGCCGGGCTATGCACAGTGAGCACCGGGGTGCCACTTGCAATCACCTTCCTTTGAGCCCTGCCTACCTGGGATACACAAACCCTGTCTGGGATGGTGCTAACACCGCCCTCGACAGGAAACCCTTTGTCCAAGCTCCCCTCGCTGGAAGGTCTCCCAGCAGCAGGAGGTCAGACTTGTGTCTGGTGGCAGCATCCATTTTGTGATGCTGAGGCTTGAGTCAACTTTAACCGGGGTTCAAGGTTACTTCCATGTCGTGTCCCTCTAGAAGGGTGGAATGCTAACCCCGTTGCCAGAATTGGCGAAGGGTTCGTATTCCAATTCGTATGACACCCTACTCGACATGTGTGGGTGATGCGATGCCAAAGTTAGCAAATAACCGCGAGGATTATAATGCATTTTAAGGTAGTTGGCCCGCGTCACCATGGAACGGCTATTAGGACTTGGTTCCGCAAGCCGTCGACGGGCTCAGCTCGCGCCAGAGCACCATCCCACATGATTCCCCGCACTCTGCCTTCAGGATTGATAAGGCCTGCCATAGGAGTGACTGATAGGAATCCATGTGTCCATTTTAGGGTTAGGTATAGGAATACTACACCTACAGCAACGGGTGATTACACCACCTTGCCCCAGCTGTCGTGCAGCCAGTTGTGTCAGATTTGGGTGGCCATCCAGGGGTGGCATAATACATGCTGCAGCCCCTGGTAGGCCCTGGGTACACCGATGCCCTGGATACCTGTGGTATGCTGATACAGGGACTGATAAGGCGGCCCAGTTCCAATTGGTGGATGCACCTAATGTACATGTGTGTTAATTTCGAGAGAGAACAGCTAGGCTGTGGGTCTGATTGGCAGGCCCACAGCCGGGGAAAGTCGTAAACCAATGAAGCAAAAGCAAAAAAATCTGGGTGATCATAGGATTGCAGACCCTACTCTCCTACACAAGGCGCCCCATTCGACATGTGCTGTGCGTCAAAAGGAATATAGTGATGTTGCCCCGATTAATTGTTATACTTGAGATGGCCTCAAATCTCCACATCTCCCTGATATTTGGAGACTGGTTCATGCCCATTTTTGTCATAAATAAGGTGATGTCTTCGGCATTGAGAAAGAAAGCAAAGCTGAAGCTAAAGTGCGAGTGAAGCTGGTGTAGCGCGCAAACTATTTTTTCTATCCCAAAGGCAAACAATACTGGGAAGAGAGGACATCCCTGCCTTGTGCCACGTTAATGTTAATTGTAAGGGCGACTTGGAGCCATATGTATAAAAAAAGAGTTTTGCGATTCTCAAATGGTGATATTTAGCGAATCGCAATTAGAGAATTACAAAATGCAATGTATGTAGGATTTGCTCAACATTTTGTGAATCCTACATATTCCTTATTTGCAAATCGCAAATTGAGATGCACAAATAAGGAATACCTTCCCATTCATTCCTATGGGCTGGGAGGCCCATAGGAATGAATGGGAAGACATTCTCAATTTGCGATTACCAATTAGAGAAGCACAAATTGAGAATGCAATTTCAAGGTTGCAAAGGGGCCAAAAGGACACCCTGTTGCACCCCTGAAATATGCATGTGTGCACATGTTGCGCACATACATGCCCTAAGGGCATGTATGTGCGACATATGGCACTTTTAAAAAATCAAAAAAGTGCTTTTTTAAAGAAAATCGCAAATTACCACCAACTTGAAGTTGGTGGTAATTTGCAATTCCTTAAGGCCAAACAGCAAATTTCTGGTACTTCCAGAATTGCATTTAAGGAATCACAATTTGCAGTTCCTTAATTTCATTCGCAAAATAGAGAATCGCAAATTTTGCGATTCACTATTTTGCGATGGCCTTTTGGGATGATACATCCCAAAAGGCTTTTTCCCATTCACAAACGGGCAGATTCGGAGAATCTGCCCGTTTGCAAATGGGAAAAAGGCTTGATACATATGGCCCTAAATGATTTATTTGCAGTCTATCCGTAGTATAAGTATAAAGCAATCTTGTCCAGTTTTTATATGGGGCTTACTTCTATAGAGCTTTGTATTTGAAATTGGTAGATCCATTAAGGATTAAGGAATTAAATGTCTCAAGTGCTGCATCTAAAAATACTGCTGCGCTCTCTATCTCCAAACTAAGTAGTAGCACAAATATCTTGCGGAGAGTGTGGGCCGTTGATCTCCCGGGTATAAAACCTGACTGCTGGGATTATGATAGTAGAAATTAAAGGGAGCAGCCTGCTCCCTAGAAGTTTTTCAAGGATTTTTTTGTAGGTTTATTAGCAATAGGGGTCTGTAAGAACCGCAACATGCTGGGTCTTTGCTGGGTTAACCGATGTAATCAGCAGTGCTTCGGGCAGGGTGTCGGGGAGAGAGTCTTTGGCGAATGCTTTCTGGTAGGGATTGAGCAAATGTTGGGTAATAAGCGTAGCATTCTGTTAAAATTCAATTCTCAGCCCATCGCTCCTGGGGGCCTTACCAGTCAGCATATTACGGATCGTATCTATGACCTCTCATGGACCAGGTACTCACGGTGGATATCCATTAGCCATGACAGTCACTTTGTTAATATTTGTGTAAATCTCTGTCATGTTAACCACCCTACTTGACTTAAGTAGTAATTTGTAAACGCCTGCAATCATGAGGTGCAATTAATATTCTTTAAACAATTATTGAATATTGGGATACAGCAAAAAGTACTTGTAACATATACGTAGGTGTCAGTGACAATAGATAGTCAATCACTAGGATAGCCCTAATCGTTACTAATCAATTTGCAATCTTTGCAATAGTTCACCTTGCAGATACCAAAAACTATTTAACAATCATCATAATACGCCTTGCAGAACACCATGGACCTCGTCCCGGCGCGCTACTTCCGTGAGGTGGAGAGTTTGCAGCGCCTCCTGTTCTGGGACGGGAGGCCGCGTATCGCGCTGGCGAAGCTGACGCTCCCATGGTATGACGGAGGGATCGCCCTCCCGGATATCAAACGGTACTATTGGGCCTCCCAGCTGGCTGCGATTAATCACGGCCTGTACGGGCCCGCCTTAAACCCGGCATTCGAAATGGATAAGATGCTACTCCCGGGTGGGGACTATAATCGAGCGCTCTACTCCAGCGCGCCCGACGCTCGGCTGACCGGCCCCACGCGTGTCATGGTGCGAGTGTGGCACGCGGCCAATGTGGCGATGGGGTGGAAGGACCGTCTGACCCGGGCATCGCCACTATACGCGTCCGAGCAGTTGGGCTCCCTGTGGACCTCGAAGGGCTTCGAGAAGTGGGACATGATAGGCATCAGCTGTTGGAAACAGCCCACTCCCACTCCGCAGGGTGGTGGTGGACTCCCCGAACACACTGTGGTAGCTTGGCTCGAGTGGTCAGGAAACAGGCGCAGTGCTAAGCATACAATATACCCATACAAGAACCATGCGTGCATCCGTTCCAAAAACGACTCTACACCGTAAAAATTATGAAAATATTCTTTCTTTATCTTTTTCTCTTAGTTGCTGATTGGAAAAATAAATAGGTCAATCACAATATACAAGTTTCAATTAGTGCAGGTCAAATAAATATTGGCTGTTTGATGAAATAAATAGGGGTGATCATAAATAACAGGGCATAAATACAAGTGCAATATATACAGACAATTAAATACTTTGAGGCAATAAATACTGTACCAATCAATATTGTACACCATCAAGTCCTGTGGACCTATAAATATAGTGCAGCAATAAATAGATAAAAATTCAATAAATACAGTATCCCCAATAAATAATTACAAGTATACAGCACCCCTCATATAATCAGATGACACTTCACTTCTTAAGGGCTGATTTGGCCCAGGCACAGCTTGTAGGGTTGTGGAAGGCTTGTGGGGGGCTACTCCCTGGCTGGGACAAGGCTGAGGCCTAAGCTGAGGTAGATCAAAGGGGGGAATACCAGTGCCCTGGCTTTCTCTCTCCACACAACCTCTCTAGGTTAGTCCCAGTTCACCCCTTGCACAGTCAGGTTGGTTTCAGCACCTCCCTAGCCCCTTAGAGCAGTCTCTCAGGTCTCCACAGGGCCTTAGGCGCCCTCTACTCCACTTACTGCCCTTTTTCTGATGTTCCGACGCCGCTGGAGTCGTGTCGACGCCGTGAGGCGGTTCCGGTTCGGTCTCGGCGGCCTCGGCACAATGTCAGTTCTTTGACGACGCCGGCAGGCGGTTCCGGTCCGATGTCGGTGGCCTCGGTTCGATCTCGACCTCCGATTCGACGGCGTCGGGCAGTCTCTTCACGATGTCGACTTCGGGCGGCTCCGGTCCGATGGCGCTCTCGGCTCCGATGACGTCGGCCGGCCTGGCCTCGATGTCGACTTCCGGCGACTCCGGGGTGCGATCCTCACCCCCGACCTCCGGTGCTCCTCCTCACAGGCTCCGGGCGACTCCGGAGTGCGATCCTCACTCCCGACCTCCGGTGCTCCTCTACCTCGGTCTCCGACGACTCCGGAGGGCGGACTTCACTCCTCCGATGACGCCGCTCGCTCGACCTCGGTTCACTTCCTCCTCGACCTCTGGTATTCCTCACGACCTCCGTCGGCGCCCTCTCACGACCTCAGGCGGCTCCGGGTACGACGTCTGCTACTTCAGTCAGCGCCGCTTCTCCACCTCGGGCTCCAGGTCTTCAGGCTACTCGACGCCGGACTCCAGGGAAACCAGTTCTCAGGTCAGAATCTTGCTGTTTTCTTGGTTCTAAGGCCTGTTCCTGCTGTCCAGGTCCTTAGGATGGTTTTCTTCTGTCTTTTTCCCACACAGGGCTATAGGCTGGGATCCATCAGTAGGGACAAGTATCAAGGGTGGGTTTATGGACCCCACTCCAGGCACAAGTTTCCACCCCTGCTGCTTCACTCCTTCCTCCTTCACTGTTTTGCTCCTCTCTCTTCACCAGTCAGGTGCCAACTGCCAGCTCCAACTGCCAACTGCCTCTCTTATCCTCCCAACATTCTAAACGGTCTCCAACTGTCACAGAGTTCTGGAATCTCCTGGAATGTTCTGGAAGGTGCTGGTAGGTTCCAGTGGATGCTGGTGATGTCACAGGTGGCCACCATTTTGTGCTTCAGGCCCTCAGACAGAAGTTTCAGGGGTAGCTAAAATGGCTCCCTGAATCTGTATCAACATGAATAATGAAAACAACTGAGGGAAAAAGGGCCAAGTCCTACACAACCCCCTTCCAGCCAAAAGCCAGGGTAGACCGATCAATGCCTTGATGGTCTTCCCTGCTTGGGGCGAGAAAAGGTGGACGCAGGCCCGCAACGGCGGGAGCACCCGCAAGTTCTCCTCCGCTCTGGAACCCAATGGTTCCCTAACAAACCTCCCTGGACCAACAAAACCACCCAACGGGGGCTCCCTAGCTAGTTGTGGCCAGGACCGGCCCCTGGGCCATCCAGATGTCTCTGGCCCGGGTGATCTCGCGGAGTGGGGGGCAGTAGCCCCAGGCCTGTAGTGCCCGTTGACCACTCCGGTCCTCCTCCTTGCAGTCCTAAACTGCCTCTGGTCCTTCCTCCTGGGGTTCACACCCTTAGGCTGACCAGCCTTCAGGGGCGAGACTCTCCTCCCCCTAACTCTCCTTCTGGGGTTCCTCACCCTACCCTGCAAGGCACCCTCAGACCAACACTTCCTCCTCAGTCTAGGGCCTTGACCCCTCAACTGATCCTTCAACCTAGGGTCTAAACCCTTAGGCTGAGTCGGTGCCCGAGGCGAGACCTTCCTCCCTCTGCACCCCCTTCCAGATTTCAGCACCCTCCTACCGGGAAAAGTACCCCTGGAAGTCAATTTTGGGGGGACCCGGTTAACCGAGGCCCCACCCGCCAGGTCAGGCAACCCCTGAGCCTGGCATCCCAGCCCAGGACCTAAACCCTGAAACTGGGCCAACCCCAGAACCTCAGGCGCGCTGGTTACAGTCGCCCTGGGTCCTCCTGCCACTAGGGGCTCCCCTGCACTGGAGGGCACATCGGGACAGCCTAGGCTCCCAACCTGGGGCTCCCTTGCGGAACTCTCCAGGCCCTGAGACTTCGGTTGGGGCACCTCGGGACACCTCCCCGTCTCACGCCTTCCTACAGATAGGTCGTGAGGCCCTACAACCCTCTCTCCCTGGGACCTAGCTGGGCTATCTGCCACTTCTCTCACCTCGCTGGGTTGGAAGATCCCTGCACTACCCCCTTCAGGTTCACACCCCAATGCCTCCTCAGACACCCTGGTGATGTCATCCTGGGGTAAATAAACTTCTAGCTCCTGTGAAGCTTCTGGTATGCTGCCACCAGTGTCCTCGCTGGACACACTCATCTGGAGGGCACGCAGCTTCATCTCCTTCATCCAAAGCTCGTGCGCCATCCTTTTCTCCTCCATCTCTTTCTCCAGCCTTGCTAAGTCCCATGTGAGCTGTCTTTCCTCCCTCCGGTCTGTTAACTTCCTGACTTGGGCCACAGTGTACGTTTTTTGATTTTCTAGTACAAACTCCATCTTGCCCACTCAGGTTAGAGGTCAGGTTTTGTGCAGTAACAATGTAGGGTGGTACCTTTAGTAATACCTCCTCCCACCACCAGAGTAAATTTGGAAAAAGCAAAAACCCACAATTAGGAAGGCCGCTGTGAGAAAACTCCCGGTGTAGGCCTATGGACTACCCACAGTTATTGTTGAGTATATGTAGGCACAGCTCTATCCCACCACTGAACACCAATTTATGTTGGAAACAGCCCACTCCCACTCCGCAGGGTGGTGGTGGACTCCCCGAACACACTGTGGTAGCTTGGCTCGAGTGGTCAGGAAACAGGCGCAGTGCTAAGCATACAATATACCCATACAAGAACCATGCGTGCATCCGTTCCAAAAACGACTCTACACCGTAAAAATTATGAAAATATTCTTTCTTTATCTTTTTCTCTTAGTTGCTGATTGGAAAAATAAATAGGTCAATCACAATATACAAGTTTCAATTAGTGCAGGTCAAATAAATATTGGCTGTTTGATGAAATAAATAGGGGTGATCATAAATAACAGGGCATAAATACAAGTGCAATATATACAGACAATTAAATACTTTGAGGCAATAAATACTGTACCAATCAATATTGTACACCATCAAGTCCTGTGGACCTATAAATATAGTGCAGCAATAAATAGATAAAAATTCAATAAATACAGTATCCCCAATAAATAATTACAAGTATACAGCACCCCTCATATAATCAGATGACACTTCACTTCTTAAGGGCTGATTTGGCCCAGGCACAGCTTGTAGGGTTGTGGAAGGCTTGTGGGGGGCTACTCCCTGGCTGGGACAAGGCTGAGGCCTAAGCTGAGGTAGATCAAAGGGGGGAATACCAGTGCCCTGGCTTTCTCTCTCCACACAACCTCTCTAGGTTAGTCCCAGTTCACCCCTTGCACAGTCAGGTTGGTTTCAGCACCTCCCTAGCCCCTTAGAGCAGTCTCTCAGGTCTCCACAGGGCCTTAGGCGCCCTCTACTCCACTTACTGCCCTTTTTCTGATGTTCCGACGCCGCTGGAGTCGTGTCGACGCCGTGAGGCGGTTCCGGTTCGGTCTCGGCGGCCTCGGCACAATGTCAGTTCTTTGACGACGCCGGCAGGCGGTTCCGGTCCGATGTCGTGGCCTCGGTTCGATCTCGACCTCCGATTCGACGGCGTCGGGCAGTCTCTTCACGATGTCGACTTCGGGCGGCTCCGGTCCGATGGCGCTCTCGGCTCCGATGACGTCGGCCGGCCTGGCCTCGATGTCGACTTCCGGCGACTCCGGGGTGCGATCCTCACCCCCGACCTCCGGTGCTCCTCCTCACAGGCTCCGGGCGACTCCGGAGTGCGATCCTCACTCCCGACCTCCGGTGCTCCTCTACCTCGGTCTCCGACGACTCCGGAGGGCGGACTTCACTCCTCCGATGACGCCGCTCGCTCGACCTCGGTTCACTTCCTCCTCGACCTCTGGTATTCCTCACGACCTCCGTCGGCGCCCTCTCACGACCTCAGGCGGCTCCGGGTACGACGTCTGCTACTTCAGTCAGCGCCGCTTCTCCACCTCGGGCTCCAGGTCTTCAGGCTACTCGACGCCGGACTCCAGGGAAACCAGTTCTCAGGTCAGAATCTTGCTGTTTTCTTGGTTCTAAGGCCTGTTCCTGCTGTCCAGGTCCTTAGGATGGTTTTCTTCTGTCTTTTTCCCACACAGGGCTATAGGCTGGGATCCATCAGTAGGGACAAGTATCAAGGGTGGGTTTATGGACCCCACTCCAGGCACAAGTTTCCACCCCTGCTGCTTCACTCCTTCCTCCTTCACTGTTTTGCTCCTCTCTCTTCACCAGTCAGGTGCCAACTGCCAGCTCCAACTGCCAACTGCCTCTCTTATCCTCCCAACATTCTAAACGGTCTCCAACTGTCACAGAGTTCTGGAATCTCCTGGAATGTTCTGGAAGGTGCTGGTAGGTTCCAGTGGATGCTGGTGATGTCACAGGTGGCCACCATTTTGTGCTTCAGGCCCTCAGACAGAAGTTTCAGGGGTAGCTAAAATGGCTCCCTGAATCTGTATCAACATGAATAATGAAAACAACTGAGGGAAAAAGGGCCAAGTCCTACATCAGCAAAGTGGGGGATCTCTGGACGAGGGGAGGATTTAAAACGTTCGAGATGCTGCAGACGGAATTCCAGTTGCATGACAGAGAGTACTTTCGGTATTTGCAGATCCGTCATGCACTGGGCTCCGTCTTCCCGGACGTTGCATCCATCCCGGAGTATTCCCCCCTGGAGGATAGAGTGCTGGATGGACACGTTCCGGACAGCACGATCTCACTGATCTACAAAAAACTGATCAATGACCGCTCGGGATTGCTGACTGCCCTTCGTGAGGCTTGGGTTGCCGATGGACTGGAGCTGGACGACGAGGACTGGACCTCTGCGGTGGCCTCCCCGAAAGAGGTGGCCATACCGGCCCGCCTTCGCTTCGTCCAGCTCAAGATTCTCCACAGAGTCTACATGACGGGGCCAAGGCTCCTGCGTATGGGTTATGCTGTGGACGGGTTGTGTAAGCGTGGGTGTGGCGCTTTGGGGACCTTTCTACATATAATGTGGGAATGCCCGGAGGTGGAGCGATTCTGGCGTGGTGTGCATGAGGTCCTGCGTGTGGTTACGCATGTGGTGCTGCTACCCGAAGCGAGGAGATGCCTGTTAAATGTGTGGGAACCTACCGACTACTCGGCGCCACAGACGTGGTGGGTGACTCTGGGATATATGGTGGCCAAGCGTGATATTGCTCAACTGTGGGGATCCCAGAGGTCCCCGACTGTCTCGGCCTGGAAGGAACATATGGATTGGTGCATGTTTCGGGAAAAGGTGGTGTATGTGGCGAGAGGTAAGCCTGGGACATGGGTGAAAGTATGGGGCCCCTGGAACGCCTACCGCGGGGGAATTTGTGCTCTGCCGTTATTGCCCGATCCGTCGCCTGCCCCATCCCCTTAGCCGACCCATCTTCCTTGTTCCGGGCATTGAGTTTACCCAGCCCTAGTCCTGATCTCTTCCCCTTCTTGATACTCCTATGGACTGGTAGGGTCCCCCTCTCAGGGGAGCACATGCTGCTATTTCGGATTGTGGATTGCCTTGTGGGTTTGTTTTTCTGGTTGTTTTTTCAGTTTAAAATGAAACCGTACAGTGGGGTCCGGATGGTGTGGCTATCAACGCTGCTAACTCCTGTGCATCTTCCTCAGCCGCAACGCACGCTCTACAATGTGTATCATATGCTCCTTTTGTCTACTAGCGGCCGGCCGGAAGGTTGTAGGCCCATCTTTGTATATTTTTTGAGTTTTGTAATAAACGGTTTAAAAAAAAAAAAAAAAAAAAAAAAAAAACAATCATCATAATACAACAATTGCCATTTAAGCTCATCTGGTTCTTTACTACAGTTAAACACAACATACACAAAACACAATCATTATAGTATTCTGTGTTTCACGGGTCTACTCAACAATCGCTATGCATTCGTGCACTCATAATGGCATACACTAGTATTATTTTATAGGAACAGAAACTAAAGGAAGCAGACAATAAATTCCCATTGTGAATCCCATTAGGTGGCCTGATGCCACAGGGCAGCTGTTTTCAAATTATATTAAAGAATATTTTGACAGTTTCAAAGTGGCCACCACATTGAGTGACACAATGTGGCATGGTAAAAAAAATTCTCATTCTTTCAACGGGAACCCACCGGTATGATGCAACGTGGTATCCACCTTGAACGCATAACAAGATTACTTTCTATATTTGCAAGATAGCCCCCACGTTGCATCTCACCGTGTTGTGTCACACGTGGCGTCCCTCTTGAAATAGTAGACTTTCAAGCTAGCAGGTTGCCACTGACTACTTTAACAATACTGACTCTCTTTTTAAAAGCATCTGGTATTGGCAACGCCTATAATGACAAACATAAAGCATTAGCAACGCCAGATCAATAGGCTTTGACAATACTTGTATTTGATAAGGACTCCATCTGTATGGATGGATTGTTGGTTTTGTAGTAATACATTTATAAATAAGTCAAAGTAAATGAAGAGCCTGTGGAGCTGGCACAGAGACTGCTATCTACAGTAGTGTTGGGCAAGAGAGGACCAAGCCCAGCACCTTTTGCCAGTAAATACTGTGCCCGGCTGCGTCTCTTCTCATCCACTCTTGTGTAGAGTGGTACCTTTCTATAATCTCTATTTAGTAATCTTTAATTTGTGATTTCCATTATGGTTACTTCTATCCATTAATATAATTTTGATATAATACTATGCAGTCTCTATTTTAGGTATATATGTATGCATGTTGCTCTTTATAAACTGCGGTCTAGTGTTATATTCCAATTATATTGTGTGATGTTGATAATATCGCACGTGATTTGAAATTCCTTGTTGTCTTTCTTTGTCCACTTTGATTCTCTGGTACTTACCTAGTTATCCAACCCTTTGCTAAACCTTTGGGCCCACACGCATGCCCTGGCAACCCAAGGTCTTTGTAGTTGTGAAGATCTGGCATGCCGGAAAGCTAGAGTGGGGAAATGTCAAAGTTGCCTCCGCATCTCCACGGTAACCACAGTTTATGGGCAGGAGAATAGAGATGGGCAACCACATCCACCACAGGTCTGGGGGAAAAGGGACGGGCAACCTCATCCACCACAGGTTTGGGGAAAAAGGGATGGGCAACTTCAGCTAACACAGGCACAGGGGAAAAGGGACAGGCAACCTCAGCCACCACAGGTCTGGGGAAAAAGGGACGGGCAACCTCATCCACCACAGGTCTGGGGAAAAGGGGACGGGCAACCTCATTCACTACGGGCATGGGGAAAAAGGGACGGGCAACCTCATCCACCACAGGCATGGGGAAAAAGGGACGGGCAACCTCATCCACCACCGATCTGGGGAAAAGGGGACGGTCAGCCTCATCCACCACAGGCATGAGAAAAAAGGGATGGGCAACCTCATCCACCACAGGTCTGGGGGAAAAGAGATGGGCAACCTCAACACCACAGACATGGGGCAAAAGGGACAGGCAACCTCAGCCACCACAGGTCTGGGGAAAAAGGGACAGGCAACCTCAGCCACCACAGGTCTGGGGAAAAAGGGACGTACAACCTCATCCACCACAGGTCTGGGGAAAAAGGGATGGGCAACTTCAGCTAACACAGGCACAGGGGAAAAGGGACAGGCAACCTCAGCCACCACAGGTCTGGGGAAAAAGGGACGGACAACCTCATCCACCACAGGTCTGGGGAAAAGGGGACGGGCAACCTCATTCACTACGGGCATGGGGAAAAAGAGACGGGCAACCTCATCCACCACAGGCATGGGGAAAAAGGGACAGGCAACCTCATCCACCACCGATCTGGGGAAAAGGGGACGGTCAGCCTCATCCACCACAGGCATGAGGAAAAAGGGATGGGCAACCTCATCCACCACAGGTCTGGGGGAAAAGAGATGGGCAACCTCAACACCACAGACATGGGGAAAAAGGGACAGGCAACCTCAGCCACCACAGGTCTGGGGAAAAGGGACAGGCAACCTCAGCCACCACAGGTCTGGGGAAAAAGGGACATGCAACCTCATCCACCACAGGCATGGGGAAAAAGGGACAGGCAACCTCATCCACCACAGGCATGGGGAAAAAGGGACGGGCAACCTCATCCACCACAGGTCTGGGGAAAAAGCGACAGGCAACCTCAGCCAACACAGGTCTGAGAAAAAGGGACGGGCAACCTCAGCCACCACTGGTCTGGGGAAAAGGGACAGGAAACCTCAGCCACCACAGGCATGGGGAAAAAGGGACAGGCAACCTAATCCACATCACAGGCACGGGGAAAAAGGGACAGGCAACCTCATCCACCACAGGTCTGCAGAAAGAGGGACAGGCAACCTCAGCCACCACAGACATGGGTAAAAAGGGACGGGCAAACTCAGCCAACACAGGTCTGGGGAAAAAGGAACAGGCAACGTCAGCCACCACAGGCATGGGGAAAAAGGGACGGGCAACCTCATCCACCACAGGCATGGGGAAAAAGGGACAGGCAACCTCATCCAACACAGGCATTGGGAAAATGGGACGGGCAACCTCATCCACCACAGGTCTGGGGGAAAAGGGACAGGCAACTTCAGCCAACACAGGTCTGGGGGAAAGGGACGGGCAAACTCAGCCAACACAGGTCTGGGGGAAAGGGACGGGCAAACTCAGCCAACACAGGTCTGGGGAAAAAGGGACAGGCAACGTCAGCCACCACAGGCATGGGGAAAAAGCGGCAGGCAACCACAGCCAACACAAGTCTGGGGAAAAAGGGACAGGCAACCTCATCCACCACAGGTCTGGGGAAAAAGGGACAGGCAACCTCAGCCAACACAGGTCTTGGGAAAAAGGGATGGGAAAGCTCAGCCACCACAGGTCTGGAGAAAAAGGGACAGGCAACCTCAGCCACCACAGTCCTGGGGAAAAAGGGACCGGCAACCTCAGCCACCACAGGCATGGGGAAAAAGGGACAGGCAACCTCAGCCACCACACTTCTTGAGAAACCATGTTGTCACCTTATATGTGCCCATCACTTTTTATTTCATCTTTTGATATGTTTGGGGCTAAACACGCATCCGATGGCCCCTCCATGGACTCGGTGTCATTGATTGGCCTGCTCAGCTAGAGAAGGAGGTTTGCTAAGTCTAGCTGCCATTAAACGAGCCATGCTGGCCCAATTTTGCCTCTTCCAGCATGGTTCTTTCCCTCCTGTCCTGTATTACAACTTGTTTTCAGACACAGTTGAGGCTGAATAATAGTTTAGGAATGCCTGGTAAAGCCTGCATTGAGCGGGCAGTGGTCCATCAAGCAAGGATCGTTATGTCTACGGGCGGTTAGTTCGTTGGAGTCTGAACAGCCATCTTTTCATGTTGTCTTCCAGAGGTCTGTGGACACAGTGGCTTTGTGTGTTGGTCTAGACTAGCAACGTTTGCGGTAAGTTCTAGTCATGGATTTTGCTCCTCTCATGTCCCCAAGTTTCAGGCAAAATAGTCTGGTTGTGTTCAGTGTGAGGACTTTGGGGCATATCAACAACAACCGGCGATAATTATCTCTAAGCGCACTTAGCGCTAGGATAATTATCGCCGGCTAGCGTGAATTTTTATCGCTGAGATAGCGTGCTATTAGCAACGCTTATCTCAATAGCGATAAAAATCCTCACGCTAACAGGCTAACGTGAGATTATCGCTGGAAACCCAGCGATAATCTCACGTTACCTTGTTGATAGGGACAGGCAAACTTAGCCATGATATCCTTCTTCCATAGGATATCATGGCTAAGTCTGAAAAATACCAGACGTAAAAAAGCAGCGTTAAACGCGGTTAGCGCTGCTTTTTTTGTCTCTAACAGGGTTAGCGACATTCTTGATAATAGGAGAAATGTCGCTTAGCGACATTTCTCCTATTATTTTACGCTGGAATGCCCCCTTTGCATATCATTAGAGATGCAAGGGGAAGCGTAGAGTAAAAGGGTGCTAACATGCAAATTTGCATGTTAGCACCCTGTTGTTGATATGGCGCTAGTTTTATCTCTCCTTTTTTGGCTTTTAAAGCCAAAAAAGCAGAGATAAAGCCCTTGTTGATATGCCCCTTGATTGGTTAGTCAGTCATAGTACTTTATTTCGATAAATCAATATCATAAAAAGACAAGGGAACAAAATATATACACTCAATCAAAAGATACAATTGATACAAAATAAGTGCATTCAATCATTATATACATATAAATAATACAAAAATAAATACATTCTATAACATTCAATCATGAATATACATTAAAAAGAGGTCAGTCAAGATAAAATGAACTATACACAACATTTACGTAAAATCAATATAAAAAAACCTTGCATAGAATAATCACTAATAGTGGGCAAGATACAGTTCAAGCTTATTTAGGGACCCAGGTTCGAGAGGATGTCAATCGACAACCTTTTCATGACTCTGATAGCCCCCACTAAAAAATTAGCAACATGGAAAGTTATCCTTGGGGTCTGTAATAACTGTAAAAATAGAAGTGCTGGCTTAACCTGTATAAACCCAGCCTCTTTAAGGATCGGAATCAAGTATAGCCTTCTTAAAGCCGAAAAGTGGTCACAGAACATCAGAAAATGCTAAGTGTTCTGAGTCGAGAAGTTGTCACAATTACATGGCGGAGCGTTTTCGGGAGAACACCAAGTCGGAAAATGACCCAAAGATAAATGGATCAGGTTCAACCGAAAACGGGTTAAGAGAAAACGATGATAAGGCAAGTTAACGATAGTTAAATATGGTTCCGGGCCAGGGTGAGTACACAGAATAATGCCCGCCCTTACCATAGGTTTCTCAAGTTCTATTTGTTCCCTGTCTGATCGTAACATATCTCCCATCAGGCCTTTAATCTGGACTAAATCTTTTGCAGTTATTGTAGACGGAGATGAGTAGAGGTCTGGTCTCCCTAACTTGAAGAGACTGTTTTTAATATAGGCTAGCCACGGTATTTTGCATGCTGTATCTAGCTGCATGCAGTCTTTTAGGATAGTGTGGTTGAGGGGAATTTCTTGGTTCAGCCAGATCCTAAACCAGGCCAGAACAGGGGCCATTTTAACCAGGTCTGAGATATATCCCATGCCAAGTTCAGAGTGTACAATGTAAGTGGAAGTTGACTGGGGTACGGAAAGAACTGATCTTAAAAATTTATTTTCAGTAATCTGAATACTTTCCGTCGAGCAATTACCCCAAATGGCACTGCCATATGTAGCAACGGCTATACTTTTGGCTTTATATCTTTTTAGCAGAGTGACTATTGGTCTTGCTCCTAATTTTTTTATAAAGCTCTGAAGGCCAGAAGAAGATCTGGCGAGAGCAATGTTTCTATTTTTTATGTTGGGACCCCAAGTCCCTTTCTCGTCAAACGTTATCCCTAAATACGGAAAGGTGGCTACTCTACAAAGCTCTTGTTTCCCACATGTGAATGTTTTTGTTAGCTTGTTTTTCGTACCCTTACCCATGATCATGATTTGAGATTTTTTGACATTGATCTTTAGGTCCAGAGTACTCATAAAGACTTCAAAGGCGTTCAATAACCTTTGAAGACCCACACCAGTGCGTGAAAGCAAAACAGCATCGTCCGCGTATAGGAGAACTGGGATACCAAGTTCACCTATACGCGGGACATCGAGGGTTGCCGCTTTGAGGAAGGGTTCCAAGGCGTTAATATAGACTGTGAAGAGGAGGGGTGCCAAGATACACCCCTGCCTCACCCCTCTTTCTGACTTAAAGTGGCTAGTGCAACGCCCTTCCGAGGTGACTCTAACCGCAGCTGTTAGGTTAGAATGGAGGTCAGCTAAAAGACAAACGAGAGCCCTGTCCAGTCCTATGTTAAGCAGGATATTCCACAATTTAGAGCGATTAACAAAATCGAAGGCTGACGAGAGGTCCATGAACCCCAGGTACATGGACCCCTCTCTGGCCTTCGTATATTTTTCGACCAATAGGTGTAAGTTGAGACTTTGATCGATAGTGCTCCTTTTAGGTCTAAAACCATACTGGACGTTGGATAGTACCCCTTTCTCAGTGATCCAATCGTTCAGCCTTGATAGGATAACCCTACCCAATATCTTCACCGATGAGTCGATTAAAGAAATCGGTCTGTAACAGGATGGATCTTGCCTGTTGCCCTTTTTGAAGACCGGTATGATAATCGATTTTTTCCATGAATCCGGAATTTTGTCGGTGGTAAGAACATTAAAAACATTACATAGGATTTTGGACCAAAACTTAGGTGCATATTTAAAAACGTCCCCTGGAACTTTATTTTTCGGAGTCAATTCAATTGCCCGTTCCACTTCTACCGGTACAAAAGTAACGGTGTACTTAGCAGAACACGGATCCCTTTCTTCCACTTCTGTAGGGGCAACGATGGTATCAGTGCCAATGGAATCTGTGTAAATCTCACTAAAGTGTTTGATCCAGCCCTCATCGGGGATATTAGCCTCAAGAGGGGTGTGTGGGTCCTCTAAAAATAGTGGCTGATTTATAGTTTTCCAAAAAAGACCACTGTTTTTTAATGTTTCTGGATCCAATAGCTGCGCTAAAGCATTGTCTTTTAAAACCCTCTTTCTTTCTATAATTGTTTTTTTATATATAGACCTTGCACTCACTATGTCCGCGCGAATTTTGGGAGTGACCTTCAGGGCTTTTAATAGATCCCCATGGGCTTTAGAACATTTCTTATCAAACCATCTTTTTCCCACGGACGCCTTCGGGTTAGGTTTTACCTGGAGGCTACGGTCGATTTCTATGCAAATGTTATCAAAGGCTGCTATGACCTTGTTGCATTCAGTTCTATTTGATAGACATATTGCAACTTCATCCTCGGTCCTATGCAACACCTCCTTTAAAAAGGTTTCAGGAACTATTTTTGCCCATTTCAACCTGCGGTTTTGATCTTTTACCACAAGATTTGCTCCCCCTCTAACTTTAGCTGATTTAAGGGAGAATACATTGGCAAGCAATAATTCTATAAGAACAGGATTATGGCCGCTAAAAACTGATACCTCTGTATAATATTTAATAACATTGCTCAACAAACAAGAAGTCAAAAATATATAATCTATAATGGTGCCCTTGTCATTTCCTTTAAATGAAGGGGTTCTATTATTTCCATCCCCACAGGCTGATTCGTATAGGTTCCATCTAGCTAAAAAAAATTCAAGAAGTTCACCACGCCTGGTGTGCTCTAGATGCACTAGAGAGGAGAAGGGGGGACATCAGCATCCTGACTAGTGCATAATAAAGGGCATGGGTGTATATTAAAATCCCCTAATAATATTAATTCATAGGTGTGTACGTTAGTACTATAGGCTGACAAGAATTTATCCAGTGCTTCTAGATTGCGACTGGTACAATCATTGGCATTAGAATTATAAAAATTAACGAAAAGAATCTTAGCCTTTTCTTGCGAGGCAAGTTCAACAATCAGACAATTTTCGGAGCCAGATAAACATTGAGTAAATATCCCTTTTATGTCTAGTTTAAATAAACTTAACAGGCCCCCCTTAGGTCGTCCAGCCACACTGCTAATAGCTGGAATACAAAAGTGGCTATAGCCATCCAAGGTGAAGCTATTCGTCAAATCCCATGTCTCTTGTGGAGCGATGATGTCAAAGGCTTTAAGTGACGATAGCCATTCCGGGTTCCCCATTTTGTTCTTTATGCCAGCAATGTTCCAGGTGGCGATTTTGAGAAATGGGGCTAATGACTCGGAAGGCTTCCTAGTGGCATCAGGGAGTCAATCGTTTTCCTCCAATGAGGATAGAGCAGAGTAACGGTTAGAGAGGGGAAAAATGTAATCCCACTGACAGCTTGCTGGCTGATGGCCATAAAAATCCCCACCATTTGGATACATAGGTACTCTCGATGGCATATTAGTAGGACGACCGACCAAACCCCTAGTAGTGCCATTTCCACGATGGTCGGGCTGTTGGGGCAATCGATGTTGAGTGCTGGTCAGATGACTATAGAAATATCCAAGAGGTCTAACAGAAACTGAGTTGTCCTGGTTGGGTAAGGAGGCAGCTCTTAAGAGGACAGTGGCCACATGTTGTGGGTGTTTGAAATTGACTATGATGCAGTCCCCTCTTGTGATTTTCCTTCCGCACCCAATTCAGCCTACTCTACGAGTGGATATTATGTCATTTGAAAAAGCCAGCGGGAAACCACAGTTCTTATTCAGCCAAGCAAGTGTTTTGTTTTTTAAAGCATCGTGGGTTTCCTGCCTAGAGTTAGACATACAGGAGTCAACCTCAGGGACGTTAATCAATACCACTGTGTAAGGAACACACTGTGGTGGGAGGTTGACAGTATCATTTCTCCTGTAATTGAAGATCCCCGAAGCTTCACCCTCAACTAAGTTCTTCTGGGAGTTCTGGTAACTTTTTTGTGCTAAATGTAGTTGTCGTGAAGTAGGTGCTAAAACAGATGGGGTAGCCACTAATGGTTGTGGTGATGAGGTGGTTAACAAGGCGTTTACAGGCCGACGTGTCTGAGTACTACCCCCAGGGTCCCCAGGACCATCCTCCCTGATGTTGTCAGAAGGGTGTAAAATAGGTTCCGATAAGCTATTGCCCGAGGAGCCCGGTAGATCGGGTTGAGGGGTTATCAGAGGGGGAGGACGGGTCAAATGGAGATCCAAGAGACCTTTCAGTCTATTTACCTCTAATGAGACTAGATCTAACTTCGCCATCAAAGGGCTGATCAGTGCCTCTAGTTTGGACTCTATAATAGAAGCCAGGTGATCTATAAGAGCTGGGTGGAGAGTACTCCCCTCAGCTTTATTAATGGACTCTTGGGCCTCATTTAATGACTCTGGGGTAACCCCCGTGCTTGATTGTGCTGAACCTTGTTTTTTAGACTTTCGGATTACCACCCTCTTCGCTGGAGCCTTCCTGCATGCACGCACCATTCTCTGCGTGGGAGATGGAGTTTGAATAACCTTTGAACAAGATACTAGACTCTGGGTGGAACTAGAGTTGTTTAAAGTTACATGCTCATCCATACTTTCAACATTTGCCAGGTCATTAGTTACATCTGTGTTAACGTCTACAATGTTGGTGTTATCGCAGCTAATTTCTGAAAGAGGTAGTTTGGTGTTAGGGATGGTTGACCTTATTGATGACGTTTCTGGACTCAGTCTACCGAGGGAAAGTCTCCTGTCTTTGTTGATCTTGTTTACCACTTTGACAAGATAATTGTCCATGGTCCTGTTCACACTTGTGGCGGGTGGTTTGATAGACCTGGGCTTCGACATCAAATTAAATAAGCGTCTGTTGCAATCCTACAGTAATGTGACAGTGACTTCACCTGGTGTTAAGTGCTATCATTCAATCAGAGTGCCCTACTAAGAACTGCATGAATCAGGGCTACACCACTGGTCTATGGAGTAGCTTACTTACTAGTCCAGATCCCAATGTCCAGGGACAAGATCCGTAGCCCTGCCCGGCCTCCTTCGGCCTCGGATGGCCACAGACGGTCCCGCCCTTGTCCCGGGCTTCTCCCGGCGCTGCCCGCGCGCTTCCCGCGTCGCGGGGGGCAGGGTCCGTTATGTAGCGCCTCCGGGCGCGCTGAAAGCGTGTTTCCTGCTTCCGTTCCCAGGGAATCCTGGGTGATGTAGTTTCGTCGGGTGCTCCCCCCACACAGCGGTCGCGGCGGCAGGCGACGGCGGGAGGGAGACGCCACAGCCAGCAAGGAGTCCACAGCGCCAAGGAACTCAAGCCCACTCAGGTGCGTGGCAGTAATTCCCCCAAACTCTTTTTCAGGTTTCTGACTCGGCCCCAGCTCTGCCGGGGGCAGGGTCCGTTATGTAGCGCCTCCGGGCGCGCTGAAAGCGTGTTTCCTGCTTCCGTTCCCAGGGAATCCTGGGTGATGTAGTTTCGTCGGGTGCTCCCCCCACACAGCGGTCGCGGCAGCGGGCGACGGCGGGAGGGAGATGCCACAGCCAGCAAGGAGTCCACAGCGCCAAGGAACTCAAGCCCACTCAGGTGCGTGGCAGTAATTCCCCCAAACTCTTTTGCAGGTTTCTGACTCGGCCAATGATTGGTTAATATTATCCTGCCTACCAGCAGGTCTGGTGGAATAGAGGGACCTTGGTGTGCCTTCATTACGCTGCAGTCTAAAGTATTGCTTGTTATACTGTGTTATGCCAGGGTCTTGCATACAGGTGACCCTGTGCCTCCTCTCCCATTGGTTGACCCCATGCGGTACCCAGCCGCCTCTCCTGCTGATAATGCTGCCCTTCTTCCGGTGTCCTTTGCACTGATGAATGGATCAAGGATACAATGATTCAGCAGTAAATGGGGGTTGATGTATGTCCCCCAAAGCACAGAAAGAGTGGCGGACTAGCCAAGGTGAGCCCCCTGAAGGTGAGGCTTGTAGGACATGCGGCTGAATGATGTTAGCCTCTGTGCTCAGCTGGGAAATCCTGCCTTTGGTCTATTTATTACAGAGGCCCTCTAATTGGTTTGCGGTTTGCTAATAGAGCAGCAGTTGTCAAAACTGCAGCAGCTTCCTGGTTATGACGTCAACAATTACAGGGCGATTAATTAGCGACGTCTGCCGAGTTCATCCACTGCGTGCTTGAATCGACCGCAGAATTATATGCATGGATGAACACACTCCGAGAAGACACTGATGCTCGCCTATTACAACTACTGTGAGGCTGTGAAACAGACACAGACTTTTTAATTAGGTGGTGAGATATTCATAAAAGGCTTTTACCTAATGCTCGGAATGTGATCCCATCTCCACCGTTTTACGTGTGGTTTTATGATCGAAAGGAACGCACTCGGCGGAATCACCGAATCATGCGAACCGGGGAGCAACCCTAAATCTGCCTGGCTGCAGCACGCCAGCTCGAGTGCATACATGCAGGGGTGGCCATGGCCCTCTTAGCCATCTGAGCGCAGATGCGTCCAAGGCGCTGGCCAGCTGCTGCTGCTGCTGCTCCCGCGTGGGTCGAGAGGTCGCCTGCATGCCCTCGTCGCCAGTGCCTATACCAAGCCTTGCAGCGCAGCTGCACCTGCAGCGCCGGCTCGTCCCTTGCAGCGTCGGCCGCGAGGGAGGCTGGGAGCAGGTTCACCTTGGGAGGTGCGCTTCGGCGTCCCCGCGAATCTTATGAATGAAATTCCAGAGGACTGTGGTACAGTATGTATGTGCGCGTGCATGCCTCCCCCTCCCCTCCCCGTGCATTATGTGAGTGTGTGTGTAGAAAGGAGGTGGGGGAGTGGGAGGGGGCGGGTCCCTCCTTATTATTCTTCTCACAGCACCTCTGATTCACAGACTCGGGAGCCGATGAGGAATGTAAGTGCACACTTTGACGTCAGAGCCGAGATTTATCAGCAGAACCAATGGGGCAGGAATATTAAGTGCAAGTCAGCGGCGGCACCCCCTGGCAGCGGTATTAGCCTGGCCGGGGAGGCGTGAGGCTGGCACCCGGGGTCTGCGAGCACCGGCTCCATCAGGGAGGCGCAGCTGGCCGCCGGCAGCCACCAGCAGAGGTAAAGCACCAGCAGACGTACCATGCCGCGGCTTATTGTTCTGCATGCGGGGTGTGGGGGCCGGGGTGTCGTCCCAGCAGCATTGGGGAGGGTTGTCTAGGTGACAGTGGGCATCCGCACTGCCAGTTAGGGGCTGGGACGCAGCTCTGTTTTACCGCATGTGTTCATTCTGCAGCCTGTCGGTTTAGTGGTTCTGCGACACCCAGGGGTGCTTGCCCGGGGAGTGGGTGAGAGGAAGCAGCATTCATTCCTTGGGGAGGGGCGGGGTGGCACAGGGCGCCCCTGCAGTGCAGCAGTCTTTCCTGGCAGCCCCTCTACACGCACAAAGGGGGGTTTCCTCGCTTGAGTGGAGGACCTGTGAACTTCGTATGCGGCTTCCTAAAATAGCTGCAGTTACTTAAAGCATCGAGAGGGGGGTCTCCGCCCGCTGCACCCGGATAATGAGCTCTGCTGGGAGGCGGGGCGGGAAGGGGGGCACATATCTGAGCATGCAGCCAGACAGATGTCACCGCACCGGCAGCACGTGGTGCACCGTGACTGTGTGGTGTGCGGGGCAGGGGCAGTGACAGGCTGCTTCTGCCCGTGTAATCTGAGGTGGGGACTGGAGTGGTGCCGGTCACACGGCGGCGGTGAGGTGCCTCGATGTTGGCACACACCGAGCTGGGGCTGCTGGGCTCAGCTTCGACTACTGGGGAGGGGGATGGGGGCGCCCAGAAAGTGGTGCGCGGAGCGGCAAAGAGACCGCTTTGCTAAGATGTACGTGCAACGTAGTACACCGTGTTACATAGCGAGTGGCGGCGGCGGGCGTGCACGGGGAATTCCTGATGGCGTACCTGCCGCCCACGGTTTACGTATGCACCCCTCAGTCTTTTCTCAGTTCTCAATTCTCTGCGCATCTTCCATGTTCCGGCACTCCTTCGCTTTCACCCTTCGATTCATTTCTCTTAATTCCCTGGCTTGTTGATATCAAACTATTATGACTCACAGTTCTGTGGTCCATTGATTACATTTCTTGGATATTTCTTTAATTGCGTGGTTCTTCCATTCCTCCTTTCTTTATTTCTCTAGTTTCTTATTCATCTAGTTATTTGATCTCTCCGTGTACTTGTTGTCTCTTAATTCTGTTCTCCTCTGATCTCTCCCTATACTTACTTTCTCTTAATTCAGTTGTTCATTGAACTCATCCTGTGATTGCTTTTTCTTAATTCTATGGTTGGTTGCTGTCATACTCTGGTTCGTTTTTATTAACTGTGCAGTTCTTTTCTCTCATACTACTGGTAGTTTCTCTTATTTCGTGCTTTTCCTCGTTGGCCCTTTGGTTAGTTCTCTCCTTCTCTGATTCGTTGCTCCACCACAACCAGGCTGTTGTTAATAGTTTCACCTAATTATGTGATTTGCTACTCTCAACCTGTGATCCTTTGATTTCGTCGTGTGGACTTTTGGTTAATGATTTTGGTGCATTATTGTCATGCCCGTGTTGCTGTGTTGCCAGCGCGTGGCTCACTTCCTATAATTCTTAGCTCTCTTTGTGTGTCTCTTTGATCTTTCTAAATTTGTGATTGATTGCTCTCTTCCCACCCTCTACTTTGAGTGCTTTGGTGTCATTTTGCTCATTTCGTTTACTTGCTGTTCTTATTATGTGTTCCTTTGCTGTGTTTGCTTTGACAATACCATGTAATTCGATGCTGTCAGCACATGGCTACTTTCTCTTAATTATTTTAGCTAATCCTGTAGTTAGCTTCCCTCTTAATTCAGTGTTGCTCTGCTCTCAACCTGTATTGCCCTGTGAACTTCTTGTGTTTATTTTCCTCTGATCCAATGGTTCTCAGCTCCCCTGGTGTGTGTCCTTGCTTTTATTCTGTGGTTTATTTCTCCTGTGGCTCTTTTATCTAATTTGGTGGTGATTTCTTCTTCTCCTTGTGTCATGATTTGCTGGCATTTTGTTGCTCTTTCCTCTCACTTGTGACTACTTGGTCTCGTTTGACGCATCCCTGCCTTCAGCCTGTGGTTCTTTTACTTACCATCCCTGGAATGGTTGGCTGGCTTGCCTGCAGTTCATGCCTGCCACCAGTCCTCTCAATGCTGCATCTTTTGCTGTTGCGTGGGTGATTTTTGGCTTTCGTGCCCATGGCTCTAGCACTCCCTCGTGGCCGTGATTCTTTGCTCTTTGTCTGCAGTGACTTCATTGCTTTCCAGGGATGCTTTGATGTCATACCATCACTTGTATGCTTTTATGACTCTGATGCCTTGTCCTCATGCCTATCTTGCTTTTATTTCAGGTGGTTGTGCCCAGCAGTAATGCTGTGATTTGTTGCTCTTCTTTCTGCAGTGCTTTGCTTGTGTTCAAGTAATGCTTGGCCCTCTTAGCTCCAATGATTAGCTCTTATTTCTGTAGTACTCTGCTTATTTGGTTATCTAGGTTGAAGATCATAACTGTGTTGATTTGCTTCCAAACCTTTAATCTCTAAATCAGTTGCCTGTGATGCTTCAGTCTTATAGCTGTGATCATTGTTTTTCACGTCTGTAATGCTTTATACACTTGGTTAAGATGCTTGGACTCATAGCTGTGCTGATTGACTCCCATGCCTGTAATCTCTTACCCATTTGCGCATCATGCTTATCTCCATTAGTTATTACAACTGACTTTCATGTCTATAATACTTTACTTGCTCACTTCTTATTTTTAGGTTCCTTTATGGTTCTATCTCTTCCTCACTTGCTTATGATGCTTAGGTCTCATAGTTATGATGATTCAGCCTGATACCCGCAATCTCGCCCTCCCTTGCTTATGATGTTTAGATCTCATACTTGTCTTTATTGTATTGTATGGGTCTCTTACCTGTGATGATTGACTCTCGTGCCTGTAATCTCTTGCTTGCTTGTTTGTGATGCATGGGCCTCTTACCTGTAATTATTGACTCTCGTGCCTGTAATCTCTTGCTTGCTTGGTTACGATGCGTGGGTCTCTTACCTGTGATGATTGACTCTCGTGCCTCTAATCTCTTGCTTGCTTGGTTACGATGTGTGGGCCTCTTACCTGTGATGATTGGCTCTCATGCCTATGATCTCTTGCTTGCTTGGTTACGATGCGTGGGTCTCTTACCTGTGATGATTGACTCTCGTGCCTGTAGTCTCTTGCTTGCTTGGTTACGATGTGTGGGCCTCTTACCTGTGATGATTGACTCTCGTGCCTCTAATCTCTTGCTTGCTTGGTTACGATGTGTGGGTCTCTTACCTGTGATGATTGGCTCTCGTGCCTCTAATCTCTTGCTTGCTTGGTTACGATGTGTGGGCCCCTTACCTGTGATGATTGACTCTCGTGCCTCTAATCTCTTGCTTGCTTGGTTACGATGTGTGGGCCTCTTACCTGTGATGATTGACTCTCATGCCTCTAATCTCTTGCTTGCTTGGTTACGATGTGTGGGCCTCTTACCTGTGATGATTGGCTCTCATGCCTATGATCTCTTGCTTGCTTGGTTACGATGTGTGGGCCTCTTACCTGTGATGATTGACTCTCGTGGCTCTAATCTCTTGCTTGCTTGGTTACGATGTGTGGGCCTCTTACCTGTGAGGATTGAGTCTCGTGCCTCTAATCTCTTGCTTGCTTGGTTACGATGCGGGGGTCTCTTACCTGTGATGATTGGCTCTCATGCCTATGATCTCTTGCTTGCTTGGTTACGATGTGTGGGCCTCTTACCTGTGATGATTGACTCTCGTGCCTCTAATCTCTTGCTTGCTTGGTTACGATGTGTGGGCCTCTTACCTGTGATGATTGACTCTCGTGCCTGTAATCTCTTGCTTGCTTGGTTACGATGTGTGGGTCTCTTACCTGTGATGATTGACTCTCGTGCCTGTACTCCCTTGCTTGCTTGGTTACGATGCGTGGGTCTCTTACCTGTGATGATTGACTCTCGTGCCTGTACTCCCTTGCTTGCTTGGTTACGATGCGTGGGTCTCTTACCTGTGATGATTGACTCTCGTGCCTCTAATCTCTTGTTTGCTTGGTTTATATTCTTTATTGGGGTTGCTTATGTAGCGCACGGCTACTCCAGGGAGTGTCCCGGCACTTTCTGACCCCAAACTGAGAAAGAAGATGGAAGAAAACACAAACATAACAAGTTACTGCTTGTAAAGCCAAGTTTTCAGGGCCTTTCTAAAGGCAAGCAGATTCGAAGTACGGCGCAGATTCACAGGCAAGGAGTTCCATAGTTTTGGGGCAAGATGTGTAAAGGAACGACCACCTATCCTGACCCTTCTAATGGGAGGAACCGTTGCCAGGCCAAGACATTCAGATCGGAGAGATCTGGTGGGTTTATAGAAAAGAAGCCATTTCTGAATGTAAGAGGCCCCAACCAAATGGAGTGCCTTGTGGGCTAAAGTGAGAGCCTTGAAAGTAATCCGCTTCTTAACAGGGAGCCAATGAAGGGAAGAAAGCAGCTCTGAAGCCCGAGCTTGTCGAGGTAGGCCAAAGATCGCCCTTGCTGCGGAGTTTTGAACTACCTGAAGTTGGTGCAGGAGGTAGTCCGGTAAACCCAGGTAGAGGACATTTGAGTAATCAATCCTGGAGCAAATCAAAGCCTGTACCGTCAGCTTCCTGTGGATTAAAGGAAGCAGAGGAAGAAATTTTCGCAGCATTTTTAACAGACCAAAACAGGTGCAGGAGAGACCTGTGATCTGTGTTTTCAGCGAAAGGGTGTTGTCGATTTTGATCCCCAAGTTTTTTGCAACCACAGAGGAAGAGGAAGGGGGTGACATACACACCGGCCACCATTCCTGCCACGGTGGATCTGCTTGACAGCCGAAGAAAAGCACCTCAGATTTATCAGGGTTGCATTTGAGGCTGCTTCGCTGAAGCCAGTCGAAAACAGCCCCCAGGCAACCACGGATGCTCTCCCCGTCAAACTCCATGCCCTTCTTGCAGGTGAAGAGAAGCTGGGTGTCGTCAGCGTATGATATGATCTGGGCACCCATGGACTCCGCAAGTACCGCCAGTGGAGTCATGAAGATGTTAAAAAGGGTCAGGCTCAGCAAGGGTCTCTTACCTGTGATGATTGACTCTCGTGCCTGTACTCTCTTGCTTGCTTGGTTACGATGCATGGGTCTCTTACCTGTGATGATTGAGTCTCGTGCCTGTAATCTCTTGCTTCCTTGGTTACGATGCATGAGCCTCTTACCTGTGATGATTGACTCTCGTGCCTGTAATATCTTGCTTGATTGATTACGATGCATGGGTCTCTTACCTGTGATGATTGACTCTCGTGCCTGTACTCTCTTGCTTGCTTGGTTACGATGCATGGGTCTCTTACCTGTGATGATTGACTCTCATGCCTATAATATATTGCTTGCTTGGTTACGATGTATGGGTCTCTTACCTGTAATGATTGACTCTCATGCCTGTAATATCTTTCTTGCTTGTATATGATGCATGGGTCTCTTACCTATGATGATTAACTCTCATGCCTGTAATATCTTGCTTGCTTGTTTGTGATGTATGGGTCTCTTACCTGTGATGATTGACTCTCATGCCTGTAATAGCTTGCTTGCTTGTATATGATGCATGGGCCTCTTACCTGTGATGATTGACTGTCATGCCTGTAATATCTAGCTTGCTTGTTTGTGATGTATGGGTCTCTTACATGTGATGATTGACTCTCATGCCTGTAATATCTTGCTTGCTTGATTGTGATGTATGGGGCCTCTTACCTATAATGATTGGCTCTCATGCCTGTAATATCTTGCTTGCTTGTTTGCGATGTATTGTTTTTCTTACCTCCAACGATTGGCTCTCATTCCTATAATCCCGTTGCTCATTTGCTTGTGATATTTGGGTTTGACACTTGCTCTTTTTTCCCGCTCACTGGCCTGTGATGCTCGGCTTCTACAGCTGCAATGATCGACTATAATGCATGTACCCTCTTGCTTGCTTGTTGATAATTCTTTGGTGTTACTGCTGTGATGATTGGCTTTCACCCCTATTTGGCCCTATGGTCTCTCCAGCTTATTTTGCGTTAGTGATAAGAACTCTCAGGAGGTTGGGCAGTTCTACCACTTTCTGCTGGGGGTGAGGTGGGACATGTATGAGACCCAACTTTTGTCTTTCTCCTCCATTTTTGCTGATCTCATTTTTGTTAGTCTTAGGACTCTGTGCACTTTACCACTGCTAACCAGTACTAAACTGTGTGTGCTGTCTACTTTAATCATTGCAAAATTTGCTTGAACCCAAATGGTACATTTAATTTACTGTAAGGAGGAAGTAACCTCCTACTAATGAAGGCTATAGGTTAGTCTAGGTCCTCTTCCTTTAACTGTGTGAAGACAGCCCCTGCGCCATGTTCTGAAGCATCATTCTGCACAACAAACCCCTTAAATAAATCAGGAGACTTGAGTACAGGTGCTGTGCACATGGCCTCCTTGAGGGTGTCAAAGGCTTTCTGACAGTCCTTTGTCCGGTTTGCATTTTTGGCCTGCTTCTTTGAAGTCAGCTCAGTAAAGGGATCAACAGTGGTGCCATAATCCTTAACAAACCTCTTGTAAAATCCGGTGAGACCCAGGAAGGCCCTCACCTCAATCTGTGTTTTGGGGGGTTGCCAGGCCGGAATAGTCTCAGTCTTGGCCCGAAGGGGCAACTTGCCCTCACCCACCATGTGGCCCAGACATACCCCAGTACCATACCTTATCTGGCACTTACTGGCCTTGATGGTCAGGCCTGTCTGCTGCAGGGCCTGAAGCACCTCATAGAGGTGGTACAGGTGTTCCTCCCAGAAGAAGCGGAAAACAGCTATGTCATCTAGGTAGGCAGCACAGAATGCCTCCTTGCCAGCCATGACCCTGTACACTAATCTTTGAAAAGTGGCGGAGGCATTCTATAAGCCAAAGAGCATCACCCTGACCTGGAAGTGGCCTCTAGGGTCAAGAATACAGACCTCTGGTTTGCTCCCTCAGTCAGAGCAATCTGCCAGTACCTTGATGTGAGATCGAAGGAACTGGGGAAATTGGCAGCACCAGTCCTGTCAATGAACTCATCCGCTTAGGGATAGGGCGAACATCAACCTTGTAGACTAAATTGAGTCCCCTGTCATCTACACAGAACCGGAGTTCTGGGAATGTGCCTGGTGGGGCAGCCTTGGGTACCAGCATCGTAGGGCTGGACAAGGGACGTCTGGAGGTTAAATCACCCATAATACCAGCAGCTCTTCCTTGATACTGGCCCTCACCTTATCTGACAGGCTGTGCACTTTGTTTTTTACTGGCATATTGTCCCCAATCTCACTGTGGTAAGTACACAAGAGGGTGGGCCCAGGGGAGAGGGAGAACAGAGCAGAAAACTGGCCCAGTAACTGGCGACAATCACTCTGCTGTTTTGGGGTCAGAGTAGGGGAGAGGTTAAGACTCTCTACTCACCCATTGTACTCCTGGGTAGACAGTAGGTCAAGGAGAGGTTCACTCTCCATTTCCACTCAGTCAACTTTTACCAAGGGCATGGTGACTTCAGACCTCTCAAAGTAGGATTTGAGGTGGTTTATGTAGAGCACCTTAAGGAGCTCCTGGGGGCCTTAAGATCCACTAGGTAGGTACTCTCCCCCTTTCGCTCCTGTACCTCAAAAGTCTTGGAGAGCTATGCACTCTTCTGGCTCCATGACCCACACCTTCTGGCCAGGTTGAAACTCTACCATTGTGGCCTTCTGGTCTTAACACAGTTTCATTACTTCTTGACTGGCTTCAAGATTATCTTTAGCCTTTTTCCAGAAGCTCTGAATCTGGTTACAGAGACCCAGCATGTAGATGACTATATCCTGAGGGGCGTTACCTGGAGCTTGCTCCTACCCCTCTCTCACAAGTTTGAGAGGTTTCCTAACAGGGTGTCCATAAAGGAGCTCAAATGGGCAAAACCCAACCCCCATTTTTATGGCACCTCCCTGTAGGCAAAGAGTGAGCATAGCAAGAGGATGTCCCACGTTCACCTCATGGGCAAAGGCAGGCCTAAGATCACGCATTTCAGGGTCTTGATGGACATCTCAAAAAGCCTGGGGATTGAGGGTTGTAGGGTTTAAAGAACGTGTAAGGTACCCCAGACTCATCCCAAATGGACTTCATTTACGCTGATATGAAGTCTGTGCCTCTGTCAGACACTACTTCATTGGAGAACCCCACATGGATAGAAATCCCCATCAGGGCTCTGACCACCACAGATGCACTCACGACTTAGTGAGATGGTGTCTTGGTACCCTGTGGCGTGGTCCACCAAGACCAGCATGACCCTGTTGCCTAAGGCTTACCAATAATGTTGATGACACCGTTTCAAAGGGGGTGCTAAAACAGGCAAGGGAACCAGGGGAGCCTTCAGATTATTCCCTGCTGGCCTGGCACATGTGCTGCCCAGGTCCATGAACCTTAGGCCCACTGTAAAGGATGTAATTCTCCCAATATATAAAGTGCTCTCCAGAGGTATCACCTGCAGCCTGGGCATCAGCTTGCCACATCAAGTGCTCCAGAGCTGGGCACTCTTTCTGTGCCCTGAAGAATTTCTCCCTGGTATGCCCACCCTCAACTTGCCATCCAGCAAGCTCAGACAGGTCTCCTAGGCTGCAAAGTCCTCCCCAGTAGGCTAAGGGATGGCTTCATCAGGCGCCCCATCATCCTTGACCATGGGAATTTCAGGGGCAGGTTTCCGGTGCTCCCTGCACTTTCTTTTCTTGGCAGCTACCTGGCCCATGTTTTCAGGCTTCCTTGACTTCCCTCTTTTGTAGCCATGAGCTGTTTGCTCATACAGACCCAAACAGGCAAAACTAACATCTCCAGGTGGGATCTATGGTCCACTTCTTTCCAGACAGTGTGACCTAAGTCGTTACCAAACAGACATTGTACAGGCATGGCAGGGCTCATAGCTACTTTTAGAGAACCTGAAACAGCCTCACACAGAGGAAACCAGAGCCACTGCATAGTGACTCTCATAGCTGTCTGTGACTATGACCTGGTGGAATATTTTAGGGATGATCTGCTTTGAGGATATCAGATGACCCCTCACAGTAGTTATAATGGCTCCTGTGTCTCTCCGAGCCTCCACCCTGTGTCCATTGATGGTGACCCACTGCCTATACTTAGAAGTATTGGTGGGAGACCATCCTGAGGCTGACAGGTCTAAAACCTCTCATTCTTTGATCCCGCACATCTCAGTCTTTCCTTTCATGCTCTTGTCTATGATCCTATGTCTTTCATACTTTGGCTACATTCTCTCTGCCATTGTCCTTATGCCTGTCGACATTTGAACCCATGATCAGTCTTTGCTTCTATGACTCATTATTTGCCCTAATGCTTTGTCATTTCTCATATGCCTCTTACTCTTTGCCCTCATGTTCTCTGTTTTTGTTATTGAACAAAAGCTGTCTGTAATTGCTTCTTTGTCTGTCATTCTTTGTCATCATGCTCTGTCTTTGATCCAGTGTCTCTCATACTTTGTCTTCAAGCTCTGTGCTATTATGGTTCTGCCTGTCATCCTTTGTTCTTATGATCTGTCTTTGCTCTTATGACACACTCATAACCCTCATGCTCTGGGTCTTTCTCACTTTTCTCTCATACTTTGATCCTCTTCACCGTCTTTGCACTCATGCCTCTTATTAATTCCTATCATGCTTTCTATCTCAGGACCCATGTCTTTCATTCTTTCCCATTCTGCCTTCTGTTTATTGTCACAAACCTCTCATTCATTGCCATTACATTCAGCATCTTTGGCAGCATGACTCTCATTGTTTGCCCTCATGCTCTCTTTCTTTCTCTTATTCATGTCAATCTTTGATCTAATGCTCTGTCTTTAGTCCTTTAATTTTCATTATTTTCTCTCGTGCTCTTTGTCTTTAGTCCCTTGAGTCTCATTCTTTTCTCTTGTGTTCTCTGCCTTTAATACCTTAATTGTCACTCTTTGCTTCATGCTATCTGTCTTTAATCCATTAGCTCTCTTTCTTCACCCTCATGCTTTAGTCCACGAACGTTCCTTCTTTGGCCTCATGCTATCAATCTTTAAACCTTAACTCTCGCTCTTAGCCCACATACTCTCTGTCTTTAGTTGGTTAAATTTCATTCTTTACCCTTGTTCTCTCTTTCCTTAATCCATTAACTCTCATTCTTTGCACTAATGCTTTCTGCCTTTGATCCATCCCTTGATTCTCATTATTTGCTCCTGTGCTGTCTTTAGTCCCTCAGCTATTATTCTTTGTTGTTGTGCTCTTCAGCCTAAATCACAGAAGCTCTCTTGTTTTACCTTTAAAATATCTGTCTTCAGTCCCTTAACTCTTATTCTTTGCTCTCATGTCATTCTTTGCCTCTGTGCCCGCTGCCTCCTCATGCTCTCTGTCTTTAGTCCCTTAGCTCTTATTCTTTACTCTTGTGATCCCTGTCATTATTCCCTTGTCTCTCATTATTTGTCCTCATGTTCTCTGTCTTTAGTCCCTTAACTCTTATTCTTTACTCTTGTGATCCCTGTCCGTAGTCCCTTGTCCCTCATTATTTCTCCTCATGTTCTCTGTTTTTAATCTCTTCGCTCTTTTTCTTTACTCTTTTGATCAGAGGGCCTGATTCACAAAAGGGGTCCACATTCGTGGCATGGGCTTCGCAGTTGTGAGGGAGTCTACTTATTCGGGAAAGAATCTCTCATTGTGGAGAGTCCTCCCCGAGTGCGGAGACTATCCCACGACTGGTAGGGCCTCTGTCTTTAGTCCCTTAACTCTCCTTGTTTTCTCCCATGCGCTCAGTATTTGGAGCTTTTTCTCTCATTCTAGGCCCTCATGCGTCTGCTTTAGTCCCTTAACTCTCATTCTTTGCCTTGTGCTCTCTGTCTTTAGTCCCTTAGCTCTCATTCATTTCTATCATGCACTCAGTCTGTGGACCCACTTCTCTCATTCTGTGCACTCATGCTCTCTGTCTTTGGACCCACTCTTTTCATTCTAGGCCCTTTTTCTTTCTGTCTTTAGTTCTTTAAATCTCATTATTTGCTCTCTTGCTCCCTGTCTTTAGACCCTCAGCTCTCACTCTTTGCCCTGGTGCTTTCTCTTTAGCTCCTTAGCTCCCCTTATTTCCCCTCTTGTTTTTTGTTGTTGACCCCTAGCCTTTTCTGTTTTGACCTCACGCTCTCTGTCCTTACTCTCCTACCACATGTTCGTGATTCTTACATCTGTCATACTTTGCCTCCATACCAACCAAACAGAGGGACGCTGGGAAATTCTAATTTGAGGTGGAAAGTGTTTCAGGTGAAAAGCATACATCTAAGAGTCACACTCTATTTCGCTTACTCAATGGTCTGGCAGTAAATAACATAGGCATTTAGGTATCCAAGGAAGGTATCACTTATATTTGATTTTTTAATTACCATCCACACCCGCTTGGAATGCAGAAAAACAACTTCTGACAAGGGGTCCGTCTCAAGAATTCATCTAAAGGGTTTATATTTACTCCAGAGATGAGCAAGGCATCTAATACAAGGTAAACCAATGACTTTGGGAGCTTAGATTAATGCATGAAGTTTGCAAAGCAGTAAGAATACCTAGATCATTGTACTTTTGCTAGAGGGCTTTCCATCTGAACCTAATATGTACGCTGGTGACACTACTCTGTGTTCTCAGTGGTATATGTTTGTGTATGGCGGTTATGGGTTCTTTTCACAAATACTATCCATACCAGGCCGGAAACGTCATTTAACCATTAGAGTAGACAGGCACAGTAATGCCCAGCACTAAGAAGGCAAATGAGGGGGTTCCAAGTCCCCCTATGATGTCTTGTCTTTTTAATACTGAACATTAATATGCCAGTCTGCTCTTTATGGCTTTTACCACTCCAGGCACAGGCTTCCAGGATTGTGATTAGTAAAACATCCCCCAGCATACTTGGGATGAGATAAGAGTAGTCTCTAGACATGCGGTTTGCTCTAATTAGAGGTTATTTGTAGAGTCTTGCTAAGTCCAGACATGATCACAGCATCCAGGGTAAAAGAAAGCAAACCACGAAGAAACGCAGACCGATGCATTCCTTATGCAAAACTGTGTTTTTGTCACAACACACCAGTCCTCAAGTGGCTCTCTGCTTAGCCAACTCGATGATCTGGACCAAATATTGGCAGCTGGGGGATCATTTACTGCACCACCTGTAGTCGTCACCAAATCAGATACAAATATTGCCCACCTCTAATGACCAACTACCAATTGGTCAAGCATTAGAAACATTTATACATGGCAGAGAAGCAACAAAAAAATAGAGTATGAAAAGAGAAGTCTTGTCGAAAACAGAACAGGATGCTCTGAGATTGTCTTTTTTATTCTTGTTCTTCATCACGATATAAAAACAAGCGCAGTGATTTGGGTTGTAAAGCAAACACAAGAAGATGATGGACGGAGCGCTGAAACCTTTCAGACACTCACCCCCCAGTCACAGATCTGGGTTGAATCCATCATCATTCTTTAGCTCACTTTGCCACCTCAGTTCAGACCCAGCTATATGCAAATCAGTCTTGACCCTGTGCCTCATGGGAACAGTCCAGCCCGAACTGCCAAGCCAGGTCTTCCCTGAACCGGAAACAAACATCCTGGGACCGGTTTCTGGGTAACACCCTTCATCAGCCAGGCTAGCTTAAATTCAGTGGCAAAGTGAGCAAAGGTTGTGTCAAAGTCTTGAAGCAATGGGGTATCAAAAAACACCATCACTGCAGATCCAGAAAATGACACAGGAATTCTCCTTTCCAAGCAATGTATGACTGTTTCTGGTTCAGTAAAGTATCACCCAAGCCAAAAGGCAGTCTAGTAGGAGCAACCCCTTCTTCTCATACTTCCTGCTTATGCCTTTCAGTGTTTAGTCTTCCTCCTGTTTATCTTTATGCTTTGCTTGTGTCCCTTTGGTACTGTTTATTTGATGTAACTCTTAGCGATATTATATGGACTTCATTACACATCCTTCATATCACCCTCTAATTCCTGTTATGCTTTACCCCCATGACTGCTATTGTTTAATCTGGTGCATGGGGTTTTGGAAGGGATTTTCCTCTAAGCTATACTTTTTGTGATTCTTTGCACTGTTGCTCTCTTCAAACCCCTCATTTTTGTGATTTGTTGCAGTCTAGCAATGCTGTACAACCCTCTGGCAGCTGCAGCTATGGATTCCCTAGAGATGGAGCTACTTAACGCATCTGAAAATGGGCACTTTCCAGGCTGGGACGGCGATGGGGACTCCAACTCATCCTCCACAGTTACCGCCTCTGATCTCTGGTTCTCAGACGCAGTGAACCCCTGGGACATCGTCCTCTGTGTCTCCGGCACGATCATGGCTTGTGAAAATGCGATTGTCCTTGCCATCCTCTTTTACTCGCCCACCCTGCGGGCCCCAATGTTCATCATGATTGGCAGCCTGGCTCTCGCAGACCTCTTAGCTGGTCTGGGACTGATCTTCAATTTTGTGGTCCTCTACCTCTTCAACACGGAGTTCGCCACCTTAAGCTCAGCTGGAGTGCTGCTAACATCCTTCTCGGCTTCCATCTGCAGTCTACTGGCCATCACAGTGGACAGATACCTTTCCCTGTACAACGCCCTCACCTACCACACGGACCGGACCTTGACATGCACCTACACCATTCTGGTCCTCATCTGGGTGGCCTGCATCTGCATCGGGTTGCTTCCAGTACTGGGGTGGAACTGCATTAGGGATCAGTCCAACTGCAGCATCCTGAGGCCTGTCACCAAGAACAATGCCTCAGCCCTGGCTGTGCTCTTCCTCCTGCTCTTTGCCTCCATGATGCAGTTGTATCTCCAAATCTGTAAGATTGCCTTCAGGCATGCCCAGCAAATTGCTGTGCAGCATCAGTTCATGGCCACCTCCCAAGCTTCCAGCACCAGGAAGGGGGTCTCCACCCTCTCCGTCATCCTGGGCACCTTCGCTGTTTGTTGGATTCCTTTTGCTATTTACTCCCTGGTGGCAGACTCTAGCTACCCCATGATCTACACCTATTCTGTGGTGTTGCCTGCCACCTTCAACTCACTCATCAATCCCATCATCTACGCCTTCAGGAACCCAGACATCCAAAAGTCTCTCTGGCTGGCCTGCTGTGGTTGCATCCCTCCCAGCTTCTCCTTCAGAGCTCGGACCTCGAGCGATGTGTAGGACCTGCCGTGGATTATCATGGCAGAACTCTACCATAGATGTCAAAACACTCCAAAGTTATTTATTTTGTGAAGGTTTATTTTCTGAAATGTTTACTTGAATTGTTTTTTCTTGTTAATGTGAACGGGGGCTCCAGAACAGGCGTTTTCACCTCGACTAATGAAGTTACCCAAAGTGCCAACACGTACCATATCTTAGTAACATACATTTGATGCAAATAGTTGGAGTACATTGGCATCTAAGCTATCCCTCTGAAGAGAGATGAAGAAGAATTGAGCTGAGTGGCCTAGAGTTCTGTACACTATGAAAGCTATCTTCCCGTGATTGATTGTTATTTGCTTTTCCACGTGATCACATCTGGATGGCTATTGTCAATTTTCATTTGCTTCGTAGGTGTAAAGTTTAACATCACGTTGTATTGAGACTTTGGCGGTCTGATGTACAGTTGAGTGCCTCAACCATGTGTGTGTATGTCAACTTGTCTAGTGCAGACCTAACTAAAAGTATGTAGCTTTCTACAATAAGGGAGGCAGTCACTCAGTAGGGATACTATTGTAAGCAATAGTACTGCTGAATTCTTCTCTTTGCTTAGAACTTTCACCAGAAATTGGAGAATTTTCCTTTACTACTCAACTCTAAATCAGGCACAGACTCTACGTTTTCTGTATTATGGGCATTCCACTAACGACTCGTTATTCTCTGTGGTAGCTGCACCACTAACAGTTGTCACTCACGAAGTTCACTCCAATTAGTTGCTTCTTGAAGTTCCATCAGCAGTTCTGGTCTGAGTAAGGCTATTTACACTGGTGGCGTGTCCGACACATGTTGGTGGCATTATTCTGGTAGTTGCTTAATTGCATTGAAGCTAAAAACTGAACATCCTTCGCTGGAAATGTACAAACCGTCCACACCGCCTTCTCCTGGTGTGCAATTCCACGAAAAGGGATTTCAAGGAAGCTCTGGACTTCAAAGTGAGTTGCTGGTTAATAGGAAGGAGGTGGGGTGGATGGGGTTACATATCATGCTATCAGAATATTTTGAGCAAAAATAAAGGATTTACTATTCTTAGCTTCACATCACGTACCTTCAACGTACCTTCAAGGTACATAGGTGTGAAGTTCAGTACAGTAAGTAGCCATCAATGCTTACCTTGTGGATATTTTTGATATGTGTCCACAATAGTAAGGCAGCAGGATATTATGGTGGACTACCAGCAAAATATTGATAAGGCAAGTGCATATAGGTTAACTATACATTTTCTATACTTACCTCTGCATCAGTGTACCTTGAAACATATATATTGTCAATGCATATATATTTGGAGTTCAGTGAAGAGAAACTATACTTACCTGTATATACTTACCTTGTAGATAGTTTGCCAGCGATATTATGGTAGCAATAAATGAGTGAGACCATATTCTGGTGGAATACCAAATGGATGGTAATTACCACACCCAGGAAATACCGGTACCTTAAGGTCGGGTATTTAGTGGTTCTGGTAAATGGCGGCTATCCTGAGCTCTGCCGGTCAGGAGCATAACAAGGGGTATGACTGCTTTGCATATGGATGACCACTTTTCACATATTTTCATCAAAACAATCTCTCCAGGTGTTTCATTGGAAAATATGCCCGGAGAAAATTGTAGGCCTGCGGTAACTACCCTGCGCTATAATTGCCTCATTCAATATTTACCGCATGCGGTAAATACCACACAACTCAAAACCCTAATTATGCACTGGATCCTGTTTGCAGGTCGAAATCGTCTTCATTACTCAAAATAAGGTTGTGGTTTGCAGGTGGTTGCGTCAAATTCATTCTTCGCGCAGCATCTTTAAAGTGGTTTTATTTTTTTATAGTTTGCTGTAACATTGAGTTTCTTGGGCTCATAGTGGAAAAGTGCATGTTTCTTTTCCATTATGAAACCAAAGTCAGATGTTCAATGGTTCCTTATGGGAGGTAAATATCACTAAATAATGTGCTGAATTCTGCATCCGTGGAACATTTCATGTACATTCCCTTTCATACAGCCCTAGTACACCCTTTCACAGGCATTAATGTGGGATAATTGACCGCCTCTTGAATTAGGGACTTTAATTTGAAGTTGAGTTCGCTAACAAAGTGTTAATTGCCCTTCCACTCATTATTGGCCCTCGCTATAAATGGGTGTTAGGTAAATTGGAGCAGTTAACACTTGTCAGAGGGTGTTAAACACTGTGAACCCGTTAGTAGAGGAAAATAAAGCTTCATTAGTGCCATTTACGGAGTGATGAGACTGGCTTGGAAAACAGAGGGCTTTGAATGGGGGCATTATGTAGTGTTATTTGCCTGCGTTCTACGCCTTTCTAAGTGAAAGTGCAGAGCAGCGACCAGAAGCAGTCATGGAGGATGGATGTGTGTGATTCTGTGTGTGGTAGTTGTATTAGAGGACTTCTACTAATATGCCTATTTCCCATATACTGCCACAATTTAACAGCTTTTAAGTGTCCATATCTATACTTTTATAACCTCAACTTGAGCACAAACCCATGGATAAGGGTTGACAATAAATAAATATTAACAACTTTAGAAGAGGTCAATAAGACACAATTAATGCCAGAATCAACCCCTTTCCTCGCACGAAGCACCACACAATGACATGTTCTCATGGATGGTAACACGACTCTACTTTGTAAAGATATGCTGGGAGGATGGCTCAGTGAGCTGAAAGTTCGTAGTTGACAATTACACTGTTCGGCTGGTCATGAAGTTAAATCCTGGCAAGGCAGACTCAGTTTTCATCCTTCTGAGGTGGTAAATTAAATACACTAAACTAGTCAATAGTATTTTTTGTTACTTACAGTGCTTGAAAATACCAAAAGCGTGTCATTTTGGCCTATATGAAACAAATGGGTTCTATGCACATAGGTCACAGCACCGGCTCTATATCCAAGTAGGCCACTGCATCTTGAGGGAAGGTGGTTTCAATACTGAAGATACCCCCTGTGACATGATGCCCTCAACCAGAGCAATGTTAAAGCTGAAGGGCCTGGCCTGGCGTGGCGCTCTGTGGACTGATGCATTCACTCCAGAAGACTGTGCTTTACTTCACTTTCACAGGTTCGAATCCTGCCGGGTTCACTCACCTTCTCATTCTTCCAAGGTCGATAAACAATTAGTCGGGTAACAATAACACCTGTTTTTCAGGGCCAATGGGTGAACATGTGTTTTACAAATACAGGGTATGTTAAGGGTAGACATGTGCTTAGGAAACATCCTTCACACCAAGAGAAACCCTTTATTCATTCTATAAGTCATTCTATAAGTCAGTTTTTTTCAAGTCAAAATTCATTAGTTGCTCTTTTCTGGCCATAATCCTTCCACAAGCCTCTTTGTGATTTTTTTTAAAGTTTGGACCCCTTACCAAAAAACATAACAAGGCCAAGAGAGTTTTCCTACCCCTCCACAATCTAAGCACAGCGGTGACATCGCTGCAAGGTTACCTGAAAAAGTCTCCGAAAATAAGACAGAAACAAGGATATTACTATGCTTAATTCATTAACAGTGTGCTAATTAGTTATTATGATTAAAGTAATCATCACATTCCACCTCTGAAGCTTGACAGGAACATGTATCTCTTGTTGCTTCCATCTGTCATTTAGAAATCAGTTTTCTTAAGAGTGAGTAGTTATTGGCGCCGGGTTTTACACTTTTTAAGCACACTAAGGGCCATATTATCAAGGAACAGCGATAAAATTATCGCTGCTTTAGCGGCAGGAAACTGCCGCTAAAGCGGCGATAATGGGCTTGATAATATGCCCATGAGAATTCCCATGGAAGGCCATGTTCGGTGTGAACATGGGCTTCTATGGGAATTCACAAGGGCATATTATCAAGCCCATTATCGCTGCTTTAGCGCAGTTTCCTGCCGCTAAAGCAGGGATAATTTTTATCGCCGTTCCTTGATAATATGGCCCCAAATGCCTCATGTTGGGAGCCAATGTTTTAGTGCAAAAACGCTCCCTTTTAATACAGAAGTTTATCGAGGAGGAAAAACATTGTTGTTTCTCAGTTGCCACTTTACCAAAAGGCCACAAACTATTCGGAGCCTAGTCTTATTGTTCACCCAATGACACCGATGAATTCGTGGGCAGGTCCTGCACAGCCAATCATTGGGCCCGATTCACAGAACTAACTTAAGACAAAATCCTAAACTCACTACCATTTTGGTATTCACAGAAGACACTTACTCACTTCGGTATTCACAGAAGTTAGGAGTCCTAACTTTAGGACTCCTAAATGCCTTCTGTGAATACCGAAAGTCTTAAAATTAGGATTTTTCTCAATTTAATAGTAGTAAAGTTAGGACTCCTAACTTTAGGACTCCTAAATGCCTTCTGTGAATACCGAAAATCTTAAAATTAGGATTTTTCTCAGTTTAGGATTCCTAAAGTTAGGACTCCTAACTTTACTACTACTAAACTGAGAAAAATCCTAATTTTAAGACTTTCGGTATTCACAGAAGGCATTTAGGAGTCCTAAAGTTAGGAGTCCTAACTTTACTACTATTAAATTGAGAAAAATCCTAATTTTAAGACTTTCGGTATTCACAGAAGGCATTTAGGAGTCCTAAAGTTAGGAGTCCTACCTATACTACTACTAAACTGAAAAAAATCCTAATTTTAAGACTTTCGGTATTCACAGAAGGCATTTAGGAGTCCTAAAGTTAGGACTCCTAACTTCTGTGAATACCGAAATGAGTAAGTGCCTTTTGTGAATACCAAAATGAGTAAGTGCCTTCTGTGAATAACAAAATGGTAGTAAGTTTAGGATTTTGTCTTAAGTTAGTTCTGTGAATCGGGCCCCTGGCCTTTAATCCTTGATTCTATGTCACCCATTCATGTGGACGAGGCAGAGCTATCGCTTCCACGCTGTGAATTCGAGTGACTCCTAGTGGTGATGCTAAATTACTGCAAAAGTCCTGAAAAATGCACTGATTTCCGGCATATGTAGTGCACTCCTGTAGGCAAAGTTAACGTTGCCTACAGTACTGTAAATGCTTGTAGTGCACCAGGACAGGGGGCCCGCTGACATCCTCTTAACTGTCAGGAACCTAGCTGACTCCAAGGTCATTGCTGTGACTTTCACTTACCCTAGATCTTCACCCACCAGCGCTAAGCATGCTGGGACATGTAGTCGTTTCGCTGTTCTCATTATACTTATGGGCCAAGGAATACCAGCATGCTTAGTGACTGAAAGATCAGGAGTGCCTGGCAGTCCTAACTTGGTTTACACCTACCTGGATGTGTAATCTTCATGAGGGAGTTGTGCCCAGTTCACTGAAGGAAGTGTGGTTGGGTTGTGTGGGTGTGAGCATCATGGGCCCAGGCTTCCCTCCACATGAACTGAAGTTGCTTGCCTGTTGATTGGGCCTGTGTGTAGAAAAAGCTTGTCGAACCACTTCCGAGGGCTCTTTGCACTCTGCCATTCTCTGTGGCGCAACACAAATGGCGTGTGGAGTTCAAGCTTGTGCTACAAACAAGCTGCTGATTTCATTAGGGCGATAATCAGTCACCCCCAAAATCCTATTAAAGTTTTTGCCTTGGGGTTCTAAATAAACTCCAGATCTGTCTAGAAAGGCCTGGTCCAGGTTAAGCACTAGGGGTGGGTGTATCGCACGTAATTTGCTGTGGGGTATTTGAGCAAAATTGAAGCGAAATTGTGTGAGATTATGCGGAATTACGCGAGGAGCGACCCTGGCATTTAGCACTATTTTATTACCACAAAAAGCACCATCTCATTCTAAATTGATCGAAGTATACCTTTTGTGCTAAGAAAATATCGCTAAAAGTCAACAGAACACGAAAGGCAGCAGCGTGTCACAAGCTTTAAATTCTCTGTACCTATGCTTGTGCAGTTGGATTTTTGTGCCAAATTACTCATAGTTCTGCAAACAGGCATAATCGTGTAATTTTGGGTAATTTTGCATCAAAAGAGTAACACGAAATCGCCAAAATTGCTCAGATTACTTTGTCATAATTACAACTTTGCTCAGGCCTACTAAATACACCGCCAGTGTTTATCCCAGCTGACAAACAATAAGGGAGGGTGACAATGCAACACTGTGGGCCTGCATGAACGTCATTTTGGGGTCGCTGCTGCGACCCTGGTTGTTGCCCCTAGACCCGCCTTTGCGACCCCTGGTGACAGCAGTGGCAAATTCAGTGGTAGGAACAGAAGCCGCTCGCCCTTATAGACCTCAGTGGGGGCTTCACTCACCTCGTTTTTTGTCATTTTTTTATTATACTAATAGTGAATAATATTACATTATTAGCTATTAGTTTAATAAATAAAAATTACTACAAATTGCTGGAATAGGACTTTCCCTGACAGCTAGGGTAAGCACATTTTTTTTATATGTACGCATGTTGTATGCATGCTTGCAGTTTTGAGCGTGTTTTTGTAAGAGAGAGAGAGAGAGAGTGTGTGTGTGTGTGTGCATGTGAACGCCTGTGTGTGTATATATATATATATATATATATATATATATATATATATATATATATATATATATATATATATATATATATGCATAAGTATGTGTGAGTGAAAGTGAAGGTCAAGGGGCATGTGAAGTCATTTCCGCTACCCCTGGCATTTTGGTGAATTGACTTCCATGCTGGCCTGTCTCTTCCCATTACGTAGAATTGACCGAAAAGACCCATAGATATCTCAGGAGTGGTGTGGGCGTAGGAGACGGTACTGCACCTGACAGAGGTGCTGGCGGTGACTTGCAGTACAAAGCCTGCCGAAACCAATCTGCGAGCTGCAGTCTCAGACCCTCGAGGGTGGGGGCGGCTCATTAGCGCGCGAAGACTCTCGCCCACCCAGTCAAGTCGTGCAGCGCCCCTTTCATCCCACAGCCTTTATCTCTCACTTCGGAAGCATTTGTGGCAAGATTGCAGCCTCTCCAGAGCGCCACGGGCAGCATCCGAGCGCGCGCGCCGCCGCAGCACCGGGCCCGGCGCCCGCGCGCTGCGCACGAATAATTGAAGCCCCGTCTAAATTATGCAAACATCCTTCCAGCCGTGATGCAATTTCCCTTTGAGAATCAAACAACAGAGGCATGGAGAAGTAGAGATTCGGGGGCTCGTGGCAATTTCACGTGATCATCTTTTTTGGCTATTATCTTTGGTAACCCCTTTCATCGTCATCCATCGAAGAGGGAGCCATTCCTTCCAAACATTTTCTTCCAACATGCTTTTCATCTCGCGCAATATACACGCCAGCAAATGCCTAAATGTGTTTGCACACACACAGAGAAATACATAAACACCCTACGCATAGTCCAATACACTAATCTGCAAACACAACACACACACATATAATCAAATAATCACATTGAAAAATATGTTCACACATACACGCAAGCCTGCACACACCAATACACATCATGGACACACGCCCATATGGACACCTCACCCCAAATGTTTATTACACAAAAATGCCCACACATATATTCCAATATGCACATAGAAATACACACCTACATATGTTTACATGTATGCGCGCGCACACGCATCAGTACACATATATGCGCACACCCCTAAATATAATCACACATGCATACAACCACAGACCAAGAAACAACGCACACACACCAACATACACAACTAGGTATGTTTATGCACACACACACAATATTGATTTAGAAATGCACACCTAAATGTTTGCATACACACTCACATTCTCTGGCAGTATTCTTTTGATGAATTTGAGCTAGAAACCGCATTTTTAATAACATCTGAAAATTATTCAAATTATGTGGTAAATTATTTGAAAAATGTGTTTAATATATCAGTAGTAAATGTTGCAGCCACAGAATGACATAATTCCACTGTCCCTCACCGTTTATTGATTTGTCAATAATGTATTCTTGAAAGGTACACAAAACCTAAAGAGTCGTAATCCAACCTGTGCCTGCTGTTATTTGAAAAGGTGCTGCAGGCTAACTAATATAAAGATGTAATATAAAAATTACTGAAGGGGTGACGTGTAATATGACCCTTTATTGCCATCCCAGGGTTCTGGTAGCATATGCAAAGTACTCAAACTTCAGCCTTATGGTTTATACGTCTCTCTCTCTCTCTTTCTCTCTCTCTCTCTCTATATATATATATATATATACAAGAATACTGCTCCTCCGGGAACGCTGGGCCTCGTGGAAGGTGTATATATTCATGCACACACACATGCACACACACACATACATATATATATATATATATATATATATATATATATATATATATATATACATACACGTATTCTGTTTTAAGTGTAGCTACTAATAGGAACATGTTTGCATTGCTGGGTTCAGGATGCACATTGTAAAGATTGCAATATTCAAAAGTGCATGTGAAAAATGAATACCAGAAAGGTACCACCAATGGGCTCAAACAAGTCACACTTGAAAACTGCAGACATTAACTAGAAAAAACATTGCATTAACACAGTAAATATGTGTTGAAGAGTCACCTTAAGCTTAGAAATATGAAAAGTGATGTATATCATCTTACAAAGTATGGTAGCTTGAACATATTTCTTCAGCAAATGTACTAGGAAATATCGAGGCTAGGAATATTGTGATACATTAATATCATGGACAGAATATGATGGGACAAAACATTACAACATAAGTGCAAATAGAGGAGGATACACTTACTGTTCTTAACTTCACATCTTCACATCTATACACCTTGAAGATATATATATATACATGACTGCACATATGTGTCTCGTGATATATATATATATATATATCACGAGACACATATGTGCAGTCATGTATATACACATATATCACAAGACATATATGTGCAGTCATATCGATATATTATATATATACACATATATCACAAGACACATATGTGCAGTCATATATATGTATATATATGTATATACATACATACATATATATATATATATCACAAGATACATATATGTTTTGTCTGGTATAGAAAATCTATAGTTACTTACCTTTCGATTTTGTGTCCACGGTATTTGATGCCATTGAGTTTCCTACCTCGATGTTAAGGGGGCACATGTTCTTCAACTGATTTGCTTCTAGGAAAACACACAAAACAAGAAGCCTGTGGCCTTTCTAATATAACACTTGTTTGTGGGGTGGGGGGGGGGAGTTTATGCATTCCCTCTCAGTGTTGGCAGAAAAGGAAACTGAGGTGCACATAATTATAGAACCGGATGTTATGTATTTGTTATGTGTATTTGTAGAGCGCTTTATCACCCTGGAGGGTATCCTGACCCTTTAAGCAGGAGCATGCAAAGTCTGGCCTAGGGCTAAGTTGGTGGGATGCCCAGGATCACACAATAAACACAATGCAGAAGTTGAGGTTTAATATATCAGGTCTTCTGGTTAAATTTAGGAACAGTTTAGCTTAATAAATGTTTCTAAAGGTTTCAACATGAGCACTATAGTATAACCATTATAAGTGACAAGTCTTACTGGCTTGTGTGTACTGTGAAAAGCAATTCTTGCAAAAGCCCTTATCCTTTTACCGGGGTAACTCTGTACAATTTGATGTGCCAATGATCAGAATTGCCAATAACTGTAAAGGATGCAGTGGGTGAACTAATACATGGGGTAGAAAATGACATGTGTTACATTTTAATTGCCCGAAAGTTGCCAAAAATACAGTATCAGCTCTACATGGGCAGTGAGGTGCTTGTGCCCTGTCACCCTCCCCCAGCGACCACTGGGTCGTGTGAATTAAATTGTGGCTCTCTGTCTCATACAGTTAGCTGCCCATCCAAGGAAAGTGACTTCACTCTAATATTTGGGATCGCCTACTGTAAATTCCAGTTGACAAGTTGCAAATAGATTCTAGCAGATGAAAGTTTCCATATTGTGCATCAGACAATGGATTTTATATGCCATCTGGAAAAAACAAGAGGAACTTGACTAATAAAAAACTGTCTGAATGAGACAACATTAGTTACCAATACCAATAACCAGTTGGAAAATACAGCTGACGTCAACTGGAACTATCTGCACAGCAGTTTAGAAGATGTCTGATAACCCACGTGGCATCAACTGGCTCTAGTACCATGTGCCAAACCTGCATTTTACAAAAACTTGAGATGATGTGTATGTATCAGTCAATAGTGTTATAGAAATGATGTCTTGTGGGCATGCAGGTCGACAGCATTCTGTCCAGGGGGCAGTGCACTTGCTAACACTTCCAGAGGCCTGTGGACACACCATGGTCCCATGGGTGCATGTTGACCAATGGACATGATTCATAGTATTTCAAATGTCACAGTTTTCTGTTTGTTGGAACGAGCATTCAGCAGCATGCACATATCCTAGTCTATTTTTTTATGGTTTTATTTCAGATATATTTATTTGTCTAGTATTTCAATGTAATTTTTTACAAAAAAAAGAAAAAACTAAAAAAAAACGAATGGGGCATAGTGCAAAAGTTCAAAACAGAGTTTTTAAAATTATGTTTTATACAATCCTCTAAAGATGGCAGATTATATGTGCATTTTCCTGGCAGCTCATTTTGTACCTTTGGAAGAAAAAAAGGACGCTTAAAGACTCCAGCGCTGTAAACAAGTTAAATTAAACATCATAAACTCAAAGTTGTTTGTTGATTTATTTGCCTCGCATGTGACCTGTTGGTTCGAAATAGAAGCAGCTCTCCTCTCGTTGCCTCACTACTGCTACCCTTCGGCAATCCAGAAGTATACATCTATACCTAATTGCTATTTGTGTCTCCTTTTGTACTTTAAAAAAGACATAAAAAACTCTTATTGCAATAACTATTATATGTATAATAAAGATTGAGAATAAGTATAATAAAGAATGAGAATAAGTAAAATAAAAAATGAGAATAAGTACAATAAAGAATGAGAATAAATACAATAAAGAATGAGAATGAGTATAGTAAAGCAAGAGAACTCCTATATCTGACCCCTACCACTCCTTCAGCCATACCCACAAATGTGCTAATCTAGTGTGGATTCTCTGCTGTTTCTGACCTTGCCTCCTTTCCTTTTTTACCATCCTCCTTCTGGAAGTGTCCCCCCCCCCCACTCACTGACACAATCATGGGCAATTTCCGCATCCCCGTGTGTCCACACAGCCACTTCCCCTTGATATGACTGTTACATGGTATGTGCTTTCCTGCCCACCCCTCACTCCCTTCTTACTCTCCATTTATACGCCTTCTTTCTCACTGCCCTTGCTTACCTCCCCATTGAACACCACACCTAATTTTATAACTCTCTTTTGCTTCATAACTAGTCGCACGCAATACACGTCCTGTTGCATATGCACATACACACTGCTGCAATAGAAAGAATTATCATAGGAAGTAGAATAAAAAAGTCCTGGAGTAGGCAAAAAATGCATTAAAATACCCAAATCTCACAGTGACAGATCAAAGGCAGTAATATTATGCTATGTCATGTTGTTTCATGTTGTGTGTAATTCTAAATCGCACTATCACCCGCAAGTTATCCAGGTGCTGAGCAGGTTGTATGTGCCTAACCTGCCCTAAGGCAGGTTAGATATTTGAGGAGCTAGAACTTCAGCTTCTTGCACCATTCAAGTAGGGAGGGGGAAGCTCTAGCGCTGAGTGGGATATCTTACTACACTTTAGGAGCAAAGTAAGCGAACGCTTGTCCTTCTGATCTGGTTCTGTGAATGCGTGGGTTGTGTGTGAGTAGGAGTACTGATATGTTTGGGTGGTGGGTGGAAGGAGATGCAACTATTCAAATAGGTGGGGCCTAAGTTGTGTTGTACCTTGAATGTGAGCGAGGAGTCTGAAATGAGCACATTTGTGTATCGGGGGCCAATGGATCTCCCTAAGGTGTTGTGTGATGTGAGTGTTGTGTGGGATGTTGAGGATGAGTCTGGCTGCCAAGTTATTTATGTGTTGCAGTCTCCTGGTGAGCAGCTTGGTGATCCCGGCATAGAGGGTGCTTCCATAGCCCAACATGCTGGTAACTAGGACTTACGTCATGGTTTTTCTGGTGTTACTTTGGAGACACTTGAAGATCTTCATTAGCATTTTCAGGATCCGAAAGCAGGATGCAGTGACTGCGTTGATTTGAGCATTCACGTCCAGTTTACTGTTCAGTTTACTGTTCATGATGAATCCGTGGTTCTTGGCGCGGGTGCTGGGTGTGAGTCTGAGTTAAGCCAGTCTCCAGTTGGAGCCTAATTGTCAGGTGTTCTTGCCAAAGTTCCCTACTTCTGTCTTGTTGGTGTTTAGCTGGAGACAATTGGCTTTCATCCAGTCAGTGACTTTGGTCATGCAGGCTCAGAACGTGTTTCTTGTGTTGGGGGTCTTGTCTGAAAGAGAACGTATAAGTTGTGTTTCCTCAGCGTAGGAGAGGATGTTGATGTCATGTGCATGGATTACGTTGGCCAGAGGGATCATGTATGCCTTGAAGAAGGTGGGGCTAAGCGATGTAGCTTGAGGCACTCTGCAGATGAGTTTCCAAGCTTTGGAGGAGTAAGATGCCAGGCTGACAGCTTGTGTTCTATCCATTAAAGAGCAGATCCAGTGGAGAGTGGGTCCTTGGATGCCAATCTCATGCAAAAGCAGCTATGAGTTATAAACTCATCTAGAGGTGGCAGTTGTCTCCCCTCATCCTGCCCAAATAACAACCTGCCTTTAGATACTGAGTCTCATAATGCCAAGTCTCAGCTTCAAGGTCCTAACCGGTTCCTCTTGAATGGTGACCTTGCATAAATGCTATGCAAAATGATTGCGAGTAGCCACAAGGGTATGATTTTTCGGTGTTCCACAGTTTTGCATGGTCATTGCCTCTGTCACCTACTCCTCCCCATCTTTAAACTCAGTTAGTACCACGGAATCTGCTGTTACTAGTGGAGTTTACGCACTAGGTGTAATTCTATGCAAATTTCCATTCTTGTATGGAGTGCCTATTTTGTACTTAGGTGTGGAAAAAGTCAGTGAATTTGGCACTTAGACACTAGTCAATGTAGTAAGAAAAAGGCACATGGTCCACTGTGTTCTGCATTTTTACTTCTTCTTGCCAGAACCCAGGAGCTTAGGAGAAAGGCATAAAATACTTTTTTAGCTGTATACCCAGGATGAAAACAAGATATTCATTCATATCACAAATATCTTGTTCTGCTGAATACCTGGAGAAGCCCTTGCAAGTATCACTGACAGGGAGATAGCATGGCTCCGCTCTCTGTAACTCTGTTCATCCTGCCAACTAAGGTTTCAGCCTCTGGTATTTTTGACTCAGCATTTCATCATTAAAAGGCTGCCAAAATGCCTAATAAAAAGGTTTTGGGTAATAGTTTCACTTGCTATTTACATCACAAATGAAACACACAAGCCTGGTGTGACATCCCACTAGCAAAAATGAGTTATAGTTTAGATTTTCGAGGGGTGCAAACTAATGCAGTCCACGGACTCATTCTAACTGCAATATGTTAATTACCAATACCAATACTCTTTATTCGGTTTCAGACACAAAACCATAAAAGTACAATGTTAGAAATGGGTGTCTCTAGTTGGCAGAGGTTTGCACCTTTGTCCAAGTAGGGACCCTTGCTTCTAGTCAGGGTAAGGGGATTAGACACTTTAGATAAACCTTGCTCACCCGCTTGGTAACTTGGCACTAGAAGACAGGCTTATCCCAAAGGCATTGTGTAAAGTAATGGTACCCAAACACACAGTAACACAGTGAAAACACCGCAGATGGACACCACACCAGTTTAGAAAAATAAGGTATCTTTATCTAAACCAAGCATGACCAAAACAACAAAAATTCAACATATTTGTATCAAGATATCACTTTTAAAATGGTAATTCAAAAATAGAACTTGTAGAAACAAAATACCTCTACCTGGGGCCATTAGGACATCGTGATAGCTACAAATCCAGAATACGATGCCGACAGCGAGCTGCGCGGGCCTGGCACATACTCATATGGACCGCCGCCCCAAACAACAGTAACTTGGAAACTGAATCAACAGATGATTCACAGCGGTGTGGAGGTAAGGCGTCGGCGCAGAGGCAAACCCTTTCTGCCACTGGGAGGCAAGGTGTCGAGTCCGCGAGGAGATGAGGAGTTGAATCCAGGACAGGGGAAGTTAGGCGGTGTTGGCGATCAGGTGCCGGTTCCGGTGAGACAATGTGATGTCAAACAGTTCGTAAGATCACCCTCATCAGTTATCGGCTCCACGATAACATCATGCTGGCCCTGATGGTGGCAAATGCAAAAACAACAGTTGATGGACAGAATGCAGAACAATGTCATACATTCACCCCAGTACAGAGATATGGGCCTAAATCCATCGTTTTTTTGCTCACCATGCCGTTCCAGTTTGAACCCAGCCATATGCAAATCAGTCTTGACCCCCCTGTGCCTCATGGGAACAGTCCAGCCCGATCTGCCAAGCCAGGTACTCCCTGGACTGGAAACAAGCATCCTAGAACCGGTTTCGGGGTTTCACCCCTCTTCAGCTAGGATAGCTTGATTCCAATGGCATGAGAGCACGGGACCCACTTCTGGGCATACCCTTCCCACTCGGGGTGACAAATACAAAAACAACAGTTGATGGACAGAATGCAGAACAATGTCATACATTCACCCCTGTACAGAGAACTGGGCCTAAATCCATCGATTTTCTGCTCACCATGCCGTTCCAGTTTGAACCCAGCCATATGCAAATCAGTCTTGACCCTGTGCCTCATGGGAACAGTCCAGCCCGAACTGCCAAGCCAGGTCCTCCCTGGACTGGAAACAAGCATCCTAGGACCGGTTTCGGGGTTTCACCTCTCTTCAGCTAGGACAGCTTGATTCCAGTGGCATGAGAGCACGGGACCCACGTCTGGGCATACCCTTCCCACTCAGGATGACAAATGCAAAAACAACAGTTGATGGACAGAATGCAGAACAATGTCATACATTCACCCCAGTACAGAGATCTGGGCCTAAATCCATTGTTTTTTTGCTCACCATGCTGTGGTAGTGACGGCGTAGGTGCGAGTGCTGGTGTCGGGAAGGGCGATAACTGCAGGCGTTGAAGGGTGTCAGAGCTGCGGTGCAGGTGGGGAAGTGTGTTGTTCACTTCATGGGCGGTGCCCCCGGCCTCGGTGCAGTTCACAGTGTCACTGGCGGGGCTGCTGACAGCTTCGGACTTGTACTTCTTGCTCTACAGCACCAACAACACAATTCCCAGGGCACAGGAGCTGCAATTGGTGCCCTTTTGAATCCAGGAGATCACAGAGGAGTCCAGGTGCTGGTCAATGGGTGCAGGAGAAGTCTTTGTGACTTTGAGACTTCAGAACAGGAGGCAAGCACACACCAGCCCTTGGAGATTCTTCTTCAAGCAGGTTCACAGCAAAGTTCCAGTCTGTGTCATCTCTTTGGCAGAAGCAGCAAATGCAGGCCAACAGCACACAGCAAAGGGGCAGTACTACTCATCACAGCTCTCCAGCTCTTCTCCTTGGCAGAGGTTCCTCTTGAGTCCAGTAGTGAACTAATTCTCTGGGGTTTAAGGTCCGATACTTATACCCCATTTTCTGTATGTTCTCTTTGTGACAAGGGTCTCTGAGACCAGTCCAAACCAGTTGTGCCCTCTCTGTCCCAGCATCACTGCAGGAAGTGGAGACAGCATTGTGCACAGGAGACACAGCCTACTTCGGCGCTAGTGGAACCCCTCCCACTACTCTAAATGCAGCCATGGTCTATTCAGCCCAGGAAAGGCAGGACATGCCTCAACCCCCCTTTGAGACTGTCTAGAGTGAATGCAGATCTCCAGGCCCTGTCACTCCAAAACCAGATAGTGAATACACAAACAGGCAGAGGCACACAGAATGGTTAAACAAGAAAATGCCTACTTTCTTAAAGTGGCATTTTCAAACACACAGTTCAAAAACCATCTTCACTAAAAGATGTGTTAATAAATTCTGGTTCAGAAAGCCTAAACTCTATTTCTCTATCTTGTACCTATGGAGAGCATAGGAAGCTGGCTCTAAATATACTATACCAAAGTAAGGTATAATTTGCACAGAATTCAGGGAGTCCCCAGAGGTATAGCAGAGGCTAAACTAGTTAAGTACTAACAGCTCTCCTTGTAGTAGTGTGGGTTAGCAGTTAGGCTTATCCAGAGGGTTTGTTAAGCATTTATTGTATTCACTCAATCAAGACTGAAGGCACACACTCCGAGACTGAATCCAGACCAATTGGGAAAGCATTAAAAAGATATACTTATGTTTTATTTTTAGAGCCAAGCAGGTCTTGGCTCAGGTAAGTAAAATATACTCTCAAAAGCAGCACTTTACAAGGAATTGCTGGTGGTTGAATTTGCAATAGTTACAGGTTGGTATTGTTTCAAAAAGCAGTTTACATTACACAGTAATTACTTTTTATAAAACTTTTCAGTTACTTTCAGATTACTTTGAGTACTGGGGGTGGTATGTCTAGATACCACACAGAAGGATCTCACAATGCAAGGTATGTAAGTCTTTTCTTGGCTCGAGTTAAAGTTACTGTTTTCCCCATAGAAAACAACAGTTCAGCACTTGGAACATTTTAGGACCAACATTTAAAACATGGGTTCCTATGGTAGAATTTTTTTTATCGGTTTTACAGGTAAGTAAATGTCTAATGAGTGATAGTTTTGGGGGTTAGGACCAAGGGTCCCCAAGGTCTAGGTTGACACTCGAGTTACACCACAAGCGGCACTGGGGCAGCCAGGTGCAGAGTGCAGGGGCCCAATGTTATCCAATGGGGCTAATGGGGCTTTCGGTTAGGGACTACTTACGAGCAAAGCCCCTGGGGCTAAGGTCAGCACTGCAGGGGCCAACAATCAGCATAGGAGCTGCACCACCAGCGGCACAGGGGCGGACGTCAGGCCAAGAGGACGTTGGGGACCCACCAGTTTTTAATGGGGACCTTTGGTTCGGCAAAGTTGCTGCATGCTTGGACAGGGAGGCTTCCCGTAGGCGACCACCAGCCGGAGTGGTAAATTGGATTCTGGAGGGTTGCCCGGACACTGTCTGTTGGGCCAACCAAGGCTGTGTGACGTTGGGCGCAGGGGTGTCTTCTGGCATCGGGTTTTTTTGTCAGCTCCGATCGTGGTCAGGGGGACCCTTCAGGTTAAGGCTGCAGGCCTCGTCTTGAGGATTGAGGGAGGTCACTAGATCCCAGGTCAGGATTGCTGACGACACCTCCTCGTGGCGTTGGTCCACTTAACCCCTTCAGCGCGGCGCAGATTTCCGCGCTTTGCTGAAGGTTCGGTGCGCGGGCGGGGCCATGACGGAGCGGTTCCGTCCTGCGCACAGCGCAACCGACGCGCATGACGGAACCGCTCCGTCATGCGCATCGAAAGGGTTAAACTCAGGCCTTGGGCCTTGCGTGCAAAGTGGTACAGAATCACAGAGTCGCCTGAATCTGGATTCTGGTCTTTTATTCTTTGCTAAGCAAATCCGGTGCTCACAAGTGACAGAGTCTGTAAGGTGATTGCAGGGCAGGTCCTCCAGGCTCTGGGGGGCTGCTGCACATGCCGGGTTCTTCGCTGTAGGCAGGTCAGAGGTTAACAGGCCAGTAGGGCTGTGGCTAAAACAGTAGGTGTCCTCTTCTTCCTGGGTCAATACGGCTATTCGGTCCTGCTTCTTTTTTCCTTGAATCTGAGGAGGCAAGGTTCAGGGTGGCCCCTAAATACTAGATTTAGGGATATTAAAATGGATGTGCAGGTCGGGACCAATGGGTCCCTTTCTTGTGGTGGGTACACCCCCTATTGTGCCACCCTGCAGTGAGAGGGAGTCATAAACCTCTTCCTCATTGGTTGGGTCCCCTCATCTTCAAGATGGAAGGGACTGAAATGTGTGTTTCACCTCAAAAAGATGGGCACACCTCTCCTCCTAGCTTGGTTTTCCTGCCGATTCCCCTGACCAAAGTGGGGGGCAATTCGGTGGGAATTGTTGGGGTCAGCAAAAGGCGTGGACAGCTCACAAAGGCGTCAGGCCTTTGAATCTTCCCCGTTCATGGACCCAGCCCATCCAGGGGGAGGAAGCATGATACCTCTGACTAGGATGGGCTTTGTTTCTGGAGCCATAGAGCGGAGGCTGTCTACCCAGGGATCCACAAACCTGTCTGGTGGTGGCAAATGGCAGGCAGCCATTCAGGAACCACACCAAGGCTGGTCTTTTGAGGGAGCATCTCTAAGATGCCTTCTGAGTGCATTTTACATTAAATCCCACACTGGCATCGGTGTGAGTTTAATGTGCTGAGAAGTTTGCTACCAAACCTCCTAGGTTTTAGTAAAGCATGTATGGAGCTATGGAGTTCGTAATGACCAACCCCCAGACAATATACTCTTTATGGCTTTACTACACTTTCAATGTCTACGAATGGACATAGTCACTGTAGGGGTACAGGGCTCATGCCACTGTACCCTCACCTGAGGTTAGTGGACTCTGCTAGACGGGTGGCTTACCTAGGCCCCAGGCAGTGGGTTGTAGGCATGGCACACAGGGATGTGTGCCATGGCGACTCTTCACTTTTCTTGGCACCAAAACACGCAGTCTGCAATGGCAGTGTGTGGGTGTTAAGGTACAGTGCCTCTAAGGGTGGCACAATAGGTGCTGCAGCCCTTAGAGGCCTTCCCTAGTCACAGTGGAGTCCTCCTGAGGCTTGAGCCGGGAGTGACGTATGTTCTGCTCGCCAGACTTGATCTACTCGTAACAGAACGGTTAGAATCGCTGCTATTTTTGCCATATTTGCACATAAAATTGCTGCTGTGAGGGGGACGCTTTTAAGGAACTTATTTTAATAGTTTTTAAAGTGGGGGCTTATTGTGAACATTGTTTTATCAAATTGTGGTAATACTTCAGATCTATAAACAGTGGCACCAAAGTACCTTTACCTGCTTCTCTCCCCTGGGAGGACGATACACTCGTGTCGCGGAGCTTCCGGGGCAGGGGGCAGACATCTTGGGAGGGTAAGGTCAGCGGGCGAGGCTTCATGCCCCGGACCTTACAAAAGGGAGCGCTGACGCGTGCGCGCTCAGAGGAGTCCTCCTGAGGCTTGAGCCGGGAGTGACGTATGTTCTGCTCGCCAGACTTGATCTACTCGTAGGTTAGAATCGCTGCTATTTGGGAACTTATTTTAATTGTTTTTAAAGAGGGGGCTTATTGTGAACATTGTTTTATCAAATTGTGGTAATACTTCAGATTTTATAAACAGTGGCACCAAAGTACCTTTACCTGCTTCTCTCCCCTGGGAGGACGTCAGACTCATGTCGCGGAGCTTCCTGGCATGGGGCAGACATCTTGGGAGGGTAAGGTCAGCGGGCTAGGCTTCATGCCCGGACCTTACAAAAGGGAGCACTGACGCGTGCGCGCTCAGAGGAGTCCTCCTGAGGCTTGAGCCGGGAGTGAGGTATGTTCTGCTCGCCAGACTTGACCTACTCGTAACAGAACGGTTAGAATCGCTGCTATTTTTGCCATATTTGCACATAAAATTGCTGCTGTGAGGGGGATGCTTTTAAGGAACTTATTTTAATCGTTTTTTAAAGTGGGGGCTTATTGTGAACATTGTTTTATCAAATTGTGGTAATACTTCAGATTTTATAAACAGTGGCACCAAAGTACCTTTACCTGTTTCTCTCCCCTGGGAGGACGACACACTCGCGTCGCGGAGCTTCCAGGCAGGGGGCAGACATCTTGGGAGGGTAAGGTCAGCGGGCTAGGCTTCATGCCCCAGACCTTACAAAAGGGAGCGCTGACGCGTGCGCGCTCAGAGGAGTCCTCCTGAGGCTTGAGCCGGGAGTGACGTATGTTCTGCTCGCCAGACTTGATCTACTCTTAACAGAACGGTTAGAATCGCTGCTATTTTTGCCATATTTGCACATAAAATTGCTTTTGTGAGGGGGATGCTTTTAAGGAACCTATTTTAATCATTTTTAAAGTGGGGGCTTATTGTGATCATTGTTTTATCAAATTGTGGTAATACTTCAGATTTTATAAACAGTGGCACCAAATTACCTTTATCTGCTTCTCTTCCCTGGGAGGACGACACACTCGCGTCGCGGAGCTTCCAGGCAGGGGGCAGACATCTTGGGAGGGTAAGGTCAGCGGGCTAGGCTTCATGCCCCAGACCTTACAAAAGGGAGCGCTAATGCGTGCGCGCAGCGGACGCGTGCAGCGGGCGTGCCGCCGGCGTGCCAAAGGCAAGCCCGTCTGTGCCCGTCTGCGCTAGTTCTGCGCGCAGCACCAGCCCCCCTGGTCGAATTATGCTAAATAGGGACATTATCCATTATTCCAGTGAATCCCTAAAACGCCTTAACCCTGACATTTCGGATCGGAAATGTTACAATTTACGCATGGATTCCTTACATCCTCAGGAGAAAAGGCTTTGTCCAGGCTGTGACGCTGTGCTGCCAGAGTTCCTGATAAAACCTATAAAGACCATACAGGCACAGAACTCAATAACTCTGGCTGATGGTTCCCATTCCGTTCGGAAATTTGCCCTACTAAATGCTAGATCATTGGTTAAACACAGTCAGGAATGCGCTTCCCTTACCGAAGACGAAGGGTTATTTGCCGCATTCATTACAGAGTCCTGGACAGATGATGCTTCCGGACCTGAAGCACCTCCCAACTTACGTTTGCTACACACGAAATAGATGCCACAAAAAAGGAGGAGGACTGGCTATTATATATCATAATTCAATTTCGGCTTCATTCACCCCTATATTTATGGAGGAATGTGAAGCCTTAGAGTTTTGTCTCAATCTTTCACATCACTGCTCGTTCAGAGGCTCTCTCATTTATAGGCCCCTGGGGCCCAGAGGATGCTTCCTTACTCAAGATGGTAACCTAATTGAAAGAGGTATTAGTCTTGACTCCTATACTATTCTAGGAGATTTTAATTACCATCTGGAATCCTCATCGTCTGAAACAACTCAGCTGATAGAGTTAATGAGAGGCACCAAATTAGAACAATTGGTGAGTGAAGCAAATCACAAAGCAGGCCATACACTAGATGGTATTTTTTCAACTAATCAGATTATAACCATTTTAAATACTCCACCTCTGATATCTATTAGTGAATTTAACTTGCCTGCCCGTGGGGCCCCAAAATTATTGAGAAAAAAAAGATCAGTAACCAGAGCCTGGAGTAAGATAGATTCTAAAGAAATACAGCAACATCTTACTCTAACACTCCCATCGGTGCCGAGAAATTTAGATGAGGCCACCAATACCTATACAAAGTGGCTAACAGCTGCAGGGGATAAATTGGCACCTTTGAAACTTCTTCGCTTTAACAGACAACAACCTTCAGCTCCCTGGTACTCTTCTGAACTTAGAGACCAGAAACTGGTGTGTAAGCACTTGGAAAGAAAATGGAGGGCGGGCTATAAGGAAAATGACAAAATGATTTATAAAGCTAGCCTGTCAAAGTATAAACACCTATTGTAAAAAATAAAACAAAACTATTTCACTGATAAAATTAACTCAGCTAAGAACTCCTCTAAAGAGATTTTTAAGATAGTAAAAACCTTAGCCCACCTGTGTGCTCCATCAGTTCAGGCCAGTCAAGAACTGTGTAACAAGATAGCCAAAAATCTTTTTGAAAAGGTAAATAATATTTTTGTTACCTTTTCTAATTCTGTTCAAGAAAATAATCAGAGTCTAGCATCTTCCCAATTTGATTCTATAGCTAATAGTCCTCTCTTGCAGAATTGTGTCCTCTAACAGAGCTTGATATATCTAAGCTAATGTTGAAGATTAAGTCAGGTTCTCCCTATGACCCATGTCCAAGTATGGTCGTCCTACTAGCTGTAGAACCAATCTCAAAAATACTGACTTCCATTTTCAACACCATTCATTTAGACGGATACTTCCCAAAAGATTGGAAACACGCGTCAATTCTGCATCTTTTAAAGAAACCCAATTTGGATATCAATGATCCAAACAATTTTACACCCATATCAAGTATTCCACTCCCGGCAAGGGTCATAGAGAGGAACATTAATGCCCAACTAAATAAATTCCTACAAGCATCTCAAGTCTTGGACCCAACACAGTTTGGATTTAGAGGGGGTAACAGCACTGAACCTGCACTGCTGAAGTCCACTGGAGAGATCAGGAACATTTTGGATCAGGGAGGGAATGCCACTATAATCATGCTAGATCTTTCAGCGGCATTTGATACCGTGCATCACGTTATACTGATGAAATGCCTCATGGAGATAGGAGTTAAGGGCTCGGCTTGGAATCTCCTCAAAACCTTTCTTACAGATAGAGTACAAACTGTAACATTGGAGGAGTTCCAGGCTGAATCATTCTCCCTGCCTTGTGGAGTTCCCCAGGGATCTTCATTGAGCCCGACTCTTTTCAATGTGCATGTTTCCTCTTTGGCACCGCTTGTTGAGTCATTTGGGTTCACTCTAACCTCATATGCTGATGATATCCAAATAGTGGTCAACCTGCTCCCAGGAAATTCTGTGCATACTTCTTCAAGATTACAAAATTGTATGTCTGCCGTGGGAGACTGGATGGCAAAAAACTGCCTAAAGCTTAAGTACAACAAAACGGAGGTCATTCTATTTGGCAATAATCCCAACTTATGGACACCAAGCTGTTGGCCGACAGAGCTTGGCCAACTCCCCACTCCTGTAGGGAAAGTAAAAAATCTTGGAGTGTGGTTGGACGACAAATTGAGTGGCAGGGATCAGGTGAACAAAGTTGTCTCCACTACTACTTATATCCTCAAATCTTGTAAAAAAATTATGCCACTACTCCCAAAGGCAGTACAGCAAACAGTTGTTACTGCTCTTATTATGCCAAGACTGGACTATTGCAATAGTCTATATCTGAGGATACATGAAGGATCCCTAAATAAACTTCAGATTTTGCAGAATGCGGCAACCAGACTGCTCACAGGCACACCTAGGACTGGCTCCATTTCTGCTCAAATCAAAATTTTACTGTGAGCCAACGCAATAAATTTAAGGCTTTTACACTGGTCTTTAAGGCCCTTCATGGAATGGGGCCTGAATTCCTTATACAACAACTCCACTGGTATTCCCCTACCAGAACCCTACGCTCCTCGGATGCCAAATTGGCTATAGTTCCTAGGGTGAAGAAGGCCAATTGGGGTGGCAGAGGCTTTGTGGTCAACGCAGCCAGGGCATGGAATGCTCTTCCTTTTTCTCTGAGAAGTATGACTGATCTTCTTCCATTCCGAAAGACATTAAAAACATTTCTTTTCAACTATTGATCCTTCACATTCCCTTATTTTTTTTTTAACTCGATCCCTCTTTAGGCCTTCTCTAAGCGCCAGGACACCTTTTTGGTAACAGTTGCACTCTATAAATGCCCATAACATAACATAACATAACATAACAGTGTCCTTGGTACCCATGGTACCTTTTACAAGGGGCTTCCTTGTGGCCAGAGATGTGCCAATTTTGGGTACAAAGGTACAGTTTTGGGAAAGAACACATGCCCTAGTAGCCTGATTGGCATAGACCCAGGGCACATAAAGTCAGGTTGCATCAGATGTCAGGCAAAAAGTGGGGGGTAACTATGCAAAATGGGGCGCTTTAGTACACAACACCCCCCCCCCCAAATGAAAGAGGATGAGACTAACATTTCCCAAGAGAGTCTTCATTGTCTAAGTAGAAACATATGGAAAGGCCCTCTGCATTGGCATGGGCAGTCCCAAGTCTATGTTCCACTGTAAAGTCCATTCCCTGAAGGGATATGGACCACCTCAAATGTTTTGGGTTTTCTTCTTTATTCTGCATCAGCCATCTGAGAGGTCTGTGGTCATTTTGAACTAGGAAGTGAGTACCAAACAGGTATGGCCTCAACTTCTTCAGGGAACAAACCACAGCAAAGGCCTCCCTCTCAATGGCACTCCAGCGCTGTTCCCTGGGGAATAGCCTTCTGCTTTTGAAAGCAACAGGTTGGTCTTGTCCATCATCATTTCTCTGGGATAGGACTGTTCCAATCCCTAGCTCAGAGGCATCAGTCTGCACAATGAACTGCTTGGAGTAATCTGGAGCCTTGAGAATAGGTGCTGAGCACATTGTCTCTTCTAGGGGGTCAAAAGCCTTTTGGCAGCCAACTGTCCAGTTCACTTTGTTGGGCATCTTGATGCAGGTAAGGTCTGTGAGGGGAGTCGCAATGGAACCATATCCCTTCACAAATCTCCTATAGTACCCAGTCAATCCAATGAATACCTTGACTTGGGTCTGGGTTGTTAGAGCTTCCCAATCCAGGATTATCTGGATTTTGGGTTGGAGTGGTTGGACTTGGCTTCCACCTACAAAGTGGCCCAAGTGCACAACAGTTCCCTGCCCTATCTGGCACGTGGATGCCTTGATAGTTAGGCTTGCAGCTTGCAGGGCCTGTACAACCTTCCCTAGTTGGACCAGGTGATTCTGCCAGGAGCAGCAAAATACAGCAATATCATCCAGATAAACTGCACTAAAGCATTCAAACCCAGCAAGGACTTGATTCACCAACCTTTGGAAGCTGGCATGAGCATTCTTTAGACCAAAGGGCATCACAGTGAACAGGAGGTGCCCATCAGGTGTCTTTTCTTTTGCTCCTGGGGCCATGCCATTCTGCCAGTACCCTGCAGTTAAGTCAAAAGTACTTAGGTATTTGTCGGCCCCTAATTTATCTATCAATTCGTCAGCTCTGGGGATGGGGTGTGCATCTGTCTTTTTGACAGCATTGAGGCCTCTGTAGTTCACACAAAACCTCATTTCTATCTTTCCACTCTCTGGATGAGGTTTGAGGAATAGGACCACTGGGCTGGCCTAGGGACTCTCAGAAGGCTCAATGCCCCCCGACTCCAGCATCTTGCTGACCTCACCTTTGATGCTTTCCTTAATTTGGTCAGACTGGCAACAGATTTTGGTTTTGACAAGCAAGCTGTCTCTAGTGTCCACATCATGGGTACTCCAGGGAGTCTGACCAAAGGTTAAGGAATAGAGATGGGCAGAGAGGGTGTCTGAATAGACAACTCCATATACTGACCTATGTTGGGAGCTATAAGAGAGGAGGTCAGGGAGAGGTTCACTCTCTGTCTCCTGATCCTCATCAGTAACCATCAGCATGGTCACATCAGCCTTGTCACAATAGAGTTTGAGGTGTTTGACATGTATTACCCTTTTGGGGACCTGCTAGTGCCCAGGTCTACCAAGTAGGTGACCTCACTCTTTTTTCTAGGATAAGGTAAGGGCAACTATGTATGTTCTGGAGAGCCCTTGTTGGCACTGGCTCTAAAACCCACTCCTGTTGCCCTGGTTGAAATTCTACCAGTGCAGCTTTCTGGTTATACCAGAGATTCTGAAGTTCCTGGCTGGCCTCAAGATTCTTCAATGCTTTCTACATGTACTCTGCCATCCTGGAATGAAGGCCTAGTACATAGTCCACGACATCTTGTGTTGGTACATGCTGGGGTCCCTGACAAGTGAGAGTGGTCCCCTTACAGGGTGGCCAAACTGAAGTTCAAAGGGTGAGAACCATACTCCCTTCTGAGGCACCTCTCTGTGGGCTAAAAGCAGGCAGGGCAACAGAACATCCCATCTCCTTTTGAGTTTTTCAGTGAGTCCCATCATCTTGCCTTTCGTTGTCTTGAATCTTTCAACAAGGCCATTGGTTTGTGGGTGGTAAGGTGTTTTGAACTGGTAGATCACTCCACACTCATCCCACGTGTTTTGAGTATGCAGACATGAAGTTGATACCTCGGTCTGATACTACCTCCTTAGGTAGTATCAGACCGAGGTATCCCTACCCTGATGAAGACACCAATGAGGACCTTGGCTACCACAGGGGCTATAGTAGTTCTAAAGGGAGTGGCTTCAGGATACCTAGTAGGATGATCCACTACTACTAGAATGAACCTGTTTCCTGAGCCTGTGGGAGGTTCAAGTGGACCCACTATATCTACTCCTACCCTCCCAAAGGGTATCCACATCACTGGTAGTGGAACTAAGGGGGCCTTTGTGTGTCCTCCTGTCTTGCCACTAGCTTGACAGGTAACACAAGAGCTTACAACTCCCTTCACTTTGTGGGACATCTAGGGCTAATAGAAGTGGGTGACCAATCTTTCCCAAGTTTTGGTCTGGTTCACATTCCCAGCTGGGGTATGTCATGAGCTAGGGTGAGTAGAAACTCCCTATACAGCTGATGCACAACCATTCCCCTAGTGGCACTAGGTTTGAGGTCTCTGGCCTCAGTGTACAGGAGTCCTTACTCCTAATAGACCTTGTATAAGCCACTGATATCTCCCTGCTCCTGGACAGCAGCTTACTGCCTCGGGCCTTCAAGAGTGGGGAAGACCTGCTGCCCAAGGCTCAGCTGTTCCCTAGAGGGTCCCCCTCATCCCAAGAGCTCTATCTCATAAGGTTCAAGCTCCATGGGCTCAGTTCCCTCTGAGGCTGACACATTCCTTCCCTGAGAAGAGAGGTAATGATCTTTTTGTTGTGTTGAAGTTGTTTTACCAGCATTCCTACCTTTCCTCTTGGGAGGTTGGGCCATCATTTCAGGCTCCAACTTTCCTTTTTCACCCTGTGCTAGACATTGTGTTCTTGTTTTCATACACACTATCTTAGGGATTTGCAGCATGGCTGTATGTCTTTCTTTCTACCTCCCTCCACCATTGCTGAGGTTTCCAGATCATTTCCAAGCAGACAGGCAGCTGTGAGTTTTGGAGAGACCACTACCTGTTTCAGGCCAGCAACCCCTCACCCACCAGTCTAATATCACCATAGCCGGCATAGTTAGTGGTGACACTATCAGCATTGGTAACTTGATAGGTTTTTCCAGTTAGGTATTGCTCTGGGAAAACCAGTGTATCTCTCACCATGGTGACGCTGGCACCGGTATCCCTCAGAGCTTCTATCTTAGTCCCATTCACTAAGGTGTACTGCAGGTATTTCTTTAAATTAGGGAGCCAGACAGCCATAGTGGCTAACCCTCCCTCCCCTTCAGAGACTAAAACAGCCTCAGTGTGTACCCTGATTTGCTCTGGGCACACTATTGATCCCGCCTGGAGATTTGCCACACCAGTAGCAACTGGAGGGGGACTAGGGGCTGGTATGTTGGGACACACAAGATCTCCAGTTCGGTGTCCCTTCTTGTTACAGTGGAAACACCAGGCCTTTTCAGGATTAAATGTTTCCCCTTCTACCCACTGGTGGGCTGGGAAGAATTATTGGGCCCACTCCAGTGATAAGGAAGACTCTTGTATTTTATCTTTGGGTTTCTCACCCTCTTTCCCCTAGGGAGGCTTTGTGGCCCCTTTCCTTTGGTCATCCCCTATGGTTGTCTTGGTTACCATTATCTTGATGCAGTAGTCTGCCTCCTTTCCAATTCTCGGGTACAAATTGGACCTAGGTCTACCAGATATAGATGCAACTTTTCATTGATGCAGTTACTTAAAATGTGTTCTTTCATAAACAAATTATAAAGTCCTTCATAATTCTCCACTTTACTGCTAGTCAACCAACCACCTGGTGTCTTTACTGAGTAGTCTATAAATTCCACTCAGTACTGACTCTGGGGTTTCTGAGCCTCCCTGAATTAAATTCTGTACTTATCGGTAGTGAGTCTGAATACCTTAATCAGGGTGCTTAATCATGAGCTCATAGGACTCTGCTTGTGCCCCACTAAGGGTCAGAAGTCTGTTTCAGCACTTACCAGAGAACAGTTCCCAAAGGAGGGCGCCACAGTGAGGTTTCCTCTCCTTTCTGGCTTCACAAGCCCTCTCAAAGACTGTGAACCACTTGGTGATGTTATCACCATCCTCAAATTTAGGGACAGTCCCTTTGGGGATTTTAGGATCATAGGATCCTTCCTTTTCTTGACTTTTTAAATGCTGCCACCATTGATGGGTCATAGGCCCATCTCTGTTCTCTTTTTCTCTAGAGCTAGGAGCCTAGCCTTTAGGTCTAGTCTTTTGGCCATTCTTGCTAAAAGGAGAACCTCCTCAGTGAAGTTGTCCTCACTGTCTTGTTTGGAGTTGGCCCTCCCTCTGTAGGAGCCAGACCCTGTACCTCTTGGGTGTGGAGGGTAGGCTACAAAGTTCCCTTCCTCTCTAAGTAGTTGAGGTGGTTGGTTTAGGACTTCATCATCCTCACTACTTTCCCCATTCTCCTGAAGGTCTTTACCTTCATCGGTTGGGTAGTCCCTGCATACCCTGCCACAAATTCCTGGAGTTGTATTCTGGTAGGGTTGGACCCAATTCTTATTTGCTTAGCCTGTGAGGTTGAGCTCCTCAGCCATATACCCAGGGTTGCTCATATTAAAGTTGGGTTCTTTTTAGAAGACCTACACTAACGGTTCTAGATACTTCCCTCCTAACTTCAGTGACTTTTATGCTTTCTGAAAAAGGCTACAGGGGCATAATACAAGGCCCTAACAAGACTTTTAGAAATTTGGAAAAAATAGTCAATTCAAGAAATGAGTTGAACTAAAGTAAATTTTTGGATTCTTGTCATGTGATCCGAGGTTGACTAAGTTAGTCCAGTAACCAATGCTTTACATCCTACCACTGATCCACCAATGTAGGAAGCTGGCTCTGCATATGCTATACCAAATTAAGATATAGTGTGCACAGAGTCCAGGGATTCCCCAGAGGTATAATAGAGGCTAAATTAGGTAAGTACTAACAGCTCTCTTTGTGGTAGTGTGAGCGAGCAGTTAGGCTTATCCAGAGGGTGTTTTAAGCATTTATTGCATTCAATCAAGCAAGGACTGATTACACACACTCAGAGACTGAATCCAGACCAATTGGGTAAGTATAAAAAAGGTATATTTATGTTTTATTTTTAGAGCCAAGCAGGACTTGCAACAGGTAAGTAAAATATAATCTCAAATGCAGGACTTAACAAGGAAATGCAGTTGTGGTTGAATTTGCAATAGTTACAGGTTGGTATTGATTCAAAAAGCAGTTTACATTACACAATAATTACTTTTAGAATACTTTTCAGTTACTTGTAGATTACTTTGAGTAGTGGGGCTGGTATGCCTAGATACCACACATAAGGATATCACAATACAAGGTAAGTAAGATTTTTCTTGGCTTGCGTTAAAGTTACTGTTTTCTCCATACAAAACAACAGTTCAACACAAAATATTTTAGGCACAAAATCCTATAACATGTCTTCCTGTGGAGAAAATCGGTTTCACAGGTAAGTAAACATCTTATGAGTGGGAGTTTTGAGGGTTAGGACCAATGTTCCCCAAGGTCTAGGTTGGCACTTGAGTTGCATCACCAGCGGCACTAGGGCAGCCAGGTGCAGAGTGCAGGGGCCCAATGTAAGAGGGACTTCGGTTAGGGACTGCTTATGAGCACTGTTCTCACACGGTAAGAGAGCAAGAGATTATCAGACCAGCTGCACTCTCCCGGTGTCATTAGTCACACACAAAAACAACTGGAATATTTCCATAAATTAATGGATGTCACGATCAAGTGAGTGAGGCGTCTAATCCAATATCTTTTGATACCCAAGAGGTTCAATGAAAGGATCTATTCCTGCATTCATGACTGATTAATTTATGGAAAAATTCCAGTTGTTTTTGTGTGTGACTGGCCACTCAGAAGTGGGGAAAAGCTCCTAGGGTTTAGGGCTGCACTACAGGGGCCAACAATCAGCACAGGAGCTGCACCACCAGCGGCACAAGGGCAGCCAGATGCAGTGTGCCAAGAGGACGTTGGGGACCCTGCAGTTTTAAATGGAGACCTTTGGTCTGGCATAGTTGCCGCAGTCTCGGACAGGGAAACTTCCAGAAGGCGACCACCGGTTGGAAAGGTAAGTTGGATTCTTGGGATATGCCTGGACACCATCGGTTGGGCCAACCAAGGGTTGTGGGGTTTCGGGTGCAGTGATGTCTTCTGGTGTCGGGTTTTCTCACCAGCTCCAGTCGCAGTTGGGGGGACCCTTCATATTGAGGCTGCAGGCATTGTCTTGAGGCTTGAGGGAGGTCGGGGATCACCAGATCCCTGGTCAGGATCACAGGGGAGACCTCTTCGTGGTGTTGGGCTACTCGAACTCAGGCCATGGGCGTCGGGTGCAGAGTGGTGCAGAATCACGGAGTCGCCGGAATCTGGATTCTGGTCTTGGAGTCTTTGTTGAGCAAATCCAGTGCTCATGGGAGGCAGTCTGTAAGGTGAGAGCAGGTCAGGTCCTCCAGGCTCTGGGGGTGCTGCTGGTCATTCTGGATTCTTTGCAGTAGGCAGGTTGAAGTTGCGACAGGCCGGTAGAGCTGGGGCCAAAGCAGTAGGTGTCCTCTTCTTCCTGGGTCAGCACGGCTATTCGGTCCTTCTTCTTTCTTCCTCGAATCTGAGGAGGCAAGGTTCAGGGTGGCCCCTAAATACTAGATTTAGGGACATTAAGAGGGGTGTGCAGGTCAGGATCAATAGGTCCCTTCCTTGGGGTAGGTACATCCCCTATTGTGCCACCCTGCAGTAGGAGGGGGGGCATGAGCCTCTTCCTCTTTGGTGGGTGCCCTCAGCTTCAAGATGGAGGGGACTGAGATGTGTGCTTCACCATGCCTTTACCAGCGTGTGGCGCTATTAGGAGAACTGTGCGTGGAGTGCCAGCTCGCGTGTTTTTAAGCTCCCGTTTTTTGTATTTCTTTTATTTTATTTAGGACATTTATTCCTTGTTTTTAAAACTGCCTGGCCCACATACCCCCACCTCTGCCATCTTAGCTTGCACCCTAATTGGTCAACTCACCGCTCTTTGCGGGTCCTTCGCCCTCTCTCGAGGCGGCCATCTTTGTTGAGGGGAAGCAGCGCGCAATCAGTCCTTTCTCTACCTTGCTGGTTCAGTATATAGGTAGGCAACTCTGCTCAGTCCGTCCTTTACCAGCGTGTGGCGCTATTAGGAGAACTGTGCGTGGAGTGCCAGCTCGCGTGTTTTTAAGCTCCCGTTTTTTGTATTTCTTTTATTTTATTTAGGACATTTATTCCTTGTTTTTAAAACTGCCTGGCCCACATACCCCCACCTCTGCCATCTTAGCTTGCACCCTAATTGGTCAACTCACCGCTCTTTGCGGGTCCTTCGCCCTCTCTCGAGGCGGCCATCTTTGTTGAGGGGAAGCAGCGCGCAATCAGTCCTTTCTCTACCTTGCTGGTTCAGTATATAGGTAGCTATGCCAACGCGCTGCGGTCACGCGCTGCGGGGACGCCGAATTGACGCCGGAGTTACGCCAGAGTTGAGCCCGTCTGTGCCCGTCTGTGCCCGTCTGTGCCCGTCTGTGCCCGTCTGTGCCCGTCCGGGCCCGGACGGGCCTAGGGCCTGCCATCATGCCCGACTCTGTGGCGCCATTTACTACTAGGCTTCGATATGGGAGGGACGCCCTATTGACTTTGCGCCCGCCCCACCCTATTAGTTGTAGCTTTGCTCAGATGGGAACTATTCCGTTTTTACAGTGTAGAGCCTGCCCCTCCGGCCACAATTCAGTGGCTGTGAAATCTGTTCTTTCCATGGCTTTATTAAACTGCCGGTCCTTGCCGAGCCATGCCATTGAAATTAACTCACTTATCCTAGACCACGAGTTGGATGTGTTGTATCTTACTGAGACCTGGCTCTCCCCCAGCTCTGGTCCTGACATGGTCAGAGCACTCCCCCCGGGCTTTCACATGGTCCATCTTGATAGACCTAAAGGGAGGGGAGGAGGAATTGCAGTTCTCTATAGAGACACGCTTGCTTGTAAGATTCAGAATGGAGGGGTGACTGATTGTGAGAGCTTACAGTTCTCCCTTCGGTTGTCACCTACAGTGTCTTTAGTAGGTTTGTTGATTTACCGCCCTCCTGGACCCCTGGGTAGCTTCCCTAATTCTCTTCTTGAAACTACTGCACTCCTTGCCTCTTCAACTGCCAACTTTGTTGTCCTCGGGGATTTTAATATCCATCTTGAGGACCCCACCAATGCCGCGGGAGTCGATTTGCTCGATGATCTTAAGTCTTTTGGAATTAATCTGGCCAACTCGGGCATGACCCATGAGAAGGGCCACTTGCTTGACCCCATACTTTCCAACTTAGACCATCTTATTCCATCTCCGGCTCTTGCCCTGCCTTGGACAGACCACTTTTTGGTGTCCGCGACATGGCAATTCGATAGCCCTACTGCGGTGGTCTCACGGGTTCACACCCTGGAGAGAGCCTGGTCGAGGCTCCCAGTTGACACCTGGGTCGCACACCTGGAGGCCACGCAGCCCCCTCTGGGAGCTAACCCAATAGTTGCTGATGCGAATCTTCATACCTGGCTCGTGGATTCTTTGGACACTCTCCTACCCAAAAAGAAACAACTTACGAGGGGGAAGAGAGTGGGCTCTGCACCTTGGTATTCGCCAGAACTGAGAACCCTGAGGAAGGGATGCAAGAGGCTAGAGCGGTCCTGGAGGAGAGACTGGAGTGAGGCGAGTCGTAAAGAATATCGTGCGGCCCTGAGTAGGTATAAATCCGCTATTCGGGTGGCAAAATCAGGATTCTTTGAAGAACGTATTGGCTCGGCGGCCAACTCTTCTAAAGAGTCATTCAGGGTTATTAAGGAGCTACTGAATGCCCCCGATCCTCAGGTTTTCCACGAGGACCCTCGCAAAAAATGTATAGAACTGGCCTCGTTTTTTAAAAGCAAAATTGACAATATATTGGCTTCCCTTCCCCGGCCAGGTGAGGTCTCTTCCTTGGAGGATAATTCCACCTCCCAACTTAAGTTGCAATCGGTGGAGCTGGCCTCCCTTGGTCCGGTCACTAAGGAGGAAGTTTTGGCGGTTCTGGGGTCTATGAAGAGCGGCTCCCCGAAAGACCCAGTACCTATTAAATATCTCAAACAGGTGTCATCTACAATTGGTGGCCCTGTGACGGACCTGATAAACTTGTCTCTCGTCCAGGGGTAGTTCCCCCCAGTTGGAAAGGGGCGGTGGTTAAGGCCCTTTTGAAAAAACCTAACCTTGATCCCGCCGATCTCGCTAACTTTCGGCCCATCTCCTTGCTGCCGGGTATCAGTAAGGTGGCTGAGAAGCTGGTGAACAGCCGCCTTTCGGACTTCTTGGAAACCAATTCCCTCCTGGGCGACTCCCAAACGGGTTTTCGCCCCGGTCAGGGGACTGACACCGCCCTGCTGGCGGTCGTGGAGAATGCGAGGAGCATGCTGGATTCGGGAGGTTCAGTGGCAGTGATCCTCCTGGATCTCAGCGCTGCTTTTGACACCGTGGACAATCAGGTGCTTCTCCAACGGCTGTCGGGGGTGGGGATCACGGGTCTGGCCCTCAAATGGTTCGCTTCCTTCTTGGAAGGTCGCTCATTTGAGGTATGGGAAGGCCAGGAAAAATCATCTTCATCCCCTCTCCAGTGTGGTGTGCCACAGGGCTCTTCATTGAGCCCTACCTTATTTAACGTTTACATGGCCCCCCTGGAGAGTGTGGTACTGCCGCTGGGTATTAAAATCATCAGTTATGCTGATGATACTCAGCTGGTGGTAGGCCTTTCCCAGTCGGCGCACCATCCCGACCGGCTGCACACGTGTCTTGAAAAGATCTACACGTGGATGTGCAGCTCAGCCCTAAAGTTAAATGGCTCCAAGACGGAATTGATGCTGCTGGGGAACTCTTCTCCATCTCTGTCCCCCAGCAGCTGGCCAGACTGTCTGGGACCGGTACCCCCCCCCAAGCTGGAGATCAAGAGCCTGGGGGTATGGCTGGAGCAGGACCTATCTTTTAAAACCCATGCCAAAAAGACTGCTGGCGTGTGCTTTGGCCTGCTCCGCTCAGCCCAGAAGATTCTGCCTCTGCTCCCAGTGGCCACTCGTAGGCTTCTCATCCAGGGACTTATCATCTCGCGGCTGGATTTCAGCAATGCGCTTTTCCTGGGTGCTCCCGAATCTACCCTGAATAAACTACAGCAAGTGCAGAACGCGGCTGCTAGGCTTCTGACGGGTCTCCCTAGGCGTCAATCTGCTCGCCCGGCATTGAGGGCACTGCACTGGCTCCCGGTGAGGGACAGGGTGAAATTCAAGTCACTTTGCATCGCCCACAAAGTTCTGCATGGGGTAGGTCCACCTATTTTGGAGGAGATGGTCCAGCCTTACAAGGCCCCTCGTTCTCTCCGCTCTGACCATCAACATCTCCTTCAGATTGGCAGGGTGAAAAAGGCAAGAACCGGTGGCAGAAGGTTTTCAATAAATGTGGCCTCTTTGTGGAATTCATTGCCCCTACAACTGCGCTCGGAAGCTAGTCTTCTCCGGTTTCGTAAACTTTTAAAAACTTTTCTGTTTCTCGTATAATCCCTGCATTCTTGTAGTAGTGTTATGTGCCGGTAAGCGCTGGGATGCCTATTGGTAACCAGGCGCTATATAAAACTCAGAATAATAATAATAATAATACTCCACCTGAGGGGTTGGGTTGGCAAAGGTACGCACACCTCTTCTTCTAGATTGGTTTTCCCGCCGATTTCCCGGCCCAAACTGGGGTGCAGGACCGGTGGGAGCCAGTTGCTGGGGGCGGCAAAAAGCAGGAACAGCTCACAAAGGTGGAAGGCCTTTGAATCTTCCCCTTCATGGACCCAGTTCATCCTGGGGGAGGAGGTATAACATCTCTGCCCAGGATGGGCTTTGTTTCTGGAGCCAGGGAGTCGAGGCTCTCTACCCAGGTGTCCAGAAACCTGTCTGGTGGTGGCAAATGGCAGGCAGCCATTAAGCAACCACACCAAGCCTTGTTGTTTTTCAGGGGGCATCTCTAAGATGCCTTCTGAGTGCCTTTTACATCAAATCCCACATTGGCATCTGTGTGGGTTTAATGTACTGAGAAGATTGCTACCAAACTTCCCAGGTTTTAGTGAAGCCATTATGGAACTGTGGAGTTTGTAATGGTCATCTCCCAGACCATATATGCTTTATGACCTTACCACACTTACAATGTCTAAGGATAAACTTGGACATTGTAGGGGTACATGGCTCATATCACTGTACCCTCACCTGAGGCCAGTGCACACTGCTAGAGGGGTGGCTTACCTAGGCCACGGGCAGTGGGTTTTCCATGTTGACCCTTCACTTTTCTCATGCAGCCTGCAATGGCAGTGTGTGGCTGTTAAGGTACAGGGCCTCTACAGGTGGCACAATAGGTGCTGTAGCCCTTAGAGGCCTTCCCTGGTCGCAGTGCCCTGAGTACCCAAGGCCCCTTTTACAAGGGGCTTACCTGTGGCCAAAGATGTGCCAATTGTGGGTACAAAGGTATATTATTGGGAAAGAACACAGACCCTGGGAGCCTGATTAGCAGGTATCCAGGGCACATCAAGTCAGGTTACATCAGATGTCATGCAAAAAGTGGGGGGTAACCATACAGAAAGGGCCACTTTCCTACAGAGAGTTACACTTGTAAGATGTTACAGTGCAGCTCCCATGCTAGCCTATAGGACAGACAGCCTTTCAATAGTGAAAAACGAAATAAGCATTAATTCACTATAAGGACATATAAAACACACCAGTACATGCCCTACCTTTCACATACACTGCACCCTGCCCATCGGGTACCTTGGGCCTACTAGAGGGGTGCCTTACATGTAAGAAAAGGGAAAGTTAGGGCCTGGCAAGTGGGCGTACTTGCCAGGTTAGTACAGTAGTTGAAAACGGCGTTCGCTGAATTACAGTGAAAGGTCTGAGACAAATTTACAGGTGTGCATTTTATAAATGTGAACCAGTACAATATCGGCTTTAAGAATTGTGTCCGGGATACTTCATAAAATGTACAAAAAAAGTCAAGTGCAATTTGCATTGTTCATTAAAACCATCACCCGGACACCTGACAAGGGTGGGTGACCAGTCATTTACTCCAGGGAAGGGCACAAAGAGATGAATTATGTTACATCTGAATTGGGTTAAAACCAACTATGCTGTTCTAGGTAAAATTGTATGCACTCATTGGTTAACACTAGGCTTTCCACATTCCCAATCAGATCTTTCGTCCTTCAACAAATTCATTGACATGCGTTTACTGTGTGCATTTGTAACACTATATAGGTGTCAAGATCTCGAAAAGAACAGATTTTCACTAACCTGCTGATAACCACGATGGGAGCAATAAATGTTTTTGTCCAACTACGCCCCATGATGGTCCCCTGGGAGAGCTGTTCGTACTAGCACTCACCAAAGGACACCCAAGGCAGTGGGGGAATGGGATAAAATAACAAATTGGCCAACCTCTGTGTAGTATATGGTAATATATGGTTAGTTGTATTTAATTGTAATAAGTTGTATTCATTTGTATGTCATATTAGAATCTAGTGTATTCTTGGAAGTCAGAACTTCCACCTGTTCATTCCATGTTCCATCTTTATTAACTTGCCTGTGGAATGTTATGATTAGATGCTACTCTACAATTGAGGAGTTAACTTGTTATCCTGTGGGTTGGTAATAAACCTAAGCTTAATCTACAACGCTTCGTGAGTGTGATTCTCAACCAGATCACTACACTCTGGCTAACCAGTACACCAGACTTCTGTCATCATCCCTGGTCTGAACTATCTGATTCTTCAGGTGATGGCCAGTGTTGGTGAGTATGATGCTGTGCTGTAAAAAAAGACAAGCATTAGTCAACTGCTACTGTGTTCTGCATCCACTCATCTGTCGCCACTCAACAAATGTATCAAACATACCTGGATCACTCTCTGCATAGCGGTGTACGCGCCTGCCTAGTGCACCTCTTAATCAACAATAGAGGAGCTCCCAATGAGTTAGTTCTGTTTGTGCTTAGTTTTTGTGACTGCTGGAGCTACATCAGCACTTTCTCCAAGTCTCTCACATTTGTTGACAACACTAGTTGCTATGTACTGTGAAGGTCTCTCAGTGAACTTGCTCTTTCTTATCAATGTTTCTCCAACTAGTTGTTTCACTAGCTACAAGAACTGTGATGATTTGTAGTGCCTTTCTCTATTTTCCAAAAGTCTATAGCACTAGCTGCATTACTAGCAGCAGGAACTGTGACGTCTTAACAAATAAGACGTTAGGTTTAGTCTATAACTGTTCAGGTTCTGACGAGTGACCAAGCACTAGGCTTTATGCTCGTGGAGCACCTTACTTCACTTTTACATGTGCACTTCTTGACTTATATCCTTAGGGGGGATTTCCACTCAGACCTTCCAGGCAGCCGAAGACAGTGGAAGACTTTGATTAAGCCTGAGAATTGGTACCCTGTGGCCTTGTGGACTATCGGGCAAGCGGACAGCTTTGGGAGATGAGCACAAAACGTGTTCCTGCAGAACTCCCATTGCCTAGCAAGGCGGGCTCCGTTGGGTGTGGTTTTTATACCACGAGGAGCCAAGATGGCAGCCGAGATTACAATATCTTGGGCGGTCATGTGGGAGCGTTCCAGACCGTTTGGCTCCCTGATCTCTTGGAGTTGTGGCTGCCAGCCATTGCGGAGTACACTTTGACTATGGTATCTCTGCCTTATCCTTGACCACAGCTTGCACTCAACTTGTATGCTTAGACGCTCAGGGACACAGTGAAATGTATGTTACACACTATGCCCTAGTGCAGTGGTATTGGATATCTCTTTATTTGCAATCAGCAACACCCTCTCAATAGGGAGGAGGGCTCATTAAACAAATCTGGTCTATCCAAACTGCCACAAAAGGATTTAGTATATTTGAGCCATGGAATTTTATCTGCCTGATCCAAATATAAACATTCAGTAATAATTGTTTCGCTTAAACACGTCTCAGGCTGGGTCCAAATTCTGTGCCAATGTAGGATAGGGCGTGTCTTAATCAGATCTTCAAGAAACGAGAGACCCAATCCCCTGTTACAAACATAGAACCTTTTCATGGTCCTAATGATGTAAAAACAAGTGCTGATAATGCGCCAGACCTATGCATCAAAACTCAATTGTCAAAGTTGATCCCAAGGTTTTTAGCAGACTTGACAGGGGTGAGGAGAGGTCCATACCCATCTGGCCACCAGGTATTTGACCAAATGGAATTATGATAGCCAAACACAAGCACTTCAGTCTTGTCTGCATTAACCTCTAGGGAATTGTCCTTCATCCAGCAAATAATCCTAGACATACAATGGTTGATCCTTCCTGTCACCAAAGGAAGTTTGTTGGAATTCAATACAATAATTTGAGTATCCTCTACATATGACAGTACTTGGAACCCAAATGAACGCACCAGATAAGCCAGAGGGGACACATAAAGATTAAAGAGGGTTGGGCTCAAGAATGAACCCTGAGGCACCCCACAGTCGAGGCTAAAAGCCTTTCCCTTGAAACTGCAGCAGGTGACAATTTGCACCACTTTTGAAAAGATAGAGTGAAAAAGATGCAAGGTGGTGGTCCCACTAACCCCAGCTTATTGCAGACGCTGAATCATCTATGCAGGTGAGACGGTATTGAATGCTGCAGACAGCATTACCAAGATAGCCTTCCCGCCCTGATCAACTTGGCCACGGACGCTGTCTGCTGCCACAATAATGACAGTCTCTGTACTATGGCCGACACAAAACCCATTTTGAGAAGGATAAAAGATTCTTTGGATATCAATGAATTTCAGCAGCTTTTGATTGATAAATGTTTCTAGGATCTTGGCAGGAGGTGGCAACAAGGAGATTGGACGAAGATTTTTCATATCTTCAGGATCGGCATTGGCTTCCTTAAGGAGCGGAGTGACATCAGCTTCCTTACAGATAGCAGGTAAAATACCTGATTGAAGGGCGCAATTAAAAACCCTCTGCAAAAATGTAGCAATAGGATCAGGAGCAAGTTGTCATGTTTTGGCATGAAAGTATCAGACGGGGACCCTAATTTTAGACTCAACAATAAGTCCTTGGTTTGCTGAACAGAAATAGACGGAACAGCTGAAAAAAGATTGTCAGAAGTACAAAGCGCAGATTTATTGAAGAATGTTTAATCTGCAACAGGCAAATTAAAATTCAAAAAGATATTGAGAACTTTATCTTGAAAATATGCTGCTACTTTGTCGCAGAACTCTTGTGAAGAATTAAGTGCATGCTGAGTAGGAGGTTCTGATAGCTCCTTCACTGCCTTAAACAGCAGGTTAGAAGAATCATTAGCTGTCCTGGTTTTCCCCATAAAGAAATAAGCTTTAGCCTGTACTATAGCCTGTTTATAGTCCAGAAGAAGTACTTTTTGTTTCTCTTTTTCACTAAGACATTTAATTGCCCTCCATTTCTGCTCTTGTCTGTGGCATTTCTGCCTAAAGGTCATAAGTTCAGTTGAAAACCAAGGTGCAGAAGGTTTGCTTCTACTTGCAATCTTGGTTTTAAAGGGAGCCTTCAGCTGAAAAGGGGAAAGAGCTATCCTTAGCTGCTATGGAGGATTCAAGGGCCTGTTCCCTACAGTCAGCAGTGATCTTATTTAAGTTCCCACAAAGTAATTGCTTAGGAAGGGGAGAGCCCATTCCGTGAGAAAAAGAATTTAAGCTGGATCACCAGGTGATCTACCCCGCTAAGGGGCTGGACAGCCTCAATAACCGAATTATTGTGGTTAGTACGAATCCCATCTAAAGTATGGCACGCCGTGTGAGTAGGAGATTGCACTAACTATTCAAATCCAAAATTGAACATAAGTTCAATGAAAAGAGAGTCATCAAAATGGAAATTGAAATCCCCTAGAATGGTGAATTGAGAGGACATCAAATGTGGTTCCAAGGTCCGGCACCAAGCCTCGATGAAGCTGCCTTGTGGGCCCAGCAGACAGTATACCAGGAGACCCCAAAAAGTGTACTTGGCTGAGAGTTTGAGCCTAAATAGGTCTTCCTCCGGAGAGTCACCCGTACTCTTGGCCATGGGGTTGAGGGTGCAGCTAAAAGCCTTGTGTGCAATTAAGGCCAACCCCACCCCCCACCGGCCCTGACAATCACTTCTAAAAATAACATAACCTAGGGGAACTGCATCCACCAAATCGGGGCCAGACTCCTCTTTTGCCCAGGTCTCGGTGATGAATAGGCAGTCAAGGGACAGTGAATGAATTAAGTCTGAAACCTCAGATTTATGTTTAAAAAGAGAGCGAGAGTTAATTAACGCCCCACGACTATGCATCTGATTGTCCACCTCTACAGCATTATCACTAAAAGATCTTTTTTCACCAACAGGTGGGGCATACTGAGTGAATTCACTGAATTATAGTAGGACACACAATTAGGATAAAACATACATTTCTGACAATGCCCTACTTCACTATCAAAAAAATAAGTTTAACTGAACATGAGAATTTTGTTTTATATCACAGACACCTAATGTGGAAAAAGTTCAAATGTTCTCTGCTGACATACAGTTACTTCATAGCAAGTGTAAGAAAGTGCCTTTTTCTGTATGATCACCCCAACATTTGTAGGCTGAGGCTGCTGTGTTTTTTACCCTGAAGTACACAGGGTGCTGCTGACTAGGCCCTAGGTCATGTGCTCAGACTCCTCAAAGAGTATGTGCAATTGGCTAATCCCTGATGGGTGTGTTTAGCTCAACTGTAGTATATGGTGCAAAGTAAATCAAGGGCTGGTAAATTAAATGCCACTACAGGATTGCAGCACTAATTGTGCAACAACTGTTGTGACAAAGTGAAAAAATGGTACAGGTCTGCCACTGCAGCCTAGTCAGGTAGTCTTCAAATTGCCAACACAGCATGCCAAAATGAACCCTTCTTTCATGCCCTTTTTAGGTCTCACCTAGCGATGCATCGCATGCGCTGCACGCCTTGGCGAGATCTATTGTCGTTGACTTGGGTGCCGAAGGGGAGCAGGAGATGTGCACTTGCCCGGACAGCCGATGTGCACCCTCACGGCGTCTCTTGTCTGGCGATATGAGCTTGCGCCCGGACAGCATATGTGCGCGCTCACGGCTTCCCATGCTCCCACCACGCTTTCATGGCGTCTCTTGTCTGGCGATGTGAGCTTGCGCCTGGACAGCATATTTGCACGCTCACGGCGTCACGCGCTCCCACCGCGCTTTGACTAATGATGCTGTTTCTGATGCGCGGACGTCGTTGTTAATTGTCTGCATGCGTGGTATTCGCCAACCTGCCTGCCTCGTGCTGGCACGCCTTCCCTTCAACCCCCAACAGCATTGAGAACCGGAAGCTGCAAAAATAGCAGGGGCCCCATGTCAACCCTGGCCAGACGGCTTCTCATGCGAGACTTCAAAAGGTAAAGGAGTGATCCTTCCCGTTTTTTAAAAGGTAACTTTTAAAGGTACTGGGGAAAGCGAGAACTGAACCCGATTCGCACCGGCCCGCCCGTTGACAGAATCACCAGAACGCTTGAGGTCGCCTCAGTTCATAGTGTAAATGGCGCTAACCTCGACGTAGGACAGTGTGGTGGGATGTAAGGTGTGTTGTAGATTATCGCAAGGATATATGAGCCCTTTAGTGCATTGTTGGTGTTTCGCTCCCATTTTTAAAATGCTCTGTTTCATCGACTTTGCATTACGATAACAACGTACTTTGAAAGTTCTGAACACAGACATGAAGACTTTCCTTGGCTCTGGGCTTCTCCCACTGACCTGTGCTCACACTTCCTGTGTAAGAGGGGTCCACGTGCCGTAGTGACCTTTTATCACACTACATAACATAAATACACAAGTCACAGTGGCCGCGTTTCACTGCGTCTGTATGCGTCTCATCTGTCCTAGACTTGGATAGGACATATTTGCTACATGTTTTTATGTGATATGGCCCACACTTTCCTTGCTGAATCAATCCATTTTATCCATCGAGATACACCGGAAATGATGCTGGTTTGAAAAAATCGTCATGATTTGGAAAAACATTATTACATATGAATAAGCTTCCACAGAAACATCCGACCACAGGAACTGCATAACGTTTGCCAATATTAGTAATTCACTAGAGAGAAAGGTACAATTGATGTAGCGTAATGGGTTACTTTCCTGTTTTCTGTGCCCCTACTTGCTGTGAACCTGTAAGCTGTTGAAGCTGATGCACTCAATCAGTTCAGCAAGACATTCCTTCCAGTGCAGGGTGACCAAATGCTGAAAATAAACAAGCATTTGCAATGCAATAGGTCTCGCATTTACGCGAGTTTGAGCTATTGGCATTGAAAATAACAATGCTTTTTCTTTTTGTTTTCTTTTTAAAAACCTAAATAAAAGGCATTGTTATTTACAATGCCAATAGCTTAAACTTGCGTAACTGTGAGACCTATTGCATTGCAAATGCTTGTTAATATTTGTAAGACACAGCTAGGGCAGGCTTTAGTAGCCCATAAGGAAGGGTGCTAGATAATAAAAAGAATACTGCCCTCTCTTTTGTGTAGAGAGGCAGGCTGGCATCTGCTCCAGAGGGGGAATTCAGTTGCAGAACGGGTTTTCCAAGAGTGGTGGCTCATTATACTAAACACACCCCAGGAGTGTGCCCATGGCTTTGTCCCAGAGTAGAAAGGTCCCAATATCTTGGATATGGGCAGAAAGATGCACTGTGGGATTATTTAGTGCCAACCCCACAGGAAGTGATGTAAAAGTGAACAGGGAGCCCTGTGGGAATTGCAGCTGCACTGGCTAGTGATTCCTCCCCACTCACAAACTCTAAATTGTCGTAGAAGTGGCAACCTTGGCTATTAGCCTTAGAACACCACTCACTGGGAGAGGATGTAGCCTTACTGCTAGGCGGTCAACCTCGAAGTTGGAGACCCGGGTTTGAGTCTCGGCAACGACGCTCAACATCCTGTGATGGGAAAATCACGTTTGCACTATATAAAACTCTAAAAATAAAAAAACTGTCTCGAAAAGACCAGAAAGAGGGCTACTCCTTCTGAACCTGTGGACTCCAGAAAGAAAAGCTGCACCAAGGAAGACTGCATGTGGTGCAGCTACTAGGCATTAGATAGAACTTCAGAAAGAGACGGACTGCTCCTACTGTTGAACATGTGACGAGAGACTCCATGTGCAGGGCCTGCTCCCCTTCGCACAAAGGATCAATGAGTAGAATGCAAGAGGTAGTTGACTTGCCTCCTGTTAAGCTTCAGGGACACAAAAGCTACAGATGCACTGCACCTGCAAAGCCCCCAGCTTTCCAGTTCGCCGCCTAGACTTGGCTGGACTCCACTAGTGTAGCTGAGAGATCGAGTTCTAGCCCCCAATAGGTCCCTCTCAGATCTGGGACCCTTGGCCAATGCTATGGTAGACTTCTTCACACCACAGGATTGCAAGTCATGAACCAAAGGTAATGGTTCCTGAGGCCAGCGTCTGAGACTCATACACGACCGCTATAAATAGGGATAGACTACTGTTACTTACCTGTTTCTAGGTATCACCGAACACCACCAAAGATGAAGGCTTTCACCGTACCCCTGTACTTTGCCGACCCACCAATTTCAAACCCAAGGCCAGACTCAAGCTATAGAGGATCCTACTGACCTCACCGTCGGTGAGAAGAAGAACTAGAAAGGTTTCTGAGAGCGAAGGTAAAATCTTGGCCAGGACATACCTCGCACCTGCATCGACCCCGACTTTCATCGTGATCAGCCTGAAACTTTAAGTTTGCTCAAGACCCTCACGTCTGAGGCTCATTGACTACCACAAACAGTACAAACATTTTTTTTAAATTCCAAACTTTTTTGAGTGAAAAGGAGTGTTTTACAAAAATCTTACAAAAATCAGAACTCAGGTACCCTTCACATAATGTTTATCATTTTGGTGTCTAAGTAAAGATACAAATATATTCTATTTTTATAAATTGAATTGGGGTTTTTGTTGTGTTGTGTTTCTTACCTATTGCTTTGCTACTGATAAATACTTTACGCTTGTGTCCTTTGAATTAAGTCTGCTCGGTGCTACAGCTACCGAGGACTGATCTGAGGTTTAGCTTAAAAATCATGACTGGAAATGACACAGAATAAAGACATTATTCCTTGGGAAGGTCTCACAATCTTCCCTACAGATAATCCACTTTTTCTCATTGCAAGTACAAAATCCTGAATGAGTAAATATATCAAAGTTTATATTTTCCTGTTTTTTCAATACAATAAATTAACTCCTATCACAGCAAACTGAGAGAAGGTGGTGGACTTTAAAGTGTGCATATTTTTTTATCTAAACTCCAACTCAGTGAAGGTGCTGGACATTGAAAGGGTGCAGATTTACAATTCTAAACTCCAGTCAGAGCTAACTCGGAGAAGGTGGAGAAGGTGCTGGACACTGAAAGGGGGCAGAGTTACTTTTCTAAGTTCCAATCAGAGCCAACTCAGAGAAGACGCTGTACATTGAAAGGGGTCAAATGAACTATTCTAAACTTTGGTCATAGCCGACTGTGGTAATGTGCTGACACTAAAAGAGGCAGATTATCTGATCTGAATTCCAGCCAGAGTCGACTTGTGTAAGGTGCTGGGCACTGAAAAGGGGTAGATTTACTATTCTAAACTCCAGTCACAGCCTAATTTGAAACAGTGCTGGACAATAAAAGGGGGCATGGGAAGTGGGTGAGATAGTCCATAGTATCCCATCATCTACAGACCTATAGTCGCCGCATAAGAAAGTTTAAGCCTTACTCCTTCAACACTGCTGATGCACCTGTATTGAGTAGATACGAAGTACTCGCCTACAGACTGTTATAGCCGCTTCGCCTGATTTGCCGCGAGGATCGTTTGGAGGACTACAGTTCCCAGGGGGCCTGCTGCCATCGCCCTCACCTGGTTGCAATTTGCCATCCTGCCAGGCGCCTTTAAAGCGCCTCGCCGCTCCCGCTGTCGCGGGAGCCGCTTCGCCTGATTTGCCGCGAGGATCGTTTGGAGGACTACAGTTCCCAGGGGGCCTGCTGCCATCGCCCTCACCTGGTTGCAATTTGCCATCCTGCCAGGCGCCTTTAAAGCGCCTCGCCGCTCCCGCTGTCGCGGGAGCCGCTTCGCCTGATTTGCCGCGAGGATCGTTTGGAGGACTACAGTTCCCAGGGGGCCTGCTGCCATCGCCCTCACCTGGTTGCAATTTGCCATCCTGCCAGGCGCCTTTAAAGCGCCTCGCCGCTCCCGCTGTCGCGGGAGCCGCTTCGCCTGATTTGCCGCGAGGATCGTTTGGAGGACTACAGTTCCCAGGGGGCCTGCTGCCATCGCCCTCACCTGGTTGCAATTTGCCATCCTGCCAGGCGCCTTTAAAGCGCCTCGCCGCTCCCGCTGTCGCGGGAGCCGCTTCGCCTGATTTGCCGCGAGGATCGTTTGGAGGACTACAGTTCCCAGGGGGCCTGCTGCCATCGCCCTCACCTGGTTGCAATTTGCCATCCTGCCAGGCGCCTTTAAAGCGCCTCGCCGCTGACGCGCAGCGGACGCGCACGGACGCCGCCGGTCGAAGCCCGGACAAAGGGCGGACAGTCTGTGACAGTCCGGGTCTGTCCGAGGCTGGGCTGGGCCCTACCCTGTATGTCGACCTAAGCAGCCACAGAACACTGAAGACTTCCAAGCTGGTAATTTCGTCAAAGGGTTGACTGTACAGTCGAACTATTAACTGGTGTTAATTGCCCTGGTTATTGTCTTTTGTCTTTTTGTTTGCCTTGACCATGCCTAAAAGCTTAAGGGATCCAGGGCTAACGGGGACCGGCCCTCTTGATAACTATTTAGTTAAAAAGGTCAATAAAATTAACAGTGACCGACGGGCTTCCCTGGGGAAGGATTGCCTCCAGGTGAGCCCCCAAAATCCTTTAACTAATGAGAGTTCGCTTTCGGACAAAGTTGTTTGTGTTTCCCCTCCCCTTATTCAAGCAAGCGCTATGATTACGGCCACTGCCCAGGTTCACAAGGGCCCTGTAGATCAGGATTTGGATGTGAACTCTGCAAGTGATGAGACAGTTGAGGATACATATGTTCCCAGACCAGTTAGGACCTGCAGAAGGAAACAAAGGAATAAGGGGGGGGCTTCTACCAAAGGGAAAAAAAGGGAGAACATTGGAGAAAAATCTCATATCGTGCCAGACGAGCCTTTAAACAGCAGTCCTGGTGCAACAACTACTTTACTCCCTGACCATTTTTCAAAATTGTTCAGCTCCTTTGAGGTTTTACTCGATACAAAGCTAGATCTACTTTTTCAACCTCTGGTAAGGAAACTCGATATGGTCGCTGACGAGGTAAAAAGGTTGGGAGGATTATTAACAAAACATCTTGATTGGGTTGACTGTAACAAAAAGAAGGGGCAGTGTGTAGCTGGGCACGTCAATCTGGGTAGAGTAGAAAACCCACAAACTTCTTCTCAGCCCGTTAGCTTTAATGCTAGTGTCACGCCATCATCACCTATGATTACTATAGCCTCAAACACAGCTTGCCCAATAGAAAAGGAGCGGGTTTCAGTGTCTAAAGGTGAGGCGGTAACGAAAGTTAGATCTATTAACCTCCCCCCGGCTTGCTCTCCCTACGTTGTGATCTTAGCCAATGTCCCTCCCCAGGATAGGTTGGCAGTTCCCTTGCAAGAGGAATCGCACGACTCACTTAAGCAAAAGACAGTGTCGTGGTTACATAGGAAGTGTGGGTTCCCTTTTAACATGGCGAACGATATCTTAAGTACTCGCAGGGTAAACTGGATTGGGCCTTCCAAAAAAACATCAAATGGAGATTGTGTTATAGTCAATTTTAAACACACACAACATGTGGCTACTGTTTTACTGAGAGCAGCTTCACTGCCATTAGATATTAATAGTATTCAAGTACGCCCCCTTGGATTCTTCTACTCTCAATTTCCACGGAGAGATAGTTTCCATCTGATTAGACAGAGAAACTTCATCCCAGCATCAAATTCGCTGCCTCTTTTTCACCAGGGGGCAGGTGCTCCCCACCAGGTTATGGGTGGGCTAAATATACCCACATCTAATCGCTTTGAGGCACTCTCCCTGTTAGATACGTGCGACTGACAGGAGGTTGGTATACGGGGGGGGGACGAGTCATCCTCGGTTAAGGCTCTTCACATAGAGGATCAGCCCCCCGCATCACCTACAGAGAGTCATCTGCCTGCCGATGACCGCAAGGGGGGTTCACCCAAAAACTTGATCAAACTATTAACATGGAACATTGCCGGTTTACGTGCTAAGAGTGATAATTTATTTTGGTTAAGCTTCTTGAAGGACTTTGATATCTTGGCATTTCAAGAGACCTGGGAAACAGAAAGTAATTTTTGGCTAGATGGTTTTACTTCTCACTTTGTTCCAGCTTCTAAATCAGTTTCCGGAAGGGCCTCAGGAGGCTTAGTGGTTTTGCTCTCGGTGAAATTAAAAGGAACCGTTAGCAGGATAACTTGTACATGTAACAACTTTCTTATTCTGGAATTTAAATTCCCCAATGATAGGAAGTTGTTACTGATAAATTGTTATAATTCTCAACAAGAGGTCGTGCCGAATGAACACTTGCTATGGTTGGCGAATTTTTTAAAAATGTATTCTTTGAAGCAAACCACTTTTTGTTATTATATTTTGCTTGGTGATTTTAACGTACATTTATGTAGTCATAACTGTTGTTTAACTGATATTGATGGACCTGATCTGACATCACCCCAACATTTTGAGCACTCAAGTAAGGGCGAAGCTCTGGAAAATCTTCTTATTGAAAACCAGCTGTATCAACCAGGCTTCCACGAACAAACCGTACGGGTGCCCACCTTTATTGGAAGGGACAGTAACACCATTATTGACTACATATTTCTTTCATCTGGACTTTTACAATTTGTATGTTTTTATAACGCGATTCCATCTATTTTTAGTGACCACAATCCGGTGGTAATCGAAATGTTAGATGGCCTCTCTCTCTTAAATTCCCTTGCCTCACCCATGTTGGACAATAATCTTAGGGCAAAGGATCAGGGTAGAAGGTTAAATTGGTCTAAGGTAGTTCCAGAGGATTTTTTTAACTCAATAAAGCTAGAGGCGGCCCTAGACTTGGAAATCTGTGGGGACCAACTTTCTATAGGGAAGGAAGTAATCTCCTCGTTTGAAGCCGTATGTTTCCTAGTGTCAAAGGACCTAACTAGTAAAAGTAGACCAGTACAAACTAAAGTAGTCTCCGGCTGGTTTGACCATAACTGCACTAAAGCTCATAACAATCTTAAAATTGCACTTCAGGCCAGCCCGAGGAATAAAATTTTAGTGTCGCAGTTAAGGAGCGACTATAAAGAAGCACTGTTGGTCCGGAAAAAAGAAATTAAACTTAACGCCTGGGCCGATCTTATGGACAAGGCAACTCTAAAAGACAGTGCGAAATTTTGGTCTATTATCAACACTCCTTTATTCTCTGATGTTAAAAATGGAGTGTTGGATACTAATATAACAGAGAAGGACTGGTTAAGCCACTTTAAAATTATATATGGTAGCGACTTAGATTTAGAACCCATAAACAGGCAAGATTCGGCTTCTACTTTAATTCCAGTTAATTTTTATTTAACTGAAGTTTTAAAAGCAATTGAAGACTCTGCGGGTAAGAAGGCTCCCGGACCGGATGGGGTCCCCACCGACCTGTATAAGGCAAATCCGGTTTTTTGGGCCAATATATTAACCAATGTATTTAACTCCTCGGTTATCGCAGGTTTTCCTAAATCCTGGTCCCATTCTACCATAATACCGGTGTTCAAGAAAGGCCAAAGGGCAGACCCTAAGTGCTATAGGCCCATATCCTTGATAGACTCCTCTATAAAAATCCTGGGGAAAGTCATACTTGCTAGGATAACCAATTGGGCCTCGGACAATAACATCTTGTCCGATGCTCAATATGGCTTCAGAGCTGGCCGGAGCACGGAGGATCAATGTCTGAACCTCCTATTAGTAATAGATAAATATACTAGGGTGGCCGGGGGCTCTTTTTACTTGGGCTTTATGGATTTGTCCACGGCCTTTGATCTTGTTAATAGGTCAAAGCTGTGGACAATGCTTTTGGATTTGGGACTCGACCCCCCACTTGTGTATTTCCTTTCAGAGCTCCACCAAGATTTGAATGCATCGATAAGGATGACGACGGATGGGAAGTGTACGGCCAGCTTTAAGTCTAGTAGAGGGGTACGACAGGGATGCATTCTTGCGCCCATGCTGTTCACCCTATACATAAACTCCCTGGAACAAAATCTGCTGGCCGCAACGCAGGACATCCCGCGCATGGGAGGTACCCCGATACCGGTCCTCCTATACGCGGACGATGCTGTCCTGCTGGCTAGGACTCCCCTGGCGCTGCAAAGATTGCTGGACTCGTTCGGGGACTTTATGCATAGCCTGGACTTGGTGGTTAATAACGGCAAATCTCACGCTATGTCGTTAGGCCTTGCGAAAAATAAGGTAAAGCCTTTTTATTGTAGGGGAGCCGTAATCTCAAGAGTAAAGACTTTCACCTACTTGGGAGTAGTCTTTGACGACAAGGGCTCATGGTCCCCCCAGCTCTCTATAAAGATAAACTCAATAAAAATCTCAACTGCGGCTGTACTTGGCTTTGCAAAAAGGCTGGGGGGTAAACCGACAGAGGCAATACTAACAATTTACAAAGCCAAAACAGTTTCCATTGTAAGGTACGGGGCGCCAATCTGGGGTTACATTAAACACGATGCGATCCAAACGGAAGAAAATAAATTTCTTCGCACCCTCCTCGGCCTCCCACAATCTACTGCTTCTTTCTCAGTCCATTTGGAACTCGGGTTAGGATACATAGCAGACATGATTAAATTAGCCCCATTATTGCTATGGATTAAAATTTGGCTAAACCCGAAACTTACTCTAAACCATAAAATACTAAAGGACTGTACTCGACTTGACAACATGAATAAAATTCCATGGCTGTCAAATATCGAGAGGTTATCTGCCTACATTGGGAGACCGGAAATTTTTTCTAGCCCTGACACTCTCTGTAAGGCAGATCTTGACTGGGTAAAATCCAATTTCACGAAGTTAAGGGAGGCCGAGCGGGAAGAAGTTGAACTACGTAAACCTTCCGTCAGGGGACACGTCCTGGTATCTCAATCCTCAGGGTTGTCTTTATATCTTACAGTGGTAACCCATCCCTTTCACAAATGGTTGTTGTCCAAATTCCGGTTCAACCAATTACACCTTGTACTTTGGGATGTGGCTGGCTGGCATAAGCCTGAAAATGTTGCACCTTGCAAGTGCGATGATATTTCTCCACAAGACACTACGCACTTTATGTTATTCTGCCCCTTTTTCAAACATGCCAGGAAGAGGTTTATTATTCCCTTGCTAAAGAGTAGGAATTTTACTCAGTATAAACCAGCTTTATTGTTCCTAAGCATGCTTGATTGTCCATTAATTATGTTCTGTGTCGCTAGTTTTCTGGTGGCAGCTGTTAGAGAAAGGAGGGTGAGACTAAAACCTATACAGGATGTGGAGCCTATCTGATATATGGAATTTGATTCTGTATTATTGATTGCACGTTGTTTATGGTCTTTTATGAATTTTTATTAGGACTTGTTTTTAACTGTAGATTTGTGAATCGCATGATTTTATGTATTTATTTGTGTAGTATACTTTTATGATTTTAAGTAATCGAATAAAGTGGTTTTGACTTGACTTGACTTGAAAAGGGGGCAGAGTTTCCATTCTAAGATCCAGTCAGAGCCATCTCAGGAAAGGTGCTTGACCCTGAAAGGGGGCAGATTTAGTTTAAAGAGATTAACTTTGAAGTAAAAATAAAAAACAACATTATTTTATCTTGTAAAAAACACAGATCTAACATTTAAATAATTAATCCATACACTTCCTTTTGTTTTAATCTTGTATGTCAGAATCCAAAAAAACAGGAAAATCAAGGAAAATTCCAAATAAGCAAGCAAAACAATACTCTCTTCAAAGACCAAATTTCAAAACCATCAGGTAACGCCATAACAATTGTTTCCTGACAAATTGTTACCCGATTTTTCCAAATTCATTTTAAGCTTTCTTCCTACAGATTTCAAACCAGTAACAGTTTTGTTTTGAAAATGGTGTTTAAAATGTACATCTTCTCTCTTTTAACAGTATTAAGCAGAACATATAAGACAATATATACACATTTTAATATGATGAATAGATCTTTTTTTTCAGATCAAGAATCTTGTATGAAATACAATTACTATCTTGAAAGTCTTAAAGAAATTACAATCAACACTTCCAAACAAAATTAACAACAAAGACCAGTACTCAAGATCAAAGTTGCATTTTATTGTACCAAAGGAAGCCACATACTCAGGTTGTGTAGATTATGGTTGTCAGTTTATTCTTTAAATTAAGCCTTCAGTTGTAGATTATCAGAAAGGTAGTCAATTCTTATTTCATGCTCCACCAGGAGTAGCATCCTTGCCGCTCAACTCAATCAACACCAAGTGACACTCATCCAAACACCAGCACTCTCAACATTCCAATGACCGTACACTCTGGCTGAGCAGCAGGGAAGAGAACAACAATGGAAAGGATGCATTATACCAAACAGCAGTATACAACACATCTTCCCCTTATTGCGACCACAGAAAATACAGCAGACGTAAGCTGGAAAAATACACAAGCAATACACCCTACAATTTATAAATTCCATTCCAAAGAAATAACAGAAAACAGGCAACCAAAAACTTCTCTGCTCATCCATCAGGAAAAACTAACTGCATCTACCCCTCCACAACATTTTAGATCTCTTGGCAATACCAGGAACACAAAACGCCCTTGACTGCTCACAATACAGGGAAAACTAACTAACTCCATGTTCCCCACACATCACAAATCCACTTAAGCAGGACCAGAAGCACAAACGCCCTCTGCTGCTCATACTTCAGCGAAAACTAATGCCACGTTCCTCACACAACGCAAATTCACTTAAGCAGGACCAGGGAACTACCACTCTCCCTCTACTGCATAATATCAAGATCAGTAACACTCACTTTACCCCATTTTCTAGCAGAAATAAAAGTAAATCAGTAACCAATTTTCTAATCCCTAACAAGAAAATTTCTTTTAATGTTCTCTTTTTCGAGCAGTATTAAACACATTTACTTTTTAAAAAAACAGTTGTATAAAATAAACAACATTTTCTTTCCCTCAACAGGATGAAGCAGATATATTTTGAGAATTTAAAAAAGATTTTAACATGAACATAACTTTTTCTCTTTCTTTACAGAAAATCAAGATATGAAAAAAAAAATGTCAAGCACAAAAAGGAAACCTTATTTTAAAGTATAGTGGTAGTTACTGCTAGAGATACAGGTGAAAGGGTTTCTGGGCATGATCACTTTGTCTCTGCAATTTAAGTAGAATGTAGGGAACATTTACAAGATATCAAGTAACTTGGTGAAACCTCCAATGAACCCTGAGGCTCAGTATTGAGGGAAGTAGCCCAGAACCTCCACCTATGTTACACATAGTATGCCCACATTTCAAATATGAGAATAATTGTGCTATGACAAAAACAGTTGAGTAATCCACACCATAAAACCCCACAAACTATAACATTCCCACTGAACAAACAGAATCCTTTACCCATGAACCTTTCCTCCTCTATGATAACAAGCAGACTGAAAAACCTATACTAATCTTAGCTACCCTCCTGAACACTGTTACCCTTGACAATACTGAAATTTGGAGGATGGATGGTACATTCAAGTCAAACCCTCATCCATTCAAGCAAATTTACACTGTAAATGCTAACATAAATAATACTACTGTGCGACTAGTTTATGGTTTACTGCTTGACAAACAATTATACTGAATTCTCATCAGTTATAAAATATAAAACAATAAACAAAAGTCCGAGGCAAATAATAATTGATTTTGAAATGCAAATGAGAAATACTATTATTAAACTTTGTCCAAACACCCAAATGCAAGGATTTCTTTTCGTTTTTCCCAGGAATATTGAACAAAAATAACATCCTTAGCTGAGAATTATGGGCCTGATAATGATGGGGTTTGGTTGGTTGCGTTCCGAACCGCATTTACTGCTGCAGTCCGATCGAAGCATTACGATGCGTGTGGTTGGAGGCAGCAGTCAGAGGGACCAACAAACACTTTCTGACGGGCTCATGGAGCCCGTTGGTCGGACGGAAACTCCTCATAATCCCTTAAAGACAGCGTTTCCGCCGTCAAGATTATGGTGTTGGTTTCTGACCACCTTTCCATGTCGGCCATTCCGATATGGAAAGGCTTTTGGAAAGCGACATTGGCCCACTAGCAGGACCCCCTTCCCCTGTCCCTCTGCATTTGGCCCTGGGGAGCACCTATGGTGCTGCCCCCCTTAACATCCCTGCACTGTGTGGCAGGCACCATGAGGGATGTTAAAAAACTAAAATTCTTCAATGGGAGCTTGTGCTGTGGGCGGTTTCGGCCTGCCACACAAGCTCCCATTGAAGTGTGGCACACTGACATTGCATTCCCCCCTGGGGGATAAAATACAGTGGATTTGCGGGTTGGTGCCTATTGGAGACTCATCATCACCTCCTCAGCCACTTATCATGGAAGAGACACATGGGCTGACTCCCCCTGAGTCCTTGGGGACTGATCTGGTGGCATTTGCTGTGACTGTCTAGGGCAGCCCATGTCTGTTCTACCCTCGTGCCACGCGGTGTGCTCCTCTGCTGGCAGTGCAATCTGTGGGGGCTAGTTTGCCTAGCCCGAAACACCGGAACTAATAGTACCGCGCCATAGGGCACGGATGCCACCTATAGTCAAAGGTGTCTGCTCATGGAAAGGAGCGTTATGTAGTTGTCTGGTGTACTCAATCATTCATTCATTAGTCTTTATTATCGATGTATTACATCATGAAAGACAGTTACAATACATAAAAGAATACATAATTATAAAAATACATAATTTAAAAAGAAGAACATGAACAGAATACATAAAAATATATTTCAGTACCCTAATGCCTCTTGTTTCTAATAAACCAAACCCAAGCCAAGAATTTGGCAACAGCAATAGCAACATATTCACTAGGCTCAAATCTCAACATTTCAAGTGCTTCTGACCCTCGTCTAGTGCCCAGAATTTGACATAATGGTTTGAGCCATTTAGCTCGGGGTGCAGCATAAGCAGGACAAACAAAAAAGATATGTCCGACAGAATCTATACAATCAAAACAACTTTTGCAAGAGTCGCTGGACGTGCCCTTCCATTTTTTGGTGAAAGAGTTGGTCGGAAGTGTGCCTACCCTAAATTGATGGTATAGTTTCCTGTCACAAGGTCTGGTGATGGTATCCCAGTAGGCTTCGAGGAGTGGAATTCTTTTTTGGGCTAGGAACCTTCCTGACAAGGACTCTGCAGCGGCTGAGTTAAAATGTTTCTGCTGAATCATTGACCAATAAAGGCTCTTAAAATCTTTCTTAGAGGGAAAGGGGTTATTGGCTGGATCAGACCATAGATTGCCCAACCCCATAGATTCCAGAAGTTGTTTAGTCTGTTTGAACCAGGGAATATTGCCGGCCCCCAAGATGGATCGCACATCGAGAAAGGCCTTGGCATAGAGATCCAACTCAGGGACTGTCCATAAACGCCTCCAAAAGGCCAGTGGCTTGAACCTTGCAATATCTTCAAATGAGTGACAGCCAAGGTCCAACAGAAGGGGTTTGACAGGGGTAGAACAAGGAAGCCCAGTGAGCAATCTGAGAAATTTATATTGCGCCTTAACCAGAAGAGAAAGATCTGCGAAACCCCACAGTTCAGCGCCATAAAGGATCGCCGAGTTGATCCTTACATTAAAGATTTTGATGGGGGGACCTATCATTCTCGACTGGGAATGCTTATGTTCTTTAACTAGGCAACCAGAAAGCTGAGCAAATTTTAGGGATAAAACATCAATTTGCGGCCTCCAATCCAACCTATTTTCAAAGACTACCCCTAAATAGGTCATAACATTGGTACGTTCCAGCAAGGCTTTGTCCATAAAGACATGGCCCTTTATACCTCTCCCTTTGTTAAAAACCATGTATTTGGTTTTGGACACATTGACAGACAGGTCAAAATCAAAACAAAAATTCGTGAAGACATTGAGTGCCACCTGTAGTCCAGACAGGGTCTGGGAAAGAAGTAGGGTGTCATCGGCAAACATAAGGAGTGGGATTTTAGTACCGCCCAACGTTGGGGCGTCCGTCGACGTGTTGGAATAATACTTAACAACACTATTAATAAACAATAAAAACAAGGTGGGAGCAAGGACGCACCCCTGCCTGACACCCCGATTGACCCTGAACCGATCAGTAACCTGGCCCTGTTTCCCCCAGCGAACTTGAGCAAAGTTGTTGTCATGGAGCCTAATGATGATATTCAGGAGATCGGGAGGAAGCCCTAGCTCAGCCAATACGCTCCAGAGTTTTGTCCTATTGACTAGGTCAAATGCTGACCGAAGATCTACAAAGGCAGCATATAAAGTACAGCCACATAAATAGACCGTTTTCCAGACAATTAGTTGGAATTTGAATGCCTGGTCGATGGTACTGGTACACGGTCTGAAGCCAGCTTGGAGGGGAGAGATGATATCCTCCTGCTCAATCCAAGCTTGGATTCGTGCCAAGATCATTCTAGCGATAATTTTCTGGACCGAGTCAATAAGACTAATTGGGCGGTAGTTCCCCGGGCATGAGCGATCACATTTTTTGAAAATGGGGAGAATCTCCGCCCCCCCCCAAGAATCAGGAATATCAGCCCCTCTGGCTACAGCGTTGGCAAGGTGTGCGATGTAAGGCACCCAATTCCCTAGGTCAGATTTAAAGAGATCCGTAGGTACACAGTCCATGCCAGGCGCCTTACCACTTGGAATCTTACTTAAGGCCTTTTCAACCTCGGCACAATCAAAAGTCAAGGTTAAGGAGAGGGGAAGATCCCTGGTTATAACTGGAGCAAGCCCCTCAACCTGTGGCGAAACCGAGAACTGGGTTTCAAAATGAGTCACCCAGGCGTCCGGAGGGACATGATTGGTAGGGACCTGACTGTTCTGGGAGTTACCCCACTTGACGATGTGCCAAAAAAGGGTTAGGTTCCGGTGCTTACTGGCAGCCAAAAGGTTGTTCCAGTGATCGTTATCCCACTCTTGTTTGGCCTTGGCTTTAGCCTTATTGTAGATTTTCCTAGCCAGTCTAGTATTATCAGGATCTTTATTAGCAATAGCAGATTTTAAATTGCTAAATGATTCTCGGCACGCTTTGTTGTACCAAGTTGATGGCTTTAGAGTGGCAGATTTCTTAGCCTTACAAGGTTTAGAAAAAAGAGATTTAAGGCCAGTGAAAAGATGGTCGTGAATACGTGTAGTTTTATCAACAACATCCTCAGTGCTCTGGAGAGACTGTAAATCAACCAGAGCACCGGATACCTTGGAGCTAATCACGGACAATAATTCGACATCAATTACAACCTTATCCCAGCGTACGCGCCGTCGATCATTAGTTAAAACGGCTTCCGCGGTCGCTATTTCAGTGGGTTTGGATCTATGGGCTGGGCAAAGTAAAAGACTTAAAACCAACGGGTTGTGGTCACTCTCTGGGCGGTCTAATACCGCCATATCACTTAGTGTGGTCCAGAACTCGACTTTAACAAGGGCATAATCAATTCTGCTGTTACAACGCCGGCCATCTGAGAAAGTCATCTTTCCACCCTTATCTGAGGTGGTCCTCCCATTAGCGGCCCTAAATCCCCGCTCCATACATAATCCCATCCACTGGGTGGCAGACTCAGTCCACCTCTTGATGGGAGGGAGATCAAGAGGGGGGATATTTAAAATCGCATCCACTTCCCCAGTTAGTGAGTCAAGAGTAGAGAGCAGAGGTTCGAAACAGCAATTTAGATCGCCCACAATATAGACATTGGTAGAAATGTTAATGGTATCCAAAAACCCATCTAATAATAAAAAGGTGTTAGTACCACGTCCACCAGGGAGGCCTCTGTTGTAGACATTTATAATTAGAACTGCGGGATCGTTGTTGTGTTGCAAGGAAATAATTAATATGTCAGGGCTGTCAATAGCTAATTCCTTGAGTGAATACCCAAGGGATTGCTTAACCCATATACAGAGCCCGCCGGACGGGCGGCCCCTGGTGCCACGAATGGCCCCCTTAAAAAAGTTTACAAACCCGGGAAGATAGATCGGATCCACCGCCCATGTTTCCTGGAAAACCAGGATGTCATGGGTAGTTACCCAGCCTACCCATTCTTCAGAGGTTACCCTACTACTAAGGCCCGCAACATTCCACGAGACCAGGGTCAGGGGCATGGAACTGGATGGCATGGCACATGGTGCTGCAGGAACGGGACCATTGATGACTGGGGTTGATACAATATTAATTGGGCCCCTGGTCTCACTTTCTGGTGGACGAGGATCAATGAGGCGGGAAGATGAACTAATTAGTTGGGGTGACGGGGTACTGGGAAAGAAAGTAACCAAACCAACTTGGCCACCCCGTAAGCCCCCACTCCCTGTGTGCACTAAGTTAACTGGACCAGGACAGCCTTCCCGCAAATTACTCGAGTTATCCTGATAAGATAACTGTCAATCAACCCCATCTAGTGAATTCAGGGGTGCATAAAAGTTTGACAGTGGGAGATGGAAATCCGGCCTTATCAGACGGTGGGAAGTCCTATTAGCCCTTTCCCAAGCAAATGACATGTCACGTGTTGCGGCAGAGGGTTTATGTGGATAAAAGTATGACAAATCCACTGTGGATATGCCGGTCCCTCTCAAAGTATTGGGAAAGGAACAAATATGCCTAACAGCCCTGGGGTCGCGGAAATTAATAATCACACAATCACCCTCCACCTGTTTAACACCATTGCCCAACCAACATACCCTACGAACAGTCATTATTTCAGCCCCTAGACCAGCTGGTAAAGGCCGGTTGGTATTTAACCAGTGTGAGACTTTGTTCTTCAGCTCACTATGACACTCAGACTTTGTCTGAGGGAGCCGAGGAACACCCACCATTATGATAGTATAAGGCTGGGACTCGGGAGGAAGATTAATGGATGGGAAGTTTTGGAGGGAATCAACTTCCTCTAGGTTGGGCTTGCTGCTAGAGATGATGTTAGAATTAATGGCAGTGTTGGTATGGCGATCTGTTTCTCTCAGGACCTCGATATTGGCCTGGGGACGAGGAACATCCACCACCTGGACATTGGGAGCCGGGATATTAAGTAATGCTCCATCCACGGGTGTGATGGCCGTGGAAACAAGCCTAGATTTGTCGACAATGTCTACGTTAGAAGAGGTTGCATGATCAGTAGAAGACACTGCAATCTTTTCCAGTAGGAACATATTGGCTGATACCATACCCTCTAACTTCCCAAGCGAGGTAGCGAGACGAGTAACTCGCTCTAATAGTGGGAGGAGTAGTGATTTAAATAACTTCTCTACAGGCTTGAGAAAGTCGGAGGTAAAAAGGTCTGCATTAGATTGAACAGAGGGAGGGTGCAGGGACTTTAAACTATCAGATGCCAAATGGGAACTAGCAGGCGTAGTAGGGTTGGGAGCTTCGCAGGTAATTGTACTCAATCAATTGTTGCATTCATTAATAATCAAGTCCACAAGCAAGCTTCCTTTGTAAAAAAGTTCTGAATTTTATTTTCAAGCATATATATTTTTCAAAACATTTCATCCAAGAACTTGAATGACATTAATTAAATCAGCCTACGCGTTTCGTCTACACTTGGACATCATCAGGGCTCAATATTTTGTGTTATATCAGGAAAGAATTGACATAACACAAAATATTGAGCCCTGATGACTTACAGAACTTTTTTACAAAGGAAGCTTGCCTGTGGACTTGATTATTAGTGAATGCAACAATTGATTGACCCACCAGACAACTACATAACGCTCCTTTCCATGAGCAGATGATTATACTGTGGCCTTGCAGCGGTGGACCACGGGAAGTTGAGCGTTTAATGAATACGGGATTACTGAGTAATAACCTGGAATAACCTGGAATATTCACCAGTGCACACACGTGCGAAGCCCTCACCGCCTTCTTCATAGGATATATTAAATTCAAAGGTGGCCCAGCCACAGCCTCTGAGGCATGTCACCCAATCGATGAGGGGCTGGCTAGGAGGACTCCAGTGAGGAACTACTCTGGGGGAGGCAGCACCCTCTACAAATATGGACATTCAAAGAAGGTAATAAGGCCGTCACAGAAAAGATCAACAGGGTGGCCATTAAAGTGGTGCTGCTACGGCAAGACACGGATAAGGTGAGGGAGCACACAAAAGACTTGGGCACTAGAGCAGATGGCGCAGATGAGATACTGGGGGCGCACACTAGCCAACTGGCGGATCAGGAGAGGCCGTTGCAAACACAGGAGGCTCAGCTGGGGATGTTGGAGGATAGATCTCAACGCAATAATGTGTGCACACTATGACTTCCCGAGGTATACTGCCCAGTGGAACAATTCCTGGAATCATGGTTGCACACTGTTCTGCCTGGGTTGGAGGGTGAGGGGGGAGCTACGGGTGGACAGGGCCCCAAGAACGGTGGGTGGCAAACTCAAGCCTGGAGCGCTGCCGCTTGTGCTGATAGCTCAACTGTTACAACCCAAAGATAAGATGGCAGCAGGGCAATGTGGAGTTCAATGGGAACTGGATCTATTTTTACTTGGACTATGGTGTGGCAACCCAATGAGATGGAGGTTGTTCATGGAGGAGAAGAGTAAACTCAGGGATCGTGTACTGGCCTATACACTACTGCCACCGGCGCGCTTGTGAGTGCACTTACAGTGGAAGAGACATCCTGAGGAAGCTATGCAGTTCATCGAGAGCCACTGAATGACAGGACTAAAGGGACCATGCACTTATTGACACAGGTTTATGATACATTGAGTGGGGGATGCCGACAATATTTAGTGTAAGCCTGAGGGGGATGCATCTCAACTGATTGAGTATACTATGCAACTCAGATGCAACTGGGGGGGTGTACAGGTACACTACCGCTCCTCTTTGTGTGTGTGGGAACTAGTGACGTGGCTCTCGGGGCACCCTGTTACCGGGACCATGGGAGCGCTGCGCTAGGAGACAAAAGTTTGACTGTTGTTATAAGGGGGTTGGGGTGATATAATGTGTGTCGATTGTAGAGGCCAGGTTGGCGCATGCCACACGGCTGGGGGCATAAGGGGCTGCACAGCAAACTGGTTTTAGTGAGGTGAGTTTTTTCTTGGTTTTCAGGGCGAGAGGTTTGAGCTACATGCACTGCAGTGACAAGATGGTGCGGACACTTCAGGGGACAGGAGTGCCGCACACACTACACACATGTGGGTAATAGCGTTATCATGGAAAGTTAGGGCGTTACAGAACCCTATCAATCTGGTCACACGCGCGTAAACACCAGGCATGTATAGTGATGCTACAGGAGTCACATCTGCTGATGCAAAAATATGAGAAAATACGAACAAAGTGGAGCAGATTGTGGCACTCAAGATTTACTTCTTTGGCAAGCGGGTTTTTGTTATGGGTGGATGCTGGTGTCCCCCTTAAGGTGGACATTGAACTGAAGGCGGCAGATGGCCGGTATATAGGCATAGTGGGGGAAATATGTGGTAAACCCACACTGTTACTTAACACATAAGCTCCAAATGTAGACATAAAAGATTTCTTTGAGGGAGTGGTACGCCTATAAACCCCTTATGCACATTATGACATCTGGATCGCTGATTGCAATTGTGTACTAGATAGACATCTGGACAGTTCCAGACCTACTGCTAGACCACTAGGCAGGTCCTCCAGGGTGCTACTGGAGGGCATGGGCACGCTAAACCTTTTGTAGCTATGAAGGGCGCAACATGGTGCGATGAGGGGTAACTCTTTTTACTCTCCTCCACATGGGACCTTCTCTAGAACAGATTATATGTTTACCCACCTGGAACAAACTGCGCATTTCAGGACAGCCCAGTATTTAGATCGTACCCTGTCGGATGCCCCACTCATGGTGAAACTAAAAGGCCAGGCCTATGTGGCACCTGTGCAGCAGTTGCATTTACAACCCCAAGCGTTGTTGGATGAGGTGTTTTGGGATGATGCTAGAGAGGCAATACGGGAATACACTCTATTATTACAGGGAGAATGATAACAGTGGGGGTGGTTTGGGAAACGTTTAAGGTCACCATACGGGGCAATTGTATGGCCACGATTTATGGGGTATGGAAATCCCTAGGACACACAGTCAGAAGACTGGAACATAAAATAGCAGATATAGATAGTCAGGCTTCACATTGATGCGGTACAGGAGGGAGGGGGATCTTGAAGACTCAGGAGGATATCCTGGCCCGATTTGTGGTATTCTACACAGTGCTTTATGCACAGATGGGCGAGAGTGATGAGGCAGGCATGACAAATATATTGGATGAAGCAAATCTTCCCAGGGTGGATGAGGATGCGAGGGCCATACTGAATGTGCCGCTTGATGAGACGGATATAAGGTGAGCCATCAAACATAAGAATAAGGGGAAGATGCCAGGCATTGATGGGCTCAGTGTTGAGTTCCACCACACATATGTGGATTTACTGTGGGAGCTTTTGCTGGCCATGTATGCAGAAGCATTTGAGACAGGGACGCTACCAGCATCGCTACGGGTGGCCAATATGGTGGTCCTGCCGGGCAGACACCCTACTAATTTTAAATCTCACTGTCCCCTCTCAATGATGAATGTGGATGCAAAGATTCTTAGGAAAATACTGGCCCAACCACTAACCAAGGTGGCGGAGAGGATTACACATACAGATCAGGCAGGGTTTGTGTGTGGTCATACGACCTCCACTAACATCCGTAAGGCATTCCTTATTGTGGAACAAACTATAAGGGGAGGAGCCATGTGTGATCATCAGTTTGGATGCCCACAAGGCTTTCTACATTGTTAACTGGGCGTTTATGACTAATGTGGCCCAACAGTATGCCCTGGTGACAGATTATTTGAGGTGGGTGAAACTGCTTTATACGAACAGCAGAGCTAGAGTGAAGGTGGGCCATAGGTTCTCTGACAGTTGGCCGGTTGAGAGGGGGTCCATCAGGGGTGCCCTCTCTTTTTGTTGATATTCGGTCGGGTTTTTGAGCCATTAGCTCAACTCATACGCACCAGACATGATGAAGGTGGCATTATGGTAGGGGGAAAATGAGAAGTCATCTTGCTCTATGCAGATGACATTCTGTTGACCCTGAGGAACCCGATGGATGCATGGCGCATGGTATATGACACATTGGTAGAGGTGGGGGGTTTCACTCTGGGTTTTGACTAAACGCTGACAAGTCAATGCTCTACGCTGTACGGGCAGCTCTAACTGCAGGCGGGAGCCTACCTTATATAATAAGCATTTGCAATGCAAAAGGTCTCACATTTACGCGAGCTTGAGCAATTGGCATTGTAAATGACAATGCCTTTTATTTATGTTTTGGGTTTTATTGGTGGTGGTGGTGGTGGTGGTATTGGTGGTGGTGATATTGGTGGTGACATTGGTGGGGGTATTGGTAGTGGTGGTATTGGTGGAGGTGGTGGTATTGATGGTGGTGGTATTGGTGGTGGTGGTATTGGTGGTGGTGGTGGTGTTGTTATTAATAAAACTGGCTTTTGAAAACAACCCGTTAGGTAGCTATAGTACAGATGACATGTAACACAAATGTGCTGTTGTCAGCTTCAGCCCATTAGCACAGGATTATGTGCTACCTGGAATTCACACAACTTAATTCGCTAATCATTTCTAAATCTATTTTACTTGGAGGGTGGGGAGAGGAGGGTTGAAACAGACACAAGATAATGCCAGGTTAAACAGATTGAAAGTGGGCGGCCGTGCGGCTTAAAAAAAACAAGCGGTTTCAAGCGCATGTCCGGCTTGCAATAAGAGAAACTCAATATAGTAAATAATGCTTACAGACGAAATAACAGGTCCTGTGTAACAACCAAAGTAAAGGGGTCAGTCGCCATAGGAGGGTACAAATGAAGACAAGGCCGTACTAAGGACGTACTAAGGAGGGACTAACAAGCTATTAACGGATCCGAAGGCAGCATTTACAAAAGACAATGACACAAGCCAATGAAAAATATGGGAGGAGAGTGGGCGCAGCTTCTCCCCCATACTCTAATACAGCAGTCTTGCAGAGGGAGCAGCGCATGCGCGGCAACTCTAGGCTCGGTTTAATTTAATTGCCAGAGTTCCAACATATAGTCAGGTACAGGTGAAGCTCTTCCAGGTTGATTGCAGTGGCTCACACTTGCATTCTACAGTCCACCAAAATGGACTATTAGGCCACTATGTCATGCCATGCCAGGTCAATGTTCTGCTACAACAAACCATACAGCATGAGGATGGAAACCAGGGCACCAATCAATGACCTACAATGGTGTGGCAACACAGTACAAGAGCCTGGATTGATAGAGTAAGACTAGAACCCATAAATGTGAGTCCAGAGGATAGATAGGCTCAATATGTGAACCATACAAAAAAAATGTTTTCGCCATTGCAGATACCCTGGAGACCATCATGGGCATCCACTGCCATCCCCCTACCTGAAAATGCTTATGGGGCTAGAATTCTTTGCAACAGGCACCACACGGCAGACAGTAAAATTGGTGCATGGCCTTTATACGCCAAAATACTCTGCTAAGGGATGAATGTTTTGCAGCGAGTGAGTGAGCAGCATATAGAGTTCACTTGGACACCCACACAGCTAATACCAGCTAAGCAAACATCTGTGCTACAGCAGGATTTACTAATATTCTAGGGCCAATTGGCTGCACTCATGTACACGTGGTAACCTCAGGTAGACAGGAACAAGTGTGCTGAAACTGTAAAATAAACACACTATTTATGTGCAAATACTGTGTGATGTGGATCTGTGTATACTGACCTGGTGTGCTAGGTGCTCTGTATGAAACCCCAATGTTATGATAGAGGCAACATTAGCTATGGTGTGGTAACACATCACCCTTGAGGTATTGGGCAATAAAATCAACCCTTCATCATCAAGATTACAGTGCATTATGAGTGTTGTCATTCTATCTCTATACATACCAGTAGTACCAATAAAGAGTTATTCACCCCTATGACATATACATGGTTCGATCTGAACATTGGCCACTCTACACTGTGATGATGATTTTCAGCCAAAACAACATTTCAACAACCACATATGCTTTCATTACAACTCTCCTACCTCTTAACTTAGATTCCACTGACCTCGAGACCTTCTTTCATGCCTTCCATTCCAGACTCGTTGAGGACAGTCATAATTGGGTCTTCCCACAGCTTGATGTAGAGGTGAGGTGGATTACTACCACCAGTTGTCATGCGTTAGTGCTTGTGCTTGGCAGCTCGCTTAAGTACCTTGAACTTCAAGGTCTAAAACCTGTTTTTAATCAACATCATGTGGATATGTTGATTCAGTATTGATTTTGACCATTATCTCCTTCAACCAGCATGCTTTTCTTTGTTTTGGTGGCATCTTCTGCTTGAAATGGCACATTAGATGGTCATGGTAGCTTACCACCTCCTTGGCCACGACCTCCCACTCAGGATCCGTAAACTAGTACTTCTTTTCCCTGCTAAGGTCCATGATGGAAACGTTTGGCAGGTTTCTATGTTAGGGAAATACTGGAACCCTCCCAGGAGCAAATGAATGAAACTCACCAAACACAGCAGGTTGCTCTGAAACAGAGTGAAATGTATTTATTGGTACCAATGCATGCATCATTGCTGATCAGCAAGGAAGAAGTCAGGTCTCCCGCCTAAGGGGCTCTCAGACTGCTTCTTCCCAGAGTGACTGGTTTCTGGGAGTTATATGCATTTTAGTAAGGCCATGTCAGCGGAACTAGAATAAGGCAGCAAGCCAAATATGGCTAACAGGGATGTGCAAGATCTGCATCATGCCAAATATAAACAGCTAGATATGGGCAGACCAGAAAGGCTGACTCTGCCCTGTGTAAGCAAATTGCACAACCAGATAAGGAAACTATCATGAAGTCAGGACAAGCAAAGTGACCTCTAAGGTGGTTCAGAATAGCTTTTGAAGCTTGTCCAGGCAAGGTAAGATAGGAAGCCCTTTGGAGCTCCGTGCCTCATGTTAATGTGCTATATCTAAGCATAATATTTTTGTAGTACCTACATATGAATTTATATGGATATATATATTTTTTTCAACAATCCTCCCTTTAGGATAGTCCAATCCTACATTAGTGTTAAAACTAAAATATATATATATGTATATATCAAGGAAACATAGTTACATATCTTTGGATGGCATTACACAGTGTTTGCATAACATGTATATATTGTCACATTGATAGTACATCCTGATGAGATAATTATTTTGGAACATGAACACAATGATATGCTAGTATTCAATTCATACTACTTCCTGTGTGCATTATTATATCAGCAGGCTGTTGTGATACCAGCAGCATACTCATAATTAAGTGTCCACAAATATTGTTTGCTCAATGCAATGCATAGTGCTACAGTGTCCCTTAGTCACTCCGTTCCAGGGCACTTTATGTAAGTGTCAGTAATTTAAAGGCCCATAATGAACTGTCATTGGTTCTTCCTCCTAGTCCGCAGTCATCTTGTTCAGGAGCGGTTTCACAGACCTGCCCCTCGTTGCCCTCTTCAGTCTATTTTTCGCCAAGTGCAGACCACCACCTTTCTTCAAGACTGCGTCATGCACTTCACTCAAGAGCATCAGTTAGTGTCACGTCTCTCTGACACTTTATGATGGGCCCTCATGGATTGTAGAAATGGTCTGGTCTGCCGTCTCCATGACTGTTGTGTTGCGCAGGTCCTCTGGTGACAGATGTTCATCAATTTCTGGTACCGTCGTCTCAGGCGTTGGGGTGATTCCCTGCATATTGTCTCCTTAATCCATTTGTGGCGTTAGTTCACTGTCTGCATTCCACTCCACCTAGAACTAACAGAAATAGCTTTTATTTTTCTCACCATGACCATGTCTCCACAGTTGCTTTAGAAGTCTTTGCTCCTATTGCAGGCAGTACTAAAGTCAGAGCATCAGGCCATTTTAGGCCTGTTCCATCAGCTGCCTTTACTAAAAATCTATTTTTTTTGTTTATTTTGGAGCTCATTTACTCCTCCTGGCCTCAACGTTGGAGGGTGGTATGGGGTATGCATGTTATACTTTATTCCCAAAAACAACCTCTTTTTCATTAATGTAGTCACTAAGTGATCTCCTCTATCGCTATTTATGCCCTGGTGGACCCCTAACCTTGGAAAGATAGCTTTCCTGAAGCACTGCACCCCAGTTGCTGCATCATTCTTCCCTGTTGGACACACCTCCATTCATTTTGAAAACATATCCACCCACACCAGCAAATATTTCAATCCATTCACTGGGAAGCAAAACGCATCTGCGCATTCATCCTCCCTTGTGCAATATCAGAGGGTCCCTGCTCTTGTAAGGTAAAGGAGCATACTGCATTGGGACACAGGCTTCTCATCCTGGTAGGCCCTCACTCTCTTCATTATTCGGCTCACATCCATCATCATCCACCCTCTATGTTCAGCGGGTGCTACAGACCATTGTTATTCCTTTACATAAGCTTGCAACAATTGTCTTGTAATTTCATCTGCACTGGCTGTAACATGCTCTCTTTTTCTGCTGTGTCAGCTTTGGCATTACCTTTGGCTAACTTAGTATTAGCTCCTGTGTAGGCTTCACATTTTATTACTGTTATCAGGTTGATACTTCACAGCTGGCCACAAATAAGAACTGCAAAGCATAATGTGAGTCAGTGTAAATGTTACCAGTTTTACCCTTGACTAGTATTCATGCTTTTGTGACAGCACACAGCTCATCTTCTTGGGTAGATGTTCCAAGTGGCAGAGCTGCACTTTCAACATTGTTGTCTGCTATTGCTATGGCATACCCTGCTCTGTAATTAGTGTCTATCAGTCTGCTGAAGAAACCATCAGTGCACCACTCATATAGTCTGCCTTTTCTAATGGTGTCTAATCTTGGCATGGTGCCAGTTTCTACAATCTCAACACCAACATACTTAGGGGTCTCATCTGTCTCTAAGAGAATCGATCTCATCAGAATAACCAATTTCAGGTATTACTGTTGACATATTAACAGATGGGCATCTAATTATGATATTACAGTTAGACAACATGGTGCCGTCATAACCTGTGTGCCTGTCAGCAGAAAAATGTTTTGTTGCTCCAGATGACTACAACAACTGTACCTAGCTGACTGGGTGTGTGAGGGTCTTTTTCCAAAAGGTGGATATTTTTTTCCTGCCCCAAGTGAGCACATTTATCGTTATATACATACATCTACCTGTACCATCCAGAAGGAACAGTTTGATATCAGAGGATGCCAGTGGATTCTGTTTGTCTTGTTTCAAGGTGCTTTGTCCACACAAAACGAATGTCTGCACACTCGCACATAAGTACGAGTTATTGGTGTACATTTGGGGTGCTTAAGGTACCTTTGAGTGTTGCTCTGGCTGTTTCCCTTTCTTTTCTCTAAGATTAATTTCCACATTTCAAGAACTTCAAGTGCCTAAAAATGGCCACTTCCTTATGTTTGTGATTGCGCTTCTCATCGGGTGAGATATTTAGCACATGAACTAAATAAGGCCCTTATTATGTTATGTTTTGTTATGTTACATGAATTTATATAGTGCTATGTATTCCCGGGGGAGTCTTGGTGCTGAAAGCTAAGCATAACAGGAGCATGGAGTGAAGAATGAATTACAAGTTAAAAAGCCAGGTCTTGAAAAGCCTTCTGAAGCCTAACAGAGAGGATGAAGATCTAATGTGGGAGGGTAGAGTATTCCAAAGTCTGGTGGCTCCTGCATGGTAGCTACAGCCGCCCCATCTAGCTTTCCTAAATCTGGATAGTGTGACTGTATAGGTACCCAGAGATCTAAGGTTCCTATTAATAGTGTACCAGGAAAACGAGTTTCTCAACAATTCTGGACCTGTGCCATGTAATGCCTTATAAGTAAGGCAGAGAGTTTTGAATTTTATACGATTTTTGACTGTCAGCTAATGTAGTTCTTTAATGGCCGAAGTGACAGACTGATGTTTAGGCAGGTTGAGCAGAACTCTGGCAGCTGCGTTCTGCAGAATCTGCAATTTATTTAGATGTTGTTTCAGCAGGTTGATGTATAGGTCATTACAATAGTCAATTTTCGATAAAACGAGTGAGGTGATAACAGTTTTTCTTGCGCTAACTGGAATATACAGAAGAATCTTTCTGATGATTCTTAACATATTATAGGAGGTGGATATGATAGAATTAACTTGTTTTCTGAAATTAACTTTATCGTCCAGAATCACTCCCAGACTTTTAACCTTGGTAGATGGAGTAGGAAGTGCACCCATCTCTGTTGGCCAGCAATCAGAGGTCCAAAAGCAAGGGTCATTTCTGAAGAACATCACTTCAGCCTTCTCTGTATTCAGCCGGAGGCAATGCCTGTCCATCCATGTGCAGTTTTCTTTCATACAGCTGTGAAAGCTGGGCACCAGTATTCTTGGCCTTAATTGCAGCGGAGACCACAATTTGTGTATCATCTGTGTAGGAGGTGAGTGAAAGACCATAAGATTGATTCATCGGGGCAAGCTCTGCCACATAAAGGTTGAATAGAGTGGGGCTGAGCAAGGACCCCTGCGGCACTCCACATGGAAGTGAAAAGGTTTTTGAACTGAACTTGTCCAGTGTCACAATATTTTCCCTATTCATTCAATTGGGGATTTATAGAGCACACTAATCACCAGTGAGGGTCTCAAGGCGTTGGTGGGGGGGGGGGGGGGGGGGAGGGGAGATTCGGGCAGCTACGGTCATCCGAAGAGCCAGGTCTAGAGGCTCTTCCTGAATGCTTGCAGTCTGGGGCTTTGTCTGATGCTGAGGGGGAGTTCGTTCCAAGTCTTTGCTGCGATGTAGGAAAAGGATCTGCCTCCCGTTCTGGCTCTGCGGTTGTGGGGGATTTCGGCCAAGGCTAGGTAAGCGGAGTGGAAGTTACTCTTGGGGGCATAGAAGGAGATTCTTTTGTTGAGGTATTGGGGTCCGGTGTTGTGGAGGGCTTTGTAGGTGTGTGTGAGCAGCTTGAAGGTCACTCTTTTTTTGATGGGGAGCCAGTGGAGATCTCGTAGGTGCTGGGTGATGTGGTCTTGACATGGGATGCTGAGGACGAGTCTGGCTGTGGCGTTCTGGACAGTCTGGCGTTTGTGGTTTAGAGATTTGTTGACTCTGGCACAGAGGGTGTTCTCGTTGTCCAGCCTGCTAGTGATGAGTGTGTGGGTGACTGTCTTCCTGGATTCGGGGGGGTCCATTTGAAGATCTTGCGGAGTATGCTGAGGGTGTTGAAGCATGTGGAGGATACAGCGTTGATCTGTCGGTTCATGGTGAGGGAGCAGTCGATTATGATCCCGAGGTTGCGGGCATGGTCCGTGGGGGTGGGAGGGTTGCCGAGGGTGAAGGAACACCAAGCATCGTCCCACGCAGAAGGGGTGGCTCCAAGGATGAGGACTTCTGTTTTCTCCGAGTTGAGCTTCAGGCAGCTGCTGCTCAGCCAGGTTGCGATATCTTTCATTCTTTCCTGGAAGTTGAGTCTGGTGATGTTGGGTTTCTTGGTGAGTAAGAGGATGAGCTGGGTGTCATTGGAGTAGGATACTATACTGAGTCAGTGTTTTCTGACAATGGTTGCGAGGGGGGCCGTGTAGATGTTGAAGAGCGTGGGGGTGAAGGAGGATCCTTGGGGAACTCTGCATCTGATCTCTGTGGGTTCAGAGAAGAAGGGCGGGAGTCTGATTCTTTGAGTTTGGACGGCGATCAAGGAGTGGATCCAGTCTAGGGCAGTTCACTGTATGCTGGCATTGTGGAGTCTGGTGGTTAGTGTGCGGTGGGAGACAGTGTCGAAGGCTGCTGAGAGGTCTAGTAGAATGAGAGCTGCAGTGTGGCCTTGGTCAAGGAGTGTGCAGATGTCATCTGTGGCGGCTAGGAAGGAGCTCTAGGCGCTGTGGTTAGTGTGGAATCTGGATTGAGAAGGTTTGAGGAAGTCGTTGGATTCTATGAAGTTCGTTCGCTGGATGTTGAGGATCTTCTCTGTGACTTTTGGCGGTGAAGGGGAGGAGGGAGATGGGCCTGTAGTTCTTGAGGTCCATTGGGTCTGTGGAGTCCTTCAAGAAGAGTTTTTGACTTCTGCGCATTTCCAGTCATTGGGCAACATGCGTGTTTAGAGGGTGCAGTTGATTGTCCGTTGTAGTTCCGGTGCGATGGTGGAGGCGGCCCTGTGGAAGATGTGTGGCGGGCAGTTGTCCGTGGGTGCTCCGGAGTCTATGCTTCTTTGCAGTGTCTTCTCTGATGAGAGGGGCCATGCGAGGATGGTCGGCAGGGTGGAGTTGCTGGTGGGAGGTGTTGGGTTGGTGCCTTGGTTCTGTTTGTCGAAGTTGTTGTAGAGTGTCCTGATCTTGTGGTGGAAGAAGGATTTGAGTTTGTTGGGAGTCTGCTGAATTCTTGTATGATGTTGAAGAGTTTCTTGGAGTTGCGGGAGTTGGAGAGGATTCAGTCCTGGATGAAGTTCCTCTTTGTAGATATGATGAGTTGGTGTTGTGCTGTAGTGGCAGTCCTGTAGGTGGTGCATGCTTTCGGGGTTTTGCTGTTCCTCTAAACGTTCTCAAGTCATTGGCTCGAGCGCTTGGATTCTCGGAGGTCCATGGTGAACCAGGTGGCTTTCGTGGTGTGCTGTCTATCAGAGTTCAAGAGGGGTGCAAACGTGTTGGCGCAGTCGGTGATCCATTTGTGGAGTATGTTGGCTGCAGACTTGGCGTCGGTCATGGTGGGGGGAGGAGTGTGGCTGAGGGCGGAGGCGAGGTGATCTTCATTGATCTCTAGTTTCTGCGCAGCGGACGTTGCGCTGGCAAGTGTGCGGTGGGTTTCGATAAGGAGAAGTGAACGCAGTGGTGGTCCGTGCAGAGGGGTTGAGTGGTGTGGCTGAAACGAATGTTGGTTCCTCTAGCAAAGATGGGGTCGAGGGTGTGTCCCATCTTAAGGTTGGGGTGGTGGTGAGTTGCTTCAATCCGATGTTGGCGAGGTTGTCTACGGGGGCGCTGGAGTTTGGGGAGCTGAGGTTGTCAAGGTGGAAATTCAGGTCTCCGAGCAGTACGTAGTCCGAAGAGGCGAGGGCGTGGGGCGCGATGTAGTTTGCAATGGTGTTGATGAACAGGGTGCGGGGTTCAGGAGGTCTGTAGGCGAAGGTTCCGCGGAGAGTTGTTCTGGGGTTGATGTGGATCTGGAAGTGGATGTGTTCCATAGAGGGCAAGGAGTCGTTCGAGATGGAGGTAGTCAGTCAGAGGGAGTTTTTGCAGACAATGGCAAGGCCTCCTCCAGAGTGGTTAGGGCAGTCTTTCTTCTGGATCTTTTACCCGTTGGGGATGGTGGTTGCGATGTCGGATGCAGAGCTGGCATTGGTCCAGGTCTCTGTGAGGAACGCGACGTCGGGAGAGAGGGTTTTCAGGAGGTCCCAGATTTCTACTGTGTGTCTGTGCATGGAGCGTACATTGAGGAGGATGCAGCTCAGGGGTTTGGGTGCATTGGCATCCAGTAGGGTGGTGGTAGCTGTCGGGGTCCGGAGGTGGGTGAACGTGCGGTGGCAGTGTTGGCAGGAGAATGGGCCTTGGGAGTTGCTAGGCATTGAGAGCTCCCAGTTGTTGTTGCGACCCGGGTTGAGTGCGTGGAGACTGCTGGAGTCATAGTGGTGGGGTGTCGGTGGACCAGGGTCCCTGGCGCTGGGCGCCATCGGGTTGCGGACGGGCGCAGATGTGCTTGCCTTTAGAGCCCCTTCAGTGCGCCAGTTGAGTGTGGCCGCCATTAAGTAGGGGTCGGGAAGGGAGAGCAGCTGGGAGGTGGGAGCGGGAACAATCGGAGGGAAGGACCCGCGAGGGGCAGCAGCGGTCGGAGAGGGAATGAAAAGGCAGCAGGAAAAAACAGTGAAAACAGTGTAAATGGCACAGACAGACAAAAGAGGCACTAACAGTTAACAAGGCACAGACAAACTAAAAGGGGAATTAACAATCAACAAGGCACAGACAGACAGCAAGGGGCACAAACAATCAACAAGGCACAGACAGACAACAGAGGCATAGGCAGACAAAAGCAGAAAACATAGAAAGGCTGGCAGAGTGGACAAGAAGAAGACAAGGCTCTCCCACTGGACCACCAGGGATAAGGCGCAGGCAGGAGCCTGCGGGTGGAGGAGACCCTCAAACACCTACCAGAAACAGAGAGGTGCTGGGAGCAGAGGCGCAACGACGGAGCTGTGTGAGGGGAGAGCAGTTTCCCTGATCCGGAGGTCAGAGATCTTGCTCACCCTGTCATGCAGCGGCCGCTTTTAAGTAGGAGCCGGGGGCGGAAGGGCAGCTGGGAGGCGGGAACACACAAGGGGAGAAGGGGCAGCGGGAGCAGCAGCGGCGGTAGAGGGAACGAAAAGGCAGCGGGAAAAACAATGTAAACGGCACAGACAGACAAAAGAGGCACTAACAGTCAACAAGACACAGACAGACAAAAAGGGGCAAAAACAGTCAACAAGGCAAAGACAGACAGGAAGGGGATGTCCTGTTAATTAGGAAAGATCTAAATAGATCTAGCTCCTTTAACACCTATGGTCTCAAGACAAAGGCAAAGTGTCAAGTGATCCACAGTATCAAAGGCAGCTGATAGATCCAGCGGGATCAGAGCTGTATTTCCTCCACCATTAAGTTCATTTGTAGCTTTATCAGTGCTGTCTCAGTGCTACGTTCTGATGACAAGTTCTTATTAAATTCCGACCCATGCACAAACCCCTGTTTACGCATGAGTCGCAATTACGAGTTTGAAGGTATTTAACAGATCTGATAACTATCGGATGTGTTAAATACCTGAACATTCATTAAATTAGGTAGGTCAAAAATGCCCAAATTTAGCAGAGAAAAGCATATGGTATTTACCATATCAAGCAGACTTAGGTGCGTTAAACACCAAAATCCACACATTATTCCTCTAAAACTCATAATAGGTGCTATTTATAGCACAAGGTAAATAACCTATACTTGTAATCGGGCCCTTTTATCCCATGTCTATAAATAGCACACATTTAAATTGTAATGCATGCGCTAAATAACGATACCTCGGTGCACAGTAAAAATCATAATCAGTGTTATTTAACACGTGTTATTTACCGAACCCCATGGTATCGGTATTTACCCTATGTGCAAGTTTGGTGGCATATACCACCAAACTCGTAATCGAGTAGTATTTCTGTCTCACTGTTAGAAGGACATATTCTGCTTTATCCATATCAGGCACTTTCAGTTGTGCCCTTCTTGTTCTGAGCCTTTTCCAAATGATTTTAGCCCCTATTGTTCTATATACTTCAGTTCATTTAGTTTCTCACACCAGGCTATATAAGCTTTGGCTTTGGCTGCCAGTGCTAACAAGACCCCCTTATTGCTGCTTTTAGTGCTTCTCACTGTGTGTCCAAATAAATACCTTCACTGTCATTTTCGTTATGGTAAACTAGTAGTGGGCCGAACTTGCGGAATATAGCTCAGCGGAATTCATACGGAAATAAGCATGTCAAACTGTGATTTAGCGCTGGTAGCGTGTTCTGTGCTGAAAAATCAGAGAGAACAGCATCACGCGGTGCGCCATAGGGCGCAGTTATTGAGTTGAGTTTACTGCCAGTTGAGTAGATTTTCTACTTGATCTGCAGCCTCGGACCATGAACTGTCGCGACCACCTGCATTCGAAAAATCTCACTGGATGTCTCCCAGACTTACTGTTTTGGAGCCTCGTGGGAGAATAAATTCCACCTCATGTAAATTAGCAGAATTTGGGCAGAAGTCCGCATTACACAGTAACACAGAGTTGCCAAAATTCCATCAAGTCCGCCGGCGGAACGGGACATTCCACCCACCCCTAATTATCAGCCAGACGTGAGATTTATTATACTCATACTGTATGAAATTATCTCGCCGCCGCCATCCCCCTTTTGATTTGTACTATTCAGAGATTTGTATGGTAGAGTGAATGAGGCATGTTCTGAGCGAGTAATCACTTCTATCTTTGATTAATTTATTCATTGGTGGGGAAGGGAGAGGTCCAGAGGGCGTTATCTAATCTGATACATGTTTGGTGAGAGACTAAGAAATACATAGGGGGATATTCTCAAGAAGTGTGATATCTACCGCAAAAGTAGCTTAAAGCAACTCTCCACATCGCAGTCTATCGCTGGAAAATAACACCGTGGTAACACGGCATTCCCAAGCCGGCGACACAATGCGATAGGCTCACAATAACGTGTCAAATGTCCATGATGAAGTCAACGTGATGCCGCAAAAATGTGAAACACGGACGCCAAAAAAGCTGCGATGAGGTCAAGCGCAATACAAAAATCAGCGAAAACCAGCCACAGGCCTGCAATTCCCACGCGTCATGCGGGAAAATGCACTACAAAAGGAAAAAAAAAACACACCAAAACCAAATCAAACTGCGTAGCACCATGGATGCACCCGGACCGAGTGCAGAGGACAACCTGAACCCCACAAGCCCCACGGAGGACCAGCCAGGAACCCCGTGCTCGGGGAAGGGCAAGAAGAAGAGGAAGACAGCGTTCAGTCCGCAGGAAGACCGGATCATCGTCAAGGAGGTGATAGAACACTACCAACAACTGTTTGTCACCTCCACTACGTCATTGGCAACACAAACAGAAACATGGCAGTCCATCGTCAACAACGTGAATGCAGTTGGAGTGTCGAGGAGGTCAATGGAGGAGGTCAAGAGGCGCTGGCATGAAGTGCTCAGCCAAACCAAGGAGAAATTCGCTGCCAACAGGAAGGCAGCAAAGGCGACTGGAGGTGGGACTCCTGCGCCACAGGAGAAGCTGGATGAGCTGGAGGAAATGGTGACCACAGTCATCAGTGCAGAGACAGTGCAAGGAGTTGGGGGTCTGGACACAGCTCGATATGACCCGACCCAACAGCAACAGGGTGAGCACCGACCAGGGCCTAGGGGATTGGAGGGAGATGGGCACAATAGCACACATGGAAAATCATGCGCAGCACACTGCACACCCACAATGAGTGTGGAACATGTTCCTTCTATCCTGGACACACTGCAGCACAAATAGAAACACCAAGTAGGCTCCCGTCCACAATGTGCACAAATAGGCCCCCCTCCATATCACCAATGCCACAACCTACCCATGCACATGTGCTGAATCCAGAAAAGCAGAAGCTCTATGAGCCACACGGACTATGCAAGTGACTCTGCATGACAGATAGCATAGCTACAGTCACAATACATGACATGGTGCACGAGACGACTGAGGTGACTGAGTGTCGACCACATCCGTAAAAAGCAGGTCACACTGTGACATATCCACGTGCAACTACAACCCATGACGTCAAAAACACATCTGCAGACAAACAATGCACAAGAGTACAAAATATATCCAAGAGCACAAATGACCCAAGTTGCAAACATCACAGCACCCGAAAAGCACACAAGTCAAAGGCACACCGACTCAAAGGGATGAGGGGCCACCAAATCAGAGCTGCAGGGCCGATGCAGGGCCAACTCGCCAACAATGCAGCACACACACATAGCAATCACAGCACATCAACATTGACGACAATGTGGTACAAAGTGCAACACTTACACCACAGGACAGAGGACACAACTGGTGCCGCTCGTGTGTAGAAAATGGCCAATCACATCTGGCATTGCATGACACTGTGAGATGATAATGTACGAGTACAACCTAACATCTGTCATGTAGTCGAAATGTCCACTGTCTCCGATCAAATATCCAGCTCCTCCAAAACAGTCACAATTTACATTGTCATGCAGTCTTTATGTAAACATTTCCAATGCGTGAACATACATGGAACACACTGTTAACCTGCATCGCCCCATTACATTGCAGAGGGTCAATCAACACCTCCTGCAGAGCAGACCACACATCTCTACAGTGATGATGAAGAGGACACAAGGCACATTTGCCCAGACACCCTTCAACGGCTCGTGGACAGCCTCCGCATCACATCCCCAGGAGCAGGGCAGCACAGCTGCATCGCGGTGAGGCCACACCCTGCACAGACCACACAGCAGGAAGCACACACCACCACGGCTGGCCCACAGGACCCCCACGGCCAACCCATGGAATTCCAACGCCGTGTGTTAGCGTGCCAGGAGGAGTTGGCTGATCTGCTGCGGGTGGGTTTCGACCTTGTGGCAGCCACACCCGATGCCATACATGGGTGTTTGAGTCCAATCAGGGACCACGTACAGTCCCTAACGGACACCCCCTGTCCGCACCATGCTCACCGACAATCCTTGGCTGACCTCGCTGGGGCCATTACTTGTATACAAGAACTGTCTAGTCAGACAGGCTCCAGCGATGACAGCACAGAGTTGGCACAGATGCGGAGGACAATGGAGACCATGGAGCGGATGCAGACTGGAAGTATGGCTGCCACGGCTGAATACCAGCGAGATGTAGCTGGGATCTTACATGCCTTGCAGACCCTTATCCTGCCATTGCTGCCACTGAGCCTGTACCAGATGACTGCTGCAGGAACCTCGACACACACATCTCCGCCCCCTGATGTGTCATTGGCCCTATCTCCTTCGCACCCTGATGTGTCAGTGACACACAGTGATGCAGCCCTATCACCTTCGCACCCTGATGTGTCAGTGGCACACAGTGATGCAGCCATAACACCACCACATACACCTGACACACCGGACACAGAAGACGTCTCAGAGGAGTAAGATGTGGAGGGTAATGACTGTGTGAGGAAGGAGACAGTAGCATCCATCCCCGCCACATGGCCTGTCCCTGCATGGTTCAGCCCTATGCATCATGCCCTGGAACAACACCTCCCACTGTTCCCCGGAACACACTGCGATATTCACCTGGACCCCGACATGGACTGCCATATCTGCTCTTGTAGCAATGACACAGCAATCCGGCTGAGGGCTGTACTCTTCCTCTTCAGATTAACTTTGCATTCCCCCAAGTACTCTGGTTGGCCCACCACTGGCCAACCACTTAATGTGGGCTTGAACTGGCCATGTACCCCTCCAGGTCCGAGACTCACCAGAATGTGAATAAAACATTCCAAATCACACAGATGTGTCATGTCAATGTTCACTGACGAGTACAAGTTCGGATAAATGTAGGGACATTGATTGCACTAAAAGGTACACCCTGGTAAATGTCATCAATGCGCATGTTTGAGCCTGACCCACATGGCCAATTAGATGAATGTGAAGGTGTGATTCAGCTGTGGCCTCATTGCACATGAACAACAATCTCGCATCCCCCAACGTAGCCCCACGTCCATGTATCATATAGGGCTGTGTGTGTAAATGTCAAAATCGATAGCCCGCCAGAAGTAGTGTCCCCCATCGCATGTGGCTACAGAACATCTCTTTGCATGATGTACTCACAGACATCAGTGTGGACACAGTCTGTTTCAATGGATCATATTGATCCACATGGCAAGAAGTTGGACACCATACTCACACTGCTGAAGACACGTAAGAGCACAGGTCTACCATCAACTATCCCAAACACAATGTGTGGCTCACAGAGGTCCATCTGCCAATAGGGATTCACCACCTATGTACCAGAGGCAGTCTGTCCCACCCTGTGTACGGACAATGCTCATTGAGGCACACAATTTATCATACTAATCAACACTCATCACAATTGTACACTGGTGAAGTTGCGTTGACTTTATTAGCATTCGCATGTCAGTATCGGCAAGTGATGGGCCACAATAGGCAGACAAATGCTTAAGACACTTACTGGCAGAATGGGAACTTGTCAAGGTGCAAGGAATGGGGTGGCAAAAATGAACACATATCCTTACAGTGGGCAACGGTCTCAGCCCACCTTGCCTTGCTGGTCCAGTCATGTGATGTTTGGCGTCTGCTCATTACCCCGTGTCAGGGGACACGACTCACAGCCCATGGGATCTGCATGGAGCTGTACCACCGGACTGTGCCGACTGTGTGCTCTGCTGACAGTGACCAGGTGAAAGAAACCAACAAGGTCACATGTCATGCTACATTGCCATGTGTGTAGTCTCCCTCCAGCAGTATGTCAGATTTAGGAACTTTGCCAAACAACGCTGTGCAGCTCCGCCCATGGGGCTGCAGCACCTTGCACAGGTGTGTGACAATACGCGTAGGTGCACACACATGCATTCTGAGTCTGAGTAAATGCAGAAATGTCCACTGTTGTACTGGCTAATGGGACCATTCCTCCATGATGCAACATGGTGTTGGGACCTGTGCTCTTGGTGTCAATCAGTTGTGGCTGCAGGAAGGTAGTTACTCATCCATGAATGCAAGCGCTGCTTCATAGGCAATCAGTTCCAGAAGTACGTTGTTCTCGAATTCAAGGAACAAGAGGGAGAGCCAATCCATTAACTGGTCCGAAAAGATGTGCTCCGACCACGCAGTTTCACCAATCCGCAACACAGCCCAATAGGGGAGCGCCTCGATGTGGTCACTGCACACGATGACTTGTGCAATCTCCCATCCACTGCTGCCGGCACAGACACCACATATCAAGGCATCCCATGCCCGGGTATCCTGGTTGCACTCCTGTTCGTGGGCCAACAGGGGGTGCACAGACAAGTCGTAATCCAGTTCAGCTACCATTGTGTTGGATAGGTAGACCTCCATGGGCCACTCGAATGTGCATGATCGACAGTGGAACCATGGCTGGACACATGTGATGTACACTAGCTGGAAACTCAGACGGTAACTGATTCGCAAAACTGCCATTGGCAGAGCTCCCAACAGATGCAGCATTTGTGCACGATACAGTTCCACGTGACTGGGGTTGTGCATGTGCTCGGGATTGCCTGCCATTGCGTTTGTTGGTCTCGTACCACTGGCACTCCTCAGACAGGCAGCAGTTCTGTGGACGATATGCCACAGCTCAAAGTAATGGTCGTATGTGTGTTCAACATTTGGACGTATGGGTTGTCTTTTTTACCGATGGGGGCATGCCATGCAGGTGTAGCTCGAGCAGGGACAAGTGTGTGTGGGGTGTGGACACATTGCTCTTTTCATTAGTGCAGTTCGTGGTGTGGGAGTCGCCAGAGTCTGGTATGGTATCTCACTCCGGGGGTGCCGGGCACATTGGAGACCAAGGTCGGAGGTTCAGATGTCCTTCCCCCGTGGGTATTGAGACGAAGGAGCTTCATGCCTAATTTTAGTCTGACTACTGCTTGCATTTCTGAAATGTGATGTGGTCTTCACACTGAAACTGTTGCCAGGCCTTAGATTTTAGATTTAGAACAGTTGGCATGTATGTGCCAAGGGCCCGATTGTCCTTGCACTCCTTGTTCAGTCTCTCTCTCTCTCTCTCTCTCTCTCTCTCTCTCTCTCTCTCTCTCTGTCCTTTGATGAGTGCCTGACGCACCTTCTTATCTGGGATATTGTTTTACAGGCTGTCACTTACAGATTGTCCAGGGATGACCCACCATGACTCTTCCAAATAGTTGTTTGGTGTAAACATTAATTGTAATATTTAGTTTGAGCTCTCAATGGTGAATGATTGATTCTGCTTTTTCTGTACTTACATGACTGTTTGTTATTGTGATTCTGCGGCATCAGTCGAATGATTTTGTGACGTTGATGTGCAATCTCTTGGTCCAGGGGAGGTTGAGGGTGCCCGGGGGGGGGGGGGGTGGTACAGGGGTCAGTGGCGGTGGATGTTATGGCCCTCTTGGGTGTCCGAGCTGCATGATCATTGGCTCCAAGGCATCTGTTGTTCTTCAGGTGTGTCTCTGGGCTGTGCTCCCTTTGATGGTGCTGGTTGTAGTCCGACTTTGCACCAGCTCAGAGCAGGTGTTAATTTCCTGCTGCTAATGAGCCTTATCGCACGTTTTGTGTTCTCATCGCCGATCTGGCTGGTCTTTGAGAATGTTGAGGTGTGCTGTTGTCGCGGCTTTTTGCTCGGGAACGGCTACTCTGCATCTCATTAGCGATAGTTGCCGGGGTCATCCGTGACAATGTATTTTGCGGCTGCTATCGCAGGTAAACTGGTGGTGTCGGCTGTTTGTATCAGCTTGTGAATGGGGCGGTAAATTTATCGCGCCTTTGGCTGTGATAAATTGCCAATAACTCGGCGATAGATCCTTGAGAATATGCCCCATAGAGCCTTTCAGTTAAGGGTTTATATAACCTTGGACATGTATCGAGTAAACCCAGCTCCTCTAGTCAAGCCTTGCCTACCTTTGAGGTAGCTCTGTTTGACCCACTCTCAGTTTCGATCGATCTATGTGCTGTATTATCCATTACTAATTGAGGTCAACCTCCCCTCCCCCAATTCCCTCCACTACCCCCACCCCCACCCCCAATCCAGACTTTTTATCCGGGTTTGCATGATGATGGAGATATCTGAAGGCTAAGATTCTGCCCCATCATCCGCCATCACCCCTTTAACCTCTCTCTTGACGGAATAGGCTAGGAGGATGGCAACCTCTCCATTTGTCCAAGATTCCCATGATTGACATAGTCTCTGAAAGTATCCTGAAACAGACATATGGTGCTATCTGCAACTCTGAGCATCACCAAGGCAGTCAGTCTCTTAACTGGGCCATTTGGACCCCTCCCATTTAGGCTAGGTACTTTGATCGATGTTGTGAACCCACATGAAGGCCTATGCAGTCCCCATAACTCCCGCTCAAGAGAACACAATCAATGAACTCTTTAGTTGTTTCCTCCCAACAGAACACTTAGGTGTGTTAGTCTCACCCATCCCCAAACAATTGACATTGATGTCCAAGCCATTGTTCCCTCCCTTGTGTATCCCTCCGCCTGAGCCACTTTCTTCTAAGTGCTTAATGCTCCCCCATCTGCCCTGGAACAGCCTTGTTACTCCCTCCCTGTTCACTTCCCCACCAAGGCCTCTCCCAGCCTCTCAAGGATCTCTTTCCATTCCTGCTCCATTGCCTCTGCTGTTGGCTTCGAGCTGTTCTTTTAATTAGGTACTTTGCCTGATCGGCTGAGTCTCAGGTAGGGGAGTTATACATGCCCTTTGCGTACTCCTGCCTGGACGGATCCCCTCTGGGGACCCTCAAGGAGGCTCGTGAGCTTGAAGATGGCGGAGACACATGCGCCAGAAATTACTTCCCAATGTTGGTAAATAAAGTAATCAGCCTGTAATGTATCTCCTCATTCATTTTAAGACTCGGCTTCTTCAGCATGAGTTTGGTTACCGTGCTCTTCTCCCTTTCTTCCAGTCCTGTGGCCCCACTCACATCCCAAGAGAGGAATAAGCGAGGAGGTCAGGAAAGGGACAGTGGCGGCTCCTCTGCTATGGCGGAGGAACATCGCCTCACCTGCCAGGAACCAAAAAATGAAAAATAAAACGATAATAAAGCCTTGTTTATTATCATTTTATGTTTGCTCTCGGCCCTGAGGCCTGGGGGCGGGGCCAGGGTGATGACAGGCTGGTGGGGGAGTGGTTGCACTGCTATTCGGCGCTCATGACCGTCTGGCTGGCCGCCAAACCATCTTGCGCACTGAAGCTCTCTCCAACCTGAGCTGCATTGCTGGGTTGGACAGGCTCCTAGTCTAACTGGGAGCGCAAATCGGTGCTCAGGCCAATCGTGATACTGCTTTCAGATGCATGAAAGCAGCGTCAGGATTGGCTGCAGTGGACTCTGGGAGCCAGTGCCTGCAGTGGAGAGGTGCGCAATGTGGAAGGTACGTGGATTTCTGATATTTTTTTATTTGTCTCATCATCTGTCATCTGTCCTCCCCCCACCCGTCACTCTATCGACAAACCTGCCGCTACTGGACAGGGACCATCGTGGGCGCCAAGGGCTTACGAACTGACAATGATTATGTTCGGTTGTGCCTAGATGAAGCAACAGCATGAATATACTAATGATGATCCTTGCTCTACCTGGGCCCCCACACTCTCTCTTCCCATTCTCTATCATCATCAAATTTAGGACATCATCGTAAGGCATCGACCCCCTTCTCCTGCATTGTGTTCTCTCCTGGTTGTGGCCTGGTGATGCTTCTGCTATGAATCTTGCGTAACTATCCCAGTGTCTTGATCTTGTATTCCGAGGATGTTGGGGGGCCACCCTGGTCTACCTTGGAAGTGGGACATCAGGCCTTCAAAAGCATAGGGGGGCAGAGGGACCCAGCAGATCGAGCCAATATTGACATTTCAGAAGACCACAGCATCAAAAATGCTCCAGATCTTTCTCTAGGTCGCCGGCAGGTCTGGCGCTGCGTCACTTGAGGTGAGCTGGACCTGTCTGGGACTCATCTTCTATAAAAGAAAGGACTCTTGATGTCACACGGTCTGCTGCTCCTGTTCTGATGCCAGTATTTACAATGGTTGGCTTGTTCATGCAGGTAGTGAACTTGCTGCATGATGCAGTCCTCCTGTGTCTACTAGCATCTTTATTTCAACCAGTGGAACAATTGAGAAGTCTTTCTCTGATCCAACACTGCTATCTAGTGTTAGTTTTGCATAATGCTGCATTAATATTAAGCGCTTGTTTTACAACAAAAAGGGCCAGATCAAAAAACATTATTGACTGTGGTTCAAACTACACCACTTTAAGAAAACAGGATTCTGAAGATGGTGAGAATACTTATGCGCATTTGAAGTGTGGAATTTTGTTACAATAATGAGGTGTACTGTTGTTTTTTTGTGCTGCATGATTACAATATGATTTTGTTGTGGTGTGCTGCATTCTGTTTTGAAGATTTTGTTGTGATATGTGCTGTGTTATGTTTTATTGGATTGCTAAGTTGCTTTGTGTGTGGTATTGTGTCATGCTCTGCTGCTTACTTTAGCTATGACAATTTGTGCTGCTGTATCTCCAACCAACAGTTGCACATGCCTTGGAAAGTTCCTGTGACAGTCATCCATTCAGCACTGTGGCAGTGACTGTGTTTTAACTTAGCGTTTCCGCTGTTCACTCAGCCCATATTGTCACAGTTTGGACCCCCGGCCACGAGAACTGACACACATTCTATTGTTCCATTTATAGAGATGGTCTCTGTAAGTGGCATCTCGAGAGAGGGGGCCCCAGGTGTGTTTTGCCCTGGACTCCCTTGTGCCTCAGGACCATAACTGCAGAATGTGCCAGAATTAAACAAACAGGCCGCATCTTGCACCGCACAATAAGTGGTCCAACCAACTATCACTGAAAAGCAGTGTTGTTTGTTTGAATTTTGACTTTGTGTGTATGTGTCTTTATATCTATATCTAAATATGCATAAGTGAAAATATGCATAAGTGAATACATATGCACGAATACATACAAAGTCAGATGTAAACATGTTAAGCAAATATATATATATATCCACAGCACTCCGGGAGGATTCCGTATATCAGTTTATTCAGTAACAAGCAAAAAATGTCTTTTTGCTTGTTGCTGAATAAACTGATATACGGAATCCTCCCGGAGTGCTGTGCTTTGTCCGTGAGCGTGGACATCGTTGGTAGCGTGGATTTAAACGCGGGCACCACCGCGTTACAGCACCCGCCTATGAGTGCCTTGGCTTCTGGTGCAATTTGGTAGTGATTATATATATATATATATATATATATGAAATCAGGTAGTTAGGCCAGCTGTTCCAAAGGAAAAGCTTTGTTTGTGTTGCTATTATCTTTGGCCCTGTTTGACAATTCTTTCTAAAAAGGATCTGCTTTATGACAAGTTTCTGCATGGAAAGTTTCAAGGTGTTCATGGGGGAGAGAAAAAGCACTACAGGGCTACAGTTTTTGTTGTATCCCTGTAGACAGGGCTACAGCAAAAACTGCTGAACAGAATGACACCAAATTTGTCAGGAAGCTAGATCTTGGTACACAGATTGTCCTTTTTAGGTCTCGCCTGACCCAGCGCATGTGCTGGGTCAGGCGAGACTTATTGAGAGGGCTCCAAAAAGTGCTACCAGGCCAGCCTAGAGCTACAGTGCATGTGCGCGGGCGCGCGTTCCGCACTTAACCGCGCTTACTTTCATTTTTGCGGCCGCACGGCCATTTTGATGGTTGCACGTGATCACGATCACTTTCCTGGCCGCAGGGCCGTTGACATAGCCAATAGGTCTCGCTTTTGGGACCTTATAAGTATTTAGTTATGCAACTGTTGCATGGCTAAACACTTTTAAGATCCCAAAGGCGAGACCTATTGGCTATGACAATGCTTGTTGTAATTTGGTGTAAATCCATTAAGTAGTTTTTGAGAAATTAAAGATAAGAAATAAAAATATGTGAACGTTTGTGTCAGCAAGAGGCCCGAAAGACTCTCACAGGAGTGCCAGTTTAAAAATGAAGAGTTCTTATTGGCCTAGGGAGCTTTTTTTACTCATGGGCCAATTTGCTACCATGGGTGTCAGACTCCTCCGGGAGCGAGTGCTCTGATTAGCTGCCAGCAACATCAGAAAAATGTTGCTGTCAGCCATTACAGGACTCTGGTACTTAGTCTCCTGTCCTGAACTTGTAAAAAAAAAAAAAGACTTAAGGGAAAGGGATACCCAGTCCCCCCAGGCCCTGTTGGGGAGACCCCTCCTGGGCCAAAAACTAAAACAAATCCGCAAAAATTGCTGTGATCCTACAGTACTCGTGCTGGATCGGGAAAAAAAACATAGCGTCCAGTGCCACATTCGTGAATTATATGCCCTGGGGAGCCCAGCCATAATCAATAAGGGGAGGTGGCCATGTGGCTCCCCTCCCAGAGCCATTAAAGGTCCCAGGAAGCCCACCCCCAAGGGCTGAAATTTCCAAAGAAGGAAAGGGGGCTTTGGGGCCCCTGTCCCCGAGCCTCCAGAGGCCCTGGGAACCCCATCTCCCATGCCGAATTCAATAATAAAGGGGAGGGGGATGTGTGGCTTCCCCTCCACGAGCTATTACAGGCCATGGGGAGCCCACCCTAGGACTGAAGTTTCTCAAAAAAAGGAGGGGAGCTGCATGGCCCTCCTCCCTGAGACTCTTAAGGCCCCGGGGAGCCCACCACCGGAGACCGCTAAACTGTGTAAAAGGGAGGTGGCCACGTGGCCCCCTTCCCCGAGCCATTAATGGCCCTGAGGACCCCATCTCCCAGGGCCAGCTCACTAGCTATATTCCGAGGAGCCCAGCCCCGGGTCATAGCAGTTTCTGTGCCCTCACCAACGCTGGCAGGGAAACCTCTGTCTGCTCCAGCTTGGCAGGAGCATTTTTGAATCTCCTGCCATGTGAGAGCAAACACAAATTCTGCTCTCTGTGGGCGGGAGCTCTAAAAAAGCTCTGGCTGGGAGCAGACTCTTGGTGTCCCCTGGGCCTTTCAAAGGACCGAGGAGGGGGGCCTTGTGGCCCCCTCCTCTTAAAAAAAGCAGCCTAATGAGGTTCAGGGAGGGGGTCTACATGGTTAAAATAAAACTGAAAGAATAAAGTAACGTTATTGTTAGGTATGATAAAAAGATCTGTTTTGGGTTAAAATGAATTTTAGAAATTCACTGAAAAAAACAAAGGTTAAAGTAACGTTATATTTAGGTAAATATTTCAATAACAACATTAACGTTTTGAACAAAAAAAAACCACAGAAATTCACCAGTTATATTTAGCAGAGCTAACTATAACTTGCGCCCACGCCATGCACTGCTTAAGACCTCACATATTACATCACTCATGACATGTTCTATGACATCATTTACCACATCACTAATGATATCATCCTAACTTCTTTTGTACACATTGCTCTATAAACAGAAATAGCATTTGAGCTATGTAGTGCAAAATAACTCAGAATAAGATGAAGCATTATTACTGCTATCATACATACAATCCCCATAGGTGAAGTAAGAATATGTTATGTGCAACATTGACCCTATAACAGACACTTCATGGGTAGCTGAGTTCATGTTGACTTTGAACCACAGATAAAAGGGTATCCTTTCCTGCACACACTGTTTAATCTGTATACAACTGTTCAGAGAAAACCAAGGGGCATATTATCAAGCCAGGCGATAAAATTATCGCCGCTTTAGCGGCAGAAAACTGCCACTAAAACGGCGATAATGGGTTTGATAATATACTCTGTGGAATTCCAATTGAAGCCCATGTTAGATGTCCTTCACATTTAACATGGGCTTCAATTGGAATTCCACAGAGCATATTATCGAGCCCATTATCGCCGTTTTAGCGGCAGTTTTCGGCCGCTTAAGCGGCGATAATTTTATCGCCTGGCTTAATAATATACCCCCAAGTTCCTTCAGATACTGAAGCCCTGCTACATAACAAATGCCCTACTATGGACAGCTTTTACCTGTATCAAACCCCTGCCTAACTTTACTACTACTAAACTTAGATAAAATCCTAAACTTACTACTTTCGGTATTCACAGAAGGCATTTAGTAGTAGTAAAGTTAGGACACTTTACTACTACTAAATGCCTTTTGTGAATACCAAAAGTCGTAAAGTTAGGATTTTAAACTTACTACAGATGCTGCATGGGCCCTCCCCCCCATTATTATAAAAACTGCCTCCGGGATTTGGCCCACCCGGGGGCTTGATAAAAAAAGACACACAGGAATCCTTGTGTTGCTTTAAAAAATGTTTGTAGTGAATCCGCGGGTCCACTTGCGAATTTGCGGAAAAAGTAAATAAAAAAAACACTTTCAGCCTCTGCCTGGGTACCTGTAGGACCCCTCATCAGATCTGGAGGTTCAGGGTATTTCTACCCTGCCCGTCTGCATTATTTTTTACTTTTTTGCTGTGACACTGCTTCAAGCCAAGTTCCAAGATGTCTGCCAAGTCTTCCTGGTTGAAGCCAATCAAATTTTTGTAGGATCTGCGAGTTCACTGCAAGGACTTGCGTCCCCAGACATCTATATTTATTAAACCTTAATATTGCTGAAACTACTGAACGGATTTAAACCAAACCCCCTAAAGCATGCTTTCTGGACCAACATCTAGCTTTATGCCAAATTTGGTGTAATTCTGTTCAGCGGTTCGGGCTGTAGTCGTGTTCAAAAAATTAAAAATGCCCATAGACATAACATGGGAAAAACACGTTTTGAGACCCCTTTTTTTCTCTGTCCCAGCTTGACAGATCACCCTGAAACTTTCCACACAACAGTTGAGCCAAAAAGGGGACGTTTTTTGAACATTTCGTGAAGATTCCTTAAGCAGCGCCGAAGTCATTTGCAAAATAAAAAATGCTAGATAGATAGATAGATAGATAGATAGATAGATAGATAGATAGATAGATAGATAGACAGACACATGCACACACATACATAATACATACAAAACCTTTGTACTTGGGCCAATGTGTGCTGCTCCTAAAATTCACTAATTCTCTTCCGGGGACGCCACTGCTGTTTCTGATTGACAATAAGCAGCATACAATGATTATAGTGATGCTGGGCACCTTTTTTCATGAGCAAAAGAAAGATGGTCTACTCTGTAACCCTTCTTCAGCATATCAAAATTTTATAAAATATCCAATGATTTCATATTAATGATTCTGTATTCTCCTGTAACTCAAATCATTTTGTTCTGCATTCTTCTTCGTAAGCCTATATTTTAACGTGTGGTACCTGTAAATCAAATTTAACAAGAAATTATTTTAATACCGATTTTTTCAGCAAATTACAATTACATTATAGTAAAAGTTCCACGAAATTCATGCGATGACGCATTCGTCTCTCGGTTGATGCTTGTCTATCCAACTCTCAGTGGTGTTCCAAACGGGTGTCTGTGGGCAGCAGTCATGCGCACTAGATCTGCACTGATTGGTCGCAATGTAAACCAAGATGAAACGTTGTTCTTTAGAAACAGGCTGAATAGGACAGATTGGGGAATGAAATTGGGGGTATGATTCACTCAGAGTCAATAACCGCTCCTCATTTTGATTATTCAGCCAGTTCGATGTGATTAGTTCTGAAGCATTAATTACATCATGAACATAGTTGGAGGCTAAATTTGGAGTCATTAATATTGGGTTCCTATTTTTTGTTTATATTTTTCCATTAACCTCCTGTTAATGATTTGTTTTTTAAAAAATATTCTTTACCAAAGAGGATCATCTATTCCCCATTTCTTTTTCTTTTTATAAACATTTGACATCCATATACCTGGCTTGCTTTTTAATTTCTCTTTGCGACCCTTAAATGTAAAGGGGCTTCTTCATGGTGAAGTTACGCTGTGTAGCACAGCAGATTACCTTGCTGCACTGAGCTGCGTCACAGGGACAGGGCAGGAATGTGCCATATATATGGGAAAATGGCACATTCCTGTCGTTTCCCATGCACTGGTGCCCTTTTGGCTGCCTAGCGCCAATGAGGCACCCTTAGAGAATGGTGCAAGGGTTCCTGCGTTGCATGCAGAATTGTTTTAGCCTGCATAAAAACATTCATGGGAGGCATATTCCTCTTTCTTTGTGTGCTACGTTTTTGGTGACCCTCAGATTATAAATCTGGAGAAGCGTCAGAAAGCAATGGGTGTTGCGTGGGAACGCCGACAGCAACTCCCATTGCACGCCCCTTTCACGCAGAAAACTGCATCGAGGAGGACTATATTTACAAGGTGGCGTTAAGCCACGCAAAGGGCTTAGAGCAGCCTTGTAAATACAGAGCAGGGCACAGCGCCACTGGAGCATCGCGAAAATTGACGCTCTGGTGTCGCAATGCCCTTGTAAATATGCCCCAAAGTGACTTTGCGCGGCTTAAAAAATCTTTCTTAAGGCTTGGGTCACTCTTGCATCCCGCTGCACGGTGCAAGAGCGAGACAAACAGACCCATAAATAGGCTCCATAGTTTTATTTTAAGTGAACACTGTCTTCCAAAGTTTTGTATTCTGGGTGTTTTTTTATTTCCAGTATTTTTGGCCATTTTTGCACCTTTCTTAATAATCAAAAACATTCAGATTACTAATCCAGCAGGATGTTGATGATGATCAATGATGATGCTTAGAATGAGAAGAATGACGGGTGACAGCATGCACCAGATTCCTGCCCGAGGAACTGCCCAGTCTGCACATGAAGGAAAGTCTATGATAAGGGTGGAGTGTGGCAAGTCTAGCAGCATGGGTGGTTGCCTCAGCTGCACATGGGATGTGGCTATTAGTATTCTGCATTTGGTGGCTGCTTGGCCTGAACAAGAAATGGCAGGAGCAAGAAAGACCGGTCCAGAACCAGTCCTGTATGGGACTGGATGCCTTAATTCTGTGCATTGCTGAGGTTATGTGGATACATTAGATGTACACAGAAGGTGTAAAGGTGTAACACAAACATGCGCATGCTTTTTACTGGTGTCCTCAGCAGCCACCTGAAAAACTCACATAAGGACAAATAAGGGTCCGGGACCTGTAAAGGTTTGTTGTCTAGGGAGTTGGCATCCCTTTGAGTTGTAGAATGGGGCAAAAAGAGGAGAGGACCACTGGTACATTAAAAATATGTCAGCACCACAGGCTGTGCCATCACCAATCACAAAAGGGCTTAAGTGTTAGACTAGACTTGACAGTAAGGTTGACCACGCTTTGAGGGAAACTCAGCCAATCACGGTGCCACACCTTTGTGGTCCAGAACACTGATGACGAGATGAAGTCCTTCGCTCCCTGTTCTACGCGATGCAACTGTGTGATCTCAGTAGCACTGGATGATCACTTCTGGAGAGACATTCTACAGGGCTAGTATTTAAAGAGTTAATGGGATTCTCAATGAGGAGCTAACTAATGATCAGAGGGTTCAGTGCTTTCACTTGTCTTGCTTTCCAAGTTAACAGATTGATGAATATCAAGTGACATACTCTGGGGTGATAATCACAGCGCACTGTAAAGTGATACAAGAGAACCTGAAATCTCCCTATATCGCCTGGGCTCCCATCAAGCAGTCCAAGACATGTGCAATCACCATGCGAAGCAGGGTACTGGCAGAAGCCATGGCCAGGGCCGAACTGGGAACAAAAACCAGCCCCGGCAATTCAGTTAGACCAGCTGAGGGTGGGGGGGAGAGGGGTGCGGGTCAATGCTAGTGAGAAGCACTGCTGCTGCTTTTGTTACAGGGGGCCGATATTGCAGCCCCTGTAGCAAGGGTGTCCATTGTCACCTTCGCTGTATGTGGTTATCTTTGAACTCCTAGCATGTGCCTTAAGGAGGACGAAAGCTGTCCGAGCTCCGGGATGAGACTAACCCAAGAATAGGAGATTGGTTAAATGCCACCAATGAAATAGTTTCATGAGAGGAAGGACAGGCGGGCTCTCCTGTAGGACAAGTCTTCAAGACCCTGGAGAATCTACAAATACAAAGTGTGCTTAACAAATTCCTCCAGGTAGAGGAATCAAGGCTGAGAGTTAATGTAAAATACAATGGTAAAATCACAAAGAATACGCTTTGGCAGTGGGTACATTGGCTGCATATGAGCAATAGGAAATCTGGTAAAAGATTTGTATTGTTCAAGGGAATTGGAAAAAGGAGGTTGGAGTAAATCTGGCTGAGGGAGACTGGTCAGAAATTGAGGACCTCATTAATGAGGTTTTGACGTAGAACAGCACCGCAAGAAATCTTGCGGCACTGCCCTACGTCAAAACAAAAGGGCAGGATAGCGCCGTATCTATGTGATATGGCACATTCCTGTCTTTTTCTCCAGCGCAAAATGGTCTACCGTGCGCCAATGCAGGCACCCTTGCACCATTGTACAAGGGTGCCTGCGTTGTGGGGCTGATTGATTTTGTGCAGAAAGGAATCAATTCAGATGATTTCCTTTTTCTATATGTGCTGCTGAATGCAGCACATATAGAAAAAGAAAAGCACGAGTAGAAATTAAAACATTTCTCCTTGTTGCGCCTCCCTGGGGTGGCGTTAAGTTCTGAAGCATTCCCAGGTTTACGATTTCTCGTAAAACTGGGAATGTGTCCAGTTCCATGGGTGTTGCGTGGGAACACCCACAGCAACACCCATGGAATGCTCCTTTCACACAGTTTTCTGCATGCAAGGGGCAGATATTTATAAAGCAATGAAAAGCCACGTAAAGTGGCTTTACATGGCCATATAAATATGCTGTAGCACATTGGGCCACCAAAACGTTAAACAAGCATTGGCATAGCCAATAGGTCTCGCCTTTGGGACCTTATAAGTGTTTAGCCATGCAACACTTGATGTTGTTGCACCAAGGATATTGTACTGGATAACTAAACACTTATAAGGTCCCAAAGGCGAGAACTATTGGCTATGCCAATGCTTGTTTTTAACTTTCCACTGAAGTAATTACACATCTCCCATTTTTCACCCATGTCTGTGTGTTAATGCTTTACTTCTATCACTCTAAAACTCTGGTGTGATTTGAAGTGTTTATGACTTGATCAAGTGTAAAGGTGGCCTGGGGCGTTAATGACTTTGGTGCACGTTCCTCTCCGTTCATTCATCCATCCATTTATTAGGTCGAGCCTGAGCAGTGCATGCGCTGCTCTGCAAGCCATGCTGTATTGGAGTATGGAATAGAAGCCCCACCCACTCTCTGCCTATATTTGTCATTGGCTTGTGCCATTGTCCTTCGTAAATGCTGGCTTCTGATTCATTAATAGGCTTGTTAGTCCCTCCTTAGTACTGCCTTGTCTTCATTTCTAACCTCCCATGAGGACTGGCCCTTTTACTTCGGTTGTTACACGGTACGTCTTTTTTAGTCTGTAAGCGTTATTTTCTTCAAATAGTTTCTCCTTCTGTAGGCACGACATGCTTTCCTGCAACACTCAGCGCGTCATGCGCGCTTTCACTTTATAAGCAGCCCGGACAATGGCAGCCGCTTCTTTGAATAGGTCTCGCATTTACGAGAGTTTAAGCTTTTTGCATTGTAAATGACAATGCCTTTTATTTATATGTTTTGATAATTATTGGAGATTTGAACCTGTTTCAGCAACTTCAGCCGCTGGGCTACCTCGAATTTAAATTGTGAGACTTCCCACTTTAAAACTGTTCAGATGGTTGCTGGCTACAAGTGTCTGTTGCAGGTAACAGTTTGCAGTTTGGCAGGTGTCATTCCAATTGTTTTTGTATGGTGTTTCATATACTCCACGCAGGTGTTGATTAACGATCACCACCTTACATGTAATTTATGTAGCGCCTCCTGACCCGATTGGTCCCAGAAGCACTCCGATTTTCAACATGTTCATACAGTAGGTAATATATATATATAATCGTGTCTGATTAGTGTGGGCCTAGAAGTGCTTGTGCTCGCATTTTACCGGTATCCAGCCCAGTCGAGAAGCACCACTGATTGTAAATTATCAGTATTGCCAACAACTTGGAAAGTGCCAGTACTGGTGTATTCTCAGTACCACCAACTAACTGTAAAGTGCCTGTGCTTGTATATTATCAGTACTACCAACCAGCTGAGAAGTGCCAGTGTTCGTATATTAGCAGTACTTCTACCCAACTGAAAAGTACAAGTGCTAGTATATGATCAGTACTGCGAACTAACTGAAAAGTGCCAGTGCACGTATATTATCAGCACGGCACTGGCATTATGCGATTGTGCGCCGATTTTCGCATAGTGACAGATTTGCCGCATTTACCACATAGTCAACCATCTGCTTAATAATCTGCAGATTTTAACCTCAAAAAATGTTTTTAGCTCAAACGGTTCAAAAGTTACTATAAATGCAGTGACACGTGTTGCAGCGAGAGGAAGGCCCTTTGCAAAGCTGGACTGGTCAGCTTTCTGTTGCCTAGTGCTTTATTTGTGTATTAAATTGAAGAGGTGCAACCAATGCACAGACTGTTACCAAGTTTAGAAATGACAAAAGAATGAAGTAATACTATTGTAAAATATGCTGCATTATGCGACATAATGTGCCTTTTCTTGCTGCATAATTTACCCAAACCTGCTGCAAAATGTGGCCTTGTCCTGCCACATAATTCCAGTGCTCCTGATTATCCGTACTGCCACCCAGCTGAAATGTGCTTGTACATTACCAGTACTGCCAACCAGCCGAGAAGCTCAGTCCTATTTTTTATCAGTACTGCAACCCCACTGGGAGATGGTGCTTCCAGTTTGTCACTAGTATGGGCATAGCCCGGCCGAGAAATGCAGGTATTTCCATATATAAGTTAGTGCAACCTGTCCTTTGAATGCAGTGCTTGCAAATCAGCAATGTCGCTACTCTACTGAGAAGTGTCAGTGCCTCGACCCAGACGTCCAGTTAAAAGCCGCGCAGAAGAGCCTCACTCTCTTATAAAAGTCACGACGAGCTCTTGAGCGGGACCAGTATTTTCATTTTTTATGTAAATTTACTGCAATCCGGCTGAGAAGTGTCAGCACTCGTATACTGTCACTGTCGCAGCCCGGCTGCAAAATGGTTTTAGAATTTACAAGCACCCGTACTCTCGTCTAAATGTATTACAAACACTGAACATGGCCGGCATTAGCATATACAAACATTACAGCCCTGCTCAGAAGTGTCAGTGCTTGTATATAATGCTGATATTAGAAAAGTATTGTAACTTGTCTGGTAAGCGTCGGTGGAAAAGTGCCAGCGTTCTCTGTAAGGTGCTACGACGCCTGGCCAATGCACTTCGTCTGTTAATAAACACTTTCATTCATATGAAGTAGTTAACTGATGCTTTTAAAATTCCTTGTTTAGGACTGAGGGGTGGTTGCAGGTCAGTTGAGCATGTTTCACTATTTTTCAGAAAACTTTGCCGTATGGTGCTGCTCCAGTACTGTGTAACGCAAAGGAATTATTAATATTTTTTGTGCCGTTTTACATAGCGCGAACTTTGAACCAAGGACTTTAGAGCGCTTAAGAGGATACGTTACACTTGTTTTTTAGGTAAAACAAGCGCGCGCGCCTCGCACGGCAGCAGGGGGAGGGGGCCTGACCCGGATTCCCTTGCGGGAGCGAGCAGGAAGGCGTGATAATTGCTAACATATGGCGCCGCTGCTCGCTCCCGCAAGTGAATTGCCAAACGTGCACGCGTTGCCATTGAAAGCAATGCAACGCGTGCCCGTTTTTGGCCTCAAAACCGACTTGATGGCTAAAGGTCTTTTTCCTATGCAACGTGCGCTGCATAGGCGAGACCTAAAAAGGGAAGTTCTGGTGATGCAAAAGTGCCGGCAGGGCATCATTTATGAGGCCCTTCGTTTCTTAATGCCCAGATGCTGAGGTGACCTCATTTTAAGCATATGCAAATGTACTCATCTTGGTTAGTATATCATACTCCCAAAAACTGCACCAGTGGAATGTAAATATTCCAAACAGTGGGCACATGGGAACACATAATCTGTAGCTGTCTGAGAGTGGTTGGATTTTGGGATGGGGTACTAAAATATGTTCAGAAGGTTTTAGGAGCTTCACTTGTATCAGATGCTAAAGCTATATTATTAGGAAGCACTAGGCATATGAGTATAAAGACAAGGAACATGCAAGCTTTGTGGTATATAGCAATCTCAATAGCTCGGTCATTGAAATGAAGGGACCCAGCTCGAATTTCAAGTATGGCTGCATAAGCTGTTTAGAGTTTATAACAAAGAGTTTTTGTGTACTAAGCGTGGGGGGGACAGGAAGTTCTTTTAAAGTTTGACAATGCTTTATTCATTATAGGAAAAGCACTTTAACTGAAAGTTCTGTATAACAACACTTTTTCTCTCTTTGCACTCTAGGCACGGAGAATGCACTTTCATTGTAATTTATTGTGGATTTTTGGCTGATAAATTTGCTATGAACATGAAGAGGAAGGTTTGAATCTCAGTTTAAGGAAAAGTGATGAATTAAGGTGAAGAGTTAAGGAGCCTTTTTCATCATACGAAAAAGCACTTTAACTGAGAGCACTGTATAAGCACTTTTTTTCCCTTCCAGCACTTTAGAGATGCTGAATGCACTTTCACTGCTATATACTGTGGACTTTTAGCTGAAAAATATGGAATGGTCAGCAGTAGGGAAGTCTGAATGTTAGCTTATGGAAAGGTGATGAATTAATGTAATAAACGGAAACTGTAAAAACAATTAAATTTAATATTTAAAAAAAAAGTAATGCTGCTTGTAATGTTGCCCACTTCCACACTTAGGCCGGTGACGAGCAGATTTATCTGTATGCTTTAGCCCGGGTTCTTCAACAGTATGAGTGGGTCTCCTGAAGGTAGCTATGTTGAATTATGTTTAATATTTTTCAATTTTCTATATCATGCAAATACTGGCTAAGGTGTCTTTACACTAGGATAATCAGAAATAATGAAATCCTAATGATTTAGAGGTTAAATAACCAGGTTTTTAAAGACATTCTGGAAGATAGATTGTGAGTAGTGGAACCCAATGAAAAGGAGCGAGGAGTTCTGGTCTGTAGTAGTCATATAGGAAGACTCAGGAGGTAGGCACAGTTGGAAGGTAGGGTATAGACTGACTGATAAAAGAATACAGATCTCTGTGTAAATTGAGGGACCTGATTGTAGAGGGCTTTATGACTGTTTTTAAATATAAAGATACGAACACATATATACCTGTCCTAAAGGCTCTCCGCTAGCTACCAGGGGCCGTATTATGGTATGAGCGCACATTTCCTGTTTGCACCACAGCACACTTTAAAACAGGTGTGCGGTGCACAAACAGGGACAGTGCGCTCTATTATGTCGATTGCATTTCCCTCAGGGCAGCCGCACACTCACACTGCCCTGGGAGCGCGCATTCAAGTGAAATATGAAGGAGCTGTTTGAAAGCTGCTCCGTGTTTCACATTGCAGGCGGCAACCCACCTGCCCTTTTAAGGTGGATTAGAGATCCCCTTGCGGGCGAGTGCAGTGAGTGACTGCACCAGCCTGCAGATGTATGTCTGAGGGGTTCATGGGACCCCCTATCTCACCCCCATAGAGCTGCCTTTAGGAGGCGTACTGAAAGTGTTCCATCTTTTTGTGGAAAACTTCAGTGTGCCTCCTAAAGGCATGTTTGCCTCTGTGCCCACATCTGTAATACAACACCACCGCAGAGGTAAAGTGATTCCCTTATTTGCATGCTACATGTGCACCAGCACTAGCAATATTACAGAAGGGGCTGCACAAGTGTCTGCAACCCCTTCTGTAATACTAAAGTGCCCCAGGGGAGTACAAAGAGGGTACACATGCCAGTTGCACCACCGGGGCACGTTCTGTAGTATGGCCCCAGGTGCAAGAAGATCCTCATTTACATTTTTACATATCACTCACAAGACTGATAAATGGTAAAGGTCAAGAATGTCTTCCATATGAAAATAAACAAATAATCGTCCCTTCCACTGAGCCTCCTAAAGGCATGTTTGCCTCTGTGCCCTTATCCATATTACGGTCGGCGGAGAGACAAAGTGATTCCCTCATTTGCATGTGGCCACATATGCAGTGCGGGCCAGGGGTCCAGACTGGTGGAATGGTATGGACGGGAGATAGAATATAACATTCCTATATGCTGATGACGCTTTCCTGTATCTCTGAGATAATAAATACAATGTAATTGTGTTGTGCCCCTACGGCAACCCATAAGATTTACCCCCTGGTGTATCTCGAGTGTGTGGTGCCAACCACAATGCCTCTCCATCTCTTGTTAAGTTTGGCCACTTCGTCTTGTGCTAATGACTTTCCTGCAAGTAGGCAATGTGTACGTGGTGGCAGTTTAATCAGGAGTGGACCTTATACCGTTTAATATAGATCCCCATTCCTCTGACATTCCAGATTAGAATATTATAACAGGGACTGGTGATAGGAATGGGGTCCCCCGTGTGTTGTAAATTTTGTGTGGTGGAACAGTGTGTCCTTTTGTCTCAAGAGGGTCCCCCTCCCTAGTTATTATCCATGCCTCATGGCTACACCATAGCCATGTACATTTAATAGATGACCAAAACATGTGCAACAATTAAACAAGCCCCAACAAAACATACTCCCTTTCTCAGGTTGGCACACCAATGGTTGTCCGCCCATGTCCTCTGTAATTCCCCCTCGTTGGGGAGAGGGTGGAATGCGGAGGACATGGTCTTCTGGAACCGCTCCAGCAGTGAGTTAGATACATTTTCAGTTCTTGGCTACCTGTGCGACATAGTTCTGCATAAACATGTCTAGTCACAAGTTCAGCGATCCTCTGCACTCACTCTGCCATTAAGAGTGTCAAGCAACTGACCAGCGGACGGAAGTACCCTGTCCACCGTCATCGGTGTCAGCTCAGGTCCTCGACGAAGCACCAAGTCTGCCAGGGCTTGATCTGCATCAACATAGCCAGAGCTATGTGCCGGGGAAGCCTCAGTGGAATGTCTGTCAGGTGATTGTAGGGGTGTATCAGTGCTGTCTTCTACCTTATCAATTGCTCTTGCATGTTTTCTGTCCATCTACTCCTTGGGTGAGGCATTTTTCTTTCTGTTCCTCATCTGGCATCTTGCCTGGACAGTCGTCCATCCCCGAGGGCCATCGCGCCTATTTTATGTGGCTGCCTCAACTAAGTTCTCTAGGTCCATGCATCATCTAGAGAAGTGAAGAACTTGGTAGCATCCTGGTGTATGATCTTCAGTTTGGAAGGGAACAATACTTTGTAGCAAATGTTTGTGTTTCTGAGGCGCTGCTTCATTCTGTAGAAGGATTCACCCTTCCTTTGGACCTCTGACTTGTAGTCCGGGTAGATGGTGACCTTGACGTTATCCACTTGCCAGGGACCCTTTGCCCTGGTAATCCATAAAATGTGATCCCTATCACTGTAGTTAAACAGGAGGGCCACCAATTGTCTAGGTGGTACTCCTTGGGGTGGGAGAACAAGCTGGCAGCCTATGCACCCTTTCTAATGAAAAGAAGTTGGGTCGTTTTCCCAAGATCTCATTGGCCAACCAGTCCTCCAAGAAGTGCTCCATGCTGGGACCTTCATCTCGCTCGGTGACACCAAATAAGAAAGTGTTATTTGTCTATTCTCTGTCTGGATGTGGGACTGCACCTCTTTAACTGTGGGGCAGAGTGACGCCATGGTGGATTCAGTTTCATTCACCATCTCCTTTAATATCTTGTGATCAGCGCTTTGAGGCCTATGTTGATTGTAAGAACATTCAGTTTAGGTAGAATTAATGTCCAAAATGGTTGCAAATATTTCGTAGAATTTTCCTGTGTGATCTCACAAGATCTACTCTACCCCCAGAGTGTTGTGAATGTCCAGGTCTGGCGAGAGCACAGGAAAGTCCCCAGCTCCGCCGGTAAGGGGCTTGCCCCCTTTCGGTTTTACCCTATTGTCCCTCAGTGAGGTTCACAGTGGTAGCCGGCATGGTTGGCTGTGGTGGGATAGGCAAACTTTATTTCTTACTAGTCCTTCCAGGGACGTGTAGAGAATGCAGCAGGCCCCTGTGGTATTGAAATAACCAGAGCCTGCTTTAGGACAGTGCGACTGGTGTGGACGCACTGGGCACTGCAATGTGGAGGGGGCCCTGACCGCAGGGGGTGCTGTGTTTAGCAATATCTTCTGATTTGAGAGATGAAGGGCGCTTTTGCGCGGTGTTAGTGAGAGAGTCCGAGGAGGCGGTCATGGGGTGTGAGGGCACCAAAAGTGATTGTTGCACCATGCGCCACCAGCACTAAAGCCAGCCCTGGAAATAACTGGTTTCACATTGAGGAGAGGAGACAAGAATGGCCACTCCTTTGTCGTAGTCAGGCGTGAGTTATGGACAACTGCTTGTTGTAGTAGCCCCTCGCTCCCCACCCAAGGTTCAGGAGTATCATAAGTGGAAGGGAGTGGGGCCACATTGCAATAGGAGGGTGCTTAGCCCCAGTTGTGTGAACCCACCTGCATCGGCTGAATCTTATGTCAATTCAGAAGCTCCAGGGGGTTGGCATGGGGGACTGCCTCCTTTCTGCATGACATCCAGCATTGCGGTGCGTCACAGGGCCTTGCTCTCAGTCCTGGATCAACTCTGCAGGTTTGCCATGGGCCAAGGAAGTTGTAGTGTTGTGGGCCCTAGGCCCACATGCTAACAATAATGGACACAGATACTGTGTGGTAGGGTACTATAACTGGCCCAGGGCACGTGCGCCTGGCCCCTTTTATTGGCAGGGTCACCTGACCGGTGACACCTGTGATGGGTGGGTGTTAGTGTGGGTGGAAAGCGAAACACTAAAAATTGTCTTTCTATAGGCCAGTGTTGTGTAGCTCCTATAATAGTTATACAGGATCTGCGCGTTTGGACAGCATACACTGCAGGATTGGTGACAGACTGACTCTGAACACCCCTACTGGGTATGTTGGCCTTTTGTACCAACTAGCTCACAGTGCCACTAGACTCCCCACTTACCAAGGAGAGAATAGTTCTTGGCAAAAATCGAACATGACAACCCTGATCCCTCAGGACCGTGGAAACAATGTGCTACTTTTCTCTCAGTCACTTGTGCTTACTTAGTTTCTCTCAGTGAGATACACAGCATAAACAGTCTGGGCATTTTCAATAAGTATTTATTGAACAGTTGTTTTCTGGTGTAGAATAGATGAGCTGCAATAACCGTGAGACAGTATAAGATATAAATGATTAGCAGTACTATAAAGGTAAATGGATGGTATAGCTCTACCATCTTACAATAATCATGAATACATACGAGTATATAAAACACATGATAAAAAGATGCGTACTTCTATGCTGCTTTCCTAACTAGATGTACCTACATGTACCTAGCATGTGTATAGGTGTAAAGCCAAGGATCCCTCTAGGATTTAGTCACCCCCCATTACCTGAAGTGAGAAACTGTGGGACCCCGTCTTGGTCTCGAGCTGGACACCCCGGTAGGGATGTTAGCCCACTGTGAGCTGGAGTATCAGCATGCAGGAACCTCAGCGTCTCTGGTCAATGTGTCAGCCGGGAGGTCCCGGTCTCCTTTCCTATCTTAGCAAGATGTGATGTATATATACCCATAGGTTTTCCCAAGAGTCCTACCTCACTATATTACTGTGTCGGCCTAAGGATGAAGTCGAGCATGAACTTTATACATAGATATTATACAGAAGATGGTGGTCCTACTGTGCTTCCAAGAATCCTCATGCATAATGTATGAGATTTCAAACTAGGGAAAACCTGCGTTCTGAATGCAGTGTCGTATCAAGGTAAAAGGTCAGTCCCTGTAAACCGTTATAAATGTAATGTAGGGAAGAATATAGGTGAGGGGTAATGAAGTTACGGGGCCTATATTATGGTACCTATATGGAATGTAACACCCACTCCTGTTCCCAATGAGCGATATAGTTAAATTCTAAGTGTACTGCTAGGCTGACTAGATACTGGTATGCAAATAGTTAAAAAACATTTGTTTCTTGTTGTGCTAAAAACAACGTTTAAAAAAATCTTTAAAAATCTGAAGGGAAAATTGTCACTCAAGCCATAGCCCTAATGTGTCCGAAGGTATAGTTCGAAATACTATAAGCCTTTGAAAGCCATGCATGCTCAAAAGAATGTCAATTTGTTATGGGGTTCCAATTTGTCAGTTTGTTTAAAAAAATAAAAGGTTGAATTTCTCCCAGCACACGATGGGCCACATGAGTCAAATGTTTATGTGTCCTGGCTGGTAGACACAACATTCTCGTTGCCTGCCTCCGCAGACGACGGTCCCTGCATTATGTCAATTGAGCACAGATGATCTTTTGCACTGTCCACAACCGATGCTGGGGCAGCCTGTGTGCCATCTAAGGCCTGGGTGTCAGAGGAGGAGCTGATGTCCATACCAACAGGAGCCGATACTGCCTGTGGTGGCTCTAGGAATGCCGCCATCAACATCGGAATACGCTGGGGACACTGCAGAACATGGGCCATTATCGGGTCCAGTAAAGCATCTGGTTGCGCACATGATGGGAGTGTCAAACAGAGATCTAACACGCATTCTTCCCCGCAAAACAGACATCGGAGGACAGGTAAGATGCAGTTCATCCAGACTGGTCTAAATGACAAGAACCAAGATGCACTTAGTTCCCTTAGGCGAGGTGTGCCTAGATGTTGTACCATGCAATCATGGTATTTTCTCTCCAGGAGTACTGTTTCCATCACCTCGGTGACTGGGACGACCATTGCGTAGCAGAAAAATGACAATCAGGATATCTGCTATTAGAAACAGGATCAGTGGCAGCCCTCCAAATATGCTTCCAAATATGGAGTGCATAAAGCTTGGTATAATTCCGAGGACCGTCTGAAAGGTGCTTAATAGTCCAGAACCTAGGTCTTAAATGTTATGTTATGTTATGTTATATTAATTTATAAGGCGCACTGTTACCCGAAGGTGTCCTGGCAGTTTACCTGGAAGAGACAGCGTAAAAGAAAAACCCACCCAGAAGCATTGTCAGAACCTAGGCTGAAAACAGGCAAGTCTTCAGATTTTTTCTAAAAGTTAGAAGTTCCGTGGCAGACCTTAGAGAAAACGGAGGTTCATTCCAGGCGTTGGTGGCTTTGAGCTCAAAACTCTTCCCTCCCCAGTTGGCCTTTTTTACCCTTGGGACGGCTGCCCGCTTGCTTCCATAGAACGCAGTGTTCTCCTAGGGACATACCACTGGAAGCGTTCTCTGAGGTCCAATGGCCCAGCTCCCTGTAGGGACTTATATACGATACAGAGGGCCTTAAAATGGATCCGTTGTTTCATAGGGAGCCAGTGCAGATCTCGTAGACCATTTCTGATTGACACGTACCTAGGAGTATCCATGAGCAAAATTGCTGCCGCATTCTGTACCATCTGGAGTCTGTTAAGGTGTTTGTTATGGATTGTCAGATACAGACTGTTGCAGTAATCCAGACGGAACAGAACTAGAGCGGATACTACGGATCTGAAGCTTTCAGCTGTTAGGAAGGGTTTGATTTTTTTCAGAGTCCTTAGAATGAAAAAACATGTAGACACCACTCTACTAACCTGGTCCCCGAATGAAAGCGTGTTATATACAATCACACCCAGGTTTTTTACTTTAGGTGCTGGAAGGGGAGGGAGGCCCATCTCACTGGGCCAACAGGCCGGGGTCCAGAGGTTAGAGTTGTTCCCAAATATGATCACCTCAGTCTTGCCTGCGTTTAGCTTCAGGCAATTAGCGGCCATCCAGCCAGTAATGGGTAATAGGTGGACGATGCCTGTTGTATTGGACATGTTAAAGATACGATTCACCATTTCTGTGAAATGGAAGGGGCAGTTTGTACGTATGAGTGCCTGTACCTCTGCTGAAGACCTTGCGATCTGGAGATTAAAAGTCTCTTGAGCGGAGGTTAAGGGCACGGATTTCTGTAAATGTATGGCTTTCATTGTGCTCAAAGCATCAAACTGTATTAATGAAACATTTAGCGGAGGCCATAACTGCGCCTCCCTGACTGTATGTGTTGTTGGAAACAATACTTGCATACAGCAAGTAACCCTGGAGCTCACAGTTACCAGAGATGCGATACCCGGAAGCATCCCACAGCAACCTTGATCGTTCAGCATCAAGTAACTCCCATTCAAAAGTAGTCTGAACACTGGAGTGATCATGGCAGCTGGGGCACCCCTTAAGTGACAGGATAAGTTCACTACCGAGCTGTTACAGGCATATGAGTGATCTACTTAAATTATTCTCGCAGTTTGTACCGCTCAAAAACACTTCTCTTTCCCCACTCCGGAATCAAAATCTGTACGGCAATTCCCAAGATTCCTTGATGAATTCCCTACCCATTTCTTCATATCTGCCTGCCTGCTTTTGTTCAGGCAATATTGTATTGAAATGTAGTGACCGGAAGAGTTATGTTGCCATGGATTAACCATTCTGTGGATGGTGACTCTGTCACTGTAAAAGCTAATCCGTCCAGTTTTCAAATACACAGCATTGTGTACTTTGCTCCCCTTTTTGCCATCTCTATCTGTTTTGCCGTTAGATTGTATGAAGAAAACAGAGATGTGCTGTTTATGAAACACCAAGGCACATAGCCTGCGTGCAAAGATCGCAGCGTCCAGCTTAATAACATAATAGAACGCAATTGTTATTGCCCATGTTGTAATATGGACAAATCCTGTTCTAGTACATCAATAGCAGAAAATATAATGTTGCCTAGTGAATATATCCTGGATGTTAGTGTAGTTAATCCATTGTCCACCACTGTTAGAGCTTTCTCTAGGTTCATACGATCTATTTCTCGTAATCTCTCAGTGGCCTCTTGTTGTGATATTTTCCAAATCTCATTATAGACAGCATTATAGAAACATTTTTGACGTGGCTTCCTAGAACCTAACAAAAATCCCATAGGTCCACATCTTCATGTAAGTAAGGATAAGTGTTGTTTCACATGTGTAAGTGTTGAGGTCTTTAGCCAATCGAGGCATAACTTCCCAACACTGTATGATGTCACTACCCCTGGATGTTCTCTCTGTACATACCGTGGATTTGGCCTGTTGATATTAAACTCTTCGGATTTACCCTTGAATCTTTCTATTGATGTCTGTGGGCCAAATCAACCAAATCAACCATCCATTCCAATCGGGGCCTGATCTGTTGTATTACATGATCTTATCTAGCGTAATCCTTTCTTGTGATGTTATGTTACCCGGTGTGTGATGGTGTATTCAAATCTTTGTACTTGGCTAATCCATGGCAAGTCGTTTGTTGCACTGTCTCATTCAAAAACATGATTTGCTGAGGAATAAGGCATGCTCTAAATAGTGCCTATGTTCCCTGGACCTGCCAGTCTCTAGTACCCCAGTCAGATTTTAAGTCTATGGTAAATCAAAACCTTGTCGTAAATCTGTGTGGTGTTCGTCAACATATTATTTTGTGCTGGTGTTGGTGTACCTTTATAATAATATGAGGCTGGGACTGAAATATTAAACCCTGAAAAATATGGAAGCTTTTGTGCAAAAGTTTATGAACTGCTTTTCTGTGGTGTTGGGCAATGTTCCCATTGGTGGTATGTGAAAACATTTCTGGGATTAGCAGATTTATGCAGAAAATGATGAACATAATGTTGATAACAATACATTGTTTCAAAGTCTGATGTGTCTTCCAACATTTTATTATTAGAAAACACAGCAGACTTTTCTAAATCAGACAACATAATATTAACAATGTCATAATCCCAATCATCGGAAAATGTACTGGAGTCAATGATATCACTCAATGATTTTTTTTTTAATTTGGTATTTTTAAGAGTTCAGTCGGGCCAAATATATCATAATCAACCTTGTCCCACACTATACCATCAGGTATAGGAACTGCTGTAATGTTCACTGATGATAGGTCTCTTTTCTCACAATGTGATGTTAGATGCAGTTTCAGAATCACATTCACTTTTTGTCTTGTAAAGGTTTCTCGAAGATAAGTTCTATTATTAAGCATACTAGAGACAGTTACTAAGCCTATCCAGAAAAGAAAGAAAAGTATCCCAGTAGCTACCCAGAGTTCCACCCGGGGTGATACCAGGTAAGTCTTTTTAAGAAAGTTAAAAAAATCCTTAGTTACTTGTTGGTGAGTTTTTTGGGCTGGCATTGTTTCAGGTTCACTTGGATCCAATGAAAAGGCATCAAAGTCAATGAAATAGCCAGATGCAGTTCAATCAATTTTCAGTAATTCTGCATGTTTAATGGAAACTGATGCTTGCTCTTGTTGGGGCATGTTGATGTAGATATCCGTGTTTGGTCGAATTGAAATTTGCCTTTCATTTGAGTTCTGATTTTGAACTTCAGTTTCAAGAGGAACGAGTTCCATTGCATTGTTGCCAAGTCCATCATTCAGTGCAGGTCAGTCTTCAAACATGATGAGTCTTTCTGTTTGTACTTCTTGTATAGTTGCGAGAGGAGGGTGTCTGTTACTCCGGAGTCCATGCAGCCTACTACTCAGTATCGGCCACTTAGTGTGGTTTGATTAGGTCGATTGAGACAAATCTTTTCTCCTTTTTGCCGGCAAGAGGCGGCAGAAGTACTGTTCTTGTTCCTTCTACTGCCAGGACAGGTACAGGCTTTCTGTATGATGGTCCAAATTCTTTTTTGTCCACAATTGTTTCTCTGACCAAGTCCCCGACTTTAGCGATCCAGACAGGTCTTGCCGTGACAGACTTGACTTCCCCAGTGGCAGTCCGTTTCACCTGCAGTGCCCCAGCGGAGGATTTGTTTAGATCCTGTAATACAGCTAAACGTTTATGGATGTCAAAAGTTTTTTCATCCACCACTGTGCCTTCACAATCAAGATCAGGTACCCACATTCTCGTCCCAAATAGGACTTCATAACGAGAGACACCCCCTAGAGAGCTTCTTGGCTGGTTATTCAATGCCCTTTGAACTCCATACAGATGTTTTACCCAACTTCCACCCGTGCCTATACTCTAGCTGTTAAAGACTGCTTTAAGTCCCAGTTTTTCCTCTCCACAACCGAATTTCCCTCGGGATGGTACGGCGAAGAGTACCGCAAAGCTACACCCAAACTTCCCATGGCATCCTTGTTAGCCCTAGAGTTAAACACGGGGCTATGGTCAGAATGTAATGTGCCGATTGCGTATGTCCCTATAAAGACTCGCAAATATTTTATCACAGTTCAAGCGTCAGCCGAGCACTGGGGCCACACCCATAGGAATCTAGAGCAGGAATCCACTGCAACCATGATATACTTGTAAGCCCCATCTGTTTGTAAGTGGCTGCAGTGGCCCAGATAAACACACGCGAGTGGTTTGTCTGATATTAGCAATGGTGTCTGCGTTGGACGTGTTACGGTGGAGCCTTTCATCTGCTGACAGATGTTGCATTTCAAGACATCATCTTTAGTCTGCTTTGTTAATCCAGGCCACCAGTAGCGTTGTTTCAGTAGAGAAACAGTTGATGTAACTCCTGCATGTTCAGAACCTATACCCTCTTGTGCTGCTAGAATTAATCCTAACCTACGATTCATAGTTGGTATTACTCTGTCACCCACTCCGGGAATCTGAGCAAATGGAACGTTGTTTGCATCTAACTTGTAGGAGTACTTGAGTGGAAATCTTTTCAGGACTGCTGATTTATTGCATGTGGCAATAATCGCAACCATAATCTCACCGTCTATTCTCATTTTTGAATGAGTGATTGCAGCCTTATAGGAGAACAAAATCAATCCTGTTGGTGGACAGAGCATAGGCCTGTCTTTAGTGCTTATCCAACACACATGATAATATTATTATTTTGTTTGCCTTGCATGCTTAAGATTACATGTAAATTTGACAAACCACCTACTCTTATATTACAAAAACCCTGCATGGAAAATTGACTATGGTTTACAACGATCAAAAGTAATCTCAACTACTATCGAACAATCCCTATCCCTACCTACTATACTCTGTATACCTTGGTCTCGCTGTGTTTATCCTACTTTAAGTCGTAGGCACCATTGCCTTAATTTTTTATTAAGTATCTCTTGGAACTGTCTATGTCTCATTCCACAGATCACAACCTCTCCTTTGCTTAAAACACTAATACCTAACCACTTCTAATTTTCTATTTTTATTCCAAAAGAGATTTGTATTCTGCCAGTAAGTCCCTACTAATGATGACATCTAACTTTTAGTAGGTGGATTTACCACAACAAGAACCTGAAGAAAATGTATGGAATGTTTTCCCTGGGATCACAAGACTAAACCTAATAACCAAATAACCGCTGGATATAACCACCAACTCTACAGTTACGGAGTAGCTTGCTACTCCCCATAAAGCACAAATGCCTCATTAAACACCATATAAATACAAATACAATACAATATGATACAATGCAACATGCTACAATACAGTACAAAACAATAAAACTCAATACAGTCTAATACAGATACAGATGCATTGGCTCTTAGGGGTGGATAGCTTGGCTAGTGATAGATGGGCAGCTGGGTTTTGAACTAACTAGAAACAGTGACTCAAATAGAGGGTCAGCTGTAGATAGAGCCAATTGCAATAGTCAAGGTTAAAGCCTACTAAGGCCTGGATGATGGAAAAGTGAAAATAAATTGGAAGAATCTTTTTTTAGTAAACTATAGCAGACGCAGGATCAAAAATAGTCTAAGGTGTTGCATTTAGGCCGCTGTCACTTCCCATATAACCCACCAATGACTACTACCATCAACCTTTTTGTGCAACAAAAAAGGGAGGGAAGTCTTGGTGTCAGCTGGCATAAAGAACTAAACATGAAGGCTCACATAGGAGTGGTTGTATGGGGATTTATTTTCAAATACGCTAAAGGTGGTGGACCTCTTTAGCTATGATGATAACGCATAAGGCTGTTGGAGTACCAGTTATCTCTAAATATCGATATGTGAATGCCTTATATAAGTGCATCCCTGCCAACTAGGTGACAAACAATCTGTCTCTGATTCTATGGCCCACATGTATGAAAGTTTTTGCATTTGCAAACTGTGCGTTTCAGTAAAATCGTTTTTTTTTGCTAATGTAAAATAGCTTTTCATGATGTATGAAAGGCTTTGTAGTTGCAATTTTAGGTAATCGCAAAAATTGCGACTACAAATAGTTTTAGAACATGTATGAAGCATTTTTTAAATGCAATCTGTGCATTTAGAGAATGCAATTATCATCGACTTCAAGTCGATGGAAACCATGTGTAAACTTTGAAAAATACACAAAACTGAATTTTTCAAAGTGCCTTGTAGCGCACATATGCACCTGGGGCATGTGTGTGCTTTAAATATGCACAATGTTTTGGGAGGGGGTGCTTCAGGGGGGCCTTAGGCCCCCGGGCACCCTTGGCTTTGCATTAACTAATTTCTGATTACCTAATTGGTAACATGCTTATCTGCCTGCACCAGCCGTGAGGGGAACGGTTCAGACCACCTTTGCTCCTTCCATACTGCCGACGCCTGTTTACTACGCCGTGAGGGGAACGGCCAGCTCAACTACCGGCCATCGGGCCTCGCCGTGAGGGGAACGGCCATCACCAGACTAAATTTCCCAGCAGGCACTGGGTGTCGCCTGTCAATCACGTCACCTCAGTGCCGGGGCCTTCAGAAACCAACCAGCCCGCCCGCAGCGCGGGACGCGCGCTTATCTGCCTGCACCAGCCGTGAGGAGAACGGTTCAGACCACCTTTGCTCCTTCCATATTGCCGACGCCTGTTTACTACGCCGTGAGGGGAAGGGACAGCTCAACTACCGGCCATCGGGCCTCGCCGTGAGGGGAATGGCCATCTCCAGACTACATTTCCCAGCAGGCACTGGGTGTCGCCTGTCAATCACGTCACCTCAGCGCCGGGGCCTTCAAAAACCAACCACCCCTCCCGCAGCGCGGGGCGCGCGCGGGCTTTCCCGGGCAAAGCCCGGGCAAAGCCTGGGCCAAGGGCGGGCCCGTCTGCGCTCGTCATCGCCAGGAGGAGGCCGGGCTGGGCTCTCCCTCTGTCATTCGAACTCTGAGCATTTGTCTGCAGGTACTGTTTGTTTTACCTAAGTTGGACTCATTGGTTAGACGTTCAAGCCGATATTAGTGATTGTGCATCATTCTTGTTGTCCAGAGAAGCATTTTCAATGGGAAAGAGGAAGTTAATGGAGGGAGGGGGCCCACTGTTGAGTAAAAGAGGGAAAAAAGCTAAGAAAGTCCCCCATGCGGCTAGCAACTGTGTCCTTACTAGGATTGAAGGTATCGTGAATGAATGTGAGGGCATTCTGGGCGATAGTAATAACATTATCGCAGCTGCGAATGCAAACAACCCTGAGGAAGTGTCAGCATTAGTACAGCCACATGAAAGAGTTTTTCCCTCAATGTTTAATAGGAAACCATCCAAAAAACACCCAACTTGTGTAGCTCACAGCTTAGTGGAGGGTGCTCCTGGGTCCCACTCCTCACCAAAAATCTTAGGTGTAAGTGATTCTTCTGGAGAAATTAGCAAGAGAATTGTCCATGAATGTCTGTCTGTCCAATTACCTTGCTCAAATAGGTATGCAGCTTTAGATTCCAGTATTGAGAACAGCTTAACCCCCACCCCGAGTAAAGTAGGTCTGGCTGAGCCCCTTGTTAATTCAGCAAATTGTAGATTGTGTGGCCCCCAAAATGTCGCCCTTCGTCAGAGAGTGGAACTCCTCGAAAGGGAATTGGCTTTGTTGAGGGAAAAGGTCGACGCGCTTGGGCAAAGGCCCCCTGGCTTAGCCATCCAACCCCCTCCACCCACCAGGAACAGCATAGGTGGGGGAGTGGTGGGGAGGCGTTACGGGAAAATTGGGCGTGGGCCAGTGTTAGGCCAGGTGTCCCAGGCCTAATTCCCTACTGACAGTTCTATTCCCCTCAGAAAACCCACCTCATATTCTGAGACGGATTTAGGTAAGGATGATCGAGGCATTGCATTAGAACAGTCTCACCCAAGAGCTAAATGCGATAGAACTGCTATGACCAGAGAAGGGCAGTCTGACCAGACATATTCAGGGCCCACTAGGGGCAACATATATACAAGGAATCCCATTTCTACAATTTTCATGACCAAGGTCCCCAAACACTTGAGTCATCATAGATAAGAAAGTCAAGAATCCCTCCATAATAAAGTAATTAATTGGATAAGACATGTGAGGGGATGCAGGTCGGTTATACGGGAGGATGTGGCAAAAGTCAGGAGGATTAAAAAAGATGGCTCGCAGACAGTCTGTATCGAGTTACAGATATTTAATGCTGAAATTGCGGAGAATCTGGTAGCACTTGAATTTTGCAGTACCCCCCCCCCCCCCCCCCCCCCGAGCATTCGAAAATTCAGTTTCGCAATTCCCCACTATGGTTATTAGAAGGGGAAGGGATCAAGTCCGGTCTGAGTACAGTTGATTGACTGGACACATTTCTGCCACCAGCAGCTGGCACTAAACCAAAGGCTGGGGGAAGACACGACCCAGCCTTTTGTCCATGTACTGTGGGGGTCAGAAGAAGGAAGTGGGGGAGCCCATTGGCCAATCGCATCAGGCATACCAGTGTTAGAAGTATTTGTTCTGAGGGCAGTGTTCCAGGGCCAATCCGCTTTCTTTCCTGGAACATTGCTGGGTTGCAAAAATAATTGTTGCTACCAGAGTGGAACAACTTCATAGAAAACCAAGACATCTGTCTGTTCCAGGAGACCTGGAGCCTGGTTCCCCTCCACAAATCTGGGTTCACTACCTATTTTATCCCAGCCACAAGTTCAGGGAAAGGTCGACCAGCAGGGGGGCTCCATATCTGGATAAACATCTCTCTGAACTGGTCAACTTCTATGCACCTAACCCCCACAAATGATATTCTACATCTGACGGTGAAAGGTCCCAAAAACGATATGAATCTGGAAATATTTAATGTATATGCTAGAGGGTCTCCTGGGGCACAACCTTCCTCAACCATAGCAGCACTAGAGAGTGAGTTGTCCAGTACTAACCCCAATTCAGTAGTTATTGTGGCAGGGGATTTTAATTGTACCTATGAACCTCTCTGTGTTGAGGACGTTCTGGGCACGGGTGAGCAGGACAACAAATTTTTAATTCCCCCTCTTAGTTTGGCTCCAATCAAGAAGTGGACCCAAAGGGCCATACAATTGAGTGCCCTAACATTGGAGCATAATTTAAGAGCCGTAAATGGCAGGACAAGTTCTGATAAGTGTGGGGCCAACACCTATAATAGGCCCAGTTGTCCGTCAAGGATTGACTATATCCTGCTGGATATACGGCTCTGGCATGATTTGGCGGATATGGAAATCTTACCGTCCCAAGATAGCGATCACAATCCGCTATGCATGCTCCTAAATAATAATTGGTAAGTTTCTAGGCCCCATAACGAAATGAGACTGACAACAAAAGAAGTAGTGCACTCTAACTGTAAACGACGCCTTAAATGGCATAGGGTCTCACATGAGGAAGAAAATATGTGTAAAATAAGAGACCTTATAGAGCAGAAGGTTTTGGAGTTTGATTTGCTTGGAGTGGCCCATGCGGGAGTTCAGAACTCTTCACTACCAAATCTCTATCAAGAAACTATTGAAAACCTGGGAATGTTCTTTACTATATTGGATTACCCTACATACAAAAAAAACCCTAAGCCTTCCAATCAGTGGTACTCAATCACATGTAGAGAAAAGAGACGTATGCTAATCATAGCCCTTCAAAGAAACAACATTTCCCTTGTCAGACTAGCTAGGAAAGAGTATGCTAGGACAATCGAGCAAGCCAAGCGCATTTGGGAAGAAGCGCATTGGCAGGACCTTAAATCTGCTTCCTCCCTGAAAGATGCCACTTTGTTCTGGGGACTTATTGATAAAGGCAGCCGGATTGGCGCTGATCCGATGCCCAATCATATCACGGAATTGCAGTGGCACACACATTTTCTTGCTTTGTACAATGAGGGCGATAGCCCTTCATCTTCCAACTCCGAGAAGTCTCCCCTATCTTTGGTGGACTTCCCACTAGCTGTGTCTGCCGAGGCTGTTAATTCAGTTGATTTTTTTAAGTCTAGTGAGGTACTTTTTGCTATTAAGGAGTTAGCTTCAGGAAAGGCGGCAGGCCCTGATGGCATACCCGGCGATCTCCTTCTCCAAGAACCCAAATTATGGGCTGATTTCATCCTGCTCATATTGAATCTAATTGCTATAGGTCATCCTGTTCCGGATTCTTGGAAGGGTGCCAAAGTGGTACCTATATATAAAAAGGGGAATAGGGAGGATCCTGCCAACTACAGGCCGATTAGTCTCATCGACGTAATTCAGAAGGTGGTCGGCAGGGTCCTCCTCATGAGGGTAAGGTCATGGATGGACGAGGGCAATGTGCTCTCGCACTTTCAGGCGGGCTTTAGACAGGGGGTGGGCACGATGGATCAGGTCTTCAGGTTTTACATGATCTACTGGAAATCAGTGGTCATTGGAAAAAGGAAGTTTATATCTGGCCTTTATCGATCTTAAGACCGCGTTTGACCTGGTCCCTCGAGCCAAACTCAGGCGAGTGCTGTCTGATCTGGGCCTTCCCCCTCTGATTCTTGACATCATTAGGCGCCTACATGAGGGGAATTATGCCAAAATTAGGTGGGGAAATCAGGGCCAGTTGACAGAAAGGGTGGAGGTGAATAGGGAAGTTCGCCAGGGTTGTGTGTTGGCTCCAACCTTGTTTTCCCTCTTTATAAATGGGGTGGTTGACCATTTGAGAGAGGATCCATCTGATGCCCCAACCCTGGCAGGAGAGAAATCCCCTACCCTCCTCTTCGCCGATGACACCCTTTTGATGTCAAAAACTCCAAGCGGCCTGCAAAAGCTGCTTGATAGGTTTAGCCAGTTTTGCGATGCACGGGGTTTAGTAATCAATACTACCAAAACAAAACTAATGACCTTATCCCCATCTAAATGATTTAGGAATGGCATCACACTGAATGGCATGCTATTAGACACTGTAGATTCCTTTGATTATTTGACAAGATGAAATGGAATAGCCATTTAGCTAAAATGCTTTTTAATCATAAGAGGGTGGCAGGGACAATTTTAAGAGAACAGCGGCTTTCCTTTAGTAGACTAGCTACACCGGCCCTTGTAGTCTATGAAGGAAAAGTATTACCCTCAGCATTATATGGGGCCGAGCTATGGGGGTTTGAGAATACTAGCGATCTGGAGAAATCTGAGAATCTTTTTTTCAGAAGTTTGGTCTCCCTTCCATCCTCTACCCCCTTGACGCCACTTCGGAAGAATCTGGGTAAGCGATCTATTAAGGACATAGCAAGATTGCGCCCGCTGCTCTTCTGGGTTCGTTTGAGACGCACCCCCGAACTGGCCAGCTATGCTACTGCCACTGCCCTGAATGAGATCATTAATCTAAATACTGGCAATAAGATCAAATGGATTTGCAAATTAAAGCAGTTGGCCACAGAAATTGGATATGGGGAGGCATGGACCAGTCAGACTCCACCTGCAAAGCAAATTATAAAGAAAAGCATACTGGGACTGGGTGAGGGGAGAAGAAGCTCGAGATACCAACCGTGGGACTCTTACCGACCAGTTCCTGGAGCATAAGCTTGAGGCCAAAACCGAGCAGTATCTCGATTTTATACAGTCTCCACGAGATAGAATGCTTTATATGAAGCTCAGGTTTGGCACCCTCCCGCTCAACACATTGGTAGCAGGTTGGAAAAGCCCGAGAGTAATATCCATCAACTGCCCCAGGTGCTCTGCCCCCAAAGAATCCATTCCCCACTTCCTCTTTGTGTGCCCGGCGTATTGGGCGGCTAGGAGTAAATGGCTTAGTCCAATTTGTAGAAATTTGGGTTTTGTGAACTATAGGGTGGCGCTACGCTTTATTTTAACTGATGCTTCTTCTCTTGTCTTGGTTTGCGGGGTAGCTAAATATTTGGGGTTTGCCTGGTTGATACGCACCAAACTGTTATTGTCTTGTAAGAGCTAGCCCTCTAGAGTTATATGCGTATCCTGTCCTGCTACATTGGGCAATGTCTTTTATGGTCTTTTATCTGTACATATTCTCTTTTTACAATTTATTTATATTGTTATATGATGTACAACGCTTGGTTTTCTATGATGAATCAAATCTGCGGTACTTTTATGATATTTTATATCGAATAAAGTAATATTTACTTACTTACTAATTGGTAATCACAAATTAGCTAATGCAAAACTATTTGCACCTACAGGCTTTTCAGCCCATAGGAAGGAATGGAGCAATATTACCTAATAGCAATTTGCTATTTACCGATTTAACTATTAGGTAATATTAAGGAATCACGAAATATTTGGCAATTCCTTACATACATAGCATTTTGCGATTACCAAATAGAGATTTGGTAAAAATCGCTATTTGGTAATCGCAAAAGGCTTATTTGATACATCTGGCCCGTTATGAGAGCTTTACTGCTTACCAATGAGAAATTGGGATTTTCACATTCTGGTGCCAATTACGATCCGGTAAAAACCGGGTACGAACCGTCGGATGGAGCATATTCTCCGTCCGACGCGTACCCGGTCGTAAAGAAATACAAACATGGAATTACGATTCGCACGGGAACACCATTTCCGTACGATTCGTAAAAAACCCCCACCGAACAAAATAATCCTACAAATGCGATCCGGGAAAGCGCCGACCTGACGTCGGGACGCTCGCAGCCTGCCATTCACGAACCAGGAATTACGATTCGCACCGACGTCATCCCGCACGGTGAATATTTTCCGGCAGCCAAAAACTGCCGGGAAATCAGGACGACGCGAACAAGGACCACCAGTACGCGACGGACACACAGGACGACGCGAACAAGGAGGACCAGTACGCGACGGACACACAGGACGACGCGATCAAGGAGGACCAGTACGCGACGGACACACAGGACGACGCGAACAAGGAGGACCAGTACGCGACGGACACACAGGACGACGCGAACAAGGAGGACCCGTACGCGACGGACAGACATGGACCCAAACCTATGTGTCATCCCGGCCCTCATAGCAGTCGACCTCCTCTACAGGTTCCGACGCAGACGCCGCAGAAGGTCAGAACAACTAAGGGAGGGGGCGTAAGGGGGGGGCAGGACCAGGGGCAGGCCACAAAACCACCACCAAAGTCACACAGCACACATGCCCTGGACATACCTGACCCCCATGCCCTGGTCACTACGAGGGGGTGGGGGTGTGTCCAGCAAAGCCAGCGTCCGCCACAATGGAAGTGCCTGACGACGCGAACCGGCAACACAACTATACAGGTACGTCCCGTACCCACGCCTTAAGAGCGTGGGTACGAGTCGTACCACGCCCACACCTACGTCACCCCAACAATGGCGGGACGGCTGTACCCACGTGGCAAAGGCCTGGGTACGGCCCGCACAAGCATCACATAGCGTGGGGACGCATATGTACGGACCCTACCCCCACCCCCGTATGCATGGAGCGTACCCCCAACCCCAACAGTGTAAGTACGACCCGTACCCCCACCCGCGTACGTATGGAGCGTACCCCCCACCCCAACAGTGTAAGTACGACCCGTACCCTCACCCGCGTATGCATGGAGCGTACCCCCCACCCCAACAGTGTAAGTACGTACCGTACCCCCACCCCAACAGTGTAAGTACGACCCGTACCCCACCCGTGTACGTATGGAGCGTACCCCCCACCCCAACAGTGTAAGTACGACCCGTACCCTCACCCGCGTATGCATGGAGCGTACCCCCCACCCCAACAGTGTAAGTACGTACCGTACCACCACCCCAACAGTGTAAGTACGACCCGTACCCCACCCGCGTACGTATGGAGCGTACCCCCCACCCCAACAGTGTAAGTACGACCCGTACCCTCACCCGCGTATGCATGAAGCGTACCCCCCACCCCAACAGTGTAAGTACGTACCCTACCACCACCCCAACAGTGTAAGTACGACCCGTACCCTCACCCGCGTATGCATGGAGCGTACCCCCCACCCCAACAGTGTAAGTACGTACCGTACCACCACCCCAACAGTGTAAGTACGACCTGTACCCCACCCGCGTACGTATGGAGCGTACCCCCCACCCCAACAGCGTAAGTATGACCCGTACCCTCACACGCGTACGTATGGAGCGTACCCCCACCCCAACAGTGTAAGTACGAACCGTACCCTCACCCGCGTATGCATGGAGCGTACCCCCCCAACCCAACAGTGTAAGTACGACCCGTACCCCCACACCAAACCGTGTATGTACGACCCTTACCCTCACCCGCGTACGTATGGAGCGTACCCCCACCCCAACAGTGTAAGTACGACCCCTACCCCCACCCCGTATGCATGGAGCGTACCCCCACCCCAACAGTGTAAGTACGATACGTACCCCCACCTCGAATGCATGGAGCGTACCCACAGCCGTGCATGTCATGAGCGTACATATTGTGAAATTGGAGAGGTGGGTGCAGAGTCCTCCCAGCAGTGCCCTGAGACAGGAGGGGTGGGGGCCTATCACTCCCAGCAGTGCCCTGAGACAGGAGGGGTGTGTGCAGAGACCTCCCAGCAGTGCCCAGAGACAGGAGGTGTGGGTGCAGAGACCTCCCAGCAGTGCCCTGAGACAGGAGGGGTGTGTGCAGAGACCTCCCAGCAGTGCCCAGAGACAGGAGGGGTGGGGGCCTATCACTCCCAGCAGTGCCCTGAGACAGGAGGGGTGTGTGCAGAGACCTCCCAGCAGTGCCCTGAGACAGGAGGGGTGTGTGCAGAGACCTCCCAGCAGTGCCCAGAGACAGGAGGGGTGTGTGCAGAGACCTCCCAGCAGTGCCCAGAGACAGGAGGGGTGTGTGCAGAGACCTCCCAGCAGTGCCCAGAGACAGGAGGGGTGTGTGCAGAGACCTCCCAGCAGTGCCCAGAGACAGGAGGGGTGTGTGCAGAGACCTCCCAGCAGTGCCCAGAGACAGGAGGGGTGGGGGCCTATCACTCCCAGCAGTGCCCATGGAACGCAAAGGGTGGAGTAGTCACATATACCATGCCCACAAATGTCAGTCAGGTGTACAAAGACCCTGCAGTACATGTACCACATGTGTGCGAGGCTGGGAGTATACGCATGCATAGCGCAGAAAAGAAAACATGTACACATGAAGTCATGTCAATAGGCCACATACACAAGTACAATGACTACCAAGGATGCCACGAAGGATGCAGGTGGAGACATCGCTCAGCATGCATGTGCAAAGGTGAAGGACTAGCTCACACACCCAGCTAATGGACACACAGCTCTGTGCTAAAGTCAGGGGACACCCTGCAGGGAAGAAGTCAGGGTACACAGAGGAAGGAATACACCATGGGACAATTGCAACATGCAGCAACTGCATACATGAATGGAGAAAGGTAGCTAACACCGTGTGAGGCACACAGATCCCAGGGTCCCCCCATGAGCAGCACACTACTACATTTCCCACACACCCAACACATGACCAACACCCACAACCATGTAGCAGCCCCACCAACAGCAATGCCAGCAATGCAGGAGTGTTCCAAGGACAAAAAATAAATAGCTTTATTCAGCATGAGCAAAAAACTAGTATGACGTAAGTCCAATATTAACAAAGGCCATAGGGCAGTCCAGGAGTCCCAGCTGGATGGGGGACACAGTGGGATGCGTGTCCCCTAGCTTGCCTGCACAGTTACAATCCGTTGTCTTCCACAGGGGTGAGGGCATCATGTGGGGGTGAGGAAACAGGCACCGCAGGGACAGGAAGGTGAAGGGTAGGCATCGTGGGTGCAGGGATGGAGGACTCCACCACAGGGTGTGGGGCAGGGCCAAAGGCGGAGGCCAGGATGTCACTGCACACCTTCGCAAGGTCCTCCAGGGACTCCCCTGCACCCGAAGGAACCACAGGCCCCAAGGAGGGGGGGGGGTCAGAGGGATGGGTCGCAGCGCCACTGGGGGAGGATGTGGACAGGGGGGGGACTCAAGCACCCTGACCGGGGACCTCCTTGACAGCTTGCGGGGTGGTGTCAATGTGGGGTTCAGGGACAGAGCGGCCATGAAGGAGTCCTTGGGGGAGATGTGGCCAGGAGAGCTGAGGGGAGGGGATTTGGAGGGAGTGGATTGGGTGGAATGCGGACTCCCACTCTGGCTGCGTGTCACACGTTTGCCCCCCGACCCAGTGGGTGTGCCTACTGCACCCTGTGTGTGCGTGTCAGGAGGTGTGCGGCGGACCTTCCCTGCTGGTGTGGTGCCTGTGTCTGTTGTGGTGGGTGCATGCTTACGTCTGGGTGTCTGTGGGACAGGCATGGGAGTGGGAATTGGGGTAGGGGTGGGACGTAGCGCTGCAGGAGACCCACTGCTGCAGTCAGTGTGGAGTCTATGGACCTCAGCAAGTTGCGTTGGTCAGCCTGCGAAGAATGAATGCCCTCCAAGTATGCCTCCATGTTGTTGAGGACCTGGCTGTGGCCATGGAGGACATTAAGGATCGCAGTCTGACCAATCTGCAACTGCCGCTGGATGTCCACAGACTCAGCATTGGCGGCAGCAGTGGAGACAGGGGCAGGGGGTGCGGTGCCTGGCAGGAAGGAGACATGTGGGGACCGGGCGCGCTGGGGAGGGACACGAGCACGTGGGAGGCGGCTGATGCCAATGGAGGGGGCGGTGCCAGATGTAGGGCTGCTGTCAGATGGTGGTGCAGCCACCGCCCACTCAGAGTGATCCTCCTCGGACCCGTCAGCTTCATACTCTGTTGTGCCAGTCGACAGGTCCCCGGGTTCACTCTCCACCGCCTCAGTCCCACTCGAAGTGCCAGCCCCGATGTCACCACTGGCACTGGTGCTCGGTCCCTCCGCGCCGTCTGTGTCCATGTCTCCCTCCGTGTCCCCCGACGATGCTGTGGGCAGGGTGAAGAGACAGAAATTAATCATACACCTGTATACATATGTCACATGAGTCAAATCTACTTAGGTCACAGTGCATACCCTGAAACAAAGGAAGAGTTACAACTACAAAACAAGGTACATATGTAGGCCCTGCAAGACACAGTTGTGTGACCCACCATGCCATGGAAAAACTATGGAGAGCATGACACAATAGCAAATGAGATGACATGGAATTTTGACTGAGGAGCAAGGCCCTGGGGACAATCCAGCACTGCATCTGCACCACACAGCGTGGCAGGCAATAGGGATGAGCGGGGACCATAGGCAGGAACTAGAGGCACATGCAGCATAGGTAATACTGAGAACATGCCCACCCTGACTGGCACAATGCACCTTGAGTGTATGTCCAGACAAACATCACACACTGGCCAGTCCTAGCAAGGAGATGACAGGTCTTGACATGTAGGCCATGCCCGCACCACCCACCCCCTACATGAGACAAATCTGTGGAGACACAGGAAGCACTTACATCTCTTAGTCAGGGTGAAATACACATGGGATGCAAGACTTCAATATTGCACACAAACTACCCAAGGTGCGGCTGTCCAAATTATCATGTACAAATGGGCATCATCAGATGATTGCAACAAGACACAAAGGCAATGGCCACCGTGAGTATGTAATAGGAAAATCAGGTCAGGCTGTACAGTGGACACTTGCAATACATCTCACGTCAATATACATGGTGCCAGGGGACAATGGCACAGAGCACAACCTATGCTGTAGACACAGAGATTGTCGACATTCTCGGCTTACACACATGATACCTAGGAAAAGATGCCCCTGGGGACAGTAGTGGCCACACAACTCCATGCACCTGAATGGGAATGACTGCAACACACGCTAACATCCCTGCACTATGCGTAACGCACAATCATGCACATCATGTCACAGGCCACCACATGGGACATGCCTGCCGGAAGGCCTTGCACTCGAGAGATTAACTCCCATGTCTGGAATCAGCATTAGTGCCAACTGACATGGAACCCACAAGTCCAGAACTGGACAGGGCACAGGCAAGGTCACTAAACCTGTTACACACCACCCCCACACATGATGCTGCAGGCATTGGACACTTGGAGAATGTGTCAGGCTACATAACTTTGTGATGGAGTGACTACACAGAGACCAGGGAACACATTGCAAGGAGGGGAAGGCAGGCAGGAGAGCACTGCAATACTGTGGGGAATAGGATCTGCACAGCACCATAAACCCTGGAAGTGTATCCATGGAACATTGCACTTACAAATGCTGGTGAAACACAACAAACACACACCTGTACCTACCCCCTCCCGGCTGCTGCATCTCCTGTAGACGCCTGTCCAAGTCAGGAAAGACCACCGCCAGCACATGCTTCTGGATGTGGGAGAGACGGCGGCGCCCGCGGTTCTTGTGGCTCTCAGGTGAGTCCCCCAGCAGGACCCGTGCGATCCTCCGCGTCCAGCACCGGATATCCTGCCAGCGTTTCCTCACCTGGGTCAGGCGCCGCTTCCGACCTTCCGCCCTCCTCACGGCGCTGACGGTGTCCAGCCATATCTGCTCCTTGGCAGAGGCGTCTACCTGTGAGGATGGACAAGTGACACTACATCAATACACCTGGCACATGTCACAGGGACACAGATTAGAACACATTCGCTGTTTACAACAAGGCCTAGTATGCATCCAACGCATTGCACCTTTGTCATAGGGACATGATCCTCTGGGGAAGGGCAAAAGCAGTACGTGCCATTGAAAGTACACAGGTGGAATGAGGGCAACGACACAATCAATGATCCAGGCTCACACTGTGCATCACACCCACCCCTCCTGTCTCAGGGCACTGCTTGGAGTGATAGGCCCCCACCCCTCCTGTCTCAGGGCACTGCTGGGAGTGATAGGCCCCCACCCCTCCTGTCTCAGGGCACTGCTGGGAGGTCTCTGCACCCACCCCTTCTGTCTCAGGGCACTGCTGGGAGTGATAGGCCCCCACCCCTCCTGTCTCAGGGCACTGCTGGGAGTGATAGGCCCCCACCCCTCCTGTCTCAGGGCACTGCTGGGAGTGATAGCCCCCACCCCTCCTGTCTCAGGGCACTGCTGGGAGTGATAGGCCCCCACCCCTCCTGTCTCAGGGCACTGCTGGGAGTGATAGGCCCCCACCCCTCCTGTCTCAGGGCACTGCTGGGAGACATCAGGCATTCCCCCCCCTTGGGACCCCCCCTACAGTACATAGCATGTGTGTCACACCTGGACACAATGGCAGAAGTCACAGTCACAAAAAAGGGACACAGTCTGTGGCAGTGGACACTGCACTCACCTGATAACCTGGTCGCCCATACAGCATGGGGTACCGTGGGAGGATCACATCCACCAAGGCCATGTTCTCCTCCAGGGTGAATGGCTGTGACCTCTCCACAGCCCTTGACATGGTTCCAGGGAATCAGTAGCAGCAGCTGGGTCGTGGAATACAGAGATGTGCAGGCAAGTGCTCCCTCATGGGACCTGGCTGCCTTATATCTGCCTTGCTGGCCCATCTCATGCACAGGAGTACAGAGTGATTGGTCACTCACATTTGCATCCTATGTTTCCTCCAATCCCTTCAAACCTAGCAGTCTGTGGGTTCTCTATCGGTTTCATTTTCCTGCATGATGTCAGCCCCACAATCACATTGCAACAAAGTAGAAGAATTCCAACTGACTTCTGCTGTGCACCTTCCAGAACAAAATCGAAATTTGAACTTGGTCTCCATGACAACCAGCATGCATGTAGGCCTTAATACTTGTCCCTCATGTGTCCCCTATGTAATTTGGAGCGCCACACACAGATACGGTGCGTTTCGGGGCCCTAGGGCACCCCAAATGCATTGCAACGGCCCGTACACGCGTGCCTACGTTCACAATCACTATGGGTCTCCTCGCGTATGCGTACTCGTAGTGGTACGGGCCGTACACACGCATGTACGCTCACTATCACTATGGGTCTCCTCGCGTATGCGTACTCGTAGTGGTACGGGCCGTACACACGCATGTACGCTCACTATCACTACGTGTACGCATACGCGAGGAGACCCATAGTGATAGTGAGCGTACATGCGTGTGTACGGCCCGTATCACTACGTGTACGCATACGCGAGGAGACCCATAGTGATAGTGAGCGTACATGCGTGTGTACGGCCCGTACCAGTACGAGTACGCATACGCGAGGAGACCCATAGTGATAGTGAGCGTACATGCGTGTGTACGGCCCTACCACTATGGGTGTTCTTGCGTATGCATACTCGTAGTGGTACGGACCGTACAAATGCCTGTACGGTCGCCATCACGATGGGTACACATACGGCAGCACTCCCATAGTGATTTGGGAACGTACACAGGCCCTCTTAGCAGCAGTACGGCAGTTTTCACACATCACAGTGGTGATAGGCGGCACACAGGTAGGAATAGGGCAGACATACTTGTCCATGGATGGACATACTTGTCCATCGATGGACATACTTGTCCAGGAATGGACATCAAGGCATCGTCTGTGCATTACTACATGTGTGGGGCACAGGTGTGACAGGCTGTGATGTGGAACATTACTCCTGAGTGGAGAAGGGACCAGATGTATGATGAGATGTGTACAGGTGTACTGTGTGACGGTGCAATGTGTGCCAGGCATGCCCTTGACTCCTTTGACATGTGTGCATGTCGTACTGCACACTTGGGGTGAGCGCCACTGGCATGGCACGGACACCAACACACGGAAGTGTCCCCTGATGCCCGGTACAGGGGTTACCACACCTGCCTTGACACTACCCACGGTGCACAATGTGACTATGTCATGTATGTGTGGGGGCTTCCCATCAGGTTGATGTTGGTGCACCCTCAAAAGCTGCAGCTGTTGCAGCAACCACCATGTGTCTGTGTGTAGATGGACATCGCACACTGTTCCGCACACCATGCCACATGTGGTATCGGATGTGAGGTGCACATGTATGCATGGGACACGGAGTAGCGTGACATGGACATGTCTGCATCATCACAATGATTGTGTTGTGAGTCATGACATGTGCACCTTCATGGCAAGGTGTGTGGGCTGTCCTAGTGTAATGTCATGTGACCTGTGTCTCTAGTGTTCCGCTACCAGTCTCTGCAATCGGCATCCTACTTCTGCAGATGTGTGGGCGTATGTCACTCCTGTCTTGCGTCTGGCTGTTCACTTGCACTGGAACACAGCAATTCCCATGCCATGGCATGTGGAGGTTCAGAATCTCCGTGTGTAGCTGGGTCTCGGTAGGAGTGTCACCTGGCAGCCATACGTGTCCTGGGCATGTAGCACATACCTGACTCCCTATGTAGCATATGTGTTTTGACAGATTTACATGTGCTCAGTACATATGACTTGTTGTCGTAGTGCACTCACTCTTCCTTGTCACTTCGTAATTACTGCAGAGCGCCGCCTCTTGCCCGACCAATTCCGGACTTGGCTGACATGCGGGAGAATGACAGCATCCGTTGCTACCGCTTCCCCCAACCGTTGATTCTGGAGTTGACGGCGAGACTGGCACCACACCTGCAACCGCAGCACAGGTATCCTACGGCACTGACACCCCAGCTGAAGGTAATGGCTGCCCTACATTTTCTTGCCACGGGTACCTTTCAATATACCATAGCTCATGTTGGTGGCATGTCCCAGAGCATGTTCTGCCGTGTGCTGCATGATTTCTTAGAGGACATGTTGATTCACCTGGATGACTTCATCAAGTTCCCAACCCCTGAACAGTTGACTGCGGTCAAGCATGGATTCTATGCCCTGGGAGGGATGCCCCATGTCATTGGGTCCATAGATGGGACACATGTAGCTTTGGTACCACCACACGCACGGGAGGTAGCGTACCGCAATCGGAAGCACTACCACTCCATCAATGCCCTTGTGGTGTGTCAGTCCAACATGTTGATTTCACATGTCTGTGCTCGTTTTCCAGGATCAGCACACGATGCCTACATCATGAGGTGTAGCAGGATGCCTGAAATGATGATGCAGCTGCGCAACGAAAGAGCATGTGTTGTTGGTGGGTACAGTCTGTCTGTCTTGTATTTTGCATAGCCTACCTGCACGACCGCTTCACCAGTTCTAACGATGTCCATGTGCTTCCCATGTAGGGGACGCTGGCTATCCCAACATGCCTTGGCTGCTCACACCTCTCCGCAACCCCATCACGCCGGCCCAGCTCCGCTACAACACCGCCCATGGCCGGACAAGGCGAGTGATAGAGAGGACGTTTGGCCTGCTGAAGAGCCGCTTTCGGTGCCTCCACAAGACCGGCGGCGCCCTCCCATATGCCCCTGCGAAGGTCTGCAAAATCTTCATGGTCTGCTGTATGTTGCACAACATGGCTGTTGAGAAAGCTGTGCCACTCATCCTGGATCAACATGACGAGGACCATCCACCCGTGGAGGACGAAGGGCTTGGCAATGGGGCTAGTGATGTGGAGGATGTGGAGCCGCAGGAGGACATCCGGACTCGGCTCATACGCGACTTCTTTGCTTAGTGGTGAGTACCAGTGTCTGAGTGTGCACGCATTGGTCCCCGTGTGGCATGTGTTGTGATGTGTGTCTCCACCTGCATGTATGGCACGTGAGTCAGAGGTGTGTGTGGGTGTGTCACTGGAGTGATGGTGGCAGTGATGGTTGTATTTCCCCAGTCATAATTGTGACCTAGCATGTTGTCATCCATACATGTGTCGAGTAAATGCACATGCAAGTGGCTGTGCTTTTTGTGGCTGACTTCTTGTGTGTCTCTCTTCCCCAGGTACTTGCGCATGCCGTCTGCTGGTTGCATTGTTGTGGCACTGCTATTCCTCATGGACACGTAATCGTGGGCTGACTCAGCGTTTCAGGCACGGACACGTTTGGAAGTCTCCATAGGGTAAGGGATGCATCAGGGGTGTATTGGGTGTGGCAGTTGTTCACGATGTATGCACACTGCCCCTGTCGATGTTTGGTTCCTCTGCAGCCATGTAGCATCACCATGGGACATGACATGCATCTGTGTACACCTGAATAGATGTTCTGACTGGTTGACAGTCATCAGTGATGGGATAGTGGATTGTGATGATGGCATCAATGTGTGTGACACTGCCCTCGGACACATACGGTTAGCATTGGCTTGACATGGTGTGGGACTTCCACATCAGCGGATCAAGGGTGTATGGCAGGCTCTCCGTGAGCAGCTGTGGGTGTTTAGCTGTTAGCCGACAATTGTGTGCCAGTTCCATGGCTAACACGCATTTGTGCTGCAGAAGGGGGGTGCCAGTGTTGGACCCACATGTTACTCCACAAGATGTGTTCATGTGTACTTCAAGTTGCCTCTGCAATCCCGAAAACATGACTAATAAAGGTGTCCCTATGCCTCCAAGGTGCCTCTTCTCAGTCAATGCTGGTGTGTTGCCACGGTGCATCCAGCATGTCTGGCATGGTTTTCCCTGATTGTGGCTATGTGTCAATGTGTCGAGTAGCAAGATGCAAGCTGTGTGTGTGGGCTGAGACTGTGTTTTGGGCATGATGTCCATGACTGTGTGGGTATTGTGACATGTGCCATCCCCATGCATCCAACGTTGGCCAGGCCCCCATTCTCTGCATCCACCGGACTCAAGCTTGCAGGACATGGTTCTGCCACCTGTCTACACATACCTGCGTGCCCCCAGGACACTCCACATGATCCCTGACCTCTGCGCATGACTGTTGCTGTACTCAATGTGTCTGTCAGCACGGTAGTGCGGCCACCCCCTCAGCTGGTTGGGCCCATCACGGGTGTGTATGGTGCTCCATGTCTGTCTTGCCTAATACACTGTGACCCGTGTGTCCTGTGCCAGACTCAGGCCCCAGGGTGTGGATGGTTGAAGTCAAAAGAGAACTCAGGCATGTTTAGACTTTACAACACACATGTAAGGTAATAATGCTACCAGCAGGCATCTTCTCGTCATAGTGTGATTTATTATTTGGGGGGGGGGGGATAAAGTGAGGGGCTTTCCGGGAGTTTGGAATCCAAACTTCAGTAGGGGAGTTGGTGTCCTTGCCATTGGAAATCCTCAGAGTCCATGCCACAGTCTTTGTCAACATTGGTCAGACAGTGACCAGCAGGGCCATGTGGCAGAGAATGTCTCTTGATGCTGTGATGCTGTTGCTCCAGTGGGCCAGGTGCCAGCCCAGGTGTCCTGGGAGATGGTGATGTTGCGCCGACCCTCACGGTCTTTTCCGTGGACGACGCGCCCTCCTGCGGGGACCCTCAGAAGCAGGCCGTGACGACGTCTGGGATGCTCCATCGGATGTTTCCTCCTCCTCCTCCTGCTCCCTCCCTGTGGGTGGTGATGTTCTCCGCCTTCTGGCACAGGGAGGGTCGGCCATGTTGTCGGCCATCCGACGGAGTGTATCGTGAATTCCCGTGTACGCCGTCACAAGCTCAGCCTGTCCGTCCTCCATCCTCCGTTGGTGTTGCAGTAGACAGGCATGTAGCTCCGCATGTTGCTGGGCCTGCTGGGTCTTGATCCCCTCGAGGACGGACACAACCTGGGCCAGGCCCGTGGTGTCCTGCCGGTATGTGTCCAGGATGTTACGGACATGGGAAAATACCGGTTCCCCAGCCAACTGGTCAGGCTCGCGCCTCCGCCGTCCTCCACTCCCACCACCCCTGCCCACTTGCACCTGGCCTGCCCTTGTGGGTACATCGGGTCTCCGGGACCCCTGAGGGGTGGCATTGGCGTTGTCGCCTGCCTCCTCCTGGGTGCCCGGGACACCGTGTCCCTCCTGGCCAGCCTGGCTGCATTGTGGTGGTGGGGCAGGGATCCTGGGTGTCTCCTGGGATGTGGCAGGAGTGGGGGTGGTGGTTGGCACAGTTGTACCTGACGCAGGTGCTGCAGGTGGTTGGACACCAGAGGGGCCAGGTCGGTCGGGGTCGTCCAAAGAGTGGTGAGAGTGGTCGCTGCCGGTGGGATCGGGCTCCTGCAGATCCGGGTCCTGTGAGTCTTCCCCCCCAGTGTTGGGGGGTGAACCACGACGTTGACCTGTGTGTGAGAGAGACAATGTTAATTTTGGTCCATGCTACATCCATGTTTCATCAGTTTCAAAGTTGGCACTTTTCCTCTTGGAATTAGGATCTGTCTTGCATTCCACTCACAGTGCACTTGTGCATGGGTGTGTCCCTTGGGCACCACTTTGGCCCCTTTAACTATGTGTGGCACAGTCTTACTTGCTGCGTCAAGTGTGACTGCAGTCAGCAGTGGAGTGGGCAGGTGTGGCGAGCCATGCATTGGCGCCTTCCGTGTAGCACTGTACATGTGCACATGGAGTGGATCCACACACTTATATGATGCAGGTAGCTGTCGTTTTGCTCGTGAACAGGTTGTGACATGGCCCTGTGTTTTGCCATGGAGAAGAGGGGGGGTTCTGGCACTGGCCACCCTTGTCTACATGCACGCAGTCTACCTGCTGACGAGCAGACATTCGCACACGCCACACGGCTGATTTGCTCTCCCTGTGTCTCGCTCCCTCTCTGTCCCCCTCTCCCTCCCTCCGTGTGTCAGCCTCCTCCCTCTGTCCGTGTCCCTGTGTCTCCCTCCCTCTCTGTCCCCCTCTCCCTCCCTCTCTGTCCCCCTCTCCCTCCCTCTCTGTCCCCCTCTCCCTCCCTCCGTGTGTCAGCCTCCTCCCTCTGTCCGTGTCCCTGTGTCTCCCTCCCTCTCTGTCCCCCTCTCCCTCCCTCTCTGTCCCCCTCTCCCTCCCTCTCTGTTCCCCTCTCCCTCCCTCTGTGTGTCACCCTCTGTCACCTCAGGCCAGCTTCCTGGGCACACACTGTTAGCAGATCTTTGAATGTCCCTTGGCTTGTTGATGTGAGTTTGTTTCTGATCTCCAGGCACCCATTGGGTGTAGTGTGTGTCTGTGCGCTGCTGCTGTGGTGGTGTGTGCTGCCACTCTTTCACAATGTTGGCTGTTCATTAGCTGCTGTCATGTGCAAGAACGTGCCGTCACCCCCATGTGTTGATGCAAGGCGTCCGCCATTTGCTGGCGAGTCTTTCCTGTGTGGGGACACACTGTTTGTCTGGCTGTGACCTAGGCCATATGGGCAGAGGGCATTGTTGTCTGCTTCTGAGTTGCACTATGTGAACTTTGTGGCCCACCCTCCCGCCATCCGGGTTACCGTGTCAGGTGTTGGTGTCTTCTGTGGCCTGTGACTTGACAATGTCCAGCTGGGTGCATGGGGCATGGTGGCGGCAGTGGCATGTGCGTGTTCATGGAGTGTGGTTGAGTCATGCGATAGGTTGGGGTGGTTGCGTGCCTGTTAGTGATTTTGGTTGTGGATGACGTTCCCCCCATGTGAGGTGCGTTGTTTGTGTACTCACCCGGGTCTCGGAGTCCTTCTAATCCGTCCACTGCCTCCACCGGCAGTATGGCCATCACCCTATCCTCCCAGGGCTGGTAGTGTACGGGTCTGCGGGAGGGCCCTCCTCCAGTGGCGTTGGCCTGGTTGTGTTCCTCCTGCATCTTGGCTCGGACCCTCCTCCGCAGATCGTACCACCTGGATTGGCATTCCTGCCTGGTCCTTCTGGTGTCCCCAACAGCATTCACAGCATCGATGATGGTCTGCCACATGGCTGTTTTAGCTGCCATGCTGGTGTTTCTGACCAATGTTCCAAAGAGGTGTGGCTCGACTCTGAGGATTTCATCAACAAGTACCTCCAACTCTCGGTTACTGAACTTTGGATTCTTGGTAGTGGGCATGGTGAGGGGTGTGGGTGTGGATGGTGGGGGGTGTGTGTGGATGGTGGGGGGGGGTGTGGATGGTTGTGGGTGTGTGGGTGTGGTTGTGCAGGTGTGTGTGTGTGTGTGTGTGTGAATGTGATGAGGGGGTGTTTGTGAAGGTGGTTGTGTGAAGGTGTGCAAGTGTAAGGTGTGGTGAAGCTTGTAGTATGGTGCTGTAGGTTGTCTGTGGTGTCTGGCAGCAGTGAGTCTGTTGCAAAGGCTCATGGTTTGTGTGTGTGGGCCCTTTTTATTGGTCCATTGGTGGGTGTGGCTGTGTTTGAAGTTTGGGTGGGTGTGTTATAAGGAGTGGTGGTGTATTGGGCCTCTGTTTCTTTTTTGGCAGTTGCAGTTAAGTGAATGTGTTATTTTAGTGGTTGTTGGACATGTTTAGTGGCTTAGTGCCATTCGAATGGTGTATTCTTGTGTTGTTTTGGTTTGTCCTGGTTGTGTACGTGCGTTTTTAGCATGTGTACGGTGTGTACATGGGCCATTTGGTTGTACGGTGCTGTCCTTGTGTGTGGCTTGGTACGACTCGTACATGCGGTTGTGATGTTGGGGCATGGGGTGCGCTCCGTACTTAGGAGATTGTGGTGGGGGTGCGACTCTGACGTACAGGGGTGTACATAGACGGTGGTACGACACGTACAGGGGTGGGGGTACGACTGGAACGTACTGGGGTGTAGGTACAGGGTGGTACGACACGTACAGGGGTGGGGGTAGGACTCAAACGTACAGGGGTGTAGGTACACGGGGGTACGACACGTACAGGGGTTGGGGTAGGACTCGAACGTACAGGGGTGTAGGTACACAGGGGTACGACACGTACAGGGGTGGGGGTACGACTGGAACGTACTGGGGTGTAGGTACAGGGTGGTACGACACGTACAGGGGTGGGGGTACGACTGGAACGTACTGGGGTGTACATAGACGGGGGTACGACACGTACATGGGTGGGGGTTGGACTCGAACGTACAGGGGTGTAGGTACACGGTGGTACGACACGTACAGGGGTGGGGGTTGGACTCGAACGTACTGGGGTGTAGATACAGGGTGGTACGACACGTACAGGGGTGGGGGTAGGACTCAAACGTACAGGGGTGTAGGTACACGGGGCTACGACACGTACAGGGGTGGGGGTACGACTGGAACGTACTGGGGTGTACATAGACGGGGGTACGACACGTACAGGGGTGGGGGTTGGACTCGAACGTACAGGGGTGTAGGTACTGGGGGGTACGACACGTACAGGGGTGGGGGTATGACTGGAACGTACTGGGGTGTAGGTACACGGGGGTACGACACGTACAGGGGTGGGGGTACGACTGGAACGTACTGGGGTGTACATAGACGGGGGTACGACACGTACAGGGGTGGGGGTTGGACTCGAACGTACAGGGGTGTAGGTACACGGGGGTACGACACGTACAGGGGTGGGGGTTGGACTCAAACGTACAGGGGTGTAGGTACATGGGGGTACGACACGTACAGGGGTGGCGGTACGACTGGAACGTACAGGGGTGTAGGTACACGGGGGTACGACACGTACAGGGGTGGGGGTACGACTGGAACGTACTGGGGTGTACATAGACGGTGGTACGACACGTACAGGGGTGGGGGTAGGACTCGAACGTACAGGGGTGTAGGTACACGGTGGTACGACACGTACAGGGGTGGGGGTTGGACTCGAACGTACTGGGGTGTAGGTACAGGGTGGTACAGCACGTACAGGGGTGGGGGTATGACTGGAACGTACTGGGGTGTACATAGATGGGGGTACGACACGTACAGGGGTGGGGGTTGGACTCGAACGTACAGGGGTGTAGGTACAGGGGGGTACAACACGTACAGGGGTGGGGGTACGACTGGAACGTACTGGGGTGTAGGTACACGGGGGTACGACACGTACAGGGGTGGGGGTACGACTGGAACGTACTGGGGTGTACATAGACGGGGGTACGACACGTACAGGGGTGGGGGTTGGACTCGAACGTACAGGGGTGTAGGTACACGGGGGTACGACACGTACAGGGGTGGGGGTTGGACTCAAACGTACAGGGGTGTAGGTACACGGGGGTACGACACGTACAGGGGTGGGGGTACGACTGGAACGTACAGGGGTGTAGGTACACGGGGGTATGACACGTACAGGGGTGGGGGTACGACTGGAACGTACTGGGGTGTACATAGACGGTGGTACTACACGTACAGGGGTGGGGGTAGGACTCGAACGTACAGGGGTGTAGGTACACGGTGGTACGACACGTACAGGGGTGGGGGTAGGACTCAAACGTACATGGGTGTAGGTACACGGGGGAACGACACGTACAGGGGTGGGGGTAGGACTCGAACGTACAGGGGTGTAGGTACACGGCGGTACGACACGTACAGGGGTGGGGGTACGACTGGAACGTACTGGGGTGTAGGTACAGGGTGGTACGACACGTACAGGGGTGGGGGTACGACTGGAACGTACTGGGGTGTACATAGACGGAGGTACGACACGTACAGGGGTAGGGGTTGGACTCGAACGTACAGGGGTGTAGGTACACGGTGGTACGACACGTACAGGGGTGGGGGTACGACTGGAACGTACTGGGGTGTACATAGACGGTGGTACGACACGTACAGGGGTGGGGGTAGGACTCGAACGTACAGGGGTGTAGGTACACGGGGGTACGACACGTACAGGGGTGGGGGTAGGACTCGAATGTACAGGGGTGTAGGTACACGGGGGTACGACACGTACAGGGGTGGGGGTTGGACTCGAACGTACAGGGGTGTACATACACGGGTGGAGGTGTACATACACGGGGGGTACGTGTCGGACGTACGGGGGCGGGGGGGAGTGTTGGGCGCGTATGCGGGCACATGTCTCCATGGTTGCTATGGGAGTTCGGTGCGGATGGTGTTTTTTCCATACGGTTGTGAGATCGGACGCACGGGATGGATCGTGATTCCTCGGTCGGACTTCACCTTTCACATTTGTACGGTAAATCGTCCGAGGACGTGTCGGACACATTTTCCGACCCGAGGACGTGTGGGGAATGATTCCCGATGCGGTTCGTATGGACTTTTTCCCATGCGAATCGTGATTGCCAGTTCGTACGGCACTTGTACGATTCGTACGGTAAAAAGACCGGATACGAGTCGCACGGGGAATTTTTTTACCGTACAGGGGTGGGGGTTGGACTTGAATGTACAGGGGTGTAGGTACTGGGGGGTACGACACGTACAGGGGTGGGGGTATGACTGGAACGTACTGGGGTGTAGGTACACGGGGGTACGACACGTACAGGGGTGGGGGTACGACTGGAACGTACTGGGGTGTACATAGACGGGGGTACGACACGTACAGGGGTGGGGGTTGGACTCAAACGTACAGGGGTGTAGGTACATGGGGGTACGACACGTACAGGGGTGGGGGTACGACTGGAACGTACAGGGGTGTAGGTACACGGGGGTACGACACGTACAGGGGTGGGGGTACGACTGGAATGTACTGGGGTGTACATAGACGGTGGTACGACACGTACAGGGGTGGGGGTAGGACTCGAACGTACAGGGGTGTAGGTACACGGTGGTACGACACGTACAGGGGTGGGGGTTGGACTCGAACGTACTGGGGTGTAGGTACAGGGTGGTACGACACGTACAGGGGTGGGGGTAGGACTCAAACGTACAGGGGTGTAGGTACACGGGGGTACGACACGTACAGGGGTGGGGGTACGACTGGAACGTACTGGGGTGTACATAGACGGGGGTACGACACGTACAGGGGTGGGGGTTGGACTCGAACGTACAGGGGTGTAGGTACAGGGGGGTACAACACGTACAGGGGTGGGGGTACGACTGGAACGTACTGGGGTGTAGGTACACGGGGGTACGACACGTACAGGGGTGGGGGTATGACTGGAACGTACTGGGGTGTACATAGACGGGGGTACGACACGTACAGGGGTGGGGGTTGGACTCGAACGTACAGGGGTGTAGGTACACGGGGGTACGACACGTACAGGGGTGGGGGTTGGACTCAAACGTACAGGGGTGTAGGTACACGGGGGTACGACACGTACAGGGGTGGGGGTACGACTGGAACGTACAGGGGTGTAGGTACACGGGGGTACGACACGTACAGGGGTGGGGGTACGACTGGAACGTACTGGGGTGTACATAGACGGTGGTACAACACGTACAGGGGTGGGGGTAGGACTCGAACGTACAGGGGTGTAGGTACACGGTGGTACGACACGTACAGGGGTGGGGGTAGGACTCAAACATACAGGGGTGTAGGTACACGGGGGAACGACACGTACAGGGGTGGGGGTAGGACTCGAACGTACAGGGGTGTAGGTACACGGCGGTACGACACGTACAGGGGTGGGGGTACGACTGGAACGTACTGGGGTGTACATAGACGGAGGTACGACACGTACAGGGGTAGGGGTTGGACTCGAACGTACAGGGGTGTAGGTACACGGTGGTACGACACATACAGGGGTGGGGGTACGACTGGAACGTACTGGGGTGTACATAGACGGTGGTACGACACGTACAGGGGTGGGGGTAGGACTCGAACGTACAGGGGTGTAGGTACACGGGGGTACGACACGTACAGGGGTGGGGGTAGGACTCGAACGTACAGGGGTGTAGGTACACGGGGGTACGACACGTACAGGGGTGGGGGTTGGACTCGAACGTACAGGGGTGTACATACACGGATGGGGGTGTACATACACGGGGGTACGTGTCGGACGTACGGGGGCGGGGGGGAGTGTTGGGCGCGTATGCGGGCACATGTCTCCATGGTTGCTATGGGAGTTCGGTGCGGACGGTGTTTTTTCCATACGGTTGTGAGATCGGACGCACGGGATGGATCGTGATTCCTCGGTCGGACTTCACCTTTCACATTTGTACGGTAAATCGTCCGAGGACGTGTCGGACACATTTTCCGACCCGAGGACGTGTGGGGAATGATTCCCGATGCGGTTCGTATGGACTTTTTCCCATGCGAATCGTGATTGCCAGTTCGTACGGCACTTGTACGATTCGTACGGTAAAAAGACCGGATACGAGTCGCACGGGGAATTTTTTTACCGGATTGTAATTGGCACCTGTCTTTGAATTCAAAATGTCTACCATGTCACACTGCAGTATATCCGGTAAAATGCGCTCCTCAGGTCCTGGTCTGCCTGGAATCAACTTCTTCAGGACTTCTCTCAATTCCCAAATCCATATTCAAATATAACAGATGATAGTTTTGCAGTTTAGGTCCAAGATTTTGGAATCCTTACCTGGTTATTATACATTGTATTGGGTAGGCTGCCACATCAGGAGCCAATTAAGATTGGCTGTGTGCTCCAAATGAGTTATCAATACCAAACCAATCGTATTGATACAACAATGATAACCTGTCCCAAGGCCAAGCTTTTTGCAGCACAGTGCGACAGCTTAGCAAAGATGATGTAAATTTAGGTCCTCATTCTGAGGAACCCATACATTCCTGGGCCTGGGCCCACCTGAATTACAAGCACTGGGCTTTTCACAGGCAAAGCAGCTGGGTATCTTTCTCCATGTGAAAGACTGAAAGAAAACAGGTGTTTATTGTTGCAGAAACACCAAATCCTGCATGTTATTTCTCGGAAACGTGTATTTCCTATTATTTTCATGCTCCCGGAATAACTGAGAGTAATCCTAACTCTCATAATGAAGGCCTTTTCCATGCTTTCCCTGCTGCACCGATCATGTGTGATACATGATAGGACAGCTTTGTTGGAAGAGTTGATAAAGGAGCTGGAGGGAATGAGAAATGAAAGACACGAGAGAAAAGAGAAAGGTGTTTAGTGTGATTTAAGTATATCACTGTATCTTCAGTTTGCAATTTTGGAGAGGAAGTAAAAAAAACCACATGCCTAAAATGTTGAAAGTCATCCCAGGATTCCACAACAAGAAGTGGCTAGCTTGGTGGGGCTTTATGGAGAAGTTTCTTGATTTACACTCGTCTATTGTGAGGGCAAATAGGAAGGCAGAGCAGCCAATAACGTTTGAAAGATTGCCAATCTGACATTAAAGGAAAAGAAGCATTGGCAAAGCCAGTAGGCTTGGTGTTGACGGTCAGCCTTTTGACTTTGACAATGCTTGTTCTGTGGTATCACAGTTTTTGAAAAAAGAAATATTGCTAGCGTAGCTGCTGGGCCTATGTCAAATATAAAAACAATTGGCTAATAGCAAAATATTTTTTTTAGTTTAAGAAATCACACATTGTCATAACATTCATTGGCACAAAAGGGAACTGCTTTGTGTAAGGATGTGCTCCTTGTGACAGGGCAGAATGCCATCCCTCACAAAAGAGCTAGCCAATCGCTGACGTGGTTGACCCACTGTCCCATGTCGAGAAATGAAGACAGCCTATAAAATATCAAATAAACACGGTCGTGCTTCAAGGCACATTTGCAAGTACTGAGGCTTTTGTGCCCCCTGGGAATATGACCACAGATGAGTAGTTATGGTTTAATGTTCCATCATTGAAAAGGTTGTTTTTATTTGCCTATAACATTTGATCAGGTCGAGGGATTTGCTCAAATATTTGTTAAACCAGTAGGATAGATAGTCAGCTAAGTTGGTAAACAGACATAATATCGAATTCAAAATATCGACAGGACAGAATATCGAGTTTTTAATACAGAATGGACAAAATATCCAATTGCCAAAATATAGTGGTGAAGAATATCGAAAATCAGGTAAGAAATAAAATATCAATTTAAATAATATAGAAGTAAGTAATATCGACAGTCATAATATAGATTTATAAAAATATCGATTTTTTTTATAGTGTTTTAAGTGTTATTAGAACATTGGAATGTTGGATGCTCCATTGAAAACAATGGAGCGCTCCGGGCTTATAATGGCTGGTATAAGCCCGGAGCACCAACATTCCAATGTGTCTTTGTTCACAGCTCTGGCTGTGAACAAAGACTTCAGGGAGCCTGAGGGGATTTAAATCCCCTCGCGAAGGCTTCGTTTTGTTAGAACATTCTGCCCTCTAGTGCCCTTCGTAGCAGGGCTATACCGGCTTTTAAAGTCCCGCTGCTGTTGTTAAAGTCCCTCGCCTTCGGCTCGGGCCTTTAACGCTGCAGCGGGCCTTTAACAGCCGGGATAGCCCGCTACGGCGGGCTATAAGGCTGTAGTATATGTGTTAAAAGTATGTATAAATTTTGGAATGTATGTTTGAATATTTTTAAAGAAAGGAATTTTATGTTATTTAATTTTTGTGTCATTTAATTCCGTAGCGGGTTGTGGGTTTATAGGGGATTAGGGTGGGAAGTAATTTAATTATAGTACATTAAATAATAATTTTTAGGAATTATTAATTATTTTTAATTTAATTTTGCGTTTTACTTCTGTAGCGGGTTGTGGGTTTATAGGGGAATAGGGTGGGAAGTAATTTAATTGTTATTAGGTAATTATTAATTGGTATTGAAAATTATTTGGTTGTTGATTAATTATTAATTGGTAAATAATTTGTATTAATTGGTAATTAATTAGTATTAATTGTTTAATTGAGAATTATGTTAATTGTATTAATATATTATTTGTAGCGGGTTGTGGGTTTATAGGGGAATATGGTGGGAATTAATTTAATTGTAAATAATTAATTATTGAAATAATTTTTGTATATTGCTAATTAATTTATTCTTAATTAATTATTAATTGGTATTAATTTTATTTATTAATTTTTGGTATTGAAAATTAATTGGTTGTTAATTAATTATTAATAGGGTATTAATAAAAAAACCATTGGTATTTATAATAAATTAATTATTAAATATTGTGTGATTGGTAAATAATTTTAATATTTTTATTTGGTATTAATAATTTATTTATTGTTAATAAAATATTAAATTATTATTCTCCGTACTATTGCACTCACTGGAGTGGGAATAGTAATTTTTACCCCTACGCTATCCAACGCTTTCCCTACTGTTGCACTCTTTGGAGTGGGAATAGTAATTTTTACCCTCCCGCTATCCAACGCTTTCCCTACTGTTGCACTCTCTGGAGTGGGAATAGTAATTTTTACCCCTCCCGCTATCCAACGCTTTCCCTACTGTTGCACTCTCTGGAGTGGGAATAGTAATTTTTACCCCTACGCTATCCAACGCTTTCCCTACTGTTGCACTCTTTGGAGTGGGAAAAGTAATTTTTACCCCTACGCTATCCAACGCTTTCCCTACTGTTGCACTCTTTGGAGTGGGAAAAGTAATTTTTACCCCTACGCTATCCAACGCTTTCTCTACTGTTGCACTCTTTGGAGTGGGAATAGTCATTTTTACCCCTATGTCATCTGACGTTTTCCCTACTGTTGCACTCTTTGGAGTGGGAATAGTAATTTTTACCCCTATGTCATCTGACGTTTTCCCTACTGTTGCACTCACTGGAGTGGGAATAGTAAATTTTGCCCTCCCGCTATCCAATGCTTTCCCTACTGTTGCACTCTCTGGAGTGGGAATAGTAATTTTTACCCCTCCCGCTATCCAACGCTTTCCCTACTGTTGCACTCTCTGGAGTGGGAATAGTAATTTTTACCCCTACGCTATCCAACGCTTTCCCTACTGTTGCACTCTTTGGAGTGGGAATAGTAATTTTTACCCCTACGCTATCCAACGCTTTCCCTACTGTTGCACTCTTTGGAGTGGGAAAAGTAATTTTTACCCCTACGCTATCCAACGCTTTCCCTACTGTTGCACTCTCTGGAGTGGGAATAGTAATTTTTACCCCTACGCTATCCAACGCTTTCTCTACTGTTGCACTCTTTGGAGTGGGAATAGTAATTTTTACCCCTATGTCATCTGACGTTTTCCCTACTGTTGCACTCACTGGAGTGGGAATAGTAAATTTTGCCCTCCCGCTATCCAACGCTTTCCCTACTGTTGCACTCTCTGAAGTGGGAATAGTAATTTTTACCCCTACGCTATCCAACGCTTTCCCTACTGTTGCACTCTCTGGAGTGGGAATAGTAATTTTTAGCCCTACTCTATCCAACGCTTTCCCTACTGTTGCACTCTTTGGAGTGGGAACAGTAATTTTTACCCCTACGCTATCCAATGCTTTCCCTACTGTTGAACTCACTGGAGTGGGAATAGTAAATTTTACCCTCCCGCTATCCAACGCTTTCCCTACTGTTGCACTCTCTGGAGTGTGAATATTAATTTTTACCCCTACGCTATCCAATGCTTTCCCTATTATTACACTGTCTGGAGTGGGAATACTAATTTTTACCCTCCCGCTATCCAACGCTTTCCCTACTGTTGCACTCTCTGGAGTGGGAATAGTAATTTTTACCCTCCCGCTATCCAACGTTTTCCCTACTATTGCACTTACTGGAGTGGTAATAGTAAATTTTACCCGCCCGCTATCCTACGCAAAAAATATTGCATTTTTTAAATAAATATTACGTTAATATATATGTATTATTATTATTTTTTTTACTTACATTAATTATTTATTAATTTTAAAGTAATTTAAGTATTTTTAAGAATGTTTCAGTTAATTATATGTTTTATTTCATTAATTTTACATTAATTTTAAGACATTTAAAAAAATTCGATATTGTGACTAACTATATTTTTTACAACGATATTTAGGATTCTATATTTTTGTACTTACCTGTTTGGAGATAGGGCTTCGATATTTTGGCATTCTATATTTTTCCTTCGATATTTTGGCAATTCGATATTCTTCTTCTCGATATTTCGTCAGTGATCCGCTAAGATTTGGCACATCAAGTTTTGTGACGATCCATGCAGGGGAAAAAAGTTAAGGGGATAGTGAAAAACAGTAGTGTTTCCCATTTTTTCCCCTATAGAAAATATGGATCGCACCTACAGCCCAAATAGCTGAAGGGAGTTACACCGACCTTTGCGTGAAAGCAAAACTTTACTCAGAAAGTGTTCTTTTGTTATTTGGTGTAAATCTGTTCAGTAAAGTTTGAGTAAGAAGGGGCAGATTTACAAGCCTCATGCGCCACTTTTGCGTCACTTTTCCCATGTTAAAAGTGACGCAAAAGTGGCGCAAGGGGCTTGTAAATCTGCCCCTTAAATGTTTAAACTGTTGCAGAACTTGGTTTAATGGATTAACAGTTTTGTGTACCTCTGACTTACAAATTTTCACGTCATGACATCCGGTGCCTGTTAATTACATTTTGAATTTTTTGAGAAACGTGATTGGCTGAGAAAGGCTGATTTTTCAGAGAAACGTGATTGGCTGAGAAAGGCCAGTGCAATTTCGTATGAGTCATCCTGAAACTCGCAAGTTGGTTCCGACTTGAGAGTTTTGAGCTATGGAAAGTATTTTTCCACAGCCCTGCAGGGCCACTGTCTGAGGTTTCTGGCTGTGCATGGTCAAAGGCTGTGTGCAGCAGCAGTTGGCTGATAGCTAGGAGTTAGATCTATAGCAAAGGGCCCCGCTGAAGTGCAAGCTCTGCCCCAAGCCCCACGGCTCGGGCTATTTGTGCAACAGCAGCCACAGGCCATGCGCTGTGGGTTATGGTGGAGAGTGGAGGTTGGGCCTAGTTCCGGGCCACAGCCAGGCCATTTATACAATGCCCCCTGCAGAGGCTGGTCACCTGAAATGGGTTGGGAGTGCCAAAAGTTGGGTTACCAAAAGCTGTGCGCAGTGGGGCTTGCTTTACTTTCCCAATCCCAGCTTTCCTCCAAGCCTCAAAATTACACAGATATAAAATTGTTTGCCTGACATCTGCACCCATACCTGTTTGACTTTTATGGCACAAAGGCCATTCCTTCAAGTCAATTAATTGAAATAACTAATGATTTATATTTGTGGTAACAGGTGGGCTTTATGTCTACGCCAGCACGTCCAACTTAGGCCCTCATTATGATGTCGTTGGGACCACCACCGACAGGCTGTCGGTGGTGGTCCCACCAACATCTAGGGCAGCATTCCGACCGCTGGATAACAATACCGGCAGTTAGAGCTCAGTGATCAGGGGCAAAGACCGTCACCTCTGACAGGATCAAGGAGCCCGTCTGGGCAGCGGTTGGACTGTAATCCCTACAATAGAGGCATTGCCTGCGCAGACGCTGCCGTAGGAGTTACGATGTCCCTTTCCTTCAGCCTTTATTTGACAGCCCCACCGCCATATAAAGGCAGACAGAAAGGGACTTTGGGGGCCTAAGGCAGGGTGCCCATCACCCGTGGGCCACGGCTCAGTGGCCGGGGGGGGGGGCACATGTGGTTTCCCCCCAAGCATCCATGCACCATGGGGCAGCCACCACATGGGACCTGGCACATGGTGCATGGATGTTTGAAAAGTGCTTTTTTGTACTACAGATTACACTGCAGCCCTTTTCCTGGGCTGCAGCACAAGCTGCAGTACAAAAAGGCATTTTACGACCACCTGCACGGCAGTCGTATTGTGATAGGGCAGGTTGGACCACCAACTCTTTGTCAGACAGTCACGTGCCGACAGCGATGGTGGTCGGACGTAATGAGGCCCTTAGGAGTATGGAAAAGACTTGAACTGCACAAAGCTAAGTATAACGCTGAGTTTGACAAATGGTGTGGGGTTATCTGATAACTAAGGGCCATATGTAGGAAGCCAAATTGTGATCGCAAATGCTGAAATTCGCCGAATTTCGGCGTTTGGGATCGCAATTTGGGCAGTGTGCTATGTAGCACACAAAAACCCACACGCAAAATAAGGAATCACAAAATTTGCGATTCCTTATTTTGCTAATGCATTTAAGGAATCCCAAATTGCGATTCCTTAAATGCAATGTAGGAAGCACCCAAGTTGTGCGATTTTGGCTTAAGGAATCGCATATTACCACCAACCTCAGGTTGGTGGTAATTTACGATTTCTTTGAAAATGCACTTTTTTGCATTTTTCAAATTGCCATGTGGCGCACATACATGCCCTTAGCGCATGTATGTGCGCCACATGTGCACACATGTTTATTTCAGGGGTGCAAAAGGGTGTCCTATTGACACACTTGCAACCTTGAATTTGCATTCTCAATTTGCGATTCTCTAATTGAGAATCGCAAATTGAGAATGTCTTCCTATTCATTCCTATGGGCCGTCTAGCCCATAGGAATGAATGGCAAGGTATTCCTTATTTGCGAATCTCAATTTGGGATTCGCAAATAAGGAATAGGTGGGAAGCGCAAAATATTTTGCTAATCCTACCTACATTCCGTTTTGCAATTCTCTAATTGCGATTCCCTAAAAATTGCAATTAGAGAATCGCAAAACACGTTTTACCCACATATGGCCCCAGGTCATTTATTTTGGCAGGTTTAAAAGTGAATGATGAGAACAGTGAACTGTTGTCAGATTTGAATCCCTCCATAGATAACACCATTTGTATAAGGTCCACTGCTGACCATGATTGGCAATCATTTAGACAAGCATGGCATTATCACCTGCAAACAGTCTGCATCCAGGCATGCCATTACCATAAATAATGCCTTATGTTTATTGTCAGGCTGTGTGTTATTAATTTGGAATGATGGGGGCCTTACCACCGTAATGAACTCCCCCTGTTTAGGTATAAACACAAGTCTCATAGAAATTCTGCTCAACCCCTAACAGCTATGGACCCATAAGCAGGCAGTTCCCCAAAGATGTGTATAGGAAAGTAGGATCTACTTTTATGGTTACCCCCACTTTTTGTTTGATGTTGCACTGTTTCTGACTAGTCTGACTGGGATCCTGCTAATCAGGACCCCAGTCTATGTGCTTTCTCCCCTAAATTTGGTACTTAGATACATCCCAGATTGGACACTGGTGTATCATTATCAGTCTCTAGTATGTGATACTGAGGTATCCAGGGCATAGGTACACCAGGGGTCCCCCATGGGCTGAAGGATGTATTATGTTACCCATGAGGGGCCACTCAAACTGTAACTACAGCCTTGCCATTGCAGTTTGTTTAAGCTGGTGCTAGCACCACTTACGAAAGATATAGGTTTACCTATATCTAGGGTCACTGCTCTTAAAACCTATAAGTCACCCCTAAAGCAGGCCTTTCAATCCTGTAGACAGAGTGGTCGGTTCTAAGTGTGAGGGTGCACCTGTATGAGCAGTACATCCCTACAGCCTTTGGAGTCTATTCTCCCGGGCTTTAAGTGCATCAGCCATTATGATACATAGAGTGGCCATGTGTCATTACGCGATGACTATCTCTAAACTGGCTGTAACTAACCTGTTTCATGTTTGGTATCAAAACCAAAGAGGATGATGGATGGAGTGTTGAACATTGAAAGCACTCACCCCCAGTCAACTGATCTGGGTTTAATCCATCGTCATTCTTTAGCTCACTCCGCCACCCCAGTTCAGACATGGCCATATGCCAATCAGTCTGACCCTGTGCCTCATAGGAACAGTCCAGCCCGAACTGCCAAGCCATGTCTTCCCTGGACCGGAAACAAGCATCCTGTGACCGGTTTCTGGCTAATCAGCCATCAGCAGCCAGGCTAGTTTGAATCCAGTGGCAAAGTGAGCAAGGGACCCACGTCTGGGCATACCCTGCCAACTTAGGGCGAACAAAGCAAAAGCAAAGGGGATGATGGACGGAGTGTTGAACATTGCAAGCACTCACCCCCAGTCAACTGATCTGGGTTGGATCCATCATCATTCTTTAGCTCATTCTGCCACCCCTGTTCAGACATGGCCATATGCAAATCAGTCTGACCCTGTGCCTGATGGGAACAGTCCAGCCCGAACTGCCAAGCCATGTCTTCCCTGGACCCGGAAACAAGCATCCTGGGACCGGTTTCTGGCTAATCAGCCGTCATCAGCCAGGCTAGTTTGAATCCAGTGGCAAAATGAGCAAGGGACCTACGTCTGGGCATACTCTGCCAACTTTTGGCATCAAACATGTTGGAATCATACCTCCCACACCATAAACAGTGTTAGAAGTATGATTCCATGCTCTGTAAAGCTCCTCCAGGAGGCCCTCAGTACTCCCGGTACCAGTCTTCTAGACCCGAACAGCGCAACATGGCTGCTGCCGACCAGAGACACAATTCTGCCCTCCTGCTGCTGAGCAAAGCTCGAGCAGGGGAAGGCAGAACAATAGGTATCCTGTCATAGGGAGGTGTGACCATCTCCCAGACAGGGTTTAGTGTATTGGGGCCGGGTGGGAGTGCTTGCCAGCACCACTCAGTCTGCTTGAAGGGCACAATTGGTGCCCTCCTTGCATAGTACAGCTCAAACCAGCTCAGGGACCAGTGGGCTCCTGCTCCTGCGCGAAACAGGACAATGAACATAGGAGTATCCTCCCCACTGTCCGACCCCTCACTTGGGAGGGAACCCTGAATCGTTCCATCCTTTTCCTTAAAGTACTTAGGGCTTACCTGAGGGTGGGTCCCTAGATTTGTCATGGGAAAAGATTTATTTCAAGACACCACTTCTTCTTCAACCGTCTGGGCACTCTGGACTTAGCTAGACTTTGCTCTGGGCATCAAGGGAGCAACTGGGAAGGCTCGTGGGACAACTCGTATGCGGCTCCTGGTCATCCACAACCTCGCCTGGTCTTCACAGCTGCAGTTCCAAGGTCACTGTCAGCTTCCCTGCAACACTCGACTTCCAGGCCGCCTGGTCACTTCCAAGTGGCATAGACTCTGTGCCCTCTGCTTGCAGGTACTTCTCTTCCTGAATCCACCTTTGGGTTTCACCAGACACTTTCACCTTCTCCAGCAGTGACTTCTTCCTGAAATCTTCAATTGGGTTTGACTGCGGTTTCCAACGCCACTTCACTTCTATGCACCCGGCTTCCCTGGTGTAGGTATTCTGGTTCCTAGGGTATCCACCAGTGAGGTGGCTCTCCAACCTTCTGTCTTCCAAGGGGTTTCTTCAGGGTCCACTGGGAAGGGTCCTTCTTCTTTAAAATTGCAACTGCGACTTACCCATTGACTTGAAATGAGTAAAAAGTCATGAAAATCATTAAAATCAGATAAGGGAAACAGAGATATAGAGAGATTTGATTTACATTTTTAGACAAAAAGTGCAGAGAAAGAGGAAAGTGCCAATCAGTTGTATCAGTTCACGGTTGACTGGGACCTATGACTGATTTCAGGCCGACCACAAGGGAGTGGAAGTTGGATCTTCCAAGCAAGCAGTCTCTTTCAAAGTTTTGACCTTTGGACTTACCCCCACATTTAGAGTTTGGTGGGTGGCCCACCATCCACTGGAGGGGAGGGGGAGGTAATGACCTCCATTGCCCTGATGGCCTACCCTCTGCCATATTTAGAGATATCCACCATCCTGGCTCCTCTGAAAACATTGCAAATTTGCTGTGTGATCTCCACGTTTCATTCAGTGGCGGAACAAACTTTTTGTTTTTCGAAAACAAACTCCCAAAGAGCCTTATTTTACAAAAACAAACCCTCAAAGGGCCATAGTCTGTGAAATGGCTGAAATTAAGTCAGAATCCTTCTGCAAGGCAAGCATCTAGATTGACACGAGTGATTACACCTTAGAGTCAGAAATGCCATTGTTTTACTGCCATTAAAGAAACTGGTTTTGGTGTTAAATGCTCTGAGTGGGAAAAAGCTGGATTTCATAGTCGCTGAGCTTGATTCGCTGCTGCAACAGATTTGTCACCTGGTCCAACGTTTTACTTTTGGACATAGTCACTTTTTTGGTTCTTAGAATCCTCCTTCAAGGCAAGGCTAAAATCTGTAGCTGGCAAGAACTCCACAAGGCTGGACACTTTGCCAGCCAGATAACTTTAACTTCATTTTTAGCACAGCAAAATGTTCTGAGAGGGCCAAACCTGGTTTTCGAGCCCACCCTGGGTGCGGCCTAGCTTGGCAAACTAAGCGCCATGTCCTGGTCCTCTAGAGGTTGATAAACTTCTAAGTCCCACTTTTCTCCAGCTCTTAGGAAAGTTCCCTCTGTTCATTCCTGGCGCCCCTAGATCCTCAGGTCAGGCTTCAAGGTACCAGATCTCTCTCCAACCAGGGCTCCTCCAGGGTCCAATGAGAGCCACTGGCTGCATAATCTCAGAAAGTCCACGCTCTTTAGGTGAGCATTCCGACATTGATTTTACCTACCTGCGGTCCGCCTTTTCAGTCATTGCAGCTGAGAGCAGGAAAAAAGTAAATTGTCTCACTGAAATCTCCCTGCAAGTTAGGGACATTGTTTTTTGCTTCATCAAAACAAACCCCCAAAAATGCACAGTCAGTTGCCATTACACGGCAGCCCAGTGGGTGTGACATGTTCGCTATCAACCTGGTGCGGTTCTCTAGCTGAACTAGACGGTTCGCTGCCAGGCTGCCAAAGAAATAGGCTTGACTGGCCTTGCTGCCTGAAGCACTCCCTTCCTGGGTCTAATTTGACCCTATAAATATGTTTTTCCCAATTAGGAATTACTGTGGGAATCGAAAGAGGGCGGGAGGGATGGGAGTCACCAGATGTGTTACCAAGGAACTCATGAGGTTCTTGCTGCATATGAAGTTTTCTGTACCCAGATGATAGGGGCAGCCCTGAAGGTACATATTCCCCAGAGACCACTGGCACACCGGACCTGGACTGTGAGTCTGCTTCTGTAGAAGTTTCCGCTACATGCAGATATGTCGTTCACAGAACATAACATATAAGCGCAAGCTGGTGGCTATGTTTATTGCCATGATATAAACATGTGATCCATATAAAACATCTTGAGAGAACTTGGTCCACAGCTATGAAATTCCCAACAACCTCTGCATTAGCGACTAGTGACCTCAACACATCAGTGATGCAATAATTTTAACTACAACCCCCAGAAGCATACAGCCATGCACTAGTACTGGCAATCAGGAGTTGATACAAAGTCAGGTTTACACAAAATAGCATGTCTGGTGGACACCGAACTGTAGTTCAAAATGCAGCATACCTGCAGGAGGCAGCCGGCCAGAGGTATCTGTGATGGCTGAGAGATAACCAGAAACAGCACCACCAAGTCCTGCCTGTCGCTCGGACTGTCGCGGTCCATGGGCTATGCTTGGATGTGAACAAGCGCTTGTCATACTCCATATCCGGTAACAGTGTGCTTTCCATGATTATGTCATCGTGTTGTACCCTGGCCATGGTTAGGGTAAGGGAGCTCATAGTGTGAATGTTCATGTTTGGTGCACACTCCTTTCCACAAAGCTCTCCACACCGGCAACACTCAGTGCAAATAATTGATACCAGCACTAGCAAAGTACAGTTTCAGTCAAGGTGGTTTATTTTTGTGATATCCACACAAACAAAAGCTTCACAATCCTTTGCGAAATGCACAGACACCATTTCAACCACTGCAGCAGCCGCAGCACAGGATCACAGATACATCGATGTCGTTGATGGACGAGGGTTGCCAGGCCCCTGTGCTTTGCCCATTTCTCTACCTGCTGCAAAGCTCCAAGTTGTTCCTACTCCCCACCTCTTTCTTTGCTGTTCCACTGCCATTATCCTGGTGCTTTTAATACAGCTGAATATATGACCCCAACTCCTCAGCCACACGGCAGCGTCATTCAGTGGGCAGAAGGACCTCGCTTATGGTCCTCCTGAGCCACCCCTCAATAGGTCCTGCCTTGTCACCACTTATTCCTTTTCACTTCAACCACATCTTAGTTGCAATATGCAAGCTCCACTTATTGCATTCTCTTTCATATTCTTGTGCTATATCTAACATTCTTCCAAACCTATTGCCCCTCTCTCCTCTCTTTAGACTGTATACATTGTTTTTACAGATTGTGTCACCTTGCAATACTTTGGGAGTGTGGGACCAGCATAATTAGTAGTAGCTGGGTTGAGTAAATCGAGTTGTTTAGGTTCTGCCCTCAGAACAACATTTAACGTGTTCCAGAGTTTGGGTCTCTGTGGTCTCAGCTACCTGCTTCCAAGTTTTATCTGTTTTAAGCCTCCTTGTTGAATCATGTTGGAAGAAGTCTCTGGTCGGTGTGTCATGAGAGACTCTTGCATGTTTCTCCAGAACTTCTCTTTTGTAAGCATGGCAGTCTTGATGGCCCTCTATGGTGTGTCTATAGAACACATTTGTCTGTTTAGATGTGGCTTACAGAAGTCTGCACTAATCATTTAGTGGCAACACAGGCTGTCTTCACTCCCCACCTTCACGAGAAACCTCAAAACTTGGCTTTTCGACAGACCCCCTCCTTGATGGACTGGAACCTGCACCTCCCCTCCTCACCTGCGCCTCGAGACCCTTACGGGTGAGTAGTCGCGCTCAACAAACACGTGATTGATTGATTGTCTTCTGATGATAACTTTTCTCCCCTATATAAGCCACGATTCCCAGGGGCGTAGCTTAGTCAGTTAGATTCGGGGGGGGTGGAACGGAGATTTCCCAACCACCACTGCCATTGAAATGGCAAAATGGATGACAATAGGCTTCTCTGCACCACATAAGAGCCATCCAGTTCTTTGTTTATTTTTGGCTTGTTTTGTGTGAAATGGAAAAGGAGAGTGGGGGTGGATGTATGCAAGCTATGCAAATTTTCATGCAGACATGGGTCTCTGCTATGAAGGCTGCTTATCCCAGTGGAAATTCGACCACAGACGCTGCTAGCCCAACTGGAGGCCTCTGGACCTAACTTTACAACCCAGAATGAAATTATTAGTAGGGTGCCACACCCCGAATGCCCACTACCCCCAGAGCTACCCCCCAGGCCATTCTCCTGGCTCCCAGACATCCCTTAAGACTTGAGGGAATCTGGGATCTTGGATATGGAATTGGTCAAAAGTGTAATCGTTTGCTGTGGTGCCGCCAATGGATCGTGAGAACATCACAAAAGGGCTGTGTGAATGTGCCATATGGTGGCAACCGTCTATTCAAGCCACAAAGGAAGAATATAGGCCCCAACGGGGCTGGTAGCCTTTCTCACCTGAACAAATGTCTAGATGGACTCAAACACAATACAGTACTCAATAGACCAGTTGGTTCCCTTTGGACTTTACAGATGAGCCCTGCTCTTAGCATCAAAATCAAAACAGCGATCAACTCTAATGAACATCATAAGCGTAGTCATCTTCAGATTTCGGAAAAAGGAGAGTTTAATGAGCAACGGAAATATTAGGTTTTGCTTGTGACCAGTTTGCTTGAGAAACCCCCGACTATCAATATGACACATTTATATATTAATTAATTAATGCATTAATGTATTGACACTAGTGGTCTAGTGCGGACATAGCTACATACACACCGGAAGCAACCATGTGGATTTCCTTTGGAAAGATACTAGGATTGATTGTGGAACAGGGAATGTATAAAACCTGTTCATGTTTGAGTCTAAGAAAGTTATGGGAGTCAAGTACGGAAACCCTCAGCTGGGCTGGTGTTTCAGTTCACTTTGCGTTTCACAGGCATATTAAGGTTTCCGGTACTGTGAAAAAGGGAATTCCAGAAAATCAATCAGAGATGTGACTTGGCACAAAGTGCCAAGCAAGGACTTGAATTCATCCCTAGAGAAAGCAGACACAGCACTTCAAATCAGCATGATGCATGGAATACAAATTTGATGTGAAACTTTCTCTGATATGAAGCCCTTGATTTTTTTGTACCAATAGTCTTCCCATTAAAACCTATTCCAGAAATATAAAAAGAGAAAGATGTGTTTTTATTGGAGAACAATATATGTGTGCATTTTTTGCCATGCTTAATATGGGCCCACCAATATGCATTCAAATATACACTTTGATTAAAGTTAGAAAATTCATGTATGTACCTATTGAAGCTTGTCCTCGTATATTTTACACCTTTAAATAGTTTTTACTATGAATTTAAATGCATGGACGTCATTTAGGGGTCGCCAGGGGGTCGCAGCTGTGAACCCTGGCTTGCCCCTTGCAACTCCTGGTACTGTCTTTGCGACCCCTGGCCTCAGAGTTGGCAAAATCTGTGCCAGGAACACAGGGCAGCTCGCCCTTATGGACGACGGTTAGGGCTCCACTTTCCTTGTTTTCAGTCTTTTATTTTACTACAGTACAATTAGGTGGAAAATGACCCTATCTGGCAGCTGAGGTAAGTAAAACATTATTTCAATTGTATGTTGTATGCATGCTTGCGGGTGAGAGTGTGTTTATGTGAGAGTGTGTATAAGTGAACGTGTCTGCATTTTTAAGCGTGTAAGTGAAAGTAAATTGCATGTGATGTCACCCCCGCTACCCCAGGCATATTGGTGAATTAACGTCCATGTTTCAATGGAAAGGTTTCCCATTACATCATCAGCATTTTGTTATTTAAAGGTGGATTGGAGCATTAATGGGCATTGCTGTTGTTCCACTCCCTTGTCAATCAACCTACTGTGCTCAGCTCTGCTTTACTCTCTCCCCACCTAAGGGATGTGCTTATAGGCAGCTGACGTCATGAGTCTAAGCCTTGGTACCGACTTATTGTATCCCATATCGGATGCAGTGGTGATGCAGATAGAGGGTGAACGGAGTACCAGATTGCCAGGCCAAAATCTTTTGAAAGTCCGAGTGCATAAGTGAATTTGAGGAACGATTATTCCCAAGCCCTTTGAGTAATAGAAATGTCTGCTCTTAAAAAGAAGAATTCTGAACTTGATTAACCAGATTGGCTGGTGCTAACTAAATTTATCAATTTCTTTTTTTATATTATTCCAGCCCACGAGATTCTCATTCAGCAGTTTTCTCCCATTTCACAGGATGAGCTTTTTACATTAAAGGCTGACACAAAATTCGAAATTCTGATATCTTACATCTGCAAACATCATTGTGACTCTTTTGTCTAACTTCTGAGTAAGCATTAGTGGGCACGGTTCAGGCACGAGTCCCTATAACCACGTGGCTGTGCTTGGCACGTGCTCCACACTGACAATAGAGGTGTTCTACATGAATCAGGAAGTACCAAATGCGAAAGAAGCATGCCGCCATCTTGTGCTTGCAACATATGCATGGGACTAAAATATACTTCCGCTGGAACCGAGCAGTGGGCAGGCCAGAAGCGCTGCAACATTTGGCTTTTTCTGTAAAAACACTTGCACGGGATGCCCATTTAAGCATGCAGCCCAATCCGATGAGAATGCCACTGCTTTTGGTGATACAACAATACAGCAACATAAATGCAAAGCCTCGAGAATAGCCTTGTAACAGGCCATGTCATCAGCAGGGGGCAGTGTGTACTGCCTCAATGCCAAGCCACACACGCTTGCCGCATAACGAGTGGCACATGGGGGCAAAGGAACACAGTAAAGACTGAAAAGGCATATGCTCTGCGGTCAGACTAGTCAGACCACTCGTTTTCTTCCAGTTCTGAATCGTCGTCGGATTCACTGTACTCCACAGCAATCCGGCGCGAGAGGATGGTCGCCACGTCATTGCCCACCGGCTCCTTTTTAGCCTCCTGTTCCCGCTGCTCCTGGACCTTGCGGAGTTGAAAGCCTGTTGTAATAAAAAAATAAAAAATATGAGAACAGCATAAAAAACTGCAGACAGAAAGAGGGTTAGTATGTATGACTGACTATATATATGGCACATCCTCACGCGCCAATCAGACGCACAGCCTTGTAGCAAAGTCTTTAACTTTACAATAAACAAATGTTCATCCAGTAATCTGAATTTGAACCATATCTTTATTTATATTTTCAGCTTCATCCATATTTTATCCAGTCACTTGAAAGGCAGATTTATTCCAATTTTTTTTCAAATGCCACAGGCATGCCCATCCAGGCCTTGCCAGCGGCACGTAGGGATTAACAATTCATCGTGATTGGCCTCATATATTATCACCCAATGCATTTCGGGCTTTTTACAGCCCTTCGTCAGGGGTCGTCTATTTCCAATGCTGGTTTGTTGTTTCGATTAGCTGTTGATCATGTACCACATGCATTTATCTGAGCAAAGACCTGCTGCTTGAAGCAAGCAAACCAGTGTGTGACAAGAGTTATTCACAGAAATCATTATAAGGTTTAGGGGTCAGATAGCTCGGGTCTTTTAAGAGCTCAGGTACAGCTCACATCAAGATTGTGACCTCACTCTTCCCAATGCCAAACAATCGCATTTCCTACACACATGCTCCAAATTGGTTAACACTATGCGGTCCCTGATGTCCCTGATAGAGCCAGCAAAATGTGTACATATGAGTCCCCCATCCATAATGTGAGGTACTTCCTCACGTACACACAGATGGCAGAGTCTAGGGAAAGTCAGAAATAACAATTTGTGGTTGTCATTGGTGCAGGCAATCACTCAATTGCTTCTCCAAGCTAAGGCACATTGGCACGCCTCTATGTGCACCATCTAGAGGAAAATAGAATCCTCTGCTACCAAAACCCATTCAAAGATGACATAAGGTTGTAGAAGAGGTATATTGATGACGTGCTGCTCATCTGGGAAGGGGATTTTGAGTCTACCAGCTCTTTCATTACCTGGCTTAACAATCAGAATGACTGTTTTAAATTCGCACACACTGTTGAGCGAAAAGCTCTCCCCTTTCTGGGCGTCATCATCCTCCACGAGAATGGGCATCTTATAACTGACACCTACCACAAATGAACTGACAAGAAGAGCCTCCTGAGATTTGTGAGTTTTCATCCCGTCCTTTATGGGAAAATCTGCTATTAAATGTTTAAGAATTTGCAGGAACTGTACTAAGACAAGACATGTCAAACAACCTGTGTAGAAAACTCAGGGAACGGATGTATACAACAAATATAATCCAGAAGTCACTGAAATATGCTAGTAACAACAACAGGGAAACCCACATGGAGCTTGTCAACAACAAAAATGACACAGAACATCTTGTATGTCTGGCCACGTGATGCTTTGCTACACACGTGCAAACAAATTCCTGTCACTGTAAGGAACACAAATACAACTCTGTGCCAAGGGTCATCCCGCAGGCGGTGGGTGTAGTGTTTGCTATTTGACAAAGAGGAGAACAGAGTTGGGATTGTGACCAAGACGCAAGTGGAAACAGAAGGGACACAACAATTGCAACACCACAAATGTAGTGTATCTGATTACATGGCAGTTTCATGAGAAATATGTGGGTTTGACCACGAGGAAAGTAAAGCTGAGGATCGGTGAGCACAGGAGTAATCTCTAATGTAGAAGAAGATGGACACACATTACATTATTAAAAATCACACTGGCAATGATTTTTATTGGACTGTTTTAGAACACATACACACCAATACTGACTAGAGCAAACATTCTTCTAAAAAAAAAAAACACTGGATATACAGGTTGGGCACACGTATGAATGTCTGATGGATGACATTCTTTGGACCCAGTTGATTTCATTGTTTAAACTATCCACAATTCTAATACAGACATTATTCAGTTTCTCCTGCTCAGAATAGGTTAGGAACACAAGGGTCTTAGAGGTCCTGATGAAATCTGTGTACCTTGCAAAGCAGATCAAACATGTCGACCTAGAATAGACGCACTAGTTCAGTAAATGCATCTGTGTGTCATGTTATGTTTTCACAATATCACAGGCCCCCTCTAATTAATGAATTGGGTTAGGGTTTCCTAAAGATAGCTTTAACCTGTGCTAAGATCCCACTAACAATATAGAGCATATTAAAGTGCTCCCACCCACTGCAAGCTTGAGCCCACCTGGCGAGGAACCGATGGTGAAGCATCGCACATGATTAGAATGTGGGTGTGGGTTCTATAAGAACTCCTGTTGTGTGGGGGAACTGAGCACCTTTCCCACATAACATATAACATAGTAATTCAGGATCATATTTTGTTCAATATTGCAGTGATCTGTACAGTTTTTAGTAGTTCAGGGACAACTCCATACAGCAGCTAGTAGCAGGTATGCTGCTCCGACTGTCCTAGCTTTACCTTTGCCTTTTAATGTGTTTATGTTATGAACTGCCCTGAGTTGTTAATTCTATTTTTTACTGCCACTACCTCGTTACTTTAGGTAACAGCCCTTCGACGCCTTCCTTGGTCTTCCGCAGCTTCCGCTATTTGAGCGGAGGCAAGGCGGAACGATCCCCTTCGTACTGCTCCTCCGACTCAGTTAGGGAGCTAGTCTCTTCCCGGGGTGGGCGCATAAATATAAATGGCTGGTCGGACGCGCAGTGGCTATTAGCAGGTACAATGCTCCGACTGTCCTAGCTCTAAAATTGCCTTTTAAACGCTTTTAATGTTTTAAATGTTTTTACCTGCCCTGTGTTGTTACTTCTATTTTTCACCGCCACTACCTCGTTCCATTAGGTAACCGCTCCTCCGGACATTCCTTGGTCCGACGCAGCTTCTGCCGTTTGAGCGGAGGGAAGATAGGAAGGTGGAACCATCCCTCCGTACTGCTCTTTCAGTCCGTGTAGCAGGCTATTCTCTTGCAGGGGTGGATGCATAAATTCAAATGGCCGGTCAGATGCGCAGCGGGCGCGCCGCTGGCACGCCAAAGGCATGCCCATATGTACCCGTCCACGTCCCAATGGGGGTGGGGACCCTGATACTTCTAAGGCCAAAACCAGAGACTAAGGGTAAGCCTTATATGACAGCATTTCTGCTATCAATGCGATCTCAGCCGAATAATTGCTGTCAGGTCATTGACCCTGAAGCTGGTCCATTGATCTGTAACTGCTGTAAGTTAGTCTGCTCAAGTCCCCCAATGTAGGGATTGCGTACGTAGCCCAACTCAATTCTTTAAAGAATGTTGGTCTTGAAGACCGTCATGATATAAGGCCTCCTGTTCATTGCCCCCCTACAATTTTTTTATTTTTTTTTAGTTTGAATTGCCATTTACTTCCTAAACAACAACAACATGTATTCAATATTCTTTATGACTACAAACCCGATGCTCTGTTTTTCACTGAGACCTGGATTCATGCAAGCTCAGTGCCAGATATTATTGCAATCCTGCCAACTAATTTTTCCCTGGTTAACAGCACAAACTTGGTGGAGGAATTGCTATTATTTTTAGTAGACTTGAAGAATTGATGAACTTCTAATTCCTGATTGGGAAGCTCTGACATTTTCACTGACTCTGATGCCTAAATTCACATTCTCTAGGGAGCTAATTCATAGTCCAGCTGGATACCCTGGAAAATGGTGTACCTTCTTACCTGACATTTTAGCCCCCCACATTTTGCGTACGTCCAACTTTACTCTATATGGGGACCTCAATCTTCACCTTGAAGGCCTGGATAATATTCCCACTAGATCATTCTCGATGACTTGGGCGTCTTTTACCTGATGTTGCGCAACTCCTCACCCTTTCACATGGCAGGGGACCTCCTAGATCCTATTTTTTCTAAAATCAAAAGTTTACTGACTGACCTCCCATTTCGACTATGTTGGTCTGACTGACCACCTCGCGATCAGACAAACCCTGAAATCTAAAATGAGGAACCTTCCCTGCCGCACTTATCCTATTGGATTTGAGCGCCGCTTTTGACACAGTGTCCCATTCTATGCTGGTTCATAGACTGGAATCAATAGGCATGTTAGATTCAGCCCTTGGGTGGCTTATCGCCTTCTTAAAGGACAGTACGCTTCATCAAACGTGAAGTCCCAAACACAAGCTCTGACTTCGGAGTCCCGCAGGGATGCATTCCTAGTCCCTTGCTTTTCAACATCTATTATACACCCTTTGTGAACCTGATAGAGAGTTGTGGACTCACCCTCTTTTCATATGCTGACAATACCCAGATTATCTCTTCCTTGTCTTTGGCACAGAACAATTATCCATCTTTACTTCATCTGGGTATGACGAAGATTGCAGCTTGGTTGAATCAAAACTCACTTAAACTCAACAGCGAGGTCCTAGTTCTAGGTAACAACTACTCCCTTTGGGGTGCCAAACGTTATCCAGGATTACTAGGGACCCCTCCCACTCAGGTATCTAAGCTAAACAACCTGGGCTTTCTCATTGAAGATAAGCTCTACATGAGGCCATATATAGCTAAGTTGACTGCCACCTGTTTCTCAGTCCTTAAGTGGCTGAAAAAGATTCTGTGGCTTAGTCCTCTAGCCGCACAGAGAACCGTTATTCAGGCACTGGTTATTTCCCGCCTGGACTATGGCAATGTGCTGTATTTAGGCGCCAATAAGTACAGCGCCTGCAAATTGTCCAGAACGCTGCTACTAGACTGCTTTTTCATTTACCCAGTTATGCTTCTGTGTCCCATTTACTAAAATAACTTCATTGGCTTAAGGTGGCCAAACGCATAGAATTTAAAGCAATGTGCTTTATGTTCAAGGCCAAATTTGGCCTGAGTCCACGTTACATTCAGGAACTAGTTTCCTCCTACCATCCAACTCGGCAACTAAGATCCCCGTCCCAGGCCCTGTTCGGTGTTCCCAGGTTCCAATTAACACGTATGAAGGGCCACACCTTTGCCTATAGGGGTCCTAAGCTCTGGAACTCGTTACCGGATGACTTAAAACACTGACAATCATTCCTCACCTTCCGTAAAATGCTGTAAACATGGCTATTTTGAATCTACTTGGTTGAGACAGTTACCTGCGTATGCCTTGCACTGGGAAACCCCTCGGGGTAGCTGTGTGCACTACAAGTTGCCAATAATAAGAAGAAGAACGGTGCGTTGATCATCAGACAACAAGCTGATGCAAAGGGGTGGTTTGTTTTGTTGATATTTTCAGAAAGGATGTCTTGGTAGCAGTTCAGGTGTTTTATCCTTGTGGATAGTCCATCTTTGGAAATGAATGAGGTGTTTCAGGGTTTCACTGTTTTTAGGGAAATAGATCCTGTGTGAAGTGGAGGTGTGATTTTGTCTCTGTGTTGATTTTATCAAAGAACAAAGAGGAATTGGTGCAATTTGGATGCTGGCAGTGAATGTAGAGAACTGGAACGTAGGCTGATGTTGGTATGAATACACTTGAATAATGCTGGGTTAGTGGAATTGGTAACTTGCTCCTGTTTAAACTTTTTATGTAATTAAAGGTTTTTAACATATCCTCAAGACAAAGTAAGAAAAAGACACCTTCGAAATATACATTTGAAGAAGTGCCACATCTGCATATTCACTCATGTGTGAGAAACAGCATGAATGGAAATGAGGCTGCAGAAAGAATAAGGTGCAAATTGGAAAGACAATGAGAGGGGAGTGTGATGGCAAAGGGTCTGATTTAGAGTTTGGCAGGCTGGGTACTCTGTCACATATGTGATGCTCTAATTTGACTTGGGCAGACTGTCAGTTTTCCAATGGCGAACCCCTGCTGGCTCTGCTTTCGGAAACCAACTCTGACTGCCTTACAGAGTTGGGGGTGTCAGAGAAGGACATCAGTTTGCCTACGTTATTTAGAGCAGGGAGTCTAATGTCCTTTTTTCTATCTATCACCACCAGGTTCACAAACAGAAAATAATATGGATCCCACACTCCCACGATGTGGGGTCATTATTTGTTTTTTTTCAGAAGCAAACTTCCGCTTTGGGAATTTGTTTCGGAAAACAAAAACATATGGAACAATGCTAGCCAGCTAGATACTTTAGAATCATAATCCCAGTCCTGTAATAATCCTGCTTAGGGTAAGATCTAGAGAACATGAACAAAATGACAGTTTGGTTTTGGCAAGTACACATACTGGCAATTTTCAGTATGATGGCAAGTCCCACAGGTGGCGTTTGGGATCTCTGGAAGTGTGCACTGCTCGGGTTTCTAGACAATGGAGAAGTGTTCAAGATCTCTGGTCTGGTCTGAGTCAAGAAGAAGCCCCACTTCTAGTGTCCTGGACAAAGAGCAAGAAACTTCTTTCTCAAGCTGTTTGTATAGAGGGAGAAATCTGCAGAGACACTCAACTCTTTTTCTTTTTGCACTGTCATCCATGCTTCCTACCTGCAGCTACAACTTATCTGGGTTTGCTGATGGTGGAGAAAGCAGTCAATGGAGCACACTATATCTGTATCGCCTGGGTTACAAGAATGGACCCAGTGCACCCTTTCAAATTCCAGAAGTGGAAAAAGTATTGTATTTGCTGCAAAGTGGCTGGTCGTTAGAGAGAAAGCATATTTTGTTATTCTTTTCTTTGGGATTCCAAAATTTTTCACATTGCCTTTCAATTTGATCTTCCAGAGTCTCTGGTCTTCCTTCCATGGCGTTCAGACTGATTTTGCAGGCCATGTTATATATTCACTGACAAACATAAATAGTGGTCAGTCTCGTGGTAGGCGATCCGCATCTTCTATGGTAAGCTGTGTGACACTTTGGTAGCTGATCAAATGCATGAAACTGCAATTTCAGGATTTGAGTCATTACAACAACGTATCTCTAAGATGAAGTAGCAGTAGAGTGTGCTGTATTGCAGGTATATCAGAGTTGGCACATCAAACCACAGATTATGGAAGAAAGAGTATATAGTCAGTAATTGACCTACCACACATGCCCGGTCACTATTTGGTTTAGTAATGTAACAAGAGCAATATGGCTCTCACATTCATGATGAGTTGAAATGTACGCGTAAGAGAAGTTAGAGGTATCACAGATGTGGTGGCCTTCTATGGTGGTCAGGAGTCAAGAAGAATGCTTTCCATTTCATGGAGCAAGAAGAGAGAGTGAAAAGTAGGCGACCACAAGGTTTGTTGCAATAGGCTCAGTATGCCGGTGGGGTTACTGCCTGCATTGCCAGAAATTCTGATCAGGCATACATTAATCCAAGTCGGGAACCCTGGTGCAGTAGCATTGCGTAAAGCTAGAGGACCCAGTCACCATCATATGTGTTGAAGTCATTCCATGGACAATAAACTGTACATAGAGAGGGGTTCTACATCATGGGGACATAACACATGTTATGGTCAGGAACCAGAGTGCCCATTTTCACCCAGACATAGCTCCATGTATAAAAGATACTCTTTGACTCTAAGTACACCAAACAAATCAGGATTGACTTATCAACAGAGACGCATGTCCATTGCCGTAAAGTCTGAGCCTCCTCTGGCCATTATCAGGGATGGCGTTCTGGTGCAGCGGAACTTCAGGGAAAGGTGGCCATGTTCATGGTGGCCAAGCTTAGCCTAATGTAATTTAGCTCTTGGATGAATTCTGTTTGTTAAGTCAATATATCTTGCTTACATTCTCTTGCCATAGCTTTGTACTGGTGATTTCGCGCTCTGCCAAGTTAAAAATACTACTTACTTTGACTGCTCACCCTCAGTATAACATTTTCCAAAGGGTCCACATGTTGTTTGTTTTCCTAGAGAATTGCGTGTAATCTCGAAAATGGTATTGGGGTAATATATGGACTCAGTAGATGCAAATATCCTTCTGCTTTTGTGCATCTAGAGCCAGCTTCCTACACATGCTCTACCTGAATTTATAACACAATGTTACATTCTTTAGAATATTTTGACTACTCTGCTTTACTATTACTGGAGAGTAACCATGTTTAAAAACTGCATTGCAATAAAAACTAATGTCTTGAGATACCGGTGGTAAATAACAGTATCCATTTTGGATACAGCCCATAGCCACTGACCTCTCCAGGATCCTGAGACAAGATCCCAAATTGATGTTCAAGAGGTGACAATTATTGGATTCCAGACTTCAGAATATACCAAGGTTCTGATTTATAGTTGGGTGGTAATTAAAAGTGTTCCAATTTCTGGGGCAAATGCTAAAGTTGGACAAGAGTCCACTGGTGGAAACCTCTCCTTCTCTTTGAAATATAAAACTATCTTGCATTCCTACTGAGAACCTAAATATATCTATATCAAATCTAGAGTACTTGTGGACCCCTTAACTTGTGTTCTAATCAAGCAGGGTGAAGTTGACATAACCACTGAAGCTATTGATTTATTTGCTCTTCTCTCATGATTAGGTTGTTCAAGCAAACGTGGTACAATGCAAAGTTCAGACTTGTAGCTGAGAGCCTTTGTCAAAGATGCCTGATATGTCAGCAGTTCAATCCTGGAAGGAAGACAGTGGTGAGTCTAGGAACGATAGGTCGAGAAGGAGGGCCTTTCACCAGAATGCAGATTGATTTCATTGAGATGCCCCCATGTAACAGGTTGAGATGTTCTAGTGATGGTCTGCTTGTTTTCTAGATGGGTAGAAGCATATCCCACAAGAAGAAGTGATGGAATCACAGTAGCAAAATTGCTTTTGAAGGAATTCATCCCTAGATTTGGGTTCCCAGTCACAATTGAATCAGATAGAGGAAAACATTTCCATAATGAGATCCTGAAATTGATTTGTGAAGCATTGAATGTACAACAAAAACTACATTGTGCCTATCGCCCAGAGGCTCTGGTGTGGTGGAACAAATGAATGGCACTATTAAAAACAGATTGGGGAAAATGTGTTTAGCCAAAGGTTTGAAATGGCCTGATGTCTTGACTCTGGTACTCATGACTATTAGATCTATTCCAGATAGAACCACAGGTCTGAGTCCACACGAAATTGTCATGGGAAGAGCAATGCGACATGTTTTCATTCCAGTCAACAAGCTGTTTCCTATAACTGATGACTTGGTGTTGGATTACTGTAAGGGACTGGCTGACGCAGTTCATTCTGTGTTTTATCAGGTTGGATCGGATGCCACCACCCTTGAAAAGAAGCAAGCTCATGATCTGAGCCCAGGAGACTGGGTGAGAATCAAAGTACACAGAAGAAGGAACTGTGTGGTCCCACGTTGGGAAAACCACGACAAGTGATTTTGACAACAACCACAGCTGTAAAATGTGCTGGAATAAACAACTGGATCCATGTTAGTCACACACTGTGAATTCCAAATCCAGTAGACAACAAAGAAGGAGAATATTTTGAGGAATCAGAATCAAGCCCTGAATCTGATACTGAAGACAACAGAACAAGACAAACCCCTGAAAGGGGGGAATCGGAACCAGATGTGATTGTAGCCCCAGAAAATATTCTGTTGAGAAGAAAATTACAGATTTCAGATACCAGCTCAGACTCGGAAACAGAACAGAGACAAGTACGTACTGGGCAAGAAAAAACCAGCGAAGAGATAATAAAGGAGATTCTTGACAAAGAAATTCCTGATGGAAAGCTGAGAGAAATTCCACCCGAAAAAAAAGAAATAGATGGACAGGTGCTAGATACAGAGAGTGAGGGAAAGATTTTTGCGGAAGACCCCCGAGGAGTTGTAGGGAATGCAAACACCCAGTTAGAGGAAGGGATAGTTAGACAGCAGGAAGATCGTGTGCAAGAACCACGAGGAGGGACAGAAGTAGGGAACAATAAAGCGGTGGAAAGGGAAACAGCTGAAAGCAAAATGCAAGTTGAAACAGAAACAGAAGATAGTGATGAAGAGATACCAGAAGGTCGAGTCTTGAGAAAGAGAGCATGGAGAGCTGAAAAGAATAATAAAGGCAATAATTCGAAAAGATCAGCAAAAGATGAAATCTGGCCGAACAAGATAAAGAGATTGAGATATCGACTAACTCGAGTAAATTCATCAAGAGCAGAACAAGTGAATGAAGTATCTAGTCAAGAAAAATCCAAAAGTGAGGAAATAACTACAGCGGAAGAGAACAAGAGAACAAGGAAACCTAACCAGAAGTATAAGTCGCCAGAATGGTCGTATGTGGCTTTGCCTGAAATAAAAGAAGAGGTAGACAGCCAAGGAAACCCAGAGGTGACTGTACAAGAAGTGGTTGAGGAAGACGAAGAATCGGAAATTCTGAGAGTTATCTTGTCCGATATTGGAGAAGAGACGGATGTTCAGGAAGTTCTGTATCAAGACTATGAGAGGAAAGTGAAAGACGATCAAATGCCAAACTGAAGAAACCAAAAGAAATATCGATGGAAAGACAATAAAATACTGGAGTAGACATAACTGATAGAGCCAAGTAGGCGCTTAGAGCCTTGGGTTAGACAAAACTAGTTGTGAAGTAGAAGAGGCTAAGTCAAAAGACACTGTTCATTTTTCAAAATGGCAAACACAGAGAATAGAAAAACTAAATGTAGTTTCCTTAGAAAGTGGTTTAAAATGTGTTGTTGTTGTACAGGATTACGAATGCTTCTATGGAGTATTTTAGCTTTGATGATTTCATTTAAAGTTACCTTAGATACAATAGAAGGACATAGTGAGAATAAAACTAATGTAGAAAAGTTTCAGAAAGTATATCCAACTAAAGTAGATAGAAATTACTTACACCAAGATAGGTCTATAAAGGATTTTTCTAACAATGTATTTTCAAAATTATTGTACGAATATGTAAAGACAATGGATGTGAGGGATTGCTACGTCTGCATGCAGTTACCTGCATCTGTATCTGAGGGAGTGACATACCATCACCTTCCAGTAACATATGGAATAACATGTAGTGTAATAGCAAGTTTGTTTTATAAAATAGGGAAATTAGAATATTATTTTTCAGATGTAGATAACATATTTTCACAAGTACCTGTAATTAACAAATTGAATAAAGTAAAACCTGCAAAGGTATTAGGTGAATTTTTTCTAGAAACTAAAGAATTAACATTAGAATCTATATTTAGAAATAATCTAAGTTGTAGTCTAAAGAAAGAAGAGAAAGTGTTTTTGGATATGGTTGAAGAAAGGAGATTGAAAATGCAAAAGAAAGTACCTGAGGGAATTGAAGAAAAGACAGTCTGGGATGTTGAAAAGGAAAAGCATTTGAGAGGAGAAGCTAGTCCAACAATGGCTTTAGATTGACCCCAGAAAGGGAAGTTTTGTATTAGAAGGAATCAAACTGCCTATGATAATTACTTTGTAGGTAACAGTGATTGCCATGATACATATCAAATCATGGGTGGATGGGGATTTAAAGGTGGAAATGATCCAGTCTTTCCTAGATTGTATTTTATCTGCGGGAACAAGGCATATTATCCTTTGCCCGATCATTGGTATGGCACATGTTATGTAGGTCTGGTTCTTCCAAAGATATTCCACATGGGAAGAGGAGAAGATGGTGTACATAAGTTAAGTAGTCTACTAACTCATAGGAAAAGAGAGTCTTGGTCAGAAATTGTAGGAGACATTTTTGGAGCATTGATACCAGCAGTGTGAATATCTCTGAATGCACATAAAATTAGGAAATTATCAACTGTAGTGGATCGCTTGTCAACAAGCACCGCTGGAGGATTCTTATTGGTAAATACTGAAATGGTTGCCATGCGTGCCATGATGATGCAAAATCGACTTGCCCTTGATATAATATTGGCAAAGGAGGGTGGAGTCTGTGGAATGCTGAAAGTTCAACATTGTTGTACTTACACTCCAGACGAAAGTAAAGATCTGAAAATCTATATCAAAAACATAACTGAATTGCATGAGGAAATTGTACCACTGGAGGTTGAAAGTGTTTGGGATAAGATTAGAAAGAAACTTTCTTCTATTAAAGATTTCTTAATTAACTTAGGTAGTACATTTATAGGTAAAATCTTCTTTCCATTAACATGTGTGGTTTTTATAGTATTAATACTAAGATTAGGATGCTTATGTTGTAAAAGAAAGAAAATACAGAAAAATTTAAAAAGAGAAAATTTGAAAAGAAGACAGAATAAGAAACAAGAGAGGGAATACAAAGAGGTAGAATTAGAAGAGATGAAAGACAGCATGTATAAAACAGCTAGAAGAGAAGAAATTGGGGAAACAGAGATGTGAACAAATCTAAAGAATTCAATTCATTTTCTATGATAAATTGATACAAAATGTTATAGTGTGGTGATTAAATCACCAAAGGGGGGATTGATGGAGCAGGATGTACAAAATTTTGGATACCTCCCTCATTTCTGCATGAAAATACTAATTAAATAATCTATTAATTATAATATTACTAAGTGAGTTTGCATGTTTATTAATCAACATTTATTAATATAGAATTACACGTGGGATTTGGAATTGCATGGCTAAAATAACTTTTATAACTAAAATATGTACGTATATTAACAATAGTAATTGTGATAATTAGAAAACTGCATGATATATGTTGCTTTTGTGACGTTTTGTAATGTTGCCCAGAAGGAGGATCGAAATGGTGAATATAAATGCTTTAAATGTTGTTATTCGCTAGATAAATACAAGCACATAAAGGGATTAGTAAGGGGAAAACATTAGATTTATTACTTCTTTATATTAATTACTCTTTTGTGTTTGTTTCACTTAAATTAGCATTTGGGCCTAAAACAAAGATGGCTGCCGAGACACCATGACGAAGTGGACATTTTCTCATGTGGCTCGGAATGAACAGCACCTGCGCGAGAGTTTCCATGATCCTCGCAGTGACCTCTGAACACACTACCCCAACAAGGATGGTACATTGGACGTCTTCCAAGAAAGGGGAACAATGACTTTTACATAGAGAACCGGAACATCTCGATACATTTTGCCGGTGACTTCACCCCTTGAACTGTACTGAAAATCCTGGGAACCGATCGGAAGTTCTAAACCAACCAATCAGGACCACCTCTAAATCGTTACTTTTATGTTAAACTTTTCCTTATAAAACAAGAATAGTAGGACAGGAAGGATGGCTGCTTTTTCCAATTTTTCCTATCTATCACTCTGACGGACTGATTGATGAACTGACGCCTGCCTCCTTGATGACCTAGATGCTGCCCGATGACTGCGAACTTTCCAAAATCTACGGGCTATGCTAAATGCTTGCAAGGCTTCTGGTCCTTTGATATTTTGGGACTGTAGCGTGCTGAGCTGAGAATTGTAGCTTTGCCAGATTAGGTAAATATGATGTTCCGCGATGTATAATGAATTGATCAAGAAATTCTGAACTTTAACAAGAGAAATGCAAATATAAATTTCCTATGATTATTTTAGATAAACTATTATTGATTAACAAGACGTAATGAGTTTGTGGTTTATTTCCATTAGGGAGGAAAGAATTCTGAATCTTAAAATGTGTTTTAGCTGGTTCTAAAATCACCATCAACCAATCCAACTAATTTGATCCATTGACTGAAGTGGGAGGAGTATCTTGATATTTTGGGATTGAGGATCTGAAGGCGAAAGGGCGTTAATGTATATTTGTAAATGACTTTTCCTTCCCTATAGGTTATAAGGTACTACCCCCACATGTCCGGCGCTTGAATTACTCATCCCTCCTGTGTTTGCAGACTCAGTAAAGAGAGAGACGTGTGAGTGTTGGTGTTATGGGCCCCACCAGCGAATGTATGTGTGAATGAATCTGTGTGACGTCAGGTCTGCGACGCAGGGAGGGTATCGGTAAAGGTTATTGACTGTTTCTCGGTCTCGTGCTGGATCACTACCTTACCATATGAGGGGTGGGAGGAAAGGTGCCACACCAGTGTCTTAATACATGTTGCCAACAGGTATATCGTATTTTATCTGGCCAAGAGCCAACTCATCTTTAGTCTACTACCTCAGACCTGGATGACACGTATCACTTACCTCGACGGATAGCAGCAAGCAGGTCACTCCTGGCATCACTCATTGGTATTAGAGGGATCTGAGGTTTTCTTTGTTCGATGTTCATTGCTGGTGAGGAGCCAGTATGAGCAGGAGAGGTAACAAAGCTAGGAGGACCAGGCGGTGGAGGTGGAGGGGCAACGGGAGGGCACATGGAGCCAGTCTTAGGGGGAGAAGCAGCATATGGGCAAGGAGGTGCTGGAGGGGGTGCAGGGATATAGGTGGAGAGAGTAACCGAAGCAGTTGAGTTGGGAGCCATGGGTGGAGGGGCAGAAATGGGGCTGTCAAATGCAGTCTGAGCAGAGGGAATGATGGGGGGTGGAGGTGGAGGGGCAGGCGGTACAAAGTATTCTGCCATTGTCTTCTGCTGGGGGCTACAAACATATGGAGAAAAAGAACCATTATTAATAACACGTGATATTGATAAATGCATATTTACTTCTTTACATTTTCAAATACACACGATTACTGCAAGATGGTTAGCAGTGACATTAGGTTCCCAATCAAGGATATAGATATTAACAGTGCAGCAGGCACAGTTGTACTTGGGCCCAGGATATGAGGGGCCCACTGCATCCCAACTGTGGTGTACCCTTGCTACATCTTGTTCCCAGTCAGATATACAGCTCATGTTTATCGAGAATAATGTATGTTAGCATTAAGTGCCGGGTAAAATACATTTTTAAAGACAGAGGTTTTTTTAGACAAACAAAAATCATGCTTTGATCACCTGATGGATGACATTCAAGAGTTTGGTCCTTTCGAAGGGATGAGGGAATCTTCCATCTGGTAACTCTACAATCAATCAAACAAGGAATTGTAAAGTGTGCTACTCACCCGGGAGGGTCTCAAGGCGCTGTGGGGGGTGGGTAGGGGGGAGGATTTAGAAGCTCCGATCAGTCAAATAGCCAGGTCTTGAGTGACTTCATGAAGATGTTCCGGGAGGGGGCGTGTCTGCTGTTGACCGGGAGCTCGTTACAGGTCTTTGCAACAATGTGGGAGAACGTTCTTCCTCCTGTCCTGGCCTTTCGGATGCGCTGGGTTTCAGCGAGGGTGAGGTTGGCAGAGCGGAGGTTTCTCTTGAGTACGTGGAAGGAGACGTTCTCGTTGAGGTATTGGGGTCCGGTGTTGTGGAGGCATTTATATGTGTGTGTGAGTACCTTGAAATGTGACTCTCTTCTCTACGGGGAGCCAGTGGTGGTGGTGTAGGTGTTGGGTGATGTGTTTCTGTCGGGGGATCCCGAGGACGAACCTTGCTGCTGTGTTCTGTATGGTCTGTAGTTTGCGGATGAGAGACTTGTTGACCCCGGCGTAGAGGGCGTTTCCGTAGTCCAGTCTGCTGGTTATGAGTGCGTGGGTTACCGTCTTCCTTGACTCGGGGGGATCCATTTGAAGGTCTTTTGGAGGATGCAGAAGGTGTTGAAACAGCTGGAGGCGATGGCATTGACCTGCCGAGTCATGGAGAGGGAGGATTCGAGGATGATGCCGAGGTTTCGGGCGTGTTCCGTGGGTGTGGTAGGGATGCCAAGGGGGGTGGGCCACCAGGTGTTATCCCATGGGGAGGGGGAGGGTCTGAGGATGAGGACTTCTGTCTTCTCTGAGTTGAGCTTCAGGCAGCTGTTGCTCATCCATGATGCGACATCCTTCATTGCTTCCTGAAAGTTGAGCCTGGTGGTCACAGGGTCCTTGGTGAGGGAGGGGTTGAGTTGAGTAACGTCGGCGTAGGAAACTATGCTGAGTCCGTGGTGTCTGACAATGGCGGCGAGGGGGGCCATGTAGATGTTTAAGAGAGTGGGGCTGAGTGACGATCCTTGGGGCACTCCGCAGTTGATGTCCGTGGGTTCGGAGTGGAAGGCTGGCAGTCTGATTCTTTGGGTTATGCCGGCGAGGAAGGAGTTGATCCATTTGAGGGCGGTTCCCTGTATGCCGGCGTCGTAGAGTCTGGTGGTGAGTGTGTGGTGTGAGACGGTATCGAATGCTGCAGAGAGGTCAAGTAGGATCAGGGCCGCAGTGTGTCATTGGTCGACGAGGGTGCGGATGTCATCTGTGGTGGCAAATAGGGCGGTCTCGGTGCTGTGGTTGCTGCAGAATCAGGATTGGGAGGGGTCGAGGATGGAGTTTTCTTCGATGAAAGATGTTAGCTGGGCATTGACGATCACTGTGACTTTGGCCGTGAAAGGGAGGAGGAAGATGGGTCTGTAGTTCTTGAGGTCTGTGGGGTCTGCTGACGGTTTCTTGTGCAGGGGTCTGACTTCTGCGTGTTTTCAGTCGTCGGGGAAGGTGCCGGTCTTGAAGGTGGAGTTGATGGTGCGTCGTAGTTCGGGAGCGACGGCGGTGGCTGCCTTGTGGTAGATGTGCGGTGGGCAGGGGTCCGTGGGGGCTCCTGAGTGGATCTTTCGTTTGCTCTGGGAGGATCCGGTATTGGTCCCCCTCTGGAGTGGCACAGTTTGCTAAAACCAATGAGCTGGAATTTGTCCCAAGTAATTATCAGCAGCTGTGATTTATCATTCTGGCATGCGATGCATCATTTGTGTTACTCAGAGAGATGTCCTAAGTACTCTGGGTATACCCAGACATGGGTCGCATGCTCACTGGGCCAAAGGACTCAAGTTGCACCTAACTGATAAGGCCCAATAAAGCCATAGCCCTCGTGAAATGCCTGTGTCCCCATATAGAGAGGAGGTGGCCTGTCAGGTTTGGCTGGACATTTACTATTAGAGCAGGACAAAACTGATTTAGATAATGTTGTCCCTGTCTGGGAGGTCACAGTGAGCAAACAATGAAGGACTGGAACATGACCCCAGTAATTATCAGTGACTGAGGTTAATTCAAGCATTCCATTCATTACTTTTTTGATTATACATACATTAGAAGCTGATCCTCTTCCTTGTTAAGGAGTAGCATATTATCAAAGACCTTCCCTTCATTACTCTCAGGTACTAGGGTGTACAAAAGGACAGAGCCAGTCATTGCCAATTACTCCAATTTCTAATAAGCAATTAGCTAAGATCTCATTATTGACAATGTCTGCCCTGATATCTATGCCATGTCTGCCATTAGGTATCAAAAAAGGTACCCACTGGTAGTACTTTAAGGTCCAAGAGTAAGGGGGATAAAAAACAATAATACTCTTACTGAAACTCTTGTCAGACCTATATATTTTTACTAGTGGCCTGCAGTGAGCTCAACACACGGGCTGTTCTACGGCAATAAGTCTTTCCATTCCAAGTTATACAAAAATCATTGATATTGATTAAAAGATTTTTTCATTTTGTGTATAATCAACATTTTCTCATATTTTTATACAACTTTGTGATTTTTTGGTTCAAAATATCAATCAGTACAAACATGTACAATCATTTTCAAATATATCAATATGTGAAAATACATCCAAGGTGATAGAAAATATTTCATGATTCACATAAACAAAAACATATTATTTACAGATAAAATACACGGAAATACATAGAAAATCCTTCTATAAATTCATACAACTGACCTCAAAGCACACCATCAAACAATCAATCTAACCAACCAAAACTCTCTCTCACAGGCTACACACTCTCACACAGACAACAATTCTGGGGAACTTCTATCCAATTATATGACATACACTGTTGGTAACCCAGTGGGCTGGCTCAATCTCACAATTTCCCACTATTGTGTTGTCTTTACGAGGTTTCCCAAAACTGGTCAACGTACTTAGAATAAGTGTCACCACATTTGTCTGCTATCTGCAAGCCATAGCCAGATATCCATATGAGTGAGGATTAAAGATTTACATCTCCGTATAATAAGAGAACCCCAGTCCACCTACCTGAAAGCTCCCTATTAAGAGTGGTCCTGATGAAGGTGGTAGTAATATACATCCACTGAAACGTACGTTGACCTGTTTTGATAAACCTTGTAAAGACAACACAATAGTGGGAAATTTTGAGATTGAGCCAGCCCACTGGGTTACCAACAGTGTATGTCATATAATTGGATAGAAGTTTCCCCATTATTGTTGTCTGTGTGTGAGTGTGTTGTCTGTGAGAGAGAGTTTTGGTTGGTGAGATTGATTGTTTGATGGTGTGCTTTGGGGTCAGTAGTATGAATTTATAGAAGGATTTTCTATGTTTTTCCGTGTATTTTATCTGTAATTAATATGTTTTTGTTTATGTAAATCATAAAATATTTTCTATCAACTTGGATGTAATTTCAAATATTGATATTTGAAATTGATTGTACTTGTTTGTACTGATTGATATTTTGAACCAAAAAATCATAAAATTGTATAAAAGTATGAGAAAATGTTGAATATACACAAAATGAAAAAATCTTTTAAAAAATATCAACGATTTTTGGATAACTTGGAATGGAAAGTCTTATTGCCGTAGAACAGCCCGTGTGTTGAGCCCACTGCAGGCCAATAGTAAAAACATATAGGTCTGACAAGAGTTTCAGTAAGAGTATTACTGTCTGCCAGCAGGAGCAGAGCAGAGACACTACTCGTTCACCCTCTCTGAAGATCAAAATTAGGAGTGGGGAGGAATAGTAAGCTCCACGAGCGGGCAAAATTAGGCACGTCACGCTGCTTATAATATGATAGAGATGAGGCGCCACATCAGCACTTAATTTAAGTGAAGTAACTAATTTGGTATTCAGACTTCAAACATGTTGACATTTAAAGAAGACATCTTAGTCTGAATATCATAAATAGATGTACAGTGAAAACAGGTTTATGCACAGTTCTATTTTAAGCCACTGGTTAATTTTACTATCACAATTGTCCCCTTGATGACATTTAACAGAGTTGGATTGTTTCTTTGTGAAATATTTTAGATGTCAAGCACAGCCCTAGATGTTCCTATTAAAATTAAGTGGATCTGTCACAGTTTACTTTCAACTCATAGGCTCACACCAATATGATTACTAGTCTGTACGGCCATTGGATGTCTAGAGTCTGATGCCTGATGGGTGCATCTCCCTTATAGCAATTGTAAAAGATCAAAGGAGAATGAATTGGAGTGGTTAAGGGATAAGGGACAGATATATTGTCTTTGCAGTTTGCGAGTCCTTAATAGCGAATTTTAGCGATTTGCAATTAAGGACTCGCAAAATGCAATGTATGTAGGTTTCGCAATACTAACTGTGATTCCTACATATTCCTTAATTGCGATTCGCAAATTGCGATTTGCAATTAAGGAATACCCTCTCATTCATTCCTATGGGCCTAGAGGCCCATAGGAGTGAATGGGAAGACATTCGCAATGTGCGAGTACCCAATAGGTACTCGCAAATTGCGAATGCAATTTCAAGGGTGCCAGAAGGACATCCTGTTGCACCCCTAAAATATGCATGTGTGCACATGTGGCGCACATACATGCCCTAAGAGCATGTATGTGCCCCACATAGCACCTTGAAAAATGCAAAAAAGTGAATTTTTCAAGGAAATCGCAAATTACCACCAACTTTATCGTTGGTGGTATTTGCAATTTCTTAAGGCAAAATCGCACAACTTGGGTGCTTCCAGAATTGCATTAAAGGAATCACAATTTGCGATTCCTTAAATGCATTCGCATTTGCGATTCCCAATTTTGCAAGGGCCTTTTGGGAAGATACATCCCAAAAGGCTTTTTCCTATTCGCAAACTGGCCGATTCTGAGAATCGGCCCGTTTGCGAATGGGGAAAAAGGTTTCATAAATCTGGCCCTAAGTGAGCTTGATAGAGATAATGAGGTAGGAATGCTGTATACATTTGTATGTTGCATTCACCACTGGGATTGATCTAAAACTCTAAATCCTTCAGTACATCTGAAGAAGGAACACAATATAGCTACATCTAGAGCGTATATCAGAATAGGGAAAGAATGATGCCCAAAGACGAGCCCTGAAGAAGTAGGTTTTGATGCCAATAAACATGTGTCGGCTGCGGCTTGATTGGACACGATTCTCTCAATGAAGATACTATAGATCTGATGCTTCTAATTTTATTTTGCATTCAGAATATGATGGACTATAATAGTTCTCGATCATTAGGCTATGCATTTCTAGATGTGATCGTTTTTTTAAAATACATGAGCGTGTGTTTTTAGATCACCAGCATGATGTTTGCTATGTATTTATATTTTTCTAATAAAATTTGAAGTAAAGTAATGTGAAGTAGAGATTTTGGTAATATTCATGTGGAATAAGCTCCCTACACTCTTTAAAGTGGTTTATAGAGAATGTGTCAGTCAGTTAGGTTACTGACCATGTAGGCTGTAACTAGCGCAAGGCCGATGTCAACTAATTACCCATATGAGTCACACGCATATGATCCAATAGTTTTGAACACTTCTGTTACTCTAAAAGAATGTGGCGGCAGTATTACTTTAAAGCAAACATATACAATAGTTTTTAATGCAAGTGTTTCATTTCTTTACTGTGTGATTCTGTTTCCCTTAATTGCCCAGAAGATATGAAGAAGTCCTTGTGATGTTCCCTCAAGCCCAGAGGCGATCAGCCCTCCTCTCGTTGGGGAGTGAGATGGTTAAAGGTGGCAGTGGAACTGTGGAAGGCATTCCTTATTGGTTGGTTGGGCTCTTACGAGCACTGCAGGAATAATGGTGATTCCCTACAACTGGATGACAAATACACTACTTATTGAAGACATAAGACTACAACCAGTGTGTTTATTTGCACAAAGAAACAGCTTGCCGAATATTTTCTAGCAGGAGGTAATTGGCTGCCTATTTCTCAGTCAGGGATCATCCAACAATGGGAGGTTATAGTTACTGTGAGGAGCATAATGACTCTCACCTAGGAGTATAAATGATAGCACTCATTCTGCAAAAAGTAAAAATCCTGTCATGGTTGATTAAAAGCAGATGCTTATATAGATTTTGAAGTCACATAGAGCAGTCACTTTCCTGAACAATGTGGACTTGATTCACAAAGTTAACTTATCCGTTTGAATAATTTACACTTTTGTCTTAGATTATTGCTTTTTGGCTATTCCCAAAAGCGGAGTGTACATTATCTCCAAACGTGTAACTTACATGTTTCCTTTCAGTTGAAGGGCCTGGGGGGCTATACATGTTTGAGTAATTTACACTTTTGAGTAAGTTTACAACTTTTTTACTATTCACAAAATCCAAGTGTAAATTCCACTTTTACACTTGGATTTTGTTAACTGTCAAGCTGTAGTAAACTTACTCAAAGGTGTAGATTACACAAAAGTGTGAGTGACCCAGTGTGCTTTACTGTGACGTGGCTATTCTAAGATATAAAAAGCATGGCTCAAATCCATGTGTGTGTATCTGTACACCATTTCAACTGCAGAGAGAACATACTTTGAGACATCATCCTTTTGAGACTTTCCCAGCATAGCGTCCGTTCACTCGCCTCGTTGACATTGCCTCATCGTTGAATCACCCGAAAGACTGACATTTGCTTGAGCGATTGGGCTTCAAACACTATTCTTCAGAGAAGCAGGCATGATAGGTCGCCATTTGCAGAGAAAGAATGTCCTGCAGGGAAAAGGGAGAATGCTAGATAGGCCATGTCCTCTGGTAGGCTTGCAAAGGGGATGGAGTCAGTGTGACGTGAAACCCTAAAAACACCGAGGAGCCATATTTGCCTTTTGTTATCTCTCCTAAAACCCCTGGTCCAGGGCGGCATGGATGCTGGGACTTTACATTCTGCTTGGCATCGAGATGCATGCTACCACGCATACATTTGTATTCATTTAAAACCCTTTTTCCCCTGAAACAACCACTGTTCATTCATGAGATACTGCCTACAACTCACTCGCATTTTAGTAAACTGTAAACCGAGTTTCAGATTTTCCTAAGTGTTCAGATAAACTTTACAGAAAGTCCTAATTTTTTTGCATGCAGGTAGATGTACTTTCGAGGCGGGCACCGGCCCGTACCCCCAAATAAACCCCCACAATGTGAGGAAGTCCTCCTTTGGCCGTGGTAGGCTATATTTTTTCTTTGGAATTCTAGCATTTTTGCCTTCTTAAAACTTTAGGCCTGCTCAACATGTCCTCTGTATAAAAGGAAAAACTATTTTAGCCTCATATGACAATACCTGCCACCTGGAAAATCAAATGTAGGCCCAGAGAAGATTTACGCAGTTTTACAAAATGCAGATATCTGGTACCAGAATGAAGTAAAGCCTTTACACCCTAACACCTAAAATTCAGCACGTGTTCAGCATTGAGATGTTCTTTTAAACCCGGATTAAGATGCTTATTCTGTAACCTCTTTGAATGCACATCATACCAACCTCAAATGCCCAGTGTATAGATAGTCCTGTAAAGGAGGGCTATTGACCAACAGGGCTTCAATTGTTTTTGAAATATGGTTTTTGGCTGCAGTGATACACAATGGGATTCACACGCCTGTCTTGTCCCTTGCATTTCACACCTGGGATGGATGGCAACGGAGGAATGGTTGCCAAGGTCATCTCTCCGTGAGTAGCCCTTTGACGCACTGCTATTCTGGGTTGGAAGACTAGCCCCAGAAGTTAGGAGTCAAAATCCATATGTACTGTTTGAAAAAGATGGGTGTTTAGAGGTGTAGATTTTCTGTGATGATTACAGGACCAGCCCAAACTGTAGTTTAGAGTTTTGTAAAACCCAGCACAAAAGAAGAAGATTTGGGCCAATATGGGTTTCTCTGTTGAAAGGAACTGTACGATATATGTCACAGAACGCGTTTCCCGGGAACACTGAATGGGCCATTATGCTGCATAAAATGTAATATTTCATCCCTCATTACGAGTTGTTTGTTAATTATTGGTGGCAACTGGCATGGGAATAGAAAGGATCTCCAATGAGCCCGTACGGAACGAGGAAATGCACGGGGCCATCTATTTCACCAACCCAATCTTCACATCTTTTTCCTAAATTCTGACCAATTTTTGACATCATATCCAACTATATTATATTAATTATCTTTATTTCGGTCACTGGGACCATAAAAGAATAAAACAATTTTATATACAATAAAATGCACAAGATTCAAGGCAATGCAATATATCCAAAAATGTGCCATAATTCTCATAGAATGCATACATAATATCCAATTTGAACAGAGACTACAGTTTGATTCATGTGGCTATTAAAATAGAGACTACTCAAGTACGTGAGTACCATATGAAATTCCATGCACAAATTACAAAAATCATTAGCTGCATTCGGGTACGCTATTCAATTTGGTATAGTAATTTCGAGTAAACCACATGGCTGTTAAAAATTTCGCAACTGCGAATACTATAGAAGCTGTTAAATCAGTTTTTAAAACTCTGTATGCTGAGAGATGGCGAGAGAATCCTAGATTTTTTAATAAAGGTACCAGCCAATACTTTCTCGGTCTCTGATAAGCTTGACAGAAAAATAAAATGTGCAAATCTGACTCGATTGGGTAACCACACGCTGGACATTGAGGTGCAAGTTGCGAATGGGACCAATTAGCCATATATTCCCTGAGAGGTAAAGTGCCATAACGCCATTGAAGATAGAGTTTCCTTGTTAAAGAAGGGCTTATGTTGTCTAAAACAAGTTCCCGGTGATAGGTATCTTTGAAGGTCAAAAATTTATCAGACAGAGATCCGACCCGTACACTCGTAATAGCCACACGCAAATTATACTCATGAATGGTTGATGTGAGAGTTTTGCGTGAGATCTTGCAACATGTGTTGGCTGGGTCAGACCACAGATCTGGTCTTCCTATCTTTTCACATGTCTGTTTGACAAACTTTAACCATGGCACATGGGAAATTTTTGCAAGGCATAGAATCTCCTGGAGTTCCGCTCTATAACCCAGGAGTTCGGGTGAGCTCCATAATTTACGCCAATAGATAATTGGTTTAAGAGCAAGCTCCTCGGAGATAGGTTTCAGCCCTAAGTCTAGTCTCAATGGCAATAAGGGAGTGCTGGGCGGTAGAGCTGTCAGATGCCTGAGAAGGTTGTTCTCTATGACCCGGAGTTCCTGATTTAGAGTATAACCCCAGATTTCTCCTCCATAGAGCCCAGCGGCCCTCGCCTGGGTTTTGTAGATGTGGAGACGGGGGCCTAAAGGCTTATAATTCAGGCCCTTCGTCATTCTACAGATGGCGCCAGTTGTCTGGGTCAGCTTGAGTTTTACCTTTGTTTGGTGTGAGTCCTAAGTCATATGCTGATTAAATGTAACCCCCAAATACTCAAAGGTGTTGACCCTCTCCAGACTGGCATGACCTATGCGTGGGCTCGGACGTGTTGAGGGGGGGGGGTTGAAGATCATATATTTTGTTGTTCCCGTATTGATCTCCAAACCGTGTTTGCTACAAAAGTCCACGAAGCCATCCAGGACCCTCTGAATACCCATCGGGGATTTGGAAAGCAGCAGGGTGTCATCCGCGAACATAATCGCGGGCACCCTGGTGCCAACCAACTTGGGAGAGTCGATGTTATTTAACTCATTTAGGTGGGCGAAGACCCCGTTGACAAAGAGGCAGAAGAGGGTCGGTGCAAGCACACAGCCCTGTCTGACCCCCCTGTCAACGGGGAAAGGATCCAACTATATGTCAGAGGTGGATGTGTGCTGAAACTACAAAATGTGTAATTACTGTTAGTGCTGGAAACATACGCTTTGGATCAGAATGGGAAGTCCAATCGACATGTAAAGAGGACCTTAGTTTTACCTTTGGAATAGCGAACTTGTCCTAGTGCCAGAATAGAAACTCCTGGCTGTTTCCCTGAAGAATTCTAAAGTACCACCCTGAGGCTTAGGAAGAAAGGTGCTTGCAGCCCTGTCATGCTTCTCTGGGCCCAAAAATCTGCTCCATGGCTATTACTGCTTGCCTATGGAGAGACCCAAGGACTTAAAGGGCCATGAGCAAGTGTAGCCTGAAGCAGTCACAGAACGCCTCTATCTCCTGTGGCTGATGAGTACGAAACGTCCTAGAATCAGTAGACAAAGGAAGCAAGGTGCTACCATGAAATTCCAAGGACCAGTTGGAACTGGGCGTTTTGTTTTGGACCTGAACAGGAGATGTGAGGCGGCATCTGGCAAGTTTAAACCCTGGTCTGATGTTTGTACAAACATCCCCGAAAAATTATATATTTTACCAAGGTACTTTGTATCAAGAACATTTCTTTCTGTTAAGGGGGTGGGGAATCAAGTAGCATCTTCAGTGCCATGAGTATACACTGCTGCAATCTTGTGGAAGTTTTGGAAAAGAAATGAAGTAATTTAAACCCCAGCAGGTATACTGCCACACCACAGAGGGGGTATAGGACCCACTTGCACTGACCATGGGTCGCACCCCCTGCCACATCTAAAGATCCCCCCAGCTTGACAAGGATCAGTTCAACAAGAGTCTTCTTGCTGGCATGACAGGAGTTTTTTGGGCAAATATATAATGTGGGCAGATCAACATAATATGACCCTGGGGACTCTGACTCTGAGAAGTTATCATCTTCATTTCATTAAGGATTATCGGAAGGTATCCACACTAGCCAGAATTCTCTTATGCTTAGGGAAATGCACCATCGATGGAAATGGAAGATAACTTGTGTTTAGCAACAATGCTATAGGTAACGCCACATGGAACTAACCACAAATGCTAGCAATAAACCATAGTAAATCTGGGGTTGCTAATTACAAACTCTGGGCAAGTGGGCAAGCATCAGTTGGAACTTCTGGCTTGGAGAAAGAGGAATAAACTTAACTATTACGAAAGTAAATGGCCCTTTTACTGTCCTTTCACCGAAATATACTTTCTCCAGAAAGGTATAAACTTTCATGCTATATTTGGTATGAAAATAGACCTTTTTATTGCTGTTTATCTTATCTTAAAAACAATACAGTACGTTATATGATGGTAACAAAGCGAAGTAGACCAAATTATTTTGAATGAGAAGATCTGTGATTGACATTCCCCCCTAAACCAAGCACACACCTTTAGGGCCTAGAACTGCTATTTACACAGAATATCACAATGAAAAACTTAAGTAGTGTTAAATTTCCATACCCATAATCTTTAATTATTTGAGGCCTGGGTCCATTTAAAATGGCCTCTTGTGGCTGTGGTACGTGAGGCTGCAGGACTCTGTTAAGACTGTTTTGGCGGGTTCCTGTGGATGGCGGGCGGTAGCCATGTTCTTGCAGCTGATTGGCTACCAGCATAATCTCTTTGTTTTCTGTTAGCATATGTGGCACAGGGGCTATCACTTGTTGAACTATATGGTTCGGACTGGCGGGGTAAGAGTGATCACCTATATCTGACGCATATGACCTGCAGGATGAGAACACAACAATCAGAGTAAGAAACCACTTTCAAAATGGAGGCACAAATACAATTACGCAGTCACTGATATAAATGCAATAATAAATGAAGCTGACAACAGTAGGATGGAAGATTTTCTGAGCCTTGGTTACTTGACACTGACAATTAGCAGGTGTGAAACAAATGATCGCTTATTTTCTCAATATAGCTGTGATGTTTCTGAGTTTTCTTAGAATATATGAGATTCCGAGACATGTACCCTGCCGGAAGACACCTACATCACTGAAACCTTCTCAGGACAATAAGGGGAGAAGGGAAGATATTTCAAGGTCTAAAGGTGGCAGAACTTCTTTTTCCATTAAAGTGAGCTTCCTAAACACATGTAAAATTAAAAGGAGACAAATTCTTTATGACAAATCACTTATATAACGTAGAGATAATGTAGAATGCGACAACGTCCAATTTTCAACATTTTGTACGAAGAAGCATTGTCTGTGGGGAAGAGATAATTTTAAATTCTTGGTGGTAACAATATCTCAGAAAAAGCACCTGCATTGTGGTAATGACTCACTAGACAACTACTGATCTGTAAATTGAAAATCCATACCTACCAATGTAAAGGCAAGGATGCCCCCCACTACAAGTTACCCATTAAATCAGGAAGAATATGCCAGGGCCAGAATTACCAATTCCAGCTTGTGTCTCACAGTGAGTTAACAGGAAGTACCAGTTTATTTCGCGGGAGTGGGGAATACCATGTGGACCCGGGAATGCTGGATCCAAATCCGCATGCTTTCTCCCTGGTGGTAGGAGGCCCAAATGGACACACATTTACTTCCTAAACTGGAGTAGGGGGTACATTGTACAGCAGTTTTTTATCTACGCAGTGGGAGAGGGTGATGGAGCAGAGGCACTGAGAGGGCAGAGAGCCATAAGCTCATTTTGGGTAAACCTTTTCTGCTCAGCAGCTGCCCGCAGCTCCTGATGCTTCACAGTAGACACAATGTCTCTAGGGGGCTCTGTTTTTAGGCGTAATATATTAATGAATGTGATAAAGCAACAATAAATAACAGCTGTTCTATATAATAATCCCCATATTCTGGAATACGTTCATCCACTTTGCTGCTCCAGCAGCCTAGAACTCTCTCTTTCTTCTATTGTGATATAGACTTACATGCGTTTAATAGGCTCCGAGGCTATCCTTGTATGTGTGTCATTACCATTGCTGGAATCTATTTTACTATGAGGTTTGTTTTAGGCTTGGAATTGAGTGTATATCTGTGTGTGCATGTGGTATTTGTTGTTTGGGTGGCGGGTATTGTTGGGTTATATAATCACTGAAATAAGTGAGTCACCTGCATGGTGGTTATAGCCTTGTGGTGGGTTTGCTGTGGTGTCTTCTTTTCGTCTACAAAACCAGGTCTGGTGTCTACCTGCCACACCTTGCATCTTTTTACTTCGGCAATGCAGACATGTTGCTGCCTACATGTGGAAAGATTCTGCAAGAGGGTGATCAGATGTTAACATGCACTCTTCGGTTTGCATAATCCTTCTCTGGAGAGAATCTCATTCAAATGTGTCAATGAAATATTTCCGGCAGAAACCGATCTCTACTAGTGGCAAGACTATTGGTAAACCACTCTAAAACCACGGACAGTTTATATACACCTGTACACGTGTCACGATTGCAACTAAAAAGTAATTTAAAGTTGCTTTTCAGCTGAGAAAATAGCGCCTGAAGACATCTAGCGCGCACATTTCTTAAACATATAAAATGTGGATGTTAACATGATTTTTTTTCAAAATTTTCCTTTTTAAATCTCTTCCGCGCTGAAGTGCACTTTGCTTCCCACGGATGCTATAGAAAGGCATTTAAAATTGCGGTGCTTTCATTTCCGGATTATTTCTTTTAACACCTCTTCGTATCACTGAACACTGAATGAACCTTTAGTTTTGCACACCATTGTTCAATGGTCATGAGCATAGTGCCAATATCGGCAACCGTTATCATAGCATACATCAGTACATAATCATAATAAAACACATGACACTGAATGTAAGTGGAGAAATATTGCTGCAGGTTTATTAGCATAATAAATATGCAAACACGGTGGGTTATCTTACGGGCGATCCCAGGGCAGGCCAGCCCCATGCCGCCTGCCCGTCTGATAAGCCTAGAGTCACCATGGCAACGCCAATCGGTGACCACCAAATGTTGGGAGGGTCCACCCCTCCCATCCGTGGACCTCCAGTCCACATGCTTCACCACGCCCCCCCGTGATGGGTGGGCGGAGCATACATGGCAGCCCCCGGTTGCTCAGACCCACAACCGCCTGTCGGTTAGCGGGGCGCCGTAGGTCTTCCAGTGGACACGCTAAAAGATCCCTGGGTATCCTGGCTTAGCACCACACGGTGCTGCTGCATGCTATACCCCTTGGTATGTGCAGACCCTGGATCGCCCTGTAACTCCTCCTGCAACACAAAAGTGAAAGTTGTTAGAAAAACCTTCCCCCCCCTTCTTGTCCCTCCTGATGCCGGGTAAGCGGATGGGCGGGCAAGGCAAACGAGCGGACAAGAGGGCGAGGAGGGGGCGGGGACCGAATATGTACCCCCCCCTTGGCTCCTCCCCGCCGGAAGGAGCTACCTGACTGGGGTCTCCCTAGGTCAAGCCCAGGGACACGACCTCCCACCCCTGTGCCTTCCTGTGGCACTAAGGCGGCCGCCCTCAAGGGGGCGGGCCGCTGCGCAACCCCCACCCCGGGCAGCCTTACATAGTGCCAATATCGGCAACCGTTATCATAGCATACATCAGTACATAATCATAATAAAACACATGACACTGAATGTAAGTGGAGAAATATTGCTGCAGGTTTATTAGCATAATAAATATGCAAACACGGTGGGTTATCTTACGGGCGATCCCAGGGCAGGCCAGCCCCATGCCGCCTGCCCGTCTGATAAGCCTAGAGTCACCATGGCAACGCCAATCGGTGACCACCAAATGTTGGGAGGGTCCACCCCTCCCATCCGTGGACCTCCAGTCCACATGCTTCACCACGCCCCCCCGTGATGGGTGGGCGGAGCATACATGGCAGCCCCCGGTTGCTCAGACCCACAACCGCCTGTCGGTTAGCGGGGCGCCGTAGGTCTTCCAGTGGACACGCTAAAAGATCCCTGGGTATCCTGGCTTAGCACCACACGGTGCTGCTGCATGCTATACCCCTTGGTATGTGCAGACCCTGGATCGCCCTGTAACTCCTCCACAGCCTTGGGAGTGGCCACCGTCACTACCAGGGCCCCCCACCAGGACCCCTATTAATAGCAACCCGCAGCTGTCAGAGCTTCCCCTAGATCCAGTAAAAACAACTCCATGCCTAAATCCGAGAGGTGAACCCCATCGCCTTTGAGACATCCCGTTGATTTGGCGTGCAGAAGGCCGTGCCTGATGAAACCAAAGCCTCTTTGCTCCGTGAACTTGCGCATAGCGCTGTTAACCTTTCTTCTAGATACCTCGATGGCATCGCCTGAGCGAGCACCATGCCAAATAGTACGTGGAGTCATCTCAGACCACCACAGCTCACACGGCCCCAACAACACGCTCAACTTGCAGAAAGTATCCCTCATGTCTTGTAGTAGAGCTCTCCTTCCTAGTGATGTGAGGTCATTCCCCCCCAGGTGAACCACCAAAAGGTTGGGCGGGAGCCACCCTCCCCGGAGTCTCTGCTTAACCTTCCGTAACAAGTCGCACCAGCGCAAGCCTGGGAAACCCAACCACGTGATGTCCGTGTTGGCAAAGCCATTCTGCCACTCTCTTGCCGCCGCCCACTGTGCCAGTCTTGCAATAATTGAGTGACCAATTACCCACACCTTCATACCTAATAAAGAGAAAATTGGTTTTGAGTATATGTTTATTGGGCGGAAAGAGAAAACAACATAAGCAAACTTCAGCACATCTGCAGTAAAGGTATACGTCAATCAGGAAGAACCAGCGAGGGAGGGGAGCCCTACTATGATTGTGGTCACGACAGACAGCCCCCCCCAAGTGACCCACAGCCCCCCCGGCCACCCTTAGGGCCGGATGTACCGCTTGAAGCAATGCGACTGCCAGCGCCCCACCATCATAATACCTTCTGCAGGCATTCCAGCCAGGAACGCTGTGGTGGCCGCACCTATGCGGAAAGAGTGGCTGCTGAATATTTTGCCCCTAACCTCATGGCCGGACAGCCTAAGGCAGGCCTTGAGGATGTGGTCCACTTGAAATCTAGTGACCGGGAGGCCATCCTGATGCACTAGCAGGTAACCCGCCCCCCGCGGGCGAAGCAGCAGGTAGGTTCTGACACAAGCTACCGGGCAATATCTCTCATCCCCCAAGCCATGAAGCACCACTACTCTCCCTCGCCCTAGCTGGTCAGTTTTGGACTGTCTAATGACTATTTTCAAGCACCCCGGTTCAAGTTCTACGTCCTTTACGTTCAGTGCCACCCCCGAGGGGTCAGATTTAGAGCGGGCCACTAGTTCCCCTATCCTGAAGGCACCAAAGAAGGCCAGGGAAAAACATGCCGAGAACAGTGTTGCTTCGTACCCTGAGTGAGTGGCCCTATCCATACAGTCCAACATTCCTTGTAGCAGTGAGAAAGTAATGGGGGACCTGGGATCCGGAGATCGCGGATCCAGCTTCGCCCACCCACGCAGAGCTGCCTTGATCACAAAAGCCTTGGTGGGATCCGCCTGCCCCCTCAATCTGGCGTGGTGGCTGATGGCAGCGAGGTGGCCCGATATCCAGGAGTGAGTTTTTCCCTCCCCTCTGGCCCACAGCAAGAATTGTTGGACTCTAAGTTCCAGAGCCCCCTGATCCTCCTCCCAGCCCCCTGTAATTGCACAAAAGAGGGTGACGCAGCTCCCGTAGCGCTTCGCAGTTCTGGGGGCTAACGACCGTTCTCCCAGCTCCCTCATCCGTGGTCCCACTTCAGCAGCCGCCACAAGTGCGGCGGGAAAGGGGTCCCCTCTTGACGTGCGCTCGGCCAGGCCTCCCGGAAGCGGTGCCACTGGAAACGAGACAAAGAGTCAGCGGCAACATTAGAAATCCCTGGAATGTGCCTGGCCCTGCACTCTACGTTGTTAAATAGGCAGGCCCTGGCAAGCTCGCGCAATAGACACAGGACTAGGGGGCAGCTAGCAGACTGGGAGTTGATGGCCTGCACCACCGCCAGGTTGTCAGACCAGAAAAGCACCCGTTTGGCGGCCAGGGCCCTGGGCCAGAGATGAAAAGCAACCACAATGGGGAAGAGTTCCAGGACCGTGATCTTGGACGTGACCTTTTTCCTGTGCCAGGCGTTAGGCCACCTCTCTGCGCACCACTCTTTGTCCAAAATCACTCCGAACCCTTCCCGGCCAGATGCATCAGAAAAGAGGGCCAGCTCCCGGCTGTTGGCCCAGGGGTCGCGCCAGATGACAGCCCCAAAAAAGTTGACTAGAAAGTCTGCCCACATGACTAGGTCTTCACGCATCCCCTTGGTCAGTTTGACCATGTGGTGCTTCCTGCTCACCGAGGCCGTGGCTCTAGCTAACCTTCGCGCAAATGCCCGACCCGCGGGGATGACTCTGGCAGCGAAGTTTAGCTTCCCCAGGAGGCTCTGAATGGCAGCCAAGGAAGCCTTCTCCCTCCCTACCACTTGGCTAATCTGATCTCTCAGGTCCCGCACCTTGTCAGCTGGCAGCCTGGCCTCCCCCGCCACAGTGTCCAGCTCGATCCCTAAGAAAGAGAGAACTTGAGCCGGGCCTTCCGTTTTCTTAGGGGCCAAGGGAACGCCGAAATGCTGCATCAGGGCCTGAAAATCAACCAGGGCTGCCCTACATTCCTGAGTGCCATCCCTCCCGATGAAAAGGAAGTCATCTAAGTAATGGGAAACCCCTGAAAAGCTGTACGTGTGCTGGAAGGCCCATTGAAGAAAAGAGCTGAAAGCCTCAAAGAAGGCACAGGAAACCGCGCACCCCATGGGCATGCACTTGTCAAAGTAGTACATGCCGTCCACCTTGAAACCCAGCAAGTGTTGGCTGATGGGGTGCACTGGTAATAACCGAAAGGCCGACTCAATGTCGGCCTTCGCCAACCAGGCTCCTTTGCCAGCCCTCCTTACCAGGTCAAGTGCAACATCCAATGTACAATAAGACACCGAGCAAGACCCCTCCTGCAGGCCGTGGTTTACTGAGCCCCCCTCAGGGTAAGACAAGTGGTGAATTAACCTGAAAGACCCCGGATCTTTTTTAGGGACCAAGCCAAGGGGGGAGACTACAAAGTTGTCTAACGGGGGCTCCCTGAAAGGACCCGCCACCCGCCCCAGCCTCAGTTCCTTCTGGACTTTTTCTTTCAAGACCTGTGGGAGGACCCTGGCAGATCTGAGGTTCTCCGCATCGCGGCCGGACAGGGGACCTACATAGGGGATGGTGAAGCCCAGCGAGAAGCCTTCAAGCAGGAGCGCACTGTCAGCGGAGAGGGGGTACAGTCTGAGTAGCTCTAGCATGCGGTCCAGGAGGACCGGGGAAGGACCCTTGCTGGCCAGGGGCGCAGGAGAGCAGGCGACCAGGTCGGTAGGAGGGAGAAGGAGGGGTGGGGCCGCAGCTGGGGGAAGGAGTGGAGGCGAATCAAGCCGATGGTTTGGCGGAGTCAGCAGGCTTCTTGTCCTGTTTGGATTGGCACGAGGCAGCGGGGTGACGCCCCCCGCACTTGCTGCATGAGTGCTGGAAACGGCACTTGACCCCCCAAGAGCAAGCGCCGGCATTGAAAAGGTTGCAAGTCCCAGGAGAGACCCGCTTGGCCCCTCCTCCCCTGCCACCCCCTCTACGCCCCCCCCGAAAGGACTGCCTCGCTTGCTTCGCATTGAACTGGGAGTTCCCTGTCTGTCCGCCACCTCCTCCGGACCCTTTGGGAAGGGAGGCAGGACTCTTGGATCCCCGAGACCCCATGTGGTCCATCCACAGCTGTACCTCTTTCTGGTCCCATTCCATCTCTGGGCAAATGGCCATCTTTTTTCTGAACTCCATGTCATAATTGAGCCACCCTTCCCCGCCCCACTTCTGCGCCTCTGTGTGAATTAGCCTCTGGTACAGTACCAAAGCCTGGCCCTGTTCAGGAAATTTTTCAAGTATAACAGATTGAAGGATGGAAAAGGCGGCTAGCCAATTATCTATTGTTTTATCCGGCCACTGCTGGAACCTGACCTTCTTGTCGTCCTCTTTCCCCCCAAGCCTACGCGCATCTTGCCCATGCTGGCCCAGCAGCAGTAGTGAAAAGATGTCTAAAAACTCACGCCTCCAGATGAATTCTTTTACAGCTAAGGGGACCTCCCAGATGAGCGAGCTATGGCCAGACAGGAGCGGGGCATGGGTAAACTCCTTCTTTGCTGGGACCTGCGGAGGAGAGCGTGGAGCTGTAGCGCTAGCTAGTTGCGTGGACGCGCTGCCCCCCGGGGCGGGGGGGGGGGCGGCGATATCAATGGCGGCAGCAGACTGCCCGGTTAGCGGCTCACCTCCTGCTGGTTGGCGCAGCTCCCCCCCAGCCGGGATGGGCCCCGGGGCCGGGGGGCCAGCGGGAGCCGCCTTCTCCTGCCTGGCGGTCAAGACAGGCCCTATCACCGCCGCCGGTTCTGCACTTCTGGGCAAGGAAATAGGCGGTGTGCACGGCACCGGGGACAGCTCGGGGGCGTGACGACATGTCCCTTGTGGTGCCCAAACAGTGGCTGCAGCGGAGAGAGCCCCTCCCGCACTGTCAGCAGACGGCCGCCCCACCGCTGAGGCTGCCCGCGAGAAGCCCGCCCTGACCTCATCCATGAAATTTTTTAGTGTCTCATTGAGGTTGGCGAGGTCCTCCCTGGATGCAAAGTTAGTGGCATGAGAGCTTAAACTGCTCGGTGTTGGCGGGCCAGCCGGGGACGTCGGGGGCGGAGGCCCGGAGGGGCCCTTGACGGCGGGCACCGAGCGGACCCTGAGTGCAGTACGTTCAGCCGGGAAGTCTCTAACTGTGGCCCTGCGGATTCGTTTGGGGCGAGGGGGGCCCGCCTCCTCGTTCGACTCTTGTCCCGTTGTATGGCCCCCAGAGATGACCCCAGAGTCCTCAGGGCAGCTGGCCTTGAGGAGGTCTGCAGCCCAGGCCAGTCCTTTGGATTTGGCCATCTCAATAATTGCTGCTAACTGTGCGTCTTGCGAATTGCCCGGCTGGGTCTCCTCGACCTGGGACGGCGTTGAGAAGAGCGCTGGGGTGCCCTCACTATCCATCTCGGACTGGGTCCTAACTCTCGCGGAAGAGAACGCACCACCTTCAACTCAGAGCGGAAAGCTGTCCCCGATTTCACCCTTTTTCCGGCAGCAAGCGTGATCGTCTGGACACCTAAAACCTTCGCACGACCTTCGCACGATCTAGGAGGAAGAGAAGAGGGGATGACACGACAATATTACTTCCCTGATGCTCAGACCCACATGCATGGAGGTGATGCGCGCGCAGAATCCTGGATACAAGGCATTCAACACAGGCCTGAGATTATCTCCCAGTTCCCCGGACGCTACATTCCCTTCGCTACTGAAGAACGGGTGACCAGGATGAACGTGGAGAGTGCCCTGCGGAATCATACGACCACGGTGTGAGATGCTACCTTTAGATGACGTACCAATAGTTTGTCGGTACTTTCATGTCCTGCAACGGCACGCGACGAGGCACAGCCTACACGTTAAGATGCTAGCGTGCGATAAGGAACGGGCGGGGGCCGCGCGCACCATGAATATATAGGAGGCGGCACCAAAAGAGATGGACTGGGCTGTGCAGGGGTCCAAGCAACATGATCCTATGCCCCCATTTTGGCTCGTTACCAGGATTTGACGAGAGGCTGTGGCAAAAGGGGTTAGTTGGACCGCGTTTAATAGCACCGTATTAACATCACCCATTCAGGCTCGTAGAGATTAAGTGATTTGCCCAAAATTACCTGCTGAGAGCGAGCCCTGGTGTCCCGACCTGGAGGCGGCACCGCAGCTTTGAAATTTTGCCAACTTATGACACTTTGAAAGCGTTAGCGGGAATCGGACACTTGTCCTGTGTGATCCTTTATAACCACAGGCACGAGGCTTACCATTGAGCTATAGCTCCTGGTATCCGACGGACCACTTCCTACGCCTGGGCGCGACCCCCGGGCTCAGGAAATACACATATGAGGTAGTGCTGAGGGCGCACGAACATACGCCTTCTACGGCCAGAGTTCGTACCCCCCGTAATCTACTGAGCCATCCTGCCAGCGTCAGTACCCTGCGACTAATTGACCCGCCGAGCACAGAACTGCTGCGGAAGGCAGAATAGACGGCCCAAGTGAGGAACAACTGTGGGAGTGTGCCGAAGCCACTCCCCGAAACCCCGTGACGTCTCCTTCAGCTGGCCAACACGCAAACGTTCCCAAGCTTGCAGGGCCAGACAGGACTGGACGTGCCAACACGCCACACCGCGCAAAAGGCCGCTGACACGCACACACAAATTATCCGTTTTATACTTGCTTAAAACCTGACCTCGATCACGAAGGGACCCGAACCCTCCATCTTCTGAGTCGAAGTCAGACGCCATATCCATTAGACCACACGGTCTCACTAAGACAGCGCCTTCAACCGCCAGCGAGTGCAAAGTGCGTGCCCCCCCGTCCGCCTCGATGGACGGGCCGAAAGTCCCTTCACCGACCGCCGCAGGAAGGGATGTCCCCCAGACACACGCGCGCCCCGTGGCGGCAGACATGGAGCCCCGAGCAGTGCCCACTGTGGCCTGATCCCGTCCGCCTCGCGACGCACTTTCCCCCCCCCCGCGGGCCCCCAACATGGCGGCTAGGGGGGGAGGAGGGGCGGGGGACCAGACGCGATTCGAGCGCACGCCGGGGCAACTAATGAGAGCTCGCAGGCTCGCAAGCGCAGCTACCGTACAGCTTCCTAAACCCTCACCCGCGAACCCCCGTCCGAGGCCCCTGCATCCCCAGGGCAGTCTGTTGTATGCCCCGTGACTCAGGGCCAGGCTCGTAGCCCAGGGTGCAACTGAGTGCCACCCGAATGGCAAGTGAGAACCCCACCCCGCCCCACGATCCACCACATTTGTCAGAGCAGGGAGGAAGGGGGGGGGGGGGAAGGGGTGAGGGAGAGGGTGAGCGTGGGCCGGCGACCGTAGTCCGAATCCGCCCCATCGACCCCCTTCCATTACCGAGTCCGTAACCAGCTCAAGTCCTGGACTCGTAGCGAATGCCAAGCCCGACTAACGGTGAAAGGAGCCAGGCCCGAGTAAATTTAAATTTATTACAAACGCGCTTTCCACGCCACAACTCTCCCCCCATCTAAGACACCAACAATAATGGCCGCGAGCGACCAGGGGGGAAGAGAGGAATCGGACGCTCCTACACCCGAGCGCGACCGAGGCCTCCCGCAGGAGCCGACTCGATATGCACATCGCGATATGGGGATCAAAAGGACGCGGGGCACAGGACCGGGGCACTGGCCCCTCGCACTCACTTGACCGCGTGGGCCGCGACCCACAGCATTTCCATTAACGCACACCCGATCCTGCCCCCCGCACAAACTCCTTCCCGAGCACGGCCCCCCCCCGCCCGTGGCACGCCGACCACAGGGCCCTGTCTCCTGGTACTGCCCAGGGACAAGGCCGGGGCGAGAGGGAAGTAACCGGCAGACTCACCTAAGTGAAGACGGGCGACACGACGGAGCACGACGACTGCAGGCAAGGCAAACGAGCGGACAAGAGGGCGAGGAGGGGGCGGGGACCGAATATGTACCCCCCCCCTTGGCTCCTCCCCGCCGGAAGGAGCTACCTGACTGGGGTCTCCCTAGGTCAAGCCCAGGGACACGACCTCCCACCCCTGTGCCTTCCTGTGGCACTAAGGCGGCCGCCCTCAAGGGGGCGGGCCGCTGCGCAACCCCCACCCCGGGCAGCCTTACAATGTGCTGACGCAGACACGCGGCCTACGCAAACGCCCCGAGCTGCGTCGCAGTGTATTTTCTAGAAATGGCTATCCCGTCAACCCCTGGCTTGGATGACGTAATGTGGACGAGTAATGCATGGAACCCAGGCTGGAACCTATCAGATGAGAGCTCAGGTCTAGCAGGCAGCTGAGCGCGAGGCGCAGTACTCTGCTACAAGAGACAGAGCATCATGGGTAGGAAAAAACGCACACCTTAGAACCAGAGAACAGTCTGCACTTGCATCTGAAGCCTGTCATTATTATTTTTTGCTGTCTCCATAACCGACGAAGCTCTGTGTTACCTCAGCAGAGATCTGAATAAGTGCCATCAGCCTGCCGGATTGAAGTGAAGAAAGCTGCCAGCTGAGGAGTCAGGAAAGCGAAAATGATCAGTTTACGCAGAGACAAACCGTAAGCACGTGGAGAAAACAAGCATTGGCAAAGCCGAAAGGTCTGGCACTGGTTGTCAGCCTTTTGCCTTTGTCAATGTTTGTTTTGTCAGGATTATTCAAAACATTATTGCTGGGGAGCTGATCGTCTGGGGCATAGGCAGTGGCGTCACTAGGGTTGGTGTCACCCGGTGCGGGTAACTCATGGTGTCACCCCCTCACGACTTACCACATGGACCTCCTCCGCCCTGAGTCCGCCAGTGGATACAGTTGGCAAATAACGGGACCATACAGAATCCTTAGTAACATTTGTAAATGTAGGTCTTATATTTACAAAATGTGCCTGTTAACAACAGTGTGATATTGATTCATTAACCCCATCGCCGCGGCACGAATTTTGCCGCGGCGCTGGGGGGGTTCGGGGTGAGCGCGGCGCCGCCATGCTCGTGACGGAACCACTCTGTCATGAGCCACGGGTGCGCTGTGCTCATGATGGAGTGGTTCCGTCACGACTCCGCCCACTTGCATTATTCGCCCGCACAGGCGGGGAATCAGCGCCGCGTGGGCGGAGCGGCCGCAACGGCCGCAGCATGACGGAACCACTCCGTCATGAGCACACGGCGCCCATGGCTCATGACAGAGTGGTTCCGTCATGAGTAGGCAAGGGGTTAATCAGGTTGTACAGTGGGCTACCTGCTAGTCAACAGTTTATTGGAATTTATAATATCATAGGTATGGTACTTTGTACTGGTGTGGTGTTCCCACTATCCAGCAACACAATATATCAGTGGTCGAAGTGGGGGAAAAAAGTAGGGGAACTGTGGGGGGAGAATCAGAGGGCAGGAATAACCCAAGGATTGGCTCAGTGGGCAGAGCCAGAGGCGTGGCCAGAATGCGCAAACATCCCAATTTTTTGTATTTGTTTGGTTTCACTGCCCAGTTTTATCAACCAATGGATACACATGATTATTTAAGGTTATAATGAGTTATTGACAGTAAAATGTGTTCACAAAGTGGGATATGCTTCTAATCACAGAATGTCCCCAAATACGATAAAATGTGGAAGCACAAGCCATTGGTCTCCGAGCCATGGAGTTTCTGTCATCAGCACTTCTCCCTTTTCCAAAACAGCAGTTCAAACATGAATGGCTAAAAATCCTAGTTTGCAAATGTTTTCTAAATAATAATGGCTCTGCCATATTTGCCTCATAATGCAAGATCTGCAGCATGATCTGACCATTTAAACTAATAAATTGTTTGTAGCTCAAACGTATCAAAAGTTAATAAAAAATGTGACTTGTGTTGCTGCGGAGTAGATGACAGTTAATAGCTCACTGTTCTATGTTTGGATTTTAACTTATAAACTGCAAGTAACAAAAGGATCTCTCTGACAAAAGCAGTAGCCCACTGGCCTATTTACATTATGTGCACTTTTTGATCTGCATGGTACATGTTCTTTGCAGCAGGTACATTAACCCTCTGAGCTATTTTTCCATGAGTCAAATCTTCCATTAGACAAAATTCCGATCTCTCTCTAGGAAGAACATTAATCACCAGAGTCATCATGACATTTTTCTTGTTACCGAAAATTACTGGAGGCCAGGAAGGAGGCAGCAAGCGCTTCTAAAACCATAATATACTTGCAAAAATGATGCCTCCGCCTAAAGTGAGCACCTGGTGCGGTCACACCGGTTGCACCGCCCTAGAGCTGCCTCTTCTAAAGGGTCCTGTGATCTCAGTGACAGGGTCACTGTTTTAGGGTGTACTGCTTCATAGGCCTGCCCGCAAGACTGGAGGTGAACTTCAGTATGAATAGTGGTGGACAAGCCTTGAAGGTTAACCTACACTTGTCATGCTAGGGTCCACCTGCTGGTGCTACGACACCGGGGCTTCTAATGTCTTGCGAAGCCTTCTAAGGTCTAGCATGAGATAGTGCTCTCAGGAGAGTGGTCTGGCGGACTGGTTATTAAGGCTGAACCTGGTTCCCCAGTTCCAAATTCAGTAGCTCTGGCCATAGTGCCACATCCTCTCCCCCACTAAACACCATACGGCCCCACTGAGAAAAACTCAGACTGCCTTCAACTACAACCCAATTGTTGCCAGCTATAAACACCTGGATGCGGCTCAATTTAAATTACGCACTGGGAAAGAGCAATATGTGGCCTCCAAAAGAAAGTGACAGCATCCTGGAAAAAGCAAACAATCATAGGGAATGCAACATTTTGCAAACCATGTGAAATGTAAGCAGGAACAACATGGTTACCTTAACGCTTTTACACTCACTGTTCAGAAATCAGTGAGTGCTTTTGCCTGAAAAGTTAAGGACATGACAACAGGGCCCTGAATGGACCCATTTCAATGGCCATTGCTTATATCCTTACAAAACGTAAGCAGTATGGTAAAAAAAGACAACATCCCTAGATACAGAGCAGCAGTACAAATTTTGTTTTTCAATCCTCACATTGCAGTATCTCCAGGATTGGTGCACTAGTTCCAAGCCCAGGGAAAACAAAGCCAAGACAGCAAAAATAGCGCTTCACTGGCAAACTCTGTAAAAGTGGCGCTAATGTGTTTGGGTGTAAATAAAATCAATCTGGACAGTTTGCTACCACTCTGTCTTACTTTATTTAGTTATTTATTTTTCATATTTTTAAACTTTTATTCCCGATGCTGCATTTTGGAATTAAATGCCAGAAAAATACGACATTGATTTCCTGCAAAAGTGATTTTCTTTTTTGGATCCATTTCACAGGGAAGCAAATAAAAGAAAGGAGAGGAGACAGTGCGCACTGCGCACAGGCACCTCCTCCTCCTAACGGGTTTGGTTGCTCTGCGCACACCGGCCCTGTTGGTGTCACCCCATGTGAGGGTGTCACCCGGTGCGGTCCGCACCCCCCGCACCCCCATAGTGACGCCTCTGGGCATAGGCGCAACTAGAGCCAGATTTCGAGGGGGGGGGGGGAGGAAAAACTTCGGGGGGGGCTAATTCTTTCAGAAATAGGCAGAGTTGAGATGCAGGGGCTCTAAGAAAGGGTGAAAACTCAACAAAGCCTTTTTAAAAAGCAAATAGTCTTTTAAAGACCTATGAAGTACTCGGGTGCGGCTGTGTGTGTGCCCGGGAAGCTCTCAGCCCAGGCTGCCACACATGAGGGGTGAGGGGGGGCCCAATGGCCGTTGCGCGCCTGGTCTGGGGTGGGCTGTCGTGTCATCACTCAGGAAGCATGCGGAGGCAGGTATGTTGGCACTCATACTTTATTCTTCGTTGTTGCTGTGCCCACACGCACATCTGTCCCCGTGCCCTTTTTCCTCAGGAATGCCCTCCCCACTCCCTGACCAGAAGTGGTGTCCGGTTGCTGTCCCCTCCCAACATTCGGGTGCAGGGTCCTAGTGCCCTCTGACCCAGGTCACTATATCTCCCCTTTTGTGGAAAGAAAACGACGGACAAGGTATAGAGAGATCGAGGGGTAGGGAGGGAGGGGTGAGAGAGAGAGTGACACAATAGTGTTCCTGATCTCCATCATTACATTTCCTCAATCAGTCTTTTTGACCTTCTGCTCACTCTTCTTGGACATGATCCTTCCATTTCTTTCTGTGGTACCTCTCCTTGTCTCTCACTGTTGTGTGTCCTTCTTCCCTTGCTGTCCATAACTTCCTCTTTTCCATGTGTTTTGTTGTTCTTTGCTGCTGTATCTCCTCTGTCTTCATTCATTGTCTTTAGTCCCTTGAAGTGAGAACTATTTCTTGTGATCCGGTAGGGGCCAGATGCAGCTGTTATCATTGGCCCCTTGACATTTATTATTGTCAGTGGTTCATCTGAGAATGGATTTTCTTGATTTCCGTCGGCGCACCAAGACTGAGTCCCCTTGCTTCAGGTGCGATGAAGTGGCATGTCTCCTGGCATCCGCATAGACTTTCATCTTGTTTTTCACTTACTGGTCTCTTGCTGCAATGCTGTTGTGATCTGGTGGCACTTTTGCTTCTAGCAGGGGAAAACTTGTCCTGCTTGTCCTTCCCAGCACAAGTTCTGCTGGACATCATCCCGTGGAGCTGTGAGGGGTGTTTCGGTAATCTCTTAGTATTTGACAGAGTGCTTGTCCTATGGAGATCTGCACTAGCTTTGCTCATTGGGCTACTATCTTTATGTTCCCCATGAACCTCTCCACCATGCTGTTTACTTGTGGCCACAGAGGCGTTATTTTCCCTTGGTGAATGCCTAGGTAGTCCATGAACTCGCAAAACTCCTCTCTTGATAAAGGAGGACTGTTGTCTGTCTCTACTGTTTGTGGGGAGCCCCAGGCTGCAAATATGTCATCAAGTATCGGCAAGGTTGCAGTCACTGATGTTGACGAGACGTGTCGTACTATGGGAAATCTGGAGTACTCAGCAATGACCACCAGCAAGTAATTGCCCGTGTCCAATGGCCCATAGAAGTCAGCTGCCAATGTTGTCCACACTGCCCCTGGAAGCTCCGACATCTGTAGCTGTTCTTGCTTTGCTGGTCGTCCTGTTATTTGGCGTAGGTGACAGTTCAAGATAGTGTTCTCCACCAGTCGATTCAGGCTTGGGAACCATATTTTTTCCCATAGCATCTTTTTTGTTGCTACCATGCGTCTGTGGGACTCATGTGCCAGGTTTACAGTGTGCCGACGTAATGTATTTGGCATCACTATCCTTTTTCCTCGTAGTATGATTCCTTTTTCTGTCTCCGAGATTTCCTTGTGTATGTTTTTGAATGCCAGCACTTCTTCCCTGTTAACTCCTTCTCCCATGGTGCTGTTGCTGTTTACGTGTCTCCATCTTTGCTGTCGTGTTGTCATTTTGACTGCTCGCATTGTGACATCCCTCGCTGTCTCTTGTTCCAGCTCTGCGATTGTTATTGGTGCAGGAGTGTTCTGCCTTAACACAAAATTGAGGTATTCTTATGCCATTGATGTGTTCTCTGCTGCCTGCGGTAGGGGATGTTGTGACATGTTGTCAGCTGGGTTGTGTTCCTTTACCAGCTTGTGCACGATCTTGAAATCATAATCCATCAGTCTTATTCCCCATCTGTCAATGCGTGGAAGTATCTTTGCGTTCGGGTTTCCATATATTGTCACTAGGGCCTGATGGTCTGTTACAATGGTAAATGGTTTTCCGTACATGAACATGTGGTAATGTTCACACGCCCATACCACTGCTAGACTTTCCTTCTCTGGCCGGCAGTATGCCCTTTCAATGTCAGACAAACTCTTGCTCGCATATGCTACAATTTGCCTGGCCGAATCTCTTCCAGGCATGTGTTTGCTAGGATTTCTCCTAAACCTACTAGGCTGGCGTACACAGTCAGCTCAGTGCATAGCGATGGGTCGAAATAGGCAAGATGATCTACAGCCATTACTGCGTGTCTAATGGCCTCAAATGCCCTACTACATTCCTGTGTCCAGAGAAATTTCTGACCCTGCTTTGTTAGGTCCCAAAGAGGTGTGCTCACTGTGGCAAAGTCTTTTATATAGCCAGCACAGTTGCTTGCTAAACCAAGAAATGACCTCACCTCCGCTACTTCTGTTGGAGGTCTTGCTTTTTCCAGTGTCTCCACTTTGCTGGGGTCCGCCCTCTTGTCTTTTTTTGAAAAGATTTGTCCAAAAAAATACTAGTTCCCTTCTCCCAAGTTCGCACTTGTCTTCATTTAGAGTTAGGCCTTCTTGTTCCAACTGGTTGCAGACCTCACGTTGGGACTTGTCGTGCTCCTCATGACTGAACACCAGGATGTCATCACTGTAATTCAAACTGTTCTTCACCGGCCTTATTACTTGCCTTATGATCTCTTGAAATATCTCTGCTGCTGATGATATTCCAAAGCTGAGTCGCTTGAAGCGAAAAAGACCCAGGTGAGTGTAGAAGGTAATGATGTACCGTGATTGCGGATCAAGCTCCAGTTGATGGTGTCCTTTGCACAGATCTAGCTTCGAAAATCTGCATGTGCCAGTGAGACAGCTGATCATATCATTGAGGTGAGGCTCAGGGTGTCTTTCCCTCTCGATTGCCGTGTTTGGTACTCTCATGTCAACGCATATGTGAATCTTTGAGGTGTTCTTCTTTGGTACTGCTACTATTGGAGATACCCAGGTAGTCAGTCCTTCAGCTGGTTCTATGATATCCTGTGCCAGGAGGCTTTGTATTTCTTCTTCAACCTGTGGTTACAGATGTATGGGCACTCTTCGGTGATGCTGAGCCACAGGTCTGATTGCTTCATTCATAGGCATTGTTATTTGCTTTTCCTTTAGTTTGTCCAGCCCTGGTAGTATGGCTGGATGCTCTCTCAGAATGTTCTGGCTTTCCGACATGTTGTAGGTCATTGCTAGGAGACTCATCACTTCTGTGGTGATGTTGCTTAGCAGACAGGGTGCTGGAATGTCTCCTCGTAGTACATGTATTTCCTCTTTGATTGACCTTTCTTTGTAAGTTAGTGTCTCTGTGTACTTCCCCATGTTCACTACTGGTTTTCTCGAGCCCCAGGTGAATACATCAACAGTGGACGGTGATAGTGGCGGTTTCACTCTCATCTTCTCATGTTCTGACATGCACATGATGTTGCATGTAGCTGCACTGTCTAATACAAAGTTTGTGCTGTGACTTCCTACCTCAATGTTCACTGTCGCTGTTTTCTTTGTCTGGTGTTTTTCTATGAGATGAATGTGTTCTGGCTGTGGTCTTCCGTTGGGGCATCTAACATCAGATACAGTCATTCTGCAGTCTCTGGCGTGTTTGCTCCATCCAATTCAGCTGAGGGACTGCGATTCTCTATTTCCATGTGCCTTGCATATCTGCTTGTCCCTGTCCGTGGTCTTGCTGGTCTCCCTCACTCACTTTTGAATTGTCCACTCATGCAGGCGCTTGCTAAATGGTATTCTCTGTTGCATTTCCTGCATTTGTGGCCCATTGCCGGGCACGCGCAGGCATGTGGAAATTCAAGTACTCATCAACAGCACGTTCTTTCTTGCTTCTTTCTTGGTGGCGGTGTATTGTCTCTTTTCTTGACGTTTCCAGTTACGCTGTTCGCTTGTTCCACTCTTCTTGCCTTACCCAGTTCCATCTGTCTTGCATGTGTTGTTGCTCTGGTCTTTGCTCGGGCCATGGTCAGTATTTTCTGTAGCGAGGACGGTTCCTTCAGACTTTGTGCGCGGAACTCCACTGACTGACAACCTTCAATGATGCGCAGTCGTATCGCTTGTTCGTTGTCAAACTTGTCGAATTCCCAATATGTTACTAGTTTCCGCAGTCTGGTTGCAAAATCGTCAAGGGACTCCTCTGCTAGTTGATACATGGTGTTGAACGTGTACCTCTCGAAATCTACATTTCTTTGCGGGTCAAATTTGTCTGTGAGACACGTTATCAGTCCCTTGTATGTTGCTGTTTGATCTCGGGTAAATGTTATTAACAGGTCCTCAACCTCATCACCTACGAAATTTAGGAACAAGTCTATGTTTTGGTCATCTGTGTATGCCTTGCATGTGGCACGCATGTATCGTTTGAATTGTCTTATCCATCTCTCCCACCTAATGCCTTTTTGTGGTTCTGACAAGCTGAACGGTAGTGGGCTGCGGAAGATTGCATTTGCGCTATTCTTGTCGCATGCGTCTTCTGTCATTTTGTTGTGGTGCCTTTCTTTTCTTCTGTGTGCAGCGTCTTCCTTTGCTGTCTTTCCTTTCTTTGTGTCACCTTTATCTTGTTGTAATTTCCTTTTTATTTTTACTTTGCTTCCTTTGCTTCACCTTTATTTGTTGTTATTTCCTTTATGTTCACCCTTTTTCTTTTTCTTATGCTCTTGAAGTCTTTTCCTGCCTTTAAACTGGCAGCCGGGCCTTCTCTGGCCTCCTATTGGCTCTCACGCCTGACCTTAAGATGGCCGCCGGGATTTCTGTGGGGCGAGATTTGCTATTTTCTCAATGGCCTGACCTTAAGATGGCCGCAGTGCCTTCTTCAGCCTCCTAATGGCTCTCCCTCCTGACTTCAAGATGGCTGCCGAGCTCGCGCGAGATTTCAGCTTGAAATCTACATGCTGGAGGCTCGGGCTGTCTTTCCAGTCGGCGGTCGGCTGTGATCACGGCTGGGTGCACCGCTTCTTCTCTCCTCACCTTCTTTACTTGATGCGGCTGGGGTGGGCTCCCGATGTCTCTGCAGTCCCCTCTACGCGGACCAGGGTGGGCTCCTGGCTCCGCTCTCCTTGCGATTGGGCTGGGCTCCCGATTTCGCCTTTTCCTTTTGGGGGCTGACGGACCAGGGTAGGCTCCTGGTTTTGTTTTCTCGCGACCGGGGTGGACTCCCGACGTTGCGTTTTCGCTTCTTGTAGTCGGCGGACCAGGGTGGGCTCCTGGCTCCGTTTGGACATTGTAGGGGGGCACGCGCTTCTGGTGGCGCCTTCGTATCCCACCTCTTCGTCGTCAGTTGTCGTGTCGTCACTCAGGAAGCACGCGGAGACAGGTATGTAGGCACTAATAATGTATTCTTCTTCCTCGTTGCTGTGCCCACACGCATGTCTGTCCCCGAACCCTTTTTTTATTTCAAAAGAATTTTATTATTTTAAAGAAGCAAATACGGACATGAGATACAAGCAAAAGTGATACAATTGATATCAGACAAAGGCAATAAATATGTTAGAATAAAATTAAATAATAGGAAATCAAATCATTGTCATTCATTAATCCGCAGATATCAGATAAATAAATTAATTAAGGAGAGACGAAACAAATTGATATCCGGCAAAGATAATTATCAAAAGTATCACCATCAGATAGCAAAATAGGGATAAGAAGAAAGAAAAGAGAGGAAGAAAGAAAAGACGGAAAAGGTAGGAAAGAGATGAAGAAAGAAAAAGAGAGACAGGGAGGAAAAAAGGAAGAGGAGAGGATTTCCAAAGGATTCACCCGACACACAAGACAACACTAAAGAGACAAATCAAAGGGATATTGCTCCACCAACCCCTCGGAGGCCAACACCATGTACGAATCTAAGGCTTTCCAAACACCAGTAGATATAGAAGGAGAGAGATGAGCATGGTCAACTGACGTATGAGCACTTCGTAGAAAGAAAACCCAAGCCCACCAAGTATGGTAAGAGACGGATGAAAAGGATTTCCACTCCATGAGAATTACTTTGACTGCAATAGTCAATAAGAGATCCAGCAACTGTAACTCCATGGGATCTAAAGGCAGAGGGACTGGGGCCGCCAACGGACCTAAAAGGATTAATGGAAAAGAAAGTTGGAATTTAATATTAAAGATGAGCATGAGGTGTTTGTGAATTAAATCCCAAAAGGGTTGGAGAAGGGAGCAATCAAGGAACATATGTTGAAAATCGCCTGGTAAAAGCCTACAACTCCAGCACAGATTGTCTTCTTTGAGATTTAGCGAATACAAACGAATGGGAGTCCAGTGAAGAAGATTAATAGAGAAAAACTTAGACTGCATTAAAGAGGGGGCGATTTTGTTACGAAGAGAAAATTTACCAATATCTTGCCAGGTATCAGAAGAGATATGATCGGTAACACTATGATCAAAATGATGTAGCCATTTTTGCTGTGCGACAGTTTGAGAAGGAAGTGAAGAGGACGATAAGAATTTGTAAATCCGAGACGCAACATGACCAGTCCTGATCCATAACTGAAAAAGCGTAATCATAGGGGAAGAAGGATGAAGGTGCTTTTTAGCAAGTGCTACCTTTATCTTAAGGAAGGTATAAAAGTCTAAATTAGATAAAGAGAATTGTTGAGCTAGGGATGAGAAAGGGGAAGGGTCATTGTTGGAATCATAGAGATGTTTAACAAGTGAGACACCTTTCCCAGCCCAGTAAGACATCAACTCTGGATCAATATTAATTTTAATTTTAGAATTCCGCCAAATAGACGACCATCTAGTTTTATGCAGTGGAATTGCTACTCTTTTATCAACCTTGCGAACCGCAGCAATAGTGTCTAAAATAATAGAACGAGAGAATGGAATAAAAAGGGTATTCGTGGTTAAAAAAGAGGCAGTCGGCAGTGGGGATGCCAGTTCCTGTTCTATTGTCAACCATGCTGGAACATGAAGAGATGGAGAAGAAAACCAAAGGGCACCCTGGGACGCCAGAAAAGCAGTTTGATATTTCCCCCAATCAGGAAAATTACAGCCTCCCATATCATAAGATTTCCGTAAAAATTTATAAGCAATCCTAGCCCTTCTGTCATTCCATAGAAATTTGGAGGTAAGTAAGTCAAGTTCATGAAAGAAGGAATCAGAAAGCCTTACTGGAAGCATAGAGGAAACAAAATTAATAATAGGTGTGATCATCATTTTAAGAGTCTGCAGTCGGCCCCACCAAGAAATATGCTTCGGAGACCAAGTTTCTAAAAGACGTCTCACCTTAAGAATAGTTTGGGATTCATTATAAGTAGCCGTAGCATATAGAGTGGAACAAAAATAGATACCCAGGTATTTTAGCTGTTTAGATTGCCACTTAAATCCCGCCGAACCCATATGAGAAGAGAAACAGTAAGCATTTAAGGGGAACATCTCTGTCTTATCTTTGTTCAGAGTGTATCCTGAAACTTTTGAAAAAAGAGAAATCGTGTCCGAAATAGCAGGGATGGCCAGTGCAATATCATCAGAAAAAATGAGAACATCATCTGCATACGCAGCTGTTTTAATCTGATGAGACCCAAAAGAGAACCCCTTAATACCTGGATGTGAGTCAATCATTCTAAGAAGAGGATCAATAGATAACAAAAATAAAAGTGGAGACAAGGGACATCCCTGCCTAGTACCTTGGCGAAGGTTAAAAAAGGACGACGTAGCTCCATTCACTCTTATGTTCGCTCTAGGTTGGGAGTAAAGAGACATAACCATACGGATAAAGGAGTCACCAAGATTGTGTGCACATAGAACAGCTCGTAGAAAAGGCCAAGAGACCTTATCAAAGGCCTTTTCCGCATCAAGGGCCAAGGCCGCTGCCGGAAGCTTGGAGCGCTTGGCAGAACCGAGAATGTGACAAAAAGTGCGGATATTGTCACGTGCAAGACGACCCTTCACAAAACCTGTTTGGGAAGGATGAACCAATAGAGGAATAAAGGATTCTAGACGTTTAGCTAATATTTTAGCAAAAATCTTAGCTTCCATGTTAAGAAGAGAAATAGGACGAAAATTTTTGGGATCCGAATGATCTTTTCCTTCTTTGGGGATTACTACAATAGTAGCATCAGCAGCAGAGCCAGACACAGAGCCATCTTTAATAAAAGCATCAAAGACGGATTGAAGCTGCGGCACAATCTCAGGTATAAAGGTTTTATAAAACAAAATAGGATATCCATCAGGACCAGGAGCTTTACCAGAGCGAGTTGCTTTAATTGCAGAAATAATTTCGTCAGAGGTAATCGGGCCATTTAAAGAGATATTATCTGCCTCCGATATAGTTTTCACCGGAACTGTCTTTAAAAACTCTTGGCATTGTTCAAAAGAAGATTGAGTAGAAGGGGTATATAATTTATTATAAAAATCTCGAAAGACCTCAAGAATTTCAGTAGTCTGAAACTTTTTCTTACCAAGATGATCATTAATAGCAGAGATTTGGGAAGATTTATAAGAAGAATCTTGGAACTTTAATGTAGCCGCAAGCATCTTGCCAGCCCGGTTTTTTAGCAGCAACTTCTTAGATTTCTGAGCCTGAAGACCTATATGAGCTCTCTTAGTGACTATAGTATTATATGTATATTTTAAATTCTTAATAGATTGAAGGCAAGATTTATCTTTAGATTGCCGAAAAAGAGATTCCTGAGTTTTAATTTCCGCTGCTAAGTCCGTAAGTTCCTTTCTGATGGCAGCGTTCCTCTTTGACATACATTTAATGACCTGACCACGGAAAGTGCATTTAAAAGAGTCCCAAAGAACAACAGGGGAATCAACTGAACCCACATTCTCACGGAAAAACAACTCAATAGCATGGGAAAACTCTCGAACCTCGGAAACATCATGTAATATTTCTGTGTTTAGTCTCCAAGATCGAGGACTCGCCCTAGGGGTGAAGGACAAAAGTGTGAACGTCACCGCGGCATGGTCCGAAACCAAAATAGGGTGAATAAGCGGAGATGAGGAAGATTGAACAAGAGAGGAGTGAACCAAAAGAAAGTCAATACGTGAAAAGGACGAATGAGGAGACGAAAAAAAGGAGAAATCACTGCCAGTGGGATTATGAAGACGCCAGACATCCTGAAGATGGATAAGAGAGCACATATTGAGCATTTGTTTATGTGATTTAGGGGGACGAAAATTAAATGCAGAATTCCTATCTAGGATAGGATCCATTGGTAAATTAAAGTCACCACCTACAATAAGATTACCAGAATGAGGTGTGTCATTTAGCTTTTTGGTGATTACTTTCCAAAAAGAGGGATCATCCTTGTTAGGGGCATAAATGTTCATGACAAAGAGATCAGCATTACCATCAGACAACTTAGATAATAACCAACGTCCCTCTGTATCCTGTTCAGAGGAAACAATAGACAAACCAGAATGTTTAGAAACTAAAGTAATTACCCCATTTCTTTTGCCACAAGCATCTGAACAAGCAACATCAGAAACCCATTCTTTCTTCAAAAATGACGCCTCCCTAGCAGAGACCTTCGTCTCTTGAAAAAGGACTAGATCCGAAGAAAGAGATTTGCAGTAATCTAATATCTTTGACCTTTTTACTGGATGATTTAAACCTTTCACATTAAGAGAAAGTATATTCAATCCAGACATAAAACCAATAATAGGGAAAAATGATATTCTATATTTGATAGAGGATGTACAACAACCAAAAAAACTTGAAAACAAACACTAGCCACCAACACAAAACAGGAAGAATCCAAGGAGGAAATCCGAAGAGAGAAGAGGAAAGAAGAGGAAAGAGACAGCAGGAAAGTAGGCAGAAGAAGAAAGAGAAGAATCAACAAGGAAGGTCTGAAAAAGACCAAATTCATACCAGGGGGGACATGGGAAGATGAGCAAGGGGACCATCGCGAGGGATAAAACAATCAGCATAACCAGCCCCAAAATAGTACATAACTGATTATACTTAACTTAGAAGGAAAAATATCTGATACATGAACTAGAACTAGAATTCATTAGAGAATTCTAAAAACTATTCATCATGTAAGTCTAGATCGGAACATGTATATACCAAATTAATAAATATGTAACCAATACATTGTAACATAAAAAGAATGGAGAAAGCAGAAGAGGGAAAAATGTCCAATGTTACAAATGAGGAAATGGTGAAAAACAAGCTAATAACTATCTCAAATATGAGAAAGCATCAAAACCGATACATAACTTATGAAGAGCAGGAAAGAATAAAGAAAAAGAAACGATTTCCACAGAAGATTATAAGGTGTAGTATGAAGAGAGAAGATGAAGCATAAGAAAGTAAAGGATGAAATAACTGACCAATATAACAGTCAATGAAGCTCTATGAAAGATAAATAAGAAAGCAAGTACATAGTAAAAAATGTAACATCTAAAGAAAGTTATCTAGTAAACTGTCCGCAAATACATAAACACTTGTTATACTTAATTTAATTTAAAGAGGCAAGAGTATCTTAAATATATAACTATATAAGTAAAATAGCAGTGGAATAAAATAGAAAAACTAACTATACAGACAATAAAGTTATCTCTATATATAGCAATTAATAAGTGTCTACGAAGCAATTTATGCAGCTAAACCATAAAACAATACAGATAATAATCAATAACGTACTCCATAGAGACGAAAACACCAAAACAAAAGAAAAAATACAACACCGCAAGAGTCAGAAATTGAAACCAGGAAGAAAGGAAGAACAAGAATGAACCGGAACCTGACACATATAAAAAAACAAGCAAAAAGGAAAAAGAATAGTATGCACGAAAAAAGCGAACAGGAGTGAGACCAACCTATCAAGAAACAATATCACGAAACAATAGAAAGTACATAAAGAAGAAATATCGAAGATATCGGTCCATTTCACCATAAAGATATGAGGTAGACCTGACAAAGAAACGGAGAAAAAACACAGGCCACACTGAGCTTACACCGTCACGCACAAGAAGAACAGCAACAGCACACCAACAACAGCGGACAATAAGACCACCATGCAGATCTAAAAAAGACAAACTTAATAGATCTGGATAAGAGAAAACTCATTGCAGTTATATGTAACCACGTCAGGTGCCAGAGGAACCAGGGTCCCGCGAGGCCTCCACTTGAAGTTCCATCTGCAGCTCCATCTGATTATCCAAAACTGAGGCTAAATCAGCAGGTTCATCAAAAATTCTGGAACGACCTTTGAAGGTAATGCGGAATTTTGAAGGGCCAGAAAAAGAAAAGGGAATATTCATCTCAGAGAGACGCTTCCGGAGATTAAGAAAGCCCTTCCTCCTTATTACTGTGTCCCTAGCGAAGTCCTGAGAAATTGAAATGCGATGGCCATTCCATGAGACAGTTTTAACCTTCCGCATATGAGCCAGAATTTGTTCCGTATGTTGATGGCGCAGGGGCTTAAAAATTATCGCTCTTGGTTGCGTGGCAGATTTAGAGCGAAAGGTGGGAACACGGTGTGCCCGTTCCAGCTCAAAGTCTTTTTGAAAAGAAATTTGTAGCGTAGAAGGAAGCCACTGACATAAGAACTCAATCATAGCAGGGGCATCCTTCTCAACACCCTCCGGAAGACCAAAAATGCGCAGATTGGATCTGCGGTTACGATCTTCTTGTTCAGTGAGATCTCTCCGCAATGCCGCCATTGAGCGTTCTAACTGGCAAAGAGTCCTAGATTGCTTCTGCATAGTATCCTCTGCACCACTAATGCGAGATTCTGTGGCTGATACACGAAGGGAGAGAGCCTTGAAATCATTCCTAATGGCTGCCACCTCCACTTGCAGCAAATCTGTGTTAGTCTTGGTAGACTGCGCAATGTCGTGAACCTCATTAAGGCGCGTCAGAATAGTCTCAAGCGTGAAAGTGGTGTCTTTGTGAGGATTGTCCGGAGTAGGAGATATTTGCTTGGACCTCTTAAGAGAAGCTTTAGAGTCCTTTGCGTCTTTAGCAGTTGGTGACAAGCCCATATTTGCAGCCATAGAGCACACAGCCACCGTAGGCGCAAAATACAGCACCTCAGAGAAATGAAGGGAAGGAAAAAGCCAAAGGATACTAGTATATAATATATAAAAAAGAAATGAGCAAAAAGTGGAAAGCGCACTTTCAGCAGCCAACACAGGAAAGAACTAATGGCGGGCTTACATGGCAAATGAGAGGAGTCTCATGACAAAAATATAATGTTCTCCAGGTATCAAAAGAAACGCCTTCCGAACACAAAAAGACCAAGAAGCAGGGTGTCATAGAGCAGAAAAACACCAAAAAAAGGCATCTGAGGCACTCTGAGGAGAAGTATAGTTAAAGAAAGTCCAAATATTCTCACCACAGGTAGTAATGCAGCGTGGGTAATGAACGAAGTCCAATATAAACATCCAGAACTATAAAGACAATCACCAGCACCTGCTTTCCATCATTCCTGGCAAGTTCGGAGAAAAAGCGCCACCGTGTTGTGGAGAAAAAGCATCTCCGTCAGATAAGAAAAAACAAAATGGCGGCCGCTCGTAAAAGCACCGAGCACCACCACAAAACGGCAGAAAAACAGTTATGGCAGCTCCAGAGATCGAAAATCCCGCTCAGGCAACACACGGCAACATAAGGGATAAAAGGCCACCTTTCAGCATGTATGGGGCAATGTGAGGTAATAAATAAGCCTCCGACGGCCCTCGCTCGGCACGGAGCTCAAGCGCGACCCGCCATCTCGTAGCGGCGCGCAAGCCACGCCCCCACCGTCTGTCCCCGAACCCTTGTTCCCTAGGAATGCCCTCCCCGCTCCCTGACCGGAAGTGGTGTCTGGTTGATGTCCCGTCCCACCATTTGGGTGCAGGGTCCTAGTGCCCTCTGACCCAGGTCACTACATGCAGTGGCTAGAAGCACAAAAATATATTTTGGTCACAGGAAACACACATTGCCTTAGTATTTTCAGGTCCTGAAGTGAAATGCTGGATGTGCTCCTTCTGAAAGGGCAGAATGACGTTACTCACAGTGAAGGCAGCCAGTAGCTTTAATGGGCTAACCCACTTCCCCAAGTTGTGTGATTTATGAGGCAGAAGAAACATATGAATTGTATTCCTATACCGTTCAGATTGTAGTGGGCATGACTACCATTGGAGGGGTTGGGGGAGGGGTGGATTCCATTGATATTAGAGAAAAAAATCTAACAGCACATCAAGATGTAGAAGAGCCAGGTCTTAAGCATCTTCCTGAACATTGCATAAGAGTTGCATAGGTGAAGATTCCGTGGCAGGGAGTCCCATAGCTTTAGCCCCGGAAAGACAAAGGGACCGCTCTCTCTCTTGTGGGAATAATGGCCAGATTGCAGTTAATAACTGACCAATGGATGAAGAGGGCTGTCTGAAAACTCCTAGAAGTATATTATGCCTACACTTTTTTGTAAAATCAAAAGATCTTGGCTAACATCAGACCTAAAACAGATACCTTTTTATAAGGTAGGTTTCGTTACTCAGCCATTAATGTACAGCCACCAGAAAGCAATACACTTAATTTAAAAATATGCTGCCAGCAGTCCAAATAGTGTTAAAACGTTGCTTGAAATGACTGACCCTTTAAATATGTTTTTCTTTCCAAAACCAAAGCATGCTATATGAATATAACCGTGAATTAGGTGAGTTATTTTGATCCTCCTTATGAGTGTCTTGGAACAAGGGATTCAATGATTCAGAGAGATATTTTCATTAGTCGGAATCTACGGACATCTAATCGCCATGACTAAAAATAGTGGGGAAAACGGTCCGGTCATTCCCGTGGAAACACAGGTTTGCAAAGGGATCAGAATGATGAGTAGCGTGCCAGCAAAAACACAGCAAAATAATTAGGTGAAATATAGAGAAGAAAGTTAAAATGTCCCAGCTTTGGTGAGGCAAAAACTTCAGGCCCTCATTAATGTTCCCACACATACCAGCATTGGGCTGCTGTAAATGTTGGCAGGTCAAATCTGCCACCATTGATCAGGGATGGGGGAGGGGAGGAGGAGGAGGGCAATGGCAGGTAACTACCTGGCAAAGGCGCAACTAGAGCCAAATTTCGGGGGGGGGGGGTTAAGAAAAAATTTCGGGGGGTGGGGGCTAATTCTTCCAGCAATAGTCAGACTGGAGATGCAGGGGCTCTAGAAGGGGTGAAAAAACAACAAAGCTTCATTAACAAGCAAATGGTCTTTTAAAGACCTGTGTGTGTCCGGGAAGCTGTCCCAGCCCAGGTTGCCACACACGACCGGGGTGGGGCTGGAGCCCTTTGAGCCCAATGGGTGTTGCGCGCCTGCTACCTGGCATTCAGAGTTTAGGGCAGTGAGCATCACAGTTTCTGTATCATGAGCATTAACAGGGACAAACTTGTAACTGGGAAATATTTATCTGACATGATAAATTCCGACCAAGTAGGGTTAGATATCATAGCCAATAACTATAGGCCCAAACACTGGGCCACTCGTTATTAGGGCTTTACTGTGCCTGGTATGTTTGTTTCTGCCTAGAAAACTGGGAATAGGAGGTGTATCCATCCCGGTGAATATCCCTACTTAGCATTGAACACGTATCTAATTTCCAGGAAACTGTCTACATTACAGAAGTGCATAACACCATGTACAGCCATTTGAATGAACATATGAATAGGCATCTCGTAAATAGTTGTATGCGACTAGTATGGAGAACACGGAACCAATAACGCCAAGTACAATGATGGTTTTTTTAAACCTTATTTTAACATGTTTTTATTCAAACTTCACAATTTAAAGTGTTATGTATACAAAAGTGAATATCCCGTCCAATCACCAATGTTGCTATGTTAAAGAGGTGGAAGTACTGAAATAAGAGGTTAGTACTGAGATATCGCATTCAAGTTAAACTGTACACACACTAAAAAGTGGTTTATTTTAGAGATGTTGGGCTGGGGCGAGTGAAGCAGAGTCACGTGGTCCATGGGTTCTCACAAACTCTGGACCATAATTATGACGGGAGCTTTCGGCAATCATTTCTGTTTAAAAAGGGATATTCATTTCATCCCTGAAGAAGTTCCTGGCAAAGGTGCTAGAAATTCGTTGCATGTAAAGGAACACTACGATCTGTAAGTAGGGCTTTGCAGGCCCACCAACAAGTTTCAGGAGAAGTTGGGAGATTTTGCATTTGACTTCAAATTTTGTAAGTCTCAGACATCAGAAAGCCTATTCTCTAGAGAACTTTACTTTCCATCAAAACTATTAGTAGAGTTTGGTTAAGTTGAAGGAGCTAAAAATGAATCCATTCTTGTTATCTTCCATTGTATAAATGTCTCTAGCAGACACCAGTATCTCCATACTCAGTAGCTCCCCTTGCTTAACCTCAATAAAACATGTTATTTCCACAGAACTGCAGTACAGAGATCAGGGAATGAATAAACCTGGCACTCTGCACCAGGCCATTCTGCTTGGTGGTGCATCTATATAAATGTGTCTCTCTCACTCACAGACTTTAGGACCAACATGACAGGGCCACCAACCTGTTCTCTCTCTCAGAGGAGCTTTGCTGCAGCCTAGAAGTTCTGTAAATCAATCCAATTCTTTCTCTCCCATGGTTTCTTATCAATTCATTCAGTGGGGTAATTCTCTGTCTTCTAGGAGCAACTTTAAAAGGCACATGTGAGATCATCTATGGGAATTTTCCAGGGACTCCTAGTCGCTCTCCAAGGGAACCCAATGAAAACCGACATCATTGTGCAGGAGAGCTCCAAAGCGATCCCTTGTTTCATTTTATGCACAATTTTGATTTGCTGAGCAAAACCTCCTAAACAGCGCATCCATCTTAGACCAAACTCTCTTTTTCTGTAGGACTAATTTTACCCATGTAGGCATAAAAATCAGAAGGGCTTGAGATAATGCAGCTCATCAGAAGCCACTCATTTTGGATAACTCTTTAATCATTTGCAGAGTCACCAGACACTGGGCACTTCAAGGGTTTGATAGATAAATGGGACCAGAGCTTAAAGATAGGTCCTTCCCCTGCTGGTTCCCACAATTGCTTTTGTGACCTCATGTTGCCCACTTCTTACATTGGATGTTCACTATTTCTATTACCAGCTATCTGCCTTTAGATAAGATAGGAGGATCACTGCATGCATTCTATGTTGCCCTGGAACTCGCTATGGTACTTCAACATGCACTCCCACTACCACACTCTGAAGTCGTGTGGTCATGGACCCTGCTTTGATTGGGCCATAATCAGCTGTAGTCTGCTGACTTCCTCCTATCTTGATGCTGCAATTTAGAGGCTGAGCCCCTGTGGATTGACCACGTTGTCCGCAGCTATGTTTATGCCACTGGCACTATCAGTCAGCTCCTGTCTTCTGTGCTACCCCCACAGTGCACGGGCATCTCTGATCAGAGTTCAACAGCCTTTGAGGAGGCATCTTGATATCACAGCAGCATTTGAAGTAAGGAGAGAGAGCACAAGCCTTCTTAAAGAGCAGCAATTGGTCAGTTCCTCTCTTGAACACAGATCGTCTTGACCAGCACAGATTCCTCCATCCGGAGGTGGGCTGTACCACCCAGTTGGTATTATCCTCTGCTTGAACAATATCGTTTTTGCACTCTGTGAGGAAGAAGTTGTTTATTGTTCTTACTGGCAATTTTGAGTCTCAAAATTATGCAACTGTTAACCACTGGGCGTAGATGTACATTTTTAAATGCTAGTATATAAACCCTGATTATTTCATCTGACACAAATCTGCTCATTCTATGTCTTAGTGACTACCTGCACTCTATTCGGTTCAACTATTTTTTTCAGTGTTCTGCTGTATCCTTATATTGAATTGCTCCTGCACCTTGGATTCTGCCCATCTATGCCTGCCAGCCTCAACCTGCTCTTAAATAGCTATCTGGTCTTCTCCAAGTTTACATGGAGGGCATGTATTTAGTGCACCATGTCTTTCTTACGATGTAATAGCTGTTGTGGTGCCTGGCCCATAACTACTACTCTGCCAATGGCCCTACCTCGCAATCTGTGATTAACTTGTCCATGTAGACTCCAATCATTGCCTTGGTTTTAGGTCTGCTCCAATTAGTTGCCTTTCTTGTACACCTTTGATTCATAGCTGCTCCTTTATTTTACATTTGCCTTAAAAGCCTTCGATGGTAGCTCAACTCTGGTTTCCTTCTTCAGCCTTGTCTTACCCATCACTAGCTTGTAGTGGTCTTTGAATTTCCTGTTTCTTTTGACTTCCTCAACATGCCTTTGCTCTTTACTATTTTCTTTTGTATTCCAGGCTAACCCATTGGTTCTTTACTGCTCTTTGATTGGGCTTGAGCTCTTAGGTGTGTTCTGAACCTCCTCTTGCTGGAAGAGATATTCCAAGGGAAGTCATTTGGCACCTCAAACTAAGATAAGGCTTGACCACAACTAATCAAGGATGGCAGGTCAGGTGGCCATCCATCTGTACTTATTCCAAGTCTAGCTTTAAACACTGCTCTGGTAGTCAGTATACATGTCTTGTGTCATGCAAAGCCACATGAATCCTGTTGCTTTCTTCTTGACAATGGAAAGTAAGCTGGCAGACATCTCAGTGAGGTTAATGCTCTCTGGTGACATCTGTTGTGATCTACACATCATTAGTTTACATCTCTTTAAGATCAGTCCTGACTCCCTCGGTAGGTAAGGTGAGTGCCATTGTATTAGGTAGTAAAATCTATTACCTACAGCTTTCGAAACGAAGGACCTGTGCTATGAAGTGCCATGTAATAATGAGATATTTTTGTCTTTTTGGAAATGGAACAAGCTCAGAAACACTGACGTGGTTAACAGTTTTTTCATGAATTTGCAGTAAAACGTCGCAGGCAGCTAATGCAAATATTTATGTATTTTGGCATCCGGCTCCTACTCCGCTGTCATACATTGGGAATTAATGTCTTTAGTAATGTGTCTGCATTCATTTGATGAGGAGTGATGGGCAACAACACATTCATGGGTTTGTTATTGATCGGGCATTCTTGAGTATTTTAGTATTGCCAACAGAAGCAGTTGTTTAGTGATACATTGGTGCATGCGCTGCCAGGTGCAGTCCATTTAGCTGAATAGCTGTAGGTTGGCAAGCTATTTGATAGGAGCACATGCTGAAGAGTTTGCAGGCAAAGGAGATCCAATGTTGCGGTGACGACGCAGTGAACACGGTCAAGAGGTTCTAAGGGCCTGAAGGGATGGCTCTGAAAATCACTATGGTGCTCAGAGATAACTTGTACAAGAACGAGACAGACATACAATCTGTCAATTTGAGTAGGAAAAGCATACCTGTCAACCACTTGGCTCTCGAAAATGGGGAGGGCAGATTTGGAAGAGGGCAATGCTGTTAAAGTGAATGGAGAAATAATATTTTTGTAGGGTGATACAGGCTTGAAAAAGGGGTGACATAATGGAAGTCTATGGAGGCACGTTGATTTTCAGGTGGATGTATGCTATAGAAATGAGGATGTCACCTGCCAAATGAGGGTGCGTTGTGAGGTCTGAAAAATGATTTGCATTGGCCTTGTCCTACAGATTTCCAGTAGGAGCCATACACGTTCCTTGTATTTAGCTCTTTAGCCAACATATCACAACATTAAACATGCTTCATTTGTTCAGGTTGTCACCGCTATCACTTGGTGCCTGGACTTATTTTTCATCATCTGCCTTTGGCCCAGAGCAAGAGGGAGAGGCAGTAACGGGTGAAAGAAGAAGGAAATGAAAGATAGAAGAGCAAAGAGAAAGCAGATATTGGAAAGACCCAGCAAGAGTAAGCTAAATATACAGGAAGAGTAGGGAGGTGGAAGAAAAAGGCAAGAGGAGGAATCAAGCTGGCGAAAAAACAAATCATTGGCCCAAGCAGTTTTTTAAATTAAGCCCTACCTGTAAGAGAATAGGTATCGATACCAGAAAGAGCAAAGTGCCTGATTCATATCTCCCCAAATTTATGTATCCTCTTTGTATGTCTCCCCATAAAGTCTATTTAAAAGAAATGTGGGAGATGATAGGTGATTTCCTGATGCCTTAGGTTCCTGAAAACGAGAATGGATGCATAAAAATCCCCACCATTGAAGCAACCAAACACATCATTTATGAAACCTGCCTAGTATCTGGGGACAGTGATCCCTCGGATGAGGCCACATGATATGGAGATGGTGAGAACCTGTTATCGGGCCTGAATTCCTTATCATATGCCATCATGTTCCACTCTAGGCGTCGGTTCCGAGCCTTCCTCACTTTCTTCACCTCGCGGGTTGGGTCTTCCACCAGCCGCTGTTCCTGAAAACAGACACGTCCAATATGATAACTTTCAGTCAACAATATGATAACTTTAATTACATGTTAATGGGTTTCAAACACATTTTACACTTTTTTAAATCAATAACTTTCATTGATGGGCGACTCCAAGGGCACCAATGTTTTCAGAAACATTTTGATGTTTGTTGTTTCTGTAGTTTTCTATGGTAGTCTGAGGCTACCTCAGTGCATTGAAGGGCGACGAGAGATAAAAAGGAGTTACAGAGTGAGGGAAAAGGAGGACCCAAAAGAGGGATTGAGGAGGAAGATCTTCCTCAGGAAACTTGACCTCACCAAGCAATAGTGTTCTGTAGGTTGTCAACCTAGCCAATCCTGGCCCAAATGTATCTCTGTTGAGTTTTATTATGGTGCTGTGTTTATATATTTTTTACGATGGGCATTCCTTTGCACTGAGTCATCTGCACTGGGAAGACCATAACGCTTAGGGAATGTAAAATACAAAGGTTTGAACTCAGAATTTGCATAATTATTGGCTCTATGCACATTCTGGCTGTGTAAACGTTACTCCACATCACTAAACACTTGCATAGTATATTACCATTAACTACATTTGGGAGCAAAAGTAGTTTCCTTTCCAATGTAAAATAGTGATTAAAAAAGTAACCAAAAATTACAACAAACAAACGGTGTGTGTCAGTGAAAAAAGGCTATTTTTACTCAAATGCCCAGCATTATCATGAGACATGTCTTCTGTACTAGATGACTCACTGGATTAGTTCAACTGTATCTGGACACTCCATAGAAGTGTGGAATATAAAAGTTTTCTAGTCAGTCTCTTCCACTTCAAACTGGTATTTTCTCAAACAATATTGGATGGAAACTCTCTATTTTAGTGACCGAGAGATCAGCCAAAAAATGAGTAATGTTGTCAAATATTCACTAAATGTTTCATGGGCCAGAGGTAATTGTAAGATTACCCTACAATTTAGAAGATGGCCAAATAATTTCCTTCTCAAAGTAAGAACATTCAATCTTAGCGAAAAGGATCAAAGCAGATACACTCAACTGCCTTTAGCCATCCTGGATGTCAAGGTGAGGATCCCAGCAATAGGTCTACAACTGTGGTCTTGACTTGGATCTCAATTTACAATAACACTGCTAAGATATGCAATACTTTGTTAACACAAGATATAGAATCTTTGAGAATGAAGAAAGTTTATTGAACAGTATAACAAGCAGGTGGGAAGAAACCTTGACTCACTCAACTAATTATTTTGCTCACAAATAATGATCGACTTGAATAAATAATTTTGTGATTGGCACACTTTAAAATGGAGAATCTCAATTTTCATACCAACATGGACGGACTTTGTTATGAATAGGTAACATATACTCGTTGCAAATATAGCTTTCAGAAACATCTAAAACAATACAGAAAAAAATGAACACAAGGATGGCGGATGGAGGAAGGAGTTAAAACCCTCTTCAATATCAATGATGAAAACTCTGGGAATTAAATTTGATGCTGAATCGATTTATAGGCCCTGATTACGAGGTGGATTGTTAATTCCGACCTGTGCGTAAACACATTGTTGCATTGCACTTGAAGCCGCCAACCAAATCCATGCAAAAATTACAGTTGATACAAAATCAGGCGACAATGCCTAAACTTAAGCCCAAGCGATTGAGTGTTATGTTTCCTTTTCTTGGTGCTTTACTATTGTCTTCCAGAATCAGTATCATATGATTGTGCCCCATTCTGTGTTGTTATATGTTTGTGACACCCTCAACAAAATCGAAAGACGGTGTATTATTTTGCTGTATTACAGAATTGTTCACTGTTCTACAGTATTGCAGCCTGCCTTTAAAGGCTTTTCTCTGTTATACAGTGCTACATTGTTGCGGTCCGTTGTATGTGTTTCAATTTGTGCCCCTTTCTACAATGTTGCAAGACTGATCCCTGTTTTGTAGTTTTTAAGAATTGTGGAATATTCTGTAGGTTTACAGAATTGTCCCTTTTTCTATACTACTGCATCGTTTTGTCACATTCTGTTAAGCTCCAGTGTATGTCTCACTCATTCTTCAATACCGCAAAACTCTCCCCTTGTTAAAATAATATTTAAAAAAAAGCTTCTTCTACATTTTTGGAGGACTATACCAGACTGTACAGCATTACAGGGTGGCCTCTTGTTCACTAGTGTTTGAGGGCTATGCGCTGTTTTAAGGTGTTACACGATTGCGTCCCTTCCAACAATATCAAAAACACGTGTCACAGTTTGTCAGTGCTGCATATTGTTTAGGTCTGTTCAGAGTTTCCATTTCGTCACCATTTATACATTGTTACAAGATGCTGCCCAATTTTGCAGTGTACCACCCAATGGTGCAGTGTACCAGTTTGTTTGCCATTCTGCTGCATCCTCACCAGCTATCACTCCTTTGGTCTTTTTGTGTTTAATGAAGCATACATGTGTACAGGGCTGAACCGACCATATGAAGCACAGGGCAAGCTCCCGGTAGGCTAAGGACTAGGGGACTACTTTTAAGGGTGGATGAACCGATTGATCATCTGATATCCAGTCTCCAAACAGGCCCTGATGAGGCACACTTTTGTCTTGTAGATAGTATATAATTTAGCTCCCTAATCCCCTGGAAGCAGTTGGACGCACTTGGTACACTCACCTGGTATGCTATGTGTCGGGTAGCACCACATTTTCTGGGGATACTATTAGCTTCTGGTCAACCACTGATTTATCCCATTCTCAGTGTTATATAATTCCTCAGTGCTGTAGGTTTTTGAAACCAATGTATAAGAGTTGGAAATCATTGTTGTGCAGTACAAGATTTGTTTGCCTCTCTCAGCTGCATCTTTAAATACAAAATAAAAACGAATGCGAAGGTCCTGTTTTTGCATTCACTGTAAATTGCAAAGAAGTGAGATTTGGTGCTCAAACAGAGGCTAACTTCACTAAATACAAATATACTGACATGCCAGAGCTTCTTGAACAGCTCAATAAAACTAGTAAAACTCTTGTTTTCTTCCCAAGAAAGATGGGTCATGATTTCCCAAATATTTTGTGACTTAAGACAGCCTCGAGGCTCTCATAAGCCGGAAAGACGGGTATGGTTTACAAAGGTTCCCCTCAGCTTAAGGCAGTCTAAATATATACACTCCTGGAAAGCCTGTGTATCTAAGGCTTAGCAGGCTTAGTCTGTCCTTAAGCTAGGGGACGACTGTCATAAACCAGGACAAAGCATTCAGGCAGCTCTTTGTTTATAGTAGTAACACAAGTCAGGAAAACTCCAGGCCATAGGTAGGTGAGGCAGAACAGTCACTTTCCTGATGAACCTCAGCCCAGTTTACCTTCTGCCTTCTTTTCTCCTTCCTTTTGTCCTCTGTGGCCTGCAGCATCTTCTCTTTCCATAGGTTGAAGAAGTACGATGGGTCAGTGTAGAACTTGAGACCGTCCTTCCGGTCATCCCTGAAAAGGAGCGTATAATAGAGATCAGTCTCGGCGAGTGTACCCATGTAGACGTAGGTGGCAAGCACAGAGGTCCTCTATTATGGAAATTAAGAAGACAATAATGTCACTACCATAATGCAATAGTTATCCAGCATTTTTAAAGTTCAAAATGTTTTATTAAATTTTCCATAATAATGAACAAGTACAGACATTACAGAAAAAATTTATCATAAGCGAAAATACCTATATAAAATAAGAAATTACCAAAAGCATCTCTAAATACAATAGGTAAAGAAGTATAAATAATCAATTAAAGGAGGGAAGATAAACTAAAAAGAAGGGAAGGGAGGGAGCCATGGAAAATTGCAATGTCAACTTATTAGAAAAAAGAGCTACATATATCATATAAGGCTATAAGTAGACTGACTGCAACACGGTGAATCAAATATAAATATACAATTATAAAGCTAAGTATACATCTATAGGTAACCAAAAAGAGTGAAACAAATTAGAGTTATGATTGATCCCTTTTAGGGATAATTGAGCCCCTCTTCTTGTAAAAATAACCCATGACCACCAAGCATGAACCGATAAAGACGAAATATCCTTCCAGCAAAATGTAATAAAAGCAGCTGACAATAGGAAATTAAACAGTTTACCTTCTAATTCAGTTAAGTTATGTAGAAGACCAACAGATTTACATATTAATATTTTGTAAGAAATAACATCATGAATATGAAATATTTGTTGAATAATATCCCAAACATCAGACCAAAATTAATGGACAATCAAAAAGCATATGTCTTAATGATCCAGGAAATAATTTACAATGCCAGCAAATGTCGTCTTGCATCAGTTTAGCACGAAATAAACGCACTGGGGTCCATAAGCAATTAAATAAAATATAAGAATTAGTTTGGTAAAGTGAAACAGGCAGCCATCCTGAAATACTATTAAGCCAAACAGTCGTCCAAATATCGTTGGACAAAGAAAGCGAAAGCTCAGCATTCCAAAATGTTGAAATAATATGTAAATTGTTTCCTATAGAATTAGATAATTTTTTATATAAAATAGAGACAGTATGTGATGATGTAGAAATAGTTCGAATATATACTGCTAAATCTACTTTAACATTAAACGGAATACCATGAGAAAATGAATCTAAAATTGAATTACATAAAGACTCATATTTAATAAAATCAGATTGAGGTAAACTAAATTTCATTTGTAAAGCTTCAAAAGAAATAAAAACATTTTCGAGATAGATGTCTTTAAGATAAAAAATACCAGCTTTAATCCAAGCACTCCAAAAATTAACATTTCTATTCAATTTAATCACATTACCATGCCACAATGACATATCTACAGTATGACTCATAGGGGTCAAAAAAATTGAATCCAGGTCATTAAAAATGAGTTTAGTGGATTTAATAATAACCGATTTATGTACATATGTTGACCTATTGGACATTGTTAGCAAGGTGGTCAATGGAAAAGGATCCAGAAGAGACTGCTCTATATGAAGCCATGTAGGTTGGTTATTTAAAGAAGAAGGAGGAAACCATATGGAACTTTGTTTCAGTATAAATGCCTTGTGGTATAGAAAAAAGTCAGGCAAGCCAAATCCAGCATTGCATTTGGGTATTTTTAATTTTTTATAACCAATACGAGTTGATTTATTATTCCAAAGAAATTTGGAGAGAAGTCTATCAATGTCCTTATAGAATTGCAATGGAAATTGAATAGGAATCATAGCAAGCGTATACATTTTTTTTGGAGCAATAGTCATTTTAATGGAGTCCATTCTACCCCACCAAGAGAGGTGAAGTGAAGACCATTTAGACGCTTTATCTTTAATATAATTCAGAATAAAGTTACTATTTAATGTTAATGTTGCTTTAATGGAGGATGCAAATAGAATCCCAAGATATTTTAATTTATCTTTTTGCCACACAATATCAGCCATGGGTAACATATCAGGAGTACAAAAAATGTTTAAAGGAAAGAATTCAGTTTTATTAATATTAAGTTTATAGCCAGAAACCATGGAATATTTTGCAATAATTTCTAATAAGGCAGGTAATGAAGATATAGGTTCACTAATAAATAATAGCACATCATCAGCATAGGCTAAGGTTTTGATATTAATCTCCTTAATCTTAATACCTTTAATATTGACACATTTTCTTATATGAGTAAGGAAAGGTTCAATTCCAATGAGAAATAAAAGTGGAGAGAGGGGACAACCTTGTCTTGTGCCTCTAAAAAGAGAAAACTGACTAGATACTTGGCCATTGATAAATAAACGAGCAGTAGGGGCATAATACAGAGCAGAAATCATGCGTATAAACGAAGTACCAAAATTAAATGATAATAAGGTTTGAAATAAAAATTGCCAATGGATTTTGTCGAAAGCTTTCTCTGCATCCAGAGCCAAAATTCCTGCGGGGAACTTAAAGTGGAACTCTGCTCAATAACGTGTAATAAGGTTCTTGTGTTATTTGTAGAATATCTATTCTTCATAAAACCGGATTGATCAAGATGTATAATAGAATCTAATATAGGGGCCAGTCTAGAAGCAAGTATTTTAGCATACAATTTACAATCTTGATTAATTAAAGAAATAGGGCGGTAATTTGAAACAAGAGTGGGGTCTTTATCTGGCTTAGGGAGTACAATAATTAAAGCATCAGTAAAAGAACCTGAAATCGTTCCTGAAGAGCCAAAAAAAGTAAAAAGTTGAAATAAATAAGGCAAAAGTTGGGACTGGAACTCTTTATAAAACTCTGCTGGGATACCATCTGGACCAGGGGATTTATTTTTTTTAATGGATTTAATAGCAGCTAAAATTTCATCTGTAGTAATGGGTAAATCTAGCCCAAGCCTGTCCGAGTGCGAAATTTTGGGCAAATCACATGTATTTAAAAAAGAGTCCAGTATGGAGGGATCATGAGGATCAGGCTTATTATATAAAGTAGAGTAAAAATCCAAAAATTCCTTAACAATATCGTTATGAGATATTGCAATTTTACCATTAGGGCCATGAATTGAGGTAATTTGCGTTCTATCTTTTTTGATACGTAAGTAATTAGCTAAAAGCTTCCCAGATCTGTTGGCATTAAAACGGAATTTAGCCTTAGAATTAGAAATTTGGATGCCAGCTCTTGTACTAAGGATTGAGTTAAATTCATATCGAAGTTTTTGTAGCTTGACTTTAAATTGAGGGTCATTTGATGAAATAAAAAGCCTTTCAAATTTCGCAATTTGTTTTTCCAAACATCTAATACGTGCGTTGAATGTTTTATTTTCATAGGCCATAATTGAAATAGTGACACCCCTAATGTACGCTTTAAAGGCGTCCCATCTATTGACCATAGAAGTGGATCCTTCAGGATTGAGTAAAAAATAGTCTTGAATAGCATTTAAGATTTTAGGCTTATTATGTTCATTAAGAACAATTCCAGTATTCATACGCCATCTAGTTTGGTTTGCAAAAGTTGAAGTTAAGTTCAGAACAAAAGAAATCAAGGCATGATCTGAGATGTCAATATTACCAATCTTAGGGTTCTTAACAGATTGGACTAATTGTGTGGAGATTAAAAAATAATCAATTCTAGAATGCGAATTATGTGGATTAGAGAAAAATGTAAAACATTTTTCTGTAGGAAAATGCAAACGCCAAATGTCAACTAACTTGGTAGTCTGAATAAATGATTTAAAAGCATGAAAAACCTTAGGAGGGCGAAATTTAGTACTAGATATTCTATCCAATAATGGATCAGCAATAACATTAAAGTCACCTCCAACTATTAAAGGCACCTTACCCAACTTTAGGACCTCATTGGTGATTTTAGACCAAAAAAGAGGGTCATCCGCAGTAGGACCATAAACATTGAGTAAAAAATATGACAGAATCATGAATTTTAATTTTAGCTATAATATATCTTCCATCTGCATCCGAAATTTTGCTTAAGACTTGGCAATGTAATTTTTTTGCAACAAAAATAGCCACCCCATTTTTTTTACCAATAGCAGGTGATGAAACAATAGTATCAACCCATTTCTTTTTCATATAATTTAAGATTTTGTCATCTATATGAGTCTCTTGAAGAAAACAAATATCTGCCTTACAACTACCTAAATAATCTAAGATTTTTGTACGCTTAACTGGATGACGTAAACCTTTAACATTTAGTGAAACAACTTTAATATTGTGAATATCAGCCATAATGAAGAGAGAAAGAGAAAAAAAAGATCAAGAAGAGGAGAAAAAGAAAAGAAGGAGAACAATAATAAGAGAAAATAGTAGCTCCAGAACAAGTAAAAGGAGGGGAAAAAATTTAAAAAAGGAGAGAACGACTAACAGGGTACAAAAATATCAAAGATGAGACGCACATACGCTCAACAAGTATGACCGAGCCGTTGGAGCCCAATGTAGTACTGACTCATAAACCTGTCAGAAAATACGTAAATTAGCTATAATCAAGTATTAGAGTCATGAGTATCCATGGATTGCTGTGAACGTTGATCCAAAAACTGACGCAAGTCATCAGGACGTTGAAAAGATTTTGACAGATTGTCTTTCCAGATACGCATTGTTGAGGGGTCAAAAAGACCATATTTGAACCCAAGACTTCGCAGTTGTGGCCGAAGAGCAGAAAATTCCTTGCGGATTGGCAAAGTCTTGATGAATAAAGATTTTATTCCCATTGACCATCAAGGAAGGAATCTCTCGTGCTGCCTTACGAATCAAAACTAAATGATGATGTCTGAGGACTTTGAAAATCATTTGACGAGGTTTGGTATGTTGGGGATTGCGATGTGAAGGAATTCTATGGGCCTTGTCAATCTCAAATTTTTCTGGAAATTTAATTTGTAGAAGCCCAGGAATCAAATTTTCCAAATACAATCTACAGTTGCCACCCTCCACATCCTCTGGTAAATTAAAAATGCGCAAATTGTACTGTCTGTTACGATTTTCCATCTCTAGAAGTCGGGTAGACAAAGGAGATATTTTAGCTACAAGTGGAGTGAAAGTCTCAAGCTTAGCCTTATTATCGTGTATTTTAATTGCATTATCAGAGATTTTCATTGACAGACTCGCCATTTCCTTTCGAACATTTTTAATCTCTGAGGCAATAGACTCTGTGTTGACACGAAGCGCTTGAATTTCCTCTAAAATTAAGGATAGTGAAGGTTCTGCTGACTCTACCGCCTTTGATTTAATTGGCGGAGGTGAAACCTGCTGCTTCCTTTTAGGATGAATATTTTTATTATCCATGTTGATTTAGTATCGAAAGTAGAATAATAATAATAAAAATAAAATAAAATAACAAAATTGCAGAAATAACAGCAACAACGCAAGAAAATAAAGGAAAAAATACTGCAGCAGTGAGGAAATCCTTATTAAAGCTTGGTGCAGCAGCTAAAACAGGCTATGGGAGTGGCTAGGCCCAAGCCAGGCCCTTTCCTGAAGGCTTGCTCCGCCCCCTGACAGAGAAAGCTAGGAATACCTGAAGACAGAGCTGGAAGCAGAGGCTGAACACCGGAAAACGCCTGAAACACAGTCCAAATCCACAGAAAACCACAGCAGTCCAGAGGTAGGATGTTCATAAGTTAAGCGACCTGATTTGTGCCGCAAACCTGACAGGATTCGTCGTTATTTATCGAAAAAACGGGCGAAAAGTGCCGGAGCTCTCTATACGGCGGCCATCTTGTTTTGCGCGCTCGCGCGTCTCCAGTTATCCAGCATTTTTAACAAAACGTTAATGTCAGAAGTTACCAAATGACTCTGTCAATAGACAGATTATATTCCAGTCCTTGGCTTTCATTTAACAACCCAGTGCATTCTGGAACGTGTAGTCCTGATTCATCGTACTTGAACTAATTGGACTGAAATTCAAGATTGCAACGATTTGTGGAAGAAAAACTAGACTGAAAAATGGTGTCCTCCAAGAAATGGATCCATCTCGTAAATATAGACATTACCAACGTATAGATAATATTGAAATTCACGTTACTATATATGAGCATGCCACCCTTTTTTTTATCTCTCTATGTGTCATCCAGTCCTGTCCTGGACCACATTTGGAGCATGGTGGGTGTTAGAAATGGGATTTCTGGTTGGCTGGGGCTTGCACCAAAGCCAGGCAGAAACCACCACTCTAGTCAGGGCTGGGGAGTTATACGCCAAAGATAACCCCTGCTCACCCCCTTGGTAGCTTGGCACGAGCAGTCAGGCTTATCACGGAGGCGATGTGTAAAGCGTTTGCGCGCGCACCCAGCGACAACACCCAAGGCCCACCACAAAAGAAACTCCACACAAGGTCTTATATAAAAATAGCCTTTGTATTATACCAAAACACATTAGATAAAAACACACACTTCACAATGTGCCAACAGGCATGGGCAGAATTTACAAGGGATTATATGTACAGGGGACAGGGCCACATGGACCACTGTCAGGAATTAGCACTTTTAGAACATAGCACTTAGAACATAGGAATAATACTGTAGTACAAAATAGCAAATGTAGCACACAACCAGTAACTACTGGTAACAGGTAAGTACCACCTACCTTCCTCCAGAGTGCCCCGGGGCGCAGGGTCGGCTCCTGCCTGCTCCGGGGCTCGAAATTAGCCGCGAGTGTTTGGTTGGAGGCGGGGTAGGCTCCCGCCCTCCTATTTCCGGTTCCGGTTGTCCCGGAGTCCCGCCCCCGGCATGCCTGACTTCCTTCGAGCCCGGCCGCGGCGGTGACTTAATCTCAGGGATAAGAGGGGTAGGCTCCCTCGTAACCAGGGATATATGGCGGGGTGGGCACCCGCCGTGGAATAACACAAATAAGCGGGGTGGGCACCCGCCAACACGGCAAAATAGCAGGGAATCCCTACGTCGGGGTTCCCTCGCTAATAATTGCAGCCCCGCGCTGCTAGCCACAAATAAAGCGCTCCTAGCGCTATAAGTGAAAGAAAAGCGCTTCCAGGCGCTTTACGGGAGAATGTAAAAGGTCCAGCAATGTTCTCCCTTGCATGCAGTAAGGCAGGGGTGGGGGGGGGGCAAGGCTGGACCCAGAGCCAGCTCACTGGGCCTCCAGGCAGGGAGGTAGTCCAAGTGGCGGTCTTCTGGTCCAGCAGCAGCAGCCCCCCTCAGGCAGGATCCTGGAAGAGAACAACTCTGTGGGGACGCAGCCCCATTTTTATACACCTTTTCCCTTTGTTCTGGGTTCAGGGTGAGGGGGAAAACCAGTCGCAGCTGGTTGGGGAGCACCCTTGATGTGCTCAGCCCCTCACTCTATTCACTGGCAGGGCTAGGGTCATCAGTCGCACCACAGGGGGCGGAGCCAGCATTGTGTAGGGAAAGCCCTGCCCTATTCTGGACCAAGGTGCACTCCTCCCCAGCCATCAGCATGCTAATCTCACACTCACCACTGGGGCAGACCCACCCAGACTCCTGGAGCCAGGCTCACCAGCCAGCTCCAGCCAATCACACGACAGGCACATTTTACACTAATATGCCAACTCCTAGAAGTGGCACTTCCGCACATGACATAATCACGCATTATACATCATTGCGAAGCATTCAATCACACGAGTCCGCACATACCAAACTCGAGCCTGCACACCCCACGCATCAGGAACTACCAGGGACACATACATTCCCCATGCATTCCTATGGGAGGGCAGGCCTATCTCACCACATGCACTCAGAGTGCGCACGCACTTTACTCTGGGACACAGGGAAAGTGCGCAGAAACCAAAAATCACTACCACCAGGTCACCAATAAAAGCAAAAAGTTCAGGGGTGAACCTGCCAGAAGGGCCAAGTCCAACAGTGGGTGTTCAAAAATTCAGCAAAATATTGATTGTCAACAGAAATTACTGCATCCACGCATTTAACATCACCACCTCCTGTGCGGTAACACTTACAGTAAATCTGCCCAGATAGGAAGTTGTCCAACAACTTGTAAATCTGGTGGGAGTACCTCAAAAATACCAATACACAGAAGCAGGCAGTAAACAGCTCGCCATCCTCATTACAGTTTACTTATTGAAGTCAAATGACACCCATTGACAGGCTACTGACAGCTAAGATCACAACTGTTGCTGTGCATTTGTGCAAATAAAATATGTACAAAATTGTGCACTGTTTCTGGTCAATCTTGCAGGTTTGCATCCCCACTGGAAGCACTACTATTGTCACACAATTCTGGTAGATGGTAAGGCACTGCCATCATTGTCGTGTAGTCCTTCCATTGTTATCTTTGAAGGCCAGTGCTGTTCACCAACAAGCCAGTGCTGATGGTGCTCCAAAGCATGTAGTAATATCAATGTGGTCTGACCACAATTTTCACACCGCCGCTGAGTAAAGTTTTAAAGATGGGTATTGCGGCATCCCCCAATGAGATGGCAGTATGACTTCATCATCTGCAACCTGCAACTTATTCCTGAAAACACATGTATAAGGTTATACTAACTGTGTGAAGGTAAACCTATCTTCAGGATGTTGCACTCAATACATCTCAAGAGTAGCAGAGTATGTGAGGCAATTGTTTGTTTTCATATTTATAAGCTGCTATTGCTTATTAATTAAATTGCATGATCAATTATTAGAAAAACTAATAACAAAAAAATCCCAGGGCTTCTCTACCTGCAGAGAAAATGCTGATGCTCGCCCCACCTAAACCCCACCTACCCACTTTTATTGTTTCCTAGAGGCCACACTTCTTGTGCACAGACCTCTCAAATAACAGCAGCACTGTCTCACAAGATACTGACTCTTATCACACAGTCACTGGGTGAAGGCCCCTCTATGGATAGTATGGTACAAAATGGCTCTAGGCCCCACCCCTATCCAGACACCGCTTACTCCAGGGTTCTACTACCACCTCTCACATGCACATTGTGAGAACATTTTTAAAGTTTACACATCTGCGTGCATTCCAGCATGCTGGAGTTACTGCGGCCACAATGTCACTCCTGGTTCCTAGTCAGTGTGCGTGCTGCCTACTTTTACAAAGCCACAGTCCATATCCCTCTATGTCCACTCATCTGCAGCACCCTCTTTTTATTATTGAAGCAGGTGACATTTGTGTTGGTGGGCTCAGTTTTTTTTTACTATGCCCATGTTCCCCCACTTCTCATCTCTCCCTTGGCACCCTGTCACTCCACACCCTTTTCCTATGCTGTCCCTGCTTCTTCCTGAGTTCCACAGCCACACTGTTGTGACAGAGGTTGCTTTTTGTGACTTAGACCGTATCTGCACTGCTTTGTCTCTCCACATCAGCCCCACTTTCTGCATAGGCTATCCTTGCCCCTTTCTGCGCACCACAGATGCTGTGCAGGCAGGCCCAAGTTATTGTTAAGTGCGGCTTCTCAGCGCAGCTGTCTGCAAGACGTATTGGGCCGGATGTGTCAATATTGGGAATAACGATTACCTAGTTGCTATTCTCTGCAATTCGCAATTAGGTAATCACTATTCCGAATGTATGTTTCATTTAGCGATTCTTACTAGGTTGCAAATTAACCTACCTGAGGGCTACTGATGAGGTAGGTCGCAATTTGCGACCCATTCAGAATCGCTAAAATCACGGAGATGGTGGCCTGCTGGCGTCAGCAGACCACCATGTCTATGATTGCTTTAAATAAAGCAATATTATCTTTTAAACGCAACCCATTTTCCTTAAAGGAAAATGAGTTGCGTTTAAAAAAGAAAAATTAAGTTTTCTTTTAATTTTTTAAGAGTAGGCGGTGGTCTGTGGGACCACTCACTACCTGCTCTTAAAAAATGTTGGCGCTCACATTTACAAATGGGAAGGGGTCTAAGGACTTTTGTTCTCAGTTAAACTCTTGGGGGCAGATCTATGTTGGAGTTGCGCCACTTTTACGCCGCCGTTGCGTCACTTTTGTGACGGAGCGGCGGCGTAAACCCTGCACCATGTTGCGCCCTATTTACAACGTGACTCATCTATGGAGATGCGTCACGGTGTAAAGCCCTGCGCCACATGAAACCTGCGTCAGGTTTCATGTGCGCGTTTCCACGCAGGGGGGGCGTTCCGTCGCAGGAACGCCCCTGAAAAGTGACTCAGTGAAATCTATAAGATTTCACTGAGTCACTTTCCCAACGCTGATGCGTCAAAACCCTGCGCCTGCTTGAAGCAGGCGTAAGGCTTGACGCACCATGTTAGGTATGGGGTAGGTTGGAACAGTGCTGAAGTTGCGTCGCGCTTGCAACACAACTTCAGCACTGCGCCAACCTTACGCCGGCAGATACGTCACGCATCTGCTTGTCCTTGCGCCACGATGCACCGCATTGTAAATGCGGCGCATCTGCGGTGGTGCAAGGGCAAACTTGCGTGACGCATCTTCCCTGGCGCATCCATGCTGATTTTCAGGGATGCGCCAGGGAACATAAATCTGCCCCTTTGTGAATACCGAAAGTTGTAAAGTTAGACTTTCGTCTCAGTTTACCTGTGTGAATCGGGCCCTCAGATTTTACAAGATTAATGTATAATACAGATCCAAAAGATACCTTCTTAAGAGGAAGGGGTCCTTTTAAAAGTCCAAACATGGTAAAAGTATACCCAAAACTGAAGACCAGTTCTAAAACATAACTTGGATCTACAGAGTAAAAGTGGCACACCTTTTATTTCAAAACATAAACACAAGTACGCTTGTTTACATGTGCACAACGCGCACTATTTTACTCTTGGTGTTAGGAAGGTCAATAAGATAGTGTTCCTGACCTTTCACAGTAAAACAAAATTATTCTATGTTGGTGAATAACATTTCCAATATAATCTGGTGAACGTGTATACTTTTCATTCTTCCCAAACCTTTGTAGTTGCCCTGCCATTTGGGGTACCGTAGTATTGGAGCAGCCTAATGTTGGATCCACCATTATACGTCACAAATACATAACATAAACGTGCACTTAACACATGCCACCGGTGTGACCTAAGGACATTGTTATAAAGTGTTGCACCTGACAACATTATTGAAGTGCATTCACTGTAGAATTAGAAGATTCATACACAACACTGTGTGCCTTAACCATATTAAATGAGTTATTCTTAAGCAACTTAAAGAATTATCCGTCCTCACCTATTTAGAATGTGTTTACTCTAGAAACGATGATGAATTTATGTAATGTGGGCACTAATGTTTTGCGTACTTAATTTAAAATGTAGCTCATATCTATACTTACACTTGTATATTAAGGGTTTACTGATTGTCTCATACAATATGAATCTAATATACTGACAAGCTTTTTTCATTTGTGTCTGAAAGTGCACACATATATAAAAATGTACATCATTGATTTAATACGCTAAAGTTATGCTGGCCTGTTTTCTATTCTGAATAATATACTGTTTTCCATTTCTGCTTGCATGACTTTTTCCTGGCAGGTACATTCACATAAATTGTTAGTCTGAGAACAGATACAACACTGTACTAGCGATAATGTGAGAGAGACTGAGAAGAAGAACATGGAGAGCCAGACCGTTAACTGAAAAGTCATATTCAGCAATTTTGCAGCTTGGCTTGGTTGAACAAGGATGATGTAATTCCCATATCCAGTGTGGGACATTTCATAAATGTTGCATCTTACAGCATGAGAATGGAAAAAGACAATGGAACTCCTGATGATGCGAACAGAGGGGTGATAACTGAAAGATGATAGTGCGAATAACTGAAGTCTACACTGTCTGAGGTTGTTGTCACTTTTCCTTGGACTTTGAGAGATTTAGACAGGTATGCTTATTTCATTTCACTCTTGTTGAGTGTGGCTTTGGCTAACACTCAAATTCCCCTGACCCAAGAAGACTCTTGAAAGAGCCTGGGCAAAGCACTACGCTACGCTCGCGTAGTTTGCGAAGTTTGCACTACTTCGCACTACGCGAATTGCATGTAGCACAGTGCAAACATGCGTAGCGTAGCATTGCGTAGTGCAGCGGTCATTTTTTGCTTGCTCGCGGTCCTCAACATCAAGTTGGTGACCGCGAGCAAGCAAAATGACATCCCGGTGAGACTTTTTCCTTGTTCGCAATCAGCAACATCAAGTTGCCGATCGCGACCATGTAAAATGAACATCCCGGCGAGATTCTCAACGCGAGGAGGTCAGGTTTCTCATTGCGAGTGGTCGCGTATGCTCGCGACCGCTCGCGATGAGAAACTACCAGTCCGCGTTGAGAAATCTGCAGCTCGAGTAAAAATCTACTCGAGCAGCAGAAAACTACAGCTCGCACTGTGCAAGATGCCGTTTTCAATGATTGCACAGTGCCGGATGCTTGTCCGCACTGTGCAATCATTGAAAACGACATCTTGCACGCCGTTCGCGAAGTGCTACGCGTAGCTAGCGTAGTGCGAAGTGCACTTTGCGTAGCTTCGCGTAGTGCAACTTCGCGAACTACGCCCAGGGTTACTCTTGAAAGAGCTTTTGAGATGCTGACACTTTACCTCAATTCAGAAGCTTTCCTGTATTTCCTATTTTGCTGCATTTCTCAGAATTTTGAGATTCCTTGGACTATTGAACCATCTCTTAGTTTGGACTTTAACCCAGATGATTTTAGATTTTACTCTCGGATAGAAGAGAGAACAAGAAACTCTTTTCTGAGCACCAAGTGTTGTTTTTGATTTTCTGTATTGCTGTGACTGAATTACTTGTTTGTCTCATACTGGTATGCCTAAACCTTTTAGGAGGTTGGGGTTTCCCTGTTGTTATTCTTTATCTTTATAGCATGGTGCTAAGAATTGTGTACCTTAACACGACTGCTAATTTTCTTGACTATAGTCACTGATTCCTGGTCCTTATTGTGTAGTCAAATGGGTTACACTGTTAATTGAATTTGATTGATGTAATGATAACTCCCCATCACCTCTCAGTTGGAAAAGAAAAGATTAATCGGGGGTCAAATGGTAAGAGGGTTGGCCCAGAGAACTGGATCAGTATCAATGTGTGTGAAAGACAAAATGTTGAGATAAAGTTTCAGGGAATGTACTGGATCATGCTGCACAAATTGCTTTTTTGTAGCCACTTAATTTAGTCAACCCTGCTGTATAATTTGGGCCTCCACTTTTACATAATTCCGATGACCACAATCAGAACTTTATATATGGGGGGCCACAAGGAGAAGAGGAATTCCGCCTGTTATATCTGATTTAAGCCTTCTTTAAACTTGGATGAGTGGGTATTTTAAGAAACTTACATTTTCTTTCTTTTATCCCTATCATGTTTAATCTTTTAACTTGTCATACTTTATGTTTTAGATGCTTGCATTTTTTTTTTAATGTCTTTTTTCTGGAATCTAATTTCCTATAATCGCATAGTGATTGATTGAAAAATGAAATTTATATTTTGGAATGAACCAAAGACTGCAGGATATCTTGAGTAAGCTTCTTCAAGAAAGAAATGCCCATAGTGATGCTGTGACTAGATCTGCCCCTCATAAAAAATTATTTCCCCCCCACTTCCTTTATCCATATTGAGGTCTCTGCTCCATTCTATGCACCCCCCTTCTGCCTTCCTTTTGAAGCATGCCAAGGTCCCTCCACTCTACACCTCTTACATAAACACCTCGCTCGTCAGTCTATGTTTCCTCGTGCTAGGTAATGATCACATCTGTCACCTCTTCTTCATTTGAGAGTTTGTACCCTTCAAAGCACAGAAGTTTACTGTCAAGGGCTAAGAGAGACGATTCTCAAAAGATTCATAGTGCAGTCATCTGCTGCATATAGCAGCATGCAACTCAACTGAACTGTCATTACAATAAACAAAACAGTCCGTGATGGCATCCTTGCTGGCTGTGTAGTAGGGGTGGGTGGAATTTGTGAAAGTGACTTTCACAAATTATCGCGAAAATGTTAAAAATCTCCGCAAACACGCAGAAATATCGCGAAGATGCAGAAGTTTTTTTCCTGCCCGTTCGCGGTATTATCTGCGTGGTCGCGGCTCGCCAACTTACCCATGCGGTTGCTCGCGGGCGCGGCCATCTTGTTTTCACTCTTCTCGCGGTGCATGATCGCGAGAAGAAAGACGTGATCGCGCGACCAATGACATTACTGCGGGCGCGAACTGTCGCGAGACAGCGCAAATGGCTACCAACAATCCAACATCTCGTGGAGAAGGCGACCGGATCGGGAAAACTTGTCGGCGAACGCGGGGATTCAGGTAAGGCGATCGCACGCGCGCGAGAATGTATTATTTTACAGCGCGAGCAAGAAACAAATTATCGCTAAGCTGTAGAATGCGGAAATTTTGACATTTTCGCGCTCTCCGCGGAACGCGAAAATTTCAAATTATCGCAATTTCCGCGAGCGGAACGGAAATTTAGCCCAGTCCTACTGTGTAGCCCTGTTTCCTTTGCCCCAGTTATTACTCCTTCCTTTCAGATGCTTCTGCATATTTTCTTTCTTCTTCAAAGAAAATCTGTGGGCAATTTGCAAAATATCGAAAATCTGGGTGGATCAATTAAAAAGCCAGCATTTCCCACATAATTGTGTTCTATAGATTTCTAACTACTCTGCTCTTGAGCAAGAACATAGTTAACAACATTCATCAATTTATGTCTAGTATCCAAAATGTCATTAACATTTTCATATGGTCTTTTCAACAATTTAACAACATAAACGCACCATATGAAAATATTGATAACATTTTGGATGCTAGATACTTGATTGCGATTATGAATAAAATTCCCAAAACAACACAAAAAATGGTGGACAATGAAGTTGCTTAAGAAAACCAACAAAAAGTGAAGAATGGAGATCAACAGACACCGGTGAAGTAGTGCTACCAGGGATGGCACAATTTCTCAGCAGGGATAGTTTGCACTTTCATATATTAAGGACCCAGTGATCAGTGGGTCACACCAATGGTTGCACATAAAACATAAATAGTAGATCAATTTCTAAAATTAAGTGTCAACTAGCAGTACTACGAACTTCAACACTTTCCATGGCCTCAATATACTGGTCATGATATCTTGTGCCATCAAAAGTCTAGTCTCGAAATTAGGTGAGGGGGTGACTACACAGGATGGTATATGGGGGCAGTGTCAGTTGCTAGTTTCTAGTTGTCTCGGTTGCCTTTGAAATTTTAAATCATCACATTGTACTTCAAAATGTATAGCATCTGAAAATCCTTATTTTCTAAAATATCCTTTTTTCACCATGAATGACACGTTGTAAAATTTGGATCTTACATTCATTTTTGCAACCTGTGCTCAGTTCTCTCTGCTTTCCCCTTTAATTTGAACTTGCACCAATTGTGCATCCTCTGCATGAGGGTACATCCCTGTTCATGTATGCAGATGATGCAGGCCTCTGTTGAATATTCTTCTGTTGAATATACATTTAGTTGAAGTCCCTAAAGTTTTTGCTCTACACTCTGCTTAAGCAAACTCCCTGTGGAACCTGAATATTTACTGTCTTTAGTTAAATCCTCCTAAATTTTACAAATAGAAGCCCAATACAATTACTGCAACATGTCTTTTTGGATTATGTGAATGGGGATGTCTCCATGGCCCTTTCCGGTCATTTTCTAGGAGCATAGCTTGTGAGCTGGGACTCTTGCTTCAGGATGTTGGAAAAATTCAAGTTTCCATCTGTGCTCACAATGTATATGCCTGGCTTTATGAAAACACTTCGGCCCAAGTTTTTATAAACAATCTGTGCCCTGGCACCGTGTTTCCCAGCAGAGACACCCATCAAGGTTGTACCCTATTATCTTTACTTTATTTATCGAACCTTTAGTCCAATCTATTCACTCATATGAGATCATTATATCCTCTATCACAAATTAAAATTATATTATGATGATGTTGCTCTTTTATTTCTCCCAAATAGTCATAACATTGAGACTGCTTTGCAAACTGTACAAAGATTCACTAAACTGGGGGGACTACAAAATCAGTTAATCTAAAAGTGAGTTGCTTCTGTTTAATACCACTCCTGATATTTTCTACCCAAACATAGGTCTAACTATGATCGAAACCCAAAAAGGTATTTAGAAGTGTATTATACAGACATAATTCTGGACTCCCATTGAATTTCATTCCACTTTTATCTAAATTTCAGTCTCTTTCTGTAGTCTGGAAATCTCTTTCCTCTCTCCATTATAAGTCAAATTTCTCTTATTAAAATGTCTAATTTGCCCCTTTTTCTACTATTTAAAATGCTCCCTGTAAACTTGATGTGTTTTAAAAAAAACTAAATTAGATAGCTTGATGACTTCATATGTATGAGACAAGAATACCTGCCATGCTAGTTTAAAATTTTTACAGCAACCAAAATTAAAGGGCAGTGTGGCATTCCCCTATTTTAGGTTGTATTTTTGGGCGGTCTTTGCGTTACAGATAAGGAGACTTTTGATGCAGACATCCAAATTTGATAATTTTGTCATTTTATACATGCTGAATAATTATGGTAAAAGCCTGGGGCCAGAAAGGAGCTAAAGGTACCAATAAAACTGAGGTAGAAGTCCGTGTAGTGCTATTGGTGGCTTGGCGCCATCTGTTCCAGAAGTTAAATATTCCAGCTATATATGCTGAAACATCCTTGAATAAATGTAAGCATCTATCTCCCTGTCGCTCTGCGGTGACGTCATCAACAGGTGGTGAGTCATCAAGATCAGTAAAATTGGAGATTTGTTTGATGGCCCCAGAATTCAATCTTATGGGGAAATATGCCTGATCGACCTTCAGTATGGAGCCATTTATACTTTTTCATACAAACAGATTGACTCCGTCCTCAATAATTTATAGTCAGTAGATATAGTCAAAAATTGTAAGCGGTAGATAAGGTTAATGATTCTTTTAGGTTTTGGTACAAGGAACTTCACCAAGATCACACCCAAGTTACTGAGGAGGTTGGTGATAAATGGAGGCGCTGTATGGGCATCAACATTGACATGGATATTTGACAGATGAATTTCAGCTTTCAGTTTTCTTTACTGAGAGGTGCACATTTTCATAGAATGGTGTTCTTAATGGCTGGATGCTCTACCATACCTACTAAAATGTTTCAGTTGGCCAGCAGGAAGTGCCCCAGATGTGATAAACTCAGGGATTGAGAGTACATGTTCGGTTGAGCAAGGCAGTGAGAGAATACCGGGAACAGATTGTCGCTCTGATCTTGATTAGGGTAGGGCAAATGGTTAAACCTTTGCCCTCCCTATCCTTACTGGGCCTTGCAGACCCATCCCCTTCTTGGAAAGAAGGTACAGAGTTTATTTTTATTTCAGCAGTAGGGGCTCAATCTATTATAAAATATTGAAAATCCCTAAAGAGCCCCACATCTAGGGAATGGTCTAACACGATGAAAACAGGCAGTGAAAGGGAATTTTGCTATCATGCTTGGATCAACAAAGTATTATGCTATAGTAAAGAATGGATCAACTTTGCTTTGGAATGAGCTTAATAAAAACAGGGCAAACCATAGCTATAGACTGCACAGCCACATTAAGAAGTTTTATAGGACCTTTTCGAAACAAAGGTTGAAGATAGTGGCACTTGACCATGCACAGACACTTTCAGTAATTTTAGCAAGATGAACATGTGGAAAACACTTCTATCAGGCCTTTCAGAAGATGGATGCTCAGTGAGTAACTTTTGAGTCTGGGTTGCCTGAGTAGCTCAGATCTTAACAGGCGTGGTCTGCCAGAGTTAGAGCAACCCCTTCCAGTAGCAATGATGCCGCTGACAGCTGAAAGTGCCTAAGGAGATAGCGCCCTCCAGAAGGAGTCTCAAGGAGGAAAAAGTCCATAAGGCAAAAAATCACCAGAAAGCAAGAATGTCTCAAATAGATGGTAACTAGGGGCTGGAGCCCAAAAGGCGGAGGAAGACAGGAGAGACCGCAAAAGATCCTAAGGAAATCATGGCTGCACAGCTGAAGGCAACAGGAGTGAGGAAACATAACCACAGAAATGAAGAAGTGCTGCGACGGAAGGTGCAACAAGGAAAAAGGCCTTTTATACTGTCAAAGGAGGAAACACATAATTGGAAGGTACTATCCGTCATGATCGATTGGGAACAAACATGTTTAGAGATATGTGAAGTGACCATCTTGAATTGGGCTATACACTAGTAACCCAGAATTCTTTGCCAGAGGATTCTGGAATGAAGAATCAGGAAGAATATGGTGGCAAAAGCCATGTGCTCCCCCCATCCTCCCAAAGGAGAAGAATGCCTGCGTGGGAGATGGTACCAGCATGCCGGTCGGCACAAGATAATTTCACAGCTGAAGGAGTGCAGCCTGCCTCCCCCCATCATCCATGAGCCACATGTCCCACCCAGTGACAACTTACGTGTTGTTCCCAACCTTGCAGGACGCCGGTGCAACAGCAAGCCCCCTCCCCGCAGTCCAGGGCTTATCAGAAAACAAACTAAAAGCGACAGACCAGGGCAGGGAAAGAAACAGAGGTAGCATCCTCCCAAGAATTTTCACTTGGTGGATAACCCTTCCAATGGACCAGAAACTGAATCAAATATTGGGTAGTACTCTAGGTCTAGAGCCCATTGAGTTGCCTGAGGAAGGGAATTTGACTCCTGATACCAAGGGGTGCACCTCTATTACAGGGGGGACTAGTAATAGTAATACTATTGGCAATCCCCAAGTGCACTCCAAGCAGTCTTCTGCTCCCCTTCTAATGCCAGCCACCTCCCATAGTGCTAGTTCCACCCTTACTGGGGAAATTGATCCCCATCAGCAGAGTAGTACTTCTTCTCTACCAGATCCCTCATCTCATCACACGCTTCGTCCCCAATGCATGAATTTACTATCATGGAATGTGGCAGGCCTAAAAAACAAGCTAGCATGTCCTGCATGGGGCTCTTTTGTGGACACTGCTGATGTGATTTTATTGCAGGAGACCTGGGCCAGGGAGGAGGTCCATAGAGCCGGGTTCGCGTCCTTTAACATCGCAGCTCGGTGGGGAGGCAAGGGCCGCCCTTCTGGTGGTCTGATAACATGGATAGGTGTACACCTGGGTTGCAGGGTGGATTTGATTCAGACCAATTCGGATGATATCCTATGTGTCCAACTGTCCTGGCCTAACTCATACAAACTGGCAGTTGTGAATGTATATTCACGCCCTACTGCTATGGCTAAGGAATCTAACACCGTAGGGGAACTATCATCCCTCCTTGAATCCTTGGACCATGATATTCACTGTGTGATTGCAGGAGACCTCAATTGCCACTTTGAGCCCCTCCAAGGGCTGGGTGAGGGGGCACTGCAGGATGAAGATGAGTTTTGGGGCATCCCGCAGTGCAGGACCACCTATGCAAAGGCATGGACCCCACTGGCTATGCAGATTATGACTTTAAACCTGCAATTTTCAGTTAGGGCGGTTAATGGTCGGATGCCCTCGGACATTCCCTCCAAATGTACCTATAACAAAAAAGATCAAGAATCCCACTTGGACTACTTCATGGTCCAGACCAGGTTGTGGTCTAAAATCGTGGATTTGGAGGTTGTGAATAGATCGGACAGCGATCATAACGCCCTGCTGTTGAGAATGGAATTGCCAAATTCTGCTAAAGCCCATACGGAACCAACCGCCGACCTAGGATTGGTTCTCACCAACAACAGGAGGAGGGTTAAGTGGGAAACCCTGTGCGAAAGGCGGGATGCATTGCCAAGCTTATACTCATCTATTCTTCCCCTGCTCAAAATGGCAAGTGATATCTGGGCCAAAGGGCGGTCCAAGGATAATTCTGCACGTCTCCTCACTGTCCATCGGGAATTAATTGATACCCTTGCAGGCTTTTTAAACCCTATCGTTCCCACTAGGCAACCCAGGACTATCCCCCCATCCTGGTACAATGCCACATGCAGGAGTGCTAAATCTGCTTTGATTAATGCCATCAAAACCGGCAGTGACAAGCTAACAATCAGCTCACTCAGGTCTGCCCACAAACAAGTTTTAAAACAGGCTAAGATAGATTGGGATTGGGAGAGATGGGAAAATTTATCATCAGCTCTTGCTAACAAGGAACTGAGTAGATTCTGGGCCATTGTGAATTCAGGGTGTGCGGAACCCCGTAATGCTATCGAAGTTAATCTTGATCCGGGGGTGTGGGAATCCCACTTCAAAACTCTTTACGCTGCCACCTCTGATTTAGATCTTTTGCCCTTTCGGCTACCCTCTGCGGGGGACGCCGAAGTTTTGGAATTCACCGTAGATGATGTTACGATTGCCATAGGAAAACTGGCAACGGGTAAAGCACCTGGTATAGATAAGATACCCGGGGATTTGTTTAAAGATCAGCCTAAGATATTGGCACCGTACCTATGTGCACTCTTCAACTCAATTCTGCACGGTATAGAGGTCCCGGGCTCTTGGTTGGGAGCGGAAATTATACCTATATATAAAAAGGGTTCCCCCCTGCTCCCCGTTAATTACAGGCCCATCAGTCTCATTGACGTCCCACAAAAAATAATGGCAAGACTTATTTTAGATCGCTTGCAGGACTGGATCAATGAGAATGAAATCCTCTCTCCCTATCAGGCTGGTTTTAGAAGTAAAACATCTACCATGGACCAGATCTTCCGTCTAGTAATGCTGTACTGGAAGACTGTGGTATTGGAGGGTGGCAGCCTCCACATGGTATTTGTTGACTTACGCTCTGCGTTTGATACTGTTCCTAGGGGCAAACTTTGGGCTGTTTTACGTGATCTGGGTGTACCCAATTCCCTATTGGGTATATTGGTGAGGCTGCATACTGAGAATTTTGCTCAGGTCAGGTGTGCAAGAGGAGGTGTATTGTCCGACAGGTTCGCTGTAAACAAGGGAGTTAGGCAAGGGTGTGTCTTGGCCCCTACTCTGTTCTGTATATATGTGAATGGACTGATAGCCAGTCTGGATGCAGTCCCTAACAACGATGCACCCAGGTTGGCAGGAAGGAAAGTAGCAGCTATAATGTTTGCTGATGACACCCTGCTCCTTTCCAAGACACCAATGGGTATCCAACGTATATTGGAGGGATTTAACAACTTCTGTAGAGAGCACGGACTACAGATCAATGTAGATAAGACCAAATACATGATTTTTAATCCCCCATTACACACTAGGCCACCACCTACCCTTGATTCAGTTGCACTTGAGAGAGTTCACACCTTTCAATATCTTGGTGTCACACTAAGCGAAAAACTTTCCTGGGGCCCACACCTTGCCAAATCTCAACTCAAACTGACTCAAATAGCTGGGGGAATTTTAAAAATGACAAATGCCTCCACTTATAAACCCATCAGCCCTAGTCTTGAAATTTACAAAATGAGGGCCAGAGCGGCTGCATTATACGGAGGGGAACTTTGGGGGCACGTCACTAGACCGGGACTGATTAAAGCTGAGAACAACTTCCTGAGACAACTGCTCGCGCTCCCCCAAAGCACACCTTTATTACCGCTGAGGCTCGACTTGGGTATACTTCCCATTCAGGAGGAATTAGCTATCAAACCTCTCAGGTTTTGGAGGAGGATCTGGCTGACCCCCGAGCTTGAGCAGTACAAAACAGAGCTCCAAGAAATACTGAGATTAGGCAGGGCAGCACATATCCCTTGGCTTTCCTACATCAAAGACGAACTTACGAATTTGGGTCTTGCAGATATGTGGGCGAATCCAGCAACAGCTTGTAGTGAGATCTCAGGGAATACATTCACTGAGCTATACAGATCTCGATGTTCTAACGCATGGCTCCATGATTCAAAGAATGGTACCATGGTAAAAGCATTTATAGAGATCAAATCTGTTTACTCATTCGAAGATTTCTTGGATGTAATTTTCCCTGTTATGGCTAGGAAGCTATACATACAATGGAGGTTTGGTGCACTCCCCCTAGCGTGTTTAACAAGCAAATGGACCCCGACTAGGTCCTCACATTGTCTTGGCTGTGGTATGAATAAAGAGGACGAAAGCCACATTCTCTTTTTCTGTCCTCTCTACAGTAGAGCAAGGCAGAACTGGATTGTACCTATCTGTAGGAACCTTGGATTTAGGAAGTGCTCAGACGCACTAAGGGTTTTTAAGACTGAAACTGCAGGACACATTGTATTTGCTTTAGCTAAGTATCTGCATGCTTTCTGGATTAAAAGGAGTTTTATACTATCAAATACTGCCTAGTAGCCGGGCATATATTTTGCTTGTGTAATCCCAGTTACTGATACAATGGTGTGTCCTAACATTGACTTCCATTCCTGATCTGTATTTGCCTATGTCATTTTAGATGTTGTTTTAATATTGTAATTTTAATGTGTATAATACGTTGTGTACTCTTTTATGGCTGAAATATTGCCGAAATAAAGATTGAAAGAAGAAAGAAGAAGAATCAAATATTTCCTGGACCTCAAACTCAGGGGCACGATCTACCATGAGTGGACGAGGCTGAGAAATAAGGTGATGAAAAGGATCACAGTGATAGGGTTTCAACTGAAGGACGCAGAACAAAGGCAATTGGACCCTAAAGGCAACAGGAATTATGATTTGGACAATCTTAAATGGACCATACAACTGAGAAAGATGAGCAGGTAGAAATCTGGATGAGATCCACAACTTAGCCCAAGATGGTAAGCAGGAGAAGGACACGATGGCTGTGAGCAAAATACTTAATCTTCTGCTTAGATACCCGCAGGCAGCATCAGCGAACCGTCTGGAGGTGACATAAAAAATGGCTGCTGCAGGAACAGAAGAAAAAGCCAGAGAACCAGAAGGGAAAGATTGTAGATGAAGCCCATAAAGACAACAGAAAGGTGTGGACTTGGTGGCGCTATGGAGAGAGTTATTTTAAGCAAAAATACAGACGAGTCACTCTGTGGAATTACAAAAGCAACAGAGATATTGTTCAAGGCCCTAGTTCAAGAGTTCCATTTGTCTATTAGTTTGTGGATGGAAACCAGTGCATAAAGCCACATCAACCAGCAAAGATTTGCAAAAGGATTTCCAAAAACAATAAACATATTGGGAACCTCTGTCAGAAATGACATCTTGAGGGAGCCCATGAAGACCAAAGGCAAACACTTATATATATAAATATGTGACACAGGGTCCTTGCAGAATGTAATTGTTTAAGAGCTGTGTGAAGTGAGCCATTTTTAGAAAAGGAATCAACTGTAACCATAATGGCTCAGTACCCAGCTGAAGGGGGAAGTGCCAAGATGAAGTCAGTAGGTAAAATATGCCAGGGTGCAGGAGGGACTGGTAAGGGGTGAGGTAACCCAGACAGTTTGTTATGAGAGGGTTTGTTTTGGGCACAGACTGAGCAGGAACTGACATAAATTTCTGTGTCGTTTCAGACCGAAGGCCACCAGTAAGAGCGGAGTAGTTAAAAAATGTATCCATTCAACACAAGCTATTTTCATGGGCAAAGGTTCTTGCTCCAGAATGGATAGTTCCTTTCTGACTCTGATAGTATGTGTGACAAATAGAAGATGGAATGTTCAAGTCATCATCATCCTGTTAAAGGGTAATGATCATGGCACAATCAAAGGCATGGGTCTCCATAATACATTTCTGGTGGATGTAGTATCGGAGCTTGAGTAAAGACTAGCTTCAATTTAATGAAGGTGGCTTCAGCTTGAGCAACCCACTGAAATCCATTATGAAACATCTTCCTTTTAAGGACGGGGGTGATATCGCTGGTTAATGAGGCAAACTTTCCAATAAATTGATGATAAAGTTAGCAAATTCAAGGAAACACTGTTTCCTTGACATTAGTGGGCGTTGGCCAAACTTATATGGTAGATACTTTCCAATGGTCCATAGAAGTGCCTGAATTATTTAATCGGAAGCCTTGATATTCTGCTTCAGGCTGGTCAAACTCACACTTCTCTAGTCTGCAGAATAACTAGTTTTTAGTCTCTTGAGTGCTTGACAGACATGGTGATGGCTTGGGAGCATCATCCTTCAAAAAAAAAAAACAAGATGTCATCAACAAAGATTGCTACAAAGTGGTTAGTTATATCAGCAAAGATATGGTACATACAATGTTTGAAGATCGCTGGTGCATTACTCAATCTAAATGGCATTACGCAATATGTCCGAGATGGTTCTGAATGTTGTCTGCCACTCATCCCCTTCCTCTGTTCACAATTGATGGTAAACTCCACGGAGGTCAAGTCTGAAGAAAATCTGGGCTTCTCAAACTGATTCTAATACGTCCTTGATGAGGGGCACTGGGCACCTATCTTTGATTGTAATCTTGTTTAAACCCCTAAAATCAATACAAGGCCTCAAGTCATTTGTTTTTTTAGGAACTAAAAACATAGAAGTCCCAGCATGAGAAGAGGATCGAGTTATTGGCCCATTCTGCAAGTTTTCCTCCAGATATTGTCTCAGGGCCTCCATCTCTGACTCAGACAGAGAATAAATCTGACCAAAAGCACTACAGCTCCTGTTTCTAATTGAATGGCACAATCAAAATCTCGATATGGGGGTAAGGACTCTTCCTTTGGTTTCTGAAAAAGGATAATATAGGCTTAATAAGGAACAGGAAGAACTTGGAGGAGATTGATTGAAATACTGTCGTATCTGGGATTCTTTGGAATTTCCTAGGGATTCCATTAGTCTTCATTAGCAAAATAAATCCGATGACAGAACTGAGAGGACAATGAGATAGTACTGTCCCCCAATTCATGAAGGGATTATCGCCAACACCTGAAAGCGTCTAAGGAATTGGTGCATTCCAGAAGGATTCATAAGGATAAAAAAGTCCATAGGGCATAAACCCTCCTGATGGCAGGAATGTCTCATGGAGATAGTAGCCAGAGGCTGGAACCTAAAAGGTGGAGGAAGACAGAGAAAGATCCTAAGAAAATCATGGGTGAACAGCTGAAAGCAACAGGAGCGAGGAGAAAAAACCACAAGAACGAAGAAGTGTTGCACCTTTTATACGGAAATTCATCACAGGAAGGCACTATCCGCCATGATAGATTGGGAAAAAGTATGTTTAAGGATATATGCAGTGGCCATTTTGGATTGGGCTATTCTATAACCCAGAATTCCTCACCAGAGGATTCTGGGATGAAGAATCAGGAAGAATATGGCCACGCAAGCTACCCCACCGGCCTCCACAAGGAGAAGCATGCCTGCGTGGGAGATAGCGGACCGGCTGCTGCAAGTAAGTTCACACCAGAGGAAGTACGGTGGCTTCTCCTCCATCATCCATGAACCGCACGTCTCGCCCGACAACAAAGACTAGAACCAGCTAACATCATCGCCAAGGAGATGCTTCAGTAGAACATTTCAATTAAACTCTACTTGTTATGTTAGGCAATCTACAGGAGGAACAAAAGCAGAAATGGAGCCAAAATGCTGAGAAATTGGTGCATGCTCATAAATGCACTTGTAAATGCACACATTTTTATAACATATACATATTATTCAACCTATTACCATATGGTAATGTTATTTAACCTATTATCTTATGGTTGATTGTTGTTTTGTAATAGGTCCTGATGGAGCAGTGGCGGCTGGTAGGTTTAGGAAGGATGTGGCGGACGGGACTCACGCACACATACACACTCACAGCTATGCATTCACATGCACCCACACGCACACAGAAACACACTCAAACACATCGATGCACAACATTCATTACCAAACATTCATACATACACGCATGCACCAAACATTAATTAAAAAAACACACACACTTACCTGTAATTCTGCCTCGGAGGTGCCAGGAGGCTTGGGACCTAAGGTGAGGCAATGAGGGAAGGCAGCAATCCCAACGTCATCACAGAGTGGGATAGGTTCAGTGAGACTGCTGACCCAACTCTGTGATGAACTGTCACTGATTGACACTCAACCCTGGGCTCTTCAGGGCTTAAAACTGAGGCACCCAGGTACAAGTAAATCATTGACGTTACCGCTCGTCACTGAGGGGAGGGCCTCAGGGACCTATGCTGAGATGAGGAGGTCACACCAAAATGAGCTGTGACTTCCTCAGCCCAGCAAAATTCCGCTCAGGCAGCCAAGAGCCTGTGCATTTAGCGCATGTCTGGCACCTGGCTGCTAGACCCAGTGTCTGTCAGGCTGACCTTTGTTCAGCCTAACAGACACTGTGAGGGGCAAAATATGGGGGGGGGGGGGTGGCCACTCGGCCCCAAAGGAGCGGCTGCGATGGAGAGTATACAGACTCACATCTAGAATATGTACAGAGAATGAAAAGAAATCGAAGCGTTTCACCTTGCAATCGCAGCTGCTGACCAGAATGCTAATATACACAAAGAATTGCCCAAAGAGTTAAGAAACCAGAAGTACAGTGCTTGTTTGTCACTTAAGACATCAAAGAAAAAACAAATTTGAAATAAATAGTTTTCAGAACCATATGCACTGAAAAGTCAAATGTAAACTTACTTTATATAAAGTGAGGCAGGAGAGACATTAAAAACTATACAGAATTCTGCACACTTCTCCAAATAGGAGACAGACACCTGCAAAATACTTCACAACTACCCAAGGAGCTGTTGCAGTTGAACCCAAAAGCAACGACATTGAAAAAGACGTCTGAGAACATAAAATATATACTTCAAAGTAAAAAAAACAGAAGATCATACGCAGGAGGAGAAGTCAAGAGATCATGATGAATGAAAATCTAAAATGTCTAATCAGAAGGTTATGAAAGTATATGACCAACCGCAGACATAACACCACCAGCAACTGAAGCATCACCTTAACAGAACCTGAACAGTGATTGGATGCCACAGAAGGGAAGGCACTGGGAACCCAAAGGAGCCCTTGCAAATTTTGTCAGACAAGCCAACATAAGCTGCATAATGAGCATGCCTGACAAGTGGGCTTGCAAGGTTCTCCCTCCAAGAAAATGTGGGGAAAAATGGCAAAACTGGTGCATTCTATAGCACATTTTCCATTATATGTTCTATCGCATTCGTTTTTAAAGCATATCAAATGATGACCTTTTTTTTCTTTTTTTAACCCCTTCCATGCTCATGACGGAACGGTTCCGTCATGAGCCACGGTTGAGCTGTGCTCATGACGGAACCGTTCCGTCATGAGCCCGCCCGCGCTCGAACCCTTCAGCACCGCGGCGGAATTCGCCCAGCGCTGAAGGGGTTAAATATTTGTTATTGTTGTTGTTGTTTACACACAACAAAGAGTAATAAATACCGAGCAAAGACATAGTACCACTTGACACATTGTACCAATTTGCTGACTAAAGGAAAAAATACAGTTAACGAATCACTATCACATTTCATGTTGACAGTTTGAGCCGGATTCCCAAATAAACAGAAAGGGAATATTCTGACCTGAATTATCTCAAATATATCAACATTAGATCACAAAACCTAACACAAATGATAGCATCTTAATCAACCAAAAACACCCAAATTGTAATCATAAATCAGCGACACGTTAGACAGAAAAAAGAAAGAGGGATTATAATATGTTCACGTATTTACAGATTGACACCCGAGGGGTTACCAGCATTTAGTATACAAAAAATGCCCATATTACTGGAGCAAGTTTGTTATGGGAGCCCACAATTTTAGTCCCTTTTCTCGTCTTTTACGTCCTTTTAAACAATACACTGAGCTTTCTAAATTATATACAGCTAAAAACCGTGAGCGCCAATTGCAAAAAGTAGGGGGGTCAGGGCTTATCCAATTGGAAGTGATACATAATCTAACTACAGCTATTGCCATAAAGACAAACCCAGAAACGGCACACGACCAGCTTCCATTCGCCCCCACACCCATGAAACCATGTCTGGAGAAATCGATATAGGGAGCACCAAAATTTTGGCCAAGAAAAGTTCCAGTTCCTGATAAAATATCATTAAACTAGGACAAGAGAAGAACATGTGCACTGTATATGCTGATAACGCCCCACACCTGTTACAGGAGCCGCCCACACTCCTCCCCCATTTGGCTATTTTAGCCGGTGTAAAATACAATTCAAAAACGGACATAAAATGTTGACTGCGAAGACTCCCCGATAAAAGAAACTGATTGGCTACCTCAAGTGACTCTTCAATATTAATCCCATCCTTCCCAAGTTTCCGTGCCCATCTATCATTTTGATTAGCTAGATCATCAGGCATGGATTCCAGCAAAGTCTGATAGATCCCTCTTATCAAGGATTTCCTACAAATCAATTCAACTAATGATATCTTCCCAAATTCACCCCCATACCTTGTTTTTTACTATCACTTGCAGTGGGAGGAGGAAGGCAGCGATCCGGCTCAGATAAATACAGTCCGCAAAATAAAAGAGGCAGCAGCCTTTCCAGAGCAAGGCGCAGCCGGGTCATTCACTTGGGATTCTTTTTTTTCAACTCCGCTCAATGGTAATGGAAATGAAGCAGTCTCAGCTGAGCCGCCGACGACTATAAAGGACAATAATCTTAATGGTTCTGAAGAAATCACGTTGTCAACAATTTATCAGAGCATTATGGCTCATCGTGCGGAAACCAGAGCAGAGAGCTCTCAGACAGAAGGAGCAAGTCGCAAACTACAAAATTTGATGCGCCGGATGGCGAAGACATGCTCTGATTTTGCAATAAGAATTAATGAGGCTGAGACACGAATCTCGCAATTAGAGAACGAGCTTGCTGTACAGAAAGACCTGACCGAATCTATCAAAGCGGTGAAAGATGATACAGTCCGGAAACTAACCGACTTGGAAAATAGATCAAGAAGGAACAATCTACGAGTCCTAGGTATTCCCGAAGGCAAAGAGGCAGAAGATCCCTGGCAGTGTGTGACTGAACATTTTGAAGAGGCATTCCCCGAGTTACAATAATGGGATTGGAAAGTGCAAAATTCAGAGGGCTCATCGATTCCCTTTTAAGCAGCGTAAAAGAACTGGTCAGGCAGATGACAGGCTACGTGACATCCTTATTTCCCTGAATACTTTCCTGGCTAGGGAGGCTCTGTACGATCTGGCGAGGCCGGACCGGAAACGAGTTGCGAAAGGTTGTGATTTCTTTGTAAGGCCTGACTTCAGTCAGGCCACTGTGGAAAAGAGGTGGTTTGTGCGTCAACTAATACCAGTCTTTCAGGCTAAGGGGGCACAGGCCTTTCTTCTGAATCCTGCCAAATTAAAGGTGATTCATCAGGGGAAGACCCATTACATTTTGTCTGAGATCCAAGCCAAAGAATTCTCGCTTTCATTATAATGCTGGGAGAACCTATACACTTTTTAAGTCGAACAATGCGGTGACATCCAGCCTATAAGGGCTAATGGGTTTGAATATAAGACATTGACTTATGCCGATGATGTTGCGATATTTACATCTGACATAATGTCCGCATACCCGGCAGTTATAAGTTAAATACCGATAAGATTTTGTATTCGGCAAGGGAGTCTTTTCCGGATATGCCAATTGTGTCAGTAGCGACCTATTTGGGGATTAAGCTTACTGTAGAGGTGGATCAAATTCCAGATATAAATATTGGTCCTATAATTGATACTACTAATAGACATTTATCTATGCACGGGCGAAGTAACGTTATCAAAATGATGGTATTGCCAAAAATATTATACCTCTTTAGGACTATCCCCTTGGTGTTTCCTGCTCCATGGTTTACAAAGATTGAGAGGATGTGTTCTAGATTCATGTAGAGTTATGATAGGAGAGCGGCCAAGTGGCTGACTCTTCAGAGAATGCGTGGGGGTTGGGCCATCCCTAATTTTTTGCTCTATTACTGGGCATTTATGCTGCAAAATATGGGGATACTTTTGATTGGAGATAGGAGCCGGTGCTTAGAGGCGTCCCGCCCAACTATTTATGAAATTGGGTTGGGGGAGGAGGCTAAGCACTGCCTGGTCAAGATCCTAGAACCTAGCTATTACAAAAAACGAGATTCAAGACTATACAGGCAGCTTATATGGTTTGGCAAAAGGTGCATAACAGGTTTAAAATTCATAATATCAATCGTTATACACCCTTCTCGGCTTCTGGGGTTTTACCTTTGATTTTTCAAGATCAAATTACTCAAAGATGGAGTAATCTTGGGATTACCACGGTTGGGGATCTTGGCCAGGAAGACCAACTGGCTTCCTTTTCTTCTCTGCAAGAAAAGTATGGTCTTGATGAGCGGGATTTTCTTTGAATTTTTACAGATCCGAAGTTTCTTAGATAGTATAAAATGATGACCTTACAGTGCACCAGGATACGGCTATGTTTATTGCGTCTCTTCCATGATTCCCTCACTATCACCCTCAACAGTGCCTCTCATCACTCCATAGCCCTGCATGTGTATTTCATTTGTTATATAGCGTCTTTCCTACCAGTGTAGGGTGTTGGAGCATTTTACATCACACACATACCGAGACAATGAATGATACGTGTGTAAATCATTTTATAGGAAATGTTACATAAGAGACAAGGGCACTACAAGTTGTAGGATTCACATGTTATCCATACTGGTAGGCATTTCTTTTAACAGTGCTTGGTCTAGGGAAGCACAAACTCAGGATTCAGAACGTAACACAGTGGTTAGGGTTCACTTTACTAATAAGAATTTATTTCTAACCAAACAAACCCTTTTTAGTAGAATTGGGATAGTGAAAGACTGGGAAAAAACTACTTTCTAGCCTAGATTATGATAGTAATTTATGAACTGCACATTAATAAAAGGATCTTTGTGACAAGAGCGGTAAACAACTGAGCTTGCAAATAGAATACTGTTCTGTGATCTGAATAGTACCCACTCTTTGCAGCAGGCAAATTAACCCTCTGCGCTACATTAGATGAGTCAAAACTGCCAATAGGCATACGCCAGGTTACATGGCATTGTTGCAATGCATGATCCTTATATGTTTTTAAGGGCAAGAAATGTTTTATGGAGGGAAGAGTGTAGCAGCCATGAAATACACATTTGGTTTCAGTCATAAATTAATTGTTTACAAGTGTCAGGATATGTCTGAATGCTTGCTGTGTGCTTCTGAGATTGCACATTAAATGTGAGTATTTACAAATGTGATTCAAACATATTTCTGAATTCCTTAGAAATGCTCATCTGAGCATATGAGTCTTAGTACAAACATGTCAGTCCTTGCTGAATAACTTGTATCAGAAAGTCACAATCAGCATTCATAATTGAAGGCCACAGACATATTTGTGGTATTCAATGGGATAGGAGTAATTTCAGACCCACAGGCCTGCCAACTCACAGGATGCTACAGTGTGCCGCACGATACTGGTTCTCTTCACACTGTCTCCCGGTTAGCAGCCAATATCACATAATGGCAGCCAGTTCAGTCTTTAGGGTGGCACGACTTCTGCGGCCGCACTGGGTGCTGTCCTGGCTAGGGGGGTGCTGACCTCAGGGGGGGTGCTGTGTTTAGCAATAACTTACAATTTAAAAACACCTTCTGCAGAGTTCCTTGTGCATCCAGCTTTCAGACAGCAATAAAAATGTCAAGATAGCTGTTGTGATAAATGTTTCTGCTAAAGAGAGAGAGATCTTAGTTTTGTCCAGTTGCAGTTTTGAATTACCATAAAGTAGCGCAGAGGGTTATTGTGCCTGCTGCAAAGAATGTGTACCGTGCACACAGTTTTGAATTGCCATAAAGTAGCGCAGAGGGTTATTGTGCCTGCTGCAAAGAATGTGTACCGTGCACACAGTTTTGAATTGCCATAAAGTAGCGCAGAGGGTTTTTGTGCCTGCTGCAAAGAATGTGTACCGTGCACAGCACAGATCTCTATTTTATGTGGATAGCTGAGTGGATCACTGCTTCAGTTACTGCAGTTCATAAGATACACTCCTAATATAGAACAATTACTGTTAGGAACTGTCATCAAAATGCTGCATGCAAACTACATAAAATAGGTTAGGACTTTGTTTTTTCCCCAGTCTTTCATTTTCTATTCCTAATGTTGCTAAAAAGGGTTTGTTTGGGTGGTTTGAAACATATGACATGTATGTGTGAGAGGGGCTATGGAAAGATGAGGATCACTTTTGCCCAGTGGAAGTGAGGGTGTCCGAGAAAGAGGTCAATGGAGGGGGTGCAAAAAATGATTTTCGCACTGGACGCCACCAGTGCTAAAAGCCGGCCCTGATGGCAGGTCTAAAGAGCTGGAAACCGCTGCACAGTCTTTTTTCAGCCCTGCCTTGGAGGCACCGAGCAGTCGATGTCCATTAAATTGTGTGAAAACACCTCTTGACATCGGCACCAATAAAATCAAGCTTTACTTTTCTTTCTTTTTTTTTCTTTTCTTTTTGGAAGGGGAAGTTGATAGGTGGAGGAGGAAGAAGTCCCTTGAAGGCCACGCCACCTCCTTACATGGTCAAATATTGTTTTTAAGGTGCTAGGTCTGCACCTAGTCAGCATGTGATGTAGACTGAAATTCATGAGAATTCAGTGTGGCATCCTTAGTACTGGGGAGAGTAGAGGTTGTCAGGGCATCACTCGATAAGAGACACAGCCAACGTAAAGCTCAGCAGAACTGGATTATGGTGTGATCTCAGTGACAAGTAAGATTGAAGAGAATTTTTGTAACAGGTATATAAACATTCCACTGAGACTCAGTTTGACTTTCGCCTCCAGTAATTCCATGAGCAATTGAGAAAGGGACCATGGTAGGGCTTGAAACATGTGATGGTTTTGAGACAATCAATCAGGTTTCTTACGCAGTTCGACTACTCACTCATGAGGGTCATAAGGCACTGAAGGAATTAAATGATTTAAAACTTTGTAAATGAATAATAACATCAAGTTTTAGATTAAACTCTAGTAAGGGAGTGTGTGACTGGACTAAACAGGACCGCCAACAAGACTGCCGCCCGCCCGCCAGATTGCGAGTAATTTTGAGGCAGTGGGGCAGTTCTGCGCCGTGCAGTACAAAGGCTCATATGTGAGCCTTAGAACTGCAATGCCGCAGGACCACCAATGTACGTTCCCATGTTCCTGCAAGGCATGGACTGTGCAGTCAATGCTGTGCAGGAGCAGGTGTGCATGCACCCTGCATGCACCCCCATGCACAGGGGCATGAGGGAGTCCTGTAAGGCCCCTTTTGTTTCCTCACCACCAGCAGTTTCATGGCGTGAGAACCGCCATGAAACTGGTGGTGGTGAGGAGACTCATAATGTGTTCAGTGGTGCATCAGTGGCACCACCATGCATAGGCACCCTCAAGACCGCCGCACCACCACCCGGGCTTATGGATCCCTGACGGTTGCGGCGGTTCTCTGGATTTCCACCTCCATACTTGTAATATGATGGTTAGACCACTGGTGTGGCTCCCCCGTGAGTAGTGTTTACTACAATTAAGAGAGTGTTCAGTCTCGGGTTGTGAGAAGCTTATGAGTAAGAATTCTGTGGGCCAAGAACAGCCATCACTTGAATTGAAATGATGTTTGATGCTGAAGCTGGTATATTTTATTGCTGCTCTTTTTACTGATTTTGACAGTGTGACTTTACTATTGCTTCGATTTCCGCGCTAACAGGGGATTGAAGAAACGCACCCTGGACATTTCTGAATGCCTCGAATAAAAGCAGTGTTTTCATCTGAGGATTCCAACATGGCGTTGCCTGAGTAAGTGCCCCCACCAACTCTACAGAGAAGTAATGACTAGAAAGGTCTATGAATCCTCCCAAATTAAAGAGAGGAAGAGAGAGAAGCCAGGGTCTGAGGTTTGCAGCAGTTATCTGAGGTTATTATAGTGGCTCAGCAATACATAACACAATATTATGATGTTGCAAGGCAACTAGGGAGTTCTAAACTACTTTGTCAGGGATGTGTAATGAAAAATATTTGGGGCATATATTTTATTCATTTTTACAACAGTTATGATTGTGGAGCTATCCCTTATCATAGTGATAACTTACATTCGTATGATATAAATTAATTTAGTATTACATTAGAATATAACAAACACAAATATATAAAATACCAAGGGCCAGATGTACGACCCTTACAATTTGTGAGTCGCAAATTGCGTCGCTCTGCAACTCGCAATTTGTGACTCGCAAAATGTTATTTGCAACAGTGTCTCAGACACTGTTTGCGATTCCTAATGGGGTCGCAAATTGCCTGCCTCATTAATATTCATGAGGCAGGTGCTATTTGCGACCAGCCAGCACTCCCAGGGATGGTAGCCCGCTGGGGTCAGCTTTTTAAATAAAGCAGTTTTTTTTAAATGCAGCCCATTTTCCTAAAAGGAAAATGGGCTGCATTTAAAAAAGAAAAATGAAACGTTTCTGTTTCATTTTTAAGAGCAGGCAGTGAACCGTGGGACCACTGCTTGCTCTTGAAAAATATTTTCACACACAATCACAAAGGGGAAGGGGTCCCCTGGGGACCCCTTCACTTTTGCAAGTGGTTTACCACCTAATTGAAGTAGATCATAAAACAATCTTACATTGCAGTGCGAGTCGCTATTAGGAAGGGACGCCCTTAGCACGCCCCTTCCTAATAGTGAGTCGCAGACCTTATTTTGCTAGTCTGTAAAAGGTTACCGACTCGCAAAATAGGGTTTGTACATGGGGCAGACCAAATATGTGGTCGCGAATGGTCCGATTTCCCGTTAGAGACCGTAAAATATGGTTGACAACTGGCCCCAAGTTTCTGAATCCACACACCTCCATATTTTACTAAGTAAACCTAGTTTTTGTTTTCTCTGGGGAGGTGAAGGCCGTCGTTGTGGGCCCCGGAAATCTTTCCGGTTGTGATCCCACAGAAAGGTGGGTTTTGTGACAGCAGAAACAGTGGTTCTATACTTTCATGTCCCAGTTTATGCGCTGCAAATGTGCAAAAACAACAATTGATGGACAGAATGCAAAACAATGCCATACATTCACCCCTGTACAGAGATCTTGGCCTAATTCTATCGTTTTTCTGCTCACCATGCCATTCCAGTTTGATCCCAGCCATATGCAAATCAGTCTTGACCTTGTGCCCAGTGGGAACAGTCCAGCCCGAACTGCCAGGCCAGGTCCTCCCTGGACTGGAAACAAGCATCCTAGGACCGGTTTCAGGGTTTCACCCCTTATCAGCCAGGATAGCTTGATTCCAGTGGCATGGAAAGCACAGGACCCACGTCTGGGCATACCCGTTCCACTCGGAGTGACAAATGCAAAAACAACAATTGATAGACAAAATGCAGAAAAATGTCATACATTCACCCCTGTACAGAGATCTGGGCCTAAATCTATCGTTTTTCTTCTCACCATACCATTCCAGTTTGATCCCAGCCATATGCAAATCAGTCTTGACCCTGTTCCTTGTGGGAACAGTCAAGCCCAAACTGCCAGGCCAGGTCCTCCCTGGACTGGAAACAAGCATCCTAGGACCGGTTTCAAAGTTTCACCCCTTATCAGCCAGGATAGCTTGATTCCAATGACATGGAGAGCATGGGAGAGCATCTCCTTGTGTTTGCTCTGCAAATGTGCGAGCACAGTTTTGTGAACTGGACCAAAATCTTTTCTCAAAGTTGACCAGCCAGTAAACCCCTGATGAAATGTAGCATTTCCAAATAATTTTACTATTCCATGATATTGTCCCTTCTCAATTGCTCATATTAATTTGTTTCAATGCTGTACTTAGATGTTTATTTGGCACTTCAATTTGTGACATTTCACTGAACCATCACTTACCTTGCTAATAATGTCATATTTGATGCTTCAAGGGTTAATGTGTTGCTGCTTATTAGCTGCTGCCTATGTAACTCTGTTATATTGTCAGCCTCGTCCTTGCTTGCAAAGTAAACTCAAGGCACACCCTGATGATTACAGAACAGGAGCGGCTGCTCCGCTATGGCAAAGGAGCGTCGCCCCACTGCTTTTAACTTAAGCAGTGCACTGCAAAGTAAAGGAAACATAAAATGATATTAACTTTGAGTTATTATAATTTTATGTTTCCTGCTACTTTGCGGGTGGGCGGGGCTGCTCTGCTCTTGGAGCAGGGCAGGGGAGGAGTGGTTTGCCCACTCCTAAGTGTGCAATGACGTTTGGTCGGCCCTCTTGGGCTGCCCAAACCAGTCATTGGCCCATTCTCCATGCAGGCTGCATTGCAGCCTGCGTGGAGAACAAGCCCAGGCTCCCATTCCCTGGTTGAGCATTGAACCAGGACGCTCAAAACCAAACACAACACTGCATTGCAATGTTGTGATTGGTCAGGGAAGCCTACGTGCTTACCAATCACAACAATGCATTGCAGCCTTTGTCAGGGGAGCCTTTTCTGTGCTTCTTGTGCCTAGGTCTGATGGAGAGAGCAGGGGCAGAGACGCGGGACCGGCGCGGCAAGGTAAGTGTTTCTTTTATTTTTTACCGTTTCCCCCCGAACACCCTTGCGACCCCTCTCACGTGCCGGTAACCGCCCTGCCACCCACGAACCATGCCAGCCGCCCCTGTTACAGAATGTGATTTAGTGACGAACACCAGTTCTGGAAGGGAGAGAAGTCAATTAATATGTCAGTTTCTTCCACCTCTTTGAATCTTAGGACGCTCTTCTCGGTCCTCCACTGAATTAACCCGGCGGTTCCGGCTGCCGCGATCTTGTTGGACACAGAGAAGACCTTTGATTCTCTAGAATGGCCCTTTTTACTTTTGGTGATGCGCCGCATGGGCATGCCAATGGGCTTCATAGCCACCACAGCCTTACTATACATCCGCCCTACAGCACGGTTCCGCATAAACGGAACATTATCCCGTCCCTTTTCGCTCTCCCGCGGCACACGACAGGGCAGCCCCTTATCACCCTTATTGTTTATTTTAGCCATGGATCCCCTAATCCGCAACTTTCAGGAAAGGCACCTACACAGGGGCTTACAATTTAACACTGGTCCCCTCCTAATTTCGCTATACGCTGATGACATGATGACACCATCCTATACGTGAGGGAACCCCAGATTAATTTGGAGCCTCTCATCAGAGAAATACTGCGGTTCGGCCTCTTCTCCGGCCTAGGCATTAACTAGCGTAAATCTGTGACCGTCCAGTATGACCCCCTGGGAGTGCAAATTTCCTCTGGAATGGTGCACTGACTCCGTCAAATATCTGGGTATTCATATACATCTCGACACTGCCCAGATTCTTCGCCTCAACTATGGTGGAGTAATTACCACTCTTGAATCTCAAGTTGAGAGATGGCTGCATTTACCCTTGTCAATTGCCAGCCGGATCGCGATTCTTAAGATGATAGTGCTTCCTAAATTTTTTTATCTTTTCAATAATATCCCTATTCCCCTCACCAACGGGTTTTGCTTGCAATTGCGTAAGCACCTTATCAGGCTGGTGTGGGGGGTGGGGGCAAGCAGGCATGCGTCCGCTGGCAAATTCTTACCCTGCCATATGATAGAGGTGGATATGGTGTACCAGATCTCCAATTGTATTACTTGGTGGCTCGATGCAGCAATAACTACGCATGGTTCCACCCAGACGCACGGATGCCCTATCTGTGCCCAGAGGCGGATTTTGTCCTCCCGGAACGGTTGTCAACCGTACTTCCCAAGGTCGTTCCCAGAGACCCTACTGACATACAGACAGTCTCCACCACTAGCTAGGCCTGGGACAAGCTAAGATGGATCACCAACGCCCCCACACTATATTCCTCTGCCTTACCTCTCCCAAATGCCCGTTGGCTTCCAATTACTGGCGAAAAGTTGATCAAGCGCACCTTAACCAAATTCGCTATCACAACACTAAGGACCTATACCCTGAGTGGCATATTTTCTCCCCATCAGAAGACACTCGGTTTCAGGACAGCACCTTCATGGACAGCTTCGTGCTCAGTCGTCTCCGTTCAGCACTGCGCGCCTCGTTGCCTGGTTCCCTCTAGAGCCAAAGCTGTTCCCGCCCCTTACACTAGTAATTGAAAGCCCTAGATGGGCACGTCTCATTTCTAAACTATACAAAGCCTGCGCGTCATTGAGGCCAGTGCATGATGACAAGGTTCGCAGAGACTGGGAGGCAGATTTAGGCCACCCCATCACTGACTATCAGTGGGACAAGTGCTGCGCAGTGACAAAAGATGTCTCTCTTAACAGCAGACATAAACTATTGCATTTCAAGTTCATACGTAGAATGTATATTACCCCTGCCAAGGCACACAGATTAGACCCGACCAGACTGCATACCTGCTGCAAATGCGCAGCCCCCTATGCTGATTTTGCCCACCTCACATGGACTTGCCCTAAACTCCACACCTACTGGGAAGAAATACACAACGCGCTAGGGACCATGACAAAACTGTCCCTTACCCCCATACCAGAAGTAGCACTACTGGGATACACTGTTAACTTTCCCAAACCAGTCAGACGTTTTGCATCCCTCAGCTTAATGTTGGCTAAACGTGAAATTGCTCTGCTATGGGGCCGTAAGTCTGCTCCTACATTGGCAGGCTGGTTGCGTAGCTTGGCTTATTGTAATACCAATTCCAAGATCTATGCCAGCCTCCTGCCAGGCTCTTGCCGTCCCAGAGACATTTGGGGTCCCTACAGAGCATATCCAGAAACACTGCGGCAGGCATCTGGCTCTCAATTAAACCATGATAGTTCCAGAAGCCATGGGGTAAAGCGTGCACCTTCACACAATACCTGTACTATATAGTCCTCTTCCTCCTCATGGAATGCTGCCCTGTCTGTCGCCATGGCTTCTTATATGTACGGCCGCTTAAAAGAGACAAAATTGGACTACCCATCGCTAACTGCCACAATACACAGGAGGGGGTTGACCTGTGGGACTTTGCTTTCATTTTAATATGCCACTATATTGCTGATGTTACACAACCTGTACCATGTCTGTTCTGCAATGAGGATATGATGTTTTTTCACATTATTTTAGCCCCTTTTGATTTATTTATTATTTGGATGCTATGCCATTGACAGTGAACATGTACGCCTGATTTACCTTGTGACTTACCAAAATGCTAAATAAAGTTGGAGAAAAAAAATGTGTATGTCAGTTTCTTACCTGTAAGGTGTGAGAATGTTGAGTGGAGGTGGCTTGTCTCCTCGATGGTACATCTCCATCACTGGATTCGGAATCGAGTTCCGAGATACCACCTGTTGGTTTTGCACCATGGAACTTTTGAATGCCTTCCTCATGTTGATGTCCTGCAGTGAAACTATTGGTGCAAAAAGAGAAACATATAAGAGATGCATAATTAGAAACTCTGAAACATTTAACTAAACACATCTTTAATGATAGGATATTTCATTCTGATGTATTTTAAAAAATAATGTTATATGCGCCACAAAACATAAAATCACACATCTAAACAATTTAGAAAATAACATTTTGCCCATCTTTGCCTTCTATCAGCATTGGCAAAAGACAGACTGATTAAGGTACGAGTTGGGGTAATTAGACAACGTTTAAGATCTTTGCTCCAGAGCTGATCAGGCACACCTGTTCTTCTTCTTTTGAGGAATATTATTTATTTAGCTACAAAGTCTCTCAGTTTTACATTTTTTACAGAAATGTGTGCACATTCCATCTGCTCTGCCTCTAGAACTTACCAAATTCTGATTGGGGTGCATGTATGTGATATTTTCACTGATCTCAAGGTAGAATGGGATGCAACGTGACAAACCACTCCCCCTAATGATGTAGCTCTATTCTATACTAGACTTTGGTAAAGCTATGCCCTCATTTAGAGTTTCTTTGTAAATGTGATGTAATATTACAAGTCACTAGTAGTGCTACCACACATGGCTTGCATGCATTGCTGGGAATTTCAATGAGTAAGAACTTGCCGAAAGTATGGGCCCAATTCACAAAGGCAATCTGAGGCAAAAGTCTAACTTTATAACTTTTGGTATTCACAGAGGTCATTTACGAGTCGAATCTTTACGTCCGCAGCGGAATCTCCACACGCGGGCCAGAATCTCCGGCATGGGCCAGATGAAGAGGAATCAATGGTCTGAAACAGAATTATTACTAAAAGGAACATTAGGAACATGGGATAAAATGGTAGAGGAGGTCATGAAAATCAGTTTGGGCAGGGAAAAGGGGGTGGCCAGGCACTATATCACTTCCCAGAAAAGTTTGCTCCTTTGCCTCATGGTATATAGAGTCCACAATTTGCGCTCCCCTCCGTTGTGACTGTAGTGTTCCTCCAAATGTTGGTGTAACACTACAGTGAACACTGAGGGGAGCGCAAAGTGTGGACTGCATGTACCAGAATGCACAGGAGCAAACTTTTCTGGGATGAGATATAGTGTCTCGCCACACCCATTTCCCTGCCCAAACTGATTTTCATGACATCCTCTACCATTTATCTCACCTTCCTAATGTTTTTTGTAAAACTTGCGTTCTGGCCCATTGATTAAACTTCATCTGACGCGAGTCGGGGATTCTCTTGCCTCAGATTGCCTTTGTGAATCGGGCCCTATGTTTCTGAAGGTTTTTCCACATTTATTGGTGAAGCATTAGTACCAACTCGCTGCTGGTGCTAACTGCAAGGCATTGTTTTAAATTGAAGAAAAGTGTTAAATGTGTGGTCTAGCGCTTACCTGTAGCCATCTAGCACTAGCTCTGAAGGAGGGTCTACTAAACTATTCCACCTCATCATGCTTTAGTGTGTTAAAGTGCATGACACCAATAATCTAACATTAATAATATTGCTCAATAATTACAGTGTTTTCAAGCATCTGCAGATACAGAATAAACATGTGTGGCCTTTAGGAATTATTAATGTAGAAATATCCAAAACAAAAATGTAAACAAAGCGCAGTATAATATCCTATACTGTGTACACAAGATATGGTAACATATTATATATTTTTTAATTTATCTAAACGCAAAGGATGGAGTGGAAAGGTGTACTCGCCATAGTTTGCAGCCTAATAGTCGGTGACATCTGAATACAGAACTCACCGATTATAAGGCTGAAATCCACTTCTATTCCTTCATCTGGGCGTTCTGCTTTTGTGGAAAGAAATGTATACATATGTGTTAAAATCACTCGTGATCACACAGCCTGTTAAAACTAACATATTGTCAACATGACTGCTTGTGGTCAGCAGAGGTTCCTACTCTGCTTTCATTTATATAGAAGCCACTTATGGTAAGAAATCTGTCCAACAACCAATTCACATCATGCAAAGAGCACATACAACTAGCAAACTTACAGACACCACTTATATTAAAATCAATTGTGCTCAGAAAATCATCATCCAACATCACAAATGAGAATGTGCACATGACACCATTTGGACCAACAAATCTGTCTTTAATGCCTTAAATTGGAACAAGGCCAATCAGGTTGGGATACATAACTACAAAGTATAAGGACCGTTTAGATGATAGTTTGGTCAGCTGTAATTGGAGGTCTTTCTAAAGCCGTGACAAATTCATTGTTGCCAGATCTGAATAATAGCAAGACAGCCAGTACACTCTGCAAATTGCACGAGGTCCACTAATGACCTTGCACTGCAAGTCAACCCATTTGGTTGTTCTTTGTAGACTTTTACAACAGCCTGAAAATAGGTACAGTATTAAAGCACTTGCTGCTATTCACATATTACACATGAACTTAACTGGAAGCCGCAGCCCCATCCATACAAGGCGGATGTACATGAGATGCCTTGGGAAACACAACCTGCCTCAAGAAATGTAAAACCGCTGTTTACGACAAATGGCACAACCATGATCCAGGCATCTGATCTCGACATGAAACGGCATCGAAAGAGGTGCTAAACCTAACAAGTTGAAAAGTAACAACCTAGGCAATTCTCATGAATAGTGGCATATACTAACTCTGTATCTAATAGTCAGAACAACTCAAACAACGAAACAACTATGGAAAATGTTGTTGTTTTTAATTCTAATTATCTTATACATTCATAAATAAAACACAATTTTTTATGCATAAACATGTGATAAAATCATTACAATCATTAAAATAGATTATTATCTATATAAGGATAAGAAGTAAACAATGCTGTGGCACTACTGTATACTGTTCGACACGCGTTTCGGCGTAAATGACGCCTTCGTCAGGAAAAAGCAGTGAACTGCCGTGGGAAAATGCAATCACTTAATTACATTTTGGCCTTTCCATATTATGCCAACATAAAAGATCAAGTTCTACACTGCGAACTGTACTAACATTAATACTTCCTTGATGTATCTCCATGTATTGGACATAACATCATAAAGCCAATGATCCCAAAACTTGAGAGTAGATTAGATCAATATCTCAATTATTAAGTTATTTTTATATTTTTTGGCTAATTTAGCAAATCTTTACGTGAACAACATACATACCATGTGAGTAGTGTCACACAGTATGTGACATTGCCACATGCTATGTGAGTAGCGTTTTACACATTACCCACATGCCTCTGAACGCGCTAATTACAATACATTTTATAGGTGTCAAATATAAAGAGCCAACAATGTGTTAGGTTTTTTCTATGTCCATGTCAGGTTTCATGTTAAGTCTAGACGTCTCACTTCCACGTGAATCATGCCAACCAATAGCATACAACTATGTGAGTAACACTACACACTACGTGAGTAGCGTCACATACTGCGTGGCATCGTCACACGCCACGCGAGTAATGTTTCAAGTATTATCCATATGCCCCCTGAAAGCACTAATAAAAAACATCCCAAAGGAGCTGACACAACATATATATGCGAGACATTGGATGGCAATTACATGTCAAGTCTTTTCTATGTGGATGTCAGGTTCCACGTCAAACCTAGACGTCTTACTTACACGTGAACCATACTAACCAATAGCATATCACTGTGCGAGTAACACAACACACTACGCGAGCAGCGTCACATACTACGTGGCATCGTCACACGCCACGAGAGTAGCGTTTCACGTATTTCCCATATGCCCCCTGAAAGCACTAATCACGATACATCCCAAAAGAGCCGACAGTATATAAACGCTAGGCATTTGGGCGGCAATTGCCTTCCACTTGCCACCCAGGGATGTACCGCGTTTCCCAGTATACGGAAGCCCCATTAGCGTAAAAAGTATCGACGAACTAAGGTAAGCACCTTAAGACTCCATCGCGGGATACTTAAACTCCTTTGTAGAGATGCCGTAATATAGCGTTAATCTACAACAAGGTGCTAAATATCTTTCAGTTAATGCCCGAGTAACGCTACCTCTATACAAACCAAAAAAAATGTGGATATGTTTATATAAAAACGCAAATGATGCAACAGATAAGCTACGCTTGAGCAATGTGCGATATGCCTTATGTAAAAGCGCGACCGATGCAATAGAAAAGGTACGCTTCAGGAAAGTGCGAATTACCTTTCAGTTAATGCCTGAGTAACGCTGCCCCTATATAAACTAAAAGAATGTGGACATTTTTTTCTAAAAGCGTAAATGATGCAACAGAGATGCCACGCTTAAGCATTGCTGTAAGAGAGAGCACATATATTGTCCCCACTAATGACACTATTTTAAAATAATGATAACTAAACAAGATCGTGTACTCAATAGGAATTAACTAAATAAACAAGATCTATATATGAAAAGCTATGCACATCTTTCGAGATTGGCATCCGCCGTGAGGGAAACGGCTGTCGCGCTGAACGCGCCCTGGTCGCCCTGCCTGCCTGGGACTCTGCACAGAGGCGCCGTGAGGGGAACGGCAGTGTGAGGCTCCAACTACACTCCCCAGCAGCCTTAGTGCATCCGTCGCCGTCACGCATCACGTGACATAGCTGGTGGGCCTCATCTGGCCGGGAAGCCTCCCGCAGCGCGGGACGCGCGCGGGCTGCGCCCGGGCGAAGCCCGGGCCAAGGGCGGGCCCGTCCTTGCCCGTCGGAGCCAGGAAGAGACAGGACAGGGCATCCCCTCTAACTTCAGAGGCCACGAGTCACAAGGTACTGTGTCTTGCGCATCAGCCAACTCCTGAGACTGGTTTATTTTGAGGGTTTGGTTATGTAACTGTTTTATTGCTTTAATACACCTTTAATACACCTTCCGCTGTTGCTATAGCCGATTGGTCACAGTGCTGTATCACTGTTGCAGTGTCTAGAGAAAACACAGCGATTCCTGCAGTTGCTGGGAAATGGGCAAGAGAAAGGCAATGGAGAGCGGGGGCCCCACAGGAAGCAAGAAGGGGAAAAAATCTAAGGTTTTAAAGCATGCTGCTAGCAACTGTGTTATGGCCAGAATCGAGAACATAGTTTTGGATTGTGAGGACATTCTGAGTGGGAACTCTACTGGGCCTGTTGGGGATAATGTGGAGAGGTTGGATAAAACTCCCCAAAAGGGTATACCTTCTATGTTCTTAAAAAAGAAAAAAACTCCTAACACAACTGCTTCACACCTGAATCCAATTCCCCACAGCTCACTAATGGAGGACACTAGACTTACCTTAGTTTTGGATACCTCGGTCTCCCACCCTAAGTCTCCAGTTAAAGGCGATCACGATTCCAAGAAAGCTTTAGATGATTCCTTTCAATCTATCCCCTGCTCCAACCGCTTCTCAGTGCTAGAACCTGCATTAGATATAGCTGAGACTGTAGCTTGCCTCCTTCCCAGTAGATGTGGACACACCGAGCAAAAGGCTCTTCTGTCGCCCCCATGTAGCTGCAAAGAACTTCTTGAGAGCCTTATGGAGAAAGTTGACTCACTCCAGGGTACAGTGACCACTCTCAGCAAGATCATTGAGGCTCTCAATGTAAAGCTAAATCTTTCCCTGCCTCTTGATATCGCCCAACCCTCTCCAACTATTCCACCTGTAGTTGCACACACTGCTAGCTTGCAGACCGTTTCTTCCCAATTGGTCCCGCCTAGACGACCTGGTGTTTTGCCCCACCCTCCAAGCACGTCTTCCCCCTTGCCATCCAGCTCTACCTCTACGTCTAGCTATGCGAAGAAAGCTAGTGTAATTAGTTCCACTCGTCCTATTGGAACCTGTAGAGGGGGCACTCCCAGGGACTTTGAAACCCACCCCGCCGCTAAGCAGGACGCCCCGGCATCTACTCATAAGGCACCTGGCGCATATCATTTGGGCCTAAATCATAAGAAGTCAGTTTTCTTGGTCAAAGTTCCCAAACTTCCCCCCAATCGGGGTCTGGAAGGGAGTGTATCACTTTGTAATAAGGCTATACACTGGTTGCGCCAGGTCCGGGGCTGCAGATCTATCATTAGGGAGGATATAATCAGGGTAAAAAGGCTATCGACCCATAATTCTCCGTTTGACTGTTTAGAGTTGGAACTTGTGGACGAAAATCTGGCGGAGAATTTAGTGGCTCTTGAATTTCGCTCTTCTTCTCCCGATTTTTCATCCATTCAAATTAGACGATCACCATTATGGCCCCCAATAGGAGTTACACCCCATATGCCATCGGGGGAAATAGGGGGGGAATCTGGCTTGAACAAGGTGGACTGACTGCCAACATTACTCAGCCCCGGTCCTAGAATCTCAAATATCCTCATTCCCCAAGACGAATTCGAGACTGTGGACACTCTTTCTAATTCGACACCCCATGCTCCAAATACTTCCACACTCCATATTATGTCTTGGAATATAGCGGGCCTGGAAAAGAAACTAGCCATCCCCGAATGGAATGCCCAGGTTGAAAAATATGAAATTTGCCTATTCCAGGAAACTTGGAGCTTGAAACCCCTACACAAGTCAGGTTATACCACCTATTTCTGCCCGGCAGTCAGATCAAGAAAGGGACGTCCCTCTGGAGGCCTGCATATATGGGTTAGTGCTTCACTGAATTGGTCAATTTCCTCTCACAATTGCATCTCTCATGACATCTTGCACTTAACAGTAGGTGGAGCACACAATAAACCCTCATTGGATCTTTTTAACATCTATGCTAGGGGAACCAAGGGCACCCTGGGATCCGCTACTATATCAACGCTGGAAAGCATTCTTTCCGGCATCTCCCCGTCTTCGTACATTCTTATAGGGGGTGATTTAAATTGCACTTTCGAACCGCTTGGTGCGGAGGATTTTTTGGGTACCGCTGAATTAGATGCCAAATGGAGTATCCCGACCCTCAATCTCCCTCCGATCAGAAAGTGGTCCCAGAGGGTTATCCAATTAAACGCCCTCGTCCAAGAGTTCAACCTTAGAGCCGTAAATGGAAGATCCATTTCAGACCTCCATGGGGCATTCACCTTTAATAGGATTTGTTCTCCATCTAGGATAGATTATATTCTCTTAGATGTCAGGCTATGGTGTGATCTGCTAGACATGGAAGTTAAACCCTCCACAGATAGTGATCACAACCCCTTATGCTTAAAATTAAATAATGTCTGGCAAGTACCTGTTGCCGACGCAACTAGCCGAGCGTTCCTGTCTACTAGAGAAGTGGTCCCTAGTAATTGTTGTAGACGCCTCAAATGGCAGAAAGTTGTGATTAAGGAACACAAATTGGCAAGCATAAAGGGCAATCTAGAAGTAGAGATTAGCAATTTTACATCTTATGCCAATTCCGCTTTGTCCCTATCTAATTTCCATAAAATCTATCAAGATTTTATTTTGAATCTGAGCGCCTTCTTTACAACTAGAGGCAAGGTCATCACTGGAGGCCTACAGGCCAAGGCTTCGAACCCCTGGTATTCTGTTACTTGTAAGGAAAAAAGGGCGGCACTCATTCTGGAAGTTAAGAAAAAAGACTCCGCCGCAGTCATTAGAGCTAGGAAGGAGTATGCCAAGGCACAAAGGGAGGCAAAGAAAAGCTGGGAGGAGGATCACTGGGCTAAACTAAAACATGCTTCATCTGAGAAAGACTCGAAAGGCTTCTGGGATTTAATTAACAAGAGGGCTAGCACCATTAATCCCCCACTGGCCAATCATATCACCGCCAACCAATGGCTGCTCCATTTTTCTAAACTATACACAGAGGACGTTAATGCTCCCTCTTCCCTTGATATGGCTCATTCATCCCCTACCAGAGCCCCCAGTCACCACCGGGATCTCTTTGCCTTAAGCGAGGTAACGACAGCAATCAAAAGCATAGCCCCTGGCAAGGCGGCAGGTCCCGATGGCCTCCCTGGAGACTTGCTTTTACACTTCGCTGAGCCTTGGGCAGCCCTTATCCTTCTGATTCTGAATTTGATAGCCAGAGGTGCACCAGTACCTGATTCTTGGAAGGGCGCCGAGGTGGTCCCCATTTTTAAAAAGGGGAATAGGGAAGACCCTGCCAACTACCGGCCAATCAGTCTAATTGACGTTATTCAGAAAGTTGTTGGCAGGGTCTTACTAGCTAGGTTAGGCAATTGGATGGAAGACAACAACATTCTTTCCCACTTTCAAGCAGGTTTTAGGACCAAGATGGGAACAATCGACCAAGTCTTCAGACTTTTCATGATTTATTGGAAGATAGTACTTCTGGGCAGGGGCAGCTTGTACCTTGCCTTCATAGATCTGAAGACCGCTTTCGATTTAGTTCCCCGGGGGAAACTTTGGCTTACCCTACAACAACTTGGTGCTCCCCCTTTGGTCCTAGACATGATCCAGCGTCTACACCAAGGCAATTACGCCAAGGTTAGATGGGGGTCCCAGGGGCAATTGACTGAGAGAATCGCCGTGAACAGGGGAGTTCGACAGGGATGTGTGCTGGCACCCACCCTGTTTTCTCTTTACATCAACGGGGTGGTTGACTTTTTAAGCCAGGACCCGGCCGATGCACCATCACTGGCCGGGGAGAAGATCCCGACTCTCCTGTTCGCAGACGATACTCTCTTGATTTCAAAATCCCCGGGGGGACTCCAGAAACTTTTGAACAACTTTGCCTCTTTCTGTGATTCACATGGTCTGATAGTTAATACCACCAAAACTAAGACCATGTGCATCAACCCGTCCAATCGTTTTAAAAACCACTTCACCCTAGATGGGGTAACGTTGGATAACGTGGAGGGTTTTGAATACTTGGGAATCTCTCTTGCAAAAGACATGAAATGGGGCCCACACCTTGCTAAGATGCTCTTAAATCACAAGAGGACGTCTGGTGTTATTTTGAGAGAGCAGCGTCTTACTGGGTGTAGGCCTGTGGCCCCTGTCCTTGTGGTCTACGCCGGCAAAGTATTGTCCTCAGCCTTGTATGGCTCCGAGCTCTGGGGCTTTCAGAATGTGAGTGATCTTGTCTTGACGGAAAATAAGTTTATGAGAGACATGCTTTCCCTACCTTCCTCGACGCCCTTGAAGCCCCTATTTTTTGATCTAGGGAGACACTCACTCCAGGATATAGTACGCTTGCGCCCCCTTTTGTTCTGGGCCCGCATAAAAAGGACTCCAGAACTCTCCCATTACGCTGCAGCTTTTGACGAACTAGTTGCAGCGGACTCTGGGAGCAAGATAATATGGCTAACTGACCTTCGAAAACTTCTAATTTCTATTGGTCTAAAGGAGGCCTGGCGCACCCAATCACCACCCACAAAACAGGTTATCAAAAAATTGTACTGGGAATGGGTCCAGAAGCTGGTTATCCAAAATCCCAGATTGGGGAAACTGACGGAGGGATTCTTCCAACACAAACACACTCGCTCACTAGAAACTTATCTGGATTTTATTCAGACCCCCAGCCACAGGGTACTATATATGAAGCTAAGGTTCGGGACCTTGCCGACCAACAGCTTTGTTTCGCATTGGAAAGGGCCAACTATGCCATCTTTACCCTGTCCGGGTTGTGCCTACCATAACGAGACGCCGGCTCACCTCTTGTTTGCCTGTCCGGCGTATAGGCTCCCCAGGATGAGGTGGCTAAAACCGGTCTGCAAACTATTGGGCCCAATGCGCCATCGTAACGCTCTCCGCATCCTCTGCACTGATACCTCCTCCCTCACTCTGATATGTGGGGTAGCTAAATTCTTGGGATCCGCCTGGCTAATTAGAAGCAAGTTATTAGCCAGGAAGCCTGTAGACGCTGATGGCGAACACCTGTCCCTCTCATATATTGGATTTTAGTCTACATATTTTAGATTCAGTCTTTTTTCTTTTAACAATCGAACCATGAATTTTTAACTAATTGTGGAATTTGTATTATATAAGCTTTCCAGAGGATGATTTAATGACTTTTTAACCTATTTTATTTATGTAAATAATGTGTATACTTGGAAATGTATTGCTTTTATGATATTTTTTATATCGAATAAAGCTTATACCACAGTTATACCACAGCTATGCAGGGAGCTATATTGTTACAAAGTCTGTAATAACAATATATAAAGAAATGTGAAATTATAAACCTCAAAAAGAGTATGTTTGATTTTTTGCCCCCCCCCCTTTTTCATTTATTATACTTTTTATTTTTAGGTTAAATCATACCCACTACTTTTTTGCTATTCATAGGACATATATTCACCATCTAATTAAAATTTGGTGTCCAGGAAAAGTCCACCATCAAGTTGAGGTAACATTAAATCCACATCAATAAATAATTAAACATAGATAGCACATGTGGATCTATCAATAAATAATAGATAACAGCAATGTTTCTATTTTAAATCTTATCTTCTCTATGGATTTTTCTCCATGCAACATATAAAAGAAATACTATCAACTCCCTGATTGATCGATTATCATTAGATGGATCAACATACAAAAAGGTATAAACCACAAATGTCCAAATAATACGACTAAGAATTAACGTTTGAAAATTTCAGGTATATAATTATGTGTTCTACATTGTCAGGTATTCATCTACTTGAAATATTTTAACCCTCTGGAACTCCAGCAATCACCAACTGGAGTACAGGTATATATATATAATCAGAAAATAAACTCGAACCTATCATCAAGCACTAAGGAGACACTTAAAACCACCTTGGGAAGCTAGACTCCTTCTATCCCACTTCTCCTTTTTCTTTCACTTAAAATTCTGACTAAACAAAATATTAAATATGTTCTTTTTTATTGAATGTTTATAAATGTATATCTACTAGTTGTTTTTTTGTTTTCTTCATACTTATTTAGTAAAATGCTTTCTTTAGGAAAAGGATATTAAATCAGTCTAATAATGCTTGCTAGTCAGAATTATGATATGTTAGTCTCAACAATGACAAATATGTTGTATGCATATAAAAAATATATCTTTGAAATGTTGCTTAGATTTCTTTTTTTAAATTACAGGAATTGTGTCTTTTTCCTGACGAAGGCGTCATTTACGCCGAAACGCGCGTCGAAAAGTATACAGTAGTGCCACAGCATTGTTTACTTCTTATCCTTATATAGATAATAATCTATTTTAATGATTGTAATGATTTTATCACATGTTTATGCATTATAAAATTGTGTTTTATTTATGAATGTATAAGATAATTGGAATTAAAAACAACAACATTTTCCATATTTGTTTCATTGTTTGAGTTGTTCTGACTATTAGATACAGAGTTAGTATATGCCACTATTCATGAGAATTGCCTAGGTTGTTACTTTTCAACATATATTACCCTGTCCTAGGAATCACCAGGGGGTCCTTGCTATTTTCGATAAGCTAAACCTAACAAGGTCAATGATGACAAAGGGGAACCTTCAACTAGAAACTGTCCCAAAAATGCATTTATAAATTCAAGGAGCAAGAGGTTAGCACAAGGGTAACACAGGGTTAATGCACAATACTCACAACACAGTATAAGATTCTTACATTTCACTGCAGCAACCATCAGATCAAACATCTTGTTAGAAAGACTCTTGCTGCTGCCTTATGCAACCTTGTTAACTCTTGCTTTTACCAAGTTAGGTTCCTTTTAATTGGGAACAAGCTATACTAGTATCTCTGCCAAAAATCCTTCGGCTGACCTTCCCTTCCCAGGAACTATTGCATTATAGCCTTGCTGCCTTTTGTGACTAATTTGTCAGAAAGGGAGGAGAATCTCCAGATCTCCGGGTCTATCGATACAGAACCTTCTGGATACTGCTCAAGCTGGCTTCTATGGTTATTACAGTGCTGAATGTATATTACTATCTGCTATGAACCATCTAAAATCCATTCAGTAGCGGTGCAGCGCTGATTCATTTGGGCCTCTCAGCAGCCTTTAATACCATCTTTCGAGCATTACGAAGATGCACCAGCATGATATCTAATACAATTCTAGAATAACTCACTTCCTTCCTGAACGAACATAAGCAAGCTGTTGTCCTTCTTCCTTATACATCTTTCTGTAAACCATTAATCGGAAATTCTTCCTTATGTCCCACATTATTCAATCTTTTATTCTCTTTTGAAAACCTCTTCCATAATTTCTGTAGAAGAGATATCATGTACACACACTACCCCAATCCACACTAAATAGAGATCAAGCAACACTATAAGATAGAGTGTTGGATGTTCGGCTTTGAACTGTCTCACTATGTCTATGGACATTCCATCCCATTGAAGACTTGAAAGCTTCCTAGACAGCTTAGGTACCTGAGGGGTGACCAATATATTGCACAAAATACATCCTTTAACAGTGTGTTTATCCTTCTGTTTGCGTCCCTAGCCACCAAAAATTAGCTTGTAACCTTTCTATAGCATTCATTGGCTAAAGTTACCAATTTACCACTCAGACCTTTAGGAGGTACTAGTCTGGTCCCTCCCACTAAAATGCCATTATCAGTAGACAGTTCATCTTTCTCAAAGGACCAGGACTTATTCAACATGCCATTCTTACCAGATTGTACCGCGCCTAGAACTTTTGATGAAATAGAATCATTCTCCAGTAATTTCCTCTCCTCTTCAGCCACAGCAACAATTGTGACCACACATACACTCAAAACTTCAACAGCAAACTCATCTTGGCCATCATCTTGAACATCATGATTGATATTGCATGCTACTAACCTGGACTAAGAATCCGCTAATAAATTCTTTATCCCAGGGAGGTACTCTACCTGCTAGATGAACTCTTCAAAAGCAATAACCCACATCCTGAGTCTCAAAGGAAGTGAATCAAGACCCTTCTTTATAAACCACTCCTTCAAAGGCTTGTAGCCCGAATGAACTTCAAATGTGGTTCCCTGCACTTAATTCCTGAACATATTTAGTGCCAAAAAAAATAGCTTGTGCTTCTCTCGATCAAGTAGAAGTTAAACTCTGATCCTCTCAGACAACACAGAGAAACAAACTATCGACTGTTCCACTCCTTGCCTTCTTTGAATTAACACAGCTCCTAAGCCTTTTGAACTAGCATCTGTGACAATTGTGCTTTCATCAGCTGGTACAAACCCCTGTTTACTAGGAGCATACTTCTCAATTGTAATTATATTCACGTAGTGCTTACTACCCTGAGGAGGCATTGAAGCTCTTTTAGCAGGTGGCTCGCTAATTTGGAATCTAAGATGATGGATTTGTGGTGAATTAGTAGACGGAGAATATGAATTGCTATTAGGAGTGGTGGACATGTGCCACTGTTCGTTGGATGAATAGCATTGAGTTTGGAAAGGGTAATTTGGGACATAGTAGTATGAGAGGTTTGAGATGCAGGAGAGTCGAGGTCGGGGGATGGATTGAAAGAGGTATAGTATGAGTCATAGAATAGTAGTTTGGGGAGAGATGAAAAAGTTTTTTTCCTCCACAGGTGGAAAATATATAAATATATAGTTACATACCCACACATAAAAGGTATACATACTTGAAGATTTTAAAATATTATGCATATACATAATAATCTAGAGGTATAAAATTGTATTATATAAAGACAAACTTGCATATGCATGGATAACTATTTACAAATGCAGGCATTCCCTTTTTCTTTGCAAATAAATACCGTTTACAATTATTTCTTTTCATTTTTATATTTTTTTGTCCCCTGATATTTTAATACAACTACAGCCAGACAGGATAGCCTGTTTGCATGTAGTGTGGAAGCCTGGCTCAATGCAGCTTTGGACATTGTAGTGCCCCGCAAGACTGCAACCAGATGTTAGCCCTCTGCTCCTTGGTTTTCCATAGAACTTAAGATCCTTAGGCAGGAATGCAGCAGACAAGACTGGAAATGGGAGGCTAACCCATGCCTTAGGGGAAAAAGAGAAGCATAAAGCCCTTCTTTTGGGTTAAAAACAGGCCACTGAGTGGGCTAAAGCATTCTTCTTCACTGAGAAAATTAGATCTGCTAATAAATCTTCTAAGCAGTTGTTCAAGGTAGTGAAGGAGCTATTCGATCCACCCTCTAAGCGATCGTTCAATTCCTCTCAAGAATTTTGTGACAAAGTAGCACTCTACTTTTTAACATTTTTCAGACTTCAGTGTGCCTTTGGTAAATAATCCCCTTCTTGATGATCCCACCACCTGCCCTCCAGATAATATCCTCTCAGCATTCCCCCTATTTCCATCCAGCAAACCAAGGATTTATTGTTGACCTTAACATCAGGATCTCCTTCTGATCCCTGTATTCCCAAAACATTACAACTAGCTCCTGACCTTATTTCTAATTTTCAGCAGAAGGTGTTTAATCACACGCTTCAATCTGGTATTTTCCCCCCTGCCTGGAAGGAAGCTGTCTTTACTCCACTTCTCAAGAAACCAGACTCGATCCTGACGATATGAAAAATCCCTGCCCTATCTCTCTGTTGCCAGCCCCTGCTAGGATCCTAGAATAGGTTATCAATCAAGAACTGGTCAAATGTATTATTGATACCCATCTGAAAATGGGTTTTGGACTGGCCAAAGCACTAAGACTGCCCTTATTGTGGCGGCAGACAGTATTCTTTGCCAGGTTGATCAGGGCAGGGTGGATGTCTTGGTAATGCTTGATTTTTCTGCAGTATTCGATACTGTCTTGCCCGTATGGATGGTTCAATGTCTGTACCTGGCCGGGGTTAGTGAGACCGCGCTGCCGCTTCTCCACTCTTTTAATCCGATATCGTGCAAACTGCCAGCTGTGGTGGTTTTAAGGCAAAGGCGTTCAGCCGTCCCTGTGGGGTGCCTCTGGGCTTGTTCATGAGTCCGACCGTCTTTAATCTGTATGTGTACTCTCTGGCTGAATTGGTGCATTAATTTGGGTTTCTAGTGCTATCGTATGCAGACAATACTCAAATTATAGTATCCATTTCCAACAACCTGTCCTCAGTGGTGGAGATGTTTAACCAGTGTATGTCTAGCATCAGTAGCTGGATGAGAGACAACTGTTTGAAGCTTAAAGCTGTTACTGTTTGATTCTCAGACTCTGTCTGGTCTACATCTGGTGGCCGGAAACCTGTGGACCTCTACCCACTCCAGTTAAGTCAAATAAAAATCTCGATGTCATCTTTGATAATACATTTGGTTTTGGAACACAGGTTAGTCATACTACAAGCACTTTTTTCCATATTATAAGGACTTTGAAAAAGATCTTTCCTTAAATCCCATCAGAAATGCACTAATCAGTCATCATTTCCCTACTCAGCTTGCGGCTGGATTATTGTAACGCACTGTATCTCAACATCAACAGTTCTTCCCTGAATAAACTTCAGGTTGTGAAGAACGCAGCTGCCTGCCTTATCTTAAACATTCCCAAACGGTTTTCGGTCAAGGTGGGATTTGCTCCCTCCACTGGCTTCCAGTTAGGAAACAAATCTCCTTCAAGGCTCTGTGTGTAGTCCTTTTGACTTTGCACCTGAAAGGCCCTAGCCAACTGAAATCACTATTCCATTGGTACACTGCTAGTAGGCCTCTCAGATCAAAAGGTGATCATTCCCAGTTTTCGGAAAGCTAGATGGGGAGGGCGTTTCTTCTCGGTGGCTCCTGCTAAACTGTGGAACAACCTGCCTACCCATATCTCTGAAGCAGACTCTCTTATGTCTTTTTAAAACCATCTGAAAACCTGACTTTTTTCATCATAGATTCGGTGATTTCTCAGTTGCTCTGCTCCTGTTGACCAGTCTGTCGCACTTCAGCGCTTTGGTACATGCGGGATTTAGTGCGCTCTATAAATCTGTATCATATTATATATTTGACTGGAAACAACAGCTCACTATCATGGCATCCAAGCGGGATGCCCAGAAGGCACAGGCCGCTAAAGCTTTCTTTTTGGCATTCAGCAACAAAAGCAGCAATTTGGATGAAGGAGCCAACTCAGGTCCAACAATACACGTCCAACTGGGGAGATTGGAAAAGCTGTCCAAAATCGAATTGAGCAAGTGGTGGGAAGCTACATCCCTCCAGAATAATCTGGACACCGGGAAAATACCTTGGGCCTGAGAATTTTTATAAAACCTATATATGATGACCCTGATCCCATGATGGTAGAGAAATGGGGCCAAAATCTAACATCAAAGACTGCTTACAGAAAGAACAAGATCACATTGCAAAGTTCAAAGTGGAAATGAAAAAAAGGTTGGATCAATTGGAAGGTGAAATTAAAATTTGTAAAAAATGGAAATATGCGTGAGATCTCCATGACTATGAAAGAGGATGAATTCTGACATCTCAGTAAAAAGTTTGATAACACCTATGGCACCGTCAGGGGTACTAAAGGTAGATACAATTGTGCAAAAAAGAAGGGAATTAGTGTCAGTGGGGACACAGTGGAAGCATATGACATATCAGATACAGGTGAAACAAGTGCCTCGGAATGTGAAAGTAGAGCTGCACCTTTTTTAGAACAATTTTGTCTCCTGAGAAAGGCACGAATAATAAATCAACACTCCACCAGAGGAAAAGGAACAAGAGGGCAAGGAGGAGGCGTGAAGAGGCAGAAAACAGAACCGCCAATGGAAAGGAAGGAAACACAAGATTGACCCCCAGGGGAATGCACAGGTTGAGTCTACAGATGGGACAATGAATTTAATAAAAAGTACTACAATATATTTGTCTAATGCTATGGTCTTTCCTTCTACCCTACAGAGAGGTTTTATTTTGTCAAAACAAGGATTGACTTGTTCAAAGTGATTAGATGTTTGAAGTTAAAGTGGCTCAGGGTGAACTCACACAACTTTGTAATCTTAGCATAAGTAATGTTGATTTCTTACCACCTTGTATGAACTCCAAGAAGATGGGGACACAGAATTCAAGAGTCTCGAAAGTATATTTGATGAGCTGGGTATTGTGTATGATGAAAATGCTTGCAGTCATTTTAAGCCCAAGTCCAAATTTACACTGATTTTATCATTTGATATGTTTGACGCCTTTCAGGAGATAGCGGTATATGATTTCAAGAAAGTGAGATAAAATACATGCATACAAGAACAACAAGGAGAGGGAATGTCATGTGGTGCCAAAGCAAGGTGATTGAACGATGACCGCCCACTGCCCCGGGAAAAGGACTGAACGACAAAGTATAGAGACAGTGGTGCCATATTATCACTGCATGACAAGAACCACAGGAAGATCCTTCTCCTACCTCGCCGCCGCCAAGACCTGGAACTCCCTGCCTCTCCACCTCAGACTATGACCATCACTGACCCAATTCAGGAAGGCCCTCAAGACCTGCCTCTTCGACTGAACACTATTAGTGGCGCAGCTAGGCATTAGGCCGCCTGTGGCAGCCTCTGCATTTGCCGCCCGCGGTGGCCTCTGCATTTGCCGCCTGTGGAGGCCTCTGCATTTGCCGCCCGCGGTGGCCTGATTGAAGAGCCGGGGGGTCGGGGGAGGGTGTTACTGGCGATTTATGTGGCCTCGACGGCCGCAGGTAAGACCAGGGGGCGGGGGGGGGGGGGGGGGGGGGGGGCGGCTGGCCGTCGCCCCAACACTCGTACCGCCTGGGGCAGTCCCCCCATCTCCCCCACCCCTAGCTACGCCACTGAACACTATAGCGCAGACGAACCAGCAGCCTCCCCCCGCCACCCTCCCAGCACCTGGAGACCCTCATGGGTGAGTTGCCGCGCTTTACAAACCCTGATTGATTGATTAATGTCAATGCTCATGAATCACCGTGGAATGCCCTCACTGGCGCCAAACACGTTTTCTGCTGGAAAGCAAATTCAAAATAAACCTTTTGCTCTGGTTTGCATCACTTTTGTGTTACAAACCAGCGCAAAACGTTAATGAGTGGAGAATCCAGGTACTGACTTTTTCCCCATCATAAAACTCCTCCGGTGGAGGAAATTTCCTTGTTGAATGGCTCCATAAATTGGAGTCTTTACTGATTTTAGACTTCCACATTACCACCCACCTTCGAATCACGCCATATACATTTTCGTGCCATTAAATGACCTGTTTTACCATATGTGCCTTACAAAAAGACGGCAAAAATAGTCCCTCTTTCTTCTAAAATGTTAAAGTCGTGTACCACGAAATTACTAAATGTACTTTACAAAAACAGCACAAAATATAGTCACTTATTTAAAACGATCGAGTCCTGTACTGTACTAAAACGAAAGGTAATACAAGTCTAAAAATGCAGACACCAGTTTGTCATATATGTTCTTGGTGACACCTAAAATAAAAGCACGCTAAGGGGTCAGACTCTTACGCAACCCTAGAGAGGTACACAATGTAAAGGAATATAAGCAAACAGCAAGTCAAACTGTTTCCTTTGTTCTCTTAACCCCTTTGCCTGCCTGAGCCACATCATTCTTTCTAACTCACTGGTCTTTGGCAGCCAATGTGTACGGTCTTGGCGTGCGTCGTGCGCCACCTACTGGTTCATTTAAGACCACGCTTCATTTCATTCATTAGTGGTTGAGTTAGGTTTGCTTCGCCACTTTTGATTGTACACTAGTGCATTCTTCATTTCATAACTAAGTTGCGTTTCATTATGAGGAAGTCCTAGCCTTTCATTTAGCAAGCCAGTGCATTCTGGGAGTTGGTGTCCTGATTCACTTCAACTGAAGGACTTTGAGATATAGTTTTATATTACAGTGGTGTGTAGAAGGAATGAGAAAACAGGAGTGTCTTGTTTCATGTGGTAGCTGTAAATAACATTATGTTCAAGGTATAAGAATGGTGATTTTTTTCTCTTAACATACAAAGCTTCATTGTCATCTTTTTCTGAGTAGCATGCAGTCCTGAAAACTTGCAGAACACTGAGGCTGTGGCAGTGTGCATTTTCTTTTTGTTGCTTTTAGTAATGAATGCAGATAGCATGGAACCCTGGGAGTGAGGCCTGTTGCCTGGGTTACCATACAACGCTATACGACAAGGACTTTTCATTCACAGTACTAGGCTTTCTTTTACCATACGAGTGCATTTTGGGACTTGTAGTATTGGTTTGTTTCATTTTGAACTCAACAGATAAAATAAATGAAAACAAAGATTTGTAAAAGGAAAACCAAGGACTGGAAAGTTGTGTCGCCGAGGCATGGGGTCATAGGTACCTGTTAGGATTACTAGTCATATGGTAAATTACAAGTTTCCATATTAGCAAGAGGTTGTGGGCGGCACTGACTGAATTTAGAGCTCTGAAGCCGCTCCACTTAAGGCGTGTGTTGCTTATCCACTGCTGGTTTTATTGTTTCCATACCGGCCCTTGTAGATTTGCTTTGAGCTTTATAATGTATAGTAAGTTCTAGAATTGAATGCAAAATGACATGATTAAATGAACAATTCATGGCTAACATTGCTAAACCGAGATATCTTACGGACTGAGCAGCGAGGTGATCTCACTCATTCGAATTCACAAATTGAACAGTTTCTCAAAGCAAAATAAATTACTCAGAGTGTATAGTGCTACGCGCATGCGCAGCAGACCTCAGGAAAGAGCCAACATGGAGGCTGCAGTCAGCATCCGCCAGTTGCAAAAAGCTAGTCGACATTACCTGAAATCACGTGATCTGATAAATGGAATTAAAAATTGTTAGCTGTATTTTATATAATATTTGCAAAAGAAAAGAAAGTGTAACATTGTTTGGACAGATCTTTTATCACAGGGACATGTGCACCTGCTAAGACTTTTTCCGAAAGCCCAAAGGGAAGCAAAGTAAATGCTTACAGTGTCAGCCCTAATACGGAATAAAGGGATTAGTCCTGCGCTCATAGTGAAACCATGCCAACCACTTACTCCAGTTTCTTTGTGGTGGATTAAATTAATAGGTGTTCGGTGCGATCTTTTGTGGGAGAGAGGGATAAGTGATCTCTTGCGTTTGTTGGCGATATTAATAGATGAGCTACAGGAGATTAGGTATTGTTAGATTGTAGGAGTGTGACTCTTACAGGAGAGGCTGGGATCTCTGAATTGAGGTGTGGGCAATTTGCAGAGATTAAATAATAGTGATTAAGTCAAAAATACACATAGCAGAATAGGCTGTGCTCAGAGAGAGAAGGCACACCTAAGGCAGAATGGAAGGAGAGAGTCACTCAGCCGCGGTCCGTGGAGGGAGTTTATTTAATTGTTTACTTACCTCCAATTATCCATATTCCGGTGTTTAGTACCCTCCACCCTGCCCCTCCCCCACCCCGCCTTTCCGCCCCACGGAACTCCCTCCACGGACCGTGGCTGGAGTCACTTAAAAGAAAAAGTTGACAATCGGAGGTTTTAAATCAAAGTCAGCGTTCATGCAGGATTTTTAGGACTATTGTGGGGCTTTCTGAGATTGCATGCAAATTGTAGTAAGAAGAAACCTTATTTGCAATCACCAAATTACTAATACAAGTGTAATTGGTCATGTTTGAGAGTGGGAACACCCATGCTGTATGCTCAAGCAACATGACATCTGGTATGTGTTTTGTCCATAAGTCTATTCATGATAATGCTCGATTTTTTGAGTTAGTGGATACAATGGTACCCTCCCAGAAAATCCCTTTGGTCATCAAGCCAACTACTTCTTAAAGCTTCTCTTTTTAAAACACCTAAATTAGGTGACAGGAGTTTATCAAATCTTGGGCCTGATGTAATAAAAGAGTTATTGCAAAAAGTGCTCACAAATTGTGCATCAACCTTTTGTGACCAGTCTTTAATTTTGTGATGCGGCCCTTGTTCTATTAGGTCCCTTTGCAAAATCTCCAGTTGCATGGGATCGCAGAATGACCTACCTAGTGAATGTTAATGAGGCTAGGTGATGTTTGTGACTGCCGATGATTGCCTACAAACACAAGGATGGTGGCCTGCAAGGATCAGAAGACTGCCATCTCTGTGTCTGCATTCCCAAACGGGATTTAATTTTTCTATTCAGACCATGTTTCTAAAGGAACTGTTGCTGCTTTAAAAAAAAAATCCCATTTGGGAATACATAGAAGGCAGCAGACAGTGGTGATTTGTACTACTGACTGCTAACCCAGAGGTCAAAAGATGCCATTTTGATAGAGGAAGCTGTTGAATAGAGACAGGTTCCCCTGTGCAGAGTAGTAAAACCTCCCTTGGTTGATAATTGTTCAATGACTTGCGATGGTACATCAGGCCCTTCATTCCCACTCTCGGCAACTTCAAGATAGTCATTCTTTAGACCCGTGTCTGAAGCGAGAGGGCCTTACAAACACCTTCAAACCTGTCTTTTCGCATCTATGTTCGTGTGGGGTTTGGTCTGCTCTTTTGATGGCCTCTCTTTTGTCTAGCACCATGAAACACTCATGTGTTATAAAAATGATAAATTGGATGTGAGCATGGAACAGTGATGATGTGTGATGTGCTGAAGCAACTCCTCCCACATTCACTCCTGTGAATTCACAAACAAAATAAAAATTGGCACTGCACGTTTCTGATCTTTCAGGCCTTCAAATTATTGCTACTTTGCAAGTTGCTAAGGTTACCCAAGTTATGCCTGGAACCCTGCAACAGCCATGAATGTCCAGGTTTACTTTTGTGAATCAACATTTGCACCTAGGCAGCAGCATCTCTGCATGTATAATAGTACATCGAGAAGAACCGCACGAGAACATCCCACTGCATTAGTGCAATGGTATGTTTTGAATATTTTTTTTACCTTCATGGGAGAAACATTTTTATCCATGGAAAAACTCCTTACCCTACACCTCAACCAAATTTTTAAGTTTTCAGTGCCCACCATGCCTTTTAGATATTGGCACAACACAAAATTGTGGTGCCCCTCTGCAGAGTGAGATGATGGGGCCCCTGTGTCTCTTGGAAAGCAGCCAGAGTCAGACCAATTCTGAAAAAACCTAGTGCAGACCCAAAACTCTTAACCAACTATCGCCCAATCTCGCTGCTCCCATACTTTGGGAAGGTACTAGAGTCACTGGTCAACAGGCAGCTCGTAGGCCATCTCGAGAGTCATGGCCTACTAGATCCTTCACAGTCCGGTTTCAGGGCCGCACATAGCACTGAAACGGCACTGGTAGAAGTCGCCGACAATATCCGACTTGCATTGGATAGAGGGCAGTCATCCATTCTCATCCTGCTAGATCTATCAGCAGCTTTTGACACCATATCCCATAGCATTCTAGAACAATGGCTCTGGGATATTGGTGTCAGGGGGAAGGCCCTGAAGTGGCTTAAAAGTTATCTAAGTGACCGAGTCACAGCAGTACAGATTGGCGACCTAGTTTCTTGTAGTAGGCCTGTTAAGATGGGAGTGCCACAGGGCTCAATTTTGAGCTCTACGCTATTCAATCTTTATATGACCCCTCTAGCCATGGTGATCAGAGCATACGGCTTTGATGTAGTGTCATATGCCGATGACACGCAGATTCTGATCACCCTTGGTCCTGACCCTATGGAGACAAAGTCTTGCTTCAAGAATTGTATGTCTCACATAAATAAATGGATGAATACCAACCACCTACAATTGAACGGAAGTAAGACCGAGATTGTACTCTTTGGTAAAGCTCATGAGCATTGGTCAGATGACTGGTGGCCCCCAAATCTGGGTTCTTGCCCTCCCCCAAAGCAGACAGTCAGGAATTTGGGAATCCAAATTGATAATCAATTATCAATGAAAAAACAGGTCAACCATATAATTGGTTCCTGTTTTGGCATTATGCGCAATTTGCGTAAAGTGTTTAAGTGGATCCCGCTAGAAGCCAGGAAACCACTTGTACAGGGACTGATTGTCAGCCGAATGGACTACGGCAATGCTCTGCTGTCAGAAATAAATGTAGACCTCCTTTCTAGACTTCAGGTCTTACAGAACACTGCGGCCAGGCTGGTGCTGAACCTTCCATCTAGAACCCCCTCAGCGCCTAGCCTCAGACATCTTCACTGGCTACCTGTGAAGAAGAGAATATGTTTCAAGATCTTATGCCTAACACATAAAAACATGTACGGTAAGGGTCCAGGCTACTGGAAAAAAAACTCAGCTGCTACCAGCCAAGCCGCCCTTAAGATCCTGTAACAAATCCCTTCTCACTCCACTCAGAGTACGAACTGTCAGAAACGGGGGTCGGGCTTTTTCTTTTCTTGCTCCCACTCTGTGGAACAAACTGCCTTTACATCTACGTATTATTTCTGATCATAACCATTTCTGCCAGAATCTAAAAACATGGCTATTTGACCATGAGCTCTGTCTCTTTTTATGCTGACAACATAAGAGCCGTCCGCCAGCGCCATGAGACCTTCGGGTGATGTGTGTGCTAAATAAATGTTCCTTGATTTGATTTGATACCTCACAAATCAAGTGCTTAACTTGAGACGGTGGTTTCCGGGCTTGGCACCATCACCTAATTGTCAATACCGGCACTTATGACAGTCTGCCACATGGTGGCGCTGTCTGTCTAATTCAGAAATGAGCACGGCAACAGTAGTATATTAATTCAAAATACATCAAAAGGGACTTATACCTGCATCCCAAGCCATTCTTATTGTGTTGGGCACCTGGAATAGTCAGGGCCCAGGCACTTATGTTTTTTTTTTTTACAAATTAAGCACTTCACAGATCTACATTGATCGTGGGTTGAGTGGGGGCACTCTGAAAGCCTGGGCCACCCTGCACCACAGGGGCCTGCATTATACTTCTGCTTTGGGAGACGTAAATATCCGACATGTATTTCTGGGATTGGAACTGTTTGGAGAAAGGTTTGAGAATACTGTCAGAATTCACAAACTTTCCAGGGTTTCCCCGCTCTGAAATAGCTCCTCCTCCTCCCTGGAATGGGATTTACTCATGCATAATATTCCACCATCATGGAATAACGGCAGTCTTGCCAGCGCTCCAGAGTTGGGCAGGCAACTGCTGATTTTATAGCAAGAAAATGATGCTGTTTTACCTTTAACTTAACCACATAACACCTTCTCCACTACAATAAAATTGAAAGGGGAAATTAATCCCTCCCAATTTCCTATCTAATTCTCTTTCTTATGAGCTCTCCAATATTGGCATGGATCGACATGGATTTAAAAGAGTAAGATGGCCTTTTGTGAAGATCTTGTACTCGTGAATTAAGCTTTTTTCAGCATTTACCATAAACACACACAAGAAAATGGCTGTGTGAAGCGGGCCCAGGCCTTGGAAGATGGTTCGCTGCCTTTCAGTCTTCAGACTGGGCTGCAGCATCATGCTGCCTGGGCTGAGAGTGGCTCTCTGTCCTCCCCTGGCCTCACTGCTCCAAGCGGCCACAGGACACAGTCAGCAAGGGGTTAATGTGAGCTCTCTCATAGTCCAAGCCCTTTCTGTGGGCGTGGGCTTAGCGCTGGCTCCGAGGCACAACTTGTGTGGGCAGCAGCATCTCGGAGAACGAAGACAGCCGAGGTGATGTCCTCTGCCCACCGGGGGTCCATGACGGATCACACCTGACACGGTCCCCCCCGCAGCCTCCACGGAACGCAAAGGTGAATGCACAGGGAGGGCCTGAGGCAGAGAGGCGCGCGGGCACACACTGCTGCAGACCTGCTGGTAAAAGGAAGCTGTCCTGCTGCCCGCCGCTTTCAATTTAGTCCGTGAAAGCTGGCAAGATGGGCAGTAAACATGGCTGACGTCTGGGGCCATATTATGAATGTGTGTGCGCATACCTGCCTACTCACACGGTGCCACGTGTCACACACACATTTTTGGCCCCCATCACACGATCTCCCATTGAGAGGCCGATATCACACGGTGGCAGGGAAAACGAGCTGAAAACCACTGTGAATAGTGGTTTTCCGGCTTGTTCTCCAAGGCTTTGAACTTCTGACGTCCATTAAGTGGTGTGAAAATACCCCAGGACATCGGAGCCAGCCTCAGCAAGCTTTTTTTGTTTTGTTGGGAGGAGAGATTTTGGGGGCTGGGTGGGGTATTGCACAGCTATTAATGCAACTGTACTGTCAAAAACACATCCATTTACCTCAGATATTTGTCTGGGCCAGAGCGAGCACAGCAGAAAACAGTAAACAGTGGCTTTGTCTCTGCTTCTGATCTCTGTTATCTGCCGCTCATGCAGTGGCGGCTGGTGACATTTGAAAGTGGTAGGCGTAACTTTATTGTCGTACTGCACTGCGAGCGTAGCGAGCAAGCTTAAACAACCCAAGGAGGAGTTTGGGGGGAAAATTTTGAAAAAAGAGTGGACAAATGGTGCATTTTCAAGCAAACTTGAGAAAGCAATACGATTGAATTATTTACCATGTAAGAAATTGCCAATTTTTATGAGCTATAGAGGACAATCTTTGCGTATGCTGACGTGGGTGGGGCATATTGTGCCTGTGCGTGACTGCCCAATGTGTGGTTTGTGTGACAGAGTCACTCGGAGGATTGCTTGCTAGGTGGCTAAACGTCGACCCTGTTAGCTACTTTTTGGAACGCTAGGCGGCTTATCTTAAGGCTGGGATAAACAACACATTTACACTCAAAAGAGTGTTGTGGTGATATTTGCAGTCTGCCTCTCTCTTCATTTCTTCCTCATTCTTCTTCTCTGTAGTTTGTCTCTATCTCTTCACTGCTATAACCTTTTCTGATGTCTGTCTATTCTATGCTTTCTCAGTCTACCTATGTATTGTAGCTTTCCTCTCAGCAGTTTGTCTTTCTGCTAAACTTTCTCTTTTGCCTGTCTCCTAATCTTAACTCTGCTATCCCTCTTCTCTGCAGATCCTTCATTTCTTTCTTGAGTCTTTCCTCCGATACTGCTCCTCCCTCACTGCAGTGTTTTACTGTTTTGCCTCTGTTATCATTCCTCTCTGCTGTCTGTCTCTATGTTATTCGTCATTTATGCTGTTTCTTAATATTGCTCCGCTATCCTCAGTCTTTCGCATTCGGATCTTCATCTTTGCCGTCTCCCCCATCGTCTGCTCCTGACTCCACTCAATCCATTCTCCATGTAATCTCCCTCTGTGCTGCTCCCTAACCTGGAGAACAGCTTGGCTTCCTTTAGAAAGATAATTTGTGTGTGCTAAGATGCAAGTCCAGACTCTATGACCTGTAAGGGCGGCACGGGGAGCCCTCAATCAATCAATACATTTATAGAGCGCACTACTCACCCGTGAGGGTCTCAAGGCGCTGAAGGGAGGGGGGTGCTGTTACTGCTCGAATAGCCAGGTTTTGAGGTGCTTCCTGAAGGTGAGATGGTCCTGGGTCAGTCGTAGGTGTGCGGGGAGGGAGTTCCATGTCTTTGCGGCCAGGTAGGAGAACGATCTTCCTCCGGTTGTGGTTCTGCGGATCCGTGGGACGATGGCGAGGGCGAGGCTGGCGGAGCGGAGCTGGCGGGTGGGAGTGTAGAACGAGAGGCGGTTTTTGAGGTATTCGGGGCCCACGTCGTGGAGCGCTTTGTGTGCGTGGGTGAGGAGCCTGAACGTGATCCTTAGATCTACTGTCACGTGGGACTGGCCCTTGAATCATAAACCCTGAAAGGCATTGTCCAGTAAAGAGCTGAAACTGTAATACCCACAAACAGGGAGGGGGAGATTCACATGAACAGCCTTCAGGTGCTCCGTGCACTGAGCACATTTAAACCAGTGGCTATTTCAGTCCACTTCAAGGTGCTCCATGTCGGGTGGGAGATGCTGTAGCCTCTTACAGGTGTTTCTGGGTGTCAAGGACATCCTAGCACTAACAGAGAGAGATCGTTGGTGTCCCTCACTAAGCAAGACTCTGTCAGTGATGGACAGCTGGAATCCAAGCCACCTGGACGGCTTTGTCGAGCATTCAAGGACCGGCTCAAAGCAGGTGATGTAAAGGGAGACTCCAGGAAAAAGGTAACACACTTTTTACACTTGCCATAAAAATAGCAATGGTCAGCCCGCATTTTATTGTATAGAAAAGAACACAACTTCAGTAATACCTCAAATATAAATAAATACAGAGAAGAAATAGTAACCAATTCAATTCAATGTAATTAAATGTGTTTCGATTTCCAGTCACCAAGCATTCCATTAAGGCGGGATCATCAGAGACATTTTGTGCTCAGCATTAAACTACACAGGAGGCATTAACGTAGAGCCTATGGCTTTAGCTGATAAAACGCGTAGAAAAAAACTGACAGCGGCGGAGTTGGTGGCCTTTGAATATGAGGTCATCTCAAGAAACATTAACAGAATAAAGTTCCCCACACACAGCTCAGGTCCAGCAAGGTAGCAGTAGTAGAGGAAGGTGAGGGGCAGGCAGGGAGAAACTGCAGCGAGTGGAGAGGGCATGGGGGAGGTAAAGGTACAGTACGGCTGGGTGTACGGGCAAAAGGGAGAAGGGGTAGAAAGAGAACGGCAGGCAGCAGCAGACGCATGAAGAGGTCGGTAGTAGGGGGCAGGTAGGATGAAGGGCCATGTTTGTAGAAGGCACAGGCAAGAAGAAATGACATGGAGAGGGCGACAGGTGGGGCCAAGGGCACACATAGGGGAATGGGGCAGACAGGGCGGACAATTTAGCATTACCAGTGCAGTACAAATATCATTTCGGAATGCCGAGTTTACGTCAGATGAGTTCAACACAATATTTTATTTAAATATACATTTGCTATGTACATAATAACAAACACCATTCCACTGCCTTGCAAAGTTTCTCTTTCACGCCTGAAAGCTGTCATTATGAAAACCCCGTTCCGTCATCGCTCCAGTTTCTTTGTATTCTACCTCTTTGTGTTGTTGCATGCTATGACTTCACCTGTGTGGTTTCCTTACCAGCGCTGACTGGCTTTTCACCTGCAGCTTTATTATTTCAAGTCTTTTTCCCACCTTGGCTTTCAACTGATTCCCTTGTTCCATGCCCTTTTCCCAAGTGGCGCTCCAACCAGGAAAGCCAAGTTTAACCATGGGCATGTTTCCACATGCTTGCCGATCACCACAGATAATAATGCGCTCCTCGCGTAAGATGCCCAATACAACACAATTCCACTACGTGCTGTTTGAAATGAATACCAAATTGATCCATGAGCATGCTTCCAAATGCGTGCTGATTTTGCCAGGGGTAGTGCGCCGTGCATGGATTAACAATTTTAAATGCTGTTTAATAACATGCTCCCACTGCACGCTAAAAAAGGAAAACAAACATTCAGCCACCAGCACTCTTTCAAACACGTTCAGTTTTCGCAAAGGTAAAGTGCTCAGTGCGTGGAATAATCACCTTGAAATCAGTGCTTAATTTGTAAAATATCAAGTGCAGGTGCTCAAATTTTTTGGGGAGGACACACCCACTTGCCCAGCTCCGCCCACTTCCTCCAGAGGCTCCACCCACTTCCTTTATTGGTTCCACACACATCATCAAGCCTCAACACATCATAGCCACCTCCTCACATCTTGAGTTCCACAAGAAGCTGAAGACCTGGCTCTTCACATAAGCACTTCGAGGACCTCCCACCTACACACCTGCCCAAGTGCCTGGATACCCTCTCGAGTGATTAGTGTGCTATACAAATCAATACTACAACATAACACAATGTAACATATGGGAAGCCTAAAACAGCAATTTAAAAGTGATCTCAAATAAGTTAATGTGTGCAAATCTCAAAATACAGCTTTAGGAAAGGTCATTAGAGGACTTGAGACAGTTTTGCAAACTAAAGAGAATGTGCTTGTTCTGTGCTGTTTTAAAAGAAAGGAAGGGATGAAGGAAGGAATACATTAAAGAAGGCAGCATCAAATGCAGGGTGGAAGGGGGTACTGGAGTGAGGAAATAAATAAGTAATGGATGAAAGAAGGAAGAAATAAGAAAATAATGTGAAAAGAAGAAACTAAGGGATAGAAGGAGAAAGGAAATCAATGATGTGATACATGAATAGAAAGAAGAAAGTAAAGGAGGAAGAAACGCAGAAGGAAGGTTTGGGGATTAGAAACGAAAAAATTAAAGAAGGGATGAAGGAAAGAGCGGGAAAAAAATAAAGTATGGAATGAATGGAGGAAGAAGGATTAAATGCACCAAGGGAGGAAGGATGGTTAATGAATGAGGGTGTAAGGAAGGATGAATGGAATGAGGGTGTAAGGAAGCAAGAAGCAAGAGGGGAAGGGAGGCATGGCTGGAGGTGCTGAGGGAGAGAAAAAAGGTAAAGAAAAAAGATGGGACGAAGGAAAGAAAGGAGGTCAGGGGAACAGATACGAGTATGAAAGGTACTGGGTCAACGAGGTACAGAGAGAATAATGGCAGATTGATATACATTTGTGTCCTTAACATACCATGTATGTTTGTAAAGCACATATTCACCAAAAGAAGCCTTGACGAATGAATTTAAAATGTTGTGCTCCAGCTCAACAGCACAAATTTTATCAACCTCATGAAGGTGAAAGACTAAGTTGCCACACCAAGATTTAAATTTATGACCCTGAGAACAAACACTGATTCCTGGAGTGGATATAAAAAAAATTTGCAAGAAGGAAAAAACATAAAAGGGGGAGTGAGGAAGGAGGAGAGGTCTGAAGGCAAAGATAGATACGGTAGACAAAGAATGTGAAGAGAAGTGAGGAAAGCAGAAATGGGGAGTGCAAGATTGGAGTGGAAAAGGATGAGAAGGAAAAAAGGAAAGAGGAGAAAGGGAAGAAGACGAGACGGTGGAGAGTGCGTGAAAAGAGAGTGGAAGGGAAAGATAAGAAGGTGAAAAATGGAAAGCAGTTAATGATGGGAGGTGGCGATTAAGAAGAAACATGGACGTAGGGCAGAAAGTGAAGGAAGAATGGAGAGAAGGGAAGGAGTAAGGTGTGAAGGTAGGAAGAAAAGCAAATACTGAGGAAAAGCAAGAAAAGAGTACACCTCTGCTTTATTAAATATACAGTAATTAATTATGTAAAGTTGAGGGGCGACAGGGCTATATCATTCTTGGCCTGTCTCATCAATGCATAGCTGTACTGTCCAAGACACACAATAGCGATTCGGGACACCATATCACTGAGTGGAAAGCTTGGGGGCACACCATTTGTGCATGCACTGTGAAAGCACGTGCCATTGTTAGTTTTAAGGACTCGTTTTTTCAGAGTGTATGTGAACATGGTGGTGCCCCCACCTCCTCAAGCTTGGTGTATGCGTCCCTAAAAGAGATTGTTTTATCAGGCGCCAGATACGCTAAAGCGGGCGCTGCCAACACGTTCACTTAGAATCTCAATAATTCATCCACTCACATTGACTTGAGTATTGAAAAACACATCACAAATTAACTCCATGTGAAGATAGAAACAATGTCCTTTTTAAATGACGGCTTCCTTTTACAATTTGTCCCTTTCAGGCTTGTTTGCACAGGTCTTCCTGTAGTGTATCCTAAACAGTCTATATTTTAACAAGTGTGCACCGATCATTTGCACAACATGTATGACTCTTTAGTCCTCAAGAGGCAACAGTGGTGGAAGAACAAAAATGTCATATGACTCTTTCAATTTAGCTCCTAAATGATAAATCTTTTTTCAAAACAGTCAACCCTTTCCATTTCATAATAAGCCAATTACATACAATGTAGTGGGAAAGGGGTGGCATTTTGCCATAAGTGGATTTAATTTAGGAGACAGACAATGGTTTCCGCAGCATACTATTGCACATTTTGATTTTGGACACTTTAATCAACCGGCATGTATGTTTGGATCAATCAGTTTCAGCTGTTGTGTTCATTCATCTAGTAATTGAATGTAATGGAAATTAAATGAAAGGACCAACTTGCAGAGACAATGCAGCAAGTATGTGAAATTCAAACACACAAATACTTTACTGCTATTAACTAACCTGCTTCAGCCCACTACCAACCACATTTTAAATCACAAAGTGCATACACTTGTGATTCTGGATGAGAGTATCGTTTTTAAAAGCTTTCTTTGTTTAGGGTTCTCGTTAGCCAGTCTTTATAATTTGGTAAAGTCAAAAGCAACTTGTAGATTAGAAACGGCCTTCTTTTCAGGTATTTGCTATTTCTTTCGGCTATTTCTTATAACAAATGTGGACTTCCTATATCCTACAGCTGAGCTAGTGCAAACTATCTGTCGCAATGAAAACACTACAAAAATGCACAGAGTCCTCATTTTCAAGGCAAACACACAAATTACAAAATCAGCAATGGCCCTCCCAGCGCCGAAAATGACTTGCTCCACTTACCTGATCTTTGAGGGATGATGGGCTAGTCACATTGTGTTGCGTCACATTGTGCTGACTGGGCTCAGCATGTCCTGCTATGCCTGCTGCCCAGCTGCTCCTCGCAATGCTGCCACGCAATTAGAGTGCTGGCAGTTTCTAAGTGCAGAGCAGCACGTGCACACTGTAGTTAGTTTTGGGCCACGAGTACTAAGTTCGAAAGCAGAATTACAGACAGCTCTCCATGTCAGTGCTGATAAAAATGCATGCTACGAGTATGCATCCTTTTTTAATTTCAGAAAGGCAGGGCAGCAAAATAAATCTACAGAGGAATTCAGAGCATCCTGCTATCAAACCCAAACTTTGTAACTCAAGCGCAGCTTCTGGCAACCATCGGGATTGACACATGGCAATAAATCTGAAGTGCAGGCCCTCAGCATGAAAGACATAATGTAGACACAAACGGGGTTTGTACCAAAGCCCACGGTCTCTCCGTACTCCATATTGTACTATTTTGAAGAACTGATAACCTGAGGTCTTCCAAACAGTGAAATTGGTCAGTAGTCAGACCAAAGGAGGTCCGACACCCTGCCTTATAAATATTGGGAAGGGGCCCAATAATATGCAAGGGCTGGCTGACTGATGTATATACACAATGTTTGGGCAAGGGAGCGCCTCCACTATCATCCCTCCCCCACATGTAATTTCATGTTCTGTAAGGGCGAGTTTTACGTCCATGTGACAAGAGCACGTCTCAGAAGGCAGCATAAGATCTTAGTGCTTGCACCTGATTTTTAAATGTACAAGGAGTTGAAGTAGGTTGCACTATTTACATCCACTTAAATTCCAGCCCAGTTTCCTAGCTCTCTACCTTAAGTGCCTCCTGGCATGCTGCTATTTAATTGAAACAACCTTTTCTAAATACACAATTTCTCTACCTCTGCTTGTTTTTGCTCAGAAATGCTGCATTTTAAAGCGCTGGGCCTGTCAGTTTGTGTTACAGATGATGACATTTGTTTATGGGCTGGTTTTTGTGGTGCGGCGGTCACATGTTAACAATAGGCCGAGATCGGCATGGCATTAAGAATGCTTTTCTTTCTGTAATGTCTACTCTGTCGGCATTTTGTAAAGTGCAAATTACACCATACCAGGAAATACTTGCTGTGAAATTGTGCAGAAATGTTTATTAAATTGGTTCACTGGTAGAAACGTTGAAGTGGTAGATCACACTTACTGATGAGATTAATAATGTGCGTGCAGCGGAGTGGATTTAGATGTATGCTCTATAGTGCAGCACACACACACCAACTGCCTCGCTTCTCCTTTGAAAGTCAGTGTCAGGCACAGCGGTGCTCATATCTTTTGGAGCCTGTGCTGCCGTTGTGCTGTTGAGCGTGTCACACATGGCCCTCTGTCAGGAGAGCTCTGTTAACCAGTGGGAGGCTGAACAAAGCGAGCAGTGGGACGTTTCAAACGTGGAACGTTTCTGCAACTGCAGAAACCATCCAGGAAGCGATACGGTGTCCAGGGTTAGCAAACGCCGACAGAACACCGGTCACAAGCTAAAACGTGCAAAGCACTGCGAAGCCATGAGCAGTGACACAAAGCACACAAAGGCAAAGGGAGCGGCAGAGGCTTACCTTCAGCTGCACAATTCCAGCCTGCCTTGCCCAGTTCAGACAAATGCCCGCCCTCGGTAGTTCCCCAACGGAAATGAAAACATGTTCTTCGTGGAGGGCAGTCACGATCTGCTGACGTGACATCACTAACGTGATGAACGTCATGATGTCGATCTTTCAACATGCCTGGACCGGGGTGGGCCTTCGTAAGAGGACTACCAGGCAGCAACAGAGGAAGAGCAGGAATTAATTTTTAATAATTTATGGGCCATCAGTTGGAGCAGAAAGATTGCATAGACATCCCTGTGAAAGAAGTGCCGGTGCTGAGCACCGAAAAGCCCCGGCACAAATTAAGCACTGCTTGAAGTACCCCTCATCAGAACACGCTTCCACTGCATGGTACAACAGGGGCCGGAAGGCAAGTGAAGAAAGGATGAAAGGCAGCTGCGGCCGGCATGCTCGCGGGAGGAAGGGGGGGCATGGGTGGGGAATAAAAAACAATAAAAAAGTTACCTACCTTACCGCCGGGTACCGCGCCGCATCCGCTCCTAGGGTATAAAGGTGCAGCCGGGTCCCGCTGCCTGTTCCTACAGGAAGCAGGCAGCAACAACGGTGTGGGACCCAAGCACGAGCAAAAGAGCAGCAGGCAGGCACTTAGCAGCACACGAGGACGGTGTCTTTGGCGCATGCTGTGGTGTGCTCCGACGTCATAGCTCGTCACTGAGTCACGCTAACAGTACGCTTGACTGCCTGCCTGGAAATGGCCAATCACTGTCTGCATGGCTTCATAAGCCATGACAGTGATTGGTCATGCTTAGGCACTAGTGCCACCCACGTGCCGCACCCAATGAGCCAATCCCAATCCAGACGATGCTCCAGCAGCACCAGGATTGGCTTGAGCAGGGGATACCCCTGCTCATTAGGAGACCGGGGGCTGCGGTATGCAACAACCCTCGGTCTCCTAATGAGCAGCCTAGTGCGCATGTTCGGGCTGGTCTGAATAATCATCAGCCCAAAATCGAACATGCGCACCGAGTGACCCCTGGGCCTTGCTGCATGTTGTGCTGTTGACCTGTTGTGTCAAACCTGCTGCTGCCAGTGCGCGTGCGCCCCACACCACACCCCCTTCAGTGCCATTGCCTCGGCCAGCCGGCGGCCGGATTCACTGATAGGATAATTTTTTTATTTGGGGGATTTTGGAGGATGATGTTTTGCAAATTAGTTAACTTAACAGTTAACTTTTTAATTCACACAGCGCCGCCGATCCGGATAGTGGAGCAACGCCCCACCGCCCTAAAGGATGCACTGCCACTGCGCTCATGCACTAACAACAAATTCAAGCTTGGGGAGGCAGGGAGAGACTATCTGGTGTTGGCGAGAAAATATATGCATTGATTTGTGACTATGCTTTTGTGGAGATCTTGTGCAAACCTGTACTGCGCTGTTTGTTTTGTTTTAAAAAGAAAAATATATTTTAAAAAAACAAAACAACAAATTCAAGTTGAGCGTGTGCTCTTTAGACACTGCCATCATGTAAAAACATCAAGCGTTCCATCCCTGTTTTATTCCCTTCAGCGTGCCGCCTGAAGTGTGACAGGTATGTGACAGGTATGCCCAGATGGGCCCTGTATTCACTGTTCCAATGGATCTAAGCTGCAGCCGAATAAAGAGCCCCTACTATGCCAAAACCATTCTTGGGTTGCTTGTGTTCTGGTTCAGATAGGACATGGCTTGGCATCTGAGGCAGGACTGTTCCGATTGGCGTAGGATCAGGGCTGATTTGCATACGGCGGGGTCTAATCTGAGGTGGCAATGTGGGCAAAAAATGATGGACTGAGATGCAGCCCAGCATAATTACCAGTGACTAAGATTAATTCAAGCATTCAATCCAGCACCTTTAAGTTTACACCATATAAAAATAAGCATTGGCATAGCCAATAGGTCTCGCCTTTGGGACCTTATAAGTGTTTAGCCATGTAACAGTTGCATAACTAAATACTTATAAGGTCCCAAAAGCGAGACCTATTGGCTATTCCAAGCGGCCCTGCGGCCGCGAAAGTTAAAGTGATCGCGATCGCGATCAAACATCAAATCGGCCGTGCGGCTGCGAAAGTGAAAGTAATTGCGGTAAAGCGCTGTAGCTCTAGGCTGGCCTGGTAGCACTTTTTGGAGCCCTCTCAATAAGTCTCGCCAGACCAGCGCATGCGCTGGGTCAGGCGAGACCTAACAAGCACATAGCTGTGCCCGTTGTGAGCACGCACATTCATGATGTGACCTCTGGCGCTACCTGCAGATCATGGCACTTAAAAAGAGTACCGGGGCTCCTAATATTAGTAGATGGATATCCTGATGGTAAAGACCCAAATGGCACAAAGGCCTCACTCCCAGAAATGACATATTTCATCATCCGGCCCCTCCACACCGGACTTACTAGCAAGTTACACACAATGGGCTGCCCCAGGAGCTCTTGGAGAGGAAAGGGAATGTGTGCCTCCCTTATGGTGGTGAATCTTAGAACAAAGAAGTAAAATGTGTAGGGGAAAGAGAAACGGGTTGCAATACTTTATTGGTCCTTCCCTATCACATGGCTAAAATCATTGCAATTGGGGAGCTGTACAGTCCAGGACCCATAGTATCCTATTTGTGAAGGCTTTCTCTCATCTTCTATTAATAACCTGCTTATTCAGATATTAAGAATAATCTGGCTGATTAATATGATAATTATTACCTGTGTCAAAAACAAATCCTTGAAAGCTCTCTGTTCCATATTACAAACCAGAGGACTGCTGTGCCTTCTGATGATCTTTTTATAAGTCAGAGAACTAGTATGGGGTTATGCCAAACAGGCAAGGTGTAGCTTTCTCCCTTTCACTACATGACTGATCCCTACATTAGAGACAATGTTAGGGACGGAGAGGACTATTTCTGTCCTGATGAATGCCCAGAACTAGTAAGGGATGAACACAGTGGGGCAGAAACATGTTGACATTGACTTAGGTTCTACATTGAACTCCTCCCTGAGTCTATTTATTTTTGAGGACTTTCTTTGTGTACTAGGTACTTTAGTGTTACAGAGCAGAGGAGGGAGGGTGTACCACGAAGCATTGTAGCTTCAAACTTCTTCTCCCCCTTTTTTGGGCATTCATTGCTGCAGATCATGTGCCAAAAACTGTTATTTTTATTAAAAAATAGATTGGTATATTGTACAGTTATGTAAAGAAAAGATACTTTAGTTTAATGGAAGTGCCAAGTCTAGTTTACAGAGATATCCTGGTTCAACTAAATCCTACAAAGCACTGAGCTACTGAATACAAAAATGGTTTCCCACATGTGTACATGAACAGCAGCAGGTGCATGTCCCCTCCTACAGGAAGGACCGATATCAGTAGGCAGTGGGCTGGACTGTATATAAACACTACACACTCGATCCAATGCTAGGGCTTCCTCCGTGAAGAGAATTACACAGCTTATTAGCAAGCCTAGAGAAACAAGTATTACTAAATACGATTACTGAGTGGCGCCTACTGTGCTGCAGCACCTTACATAATCACTAGGGCTGTGTGATTCACAAAGGCATTTATGAGTAAGTTTTCTTTCTGTGGTAAGTTTCAAAAACTGCATTTTTGAAGGCATCCGGTGGATGCAATCCAGTCATTTAAAATGTGATACTGACAAAACTGAGATCATGCTGCTTGGAAAGTCAAAATCTTTTGCCCCGCCCAATGGTGACCGCCTTCGGTGTCCCTCGCCGACCACTGTTGAGGTGGTAAAAAATGTTGGAGTAAAATTCGATGCCTCATTGCCCTTTACGCCCACAAGCTCTGGCAGTAGCAGGGATGTGTTTTAATTTAATAAGATCATTTAGGAAGCTTAACTTGCTCCCACCTCCCAATGGCTGCCTGGAAGATAATTGCTTTTGCTCTGATAAGCTCCCAATTGGATTCAGACGTGGGCGGTGCTGGTAAGAATGGTGATGGGGGAGAGCTGACGGATGACAATGAGCAAAAATAGCATTTAAAAAAAGAAAACCAGGCGTGGCCAAGATGGCGGCCGGATGAAACACGGTTCAGGGTCTCTCCTGCTCCGCCACAAAATAGCACCTTCCTAGCCTGTTCATCGTAATCGATGAGGGAGGGAGTCGGCTCGGCAGTATAACATGGCTGGAGCCCTCGGGGTAGACAGAGAGCCCTGGAGTTCCGACTGGTGAGCCTTGCTGGAGATAGTCGGCGGCAGACTGCCGGGTCGGCATAGCTGCAGAGACTTGCGATGCAGCAACTCAGGCCCCAATGGAGGAAAAAAGGAAGCCCTGACCACCGCGTACTGCGACAAGAGTCTCCAGAGTCGAGGGGGAGACCCCGGCGAGTGTGGTGGAGTACGGGAGAAGAGGGAGCAGAGGTCGGGACCGCGCAGACTGAGCTGAGCTCAAAGCCCAGGTGGGCGGGTCCTGACACAGGCCTTGCCGATCGGAGAAACATGGAGCCTGTGAAGGAGACAGCACGGAGACCGCTGGTAACGCGGGGCAGAGTCGAGCAATCATTTGAGGCTATGGTTCCTCCTGAGCCTGTCTCACAGAGGTTACCGATCTGCAAGGGGTAAGTGTGGAGACGGGGGGGGGGTCGCAGACCCCCAGGAGGTCTGGGCCTCTACAGCACCACGATCACATAGTCACTCTGGCCCTGGGAAGAACTGCAGGGCCAACTGCCACCAGCCTTCAGCACCAGGATCCCTACATTGAGCACACAAGGTCTGTCAACAGGGCATTGGCCCTGAGGGATATCAATGACGCACAGAATACGCAGGGGATTTGTGTGGGCCCCATTGTCGTAGCGCGTTTGAAACAAGCATTTCTCCAAGGCATAGCCCCTGAGGTGAGACCCTTTGACATATGGCTCTGTGGACTGTTGGAGAGGCATCTAGGATAAACACTGGGAAGACTACGGCCCGGTGGGGCGCCTGAGCTCGTGGCCCTCTAGTTAGCACTGGTTGGGCTCTCCCTGGGAGAAAGCAGTTGCAGACAGTAACAGCGGGCCCACTTTCTTTCCAGCTTGCATGCCGCTCGCAGGGAGAGCAGATGCAGGACCCCCTTGCATTATCCTTGAATAGCAGCGCGAACCATGATGAACGGGGCCTACTGTGCGCTCAGGTGGCACCTCAGGAAAGCCCTCAACCCAATAACCCCAGAGGAGCCTTTGTTTAACCTTGGGCCTGTACTAATTGGGCGCAGCCTCTGGAGCCTCTTGCCCCTCAACGGAGCTGAACAGGGAGGAAAGCCCACCTGCACAACTGAGTTGGGACAGCTCCGGGGGTATTAAAGATGGCGAATAACCGCGTGAAGAAAGATCACTCGGTCAAAGAGACGCTGATAAAACAGCCCATGCAGGGTGCTACAGTGGATCTACCCCAAGACAGAGAAGGGCAGCAGGATGGTCAGGAAGGAGCAGATGCCCCAGCCACGAAGGCCTTCATGACCGCACTGTTCACGTCCCTGCGTGAAGACCTTCACGAGCTGAAAGGACAATCTCAGCCGATATAAAAGAACTGAAGCGGGACGTGGAAGAAGTGGGCGACCGCGCTGCAACCCTGGAAGAGCACGAGGCAGGAAGAGACAAAGAGATAGAAATAATGCAGCAAGAAATATTTGTTTGAAAGAACAGCATGTAGAGCTGCAAGCCCAAGCAGAGGACTTGGAAAACCGGTCCTGCCAGAATAATATCTGCCTTCGAGGGGTACCAACGAGCGCAGAAGGGGAGGACATCAGGGCATATGTGCTGCCGTTCTTCAGACATGTGCTGGGCGAAGATCATACCGCTGACATCCAGATAGACCGGGCACACCTGGTGGGCATGCCACAGACTGGCAAGCCCCCCCCCAGCAGACATCTTAGTGTGTGTGCACGACTTCCAACTAACAGAGCAGATCATGAGATGAGCAAGAGACACGCACCCGGTACAGTTTCGGAGGCACTCGCCAACCTTCTTTCAAGACCTATCTGCAACCTCCCTTTACAAAATAAGAGAATGCCGCCCTATTACAGTGTACCTCAAGGAGAAAGGAATATCATACTTCTGGGGGCACCCCTTCAGGATCATCTTCCGCAACAAAGGTAAAATTTGTCAGCTTCGCTCGCTCGCTACAGGAAGCCAGGGAGGTCCTAGAGATTGCAAAACCTATGTCCCCAGAGTTGCACCCCAGGTCCCCTGAGAGACTGAGACACACACATCCCCGGTGGCAAAGGGATGGGAAATCCTCTTCCTCCCACAAACCTGACATAGAAACAATAGCAAAAGAAAGAGAAGCAGTAATTAACTCACTGGCTAGTGGACCGGACCGGACCAGACAACCCACAACTGATCAATTATACACTACGACGGAGAGCCCACTGACATGGTGGAGCTGGGGGACGCCCCCATTGCTGCTATTGCCCCTGAAAGGAATCTCAACACTTGTTCACTGTAGGTCACAGGGCCTGGAACTACTGGCCTGTCTTCCGGCTATCACCCCAATGGATACTCCTATCTAGATAAACTGTTGTCTCAATTGTTTATAATTTTGTTCCCATTTTGAAATTTGATGGGAGTTATTTTGCCGTTTTTATATTTGGGGATTAATTGTTTGTTGTTTCCTGCACCGGTCGTAGAAGAGATAGATGTCCGTCCTCAACGATACACGTCACTAGGACTATCTATTCTTTTCCATCCCACTCAGAACATGCACCACACCACAGCGCTAACACTCCCTATGACAACATAATCTCAAAACAGCAATTCTCTCCCTGTTAGAGAACTCTGGCGATGATATTTGTCTGTTGCAAGAGACTCATCTCTTGTCAAGGGACACAGCACGCACGCTCCCCCACCAGTACTGGTCCTCAAGCACTGATAAAAAAAATGGTATCGCCTTCCTCTTTGAAGGGAAATTCGAAGGCATAGTAATATCAACACTCTAAGAAGTAAAGGGTCGTTTGCTAGCACTTAGAATTCGGTGGGGCTCCACACATTTCACGCTAGTTAACATATACACCCCAAATACGCAACAAGAACCCTTCATTGGTAGGACCCTCACAGAAGTTTTGGATTCCCCCGATGCAGCAATACTGGTGAGGGGAGATATTAATCTAGTAATGGACAATACATTAGGCCGCTCCTGTCAGCGAACCACACAAACTGGAGCATTCTCATGAGGGCAGGCGGTGGCTTGAGGAGAACGATATGCGGGACATCTGGCGTCAGCTACATCTGGAGACACAAGACTATACATACTATTCTGCTACGCACAAATCATATGCACGACTAGACCATTTCCTAACATCAACAGCACTGATCCCTAGATTGATGAATGCATATATCGAGCAAAGATCCCTCTCAGACCACGCAATGATCACGGTTATGGTCCAGCCCGATGGTGACCATCCGAGCCTTTCCAGATGGTGCCTAAGGGATAGCCTTTTGCGATCCCTGAAAGTTTTGCTAGATATGCTTTCGAAGCTCATAGACTACCTGCTGCACAATGATAGGGAAGACACTCCCCTGGCAGGGCTCTGGGAAACATTGAAGCTAGTAATGAGAGGAGAATTTATTGCATGGTCAGCGGCCAAAAACCGAGAACGCCGGGGAAAAACGGCAAAACATAGAACGAGAGTTTAGGAAAATGGAGTATATCCACAAATGCACAGGAGCTCCGAGGGTGTGGGCAGGGGGTTGGAAAAGAAATGGCTCCTTCGAAAATGCTTAGACCTGGATAGGGCGGAATATGCTCTGCTCAGACTTCAACATAAATTCTTCCTGTGTAGCGACAGATGTGGAAAAATGCTCACCCAAAGGCTTAGGGCCAAGACGATAGCCACCGCGGTCACCTTAATCAAACAGCCATCAGGCTAGGAAGTGCATACGGATCCTCAAATAGTTGAGTCCTTCAAGACCGTTTATATGACTTTATACGCCGAAGATGACTAGGAGCACCAGGAAGCTCTTGCCTACCTGGAACCGAGCAAGGTCACTCGCCTCCCTGATGCTCTTCCGAGCCAACTTGATAACCCAATACGACTCGAGGAAGTCATCTCCGCTATTGCCCACCTGAAGGTGAACAAGGCACCGAGCCCGGACGGGTTACCAGCAGTGTTCTACAAAGCCTTTTGCAAAGAGTTGGCGCCACTGCTGACGCCTCTCTTCAATTCCTTCCTTGAAAGTGGCACAATTACCGACTCCATGGCAGAGGCATCGATATCTGTGATTCTTAAACCCCTTAAAGATCCCAGCGAATGTGGATCGTATCACCCCATATCTCTGCTGAATACAGACGCAAAAATCGCATCGATCCGACCAGGCGGGATTTATTCCCACGTGTCAGGGAGGAGATAATACTGAGCGACTCCTTCATCTAATGGATAGTGTTCATAGATACCACAAAGAAGCTCTGTTCCTGTCAATAGACACAGAGAAAGCATTTGACAGAGTACGATAGAGTAATCTTTTTGATACGCTCCGCTGCTTTGGCTTTGGAGAGCGATTTACGAAATGGTTCAGATGCATTTACCGGGCTCCACGTGCATTTGTGCGAGGGAATGGGTTATCTTCAGAAACGTTCCCATTAGCCCGCAGTACGAGACAGGGCTGTCCGCTTTCCCCCTCCTCTTTGCTCTGCACATGGAGCCACTAGCCGAAAAGATTTGGGACCACCCGCAGATTGGGGGTCTCCGATTTGGAGGAGATGTCCATAAAATCAGTCTGTATGCAGATGAAGTAATTTGTATTGCTCTCAAACCCTTCCACCTCCTTACCAGCACTCCTGGGTGAATTAGAGTGCTTTGGGAAAGTCTCAGGCTTTGAAGTAAACCTGAGCAAATCACATGTTCTAAATCTATCCACCCCCCGGCATGTGATGCGAACTTACAGGACAGATTCCCCTTGCAATGGGCAAAGCAGTTGATAACATATCTTGGCATCCTTCTAGCCCCGACACTGCCCAGGACACTTGCGTTAAACTACTCGGCGCTCGTTGATCAAACAACGAACGCGCTAGATGGGTGGTCTCATCTAAAGCTGGCCTGGTTCGGTCGTATCACAGTGGTAAAAATGACGGTGCAACTGCGTATTCTATATATTTTACAGACACTACCATTGGTCCCACCACCGAAGGCCATGCAACTAGCTATCAATAAGTTTATTTGGTGAGGGAAAAAGGCGCGATTATCTATAGCCCAACTGTTGCAGCCTAAGCGGGAGGGGGGTGGGCCTACCGTTGATTCACAGGTACTTACAAGCATCACATCTCCGCTATATAATGGAATGGAATGGAACCACCCACTTTCCAAAAAGGCACTAGTGCTTTATGGATCAAGCGGTGGCTGGAGTAACTATCTGGTGGGAGGTGTGGATCCCAAGCATACAGCGTGGGATTTGTACTCCTCCTTAGTCACCACCGCGACTTTGAAGGTATGGGATGCTGTAGCACGAAAGAGAGGCCTAACGACATTTCCCTCCCGGATGTCCCCAATAGTGGCTAATCCTGACTTTCCCCCGGGCTGCAAATCAGAGGTCTTCCAGAGATGGAGAGCGTTGGGATGCAAGCAGGTGGGTTCACTGTTTGATCTAAAAGGGATCATCCCATTTGAGCAATTGAGACTAGACTATGACCTTCCCCAGACCGATGACTTCTACTATCTACAGTTAAGGCACTGGCTTACATCCCTGACTTATCACGCAGAGGCCGCTCAGCCACTTACGATCTTCGATAAGTGGTTTGTCTGCAAAAAAGATGATAAGCACTTAATATTAGAACTCTACACCATGCTTGCCACAAGGAAGAAGGGTGGGCGTACCAAGGGACAACTGCGATGGGAGGAGGAACTGGGCATAACTCTCTTGGACAAGGAGTGGAAAGACATCCATTTGATGGCACACCACACAGCACACAGTATGGCCGGGACCGAGTCGGCCTACAAAGTCAGAACATATTGGTGTCTCACGCCACGCATCCATAGCTGGGATAAAAATCACTCTGAGAGGTGTTGGAGGGGGTGTGGTCTTTTGGGCTCCCTGGTGCACTTACTGCCCAAAACTGAGTCGCTTCTGGGAGATGGTCTTGGATGACATCGATAAGGCTTTTGATAATGAGGTGCCACGCTTCCCAGCATATACATTACTAGGGCTGCCGAATTCATTGACTTTTCCCCTGCGATCTCCGAGGGGGAGACAAATGGCATTGGCGCTACTCGGGGTGCGACAAGTGATCCTAGCTCAGTGGGGTACTACAAATGTCCCCGATCACACGGCATGGCTGCACAGATTATGGCTAACTCTCGCTATGGAATGCCTCTCCTTCATTATGGAGTACACAGGAGAGGACTATGCCAAGTTGTGGGCCCCTTTTATTCAGATTCTCTCAACAGACCTGCGAGAGGTACCATGCCCAAAATATCTACAAATACTATGCTTGCTCCCTGGAAAGGAGGAAGAAACACTACGGCCCACGCAAAAGATCCAGAGCCCTGATGAAGTCCTTAGTACCTAGACATGAATCATAAGCTTTCGCTAGACCAGAGACAGGTGCAGGGCTTTGTGGTATGTGAGAGAAGGGATTTCTTTCTTTAATGTTATGTTTATAGATTAGGTTGTTGTATTTTTATGTTTGATTCTATAACACGATCCAAATAACGCTGCCAGCCTCCGGGTTGTAGGCATAGAAGCTGTGTAGACGTACTCATTTTCCACTGCCCTTCGCTGCCGGCCAAGTGGTTGTAGGCACACAGCTGTGTATATTTTCTTAATAAAAAGAATGGTTTCATAAAAAAGAAAGCCACTTACCTTGCGCTCACTGCATTGTCCAGTTGCAGCTGGTGCAAGGTAAGTGGTTTTCTTTTTTGTAATTTTATTTTTGCTGGTCGTCATCTGTTGACCCCCCCTCCACCCTGCCCCACCGCTCTACATGCACCGGCCGCGGCTGATTGGATTACTGCAACAGTCTTTATGCAGGATCCTCAAAGCGAACTATCCATAAACTCCAGGTTGGGCAGCATGTGGCGACCAGACTTGTACTGAAACTTCCCAGACGATCTTCTACGTCTGCAGCTCTGAAGGCTTTACACTGGCTTCCAATGCACAAAAGGGTCCTGCTTGAAATCCTTTTGCTAATCTTCAGAGCTTACAGATCCTCTGGGCCTAGATATCTAACTGCCAGATTTACCCACTATACAACTAAAAGAAAGCTGAGATCGTCCCGTGCCATTCTCCTTATTTCACACTCAGAACTCGAGGTGGTAAATCTTTCTCAGTTTAAGGCACGGAACCACATCCCTGGCCATCTAAGTAAGCCTGGGCAAAGCACTACGCTACGCTCGCGTAGTTTGCGAAGTTTGTGCTACTTCGCACTACGCGAATTGCACATAGCACAGTGCAAACATGCATAGCGTAGCGTTGCGTAGTGCAGCGGTCATTTTTTGCTTGCTCGTGGTCCTCAACATCAACTTGGCGACCGCGAGCAAGCAAAATGACATCCCGGCGAGACTTTTTCCTTGTTCGCGATCAGCAACATCAAGTTGCCGATCGCGAGCATGGAAAATAAACATCCCGGCGAGATTCTCAACGCGGGGAGGTCAGGTTTCTCATTGCGAGTGGTCGCGTATGCTTGCGACCGCTCGCGATGAGAAACTACCAGTTCGCGTTAAAAAAGCTGCCACTCAAGTAAAAATCTACTCGAGCGGCAGAAAACTACAGCTCGCACTGTGCAAGATGCCGTTTTCAATGATTGCACAGTGCCGGATGCTTGTCCGCACTGTGCAATCATTGAAAACGGCATCTTGCACAGTGCGTACAGGGTACTACGCAGTTCGCGAAGTGCTACGCGTAGCTCGCGCAGTGCGAAGTGCACTTTGCGTAGCTTCGCGTAGTGCTACTTCGCAAACTACGCCCAGGGTTACATCTAAGATGCATCGAATCTGAAACAATGTTTAAAAGCAGCTGAAGACCTGGCTCTTTTCAGCCTCTGATGCGTTTGTTACTCTCTTATTCTTTCATCTAGTATCTCTCCTGATTTCTCTTACCGCTTCATTGAATCATTTCTGCTGTGTGGTGCTAGGATGCTCCTCTGGGATTGACAGTGCGCTATACAACTGCTTAATTCATTTATTCATGAATTCATGCGAAACTGCTAGTATTTCTGCATTTCTGCATCGGATTGGAGAAAGGGAGGTGGAATGCATGAGAAATGCCATACAAAATGGTACTTTCCCATTGTTGGCATGGAAGAACACAAGGAATGATGGAATCTTGTGCTGGCCGGCATTATCAGGGGCCAGCTATTGTAATTAACCTAATGGTAAGTATGGTAAGTTAATTACAGTGTACCAGCCCCTGACCGTGATCTTCAAAGAAAGTTTCGCAGCAGGGAGCTTTATTGAGAACCATGTCTTCCAGGGAAATCTTGGAGGCAGGCACTGCAAACAGACTTACTTGCTAGGGAAGTTGCTTTTAATTTCACTGTGGGGGGTAGGCAGTGTATCTATCTTAATGCAATTAGCTTTAAGGTAAATGCATTGTCCAGCACATCACAGTGCTTCAAAAAACAATTGTGCTTTTTGGGTGCTTTTTCTTCCCACAGAGTAACAGATCAGGCCCAATTCTTCCTGTGAGCAGGCAGAAAAATAGGGGTGAAATTCCTATGTTTTGCTGCCTGTGTGGAAATTTCACCCACCCCTATTTATGAGTGCAGGAAACCGTTCTTACTGTCAGTGCCTTTGTAAATCGGTACTGAAATGTCCAACTCTCTATTAGTAAAAGTACAAAAAGGGCACAGTCCTTTCTACTTGTACTAACTGCATGTCACTATTCCCTGAGCATTTCTATTTTATTCCCATTTTAGATTTTTTGCGACCAATTCACAAACGTCTTTAAGAATATACAAGCTAGTACTATAGAAGGACTACTTCCCGTACTCATAAATGCCTTTGAGAATCAATCCTATGTCTTCCACCATGCTATCATATGGCTGCCATGTTATGTGTGATATGTTAAGCCATTCATGGCTAACAAGCTGACAGCATCTTGTATTCTGGCACACGTAGTTTTGCTTTTAACACTGCAAGTATAGTGATGTTTGCAGTGGCGGCTGCCAAGGAATGGTGGTGGTGGGGCAGGGTGGGGGAAATTTAAAAAAAGAACACTTACCTGTGAGCGGCCGCTGTCTCTCCTCCATCCTCTTCTCTTCCCGGCAGCACGGAACGGAAGCACACAGGCTCCCAGTCTCCCCTAAGCCAATCATGACGCTGCCGTCACCAGCCTGACAGCAGTGCTGTGATTGGTCTGGGAGCTAAGTGTGCATGTCTGTTTGGCTGGCCCAAGACAGTCGGCCAAACTGACATGCGAACTTATGGTGTACATATTTCCTCCTCCCCCTGCTCTGACAGCCTAGCCCCGCCTGTCCCTAACCCGGCTCTGAGTCCGCACTGAAAAATAACATCTTGTTATTATCATTTTATTTTTCCTTTTTTGCACTTCTCAAGGAGCAGTGGGCGACACTCTTCCACCTTAGCAGAGGAAGTTTGCTGACAAGCTGGGACTAGCTGAAGGTGCCACACAAGAAAAGGGGCTCCGCGGCAGATATGCCTCCACATAGTTAAGATTCAGAATTTAATTAGCTCTAGAACACAACTGCATGGAAACTGGTCAGCCAGTCGAAGTACTGAGCAGGCAGTGCGGAGAGCTGGTTCAGTTTAAGGCGGGCATACATTTGGTACTGGGCATTTGTGGTGTAAGGCAAGGCTGCCTTGGTTGCTGTCCGTGACCAGGATTGGTAGACAGCATACAGGCCACCAATGCACATGGCCAGCAGAGCACAATGCGGTCTTCAAATCTGCCAGGTTGCGTGAGTATTGCATGCTGAGCAGGGCGGTTAGGCAATCTGCTGGGCTGCATGCACCCTTGGGCTGTTGGTGCACAAGGCTACCTGCGTGCACAGCTACTAGTACTTACCTGCCCTCATGGCTACTGGTAAAAGAAGATGTGCTGTCTGTGCACAACGCAGTTTGAGTGCAAGGTTGCCTCTGTGCAACTCTGACCATGAGCAGCATTGCCTTTTGGTATGGCTTTAATGCAATGCACTACACTTTGATCTCACTTATAGGGGACGTCAGAGTGCACATCTGTTAAGGTTGCCTTTGTTATTGTATACAATTGTCAATTTAGACAGTACCTTGCACAGGGCTTCCATTGCAAAAAGAATTTACCTTGGAGTATTAGATTTGTTTTCAGTGTTTGAAAGAGAACAGAACCCTCACAAAGTGATAATATATGCTAAAATGTCAAAATAGTGAAATAAACCTGCCACAAAAAGTGCTTCATTATGGTGCTTAATTTGTGTTTGCATGTCGCATAATTTAGTCAATCCTTCTGCATCATTTGGTCCCCAATTGCCACATAATTCTGAGTCTCAGAGAGAGGCTCAGGACTGGAGTTTGTAATAGCAAGAGGAGGAGGTCCAAGACAAGAAGACCACACACCCCTCAGGGCCCCTGATACTCAGACAGTTCATAGAAGAGCCCTTAACCTAGAACAACCAGACTGCAGCAATAAAGCACCAACTTAGTGCATGGTGCAATAGGCCTTTGTAGCAATGGGACTGGCTCATATTTTGGGTAGACTAGTTGCTCACCACGACGAATCATGAATCTCTACAATGCTATCCAGTTTCTTCCTTCCGCTTCTGCCTGTTGTTATTGGTAACATTGCAATCTGCCGCTAGTAAATGTTAAATAGGTCTGGATACAAGCAAGATATTATGTAATGTCTTTAACTAGCCAGGATTTAAGGATTGAAAAAATGCGGCTCCAATCAGGATTAAACATGACAATGAACTATGTCTGTGGTGGAGTTGTTACAACATGTTCTGTGGGAGTGAATGCCACGTCCAGCGTGCCGATGAGGTAACTATGGAGCTCAACCTAGTAGCTGTGCCAAATTATGGAATGGAGGTTGTGACAGTGCATAATTTGCGTCCTTGGTGGACACCAGCAAACACTATCAAGGATCAAGGATTATTTTTCATCACCAAATTTTAACCCAGAGGAAGAGAGAGAAATTGGTAAATTTCTTACAAAGTGAGCACCTGATTAAAAATGGTCTTTTCTTAGCGCAAGGCAGGCGCACCAGCAGGCACAATTGTGCTTTGTCCAGAGCGCTGAAGATCCGTGCACTTTTCCTGGTGGGCGCTCCACAAAGGGTGGGTGCTCCACAAAAGGTGTTAGATCCCACTACCACCAATGGATGACTGGGTGAGTGTATGTTAGTCCATCAAGTTGAGTAGGAAAGCTTGTTAATCTCATTTCTAGCTCAAAGCTCCAAATAAAGGCATTTGTGTGCAATAAAAAAAAAAGACAAGGCTGTACAGTGCGTTGACAGGAGATCTTATGTTGTCATCAAAAGGATGAGGTTTAATTCTTCGAATTATTTAAAATAGGATGCATTTTTCTTATTTAATATTCGTGTACATTGAACTGAAGTAAAAAAACGAGATGTGTTTGAATTTTTGCAAAGTGTAAGATTTTTTAAACTCACATAAAATACATTTTTCTCTCTCAGAGAATCTACACTGATAGTCTTAAGCACTGAATAGAATTCTGGAGCACTTTTCCATCGAATATCTCCTTAAGTGTATCTGTTCGCCTTTCTTCTGGAAGGCCTGTAGAAACACTTGAGAGAAGAATAATTATGCAGCATGTAAGGAAGGCTACAATGGCCACATTCTTCAGATTGTACTAAAAAAGGGATCAAGAAATTGATACATATGCATATTTCAAAGCCAATACTTTTTAAAACAGCTTAAATCTCTTTCACAAAGCCTTCCAGTAAATGTGAGAGATGCAGGATAGCAGGACAGTCCGGCCCCATAGGCTGCCATTATATGAGAACAAAAACAGCATCTGTGCCTTTAAGAACCCAGAGACCACCCGTATCACATCATGCTCAGCAGGTGGCAATTGCTTCAGTTCTTTTTCCCGGCTTCTGGTCACAGGACCGTGGAGCACTGATCTTGGTCTTTTAAGCCTTTTCTCTACAAAAAAATGAATGTTTGGGATAGTTTCTTCATTCGAGGGTTTACAACTGTCCCTTTCATTTTCTGTCTTTTTCTTACAGGAATTTGCAGTATTTTCCAAATAAAATGTTATCTTTATTTAACAAGTGCCCTGCCTGTGGAAGAAAGAAGGCCATCATCTGCCTTCCACAAAGCCATGTTCCTGACAAATGCCAGTACTGCAGGAAGTTTCAAAGGCATACCCAGAGGGAAAGGGAGAAGATTCGCCTCCATGGCACAGAAGAGCGACGCAGGCGCAGTCTGAAGTTAGGACATCAGAGCAAGAAGAGGATCAGCCCTCTACCAGGGCTCTTCCATCGGTTTCTGAGAACCCCAGGCGTGGAAGGTCCAAAAAGAGGAGTTCAGTCCAAAAACAATGTAGTTCCAGGTCGACGTCGAGAGTATCAACGTTGAGACAAGGTTCAACAACAACTTGTTCTCCATCAAGGGCTGGGTTGACATCGTAGGTGAGGCGAAGATCGATGCCGAGACAGGGTAGGTCGACATCGAAGGCGACTACACTGTCAACACACAATAAGAGGTCAATGTTGAGGAGTTTGTCTATGTCGAGACATTAAGGCATGCAGAAAAGAAGAAAAGGGGGATGCATTTCATCATCTTCCAACTTTGAATATTCTAGAGTACTCTCTCATTCTTCTCCAATAGTGTTGCCAGACTGTCCTACTCCTCCGCCACCATCTTCTCCGCTGCCTCCACCACCACTTCCACCACCTTCATTGACACCTCCTCCGGCACCTCTTCCACTGGTGCCAATTCCTCCCCTTCCACCTGTGGAGTCCCCTCTGCCAAGGCCTAGAGTTTTTCCATGCAGATCATGTTCTAGAACTCGCCGTTATCATTGCCACAGATCCCGATGCTCTTCGTCTCATCCATTCTCAAGGTGCTCTCACCATCATCATGCATCCAGGTTTAGATCAAGATCATCCACAAGGTCCAGATATCATTCCTACTATACCACCTCCAATTCCAGCGCAGGAAGATATTCTTCAACACTATCAGACTCTCCACCACCATGGGTTGCTTCAATGGATGATGTCACTACTTCCCAGGAGGTCCTGATGAGAGGGGCTGTGAAGCTTAATATCCTGATGTTAATTCCAACTCCTTCAACATCGGTTATATTTGAGATGCTTCACAAGCGGCAATACCTTTCCTTCCTTTGGTTGCAACCAGTGATGGAATTATTCTTGACTCCAGACTCAGCTAAATCTGCTTCATCAAGGCTACAGAAAGACTACAGACTTCCAGAGCAGGATCCACTTTTTCACGGCTGCGACCCACCTCAAGACTCTGTGGTCATCTCAGCAGCTAAAAATTATGATGCTACAATTCCATCGTCTATGGTACTACCAGACAACAAAAGCAAGAAGCTGGACTCAGTGGGCCACAAAGTATGCAGTACAGCTATGACCACTATGAAGGAAGCAAGCGCATCCGCTCTTCTGGGCAGGTATGAGAGGGCTTTATGGGACTCCTTAGAGAAGTTTGCAGATGATTTCCTCAGGGAGAAAAGGGAGGACTTCCTTGAGGTTGTCGACGAAGGGATGATGGTCTCCAACCAGATCATCAGTGCTGCAGCTGATTTATCCTTGCTAGTGGCACATGAGTACTGTCATGAGGTGGCATTACAATAACATTTATGGCTCAGTCTCATGGCCCTTAAGCAGGAGTCACAATAAAGGATCCTTAAACTGTCATTCTAAGGATCCACACTGTTCAGCAGTCACACTGAAGATGCGATGGCTCGGATGAAATCCAAAATGGAGATCCTTGAGGTGGTTGGTCCAGAAAATCAAAAACAACAAAGAAGGCCCTAAAAGCCCTATTAACAGCATACTTTCCCTCAGAGGGTTCAAACCCCTCACTGGTTCCAAGGTCGCCAGCAATGTCAACAGCAGAGGCCTTTCCAGCACTGGCAGCCTAGAGGGAGAGGCACTCAACAGCATGCTCAAGGGGGAAAGCCTATAGCAGGCTCAAAGACTTCAATCTTTCCTTCCCCCTCTTCTGTTACCCACTCTGGTAGCGGGAAGTATTACATATTTTCTGGCAAAGTGGCAATCCATCATAAAAGAAGCCTGGGTAATAAATATAATTCTGAATGGGTACTGTCCCAGGTTCACAAGACCTCCACTGAATATACCACCAAAACCATCTAATCGCCATCTACAGATACTACAATCGGAAGTCAACATCCTTCTGCAGAAGCATGTGGTGGAGGCTGTTCCTCCCAAACATCAGGGAAGTGGAATTTATTCCCAATACTTTTTGGTAAAGAAGAAAGGCCCCAGAAATTATTTCAGACTCATTCTCGATTTGAAACTAGCCAACAAGTGGATTTGACGTGAAACGTTTTAAGAGCTTGCACTGTATCAGATCTATCCCCACTTACACCAGGGAGACTGGCTCTGCTCGATAGACCTCCAAGATATGTACTTCCATATACCAATAGCCAGGAAACATTGCAAATTCTTGAGGCTCGTCGTGGACCAAGATCACCATCAGAACAAGGTGCTTCCACTTTGCCTCAAGTCAGCCTCCAGAACTTTCTCAAAGTGGCTGGCAGTGGGAGCTGCCCACCTCAGAAAACATCAAGACTCGTCCATCCCTACCTAAATGATTGACTCTTCAAGGCGTTAACTAGTCATTAAGCTCGGGTACATTACCAGTGGACAAGCAATGTCCTTCAAAGCTTAGGGCTACATATCAATCACAGCAAGTCAATGTCCACTCCTATTCACACACAGCATTATTTGGGGGCCTCCATCAACACCAGTCAGGTAACAGTATGTTGTTCAGAGGAGAGCCTGTTATCAAACGATCAAGTGTCACTGTCTCATGAAAACCTCTCATCCCACAGTGAGGACAGAGTCTTCTCTTCTCAGCTCAATGGCTTCATGTATCTTCCTAACTCCAAATGCCTGTATCCTCATGTTTCCTCTTCAGAAGCGTTTCGAGGATCAGTGAGACCAGCTCATGGGCATTTGGGAGGACAGGATCACACTCTCCCCTATGCAACACAGTCTCTGAAATAGTGATGTTCTCTGACGAATCTGCTTCAAGGGATGCCATTTCATCAGGATGTTGCCTCCCAGATCATAGTAACAGATGTGTCCTTACTAGGATGAGGAGCACACTTGGATCACCTCCAAATCCAAGGAACATGGCCTCCGAGTGGGATGACCTACCACATCAAACTCCTTGAGGTTACGCACAGTTCACCTGCCACTGTTAGCTTTTCACCCATCATTCAAGACCAAATCCCTGCTTGTTCAGATTGACAACACAACAACCATGTACTACCTCAACAAGTGGGGGGGACGAGGTCAAGACCTTTATACTATGAGGCCCAGGCAATTTGGAAATGGCTAAATGCCAAGGACCAGCGGATCAGAGCAACTCATCTCCCAGATGTGCAAAATGTTCAAACAGACTCCCTAAGCAGAGTCCTGCAGGAAAACCATGAATGGGTCCTTCACCATGATGCCATACAAAACATCTTCAGGCTGTGGGGTGCTCCGCACATCAATTTGTTCGACACCACAGAAAATAAAAAATGCCCAGGCTTCGTCTTGAGGTCATCCAACCAGGGATACTGGGAAATGCCCTATTGATTGACTGGTCTGGCAAATTATTTTACACCTTTCCTCCAATCCCCCTGATACTGTCTGTCCTCCTCGAATTGTCATACTCTAGAGCCAGAATGATCTTGATAGCTCCATAGTGGCCAAGTCACTAGTGGTTCATGGACCTTCTTCACCAGTCAGAGTGTCCACATCTCAAGCTGCCTTGCAGACCAGCTCTTCTAATGAAATTCGGAGGCCAGATGGCTCACCCCAATTTCTCCTCCTTGAATTTGGCAGCATGTCTCCTGAGCTAGTTCAGTATAAACACTTGAAGCTTCCACAAGACTGCATGAACATTCTCAAGGAGGCTAAATGTCAGTCAACGTGTTCAGCCTATTCCTTCAAATGGAGGAGATTTTGCATTTGGTATTCTAATAAGAACATGGATCCACCAACCTGCCAAGAAGATGTAATTCTTCCGTACTTACTCTACTTGGCATAATCTGGCATACAATTATCTTCCATAAAGGTTCATTTGGCAGCTCTTACTGTCTACAGAAAATGTCCTTCAAAAACCTGTTTTTTCAAAATCCCCGTTATCAAAGACTTTTTAGATGGATGGAAAAGGTTTTCTCTCCCATTAGGCATCCTTCTCCTCCCTGGGTGCTCAACATAGTCCTCTGATGCCTCATGCAGGACCCTTTTGAATCTATTCTCAAATCATCTTTGCAACTTCTCTCCTGGAAAACTGCTTTCCTCATAACAATAACATCAGCATGAAGGGTTAGCAAAATTCAGGCGTTGTGCTCTCACGAACCATACTACGTTTTTCATTCTAATAAGGTAGTGATGAGGTCTCACCAAAATTCCTTCCAAAAGCGATTTCAGGTTTTCACATCACCCAAATGATTTGCTTACCAACCTTCTTTCAGCATCCATTCACTTCACCTGAAAGAACTCTCCATTCCCTTGACGTTAGGTGAGTCTTAATGTTCTATCTAGACAAAACACAAGACTTACGTAGATCGGACCAATTGTTTGTAAATTACGGGCCAGTAAGTACAGGTCTAGCCATTGCCAAACAATCCATCTCCCGTTAGATAGTATCTTTCATCCTTTTATTCTACCAAAAAGCCAATAAGACTAACCGCTAGACCTAAGGCTTATTCTACTAGGAGCAAAGCGGCTATTGCTGGTTTGATGACATATGTCCTTATAGCTGAAATTTGCAGAGCAGCTACATGGAAATCTGTTCACACGTTTACCAAAAACTATTGTTTGTACTCAGATACTAGAACAGATGCTCAAGTAGGACAGGCCTCCCTGAGAAATGTATTTGCTTGGTTGGTCTTTTAATCATTCCTATGTCTTTTCCACCGTTTTTCGTTGTAATGATCTTGCTACTCCATTCAGTGCTTATGACTATCAATGGAGATCCCCTGAGCGAGAAGGAATGGTTTCTTACCTGTTATCCCAGTTCAGGTCTCTCTCTCAGGGGAATCTTCATTGAAGTCATATGTAACCCTCCCGCCTCTCCAGTGGAGATGACAGCGGCGATTATTGGACCTATCCATCGCTATCACATCTCGTCCAAAAGAACTGAAAACACCTGCTCAGCATGATGGGAAAATGGTAGTTTCTGGGTCCTTCAAGGTGCAGACGATGTTTTTGTTCTCATGTAATGTAAGCCTATGGGGCTACACTGTCCTGCTATCCTTCATCTTTCAACTTTACCACTTTAGAAAAACGGTTTGTGAAAGAGATTTAAACTGTTTTACAAAGTATTGGCTTTGAAATATACATATATATGGGGTTTCTTGACCCTTTTTTGAGTGGAATCTGAAGAATGTGGCCATTGTAGCCTTCTTTAGAGGCTTTATAATGTTCTTCTCAAGTGTTTCTATAGGCGTTCCTGAAGAAAATCGAACATCTTGACTTAGGAAGATATATTATGGAAAAGTGCCCCAGGATCCCCATGCATGGGCGGGACTATTCAGTGCTTATGACTTTAATGGCGCTTCCCCTAAGAGAAGACTGGGGTTACAGGTAAGAAACCATTCCTTTTTTGTATTTACCACATGGTATTGAGGTATTTGCCAAGTATGTAATGTATCTAGTATACTTTTATGGTTGTTTTAAACACATCGAATAAAGTTTTCAAAATTGCAAAAATCGCCAAGTGTGTTAAATACATACCTCCTGTTCCAAATTTTCCACTTGGAAATTAACGATAAAATGCAGAATCTGTAGTTAACACACTGAATTCCACATTGTGACTTCTTTTCAAGCCTTTTCCTTTATAAATTGTGTTAGTTTTTACCTACTGAAATCTACCACTGGAACTAGCAACGGTGTGATATTATCACAGAACGTGTAATTCTGATTCCTGTGAAACTTCCTGTTTACTGAGAGTTGGGAAATTAACTCTGAACTTACCATCATGACTCATGACAAGTGCTGGAGAGCCTGTCAATGTGCTTCACTCCACTTGGACAACAGGCTGGATGGGCTTAGATGGAGAATGCAGCGATGTAAATGTGCATGCTAAGGAGATGTGTGATTTACTTAGGGGGGACATATGGGCCTATAGAAGAGACGGTATTGACTAATATAAATTGACAACAATACAATTAAAAAGGTTTACTGTTGGTTAGTGGATATCGACACAGAGCCAAGACTTGGACCCAGACATTGTTCTTCATTGTACGATTGGGAACAGGTGGAACATGTGCCTTAACTGCTTCACAATTCCGCCACAGCTCAAGAAGCCAATTTAGTTAAATATTATTTCATTTTATATGGATGAGCCTAGTATTGTTCATTCTTGTTGATTCATATTTTGGTACCAGGAGTCCTCATATTTATAGCAAGCTCCTCCACATCAGTGCATTTACAGTTCTATCATCCGCCACATTCTATATGTTGAGGACATCCACATTCTATCTTAGATAGACTTATTCTCCCCTTGGTGCTCAAGCACTTTCTTGCAAAGGTAGCTCTAATCTTAACATTGTGCCCCTCCACCTTTCGGCACTTAATCATCAGACTGCTGGTCCTCAATGTAACCTTTCCATTTTGCTCCTGCACATTCTTGCATGGAAAGTCCTAATCTGCGTATTGGGTTTCTCCACATTTTGACATAGGTATTCTTAATCTTCACCCAGTTGTCCCTACACATTTGGGCATAGATGGTCATAATCTTCACATTGAGATACTCCATATTCTGACGATGGTTGAAACTATCACTTTGATGCTCCTAAGCATTTTCCGTAGATAGTTATTTCCGTCACACTGATACTCCTCTGTAGCCTGCTATAGATAGTTATAATCATCACACGTATACTCCCCCACTTTCTGCCGTAGATAGTTATAATCGGCATACTGACACTCCTCCATTTTCTGCCGTAGATAGTTATAATCGTCACACTTATACTCCCCCACTTTCTGCCATAGATAGTTATAATCGTCACACTGATACTCCCCCACTTTCTGCCATAGATAGTTATAATCGTCACACTGATACTCCCCCACTTTCTGCCGTAGATAGTTATAATCGTCACACGGATACTCCCCCACTTTCTGCCATAGATAGTTATAATCGTCACACTGATACTCCCCCACTTTCTGCCGTAGATAGTTATAATCGTCACACTGATACTCCCCCACTTTCTGCCATAGATAGTTATAATTTTCACACTGATACTCCCCCACTTTCTGCCATAGATAGTTATAATTGTCACACTGATACACCCCCACTTTCTGCCATAGATAGTTATAATCGTCACACGTATACTCCCCCACTTTCTGCCGTAGATAGTTATAATCGGCACACTGACACTCCCCCACTTTCTGCCGTAGATAGTTATAATCTTCACACTTATACTCCCCCACTTTCTGCCGTAGACAGTTGTAATCGTCATACTGATACTCCCCCACTTTCTGCCGTAGATAGTTATAATCGTCACACTTATACTCCCCCACTTTCTGCCGTAGATAGTTATAATCGTCACACTGATACTCCCCCACTTTCTGCCGTAAATAGTTATAATCGTCATACTTATACTCCCTCACTTTCTGCCATAGATAGTTATAATCGTCACACTGATACTCCCCCACTTTCTGCCATAGATAGTTATAATCGTCACACTGATACTCCCCCACTTTCTGCCGTAGATAGTTATAATCGTCACACTGATACTCCCCCACTTTCTGCCATAGATAGTTATAATTTTCACACTGATACTCCCCCACTTTCTGCCGTAGATAGTTATAATCGTCACACTGATACACCCCCACTTTCTGCCATAGATAGTTATAATCGTCACACTGATACTCCTACACATTTTCGGCGCAGGTGGTCCTAATATTCATAGTGATATACCTCTACATTGATAGTGGACATCTTCACATTGCTGCTCCTCCACACTCTAACCCATTGAAATTCACTGCAAAAACCAAAGGTTGCTGAGACATTATAGTTAGGAAATAGAATGTAAAAAACCCTAGAGATTCACTAAAAAAAAACAACGGGTACAGCGACATTATAGTTAAGTTCTGAATTTACACACAAAACCATAGAAATTCAGCAGTTATAGATATACTTATTTGCAGAAACTATAACTCGTGCCCTAAGGTAACTAAAACTTGTGCTCTTGCCATGCACTGCTAATTACCCCACATATTACATCACTCATTACATCTTCTATTGATAATATCAATGTAAAACATTGCTGCTCCTCCACACTCTAACCCATTGAAATTCACTGCAAAAACCAAAGGTTGCTGAGACATTATAGTTAGGAAATAGAATGTAAAAAACCCTAGAGATTCACTAAAAAAAAACAACGGGTACAGCGACATTATAGTTAAGTTCTGAATTTACACACAAAACCATAGAAATTCAGCAGTTATAGATATACTTATTTGCAGAAACTATAACTCGTGCCCTAAGGTAACTAAAACTTGTGCTCTTGCCATGCACTGCTAATTACCCCACATATTACATCACTCATTACATCTTCTATTGATAATATCAATGTAAAATTTGCTGTAAAATTATTGATGAGAAAACTGTTTACGGCAGGTGCACAACTTATAGTTAGTTACCTTAGGGCATGAGTTATAGTGAATGGGGTGCCCAGGGCCTAATAAGGATCTGGAATGGTGGCCCCCTCCCTCTAATTAAACAAAGCAGCTCCGGGGGATGGGGTTTCCAGGGCCTAACATTGCTCAGGGGACACATGGCCCACCTCCCCTTTAATAAACAAAATGGCTCAGGTGATGGGTCCCCAGGGCCACGAAGGCTCAAGATGGTGGCCACATAGACCTCCCCCCTTTAAAAAATTAAAGGACCTGAAAATGGGTTCCCTCAGGGCCTAATAAGGACCAGGAAGGGTGGCACGTGGACCCCTCCCATAAAAAAACACGAGGGCCTGTGGCCAATCCTTTAGCCATGTGCAGTGGGGGGTTCCTTTAACCCTTGAGTGTTTTCAGTGAATTTCCAGGTTTTTTTTTAACATAAAGTAATATTTTAACACCATATTCTATTATATGTGCATACCACATGCCCTAAAATTAATCATACATCTCATCACATCAATGGATAATTTGTCAGGGAGGTAAAACTCCATATTTCCTAATTCAGCAATACTAAATATGTATCTTAATTATTCTTGCTTATGATTTTAGGAAGATATTTCTTTTTGTCACATTATAGCCACCTATTAAATTCTGTTCTCAATTAGGTATGAATGAAATATGTTGTGGAGTAGTCTTAACTTATACAGTGATTCCCTAAAAGGGAGAAAACTACTAATTGGGACATAATATTTGCCTAGTTTCTGCCACATGAAAGATGGTAATGAGGCTTGAGTTTAGGGCACTTTGAATGAATCAGGTATTTGTTGATATTGCTTACTTCAAATGCTAATCAGCAGTCTTGTCTAGAGTTAGTGCAAGGTCTGGGTCCTAAACCTAATGTGCTGCCCTCTAGATGCTTCTTCAACTTTGGACCGGGGCCGTAAGCAGCACAGGTTTATAAGAACTGAAAATATATACTATAAGGACAGAGAAAAACTGTCATCTGGTATCATCTCATGATCTGGCTGCACAAGTTGCCTCATCATTCAAGATGGCTGCAGGTTTGCTTCCAATTAGAATTCTATAAATAAAAGTTGCTGAAGGAGAAAGCACGAGTCTGGGGCATAATGTGGAAAAGACCCTCTCTGGTCTGGCCTCCTCGCTCTCCAATTACAAAATTGTTGGCAAATTTCCTCATTAAAAGTTAAGTAGGAAAATATCAAATTGAGATTCGTCTAAACACATGGTTTTGAACAAAAAACGCAGAACATAGACATGTTGCTGACCAAGCAAGCAGTAAACAATAAACAGGAATAAAGAAAACGCTGTGTGGAGAAACATTTGACAACTGAGGAGATTGTATCACCATCAACCCTAAGAACTTAAAATAGTGGGTGATTGAAAAGCATCCATAGGGGAAACGTCCCGGATACGTGGTTGCGATTCCACTTGGAGAGTGCTCTTTTTCTAACATTGACTCTGTGTACTATGTGTTAATATAACTAATGGAAAATCTAAATAATTTAATGTCCCGAGGAAGGCAGATATTATGATATCATCCCACAGAAACGTGTCAATGATCTAGTGGTTCATAACTGTACAGTGATTAATTACTCCGTTTTGAATTTTGTGTGGGTATGTTTTATTGTGTTTAGCATATGTATGTTTTTTATTTATGAATCATATATAAAAAAGGAATATATATATATATATATATATATATATATATATTATCTACTGGCGGTCGCCAGTAGATAGTTATAGTTACAACCTAGTTTCCATAGGAAATATCAAAATTCTATTTTGAATAACGTTGGCGCTGGTTGACGAATCCTCGCGAAATTTTCAAAACTAATGGGGCGCTCTGTTCAGCTCCTACCCTGAAAGTCTCGAGGTGATTCGTCAAGCAGGGGCCGAGAAAAAAGGGGGTCCCAAAACGCGTTTTCCCCATGCATTTTTCCATAGGACCTTTAGACACAGCTACAGCCTGAACGGCTGAACAGAATTACTTGAAATTTGGCAGAGAGGTAGCCATAAGGTCAAGGAAGTGCCTTTTGCAGGTCTGGTGTAAATCTGTTCAGTATTTCCTGAGAAAATAGCATTTAAAAGCATATATATATGTGGGCGGAGCCTAACCATACATCTCATCCTGAGATCTGATTGGCTGTCAGCACTTCATCCAAGAAGTGTTGGCAGCCACCTTGGGACCAATATACATGATAGCACCTCATTAAAAAGCATTGCAGTTAATAGAAGGTTTTAAGACTTTAGTTACATTATAAATCATTTGTTGATGGTACCATACTCATTTTAGGAATCGTGGTATGCTCTAAGGTGATTTCACCATGTGAAAAAGCCTTCTGCTGGGATATCATAATTGAGAGAAAAATATTTTCTCATGCTTTTACCACAGAGGTTTGGAAGGTGATCTATAAGCTAAACTGAGAGCTTATTTTCTGTAAATTCACATTATCTTTCTCAATCATGTGAGAATGAAGTCTGACATTCTCAGTAAAACATGTACATCCAACAAGGGCAGAGACTGTCAGTTGATTCCTTTGTGTTCTACTGCAGCTTCCCAGAGTGTTCCAAAGAACTACTAGAGCGCTAACAGTCCTACTTATGATAAACGTATGGCACACCTGAAGCCATCTTGCTTGGATTAAAGTGGTAACTCTTAAAACATTTAATTTAAAAAGGAACAAAATGAGGGGGTTCATTTTTCCATAAAAAGTATGATTAGTGCTGCAGAAAGAAAAATTAGGGCACATTTTGAGTGACTTCTCAAATCCTCTTCTATTTCATTAAAAAATTCTGACATGCAGACTGAAACATGCACTTTCAATACCAGCAGCAGTTTTCCCTGGTGAGCAGTAGCTTTACTACAGTGATCTAATGAGCAAAAAGAGTGCTAACATTCTGAATTTATGGCAAATGTGTGACACATCTGAATGCCTTCTTGATGGAATCAAAGTAAAAAACTGAAAGTATTTCCTACTGAGGAGACTGCAGTAAATGAGGAAATTAGGAAACTTCATAACAAATAAGTCTCCCAAGATGGCCACTAGAGACAAAAGAGCCCAAATGTAGCCCAAATGTCACCCAGATGTAGCCCAAGTATAGCCCAATGACAGAATGTCCCAGTATGTTCTTAAAAACAACTAGAGCGCTTACTGTCTTCATTATGACAAAAGTATGGCACACCTGAAGCCATCTTGATTGGAATAAACTGGTAACACTTAAAACATTTAATTTAAAAAGGAACACAATGAGGGAGTTCATTTTGCCATAGAAATTATGATTAATGCTGAAGAAAGAAAATGAGGGCACATTTTGAGTGACTTCTCAAATCCTCTTCTATTTCATTAGAAAATTCTGACATGCAGACTGAAACATGCACTTTTAATACCAGGAGCAGACTTCCATGGTGAACAGTAGTTTTACTACAGTGATCTAATGAGCAACTAGAGTGCTAACATTCAGAATTTATGGCAAATGTGTGACATATCTGAATACCTTCATGATGGAATCAAAGTAAAAAACTGAAAGCATTTCCTACTGAGGAGACTGCAGTACATGAGGAAATTAGGAAACTTCATAACAAATAAATCTCCCAAGATGGCCACCGGAGACAAAAGAGCCCAAATGTAGCCCAAAATCACCCAGATGTAGCCCAAATATAGCCCAATGACAGAAGTGTGCAAAACACTTATTATTTTGTGTTTTTGAAGTGTTATATAGTGCAGACTTGTCAGGTATTGGAGTGCTTTACACGAGCATTGGTTACATCACACAAGAACAAATTCATTTTGGTTGTAGACATGGGGAGACTAAGTGATTTGACCAGAATCACAGAATGTCGAGCTGAAGCAGAAACTTCAACCTGGTTCCCCAGTTGCAAAGTCTGCAGTTCTGGAAGTAACACCACATCCTCACCCCTAAGTGCAACATTTAATCAAGTGGTCAACTGGATAAAAAAACATAAAGATAACAAATAATTTAAAAGTGCTTTGTCGCTATTTGAAAATTCAGAAAATATGTCCTTATTTTAGTCTTTTAGAGCACTAACCATAATCTTGATGCCAATAAGATCCTCTCATATATGTAATTTCTAAAGGAAATGCTCTAGGTATTACAGTTTTGATTACATCAAGATGACGTCAGGCGTTCCACACTTTTGTAATAAATATAGAATGTTAGCAATCTAGTTGTTCATTAGGATACTGTTGAGAGGCAGAGGCCAGGGGCACGGACTCTGAAAATTGAAGGCAGGTAGGAGGGTGCAAAGGCAACAATTTAACCACACTGAGCAGGCAGGAAGGGCCGTGGAAGCACAACAGACTATGGAGGGCAGTGGAAAGGGGGGCAGGGGCAACAAACCAACAATACAGGACTTGCAAGAGAGGCTGTGGCAATGTAATAGACCATTGTGGGCAGAAGGAAGAGGCAATGGTAGTACAACCATACATGCTAACAGGCCCGATTCAGCCAGGAAACGTCCAATGTTTTTAAGCTCAAATGGGCTTTATTTGATCTGTCTCCTGTCTACAATCTCCTCTTTTTCAATGTAACTCAAAGGGGAAAATCAATACCCCAGTTTTTTTTCAAAATCTCCCTCTTACCAAGTTCAAAATGTTCGCAAGTATGGTACATTGGATCATGGAAGGAAATGGGATAGGGACATGGATTTGGATAACAGAGGACAGGAGGGACATGGAGAGGTGCACCAAACTGATCCTGCAGGGCAGGCATCAGGGTTTGCAGCAGCACAATACCCCAGACAGGGCATGCAGGACGGGAGTGCAGCACAACAATCCATAGAAAGCAAGAGGGAGGGGACAGGACCATGCACATGGACAACAGAGAACAGAGGGGCAAGAGGCAATGGTAGCTGGCTGACCATAATGGACAGACAGGAGAGAAAGCTGCAGGAGGGACGGATCAGGGGCATTACAATGGAACAGACAAGCCAGGAGGGAGGGAGTAGGAGTCTGCACATGTAAACAGAGGGCTAGGGGCAAGGGGGCAGGGCAGGAGCAGCAAGATAGCCATGGAGGTCAGGCAGGATGGGCACTAGAAGCAAGACACACCATGAAGAGCAACAGTGAGACTGTGATGGCATACACACAGACCATGGAGGGAAGGTGGGAGGGGGTCAGGGGCAGCTAACTGACCACACAAGGAAGGTTGGAGGGGCCATGGCAGCACAGAAGACCATGCATGGCAAGTGGGAGGGTTAGTGGCAGCACAATGGCTATGATGGGCAAGAAGGAGGGTGCAGGGGCATGCACAAAGGACGATGGAGGATAGATGGGAGGGTCAGGACCTCTGCACAGACAAGAAAAATCAGGGGAAGGGGCCTCACAACAGACCACACGGGGCAGGCAGGAGGAGCAGTTGCAGCACAACAGACCAGGGAGGGCAGAAAGGTGTGGCAGTACAATGGACCATGTAGGACAGGAGGAAGAGGATAGGGGCATGGCATGTGGACAGGCAGGGTGGAGGTGGCAGGGACAGGTTACAGTCATCTGACAATGCTAGGCAGGTGGGAGGGGAGTGGCAGCTCAACAGAACACTCAGAGTAGATAGGAGTGGCAGGTCCATGGGACATGGTGGGCACAAAGGATGGAGCAGGGGCATGCATAAAGACATCGGAGGGCAGGGGGAAGGAGAATAGGGGCAGCAAGCTAAGCACAGAGTTTAAGCAGTAGGTCAATGATGGGGCATAGAATTGGGCAATGGAGGGCAGGAGGAGTGGACTGGTACATCATACAAAATTGAGGGCAGTGGCAGCACATCAGACCATGCATTGCAGGAGGGAGGAGGCTAGTCCATGGATTCACACGACAGAGGATAGGGAGGAGGGGGATGGGGCAGCAAGCTAACTGTTCAGAGAAGGCGGGTATTAGGAACTTTATTGTTTTTAAAACATTGTGTCTGTGCGAACTACTTAAAATATGAACAAGTATGCAGCATAATCTCACTTTCATTCAGGAAGAAGAGGACGTTTGTGACTGTGACTCCGGGCTCACTTGGCAGAAACACCCCCTGACCCTCCACCCCCTATCGCAAAATGTAATGCCCGTAAAAAGGGTAGGTGAACACAGTGTTATATAGAACATAGTCCTGAGAGCACGATTGAAAATGAAAACTAGATTTAGTGTATGGTATAAACTATGCACCAAAAAGTGTGATGTAAGATGAACCGGGCGTGAAATATAATATGCAATACATTGTGCGCAATGACAGTTTCATTGGAGAGCGCGAGATAGCACAGGCACTAGCACGTGCTATGCGATATGCGCCTTGGAGTGTAATATGCACAGGGCAGTGTTGTGTAACCTAACTAGTCTCTAAAGTTGTAATATAAAATATGTGCTGGGGAGTGTAACGTTGCATATGCACTGTGACAAAGATATGATTCCCAGATTGTAATATGTATGGCATAGCACTGTGCGTTATAACATAGGCATCGAGGAAGGCACGTTAGATGGGGCAATATAACCCGTGCGAAGACAAGTGTGGCATGACATATTCACGGGGTGGTGTTACAGTGCACATGGGCTCGAGAGTGTCATAGCATATGCACTAGCTAGTGGAATACAACACAGAGGTGTGTGGCACTCGGCAGGCAATGGTGGGTGTAACACAGCATTGGGCTCTGTCAGGAGCGCGCTTTGACTCTCAAGTGATGTTCGTCCCCTTTCCAGAGAGTAAAATAAAAAGTATTACACATCCGGCAGTGGATGTGTGTTTTATTAACCGTGAGGGGGGTTTCTTGCATAGTTTTGGTCGAATTTTTGTCGAATCCCCTTTGAATGGCTTGGTGTGCATGTGTATTAAATGTGCCCGTCAATAGCTACCCATGTTTGTATAAATAAACGACAAGGGTGTCTACCGGGATTAGGCACGGTAGGGCATCAGACATGTCAGAGCTTCACTAGTGGTGTAAATACATTCCACGTGGATTCATTGCATGCATAGTCGCCTTTTAATGAATATCACGCAAATCGTCATGGTGATAGGTACGTACGGTTTGTCCAGCATGTCCTAGGTGTGTCTATAAATATATATTTTTAAAAAATAATAAAAAACGGTGGCCGGCCCTGGGGATTGGGGTCAAAAAAATATAATTAGGAGACAGGCCCTGGGGGATGGGGTCATCAGGGCCAATAAATTAGAATAAGAAGGGGAACCACACAGCCCCCCTTCTTAAAAAATTAAAATAAATAAAAGACTGGCATCGTGCCGGAGGCCATGCCCCCTCCGTGCAGCACTCTGCAAACGCGCCCCCAACAGGCATCTCCAGTATGCGCCAGGGAGCTGCACTGTAGACAGGTGTTCTGAGGCCAAGCCCCTTTTTACACATCTCTGCAACGCAGCTCTGTGGCGCTTACTGGAGGTACCTAGTGGTGTAGTTTGACCCTAGGGACCCTTAGGATTCAAGGGGACTTAATCTCTCAACTTAGAACAGCCACAGGGTGCGTTTACACAGTGGTGAAGGGAGGGGATGGGGCCTGAGGTGACGTGTGCAAACACGCACTATGGCACGTTTTAAATTGGAGATATAATTTCCCTTCAATACTGAGGGCCCCTGGGGGCTAACTAGCCCACCAAGTGCTTCCAGTAAGCGCCACTGAGCTGCATTGCAGAGAGGTGGTCCAGGCCGTGCCACTTTTTACACCTCTCTGCAACGCAGCTCTGTGGCACTTACTGGAGGTACCTAGTGGGCTAGTTGGACCCTAGGGAGCCTCAGGATTCAAATGAACTTAATCTCCCAACTAAAAACAGACACAGGGCGTGTTTACACAGTGGTGAAGGGAGGGGACGGGGCCTGAGTTAACGTGTGCAAAAACGCCCTGTGGCCTGTTTTAAGAGGTAGTTTTAATCCCCCTGCCCTATTATATACTAGGGGCTTACAGAGGAGGTCATGCTAATCACAGGGGGACCGCAACGCATAATGTTCCCTAGTGTATGTAGATGTTTTCATTCACTGTATTCTAAGTGTCTTTTAACATAGCCTGGCTCTAGGACTGGTTAGTCAGACTCAGTTACCACCAGTATCCGTCTGAAAAAGTTGAGGGTACAGGATGATTTTGCAACAAGGCTTCTTTCTGCTCTTCTTTTTGTTCTTTCTGCACGTTATCCTTCTTCCTGCACTTATCTTCGTATTTGAGGACTTCTGTTGCTTCTTTCTGCACTTCTTTTGTTTCTTTCTGTGCATTTTTTCTTCTTTCTTCACATCTCCTATCTCTGTAGGCATAGTTAGAAATTAGCATTTAAAAAACCTTTGAAATTCACAGAAAAAAACCATAGGTTTCAGGCACGTTATAGTTAGGAATTAGCATTTAAAAAACCTCAGAAATTCACTGAAAAAACCATAGGTTTAAGGGGTGTTATAGTTAGCTGGACTTTTCACTTGTTCAAAACCATTGAAATTCCCCCGTTATAGTTAGTTCAGCTAACTATAACTCGCGCGCCCGCAATGCACTGCTGATGACGTCACATATTACATCACTCATGACATGGTCAGTGACATCACTCATGACATCACTGATGACATCTCAAATGACATCACTGATGACATCACTGATGACATCATCCTTGTGATAGAGTGGCAGACCTCCTCTCACCCTAATATAACCTTTGATACACACATTCAAAAATAGAGACTACAATTTTCAAAACAATGGACATACCAATACCAGTTACAACAACCTCTTCAGTAATTCTAAGATCCACATACACATCCACTCATTCACCAACAGTCCTATACAGTCACTCATACATCTACTCACTCATCATATGTACTCAGACACCTATACATCCTGTTACACAATGCCACTCATCCATAGAGTTACTCACACACATAGTCACTCATGCTAATAAAGAATCAAACATACATTTACTTGCATATACAGTTATACACACACCACCACACTTACTTCTACGGAAACTTACACATACTTAGTCTTTTAAACAATCACTTATAGAAACACATACTTATTTATACAGGAACTCTTTCAATCTCTCACTCTCACATATATACACCAATAGTCACATATACTAGTTTAAAACATATGTAGTTACTCATAAAGACACTATTGAGACAGTCATTCACTCACTAACACACCCATACACACACTCATCCACCCATACAGTCCTGCACACATGCTGTGTTCAACACATACAAACAGTGAGTCACTCATTCATGCACCTATGCACTACGTAATACCCCCCACCGAACCATGCAGACACTCAGACTGATACTCAAAAAACCAACTAATAACCTATATAGACACCCATGTAGCTACTCACCAACCCATGCAGCCACTTATACACAAAGTGAGAGACTGATACAGATATTTACATATTTAAACATTACTCACTAAGCCATGTATTCACTATGATACACTTAATCAGTCAGTTACACAATCAATTTTTCAAAAACAAATCATCCATTTAGACACTTATATACCCATTTATTCTTCCATCGACCTTGAGATATACATATATAAAACATATTTAATTTTCAGAAAAACACACATTCACTGGATGATGTCATCAGTGATGTCATCAGTGATGTCATTTGAGATGTCATCAGTGACGTCATGAGTGATGTCACTGACCATGTCATGAGTGATGTGATATGTGACGTCTTCAGCAGTTCATTGCGGGCGCGCGAGTTATAGTTAGCTGAACTAACTATAACGGGGGAATTTCAATGGTTTTGAACAAGTGAAAAGTCCAGCTAACTAGAACACCCCTGAAACCTATGGTTTTTTCAGTGAATATATATATATACATATATATATTCACTGAAAAACCCATAGGTTTCACACACGTTATAGTTAGGAATTAGCATTTAAAAAACCTTGCAAATTCACTGAAAAAACCATAGGTTTCACACATGTTATAGTTAGCTGGACATTTCACTCGTACAAAACCATTGATATTCCCCCGTTATAGTTAGTTCAGCTAACTATAACTCGCGCGCCCGCAATCCACTGCTGATGACGTCACATATTACATCACTCATGACATGGTCAGTGACATCACTGATGACATCTCAAATGACATCACTGATGACATCACTGATGACATCATCCATTGAGTATGTGTTTCTGAACAATTTGAATATGTTTAATATATATAGGGAAAGGCCTGTTGAAGAATAAGTGGGTGTACAAGTGTGTAAATGGATGATTTTCTGTGGTGCGTAACTGACTCTATAAGTGAGTCATAAAATGTATCTTACTGCAGACTAGTGACTAAACTGTGAAAATGTCTGTATGTGTCTGTATGTTGGTGTATAAGTGGCTGCATGGTTTTGTGAATAGCTATATGAGTGTCTATATGAGTTATTGATTGCTTGTCTCAGTATCTGTATGGGTTCCTGAGTGTGTGTGTGGGTAGGGTGTGAGTGACTCTATGCATAGATGTGTGAGTGGGTGATTCTATGGGTGCATGGTTTTAAGAGTGCATCTGTGATGGACTGTATGGTTGAGTGAGTGTATGTATGGGTGTGTTAGGGATTGAATGTATATCTCAGTGGTACATTTGTGACTAACTACATATGTGAAAGGCAGTATATATGCGTGTAAGAGTATATAAGTGGGTAGATGTGAGAGTGTGTGATTGTGAGAGTGACTGTATGGATGAGTGTGTGCTTGTAACAATGATTCTATAAGAGCGTAAGAATGTGGTACTATTTTTATGAGTAAGTGAACTTGAGTGTGTATAACCCCATAGGTGAGTAAATAGGAGTGTGATTATTTGCATGACTGACTAGGTGTGAGAGTACCTCTATGGATGATTGGTGGTGTGTGAGTGTCTATATAGGTGTATAAATGCATATGATAGTCTTGTATGGAGTGACTGTAAGTATGAGTGATTGTACAGGTGAATGAGTGGAGGTGTATGTAGACCTAAGAGTTAATAAGTGGGTATGTAGTTATTGGTATTGGAGTATGTATGGTTTTGAGTATGGAACTGTGACATTTTGAGTCGGTGTATCAAAGGTTATATAAGGGTGTGAGAAGATGTGTTAATTTATCACATGGATGACGTCATCAGTGATGTCATCAGTGATGTCATTTGAGATGTCATCAGTGATGTCATGAGTGATGTCACTGACCATGTCATGAGTGATGTAATATGTGATGTCATCAGCAGTGGATTACGGGCGCGCGAGTTATAGTTAGCTGAACTAACTATAACAGGGGAATTTCAATGGTTTTGTACGAGTGAAATGTCCAGCTAATTATAACATGTGTGAAACCTATGGTTTTTTCAGTGAATTTGCAAGGTTTTTTAAATGCTAATTCCTAACTATAACGTGTGTGAAACCTATGGTTTTTTCAGTGAATTTGCAAGGTTTTTTAAGTGCTAATTCCTAACTATAACGTGTGAGAAACCTATGTTTTTTTCAGTGAATTTGCAAGGTTTTTTAAATGCTAATTAATAACTATAACGTGTGTGAAACCTATGGTTTTTTAAGTGAATTTGCAAGGTTTTTTAAATGCTAATTTATGAATGTATTATTATATTTTTAAAATATTTATTTTACAATAATCTACCTATGTATATAGTTATAGATTGACTTTATCCTGTAATATGGAATATGGAATGGTTCAGCTCTTTTTTTTTTTTTTATTTGGATAAAGTTGAACAGCATAGTTAATATCTTCTATAAACGTATAAATACTTTAATTGGTTTTTTTTAAGGGTTTTTGACCGAGCGCGCATGCGTACGTGCTCCGTGTGCGCATGTGTACGTGCTCCACGTGCGCATGAGTATGTCATGCGTGCTCCATACACGCGTGCTCTGTACACGCATGCGCGCGTGCGTGCATGCGCGCGTGCTCCGTGCACGCGCTGTGCGCGCACGGCAAGTCATGTGATTTAGAAACAACACTTTTCATTGGTTTATAGTAGTTTCAGGTCATGTGATTAAGAAACAACACTTTTCATTGGTTTATAGTAGTTTCAGTTCCAGAAACTTCCAACACCACACCCACTCCCCTCATTATTTCTTCTGATTCCCTGGGAGAAGGAGCTGAGCAGCTTTTCCAGTACTCCAGTACTTGAGAATGGCAGAGCAGCAGTCATCTTCTGGGAGTGAGCAGGAGACCCTTGTGCTACAGAGACAGAGGAAACAGAAAGACTCTTTTATATGGCAATTTTTTACATTTCCAGAGGGGCAGAAGAAGGTGAATGTTCCAAAAGTCACCTGCACTATTTGTGGTGTTGTCTTATCAAGAGGAGATCCTAAAAAGAAATACTCTTTTAGTATTTTCACTATGATCAGGCACGTTAAAGGAGTACATCCTGTGGCTTTTGCTCGAGCTGCTAGAGACAACCCTCCAGCAGCTCAGCCGAGCACATCCGCAGCAGCTCAGCCGAGCACATCATCGGCAGCTCAGCCGAGCACTTCATCTGCGGCGGCAGCTTCACCTGCTTCTGTTCCTCTGGATATACACCCTCTGTTCAAGAGGGTGCATATACGGTGCAATGCGTGCAATACTCTTCTCTCTTATGGTGACACCAGCATTCCCCTAATAGAGAGCAAGATACAGCAGCACACATGCGGCACCCCATAATTTTTTTCATTTTTTTGTTCCTCTGTTCCTCAATTAACACAACGGCTCTTTTTAGAGCCACCTAACATCTAAACACTTACATTTGATTTTTAATTCTATTTTTTTAATGATTTTTTTCCGCCGTGCGCGCACCTCGTGACGGTGCACGCACCTAGCGATTTAAAAAAAAAAAAAAAAGTTTTTTTCACCCTTCGGGGTCCTTCAGGGACCCCCTGACAAAAGCTAGGGGGTCAGGAACTCTGTACCCTGCCCCCTTTTCACGTTCTCCACCTTTCTTTTTCACTGTCACACACAAAATGGCGGACAACACTTCCTGATTTTGACCGATTCGAATGTTGACTGACATGTAACCACCAATCACAATTACGCTCGCGCACGTTAAGGTGCGCGCACGGTGCGTGGGCGGAGCGCCCACAGTGCGCGCTTATAGATATTTATGTACTTTTAACTGCAATTTTCTCAGAAACTACTGAACAGATTGACACCATATATGCAAAAGGCACATCCCTGACCTGAGGACTACCTCTTTGCCAAATTTCAAGTAATTCTGTTCCGCCGTTCGGGCTGTACCTTCGACTAAAGGTCCTATGGGAAAATGCATGGGAAAAACGCGTTTTGGGAGCCCCCTTTTTTCTCAGCCCCCGCTTGACGAATCACCCCGAGACTTCTAGGGTACGAGCTGAGCGGAGCGCCCCATTAGTTTTGAAAATTTCGCGAGGATCCGTCAACCGGCGCCAAAGTTATTCAAAATAGAATTTTCAGATTTCCTATGGAAACACGGTCCTAACTATAACTATCTACTGGCGACAGCCAGTAGATAATATATATATTCCTTTCACATATATATATATACACATATATATTTATATTTAATAAGGAATAATTTCTATATATGAGGTATCCATGTTGATTTTTTACATTGGGCTCAGGTTGATATTCGAAAACGTGTTATTGTGGATTGAAAGATATTTTATTGTTGTTTCCGGAACTGGAACAGGAGGAGGCTTTCTCTATCAGTTCAGCCCTTGTCTGTATGATTTATCGGCTGTATTCTCAGTGTGGGTAAGTTGAGTGTCAGATTGTTTTGGGGGTCTGTGGGATGGTAGGAAGGGGGGACGCAGTAATCACACATCCCTCCTATCACAATGTGTTATTGTAGTAGTCCCCTTTGGATACCATAACCTGGTCGAAGAATGAATTGTTCTTTCAATCCATCAACTAAGAAGACAGAGTGGCCTAGGAGGCTCCATCATTGGCTCTCACACTCCTACACTACTTTCTTCGCCCAAATCATTACTTTGTAAGACATTCAGTGGAGGCCTGGATAATATGCATTTCCCCTTTATCCTGCGACCTCAGAAGCAAAAATAGAACTTCAATCTTAGCCACTTCTCTGAGACTATAACACCCAAAAGTGCCTCTCCCAGCTTATGATCCACGAGAGACTAAGCAGGTACCATCATCTGAGATCTTTTTCTTTTTGCTGCTGACCTACAGCATAGAGATAGGGAGCATATTGGCTCTCATAATTTAGGTGAATTAATATAATTTGTTGGTTATTAAAGGTGTGCAAGACCACCAGAATTATTTTTAAAGAGGTATTATTAAAAGTTGGGAGCAGGAGCGTTAGGTGCTCAAGCGGACTCCTAGGATGTCCATCCGGATCCTTTTGGGGGGAGCCTGCTCATGAGTGAGGTCCCGCCGCAGTCCCAGAACCCCTGTATATTCCTTCTCTTTTCAAATGCAGGAATATTTCCTATGCAGTAGGGTTAAAAGAAATATGTGAATGATATTTGACATGACCAATGGATAAAGAGGGCTGGCCAAAGGCCCCTCTGCATATGCATATATGTATGTATTTTTACTATGATTATTTTGGAAAGCATGAGGCTGGGTGGCAGCTAAAACTATCTCTACAGCGAGACAAAAAAACTTTCTGTTCAGCGGCGGCTCCCCCGCTAAGGCAGAGGAGCGTCACCCCACTGCTTTTTTAGCAGTGAAAAATGAAAAATAGGATGATAATAAGAAAGGTTATTATCATTTTATTTTTCCTCGCTCACTTCCTGCAGCTGAGCTGAGGACGGGGCGCGCCGTCCATTCTGACACGACACAGCTGCAGGAAGGAGGACGAGTGGTGGCACTGCTTCAAGGGCGCATTACAGTTTGGCCGGCCGTCTAAGGCCAGCCAAACCGTCATGCACACTTTGATCTCGCCACACGAGCTGTGCTGTACAGCCAGGTGGAGAGCAAACACAGGGTCGTAGTCCCTTATTGAGCACCTGACTAGGGCACTCACACCAATCATGGCACAGCTCTCATGCTGGCTAATACTAGCATGAGACCGGCGTCTGGATTGTCGTAGGGGAGCCTGTGGCATGCCGAGAGTCGAGGAGCAGCGGTCAGAAAAGCACTGACGCTGCAGATGGCAGGTAAGCATTTTTTTAATGATTTTCCTTGCACTGCACCCCCGCGTTGCCCCGTGTGTGCTGCCTCCTCGGTGTTGCCCACCACTTTAAGGCCCCAGCAGCCGCCACTGGTTTTGTTGTGAGTGCCCATGTTTCAATGCAAGGTACCATTGTCAAACGGCAAAATATATACCTGCTTGTCCTTCCTGTACTACCTGATAGTCTCTGTAGGGTAAGGGGACTAACTTTAAATCTGATGACTGGTCTGGCTATCTTACCAGTACAAACACATCACCCCCTCCCCCACGTGACAAGCATAGCAGCAGATCTGCTGTCAGCAGACACGCTCGCTCACTATGGTTGCTCAGAATAGAATAATTGCTTTAATAGCGTGCTGATGAATGGCATAGCTGGAATGAACAGTGATGAAAAAGATGAGGGGATAAATGATGACAAATTATCTCAGAGTCCTTTTTGTTGTCTACACAGACCGATGACAAATACAATCATCACTTAATGAACATCAAGCAATTTTGTCTGTCTTTTGATGCATTTTGGTATTTATATTTCAATGCACGTCAGCTTGCTTTAGGGAGAAGGAGGAGGAGATGGGCATACTGAACAAATATTTAATTTAATTTCTGTTTGACAAATGTCAGCATGTAAGGGGACTGCCAGTCACTGATGGTATGATGCCAGACTTGTATGGGGGGAGTGAGGGGACACAAACAGGAATGGCACGTCTCACTGGCCAATTGGTAATCTTAGGAAGCCATCGGAAGACTGCCAAAGTACTGTGCCTAACCTAGACAATGAAAGGGCTCTAATGGGAAAATACTGCCCTAGACCACTGCAGAAGGGCCACGGAGACAGTATGATCCATGGCACAGTAGGATGGAGAGGACATCATGTGTGCAGTGGTGCTGGAATCATTTTCAGACTGGGCCTCAACACTGGCTCACAATGTATAGGGTTTGTATAATAAATCCATTGTAGCGGAGGAGCGTCGCCCCACTTAAGTGCCCACCAGAGCTCCAGAGATGAAAAATAAAATGAACCGAGCATCAGGACGGGGCAAGGCCTGCTGAGTGACAGCAGGGAGGAGTGGTGGGCAAAAGGCTGCCTTTGCACTGTTTAATGTGGGCATTTCTCTTTGGCCGGCCGTCTTCATATGGTCAGCCACACATGCGCACTTTAAACCTCTCAACCCAACTGTCTTAAGACAGCTCAGTTGAGAGCAAGTGCAGGCATCCTGTGCCCTTGGAAACGCCAGGAGACGCCGCTCCCACCAATCAGGGCACTGCTCATATGCTGGTTAACAGCAAGTAAGCAGGCCAGGATTGGTCGGGAGAGTTTGCTAGGGCTTACACTGCAGTCCATGCAGATGTGGTCGGAGTGCCGTGGACGTTGTCGTACACTATCCGGTAAATTTTTTTCTTTTTTCTTTTTATTTCTTATTTTGTTTTGTCAATGGGCGTGCCATCAATTTATTGACAACCATATTAAGGCTTTCTGAAAACAACTATGTGCAGGTGCTTTGGGGTAGGCAGGGGGCGCTCACAGAACACATCCCTATCTGCAGAGGCGTGCAACAAGGATGCGTACCCCTACCCTTTTCTTTCTTTACTTTAATAGGAGTGTGGGAGTGTATAAACGACTCCCCCGAAAATAAATGGCTCAACTGTTCCGGCCCTATCCTTCGCAGATGATACGTTGCTTCTATCAAGTCCTCCTATGGGTTTACGGAACCTACTGACCAAGTTCAAAGCCTTGTGTGATTCGAATGGCTTTGAAATGAATCTTCAAAAAACTTAGAGCCCGATTCACAAAGGGCCTCTGCACTCATGGAAGAGGCCTGGCAGTCATGGCAAGGGTCCCGCACTTGTGGCGGGGGCCCGTACTCATGGCAGGACCTCCACAATGAGTAACTGCAGTGTAGCACACCTGTCACGAGTGCGGGGTCTCCATCGCAAGTGCGGGGAGTCCGCCACGAGTGCGGGGTCTCTGCCACAAGTGTGGGGTCTCTGCCATAAGTGTGGGGTCTCCACCACGAGTGCAGGGTTTCCGTCACCAGTGCAATGGTCCATTGTGAATTGGGCCCAGAGTATATGACCATTAGTCTGCACAAGTCATTCAGAGAGCATACTAGCTTAGTATCTACCTGCCTAGCAAGGGTGGATAAATTGGATTAATTGGAAATCAAAGTTGATAGTAAATTATTCTGGGGCCCTCATATTGGGAAAAGCATGGCCATACTTCAGCACACGGCTGTGGCAGTGTTACATAAAATACAGCATGCAACAATCTCAGAACCTGTATCCGGGACCCTGGAGGCCAATAAAGCCAACACGCCAGCTGCTGCTCTGTAAAGAGCAGAAATGTGGGGCTTTGAAAACGCTGAGGTATTATCTGTAAGAGAGAATGATTTTGTTAGATCTCTCCACAGCTTATCTCAAGGTACCCCTTTGATGCGTTTATATGCTAAAGAAAATGTAACATCTTCCTGCTTCAAGCCTTTTAGTGCATCATTACGATGTCGGTAAGAAAGGCTCCAAATGGCATTCGGATGGCATTCGGATTTTCCTAACCCGTTTTGGAGCCCATGTTTCCGACTGACTGATTACGCTAGAAGGAAACCGTTCAGTCATTCCAACTCAGTTCTGAGCGGCATTCAGATAATCCGAGACAGCCAGAGACGATTTGTACAGATCAATGGACAGTGTTTCCGACCGACCGATTACATTGTTGGATTCCAACAATCTTTCCGGCGTGGTCTGTCCGACACGAAAAGGCTGTCAGAAACTGACTTTGGGGGCCCATAGCAGGTCCCCCTTTATCCAGAGGCCTCCAGTTGGGGCCCGTGGGGGTACCCATGGACCCCTCTTTCAAACCATGCACAGTGTGGCAGGCACCTTGAGGTGCCCGCAACAGGGAGCCTGTGTAGTCGGTCGGAACACAGGCTCCTATTGAAGTCAATGTGAGTCCATCATAATCGGTCAGTCAGACTCCCCGAACCCGAGTCAGTCAGAAACGATTCCATCAAGGAGTCGGTCAGAATGCTTTCCGATCCACATCGTAATGAGGCCCTTACTGTTTTGGGCCAGATTATGGTCAGCTGCTAAACCAGTCCCGTGTGGGAACAGTGCAATTAATATAATGCCCCTTGATGCCCTGGTCATTCTCACTTGGCTTTAATGTTTGGCTTTGGGATTAGGAAGATTGTTGCCGGCTCTGGCTTCGATTTCCCCTGCCTATAAGGCCTTTTAAAAGATTCATACTGGAATGATGTAGTCAGACAGTTGCACCACAGTGCTACTAATAGGAGAAGAATGGCAGATGTTTTAGGATTTAAACCTTTTCCTTCATTTGAGAAGTTCATGGATGGAATACGCCCACATCAATCCAAAACATTATTCTTAACATTTGACCTTGCAAATAAAAGGTTTAACTAGCAAGTGAAAAGTCTACTCTGCTGATAGCAGCCTATGCTCTCTATGTAATAACCAGGTTATTGAAAACAAGAAGCATGTGTTATTGTTTTGTCTAGCGCAGGGTTACTCATAGTACGGCCCGCGGGTCGCTGGCAGCCCGCCCGGCCTTCATTGGCGGCCCGCGGACCTTGATCGAGATTACAGTACACTCGATTACAGTACACTTCCTTGGAGTAAACAGGGAAGATGGCCGCAGGAGCAAACGTTGTGAACACGATTTAATATGTATTCACAACGTTTCCTCCTGCGGCCATCGTCTCTGCTTACTGCTTGCCTCTGATTGGCCTGCCTGCCTCTGATGTGTTGGAATCCCGCCCTCTGATAGGGTTCCCAAATCACACTGTCTGCTACAGTGTGATATCCGCTCCTCGCAGGTGACTGTGTTTGAAGGAGCCTATGTTGCCTCTACTTCAGAGCAGATGGTCCTTTCCCCTGCGCTCCTGTTGTAAGTCTGTGGATTTTAAAAGGAAAATAACTCTTGCATGTAACACTTGTGAAAAAAAGTTGTTGTTTACGTTTATTTAACACGATTCGACTGGCGTAACGTAGTCTCGTTAACACATTTCTGGTTAAAAGCCTGTTTTTTAAAAGTCCAGGTATAAACTGTTAGCTGAATATGACCTGTCGTATTTTTGACAACGGTCTCTGAAATTAAATTTTTAACCGAAACTTCGAATCTATAAACGTGTGAACTTGAATTAATCTTTGAGGGTGAAGTGTTGTATCACGAACAGCGCGGCTGATTCAAGAGTGCACTTTAGAAGTAGACCTAAGCATCAAAGACATTGTGAATAAGAGGCCATGACAGACCCAGAGTGACCGAAAATAGTAAAAGCAGTGCACCCGCGTTCAGTTTTTTGGGATTCCAATGAAGTATTCTTCTTGGGAAAAATCAACCAAATGAACTAGGACTGCTCAGAAAATGAACGCTAAGAGCATGCATTCTTCCCACTCACTAATTTAAGTTAGCCCATGAATACCCCCATCCTGTACTGCGGATTGTCCAAAGCTCTGCTTTGTGTGTTAGCCGTTTTGATACACGGTATCTCTGCATTCTTGTAATCCACGACTGCCGGGTCTAGCAGGGGGCGGAGCCAGCATTGTGTGGGGAAAGCCCAGCCCTATTCAGGTCCTAGGTGTACTCCTCCCACCCATCTGGCTGCTGATCTCCCCATTCACCACTGGGTGACTCCTCCTGACTCTGGGGATTCCCTAGCCCATCACATGACCTCAGTCAGCCAATCACGCGACAGGCAGTCACTGCACATTTATGCCAGCGTCTAGAAGTGGTACTTCCATACTAGCTACATGGACACCGCACACATCATCGTGCAGCATTTCATCACACAAGTCTGCACATACCAAACTCGCACCTGCACTCCCCACGCATCAGGAACTACCAGGGACACATACATTCCCCATGCATTCCTATGGGATCTCACCACATGCACTCAGAGTGCTCACGCACTTTACTCTGGGACACAGGGAAAGTGCGCAGAAACCAAAAATCACTACCACCAGGTCACCAGTAAAAGCAAAAAGTTTAGGGGTGAACCTGCCAGAAGGGCCAAGTCCAACACACCACACATCTGGCGCTGCCCCCTAGCATTCAGAATGTTTCCTTCGATTTCTCTCTGTTCCATCACGCTGAGTCGTCCTAGGCCACATGTGCCACTATACAAAATGTTAAATAAATTGACAGAAGGCATGAATTGCATAAATATATATATATTTTCTACTCCCCCAATTCTGCCCCTCCCCCCCCCCCCCCCCCTCACCCCCGGAGAACCTTGCATTTCCCCGTGTGCCTAAGCTGAGGCTTCCGCAGAATGTGTCTCCTTTAAAAGTGCTCAAGTATCCCAGTATTGTGTTTAGTTTAAGCAGGCTCCTGTGTTGTGCATGGCTAACCAGGAAGCGTTAGTGGCTCGATTTTTAGAGTTTAAGCTCAATGAATTACTGTTTTCATAATGCATTAGTCTTGCATACGTTTCTATTCTTTTTTATGCATACGCACTTTTAATATGACTTTGCTGCTATTTTAGACTTGTTTGAGTGTATTTTTATGTATGTTCTATGGGTTATCACTCTTTGAACTGAACTAATACATTATTCACAGCACCGTCCAGAATTAAGAGCATATGTGCCACATTCTTACATCCCATGCAACTGATTTTGAGACATTTTCGTCAACTTTATATGTTGTGCAAACACACGGTTTATTTTTCTTGTATTTGAAAACATCCTTTCTTGCACCTATACCCCAGTGCCACTTGGTGAACGTTACAAAATTCTCTCCTTTGCACTGAGAACAAGTCAAAGTAAACACAAATCTCCATGTTAAAAGAACTACTGCAAATTATCAGATGCAATTGCCTGACATTCAGGTCTGCCTTTAAACTTAGAGCAAACAGGAATATAATCGTGTCTTGTTATTTCCCCTTCTCTCAGGGGGCTCAGGGATATATAGGGTTTTTTCTTCTTCCCAGTCAAAGGACAGAGAAAATCCACTCGTGGACATCAGCATTCTCAGCTCTTAGATGAACAGCCGGATGTGGCTTCTCATCCTTCAAAGCAGCAGTAGGTGTGACAGGGCAGCTCCCTTCACCGTCAGCATGAAGAGTGATACTGCAAACTCCTCAAGGAGGCTTTTCAAGAATGAAACAAAGTTGTCCCCTTCAGAGTTGGATGCAGAGAATGTATTTCCCTTGAGGTGTCAGTACAGCCAGGAAATAATTCACAGCTGATCCTTTCAAGTTTGAAATAGAAACATCTCTGAATCTTGAATGGCATCTGTGACAGATCTATGTGGAAAATGAATTCACAAGATCAGTGAGCTAGTCATTATTGTGTTTTTCAGCTCTCAGTCATGTTTTCACACAGTAATCCTGAGATTAAATGGGTAGCTTCAATTGGGAATAGTGTGCACCCCTTGTAGCGGGGAATGGCTGGCGGTGTTGCAAAAATCCACCTGTTCCCAGAGACTGAAAGGAAATAATCTGCGGTGGTCAGAATTGTGGTAGAGGCACCTATGCACGAGGGAGCATGGTTCAAGGAGTGACCCTCCCATACTGGGAACATAGTTCAAGGAGTGACCCTAACACACAGGGAACATAGTTCAAGGAGTGACTCTCACACACAGGGAACATAGTTCAAGGAGTGAATCTAACACACAGGGAACATAGTTCAAGGTGTGACCCTCACACATGGGGAACATAGTTGAAGGAGTGACCCTAACACACAGGGAACATAGTTCAAGGAGTGACCCTCCCATACAGGGAACATAGTTGAAGGAGTGACCCTAACACACATGGAACATAGTTCAAGGAGTGACACTCCCATACGGGGAACATAGTTGAAGGAGTGACCCTAACACACAGGGAACATAGTTCAAGAAGTGACCCTCCCATACGGGGAACATAGTTGAAGGAGTGACCCTAACACACAGGGAACATAGTTGAAGGAGTGACCCTCCCATACGGGGAACTAAATTGAAGGAGTGACCCTAACACACAGGGAACATAGTTGAAGGAGTGACCCTCCCATACGGGGAACATAGTTGAAGGAGTGACCCTAACACACAGGGAACATAGTTCAAGGAGTGACCCTCCCATACGGGGAACATAGTTGAAGGAGTGACCCAAACACACAGGGAACATAGTTCAAGGAGTGACCCTCCCATACGGGGAACATAGTTGAAGGAGTGACCCTAACACACAGGGAACATATTTCAAGGAGTGACTTTCACACACAGGGAACATAGTTCAAGGAGTGACCCTCACACATGGGGAACATAGTTCAGAGAGCGAACCTCACATACAGAGAACATAGTTCAAGAAGTGACACGCACAGACAGGGAACATAGTGCAAGGAGTGAACCTCACACACAGGGGCATAGGTATTGTTGGTGTAGAAGGTGCAGGGTCAACAGGGAGAGGGCAACCCCGGCTCCTTGTTTGCATTATGGTCTATGTAAGAATTTGGGTTACCGGTTGAGGGGGGATAAAACCCTTCTCAAGCAGCAGCACAATTCTTCTCAGGGTGATGTCACCAGCAGTCCCAAAATTAACCTGCGCTCAACCCTTGTGTAGCTTGGCACACAGCAGTCAGGCTTAACTCAGGCTTAACCCAAACTGTAAAGTATGTGTGTAACACTATCGATGAGGCATGCGAGGGCCTACACCGTGGATGTGTCGCACAGCAGCAGTTCAGAAGAGGCTGCAAAGGCAATGCAATTTTTGCGACGGTCCGATTAATGCAGCAACGGTGATGCATCGGCTCTGCTCGGGGTTGAGTCTCACAGAAGAAGAGATGTGTCGGTTATGCTGGATCCACAGAGGCAAAGCACCTTAGCCCACTTGCAAGCGCCCAGAACTGGGGTGGCACCACTTGGCAGGGTAGACTCACAGATGACAGAGTCCAGGCACTGGGGTCGAGGTTGTTGGAGCCTTCTGCCCTGAGGCTCAAGTCAGGAGGGCAGCCAACTAATGCTTGGAGTCACTCTAGGGTCAATTATATCATGTAAGGTACCATCAGTGATGTCATAAATGATGTCATGGAACATGTTATGAGTGATGTAATATGTATGGTAATAAGCAGTGCATGTTGGGGTGCAAGTTACAGTTAGCTCTGCTAACTCTAACTGGTGAATTTTTGTGCTTTTTTAGTTCAAAACGTTAATGTTATCACTGACATATTCGCCTAACTATAATATTACTTTAACCTTTGTTTTTTCAGTAAGTATATATACACACACATACACATATGTAATTTTAAGCATTCGTAATTGTCAAGAATTTTGATATTGTTGGCTAAAAATGAAGTTGGTTTCTAGTTTCTTTACCATGCCTCATGGAGCAGCACATGACAGCAAACGGAATCTAATATGGACAGTTAATGGCCTTAAATGAAGCACTGGTATGTGCTGCCAAAAAGAGAGCATGTGTTAGGATCAGGTAAAACAAAGTGATATGCTAGAGTCGAGCATATCACTTGGTGTTTTAGAAATAAAAATACATTTTGAAATGCTCCAACCTTCGCATTGAAAGTAAAATGTAGATTTGTTTTATATTTCTTATTTGTGAATTAAATCAAAGATTTCATAATTTGTTTATGTGTTTGATGTATACTTGTTTCTGCTTTTTTGTGTATTTTGTTTAGGTTCAACTTGTAAAAATTGTTTAGGCTGGGGTGCCCAGCTTTCAGTAGTAATTCAGTGGGGTCCGTTGAAGTCAAAAGGTTAAGCTATTGTATCGTCTTATTGCATAATGTGTTTTTTTGTTTGGAAGTAGTTTAGCTCCCACATGTACATTTTATTTACTGGGTTAACAAATGTGTTGGTTCTGATCAACGAAACACCATAGAAGGTCTTATAGGAGCGATTCATGAGGCACACAGAATAATCAATTGGGTAATTTAGATGTCGGTGACATTAGGTTCCACTGTTTGTTTTGTCAGGCAAAAGCTTTGCTTGCTGAGCATCTTTGGTAAAAGCAAAGGTCTACAAAATGCTTGTGAACTCTCAGAAAGAGGGCATCAAGTTATGCATATGATAGACGACTATGTGTTCCCTCACAAAGTTGGCTGCTAAAAATTACATACACTACATGTTCCCTCACAAAGATGGCTGCCAAGAATTACATGCATTATAGATAAGGCTCCCGGTTTTCCGTTTTTACGGATTTTTACAGATAAATACAGACAGAAAACAATGTGTTTTCTGTCTGCATTTATTTTTAAAAGTGGATAAATACAGATAATTGGGCTTCTTTTAAGTCACTCTGTGCTGCCTTTCATGAACTATATGCCAACACTTGAGCAGATAGACAGCACGGGAAATTTAAAAAAAGATGCAATTTCATTAAATAATGCCATGTGTCAACATACATTTGTGGTATAATGCGAATATTTACCAGTGGATGTTTTGCTATATAATATGCGGCAGCTGAAATAGCTAAAAAAGGCAGACATCAAAGTATGTGTGCGCGTCTATCAGTTAAATAAATATGCAAATGTACAGTTTTACACCTTCATTTATACGCAAAACACAAAATAAATATGGATAAATACAGATAAAGTGGGCAGAAAATAAATACGGATAAACACAGATGGAAATGCTAAAAAAATAAATACCATAAAACCGGGAGCCCTAATTATAGAGCACCGATGCTGGAAATGACCTTGAAATGAGAGAAAAGTATTGAAGTGATGAAACAGATAATGCTAGTATACATTATGAAAACAAAGTCCGTGAAAATATATTTTTACTGTTATCTTTCTGACTCACACTAGACCTCAGTTTAGGAGCATTTGGGAAACATTAGGCAACTTGCATGAACTAGACTTAAAAACTGCTCATGAAGGCAGTATCAACATTAAAGCAGTATCAGCATTAAACACGAAAGCAGTATCACTATCAAACACATACAGGGGGTCTAAAGATGCAGGGCCTGATTCACAGAACTAACTTAAGACAAAATCCTAAACTTACTACCATTTTGGTATTCACAGAAGGCACTTACTCATTTTGGTATTCACAGAAGGCACTTACTCCTTTCGGAATTCACAGAAGTTAGGAGTCCTAACTTTAGGACTCCTAAATGCCTTCTGTGAATACCGAAAGTCTTAAAATTAGGATTTTTCTCAGTTTAGTAGTAGTATAGTTAGGACTCCTAATTTTAGGACTCCTAAATGCCTTCTGTGAATACCGAAAGTCTTAAAATTAGGATTTTTCTCAGTTTAGTAGTCCTAAGTCTAAAATTAGGACTACTAAACTGAGAAAAATCCTAATTTTAAAACTTTCGGTATTCACAGAAGGCATTTAGGAGTCCTAAAGTTAGGACTCCTAACTTCTGTGAATACTGAAATGAGTAAGTGCCTTCTGTGAATACCAAAATGAGTAAGTGCCTTCTGTGAATACCAAAATGGTAGTAAGTTTAGGATTTTGTCTTAAGTTAGTTCTGTGAATCGGGCCCGCACTCTTAAAAGTAGTAAGAGGAAAAGCAACAGCAGAACAATGTCAAAGTGGTCTAGAGGCCTCCCATGATTTTGACAGCCATGCAGGCATCATCGTTTATGAGGATAAAGAAGTCATTTGAGGTTTAATTGGGAGTGCAAGAACAGAGGCGTCTCTCGAGACAAATAGAACATTGTTTAAATGTGAGATTTCTACTTTCTCTGCTTGAAAGTTCACATCCAAAACACAACAAAAGCAAGTCATGCCTCCAGTGTTTAACCACCTGTGAATAGTTTGGTACTTAAACAAAGACATATTAAGGTTTCATGAAAAATTGACCAAAAGAAACAAAGATCAGTTTTGTTCCTTTTCAGCAGTGCCCACTCTGGGCTGCCTGTAAGCTTTGCAGCAAATACCCACAGTATTAAGCCTATTAATTATTTGTAATTGCAGCTACATCAACGTTGCAAAACTTTACAACAGCAGTGTAAGACAAGCGCATCCCATTTGATTATCAAAATATTGCCTGTCTGACTTGAAGACATCTTTAATACTCTGTGTAAACACCGTTTCCTTCATCCAGAGGTAAATTAAAACTCAGCTCGATGGAAAATCCCACTTAGTGTCACTTCCTTAACCCGATTAGGGAGCTGGGAATTAAGGCAAATTCTCTTAATCATATAACATTGCCACTGCAGACGCTTCCCACTCAAGTATATGGATGGATTACAAACGAGGCAGACATATTGGAATTACTGCAGCAACTGCATCCTGACTATGCGCGTGAGAGCCTCGATGAACCGACCTGGAGCAATGGGTGATGCTGAACGATGATCGCTTTCCTGGTGATAGCTATGCCAAATCAATGATGCACACACGAGTATGGTAATGATACCGCCACGCTAAAGCACGTCACTACGTAGTGATATTAAGGATAGGGAAATAAGCCCAAAGATTGCACTACCTGTGGATCTCACGGTGAACAAGTTGAACTATTCAACTATTTGCACAAATGGGACCCGATTGAATTTACACTATTAGTCCAATGCCATGAGTTTTCCAATCAATGTTTTTCCAATTAGATTGCTAGGGTATCTCAAAATATTTGGCTCTCTGAGGACACCGTATTAAACAAATACTGTACTCATCGACAAACTGTTCAAATACTGCATGTTACGCATACGGTATTGAGGATCTGCTCTCTCTCTCCACCACCCCCGAAACACTACTAAGGTGGACTGGAGCAGCCTCAGCTACAGCTACCCTATCTGTTGCTATCCCTGGAATGGCATTTGCTCACCCTGGCCCCAGGGAACTCAACGGCAGCAGCAGCAACGACATCTAGACAGGGCTTAAGGACCTCTATTATTTAGGGCCCGATTCACAGAAGTAACTTAAGACAAAATCCTAAACTTACTACCATTTTGGTATTCACAGAAGGCACTTACTCATTTTGGTATTCACGGAAGGCACTTACTCATTTCGGTATTCACAGAAGCTAGGAGTCCTAACTTTAAGACTCCTAAATGCCTTCTGTGAATACCGAAAATCTGAAAGTTAGGATTTTTCTCAGTTTAGGAGTAGTAAAGTTAGGACTCCTAACTTTAGGACTTCGAAATGCCTTCTGAGAATACCAAAAGTCTTAAAGTTAGGATTTTTCTCAGTTTAGGAGTCGTAAAGTTAGGAGTCCTAACTTTTGTGAATACCGAAATGAGTAAGTGCCTTCTGTGAATACCAAAATGAGTAAGTGCCTTCTGTGAATACCAAAATGTTAGTACGTTTAGGATTTTGTCTTAAGTTAGTTCTGTGAATCGGGGCCCTTAGTTTCTATAGTTAACACTCCTTGCCCTTCTCCTAGCTCCTCAACTGCAAATGGGAGGCTATTAGGGGCTAAGAGTGGGCTAGGTATGGGTGGGGTCAAGCTTGTGGTATCTTCAAGGTATAATGAGCCAACCAGCTCCATCCCTTTGATCCCGACCCTGGGACCATGCATGCAACCCAATGACTGGGCATGGCTATGGGGTATAAATAAAGGAGATCGTGACCACTCGTGTATCCCCCCCAAATGGTACATGTCTGTGTGGGACTGTATTCACTGCGTACAGTGGAGTAGGCCCTCCTGCACTGGCTATGAGGATCTCTGCCTCGAGCTTCTGCACCAGCTACCATCAGTCTTTGCCCTGCCAACGCGGACCGTTGTCAGCAGGTTTCCTGCTACGGGACTGGAGCACACAGCGCGATGCCTCAGGTCTGAGGAGGCCCCAGCCTTCAAACCGGGAGTCATGGGTGACAAACCACGTGGGACACACCCACGCTCATGAGCCACGTCCTACTTCAAGAAGACTCGAAACACCAAGCGGCAGCACAGGCCCCACACCGGGTCCCCCACGTGGCACACTATGACCCTTATGCACAGGCCCTGCCAAGCGCAGCACGAAGAACAATTTGGAATGTCAATGTATACCCATAAAGGACCTCCTTTACAAATCCTTTTTTCCCCATCTTCATTTAACTTAGGTGTGCAAATTAGGATTTTGCATGTGTAAATTGCAAACGTCGATTAACTGAACCAGAATTCGTGGATTTGCATCCTTGGAAAATCAATTTGGAAATGTGGCCAATCCAGTAGTATGGTGGATTTTCTGCAACAGCATTGTTCTTAGTTTGGTGACACAAGACTTAATGATTAGGAAGTTGAAGCTTTACCTACTTACAAAAAGTAATTGCATAGCTCAGACTTAGTGACAAAGGCAGTAGAGTGCACCACATTAAATCAGAAATTGCAATATAAATTTACAACACAACTACAAATGTACAGTAAGGCTGTACATTTGTAGTAGGACTCTTTTTACGTAAACAGAAAACAGCACAAGTTTCTGAGTGAAACTAGATTTTCTTTGGAAGGGGTTGCAAAGTTAATCTTTGCGGAATAAGAGCTAGTCGGTGTTGAACTGAAGGCCTTCAGTTAAGCGATTTAAGGTTCCTGGTGCTTGACAGGAGAAGGCTTGATTCAATGTTTTTGTGTTTTTTTATCGTCAGGATTTCAAGGGTAAGCATTGTGTGATTCCAATGTCTAACTGTTACTGTGAGGTCTAATTTGTCTTTCAGATCAAGGTGAAGCACAACATAAAGGTCTTAGTGGATACTATTTTGAAGTACATTCTGGAATCAGTAGGCCACCAGAGGGCATATCTTAAAGTGGGAGTGATGTGAAGGGATTTACTAGCGCCTTTTACTTGGACGCAGCAGGATGGAGGATGACTTTCATTGGGGTTAGGAAGGATTGGGAGCTCAACTAACAATGGATTATCACCATTCAGATGAGAGAGAATCATTGCCAATTGGATTGAGGGTTCCGATTTCAGACAAGTCGGAAGGTATCTTTTTGGAAATTTGGAGAGGTGATGAATTATTCAAATGAGTTGGTCTATGGTAAGTCCTAGGAATGCGGCAAAAGTGACTAATTTAAGAAGAAGCCAGGCCCAGAGAGATTTTCAAACTATTTTTTAACTGGGGGTGGAGATTCTTTGTAGTCTAAGAGGAGGAATTCTGTGAGGTATGGCGATGCTGTTTTCCAGACATATCGAGGTCCCATATAGAAATTTAACATAGAGGCCAGCTTAAGGGACACACAATTTATAAGCAAAGTGGGAGATACATAGGCATCCTTTTTAATGAACTGTGACCTTGACAAGAAAATGTTATTGATGTGGCCTTCCATTCTCATTCTGATAGAAAAGAAGATGAGAAGAGTTTCATGGTCAGTTCTGTCGAACTCTGCACACAGGTCCGGAAGTACTGGAAGACATATGTAACAGTATCCATCATCAATCAATCACGCAGTCATTGTACAGTGCAGCATATCACTTGTGAGGGTATCCTGGCATGGGCTGAGGGATTCTGTCGAAAAGACAGGTGTTGAGTTTCTTCCTGAAGTCTGTCAGCTTGGGTCATGTTCAGAATTGGAAGGGGAGGGCATTACAGGAATCGGCAGTGAGGTCAGAGAAGGCGCATCCTCTTGAGCGGCGGATGGGTGGAGTCCGTGCGAGGACGAGGTGGGTGGAGCTCAGGTTTCTGTATGGTTGGTGGAAGCTCAGGCGGTGGTTCAAGTATGCAAGTCCTTGGTCGTGGAGGGCTTTATAGGCATGGGTCAATAGCATGAACTGGTATGTGAAGCCAGTGGATGTCTCTCAGGTGCTGGGTGATGTCGGTTCTTTTGGGCAGGTTGAGGATCAGTCTGACTGCTGTGTTCTGTATCGACTGAAATCTTCTCATGAGTTTGCTGGTAATGCCTGCATAGAGTGTGTTGCCATAGTCAAGATGGCTGGTGATGAGGGCCTGTGTAAATGTTTTTCTGGTGCTGATGGGGAGCTATTTGACGATTCTGCGGATCATGCGAAGAGCATGGAAGCTGGCTGAAGAGACGGCGTTGACCTGTCGTTTCATGTAGAATTTGCTGTCCAGGATGATGCCGACGTTCTGGGTGTGGTCTTTTGGTGTGGGGTGGGATCGAGTTCTGATGGACACCAGGTGTCGTTCCAGGGGGAGGAGAAAACTGCAGAAAATCAGCACTTCGGTTTTGTTCGTATTGAGCTTCAGGCAGTTGTCCTACTTGGCACAGACTTTTTCATGCAGTTGTGGAAGTTGGACTTCATGGGGGTGGGGTCAGCTGAGAGCAAGAGGACAAGCTGGGCGTCGTCGGCATAGGAACTGATGTTGATGTTGTGGGTTCTGGCTATGTCTGCTACCGGCATCATACAGATGTTGAAGAGAGTCGAACTGAGGGTTGAACCTTGAGGGACGTTAAAGATGGTGCGTTAGGGTTGTGAGGTGAAGGGGGGATGGGTTCTCTGGGCATGCCCTGTGAGGAAGGATGCCATCAATCTTAGGGGGTCGTCTTCGATTCTGATCTGGAGTAGTTGTTTTTTGAGTGTGTGGTGCGAGACGGTGTGATGCTGAGAGGTCGAGGCGGATCAGGGCGGCAAATTCTCTTCTGCCTAGTAGGGAGTGGATGTCATCTGTCACAGAGATCAGCACCACCTTGGTGCTGTGGTTGGCTCTGAATCCTGATTGGGAGGAGTATAGCAGGTTATTTTTCTCCAGGTGTTCAATGAGTTGGAGGTTGACGGCTTTCCCCATGACTTTGGCAGGAAACGGTAGCAGCAAAATTGGGCTGTAGTTTGGGAGAGCACAGGGGTCTGCTGAGGGTTTCTTGAGGAGGGGGTCTAACCTCAGAGTGTTTCCCCAATGGAAGGAGTTCATTAGGGCCGTAGTTTTCGGTCTGTTGAACTGTCCCCATGTGGTGAGTAGGTGGTTGCTGTCAGTCTTTGTGGTGGTGAAGAGGCTGGGGAGGTTGGTGGGTTAGGGATCGAAGCTACTGTGTATGGTGGCTATCTTGTTGTGGAAGTGGTCTTCTAGAGGGTTGCAGAGTTTGTGTGTGGCTGGGACCGAGTGGCTGATGGGCAGGTGAACTCTCTGACGATGGTGAAGAGTTCCTTGGTCTGGTTGGCGCTGGCCTCGATGCGGCTTGCCAGGGTCTCCCTTTCAGTGTCTCTGAGTCGGTGGTGGCAGGTGTAGAGGGCCAACTTGAAGGTGGCTTGATCGGTGTTCCTTCTGTTGCTGCGCCATCTTCCTTCTAGGCGTTTCTCTGTGTTTCAATGCACTGAGTTCTGGGGTGTACCAGCTGGCTCGTTTGGTGGGTATGTTCATTTTGGCTGGTTTGGTGGGGGTGACTTGGTTGGCGGCGCAGGTGATCCTGTTGTTGAAATACTCTACTGCTCGATTCAGGTTGGTGGAGACATCAGGCTCGGTGATGCTGAAGGCATCAGTCCATTAGTGCTGAGTGACTTTGGCCCAACTGTGGAAGGGGGCATTGTAGCCGTTGGAAGTGGTAAGGGGTTGTCCAGCAATAGTGAAGTGGACGATGGAGTAATTGGACCAGATGAGATCCATGTTGCAGCTGTATTTGACTCTAGTGCTGGACGTGAAGATGGGGTTTAGTGTGTGTCCTGCTCTGTGCGTAGAGTCGGAGACCAGCTGCGTGAGGCCGATGTTGTCCATTCGTTCCAGGAGGTCAGTGGAGTTGGTGTCTGTGGGGTCGTCCAGGTGGAAATTGAGGTCTCACAGGAAGACATAGTGTTGGGATTGATGACAAGCGGGGTGATGAATTCCGTGATGGCATTGCTGAGGCCTGTTCGAGGTCTTCGGGTCTGTATGCAAGGGTGCCTTTGATGCTGGTATTGTCGTCAGTGTGTAGTTGGAAGTTGAGGTGTTCCATGATCGGTGTGATTTCATCTTCGGTGGTGGTGCAGATGATTGATTCCTTATGTACGAAGGCAATGCCATCCCTGTGTCTCTTGGTGCAGTCCTGGGGCCTGATTCACAGAACTAACTTAAGACCAAACTTACTACCATTTTGGTATTCACAGAAAGCACTTACTCATTTTGGTATTCACAGAAGGCACTTACTCATTTCGGTATTCACAGAAGTTAGGAGTCCTAACTTTAGGACTCCTAAATGCCTTCTGTGAATACTAAAAGTCTTAAAGTTAGGATTCTTCTCAGTTTAGGAGTAGTAAAGTTAGGACTCCAAACTTTACTACTCCTAAACTGAGAAAAATCCTAACTTTCAGACTTTCGGTATTCACAGAAGGCATTTAGGAGTCCTAAAGTTAGGAGTCCTAACTTTACTACTCCTGAACTGAGGAAAATCCTAACTTTAAGACTTTCGGTATTCACAGAAGGCATTTAGGAGTCCTAAAGTTAGGACTCCTAACTTCTGTGAATACCGAAATGAGTAAGTGCCTTCTGTGAATACCAAAATGAGTAAGTGCCTTCTGTGAATACCAAAATGGTAGTAAGTTTAGGATTTTGTCTTAAGTTAGTTCTGTGAATAGGGCCCCTGGTGTTTCATCTTGTAGGCGGCTGCTGTGTGGGTGGCAATGTCAGAGGCCGATGGGGTGGTGAGCCAGGTTTCTGTGATGAAGGTCACATCGAGACAAGGGTACAGATGGTGTCCCAGATTTCGGTGTTGTGGGGCATGTAGGCACAAATTGCCCTTGAAAATCAGAAGGGTTGCTATTTCAGTGCTGCATTTGGATAGAATCCCAATTGAAAGATTTTAATGAGTTATTGTCTTGCATGTAGTATAGGAGTTGCAGCGAGACAACTTTTTTCAATTATTTTGTTTCAGAAGGACATTTCCCAAATCGGCCTAAGGATCTGTAAGTCTTTGGGATCTAGGTTTGATTTTTTGGGGGGTGAAGCTTGAGCTGGCATGATTTGGGAGAAGAAGGGAATGTCCCTTCTTTAAGAAAGGAATTGATAATCCTGGGGATTATGAGGACATTGTTTGTATTCTAAAACTATCAACGTCGTTTTTCACTATTATGGTCAAACATCATTGTTGCCACAATAGGCAGAATTAAGTGTGGAAATAAATTTCAATTCAAATTTATAGAACATTAAAAACTCCATTTCAAAGCAACTAAGTGCTAGATCTACCTCAGCCGGGGATGGCTATGCAAATAAATGAGTCTTTAGAGCCGAAAGAGCAAAAACTGTTGGATATTCCATATATTGTATGTTACAAAATTCATGATGAGCTGGCAAACACAGTGGGGGGGGGGGGTGGGGGGGAGGACATCAGGAGACATTTCCCTGCAGATCCCAGTCATCTTTTAGGGCATTATAGTGTGAGGTCGTGTTGTGGGTAATTTTGAAACATTTTGAAAAACATTGAATGTGCCAGCGTGATAATCCTGAATTGTATATGAGCTGCAACCAAGAGCCAATGCAGGCTTCATTGAGCTGTGGGGAAGCTTGCAGTTTCAGATAAATTGAACACTGCGCGTACTGCTGAAATCTGCATTACGTGAGGCTGGAAGATGCTCCTTATGGAGGTACTGACCAGCGGAGTATTGCCATTCTCCATTTTGACGCAAATAGCGGCTCTGTCAACGGTAGACTGATCTTCTGGCGACAGTAGAAGAACTGAAAGTTGGACGACTGAATAATCTGATTGAGTTGATGATCCATAGAAAGGAACTCATCAAAATACACCCCCAGAGAGCTGAACTTTCATTTGGTCTGAACATTGACCTTTCCCTAGATAAATTACCTATAGCTTGCACTGTAATTTTTAAATGAGTAGTTTTAACCAATTAAAAGAAACTCTGTTTTGGGTGCATTCAAGTTAATCCAACTTTCATTCGTCCTTTCCGTTTTCAAACTCTCTGTCGGGCTTACTACAGAGGAAAAACACTCTCATATTGAGTGGTCCTGTGAGATGGAAGAATCTCACACAAACATATGTATCTTGCCTCTAGGGAAAAGGTTATGGTTGTTTTGAACCTTTAAATTGAGCTGAAACAGGTGGATTTTTCACTAGTGGAAATCTGCCTATTTAAAAATTTGGCTAACACATGATAATCTATGATTTTCACAGGTTTTCATTGTTGAGTCAGAGATTTTTGTGAAATACAAAAAAGTAGTAATGAACCAATGAAAGTGAAATTAACTCTGTTCCATGTTTGTGAATTAAATAGTCCAACTAAGTATAAAAGAAACATATGGTACAATTCATAAATACAATAAGGAATTTTACACCCAAGGATTTACGAACTTGCATACACTTGAAAATCTGCAACACGTCACTCTCATGTTTGCTGGAGAACTCTGGAAAACCTTTGTTAATTTGCAATTGAGACTATACATAGACATTTCCGGGTTTCCAGTTTTACCTAGTGCATAATTATGCATGGACCAATGCAATTGCAATGGTATTTTTTATATCCTGACAAAAAACATGTATTACCCATTGAGAATACCCTCTAATTACAGTCCCATCAGTTATGGGGGTGTTCCGTAATCCTTAAAACTCCCTAAAGGGATTTAATCTCAAACATTTTTCAGGTAATATTGTGAATACCCACAAATGTCTGTTTGTGTGAAAGTGCTCAATGTTAAGGGCTATCTAGTCCCAGAATGTTCTATTACCTACCCATTCTTTGTCCCAGAATGTAGGTTAACTCACATAAATATCTTTCTATGAGTAAATACTCTTGAAAGTGTAAAATTAACCTTTGTGAATTTAAAAGTTTATATCTGTAAAAAAAAAATGCTACCCGCTTCTCATGCCAAAACTACTTGAAAATGTTTCTGAAGGAGATATTAAAGTACATAGTCCATCTGCATTGTTAAGAGCTATCTTAGGTAGTTTCAATGGAGAGGTGTGGCTCACTGGTTAGAGGCGGCAGACCCGTAAGCAGAGAATTGGCCAGGGACCAGGGTTCAATTCCCGACGCGGCAGGGTTGTGGACCAGGGTCAAAACGGACTCGATAATTCTCGCCTCGGTACCTACTCTAACCAGGAACACACTCGGCAACTCTGGGCATTAAGCTTGCCTCATCTCTACAACGGCCCCCCACAGACGCTGGGGATGCCTGGTTTCACCTTGGAGATACCCAGAAAGGGACCATCTCACAGGGATAGCCAGGACGGGTTCCCCAGCGGTCTACAGCGCCGGGACGCCCCGTTGCTGGGGCAGCTGTGCGCTTTACAAGTCTACAACATTTACATTTACATTTAATTTACATTAACTCTGACCCCCCTCCACAGTTATGCTGAAAAGGTCCTGGGCAGGCTTTTCAACCTAAGCAGGCCATTTAGTTAGATATGGGCAGTTACTGAATGAGGAAATCCAAATGTCTTCAATTTGTAAATGAAGAAAAATCTTTCACTTAGCACATTTACCCTAAACCAATAGAGCAATCAATGATATCTGTTTTATTTATTAGATAGCTATTTTAGAATGTGTTTCTTCTTTATCTAAATACAAGTTTGATGTCCAAACAGTAAAAATGGAAACCCTATCCCACAATTTAGATCCTGAAACATAAAGGTAAGCATTCAAACAAATACCTTCTTCCACCGTTGAGTCCAGTTGGGTCACTTTGATCACAAGGAGATCCACTCTCTCCTGTAAGGAGTTCATCCTCATATAAAAACTATTTGCCTCATTGAACAATTCTCCAAATATGTCCTCAGCATGTCTACCTGTGGAGGAATAGGAAACATACAGAGTGATATGAAAGCCCACGCAGTGGTTAATATTGAATTTGTAGGCAATCCTCTTTTTTCATGTGTCAGCCACAGATTCTTTAGGTGCCCATGATTTCCTTATTTTCTAATGAAATATTGCTTTTACTATTTTGTAAAATGTCAAAACTGGTTGTTCTAGAAGCAATAGTTTGGTTAAGAATCACATTACCCCATCGTTTATACTTCATCGAAACAGGGCAACTTCTAAGTAAACGTACACAACTCCCTCAAAACTGATATATATTGTAAAACGTAGTTCCAATTCATTACCATCAAAAGCATAGAGACGTGCCGACCTAGATACTGCCCTTTCAAAGTATGTTATAATCTCTGGGCCTCATGCTGGACATTCCCCTTTTTTCGCATGGACAGTTGTAGATAACTCTGGTTACGTACGCTAGGGATAAGTCGCCTACGTCCAGGTATGGGGGCTGTTGGGTTACGAATGGGCAATGAAGGGCTTGTTCGAATGTCACATTGCCAGCTTAAAACCAATAAATAAAGTTATTTTTAAAAAAAGCATTGAGACATAAATATATAAATATTTAGTTCATAAACCTCTAAAAAGTGCCCAATCGTTTGACGCAACTAATGGCGTGGTTTATAGTTTGGTATCAGTAACAGTACCCTCTTTGCAAAACCAAAGGTCTGCCCACCTCATTTAGTGTCTACAGCAGAGACTACTCCACTTCCGTCACCAACATAAACCTCCGGCAGACTAATAGAGTAAGGTCCGTGGGAGTTTGGCCATGTGTCCGCCTACTCAATTTACAGTGGGCGAACACATGGCCAGTTTTCACTGCCAATCACCGCCTGGCGGTAAGGGGCAGTAAAAATAGCAAAATGGCCCTCATGCTATGGGAGAAAACACCCATGGGGGGCTGGAGGGTGGTTTTATTTTCAAAAACAAAATCCCACTTTGAATTTTAGTTTTGAATTTTTTTAAAAATATATGTTTGCTGTGCCGCTCCACCATGTTGATGGAGCCATTTATCAAAGTTACAATGCATTAACAGGAATCCTTGGCTGGCGGTCATCTCAGTATGTGGCAGGCAGGGAGTCCGTTAGGGTGACTGAGTACTTTACTCCATCGTCCTAACAGAGTAAATACCCTCCACCAAAACTCTAAATCAGGCCAAAAGTATCAAGTTTATAAAGAAAGAGTTTTAAGACATCAGCAAATGATCACCAACCTGATACCTTCATACCACTCAAAACTTGCTGGCTCTAGGAGTATCATTGTTATTTCAATAAATATTTTGGTTGCTCTATATTTTTTATCCTACGCACTCAATAGAACGTGAGCTAAGATGCAGTCAGTCCATGGGTTTATATTCCTCTGCAGAGATACTGCAGGTAGTTTGTAGTACTCAAGGTTAAGACTGCCAGGTGTGTTGTAATATGTTGTGATCTGTCTGGAATAGGTCATGGCAATGTTAATACTCAAGGTTAAGACTGCCAGGTGTGTTGTAATATGTTGTGATCTGTCTGGAATAGGTCATGGCAATGTTAATACTCAAGGTCAAGACTGCCAGGTGGGTTGTAATATGTTGTGATCAGTCTGGAATGGGTCATGGCAATGTTAAGGTCTATGGTTTTTAGACTTAGAGAAGAATCTTCAATGCATACAGTGCTCCAGGGACTGTGCTGAAACAGACAGATCCCGAGGACCGAGTTTAGGGAAGATTATTGCACCCATTGCATAATTGCATCGATAAGTGATGTGTAAAACCGAATATAGCTGTGAATTGTCAACAAGTCACAATGTAACATCCACTTATTCACAGCCTTGACTGCATAACCCTAGTCCAAATCCGCTATTTAAAGTTCCAAGCCCAGTCCTGTTCTTCTGTAATGAACTCTCACCCCTAGACTGTTGTGTTTCCAGCACATACCTGACCCATCCTCTCATTCATTATCAGTCCCCTCCAACCAAATCTTCAGGAACAATGGATAACTCAGTGGTTCAGAATCCTCGCAAATTGGGTGTAGCCAGGGGTAGCAGCTGCTACTTGAGCCTTGCTGGTTGGTACCTGTTAGACTTGGCAGCATTGGCGTGAGTCTCTCTTCCATTTTGTTTGCTGTTGCCTCATCTGTTTTTGCTGGTCAGTGCCAACGTGCAAGTGCTCCCTATTGTAAATTGTTGTGTGGATTAGTGATTTCATGATTGGTTATTTGATTTACGGGTCGAGCGAAGCGCCCTCAGTCACATTCCACCTGTCGATTGCGACATTAAGGCCCTGGCCAGAGAGGACTTCATCGCCCAGGGGGCCAAGCGGGACTCACCATTCGCCGCACCTGTGCCCAGGGACTGAAAAACAGCTCGCTGTCTCCCGCTGTGCGGGAGCCGCTTCGCCATTTGGTGACCTTGTTTCCTGACTTTGTTTGCAGAGAGGACTTCATCGCCCAGGGGGCCAAGCGGGACTCACCATTCGCCGCACCTGTGCCCAGGGACTGAAAAACAGCTTGCGGCTCCCGCCGCGCGGGAGCCGCTTTGCCATTTGGTGACCTTGTTTCCTGACTTCGTTTGCAGAGAGGACTTCATCGCCTAGGGGGCCAAGCGGGACTCACCATTCGCCACACCTGTGCCATAAGTGGTAGGACATAAATCCATTGCATAGTTCCCGCCTCGCGGGACGCGCGCGGGTGCGCGCAGGGCGAAGCCGGGCCAAGGGCGGGCCCGTTTGAGCCCGTTCGAGGCTGTGCGAGGCCGGGCCGGGCATATTCTCTGATTTGCTCCACCCTAGGTCTTGACGTTTCAGGGCCTGACATCATTGTGAATAGTATATTATTTGATATTTTGTTTCTGATTTGATTGCGATACAAGTAATTGGATTGTTTTTCCTTGGTAAAAGCAATATGGCTACTGGATCCACGAGGTTGGCTTCTAAAGGCTGTAATGTCACGGGGACCCTGGGTAATGTCATCACCCGTGCAAGTAATGTCCTCGCCTATGAGATTGCTGCCACCGAACGCCGTTTATCCTTGGACACCCTCTCAGGAAAACGCTCTTCATTGGGAGGTATTATGCTAGTATCCTCCCCTGATAAATCCTTGGCTGCGTACGTAGATGGTCCACCAGATGAGCAATTGATAACTGATTTAGTTTCTTCTGTTGGCCTTATTCCTTCTACTCCAACTGTTGCAAAGTCTATAGAGCCTAATCCATCACGCACTGAGCTCCTTTCATCTGCTCCCATCTTTAACTTTGCTACCACAAGGTCTATGTCGGGCCCGAGTGCAAGAAATAAGAGCCCTGGGGTGAAGTTATTAGCCACAAAGGGGAAGAAACGTGAAGGGGGCCCTATGAGACGCTCCTCTAGGAAAAAACAAAAAAGTACGCCTAGTACAAATCTAGACTCTAATATCTCGATTCAGGAAATTGATTTACCAAGAGGCCCTACGTTGGACACCGAAGTCCCCTCCACCCTTACATCGATAGGGGAGGAGGATACACGGGGTATAATTAACGACGCCTTTTGGGCAAAAATGGAATCTGTAATTGCTGGGAGCCTGTCCCCCTAATCAAGCGTTTATCCATACTGGAAGAGAAGATAGCGCTGATAGCCAACCCCACTAATCCTAACCCTGTGGTAATGGCTCCGTTGGGCCAGAAGGCCTCCTGCCGACAATCTGTTCTCCCACCTACTGATAGACCAAGCGAGTCGGGCCACGATCATACTTTTCCCTGTAACCTACCCCCAACTCGAAGGGATATGCCATCTAACAAAGTTGGAAGGATTGCTCTTCCTCCTTCCACCTAACACGCGCAAGCCCCAGGCGATATTAGTCGTCTGAGGCGGTCCCCACAGCAACCTATACCTCCATCCCCTACTGACCCCAGTAACAACACTCCCCCAAGATCTAGGAAACTACAGAGAATTGATTTGCCCCCAGAGTGCAGTCCATATGTCGTGGTTCTAACAGGTGTTCCTGAACTCCCCCCTGATAGAGCCGAACCATACTTGTCCCTGAAGTATAAGGTAATCCACTGGCTGAATGCAAATAGACCCCTCCCGCCCAAACTAAATGGGGAGATTATGATGGTGCGTAGAGTGTCGTGGGTAGGCCGGGGTGTGAAAACCATAAGGGGAGATTGTATCGTTGTAAATTTTAGGGACAAAATGGTGGTTAAGCACCTGGGGGATGGGGGGTGGACTAGAACAGTTGATGGAATTCAAACTTCGCTTTTACCACACTTTTACCCGCTGGAAGCATTTAACTATAGGATGGGCACAGTGAGAACATATGGGGCCACAGGCGGGAAGGGCTTAGGTGTCTATGGAATCCCAGAGGCAGACCCTTATGACCTACGCTTTAATATACCATGTCACAATAGGTTTAGCCTGCTTGATTGTGTTGATTGACTGTTGCCAGCTATTGACGCTGGACCCAGTGACTTTATGCAGGGGGAGGCTCATGTCCGGGCGAGTCGGCAGGTATCTCCCTATTACCAGGCTAGCCCAGGGCATGATGGTGGGTTATCCCGGAAGGTTAGGAATACCCTGAGAACCGAGAGGGGTGATTGTAGCCCCCCCGTTCTGACCCTGATCCCTGAACCAGAAGAAAGCTGTATAAAAGGGATACACGAGCAAACAAGGGCGAATTTAATGGACATATCTAATGCAAAGTTAACTGAGACCCACCCTGATATCTCTCCCAGCTATTCGTTGTTCCCTGGGCTTTCTATACCTCCAGGGCAAACTGATAACATCAGGGAAAATTTAGGTACTCCATCTGGAAACAATGCTACCCCCCAACACATACACCCAGATATCCACTGCTTCAATCATGCTGAGGGGCTAAAAATCTTATCATGGAATGTGGCGTGTTTATCCTCCCTGTTGGACTCTGCCGATTGGGGGGAGTTCATAGATGAACATGACATTTGCCTATTCCAGGAAACATGGGCATTGAGGCCCTACCACCGCCTAGGGTACGTTACATATTGGGAACCGGCAGTGAGGGCTAAAAGGGGGAGGCCATCAGGAGGGCTGACCATATGGGTGCGAACGCATTTGGGCTGTGCAATCAGGAAAACCATCACTGATTCGATTGATATCATGTGCCTAGCTATGTCTTTTTGGGATAACTACGAGTTGAACCTGATAAATATTTATTCTCGCCCAGTGAATCATGGCCAGGTTTCCAGTACTCTCACTAGTTTAGAGAAATTCCTGAGCTCATCTTCCAACTCAGATCACCAGATAATTGGTGGCGATTTCAATTGCCACTATGAACCCTTGAATGGGTTGACCACCCCAGTGTCACAGGAAGAGGACCAAGTATGGGCAATTCCCTTATGTAACTCTTATACCATGAGGGCTTGGACACCTCTGGTCCTCCAACTTACTTCGATAACTCTCACTTTTTCTTTAAGGGCATGCAATGGTAGGTTCCCGGCAGACAGCCCAGGTAAATTTACCTTTGAAAGGAATGGTCAAACATCCATTATTGACTATATAATGCTTAGCTTGGGATTGTGGTCCAGGATCCTGGACTTCCAAGTAAAGCAACAATGTGAAAGTGACCATAACCCCATCGTTGCAACTATGGAGGGCTTTAATAACAGCCCACATCCCGGTAAAGACTTGATCCCTCCAACAGCCCTGGTTACAACCTGTGGCGCTCGAAGAGTCAGATGGGAGAAGATCGCCCAATCCCAAACGGAGCTAAGAGATATGTACAGGGAGATCTATCCCCTCTTGGAGAGGACACTGGGTGAAGCCGCTATGGGAGAGGGCCCTCTAGACCAGGCTATGATAGGATCTATGCGTGTAACAAGAGGGAGAGAGAGGACTAGAAAGCTAGTCCATGTCCCCGAGGGATTTATATGTGATTAAACAAAGAAGACTAGCTTAAGTTGACCAAAGTGATGCAGTACTCAAAGTAGTTCTGTCACAGACACCTTGTAGGTGTATTCATGAAGCCCTCACCCACCAACCTAGTTGGTGGCATGCTTCATCATCGGGCCCACCCAGTGACACCTAGTATGTCCCGGGTGTGCTACGACGCCTGATTACAGCGGAGCTGGTATATTGCTGAGAGTGCAGTGAGGTTGGGTGAATTGTGATTTAAAACGGCTTGGTGGTGGTCCCAGTACCCAAGGGTAAATTAAATTTTAATAACTGGGCCGACACCAGCGGTTAAAAGTAAGGCTACAGGACGTGTAAGGGTGGAGAGTTACTGCCCCCTGCGTCCTTCAGATGGTCGACATGTTTCAGCCAGTGCCTTAGAGTATTCTGGCTTTCCTCAGGACCGTTTTTAAAAGGGTGTGGTGAAAATAAAACAGACTTAGTGTTGTGGTACAGACTATGTGATACACTCACTAATGCGTTTTTCTATGTGTGAGAGGGGGATTCCCTTCTCATGCATACCTGTACAAACAAACATTAAAAACAAGGACAAAACATTTGTAGAGAGAGTCAGTAGTCAATTTAGACATCCGGTCAACAATGCTTAGGTGGCCGGCACTATAGTGCATGGTGAGAGGACTATAGTCGGCTAGGTGTGATGGTACTGGTGGTGCCATCAGAGTGAAAGTACGCAACTAATTAAGAGCGTGGTGTGGCTAAAACACGGAAATCACACTGAAGGCAGGTGACTTAGTGTAGCAGGGCGCAAGGAAAATGTTCTTACGCTTTGGGTTATTAGCCAAGGCTTCCTGGAGGGAAGCGGTAAGGGGATGACCCTATGAGAGAAAAAGAGAAAGGCTGTGGGAGTTAGGGACCTGTCAGGGGAAAAAGCGCTTACCCAGTTTGTTGTTTGGAGGCTTGTCAGGATTGTCATACTCATCAATACAACAAGTGAAAGGAGGGTCTAAGGGAAAATAATTTAAAGACCTGCCCAAGTCCAAATCCCCTATTCAAACTGATGCAACTACAAAAAGGGACCGGGGGTCTAAAAAGAAACACAATAAGTGATGTATATGCTAACTGAAGGTCTTCTTTTAACCCTGGCAATCCGAGCTGAGCATGATTGCCATCAAATTATTTCAAGTGATAGAGCTAAATTGTCAAGCCCTGTAAGTCATTGTTATCACGTGGTAATCTGCCACATCCATGAGGATGACCGTTAGAACGTAAGGGTCTCCTCCGTGGCGAGCTCATATGCTCTCCGTGGATGCCATTCCCCACCAAGGCAAACAATTCATGCCATAAAGTGTGCAAAATAACATAGAAAAACTATGAAAAAAACTATGTAATGCAGTGCAGTGAAGAATAAAAAGGTTATGAGAAAAGATGTTTTAACAATATCTCTTTCCTCACACCTAGTAAAACCTGAAGGAGTTAAGTCGAGCTCCCGCTATTGATTCATAGTAGAGCACTATAACTCCTTATCTGAGGTCAACATGTTTCAGCCTAAGTGGAAGTGATCCAGGCTTTCATCAGGACCAAATCGAAGCTACTGCATATTAACCAACGAAATTTCTAAGCACTATAAGAAAGAAGAACCATACAACCTCGCTTGGTGCGAAGCCTTCATATGCAGGATGCAATCATCACCCTGATTGTTCAAGGTCCAAACCTCACCTCCCTGGAACCTTCCTCGGGTGTAGATGAGGCCCCGCTCTGTCCGTCGGTACCTCTGGACTCCCGCCGAGTTCAGGGAACTCTTCACTGCACATAGTTTTTTTCATAGTTTTTCTATGTTATTTTGCACACTTTATGGCATGAATTGTTTGCCTTGGTGGGGAATGGCATCCACGGAGAGCATATGAGCTCGCCACGGAGGAGACCCTTACGTTCTAACGGTCATCCTCATGGATGTGGCAGATTACCACGTGATAACAATGACTTACAGGGCTTGACAATTTAGCTCTATCACTTGAAATAATTTGATGGCAATCATGCTCAGCTCGGATTGCCAGGGTTAAAAGAAGACCTTCAGTTAGCATATACATCACTTATTGTGTTTCTTTTTAGACCCCCGGTCCCTTTTTGTAGTTGCATCAGGATTGTCATACTCACAGTCTTTCTGGTCAGTGCCTGCCTTGTACCTGTTGTCCCGCCGTCGTCCTCCGGTAGAAAGAGCCTCTCGGCGTGTGGGCTTTTTATAATGAGGTTAACGAGGTAGCACCGCCCCTAGATGTAGTTGCTGCTCATGCTCGTAGTTTGCACACTAGTCTCTCGTGCATGCTCGGTGTATCAGCGGGTTATTGCTCATGCTCATGAATTGCACACTAGTTCCTCGCACATGCTCAGTGTGAGTGCTTGATTTACAATGTAGGAGATTTGCACACTAGTCTCTCATGCATGCTCAGTGTATCAGCCGGTTGTTGTGCATGCTCATGAATTGCACACTAGTTTCTCGCACATGCTCAGTGTGAGTGCATGATTTACAATGTAGGAGATTTGTACTCCTGCCTTTGGCATACGCTCAGTTTGATAGCGCGATTGCGTGAAGGTATATGTAAAAACTAGATTATGAAAAAACTACAATATGCCGCCAATGATACGGGGTAGGGGGCAACACCAGTGTTAGGTGTGGCGTGGTCTTATATGCGCAGGCGCTAAGGGTTCAGTGTTGGTTATGTGTGCGTTAATGCTGGGAAAACATGCCTGCGGGACGCGCCGCCTCCCAGAGTGGTTCGGCCCATGAATTACTGTTAAGTGCGCGCAGCGCGCTAAGGTTGACATGGCAGAATGGGTGGGGTTGAAGCATGTGCCCAAGATGTTGGCAGTTTGGTGGTACACACAAGAGGGAGCATGATCAATAATTGTGTCCAGGGGGACTATGGCACGGGGGGCAACTGCGCACAGGCCAGGTGATGTGTGGGTCTAGGGTGTGACTGAGTTCCACGGTATGGCATCGTTGAGGCCATTGGTTTGGGTGGAAAGACGATATATCCAACGTTGTTCCTTGCTGAGTAATTTCTTCTCATTATCCACTGCCAGTTCCGGTAGTTGTTCAATGATGGTCCAGGTCAGGTCATTTGGAGTGTGTCCCTGGGTGATGAAATGACTGGTCAGTTTGCTAATGTTCTTCTTGCACCTGATTGTGCTCCTGTGTTCTGTTATTCTAGTTCTTATTTTTCGGGCGGTCATCCCAATGTATCGGAGGCCGCAGCTGCATGTAAGTAGGTAGATCACGTTAAGTGAATTACAGTTTGTGTGGCTGCGTTGAGTCCACACTTTGTCTGGTTCTAATATCAGTGTTTTCGTATGGCTGGTGAGATGGCACACGCTACAATCATTGCATGGGTAGTGTCCAGAGATCTTAGGTAGGCCCCACGCATTCAGGATAGTATTGGGTTCTCTGTTGGTCAGGGGTCTGGGGCGGGTGCTCACAAGTTGGTCTTTCAAGTTGTTGCACCTTTTGTAGGCAAACCTGGGGGTTTCCCATTGTCGTTGTCCAGAGTTTAGAATTTTCCAGTTTTTGCATATGAGTTTCGCCACCTCATTGGAAGCTGTGTTGAATGTGGTGACACACGTGATGGGTTGGTCACTTTTGTCCTTGGGTACCGTTTCCAGGAGAGCCTCCCTATTTTGGTTCCTGGCTCTTTTCTTGGTTTTGTTGATGATGGCACGGGGGTAGCCTCTTTCCTCCAGTTTCTTAGACAAGTCTGCCGACTGATTTTTGTAGTCAGTTACTTGAGTGCAATGTCTGCGTATACGCAGGAATTGCCCAAATGGTAGGTTTTCCCTTAGAGGGCGGGGATGGAAACTTGTGTAATGAAGGAGTGAGTTCCTTGAGGTAGGCTTGTAATAGGTCGTAGTGATCAGTTGGCCATCTTTGGCCCATATGTTCAGATCAAGGAATGCCAGGTGGCTTGCACTCGAGGTGCTTGTGAATTTCAGGTATGGGTCTCTTTCATTGAGCCAAGTGAGGAAAAGTTGTAGAGTTGTTTCTGATCCCTGCCAGATCATAAGGATGTCGTCTATATATCGACGCCAGGTGAGAATATTCCTGGTATAGGGATTGGTATTGGGAGTGATGTGGATCTGCTCAAAGAGGTGGACATAGAGTCCTGCCACGCTAGGAGCGAAAACGCTGCCCATAGATGTTCCGTTGGTTTGGAGGTACAGGCTTCCCTCATACTCGAAATAGTTTTCCTTTAGTGCTATTGTGGCACATTGGAGGATGAAGTCTCTAGGTGTGCGGTGCGGCCATGGGGACTCCATAAGTACCTGTCTCAGGACTTGGATGGTGGCGTCCTGGGGGATACTGGTGTAAAGACTTTCGATGTCCTGGCCCACCAGGAGTTGGGTTTCAGGGTTGAATTCGATGTTGTTGATGACTTGTAGTAAGTGTTTCGTGTCCTGGATGTAACTGGGTGTTTGCTGGACCAGTGGGTTAAGAAAGAAATCGCAGTAGCGAGAGAGAGGTTCCAAAAGGGAGTTGATGCCAGACACTATAGGTCTGCCTGGGGGGGGAAGAATGCCTTTGTGTATTTTTGGTACAGTGTAAAAGTATGGTACTTTTATCTTTTGAGGGCAGAGGTACTCTGCTTCTTGTTTGGAGATATGTTCCGCCTGGTGGGCGGTATTCACTAGGGCCTGAATAGTGCCTTGTAGTGAGTTGGTTGGGTCATGTTCTAGTTTCTTGTAGTTTCTTTGGTCGCTCAGTAGTCGGCGGCATTCGGTGTCATAGTCCTGCTTGTCTAAGAGCACAATGCCTCCTCCCTTGTCGGCAGGTTTTATTATGATAGAGGGATTGTTTTTGAGTTCCTGGATGGTTTCTCTGTCTTCCTTCGACAGGTTGTTGAAATGGTTGGTTGGTTCTAGATTCTCGACATCATTGTAAACAGCCAGTTCAAAAGTGGTGATCTCAGGGGGCACTGTGGATGGTGGCGGGGTGAAGGTGGATTTGGTCCTCAGGCCTGTGATGTTAGGGTTTTCCGTGGGGATTGAGTCATCCCTCGAGGATTTCTCGAAGAAGGCCTTGAGTTTTAGTTTCCTCATGAACTCCGCCAGTTCCACGTGCAATTTAAATTTGTCCAATCTAGTCGTGGGTACGAAGGATAGTCCCTTTTCTAGTACTGAGACCTGTTTAGGTGTCAGTGAAATGCTAGAAAGGTTAAACACCATGGACTCATGGGTTGCTTGGTTTATGGTTTGCTGGTTCCCGGTTGGCTGGGTGCCTTCTGGCGAGTGTTCACGCTCACTGGGTTGCCGTCTTCGGCCCAGTGTACTTGTGGTTGTGGGTTGTGTCTTCTCCTTACGCGTGTTCTTCTGCCCTGTCCTAAAAAAGGAGGCCTGTGGGGTCCATGGTTTCCTGGGAATAGGGGCATGGGGCCAGGTGTATACGCTTGTTGGTATCCGAAGTAGGGGTTTTGCATTGGGCCAAAGTTAGTTGGAGGCCCGAAGTAATATCCAGGTGGTCCTCCCTGCCAGTTGTTTTGCCAGCGTTGTCCGCGGCGGCCTCTGCCACCCCGTTTGTGTGAGCTATTGCTAGAGTCACTAGATGCGGAACTGTCATCTGCTGAGGAGTCTGAGGCAATGGATTTATTGGCTGGTGGGGTGAAGTCTTCTTCAGAGTATGGAAAGACTTTGGCATAACTGAATTTTTTGAAGTCTTTCTCAAATTTCTTGATTTTAGCTTGAGTCAGGTACTCCTTGTACTCGTTAATTTCTTTATTTTGATCGTCTAATTTCTTTTTGTAAGCTGTCAGGGTTGTTTTGAAGTGGCTTTCTGATAGTTGGATTTCAATTACAATCGCTTCTGAAAGACGTTTGGCAGTTTTTATAATTAGTATCATCCAGTCCCTGGTGCAATGCCAGGCGATCTGGGCCCAATCCTTCCTGAAGGTGGGGTCATCTAAGAAGATCCTGGGTGCGTAGGTGACAATCAGACCTCTTGGGGCCGTGTTGGTTTTGACATATTGGGCTAGGATCACTCCATGGAGGATGGTGCGGATCCTGTTTCTCTTTTTCTCAGTGAGGGTCTCCCAGTCAGTTGTTTGGGCTATGGAATTAGCGATGTTGAAATCAACTTGAAAAGAGGGGTCTGCGAGAATGTCATTGACCTCCTCCTCCGTAAAGCTAAGGCCATGGTTCTCAGCCATGGTGATGTGGTTAAACTCTCGCAGCTGTGCGCTGCCTATATATGCGTGTAACAAGAGGGAGAGAGAGGACTAGAAAGCTAGTCCATGTCCCCGAGGGATTTATATGTGATTAAACAAAGAAGACTAGCTTAAGTTGACCAAAGTGATGCAGTACTCAAAGTAGTTCTGTCACAGACACCTTGTAGGTGTATTCATGAAGCCCTCACCCACCAACCTAGTTGGTGGCATGCTTCATCATCGGGCCCACCCAGTGACACCTAGTATGTCCCGGGTGTGCTACGACGCCTGATTACAGCGGAGCTGGTATATTGCTGAGAGTGCAGTGAGGTTGGTGAATTGTGATTTAAAACGGCTTGATGGTGGTCCCAGTACCCAAGGGTAAATTAAATTTTAATAACTGGGCCGTCACCAGCGGTTAAAAGTAAGGCTACAGGACGTGTAAGGGTGGAGAGTTACTGCCCCCTGCGTCCTTCAGATGGTCGACATGTTTCAGCCAGTGCCTTAGAGTATTCTGGCTTTCCTCAGGACCGTTTTTAAAAGGGTGTGGTGAAAATAAAACAGACTTAGTGTTGTGGTACAGACTATGTGATACACTCACTAAGGCGTTTTTCTATGTGTGAGAGGGGGATTCCCTTCTCATGCATACCTGTACAAACAAACATTAAAAACAAGGACAAAACATTTGTAGAGAGAGTCAGTAGTCAATTTAGACATCCGGTCAACAATGCTTAGGTGGCCGGCACTATAGTGCATGGTGAGAGGACTATAGTCGGCTAGGTGTGATGGTACTGGTGGTGCCATCAGAGTGAAAGTACGCAACTAATTAAGAGCGTGGTGTGGCTAAAACACGGAAATCACACTGAAGGCAGGGGACTTAGTGTAGCAGGGCGCAAGGAAAATGTTCTTACGCTTTGGGTTATTAGCCAAGGCTTCCTGGAGGGAAGGGGATGACCCTATGAGAGAAAATGAGAAAGGCTGTGCCTTTCTCTTTTTCTCTCATAGGGTCATCCCCTTACCGCTTCCCTCCAGGAAGCCTTGGCTAATAACCCAAAGCGTAAGAACATTTTCCTTGCGCCCTGCTACACTAAGTCACCTGCCTTCAGTGTGATTTCCGTGTTTTAGCCACACCACGCTCTTAATTAGTTGCGTACTTTCACTCTGATGGCACCACCAGTACCATCACACCTAGCCGACTATAGTCCTCTCACCATGCACTATAGTGCCGGCCACCTAAGCATTGTTGACCGGATGTCTAAATTGACTACTGACTCTCTCTACAAATGTTTTGTCCTTGTTTTTAATGTTTGTTTGTACAGGTATGCATGAGAAGGGAATCCCCCTCTCACACATAGAAAAACGCCTTAGTGAGTGTATCACATAGTCTGTACCACAACACTAAGTCTGTTTTATTTTCACCACACCCTTTTAAAAACGGTCCTGAGGAAAGCCAGAATACTCTAAGGCACTGGCTGAAACATGTCGACCATCTGAAGGACGCAGGGGGCAGTAACTCTCCACCCTTACACGTCCTGTAGCCTTACTTTTAACCGCTGGTGTCGGCCCAGTTATTAAAATTTAATTTACCCTTGGGTACTGGGACCACCACCAAGCCGTTTTAAATCACAATTCACCAACCTCACTGCACTCTCAGCAATATACCAGCTCCGCTGTAATCAGGCATCGTAGCACACCCGGGACATACTAGGTGTCACTGGGTGGGCCCGATGATGAAGCATGCCACCAACTAGGTTGGTGGGTGAGGGCTTCATGAATACACCTACAAGGTGTCTGTGACAGAACTACTTTGAGTACTGCATCACTTTGGTCAACTTAAGCTAGTCTTCTTTGTTTAATCACATATAAATCCCTCGGGGACATGGACTAACTTTCTAGTCCTCTCTCTCCCTCTTGTTACACGCATATATAGGCAGCGCACAGCTGCGAGAGTTTAACCACATCACCATGGCTGAGAACCATGGCCTTACCTTTACGGAGGAGGAGGTCAATGACATTCTCGCAGACCCCTCTTTTCAAGTTGATTTCAACATCGCTAATTCCATAGCCCAAACAACTGACTGGGAGACCCTCACTGAGAAAAAGAGAAACAGGATCCGCACCATCCTCCATGGAGTGATCCTAGCCCAATATGTCAAAACCAACACGGCCCCAAGAGGTCTGATTGTCACCAACGCACCCAGGATCTTCTTAGATGACCCCACCTTCAGGAAGGATTGGGCCCAGATCGCCTGGCATTGCACCAGGGACTGGATGATACTAATTATAAAAACTGCCAAACGTCTTTCAGAAGCGATTGTAATTGAAATCCAACTATCAGAAAGCCACTTCAAAACAACCCTGACAGCTTACAAAAAGAAATTAGACGATCAAAATAAAGAAATTAACGAGTACAAGGACTACCTGACTCAAGCTAAAATCAAGAAATTTGAGAAAGACCTCAAAAAATTCAGTTATGCCAAAGTCTTTCCATACTCTGAAGAAGACTTCACCCCACCAGCCAATAAATCCATTGCCTCAGACTCCTCAGCAGATGACAGTTCCGCATCTAGTGACTCTAGCAATAGCTCACACAAACGGGGTGGCAGAGGCCGCCGCGGACAACGCTGGCAAAACAACTGGCAGGGAGGACCACCTGGATATTACTTCGGGCCTCCAACTAACTTTGGCCCAATGCAAAACCCCTACTTCGGATACCAACAAGCGTATACACCTGGCCCCATGCCCCTATTCCCAGGAAACCATGGACCCCACAGGCCTCCTTTTTTAGGACAGGGCAGAAGAACACGCGGAAGGAGAAGACACAACCCACAACCACAAGTACACTGGGCCGAAGACGGCAACCCAGTGAGCGTGAACACTCGCCAGAAGGCACCCAGCCAACCGGGAACCAGCAAACCATGAATCAAGCAACCCATGAATCAAGCAACCCATGAGTCCATGGTGTTTAACCTTTCAAGCATCTCACTGACACCTAAACAGGTCTCAGTACTAGAAAAGGGACTATCCTTGGTACCCACGACTAGATTGGACAAATTTAAATTGCACGTGGAACTGGCGGAGTTCATGAGGAAACTAAAACTCAAGGCCTTCTTCGAGAAATCCTCGAGGGATGACTCAATCCCCACGGAAAACCCTAACATCACAGGCCTGAGGACCAAATCCACCTTCACCCCGCCACCATCCACAGTGCCCCCTGAGATCACCACTTTTGAACTGGCTGTTTACAATGATGTCGAGAATCTAGAACCAACCAACCATTTCAACAACCTGTCGAAGGAAGACAGAGAAACCATCCAGGAACTCAAAAACAATCCCTCTATCATAATAAAACCTGCCGACAAGGGAGGAGGCATTGTGCTCTTAGACAAGCAGGACTATGACACCGAATGCCGCCGACTACTGAGCGACCAAAGAAACTACAAGAAACTAGAACATGACCCAACCAACTCACTACAAGGCACTATTCAGGCCCTAGTGAATACCGCCCACCAGGCGGAACATATCTCCAAACAAGAAGCAGAGTACCTCTGCCCTCAAAAGATAAAAGTACCATACTTTTACACTGTACCAAAAATACACAAAGGCATTCTTCCCCCCCCGGGCAGACCTATAGTGTCTGGCATCAACTCCCTTTTGGAACCTCTCTCTCGCTACTGCGATTTCTTTCTTAACCCACTGGTCCAGCAAACACCTAGTTACATCCAGGACACGAAACACTTACTACAAGTCATCAACAACATCGAATTCAACCCTGAAACCCAACTCCTGGTGGGCCTGGACATCGAAAGTCTTTACACCAGTATCCCCCAGGACGCCACCATCCAAGTCCTGAGACAGGTACTTATGGAGTCCCCATGGCCGCACCGCACACCTAGAGACTTCATCCTCCAATGTGCCACAATAGCACTAAAGGAAAACTATTTCGAGTATGAGGGAAGCCTGTACCTCCAAACCAACGGAACATCTATGGGCAGCGTTTTTGCTCCTAGCGTGGCAGGACTCTATGTCCACCTCTTTGAGCAGACCCACATCACTCCCAATACCAATCCCTATACCAGGAATATTCTCACCTGGCGTCGATATATAGACGACATCCTTATGATCTGGCAGGGATCAGAAACAACTCTACAACTTTTCCTCACTTGGCTCAATGAAAGAGACCCATACCTGAAATTCACAAGCACCTCGAGTGCAAGCCACCTGGCATTCCTTGATCTGAACATATGGGCCAAAGATGGCCAACTGATCACTACGACCTATTACAAGCCTACCTCAAGGAACTCACTCCTTCATTACACAAGTTTCCATCCCCGCCCTCTAAGGGAAAACCTACTATTTGGGCAATTCCTGCGTATACGCAGACATTGCACTCAAGTAACTGACTACAAAAATCAGTCGGCAGACTTGTCTAAGAAACTGGAGGAAAGAGGCTACCCCCGTGCCATCATCAACAAAACCAAGAAAAGAGCCAGGAACCAAAATAGGGAGGCTCTCCTGAAAACGGTACCCAAGGACAAAAGTGACCAACCCATCACGTGTGTCACCACATTCAACACAGCTTCCAATGAGGTGGCGAAACTCATACGCAAAAACTGGAAAATTCTAAACTCTGGACAACGACAATGGGAAACCCCCAGGTTTGCCTACAAAAGGTGCAACAACCTGAAAGACCAACTTGTGAGCACCCGCCCCAGACCCCTGACCAACAGAGAACCCAATACTATCCTGAATGCGTGGGGCCTACCTAAGATCTCTGGACACTACCCATGCAATGATTGTAGCGTGTGCCATCTCACCAGCCATACGAAAACACTGATATTAGAACCAGACAAAGTGTGGACTCAACGCAGCCACACAAACTGTAATTCACGTAACGTGATCTACCTACTTACATGCAGCTGCGGCCTCCGATACATTGGGATGACCGCCCGAAAAATAAGAACTAGAATAACAGAACACAGGAGCACAATCAGGTGCAAGAAGAACATTAGCAAACTGACCAGTCATTTCATCACCCAGGGACACACTCCCAATGACCTGACATGGACCATCATTGAACAACTACCGGAACTGGCAGTGGATAATGAGAAGAAATTACTCAGCAAGGAACAACGTTGGATATATCGTCTTTCCACCCAAACCAATGGCCTCAACGATGCCATACCGTGGAACTCAGTCACACCCTAGACCCACACATCACCTGGCCTGTGCACAGTTGCCCCCCGTGCCATAGTCCCCCTGGACACAATTATTGATCATGCTCCCTCTTGTGTGTACCACCAAACTGCCAACATCTTGGGCACATGCTTCAACCCCACCCATTCTGCCATGTCAACCTTAGCGCGCTGCGCGCACTTAACAGTAATTCATGGGCCGAACCACTCTGGGAGGCAGCGCGTCCCGCAGGCATGTTTTCCCAGCATTAACGCACACATAACCAACACTGAACCCTTAGCGCCTGCGCATATAAGACCACGCCACACCTAACACTGGTGTTGCCCCCTACCCCGTATCATTGGCGGCATATTGTAGTTTTTTCATAATCTAGTTTTTACATATACCTTCACGCAATCGCGCTATCAAACTGAGCGTATGCCAAAGGCAGGAGTACAAATCTCCTACATTGTAAATCATGCACTCACACTGAGCATGTGCGAGAAACTAGTGTGCAATTCATGAGCATGCACAACAACCGGCTGATACACTGAGCATGCATGAGAGACTAGTGTGCAAATCTCCTACATTGTAAATCAAGCACTCACACTGAGCATGTGCGAGGAACTAGTGTGCAATTCATGAGCATGAGCAATAACCCGCTGATACACCGAGCATGCACGAGAGACTAGTGTGCAAACTACGAGCATGAGCAGCAACTACATCTAGGGGCGGTGCTACCTCGTTAACCTCAGTATAAAAAGCCCACATGCCGAGAGGCTCTTTCTACCGGAGGACAACAGCGGGACAACAGGTACAAGGCAGGCACTGACCAGAAAGACTGTGAGTATGACAATCCTGACAAGCCTCCAAACAACAAACTGGGTAAGCGCTTTTTCCCCTCACAGCTCCCACAGCCTTTCTCTTTTTCTCTCATAGGGTCATCCCCTTACCGCTTCCCTCCAGGAAGCCTTGGCTAATAACCCAAAGCGTAAGAACATTTTCCTTGCGCCCTGCTACACTAAGTCACCTGCCTTCAGTGTGATTTCCGTGTTTTAGCCACACCACGCTCTTAATTAGTTGCGTACTTTCACTCTGATGGCACCACCAGTACCATCACACCTAGCCGACTATAGTCCTCTCACCATGCACTATAGTGCCGGCCACCTAAGCATTGTTGACCGGATGTCTAAATTGACTACTGACTCTCTCTACAAATGTTTTGTCCTTGTTTTTAATGTTTGTTTGTACAGGTATGCATGAGAAGGGAATCCCCCTCTCACACATAGAAAAACGCCTTAGTGAGTGTATCACATAGTCTGTACCACAACACTAAGTCTGTTTTATTTTCACCACACCCTTTTAAAAACGGTCCTGAGGAAAGCCAGAATACTCTAAGGCACTGGCTGAAACATGTCGACCATCTGAAGGACGCAGGGGGCAGTAACTCTCCACCCTTACACGTCCTGTAGCCTTACTTTTAACCGCTGGTGTCAGCCCAGTTATTAAAATTTAATTTACCCTTGGGTACTGGGACCACCACCAAGCCGTTTTAAATCACAATTCACCCAACCTCACTGCACTCTCAGCAATATACCAGCTCCGCTGTAATCAGGCGTCGTAGCACACCCTGGACACACTAGGTGTCACTGGGTGGGCCCGATGATGAAGCATGCCACCAACTATGTTGGTGGATGAGGGCTTCATGAATACACCTACAAGGTGTCTGTGACAGAACTACTTTGAGTACTGCATCACTTTGGTCAACTTAAGCTAGTCTTCTTTGTTTAATCACATATGATAGGATCTACACATGTAGAACTTTGCGGCATCTTGGAGACCCATTTCCACCGGGAAACCAGGAGGAAACCGGTAGCCGCGAGGGGGAATAACACTTGGTATAACAAATCCTGTAGGGAAGCTAAGCTAGCCCTTTTAACAAAACTAAAAAAGGGAAATAAGACACCGATTAGGGAAGCGAGGGTATATTTCAAGAAAGTCACCGAAGAAGCTAAAAAAGAATGGGAACTAAACAGATGGGAGGAGATCTCCTCTGCACTAAAGAAAAGGGACTCGAGGTCCTTTTGGAATCTGGTTAAAACTGGGTCATCAGGTTCCCAGCAAGCAGTTCAACCTAACTTAGGGGAGGAAATATGGTGTAGCTACTTTGAAGACCTCTACGCCTCCAAACTAACAGAATCAGATGCTCCTTCTCCCCTGCCAAACGAAACTTCATCTCTTTACCAGGGGGTGGTCCAAATGTGCATGCTTGCAGAAATTAAAATGACTCTGAGCAAAGTTCTCCCAAACAAAGCCCCAGGTTTAGATAGGATCCCAGGTGATCTATTTAAGAGCGAGCCGGACATCTGGGTTCCCTATCTACATGCTCTTTTCAATGCAATCTTGGCCGGAATGCCGTTACCGCCGACATGGGCCGGTGCCGAGATTATACCCATTCATAAAAAGGGCTCCCCTCTTGATCCGGCAAATTATAGGCCGATCAGCCTAATTGACGTGGCCCAGAAGATCTTCGCGCGTATTATATTAGGGAGGCTCCAAGCATGGATGGACGACTCCAACATTTTAACATCACTCCAGGCGGGTTTTAGAGCTAAAATGTCAACAATAGACCAACTGTTTAGATTACAGATGATCCACTGGAAATCCATTTTTTTAGAAGGAGGCAGCCTTTATCTCTCATTCGTAGATTTAAAGTCTGCCTTCGATATGGTGGATCGCCAACAGTTGTGGCAGTTGTTAAAAGGGGTGGGAGTGCCCCCCTATTTTTGCCATTTACTAGAGCGTTTACATAAAGATACCTTCGCCAGAGTTAGTTTCGGCCTAAACGGAGAACTAACTTCCCCGTTCCGAGTTGAGAAGGGAGTCAGGCAGGGTTGCGTATTAGCGCCAACCCTCTTTTCTCTTTTCTTAAACGGGCTGGTCGAGGATCTCCTGGCCTTAAGAGATGTAGACGCACCCAGGTTGGCGGGCAGGAAAATACCTGCATTAATGTTCGCAGACAATATCTTGCTCCTCTCCAGGACCCCAATGGGGATGGAAAGAATCCTGGATGGATTCGCTTCATTCTGCAGGAAAAGGAACCTGGTTATCAACGTGAGCAAGACTAAATATATGGTTCTCCATGCGGACACTACAAATCGCCCCATGCCAAAATTGGATGGCCTGCATTTAGAACGGGTGAGCATCTTTGACTATTTGGGCTTAACACTTAATAATAAAATGAATTGGGGCCCCCAGATATCAAAAGCAAACTTAAAATTTACACAGATAACAGGGGGCATCTTAAAGATGCATAAAGAAAGCCCACTAAAGCTAATCAGCCCATTAGTAGAGGTATACAAGGCCCAGGCGAGAGGGGTGGTGGCATATGGTGCTGAACTTTGGGGCCATAACACGGTCCAGATCTTAACCAAGTCAGAAAACCATTTTATGAGACAATTATTGGCACTACCTACGAGTACCCCCACGCAGCCTCTCAGGATGGATTTGGGCATACACCCAATTGCCGACCTGGTAGCCTCATGCCCGGTCATGTACTGGCGCAGACTATGGAGCACTCCTGAACTTGTCAACTTTCGGGAGGAATTGAAATCTATTCTGTTGCTCCCAAAGGCAGGTGCCATCCCGTGGCTAGCCTATGTAAAAAAATCCTTGAGGGCAATCGGGAGAGAAGATCTTTGGCACACACCTGAGGAGTTATGCCCTATCCTCCCAAAAAAGATTCTGGCTAAAGCCTTGGAGGAACATAACTTGATGCAGGTTCTACGGTCAGAGAATAGAACTAATCTGACCTCGGCATTTCTCGAGGTGAAAATCGGATATAGTTTTGAGCCTGCATTAGACTTGATTCACCCGCTAACCGCCAAGAAATTATACATGGAATTTAGACATGGATCACTCCCTCTCTTTTGCAGAACAAACAAGTGGGCTGGTTCTAGTAGACAGTCTTGTCCTGGGTGCGGTGTTGATGAAGAGACAGAGGTCCACGTCATATTCTTTTGTACAGCCTACAAAATCCCCCGTAGAAAATGGATCATTCAGCTCGCTAAAAACCTGGGGGTTAGGAATTATAGAGATTTGCTTAGGCTGTTGAAGTATGACCCATCCCCTTTATTCGTCACAGCGATAGCTAAATTTTTATTTTCAATGTGGTTAACTAGAAGACGCTTAATATTATGATAAGGTATATCTTTGTACCATTTCCTTTTAAACATAGTGATAAATTTGTTGTTCTGGTCTAGGTGTACGCTTATATGCCTTCTTATCCACACTTTTAATGTTGTATCTTTTTATCATATTTATTGTTTTAAAATATCGTGATGTATGAACTTTTATGGCTGATAGCCGAAATAAAGTTTTCTGACTGACTGACTGACTGATTTACTTGTCAGTCCCTAGTACAATGCACCATATGTGCCCAGGGCCTGTAAATCAAATGCTGCTGGTGGGCTTGCAGCACTGATTGTGCCACCCACAGAAGCAGCTTGTAAAATGTGGCTTAGGCCTGCAATTGCAGAGCCTGTGTGCAGTCTGCTGGAACTGCCATATCGACTTGGCAAGTGCACACAGTTGCCAGTCCCTAAACCTTCCCTTTTCTGCATGTTAGTCACCCCTAAGGTAGGCCCAAGGTACCCCTTTGGACAGGGTGCATTGTATGTAAAATGTAGGACATGTCCTGATGTGTGTGGCATGTCCTGATAGTGAATTACGGCCAATTTTGTTTTTCACTATTTCAAGGCTATCTGTTCCCATAGGCCAGAATGGGCAGTTTGATTATAACATCTCATAAACATAACTGACCCAGTGAACAAGATGGGAAAATAAAGTTTAGTATGCCTGAACTCAGAATGTTAAAGTGCATCTTTTAGTGTGGGTGATTTTAACATTCTGTGTTTGAAAATACCACTTTTAGAAAGTAGGTATTTTGTTGCCTAACTATCCAGTATGCCTCTGCTAGGTTTGTGTATTGCATGTCTGGCTTGTGAGTGACAGGAGCTGGGAGAGGGCTGCGGGTCCAGCAGTCTGATGAGTCAGTGCTGGGCTGAATAGGGCCTGTGTTGAATTTAGAGTAGGGGGAAGAGATTTCCTTTCACCTGCCAGGGCCAGGTCTGCTTTCAACAATGATGTCTCCACCTCCTGCCAGGAAACTGCACCAGAGATGACAGAACTGGTTTTGGCTGGGTACAGACACTCTCTGCCTTCAGAGACAAAGGATTTGTGTGTATAAAAAGGGGGACCCAGAACCCAGAATTTTAGATCACTTCTGGGAACCTTTGCAAGGAGAAGAAACCGGAGAGGCTGAAGGAAGAGTACTGCCCCTGTCCTGTTTGCTGTTTGGGGGTTGGCCTGCAGTGGTTACTTGTTGCCAAGGAAAGGAGAAAATGACTTTGCTGTTTGCTTTGTTATATTCAGGAAGATCTCCAAGGGATTTAAATTGAGCTTGCCTCCTGTCTGAAGTCTTAGGGACACAAATATTTCACCACCAGCTCCCCTGAATTACCTTGCTGGGAATTCTAACCTGCAGAGAGGTGCCTGCTGCTGTTTAGGACCTCTAGAGACGGTTTGTCTCTGGGAGCTGGAAGCGCAACGCAACGACGAAGAAGCGTGTCGCATCCGCACCACAACCCGACGCACCACCGAGCCACAGGGAAAAAGCGTGCCGCATCTACACCGAGTCCCAACGCATCAACGAGAACATCGTCGCAGTGCCTGCCGTGTGGCTGCAAAAGTTCACGCATCGGACCTGATCGTCGCATCACATCAAGCTCCATTTTGTCGCATTGGATCTTCCCATCGCATCGAGGCGCCATCTTGGCGCATCGTAACCGGAACGCAATAAGAAACTGACGCATCAACTCCCCACACAGTAAGGAAGTGACGCATATCCTCCCCTGCGCTGCAGTAAGGAACAAACACATCCACTTCCCTGAGTGTAAGGAACAGCGCATCACCTTCCCTGCGACCCTTTTGTTTGTTTTGCGTGATGCATCTAAGGTACTTTGTTGGAAAAGTGTTGCATTAACAACTTGCATTGAACTGAACTATTTCTACCATTGAAGAGCCTATTTTTGATACTGTAATGTGGATTTTTGTCGTTTGGTCTTGTTTAAAGGTTACCTATTTTTCTAAACTGGGTGGTGTCCATGTGTAGTGTTTTCACTGTGTTACTGTATGTGTTCACAAATGCTTTACACACTGCCTCTGAGATAAGCCTGTCTGCTCATGCCAAGCTACCAAGGGGGTGAGCAGGGGTTATTATAGGAGTGTAGCCCCCTTATCCTGGCTAGAAGCAAGGGTCCCTATTTGGACAAAGGTGCAAACCATTGCCAACTAGAGACCCCCATTTTTTAACAATACCGCTGGCAGAACCCGTGCAGTTTCCATTTCAGGGATCACAAAAGCAGCAACTCAGAGAGTATATAAACAGAACTCAAAGCCCCATTTACTTTATGTAGTTCCCATGTCTTTTCATATTCTACACCGTCTGCAGCAAAAAGGAGAATGTTAAGTTCTTAAGTGTCTAAGACTGGAACAAGAGGTCAATTCTATGATGTCATCCGAAGTCAAAAGAGATATATATATATCTATATATATAGAGCGAGAGACAGAGAGAGAGTGTGCGCGTATCAACCCATATTCAACAAGCATTGGCATAACCAATAGATCTCACCTTTGGGAGGTGTAAGTAGTTTTGCTGTATATGAGGAGTCCATATGTACAGAAAATATTATAACGTGTTCAACATTCCAAAATGTCCAATTTTCTTTAATATAGCACAGACATATTTAATCTGAGCACGTGAATTACTTTAAAATACATAACGTTCATGTAGAAATCATTTATTATTGTGCTGCATTCTTTGATACCGCAAAGAAATCATGTAAGAGGGCAGTTCATCTTATATTAGAACATTCCGCCCCTAGAGGGCAGAATGTTCTAATAGTGCATTGAATTAATTTCAAACTACACCACGTTATTTAGGAGGACACTTATATTCTTAAGTGCTCAACATTCCTTAACAGTGCACAGAAATAAATAATAAAGTGCATCCCATTGTTTAACAGTGCACCTCAATCCTCAACAGTCCCCAACATAGCACAGAAATAAATACAAGCATTTGCAACGCAATAGCTCTCGTATTTGCAAGAGCTTAAGCTATTGGCATTGTAAATGACAATACCTTTTATTGATCTGTTTTGATATTTAACACATAAATAAAAGGCATTGTCCTTTACAATGCCAATAGCTCAAACTTTTGTAAATGCGAGACCTATTTCATTTCAAAGCAGCGTCCGCCATTGTCCCGGGCTGCCTGGAAAGTGAATAATAATCCATTTGTGAGGCTGAACTACTTTAATGAATCGGACTCCTACTGAAGATGTACATAACACTAAATAAGTACACGGATTTACAGAAAAAAGCAAAATGTAATAAACAAGCTAAATCCCAAGAAATAAGACCATAATTACCTTTCTAACAAGAAAAGATTTGACATAGGAACATGTCAGAAGCAAAATTTAAACAGAAAAAAAGTATACTTTCCGTAAAATTACTATGTTCAAATGCCTGGCTAGGATGGACCTAAAATCACTGGGGTATGGCAAAAACATAATGACGTACATATATATATCGTATGGCATGAATATTGCACAAGTGAACCTGTAATGCTCCCTGTGCTATGTTCTTTTTAGAGGCATCCAAAGAAAACACTAATTTGGAAGCCATCCTCCGTGAATGTAACTTGAATTTGATTCCGCTTACAGCAGACAACTGTGTACATACAGGTTAATCCAGCACCCAACAGAACTGTAATTATCAGCAGAACGAGAAACGCCACCTTTCACTGCCACTCAGACCAGACTCCCTTACAGCATCCTAGCACTGCCAATGTCCCTTAAGTCAAAAGACTTTACCTCGCATGCAAGCCAGCAATCGAAAATGCCACAGTCCCATGGGATATGCAATTCATGCATTTCCTCTAGGGAAAAGGTTATGGTTGGTTCGAAACTTTAAATTGAGCTGAAACAGGTGGATTTTCAACTAATGGAAATCTGCCTATTTAAAATTTGGCTCACACATGATGAGCTATGATTTTCACAGGTTTTCATTGTTGAGTCAGAGATTTATGTGAAATACAAAAAAGTAGTAATGAACCAATGAAAGTGAAATTAACTCTGTTCCATGTTTGTGAATTAAATAGTCCAACTAAGTATAAAAGAAACATATGGTACAATTCATAAATAAAGTAAGGAATGTTACACCCAATGATTTACGAACTTGCATACACTTGAAAATCTGCAACACGTCACTCTCATGTTTACTGGAGAACTCTGGAAAACCTTTGTTAATTTACAATTCAGACTATACATAGACATTTCCGGGTTTCCAGTTTTACCTAGTGCATAATGGTGCATGGACAAATGCAATTGCAATGGTATTTTTTATATCCTGCCAAAAAACATGTATTACCCATTGAGAATACCCTTGATGATGCATCTGCCATAGAGTCTGAATTAAAAAACATGTTAATTCTGATACACGTAGACATCTCGCACGAGCAGTAATTTTTCACAGAGCACAAACTTCCTAGTGCTGCAGTTTCCAAAATAACGGGGCAGAAGAAATGTAGCGGCATTAGGCACTCGCCTCAAATACTTTGCGGAATGCTTTCCATTTTCTAAAACCTAATTCTTGCTGGCCATATCTCAAGAACCAGTTTCATATGAGTGCAAAAACACCCACCCGGAAAGATTATGTATGTCACCAAGAGGTCACCGAAGCAAGCTGGATCTATCCGCTGAACACACTGTTGTGCAAAAACATTATTCAGTCACTCGTTCACTGAGTATGTGTGAAACGAGGAAGCATGCAGCAGTGCAGACAGGGCACAGTGTTTGTAGACATGAATCCCACGCACCAGCCTAGCTTCGCAACGCATACGCAATTTAACAGTTTAGACTGGCGCATCCGATCGCTAAATATAACAAGCTTGGCAGCGCGACGCGAAAGTGAAAGCTACAGCAAAGTAACATGATCCACAACAGATGGGACCCTGCGCGCCACTGCTCGCTCCCAGAATGCAGCTGGCGCCCTGCTCGCTCCCGCAAGGCAAAGGCTGTGGGAGTGAACATTTATCTAAAAGGTGGGGCATGCGCCATTGGCGGGCTACAAAAAGACAATGACACAGGCAACAGCCAACCAAATGAGCGGGGGTAATCTGAGCCACACTGAAAAGTTTATACTGATTACATGAAGCCTCCCATAGTGTAGCACATGCGTGCTGCGCTAGGCTCGACCTAAAAATGGTAATGTCTTCATACTGTTGTTATATCTTATTGAACCAATACTATAAATGACAAAATCAAATTTTAGTAGTCTGGGTTTCAAAATTACAAAAGTAACAGTATTTGCAGTTCACTACTTTTAATAGATAATTCCGATAAAATATCTCCACTAAGGGTAACTTACTGAGACTCCCCAGCTGTTTAATGATGGCAGCTAGGGTGCTGTTCGTGACGCACTCGAGTTCACTGGTGACCCCATTTGGCACTGTCCCTCGGCACAAATGCCGGGGTTCAATATTCCTTTTCACCAATGGCATGTTTCTGGTGTAAGCTCACTTCAGCATCTGTAAAAAAGCACACATGCAATATTAAGAAACCAATAAAGCGAGAAGGAGAGACATTTTCAAAATGTTATAGACTGTTTCAGTCAACTCTTATTTTCACTAAGAAATAATGTGTCTTTTATAGCCTGAAGACGCGTCTGCAAACAGAACTGGCAACAGTTCACCCATGGTTTAATCAATAAGACTCCACTGTGTATGGAGGATGAATTTTCTTTCATATTTGTCAGAAGTACAAAATACTAAAATAAATCGGTTATGACTCTCAGGGTAGTTCTTGGTTGGCTGGTAAGAGTGCCTTCAAGCGCTTAACATGTAGTACCAGCACGGCCGCAGTTCACCCCTTGTGCAGATGTTTACAAGTCATTGTCTTTTATTTTTAATCTTCTGAATTTACAAAGTTCCTGGTCTCAGGTGTTCATATACATGGACGTCAAATCACCAAAATGCCATGGGTAGTGAAAGTGACATCACACTCTGACCTTAATGACATCACAAGAAGTGATATCATATGTCCTATGACCCTAAATCTCCACAGGAGGTTGTGTCACATGCCCTTAATACTGAAGTCATTGCAGTAAGTGACTTCACTGAAGTTCTGTAATGACTGTGTGATTATTATAACACAACACAGACAAATGGCCATTTTAGAAACCACCTATACTAGGGTGGTGACATGATCTTTGAAAGTAGTGGGATGTAATACTTACCATGAATTGTAGTGAGCCAGACCTCTTCTAGGTGGGCTTAGGGGAAGGGGAGGGGATGGTTCTCCCACTGAGAAAAATGGGACCAAATAGTCTATTCAAAAGCAGAATTTTGACAAATATTTGTTAAAATGCCAGAGCTTTGGAAAGTGTTTTAAAAAAACAGGGGTTCTCATAAGTGATATGATAAATATAAAAATATTAATTTAATGGGACACAGTGCACTTGCATTATAAAAAATAATAATGACTATAGGCATTGGGTGATGGCTCTTTATTGCTTTGTGTTGTGAACATAATAATCGTATACGGCCATTGTTCAATTAAGATCGAGTAAAGGTTGCCCTTGTTTTCTCAGGGAGAGCTTAGGAAAGGGCACTCATTCATATTCCAGTGCTTTCAAGGTGTGCCAAGCCAATGAAACATGAAGCTTTGGAGGAGTTCACCCTATTGTTTTCAGAATGTTCTATGGATGCACTCTTTTGTCAAAAATCATCTCCACTGTTGCTGGGCCATCATTCCCTCAGGGGTGCCCCTCACATGCAACGTGTGCCCCATTATCCTAAAAATAATCTGCTATATCCCAGTGTCAGAATTTGAAATTAATGCCATCATATACCTTAGGTTACCCTTATGTCAAATTGCCTCTAGTACATATGGGTCAGAATTTGCCATGTTTGCCCCCTCCCATATGCCGTGGTTTTCCTCTCTTATGCCAAGAAGTATCTCCAATGACCCACCACCTGCATTTTTGTCATGCGTGCTCCCATGCCAACAAATATCTCAAGTCTGCCAGTATATGCCCATGGGCGCCTATTATGCCAAGAATTACACCCTGCATACCAGTACCAGTAGTTTTCACCGGTGCCTGTCATGCTAACAATTGCCTCCAGTGTGCCAGAGGTAGAATTTTTTTCATGGCTGTCTCTATTAGCCCTGACTTTTTGTCAGTCAGGGCCAATGGCAGAGTAGCAAGCATAACTTTACATTTTCACTCACTCACTTACATTCATTCATTCACATTCATTCTCACTCATGTCCATCGTTTATTCTTACTATCTTGCACGCACTCTAACTCACTCTCATTCTTTCTCTGACTCAATCATACTTGAGTCAGAGAAAGTCAGAATGAGTGACAATAAGAGTGACTGCACATGAGTGAGAAAGAATGAGTGAGTGTTAAAGTGAATGTGAGTGAGAGTGAGTATAAATGAACGACTGAAAATGAGTGAGTGAGAGTATGGGAGAATGACAGAGTTAGTGTAAGTGAATATGAGTAAGAATGGGAACCTTTAGGTTTCCAATGGTTTAACCACTGCTGGCCTCGTTATTGGGAACCACTTACTGTTGGATCATCTGCCACTGGACCGCTGGTGTCATAGCAATAGGGGGCCTGCCCTGTTTAAGGCAGAGCTTCTGCCTGAAACTGTCATGCGAGGCCATGTGGATGGGGGGGTGAAGGGGGGGGGTCTTACTGCATGTCAGGGACATTTCATACTTTGTTCTGCGCAGAGAAACCCAAAATGAATAAAAGCTCTTTAGGAACCACTGGAAGGATTCTGACTTTGCAACCATGGTAACCTGTAGACCTTCATCCCTGCCTCTGCTTGGGCGCAGACACATTGACAAAGTAGCATCTGGGTCTGCGCTTGGCTCTCGAATATTCAATATGGCGGTGCGGATGGAGGACACACTGCGCTGCCACCCCCATCGTAGTGTGCTTTAGCTCTGAATTTTGTATTTGTGTAGGAATGCCCCTTTTACTTCTTGTCTCTTTGTGTTTTTTTGACTGAATTGCTGTCACATTTGGGTCTCTACTCACTGGGACGCAAAACATGATGCCAGTACATGCGCCCCCCTTAAACATGGCAAAAAATTGGCAAACTCCAGCTGGCTTATCTATTGTTTAAGAAAGACCATTGTAAAAGTCCACAAGAGCTGCAGTGGTATAAAAATGAAATCCCACATGTAGGACACAGTGTTAAATAATATTTAAAAGTAATAACATTAAAAAAAACTATCTAGAATTTTGTAATATCTGCCTTAAAACATAACAGTTTCAACATATTTTTGAAATTTATGAACAAATTCTAAGTTCAAAACATATCAGTGGTCATTAGGAGCTAAAGCAAAAACAAGAAGATTTTTTATTCCTATTTCAAGACGGAGGCCCAAGCTTTTGCCCTTCCTTTGATACTCTCTCGTAGGTTTGTGCTGGAGCACCCTTGGTGTTGTATGATCTGTCCTAGGTGCCATATTTGTCTGGGTAAGATCCCATTTAGAAGCATTGAGATAAAGCAACAGTCTGTTGAGTAGAGGGGCCTGCCTGCAGTGAGAGTAGGTTTGCATTCCGCTGCTCTTCTCGCTTAGTATATTAACACATGTGTTGGACCTGACCCTTTTTGCAGGGTAGCCTCAGATGTTTGCCTTTCTTTGCTGAACCTGCTCTTGTTGGCTTTTAAGACTCTGCACACTTTACTCCTGCTAACCAGGGCATAAACCAGATTGGTCCATTTAATTTAGTTCTAAAGCCTTAGCAAGTAGTACTACATGTACCAGAGCCTGTAATTTAAATGCCACCCACTACACTAGCACTATAAAACATATCTCAAGCCTGCCAATGCAGCCTGTAGTGCAGTTTTAAAGTGCCATTTAGACCTGCCAAAATAAACATTTTGCCAGGCCTAAACCTTCCCTTTTTATACTTATAAGTCACTCCTATGATAGGCCCTAAAGGCCCATAGAGCAAGGCACATGGTATTTAAAGGGTAGGACATGTGTAATTAAGTTTTTTATGTCCTAACAGTAAAAATATCTTAAAGTCATTTTTCACAGTAGTAAGGCTAACACTCACACTATTTTACCTTATTATGTTTAATATGTGATAGCCTCAGTTTGGAGCAGATAGAAAAATACTTCTTCCACTCATTTGAATTGTAATTTAAAATCATCTTTAATGATAAAGCTGGCTTTTAGGTTTCTATTCTGAAAATACCACTTTTGGCATAAAAGCCTGTACCAAATGGGCCTTTATGCCAGTGTCCGGAGTCCCATTACTCTTAATGGCTCTCCTGTGGTGTGATATGTCTTTTTTCCAGATAGTGGGAAAAAGGAGCGTAGGTGTAGGGGGAGCGGATCATCCTGGCAGGATGGCTGGGGAGAAGTTGTGCCCTGGCCTGATTACACTTCAAAGCTACCTGACACCAGTCCCGCCCTCGCCTTTGTCCCCCTAACCAGGTTAGAGCCAAATCAGTGAAGAGGGAATAAGTAGTTACAACTAGTTAGGGAGTAGGTCAGGAATTGCCCATACAAACATTCTGGCACTGGGTGTAAAAGTGGCAACTCCAGAACCTAGAATCAGAACTTTACTGGTCCTGAGAAGATTCAGAAGAAGGACTGCCCTGCTGTCTAAAGAAGGAAGATTAGACCTGCTTGCCTTGAACCCAGGATCCCAGAAGTGACTCCAAGGGCCAGTTGGCTGACCTACTGGTTGAGCTACAGAGACACAAGAAGTGCCCAGAGGCCTTCCCTATAACTGCCCGGCTGACCAGCACCAACTGGACCTGCCTGGACCTTGCTACTGGCCCGTGCTGAAGTGAGTACTGACCTCCAAGAGGTGCCTTCTGAATTGGACTCCAGGTGAAAATCCAGAGGTGCTGGTCCGTTGTGTTGAAAAAAACACATTCCTGGTCATCTCGCAAATGTGAGCGGACTTCACTGTGGCGGACGCAGGACCTGCATCCAACAGCCGACACGACCTTCCTGGCTACAACTCCGGACTTCACCCATATAGTGTACTTTATGTAAAAAACAACTGCCCCACGTTACTCACCAAAACGAAGCTCTGATCGGTGCCAAGCTCTTCACGCTGACAACGAATGGAATGCCAGCATGAAGTGCCCACTGAGATCCTCTTGTGGAAGTGGATTAAGTTAGAAGGTAAACTCTTCACTGGGATGAACCGGGTCCCTGTATTTGAACTGCGCTCCATCGCAGTCGGCTGGAATTATTAGCTTTGACCTGGTCCAGGGCAACAAGATAACCACAATTTGTGGTTTGTGCTTCTTGGTGCTATTTTTACCCCACCCCAACAAAAAGGGTCATATTTGCAATACCCAGCTGCAATCTGGCAGGCATCAGGGGCTGGGCGGGGTGTTTGGGCCCCCATCTTATGTCTGTTACTCCTTTCTACAAGTTCACACACATGATTACTCACAGTTCTTGTGTGCATTTCCAAAACCTCAATTAAGAAAGCTGTTTGACGGGGCTGGTACATTACAAATCTGGCTCTTACACTAAAGAACAACGCATACACTTACAACTGAAGCAGATGCGCACTACAGTGTTCAATGGTAGAGTCGATAACAGAGTGACCGCGTGAGTGGGATGCATCTGGAGGGCTCAGGCGTGGATGGGGTTAATTGCTGGGCCGAGGGCAGTCCAAAGACAGAGAGTGCAGTTAGCTGATCCAGGCAACAGGAGGCAGGGCGCCTCGCGTTCGGTGCATATATGGAAAGACATGCATCAGAGAAAGGGGAAAGGCTCATACAGCAGAAGAAATAAAGGGCTGATTCACAGACCTCTTGGGTGCGCGTAAATTCATCGGAGGTGACTGAAGGATGGCATTTAGATAGCTCACTACAACAACAGGCTGCCTCTTGGCGCACACAATAACAGCGCGCGACAGTAAATTCTATACTCTCATTTATAGAATCAGGGAAGGTGGGAATTCAGAACACAGAATACCCGGCAGTAAGGTGTACGCCCTGCATTTGTATACGCAGGAGCAGGGGGGGGGGGGATTTAGGAGGGAGGCCCAACAAAATGCACTTAGATCCTACAAACTCGTAGATGTGTGGGCATTCACAACCAAGCTGTAGGTAGTTTTCCACACATGAAACTCACATCTACTCCGATGAGTTGGACCAGTCCTTGTCGCTGCGGACTGAATCCCGCCAAATGGAGGGGCAGCAAGTGCGTGGGCAGGCACTGGTGCCCTTCCTCAGTTCCCGCCCCTGAGCCCGCCCATCCTCCACTTTTAAACCTATACTGCCTCGTATCTGTCTTTAGGGTGGGCTTAGATACCAGGCTCTCAATGTATTACTTGGCAGAGATTAAACATGTGTTTCCGAGCTGCCTTGTCCGTCACCAGCAGGTTAGTCACAATTAGATTTCTGCGACCAAGGATCTGGAGACGGGAGATTACGAGTAAAATCTGTAGTCTCCCCCTGAACCGGGAGGGCAGGGCCGGCTTTAGCGCTGCTACAGCTCAGTGCGATTAACTTTTTTTGGTGAGCCCCCCCCCCCCCTTCACTAGAGATGTTTTCACTACCACCCTCCAAGAGTGCCCCTCATCTCTGCATAGCCCCTCTCTCACAGACGAACTCTTTTTAGCAACAATAGGGTAATGGAAGACTGGAGACAATCATAACGTTCAAACCTATACCATGCAGTTTACATGCGTCTCTGGTGACAGCTCATAAGTCACACAAACTGTGCCATATTAGCATTGTAACTTATGAACTGCAAGTAACAAAAGGATCTCTGTAGCAAAAGCAGTAACCCACTGAGCTATCCATATAAATACAGTTCTGTGATCTGCATGGTACACGTTTGTTGCAGCAGGCACATTAACCCTCTGTGCTACTTTATAAGGAGTCAAACCTGCCACGAGACAAAACTTGATCTCCCTCCAGCAGAAACATTAATTACTAGGGCTATCTTGACATTTTTATTGTTGTCTGCAAAAGGTTGGACATGCAAGAAACTCTGCAACAGGTACTTTTAAACCCACAAGATATTTCTATATACAGCACCCTCCGCTGAGGCCCACAACTAGCACGTTGCCCTGTACTGTGATTTTTGCACAAATAAAGCGTCCCCGCAGTCAGTCCATGTTTCCCGTGCTGATACGGATAGGGTTCTCCTAAATATTATCACCAGTCCACCCTATGTAATGGATGAGGAACCTCTCGGGTCTCCATCAGGGCTGGATGTGCTGCCCACATGACGTGCCACGCTCACCCAGTGGCGCTTCAGCTCTTCTGCACCTAAGGTCGGTCGGGAGATGCTTCTCTTGCAGCAAGACAACACCTGGAGATTCAGTGCACAGGAAGGAGTCTTTTTAGTCCTTCTTGTAGGGGCCTAATCCATGACCATTCAAGGGTGAGATGTTTAGAGCCTTCAGGGCTGTTGCAGCGCCCGCCCGGTGGGCCGCGGCTACAGGTGTCTGGTAGCGCATTGCCCTCAGAAGGAGAACTCTGGGATCAAGCGCCTGGACACCCTCACGAGGGATTAGCCGTGCTCTACAAATCCACATAACATAACAATGAGAGGTGTAGCGTGTCGAGTACCCAGGGGCAGAGCAGCAGGTAGTGAGTATGGCGGTTGTAGGCTTTCAAAGCACAGGGGAACGGACTCATGTGGTTTTACAACAGTTGGTTTGCTTAGAGGGCGATCCTAAGGAGGGGGGGGGGGCGTGAGGGAGAAGACTGAGGAAGCAGCAAGAAGGAGGATTAGTGGGAAGAGATAAGAGAGTGAAAGGGATACCCGGCCCGGGGACTGAGGTTCGAGGCAGGAAAGGAATGGACTCCATCCAGCTTCAACTGTGGACAGGGGGACGCTACACCCACTCCATGGAGCAGTGCTCGGGACGCTACACCCACTCCATGGAGCAGTGCTCGGGACGCTACACCCACTCCATGGAGCGGTGCTCGGGACGCTACACCCACTCCATGGAGCAGTGCACGGGGACGCTACACCCACTCCATGGAGCAGTGCACGGGGACGCTACACCCACTCCATGGAGCAGTGCTCGGGGACGCTACACCCACTCCATGGAGCAGTGCTCGGGACGCTACACCCACTCCATGGAGCAGTGCTCGGGACGCTACACCCACTCCATGGAGCAGTGCTCGGGACGCTACACCCACTCCATGGAGCAGTGCTCGGGACGCTACACCCACTCCATGGAGCAGTGCTCGGGATGCTACACCCACTCCATGGAGAGGTGCTCGGGACGCTACACCCACTCCATGGAGCAGTGCACGGGGACGCTACACCCACTCCATGGAGCAGTGCTCGGGGATGCTACACCCACTCCATGGAGCAGTGCTCGGGACGCTACACCCACTCCATGGAGCAGTGCTCGGGACGCTACACCCACTCCATGGAGCAGTGCTCGGGACGCTACACCCACTCCATGGAGCAGTGCTCGGGACGCTACACCCACTCCATGGAGCAGTGCTCGGGACGCTACACCCACTCCATGGAGCAGTGCTCGGGACGCTACACCCACTCCATGGAGCAGTGCTCGGGACGCTACACCCACTCCATGGAGCAGTGCTCGGGACGCTACACCCACTCCATGGAGCAGTGCTCGGGACGCTACACCCACTCCATGGAGCAGTGCTCGGGATGCTACACCCACTCCATGGAGCAGTGCTCGGGATGCTACACCCACTCCATGGAGCAGTGCTCGGGACCTAGAAGCAAAGGAGACCCACAGCAGTACTGAGGGAGCCTTAGTCAAGTGAGCTGAGATCAACATATAAGGTGATTAAAAGAGGGCTATGGGCTGGGCTGCTGGAAATATGCGATTGTGCGGCTGAAGAGGTTTTTTTGCCACATTTGCCACATAAATCAGCATCTGCTGCATAATCTACAGATTTTAACAAAAACAATTGTTTCTAGCTCAAAGGGTTCAAAAGTTACTAAAGATTAAGGGACACATGTAGCTGAACAGTTGAAGGCCCTTTGCAATGTTTGACTGGTGTTCTTTCTGTTGCCTATTGCTATGTTTGGGTGTTACACTGGTACTAATGAGGAGCAACCCATGCCCAGATAGTGCAAATAAGTGTAAAAATGTCAAAATAATGTAATACTATGTGAAAATGTGGCACATTACACTGCATAATTAGGCTTTTTTCCACATAATTTAGTCAATCCAGCCGCATACTTTGACACTCTCTTGCTGCATAATTCTAGTGTCCCTGGATAAGGGTTAAGGGAAAGGGGGAGATGATTGAATCAAGTACATGCTATGTACAATTTCAGCAGTGCCAGCAAGGAAGGTACCCAATAGTACTTGGGTGAGAAGCAACAGGTCAGGGTACAGGATGGTACACACACCAATAGCTCTGTGTCCCATCCACGTGCGTTGCAGAATGTTCCAAGCCTTGAGGCAAGGGCAAAGGGAAATACACTTCTTCCTCTTTATGCTCGTTTCCTTCGAAAAGTCTGCAGGGATGAATAGCCTCTCATGTTGCGGCAAAATGGATCCTGAAGCTTTTACGTTGCTGTGGTTCTTTGCCTGTTGATGGCAAAGGAGACATCTCAGAATGGCATTGGGGCGCTCGCCTTCACGGAATGCCAGATGTATCCTATGAGCCCTAAGAAATTCCTATGCGGGTGAGAAGCGTACTCCCAGCAACTCGGGAAGGAACTTTCCTAGGAAGGATGTCATGCCCCTTTGATTTTCGGCCTTTGGACCCCAGAAATCCTGGCACTCTTCCATCAACTCTTGTCCTCCAAATGCAAATCCTACTTGTGCAAGGACCTCATCTCCTGGACTTGTGCAAGGACCTCATCTCCTGGACTTGTGCAAGGACCTCATCTCCTGGACTTGTGCATGGACCACATCTCCTGGACGTGTGCAAGGACCACATCTCCTGGACTTGTGCAATGACCACATCTCCTGGACTTGTGCAAGGACCACATCTCCTGGACTCGTGCAAGGACCATATCTCCTGGACTCATGCAAGGACCACACCTCATGGACTTGTGCAAGGACCAGATCTCCTGGACTTGTTCAAGGACTACATCTCCTGGACTTGTGCAAGGACTACATCTCCTGTACTTGGGCAAGGACCACATCTCTAGGACTTGTGCAAGGACCACATCTCCTGGACTCGTGCAAGGACCGGATCTCCTGGACTTGTGCAAGAACCAGATCTCCTGGACTTGTGCAAGGACTAGATCTCCTGAACCTATGCAAGGATCAGAACTCCTGGACTTGTGCAGGGACCACATCTCCTGGACTTGTGCAAGGACCACATCTCCTGGACTTGTGAAAGGACCACATCTATTGGACTTGTGGAATGACCACATCTCCTGGACTTATGCAAGGACCACATCGCTAGGACTTGTGCAAGGACCACATTTCCTGTACTCGTGCAAGGACCACACCTCATGGACTTGTGCAAGGACCACATCTCCTGAACTCGTGCAAGGATCACATCTCCTGGACTTGTGAAAGGACCACATCTCCTGGACTTGTGCAAGGACCAGATCTCCTGGACTTGTGAAAGGACCACATCTCCTGGACTTTTGCAAGGTCTAGATCTCCTGGACTTGTGAAAGGACCACATCTCCTGGCCCCACTTTGGAGACTGGCCAAGTCATTCCAGAGAGTAATATGGTACTCTGCAGAGTCAAGTCTGGAGTGAAAGGCAAATATGTCAGCACAGTTGGACTTTATCTCTGAATTCATCTCCGCTGTACTGACTGTACACTGACGGATGACTTGTGGCAAATAGTTTTCTCATGATTGAATCCAATATAACCTTCCACATGGCGGAATCTACTTGTGTCTGTGGGTCCTTCCTTAGCCAGCCGACAAAGACATCCGTGAGTAGAAGTTGTCTCTGGAGTTAAAGCAAGGCATGAAGTGTGGGATGGAGAGTAGACCTTTGATTGGAGGGGAAGTCTGTGCATACTCGTGTCTGTGTCAGAGTCATGGACAGTCACCTCACTGTGAGGAGGGTGTGCAGGGATTGACCTGCCCAACACCAGTCAGAACACCTGAGGAGGAGGTAAGAAGCCCTGTGCAGCAAGAAGGGATCAGAAATGCTAAAAGAGAGTGAGGGTCTTACCCCAATGTCTCCCTGTGGTCGATCGGCTTGTGGTATGGTGAGAGGGGGGATACACTGTGCTAAAATAACCCCCAAGTCTGTGCAATGGGCCTCTTAAGGGTTGGTCCTGGTCCCAATCATAGGAAGGTGTCATCTTGGAGCCCAGAAAGACTGCGTTGAACCTCAATCCTCAGAAGGCACGAGTTCAGCAAGGTGCAGTCTACAGTTCACTCACAGCTTCCGAACGCTGTCCGATTCCACACATTGGGGAGTTTGAGACCCACCAATAGAACTAACTGCTTCCACAATGAAGGGCACCAAGGTGCCCCGGCAGAGTAGGATGCATAGAGGGGGCAGTTGATATAAGGCCTCATCCAGAGTCTGTCCACAGGTCATCAAGGACTATCCCAGCTATATTCTGGGTCTGTGCACAGTCTGAGCTCCAGACCACCTTCACTTGTCATATACAATGTTTCTAGCACCTCAGGTGCTGCCAGTCTACGCGCCAGGACAGTCTTGACTATTGGAGCGCGTTATAAATCCGCATATAACATAACATAACATATAACATAAGATGGCTCCTGGTTTGCATGGACTCAGTCTGACTGGGACACACCAGGCAAGCTGGGTATGCCCAGACGTGGGTCACTTGCTCACTTTGCCACTGGGTTCAAGCCAGCCTGGCTGATGAGGGGTGTTACCCCGAAAGTGGTCCCAGGATGCTTGTTCCTAGTTCAATGAAGACCTGGCTTGGCAGTTCGGGCTGGACTGTTTCCATGAGCTACAGGGTCAAGACTGATTTGCATATAGCTGGGTCTGAAGTGAGGTGGCAGAGTGAGCTAAAGAACGATGATGGATTCAACCCAGATCTGTGACTGGGGGTGAGTGTCTGAAAGTTTCAGCGCTCCGTCCATCATCTCCTTGTGTTTGCTTTGTTCGCCCTAAATTGGCATGGTATGCCCAGATGTGGGTCCCTTGCTCACTTTGCCACTGGATTCAAGCTAGCCTGGCTGATGAGGGATGTTACCACGAAACCGGTCCCAGGATGCTTGTTTCCAGTTCAGGAAAAACCAGGCTTGGCAGTTCGGGCTGGACTGTTTTCATGAGGCACAAGGTCAAGACTGATTTGCATATAGCTGGGTCTGAACTGAGAGGGCAAAGTGAGCTAAAGAAGGATGATGGACTAGACACAGATGGACTAGACACAGACTAGTCACAGATCTGTGACTGGGGGTGAGTGTCTGAAAAGTTTCAGCGCTCCGTCCATCATATTTGTAACTATAATCTCAGAAAGCATGGACATGGAGAGTGAGACAAGATAGGGGTGCAACTTGTCCCCTTATGATTTACACCGGCTGTTGAGTCACTGGCGTTCAAACTAAACATTGTGTCTGAAAACTGGTGAGCCCAGGTGGGAACCAATACTCATGAAGTTTCATTAAATGCGGATAATGCAATGTGTACCTTTGTGATATGATTTATTACACTCGCATCCTATTGCATATTTTCGCAGAATACAGGGAAGTATTAGACTTGAATATTAATCAAAGTAAAACGAAACTCTTCCATCTGGTGGGGGCTTAGATTGCTGTCGGATGAGATGCTGCAGGACCTGCGCTTTTCTTTAGTAAGAACAGATTTTCGATACCTGGGATTTCTAATAGACCTTGATGAAGCAGCCAGAAAACAAAAAATAATAAAAAGGGTGCTTACTGGTCTGATACCCTCAATTAAGTGCACGCCCACTATCAGCAATTGGCAGAGTATCCTTGGCTAAAATGGGGCTTCTACCACATTGTCTCTGTGTTCTCCAAAGGTCGATCTTTGTAGTGCCAGAGAATGCTTTTATGGAACTTGATCAAAGTTGGTGAATATGATTTAAGCAAGTGAAAAAAGCAGGGTTAAGTTGAGCTCCCTAAAGCAGGAATAGGGCAGAAGGTGATTCGATATTCTGGATTTGGTATATGGCGCAATGGTTAGATGACGAAGACAACTATGAGAAGACTTAGCTAAAAGGGTGACATGAGCATACTCCACTACAAAACATATTGATGATGGGCAGAAATGTCTGCACTCATATACCACGTGTAATTAAACAAGTATGTGTAACATGGGACAAACTACTCAAGAATATTATGAAACATTCACCCTTTGGAAATAACATGCAAATATGCAGTGTTCGACTATTCACACAAAAAGCAAGAGATATATTGGTGGTCTGTTGGAAACGCGAATGTGTGATAGTTGCTTTTCTATACCCAGAGAATAGATTCATTATGTTTAAAGAAGCACAGGTGCAATTTGGAATAGGAAGGGACTCTTTTCTGCAATATGCTCAAATAGTTGGCTCTGCTAGAGAGAGCTGGCCTACATTCCATGAGGCGCCAGAGCCAACTCAAATGATGTCAATAATGTTATCATTGGTGCAAAGTGGAAATTATTAACCAACATGGATACAGCACTCAGATCAGATACACTAAAGATAGGTTTAAAGGGTCAGGAGAAACGGCAGCTTTATCTAGTTGAACTGCTTTGAGACAAAAAACTGGGGAACATCTGTCAGAGAGCTAGAACAATTTATAGTACTGCGCAATTTTACCCTAAATTGCGCAGTACTCTAAATTATTTTAGCTCTCGGACATGATAACACTATGCCCATATGCCTTATTTGACACGGATTAAACCAGGATTTATCTGGGGCGAACGTTACAATGACCTAGATGTCATGATGAGGCAGCGAATTACATACATGTCATATGGAAATATCCTGCAGCCCAGGGTTTCTGGACTAAGGTGGTTGGTAGATTCAAGCATTGCACAGGTGGGCTCCCAGAACTCATGATGAAGCAGTGCTGCAGGTGTTGTTATGAAGAAAAAACAAGTAAACTTTACAGGAAATTTGCAGCGTTATTGCCAGCAATTGTGCTGGCTAAAACACTAATAGCAAGGTTAAGGATATGGTTGAGTGGGCTGTATAAAACATTGCACTTTTATTTGATGCACCAGTAATGATAAATTGCTTGCTCAATTTGGAGTAGGCAGAAGTGATTGATAACAGAGTAACAAGCTCATGTTTCTAAGATGGGCTGGAGTAGCAGGAGTGAGAATGTAATGTTTGCCAATTAACCCAGCATCTTTTTTTTAAAGTTTAAACTAATTGTTATTCCTACAATATAATGAATTGTGTGTTGTGCCAACAAAGAAAAAATCAATAGGAGATTTATTTTAAGAAAGTTATAGCATGGCAGCTTTCTCCTGTCTGGGATGCCCAAGGTCCAGGTTCTCCCAATTAACATTGCCCTGCATGCAGCAGTCAGACTGCTGTCCGAAATTAAATGATTTGACCATACAACTCCTTTCTTTATCACACTGCAATGGCTTCCCTTTAAAGCCAGGGGAATCTTTAAACTATATCCTGCAAAGAGCCCTCCTTTCGAGACCACAAACATCTTGGGAAAACTCTGTACGATCTTTTGCAGTCTTTGCGCCCTACGACTTCCTTCTTATGGAAAGGTCAACTTTGAACAAAGAACTGTGAGTTAATCCTTCTCAAGAATTGCTTCCAAGGTCTAGAGTTCTATTCCTCTGGAGATCCGTGTTAACTCTTCCTACATAAAGTTTCAATAAAAACTCTGGAATCCTCCTCTTTCAACTTCACTCCCAATTATGATTTGCCTTCACGCTTATTGACCTCCCAATCATTTTTACATATTTGTGGAATATGTGGGTCAACCTGTACTTTGTTTATGTGTATTCTTCTTCTCTCTTTAATGTCATTGATGCTCCTTTTATGTATGTTCTTATCCTTTTTCTTTGCTGTTAGGATGGCCAACCAGTGCGTGAAACCTTGATGTTTCCTATTAAAATAGAATATTCACTTCTCTTCCGATGTAAATAGTCTATGTATGTGCTCCTTCCACGACATTTAGATGAGCGTTTTAGCTGTCTCATCAGACTATAGTTTTTCCCAAAAAATCATACATTATGGGCCAAATGTATGACCCTATTTTGCATGCGCCAACGGGTTTGCGACACGTTTGCGCATGCAAAATGCAAAAGGGCCATATACTAACCCTATTTAGCGAGTCACAATTTATTTGTGACTCGCTAAATAGGATTAGCGACTTGCTATTAGGAACGGGCATTCCGAGGGCGTCCTTTCCTAATAGCGAGTCTGAGCCCTATGTATGACTGTTTTGCGACCGCAATTGCGGTTGAAAGACAGTCACAGTATACCACCCTTCTCAGAAGGGTGGTAAAGGATTCGCAAAAGGGAAGGGGTGCCCAGGGGACCCTTCCCCTTTGTGAATGTAGGGTAAAGTATTTTTAAGGGCAGGCAGTGGTCCCAGGGACCACTGCCTGCCCCTAAAAAATGAAACAAAAACGTTTCTTTTTTTTTTTTTAAATGCATCCCGTTTTCCTTTGAAGAAAGCGGGCTGCATTTTAAAAAAAAATGCTTTATTTAAAAGCAGTCCCAGGCATGGGGGTCTACTGAGCCCAGCAGGCCACCATACCTGGTACGGCCAGCCTTTCCCAATGGGATCGCAAATTGCGAGTGCCTCATTAACATTGATGAGGCATGCAATTTGCGACCCCATTGGGAATCGCAAACGGTGTCTGAGGCACTGTTGTACATTGTGATTTGCGACTTGTCGCAATTTGCGAGTCACAAATCACAATGGTCGTACATCTGGCCCTATGTCCACAGAGAAGGGCTTTTGTTCCTGCTGCCCACAGCAGAACGGGGCAGTGGGTCAACCCATTTGTCCAATTTGCTCCCTTCACTTTGACCGCACAAAGCCTGTGAACATTGTTCATGTTTACGTAAAATACTTACTCTTTAGTGACAAGTTGGCTCAAAGTACGTTGTTTATTATATTTAATTATTATATTAACTTGAAATAACAGTTAAATGGTAATTTTGTGTATCCTAAAAGTTGTTATGAGGTATTAAAGTGAAATTGTAACATTTCACCTGTCTGACATTTGAGTGTGTGGTGAAGTAGTGATTTATTTTTATTTATTACTGCCTGATTCACAAATAATATTAACAAAATTCATAGCACAACTGAAAGGCTTGTTATTTTAAAAAACATCGCTAGTAAAATATCTTTTCTTTCTGTGGCACATTCTTGCAATAAAAAAAAATAAACATATACCCATCACATCAGTTTGGAAAGCAAGGTCAGACCTGTTGGCTCTGAAAAAAAGCTTCTTTTCATTTGTATTTACTCAACCCTACCTGCTGTCCATCTCACCAACACCTCAAGGGATTGTTTTTCATTGTATGAAATGGCTAACAAGTAAATACAATTCTATCACAGTGAAACGGCAATACATCATGTGACATGATGTAGCGCTTAATTTGTAAAAAGAAACAAATGTGCCAGGGCCCTCATCAGGAGGCCACTGCAGCTTGCACTACTTATTGCCCCTGCCAGTCCTGCCAATGACACTTCGAACACTACTACTGAGCATTACACGCCTCCCTGGGTGAGAATTCAGAATATTCAAGGTCCCCAACGCTGTAAGGATGGCCTAAATAGGAGGTATCAGTCATTTTTAAAGTATATTGAATTAATGTTGTTGTACTCATCTCTAAATTAGATAAACAGTGCCACCGTGTGGCAGACTGTAATAAGTGCTGGTGTTCACAATTAAGTGCCGGTGCCTAGCGCCGAAAACCACTGGCTCAAATTAAGCACTAAGTAAATGAATTAGTGAGTGGTAAATTCATATTTTGTAAATACAAAGCATGGCTTTGCAATTTTAAATGGAGATCTGTGCTCACTCAATTCAACTTCAGTCTGCAGATACCCAATGTTTAATTTGAGCTGGTGGAAGCCAGTGGGGAGCACAACACTTATTTTTTGGGCGACCGGCACTTATTTATTTTAAGTTCAAAAGAGAAGAAAAACACACAGATCGGAAAGACGAAAGAGGTGAAAGAAGGCAAAAGCATCTCAAGGAAAAAAAGCAGGAACCTGCGAAAGTGAGAAAAAGGGGCATAGTGTCTGCTAGTGGATTAAAGACTAACACCCTTAGTATTCGGCGCCCCGACCTTTAATTGCACCAGCTGTCGGCTTTTGAGCAGCTCTTGGTGCACCGGCACTCTTTCTTTAACAAATTAAGCACTGCAGATACTTCTTTGAATCAAGCTTTAAAGAATAAGCAGTTCGATGCCTCTAACATTCTATCTGTCCCCTTTTGGAATTTCTCAGTCTGGAAGGATAACTTCCATGTCAACTGACTATTATATAGAGGATGAAGATAGTTGACTGTGATGGTACAACCCTTTATGTTTCACTTTCTTATTACATGTATTATATGTTTTTGTCTGTATAGACCACTTTTTACCTTATATTGCTTTATATTTGTGAGGGCTCTGATGAAGCAATCCTAATAGATCACAAAACACATTGGGCTGGATATATTTTAATAAATGGAACCACTGAATAAATAATCAAAATTATCATTGTCAAAGAAAGGACTGCAGATAATAAGTTTCAGATCACTGGATATTATTTTTAATACAATCCCCTGATTCAGTGGAAACGTATTTTCAGCCCCATTAGGGTTGTATTTAATGAAAATGTGGTGTTGAAGTGCATCGGGCACTCAGTCAGGCTGGTTCCATCCCTACCAGGGCTTAGAAGCTACCAAAGGCAACAGGCAGTGCTTTACAAAGCTCCTTAATAAATAAATAAAGGACCCCATGTGTATGTTGACGTCTTAGCTCACCGAGTGCCCCATGCACGCACTGCATGCAGGTGCCCCCTCTGGAACAGCCATGATGGAATATATTCGAAATGGTCTGTGTTGTCCCACTGGCAAAATCACAGTGTCTCCCAGGTGACTGCATTGTACAACTTTGTAAGGCAAATATATAAAAAATTAGTTATAAGATGTGACATTAAGGTTTTTTTCCGGGTTACACGTCCTCCCGTCTGCTATTACATCTTGATACATATTTCATGCAACGATCAATCAATCAATCAGCTGTCTTGTAAAGAGCGACTACTCACCCATAAGGGTCTCAAGGAACTAAAATTCAATATATAAATAAAACATGTTTTCTTTGAAAGTTTTTCTTCTAAAGTCCATATTTCTTAAAAGATTTTTCTTAAAAGGCAACCCTCATTCCTAACATTAAATTGGGTAATAATAGCAAGCACCTGTCATGTACAGCTAGCTCTTAGAAGTGGCAGGCGTGTTGTGCAAAGCGCTATATAAATCACGTCACTAGGTGCGAGCACAGAAAGAAGTGGCAGAAATATCGGTTCCTTTCGTCTTTGCGGAAGTGGGGTTGCTCGTTTCGACTCGGGAAAGAAGTCCGTGTCCCAGCCTCCCCTCTCAGGCGATGAGTAAAGGCCGTGCTCCCTCTGAAGCCTTCAGTCAGCGGAGAAACCACTGCGGGGGCGGGGAAGGCAGAGTCCAGGCCGCCGGTCACGTCTGGGAGGCGCTCTCCGTCCTCTGTCTCGGGTGAGGAGCATCCTCAGGCCCCCGGTTATGGCAGGCTGGAGCAGTGAACGTCAAACCGCAAGGCCAGGCATTTAGGTAAAGGGCAGGCACATCCGTCAAGGAAGCCCGCGCTAATGGCAGCCCCCGAGCCGTCTCGGCGTGGGGGCCTCAGGCTCCCACGCTGCCCTTTCAGAAGAATAACCCGGGAACTACCGCAGAGCTGGATAAATCCATGCCCACGCTGACGCCTGGTCTCTGAGCCACGGGGAAATGTCAAGAAGGGAAGCTTAAGAGCTAACTTCATCAAACTGAATTCAGCAGCGCACCTTCAGTCAAACACGTCATGCACTGGAAGCAAGAAGAATGCGGCTCTGGGGCGCAGGCTCCCTCTTTGGGCTTGTTAGGCACCTACGCTGATGAAATAGCTCAGCGAGTTGAGCCATTACTGCTCCAGTTAATGTCAAATGTACAGATTACGGCACGGCACACTCAGCCCTTCATCCTTCCAAATAGATATGCTCGGACTCTAGTTAGAATTTGGCGGAGAGTGAACTGCGTCAGAACGTGGTGGATATCACGTATGAGAAGTGCCGTAGGCAATGACGTAGCACAGTGCCAAGCTCTGAACAAGGCCTAGCTGTGCAAGTAGTACAAGCAGTGGTTAATTTAGGCTGGTGTTTCCGTGGTAGACACCACCTTTCACTTTTAAAGGGAGGGCCTTACTTGTCATATTCAAACTTTGGCATAGAGCAAGAGAGAGAGGCAGACAAGTGAGAAAGGTTGAGGGGGAAATGTGGGCCAAAAGTGACAAGGAGAGAAAGCAGGGATGAAACAGAACCTGCCACCGTTAGACTAGGAGTCAGGAGGGGAAGAGAGTGGAGGAAAGAGACATGAGGTGGTATTCAGCAACTTCGGTATTCGGCAGCAGACTTCTACGAAAAACACCTGGGCCCCTTTTTATCTGTATTCTTCCTTTATTTCCACTAAAATATTTTGTACCTTGTTTCTTCTGCCCCCTCCCTTGTGCAAAATAATGTAATTAATGTATTTATTTTTGCATCACTCTATCCCCACCATCGTGATAGAACATCATTATTTTCCCTTTAACATCCACACAATCTTGAAACAGTGGCGTAACAATGGCCCCTGCGGTGCGGTGGCGAGTCCCCAAGCTCCAGGGGCCCGCTCAGGCACTGTGCATGGGCAGCAGGCCCCTGGCCTGAGAGCTCCTGACTGGGCCCAGATTTGGTGGACCTTCTGCATGTACCTTGGAGGGGGGCCCCCCTCAAATTTTGTTATGCCACTGTCTTGAAAACCCAGTGGCATTATTATTTACTAAACCATCATGACCAGCACCCCGCTTATCTTGCACACAAGCCTACCATCTCTGGAGACTCTTGGCACACTGGCAGTCTGGACACCATCAGATGGGGGACAAATAAGTGTAAAAAAAGAAGGCAAGAAAAAAGACAGCAGGTCTTTTTCATCTAAGCAACCAGGATCTAGAACAAAGTTCCCATAACCATCAAGCCAGCGGAGGCTTCTCCGCAATGGTGAAGGAGCGTCGCCCTATTAACTAGAGGAATAAAATAAAACAGTAATATAAAAAATGTACACACCATCACTCGAAAGTATAAGAGCGCTGTCCATGTAAACAACTATTACGTGCAGTATCAGATAAATCAACCACTTGCACTGACTACCAGAACTCAACAGAATATATCTGCGGGTGCACTGGTAGGAGGCAGAATCTGGACAGGTGACTCGTCAGCTGTCCACAGAAGGATGAGATGTTTGGGTTGGTCTGAGGTCACTAACAAGAGTGTTCCAGAAAGTGGGGGACTCCCCTGAAAATGACTAGTGTTGAGCATGAGAGGTTTTTGAATCAAGGACTTTCGAAGAGTGGATCCTTGCTTTACAGACCTTGTCTGCCTGTGAACTCTAGCAGGCCTTGAAGTACAAGGGTCTTTTGAAATGGAGGGCCTTGGAAGTGAGACATCACGGTTTGAACTTGGCTTTTGCCTCATTAGGAAGCCAGTGTATTGCAGAGAGGATGGGGGAGAACTGATCATAAAGATAGGAGTCCCTCTCTGGCATTGTCTCTAAGTAGATTGAGTGAGGCTGTTCACACCCACCACGACTGCTCTGTAAAAGTCCGCTCCTTGTACCACCAGTGTGTGTGCAAATCGATTGAGAAACAAGGAAACCCTACCCACAAGGAGCCTGGGTATTATGTGTTGTAAGGAGAAACAAGGAAACCCTACCCACAAGGAGCCTGGGTATTACAACACCAGTGTGTGTGCAGCAGATTTAAGATGGACAGGTGTCAGAATAGGTTTCATTTTCATTTAGGTTTGTAGATGAGTGCTAGCAGCTTTTGAGATTCTGTTTGCAGGAAGTACCATGGACAGCGACATAAGGAGAGTGAATCCCAGGCGAGAGAGAGGAGGGAGAGAGAGAGAGAGAGAGAGAGAGAGAAGAGAGAGAGAGAGAGAGAGAGAAGAGAGAGAGAGCGAGAGAGAGAGCGCGCGCAGGCAAAGGGTATGATGATGTTAGTTTCTTAAAAAGGAGAGGATTAAAGCTGTTTTCCATTGTGGGCGAGGACGGTCTAAAGTCAGTTTAGTTTTGAGATTTCTATAGCGCGGCTTATCACCCGTGAGGGTATCCAGGCACTGTCCATGGGCACTGGGAGATTAAGTGATTTGCCTGGAATCAAAGGACATGGCACCGAAGCCGAGACTCGAGCCAGGATCCCCAGCTCCCGAGTCAGCAGCTCTGGCCGCTGCACCACATCCTCTCCCCTAAACTCTCTGTTGAAGTATAGATAACTGTTTGCCGTCTATGTTTGCAGCTTTTGAGCACCGAACACAGCATGAGGATGTCTTGAACCAGTGAGGTTTATGGTAGATGTGAGTGGGGTGGGTGTAAGGGTGTAGAGAAGCTCTTTTACCTTTGCATACAGATCTCTTGAGTTCAATATACTTGCTGAAAACCATGGGTCCCAAGGTAGAACCCTGAGCTATCCCACAGGTCACCAAAGGGGAGGGGGAGGTCTGGCAGCTGACTTTTACTATTTCAGATCTCTTGAAAGGAAGGTGATGAACCAGGTCAGTGTTCTGCCCCTGATTCTCATGCGGTGTTCAAGAACTGACAGTAGGAACCCATGGCCAACCGGGTCAAGTGCTGCTGCGAGATCTAATAGTACCTGCTGACAAGAGTCATATACGAGTAATTCTAAAAAAATACAATATTCCCAAGTGTACAGGATAAGGACACTGCATGTCACAGTGGAGCAGTGGTTAATTTGTAAAAAATAAATAATAATTGCCGGGGCTTTCATCAGAAGCAGCTTGCACCAGCCCATTTTCTCCTGTTAGGGCCGCCTAAAACAGAACCAACTGCTGACCATGAAAGCGGGGAGAGGATGTGGCGTAATAGACAGAGCTGCCGACTTCGTAGCTGGGGAACCAGGTTCGAGTCTCGGCGTCGGCTCAACATCCAGTGATACTGGGCAAATCATATAATCTCCCCATGAATGAATGAACCCGCCCTTAACTGGTGCTCATGAAAAGCCCTGGTGTTGATGATGAAGTGCAGGTGCTGAGCACTGGAAACCACATGCTCAAATTAAGCACTGCAGTGGAGTTCTATTGTTAGATGAAGGCACTTGGTTTGTAGGTGTGTACCCCTGGTCACAGAACTGCTTGGTGTGTTGCAATAGCTTATAATGAACCCTTGGAGGTACTTTGTCCCATGTGTAGTACATGAAAGCCTGCATACGTTTATTACAGTCCAGTTGTTACATCGCTAGTCGCCTGAAGAAAGTGAGAAAACGACTTTACTGTAATAAGTTATTACAGCTGCATTCTGCCATCACAACGTCAGCTGCCAGAACGAAATTACACCGTGAAAGATTGGTGACAGAGAATAATTACACCAATTGTTCAAACAAATGAGAGACAGCTAGCTTTTTAGCTCATTCTTCTCAACATTTTCCTCTAGAAATTCATACATGGCAGTATTTTTATTTATTCAACTGGAGGACTTCATTATAAGAAAGTAGGAATGTAATCTGCAGTGTACCGCACATTTTGAAAGTGATTTACATTAAATTGCTTACTATATGTGTTTGCGACAAATTAGAGACTAGATATTGGTGTGTATGTTTTATTCATAATAGAGATTTTATATTTATTCTACATATATGCAATTGAAAATGCATTGTTTATAAGGAGCAAAATACCTAGAATCTAAAAGATTATAGGAAGGTGAAGGAATGGGAATACCCACATATTAAGAAATTAAAATATCCTTTACTGTATATAAAAAGCATTTGCAATGCAATAGGTCTCACGTTTACACGAGTTTAAGCTATTGGCATTGTAAATGGCAATGCCTTTTATTTATGTTTTAAAAACTAAAACATAATACAAGGCATTGTCATTTCAATGCCAATAGCTCAAACTCGCGTAAATGCGAGACCTATTGCATTGCAAGGTCAGCAACGTGAGACATTAGAGCGCTGTGTCCGTGAAGCGGGCGCCGACCTGACTATTAAAGTAAAAAAAAAAAAAACAGAGCGCGGTGTCCCTGAAGCGGGCGCTGCACTGACTGTTAAAGTAAAAAAAAACAATAATGGGGTGGGGGAGGTCTGGGGTTTAATATGTTTTGAAATTTGGTGTGTTACTTTCCTTTTTTGTTAAAAGCAGACTTACTCGCTTCAAATGAGCCACGGGGCACCCTTGCAGCAATGTCATCTCTACACTAATGGCGCTACAGAACCTTCTCTTGTTCCCTTCATATAGTAATTAGAGTATTTCTTGCTCTACGATGTTGAACGCGGCCGGCCCAAGATGTGTTGTAGGCGACATGCTGTGTTAATTACCTATTTAGTTGACTCATGAATCATAAGCTCTGTTTCCTGTCCTTTGCTCGTGAGGTCGCTGGCCCAGTGGGCTGTAGGCAATCACGCACTGTAATTTCTTGTCATGGGTTCTGCCAATAAAAATCAATTTAATTCTAAAAAAAACCAATAATTGTAACTGAGCATGGTGTCCCTGATGTGGATGCCGCACTCAACACGAAAGTTTAAAAAAATAAATTGTAAGTGCGAGCGATGTCCCTAAGGCGGGCGCCGTGCTCAGCATGCAAGATAGAGCAGCATTGTGCTCTATAAAAAAAGTGGCCGCCATTGTCCTGTGTGGGTGCGCGGCAAATACAACAAGCAGCCGCAATTGTCCCCATCAGCGCAATTAACAAAATAGTGCTCGCCCACTAGATAAAGCAGACCATGTCACGAGCCAAGTAAAAGGTCCAGTCGCTATGGGAGGTAACAAATGCAGACAAGGTGGTACCAAGGTGGGACTAACAAGCCTATTTAGTAATCAGAAGCCAGCATTTACAAAGGACAATGACACAAGCCAATGACAAATATGGGCGGAGAGTGCATATTCCAATACAACATGCCTCGCAGAGTGAGCAGCGCATGTGCGCTGCCGCTAGGCTCGACCTAAAAATTAAATTGCTAGTTAAATCAGAGTTCAAAGACCATAAAAAAGGAAGTCAGTTCTTGGCTTCTTGCTCCATATGGCCACAGAACTCCCCATGATGTGCAAAACCCTTTAACTTATGGCATGGTTTACTCTACGACATATATTACAGACGTAATCTCACTTCAAAACTTGAATGTAAAAAGAACAATACCTCACTATTATATTATATATATATTATAATAATTTATTACAGGTGATTATTGACTCAGGCTTTCATCATTACATCCGTTTGAGGATTCATTGAGCACTAATATTGTGCAAGAATAATGTGTTGTATACAGTGCTGAGAAAGGCCAAACACTTTGTTATGGTAGTATACGGTACTATATATACAAACACGTTATTATTCTTAATTAAGTGTGGAACAGGTGGTAATGGTATATAAACTCTTTTTTTTTATTTTTTTAAATGAATCGGAAGGGCTGTAACTGACTTTTAAACACATGGCAATAAGTTTCCTATTACAAAAGTGTTCAGAACACGGTTGTAATAAGAAAATATGTCTTTCCCGCTTGTAATAAATGAATACAGGCAACCTTCGATGATACTGACGGGAAACGGCCACTACAACGCGGCCGTTTCCATGCCTAACCATAACCACGCATGCCTTACAACGCAAGCGTGGTTACAACGAAAAGCCTTTACCACGCATACCTTTACTACGAAACATGTAGTAAAGGCATGTGTGCTAAAGTTAAAAGAAAAAAAAAGGGGGGGGGTTAGGGGGGTCTCCCGCCCCCCAAAAAAGCGTGGGATTAAAAAAGAGGGCTTGGGGGACAAAAGACAAAATAAAATATAAAAAAACCCGCACCTGATTCCGTCATTTAAAGAGGGATGTGGAGGCAATCCACCAGTGGCAGCTGGTGACTTTTCAAAGTATTGGGGCGTAAAAGTCAGGGATGAGTTTTACGTAACAAGTGAAGCGAGCAAGATCGACTATAGTGAGGGCAATTAAGTGGGTTTCTCCCTGTGAGAATTTTTTTGCAAATGGGGCAATTTAAAGCTAATTTCAATAAATAATTTTGTGAGACAACAAGATTAATAAAACAATTCTAAACCTGTAGTCTTGAATTATTACATTATTTAAAAGCATTAAAGACTGCCTCGTACCTCAGTGCATTAAATATGTTCAACAGTTACTCTAGTGTATAATGGTACAGTGCCACAACTAAGGTTTTGGATTTTTTCTGCATCATTAACTTGGTTTCATGCAGGCACATCTTGAAGATGCCTCTTTTTGTTTAAAAAGAACTGATCTCTCGTTTAAAATAAAAACTGACGGGTTATTTTAATAGTTAACAAGGCCAGTAATATCCCTACTCTCTTTGCCTTGTCCTGTTTGCACTCCATCGAACTCAACCATATCACAACCCCTCTGAACAGGAACACAAGCAACAAAGACATTTGGCAAAGGCTTTCTTTGGGCTTGTCAGAGCAGTTCTGCAGTGACATCTCTCTACAAACTGCACATTGCACATGTATCTTCATGAGAAATTCTGTCCTGTGGTGTATGTTCAGGAACAGACAATTCCCAGGGCTACCCACCTACATTAACCTACCATATCTTTACCATTAAATGTAAAAGGGAAGATTTTTAGTGCGAGAAAATGTCATTAACATGCATAATTTAACAATGAAAATCGTTAAAAAAAATGTGCGTGTTAAAGGCATTTTCGTGGTAAAGGATGGTGATGGCATTCGCGTTGTAACGCATGCGTGGTAAAGGCATGCGTTACAACTGAATGCGTTGTAAAGTCGTACATTCGTTACTGACCTGCCCATCAATACTTCACATCCAGTTTCCCTTAAAAAGAGGGAGTCTGATGACAGCTTGTGGCGCTGCCCTGTTGTTCTACACAAGCAGCAACCAATGGTGGTAGTACAGTCATCAGAGTGGGAGCGCTGCCATTCATCCATAGCACAAGCTCTACCAAGCAGCCTCTTTCCACCACCACAGGGAATGGCGCAGGAGATTTGTATCTCTGTCACTGCATCTCTCTCCTTCCCTGTCTCTTTCCCTTTCTCTTTCTCTTGCTGTTTCTCTTTCTGTTTCTCTTTCCCTTGCTTTTTCTCTTTCTTTTTTTACTCTTTCTCTCAAGCTAAATCTTCAATTTCTATGTCCTCAAAGCACAGAAGGTGTTAGTAAAATGAAGCATCACTTGTCAGTTTCACTCTTTCTGTGGAAAAAGCTTTGCATAATTCCAGTGCTTCACTTGGAATAAAATAAGTGCCAGGGCCCTTGTCAGACGGCCACTGCAGCTTGAGCCACCCATTGCCCATGGCACCACTGCCGTAGATAGTACCTACACAGCTACTAACCTTAACACTCCTACAAGTGCGAGAATTCAGACTATTCCAAGCCCCCAATGTTATAAGAATGGCTCGGGTGGTAGGTATGTGTCGATTTTAATGTATATTGAATCAATAAACAACTGTTGTTCTGCTCATCTCTAAATTAAACAGACAGCACATCGTGTGGTAGACTGTCATAAGTGCCGGGGTTCACAATTAAGTGCCGGTGCGTAGCCCTGCATAATTCTATTGATGGGGGTGCAGTAGTTCTGAATGCTCACTATAGGGCCAGTGAGCAGAGGCTACCCCCAAACACAGGATCCAATATTGACCTGCCCCCCTGCACACCGAGCAGCGTTGGTACCTGCAGATGTCAGGTGAGTACAGAGTATGGTACAGACCCCTGATGCAATAATGTGAATGAGTCTTCCACATTCCCACACGCTGAACCGTCCACATATGATGTGTGCTTTGGTCAAAGATTAGGTTAATTGCTTTCTATAGGGTGACATATATAGTTTTTAAAACATTGAATTGTGCAGTAATTATATAACAAACACATATTTATAATAGTTCATGTCTATATTGCATGAATTCTCTTCATTGCATCTGTCTTTCCAGAATGTACAGCTTTTCTTTTCCTTTTCTCCTCATAACATCAACTTAACATAACTCATTTTTCCCACAAGAAACCTTTAACTTCTTATTTTGCCTTATTTTCCATCTTACTTTCTAGTTTTGATGCTCATTTATTCCATTTCCTATTATATGCCAGCCTCCAGCTTTATTTATAGATCTCCGACCATGTCTCCTGTTAGTTTTTTTCCATGGTAGGTTGCATTTGTCTTTTCTTTTGTTGCCATTTCTTGCTCCCAATTTGGTTTCAATATATTGATGCTTTCTGCTTCAAGGGAGTCTATCATTTTGACGAAATAATCAATTTGTTATGAATACTTTTTAAATCCTTCTCTAATATTCCTACTCTTCTAATCTGTTTTATTCTTAGTTCCTCAATGGTTGACCATAATGTGAAGTCCTTCAACCAGTCATTCATAGGAGGAGCATCTAATGGCATTCATTTAATATTCATTTTTCAACTTGCTACCACCATGGTCAACTTTACTGCGTTTCTCGTCAATTTGTTTTTTATTCTTGGTGTGGTTAGCCCTAATAGCCATGGCTTTTGTGTTTATTGTATTTTTACTTTAACTGTTGTGTCTAGACTGTGGCATGTCTTCTTTAAATATGCAGGTACAGTACTGCACCATGTTGTTCTTATTGTTGCTGGTGTGGTGTATGTTAGATGTTGAGTTGCATTCATTTGAACGTAGGAATAGTGCCTGCCACAGCTTGTGCTGGGGGCCTTTTCCACCCGCCGCACAAGCTGCTATTAAAAAATGTATGTTTCCGACCGCCCATAGGGAGTTCGCATCCGAATTCTGAGATCGAAACCGCTGACCTATGGTCGGGCAATTCCAGTCCGCAGTGATGCATCCGACCAACATCGTATTCAGGCCCATCGTGTTTTTTAGACTTGGGTATTCTATAAAATGAGCCTGCAGGACAATAAGTCAGATTTTTTTAAGCCACGCAAAGCCACTTTGCATGGTTCTGATTGGCTTAAAAAACCTGCAGTAATGCAACGCAGTATAAACTGCTGCGTTGCATTAGTCTGCCCTGGGAAGGCATTCCATGGGCGTTGCGTGGCTGTTCCCACACAACTCTCATTGATTTTGCTGCATCCCCAGATTTACAAAAACTTGGAAACCTGGCTATGTGCCAAAATCTTACACCTTCCCAGGGAGGCATAACAAGGAAAAATAACTCTATTTCTCCTCATTTCTTTCTCTTTCTATGTGTACTCTCTATGTGCACTCTCCCTGCACAAAAACAATCCTGCATGCAACATGGCACCCTTGCACCATGATGCAAGGGTGCCTGTGTGGGCACTATGCTTCAAAAAGGGCGCCAGCGCATGGGAAAGGACAGGAATTCAACGTTTTGACTTACATACGGCGCATTCCTGCCCTTTCTCTTTCACTCAGTGGAGAGCAGGAAGGTGACGTGCTGTGCAGCACTGTGTGACTTGGCCCTATGTTTCTTGCATGCCCTGAATGTGATCACTTATCCACCGAGGAAAAGGTCTCCCATTTGTAGTAGACCCCTACTCGTCCAAGACTCATAGTCCATGCCATCGAATGTGATGATTTATCCACTGAGAAATATTTCTTCCATTTTGCAGTAGTCGCCTACTGTACCACGGCTCTTCGTTCATGCCTTCCGTTGCCTTGTGGAACAATACTGCATTTGGGGCATATGGGTATCTGATTAGTCCTTTGTGACAGAATGGATTGGTTTGTTTTTTCAGCTAGTTGAACTAAAAATGGTGTATTTTCATTGGAAGTGCTAGGTTTAAGTAGCTCTTAGTTAGATGGTACCTACTCTTCTCCTTTCAGAAAACCATGCAAATATATATTCATTGGAGCGCTAGATAGTACCTTTCCATCACAGAAAGTTGTATTATAGCCCTCTATTTCCCCTTTGCTACTTTTTTAGACTCACTCTGTTCCTCTTTCCTCCCCACATCAGCCTGCCTAACATTTTGCTTAATCAGACCATATTCTACACCCCACCTCATAGTTGGACTATCATACAGCCCTGAAATACGTCTTACATATAAATGACTGGGTGGGATTCCTGAGCTACAGCATTAAATGCATAAGGCTTATCCTCAGAAGTGATACCGACGAGCCATTTACAATAATCAGTTCTTAGCCAGGTCTCATTGGTTTATGGGTAGGTAAGTAAGTAAGTAAGAGGTTTATAAAGCGCTCGATTGCCGACTTGTCTTGGTGCTGGAGTAGCAAAGATATGAGAGGAGCCCAAGAAAGGGCAGGTCGTTACTGAGTGGGAAAAAGCCAGGTTTTCAATAAGGCCCGGAATTGTGTACGGACAGGTTGGGATCTAATGTTCGGAAGCAACTTGTTCCAGAGCTTGGGAGCTAGATGGGAGAGGCATCTGCCTCCCCATTTTGCCTTCTTGATTTTCGGGACATTAACCAGTGCCTGATTTGTTGAGCTCAGAGAGCGTCCGGGAGTGTACCAATGGAATAGTTTATCATATTCCATTGGTCCACCTCCATACAGAGTTTTATGAACCAGACATAGTGCCTAGAATTCAATCCGCTCCTTGACGGGAAGCCAGTGAAGTTTTCTAATAGCCCCAGATATATGATTATATTTAGGGATGTTCAATAGGATTCGGGCATTGGTGTTCTGCAGGGATTGCAATTTGATAATTGCCTTTTATCTACCCCGAGGTAGAGGGCATTGCAGAAGTCAATCTGAGATAGCACGAGTGCTACCACAATCGTTTTCCTTAACTCCATCGGGAGAAACAGTAAGATCTTCTGCAGTGTCTTTTGAGTGAAATAGCAGGTCGAGGTTACCAGGTTTATCTGTCCTGCAAAACTGAGCTGAGTGTCACACACAATGGCCAGATTTCTCATTTTGGTCACTGGCAACGGACAGACTCCTGCCACTGCCGGTCACCAGGCAGAGTTCCAAATGGGAGGACCAGTGCTAAACTCTATAACCTCCGTCTTCTGAGTGTTTAGCTTTAGATAGTTAAGGTGCTTCCAATGTATGATGTGATCAAGACAGCTGTGGAACCTAGTTGACGGCGCGTCTTCCGTGGATGATATGCAAATTAGGATTTGTGTATTGTCGGCGTACGATACAAGCGAGAAACTGTGGTCTTTGACTAGTTTAGCCAGCGGAGTCACATATATGTTGAATAATGTGGGCAAGAGCACCGATCCCTGTGGGACTCCACAAGAGAGGTAAAATTTGTCTGACTCAAGGTTATCCCAGCAGACATTGTATTCTCGCCCTGTCAGGAAGTAGGTGAGGAGGGCAAGACAGGTGTTCCGAATATCAATTGCCTTCAGCCATTGCGTAAGAACTGAGGGGCATATTAGCAAGACCGGCGATAGAATTATCGCAGTTTTAGCGGCAGGAAACTGACGCTAAAACGGCGATAATGGGCTTGCTAATATGCGTTATAGAATTCCAATAGAAGCCCAGGTTAGATGAGCAAGATATCTAACCTGGGCTTCTACTGGAATTCTATAACACATATTAGCAAGCCCATTATCGCCGTTTTAGCGTCAGTTTCCTGCCGTTAAAACGGCGATAATTTTATCGCCGGTCTTGCTAATATGCCCCTGAGTGATTCACCGGGTCGAACGCGGCGGATAGGTCAAGTAGGATCTCAGTGGAATGGCCAGAGCGGAAGCCATGTTGAGTACTGTCAAGTAAATTGTTGGAGTCCAAGTAATCGTTTAGTTCTGTGTTTATGGCTTTCTCCAGGACCTTGGCCACCCGGGGCAGGCAAGAGATAGGTCGGTAGCTAGTAACGTCACAAGGGGCCAGGGAGGGTTTCTTTAGAATGGGTCTAATGCATACCTTCTTCCATGCTACCGGAAAGTCCCCAGACCTCATGATAATGTTTAAGAGGGGGATGCGTTTCGAGCTGATTTGGTTTGAGACACCATGAATGATGTCCGGTGGGCACGGATCATCTGGAGAACCAGACTTGATGGTCAGTAGGAGATCGTTCACAGAGTCCGCCGTAATTGCTAAAAAACTGGCCAGGTGATTAGTAGTTGCTAGCCCCTCCTCCATTGCATGCAACTGTGGATTTTGGGGGACGGAGCCTGTCCCTGCCAGTTCACTGTACATTGTTTGGAATTTATATTGGAAGAAAGAGGCCAATTTGTCACATAAGGTTTGATCAGGGGTAAACAAATTTCCCTGTTGGCGCTTGGATAGCGCAGAGTCTTAAAAAGTTCTCTGGTAGAGTTTTTTGCCACCTCTATCTTACTGGTGTAGAATTCCTTTTTGGCCCTAATGATAGCACCTTTATATTCTGCTAGTGCCTGGTTATAATTGTTTCTACCCTCTAAGCTATAGTCCACCCTCCATACACGGTCTGAGCGTCTGCATTTGGATTTTAGGGTTTTTAACTCTGTGGAGTACCAAGGAGTGGTAATTTTGTGCCTTTGTTGGTTGACCGATTTATAGGAGCCAGTTGGTCTACAGCAGATCTAATCCAGTTATCATAGCTATCTGCATCCATATTGGAATAAGATGCTAGTGTCGGTACGTTATCGCCCAACAGATTGGTTAGGGCGTCGGTGCTAATATTACGCCAAGAACGTGGAACAGTTGGGGGTGGGCGCACTGCTGAAGGGGTTGGGATATGCCCAGGAAGAAGATGAAAGAATATCGCCCTATGGTCTGTTAGTGGCTGAATTCTATCAATCTCAATTACTGTATGGTTGGTAAAAATTCCATCCAATGTGTGAAGCGCCTTATGTGTAAGACCTTCTACGATCTGTGACAGGCCAAAGCCCTCCAGATTATCAAGTAGTGTCATGGTCGAGGTGTCCGTGAGGAGCTCTAAGTGAAATTTAAAATCACCTGGTGTTGTGAACGAGGAGGTGTCCAGACAGGACTCCATGAAAGAGAGTAAGCCATGTATATATGCCTTAGGCCCAGGTTGTCTCTAAAGAAGCAAACCAGGGAAGGAAATCTTATTACTAATTTTAATATTGAACGACATAGCTTCGGCTCCAGGTAGAGGTACTGGCTCAAATTTAAGCTTATAATCAGCTCTGTATATGATTGCAATCCCTCCTCCCATTTGTCCCATTCGACGCAATGCAGTGAGTGAGTGGCCTGGTGGCAGCGCCACCACCCAGCCCAGGTTGCTCTTGTAGCACAGCAAGGCTGAAATACATAAAGGGATTTCAGAAGCATTATCACTTTTGCTAAGCTGCCAATTATATGGGAACAGTTAACCAAAATTCTACTGTTTTTCCATTGAAGTTATGGGTGTAAGGACGTTTAATTAATTTAGTAATGACATCTCTGGTGATTAATTAAGGGAAGTGATCTTTATGGTATGTCATTGGCGACTCTGCTGTCCAGGTGGTCCTTTCCATGGCGTGCGTGGTCAGAGGATACATTAACGATTTGTGCCAATTTAGTTTAAGACTTAAGAAAACTCAGTCCATTTTAGTAACTGAGCGAGTTGGGTTTTTTAAATCTACTAGCAGGTCATCTGCATATAGTGATACTATTTGTGTTGTGTTCTAGTTTAGCTCTCAGTGGGTTTGCCAAATGTTCAACTGCTATTGTGAACAGCAGGACAGCAGATATCCTCCGAATTCCCATTTTTCAGACACTTGCGATATTGGTTTTCGGCCTGAAGACCTGGGAGTGTATTATACGTTTGGGTGGTCCTTCCTTTTTCAACAGCCATTTGAGCAGTTTTTAGGACGTATCTCCATTTTTATTGCAACCACTCACTGCCTGTATGACATCAAATGATATTCCTCTAATCTTGTTAATGCTGTCAGTGCCTAATTACTAAGTACATTTTTGGCCATTTATGGCATTTGTTATCCCACTTTGAACAACTGCCCTTCTTTGCATTCTCTTTTGTTAGTGTTTGCTTTCCCCATACTGAATTTTCTCTTACATAACCCCTTATTACTGCTTCCACAGTGTTCCTTTTGTTTCCTCTGCTTATTCTTCTGCGGTCCACCGTGCATGTCTGACTGCTGTCTTTGTCTTCTGCATTCTGATTGGTTTGTTTGTCACTTCCTGTATCCCAACTACGTCAGATTCTTTGCATAGCGCCTGTGTTTGCAGTCTCCATTTGGGATTGTCTTGGAGTTTTGACTGCCTCACACTTCTTCCCCCCAACAAACGTATTACTAGCATATACCATAACTTTAAACTTCTTTAACTCCAAACCACATAATGCACAGAAGTAATCTCCATCTAGCCCCTGTGCAACCACTTATGCCACACCTGAAGACCATCAGAAACCTCTCTAGCTCACCTGCTAAAGGATGCAAGACCTATGCCGCGGATCTGCTCTGCTGCTGTTTTGTGTTCCGCTCACCCCACGCTGCCACCTTCTGAAACTCAATAACAAGATTTTAAGCCTCATCGTCCTACACTGCCAGTAATGACCGTTCATCTTTTCTAACTGCCGAGTTTTTGTTAATGTTCCATCCTTTTCAACTACATTACGGCTGCCACATCAATGTGTTTTGTTGGCGCCATCTTCAATTGATCGTGTGCTGGTTATGCGTTCCCCTTGTAGTCTTGTAATGTTGATGTTCCGTGTCTGGTCCCTTTCCTTTGTAGTCTGTACTTTATATTCATTCCTATGATCTTTCTGGATTTCTAAAACATAGAAATCTATTTCTAGGCATGGGCGTAATTTAAAATATGCCATAGTAATTTGAGTAATTTTGAGAATTTCACATTATGTTTGCGATGCAAATTTAGAGAAATTACATCATTATGTCACATCGGGTAATTACGCCACATTGCCAGTAAAATGATTGCATGAGAACATGGTAACAACATGAATCACAGAATGCGAGCAGATGTTGCTCACAGTACAAATGCTTTTGGTGCCATATTTTTAGTGCACAATGTGTAAATTAGCATTTCGTGTAGTTACATGCATTTTCGCATGATTTTCCAATAATTCTATGCAATTACACAAAAGCAAATTGCACGAGTTTCCCACAGGTCTACTTCCATTTGCTAATCTGAGCTTTGCCAGGAGTACTGGCTTGTATTTATATCCTAGGTCTCTCAATCATCTTTTAATACTAATAAATGAGTGTCTCTGTCTTTGCACCAACTCTGTGTAGTCTGGGAACAGTAGATCGGGTGTATTTTCATATTGTATGAGGCACATTTTCATTGCTGTTTGTAGTATAACATCCCCGTCTCTGTAACTTAATAGTCTGCAGATAATCACTCTTGGGAGAGCCCTGACCCCTGGAGGAGAAACCGGTGCTCTATGCGCTTTTTCAACTCTGAACAGCTTTGAGAGTCCTTTGGGTTTTAATTTCTGTGTGATCACTTCTTCCATAAATTGTTCAACATTTTGTCCTTCTGCCCCTTTCAGCAATCCAACTAGGTGAAAGTTATTCCTGTGGGATCTGCCTTCTGCATCTTCAGTTCTTGCATCCACTCTTTTCGTCATCTGCTCCAGTTCTGTCACTTTTTTGGCAATTACTGAACATCAGTTGTATCCTGTTTTGATGTGTTTTCCATTTGTGTGACTCTTTCAAATACCTTTCGCAAGTCTGCTCGTAATAGGTTCAGGTCTATTTCCACAGCATATATTGTGGATTCCACTTATCTCCTTGTGTCTTTGATGAGTGTTAACAAATCATTGATAGTGGGTTTATTTGAAGTGGGGACTCTCCTGCTATCATTGTTGCAGATGAGTGGGGTGTCCATTTAATTCAAATGGGTGGACTTTTTTTTGCTTTCTCTCTTACCATGTTTTCACTGGGGACTCTTGCACTGCTTGTATGTTATAAGTTGTCAACTTTCTCTCAATGTGATTGAACATTGTTCCCTTTCATTGTGTGCTTTGTTACTTGTGTGTTTTTCCATCTACCACTTGGGGTGCCCATTATCGGTCTTGTTTTAGTTTTACTTGTGTGCGCAGTGTGTCCCTTATGGTATCTTAAGTTATCTCCCTCAATAAGTTCTGGATAATAACCCTTTCACTTTAATTGAGGTGGAGGCCTGTTGAGCTTCTTTGTGATCCGCTTTATCAGGCATTCAAGCTCGGGGGCAGCTCTATCAAATCTCAGTGGCCCTCTGCTTTTCACAGGTGTGTTTTAGCTTCCTGGATCTTCCTGGTTGTATTCCAGGTGACACCAATATGGCAGCTGTTCCTGCTGTGTCTGGTGGCTTTCCTCATCCTTTTGCTGTATCCTCCTGTGTACTTAACAATGCAATTCCTGTGTCTTGCTATTTATGTTATTTCCTATAGGCAAACACGCATGTATTTTTTATTTTCTTGCCTTGTGGTCTCAGGTTGTAGGCAGGGAGCCCAGTAGATGAGTCCTTCCTACATGACTGTCTACACCGTGTCAGGCAGCAACCATACTTGGGGTTAAGCTAACAAATATGTACATATTTAGAATAAAACTGAAAACTTAGGGGCATATGTATAAGAAAGTGGCAGAGCACGGGTTAGCTCCAAAATTGCTAACGCCGCACTCCGTCACTTTAGAAATGCAGGGATGCACGGTATTTACATTAATACAGTGGACCCCTGTGTTTCTCCCTCTGCTGGTGCTAAATTCAGCTGCCTACCGCCAATGCAGGCACCCTTGCAACATAGTACAAGGGTGCATGCGTTGAGGGAATGATTGTTTATGTTCCGGAAGGGACACCTTTTTACACATCAACAATAATTCACGGCAAGTTGCTGTTTCTGTGTGCTGCACTATGCAGCACACATAGAACAGCAAAAAGGAGGAAAATTAAAGCATTTCTCCTCTTTTCACCATGTTAAGGCCAGGTTTTCCTTGGTCTTAATTTTGGCGCTGCTTTCTATTTACGCCCCCCTTATAAATAGGGGGCAGTGTCAAAATCAATGGGTGTTGCAGCAGAATGTCCACCACAACACCCATTGCACTAAGTGTAGCGTGAAAGAGGGCCTTATTTAGAAGGCGCTGTTAAGCCTCCTTGTATATAAGGCGAAGGGTTTATCACCACAGGAACGTCACTCAAAGTGACGTTCCTGTGGTGATACGGGCTTGTAAATATAGCCCTCGATGTCACCTAATATTTGATGTGTGACTGCAGGGAAACATCCTTTACCCCACAGTCTCAACAAGTACCAGCCTTTACAACCCAGTCACTGCCCCAACTGCGACGTTACCACACGTTACTTTACCTCGCAACTCATTACAATGTCTTGCTGTAGGAGGAGCATTATTGGATTGCTGTTGGATTTTTAAGTCCAACACCTTCCTTATTGTTGTGTAGACTGGAGTTGGAATAGTAATTTGTACTATACCAAACTCCAGCTCCCACTAAAGCAAGTGGTTGTAACAGCTTGCGTGGTAAAGTAACGCATGGTAACGTTGCAGTCGGCATAGTGACTGCATTGTAAAGGCATGCAGGGTAAAAGCATGTGGGGTTCCGTCATACAACTGTGACAGCAACTTATTGAAGAGAATGATATAATCTGCCACCTTATCTACCACCCCCCAGGCAACACCACCACATTCACTGAACACCTGTCTGACCTGGTTGCCTACTGCTCTATCCGAGATGCAAATAACTTAATTCTGGGCGACCTCAACCTACCTTGGAATAAAGAAAACAACCTGCTAATCCAGAACCTGAATGAGCTGCTACACAATAACAACCTTACCCAACACTGCACAAAGGAAACTCACAACAAAGGAGCAATCCTAGATGCCATTATTGTCATACGCGATACAGTCACGATAAACCCCACCCTGCCCGTGGATTGGTCAGATCATCACTTAATCCTCTTCCACCTCACTCAACTGATCACTTTCCAACCCCCCACCCAAGACCATCCCAAATGGACCAGAAACTTCACTCAGATCAACATGACTGACCTGGAGGAAAGGGTTAACTCCCTCCTCACTACTTCCGCGGATGATCTATCCACTACAGAACTCACTGCCCACTACAACACTACCTTGACATCCATTCTAGACCAAGTAGCCCCCCGAAACAAAAAAAACCCAGGAACATCCCATTGAGATCCTGGTTCAACACGGACATTAATAACGAAAGGAGACAAATCAGAGCTACAGAAAGACTATGGAGAAACAACCCCTCCACAAGCCTACTCGAAGAACTCAAAGCAGCTCGAAGGAAGTACAAAAAACACATCTGTAGCGAAAAATCCACCTTTTTCTGCTCCGCCCTGGACAACGCAAAAAACAGACCCAACAAACTGTTTAAAATCATCAAGCAACAAACGCCCAAGCCCTCCCAATCCTCTATTCAGGCCTCCAATTAATTGAGCGAAAACTTCACCATCTTCTTCGAAGAAAAAGTCACCAAGATTGAGCTCTCACTAGACATCAAGATCAACCTGCCTACAAAAGCCTGACTCCAGTGACAATAGAAAGCACGTGCTTGCACCCCACGAAAACATGGAAGTCCTTCAACCCCATCCCGGAAGCTGAGATCCTCAAGCTAATCTCCACCTCCAAACCCGCCTCTCACGTCCTTGACCCTATACCCACCCAATTGACCAAAAAACTAAAACTCTCCATAGCCCAGTTCTGGTGCTGGATCATTAACAGCTCCCTGAGAACCGGCATCATACCTGAATGCCTCAAAGTCGGCCAAGTCACACCACTACAAAAAAAAACAGGTCTTGACTGCAAGAAGCTGAATAACTTCAGACCCGTCTCCAATCTCCCCCTCCTATCCAAAATCCTCGAAAAATGCGTCCTCGCTCAACTGACTCAGCACATGGACAACATCAACCTTCTTGATCCCCACCAATCGGGGTTCAGAAAAGGCTATAGCACCGAGACCGCGATCCTCAACATCACAGACGATATCCGCAAATCCCTTGATACCGATCAATGCTGCCAACTCATTCTCCTGGACCTATCAGCAGCCTTTGACACGGTCGATCACCAACTACTCATTAAGGCCCTACAAGAAAGGGTAGGTGCTGATGAGGTGGTCCTACGCTGGTTCTCCTCCTTCTTACAAAACCGATCGCAGAGGATAAAAATCAAAAACTTTACCTCCGACCTACACCACGTCAGCAGGGGCGTACCCCAAGGTTCAGTGCTCTCACCACAACTGCTCAACATATACATGGAACCCCTCACCACCATACTTAAAAATGCCAACATCCCCTTCCACCTATATGCAGATGACACCCAGATCTATCCCGAAACCTCCTCCTTAGATGACATCCTCAGACTAAATGACACAGGATGTCTCTAAATCACTTAAAACTCAATCAAGACAAAACTGAGATCCTCCTCATCTCCAACAAAGAAGAGGACCCTCAAATTGCAGAATCGCTTAAAGTGATGGATGCTCTCAACGGTAATATTACTCTGGCAAACTCCGTAAAAGCACTAGGAATCACCCTAGACCCAAAACTCGACATGGGCAATCACATTAAAAACTCTGCAAAGAGTGCCTTCCTCAACCTGAAGCTAATCAACAAAATTAAACCATTCATCCCTACCAAAGATCTCAAACAAGCCACCCAATCACTGGTGCTATCCAGACTCGACTATGGGAACGCAACCCTCACTGGTACAACAAAATCCCAACTAGCTCCTCCAAAAACAACCCTCAACACAGCAGCCAGGATGGTCACTAGAATCAGGAAATACGATCACATTTCACCAGCACTAAGAGAAAAAAAATGGATCCCAGTCAAACAGCATGCTAATTTCAGAACTGTCTGCCTCACGCACAAAGCCCTACACACAGGAAAACCGGACTATCTGGCCGCCAAACTCAAGAGGGGTGGTCAGACAAGAAACCTCAGGAGCCCCAACACCCTACTTCTCATCCCTATGAAAACACGCAAACAAAAAACCGCTGCAAGGTCCTTCGCCGGAAACACGCCCAAAATCTGGAACTCCATCACAGCAGATATCAGAACTATCTCGTCCTTCACAAAATTCAAAAAACACCTAAAAGTCCTCTTCCTCAACCGCTCCCTCCTAAATGGATAACCGTCGCCTTAACGCTAAACCTGATCCGCTGCTCTCTGACTCTGTATCACAAAGATCACCTAAGTTCAACCCAAGACAATGTGCAATCAACGAGGTTACCTCAGGACTCACTACTACCTCAATACTGCAGAACACACTTGGACTTCCGAACCATGATGTATAACACTGCTCTATTATATAACTCTTGCGATAAACTGTTGTAAAGCGCTCCGATACCCCCGGGTCTGTCCAGCGCTATATAAAACTCCTTAAATAAAAAATAAATAATTTTTTTTAAAAAGATTTTAAAGGATCAAGTATTCAAATTGAGGCACTAGTTTGGTTTGCTAATTTGTATCCCTCTTGAGGGTGCTTTGAGTTTGGCAATAACTTTACTTTTGACATTGTCCTCACAACAAAGAACTTAGGTTATCTAAACATAGGTTTGAAGGACCAGGAGCAGACTGTTTACCAGAAGTGAGGGCCAATTAATGGTAAATGGCGATGCACCTGCTGCAAAGACTGCACAATGGTTAATGAAGAGGGTAAAGGCAACCCTCATAGGTCAGAAAATAACAACCTTCAACACACCAAAACAGCATGGACCAAACCAGACCACAGAGGTACACGTAGCAATAACACACTCTTTTAGGACACAGTTAAATCAAGAGGTAAAACCATTGCCGAATTGGAGCTGGCAGTGCCAGTGGGGGCCACTGGCACCCATTTTTTAAGGTCTAGCACTTTTTTTCTGCTTGAGACATTTACCAAGAGGAAGAGAGAGAACAACAAACAAAATGGAAAGACAGAGGAAGATGGAAAACCAGTCATAAATGGAGAAAGCAGGAACCTGCGAGAGTGGGGTAAAGGGGCAGGGAGTGTCTAGTAGTAGATTAAAGAGGCAGGGGGTGGAATAAAGACTTTGCGGTTTGCCAAGATTTAATTCACCAGTTGCGGGTTTATGAGCAGAGCTGTGGGCACCTGGACCCATTATTTTACAAAGTAAGCACTGGGTAAAACCCAATAGCGGAAATAACATTTCTGATGGGTGTTCCCTCCCGATCTAGCACTTTCTGTGAGTAGAAATAAAGCAAAAATATGATATCATATTTCTAGTCATTTTTTACCTCCACTTTAATCGGGGATTTTTTTATGAAAGAAAGCAGTTTTATCTTGTCACTTATGTGATAAATATACAAATGGTAGGGCAAGTTGCATCTTGTCTGTGCTAAATAAAACCAATTAAATGGGTCTGAGTCACAAAATAAATCATAAATGAACCCGCAGGTGTATTTCCTCCCATGGGACCAGATTTTCATTTTGTTTAATTAACAAAGGTTTCCGAGAGTACTTCTGAGAAAGCCATAAACTTTCAGGAGTACGGATTCTTTTTCCTGTGCATGTGAAGCCAGGCTTGCATGCTCAGTTGTACATGGTGTACAATTGTGAAGGCATTCTAGTCTCACTCATGCAATTGCCCTTTTATTAAAGTTTTTGTCACCATGGGGAAAATAGTTTTACAATGTAATGAGATCACAACTATGTACTTTTAAATTCCCGAGCAATGGGCCTTTCTGGCCTTGAACGCCACACCATATTTTCGGTTGTTTAGAAAAGCACATTTTGTTATATGGGGACATTTGGGGACAATGGTGCATGTTTGTGTCTTTTCGTAACGCTTTTTTCCAATTTATTTATAGAGACTGTTTTTGATTGTGTCACAAGTCAATGAGCTTTCTGGCTAGATATTTTGAACTTCATTCCCAAATATAAAATCAGAGTTTGAAAGTTGTTGCAGAACCATTACTGGTACGTGGTGAGCCAGCTGACAGTTGTACAGTTCCTACAGCACTCCAGTGCATACAATTTCCACATGTGCAAATTTCAACATGCGGGAATCTGCTGCAGATGCATTACATAACGTGTATTTGTACAGGTTAACCCAGAAGGGAATCTTGGCGCTGAATAACAGATGTTTGTTGTTACCCAACTCAATGGTACTCGTTTTATCAACTTCAGAAGAATGATAGGCTGAGTGGACCCACCAGGATTAAAACCTGTGACCATGAGGTCAAACACGGGCCCTACAGTGGACGCATTAGTCCACTCAGCCACCAGACCCTGCTCTTTTAGCACATTTAACTTTTTTACTTTTTTGTTTTTCCACAGTAACAATATCTTTCATAGATTTCCATGCATACTCCTACAGGACACCATGAATAATCAAAAACGAATAAATCTACTCAAACCAGGTGCAAGACTACAAAGACCTACTGTCTCCAGTACATTATACTATATACATATAGTGGGTGTTGGGTCAGCCCATTGCTCATCATTGGTCAGTGTTCTTGTCAATCTCATTTGCTCGTTTTTTATTCAATTGCTTTCCTTTCTTGGGATTGTCCCTTCCCCTGTAGCATAGCATCCTCATTCTTTTCATTGCAAAACTTGCATCCTTCAATTTGTTACATTCAGGGAACTACTTTTTTTCATTTTCCATTGGAATGCATGTGTTTTCTTTCTCTCTCCATTGTGTACACCCTCCCACTTCAGCGCAATCCCTGCGCTCCATGTTGCGCCCCCCCCCCCAGCTCAGCTATTCTATGACTTCAGATAAGCAAAGGACATAATTTTCCTGTACCTGAAGTTATGAAATGAAAAATGGTATTATTATTAGTGTATTAATGCAAGTATTCATGTACTGAGTTTACTTGATTTCTGTAATTGTTTTGAGAGTCGATCCAGAGGGTCCAATAAATAATGAAAAGGCTTTTACTTCATAATGGATTCCTTGATTAGTACCAAAAATCTACTTAAAACAGCTGAATAAAGAGTTCCACAAATTGTATCAATTTGTAGCTCCTTTAGGTCAGCGGCACGTGTTTCTCCCTTATGCTTACCATCCTGGGCCTTTCTCAAGGCAGAAAATATTTATAATACTAAAATCATACCTGAATATTTATATGATACATTTGAGGGTTTTGTGAGCACTTTAATATAGAAGTGGTGCAGCAAACTGGACCACATGACAAAAAGTGAAAAGGTGAACATGGACAGAGTGTATAAGTATCGAGAACTGTTGTGTGAGGAAAGAGGAAGAGTGACATATGTGAACAGTCCACGTTTTGTATTGAAAACTGCATGCAGGATATAGTAGTATTTGATGCACAGTACCCTAATAGCCCTCATTTATGGATTAGTCACACCTACAGACAAACCAAGGGGCCACTGAAGGTACTGCAAAAAGAAACAATCCCTTTAGGCATCTTGTATGGGTCGAGGAACAGTCTAACCAAAATGAAGGTATCAAATCATGTGGTGCTTTCTGAAAACCTGGTCTCATGTGGTCCTGATGGCTGAGTAGGATGAGGCTTCTACAGTTTGAAATCTACTATGGCCAGACCATCAGGCAGGGTCTGATGCGTGGTGCAGAAAAAGGTCTGCTTTGTTTTGGTTACCAGAAGTGATGTATTGTGTAAGCATTCTCTGCATAGTCCTTTGTTACAATTGTGTTTTGTTTCAAGTGGGAAAAGGACGTCCGTTGTTGTCCCGGTACTAAACTAGAAAAAAAAATTAGAGTCAATGTGTGCTAAACATGGCGGACATATCGAAGTGCTCAATTGAGATGAGTCAATTTATTGGAGAGGAAATGTCATCCTCATACTCTATGTTAACTTCTATTAATTTAGTTATGTTGAATTATCAGACATATATTGGAAAGTGTATCATACTAATCCACATGAGTTTTGGGGTTTGTATTAAAATAATTTATAAGAGGGAAAGTCCCCATTCCACTACTGTACAAAGGGAAAACCCATAGACATGGATCAATTTTATTGTTTGTGGCAAAAATATTAAATCATTCTGTGTGAGACAGCTGTCTGTCAGAGAGAAGGTCTATCATGATGATCTGAGTCGAACGTCTAAGGGCCTCAATCTGACGGAAAGGACTTTGTCCATCAGGCCACCATTGGTTTTGATGGCCGTTCACCAAAATGTTAAATGTATTTTTTCCTGAAACAAACTACCAGTGCGGAAAACGAAATACCCCCACACCCCAGAGTATTTTACACCGTTCATCCTAACTAAGACAGGTAGTGAAGTTCTTTCCTAGAACAGCCCCTACTCCGTTGGGTTGTCGGAGGACGTTTTCTGTTGATAGAGCAAACAGGGGCTCTAAATGAGGACGGGAGAGAACGGGTTTTGCAGACAAAGTACTCTATCGCATTTGCACAGGAGTACCCCGTCCACCAAACCCTAAATCAGGCTATAAGTGTGTGGCACAGCTGGCAGACATGTTAAGAAGTGAAGAGTTGATACATGACACAAAATGCACCCAATCAATATTTAGCACATCAATAGCAAACATCTCTCAAAACAAAGCTTAAAGACACTGCTTGGGATATTCATTTTGGTTGTTGTGGAGTTTGCCAAATAACAATGCTAGTTAAAACAATAATAATAATACCTGATTTAAAAACAACCACAATACATATATGCTTGACAAACAGCCTTATGGTTCAAGGACATAAAATCGCCTTAAAACATTAATAACTTCCATTATAAACACAAAATAATGTATAATTTTGTGGTACTAATTCATACTTATGCTTCCCACATTTTGTATTTATTTTCTTTCCCACTTATTCATCAAAATCAAGACCTTGTCTTAAATATTTCCACACAAATTAAATGTAATATACATTTATAATGCGCGTGTTCATGTCATGTGGCATCTTATTGCTGACGTTGTTCATTGTTACCTAACTCAATGGTACTCATTTTACCAACCGTGAAAGAATGAATGGCTGAGTGAGCCCTCAATGATTCAAATCTGTGACCAGGAGTTCAAAGAGTGGAAGTATTAGTCCAGTGCGCCACCAGACCCGATAATCAGGGGTTTTCAATATTTGTTCCACTTATACCACATCCTCGTAGGCTCATGGAAAACCCTATCGAAGCACCTGAAAAGGCCAGAAAAGATGATTGCCTGAAGTAAAATAACATGCTAAAAAACCATACTTCCTCACCAACTGTTATGTTAGGTTATGTTATTCGAGATTTATTAAGCGGACGGGCACCCATAGGTTTCATGGCGCTGATGGTGAGAAAGGATGGTAAACAGTAACCTAACCGTGCTCTTGCTTGAATAACCAGGTCTTCAGTGCGCCCCTGAATTCCGTCAGATTAGTGCATCTCCGGAGTGACAAGGGAAAAGAGTTCCAGATCTTTGGGGCCAAATAAGCAAATCGGCATCCGCCAAGACGTTTCTTTTTAAAGGAGGGCAAGGTGAAGAGGGACAGGTGGGCAGAGCGGAGATTACCTTGACATCCTTTCACGCAAATATGTTCCACAAGCTCATGGACACTCCCCATCTCCTGTTGAGTACGCCAGGGGTCCATCCTCTCTCCTATTATCTTTAACCTCCACATGGAACCTCTTGGGCCCATTCCCTCCCTGTGACATTAATAGAATAATACCTTAACAGGTATTCCTTTCCGTTCAGCTCTATTCATTAGGCTGTGGCACTAACCAATTTAGCAGCAAGATCCGCTGCCTGTGCGCACTCAGCGCGACATTATTGCGGGTAAGTGCAGATGCCCCTAGCTTCCTTTTACAATTCAGGTTGTCTTCTTGGCATCATGGCAATTACAGGTGTTAATATTTTTCAGGTACTGCTGCCATTCCCACCACAACCTCAATAAGTGATGATTCACAACTACGATTGAGGTTATATACAGAATATAGTTGATGCCTCACCCACTGGAAGCTTCGGGCGCCTAACACGGTTGATGAGGTGAGCTTTCCCCATTCCTGGATGTGCAACCTTTAAATACGTATTTGGGCAACCCTTGGAGGTGCCCCCTCAATAATTACACTAATTTTTAATTTACGTTTTAGGGTCGCCCCCTCCCACCCCCTGTCCTGAGGAAGATCCGCATGGCTGAGGTTTAAATTACCCCTATTTGCATTCTAGTCGGATCTAAACGTTGACGAAATCCCCCCATGTGCACCTGGACCACAATTTCCTGTCACCCCCATTCCAACCAAGAAAAAATCTTCTGTTTTTTTATGCGAATTGCCAAACTTTATCTTGTGATTGGCCAGGCTACAACAAACTGTTTATTCAGTATCAGTTCAATATACAGTCTTTAAAACTCTATGTCCCCCTATACTTTTAATTTTTTGACACCCTTGAGCCCTCCTTTACACGTTCCCCTTGGAACAACCTTTCTTCCTTTGATGACCCTCTCCATTTTCCTGAACCATGTTGTGTCTTTTATCAATTGAATAAATATTAATTGTTTTGTAAATTGGTTGTTGCACATCTTCTATATTTTTGCAAATCCAAATGGTTGAATAAAAACTGTGAGCTGACATTTGCTAGCTCTGAAATGTTTAAACTGATTACTGTGTTAAACAAAATACGTTCCTGTTGAATTATTGGTCAAGGGCCATTGTTCTCTGTATCAATCAATACCCAGGTCCAGGGACTTAATCGGGTTACCCCATTGTTGGTAATGGTCATTCTTGAAGACAGCAGCATCAACAGATGGTACTCAACTGTACCTAAAATACCCCCATGCAGTCTTCAAGACCAGCTGCATCGCTTACAAAGAGTGATTTCGTACATCTATGCTTTCTGACATACTCAGTTAAGATTTTTTCGCAGCACCCAGGCTAAAGCGAGATGGATTTCATGACAAAAATCTCACATTTCAGGTCATGTTTAATTAGCTAAATCCCTGAATGATGCTTCACATACTTAGCGAGTGTGTCAGTTAATTAGAAAAAAGATTAACAAGATGTTTTCGGCAATTAAGTTTTCATTCAGCTATATTAGTTAAGAGGTTGTGACAAAACAGCTTCTCTAAAATTTACGAAGTGCAGGACTCAGTGTGAAGTCATTAGTAGGTTTTTATTAAAGCAACATTTTATGCCAAGGTGCCAGAAAGGATTTGTACAGACTTTTTTCAATTGCAATCAACTGTCTGCTTCACTGGGATATAGCAAGCATGTAAATACTGATTAACTTTTGATTTGGTTATTGTTGTACCTCCCCTTACTTTGCTTGGCAGTTCGGGCTGGACTGTTCCCATGAGGCACAGGGTCAAGACTGATTTGCATATGGCCATGTCTAAACTGGGGTGGTGTAGTGGGCAAAAGAACGATGGATTTAACCCAGATCTCTTGACTGGGGGAGAATGTCTGCATTGTCAGCATTCCGTCCATCATTTGTTTGTTGTAACGCTTTTCTCCCTAAGTGGGATGGGTATTACCAGACGTGGGACCCGTGCTCACTACGCCACTGGAGTCAAGCTATCCTGGCTGATGACGGCTGATAGCCAGAAACCGGTCCTAGGATGCTTGATTCCGGTCCAGGGAAGACATGGCTTGGCAGTTCGGGCTGGACTGTTCCCATGAGGCACAGGGTCAAGACTGATTTGCATATGGCCATGTCTAAACTGGGGTGGTGTAGTGGGCAAAAGAACGATGGATTTAACCCAGATCTCTTGACTGGGGGAGAATGTCTGCATTGTCAGCATTCCGCCCATCATTTGTTTGTTGTACCTCACCTTACAGCCATTGGAGATGCAATAGAACACTGCAGAATTTCCAGAAACACTGTCTCAAGTTATTTGGAATCCAACTGGATGTGAGGTGTGATGGCCTACCAGATAATCAGTCCACGGTCCTTCTGAATAGTCTTGGCATGAAAGTGATTCCATTTTGTTCTAGGCAAGGCTTGGAGACATCCCAAATTCCAGAGCCCCGATCTCCATTATTGGATGCCCATATTTTTATGTGTAGGCCATTGCCTGTGAATATCAAGTGAGCTAGCCATTGGTAATGTCCTGGCTAGGGCTTAGAGGGGTGTCAACTTGATCAGGGATAACTAACTGAAGGGATTTACTTCTGACTCTCTGGTCTGCAGCACATCTAGGGATTTTAGCGGAAGAACGTGCTGGAATGTCTTTCAAGTGGTCTGGGTTGAACTGGTTATAGGTGGGGTAGTTGCAAGGCAGAGAAAAACTATTCAGCCACAAGTCTGAACTTGGGGCCCGATTTAGAGTTTTGACTTTCGCAAAGATAATGGAATACCCTCTCTCCCAAACTGAAGGTCCTCCTGCCTCGTTTAGAGTCGATGCATCTTCAGTATGTCAACGAAAGAGATTACTATATTTCCACCACTGACATACACCTCCAATGGTACGATGAAGTAATGGCAGCCAGAGGTCTTGCCATTTGTCAACCCTATTAAGAGTGAGTGAACAAGTGGCAAGTTTTCACTCTTCATTGCCCCCAGGTAAAACCTGGTGGTAAGGGGCAATGAAAACTGAACAAATTACCTCCACACCATGGGATAAAACTCCCATAGTGAGTGGGGGTCATTGCTTTTTTTTATTTTCAAAAACAAAATCCAGCTTTGGGATTTTTGTTTTTTGAAAATAAAAAATACCACTGAATGTTTCCGGTTCAGCTTCGTCATGTTAACAGAGGTGTTTGTCAAACTTTAAATGCATTGACAGGCATTGCCATGACGCTGGTTCCGACCAATGCTTGAGATGTCCACTGGCCCAACGAACATCTCTAGATTTGGTGGGCGGGTGCTACTACATCAGGGCACTAGAGTACTTTCTTCCGTCGCATTGACTGAGTAATTACCAATCGCGGCCCGTCACCTCCGGCGGGCCGGAGGAGTGATGTGGGGGTGGGGGAACCATGGCGTGGAGGGGACTCGGGGGGGGGGGGGCTTGAGTAAAGAAAAAAGAAAGGAATTAAACTTACCTGATCGCCGCCTCCGCAATCTGCTCTGTCCCGCTCTTCCTAATTCTGGGACAGGCTCCCAGACTACACTGGGCCAGTCATGATGTTGCAGGAAAGCAGCGTCATGATTGGTCAGAGCGCTTCAGCTTTGCGCTCCCAGGCAGACTGAGAGCCTGTGCCTGCTTTCTCCAGCCCCAGCAACGCAACTGGGGCTGGAGAAAGCTACACTGCGCATGAAGTGGCTGGCCTGAAACGGCTCGCCAAACACCTGATGCGCAGTGCACTCTCCCACCACAGTGCTATTCCCCCTGGACCCGCCCCAAGACTCGTGACAGTCCTGGGGGCAGGTCCTGGGGGATTAAACAAAACAATAATAAAACGGGTTAGAAACCCATTTTATTATAGTTTTATTTGCGGCTGGTGGCGATGACGGCGCTCCTACGCCCTAATGGGGGGCCCCCCGTTGGTAAATCCCATCATCCAAAGTCTAAGTAAGACCCTTAGTCATGTATTTAAGGATAGTGACCAGATATTGGATTTCCACTTCTAAAGTATATTGGGGGAATATTTCTGCTACCAAGCATACACTCAGCACAAGAATTCCATGACCAAGTAGTTAACATTGCATTCAACACAGTTGAAAATTTCATGCAAAGTATGGGGCCGGCTGTCTTTGAAGGGGGAAACAGGGTTGGGGCGAGTTGGGGGGGGGAGGCGTTACTCACTGGAGTAAATCTGACAAGCTTGCTGGTCCCATCTTTCCTTTATTGGAGTACTGTGTGCTGAACGTTCAAAATGTCAATAAACAGATTATTAAAAATATATACATAATGATGGAATTTTCAGACATTCGATAAGAATCATGTATTACTGTAGTATTTCTTAGGGGCTGAGTCCTCGGGGGGAAATTACACTTAATTATCACTGCTTTGTGAAGGAAATATATGTATCATCCTGGAACATGGTGATGCTAATTGCGCCAGAGAAAGTTCATCTTGCTAAAATTCCACTGGTGGAGAAAATTACATTACCACTGACTTTTGAGGATTATGTGTGACCATCCTTCTCTAAACCAAGCCCTCAGAGACCATCTTATAACTCTTTAGCCATTGGTGCCTTCAGTACTAGTCTTCCGCAATGTATTGCTTTTTAGGTTGAAGGCGGCAGTACTCGTTGCCAACCTAGCCCAGTCTAACGGGCCAACCATCTGGAGCTAGTTGTGAGCGGTCTTTTGCTCTCCCCCGCTGCAGCTCTGGTTGCCCTCTGGACTCAGTGGTAGTTTGGGTCTAAGTGTGCTGGTCTTCCGTCTTCGCCAGCCTCGCAATGCTGCACAGATCTCTGATCGTGGCTGCCAATTTTCGCATTTTGCTAGGTCTGGTCAGTGTTTCCCTCTCACATTTCTCTAGTGAGGGAACTCTGAGGTGCTAACATGCTCTGCTAGGGAAATATCTCTGGTCAGGAGTGTGGTGGCTGTGATCCCTGGCTTTTTCTGGCCTATGAATTGTGTTGCTGGGAATTCAGGACATAGGTCATCTCTTATTTGGTGGGGTTGCCTTCATGTTTTAAGGCGAGGCCTAAGGGGGATCAGGGCTGTTACGGCAGGCACAACTATCCTATTTTAGCAGCCACCTTTACGTCAGGTAGATTCAAGGAACATTAGCCTGGAATAATAAGCTCTGACAGGTGTGGGCTAATATGTGAGTTTGGATTTTATTTTAATCTTACAGTAGCTCAGTACTGAAAATAAATTGTGGTACTAATAGAACTCTGTTTATTTGCTGCAATCAACTGGTAATGTACACCCTCTGGGAATCTGAGCCACTTTCTGGGCTTTCACTGTGGGTGTTGCCCAGTTTGCCTGTATTTACAAACTGTGGTATGGAGAATTATATATCAAAAACCACAGTGTGGCGCGGGTTGATGAAGGTCGCAGACTATGCCTCTTCCTGCTCTCTGTCTCTTCCGATATTTAGAACTGAAGATATGGCTTCACATACATTTGGAATGAGTTTGAGGCATTCGAGGTTAGAACCCTGGGGTGTCTTTTTGTCTTTGTGAAACCACAATAGTGTAGTTGAATTATACAGGCAAACCACTCCATTTTGATTTTATTCACCAGCCCTTTATCTCTCCAGTAAAAAGATCTGTTGAATGGATCCAAACACTTCTGATAGTTGACCTAAATGTGGCCTTGAAAGGTTTGGGGTTTTTACATTTGACTTTGGACTGTCCCACCCGATTTACAGCGATTATGAGGCGATATGTTGAATGCTTTCGATATTACCGGTGAGAATATATTGATACCATCCAAGGTCTGGCTACTTGGAATATTGGTGGAGAAGTGTGGCTCAAGTGGAGTAGTGTGGCTCAGTGATTAGAGCGGCAGACCCTGATGCAGAGGTCTAGCCCGGGACCAGGGTTCAATTCCCCGCCTCGGCGGGTCTTGGGCTCAAAAAGTCCACGGACCTGATAATTCTCGCCTCGGTGCCTATTCCAATCATGGAGTCCCACTCTGCAACTCTGGGCAATAGCTTGCTTAATCTCCACAACGACCCCCACAATGCTAAGGATGCCTGGCCTCCACCTTGGGGGTGCCCAGGAGTGGACGCCTCACAGGGAAAGCCAGGATGGGTTCCACAGCGGTATTCGTACAAGCGCCTTGAGACCCTTGTGGGTGAGTAGTGCGCTATACAAGTACACATATTTTCACGAGAGGTTCCCTTTGTCATGCCGCAAACATTGCCAAAAGCAGACTAGACCTGAGTTGACTAACAGGTCCTACCGCCCTTTGTGCTGACTGGTGAAGGCTGCATTTACGTGAACTTTAACATTCAGGGTCATCCCTTCTTCCTGCACTTCCAGCACAAAACATATTTGGATGGCGTTCAAAACTTACCCCTCCAGGACTCTACCACCAGTGACATATAACATATATTTATTTTTCAGAAATGGTTTTAGTGCTAAGGTTAATGGGCTTAAATTTTGACTTGTTCAATCTATGAGCTGTTTGCAATTGTATAACTTTTTCCGTTTGCCTCCTTTTGAAGACAGTAAACACTTTCTATAAAAATGCTAGAAATCTACCTCCAAAGTTCGCAGCTTAATGTAGAGATAAAAGAATAATTTAAATGTGATTGATAATAGCAATCTGCCTATGTGTTTATATTTTTCACTTTATTAAATGTAAAGAAATATCAATCAATCTATCAAGAGTCTTGTAAAGTACAACTACTCACCCGTAATGGTCTCAAGGCGGTGGGGGGTGCAAATGTGGTTGCGTAACACATTTTGATGATGATACTTTTCCAGTGGGGATCCGTAGAGGTGTGAAGGTTTTGTATCTTGTTCTTCGTGTATTTCTCGCAGAAACAACAAGAAGTATTCCAAGGTTGCAAAGCTCTGCCCATATTAGGCTATACAGAGGATATCAGGACTTTCATAAGTATTTTGTGTGTGTCTAATTTATGATGTCACTTGGGAGAAACAGCTGAGCAAGGTACACATACATAATGCGTGTGAGTTACCGGCACCAACTAGCACTCGCATGAGAAAAAGTAAGGGGGTATGGAGGTATCTGAAAAGCCAGAATGTAGGCAAGCTATAGATAAATGTAGGGAATAACAATAGAATACTCTTGTAGAATAAAAAACTTTGCACACCCCTATTCAATAATAAAATACCTGTATACAGCCAGAATTTCCCCAAACACTACACAGCTCATATTTCTGTTGTATGGTACCTATTAGATAGTCCAGGTATATCAAGGCCAACTCTAGAAGCATGACTATGCAATGGAGTAAGTGCTCCAAATCATACTCAAGGCCACTACAATTATGTGATTGTATGGCTGTGTTTCTTCTGCATAATGATGGATTTGCCACAAGTGTCACTTAATCGCACATGAGCTGCATAATTTGCAAATTGTTTCTAGCGCAAGTGGATCAAAGGTTACAAAACAAAAAGGGTTGCACGTAGTTCAGCACGGAGGCAGATCCAATGCAAAGTTCAACTGATCATCTTTGAGCTGCAAACTGCTGTTTTGAGGTGTTAAACTAAATTTAAGATGTGCAACTTTGCCCATTTAATTAATGGTGAAATAACAAATTAATAGTGCTAGAGATAGTGCCGCATTCGTCACCTTTTCTTGCCGCATAATTTCATCAACTACCTTGCGGAATTTGAGAGATTTGAAGCGGACCCAAAGTAAAAATGAAAAAGTGTCACACATAGTTCCGCACAATGGGAGATACTTTTCAAAGTGTAACTGATCACCTTTGAGCTCCCGACTGCTGTATTGAGGTGTTATGCTGGAGCCAAAAATGTGCACCTTTGCCCAGACAGGATTAATAGTTGTTAAAATATGCATTATATACTACATTTTCAAATTCTAGTATGTTTGTTTATCAACATGCTATTACATTTTTGAGTGGTTCTCATTTCCATTCGTTGGCAACACCTAGGTTGACACACACTTGTGTGGATGTATGGTCAGTGGCGTTGCCAATTTGCCCTGTCCATTTCTCCTGATACAGATTCCAGCTAATAACCATAAAGCGGTTGAAAAATACGTCAACTCACACTATTGTTTGTGGGACTATTTTGATCATAAATATTGAGCCCTTCAGACATTGATTATATTGTTTATACGTGTATTATAGATGACTACCTAATACCCAAGGCTGAAACCCATTACATGAATAGGTCTCTGAAACTGACTTTGTTTTTTCAGTTTTTATTTTCTCACTTGCACTTTTCATGAGTACTGTGCCATCATCTTTGTTTACCGCAGCACCTTGCTGCTCATAAATTAAGACATATTGATTATTTATAATTATTGATTTAGTTGCACCATCAAACAAAACCATCAAACTAGAATTCAAGTGACTAGAGAGACAATGGCACTTCAGCAGGAATCTCACAAACCTCTCCACTATCAAATCGGCCCTCAGTGATTACTACCGTCACCTCAAAGAAGCCAAGAAGGAGGTCCTAACAAACTGCATAGAAGCAAGCTCCAATCACATGAAGGAACTCTTCAGCTTCGTCAGAGATTTCTCCTACTCTTCAGCCACCAAGAACACTATCTGCCACATCTAAGCCCTTTGTGACACCCTAGCGGACTACTTCTACAACAAAATATCTGACATCTACAGCAACTTCGACCTCCAAGCAACCTACTTGAGCCACCTCCTAACACCCACAGATGTCACCCACCACCACCTGCTCCCCACCTGGAAATCACTTATGATGCAGAGCACGTCAGCCATCATGACCTCGATCCATTCCGGAGAACCAACCAGTCGCGACTCGCAATACTCATGGGTGGGAGGGTGGGTCACGCGGGGGTTTGTGCGGGGGGTTTAAAGAAAAAAGAATAAAACGTACCTGACAGGGTCCCGCACCGCCTCTGCTCCTGAGCCGGGTCCTGCGTTTAGCTTTTTCTTTCTCCTGAACAGGAACAGGCATTCTCCCTCCCCTCCCGTAAGCCACTCACAACACTGCAATGGCACCGTTGTAATTGATGTGGACAGCGCCCAGCCCGGGCGCATATAGGGAGGCCATTTTTTGTATGTAGGCTGAATGCATCTTACATAGAGAAAATGTAGAGTGCGCATACCCACCAGCCCGCCCCCAACCAGGCATACCCTGCCTTCTGCTATCTGCTTTCTCGCAGTGCGAGAAGCAGAAACATAAAATGGTAAAAGCAGTGAGGCGACGCTCCTCCGCCCTAATGGAGGAGCCGCCACTGGAACCAACGGATCCCTGCCCACACCACATCTTCAACGTGGGGCAGAAGGAAATCAGCATCTCACTCACTGACACCCGCAATGCACCCATCACCACGGCCACTGTCCCTGATGCATGGAAACACTCTGAGATAAAACCCCTCCTAAAGAAACCCTAGCCCGAACCATCTCCTTGCTCCCCTTTCCGGCCAAGGTCCTAGAAAAAGCAATCAGTCACCAGCTCAACGAACACCTGGAATTAAACAACCTGCTCAACACCTCTCAGTCCGGTTTCTGCACCAACCACAGCACCGAGACCGCCTTGATTGCCACCACTGACAACATCGGAACCCTCCTGTAGGAAAGTAGGATCTTTTTTGCTTGATGTAATGCTGTTTCTGACTAGTCTGACTGGAATCCTGCTAAGCAGGACCCCAGTCTCTGTGCTTTCTCCCCTAAATTGGTTTGTTAAGTACTTAGGTACATCCCAGAGTGGCTACTGGTTTACACTTATCAGTCCCTAAAATATGGTACTAGAGGTACCCAGGGCATGGATACTGCAGGGGTCCCCCATGGGCTGAAGCACGCATTATGCCACCCATGGGAGACCACTCAATTTGCAACTACAGGTCTGCCATTGCAGCCTGTGCAAGCTGGTGCTAGCGCCACTTATGAAAGATATAGTTTTCCCTATATCTAAGGTCACTGCACTTAAAACCTATAAGTCACCCCTAGAGCAGACTTTTCAATCTTGAAGGCAGGGTGCTTGGTTCTAAGTGGGAGGGTGCCCCTGCATTAGCAGGACACCCTACAGCCCATGGAGTCCATTCTCCTGGGTTGTAAGTGAGAGAGCCATATGACAAATAGAGGGGCACTGCATCATTACGTGGCGACCATATAAAACTGGCTGCAACAAATCCTATCATTTTTGGTATCAAATATGTTGGAATCATACCCCCCACACCGTAAAAGCTCCTTTAGGAGGCCCTCGGTTCTCTCGGTACCATTCTTCCAGACCCAGAGAGCAAGCCAGGGCTGCTTTTGGCCATACACACGTTTCTGCCTTCCTGCTGCTGAGCCAAGCTCAGGCAGGGGAAGGCAGAACAATAGGTATCCTGTCACAGGGAGGTGTGACCACTTCCCAGACAGGATTTAGTGTATTGGGGCAGGGTGGGAGCGCTTGCCAGTACCACATAGTCTGAGTGCAGGGCACACTTGGTGCGCTCCATGCATAGTCCAGTTCAAACCAGTTCAGGGAGCCATTGGCTCCCGCTCTGCCACAAAACTGGACAGAGGACAGGAGGGTATTCCCCTCCCTTGTCCAGCCCCTCCTAGGGTAGGGACCCCATAATCGTCCCAACCCTTTCCTTAGGGTATTTAAGGGCTTACCTGTGGGTGGGTCCCTAGATTCGAGGTGGGACACGATTAATTTCAGACAGCACTTCTTCTTCAACCGTCTGGGCACTCTGGACTTTGATGGACTTCGCTCTGGGCATCAAGGCTGCAACTAGGAAGACTCCTACTGCTCCTGATCTCGTTACCCTGCTCGTCTGCTACAACGTCCATGACTTCCAAGGCCAGTGGGCATCCAAGACATCTGAAGGAATCTCCCTTGAAGTGAAGGAGTTACTTCCCTGCATCCACAGGCACCGCAACTAAGCTGACCGGTCTGCTGATCCTGAGCTCCCACGGACTCCGAAACGTTCAGCAACACAAGTGGTGGTTCTTCACATCCCTTGAGGCCTTCCCTGTCCTCTCACCAAGTTTTAGGCCAGTATTCCTCATTGAAACCGCAGGAAAAGAGCCCCTGTGCACCGTGTCGACTTGCAGTTGCAAAGGCCTGTTGGCTTCCTTCCATCAAGATCTAAGGGCTCCAAGTATCCCCAACCTCAAGAATTGCCAGTGACCAAGATCTTTATCCTCACCACATCTCATGCATCATGGGCTTGCATCTTTTTTATTTATTTTTTGTCCACCGATTAGCACTAGTTGATGCGCCCTTCGTGAGTGCCAAAAATCGGATATAGATCAATCAGAATCACTGGGTTGTTTCGATCCTTGCACTGCCCTCCCAGTTACTGAAATGAGAGGGGTGTAATTATTGGACGAGGCGGTCTTCAATATTTTAACAGGTTCCAAAACCCATGACTACTTTTATCAGTTTCCTTAAAAAACAACACAGAATTCTTCCAACGCATCAAGGACGGAGCCTCCGGATGGACCCAAAGTTTACAGATTTCTCTTCTTGCCAATAGTATTAAGTAGAAAATCAGAATCATTAGTGAGCTGCTCGAGGTCCTCTTGTGACTCCAGTGCCTCCAGCCTGGGGGTCCTCTTGAGGGTCATCTTCGTATTCTTTGTGCTCCCCTGATTACTCGGGCCTGTTCTGACGCCTCTGCTTGTGGTGAGTCTCCTGGACCTTGCTGCTCCCGATATTGCACATTTCTCCACTTCCACGCTGGTTGCAGTTGCCAAGGATTGTTGGTGGTCCTGTCAGACACCAGCCCCTCAACTCTTGACATCCGACGTGGGACAGCTCGTGTACAGCTCCTGTTCTTCCACAGAGTCGCCTGGTCCACACAGTTGCAGTTCTAAGGGCACCGTCAGCTACCCTGCAGCACCCGTCATTGGTGGGCATTCGTGTTACGTGCCTGACCTAGACTCTGTCCCCACTGCTTGCAGGTTCTTCAGATCTTAAATCCACCTTTGGGTGCCATGGGACACTTTCACCTTCCCCACTTTTATCTTCCCCAGCACCAGCATCTTTCTGAAGTCCTCCATTGGAATTGACTGCAGTTTTTGACGCCACTTCACACCTATGCACCCTGCTTCCCTGGGGCAGGTATCCTGGTTTCTAAGGTATCCACAGGTGGGGTGGCTCTCCAACCTTTGGTCTGCCACAGGGTTTCTCCAGGGTCCGCTGGGAAGGGTCCTTCTTCTTTAAAATTGCAACCGTGACTTACCGATTGACTTGTATTGATCACGCGGTCGTGTTCCCACTTAGCACACAACCTCTGTGGGGCTCCTAGTTACTTACCTTGGGTGGTTCCTTGGGTCCCAGATACTTCCATGTCTTCTGGGAAAAGTCTTCTTAACTCAAGTCGTGGTTCGCATTTCACTAATTTAGTATATGGTTTAGTACTCCCTGGTGACTGCTGCGTATCAAGTGCTACTTACCTGTTTCTATCGTAAAGTATTGTGTGCATTGTGTATATCTCCGGGTAGGAGATATCTGTACGTGTTAGTGAGTGTCTTATAATAAATACATATTTCTATAGATCCCAGACCTGAGGCGGAAGCCGGGCTCTGGCGGTACGCGCTACTTTTAAAATTGTAACACTTTGTTTTTTACTGTGTTGAAGAAATAACTTGTCAAACTGCTGACCGAAATTTGCATCCTACCTTTTTGCCACGCAGCCGATTGAGCGCTGTCACGGTAATTGTTTGCCTCATTTCCAGCGGCCGCCATCGCAGGCGTGCAAGCTAGCCACGCCCCCTTGAGGCCACGCCCCTTCTTTCTCCTTTATTATGTGCCAGGGCAGGAAGCGCAGCGGACGAGCGCAGCGGGAGCGCCGTTTGCGCGCCGAAGGCGCGCCGAAGGCAAGCCCGTCTGCGCCCGTCCGCGCCTGGACGGGCCCAGGGACCAGGCAGATTGGCGAAATCATCAGATACTCCTCCTCAGAGTTACACTCTCTGCAAAATCCCGCTCCTCAACCACTTGACCCGTCCACGCACGCTCGCCTAATGGCTAGTAGCAACCTTGCTCCTCACCACTCACAAGATCCGACTCACACTCTCCCCTTAAATTAAAAAAATTTCATTCCCCCTATACCCAATCTCAGGACTCTTCGCTGCCTCTACCTCAACACCAGATCCCTGGTCAAACACCAACTTGACATATTCCTGCTTTTGAAAACGGAGAGCCCCGACATACTCTTTGCCACCGAGACATGGCTCACCACAGACTCCCTGCCAGATATACTCTCGGCCCTGCCATCAGACTATTACATCTTGTCTGTAAACAGAAAACCAGGTAAAACTGGGGGAGGCGTGGCCGCTATTATTCATAAAGACCATACTTTTTCTCCCTTACCCCCTCTAGACCTACCAGACTCGGATAACCTAGTTATCAAATCTAATACCGAGACAGGCACTATGGTGCTAGTATTGCTATATCGTCCTCCTACATCCATGTCTTCCTTCCCTGCCTCCTTGTCTGAACAAATAGCAGGCCTAGTCGTCGACCACGACAAAGTTATGGTCCTAGGAGATTTCAACTACTGGTATAATAATGCTGATGCTGGTCCCCACGCCACAGAACTGTTTGAACTCCTCTCCAATTTAAACCTCCACCAACATGTCGCGACCCCCACCCATGAAAAGGGACATATTCTAGACCACATTTGGTCTCACAACATCTCCACCTCCTGTCCCACGGCCTCACCATGCATATGGTCCGACCACCACTTACTGCAGTTCTCTATCACCACCCAGGGTTATCAAAAAAACCATGCACCCCTTGGAGGTTCAATCAGGAAATGGAGAGCTTTAAATCTCCAAGATTTTCTCTCCTCTCTGTCCAACTCCATCCCCACCCAGCTACCAGATATCAATCTGATGGACAAAACGCATTCCGAATGGCTTCTCTCCGCAAGTAATGAACATGCCCCCCTGACCAAGTTCTCTCGCGCCCGCCGCATGGACGCCCACAAATGGTTCTCTGCTGAATTAAAAGAACAGAAACTAGAACTCCGCCAACTCGAACGGAAGTGGAGACATAGCTACCTAGCCTCGGACAGAGCACTGTATAAGACAGCTCGCAAAAAATACAAGGACTCAATCTTAGTGGCGAAATCTACCTTCTTTTCAGAAAAAATTTCCAACGCCAAAAACAAATCACGGGAAATCTTCAGAGTCGTCAACGACCTCTGCAATGATACCAGAACTGCCCCCTCCCAACCCGCATCTCAAACGCTGTGTAACCAACTCAACAACTTCTTCAAGGAGAAGATTGACAACATAAAAAACAGCATCCATACCAATCACCCTGCAGACAAGTCAGACATCTGCAGAAATCCCAACACCCTACAAGACTTCCCCCCCATTGACCCACCCAAACTATTGGAACTTATGAACCGAGTAAAATCGGGCTCACCCAACGATTCCTGCCCTCCGCACATCCTGAAAGAGGTCTACACCATACTCCCTCAGAGTATACTCCCCATCCTGAACACCTCCCTATCACAAGGTACGGTACCCGACTCCTTCAAAAACGCCACCCTGGTCCCTCTCATAAAAAAACCAGGCGCCGACCCCTCCAACCTCGTTAACTATCGCCCCATCTCCCTCCTCCCCAACTGCGCAAAATTACTGGAAGCTTATGTAACCAGCCATTTATCCAACTTCATCGAGATATCTGACTATTTCGAACCCAACCAAGCTGGATTCCGCCAGGCACATTCCACCGAGGCGGTGATCCTTGCCGTGCAGAACACCCTTAGGACCAATGCCGACAACGGAATCCACCAGGCCCTCGTACTACTCGACCTATCGGCCGCGTTCGACACGGTGGACCATACCATTCTATTACACCGTGTCGAACAAGCTGGCCTCAGTGGTACGGCCCTCTCCTGGGTTAAATCCTTTCTGACGGACAGATATCAGGCGGTAAAGCTGGAGAACTTCACAGCCCCCACTCTACCAACCACTTGCGGTGTCCCACAGGGCTCTTCACTGTCCCCCCTACTTTTTAATCTTTATCTTAAACCCCTCCTGCACTCCGTGAAAAACAGAAAAGTAATCATTTTTAACTACGCTGACGATTTGCAGCTGATATTCCCCCTCAACTCCCCGGATTCCGTTGGGGAATTCCAAAAGACCATGCTGCATATCCAGAGCTGGATGGATCGGAACCACCTTAAGCTAAACCCAGGAAAGACTGAGTTAGTACTTCCCTGTGACAGCGCACTCAGCTGGGGACCCCACTTCTGGCCACCTTCCATGGGCACTCCCCCCTCACCATCCCAGACAGCGAAAAGCCTTGGGGTCACTCTCAGCGCCGATCTCTCTCTGAAAACCCAGGTCGGAACAGTGATCTCCTCCTGCCTCTTTCAACTGAGAAAAATTAAAAAAATTGCTCATCTGTTGTCTCACTCCGCCCTCATCCAGGCAGTACTCGCGCTGGTCCTCTCTCGATTAGATTTCTCTAATTCGACCTACCTCGGCCTCCCCCTCACCATCTCTAAACGCCTGCCGATTGTGCAAAATCAAGCGGCCAGATTAATCTTCAGGAGCAACCGCAGGCAGTCAGCCAAACCTCTGTTAGCCTCCCTCCACTGGCTCCCCATCACTCATAGGATCATCTTTAAGACAGGCTGCATAATTTTCAAAGCTCTTCACGGAAAAAGCCCTAGATTCATCAACCAACTTATTATCAAACACATCCCGACCCGTGAGCTTCGGTCCGCCCACCTGTTCCTTCTCAGGGCGACGACCTTCAGAAGGAAAGGACTTGGCGGATCCAGCTTCGCACACCTTGCCCCAAAGACTTGGAACTCTCTGCCCTTGTCCATCAGGAGTTGCTCCAAGCTGGTTGAGTTCAGACGTGCATTAAAGACCTGGCTATTTCAACAAGCGTACTGCTAGAACTCTACATCTTCCGAATCCTCTTCTCTGTTTCTCTAGCGCCATGAAACCCCTGGGTGTCCGCGCGCTTAACAAATTCCGCATAGAATAGAATAGAATAGAATACACTGTGTGGTTCTTTTTCACTTAATCTATACTTATGAGATTATGTTCTGGTAAAACAAGCTGCTTTTCACTCCTTCTGGACTAAGCCTGAAGGCTGCTCTCCACAGCTACCACTTAGAGAGCTTTCTAAGGTTGTCTAAGACCACTGAAATCACCATGAGGGTTGTCTGGATTGGTGCAGGGTGTCCACTTGCATAAGTGTGCTTCATATACTAAGCCAGCTTCTTACACCTCATCGACCGCGGTGAGGCAGCTGCCCTGATCCTCCTTGACCTCTCGGCCGCTTTCAACATTGTTTCTCACCACACCCTCATCACAAGACTCCACCACATCGGCGTACAGGGAAATGCCCTCAAGTAGGTCACCTCCTTCCTCTCCGGACAGACTCAGAGAGCCCGCCTACCACCCTTCGCCTCAGAGAAAAAGAACATCAACTGTGGCGACCCACCTTCCTCAGCCCCAACTTGTTCAACTCCTACAGGACTCCACTAGTAGACATCGGCCGAACACACAAACTCAGCATCATCTCTTACATTGATGACACCCAACACATCCTCTCCCTTGCTGAAGACCCCGCCATCACCAGATCCAACTTCTGGAATGCCATGACCAACGTCGCCGATTGGATGAGGTCCAACTGCCTAAAGCTGAACACGGACAACACTAAAGTGCTGATCTTTGGGAGGAACACCTAACAGTGGGACGACACCTGGCAGCCTACCAAACTCGGACCCACGCCAACCCCCTCGGACCACGGCTGCAACATTTGCATCATCCTGGACACCAAATCACAATGAAGTGCCAGGTCAACGCAATATCCTCATCCTGCATCCTCATCCTCCAAATGCTCCAAAAGATCTTCAGATGGATCCCCATCAACACCTGGAAAAGAATCACTCAAGCCCTCATCACCAGCAGACTGGACTATGGAAATGCTCTCTATGCAGAAACCACCGCCCAACTCCTCAAGAGATTACAGACTATATGGGACACCCCAGCCAGACTCATCCTCAACCTCCCCAAACAGACCAGCATCACCCCCACCTCAGAAATCTAAACTGGCTCCCTGTACAGAAGAGACACCAGTTTCAACTGCTCACCAATGCATACAGCGCCCTCCCCAGCCTTGGACTAGCCTACATTAACCACCGCCTGACTCTCCACCAACCCGCCAGACATCTACACTCTGCCTCTCTCGCACAAGTCCCCTGCATCCGCCAAAGCCACTGTGGAGGTCGTTCCTTCTCCTACCTCGCTGCCAAGTCCTGGAACGACCTCCCCCTACACCTCCGAACTGCACCATTGCTCTCTAACTTCGAGAAGGGACTGAAGACCTGGTTCTTTGACGAATAGCCTTCAAACCTCAGTGCCTGGACCGCCCCCTGAGGTGATAAGCCAAGGTATACAAATACAGCCCGTTTGATTGTAGAAACAGTATTACGTATTCACTCAATTCAATTCAATTCAATTTGAATATCTTTATTCAGTTATAATAAACAATAACCATAAAAGCACAATAAAATACATAGTTAAAAATAGTTTCTGCGCCACCAGTGTACATAATTACTAGTCACATTATCATAGATTTCCGAAAGTTTAAAACATGTTTAAGAAATGCAATAACAGATACAATGACAAATTCATTTTCTAAAAGTTGCAGTACTAAAAATGCAGGTCGGCAATGTCTCAGACCGAAATTCTTTAGAACAGGAATAATCCATCTCTTTCTTGGTGTATCATAATATTTACAAAAAAACATGATATGGATAGTTGATTGTACTGAGACATCGTCACACGGGCATTTACACAAATATCTTGACCAATCGTTTACTGCCGGAAATCTTAAGGATCTATATAAAATATTCAATCTAAAACGTGTCATCAAAATTGCCTTCTATTAAAAATATATACGTCTGAATTGTTGGAGTCAACAAGGTTAAATGATGGACTTGTATCGTAGGCTTTCTCATTTCATTAGTAGCTCTAATTTCACCCAAAAGACCCATACAACTGGTTTTAAGGACTTTCCTAGGTACACTGCGCATAGAATGAGGCTCTGTAAAATATTCCGGATGTCCTAATTTTGAAAGAAACACTTTCACATATTCCAGCCATCTTATATGTTTGACGCCATCAGACCCTAGCGCGTCTGCCAATATATAACGATTAAAATCTGTTTCATCTGTCGTCCAATTTCTATGCCAGAGAAGGACAGGCTGAATCTTAATCATGTCCTCCAAATATGGCATACCCAATTCCAAGTAGCAAATATAGTCTGAGGTGCTTTCTGGTAGTGCCAGGAGAAACTTAAGAAAGATATTTTCCGCAATCTGCAGAGTATTTACGTCTGCGTAGCCCCAAATTCCCGCTCCATAAGTAGCTATACAACACAAAAAGATGATGGACGGAATGTTGAACATTGTCAAACATTCACCCCCAGACACAGATCTGGGTTTAATCCATTGTTATTTTGCTCACCACGCCACCCCAGTTCAGACATAGCCATATACAAATCAGTCTTGACCCTGCGCCTCATGGGAACAGTCCAGACCGAACTGCCAGGCCATGTCTTCCCTGGACAGGAATCAAGCATCCTAGGACCGGTTTCGGAGTTCCAGCTCTCATCAGCCAGGATAGCTTGACTCCAGTGGCGTAGTGAGCACGGGACCCACGTCTAGGCATATCCTTCCCACTTAGGGTGAAAATGCAACACAAAAAGATGATGGCCGGAATGTTGAACATTGTCAAACATTCACCCCCAGTCACAGATCTGGGTTTAATCCATCGTTATTTTGCTCACCACGCCACCCCAGTTCAGACATAGACATATGCAAATCAGTCTTGACCCTGCGCCCCATGGGAACAGTCCAGACCGAACTGCCAGGCCAGGTCTTCCCTGGACAGGAATCAAGCATCCTAGGACCGGTTTCGGGCTTGACTGTTCCCATGAGGCACAGGGTCAAGACTGATTTCCATATGGCCATGTCTGAACTGGGGTGCCGTGGTGAGCAAAATAACGATGGATTAAACCCAGATCTGTGACTGGGGGTGAATGTTTTGCCAATGTGCAACATTCCATCCATCATCTTGTGTGTTTTGCTGTTCGCCCTATGTGGGAAGGGTATGCCCAGACGTGGGTCCCGTGCTCACTACGCCACTGGAGTCAAGCTATCCTGGCTGAAGCGGGGTGAAACCCCGAAACCGGTCCTAGGCTGCGTGATTCCGGTCCAGGGAAGACATGGCTTGGCAGTTGGGGCTGGACTGTTCCCATGAGGCACAGGGTCAAGACTGATTTGCATATGGCCCTGTCTGAACTGGGGTGGCGTGGTGAGCTAAATAACGATGGATTAAACCCAGATCTGTGACTGGGCGTGAATGTTTTGCCAATGTGCACCATTCCTTCCATCATCTTGTGTGTTTTGCTGTTCACCCTATGTGGGAAGGGTATGCCCAGACGTGGGTCCCGTGCTCACTACGCCACTGGAGTCAAGCTATCCTGGCTGAAGAGGGGTGAAACCCCGAAACCGGTCCTAGGATGCTTGATTCCGGTACATGGAAGACATGGCTTGGCAGTTCGGGCTGGACTGTTCCCATGAGGCACAGGGTCAAGATTGATTTGCATATGGCCATGTCTGAACTGGGGTGGCGTGGTGAGCAAAATAACAATGGATTAAACCCAGATCTGTGACTGGGGGTGAATGTTTTGCCAATGTGCAACATTCCGTCCATCATCTTGTGTGTTTTGCTGTTCACCCTATGTGGGAAGGGTATGCCCAGACGTGGGTCCCGTGCTCACTACGCCACTGGAGTCAAGCTATCCTGGCTGAAGAGGGGTGGAACCCCGAAACCGGTCCTAGGATGCTTGATTCCGGTCCAGGGAAGACATGGCTTGGCAGTTCGGGCTGGACTGTTCCCATGAGGCACAGGGTCAAGACTGATTTGCATATGGCCATGTCTGAACTGGGGTGGCGTGGTGAGCAAAATAACGATGGATTAAACCCAGATCTGTGACTGGGGGTGAATGTTTTGCCAATGTGCAACATTCCGTCCATCATCTTGTGTGCTTTGCCATAAGTAGCTATAGCCACGCATTTAGCCCTATAAATGTGTAGGAGTTCCACCGGTGGGCGCCTTCCTAATTTGCGGCTAAAGTTTGATAGGGTCATTAACGCCTTAACAAACAGCAGGTGTCTAGTTTTAACAGCCTCAGACCATAATCCTGTCCTATCGAATAGTATCCCTAAGTATGAAAATGTTTTAGCGCACTCTATCGGTCTTCCGTCTATAAATAGAGTTTCAATCCTCTTATTTGACCCAGCCCCACAGTTCATTGTGTATGTTTTGGAACAATTAATAGTGAGTCCCAAATTCAACATAAAATTAGAGAATGAATTAACAACCCTTTGGAGACCAAGTGGTTTATGGGCCATTAAAACCACATCATCTGCGTACAGGAATGCAGGGATGGGGAGCTTTGGCGCCTTTGGTAGATCCCTGCACTCCTTAACTAAAAAGAAGCGTCGTGTAAAGCACGCCCAGCTTCCTTTTTTAAAGCAGACTTTCTTGCTTTGAGTGCAAATTTATAGTTTCTTCTTGTCTCTCTAATATGATCCTTATTTTTTACTGTGTCATGAACGGAATGTTTAAGTTTAGTATATGCCTTTGTGCATTCAGTGTCAAACCACCCTAGTTTATTAGTAGGTTTCCTCTTAGTTCCAACAAAAAGTGATTTTTTTAAATAGTTAGTGATAGCCAAGAAATTTTCCATAATTTCTTGACTGGGTGACCTTTCATCCAAGCACTGCAAAAACATACTTTTACAGTTCGACACAATTTTTAAAATAAATTCCTCAGTATCCACAGTAGCCCATCTGAGTGCGTATCCATTTTGCCTGCTCAGGGCAATATTATCAACATTATCAGCAGAAATGGTTCTGGCGTTAGTTCTCTGGTTAAGCACTGTCACATCTACACTTAGAGGGAAGTGATCACTCAGGGCAATCTCATGTGTCTTAAAGTTTTTAACACGTGAAGAATATCTGCTCGAGGATAATATAAAATCTATGGTAGAAAATATACCTCGACCGTTAAAAGTAGGGCTAAAAGGAATCATGGGTGACCACAAATTATTGACAAATCCCAAATCAAACATAAACATTATGTCATTCAAAGAATCGCCATACAGCGTATGTGGTAAGTGTGCAAAACTGTCGCCTTTCTCATATGTTAAACCACAGACCTCTTTATCGGCGTATTTACATAGGGGGGAATTAAAATCCCCACCCCATATCACAAATACCTGCTTGTTTAGACGAGTATGTAGATTATGTAAATGTCGACCCAAGGATTTCAATATTTCGTTAATCATCTTGGGTGTCGCATTATTGTAGAAGTTCAGTACCACCATGCAAAGAGTACGATCTATGTGCAAACTAATTATGTGATAGTAAGGTTCAGTGGCAGTTAATTCAGTTTTCCCTATATTCAGGTAGTTTGAAATGTACGTACACAGCCCCCCTTTGGCTCTGCCAGATAATGATGTAATAGCTGGAGTGTGGAAAGTTTTATAGCCACTTATATGTATAGGGTCTATCTCCCAGGTTTCTTGTAAGCTAACAATATTAAAGTTATTCACAAACTCGATCCATAGAATATTAGACACCTTCGATTTCAATCCAGCAACATTCCAGAACAAGAGTTGAAACTTATCCTCCTGTTCTTTACCACAATCATTACCCCTCTCATTAGTAACATTAGTTGGTATAAAGTTAACTTGCTGAAGAGGGGGTAAAATCGATTCTATCGTAATATTGTGCAACGAATCAAATACTATCTCTGTGCTTTCTATCTCAGTGGGACCATGTTCGATGGTTTTTGTATTGGTAGATAACAATGCCACAGGTCTCACACTGTATGAGGTGCCCATTATGCTGGGTGTTACTATGTACTGTTGTTCCCCCATTCGTAGTCAGTCAACTGATTCAAGGTTGGTGAATGTCTCAAACCGATTATAGATAGGCACATTAAACTGATGTCTCAAGCCCAGCAATTGTGGTTCCCTCAAATTAGTAAGATTGTTATTACACATTGGATGATAAAAATAACCCAATGGTACTAAATTGACACCCTGCCTTGTGATTGTGTGGCTTCCGGCTCTATTCAGAATTAGTTGCACTAATTGCGGTGTTTTAAATGTCAGCACCACACAATCCCCGCTCAAATTCTTTCAGCCTCTACCAACCACGGTACTCTCCTTGCTGTTAAATGGTAGCGGCAGTTTCAGTCGGTATCCTTTCAAGTATTTGCCCGGCGGTAATCGCCTCTCATACCACTCGATAATTTACCAATAAAAGAGGCAGGCGCTGGAGACTGGAAGGCAGGAAACAAGGTTTTATTCCGTCGGAGCAGAACACATCAGATCAGACAGCAAGGTATCGTCACGAGGTGCTCTAACTGCATCTCTGAGACCTGGTCTCTTATACACTGGTTTATTACTTTATTATACATAGTACATTCTTGAGATTCCCTTGATGTGCGGGGAAATATCCCCTGAAGCCCCGGCTCAGATCCGATCCCACACATGGTTACAGTAGAGGTTCCCACCCTACCCGCAGTGGGAGATGGCTATCGCGCAGCAGGGAATTCCGCTAATTCCCGGGGGTGTGTGCAACCGGCCGGGTCTCAGGGGGTAGGGGCTTTGATTCTACTGTAATCCCTTTGATGTGGGGTGTTTCCCTTACAGTAGGGGCAATAAACTGCATCCGCAGGGCTAGGTGATGGCCTGGGACCAGTTCAGACAATGGGGCGCAGGGGAAGGGGGTTATCAAAGGAGAGGCATGACCATGTATGGGTTGTCGGTCGGAAGTGGTTCCGTAGCAGGGTCGCGCAGAAGGAGAGGGTTTATGGCCTGTATGAGAGAGCGGGGGTGGCCGGCGCGCGGGGGATGCTTGCAGCGCCAAGGGGACCGCGCTGGCGATTGACAATGAGTGGGGAGAGAGTGGGGTGCCTAAAATGGCAGCCGTGCGTTCGCTGTGCGTGGTGCTGGGGAGGGGCAAGATGGCGCAGATAATGTTCAGTTTGCAAGCTAAATTTCCACATTGCCATCTTAAATTCTTCAAATAATCTCTCAGTTAATCCCATCCTGGTACCCAGCCAGTTTTAGCGATCTATTCCTTAGGATCTCCCATGGTTCTAGCATCCCTGTCTGTATTCTCGGGACGTTAGCTAGCGCCACTACATAGGGGGTGGCGGCAGGTGGTAGATGCAAGTATGTTTTATGCCATTTGCCTTCATTATCATGTAGGGCGCTAGTGATGTTAAAATTGGGATTTGGGGAATGAGTAGATCTAGTCGGGACTGAGGAAACTGTATTGAGGTGAGCCTCATGATTAATAATAGGGGATTTCTCAGCTCTTTGATGTGGTGCACGCACCGGATTCTTATTGCTGTCAGGGGCAGGGTGAGTAACGTGACATCTCTTACTGTTAACTTGTTGGATTTGATAACTCCTATGCACATCTAATAACTCCTGTGCCAGGTTCTGTGCTTTACATAAACAGTTAGATAATGCATCTTCCATTTTTCCAATTCTGCATATTAGGTTATCTAATGTAACTCTAAGAAAGGTATCTAAAGAGTCCAATTTGGCTTTTATCTTGACCACCTCATTCTGCATACGTATATTGAAGCTACCTGTAGGTTTTTCCCTGCTCTCTAGATTTTGTGTCGCTAGGGACATGCCCTTTTAGGGGGCCTTTTTCTGAGTTTTTAAAGGGGTTCCCATAGCCAGAGAGCCTATATCCCCTGTTGAATTAGGGAGCGTATCGGGATTTCTTGAACGCTTAGGAGGGGGTTGACACTCATATTCTTGATCGCTTCCTGATATATGCCCTGATATAATTACAATACAACCATTAGTGCTTGGCTGGGGTACTTCTACAGGTGCAACAGAGCACCCCTGTGGGATATTATCCCTTGCTGTATCACCACCAAGGCCTGGGTTACCCAAACTCAGCGACTCTTCTACGGTCATAATCTGTTGTTCAATAGCACCGATAGCTCCCGTTAGATAGTTAACTAGAGACTGACGTGAGCGCACCCCCCGATTTAGACTGCTTATTGTTCTTGACACTTGGTGCTTTTCTTTTCCCCATTTCAGATTATATAAAGAGAAGTGCACAAAAATTATATAAAACCCACCACAGTTTAAACAAAACAGCCCGTAGGAGCCCAAGTATAGCCCGATCCGAGATAATGTTAACCTGTCAGTACATATAATATTGCCTGTTATCAATGAGAATAATCCCTGTTTTAGAAATGACAGGGATAACAGGTCTCAATGTAAAGGTGCACATAGAAGATCGTAGACGTTTTCCCTCTGGAGGTCGGCACAGTTCTGATCACATATTCATTGTCACAGTACCTTTTAACGATGAATCAAAAGCCGTGGCCAAGCCCAGTCTATTCCGGTCTAAGACGGGCCCGTCTTGGCCCGGGTTTTCAAGTCCCTCCAGGGACTAGGGGCAAAGTGCAGGGTGCGTTTAGGGCCAGGGGCCAGCAGCGCAGTACCAGGCGTAGGTTTGCAGTCTCCCGCCGTGCGGGACCGCCGCAATGGTTTCCAAGTCCCTCCAGGGACTAGGGGCAAAGTGAAGGGTGCGTTTAGAGCAAGGGGCCAGCAGCAAAGTACCAGGCTTCGGTTTGCGGACTCTCTATTGCTGGTTTACTCTATTCCTTTTTGCAGCACTAGACTCCTATTTTGGGTATGCACTAATTACCCCAGAACAGTGAACTTTTTCCCCAGGTGAATTCTGAAGGATTCATTGTTTTCTATTCCTGCCTTGCTGCAGCTGCCGTTTAGAGTTAGTAACCTCTGGTACAAAATACCAGGGCAGTGGCGATGCTTTATAGCCAATTTTCAACTCGTTAGGGGGTGATCTGACTTCCTGTTCCTTTGCAGCTCTTACAAATTACAATTTACGGCCGAGTCGCACATTCCAGCAAGCAAGGTTCCCGCTCAAATTATCCTTATGCATGTACAGAAGCCAGGAAGGATAAGGGGGAAGAGGGAACATTCATGCCAGAAGGAGTGAGGGTATATAAGGTTTGAGGCTGCAGTCTAGTGATGGCCATTGCCTAGAGACCTAGAGACCCCTGTCTAATGTGCGTTCCTCAAATCTGGTCTGTATTATTACTTTAAATATAGGCGATTTGCTGAAAAATATGATTGTGTTTGACGCTCTGCCTTCAAGAGATGTTTTAAGGCATGGGCAAAGTGAGCTGTGGCACAGGGCCCCAGCCTTTCAGGGGACCTCCCTGACAGAGCCAGCTGTGTTCTGTAGAGAGTTTTGCCCAGATGACCTTGAATAATTCTTAAACAGATTGTTTTATATACCATTTACCTTCTATTTATTTTTAAAGTGGGTAATTTTAGAGTCTATTACAGACATTTTGGAGAGATATGTGTTTATATTTCATGCAACGTCCATAAAAAAGTTTATTTTAGATCAAAACAGAGATTATTTGCAGTAATATTACTGAGGAGCTGCTGCTGCTGAGTTCTAATATTGAAAACAAGTCACAATCCCTGAATATAAGAAGTAAACATATTTAGAATTAGGAAGAGTGTACCTATTGCAAGTCAGTGATCTGGACAAAGAGGGTATGAAAAAGCTGAAATTGAATCATAAAGTCAAAGCTGGTCCGTACAGGGGCCCCCTAAATAAGTTTGGCCCAGGGCCACCAAAATCCTTAAACTGTCCCTGCTGTCTTTAAATATTATATGTCATAAAACAGTCGTTCATCTCCATGAATTCTTCCTCCAGTGAATCTTCCTATTTCCCTTCAGTAAAAGGACTCAAAGGTCAAGAGCGCATCATTAATTTCGAGGTGTCTGCCGTGCTGACAGGCCTAAGCCGTCTGCATTGCACCCTGAGCTCTGCGTGCAGCAGGCATGACGCGCAGTGCATCTTGGGAGCAAGCCCGGGAATGGCGCGGAAAGGTGACGCTTCCAGCAGCCTCCGCGCGCGGGGTTATTTTGCAACAGATGGTTCCAATGTCTGGAAATGCTGCCATGTCTGGGCCGCGGGCTAAGCCCCGATTAAGCACCATAAGCTCCCGAGAGCTGCAAACTAAAGGCTCCAGCAAAGTCGGTTCAGAGCTCCCCCGATCTCATTTGACCCAGTGACCAGGATTTTCAACCCGACCTCGAAGCAACCCGGCTACCTCGTCTCCGTGAGCGGGGAGCCGACAATCCACCGAGGATGAACGAGCCCTCAAGGAAAACCACGCGATCATCCTCTGGAAATAATATTACATGCAAAGCTCTATATTCTATTTAACAATACCTCTGAAATCCGAAAGATTATAAATAGTACAATTTGAATGTACTTTACCAAGATTAAACAAGCATTAACAGAGCACAGAGACCTGGCTTTTGCAAAGGGTGCAGAGAGATGCACACAACGTAGAGGTGCACATATACGCACACAGCTCATATGTACATGCAGGCGCAAACCAGAGCACACTTAGAGCAGCACATATATATCTGACACACTGACCAGCATGTGTACAAGTATGCATGTATAATCACAGATCATGTTACATGCAGGCACGCATGCACCCTTGAGACCACTTTGTATATAGAGGCACATATACAGATAAACATAAAATACTCCCCATGAATCACGACTGATAAAGAGACGCGTGAATGACTGAGGTAAGACTAGTGTGCACTGACCACAGGAGTGACTCCCACACCAGATTGTTTAATCATGCTATTTGCTTGAAGTTCATGTGTTTCGCATTTGGAGCCTACTCTGATGTTTAAACGAGTGATGCGCTCTTAATCTGGACAGCTTCTAAAGATAACAGATACGCCTGGGCTGGCAGTGTTCTCACTGATAGTGACATTTTACAAATACAGTCTGTTCAAAAACATACATTGAATGATTTGTGAAATTTATAAGCAGAAGTGAAAAGGCTCTCTACATTAGTTCAGTGCACAAAAGACAGACACAACATAAATGTAATACAAACTTGGTTATCTGTTATGTTGAAACAAACATCCATGGAGGAAGACTAAAAACATCTTACTCCACATAGTACACAATCATAATGATTGCAGAGGTGATGTTTCGGTTCTTTTATACTGAATGCAGAAGAGCATCATCAGGTCTATAACTCTTAGAAACTCACTCCTCAGTGAAAGGGATTGCAAAGCTCCGTGACCCTAATGTTCGGTGTCACCAGATCAGAGGAGCTATAAGTATCAGGATAAGAGGTAATGGGATACACAAGACCTATGTGATCAGGAGAGAAACGCAGTAGGGAAAGAGCAGGAAGAAGTCAGATTTGAAGTTTGGGAAAGCTGGTCAACGGCAGCTGGGGCATAAAAGTAACAGTGAGTCTTCCAGGTCAAGATCAATGTTGGGACGGTCCTCTGCATGGTGCATGTACTGTTGTCTGGATCCCCAATGTTGATTTTTTTGTCCTAGGGAAACACGGATCATGTATGTGCACCATGACATAGGACTGTCTCATGGAATGCGGTCCTGTTGGACTGGAAGGGGCATCCAAAGCATTACCCTCATAGTGGTAAAAGGCTACTGCCTTCACTAAGAGTTCAGCAGCACAAACGTGGTGGTGGCCGCATACTGTGTAGTGATCAGTAGTAGTGAACAGGTCCTTTAGGTCTCAGCTGTCAAAAGCAGCGCATGCGCTGCTCTCGGCATTCGAGAACATCTTGGAATCAATTCAGATTCCGAAGCTCTCGGAGGCGGAGTTGAAGCCCCGCCCATCTTTCTAATTGGTTCTCGTCATGTTGCATGCAAAACGTAGGCTTCTCATTGTAAACAAGGCTTCTTAGTCCCTCCTTGTTGCCGCTTTGTCTCCTTTTGGCCACGCCCACCGGGATTTGATCTTTTACCGGCGGCGCGACACTCTCCCTTTTATTACTTCCTACGCACTTTTTTCTTTGCATTTGGCAAAGTCAGCCGCATGTTTACTTTCCCATCGCGCTTTCACTTTAACCCCTTCAGTGCCCATGACGAGCTGGACTCGTCATGGGCTGCGGTGGCGCTGTGCCCATGACGAGTCCAGCTCGTCATGAACTCCGCCCGCTAATGCAAAGCGCGGCACTGGGCGGGGAAAGGGGCGGGCATGCAAGGGGTTAAGTGAAAGCACGATGCGAAAGTAAACACGCGGCTGACTTTGCGGTACCACACTTGTTGTTTTTTAAGTTGTGTGTGCCTGTGTCTGCCCTCCTCCCATGGTTGAGACTCGGCTCCATGTGCGATGGAGACAGGGGGGTGGGAGAGGCAGAGAGCACAAGCCGAGATCTTGCCGAGACAATCGCAGGAACTGCAGAGCATGCAGCAGCGCGTGCGGCCATGCGGTACGTGGGGGCAAATCATTTAATCTCACTGTGCTTACCCAAAAAAAAAAAAATTATTTGTCCTTATGTAACGTAACCGGAGCTCATGTAAAGCACTCCAATACCTTCGGGTCGAGGTCGCGCTATATAAATTTGGAGAACTACAAGCCCGCTTTCATTTTAACATTGTGGGTTTAATGACGACAGCTTGTTTCGCTGGTGTTTGAAGTTGCGGAGGCAAATTACGCGGGAGTGTCTGTGACTGCTTCTGCCTGTACCATGCCTGTTCTGTGTGCCTGTGGGACGCTGCCTGTACTATGCCTGCTCAGTGTGTCTGGGACGCTTGCACCGCTTGGCATGTGCTCTGCTCTGTGTGTTTGTTGTGGAGTTGGTGATACTGGTGAAGGCCTTTACACTACAGACTATAGGGGAGGGTGGTGTGAGGTGTGTCCGTGTCGATCCCTCACGTGCCCTCCGGCCTCCATGTCCTGCCCCTGCCCCCCGTCATCAGCTGGCAGATGCCCCCGTAGGGCATGCGCCTCGAAGTGGTCATGTACTCGCGACCGAGGGTGCTTGTGACCTCTTGTCCGAATTAAGGCGCTTTGTGTCCTGGCAGCCATTCATGCTGCGAAACAGCAGAGCCTTATTTCTCAGGCTGACACTGGAGTTTTCCCTTCATTAAAGTGGGGAGGAAGAAAGCCAGTCTCTGCATGACCCGGGCCCCTAGGGTCAGAGGCTGCCCTTTGAGCTTCACCCCCCCACCCCAGGTCACACGGCACAGCTCCGTGATGGGGCAGACTTTCGCTGCCACCCATGTCCGCCCCGGGACACGTAGAAGGTCTGTGGAGAGCTGGAAGCGCTTCAAGGCGGCGCCAGGGGGAATGTGCGCTATACAAACAAGGGTACTGCTGTGACATCATGATGGGGTCAGGGGACAGGCTGTAGCATATTACACGTCATCTCTGTGGGTGGCCGGGGGGGCAGCACAGAAGGACCGCAACCTGCTGCACCCTCCATCCCGAGGAGGGACATCGCATAGGACTACATTTCCCAGAACGCACTGGTTGAGTACATTAGAGCACAAAAGGGCGAGTGCGCCCCTGCGCTGCACTACAACTTCCAGAATGCACTGATTTGTTCCATGAAAGGCTGGGGCACAAGCTGCGCACAGAACTCCTGGAAGGCAGCCATTCTACCCCTACGGCCATCTCCACCACCGCCTCGGGGATCCCTACAGGCCCAAGTCCACCACGTGTGAAAGTCCACCACCTGTGAGTGTAACACGGAGTGGATGTGGTCTGACGGCCAGAGCTGCCAACCTTGGAGCTGGTGAAACCAAGGTTCGAGCCTCGGGGTCGACTCTTCATCCTGTGATTCTGGGCAAATCATTTAATCTCCCTGTGCCTACCCAAAAAAATAAAAAATAATGAATGTGTCCTTGTGTAAGGTAACCGGAGCTCATGTAAAGCGCTCCAATACCTTTCGGTCGAGTTTGCGCTATATAAACTGCAAAACACAAACAAAAAAAACACTGGCTGAACGACAGAAACAATTTCATGCTCTGTGAATATGTAATAGATAATTGTACAACCCTAATCGCTTTTTATAATATAATCTTGAGTGAACTTGCAAAGCGTACATATGTAACTCTAACCACTATTATCTGTAGTAGACGTGTGTACTTACTACCATTCTTATCGAATTTAGAGTTTTTCTGTTTCTAACCTTTATGTAACTCATGTCCTCCGAAGTCCTTATGTAATTTAATTGGTTCTTTTGTAAAGCTCTCTGACACCTTTGGGTAAAGTTGGCTCTAGATAAAATGGCATTAAATAAATAACAAGCATTAAAATGCAATAGGTCTCGCCTTTCATTAAGTTAAAGCCATTTGCTTTGCTATACAATACCATTAGCAAAGCAAATGGCTTTAACTTAATCAAAGGCGAGACCTATTGCATTTTTGATGCTTGTTATCCTGTGTCACTGGAGTGAGGCCTACAGGCTCACTCCCCTTTTTTAAAAGTTCCACTGGTGAGTGCTTAACTCCCCCTTGGCCTACATCGGGTAGATGGGGAGTGCTGCGTAGTGCAGGAGTGGCGAATCTGTGATGATTGTATGTGTGTGTGGGGTGGAACAGTATATTAGAGGGATAGAGCAGTACTGTGTAGTACATGTGATATTACTGCATGTGCTGAGTGTATGTATCCCTGTGAGAAATATATGACATGAAAGATGTAGTGCTGTGCAGTGAATGTGCAATGAAAGCATGTGCTGGGTGTATGTGTGATTGCATGGATACATGAAGGGTGAAGTGTTGTGAAGCGCACATGGTGTGTATGTGTGTGCTGGCAGTGTGTGTGTTCGTACATAATACACCATGGTTAAACATGGAAAAGCTTCAGTGATAAACAGTGCGCGCAGGCTGAGTGTGTAATGGTACAATGCATAAAGGTACTAGTGGTGGACAGTAAGTGTGCTGTGAATGTGCACTAAGTAGGTGTGATTACAATGGTACATTATATGGAGGACCTTGAGTTCCATTTCGGGAAGCCCAGACCTGCCTGGTGCAGACACAAGTAGGGATGGGCGAAGAATTCCAGGCCGGCTGCAGAGTTTGCTGAGTTTTGCCCACTCTGTGTTGAGCGCAGAGTTCTACAAAACTCTACGAAGTGTTGCGGAGATGAGTTTTTTCTCATGAGTGGATCATCAACATTAAATTGGCGAGCCCTCGCAAGAAAAGATTGCGCGCTGGACCTCCTCCCAGGGAGAATTCTCAACTCAGACGGTCGTGGCAGGTTGCGACCACTAACGTTGAGAACTTCTGCCTGCGACAAGGATGGGGCCAAAGGCCTGCTAGCATCCCTGCTGGGCGAGGGGACATCACCCAGGACACCAAGATCACCTGCCTTGGCGCACCCTGCCTGCCTGCCAAGACCAGTGTGCCCTGTGAGGGAAAGTAGAGAGATCGAGGGAGCGAGGGCCCTTGGGAAGCCCTGCACGAAGATTCCTGATCACCAATCAGGCTGTAGCACTTCTGCAGTATTGGCTCTGGGACCCCCGAATACCAAGAGAGGGCCACCTTGTTCTGAGCCATATTGGAAACGCTGTGCTGGAAGCACGAGGTCGCACCCCGTGCTGCGGTGATCAAGTATGAATAGGGGGTTATTGGTGAACTGATTTTGGGCCAAGAGCGCGTGTCTTGAGACTGCTGAAATCTGCGAGCGCGTATGCCAGGAGGGGCCATGTAGTGAGGGCGATTGCATAAGAAGAGTTTGCGCCTGGATTCTGAGTCCTCCTGCAACCTCATATGCCAGGAGGGGCTGCCGGTACCACTTTGGCCAAGGGTTTGGGTCATTACATGGACGAAAGTAATACTGCTGTGACCTGTGGGACGAGCCTGCGTGTTGTGATCTACACCTGACAGATTCCCCGAGGATCGCCAAGACGCTACTGGGGATGTCATACCCTCATTGGAGCTTCAGGCAGAATCCAGAGGATCACACCAGCACCCTCCAGCCCCTGCTAGGGGAAAGAACAACTTACCTTTGTGTTTGCTTACTTAGAGCAGCTCCAATTACTGGAACGAACTGGCAACGCTGCACGACAGAAAGAGACTGCTCCACCGGGTGCCGCTGCATACATCACCACGTACACCTTTTCGCCATACAGGATCCAGATTTGGCAGCGCCGGAGGAGAGGGCACTTGCTGCACCGGTGACCACTGCCATACTACTAAGGCAGGTAAGACAGGGGGCTTAGGGACTTGCTTCTAATGTGTTGGACTTGGCCCTTTTTCCCTCATTTTTTTCGTTTTTGTAATGTTAAGGTGCAGGTGCTTACTTCTCCCAAGATGGCTGCCACAGACCCCTGCTACTGCAGGGTGGTCGTTTTTCATAGTAGCACCCTAGCTGCCAGGAGCTGGCTGGGACCCACAACAATGTTGCGATACCAGCCCGCCTTTTTGTCCCATAGGTAGAGTGGGGAAGCTCCTGGAAGAAGCTGGAACCTTCTAGAAGGGAGGTGGGGTTTTACTTTTGCCGTCTTGGCTAGAGGTCACCTGACCTAGGGCTACTTAAGCGTGGGAGGGAAACTTGTGAGTTGAGTTGGCCATTGGGGTGAAGCAGAGCTGGAAGAATCCACCAGGAGTGTAGGCGGTAGGGCCTAGCCAGGGACTTATGCCTCTGAGAGTGACAGGATTTAGGTACTGCCTCTTAAGTGAGTGAGGTGCCCTGTGAATCCCACTGATCTTGCCCAGTAGTAGGAGGACCCAGAGACTCTCTGCCAGCCTAACTAGGAAGGATCTAGTCGCCCTCTCCATCCCTACCCCTGTAACAGAACCCCTTAAGGGCGCCAGATACATCTGCGCCAAAAGACTGCATCTGTCAACTGAGAACTGAAACCTAACTTTAAGAACTGAGACTGCATGACAAGAGCGAGCTGCAAGCCTTGAATGCCAGAGCTGAGACTGCGTGTCCAAGCTGACCTATCAAACTAAATGCTAAGCCGATTGCCAAGTCACCGGGGATCGACCAGGTACTAGCGCTGTGACCCCCGCGCTTCCTGCCCTGGTCTGGGACCCCCGGCAGCGTGCTCCGCTGAGCACTTTACCCCATCCTTAATTTGAGCCCCCCCCCCCCTGCGACGACGAAGCCAGCGCGCTCACCGCTGCGGCCTGGAGGCCTGGAGGAGTGTCCTGCTGTGTCGCGAGGTCCAGGAGAAGCCCGGGGCCCCGTCGCTGCCGTCGCAGCCGAGTGAGGAGGTGCGCAAGGTCGGGGCCGAGTTCCCCCAACGTCGTGAGGACGGACGCCTGCTGACGCCGAGACGGAGGTAAGCCCGGAGGCCGAGATCCCCCCTGGTGCGCCCCCTGCTGGTCCGGAAACCGCACCGCACTTGGCCCGGGTCGTCCCCTCCGTGGGAATCCCCTCCCCTGCCTGCGCGACGGAGAGACCCCGCCGAGGGATCCTGTCCGTGTCCCCCCTTCCGTAATACTGAGAGCGGTGCTTTGTGAACTGCACCGGAGCATAGGGACCCGCTCCGCAACTCCTGTCATTCTCCCCGCTGGAAGCCGCCCAAAGAACTGACTGACATTACCCTCGTGTGGCGCTTCCCGCCACCGACCCTGCTTCCCCAGCCGGAGCGACAAGGAATGCGAGTAGCGCACTGTGTTACCTGTTCTGCTCGAAAGTATTCACATGCCAGTGATCGCGAGTAGCGCCTTGTGTGATATGCTCTACTCGACAGTAATTACATTACAAGGGATGCGAGTAGCGCACTGTGTTACATGCTCTACTCGAAAGTAATTGTTTGCCAGGAAATGCGAGTAGCGCCTTGTGTTATATGCTCTACTCGAAAGTAATTGTGTGCCAGGAAATGCGAGTAGCGCCTTGTGTTATATGCTCTACTCGACAGTAATTACATGCCAAGGGATGCGCGTAGCGCATTGTGTTATATGTTCTGCACGAAGGTAATTCCATACCAGGATCACGAGTAACGTGTTGTATTATATGCTCTGCTCGACTGTAATTACCTGCAAATGGTTGCGCGTAGCGCTTCGTTTCATATGCTTTACTTCACAGGATTAGGGGCCATCGATTACGAGGAGCGCTCAGTTCCACAGGCGCTATGTTAGTGAACCCAATGTGTCCCCGTTCAAGTGTTACGCTTAGTTAGACGGCAGGTTCAGGGAAAGAATTTACGTAAGCGCGCACAGCGCTAGAACAAGGTTAGGCACTGCATAAATATCACCCAGAGTGTCGAATGTAATGTTATGATGGTATTATAATTCATGTATTACCTTGTTATTTCCTGAACTGCATCTGACCAGCTATACTTGGATAAACTTGAAGTATTTGCATAATTTGAACGGTGTGGCGTCCCTTATTGTGTGTGTCCCTAGTCCATGAGAAGCGTGTGGTGTATGGTTGCTTAACACATAGCCCTCTGGTTGCCCGACCGGCTCGCGCCACGCTACCGCCTATAGGGCCTGGTGACCCCGGGTTCCTACATTGTTGGCCAGCGGTGGGATCCTTGGGACTTGTGACCATACAGCACCCTTCCGTGAGGCGAAGGGCGCCACAATTAAACGCCTATCCTACATTTGTTTTGTTCCACAGCTCAGAAACCATTGTTGCTGGATCATTAGTTCCACTGTCCAGGTAGAGAGTGCAAGAAGCCTGGTTAGCTATTGACTGTTGCCTACACCCTAGGAATTTTCTCCTTAGTGTCTAGGTCCCCACCTGCCAGAATGGAATCCCGGTTAGCTGACCTCGAGGGGTACACAGCGAAGCAACTGAGGGAGTTCGCGCAGGAGTTGGGGGTGCCTGGGATGCGGAGGGCCAAAGGGCCGGAACTCCGTACCGCCATTAGGGCATGGGTAGAGGCCCACCCAGACGGGAGAGGGGATGAGGAACAGGAAGCGCCAGAGGCACCTCAGGAGGAGAGCGCCCAGGAAGTCCTAGACATCTTGAATGTAGACATGTCTGAGAATGTGCCCCCAGGAAGACGTTCTGGGGCCAGTAGTAGGACAGGGTCCAGGAGGAGCGCGTCTCCAGAAGAGTACGAGGACAGGAGGGAAGAGAGGCGACTAAAATGGGAGCTGGCCAAATTAGAACAGGAGAAAGAAAAGGAACTTGCCAAATTAGAGCAGGAGAAAGAAAGAGAAATGGCCAGATTGGAACAGGAAAAGGAATTAGCAAAATTGGAATGGGCAATGGAGGAGAGGAGGATGGCGCACGAGCTTCGGATGAAGGAGTTGGAGCTGCGTGCCCTCCAGATGAGTGTGTCCAGTGAGGACACTGGTGGCAGCATACCGGAAGCTCCACAGGAGCTAGAAGTTTATTTACCCCAGGATGACATCACCAGGGTGTCTGAGGAGGCATTGGGGTGTGAACCTGAAGGGGGTGGTGCAGGGATCTCCCAACCCAGCGAGGTGGGAGAAGTGGCAGATAGCCCAGCTAGGTCCCAGGGAGAGAGGGTTGTAGGGCCTCACGACCTATCTATAGGAAGGCGTGAGACGGGGAGGTGTCCCGAGGTGCCCCAACCGAAGTCTCAGGGCCTGGAGAGTTCCGCAAGTGAGCCCCAGGTTGGGAGCCTAGGCTGTCCGGATGGGCCATCCAGTGCAGGGGAGCCCCTAGTGTCAGGAGGACCCAGGGCGACTGTAACCAGCGCGCCTGAGGTTCTGGGGTTGGCCCAGTTTCAGGGTTTAGATCCTGGGCTGGGGTGCCAGGCTCTGGGGTTGCCTGACCTGGCGGGTGGGGCCTCTGCTAACAGGGTCCCCCCGAAATTGACTTCCAGGGGTACCTTTCCCGGTGGGAGGGTGCGGAACTCTGGGAGGGGGTGCAGAGGGAGGAAGGTCTCGCCTCGGGCACCGACTCAGCCTAAGGGTTTAGACCCTAGGTTGAGGAATCAGTTGAAGGGTCAAGGCCCTAGACTGAGGAGGAAGTGGTGGTCTGAGGGTGCCTCGCAGGGTAGGGTGAGGAACCCCAGAAGGAGAGTTAGGGGGAGGAGAGCCTCGCCCCTGAAGGCTGGTCAGCCTAAGGGTGTGAACCCCAGGAGGAAGGACCAGAGGCAGTTTAGGACTGCAAGGAGGAGGACCGGAGTGGTCAACAGGCACTACAGGCCTGGGGCTACTGCCCCCCACTCCGCGAGATCACCCGGGCCAGAGACATCTGGACGGCCCAGGGGCCGGTCCTGGCCACAACTAGCTAGGGAGCCCCAGTGGGGTGGTTTCGTTGGTCCAGGAAGGTTTGTTAGGGAACCATCGGGTTCCAGAGCGGCGGAGAACCTGCGGGTGGGTGCTCCTGCCGTTGCGGGCCTGCGTCCACCTTTTCTCGCCCCAAGCAGGGAAGACCATCAAGGCATTGATCGGTCTACCCTGGCTTTCGGCTGGAAGGGGGTTATGTTGGACTTGGCCCTTTTTCCCTCATTTTTTTCGTTTTTGTAATGTTAAGGTGCAGGTGCTTACTTCTCCCAAGATGGCTGCCACAGACCCCTGCTACTGCAGGGTGGTCGTTTTTCATAGTAGCACCCTAGCTGCCAGGAGCTGGCTGGGACCCACAACAATGTTGCGATACCAGCCCGCCTTTTTGTCCCATAGGTAGAGTGGGGAAGCTCCTGGAAGAAGCTGGAACCTTCTAGAAGGGAGGTGGGGTTTTACTTTTGCCGCCTTGGCTAGAGGTCACCTGACCTAGGGCTACTTAAGCGTGGGAGGGAAACTTGTGAGTTGAGTTGGCCATTGGGGTGAAGCAGAGCTGGAAGAATCCACCAGGAGTGTAGGCGGTAGGGCCTAGCCAGGGACTTATGCCTCTGAGAGTGACAGGATTTAGGTACTGCCTCTTAAGTGAGTGAGGTGCCCTGTGAATCCCACTGATCTTGCCCAGTAGTAGGAGGACCCAGAGACTCTCTGCCAGCCTGACTAGGAAGGATCTAGTCGCCCTCTCCATCCCTACCCCTGTAACAGAACCCCTTAAGGGCGCCAGATACATCTGCGCCAAAAGACTGCATCTGTCAACTGAGAACTGAAACCTAACTTTAAGAACTGAGACTGCATGACAAGAGCAAGCTGCAAGTCTTGAATGCCAGAGCTGAGACTGCGTGTCCAAGCTGACCTATCAAACTAAATGCTAAGCCGATTGCCAAGTCACCGGGGATCGACCAGGTACTAGCGCTGTGACCCCCGCGCTTCCTGCCCTGGTCTGGGACCCCCGGCAGCGTGCTCCGCTGAGCACTTTACCCCATCCTTAATTTGAACCCCCCTCCCCTGCGACGACGAAGCCAGCGCGCTCACCGCTGCGGCCTGGAGGCCTGGAGGAGTGCCCTGCTGTGTCGCGAGGCCCAGGAGAAGCCCGGGGCCCCGTCGCTGCCGTCGCAGCCGAGTGAGGAGGTGCGCAAGGTCGGGGCCGAGTTCCCCCAACGTCGTGAGGACGGACGCCTGCTGACGCCGAGACGGAGGTAAGCCCGGAGGCCGAGATCCCCCCTGGTGCGCCCCCTGCTGGTCCGGAAACCGCACCGCACTTGGCCCGGGTCGTCCCCTCCGTGGGAATCCCCTCCCCTGCCTGCGCGACGGAGAGACCCCGCCGAGGGATCCTGTCCGTGTCCCCCCTTCCGTAATACTGAGAGCGGTGCTTTGTGAACTGCACCGGAGCATAGGGACCCGCTCCGCAAGTCCTGTCATGCTGGAAGCCGCCCAAAGAACTGACTGACATTACCCTCGTGTGGCGCTTCCCGCCACCGACCCTGCTTCCCCAGCCGGAGCGACAAGGAATGCGAGTAGCGCACTGTGTTACCTGTTCTGCTCGAAAGTATTCACATGCCAGTGATCGCGAGTAGCGCCTTGTGTGATATGCTCTACTCGACAGTAATTACATTACAAGGGATGCGAGTAGCGCACTGTGTTACATGCTCTACTCGAAAGTAATTGTTTGCCAGGAAATGCGAGTAGCGCCTTGTGTTATATGCTCTACTCGAAAGTAATTGTGTGCCAGGAAATGCGAGTAGCGCCTTGTGTTATATGCTCTACTCGACAGTAATTACATGCCAAGGGATGCGCGTAGCGCATTGTGTTATATGTTCTGCACGAAGGTAATTCCATACCAGGATCACGAGTAACGTGTTGTATTATATGCTCTGCTCGACTGTAATTACCTGCAAATGGTTGCGCGTAGCGCTTCGTTTCATATGCTTTACTTCACAGGATTAGGGGCCATCGATTACGAGGAGCGCTCAGTTCCACAGGCGCTATGTTAGTGAACCCAATGTGTCCCCGTTCAAGTGTTACGCTTAGTTAGACGGCAGGTTCAGGGAAAGAATTTACGTAAGCGCGCACAGCGCTAGAAGAAGGTTAGGCACTGCATAAATATCACCCAGAGTGTCGAATGTAATGTTATGATGGTATTATAATTCATGTATTACCTTGTTATTTCCTGAACTGCATCTGACCAGCTATACTTGGATAAACTTGAAGTATTTGCATAATTTGAACGGTGTGGCGTCCCTTATTGTGTGTGTCCCTAGTCCATGAAAAGCGTGTGGTGTATGGTTGCTTAACACATAGCCCTCTGGTTGCCCGACCGGCTCGCGCCACGCTACCGCCTATAGGGCCTGGTGACCCCGGGTTCCTACATAATGGTACTGCTGCACCATAGACTCTTCTGACTAATTCCTAGAGTCAAAGGGAGAGCTCTTGAGTGCCACTTAATAGTTTGCATTCTCTGGATGCGGTCACCAGAGCAGGTTACACGAAGGAGAGTAGGACAGGGATTAGCCTGACAACTACTCGAGCCCTGAACTCAGGGGTATTTTGTTATTGCTTCTGAATGTCGTATACCTTTGAATGTGTAGAGTTAGAAATACATTTCTTCTGTTTTCTAAGAAAAAGAGACTATTGGACTGGATATTGATATACTGCTGGTACTGTTTGCACATTGAGTTATGAATTGTGTTCATTATCCTGTATCTGCTTCCCCACCTCAGGAGTAGCCTTCACTGTTCAACCACAGCTACTATGGACAGTCAAGTGCAGAAGGGGTACTTGGCCCAGCTGCCAAGGGCCCATAGTGTCGGACCTTGGGACATCAGGTGTAAAAGGCCTCAACTACCACGGTTGGGCCCAGCAGCCCTTGCGTGTCCCGTGGCCCTCTAAAAGGGGGTCTGACAATCACTAAGAGACCAATCAGCGTGAAGCCCCAGAGAGGCAGGAGCTTCCAGAATTAAGCACAGGTTAATTTAGTGACTTTTGTTGTTTACCCAACAAGGATTATGGCTGTTGCTTGAGAAGGGCTCACATCCTCCAGTCAGCCAAAGACCCAGTTTCTCACAGAACTCCTGAATACAAGGAGGAAGAATGAGAAGAAACAGTCGTTGGTGAAGAAAGAAAATAGACAGTTCAAGAACAAGGGGCAAAATTGAAAAAAGATTGACCTTAAGATTAGGAAGAATGAAATGAGACAGCATTGATTCACTGCGGGAACAGCGAAATGCAACAATGGAGCATCGCAGAGAGGAACACGAAAAATATTCGAGGGAGAACAGACATGTGGAATGAAAGGAAACAGAGGAAAACTTAGAGATGGAAAATCATTATCATGTTACTGAATCCATATGGAACTAGTAACCAGGAACGACAGGCCATTAAGTCTCTAGCGTGGACCATGGCCTTGCTATTAACAGTGAGACAGACAGAGAGATGGTGGAAAAGGCTGTTAAAGGGCAGCAGATAAGGAGAACATGTATGGTGTAGTGTGGCAGTAAAAAGGCAACGTCCAGAAAATATGTAGGAAGTGGCAGAGACAGTCTATAAGGAGGGTGCCTTTTGGAGGGTGACATATGAAGATAAGCGGGGACAAGGACACAAAATAAAAACAAAAACTGCCGCATAGGGACTGTGGCAAAATCAAATTGAAAAGGAACATAAGACGAGGAAGCCAGACTATGAATTCCTCAGGCTACGACCAGGCAGTCCTAGTGACGAATATCACAATGGCAGCAGAGCCTTTAGAAGGCAGTAGTCTATCAATTGGTAGACCCCTTCTTAGTGCAGTCTCAGGATGAAAATAAGCAAATGCCCAGTTTTACTTGAAATACAGTTCCCTGCCAAATTTATACATAACAGAACTTCTCATGTAGCTCGGCTGTGGGAAAGCCTTTATTTTGATTGCCCATCCGCTACATGGCTGCTCGGGTCCCACCGCTGGGAGGCCCGGGACCAATATAACAGTGGCCCGCATTAGTGACTTAGATAGCTAAAAAAGTGTCCCATGTCTGTAAACTGGTGCAATGTTGAACTTGTAAAGACATGCTGTATAGGTGTTTTCTCTGGTATTGGACACTACATGGTTTCGAGCTTGCTGCAGGCAATATTTGTTTTATTGTCTGGGAAATCAACAATAAAAACCAGCCCACTATACCATAAAACCGGCCCACAAACAACCAAAAAACTGCCCACATGTTGATCTGTCAGAGCAGTCTGTCGGGCGTTGCCTGATTGATATATAGGCCAGTCTGACCCCGGGCACAAAATTCTAATGTCTGACATGCAAGGCGTGGCGCACCCTGACAGGGAAAATCATCCATGACCCCCATGTGAAAGGAGTAACCTCACTGTGGATCACACCATTGATTTTTGTTTGTTTCAGAAGCAAGCACCCACTTTGGGCCCATATTTCTGAAATACAAAAAAATGTTGATTGGTCTCCATGACATTGCAGTTCACTGAAATTTCGCCTTACTGGCTGCAGCACTTACAATAAAAAAGATCAGTGAGGAGCTGGTGTGGATCCCAAAATAGGGCAGTATAATAGCGAACAGTGCCTCCGCCGGGTGCCCGAGGACCACACATCGAAATCTCTTTGAACCCAACAGTGTTTAGTAGTAGCAGCATAGATTGCAGGAGGTAGATTTATTAGCCAGAAGCAACTATTAATATGTCAAGGAAAGAGAAATACATCCTCACCCCAAAGATCATTAAATGTAAACATATATTTCATTAACCAAGATGATATTTTTACTTTCTTTAATTATTAAATATTAGGTTTTGTCTGATATTTTAGTTTTGCTTTCAAACATATAGATAGCCTGGGAAACAACCATTACAACGCAGTCATTACAACACACTACCTTTACAACACAGTCATTACAATGCAACATCCTTTACATCGCATGCCATTACAACGCAGCCATAACAGCACATGTCACTACAACGCATGCCATTACAAGGGATGCCACTACAACGCATGCCATTACAACGCATTATAAGGTAAGTAATGGGAAATAGTAATTTTTACCCCTATACTATCCAACACTAACCTACTGTTGCACTCACTGGGGTGGGAATAGTAATGTTTACCCCTACACTATCCAACACTTACACTACTGTTGCCCTAAAAGTATTATGCGTTGTAATGGTATGCGTTGTAATGGTATGCGTTGTAATGGAGTGCGTTGTAAGTGTAGTTTCTAAAAATGCGTTGTGATGACATGCGTTGTATATCATGCGTTGTAATGGACGTTACGATGTAAAATCTGCATTGTAAAGGCATGCGTTGTAAAAGTTTGCATTGTAACATGTTCTATTCGATAGCCTTATTGTTAATGTTGTAAGTTTCATTCTTGGATTGGAAGTAGTTAATAATATAGCACTATCATGCACTTGAGTTTTTGTGGTGCTTTGGGAAACCTGTGGGGAAAAAAATATACAAATTGTTGAAAGGAGCATCTGCAGGAAATAATGTTTGTTAGTTTGTTTATTCATTTGTAATGTGTAAATAATGCCATGTTGTGCTTGACAGAAAACAAGTATAATTCATGTGTTGAAACTTTAATAACAACAGGTTAGGATCCTAGCATGAAGGCTGCAAGGACAAAGACTTACTTAATGACAAGGATCAATGACAAGAGAAAAATGCCCCAGTGCTAAAGATGAAATAAGCAAAGTTCTGCACTTCAGAAACACAAGCACCAATCACAGAACATACAGGGCCCGATTCACAGAACTAACTTAAGACAAAAGCCTAAACTTACTACCATTTTGGTATTCACAGAAGGCACTTACTCATTTTGGTATTCACAGAAGGCACTTACTCATTTCGGTATTCACAGAAGTTAGGAGTCTTAACTTTAGGACTCCTAAATACCTTCTGTGAATACCGAAAGCCTTAAAATTAGGATTTTTCTCAGTTTAGTAGTAGTATAGTTAGGACTCCTAACTTTAGGACTGCTAAATGCCTTCTGTGAATACCGAAAGTCTTAAAACTAGGATTTTTCTCAATTTAGTAGTAGTAAAGTTAGGTCTCCTAACTTTAGGACACCTAAATACCTTCTGTGAATACCGAAAGCCTTAAAATTAGGATTTTTCTCAGTTTAGTAGTAGTATTATTATTATTATTCTGAGTTTTGTATAGCTTCTGGTTACCAGATAGGCATCCCAGCGCTTGACGGCACAAACCACTACTGCAAAAAACAGGGCCTACACGGGAAACAGAAAAGTTTTTAAAAGTTTACGAAAACGGAGAATACTAGCTTCCGCGCGCAGTTGGAGGGGCAATGAATTCCACAGGGAGGCCACATTTATAGAGAACCTTCTGCCACCAGTTCTTGCCTTTTTCACCCTGCCAACCTGAAGGAGATGTTGATGGTCAGAGCGGAGAGAGCGGGAGGCCTTGTAAGGCTGGACCATTTCCTCCAAAATGGGTGGGCCCACCCCATGCAGAACTTTGTGGGCAATGCAAAGTGATTTGAATTTCACCCGGTCCCTCACCGGGAGCCAGTGCAATGCTCTCAACGCCGGGCGAGCAGATTGGCACCTAGGGAGACCCGTCAGAAGCCTAGCAGCCGCATTCTGCACTTGCTGCAGTTTATTCAGGGTAGCTTCAGGGGCACCCAGGAAAAGCGCATTGCTGAAATCCAGCCGCGAGATGATAAGTCCCTGGATGAGAAGCCTGCGGGTGGCTACTGGGAGTAAAGGCAGAATCTTCTGGGCTGAGCGGAGCAGGCCAAAACACACGCCAGCAGTCTTTTTGGCGTGGGTTTTAAAAGACAGGTCCTGCTCCAGCCAGACCCCCAGGCTCTTAATCTCCCGCTTGGGGGAAGGTACCGGTCCCAGACAGTCTGGCCAGCTGCTGGGGGACAGAGATGGAGAAGAGTTCCCCAGCAGCATCAATTCCGTCTTGGAGCCATTTAACTTTAGGGCAGAGCTGCACATCCAAGTGTAGATCTTTTCAAGACACGTGTGCAGCCGGGATGGTGTGCCGACTGGGAAAGGCCAACCACCAGCTGAGTATCATCAGCATAACTGATGATTTTAATACCCAGCGGCAGTACCACACTCTCCAGGGGGGCCATATAAATGTTAAATAAGGTAGGGCTCAATGAGGAGCCCTGTGGCACACCACACTGGAGAGGGGATGAAGATGATTTTTCCTGGCCTTCCCATACCTCAAATGAGCGACCTTCCAAAAAGGAGGCGAACCATTTGAGGGCCAAACCCGTAATCCCCACCCCAGAGAGCCGTTGGAGAAGCACCTGATGGTCCACGGTGTCGAAAGCAGCGCTGAGATCCAGGAGGATCACTGCCACTGATCCTCCCGAGTCCAGCATGCTTCTTGCATTCTCCACGACCGCCAGCAAGGCGGTGTCAGTCCCCTGACCGGGGCGAAAACCCGTTTGGGAATCGCCGAGAAGGGAATTGATTTCCAGAAAGTCCGAAAGGCGGCTGTTCACCAGCTTCTCAGCCACCTTACTGATACCCGGCAGCAAGGAGATAGGCCGAAAGTTAGCGAGGTCAGCGGGATCAAGGTTAGGTTTTTTCAAAAGGGCCTTGACCACCGCGCCTTTCCAACTAGGGGGGACTACCCCCTGGACGAGAGACAGGTTTATCAGGTCCGTCACAGGGCCACCAATTATAGATGACACCTGTTTGAGATATTTAATCGGTACTGGGTCTTTCGGGGAGCCGCTCTTCATAGTTAGTATAGTTAGGACTCCTAACTTTAGGACTCCTAAACTGAGAAAAATCCTAATTTTAAGACTTTCGGTATTCACAGAAGGCATTTAGGAGTCCTAAAGTTAGGACTCCTAACTTCTGTGAATACCGAAGTGAGTAAGTGTCTTCTGTGAATACCAAAATGAGTAAGTGCCTTCTGTGAATACGAAAATGGTAGTAAGTTTAGGATTTTGTCTTAAGTTAGTTCTGTGAATCGGGCCCCTAGTGTTTAATCCCAGAGAGCTCTCTCTTCTTACTGAGTGTACAAAGATTCACACAAGGTGACACTAACGCGCAACAAAAGCCGAACCTAAATGAAAACAAATGCCAAGGAGGAATAAAGTTAGGAAAAAAGGCCGTTTGTCTCGGCGAGATCTGCCGCAGCAGTTCGATTGTCAAGGGAAGATAATTGGCTTGAATTAAACTCAGTGCAGGGTGACTGCAGCATTCTGCCTGAGCTCAGGTCTTCATTTAAAAAGCTTTTTCAGAGCAGTGTCATGTTAAGAGGCTGGCAATCTGTACACACAAGCGTTTCAAATGTAATTCTTGAAAGACAGTGAAAGCTGCTTTTTAAAGCACTGCAGCTGCATGGTATTTCTGTGTCTCTTCCCTGTGTTTGCCCTCAGATGCCTGCAGTCAGTAGAGTACTGATTTATTTGTGAAGTTTTATATAGCGCGAACATGACCCACCCGGGCATCACAGAGCTGTACAAAGAGCAGACAAGTTAAACAAGTAGACATGCAAATAGTAAATACTGAGCATATCACAGCAAGTTAAGCCTACAAAATGAGAAGAGGGAACAACAAGAAACATAATAAATATAAGGTAACCACATTGCAAAGTGGAATAGGCTTCAAGAGCTCTATACACGAACTAGTAGTCAATTTGAGTGGCTTCAGGTCTATTGTGGAAGGTATTTATTCAGGAGCACAGTGAACTACACCTTTCAATCAAATAGGCCAGCCGGTGACCCTTGTGATAGATGTTTGATGTGTGGCACACAATCGCAACACACCAATCTCCATCCATACTACTCCATGTGTACAAGAAACTTTGATCAGCAGTGACATTGGAGGAATATAGGAAATTGAAACACCATGGTTGTGGATCTGTCTTTGGGAACTGGAGGGCAAGGTCAGGAAAACATCACCAGTTTAGGGTGGCACAGCTAAGGTTCTCATAGCGACCAAAACTGACATTGTTGAAATTGATTTAGCCACAGTCTCTTTGTGGAAGATTTACAAAGATGTCTTTGGTTGAGGTGGATGTAATGAAGAGACACTTGGAAAGGTTGGCTTAGTATCATTAAGAGACCTTGGACGAAGGTGTGGGACAGTATGAAGAAGTTGCAGAAAGGATAATGCGTAGACTCAAAGCACGATCTAACTGGTTAATGTGACACAGAGGGACCACCAAAGAAATTATATTTATAGATTCTAGTTTGTGCCTTGGCTACTTTAGTGTTTGTGAGAAGCTATACTCTAACTCATTGGTTCCTAACTCAGGGCTCAGCAACAGCTACTTTTGGGGTCTGAGACCAGATGGAATATTAAATATTATTAGCAGATTAGTGAAATGCACATAAATAAAGAAACCCACTCTAAAACTGAATTTAAACTTTTAAATCCTTCTGCAAATGTGAAGGAATTTGAAATTTGAGGCTAAAAATTAAGCTGGTATCCTTAGCTAGATTTGTTGGAGCAGCACAAGTGAAGCAAACTCAATACAGTATGGATTATGTGTGGCTTCAATTCAAGCGCTGACAAAATGAGAGCATGCAATCGAAGCAAAAAAGACAAAGTGATATGCTAGAGTTAAGCATATCGTTTTGACATTCAGAATTAAAACAAATTTAGAAAAACTCCATCCTTCCCATTAACATTTAATTTTCTGTTTTTCTAGATATGTAAATTATGTAAAATAATTCATCATTTGTATATCAGTTTGATGTATATTTTTCTGTATTGTTTTGTATTTCAAACTGTAGAAATTGCTTAGGCCATGGACCTTGGCTTCCATTAATGGCTCAGTCTGGGGAGGGGGAGTCCCTGGATTCCTAAAATGATTCATTGGGGGTCCCCGGATTCCATTAATGATTTAGTGGGGTCTATAGAAGTCAAAAGGCTTAGAACTGCGGTACTAACTGAATGGAGACGGGCCTTTTACTTGTGACTGTATCCCACAGACTTGTTCTGTTTGTGGAGCTCATAGAGACGATTACGCATGCTGATCACCATATGTAGCTCTCAAGAGTTTACAAGATCGAGGGTCATGACATCCATTGATGTCTGCAATGTCATCTACTCATGACTCCAGATAATGACTTGAAATAGAGGCACATCCTTGGGAATTTAAGGCTGTTATCTATGAAACACCCTGAAATGGAACCTAGGAGAGGAACCAAAATATATTTGTTTTGGAAAATAGCTAAAAACAGAACTTTTATAATTTGCCTAGAACTAATCTTTACGCAGTAACGACTGAAAGACATTGGACAAGAATCTGCCTCGCCAGTTGAAACCTTCTGAATTATAATAGCTGACTTTTACCCTTCATTCTATAAGTGCTATGAAGTGATGGAAAGGAGGCATGTGGCACTCCCTAAAATTCGGAAATTAATAGATGAATAACGTGGTGGGCCTGTAGATCTGCGCATTCTCTCCTCGTATGGAGGATCCAGTGATTCTATCCTGCTGCTTGACTTGCCTGTACCTGTAATGTGTCTTTGGACAGGTCTCTAGGGTCAAGCCCAAGACCACACAAGAGACCAAGAACCAGAAGCCCTTTGCGCTTCCACTCCAGTGGACTTCCATGATTGAGACCGCAGTGGGAGGATGGTGTCATTGGGCTGGTGAATGGCAAGCTGCGAGTGAGAACGGTGAGTGAACCTGGAAGAGGCTGAGAATTCAGGAAGCAAGAGGGAAGGTGAGATGAACAGAGATGAAGCGGTAGACGTTGTGGAGTGTGGAGATGTCGTGAAGCAGTTAGTTTGATTTATTTATGCAGTTTTCTCTAGCGTGAACGTAGCACAAGGGTATTAAAGTACTTTAAAAGAGATCAGGATAGCATTTCGAATAACAATCCAACACTTAGGCACCAAATCAGCTCAGTCATGTTCAATCAGTAGAAAATGGGTGATGGACTGTCTTTCTCTGAACAATTGCAATGTAACCTCTCAGATAACGACTGTGATGCCGTCTTGCATTGTCTTTCAGTCAACAACTGTGATGCAGTCTCTGAGTTAACAACTGTGTTCAGTTTTCAGTAGTCTCTCAGTTAACAGCCTTGACGCAGTATCTCAGTTAACAACTGTGACTCCGTTTTAATAGTCTGTCTGGTGGTGACTGTGATGCAGTCTCTGTCAACAACTGTGACACAGCCTCTTAGTTAAGAACTTTGACGCAGTCTGTGAGTTAACACCTGTGACGCAGTCTGTCAGTTAACAACTGTGACGCAGTCTCTCAGTTAAGAACTTTGATGCAGGGTCTTAGTTAATAACGTTGACTCCGTTTTCAATAGTCTGTCTGGTAATAAATGTGACACAGTCTCTTAGATAATAACTGTGACTCCGTTTTTAATAGCCTCTCTGTTAACAAGTGTGCCAGTCTCTCAGTTAACAACTGTGACTCCGTTTTTAATATTCTCTCGCTTAACAACTGTGACACAGTCTCTCAGTTAAGAACTTTGATGCAGGGTCTTAGTTAATAACGTTGACTCCATTTTCAATAGTCTGTCTGGTAATAACTGTGACACAGTCTCTTAGATAATAACTGTGACTCCGTTTTTAATAGCCTCTCTGTTAACAACTGTCGGAGTCTCTCAGTTAACAACTGAGATGCAGTCTCTCAATTTACAACTGTGACTCATTTTTTAATATTCTCTCAGTTAACAACTGTGATGCAGTCTCTCAGTTAACAACTTTGATACAGTGTCTTAGTTAATAACACTTACTTTTTCATAGTCTGTCTGGTAATTACTGTGACGTAGTCTCGGAGTTAACAACTGTGACGCAGTCTCTGAGTTAACAACTGTGACGCAGTCTCTGAGTTAACAACTGTGACACAGTCTCTGAGTTAACAACTGTGATGCAGTCTCTCAGTTAAGTAATTTGACGCAGTCTCTTAATTAATAACTGTGACTTCGTTTTTAATACCCTCTCTGTAAACAACTGTCGGAGTCTCTCAGTTAACAACTGAGATGCAGTCTCTTAGTTTACAACTGTGACTCAGTTTTTAATCTCTCAGTTAATAACTGTGACGCAGTATCTCAGTTAAGAACTTTGATGCAGTCTCTTAGTTAATAAATGTGACTTCGTATTTAATAGTATGTCTGATAATTACTGTGACGCAGTCTCTGAGTTAACAACAGTGACTCAGTCTCTGAGTTAACAACTGTGATGCAGTCTCTGAGTTAACAACTGTGACGCAGTTTCTCAGTTAAGAACTTTGCTGCAGTCTCTTAGTTAATAACTGACATTGGGGCATATCAACAAGCAGGCGATAAAAAAAATTCGCAGCTTTTGCGGCCGTTTTCGGCCGAAAAGCGGCGATAATTTTATCGCCTAATCAGCAAGGTCACGCTAACGCGTGAAACCTTGCTTTAGCGTCAGGTTCCCTAACGCCCAGCTTTGCATCTCTAATGAGATGCAAAGTGGGCGTTCCTGACCTGGCATGACAGGAGAAATGTCGCTTAGCGACATTTCTCCTATCAGCAAACCTAACGCTATGAAGCATGGCGTCAGGAAAAGTAGCGATAACCCCTGTTATCGCTACTTTCCTTACGCCTGCTTCAGGACTGACTTAGCCATGATATCCTATTGAAGGTGGATATCATGGCTAAGTTTGTGAGTCCCTATCAACTAGCTAATGTGAGATTATCTCTGGGTTTCCAGCGATAATCTCACGTTAGCTAGTTAGCGTTAGGATTTTTATCGCCGGTGAGATAAGCGTTGCTAATAGCACGCTATCTCAGCGATAAAAATCGGTGCTAGCCGGCGATAATTATCCGAGCGCTAAGTGCGCTCAGCGATAATTATCGCCGGTTGTTGTTGATATGCCCCTTAGTTTTTAATAGTCTGTCTGGTAATTACTGTGACGCAGTGTCTGAGTTAACAATTGTGACGCAGTCTCTGAGTTAATCACTGTGACGCAGTCTCTCAGTTAAGTAATTTGATGCCGTTTCTTAATAAATAACTGTGACTTCATTTTTAATACCCTCTCTGTTAACAACTGTTGGAGTCTCTCAGTTAACAACTGAGATGCAGTCTCTTAGTTAAGAACTTTGTCTCTGTTTTCAATATTCTTTCAGTTAACAACTGTGACGCAGTCTCTTAGTTAAGAACTTTGATGCAGTCTCTTAGTTAATAACTGTGACTTAGTTTTTAATAGTCTGTCTGGTAATTACTGTGACGCAGTCTCTGAGTTAACAACTGTGATGCAGTCTCTGAGTTAACAATTGTTACGCAGTCTCTCAGTTAAGAACTTTAATGCAGTCTCTTAGTTAATAACTGTGACTTCGTTTTTAATAGTCTGTCTGGTAATTACTGTGATGCAGTCTCTGAGTTAACAACTGTGACGCAGTCTCTGAGTTAACAACTGTGATGCAGTCTCTGAGTTAACAACTGTGATGCAGTCTCTCAGTTAAGAACTTTGATGCGCTCTCTTAGTTAACAACTGTGACTCAGTTTTTAATATCCTCTCTGTTAACAACTGTAGAGTCTCTCAGTTAACAACTGAGATGCAGTCTCTCAGATAACAACTGTGACTCCGTTTTTAATATTCTCTCAGTTAACAACTGTGACGCAGTCTCTCAGTTAAGAACTTTGATGCAGTCTCTTAGTTAATAACTGTGACTTTGTTTTTAATAGTCTGTCTGGTAATTACTGTGACGCAGTCTCTGAGTTAACAACTGTGATGCAGTCTCTGAGTTAACAATTGTTACGCAGTCTCTCAGTTAAGAACTTTAATGCAGTCTCTTAGTTAATAACTGTGACTTCGTTTTTAATAGTCTGTCTGGTAATTACTGTGACGCAGTCTCTGAGTTAACAACTGTGACTCAGTCTCTCAGTTAAGAACTTTGATGCAGTACCTTAGTCAATAACTGTGACTTAGTTTTTAATACCCTCTCTGTTAACAACTGTCGGAGTCTCTCAGTTAACAACTGAGATGCAGTCTCTCAGTTAACAACTGTGACTCTGTATTTAATATTCTCTCAGTTAACAACTGTAACGCAGTCTCTCAGTTAACAACTTTGATGCAGTCTCTTAGTTAATATCTGTGACTTCGGTTTTAATAGTCTGTCTGGTAATTACAGTGACGCAGTCTCTGAGTTAATAACTGTGACGCAGTCTCTCTCTTAACAACTGTGACGCAGTCTCTGAGTTAACAACTGTGACGTCGTTTTTAATACCCTCTCTGTTTACAACTGTCGAAGTCTCTCAGTTAACAACTGTGAATCAGTTTTTAATAGAATCTGTTAACAACTGTCGGAGTCTCTCAGTTATCAACTGAGATGCAGTCTCTCAGTTAACAACTAGTCTCTCTGTTAACAACTGTCAAAGTCTCCCAGTTAACAACTGTGAATCAGTTTTTAATAGTCTCTCTGTTAACAACTGTCAGAGTCTCTCAGTTAACAAATTTGACACAGTCTCTCAGTTAACAACTGTGACTCAGTTTTTAAAAGCCTCTCAGTTAACAACTAAGACGCAGTCTCTCAGTTAACAACTAATCTCTCTGTTAACAACTGTCACAGTCTTTTAGTTAACAACTGTGACTCAGTTTTTAATAGTTTCTCTGTTAACAACTGACAAACTTTCTCAGTTAATAACCGTGACACAGTCTCTCAGTTAACAATTGTGGTGCAGTTTTTAATAGTCTCTCTGTTAACAACTATGATGTAGTCTTTCAACAACTGTCACATGGTCTTTCACTGCCATACAGTTGAAAATAATGACTCAGTCTTTCATAGTCTCTCATTTAACAACTGTGATGTTGCCTTTTAGTTGACAACTGCAGTGAAAATAAGCAAACCTGAGATGTGATTTCATGTATGAGACCCCTTTTATACACGACTTAGGATATAGATGTATACATTAGAAATCATTTATATACTGATTACATAGTTGTTTTCTCAGTCAATAAATAAGATTCTATATAGGTGTCTAGAGTATGTTCCTTCAAATACACAGTGAGTGCAATGTTAATGTACGCCAGCTGGTGTTAGCCCTGTTATACTATTGCTCTGGCAATACATAGTTTTTCTCTGATTAGTGAACTATTTTATTGCATTTTAGAAGAAGTGTTGACAGAAATATTTAGATGTAATCCAATGGCGCCATGGTGAAGCTGACTAGGATTCTGTCAGAATAGTGGGTTATTTCACGCTATGTTACAACATCAAAATGGCTGCTTGAGTTGAACTAGAAGGTTCTTTGTTCAACTAAACGGCTAGCATCAGGAAATAAAGATGCCTCATGCATTTTACCACTTTAAATCTATGGGTTCCCTCAGGTATGCCAGAGGCTTTTGTGGGGCCAGGGCCAACAACTTCAGAGGGCTCTTCATAGGGTGAAAACCTTTTTAGCTGTTAATAAAATATGCTGCTGAATAAGAGAAAACAAAGGAGATACTACCTAGTGGTATTAGCTGCCCCGTTAATAAACAGGGCAGGTTGGCATTAAAATGTATATATAAATAATGCTTTGTAAGTGCAAAATGTCCCCTCGCTCTTCCTTTTTACAGCGATAGGTTTCCTTCTAATATGATGGCACACCATGTTGTGGCAGTCACCCAGGACACATACCAGTTGTTAGCACCTAGGTCTTGGTCATATTCTAAAGTGGTTAATTCCACTTCTGATCTGACCTAGTAAGGAGGCATTTGACAGGGTTGCTAATTATTTCAGGTCTTGACAATTAAATTCCACCGAGTTTAAGTGCACAAGCCAGAAGAGGAGTCGGGTGATATTAAAAGGGTTCTCCCATTTAAGTACTTAATTATGGACCCGTTTTCACTGCTGTGCGTGTTTCAATATGCGTGCGTTAAGACTGAGGAGATAGAATAGGTAGATGGGAGTGGAAGATGACTGAAAATTGGATAACCACTAACCACCTAGCAAAACGCAGCTATGTAAGCTAATTCTTGGTGCCTTGAGAACTTCTCTTGCTAACTGAAAATGGATTGGGAAGTGGCATTCTGCAGGATTCGTGATAGTCTAGAGAACTTTGACATTACACCATTGAAGCATTGTAAAGTATGTGGTCTAGGTTTCAGTATTCCTGACACTCTCCAATCGAAAATATATTTGTTTCAGCATTTGACTTGTTTGAAAGCCACAGTCAGGTTACCTATCTGTGTTTATCAGTTAAAACAGGAAAGGTTTCTGAACAACCTGACTTCAGTATGGTGTCAGAAACCCATGGCCTGGAGTCAAAGATAATGATAAACTTACAGAAGCAATGGTGGGGGGCATTGCTTGATGAAGAAATGTGCCAGAGGAAGGAAGGCAATATGGCACCATAGTACTCCAGATATGTCCCTCAAGCATGGACCGGCTGTTGAACGCTGCTTAGGAAGAATCGCAGGATTGTAATGCATCTTGCGCTACCTCAGTCACTGAGAAATTAAGCCAGACGAGGTAACAAGCAGGCCTTCTCTATGAGTTGAATTTATTTCTGAGCAACAGGAGGGAGCTATCTATTGATCTGCAACGAGGATGGGACATAGCAACATTGTGGTTGAATCTGTAGTACAACTGAATTACACTTTTGTTACTGGTACCATGCAAAGGGACATGAAGATGTTCGACAAAACTGATACACCCGCGGAGAAAATAAACAAGGCAAACAGGAACGCTTTGTTTTCAAAGCAACCATGGATGACCATGCCAAGAAACGAGATTGATCACAACCAAACTGTCACCTGAATATTTCCAGTTTCTGACTTTGGCAAACAGCCAGTGAGATAGAAAGTAGCCGCAAAATGACAGGAGTACTAGTTAAAAAGAATATGGATGATGAAGCCAATGTGCTTTAGAGTGCCCAAGGCGTGCACAGAAGAATTTTGTGAGATATCAGATGTTTCCACAGATTCTGTAGCCGACATAGTTCTGAACTCCTGGACAAATGAGAGGGACCCAGTGCAGCTCAGAGAAAGGCCTAAGAGTGCGGGAACTCTTGCTAGGTCCTACCAAATCAGAATTAAAACAAATGAATGAGAAATTGTCCAGAATAAGCAGAGATGAGAGAGTGAGGCAAAAGCAAGTGGCACAGCTGTGGGGTTTACATATTTTTGTTCTCCGCCTGGGCCAACAGCATAAGGAAGAAAGATTGTGCCATGAGGATTCAAGACTTGCCCATCTGTATGGAACTGAAATGTGCAAGTTTCGTACAGATATAACCTTAGCTCAATTTAACTGATATAATTGTAAGTTTCTCGGGAACTATTCATGATGTGAAATAAGAAATGTGAGTCAAGCTGGAACCCTTACAGCCATCTGTAAGGTTTGCATGTGTTACGTGCCAAAGAACACCTGGAAGCCCTAATTAGGACACAGGAATGTTGGGAGCTCGTTAAAGACAATGTAGTGCCAGTGCAAATAACTTCTGGTATAGACCTTCTGTTCAAACATTCCAATGCTTTTCTCTGTTTATTTGAGAACATTCTACCTTCAGCAGGTGGAATGTTCTAGTAGCATTATAGAACTATTTTGGCAGTTCGGGCTGGACTGTTCCCATGAGGCACAGGGTCAGACTGATTTGCATATAGCCATGTCTGAACTGGGGTGGTGGAGTGAGCTAAAGAATGATGATGGATTAAACCCAGATCAGTTGACTGGGGGTGAGTGTTTGATTTGCTCAAACGCTCCGTCCATCATCCCCTTTGGTATCGCTTTGTTCGCCCTAAGTTGGCAGGGTATGCCCAGACGTGGGTCCCTTGCTCACTTTGCCACTGGATTCAAGATAGTCTGGCTGATGAGGGTTATGAACCCGAAACCGGTCCCAGGATGCTTGTTTCCGGTCCAAGGAAGACATGGCTTGGCAGTTCGGGCTGGACTGTTCCCATGAGGCACAGGGTCAGACTGATTTGCATATGGCCATGTCTGAACTGGGGTGGTGGAGTGAGCTAAAGAATGATGATGGATTAAACCCAGATCAGTTGACTGGGGGTGGGTGTTTGATTTGCTCAAACGCTCCGTCCATCATCCTCTTTGGTATCGCTTTGTTCGCCCTAAGTTGGCAGGGTATGCCCAGACATGGGTCCCTTGCTCACTTTGCCACTGGATTCAAGATAGCCTGGCTGATGAGGGTTATGAACCCGAAACTGGTCCCAGGATGCTTGTTTCCGGTCCAAGGAAGACATGGCTTGGCAGTTCGGGCTGGACTGTTCCCATGAGGCACAGGGTCAGACTGATTTGCATATGGCCTTATCTGAACTGGGCTGGTGGAGTGAGCTAAAGAATGATGATGGATTAAACCCAGATCAGTTGACTGGGGGTGAGTGTTTGATTTGCTCAAACGCTCCGTCCATCATCCCCTTTGGTGTAGCTTTGTTCGCCCTAAGTTGGCAGGGTATGCCCAGACGTGGGTCCCTTGCTTACTTTGCCACTGGATTCAAGATAGCCTGGCTGATGAGGGTTATGAACCCGAAACCTCTCCCAGGATGCTTGTTTCCGGTCCAAGGAAGACATGGCTTGGCAGTTCGGGCTGGACTATTCCCATGAGGCACAGGGTCAGACTGATTTGCATATGGCCATGTTTGAACTGGGGTGGTGGAGTGAGCTAAAGAATGATGATGGGTTAAACCCAGATCAGTTGACTGGGGGTGAGTGTTTGATTTGCTCAAACGCTCCGTCCATCATCCCCTTTGGTATCGCTTTGTTCGCCCTAAGTTGGCAGGGTATGCCCAGACGTGGGTCCCTAGCTCACTTTGCCACTGGATTCAAGATAGCCTGGCTGATGAGGGTTATGAGCCCGAAACTGGTCCCAGGATGCTTGTTTCTGGTCCAAGGAAGACATGGCTTGGCAGTTCGGGCTGGACTGTTCCCATGTGGCACAGGGTCAGACTGATTTGCATATGGCCATGTCTGAACTGGGGTGGTGGAGTGAGCTAAAGAATGATGATGGATTAAACCCAGATCAGTTGACTGGGGGTGAGTGTTTGATTTGCTCAAACGCTCAGTCCATCATCCCCTTTGGTATCGCTAGTAGCATTATAGCCTTTTTGTGTTGAGCTATACCAGTTGCTAAAGGTTCTCACCCTTGTTATAGGATCTCGCCTCTACAGAAGTGGGCCTTTAACAGCCATTAGAACTCGAAGTAGAATGTTGGGAGTTGGCCAGCCAATCAGAATGCTTCTTTGCTGGCAATATTTAACATTACAGGCCCACAAAGGTAGAATTTTACGGCTGCGCAGCTCCCAATGTCCACAATGTGGGCAAATAGGGAGCACTGATGGACTGTGAGCAGTCCATCAGTGCTCCCTCCCGACCACAAAATCAAGAGCATCTACGACACACTGAACCCTCACCAACCACCCCGACACCCTGAAGCCAGTGATCGACAACTGGACAGCCCTCACCACCGAAGACACACTGAAGACGATGAAGTCAATGCACTCTGAGGCCCCCACGGACCCCTGCCCCCACCACATTTTCAACAGAGCCTCTGACAACATCGCACCCATGCTCTGCCACACCATCAACCGCTCCCTGGCAACCGCCTCGTTCCCTGACGACTGGAAACACTCTGAGATCAACCCCCTCCTAAAGAAACCCTCAGCGGACCCCACCGACCTCAAAAACTACAGACCCATCTCCTTGCTCCCGATCCCAGCGAAAGTCATTGAGAAAGCCATCAACAACCAACCCACCACATTCATCAAAGAGCACAACATCCTCGACTCCTCCCAATCCGGCTTCAGAAAATATCACAGTACAGACACCGCCCTCCTCGCCGCAACAGACGACATCTGTGTTACAGTTAGCGCTCTAGCGCTAGACGCTAGAGCGCATGATGGGACTACGCAATACGTACGCCACGAGCGTGGCGTACGCTTGGTATAAAAATAAAGGGGCGCGGCCTGCCGAGGCAGTTACGCGCCGAGCCTGATATCCGATGTGTGGTGTCCTTTACTGCAGCGCCGGGGCAGCGCAGCGGGGGTTTGCATGAGCACAGGTTACCCCACAACACTGGCGACGAAGGCGGAAAGCAACCACGTGTGCCCCAGCTGTTCGACGCGCTCCGCGGCAGTCCCGCGCGCGCACACGTGTTCCTGTCGGGCCGGCTGAAGAGCGATCAGCCTCACGCGAGCAGTGCAACCAGGCCCCTCTGTCCTGCGGTGAGTGCATGTGTGCACCCAACACAACCTGTCTTGGCAGATGAACATTCCTGCCTCTGCTCCAGCGAATTGGCCCCTGGACTATTGAGCTCTGTGCCCCTGCTGTGCCCTGACTGGGTGCTGAAGCCCTCTGCCCCAGCCTGCCTGCTGTGCCCCAGTGGAGCCCTGACGTCCTCCTGCAGCACCGAGTGTGAGCTTATCCTATCTCGGAGGCCTCTTACGCCCACTGCCCTCCTTCCTGCTGTGCTGTGCCCCAGGGAGCCATGGGGGATGATGAGCGCCCCGCCCAGGCAATGCCTCTGCACCCCGCGTCCGGCGTCCTGCCGCCGTTCAGTGAAGCGGCTGACCCCGCCACTGCCGCCCCACGCTGGCAGATGTGGATTGGCCGACTAGACAACTATTTTGCGGGCACCAGGGAGACGGATGGCACCGTCAAACGGTCCCTACTACTCCACTATGCAGGAGAAGAGGTCTATCTCTTGTTTAAACACCTCCCCAACACGGGGAACGCGGATGACTATGACGCGGCCGTGCGTGCCCTAAATGCGCACTTCGACCCCCAATTAAATCCGGACTTTGAACATTTCAAACTGCGCCAAGCGAGGCAAAAAGAAGGGGAGTCGGTGGATGCGTTCCACGCTCGGCTGAGGGTGCTAGCTGACACGCACCTCGTGGGTGACAGAGCCAAGGAAGAGATCAGAGCCCAGATAATATGCGGCATACGCAGCAAGAAGCTGCGGACACTCATCCTCCGCCAACCGAACATCCCGATGGCGGACATTTTAGTGCTGGCCCGGTCCCATGATCTATCCGATGCCCGCGCGGAGGAGATGGAGGTGGCGCTTACGCGAAGCGCCGGTTCAGGAGTAACAGTCAAAACGGAGCGGGCCGACGCAATCAAGACGCGTGAAGCATCCCGCCGGCCTGCGGCGAAGAAGCCTGCAGCCCCATGTGGGTACTGCGGGTATGATGAACACGAAGGCAGAACATGCCCTGCGAAAGGGAAGGCGTGTGACAACTGCGGCGTAATGAATCACTTTGCGTCTGTTTGTCGCAAACGGGCCTCACAACGGAATCGGAGAGGAAAGAGGCCGGAGAAAACCTTGGTGAGGCAACTATCCCAGCTGTCGTTGTCCACAGGGCGAAAGCAAGCACAGGCCCTGCAGGAAGATGCGATGGAGTCCGATGATGACGAAGGGGAGACGTACCTAATCTCATTCACCAGAGCCCTCAAGAGCTCGAGAAGGCCGCAACCGAGGTGCGACATCCTAGTCGCCGGGTCCAGGATCAACGCAGTGATCGACACAGGAGCGTCAGTCACAGTGATGGGAGTGCAACAATACAACCGCCTCCGACCCAGGCCTGAACTCCGACGGTCAAAAGCCCAGATTTATGCCTACGGAAGTGACACGCCACTGCCGTTGGCAGGAAAGATGACGGTACCAGTGAAGTCAGATGATGCAGAGATCACCATTGACATACACGTGATCAATCAAGAGGCAGACACCCTCCTCAGCGGGCACGCGGCCGAAGACCTAGGGTTGATCGCATTCCTCCGGAAGGTGCAAGACTCCCAGACGTCCACTCTGCTGGACCAGTTTCCTGAGCTGTTCACTGGGTTGGGGAACATCCGACGACCACCAGTCAAGCTCCACATTGACCGTTCAGTCACACCCACGGCACTAAAGCACAGGAGGATTCCTTTCCACCTACGCCCGCTGGTAGAAGAGGAGCTGAGGAGGCTGGAAGAGCAAGGTGTCATAGAGACAGTGACTGGACCCACCCCCTGGGTGTCACCCATGGTGATAGCGGAAAAGCCCCGGCAACCAGGCAAGATTCGAGTATGCATCGACATGAGGCTGCCCAACAAGGCCATCAAAAGGGAGAGGCACATCACGCCCACGATGGATGATATAATAGCAGACCTTAACGGAGCACGGTGGTTCTCCAAACTGGACCTCAACGCGGGGTACCACCAGCTAACGCTAGCCGAAGAGAGCAGGTACATCACTACCTTCAGCACGCACCTGGGGTTACGCAGGTACCGACGCCTTAACTTTGGCATTTCCTCGGCAGCAGAAATATTTCAGAACACGATCAGAGACATCTTGCAGGGGCTACCAGGAGTACTAAATGTCAGTGATGACATTTTGATACACGCCACAACAGTGGACGAACACTACCGACGAGTCCGATCTACGCTGACGAGGCTGAGAGAGTTTGGGGTCACGTTGCACAAGGAGAAGTGCCAGTTCTTCCAACAGAGCATCGAATTCTTCGGATACACGTTCACCAATCGGGGCATTCAAGTGGATCCAAGAAAATCTCAAGCCATCAAGAACGCCCCAGCCCCGACATCTGCGTCAGAGGTCCGCAGTTTTCTTGGGATGGCCACGTACTGTGGGCGGTTCATCCCCAACCTAGCCACCACGGCGGAGCCCCTCCGACGCCTCACGAAGACAGACACCCTATGGCGCTGGGGGCGAGAAGAAGAAGATGCGTTCCGTGCGATCAAAACCTCGCTGCTGGACCAGGCCACTCTGGTCTACTTTGATCCAACCAGGAAGACAGAGCTGCTCGTCGACGCCAGCCCGGTAGGACTGGGCGCAGTCCTCACGCAAGAGCAAGAACCAGGCACATGGGCCACCCTGGCGTACGCAAGCAAGGCGCTCACCCCAACTGAACAGAGATACTCCCAGATTGAGCGTGAAGCGCTCGCCATCCGCTGGGGCTGCAGGCATTTCCATCTGTATGTCTGTGGGCATCCGTTCACCGTGGTGACAGACCACCAGCCGTTGGTGCCCCTATTCAAAGGGACAGCACCCCACCCCCCCCCGAGGATCGAGAGGTGGGCCATCGGTCTACAGCAATATCAGATGGAGGTGACCTACCGGCCGGGTGCGAAGAACCCGGCAGACTTTCTGTCTCGACACCCGGAAACAGGGGTGGCGCCCCCGGTCGGGAAAGAAGAGGAAGAGGAAACTGAAGCGCACATCGACCTCTTAGCTGCCCTAACTTGCCCTCGGATCCTAACCATCCAAGAAATCATACGTGCCGGGGAGCACGACGCCGTGCTGACAAGGACACGGGGGGCTCTTCAAAAGGGGTCCTGGGCTGATTTCCTGCACACCGCCAACTCGTGGGCGGACGAGGACAAGAAGGACTTGCAGCAGATGTGGCGAGTGCGGAATGAACTGAGTATGACCCGCGATGGTGTCGTCCTGCGAGGGGCTAGAATCGTCATGCCCGCCGCACTACGCCGTCAAGCCACGGCCATAGCCCACGAAGGCCATCAAGGGACGGAGAAAATGAAGACCAGGATGAGGGCGAAGATATGGTTCCCAGGCCTAGACGGAATGGTGGACGAGGTGGTAAGAGGCTGCGCCGCGTGCCAGGTGACGAGCGGCCCGGAGCCTCCGGCCCCCATCATAACAGAAGAACCAGGAAGATACCCGTGGGACAAGATCAGTATAGATTTTGGGAGCCTCCCAGACGGAAAAGTGTCGCTGGTAGTCATGGACAATTTCTCGAAGTATCCCATTGTGGAAGCTCTACCATCTACAGCCTTCACGTTCGTGGGACCAGCGCTGGAGAAAATGTTTGCCATGTTTGGGCGCCCCTCAGAGGTGAAGAGTGACAACGGGCCACCCTTCCACGGCCATGAGTTCCGGGAGTTCCTTCAGCATCAGGGGATACAACATCGGCGAATCACTCCTCAGTGGCCGCAGGCCAACGGAGAAGTAGAGCGATTCATGAGGACCCTGAACAAAGTAATTCGAATAGCCGGAGTGGAACAACTAGATCCCGAGAGAGAAATCCAGCGATTCCTGGGAGAGTATCGGAGCACGCCCCACTGCTCCACAAAACAAGCCCCGTGGTCTCTCATGCTCAACGGGCCTCGCCGAGATGGGCTACCCGCAGCCCCTGGGTGGGTGCCCCCACCGTTCGAAGCGGAGGAGGCCTTCCGAAGGCGAGCGCACCGCAACCGACAAGTCAGCCGGGCCAGAGGCAGTCGAGACCGCGACATCAGACCAGGGGACAGTGTCCTCGTGAAAGACAGAAGACCAGGAGGGAAGTTCAGACCCCGGTATGAGCAAGGCAGCTGGACCGTGGCACAGAGGCGAGGGACAATGGTCACAGCAGAAAGAGGGGTGGAGTCGACCACCAGGAACATCTCGTGGTTCAAACGCATTCCGGAGGCCACCGACTGCGACCAAAGGGGACTGGGCGGAGCGGCGGAAGAGATCTCAACCCCGGTGTTGGGACCAGAACTAACATCCAGTGGAGCCTGCGATGCTCCAGAGCAGAGCCATCACGCCCCCCCGGCAGGTGAAGCCCCGAATAGCATCCCACCCAGCACCGGCACTCGTGCCACGGTCAGGTATGGTCTGAGAGCAAACCCCACGCCCAGCAGCCGCCTGAGAGACTTTGCCTGCCACGCAAGTGAGTGACTGCTATGGATTTTGGTTTATTTTTTTTGTCCAAGTTGGAGAGGGATGTTACAGTTAGCGCTCTAGCGCTAGACGCTAGAGCGCATGATGGGACTACGCAATACGTACGCCACGAGCGTGGCGTACGCTTGGTATAAAAATAAAGGGGCGCGGCCTGCCGAGGCAGTTACGCGCCGAGCCTGATATCCGATGTGTGGTGTCCTTTACTGCAGCGCCGGGGCAGCGCAGCGGGGGTTTGCATGAGCACAGGTTACCCCACAACAATCTGTACCTTACTGGACAAAGGAGAAACAGCAGCCCTCATCCTCCACGACCTCTCAGCGGCGTTCGACACAGTCTCTCACCGCACCCTAATACGCAGACTCCACGACGCAGGGATCCAAGACAAGGCCCTCGACTGGATCCACTCCTTCCTCTCCGGCAGAACTCAGCGGGTCAGACTCCCCCCTTTCCTCTCGGACCCTACACCTACCACTTGTGGAGTCCCCAGGGGTCCTCCCTCAGCCCTACGCTCTTCAATATCTACATGGCTCCACTCGCCCACATCGTCAGAACTTACGGACTCAACACCCCACCCCCTTTCTTTTCTCATTTTTTTTTGGGGGGGGGGAGACCCCCCAATCCCCCTTTTTGTTTTCTAATTTTTGCCTTTAACTCACGTCTTCAACAAGCTGAAAACACACCTTAGACAGTAAAAAAGGACTACACTAATGACGTTAACGCAGGACGTAGCAACGTAGAAGACGATGAAGATGGAAGAAGACTTGCGTGGTAAAGACGATCGTGGAAGAAGAACGCGTGGTGAAGACGTCTACGAGGTAAGTGTTGCGTAGTAAATGTTCCTCGTTGTAACGCCATCGTGGTAAAGGATGTTTTCCGTTCCTGGGAGATTCAAAGGTAAGAACCCGGGAAGCCAAGACATTTTAATTCAGATTTCCTGAGGAGCTTTCAGGCATCTAAATTCCAATCAGCTCTTCATTGAAAGTACTAACCAGTGTCCTGTCTCAGGCTTGTATTAAGAGATACTTTCAGAAGGCCCTGGCGAAATTTAAATAACGCTGGTGCATTTAATGGAATTTTGGTTACGCTTGTTAAGCAAAATTCTCAAAATTACACCCTTACACAACGCGGTACAATTTTACAACGTGTGCTTCAAAATAATGAAAACGGCCAGAACACGAATGGCTATTGCTCGCTTCACTTGTGTTTTGTTTACGTGAGGACACGTTTCAAGCTAAAATAGAGTAATAAATACAGATATGCATTTTGCATAATTTCGCATCATTTTCCTGAAATTTCACATAATTATGCCAAAGAAAATTATGTGAATTTTGCACACCCCAAGTTCTCAGTGAGGGGCACTGCCAGCAGACAGCTTTTAATGGAAGGCTGCTACCAGCAATCCAGACTCCTCTCATATCTGCTGCTCCATCAAAAACCTAACAACTAATGAACCGACATAGAGGCCCAGCTGGCGATGATAGAACCAACAAGCCATGACCACATCTACCTTCCACTCCTCTTCTTCACCACTGAATCTTAGATGCAATGCTAGGTCCACAGTGCATGACCGGAGCACCCCTCTGGCCTTCACACAAACATCTAACTCTTCCCACAAGGCTAACGCTTTAAACATGAACTCTCCCACTCTCAGGCAGGGATGCTACACAGCACACGCTGCTAAAAGGCTACACTAGGAGTTTGAATGCACTATGTAAACGTATAAGGCATTTAAGTACCAAGGGGCAGATTTATGTTGCACTTGCGGCCCTTTTGCGCCGCCGTTGCGTCACTTTTGTGACGCAGCAGCGGCGCAAATCCTGCGCCATGGTGCAGGGCATTTACAAACGTGACGCATCTCCCAGATGCGTCACGTTGTAAAGCCCTGCGCCACATGTAGGCGTTCCAGGGCAGGTGGGGGCGTTCCGGCGCAGGAAATCTACAAGATTTCACTCAGTCACTTTTAGGCCCATGCTGCGTCAAAACCCTGCGCCTGCTTGAAGCAGGCGTAAGGATTGACGCAGCATTGTACAGATAGGGCCCCCCAGATCATTGCTGGAACTGCGTCGCGCTTGCGACGCAACTCCAGCAATGCGCCACTTTTCAGCACAGATGCGTCACGCATCTGTGCCGTTTTTGCCCCATGGTGCGCCGCATTATAAATGCGGCGCATCCATGGTGGCGCAGCTGTGGCGCATAATAACTGGCGCATCCCTGCTGATATGCAGGGATGCGCCAGTCGTCATAAATCTGCCCCCAAGTGTTAAAACACAAATATCCTCACACCGCCTATCCTCCAACTCACAAATAAAAGCAAACTTGGTCTACGATAGAATCTTCGAAAATGACGCAAGACGCGGAGCCCGACTGTTGCCGTGAGGCCATAACAATGGAAGTGTACGCCATATGAATATGTACAACATAAACATATTTAAAATGCAATGCATGTTCAACGTCTGTCTCTCAGCCAGAGAAACTGCTGCATCCAATCCATGTGTACTGTATGGCACCTTGAGCAAGCCCTTGCTTTTGAGTCAAGAACACGTTGGCAGCTAAGCTTTATGAGCCCACACCTCACCTGCAAGGTTCAAGGTGAAACTACAAGTCCCAGAATGCAAGTGCTGTTGGTTAATGCACCAGGGAAAATGTCACAGGCGATGGTTCGTGTTTGTGAAATGCATGCAACGCTGGAGTTGTAAAATGCAAGGCAGGTATGTGCTAGTTTTAGGATCTTACGGGAAAATATAACAAAATGGTTACACAGTGATGATGTATTTAATTGTCAATGATTTACAAATAGCTGCCTTGGGCGGCTACACAGTACGCGTGTTGCAGCCGCCCACCCACCCACCCCCGTGAGGAGACTGAGGGCGGCACAGCAAGTAGGATGCCAGTTAATGTGATTGAGGGTGTCTTGGAATGAGTGGCACTCTGCCAGGATGGCCCTTGCCGTCGCGCTATCGATCCTTCAATAAATCAGGTTACTTAAGCACCGGTTGCCTCGGCCAGGAGGCTGCTGCTGATTGCTCGGCGGCGTGTGCTTATTACATGGAGGCGCTGCGAGCAGGGGAGCGCGCGCGGACGCACGCACGCGCGGCTCAAAGGCCGCACGCGCTGCCATGGCAACGGAGTGAACTGGCCTGCTCCGAATCCCGCTCGTGGTGGCGGTGAAAGGAGACCCTCGCGGAGGCGCAGAGGCGGCTGGGAGGAGGGAGCGGGACGCTGCGCAGTCACCGAGCTTGCTGCAGCTTTTAATGGAGCGGGGGCGGAAATTGTTCCTCCCCGGAGAAGGCTTCTGCTGTGTTTCTCCTCTCGTAAGCATCGCCTCGGATTATAAACCATGTCAGCATTTCAGTGCCAGAGCAGAGTCATACTTCCATCAGAATGACTGCACTGCAGGACCTGTGTGCCCAGGGGCCGGGTTAACCTTGGGGCAGCAGGTGCAGTGGGGGTGAGAGGGCTGGAGCATCTCAATCCCTGCCCAGCTTGGGGCACAGGTGGACCCATGTTCTTGGCTTGCATCAGGGTGCAGTGTCTGCTGCCATCAGTAGCATACACAGCCAGTGTGTCGTGGGCCTTAGTGCATGGAACAAAATGGGCTCCTAGCTGTTTTTGACTCGTAAAATACAGCAATAAAAAGGGTTGAGTGGGCCTTCAGAGCTCTGCTGCACCAATAGTAACTATGCCCCTGGATGCTAAAACACTGCCTCCTATGCATGCAAAGTAACACAATCACGAGTCAACTTTTCACTTTTTCAATAAAGAATGGAGGCCCTTTGCCCTTTTGAAGAGTTCAAAAGAAAGAAACAATGGTGTCAAGGACTACTTTGCACTGGCTGTGCTTCAACACTCATGCAACACAACACTCATGCAACACAACTACACTGTGGGTTATCGACTACACTGATATGCACTGGGGAGGACAGGGGCAGATGTGTGACCAGTATGCAACTCCACCCTTTCAGTAATGTATGTACCTTCTGCTGTCCCTAGGGGGAGCTGGTGATTGGTTTCCAGAGCCAGCCGTCTTCTCCTGGGAGATGTCTGGCATTCATTGACAGGAACTAAACAGATCATGTTCTGCCACCAGGCTCTTTGCCCTTCTGAAGCGTTAAAAAGAATGAAACTCTGGTCTCAAGGGCTACTTAGAGCTGGCTACTGTCCAACATGGATGTGACCCAAACTACAACCGCAAGCTATGGAGTAACTTGAGCTGCATTTACCGGAGTACACTGGAGAGGACTTTGACAGACCTATGACCAGTATAAGACTCCACCATTCAAACCCTTTCACACCATTGTTTAAGGGTGAGATGGAGGAATATGGTCATGCACGGCACTGGGAAACGTTCCCACTTCCAATCAAGGCTCTGAAAGGACCGCCGGACTGCAGCCGCAGACTAGTATTTCATCGAAGGCATAAGCCTCACTTTAAAGGGAAGGACGGTTGGTGGCCACTGGCCAGGACATTCCATTGCAGGGACGCGAAAGTGAAAGCTTTACCTCTGTCTATGTCCACAAACATTGTGCATCTTCTGAAAGTGTGAAGTTTTGAACCTTCCACAACCTTACCACAACCCAATGGGCTCATGCCCCCACCACTTTAGCAAAACCCTTATTACCCTGATATCTTCAGCTGTTATAGCTGGTTATTTCCTATTAATCTAATAATGCTCCGGCTAACCTGCTGGCCGGGGACAAGGCATAATCATTCTGTTAAATACCTATTTTGTTTCTTTTATGTTATGTTATGTTATTTTCATTTTATACAGCGCACAGCTACTCGGATGTGTCCCGGCGCTATAGACCGCTGGGGAACCCGTCCTGGCTATCCCTGTGAGATGGTCCCTTTCTGGGTATCTCCATGGTGAAACCAGGCATCCCCGGCGTCTGTGGGGGGCCGTTGTAGAGATGAGGCAAGCTTAATGCCCAGAGTTGCCGAGTGTGTTCCTGGTTAGAGTAGGTACCGAGGCGAGAATTATCGAGTCCGTTTTGACCCTGGTCCACGACCCTGCCGCATCGGGAATTGAACCCTGGTCCCTGGCCGATTCTCTGCTTACGGATCTGCCACCTCTAACCAGTGATCCAGCTCTGTGCTTTGCACCAAACCTTTTGTCTCTAAAAATAGATATTGGTGTGGGGCTTATGTCACCTGATTTCCAATCAGCATTGGCATGAGCTCTCTCCAGCTGCTGGATGAAAGCCTCCTCTCAGATGTATTCTAGTTGGCCACTGTGGTCATCTATTGGCCTTAAAAATGCTAATTTTACAATGGAGTGACCACAAATCCCCACCTCAATACCACCACATTGCCTTTCACAATATCCTATCTGCATGTGGGATATAAGAACACCTTATCCCGTCCCTCTTTGAACAGCTGATTTCAATCTGCTCTTTCCCTTTACTGGTCTCCTCTGTGACCAAAAGACACTGAATTCAAAACATTTTAGGACACCCAGACCTGAGCACTTATCCATCCTCTCACCCGCCCTCACCAAAAAATACTTACTTCCTATCATTCCGCCATGCTTTCAAGGGCCATGGTTAGGGCTTACCAGATGTCCATTATCTATTGGACCTTTGCTGGTTGGTATTGGACTTTTGAAAATTATATACAAGTTGGAAGCCCTTTCTTTAATTTGAGGAATCCTGAGTGCTCTCAAGCCAGAAATAACCTGAAAGATCCCAGAATCTGCAGAAAGATCAGCAATCTTTATTAACAATGCTATGATTATTTCTAAGACTTGAGAGAAGAGCCTACTCCCCATGCACCCCTGGTGACTTCTGGTCATGAGAATCACAAACCTCCGTCACAACGCATCCTCTATTCCTTATTGACACAGGGAGAGAGAAATATATAATAATACAAATGTGCAAGACAATGAAAGCAGTGACATCACTGGACCTAATACCAATAATGCATATATCAGTCATGGACATAGATTAGGCGGCAATGTTACGGCACACTACCAAGGTCTCTAGAAACTCCTGATTTAAGTTGTTGTAACTTCATAACATAAATTACCCTTACCTCGTGCCTAAACCACTAAGTAGAACATACCAGAAGTAGCTGACTCCTGTCCTAGATGCGGGCACTTTACAGTAGATGTCTACCACGCAGGCAACTAGAGCCAAATTTCGGGGGGGGGCTGAAAAAGATTTCGGGGGGGGCTAAGTCTTCCAGCCATAGGCAGAATGGCTGTAAGAAGGGGTGAAGACACAACAAAAGCCTCATTAACTAGTAAATGGTCTTTTAAAGACCCGTGAAGTACTCTGGTGCGGCTGCAATTAGACGGACGCCAGCCCTCGAGGCTGTCTTGGCCGGGCTGTCACACACGACGGGGGGGGCTGAAGCCCGGTGAGCCCAATGGGTGTTGCGCGCCTGATGTCTACCACATGGTGTGAGTCTGCCCGAGACTGCCAGGTTTTTGGAAAGAAGTGGTAGATAGACTGTCTTCCATGATAGGCAAACGTAACCTCCTTAAACCAGAGACGTATCTGGCAAGGCTCATCATACGCCTTAGAAACGATACAGCGAACTGTTGAGTCATAGGTTTAGCAGTATTATTAGTGAAAAGACAGCTTGCAAAGGCTTGGCGACTGGGGCGTAACAGAGGCCCCTGCAACACATGTGGTGCAGTGGGCCCAAGCCTTCAGGGACCCCCCCGCCCCCAACCCTTCAAACAGGCCCAGTTAAGCCAAAGACCAATGAATCTCTGTGAGGTATAGGAAAACCAGTGTTCCCTCTTCACATTCTACTAGGGGGAGGCACCATTTTCTGTTACGTCACTGCTTGGCGACCAGCACAGTTGTTAAAAGTTGTGACTTGGGAATCAGAATTATTCAGAGTGACAAATGAAGCTATTGCAGTATCTAGAATAAATGCAGGAAAAAACACTACGCTCACTTCTGATATAATACTGATACAATACACACCGAAGTCCGACACATTGGCCGTTAGATGTGAGCTGATTACTATGTGCATTAAATTTGCACTGCCAACTTCTATTAGTGCAGACTTCACTGGAGATCTATATTAAATCACAGAGGTTTTCTAATATTAGACACTAGTGCACTAAATAATAAATAAACAAAACAAAGACCCCATGAGCACATCCAAATGCTACAGTAGGGTGTAGCAATTCAAATGTTTATGTTAACACCACACTGTGGCCTCAGTTAAATAACAATATAAACAAGCATTAACAAAGCCAATATGTATGGTTTTGGCCACCAGCCTTTTGGCAATTCTTGTTTTGTCATAGTTTTTGCAAAAACTTTATTGTTTGGGAAACTGCTGGGCCCTCATCGATATAAACAAAAACATCGGCTAAAGGCAAAAATGTTGTTTTGGTCTCAAAAAAGCACACATTGTCATAGTACTCCCTAGCACTGAAGCCAACTTCTTAGTGTGTTGATGTACTCTTTTTGAAAGAGCAGCATGCCAAATTGCCCCTTGAATAATGCTGGCGTGGGAGGATGAAAAATGTGATTCATAGAACCACTGACAAATAACCAAAGTTTGTCTGAAACCCCCATAGGTAAATTCAAAAGGTTTTGGCTAACACAGTCTTAAAAAGCCAATCAGTCTAGCATTGGCTGCCAGGAAAGAAAGAAAGAAAGAAGGACAGAAAGAAGGAAGGCAAGAAAGAAAGGAAAGAAATAAGGAAGTAAAGAAAATAGGAAAGAAAGAAGGAAAGGAAAAAAATAGAGAATAAAGGAAAGCAAGAAAGAAGAAAAGAGAAAGATAGAAGGAAAGAAGGCAAGAAAGAAGAAGCAAAGAATGAAAGAGAAAGATGGAAAGAAGGAAGGCATGACAGAAAAAAGAAGGAAAGGAAAGAATGAAAAAAGAAAAGAAACAAACAAGAGATGAAAAAAGAAAGAAAGAAGGAAGGAAAGACGGAATGACAGAGAATGAAAGAAGGAAGGAAGGGAAAGGAGAAGGAATGAAAGAATAAAAGAGAAGGAAAGAGAGACAGAAGGAAAGAAAGATGGAACACATGGAAGAAGAAGAAATGAATTCAAGAAGGCAAGAAAGATGGAAAGAAAGAAAGAAGAAAAAGAAAGAAAGAAGGAAAGAAAGCAAGCTAAAGGAGAAAGAAAGGAAAGAAGAAAAAAGGAGGAAAGGAAAGAATGAAAAAAGAAGGAATGAAAGAAATGAAAGAAGAAGTGAAGGAAAGAAAGAGAGAAAAAGAGGAAAGAAAGAAGGAATGAAAGAAAGACGGAGAGCAGGAAAGAGAAAGATAGAAGGAAAGAAAGAAGAAAGAAAAGAAGGAAAAAGAGAGAAGGATAGAAGACAGGAAGGAAGGCAAGAAAGAAGAAGGAAACAGTGAAGGAGTGAAAGAAGAAGGGAAGAAAGAAGGAAGGAATGAATGAAAGAGAAGGAAAGAGAGAGAGAGCAGGAAAGAAGGAAGGAAATATGGAATGAATGGAAGAAGGAAAGAAGGAATTCAAAAAGGCAAGGAACATGCAAAGAATAAAGAAGGAAAGAAAGTAGGAAAGAAAAAAGGAAAAGAAGGAAAGACAGGAGGGAAGAAGGAATGAAAGAAGGAAATAAAGAAGAAATGGAAAGAAGGAAAAAAGGAAGAAAGAAGGAAAGAAAGAAAGGAAAGAAAGAAAGAGAATGAACGAAAGAAGGAATGAAGAGTGAAGGAAAGTATGAAGGAAAGAATGAAAGAAGAAAAGTATTAAAGATAGAACGAAAGAAGGAAAGAAACTAGGTTCCTCTCTACGCCTGACGGAATCTACTTTAAGTGTTTTCTGATATTTTTAACACTTGCGAACCCTTGGTCAGGGTGGGCCTTAGTGCGCCCATACCGCCGGGTTTTACACACTTTACACCTTTGGTCCTGATGAAAGCCTGATTAAAATTCATGTAGGCAGAAACATGTTGACCTCGCCTTTAGGGATAATATATGAACTTCTAATGTCAGTTCGTTATCCCACACACATATTTTTACCCATGTCTGATTGGCAAAATTAATAAAGTATTTTTTTGACACAATTGGACATTTTAAAATTTCACCAAATTCACCTTCACTTTATACGTTTTTTTACCAGCTCTGCAGTAAACTGGCGTCGCAGCACACTAGGGTGGCACTCGGCCACTCCTGGTGGGGCCCAATGATGAAGCATGTCACCAACCAGTTTGGTGAGTGAGGGCCTTTTTTAAAAAAAACAAGTGGTTTTTTTTCAACAGTGATAATTTACTGCGACTATCTGCATGTTTGCTCTTCTATTTGGTATTACATTAATACACTCCTTTGTTGATTGTTTGACTTATTTGAGGGGAATAGGAGAGTTCCCTTTTTTGTTCCCTACCTCTCCTGTTGATTCCCTTGAAAAAACAGCAGCCAGTTAAGCAAAATAATTTACAACAGCATTAGCAGGAAACAGGAACTAATAAAGCTGGAATGTGCCATGTGCTCCCATCTGGTAGAAAGCCTCTTTTCATTACTACAGGCTCTACAAACAAAGACAACACTTAAATAATACAAAAGTAAACACAAAAACACTGGCACTGAAGGGTACTAGTACCTCGAGTGAGGACGTGCTTCTTGTGAAAGGGCTAAATGCATTTACTCAAAGTGAAGTTAGCCGGTGTCTGAAGTAGGCTGCCCCATGCTATATGCTGTAGTGGGCAAAAGCAAAATGTGAATAACACACAAACAGACAAAAAGATGAAATTAGATAACTGAAAACTCGTTTATGTAAGTATATTATACATATAATATTGGCAAAATCACCTAAAAAGAGACCCTTCCTGCAACAGAAGCTAAGCTGTTGTATAGAACATAGGATTCACCCTCTGTTTATTATTTGTTACATTATATGATTATTGTATCTATTTGTCCCGAACTGAGGGATAATATTTTCATGGGTGTAATAATATGCTACTTACTTTAAGAGACATTGCATCAAACGTATATGCTGACAAAAATAGGTCATACTGATGTAATTTAAAATCAATAAATATACAAAAAATAAAGATTCCTTACTTTGCTACCTAATGTCTTGCTTGATGCGTCTTTATTTTCCTGCACTTACCCAATGCTCCTGTCTCTAATATCAGCCTATCCTAAGGTCAGCGGAGCCAGGACCCTTTTTGCAATAAACACTTGATCATGTGATACCTTTAAGCTTACTGTTCTCACTTCTTGTTGTCTTCTTTCAGTCTGCTCCTCAAGAACTTCTTGCAAGCCTAATTTCATGCCCCTGTGGTAGATTGGTTGTGTCCCATTTAGAGTTAAACGGATCAATTCTTCTGGTGCAAACCTTCAGAAACTTGTCCAACATGACAGCAACAGAGAGCCTGAAATATCGTCACCCAACCTGGGATATGCCTCACTCAAAACGAATGTGTTTCCAATTTTGATTTAGATGTAGCCACATTCTGAGTAGCCAAGAACCCAAGGTTTATTTTGCAGACTGCCTGTTCCTGTGGGTCATTACTATTGCCTTATAATCTGCTGCTAAGACTATAGTGGGTGTTAAAGGTCCTGAATCAGATTTGTGGCAAGGGCCTTTAATGAGGGAGAGGGCCTTTAACAACCGGCATAGCCCAAGGCATAAGGGCTATAAGGCTATTATAACATTCCACCCATTGAGGGTACAATGTTCTGAATTAAAAAGGGAGAAACAAAAAGACAAGCATTGAAATGTTGGAGCTGAAGGCTTCTACCAGTCATTATTAGCCTTGAGCCATTTCATTGTCTTCAGTGGCGGTCTCAACAGTCCAATGTTCTAATGTAGCTTTATAGCCCGCCGTAGCGGGCAACACCGGCCATTAAATATCTTTTGAACATTCACAGCAAGAGCAGTGAAAAGGGGCTGAAGTCAGTCCCTGGTTCTCCACGGCTTGGCTTAACTGCTTTTTGCAGTTCTACCAAGCCAGGGAGACCCAGGAGCTGAGCAACATTCACCCCTTCCACCATCTGAGGCCCTAGTACCACTGAGCACAGGAGGAGGGAATGGTGAAGGCTGCTTGTGTCCTCCTGAATGGCCTCTGCCTTTCTTTTTCGTTTGCCTAATTAATATATTTTGAGAGGCAGGCTAAATAAAAAGGCAGAGGCTGTGCATTAGGACACTGAAATGCTGAGAGCAGCGGGCTATAGCAGTTCATGTAAGCCGCTGCTGCTCCATTGTCTTCAATGGAGCTCTCAACATTCCAATGTTCTAATAGCCTAACAGCTCTCCATAGCGGGCTCTAACGGTCATTAAAGGCTCTCTCCAAAATTAAAGGCCCAAGCTGAAGGCAAGGGCATTTAACAAGGGACCGGGCCTTTAATGGCCAGTAGAGCCCACTACGGAGAGCTCTTACGCTATTAGAACATTCTGCCCCTAGAGGGCAGAATGTTTTAATTTGTAAAAACAAAGGGCTCTCGGAGCCCAAGGGGGTTTAAATCAGAGAGGCCTTTGTTCACAGCAACAGGGCTTCTACCAGCCAGTAGAAGCCCGCAGCACTCCATTGTCTACAATGGAGCACTCAACATTCCTATGGTATAATAATAATTGTCCATTTACAGGCTCACTTCTCCAGTCTCCGTGCCATCTCTTTATATCTTTTCAGCCACAACAATTTAAAAGTATATATTTATTGCTTTGCTATTTGCTTCTGCCTCAGCACTGTGCATACAGTCATAAACAAGCATTAATGACAGTATATATAAACGAGCACAATAATGGTGCAAAATTGGGCCGGTCAACTATGCTGGAGAGCAGGTCCATCAAAAGGAGGGACATCCGGGCCCTTATACTTAGACTGCCAATGTTTAATTTGAGCCGGTGGTTTCCGGTGCTCGGCACCGACATTTAACTCTCAACATCAGCATTTATGACAGTCTGCCACATGGTGGCACTGTTTGCCTAATTTAGAGATGGGCACAACAACAGCTGTTTATTGAATAAATATACATTCAAAATGATTAATACTCGCTGCCCAAGCAATTCCTATAGCTTTGGGGGTCTCAGAATAGTCTGCATTGTCACACTTGTAGGAGTGTGATAGTTAGTAGTTGTGTTGGTACTATCATAGACCTTGCTGGCACGGGCAATGGGTGGTGCTAGATGCAGTGGCCTCCTGATGATGGCTGTGGCACTTGTTTTGTTACAAATTAAGCACTGCATACGGCACTATTTTCAGGGCCCCTTGAAGCTCCCTGAGGCTTGTTTATTTATCACAAAAACAGGCTTGCTTTTCTGTTGTAATCTATTCTCTTTTTTTTATTTTTTTTTTTATTTTTTTATTGACAACACAAATAAAGCAGAAACCAAAGATTAGCTGATAATAGTAACATATACATTTGATATCCAATAGGCCATACAAATAAATACAGTAGAGACTAAAAGTGAGGAAAAAAAAAAAAAGGCAGAATTAAAGAAAAGTTCCCCAAATTTTATCAAATTTTTTCATTGATTTCAATCCCTTCGTTTTGGCAATAGCACGTTCCATAGTATGAATTTCATTGACTAGAAACCACCATTCCAAGATATGTGGGGGTTTCTGAGATATCCATACCCTAGCAATTGTCAGTCTAGCACAGGAAAATAATATAGTTAGTAAATCTTTGTGTGGGCAATTCTCAGTTTGTATGTCTAATAATACAGACAATGATGAAAGAGGGCCAAAGACAATTTGTTTTTGCAATAGAATATTTTCGAAACCTGACCAAAACTCAGACAGAGCTGGACATGAAAAAAAAATATGAGTAATATCGGCGGCAACAAGATCACATTTGGGGCATTTAGAACGTGAGCTTAATGAGAAATTCTGAGACCAGTTAGAGATTCTAAACGGTGTATAATATAAAAAGCAGATGGTTTTATACAGCTGAATTCTTAAGCTCGAAGATTGCACCACTTTATTAATATTACAGAATGACGCCGAAATCTTAGTTGGAGTGATGTTAATCCCTGGTCTAGAAGCCCATTTCAGAGCAATTTTTGGGCAGTTATCCTCTTTAAAATTGTTTAAGCATTTATAACCCCTACTAATTAATGATTTCTGATTTTCTGAGTAGAAGCATGTCCATAGATCTGAGTCCGAAATTTGCCTAATTTTCATTTTATTAACCAGAAAATCTCTAATTTGCATATATTTAAATCGCATGACATCAGTTAAATTAAAGAGAGTTTTAAGCGTTGTAAAATTTAAAAATCCCTGATTGCCATACAAATCCCCCAAAAAATTAATTCCAGAATTGGCCCAGACAGTTCCAAGTCCATCATTGAATATTTCTGGAAATCCAGGATTGCCCCACAGAGCCAATTTCGGATGGAAAAAAGAGGTTTGACATGTAGTTAATAAAGTTTTCCATACCGCAACTGTTTCTCTCGCAGTCTTAAACTTGACCCTTTTGAAATAGTTAGGGTTGTTAACTCTTGCGAGAAATCGATTAGAATCATTACCCAACATGAATTGGTGGTAGTAATATTGACTATTAGGGAAAAATAAACTACGAAGGCGGCCAAAAAAAGTTGCCAAAAAATATAATTTAAAATGGGGGAAATTTAAACCACCTTTATTGGTTGGTAATTTAAGCAGGAGAAGCGACCTTCTAGCTTTCTTATATCCCCAGATATAACTACTTAGGATCCCATCTAGTTTCTTGAAAAAAGTGTTATTGACACGTAAGGGTATAGACCTAAATAAATACATAAATTTGGGCAAAATTTTCATCTTTATTAAATTAATCCGGCCTATAAGACTTAGAGGTATTTTGTGCCATTTCTTTAGTGAGCAAGCTATTTCTTTCAATAAGACATCATAATTCAGGTTATTTATGTCGCTTACTTTAGCAGATATTTTAACGCCTAAATACGTCGCCACCCGGCAAATACCTTGAACAGAAGTCAGTGGTTTATAATTTAATATTACCTGTGTTTTGCTTATATTTAATTTGTATCCTGAAATTGTTCCAAAAGCAGTAGATTCTTCTATAATCGATGTAAGAGCTTTTTCTACATCAGTGGAATATATAGCAATATCATCTGCGTAAGCAGTCATTTTCAAAGAGTTAGAGCCGAATTCAAATGGGATAATAAGAGTTTGAATGGATAATGAATTTATAAACGGTTCCATGGAGAGTGCGAATAGCAAGGGTGAAAGCGGACACCCCTGCCGTGTACCCCTGCGTATTTTAAAGCCTGGGGAGATCATGCCTGCATAACTAATTTTAGCAGAAGGGGAATCATATAAGGCTTGTATCCATCTCAAGTACCGGCCATTAAAACCAAACGCCCTCATTACGGCCCAGAGATAATCCCACCCGACTCGGTCAAATGCCTTTTCAGCATCTAAAAGTATCATACCGAGTCGGGTGGAATTAGCCACAGCTACGTCAAAAGCTGTAATTGCCATATTGACATGTGCCGTAGTATCACGGCCAGTAATAAATCCATGTTGTTGTGGATTAACTAGCTCAGGCATATAAGGAGCCAATCGAAGTGCGAGAGGTTTAGAAAATATTTTGGCGTCGACATTGATTAAAGAGATAGGCCTGTAAGAGCCACAGTCCTCAGCCGGTTTATTTTTTTTAAGAAAAAAAACAATATTAGCAGAATTCCAAGACGTTGGGACCTTCCCTGTTTGACCAATCGAATTGAATACTAAACAGAGAAGGGGAAGTATTTCATCAATACAGATTTTATAGAATTCTATAGGAAGCGTATCTTCCCCTGCGGCTTTACCAGAGGGGAGAGAAGCAATAGCCATTCTGATTTCAGTGGTGGTAATATCCTCCGCTAATTGCCTGTTGTGTTCAGCTGTTATAGTGTTAGTAACATTATTACCAACGTATGCTTGAATATTATGCAAAGTAGGGGTATTTTCCGGAGTGTATAGATCGCTATAGTACTTTACGAATTGTGTTATAATGTCTCTAGATTGATCATAAATAGAATTATTAGGTCCTTTAATATATTTGATTATAGTGTTGGCTTTGTCATCCGCAATTTTGTAAGCCAGGATCTTACCAATTTTATCACCACTCTCATATTGAGAAATTTTACATTTATGTAATTTTGCAGAGGCTCGTTCTCTAAAGACATTTTTGGTGGCAGATCTAAGACTGATTAACTCTAGTCTTAATTTATCCCAGTCTGAGGTACCTTGTATAAGAGCGTCAGCTAGTTGATTTTCAAGTGACAAGATTTTAGTAGTAATGGTCTTATTTTCTTTGCGAGATTTGGAATTTTGTGTAAAAATAAATTGTTGAGTAAATCCCCTTATGCTGGCCTTGCAGGCATCCCATACATAAATTAGAGAGGTGGAATGAAGGTTAATATCAATAAATTCAGTAATATGGTTCTTAAGTTGTAAAATAAATTCCGAATCTGAGAGAAGATATCTCGGGAAAGAGAATAATCTTTTATCTTGTTTTCTTGAAACTGTGCAGAAAGTAAAAAGAATGGGATTATGATCTGAAGTGAGTCTTGGGCATATATCGATCGTACTAGATTCTAAAATCTTATCAGAAGCCCAGATCATGTCTATCCAAGAACACAATTTATGAGGTGCGGAATAGTACGTATAGCCTGGTATTTTAGGATGGAGTGTTCGCCAACCATCTTTTAGATTATGTATCCGACCTATTTCTAAAATAGCCGCACGTGTCTTCGGCATACGTTGAAAACCACATTGTTTGGTAGTATCTATAGCATAATCGATTATACAATTAAAGTCACCTCCAATTAAGAGTTCTCCTTCCCATTCCAATAGTTCAATATTTAACCAATCAAAAATATAAGGATCGTCAACATTAGAACCATATACACAGCATATAACATATTTGCAATTTTCCCAGTCACCTTGAATAATTATCCATCGACCCCTTTTATCTACGGCTGTTTTAATAATATTTAGTTTCAAATGTCTTTGTTTTAGAATGGCAACCCCTCTAATAGTAGCGTTTAGGGTTGTACATGCAATAACCTCATACCCTGATAGCCTTAACAGATTCCTATCTTTATAAGAAATATGTGTCTCAGTGAGTAAAACTAAGTGGGGATTGTACAGTTTAACCTCTTCAGTGCCCCGCCCTTTCCCCGCCCTGTGCCGGGCGTTGCATTAGCGGGCGGGGTTCATGACGAGATAGTCTCGTCATGGGCACAGCGCAACCGCGCTCCATGACGAGACCATCTCGTCATGGGCACTGAAGGGGTTAAGCTCTTCCTGTACTAATCGTCTCTTATTCTTACAGTTAAGGCCAGCGACATTCCATACTAGGCAACTGAGTTGAAACATTTAAAGAATGTTAGAGAGTCAGCAATTCTAATGATAACTACTATATATATCAGCTTTTTCTTTTTTTTTATTATTTCAATAAATGTTGTTATTGTGTTGTCATTTTTAACATTATTTACGACCACCCATGAACCCCCACTCCAGACCCCCCCAGCCGGGACCTTCCCCCAGACCACCCGGGGGAGAGCACCCCCTTGCTTCATGCTGCCGTTGTTAGGTAGCCTAGTTGAGGGGCAGCATCGGATAGCTCCCTCTAGCCCCTCTAACCCCCCCACTCCTAAAATAAAAATAAAAGAGAACTTGAAAAACATCACATAATGAATTCCATATTGATAACCCAGCTCTTATGAACACATTTCCCAGTGCGGGATTACTAAATATAACAACCATTCTATTAAAGCAAATAGTACCACACAAAGGAGCAGAATCTTAACCAAATTTTGTTAGTGCTATCTCGGCTTCCCTAACGTCAGTAAAAGTATATGTATGGCCTCCCTTTATGACTTTTAAACGAGCAGGTTCCTGCAGGAATACCTGCCCACCCAGAGATTTGAAAGGGTCGATAAGCTGTCGTAGCTTCCACCGTTTGTCCATAGTAACTTTGCTCAAGTCAGATCTGACAAAGAACGTAACATTGTCGACCTTGATGGGGGAGTGAGGCTTGGCTTTAGAGGAAACCGCCTGCCTTAGCAAATAATTGCCGAAATAGATAAAAAAAGGCCGTGGAAATTTATTCTCCTTATTTCTCTGAGCCAGTGGAAGCCTATGGAACCTTTGTAATTGGGAGTCCCAATCCCAATCTGATAAGTCAGGGAAAGCTCTTTGTAAAAGGTTCACTATATAAGCCCGTGGGTCAGATCCTTCTGAGCTTTCCGCAATGCCAAAAAGTCGGAGATTTTGCCTTCTTTGGCGATTTTCCATAACTTCGAGCTTGTTTTGAAGGGTAGTTATCTGCATGTCGTGTTGGCTAGTTAGAGTCTCAGCCCGGACAGATGATTCCTCAATGCCTGCAACCCTTTGCTGCAGCTCCGCCATTTCCTGAGTAATTATTCCAAACTTGTTAGTAGCTTCTTCTAAAGACCTCTGTAGATGAGAATTGTCTTCTGTAAGCTGTAAGAAATGTTGCTGCGCTTCGTTTCTATGATCGGTCAGAATCTTTAGAATCTGATCAAAGGAAGAGAGGTTGCACTCCATATTCCCAGTATGGACTTGGGGAAGCAGAGCACTTGAGGCACTTGAAGTACCTGCAGGAGTTGAAGGAGTTGAAGATAATTGTTGAAAATCCGTATCAATAGTTGCAGTTACTGCAGTGGAAGCCATAGAAGCGTGAGAGTCAGCAAGTAAAATGCCTGAAGCAGATGCAGCATTCGAAGCAAGTGGCGTTGTTTTATCTCCGGCCATAACAGAGCCCTCCTTTAAATATGCTTCCGCTTCAACCAGGTTGGTACCTGAAAGACGTAGGGCCATAGTTTTAACCCCACCTTTAGCCTGTATCCACCTTCGTAGGGGACTTTCATCCGAGATGACTTTACCCCGTGTTTTGAGGACTGAGCTCTGAGCGGACAAAGCGGAAGTATTAATATTTTTCCCTTTCTTTATTTTATATTTCGCCTTTGATTTCCCCATTTTGAGGCCAGAGTGTCGTGTGGGAGACCTGAGCGTCTCCTCTTCTCTTTCTTCCGAAGAATCCGCATCCTCATCGACCAAACAATCCTCAGTCTCCGCACTCTCCTGATGATTAATTTCGTCTTCAGTTGATATAATTGAGCCCCCATAGTGGGTGATACCAGTGTACCCGGGCTCCCCTCAGTAAATGCATATATCTGACTAGCCCCTTGTACGCCTACAGGTGATTTCAAAGTGTCAGCCATGTCAGCCATGAGTTTCTCCTGCCCAGCCAATATAGGAATCTCTGACCGACTCTTATTAATTACATTAGAGTTTGTTTCATTCCCGTTAGCTCGGTGATTATCTGTTTGCTGATTTATATTTTGCCCACATCCAATACCAATTCCAGTTAAAGACAAAATTGGAGACAGAGCATCATTAGGCATCAAAGGCAGAAGAGGCGAGAAGGGCATTAGGGGGCTAACAGAAATGTTATTATTGCTCCCAGAAGTAGATGCAGAGCCTGAGTTGCCTTGAATATCTACTGGAGATGATAAGACTCGAGTAATCTGCTTACCGGGAATCACAGCTGTTTTCTCAGTTTTTCCCGCGAGTTCAGCTGAAGCCTCCGAGACCGCCGGAGTATCTGCCAAGGGAGCCGGAGCCGTAGCAGCAGTAATGTTTCCCCTGGAAGCTGTATTTTCGGCAATGGGACCTCTCCCGGTCCGAGCCGATCTGTGAGCATTCTTAGGAGCCATGGCACAAGTAACTGAAGTCAGCCGTGTCTCTTTCCCTGACCCGAAGCAGAAATCATGCGCAGAGCCAAAAGCGAAGAACACAGCAGGTCCGAGGCCAGAGCAGTCAAGTTAAGAGTCCTTCACAGCCACGGCTCCAGCAATCCCGAGAGTAATCGTTGGTCGAGTGAAGAGAAGCCTCCGCCTGCAGCGACCCAGCAGAAACCGCAGCATCTGATGTTCGTTGGAGAGTGGATTCAGCAGACGAAAACAAGAAGTGGCGGGTAGGTTTTTTCTCTTGCTTACACCAATTCAGCTCTTTTCTCAGATAATTCTTAGGTTTTCTCCGGTAGTTCTCCGGTAGTTCTAATACGGCATAGAACAGAGTGAGGGAGGGAGAGGGAGAGGGAGCATCTTACAGCGCTGCCGCTCAGTGGCGTATTCAGTCCGCCATCTTGTAATCTATTCTCAATAGTCAGCACTAGGTGTTGCCATAAAAACAGACAAGGGCCTCATGACACCTTTGTGACCCGTACCCCACAAATGCTTCTGACAAGCCTTACAGAGAGAACACTAGAAAATGTCAGGGGACATCTCATGAAAGTGCTGGGATTTTTTATGCTCCTAGACAAGATGACGCAGTGTTATTGTTTCATTCACTAGATGGACACATATTAATATGACTATAAGAGAAGTGCCTCCTTATTAGTATAATAATTATTATTCAGAACATAGTAAAAACATTATGTACATTAGACACACACAGTCAGTTCACTGGGCTTCTACAGCTTCCCTTGGGGAAGTCTAGATTGCTGTGCCCCAGATTCAAACATGCTGCTTACTCCACTCATCAGCCGAATCCTTGCAAAGTAAAAGTAATCAAAACAGTGTGGTACCTGCTCTTACTTGGCCGATAGTAAATGCACATCACACCAAGCAGTCCTTAATGGTAGCCTTGTCTACAAACACCGAGCCCTAAAATACATCAGGTACAGGAAGTCCTCTCACATCCTTTCACACATGGCTATTTCTGCACCATTCCCACTGCGCAGCCTGCCTGGCCAATGAAACCATTCACAGACATGCCTGGAGAAGATGATACCACTCAGCGGTCTGCCTGGTCAATGAAACCCTTCACAGACAAGCCTGGAGAAGACAATACCACTCAGCGGTCTGCCTGGCCAATGCAACCATTCACAGACATGCCTGGAGAAGACAATACCACTCAACGGTCTGCCTGGCCAATGAGACCATTCATAAACAAGCCTGGAGAAGAAAATACCACTCAGCGGTCTGCCTGGCCAATGAGACCATTCACAGATATGCCTGGAGAAGACAATACCACTCAACGGTCTGCCTGGCCAATGAGACCATTCATAGACAAGCCTGGAGAAGAAAATACCACTCAGCGGTCTGCCTGGCCAATGAGACCATTCACAGACAAGCCTGGAGAAGACAATACCACTCAGCGGTCTGCCTGGCCAATGCAACCATTCACAGACATGCCTGGAGAAGACAATACCACTCAACGGTCTGCCTGGCCAATGAGACCATTCACAGACATGCCTGGAGAAGACAATACCACTCAACGGTCTGCCTGGCCAATGAGACCATTCATAGACAAGCCCGGAGAGGAAAATACCACTCAGCGGTCTGCCTGGCCAATGAGACCATTCACAGACATGCCTGGAGAAGACAATACCACTCAGCGGTCTGCCTGGCCAATGAAACCATTCACAGACATGCCTGGAGAAGACAATACCACTCAGCGGTCTGCCTGGCCAATGCAACCATTCACAGACATGCCTGGAGAAGACAATACCACTCAACGGTCTGCCTGGCCAATGAGACCATTCACAGACATGCCTGGAGAAGACAATACCACTCAACGGTCTGCCTGGCCAATGAGACCATTCATAGACAAGCCCGGAGAAGAAAATACCACTCAGCGGTCTGCCTGGCCAATGAGACCATTCACAGACATGCCTGGAGAAGACAATACCACTCAACGGTCTGCCTGGCTAATGAGACCATTCATAGACAAGCCCGGAGAAGAAAATACCACTCAGCGGTCTGCCTGGCCAATGAAACCATTCACAGACATGCCTGGAGAAGACAATACCACTCAGCGGTCTGCCTGGCCAATGAGACCATTCACAAATATACCTGTGTGAGATGATGATAACCGTCTGCGTCTGCCTGGCTAATGAGACTACTCACACATGCACCTGGAAATAACGATACCGCAAGAAGTCTATTGGCCAATCAAACCATTCCCAGACACAACTGGAGAGGATAATGCCACTCCGTGGTCTGTCTGGCCAATGAAACAAGTCACAGACATACCTGGAGATAATTAGAGATGAATGACACAATGGAGATGAAATGATTGGGCCACCCTTTAGTGGTTATTCCAATGGGCTATCCAGCCTTCCTGTGGCATTATCATTTATCAACTCACTCTTCATCTCAATGGAGAAATGTTGACCATCTGATTGTTCGAAAGAATACAGAGAAATACTGACTTTAAACCTCAGTCCGATTCTTGTTTGAAAAATGGCCCTTTTTTAATGCTAAGTTGAGAATGAATCTTTCCCAAAAGCTCCCCTCCGGTGCACCCCCTATTTCTGCTGTTGTTAATATCAATGGCTCTCTCCACTGGCTCTACCAGTGAGCGATGGTTCAGATCATTCACATCCCGAGTGCAGAGGCTTTTGGTAAACTTTCAGATTAAATTTTTTGTAACTCAAAGTTTTGGGTGGCCACCAATCATTATTCTGGGTTGGTACCAGAAGGGACTCATGGGGCACGGAGATGCCACTTGTGGCATGGTGAATAGCAACCAGCCAAGTCAGACCGTGTTCTGCAACAAGAGATCTATGCTCTGCTTTCTTCAATAGCATTGGCTGACGGGATTCTTTATTGTATCTATACCGTACTAGCACACGACAGCCTGTGTCTATATGTGACATCTAAATATTTGATCATTGAGAGACTGTTTCTGGAGGGGCTTCTTGCAATTAATGCTCACATCATAACTCAATCAATCAATCCGGAATTATAAAGCGCGGCTAATCACCCGATAGTATATCCAGGCGCTTGCAGGTCCCGGAGGCTTATTTGAGCAGCCATGTCCTGAGGGCCATTCGGAATTCCAGAAGTGAGGTGATGGTCGGAGGTGCATGAGGAGGCTGTTCCAAGTCTTTGCTGCGATGTGGGCGAATGAGCGTCCTCCACTTCTGCTTCGGTAGATGTGTGGAGTATGGGCAAGTGAAAGGTAGGTGAAGCGTAGTCTTCTCGACAGTTGGTGGAAGTTCTGTCAGTGGTTCATGTATGCGGGTCCTTGATTGTGTAGAGCCTTGTGTGCATGGGTCAGCAGCTTGAACTGGTGTCTCTTCTGTATGGGAGCAAGTGGAGTTGCCTGAGGTGGGGTGTGATGTGCGTTCGTAGGGGAAGTCTGAGTATAAGTCTGGCATCCTGTATGGTCTGAAGTCTCTGTAGGAGGTGGCAGTGATTCCTACATAGAGGGCGCTGCCGCAGTCCAGTTGTGGTGATGAGGGCCTGTGTCACGGTGCGTTTCGTGTGTAGGGGCAGCCACTTGAAGATTTTACGTAGCATGCGCAGAGTGAGGAAGAGGTGGAGGAGACGCCATTGATCTGTGATTTTATGGTGAGTTTATTGACCTAAAGCAAATGAATATGTTCAACGATTCCATCTAGCTGATACCCTTTTTACCTCCTCAGATCCTAACTTGCCACGATTGAGAAGTCCCCATGCCCTTCAACTTTGTAGTAAGATCTCCTAAAATTCCAAGTCCCCCAGGCCCATGCCTAGAGAATGGAATGCAAGAGGTTTTGATGGCATCATCACGGTGCTTACTAGTAGCTGGAATTTTAAGCAGCCTACACTCAGCACTCCAAAACAAAATTAAATCGAAAGTACTTTATGCCAGCCTAAAAATACTTGTGCTCCAACTAGAATGCATTTGCTTCAATTTTATTTAAACAAGGAAGATATCAGCAGGGAATGTTTCAGGACCAGCCTGAGCTGAGCAGGTGGTGATGTCATTCTTGGGATGTTAGAGGATGTTGTCTGCAATGAGTTGGCAGAGGAGCTTTGAAGCTGCTGACAGGAGGTTGAGCAAAAGTGAGATGTCAGACTGTCAACACGGAGGGATTAAGCTTGAAGACGAGAAGGAGATGAAGACAGTTTCTCCCAAGAAGAACCTTCATGAAAGTAGTCCCAGGGTAGAGTTTTAAGTAAGTCAACCCATCCGGGACCTTCGTCATGCTGGTCATAGTAAAGGTCCCAGGTGTTTTGAATCCTGGACTGGATCTAAAACACTAACACTTACAACAATGTGATGTTGTAAAGTGAGTATGGACCATGAGTAACCTTGATGTAAATTACAGTATTGAAAGGCCTAATCACTTTCCCCCATGATGTTGACCCAGTGGCGTAACACAAAATGTCCCCCCCTTGAAGAATATAATGAGGGGCCCGAGACTCCCGTATCTCAGAGATATTCATTGACCTTGGACTGAATGGAGGGCGTCCTTGAAGGGTTGGGGGCCACCTGGAGGGTTGCCGCCCCCCTGAGCCGCAGAGGCCTGTGTTACACCCCTGTGCTGACTACCATGTCAGCAGGTAGGTAGGAAGCAACGGATGTTGTTAAGAGGTCATCTACTTAAGTCAACCCAGGATTTCCTTAGCTCCATAGATGGGGCAAAGTTGGGAGTGACGTTGTCAGCCACGGCCCGTGCAGGTAAGAGCGGTGGGGCAGGCCGCAGCTGGACGCTGTTCTTTTACCAAACACTGCCAGAAAGGAAATGTTATCTCTTTTACAGAGGAAGATTATTCACAAAAAGTCTCTTGCCGTCTTTGGTTGTGGTGAAAGAAAATCAGAGCCTGACCGACTAAAACGTCCGATATGAAATTAGTTTCCACAGTGGTGCAACGGGCACAGCAACATTATTATTCAGAGCACTTGAAACACATAATAAAAAGGGCAGAAAGCTACAAGATCAGAAATATAACCCATAACCTCACAATACTGGATACAGTAATAAGGGATTCTAGTAAAATTACTTGCTTTGTTATTTCCTTAGGACTGTGGGGAACAAAATAAAATTGACATTTAGGTTCCTAAGATGTTGGCAAGTGGTATTATGACCTGCATTTTGGCTGAATAGAAACAGGTGACTTTATGCATGAGTTTTGGCATACTAAGGGACTCAAGAAAATGTCTGTAAGTATATTAAAGTTATACCGGTTCAGTTATATAATAAAAGAAACATAATGTCGTACTATTAAACTGATACAAGCAACAATTGGTCCTATTGCAAAGGTTAGAAAAACAACAGACATATTTATATCAACATAAATTGATTTATGAGAGAGCAAGAGAAAGAAATTAAATGACAGTGGACTATGAAAATCAATTTAGTTTTTATATTTTTCTTGTCAAGAGAATATATACAATCAACAATTACTTTCTGGTTGTTCCATAAAGTGCATAGGAAAAGTGCTCATATGAGTAGTATTTGATACTGTGTCTGTTGTTTTTCTATCCTTGCCAATAGGACCAATTATTGCTTGTATCGAACTGTACCCAGGTCCTTTGGCCGTTTGGGTTACCTCATTAGTTTGTAATGTACTATTAAACTGGATTGGACAACACTTTTTTAATCTGAGTGTTTGTGCCTCGAGCACTATGTTTGTTTACTACTTATGAACTAAGGACATGGATAACATGTAGCATTAACGTAAACCTTTCAATACCCCAATCTATATAGAGGACAGAGCGGAGGCACGTAGGAGAAGAAGTGGTTTCAGGTTATTTATTTTATTATGTAGATACCTCTAGAATACAGCAGTAATGGGGCACAAGATTCAGTACTCCAGTACCCAGGCATATGGGTAAAATGAAAAGAGATCTTCCTGACATTCTAAAAATTAACCAGCAGATGCACTCTCACAAATCTCTAGCAGGGGAGGCAGGCTGCCATGATGGGCCATGACATACCTTAAGGATGTACAGATTAATATGTGGGTCATATACATTGGTCTATTCTATACTAGAGCCAGGTCCGGGTGATTACGACACTCCTAGCTATCATTCCATAAGATGGACAGTAGCAGTCCACAGTCCAGCTCGCCTGTTTTTACTCGATGGTTTTCCCTTTGTTAGTATTTGTGGTTGCCCCCTTTCCAAGAGAAAAATGCCTGCCATTTGAAGCAGATTTAAAAGTCTGTTAAAGACCTGACATGATACTAAATAGAACTTGAGGAGAGGAGTTGACCTTACGGCTAGGGAGAACGACCTCGGAGCTGGGGAGCCAGGTTTGAGTCTCAGCAGGGACGCACAAAATCCTGTGATTCTGGGCAAATCACGTACTTTCCCCGTGCCTAACAAAAAACAAGCATTGGCATAGCCAATAGGTCTCGCTTTTGGGACATTATAAGTATATTTACTTTTGCTATAATCGCGGCACGTAAAGCGTGGAGGCCGCGATTATAGCAAAAGTAAAAAAATAGAAAAAACATCTATTTCTTTACTTTCGCTATAATCACGGCACCCGCGCTTTACGTGCCGCGATTATAGCAAAAGTAAACATACTTATAAGGTCCCAAAAGCGAGACCTATTGGCTATGCCAATGCTTGTTTACTTTAGCTATAATTGCGCAGGGGAGGGGGCCTGCGAGATTTCCTTGCGGGAGCGTGCGACCATATGGCGCCACCATATGGCGCCGCGCGCTCCCGCAAGGAAATCGCCAGACATGCACGCGTTGCCATTGCAAGCAATGCAACGCGTGCACGTTTTTGCCCCCAAAGATGTGCCGATGGCATTAGGTCTCTCTCCTATGCAGCGCATGGGCGCTGCGTAGGCGAGACCTACTGAATGTGTCCTCATGTAACGTAACTGGTGCTTGTGTAAAGCGCCCTGACACCCGATACCTTCGAGTCAAGTTTGCACTATATCAAACTCAGTAAAAAATAAATAGATAAATAAACTTAAAAGCCAATGTATTCATTTCTAAGATTACATTTCTCTCTTTGTTACACTTTAAATATTAGTCAGAGATCGTTAACGCAACTCTACAACACATTTAAAAGTGCTTTCTAGTTATATCTGCTGTTTGACGTATGAACAGATAAGGGCTAAAAGTACTGGCTTTTGGTGATGTGGCTTCTTTTTGTACCAGTCAGGAGGACATTAAAATACGGGTGGTGCTGGTAGACAACCGGCCTGGAGGCGACCGGATTAGCATTCCACTTGTCTGGTCACACAACTCCATGCTCTTCAGCATCCAAGCAGTGGTGTCTACCATTGACACCATTAATTCTAGAGTGGTACTTGTGACACATGGCAAGTAATACCAGGCTGCTGCTAGCCTTCCCCCCAAAAATTTGCCAAACAATTTGCCAAAACGTGAATCCGCAAGCATCTACCTCTATGTTTAGTTTACCCACAGAGCTAAATGGACTACAGAAACACTCAAATGCACTTTAAGGCAGAACTAGAAGCAAAATGGTGGAATTCTTGATAGAACACAGAAAATAGTCCGTGGTCACAATGTGCGTGCATACATGGATAGCAAAACAACCATAAGTATTCTGACTGGCTCCCAACAGCCAATCTGATGGGTCCTCACACAAAGCCTCTTTCAACTACGAAGAATAGTTCCGTGTCATAGGGCCATTCTGGCACCCAATCATAACACCTGATAGGGAACAACCACCGAATTTCACGTGCTGCTAATTTTTCAACCGTTTGTAAACCATTACAAAGTTGCTAACTCTAGTTTTCCTTTTTATACCAGAATACATGGATGTGGATCAAATTAAAATGGCAGAGATGCATTTTGATTCATATATACCAGGAATCAGTTAGTAATTTTCAGGCGCTACTACTACAATGGCACTAAAAATCATGCTGACCTGGACTGTGAGGATTTTGTGGGAGCAAACCCTAATAAATGTATGAACCCCAATATTTTATGCACACTGATTTTTACCTTAAGCAGTTTAGCTCCAGGATCCCTTGTTAATCTAGCAGTAACAGAGTATGCTCCCCATCAATTAAACATTATTTATTTTTTTGTAAACAATGTTTATTCCGTCAATTCTCAAATACTAGGCAGAGCTCTGTAACCCGCAAGCTGACTGCTACATATTACCATATGAATATTGCTTTGACATTTAATATATGCATTTTACAACAGTAAAATAGTAAATAAACAAAACTCCACCCAATGCACCGTCCTTGCACCACACATTAAGCAGCATGTACCCGACCTCCGCATAGGTGACAAATCCCGCTGGACCTTTTAGAACACTGCACCACAGACCTGCCCAATTAAGCCAGAACTGCAGCATCTCCTGCGGAGAGGGGCTCCAGGTGGAGGTCTCTATAATCCGCCCACCTTTTCCAGATCTTAAAATGCTTTTGCGGACACCCTCGAGCTTTGAAAATAGGAGCCTCCAGACCCATATTAAAATCAAGACCGTTTTTCCATGCTAACAATGAAGGCGGGGTCCCTGCCTTCCACTTCCGTGCAATGTCTCGTTTGGCTAGCGTAAATCCCAATAGCATCAGGTGGCGCTTATAAATATTTCCCCCCACCCCCTCCACTATATGCAGCAGCACCAAGTTAGGTGAATAGGGGAGCTCCCACCCCAGAACTTCAGCAAGGCAGGCCAGTATCCCCCGCCAGAACCTCACAAGCACCGTACAGTGCCAAATCGTGTGAAACAGGGTGCCACATCGCAAACAATGCGGGGACGCTACCAGACCCGTCCTCCACAGTATAATAAATCCGGTGTAGGCAATTGAGTTGGATCAGCCGGAGGCGCATTGCTATTGCCGCCCCCCGAGGGGAAGCCAGTGCTTCTGTCCAATCGTCTCCGTCCAGAGGACCACGGTCTTCTTCCCAGTTCTCCCTAAGTTTATCTAGTGTAGCGGGGCAGTTCGTCACTAGGGAGTGGTAAATCTTGGAGATTTTATGGTCCTGTAGGTCACCCATAAACAGCTTATCTTCGATGGGACTGAAATCAGGGGGGGACTCCAAGTCTGTAACACTGGGAAGGACAGCATGCCTAAACTGCAGGTATTTGTAAAATTGTGTTTTTGGCATCTGAAATTCGTGCTGGAGATCCTGGAAAGACTTTAGAACCGTGCCTTGCATTACGTCTCCCAGGGTTGAGATCCCAATGTTGTACCAGTCTCGGAAACCCGCCAAAGTGGCCAGTTGCGGCAACCTACCATTAGACTAAAGGGGAGTCTCCTTTGTCAGCCTGCCCCATCACCCCAACCTTCGCAGGGCCTGCCTCCACACCTGAAATACCACCCTTGTAGCGGATGGCAGGGCCCTACGTATGGGAGCCGAATATAAAATAGTGTGTAGAGTGTTGGACCCCATGTGCCTCCGCTCCACCGCATAACTGGGGTCAGATCTATCTTCATACCACCAGTCAATTAAACATCATTTTAGCAAGGAAAAAGTCAGAATAAAAAACTGGGACTATTTAATAACCGAGTTCTAGATCAAAAATAGAGGTTGAAAGATTTATTACAGAATTATTAATAAAAACGATACAGATATATACATAAATGTTCCATGTAGGCTCAGCTAAAGAACACAGAATCATGATAGCCGTAACCTCCTGAGGCACAGCCGGGAGATAGGTGTTGTTGATTTTAGAAGGAAATAATTTTAAAAATTGCACGCAATTGTTTTTAAAAGCGCACGCTCTACCTGCCTTGTATTCCACCTGGAAAGCTTACCCAGCAGCGGTTGACACGCTGAGAGGGAGAGCTCGTGGGAGGCTTCGTAGGCGCCATCAGCCCGACGGAACGAGGGACACGCCCACTTTGCGGACACACCCCCCTCCCTCTGACCTATAATAATGTGTATGTACCGGAGGCGCAGCGGACGAGCGCAGCGGGCGCGACGAATGCGCGCCGAAGGCGCGCATAAGGCAAGCTCGTCTGCGCTCGTCCGCGCCGAGTCCGGGCCTAGGGCCAGCCCCCCTACTCCTCACCCCTCAGTACCCCTGCAGTATAGCCCTGACACCCTGCACAGTTTTAGGACATCCACTAGCAAGGGATGCCTACACAGATTTCAAGCTGATGCCCTACCCCCTACCTGCCCCAATTGTAACCTCCACCTTAAGCCCAAAACTACACCTGAACTGCTATATGATTACCGCATGTACCTGTTGAACTGCCGTTCCCTCCCAAAACATAGGGTTGAAATTTCTCTCCTAATAGAGGAACTTTCACCTGACATACTGTTTTTAACAGAAACCTGGCTAACTCCTGACGCTGAGCCAGCGATTCTGGAAGCCCTTCCCTCAGGCTTTCAAATCTCTCTCCAAGACCGGCCTAAAGGGAGAGGAGGAGGTCTAGCGATAATTTATAAATATCAATTTCGCTGCCGTGTAGCAGCTGAATCCATCCCGGACTGCGAGAGTATCACTTTCCATGTGGAACTCTCACCTAATAATTGCCTTTCCGGCACGCTTATTTACCGTCCTCCCGGCCCCCCGAATCAGTTCCACGTCTGCTTACCCTCAAACATAGCCGAACGCCTTAACCCCTCATCTAACTTTACCGTTTTAGGTGATTTTAATTTCCATTTCGACTCGGATTTGGACCACATAGCCACTATTCTAACAGAAGACCTCGCAGCTCTACAATTGACCCAAAAAGTTACCTCCCCCACCCATGTTAAGGGTCATCTGCTGGACCCGGTTTTTAGCAACTGCATCGGCCTCACAACAGGATCACCCATCCACTTGCCTTGGACCGATCATTTTTTGATCCCTATCAGTTGGTCTGCACTGAAACCCTCTAAATTGACACCGACCACAAAACTCACTAGAGCTTGGTCAAACCTCGCAATCGACAAATGGACTAATTTACTTGCTGAGAATCCCCCCCTAATCAAAGATAACCCTAACCTTGCTAATCTGGCTTATTCTAATTGGATTACTCAGTCTCTAGACGTAGCTCTCCCCAAAAAAAAAATCACACTAAAACGACTTCAAAAAACTGCCCCATGGTATACTGAAGATCTCAGAGCCAAGAAACGCTGCTGTAGGCAGTCTGAAAGAAGCTGGCGAGCTGATTATTCCTTAGGAAAAAAAAATCTCTATCATGAAGCCATCAGGGAATACAAAATGTTGATAAAATCGACCCAAGCCGCTTACTTTTCGGAGAAAATCTCCCTTGCTAAATCTAAACCTAAGGAAATTTTTAAGATCATAAAAAAACTGACCAAACAGTCCCCCTGTGATCAGGCAGATAAGTCCACTACCCATTGTAACGACGTCGCTGAATTCTTCCACCAGAAAATAAATACCATTTACTCTGCTTTCCCACCGAACAACCTCACCCTCTCAATTCCTACTTGTCCCCCCATGACTCCCACTCTTCACTCACCTACATTAACACATTTCCCCCCACTAGAGCTAGCTACTCTTGAGCCCCTAGCACGGAGTGTTAAATCTGGTTCCCCCAACGACCCAGCACCCCCAGACATAATAATGGCAGCATCTCAAACTACTCTGCCTATAATTAAGGACATCCTAAACGCCTCCATTTCATCTAGTGTGGTCCCGACTGCCTGGAAGCAGGCTATGGTCAGAGCTCTAGTGAAGAAGCCCAACTTGGACCTTAATGAGCTGAGTAATTATCGCCCCATATCCCTGCTCCCATGGATCAGCAAGATTCTGGAAAAATATATTAATAAACAACTAATCACTTTTCTGGAAGATCACCAACTACTGGACCCGACCCAGACGGGCTTCAGACCCAAGCATGGGACCGAGACCGCACTCCTTATGGTCACTGAGGAAGCGAGAAAGATCTTGGATCAAGGAGGATCAGTGGCAGTGATCCTCCTTGATCTCAGCGCGGCCTTTGACACGGTTAGCCATAACACTCTGCTATATCGCATGTCCCAGGTTGGGATTGAAGACAAAGCCTTGTCTTGGTTCAAATCTTTCCTCCAAGACAGATCCTTCTGTGTGTTTGAAGACGACTCTGTCTCTGCCAGCAGACCTTTGAAATGTGGAGTCCCTCAGGGATCATCTCTAAGCCCTGCACTTTTTAACTTGTACATGAGGCCACTGGCTGACGTCGTCCGTCCGTATGGGATTAAGATCATTTCCTACGCGGACGATACGCAGCTGGTGGTCTCCATGACTCAGGAAGCCACTCCATCGGCTCCAGGCGGGCTTAGAGAGTGCGTTGAAGAAGTGAAAACCTGGATGTCCCTTTCTTCGTTAAAACTGAATGGGGACAAAACGGAGCTGATGATCCTGGGCTCCCCAGATCCCAGCATTCCCCCCTCTTTATGGCCACCCAGTCTGGGCCCCCCACCTACTCCCAAAAACAGCATTAAAAGCCTTGGAGTGTGGCTGGACAGATCCCTGTCCTTTAATACGCAGTCCACAAAACTTTCGGCCACCTGCTTTGGCATCATGAAAATGCTGAAAAGAATCCTCCCCCTCCTTCCCTGGGATGCCAAACAAACTGCCATACAAGGCTTAATTCAATCGCGACTCGACTTCAACAACATACTTTATCTTGGTGCCCCCGAATCCACCCTCAGAAGGCTCCAGATAGTTAAAAACTGCGCAGCACGCATTCTATTAGACCTTCCCCGCAGACAGTCAGTGAGAGCAGGCCTGACTACCCTCCACTGGCTACCGGTGCGACAGAGGGTCCTGTTTAAAGCCATGTGCATTGCGCACCAGGCCTTCTGGAACACTGGCCCTAAAATTACCCAAGACTTAATTACCCATTATGTGCCCAACAGAAGCCTCCGCTCCAGTCAAATATTTCTTGCAAAAACCCCCAAAATAAAAAGATCCAGGCTCAATGGTGCTAGAGCCTGGAACGCCCTCCCAATGCACCTTAGAGCGAATTCTAACCTCTCAACCTTCCGCAGACAACTAAAGACCCATTTATTTCACTCAATCTAGCTAATCTCATTCCTAATTTTCCTTCTAAGCCTGCTGTAGGTATTCGGTTTTCCTAGCGCTTGGACGCCTCTGGGCAGCAATTCGCGCTATACAAATGTACATCCTATCCTATCCTATGAATCATAGTAAAATCCCTATTTAGGCAATTAAATCTCTCTAGTTTCTAAGTGTCAAATTCATAAAGAAAACTGACAGCATTCTAAGGGAGGAAAAGAAAGTCTCAAAATAATCAGGGTCTTGGGAGGAAAATTAGAAGTCACCCGAACCTTCAAAACCAGGGCTTTTTTTACACAATGTTTGCATAACAATTAATAAAACTGCAGATTCAGCATAGTATGGTCATAGTTAGATCATATCAGCAAAAACAGCTTTGTAATTATACAAATCCTTAACATTAGCCAATTTCCTAATGTTAAGAGAAATCTTCTAGTTGCTTCCTTATCAAATGCACACCGGGGATTAACAACATATTAAGAAGCATTTCTCGAACAATAGCTCTTAGAAATATATTCTTCTGCTCCCCTGCATTGGAACTTCCAGCGGAAAGCCTTCGAAATGATATATCAAGGACACAATGGAAAGTTTCATTCACAATACACGCTTTCTAATACAATAGCCCTTTGGCGTCATAGCGCGCTGTGCTCCACGGAAACAGTGGGGAGCGATGACTCGCGGGGTGTCACTGTCTGGGAGGGAGAATGCGCAGGAGCAAGATGAACAGAGCACCAGAGACTGCGTCCATTTCAAACAAGTGGCATCTCGTACGAAAATGTGGCATAACTATAGTACTTTATTAACCATACTTCTAAACACAATAGTCAAATAGTTTAAAGTTCAACAGCATTAGTTCATCAGTTACGACCACATGCATAATTAAAATCACTAATTTGCACAAATAATTTGTCACAGAAAAATGGCACATAAAACAACTTCTACAATTGTTCTAGCTGAACTGATGGGTGGTGGGTGGTCACCAGAACCAGATCCTGTCAGTAAAGCCTGGGTGCCCTCTGTAACACTGGGTATTAATGGTAATATCAGGGTGCTGCCAGCCACTCATGGCAGGTGCCAGTAAAACCACAACGCTACCTGCAAACTAGAATACTGTCAGTAATCACCTGGTGAAAAACAAACTAGATTCCTGTTCACTCTGGGGAACTCAGAGGACACACAGACATGACCTTTGACCTTTATTTGGCTCTTGCTACCCCTCTCCCTCTCTTCCTTTCTCTATAGTAGAAACAGTGCTGGAATAGTGGTGGATCTAGCCGGATCCCAACCCAGACAGCAGCTATTGACCTAAATCCGGGAAGGCCCCAGTGAAACACGTGGAACGTGCTCTCCTGCAAACTGTTATCCCCCAATGTATGGGATCCCACAGTAATGTTGATGGTTCTCATAGTATGCACCTTATAATGCAATCGAAAGCACTTTATTGGCAGGACAAGTCAGACAAGTGTCTACTTTGAAGAAGTTCGAATGTGCAACCACAAGACAAAAAAGATTTGACCTACAATGCATTTTGCACGAGTAGGTGGTCAATGCAGCAGCTAAGAGGAGCATGGCTGTGACCCCGAGGAGAGACATATGGATGACGGATTCAAGAATTGTACGTGCCTTCTATGTGATCGATACTTCCTGTTTGGCTTTAGATCTCAGGACAGACGCATGGAGGGAGATGCAAACTAGTTTGGTTCATATATGCATTGCAGAGAGGTAACTTTTGCTATTTCTTTTTAAGGATCTTCACCGTTGAAGAGGTAGGCGATTCATGACCAGTCATCATGACATCTAGCACAGTAATATGTCCTAGGAAATTTGTGTTGGTTTAGTTGTGTACATTTTTTTGGGAAGTTTGGTAAACAAAGTTTTGTCCTCCATTGGAGAAAGCGTAACACCTTGCATTTGCCGCAAGCTATGTTAAGTCTAAGTCTACTATGTGTAGGATACTATGTGTAGGGTAATAAGGTCTTAATTGGTCTCTTAGCAATGTAAGTAAATATCTTTCTAAGCCCCACCTCTCACTCTGCACTAAGAGGCTCTTGAAAATCCACGACTCATTCATTAAAGCATCTGCTTAGCCCATTTTTTCCTTACATAATACAGAAATAAAATCTCTAAAAAAACTTGCAAGTGCTTGAAAGGGGACCGTAACATCACTTTACGAAGCAATTCACAGACAAGAGAGGTATTTTCGCTCACGAGCCTCCATCTGGAAGAACTGCCTGAGAAAGCAAAAACTGCAATGTCAAAGCGTGATAGTAAAAGACCCTCGCATCTGACACGCCTCCAATATGGCTTGAGGCAGAAAGAAGAGACGCAGAGAAACAAGCATTTGCAATGCAATAGGTCTCGCATTTACGGGAGTTTGAGCTATTGGCATTGTAATTGACAATGCGTTTTATTTATGTTTTACAAACAAAAACATAAATAAGAGGCATTGTCATTTACGGTGCCAATAGCTCAAACTTGCGTAATTGCGAGACCTATTGCATTGCAAATGCTTGTTAGGGATGGGGAGATTAAGTGATTTGCCCGGAATCACAGGATGCTTGAGCCTCCCGTCAGACTCGAACCCAGTTCCCCACCTTCAAAGTCAGCCACTCTACTGTTAACCTACATGTGTATCTGAGAAAGAATAAATGGCTGCTCATTGTATTCTCTATTCCCCAGTGAGAAGCGCTCAGAACTCTTTCTTTCACTTTCAAAGTAGTAATTGAAGCAAGCACCACACAGAATGTGCTATTATACGTGGGGGGAGGGCAGAGGTAGGTTGTGCCTCGCTGGGCCTGTTGCTGCACTGAGTCATGGAAGTCTGTTGTCAGTCAGACACACCCAGGGGCGGTGGAGGTAGACTTACCAGGCCCAGTTGATGCTGGTGGGAGCGGCAGCCCCGGATTCCTACAGGGGCCCCTGCTGCCCCGTAGACAGCTGATTGCGCTCCGCGGCTGAGACACTTCCTGGCGTGTCACTAGGGGCAAGCAGGAGCATTACACAGAATACGTGGCACGCGTCGCAGCCTTAAGAGAAATAGCCCATTACTCCCAGTGTATGTACATCCAATGCGGTGTGCTTTGTTGATGATCACATTCATAAGTATTGACACACAGTTTTGGTTTTTGTACAGTTAACACTGGATTCAGTGAAGCGTAAAAAAACAGACCCCATGTAATGTTAAGATAATGGCCATTAACTGGGCAGTCACATTTTAGCAATCCTAGAATTACTGAGTATTAATTAGCAAAAGTCGTGCCGTCGCGGACTGAGACGTCATATGACATGTGATCCTCTGCAATAAACTTTGAGCTTTTTGCATCATTGCATACTTTTACTCTAAAGATGCTAGGACATAAAAGGCATGTCATTCAGTGACAACATAGCACTATGCGTACCCATGAAAAGAGATCCTGTTGAGGAGCATTGGTAGAGCGCTGTCTGTATAGTGTTCAAGTGTATATCAAGAGCAAGGTGGACTGGGTTAGCTGTGTGGGTAGGGAGTCGAGGGATATGTTGGGGGTACAAGCACAATGTGTGTACAGTGGATCTGCAGGTCCAAAGCAGAGCAGTGGGAGACCTGGCTTTGCTCATTTTATGAAGAGACAAAGGAGGGGCTGCGGGGTGTGCCCTTCCCTCGCTATCTCTTCCCTGAACTGCTTCTATCAATTATAATAATTACAGTCTACATGTACCTGCAAAGAGAACAAGCAAGCATGGGGAATGCCAGGGTGGGTTAAGGGATGGGGCGATAATGAGGTCAGCATTGCAGGGTGTGCAGAGCCTTCTGGGACCAGGCGGACTGATAGAATAGTAGTGATGGCGAAGGTACAGTGGAGGGGTACAGTGTTGTAGTGTATCAGCAGGGATGGCGGGGGCATAGCGAAGCGGCACCGTGCTGTAATGTAATAGTAGCGATGGCGGGAATATAGCACAGTGACACGGTGCTGTGGTGTAATAGCAATAATAATGGGTTTGGAAAAAACGGGCACGGTGAGGGTGTAGCAGCGATAGCGGTAATACAACGGAAGGTCACGGTGTCGCAGTGTAATAATAATAACGAGGGCAGCAGACAGGAGCGGCACAGCGTAGGAGTTGTGGCAAGGATACAGCGGAGGGACCAATGTTGTAGGAGACAGCAGAGGGACAGAGTGGTGTAATGCAATAGTAGTAATGACGACAGTAGAGAGGAGAAGCACGGTGTAGTAGTATAGTAACAGTCATAACGAAGATGCGGCGAAGAGACATGGCGCAGTTTGTCATAACAGTAATAGTGGGAGAAGCACAATGTTCTGGTGCTGGTGGTGTAGTGATGACAGGCGTGAGCGAAAAGGAGCAAAGGGGCACAGTGGGGCAGCGTAATAGCAGGAATAACGAGATACAGCAGAGGGGCACGAAGGCCTAGCGTGATAGCAGTGATGACGGAATACAGCAAAGGGGCACCATTCAGCGAGGGAAAGGCGGGAGAAAGAAGAATCAACGGGAATAGGGCACACCTGCTTTTGTTTACATGAAAGGGGCGGGGCCTATCACGGGCAGCTGATTCTGCTCAAGACAAACGACATTAGCAGAGCGGTCCGTGCCCAGAGGAGGCGGTGTCCACAAGCAGGGGTCACCAGGGGTCACCCAGAGAAGTCCGCAGAGAGGCAGAGTCTGGATGCCTGAGGGGAACCAGAGACAAAGTAAACAAGCAAGAAGGGGGTGGCAAATGGTGTGCACTTTGATGTCCTCAGTGGCCGCGCGGCTCACTGAGGACATCAAAGCAAGTGATCAGGCAGTGCTTTTCAGGCTGCCAAATGGTGCGCGCGCCCGGCGCACATGCACTGTATTTGGAGGCCTGAAAAGCACTGTTTGCACTTCCAAAACTCGCTTACTATAAGTCTCGCGAGAGCAGCGCTAAAGCGCTGTCTCAGACGAGACCTAAAAAGACGAGAAAACTTCAGGCAAAGAGATGTGTTATAAATCAGGTTCAAGCGCACTGCAGGCTGTACATCTCTTTAAGGAGACAAGGACATGCACCTGGTTGATGAACTAATCTATGGTTTTATTGTTCGGCCCCAGTGGTGTGCCTCTGTAGAACGCACTTATAACCACAAAGCCCTATTTAATCAGAGCAACCAAAAACCTTAACAAATTTCTGAATATTTGCATCCAACATTAAACATTGACACATGCTCTGGCGAAGTCCCTCCGCCACCATTTCTTAAAGAGCAGGTTTCGAAGATAAGCTTTTATAGTTCAGAAAAGTCATTTTAGCTGTACTGTTCATATCACTGCAACTACAGACAAACAAAGTTTTGCTGTTGTTTTGTACTGACATTCTAGCCACCACCAACCACCCATGCAAAACGCTTGAGGCCGAAAGAGCTAAAAGAAATACGACATGATCTCTCCCATGCTGCCTCTTCCAAAGTGCGGGCATAGCCTAGTCTCCCGCTCACAGAAAGCATCACATTCAAACCTAGTTTATTATATTCAAGGTGATTAACCAGGAGAAGATGCCCTGTCTGTGACCAATGCACCCTGGTTGCCACCAGCCACATTGTGTTATGTCCAGGGATGATTTGAGGAGCAACCATGAGACAAGTCTTCTTTGTGCATGCAACCAGATTCTGGGACCAAGTCCCCAATTTTTAAGACTCATTCCCTCTCACCCACAGCTTAACAATTTTTCTCAACAAAAGTAACTCATTAAAAATTAATCCTCGCTGGAAAACCACAGTACTCTCAAAACAAAGGTACCCACCCCCTGGAAACTCCAAGATTCCGCAACAGAAAACTCCGTCTCAATCCTTCTCTGACTCTCCAGCCGTACCCCATTCTATGACACCTTAATATAAGAACTAAAGCCATTGCTAATTGAGAGGCATCTCTCCACCACTGTGTGATACTTTGCTCACTGTCTGAGCCATCCCAAACTTTCCTCATCATGGCCAAGTCCTTTCCACCTGTCATCAAGGAGCCTGATTGGTGGGTACCCTGCTGATGTGAATGTTAGACCTGTCAGCCGTAAGGCGGTCTTTCCCCAGACTTTTTGCCTTCACTATCCTGTTTTGCTGATTTCATTTTTTTGGGCCTTAGGACTCTGTTCACTTTGCCACTTGGCTTACATCTGATGGGTTTATCTAATTTACTTACAAGAACCTAGTAATTGGGTATAGCATATGTCAGGGGCAGGTAAATTAAATGCTACTATGTAGGACTGCAGCACTTATTGTGCCACCCACTTAAGTAGCACCTTAAAACATTTCGGCTTGCTGGAAGCATGCCCAAATCAACGCCTTACTCAGGAAACCCAAGGCGGACCCCAAGGACCTCAAAAACTTCTGGTCCATCTCCCTGCTCCCGTTCCCGGTGAAGGTCATCGAGAAACCATCAACAAACAACTGACCCGCTACCTCGAGGAGAACAGCATCCTGGACCCGTCCCAGTCCGGGTTCCGCAGCAACCACAGCACCGAAACCGCCCTCATCTCCGCCACCGATGACATCAGAACCCTGCTAGACAACGGAGATACAGCGGCCCTCATCCTCCTGGACCTTTCAGCCGCCTTCGACACGGTCTGCCACCACACACTACGATCACACCTCCATGACGCCGGGATCCAAGAGAAGGCCCTGGACTGGACCACATCCTTCCTCTCCAGCAGAACACAGAGCGTCCATCATCTCCTACGCCGATGACACCCAGCTGATCCTCTCCCTCACCAAAGACCCCCACACCGCCAAAACCAACCTCCACGAAGGAATAAAGGCCGTCGCCGAATGGATGAGGAACAGCCGACTGAAGATGAACTCAAACAAGACAGAGGTCCTCATCCTCGGATCAACCCATTCGGCCTGGGCCGACCGCACTGGGAACAGCCCCAACACCCACCGACCACGCACGCAACCTAGGGGTCATCCTCGCCCCCACCCTCTCAATGGCCAAACAGGTCAATGCCGTCTCCTCCTCCTGCTTCAACACCCTCCGCATGCTCCGCAGGATCTACAAGTGGATCCCCACCGATACGAGAAGAACAGTCTCCCAGGCCCTCGTCAGCAGCAGGTTGAACTACGGAAACGCACTCTACGCAGGAGCTTCGGTCAAACTCCTGAGACGGCTGCAACGCATCCAGAACGCCTATGCACGTCTGATCTTCGACATACCCTGCCTCAGCCACATCACAGCCCACCTGAGAGACCTGCACTGGCTCCCCGTCAACAACAGGATAACCTTCAAGCTCCTCACCCATGCACACAAAGCACTCCACAACACTGGGCCAGCGTACCTCAACAGATGACTCAGCTTCTACACCCCCACCCGCCAGCTCCGCTCCGCTGGCCTCGCCCTCGCCGCAGTCCCCCGCATCCAAAGAGCGACTTCCGGTGGCAGATCTTTCTCCCACCTCGCCGCCAAGACCTGGAACACCCTCCCCACCCACCTACAGCTGACCCAAGACCTACTGACCTTCAGAAGACTCCTCAAGACCTGGCTCTTCAAGCAGTAGCAGTACCGCCCACCCCCCAGTGCCTTATACCCTCACGGGTAAGTAGTGCGCTATCCAAATGATATGATTGATTGATTGATTGATTGAAACATGTCTCAGGCCTGCCATTGAAGCAGGTATCCAGTTTTAAACTGCCAATTCGACTTAACAAAATATTTCCTTTGTCAAGCCTAAAATTCCCTTTTTATTAGATAGAGGTCATCCCTAAGGGAGGCCTGACACAGCGAATAGAGTAGGGTGCATCATATTTAAAAGTTGGACACCGAGGTGTGGCTTGGTGGCCAAAGATGGCGGTCACATGTCAAGCAAGCTCTGCACGGCCTAAAATATCCTTTTATAACCCTCCCAGAACTGGCGCCCTGCTAACCATCCAGAGGGCACTTATGTCTGCCTGGTCCTGGTTCTGCCCCAAGTGTGGTGGTTTGGTCATAAAGCTTGGATTTGGCCCCAACAGCTAAGTGGCAGCCTGACTTGGATGGAATAGCAGGAAGACATAGTGCGCAATGGTGTCTGGTGGATCCCCAAGCCAGATCGACCGTCAAGGAGAAAAGAAGTAAACAGGCATGGTTTATGTGGGCTGGTGGTGGGCCCCATGCCCCTTTGCTGACATGGGTCAAAGCGGCCCGAATCTTGGGACCCTGAAGTAGTATAGCACAAGAGGCTGAGTTGGGCCAAGGAGAGGAGGGTGGGCGAAGTCTATGAGGAGCACCACAAACTGGCGGCGGCCCTGGGCCTCCTGCTGACAAGACTGAAGTGGCCCTGATTCTGGACCCCTAGGGTGGGGCATCCAAGTGACCCGAGCCAAGTGCGTCTGGGGGGGAGCGGGGTGCCAGAGTGATCCTTGAGGAGGGTCATTCCCCCGATGTATTTGGTGCGACGTTCTCCCACTCATCCTTATCCAACGCCAACAAAACACCAGAGCACAAGGACACACACTCCAATGGATCTGCTCATTCCTGGCTGGAAGGGCCCAGTCAGTTGGCCTGGAACCGTACACCTTAGATGTCTTTAACCTCATCTGCATAGCTCCGCAAGAGTCCTTCCTGAGCCTAATCCTCTCCAATGCATACTTGATCCCTCTAGCCAACATCATATGCTATTACAACATAAACTTCCTCGCCTGTGCCATCAACACGCAGCTCATTTTCTTCCCCAAGGACAAGACGCTCAGTACACGGATCAAGTTCAATGCCTGCATGAGTGAAATCACCCACTGAATGAAGACCAGCTGTCTGAAGCTGAACACAGACAGGACCAAAATTGTGATCTTCGGACACTGCACCTGTTGGCCAATAGAGCTAGAACCGACACCCACCACCCACGACAAGAACCTCAGGATTGTCGTCAACAGCAAACTCTCAACCTCCCATGCCACACTCCCATCACACGACACCTTAAGGAGCTCCACCTGCTCCCCATTCAAAAATGACACAATTCAAACACCTAACCCAGATCACTACATAACACTGGCCCAGCATACTTCAATAATCGCATCTGCCTGCACAAACATTCAAGACACCACATTTAAGACACCTCCGTTCATCCGGACACCTACGTGCACACATCCCACGCATACAGAAAACTAGATCCAGTGGTTGAGCCTTCTCCTACATCATTCAGAAAGTGTGGAATCACCTGCCGCAAAACATAAGAACCTCCTCCTCACTTTTTGAATTCTGCAAGAAGCTGAATGCCTGGCTTTTCGAGTAGTCCCACTAGGCTCCTAGGTGTGGCTAGACTCACACCTGCTCAGCACCATGATACCCTCCTGAGTGACAGAGCGTTCTATAAATCTGCATAACTTAACATAACAAGTTAACCACTCCAAAATTTAAAAGATAATTGTGAAAAAGTCAAAAATTTATCGCTCCTTTCTAACAAGAAGTCATAAGGGCACCCACTGCACCAAGAGGTCGATAAAATAAGTTAACATAAGTGAGCAGGCAAGAAAGAGGGGGTCGGGAATCTAAATGATCAGGTCTTCGCTAGGGTAAAACTGTAAGAGAGTGGAGTACCCAAAGGGGAGGGGAGATCACAGGAACTGTAGGAGAAGATGGTAGAGGGGAGTAGAAGATTTATGTCCCAAGCCCAGCACTTTCCAGGTCCCTGCCCTCCTCAAGCAACACTTATTTATAGATTTTTAGTGCAAGTAAGCCTGTTGTCTTCATTAAGAATGAGGCAGATTACATGGCCAACCTCTAGCTGCTGATTGTGCACATCGCCATATTTTCTCTTTCCATGGATTACACGTTTTTAATACTTAGAAAGAGGACTTTATTACACTTGGAAAAAATGGTACAATCATACAGAAGGCCTCAAATTAAGCCGTGGCCCAAGGGCTCAACCTATTTGCCTGAAACCTTTACTTCTAATTGCAGCCAGATCATCCCTGCATTTTCTCCTGGTTTGGTCTAAACAGGTTACAGCAATGCAGGTCACTACTGTGCCCAGGCCTAAACCACTCTCGCAAGCACCTTTATATTTGACATACCTTTGGGCTGAACTGTCTAATACACCTCATGGCTAAACAGTTCCGCAAACTATTCAATGGCTCTTGACAATGTATTTATTTCCAGTTTTACAAAGAGCATACAAGGCCAGCCAGGCATCAGAGTTCCTTATGTAGAATGCTGGACAAAATTATGTAGTATGCAAAAACAGCAAACAAATAGGAATATTATAAGCCTATAATTGTAGTACAGGTGAACAAAATTTTTTTTTAAACTCAGTGGTTTGATAAAGGTAACTATTTATATGGCACCCAACCTGACACATTTTGAAAGCAATGCAAAAAAGTAAGTTACAACATACAAAAAAATTACATAAATTATGGGAAACACCATATTTTATTTACGAGACTGGAGCATTAGGTTATCGTGACTGGAGATGACGGTGAATCAGAAGAATGTTCAATTTATACGAAGTAGGTTAGGTCATGAGTTCCACAGTTTAGTTGTACTAATGTGCACTGTGTGTGTCATTATTAGGCCTAGGCGGAGTTCGAGGTGTTCCGCAAAGTGGAACTGCGCGAAGCGACCAAAACAGTTCCGCAAGCAGCAGAGTGTGTTAGGTTGTGCCGGTCGCGCTGAGTTTTTAGTGCTGGGTGTTTGTCCGGTACTGGAAAAACTCAGCAGAATAGGGCGCTGCTTCTTTCTGCCACTCGACTAGATGTTCTACTCGAGCAGCAGCTTCCGCAACGCATACGGAAGCTTTTTCAATGCGAGCAGTAGCAACCCGCATTGAGAAATCTCTCTGGGAAGTGGTCTGGAGTAACATTTTAGTCACTCGCGCTCGATAACTTAACGTTGGCGAGCGTGAGCGAGGAAAAAACTCATATACACAGAGCTGAGTTTTTCAGAACCCTGCACGCTAACTGGAGTGCAGAGTGGGGAAAACTGCAAGCTCTGCGAGCGGATCGGAATTTCACACCCAGGCCAAGTCATTATATATATAACCAGTAGCTTTCTGATCACTCATGTAAGATTCTCTTGGGGGTCTGATTCAGACTCTAGGAAAACACAAATAAACTAAAAAGTAACAATATCTCTTCTTATAATGTCTGCCTCAACAAAAGAAGCTTTCCAGCATTTATGTTCAGTATGCTTTGGTTAGACCATATCTCATTGCAGTTGTGCAATGTTTCCTAACCCCACTATGTTTGATAAGCATATTACCTCACAAGACACAGCACTAGTTAATGAGAAACGCTGCTAGTATTTTCAGAATTCCAGGGAAAATAGCATTTCACCTAATGGAGTGCTCCCCACAGACTAACAAAAAAGTAATTGTCTGGGCCCTTAGCTGTAATTTGATGCAACCATTACGAGGGACCCTAGGCCTGCTGCCATATATCACATTAGTATCTAGGTATATTTACATGTAAGTATGTTGTGTGAACCGAATCTAGCCAAAAGGCCGATATACAGGGTCAACGACAAGCATACAATTATTGAGTGACAAGAGAGATAGCTGATTTGTGGGCTGTTAATGTATTGTAATGCAGTGTTGTTTAAATAAATGATTATGGCTATGAAGAAGTTGTTCAAGATCATGAGTGCATAGATAGAAAAGGCCTTCTGCCTTGTTTTTTTTCCTTTTTACACTTGGTCTGCAGTTTGATGGTGCCCTGGCTGCGTGTGTGCCGAGAACCATCAAAGATGGAGATCTTGTCTGCAAGATAAGCAGGGTTGCTGGTCGTGATGGATTTCCAAATGGTGCATCTAGCTTTAAATATGGTGCAGGCCAGAAAGGAGAGCCAGCAGGTTTCAATCAAGATCGGAGTGATGTGATCATATTTCTTCGATGAGAGGTGCAGAATCAAGTATGAAGCCCTTAATGGTGCCAGTGTGGAGTTTGGGGGGCCATGGAGCAAGACATTACTTCAATAGAAATGTGAGAGTACTAGGGCTTGAAAAGCAGTTCTTGAGTCGCCTGATGGAAGAAACTTACTTTAGAAGAAAGAGCTGTTACCATGCTGTTTTTGTGTGTTTAGCAATGGGTTCCTGGAGTGTGAGCCTGGGATCCAGAGAGAATCCAATTGACATGGTATTGGGGTAAATTTGGGTATCAAAGCTGTCAGGTTCTTGTCACTGAATCAGATTAGCACTGTTTCTTGTTTGTTTTCCTGGAAAATAATTCAAGTTCTGTTTTGGTTGGTTTGAGATTCAGGTAGGTGATGGAATCCAGGTGAAAGCGATGTGCAGGCAGTGTATGAGGCATTGGATGTCTGAAACAGAGGAGACATTCAAATAGAGTTGAGTGCCATCAGCACACTGGTGAATCTTAATGCTGTTATCCGATCGTAGAACACCACACGCCCCGTGTAGAGGGTGAAGATAACAGGGGGCAGCATGGAACCCTGGGGGAACTCCGTAAATTATTGGGATCCTGGAGGTGCTTATGTGAACAAGCTGGTGCCAGATGGAAAGGTAGGAAGAGAACCAGGGAAGGATTGAATTCCATTCAAGACTCCAGGGTGCATATGTGAAGGGACACCATATTGACAACATGGGCTTAATCGTGTGTGCCGTTTCAACGCAAGCGGAACAGCGCTTGCCTTAACCACACATATGACTTAACCACACATATGTATGGTTAAGGCTGGCAGCATCCTAGATGCAGAGAAGATGGGTGGGGAGAGGAACAGGAAGGATAGGGACAGGAAGGACCGGGTCACGGCATGGTAAGTAGGGCTGGGGCCAGGAGGTGGTGGAGTTGGGGTAGTTTTTAGTGCTGGGGGATGGGTTATAGGGCTCAAGGTGGGCGGTCAGAGGCCATTCTCAGGGCTGGGGGTTTGTTTTGGGGCTCAGAGCAGGGGGGGCTGGGGTCAGGGTCGTTTTTGGGGCTGGGTGCCGGGTTTAGGGCTGCAGCTGTAAGATTGCAGGGCTGGGGGCCGCACTTTGGGCTCAAGGCTGCAGAGACTGGAGTGTGACTTTACCACACATATATCTTTACCAATCAAGCCTTTACAACGAAATTCATTGTAAAGGCCTGAGTGGTAAAGGCATATGTGGTAAAGACACAGTTGTTGTTAAGACTGCGTTGTTAAGGCATGCATGGTTATGGAAGTCATTGTTCTGTCATACAACCATATGTGGGTGGGATGATCAACTGTGTTGAAGGTAGTGGACAGCAGGAGGCATAACCCTCTACATCTGCAGTGAGGAGGGCATTTTTTGCAAAGTGTAAGGTAGCAGTAACCGAGTCATCTGAAGCTAGAATTGAAGTTGTGCAGAAAGTAGCTAACATCAATGTGATATTGGAGATCAATGTAGAGTGCATTGTCAGTGGTCTTATTGAGGAACAGTAGGTGCATGCTTGGAATGTAGTTGACAAAGTCACCAGGATCTAGTCTATGTTTCTTTAGGAGTGGGCAAATCTGTCCTGCCATGATAGCTTCTGGGAAGAGCCTTGAGTGAGGGAGGCATTGACAATGATGAGTAGGGATGAGAGAGCATCCCCAGAGAAAGTTTTGATGATGGCAAGAATATGTAATTCTCTTCTACGTATGCCCTCTAACACAGAAAAGCTACACTCTATAACCTGGCATCCAAATGAAGTAGCCAAATATCCTATGTACAGTGCTCTGCTACCTTCCAGAACTGTGTTTACACCCTCAAAATATCCAAAAACAAACCAAAATTCCAAGGTTGGTCTTGCAAATGCCTAATAAAGCCAGAAAAATAGATCACAACAAATACTGAAGGAGATTTTGCTGGTATTCTGTTCAGTGTTAAAGAGGCACACCTTTTACCACCATAGGTGGACCACCATAGAGAGCAGGCTGAGCCGGCACATATCTGAGCTTGAAGCTGTGGTAAAGAACTTCAGCGACAGAAACAAGAGGCTGTTCATCGTGGGAGCAATCTATCTACATAGCGACGAGGAGAGCGATGCCTCATTTAACACATCCACTCTCTTCATTACCGTGATTATAGAAAGGGCATGATGCTTCAAATATCAAGAGACCCAAATCTCCTAAAAGCTTACTCTGGTGTTGAAGCAAAGCAGGAAATGCATCTTTATGGGGAACAGTGATGACAGAGCTAATGCGCATCTTTTCTGTTATGCAAAATGAATCATGCTGCTTGGGCTTCTCAGGGTAGAGAATGTCCCCTTTACCTCTCATGATGTCCTCTCAAATACACTCTAATAGGGGATGCTTAATTAAATGTATGACCTTGACATATAAATGGCAGTAAGTGAAAATTATAGTTAACATTAGTGGATCAAACCAGATGAGAAAAGATATACATTACAGCAGACATAAACCTAGAAATTGATGTATGTATATGTCTTTACTTGCATTATCCAAGCTGAACTATAAAGAAAAGGAGCGCTGTACAGAGTGGGGGGACCTATTCATGAAGCACCAGAGGGGGCTTACAGTGGCTCATATCACATACGGACAAACTATTTGAAGATGAGACTTCAGCTTCTCAATGAAGAGTGGGAGAGCTCATCTGTCTGTTGTCGAAAGACCTCTTGTTGACCACATTAAAAATCAAGCATTGGTATAGCCAATAGGTCTCGCCTTTGGGATCTTATACGTGTTTAGCCAGAGATATTGACTTTGCCTATATCTTTAAGCTGTGCTGTACAGAAGTCTGCAGCATGCTGAAAAGTTATAATAAAGAAGTGTCAGAAGGATTTTTGTTACCTTATATATGACCAAGAAAGCATTATGTACAACTGAACGACCATATTAAAAAAGTATTAACAATAAATAATGTCTTGAGTTTTTTTTGTCCTTTCAATGCTGGCAACTTCTATCTGCCTGTCCCAATGGATGCTTGTTATGTTTTTTTGTTATGGGGCGACATAAATAACAGGAGAGTGAAGGTTGGGAAATAGTATCTGTATAGTCAGTGAGAGAGTCAGTCAGTTAGTCAGTCAGCCAGTCAGTGATATAGTCAGTTAGTTAGTCAGTCAGTGAGAGAGAGTAAGAGAGTCAGTCAATCAGTCAGTGAGAGAGTCAGTCAGTCAGTCAGTCAGAGAGTGAGAGAATCAGTCAGTCAGTCAGCGAGAGAGAGAGTGAGATAGTCAGTCAGTCAGTCAGTGAGAGAGAGAGTCAGTCAATCAGTAAGAGAGAGTGAGAGAGTCAGTCAGTGAGAGAGAGAGTGAGAAAGAGAGAGAGAGTCAGTCAGTGAGAGAGAGAGAGTCAGAGAGTCAGTCAGTGAGAGAGAGTCAGTCAGTGGAAGAGACTCAGAGAGTCAGTCAGTGAGAGAGAGACTCAGAGAGTTAGTCAGTGAGAGAGAGAGTCAGACAGTGCGAGAGTCAGTTAGTGAGAGAGAGAGAGAGTGAGAGAGTCAGTCAGCCAGTCAGTGAGAGAGTCAGTCAGTCAATCAATCAATCAATCAAGGTGTTTGTTAAGCGTGACTACTCACCCGTAAGGGTCTCAAGGCGCTGGATGGGTCGCAGGTTCCAGTCCATTAAGGTGGGGGTCTGTCGAAGAGCCAGGTTTTGAGGTTTCTTGCGAAGGTGGGGAGCGATGTTGTATGTCTGAGGTGGAGCGGAAGGTCGTTCCAGACTCTGGCCGCGAGGAAGGAGCGGCCTCCCGATCTGGTCTTTCTGGTGTGGGTGACTGCAGCGTAGGAGAGCTGAGCTGATCGTAGGGTCCTTTGGGGTGCGTGGAATTTGAGTCGGCTGTTCAGGTATGCTGGTCCGGTGTCATGGAGGGCCTTGTGAGCGTGGGTGAGCAACTTGAAGGTGACTCTAGCTTCGATGGGGAGCCAGTGGAGTGTGCGCAGGTGCTGGGAGATGTGGCAGTGTCTTGGCAGGTTGAGGACCAGTCTTGAGGCAGCGTTTTGGATGTTCTGTTGCTTGTGGGTGAGGTTTTTGTTTATTCCGACATAGAGTTTGTTGCCATAGTCGAGTCTGCTGGTGACCAGGGCGTGAGTGACGGTCTTTCTGTGTTCGAGGGCGATCCATTTGAAGGTCTTACGTAGGAGGCAGAGGGTGTGGAAGCAGGAGGACGAGACGGAGTTGATCTGGTGGTCCATTTTGAGCTCTGAGTCCAGGATGATTCCCAGGTTGCGTGCATGGTCCTTGGGGGTGGGCGGGCTTCCGAGGGCGGGGTCCACCAGGTGTCGTTCCAAGCACCGGGGTTTGGGCCCATGATGAGTACCTCCGTTTGTTGGTGTTTAGTTGTAGGCAGCTGTTTTTCATCCATTTGGCGACGGCTTCCATGCCTTCTCAAAAGTTGTGTCTAGCGGTGTCGGGTTTATTGGATAGGGAGAGGATGAGTTGGGTGTCGTCTACGTATGACACAATGTTGAGTCCATATGTACTGATGATGGGGCAAGTGGAGCCATGTAGGCGTTGAAGAGCGTAGGGCTGAGGGAGGATCCCTGGGGGACTTTGCAGGTGATTGATGTGGGGTCCGAGAGGGAAGGGGAGAGTCTGACCTGCTGCATTCTGCCGGAGATGAAAGAGTGGATCCAGTCAAAGGCCTTGTCTTGGATCCCTGCGTTGTGGAGTCTGCGTATTAGGGTGCGGTGAGAGACTGTGTTGAACGCCGCTGAGAGGTCGAGGAGGATGAGGGCTGCTGTTTCTCCTTTGTCCAGTAGGGTGTGGATGTCTGTTGCGGCGAGGGCGGGGGCAGCAGCGGCGGGGGGAAAAAAACAGGCCTGGTCGGTAAATTCCGTTCTGTTCGTGGAATTTGAGTCAGTCAGTGAGAGAGTCTGTCAGTTAGTCAGTGAGAGAGAGAGTGAGCTAGTCAGTCAGTTAGTAGTGGAGTGGAAGAGTCAGTCAGTCAGTCATTCAGTGAGAGAGTCAGTCAGTCAGTCAGTGAGAGAGTCAGTCAGTCAGTCAGTGAGAGAGTCAGTCAGTGAGAGAGAGAGAGAGTGAGAGAGTCAGTCAGTCAGTCAGCGAGAGAGTCAGTCAGTCAGTAAGAGAGTCAGTCAGTCAGTGAGAGAGAAAGTGAGAGAGTCAGTCTGTCAGTGAGAATTAGTCAGTCAGTGAGTCAGTCAGTGAGAGAGTCGGTCAGTTAGTCAGTCAGTGAGAGAGTCATTCAGTTAGTCAGTCAGTGAGAGAGTCAGTGAGTCAGTGAGAGAGAGACTGAGAGAGTCAGTCAGTCAGTCAGTCAGTCAGAGAGAGAGTGAGAGAGTCAGTCAGTCAGTCTGAGAGTCAGTGTGAGTCAGTCAGTCAGTCAGAGAGTCAGTCAGAGTCAGTCAGTCAGTCAGAGAGAGAGTCAGTCAGTGAGAGATTCAGTCAGTCAGTCAGAGAGAGAGTGAGAGAGTCAGTCAGTCAGTCAGTCAGAGAGTCAGTGAGAGTCAGTCAGTCAGTCAGTCAGAGAGTCAGTCAGAGTCAGTCAGTCAGTCAGTGAGAGAGTGAGAGAGTCAGTCAGTCAGTCAGTGAGAGAGAGATTGAGAGAGTCAGTGAGTCAGTCAGAGAGAGAGTGAGAGAGCCAGTCAGTCAGTGAGAGAGTGAGTGAGTGAGTCAGTCAGTCAGTCAGTGAGAGAGAGTGAGAGAGTCAGTCAGTCGGTGAGAGAGTCAGTCAGTCAGTCAGAGAGAGTGAGAGAGTCAGTCAGTGAGAGAGTCAGTCAGTGAGTCAGTCAGTGAGAGAGTCAGTCAGTCAGTGAGAGAGTCAGTCAGTGAGAGAGAGATTGAGAGAGTCAGTGAGTCAGTCAGAGAGAGAGTGAGAGAGTCAGTCAGTCAGTGAGAGAGTGAGTGAGTGAGTCAGTCAGTCAGTCAGTGAGAGAGAGTGAGAGAGTCAGTCAGTCGGTGAGAGAGTCAGTCAGTCAGTCAGTCAGAGAGAGTGAGAGAGTCAGTCAGTGAGAGAGTCAGTCAGTCAGTGAGAGAGTCAGTCAGTCAGAGTGAGAGAGTCAGTGAGAGAGTCAGTGAGAGAGTCAGTCAGTGAGATAGTGAGAGAGTGAGTCAGTCAGTGAGAGAGAGATTGAGAGAGTCAGTCAGTCAGTGAGAGAGAGAGTCAGTCAGTCAGTCAGTGAGAGAGTCAGTCAGTCAGTTAGTCAGTCAGTGAGACAGTGAGAGAGTCAGTCAGTACAAGAGAGAGAGTCAGTTAGTGAGAGAGAGAGTCAGAGAGTCAGTCAGTGAGAGACAGTCAGTCAGTGAGAGAGAGTGAAAGAGTCAGTCAGTGAGAGAGAGAGTCAGACAGTGAGAGAGTGAGAGCGTCAGTCAGTGAGAGAGAGAGAGTTAGAGTCAGTCAGTGAGAGAGTCAGTCAGTGAGAGAGCGAGACAGTGAGAGAGTGGAAGACCTGTGCTGGTCTCTCTGGGTCACAGAACAGCAGCGCCACAAGCAAGATATATGGAGCATAACTTAATAATCTCTGTGCGACTTGGAGTCTCATTGTAACTAGCCCCAGGCAAACCAGTAATATTGCTCAAGATCCGAATAAGAAACAAATACCACTACACCTGGGAAGCAGTGTTGTGCTGTCATATACAGTGGGAAAACCAAGGTACATTTAGACACGGGTAGTCCACAAGGAATACAGAGCATAGTCAGGGACAAGTATAACACGAATGACTGAGGGAACCGACAACAGGCAAAACAATGTAGTAGAGGGAGCAAGTATGAACGCAAATTAGTAGGATAAGCACGAGAGTGGTAACAACCGCCCCTGTTGCCAGACATCCATCCATATTTCAAGAGAACCGTAATAGGGATCCACAGCAGGAGGTACAATGAGAGAAACACAACTAGAAGGGAACTCACAACTAGATGAGGAATCATCAAAAGATGAATAAAACACATGATGGGTTGAAAACGATGTAAACATGCAAAAGCCTTGTTAACCCCAAAATGTGTGCCTCTTTGAGAGATGTGATGAAATTGGTGTTTATAGACAGCATAGAGGTTACAACGGGTAGAAAAGTGGCCCGGCATGGGGGTGTTGCTTTTCTGTCTTTACTCTCCATGCCATTTATGAACTGAAAGTAAAGGTCACACTGTCAGAATAAATTGTCACTTTCAGCAAGCACGGTTCCTAAAGTGAAATCGGACCACACTACAAAGAAGAGTGGGAGGGGTGCAAACATGGAGCACAGGCTGCTAATTTGTAACCTGATCCACGATGAGGGAGGAATGCAGCTGCCTGCCTGCGTGCCGCTGTTCACTCCTCAGAGCAAAACTCCGTGGGAGTGAACATTTGAAGAAGAGGTGGGACATGCACCAGCCTTTGGCCATTTGCTTGCTTTCGTTATTGAAAGACACACGCAAAGGCCAATCAGATGTGTGGGAGAAGTCCGACCCACACGGAGAAGTTTTGAGCCCTCACAAGAAGCCTCCCATAGGGTAGCGCATGCGCGCTGCGCTAGGCTCGACCTAAAGACAGTGGGCTTTGTGCCATTCAGTTGCTTACCATTGGTTAGCTTTCTTGTCACTCATTCGTATTTACTTGCTTCGTATTCGATGGCTTCCCTTCTACTTTTTCTGTTTGTCCCTCCCCTGAAGCATGGCTTCTTTGCCATCCTTTATCCTGGATGACTTGAATCCTTTCAAGGGTCACATTCAGGGACCTGCGCTTTCGATTTTATTCAGCGCTCCGCATGATTGCTTGTGTTTTCTAGCTTTCTCCCCCATGTTCTGCTACCCCCCACCCCAATGTCTACCCCTGTGCTCTCAGTGTTACCCTCCACCCTTTCAAACGTGCCTGTAAAAGCACAGAAACAGGTATTTTTGTCAAGGTATGACTAAAGAGCAGTCTTTGAGGTATGTGTTTGTTTATCTCGTGCATGCCTCATTTTGCATAAGAGCACAGGCCTTGGCACGTGCAGATTTTCATGACATCAGCGAAAGGCCCAGCTGCTGCACTCACAAAGATGCCATTTGTTTAATTTCCGAGTCTTGTAAATTAGGCTGTGGGAAGTGTTTTCATTTAGATTCTAAGACTCCCTTATTCTATTTAAATTATTTTCAGAATTTCCTCAGGAAAAAATATTTCCCCCAAAAATTATGCCATTTATTAAGATTCAAAATATTGAGTTCAATGTATCATTCTGAGATATCTTAAAATAAGTGTTTGCTTTACTCCAGCACTTTGAAATGTTTTTCTTTTGCTTTTTTTAAACAATGATTTCAAACAAGCACTGGCAAAGTTAACAGCTTGGCGCTCACATTCTAAAAGCGAGGCCTATTAGCATTGTCAATACTTGTCGAATCATATGCCAATGAAGTATTCCTTTATGGGGAGTCCAGTGGAAGACGTCGCTGATGGCAAGCAAGGATTTGCCTTTGTTCAGGTGGAGCAGATCTACTAACTCAGTGGCTGTGCTGAAAGAAGCATCAGGCAGGTATGTTCTGAGTCTGCTGAGCAGGGAATGCTGGTTCTTATCTGCCTGTCTCTTCTTAGCAATGCCATTCTTGAAGATTAAACAGCTGCTCAAGAGGGATCCATGGGACCTCCAGTTGATCCTTCCATTTTGTCAATTTCCATTCCTTCTTTGTCACTGCAGTTCCTACCCGGATCTCAGCACTGCCACAAAGAGCTGGTGCAAGGAGACGTGAAATTACACCCCCCAGCCCTAGAGCCAACTTTTCTGATTGTGAAAGCAATTTGGCAAAGCTTCCTTGACCTTCTGCTTTTGGTGTCCTTGGACCCCAGTACTGTGTCCCCCAAACTGGGAACCAAGTACTGTTTTCAGTACCAACTCTCAGGGTAGCAAGGCAGAGCAGTCCAAGACTTACTCAAGAGAGCTGGTGTAGGTTACAGAAGACTCAGGACTCAGGAATGCAACGCAAACATTTCATAAATCTCTGTCCAGTCAATGCTTTTACTTTTAAAAAGAAAACATTCTTTATTAAACACAAAACTAAATACTACATTCAAATGAATAAATATATACAGGCTGGCAGGTGGAAATTATTTTATGTGGATGCCCTCCAAAGGGCCTCACATCCTAAAGGACCCACAAACAAAGTCAGGAGACACAAGTCAGGTAGCCCCTAAATGTACCCTGGAGCCCTTATTCAGGTAGTACTTAGAGCTATATAAATGCAATTACAATGCAATACTTCAACCATTCTAACAGCAGAAGACCCTAACCCCAAAACACAATACCCGCCCATGTGCCTAACACAACCAAGGGCAGTGTGTTGGGACAAAGGCAGGGCTACTGGATGTGTCTTGGTGTGACCTATAACTCAACAGTAGAACGTAAACTCTCAATGTCCACAAAACAGTCCAACATTTTAACACAATGTGTTGTTATGTTACTTTATGTTATGTTTAAAGATTTGTAAAGCACACGTCTACCTTTGGGTGTCTTCAGAACTATGCACTGATTTTTGTTTTCAATTATATCAGAAATATACATTTGTTTTGAACATTGGTAAAATAAGCCAGTACAACAGTGAAAATGCCATGACAGAGTCTTATTTCTACATTGGACAAGGTTGCCTAGTAACCGCAGAGAACCTAATAATAGCCCATGCAATCCACATCCTCTGAACAAAAGTCCTAATTACAGAAGTTTTTGCGAATGGTGAAAGCTGTTCCTGGGGCCACTCTCTTAGTGAACCAGGAGGCTTAGGGTGGCATTTTTAAAACTGAGGGGCCTTACAGGGGGCCACCACTGCCTTTGGGTGGGCCCAAGCACAACTTTGCCTTTCCTGCAGTGCTCACGCGCAGTTGGGCCACTGCAAGGCAAATATTTTCACAGGGCCCTCGTGGTGGCTTACTTTTGGAGTTGTGCTGCCTCTGGCTTCAGCTGCCTGGCATTGCAGCCAGTAAATATTTCTGGGACCCTAAGCCCATGCGGTTAAGATGGCATCTTTCCTCTTTAAACATGAGCATGACAGAGGACCCACTAGCAGCAATGGCACCTCACATGTATATCCCCAAATAATCAGACATGAAATATACCTGATATGTGCACTCAATATCAACACCTGCTGTCAAGGTGCAGTCCAAAATAAGGACTATACATATGTAAACACACAGTTACAGCTGTCACAGATATCTTTTCCACGAGACTTTTGAAACAATTTACAGAATAAAAAGAAGATTTGCATACAATTTGGAAACCCCTTCCTTTTGGACTGCTTATTTGTTAACAAATGCCATTAGGTGCACCTTCCTGTGTGTTTGCATCTTTGCTCTGTGAAAGCCCGCCCAGCCGGTGGTAAGTAGATGCCATGCATTATTTCTGGGAACACCCGTGCCACCAGGCACATGGACTGAATGCCATCTCTTGAGCTGCAAGGTCCAGGGAAGCTACTCACCCATCCAGCACTCACTCCCAGGGTGCTGGGAAAGTAGGCCTGAAGTCCCTGCTGCTCCTCGCTTGTGGGTAGTGGGGGAAAGGATGCAATGCATGTATTCACCCAAGTGGAGCCCCTCTCGTCACAAGGCCATGGAGATCAGACCCATGGGATCCCCTGAGCACAGTGAAAGATGCTGAGTGTGCTTCCCCACGTCTACTGGGGGAAAAGGTGTTAGAAAGAGAGAGAGGCGGCCGAGGTCAGCCGGTCCCCAGTAAAACCCAACAGGACACATACACCTAAGGGTTCTTCTAACTAGATATCGCCCCAGGATCTAATAACCCGCGGAGGTGCCCTCAACTTCCAGGGCACCATTGCAACTTATTCCAGTGCTGCACCTGATGTTGATATCACTGGCTCAGATGGGCCTTTTTTGAGCAAGGATTTCAGCTTCTTGCTCCTTGGTGCACTGCATTCAAAAGAGGTGTAATGTTAGGTCCTCCTGGCATCTGAATGTTTGGCATATTTCTCTAGTGAACTTTGTTTCAGGAGCTTTATTTTAAGATTGCTTTTCCTCGCTTGAGGATGAGTGACAGGTTCCTGCCTCCAGCCTCCAACTCCTGGCCCATGGTCTCTTGGTAGCAGCCCTCCATGGCCATTAAGGCATCTTACACTCTGCCTATACTACTCATGCCTCACAGCCTCCTGGACACTTGTAGGTACCCGTGTGTCCAGAAGGAGCTAGTGAGACGTCCTCCAGGGGCATCAACAGACGGCCAGTCCACAGATGTTCCAGGGACCCCTCTTCTCTAAGGTCCCCTCATACGATCCCTCAGAAGGAGTGGGGAGGCTAGTGCCTCTGGCCATGGAGCACTAGTGTCCATGGTCCAAGGATACAAGTTGACAGTATCTGTCCTCTCCAGACAGAGATTTATCCACACAGTCAGTCCACCACCTTCATTCTATTGTTCCCTCTCTTCTCATAGTCACCACTTCTGTGCAGGGTTTTAGAAGTGGAGTTGGAAAGTTTTAAAAGGTGGGTGTGTCTTTCAAATCCAAAAGAGGACACTTCACTCCCCACACCCAAATATCCTTGTATCAGTCCAAAGACTAAACCGCCCTTCTGCAAAGCATCCTGGGATTTTTCAAGAAGGGAAGTTGTGGTCTGCAAGACTTCTCTCCATACTTTACTCACCTCTCGCTGACAGAGCAAACCCGGCTCCTTCCCTCCAGCACTTCAAAGGGAACCCACGGGGACTCCTGCCTTTGTTTGGCCTGGTCCACCTTTGTGCATGAGAGAAGAGCATGTCCACCCTTGCCAGAGAGTGGCAGCTGATCATCCTATGCAGATTCCGCCATCAACCCCTTCATCTGCCAGAAAGCTGATTCCCCCCAAGTGTGCCTATTGTCCGGGTGAGGTTCTGATCTGCCAGCTGGCAGCAGAGTAGTTAACTTGGCCCAGCAAGGCAGGTGAGAACCCGAATCCCATGAGGGCTGGCTCAGGAAAATACATTGAACCATAAAGTACATGTAGTAGGACAACTGTAGCCAGATTAGTATTTGTATGTCCTCAGGGCTCTGTTAAACATAGGAAAAGTGATCAATTATGATTCTGGGTTGAGTCTATCGCATATTAGATTTTGATGAGTTTTCACCCCAAGTGTAGATGCTCTCAACCGCTGCATACTTAGAATTTAGCCAAAAAAGAAAGGGGATACTTCTTCTTGGAGGAAAAATTAAACTATGAGGCTTAAACAGGCCATGGCCTCTTTATTCTGGGTCCCATCTGCACCCCTGCTCCCAGGCCGCAGATACTAGGATGGGTCAGACAGGGTTATTCCAGGCCAGGGCAGAATTAAGACGGCGTAACTGGTGTCATTTTTGTAATGTAGCATAACACATGCTCTTGTATAAGTCTCACATTTACTAAGGAGTGTGAGCTAAAGAAAAAGTATCCCTAAAATGACCTCATAAGCCCCACCCACTGCATTCAGCCCTACGCCTCCCACTTCCCCAGTCCTTGCCAGAACGTTTTGGAGGGAGCCCGACTTCAAAACATTTTGCTTGGTGGGGCCCAGAGCACAAAGGCTTGAAGACCTCTGCTCTAGGACAATATTACTATTATTCTAACCCTGCCCCTTTTCCGTTCCTCTTTAGTCTCATCGCGCCCAGAAGCCCATAGCTCCTCATTTGCTTCATCCTCTGCTGCAGGGAGGTCGCACCCCCCTCCCCCTTTGTGGTTTATAATAAAGACACACGAGCTCAGTGACAGCGACTCGGAATAATTGTAGGCACAAGACACCTCATGTACAGAAAGAATGTACCCACCCGTTCCCAAAGAGCCCCTACCTACTTACCCCATGAACATTCTAAAAGACTTTGTGCACATGCGCACACACACACACACACACTTGGCATATGGGAGTAGGCGAGAGGGGAAGGCAAAAGCGAATATAGCACAACAATATGACCAATAACTCTTGGATCTAGGAGAGTAAAACACAGAAAGGGGGGTTGGGCGGGTTCTCCTGTTGTTGCTAAGAAAATCAGGCAAACAATGTCAGTGTTCACACAAACAACTTGTGTGGGTGTTATATGTCTTTATGACATGAAAGTGGCTTTGTGTAATAAGGACATTACATTGTCCTATGAACCGTCCCATTATGTGCATAAGCGTTCCTTCAACATTCCAATTTGCACTTCACATATATCGTTTTGACTCTGTCTTTCACGCGTTGCCCAATATCATACTCACATGGGACTTACAAGTCAGTAAATACCTATTTTCAATTACTACTGCATTTGAAATGTGTTTGGTAGATCCTCAGGAGTATGGGATCCATACACTGAAGTATCCAATATTCTTGCACTAATTACATTCTAACAAAGTGACATGAAACAGATGGTACATTTGCTTATTTACATGATTCAGATGCCAATCGCAGCTCCTTTCGGGTGATTGAAAGCACACATTGTTACAAGCACATGCCTCATGTAAAGCGGTGCTACAGGGAACATTTGAGTCTAACCACCTTACAGTACAGCCTTTGATATAACTAGAAGTCTAAAAGTGTGATTCCATCTGTAAAGTTGTGTTAAGGTGAAAAACTTTGCACCTTCTCAACGCCTCTCTTGCAGGCACTATTTACTCAAAACAATGTGTGCGATGCTTCACGATACTCTTACCAAAATGCAGATATTGTAAGTTTTGTTCTCTAAGAAAATCTACATTTTATGGGATTTTCTATATTTTCAGATTTTAAAGAGAATGTTCCCATTTCGTTCAGTGAGTGTTTTTTTTACATTAGTTTGCAAAGTAGGGAAAGTCCGGCTTGGCAACTACCAGTCCAGCACTAACAACTTTTTGTGTCGATTTCTGCATTTTTTATTGGCTTGAAGACAATATCTGCTGAAACACACAATGATGTCGCACGAGTTTCACTCAAACTGTTTCCCTGGAAGTCACTTAAAACCTTTTCCATACACACTATAATGTTGTTACGTACATTCTGGGCATGCCATCGCTGTATCAAATCAGTCAATGATGGAGACATTTTATAGTTTGGCCCTAAACTACAGCGGGAAGTTAAAATAAAGCTTTCAGGCATGCACACAGGGAGTTCTTGGAAATATCGGTATATAGTAAATTAGAGTCAGCAGCTGCTTAAAAAATCTTGCATCAGGACTGGTTCAGGTACCACATTGTAGCCCAGAGCAGAGGCAAACGAGCGCATACTTACCTATAAAGCAGGCACTTTCCCTCCAAAGTGCAGGCTGCTGGTGGCGAGGCCGGCGCCTGCTCCACACCCTCCGCCGGTGATAGCTCGCATCCTTTGCCTGCCTCTCCCTGGTCTATCCACGGCGAAGAAATATATGGCTCTCGGGAAAACTTAACGAGCTCCCAGCACCTCCTCCACCGCTGCTGTGGCCCCCAGTGCCTCTTTCACCGCTGATATGGCCCCAGTGCCTCTTCCAGAGCTGCTGTGGCCCCAGTGCCTCTTCCACAGCTGCTGTGGCCCCAGTGCGTCATCCACCGATGCTCTGGCCCCCAGAGACTCTTCCACCGCTGCTGTGACCCTGTGCCTCTTCCACCGATGCTGTGGCCCCCAGCACCTCTTCCACTGCTGATGTGGCCCCCAGTGCCTCTTTCACCGCTGTTATGGCCCCAGTGCCTCTTCCACAGCTGCTGTGGCCCCAGTGCCTCTTCCACAGCTGTTGTGACCCCCAGTGACTCTTCCACCTATGCTGTGGCTCCTGTGCCTCTTCTACCGCTGTTGTGGCCCCCAGTGCCTCTTCCACAGCTGCTGTGGCCACTGTGCCTCCTCACCGATGCTGTGGCCCCCAGCACCTCTACCGTCGCTGCTGTGGGCCCAGCACCTCTTCCGCCCCTGCTGTAGCCACTGTGCCTCCTCCACCGATACTGTGGCGCCCAGCACCTCTTCCACTGCTGCTGTGGCCCTCAGTGCCTCTTTCACCGCTGATATGGCCCCAGTTCCTCTTCCACAGCTGCTGTGGCCCCAGTGCCTCTTCCACAGCTGCTGTGGGCCCCCAGCACCTCTTCCACCGCTGCTGTGGCCACTGTGCCTCCTCCACCGATACTGTGGCCCCCAGCACCTCTTCCACCGCTGCTGTGGCCCCCAACACCTCTTCCGCAGCTGCTGTGGCCCCGTGCCTCTGACACCGCTGATGTGGCCCCCAGCGCCTCTTGCACCGCTGCTGTGGGCCCCCAGCACCTCTTCCACCGCTGCTGTGGCCCCCAGTGCCTCTTTCACCGCTGATATGGCACAGTGCCTCTTCCACAGCTGCTGTGGTCCCCAGTGCCTCTTTCACCGCTGATATGGCCACTGTGCCTCCTCCACGGAAGCTGTGGCCCCCGGGCGTCTTCCACCGCTGCTGTGGCCCCAGTGCCTCTTCCAATGCTGCTGTGGCCCCCAGCACACTCTTCCACCGATGCTGTGGGCGCCCAGCACCTCTTCCACCGCTGGGGTGGCCCCAGCACCTCTTCCACCGATGCTGTGGCCCCCCAACACCTCTTCCGCAGCTGCTGTGACCCCGTGCCTCTGACACCGCTGATGTGGCCCCCAGCGCCTCTTGCACCGCTGCTGTGGCCCCAGCACCTCTCCCACTGCGGCTGTGGCCCCCAGCACCTCTCCCACTGCGGCTGTTGCCCCCAGCACCTCTTCCCCTGCGGCTGTGGCCCCCAGTGCCTCTGACAGCAGTTCAAAGCATGGCCCGGATGCTTGTCTGCTAATGGCAAAGGGTGTCCAGCGCACCCCGTCACAGAGAGGCCCGTGCTCCCACCCAGCTGTCCTGGCCACTCCACTCCAGACACATGCCACACAGAACAGGCGGTGCGCGGGGAATGTGGCGCTCTCCCCCGTCACCCCCTCCCTGCCCTCTCTCTTTTAGGAGGCTATGAAGAACCCGGGGCCCTCCCTCTTCCAAATGAACTAGCTCACTCAGCTGTGAGTTCTCAACATACGAGAGAACTGCTAAAACCACAGAACAACACAAGGCAACGCAACAATACACAGAACTCTGTCCAAACAGCACCACTAACAGCAAAACACACACTCTTCCAACACGACATATTATACAGCACAGCTCACCCACATCCAACAACGTACAGATATCACAGTTATGCGGACATCAGCATGTCCACAAAAGCACCCGCCCACAACATTAATGCACAACATACAACAGACCAGGTCGAAACAGATCTCACATCCCACCTTACACGGTCCAGAGGAGGCGGCAGATGGACAGCAGAGCGCTGGATCCCAACCCGTACCTTCAGTTAATTCACCTACACACAACCTCCCGGGCAGTGCGAAGCCACACAACCCCGTGAGCAAGGAAGCACCTTGGATCACCAGCCACTCACGTCTGACAAACTCACAACACATCCGATGATCAACGAGAAACCATCGAATATCCTGACACTGGCTATTACTCACTCCACTACCGACACAACACCAGACCACGCCATAGAATGGAACCCAAAGATGCTGAACCCACTGGGCTCTACAAGGATGAATGTCTGAGTGTGCTTGGTATAAATAGGTGTGACATATCATAAGATGTCCCCAGCAGCTGATAGCCACAGCACACGTTACCAGCCTATGTTAAACATGCTTGTTTACTATTCGGGGGTCTCCACGTGGATGTCAGCTTCCCCTCACAGGAGTTGCACAGTCAGTCTACAAGAGAATGCTTTGTGCCCCCCAGGCACTGATGGGGCTCACCTGCCAGCAATTACTCCGAAAGTGCCACAGTCTGGACTGAGGCTTGTGTCACCTTAAAGCCGAAGTTAAAATGATTGATGCAGCCTCCAGTCTATACCTTTCTGGGCGATCCTCCCTCGTTATGCATGCTTCATACATTGTGCACATACCAGAGCTAATACCAGGCTCTGCAACAAATGCATGAAACCACGCTGCTGGCAGGGTTTATATTGTGTCATGCCGCACTTCTGTGTGTAAGCACAACAAATGACAGGCGTTAGTATACATACGTGGTTCTCCATTTAGCGTCCTCTGAAGGAGTCCTGACTAGGCAATAACACGTGTATCGAACCCACTTATCACCGCAGCGTATAACGAACCTAAGGGAATCAACGCTGTGTACGAATATCGAATCCGTACTTCATTAGTACCGAGGAAAACAACACAGTCCGCGCAGGCGCAGAGAGTATCTGCCCGAGAGCACGGAGAGCCTTCCAACGAACGTGAGGTCGTCGGTAGCACTTACCTTACGGAGGGTAAGGCAGGGGGCGCACTGTTTTATGAACCTATGTATTTGTTGTGTCACTCGGTGAAGTCACTTCCCAGTAGAGAAAGAGGGGTGGGGGGAGGGAGTCAAATGCGGGAGTCACGCCGGGGGCAGTTCTAAGCAGGCCTTCCGTGACCACCAGGAATGGTCCGCCGATGTCCAGCGCTGCAGATGAAATGCAGTTTTGCTGCTGGGGCGCTCCGCACCCACCAGGAAACACACTGTTGGCCTTCGCTTCTTGTGTCGCTCAACGCGGTAGCAGCTCCTACGGGTGGTGCCTTACCTCGTGGGGCCAGTCCTGACGAACCTAGGAGGGACGGTTGGGAAAGCGCCACGTCATGATTCATTTACTTCCCAGCTAGATTGGCGCTATTAAAAAACCTCTAGGGCTTCTTGGCGCAGGTTTAAGCCGAAGACTGAGCTGAACAAGAGGGACTTTAGTTCTCGCCGAGTCTGAGAAGAGTAATGTATGTATGAAGTCACCCCACACACACTTGTACCCTCTAGGTCTAGGAAGAAGGAACAGCTTATGTTCGGAGGCTACATCAACTTTAACAACTTCTAAACTGGATTAATAATTTATTAATAATTTATTTATTGTAGTTCTCAGACTCCATACCACATTTCAACTGTTTTTAACCCCTGTAAACAGCATGTGTTATTATACACACCTTAGTGGTTTTCGACCTTGGAAGGGTGAAAGGCTGAGTAGGCCTTGCTGGGATCAGGCTTGTACTTTGCAGTTCACCACGTTTCAGAGGTGCCCTTTCAACTCGCTGAGCTATCCTGTCCGCAGGACTGGGCAGATCACCAAATGAAGCGGGAGTGTGAAGATGAAACTACCACATCCTTAACTGCCCTCGAGAAGGCCTGCCTGTTACAGCCAACAATTGCGGAAAGTAACTAACACGTGTTTCAGTGGCACGCTTTGATAACTGGTGGCACCTGGCAAGTGGCAATAAATACTCCCTCCTCCCCTCCTCAACCCAGCTAAACTTCAGAGCTGCTGTGATCTTAACGAAATTCAACCCCTCGCGTGGACAGCTGAGAGCTCGGAGCATGTGCAACGCCTTCCACCTCTCACCCCCTGCCAGGCAGGGTCGCTGCTCTACCCCCCCCCCCCCCTCGCCAGGCAGGCTCGCTGCTCTACACGCCCCCCCCCCACCCCCCCCGGCCTGGCAGGGTCGCTGCTCTACCCTCCTCCTGCCCGGCAGGCTCGCTGCTCTATCCCACAGGGAGTAACTCTGCCCCCATTCTGTCCGGTCCTTGTCACCTGTGAAGTACATTTTTCCTATCTGCACCCCCTGTTCTTTGACCTAGTGGTTCAAAGCACGCTAGCGATGCGAGAAGCTGCATGTGTTTGACTCCGCTGCATCCACACGAAAATCATGACTTTTGCACAAGTTTTATTGACTCCATGCTATTTAACTGGAACCAAGTGGTTCTGCATAAGATACATCTCACAGGCAAGAGTAGATGTTTGAGTCACAGTTTGCTGTGAGTGGGTGTGACTTACTCCTGTAGCACGCCCACATACCAGTGGTAAGAAAAGTAGTACTACTGCAAGAGTAAGTCACAGTAAGTTGTTTCTGAGTCGGACTTCCAGTGTTCTTGTACTCAATGCCTTTGTGAAATATAAAAGGTCTGCAAAAGACAAGCTTTCACACAACATTTCTGCACACATTTTCCATCTTTCCAGGGTTCGATTTAAATGAAAATGACGTCACGGTGTGATGAAATTATGTCGCTCTGCAGAGGAAATGAAAAGTAGAGCTGGGAAACGTTGCTATCTTTGCGACAGGAAACAATTGAAAATTCCCCCAATGGTTTGTTAGAAAACAAGCATTTACAATGCAACGGTCTCGGCATTGTTAAAGTTAGAGCTATTGGCATTGCTCATGACATTATTTTTGTTTATGTTTTTGTTTTTAAAACATTTAAAGAAACGGCATTGTCATGAGCAATGCCAATAGCTCTAACTTTAACAATGCCGAGACCGTTGCATTGTAAATGCCTGTTAAATAAGCTTACTGATATCTCCTTCTCTTTTCTTTTTACGTTTATACTCTCTGCCATGCTCCTTAAGGCGCTTAAGAGCGCCAGTCACAGTCTCAGAGAATAAAGTAATTCCCCTGTTGCCGAGATCAGCCTGTCTCTTGTAAGTTACAGACTCCATCTTGGTACGATAGCTGAATGGATAAAGATCATATTACAGGAGGATGGTGGGAGAAAGATCAGTGTAGCAGCGGGAAAAACGATCCAGACAAACCTAGAATCCCGTAGGGCTGGCTCGATCATTCGTATTTCTTGGGTCGATGAGTTCTATATCGTTTGTAGTTGGTTAATAATACCATTCGTTTTTGAAGCAGAGAAAGACGAGTCTGCTGTACATACTCAATATATAAATGGCTAAGTGCAATGGGTAACAGCACTGCAAAAGTTGATGTTTATAGCGCTATGACAGCAAGCACAGGATGAGTGTAAATCTTGTCAGTACAATGCGCCTTTGTAAAGGGGTGAAAGGGAGGCGCCGACCGGGAACAACCCCGTGGAGGAGTCCAAGAAGCAGCACATGGTTCTTTGGGTCCGATGCAAAGGGTGACGACCACAACAAGCCCTCGCCGCCGTGGGACCCGTGACGCTCCACGGAGCCGTCCCGGCTGGCGAGGCTCGCCTCCATTATACAGTAACCTGTTGCTCTGGCTCCAGCCCCGCCCCCTGGCCTCCGCTCTGCCTTTTCTCCCCCAGGCTCCTCTCCTGCGCACCAGTGCGGGAGGACGGCTGTGCACCTGTTGTCACTCCCTCTCCCTGACCGAAGGGCCAGGGCGCCGCGGCTTGGCATCGCAGCATCCGCCAGGAGGAGGTATCCTGACCTCGGAGCAGCTCCCTGTATTCGCGACACTTGTATCCCGGGCACTACGATCTCGGACACTGCTCCCTGCTGAGGCTCGACCGGTGGGAGCGTCCTGGAGGTTAGGCTGGAATGACCGCGGAGTTTTAACCGGAAAGGACATCTGAAACAGGAGAGCGAGACGGTCAGGCAAGGAGACGCTTCACTGAACCGGTAAGTTTTCTGGCGTGCATGTCTTTCTGCATTTTTCAAACCTGGCACTAATGTGGTGAGATGGAGGGACCTCGCGGCGCCACAATTTATACCGTCGACAGCAGGGAATGGGACTCCAGGGAGAAAGTGTGCGCGAAATCGAGGAAATGTGTCTAGTTTCTCCGTCTAGTGAACCAGGCAGTGTAAAAGTAAAGAGGGCACCGGAAGACACCACCGCCTTTCTCCGAGGCAGAGCAGAAATGCCTCGGAGAAAGGCAGCGGCATTTTCGGATTCGGGGGCGTGTTTGTCTTTTCTCTCCTCCAGCCATTGGCTGGAGGAGAGAATGAGACTTCTTGCAAAAAACACGCCCCCGATCCGAAAAGGACGGGGTCTAATCTGAATGACTAACCTCTTCTCCAGTGGCTGGCCAGCATTCAAGAGGCCAGCCAATGGAGAACAGGGGAGAAGAGGGGCGGGTTCAAGCCCCTCTTCTCCAAGTCATTAAATCTCTCGACTTCCGGTTCTGCCTTCGGCAGACCGGATGGTCCCGAGACCTAAAAAGGCAAGCTTAGCAAAGTCGTTAGGATTGGCCTTGATAAGCCTGCAATGCTACCTGATTATATTACACACATATGCAAACATGCATGGCAAAGCTTATAGGTCTCTCCTATGTGAGAGCTATAGGCTTTGCCAATGTCTTTTAGTCATGTTGTACAGTAGCGTGCCTGCTGTTCAGCATGGCTAAAAGTTAGTGGCATGCCGTGGTGTAGAGTACAGTGGCATAGAGAGTGGAGTTGTGTAAAGTGCATAGATTGGCATAGAATAGCGTGAGTGGGGTGACATAGAATGGTGTGGAGTAGTGTTGAGTGGAGAGGTGTAGAATAGAGTGGCATAGAGTAGTGCAGAGTGGAGTGGCATGGCGTAGGGTAGAGTGGTGTGGAGTGGCGTACAGTACAGTGGTATAGAGTACAGTGTTGTAGAGCACAGTGATGTAGAGAGGAGTAGAATGGCCTAGAGTAAAGTGGCATAGACTGGAGTGGAGTAGAGAGGCGGAGAGTAAACCAGTATAAAGGGGAGTGGCGTAGAGTGGAGTGGCATACAGTGGTGCAGAGTGCAGTGGAATGGCATTGTGTGGCATGGAGTGCATAGAGTGGAGTGGCAAAGATTGGAGTGGCATAGACTGGGGTAGAGTAGAATGGCATAGATTACATTGGTTTAGAGTATATTGGCATAGGGTTGAGTGGTGTAGAGTGGCATATAGTAGAGTGGCATAGAGTAGAATGGCATACAGTAGCGTAGCGTAGAGTGGTATATGGGTAGAGTAAAGTAAAGTGGCATCGAGTAAAGTGGCGTAGAGTGACAAAGATTAGAGTAGTGTAGAATGGCATAAAGTAGAGTAGAGTGAAGTGATGTAGTGTAGAGTGACATAGAGCAGAGTGGCGTAGAGTGGACTGAAGTGGCACAAAGTAGAGTGTCGTAGAGTGGAGTAGAGTGGTATAGAGTGCCGTAGAGTGGAGTGGCATAGGGTGGAGTAGCGTAGAACAGAGTGGCATAGGGTTGAGTGGCATAGAGTAGAGTGGCATAAAGTGGAGTGGAGTAGAGTGGCATGGAGTAGTGGCATGGAGTAGAGTGGCGTGGAGTAGAGTGGCATAGAGTGGAGTGGAGTAGCATAGAGCAGAGTAGTACAGTTGTGGGTGTAAGTAACTAAAGCGTCAATAGAGACGCCAGATAGGGTGAAAGCAACATTAATAACAAGCTGTATCCCTATGTTTAAAGTAGTAAAGTACATTGCACGTCCAGATATAATACTGAAACACCAATAAAATTAGAAAAATAATGTGTTGCAAAAAGGTGAGGAAGAATAATGTACTTGGTCCATGCTCCAGGGAGGAGCTCACATAAGAAAGGAAGGGAAGCCCACAGGTGTGTTGTAAGGTGGAAGTATTATGTGGTATGGTAGTGGTACTTTACCATGTAATACTAACACAATACACAAAGATAGACCCCGGGTACTCTCTCAGTATAACGTCTCTCAGTCCTGGTAGAGTGGCAAAGAGCAGACACGCTACATAGAGGAACTATGTGTTAAACATTTCACATCACCACCATGGATGATAAGTAGTTGACACAACTCGAGAGAAATCCCACACCAATTTATAAAAATAGCTCTAATTTTTATATACTTTTGGGCACCAAAATGAAATCAATGCTTACAGTATAACCAGAGTTATCAATTTTCAAGCAATAAATAAATCAATACTTTGCAATGTAAAAACATTAACGTTTCGGTCAGTGGGAAAAGCACGTATATGCAAGGGATACTTTAGAGGGTGAGTTCAATGGAACCCACTCAGAGTTAAGGTCTCAGGAGACCCTAGGCCAGTTCACAACAGCTAGCACAACTTTACCTGGCTCAGGGGAGCAGGGTGCAGAGGTGCACTTTCAGCTTTCAGGACCTCTGACCTCCAGGCCAGAGTCCCACTCTCCACTCCAGCAGCCCCGCTGTACCATCTCCTGCTGCTGCCCTTGACACTCCTCCTGGTAGGTGTTCGAGGCCCTCCTGCTCTCTGCCTGCATCTCGCTCCCTGCTTGCCTCCTGCGTTTATTGTGCTCATTGTGCTTTTGTTGCCCAATTGTAACTGTTTTTTTTTCCAGTTGCCTTATTTGTCTTACTGTGCTTTGTGCTTATCGTAGTGTCACCTTATTGTAATTGCTTTTCTCCTTTTCTCCAGTTGCCTTATTGTCTCCTTGTATTTTATTTAAATTCCTGCTCCTGTTTTTACTGCACTTCCCCTTGCCAACGCCCGCTCCCGCTTCGCAGCTGCACTTCCCTCCCCTGCCCTATTTAATGGTGGCCGCTGCGTGGCCGTGCACAGCATGCGCACCGCTCGCGCACCGAAGGCGCACCAAAGGCAAGCCCATCTGCGCCCATCCGCGATCCGACCGTGACCAGCGCCAGGAACCCTGGATCTCCAACCTTCCACCGCTATGACGCAGCAGCTGCCCTCCTCCCCGGGAGGATCAACAACTGCCAGCTATCCACGCCGAGCACCACCCATGGACAGTTCTCCTGCTGTCACTGCCACCAGACCTTGAACACCATCAGCACCCCTATGGCCACCACCCCCGCACCGAACGCCAACACCTCCAAAACCCTGAGGTGCATCCTCCTCAAAGTGCGCTCCCTGCACAGACATGCCGTTGAGATCTGGGACCTCCTCGACACCCTCTCACCAGACATCGCCTTCTTTACAGAAACCTGAACCAAAGCCTCCTCTGCTCCTGACATCCCCACCGCCATCCCCGATGTATACAAGATCCAGAGGAAAGACCGCCCCAATTGCCCAGGAGGAGGACTCGCGGTCACACACAAGAGCTCCCTCTGACTCTCCACCTCCACCACGAACGACTCCCTCCCCATCACCGAACAATTTCACTTCCAGATCCAGACAAGCCCTAGAACGACTCTTCACGGCACCCTCATTTACAGACCCCCTTGGACCTCGTGCTTCGTTCGCCACAACCATCGCCGACCTCATCGCACCCATGTACTACATACTCATCGGAGACCTGAACTTCCAGCTTGACAACCCCAGCGACCCCAACTCCACCACCCTCTTGGACAGCCTCGCTAACATCAGCCTGAAACAGCTCATACCACGCCCATCCACAAGGCAGGACACACCCTCGACCCCATCTTCGCAGGAGGTTACAGCATCCACTTCAGCCACACCACGCAATGCCCCTGGGACAGACCACCACTGCGTACACTTCAATGTCGACAAACCCACCGCCCCCAAACCTGTACCCCGCCCTCCAAGAAGGAACTGGAGCTAAATCACTAAGGAGCAGCACAACTCCGCCCTCAACCGCGAAGCCCCCACCACATCGACCAACGCCAACCTCACAGTCAAAGAACTAAACAGATGGATCCCCAACTGCGCAGACGAGCTCGTACCCCTGCACAACTCCAACAGACAGTACCTGAGAAAGGCCACTGGGTTCACCACCGACCACCAAGAATCCAGACGCACCTGCAGACGTCTCGAGAAGAACTGAAGAAATAGCAAAATGCTAGGAGCTCACACCACCTACAAAAATGCCATGACGGAATACCACCAACGCATCAGATCCACCAAGAGGACCTTCATCCAAAACAAGATCCTCACCAACTCCAGAAACTCCAAGGAACTCTTCAGCGTCATCAAGGAATTCACCAAACCCTCCCAGCGAAACCACGGACATCACCCCTTCCCAGGACCTCTACAACAAACTTGGATCCTGCTTCCATCTGAAAATCAAGGGCATCTACGACCACTTCAATGACCTGACACCTGACTCCGAAACCACCTCCCTCTCCAGTAATGCCAGCCAGCCCACCGTCTCCTCCTGGACCACAGTCACCACCGAAGACACCAATTCGACCATGAAAGGCATCCACTCAGGGGCCCCCACGGACCCCTGCCCACCGCACATCTACCCCAGAGACGCCATTGCTCCAGAACAATGACGCACCACAAACACCTCCCTCATGACCGGCACCTTTTCCGACGACTGGAAATGCGAAGAAGGCAAGAACTACCGACCCATCTCCCTCCTCCCCTTCGTGGCCAAAGTCACCGAAAAGATTGTCAATTCCCAGCTAACAAAATTCATAGAAGAAAACTCCATCCTCGACCCCTCCCAACCTGGATTCCGCAGCAATCACCGCACCAAGACAGCTCTACTCGCCTCCACAGACGACATCCGCACCCTCCTCGACCAAGGACACACCACAGCCCTGATCCGACTCGACCTCTCTGCAGCATTTGACACCATCTCCCATCGCACACTCACTGACAGACTCTACAAAGCCGGCATACAGGGAACCGCCCTCGACTGGATTCACTCCTTCCTCACCGGCAGAACCCAAAGGATCAGATTGCCACCCTTCCTCTCCGAACCCATGGAAATCAACTGCTGAGTACCCCAAGGATCGTCGCTCAGCCCCACGCTCTTCAACATCTACATGTCCCCCCTCGCCGCCATCGTCAGACAGCACGGACTCAGCATAGTATCCTAGGCCGACGACAACCAGCTCACCCTCTCCCTAACCAAGGACCCCGTCACCACCAGACTCAACTTCCAGGAAGGAATGAAGGATGTTGCATCCTGGATGAGCATCAGCTGCCTGAAGCTCAACTTGGAGAAGACAGAGGTCCTCATCCTCAGACCCTCCCCCCTCTGCATGAACAAACACCTGGTGGTCCACCACCCTCGGCAGCCCTCCCACCCTCACGGACCATGCCTGGAACCTCGGCATTGCACTCGACTCCTTCCTCTCCATGACCCGACAGGTCAACACGTCACCTCTAGCTGCTTCAACACCCTCCGCATCCTCCGAAAGACCTTCAAGTGGATCCCCTCCGAATCAAGGAAGACCGTCACCCATGCACTCATAACCAGCAGACTGGACTACGGAAACACCCTCTACTCTTGAATCAACAAATCCCTGCTCCGCAAACTCCAGACCATCCAGAACACAGCGGCCAGACTCGTCCTCGCATCCCATGACATGAGCACATCACCCAGCACCTGTGCAACCTCCACTGGCTCCCCGTCGAGAAGAGAGTTATTTCAAGATACCCATGCCTACAAATGCCTCCTCAACACCGGACCCCAATACCTCAACGAGAGAATCTCCTTCCTCGTACCCAAGAGAAACCTCCGATCCGCCGACCTCGCCCTCGCCGAAACCCCTGTGCATCCGCAGAGCCAGAACAGGTGGAAGACCCTTCTCCTACATCACGGCCAAGACCTGGAACGAGCTCCCGATCAACATCAGACACGCTCCGTCCCTGAACATTTTCAGGAAGACGCTCAAGACCTGGCTCTTCGACGGAACGGACCTGCTTACCCCCCTCCCAACCCACAGCACCTCGGGACCCTCATGGGTGAATAGCATGCTTGCAATCCCCCTGATTTATTGATTGATTGAGCTTTAAACTGATCTGTCAATCAGACTTGCGGTGTTGAAGTGGCTACCTTAGCAAAAAGGTACTTGTGGGGTGAGTTGAGCAAAACCCTTTGGAATTAAAGCAAGAAGCTGGCCCTGGACCACGAGTCTCCAGGCAGATCCTATCTATCTAGCTCGGGGGACTTGAGTGCAAAGGTGCCCCTGGCTATCCGTGGTGCTGAACCAGATCCGTGGCCAGAGAAGCTGACAGACATGCCAAGAGAGGGTAAAAACAAATGCAAGATCTTTACGATGGAGCCACTGGAGTGGTTGGTTGTTCAAGCAGAGGAATCTCTTCTCTTGAAGCGTCGAATAAAGCAGGTTGTAGTCAGGCTGACCACGAACAAGCTTTGGTACCTGCAAGCACGCCGTTCTTGGTATCACATTGAATCTGAGGTTCTGGTGTCTGGGGTGCCCCTTAAATCGTAGATTTAGGGAGGTGTTAGTCAGTGTGAGGATTAGTAGCCAATGGGCATCTAGTCCTGCGGCTAATCCGCTACAGTAGTGATAACATCCTGTGGGTGTATGTCACTAAAACTAGTCAGAACCTGTTTCTAAGCCTAAATTCAAGTTGGCCAGAACCATTTTCGGTTGTATACCTCAGCCGCCTGTACCTGGAGGTGTGGTGGAGGTGTGGTCAGCCTTGTGGAGGTGGATGCCTCCTGCATAACTAATTTCCCTCCTGCTCGTGAAAAGCAGTGCCTGGGTAGGGGAAGGCTTTGTCCACAGCCACCAGTGAAGCCTTTGAGGCACACCGCCACACTGGTGCAATTCAGTAGTCATCCTGTGTGGGAAGAGGTGTCACCTCCTGCTCACACAGGTCCTTTGTCTCGGACCTCTGGAAGCGGCACACAATTCCCAGCATGGGGTCAGACTTCTGTCTAGGCGGAAAGGCTTTGTAAATGCCAGCCAAGGCACAGGAACACTGGTTAAGCTAGGTCTACTGTGCCACCTGGGTACATGATGGCATAGGGCCCCCTACCCCCTGGGCTATAGGAGGTCTACCTTAGGGGTGACTGACATAGATTAAATGCAGTGAAATGACCCTGTCACACATGCTTGTGCAGATCTAACATGACAGACCTGTAGGCTTTCACTTTACTTGGGTCACTCAGGGTGGCACAATAAGTGCTGCAGCCCTAGTGCCCCTTTACTATCCCTGCCCTGGGTACCAAGGGTACCATATACTGGGGTCTAAGAAGGGTATTAAAGTACTTGTCAATTGGGTGTACCAATTCACATTTGTCATTTAAAAAAATGAATGAGCACAGACACTGAGGCCTGGTTAGCCGGTCCCAGTATATTTTAAGACCAAAACAACAGCATCTAGCAGATAAGTGGGGCAAAAAGTGTGGGGGCACTGCAACACAGTGCCCCCACCATTTTACGTCAGCGAGCAATCAAAAGATTGTAAATGAGAGTGACAACAAAATAACTAAAGGTAGGCTGTGGGCGAGTTGTAAGCCCACTGAACTGTAAACAATACGTCTTGCAGCACAGAGCATGCAGTCTGTAGGCGAGACCTAAAAATCGCAAAATATGAATTATATGAAAATAAGAATGGCCCAGCAGACCAAGCAGAGGAGATACTTATGGCAACATAATAATCTTTTGCACACCTTAATTTATAGAAAAGATACATTTATCTGTATGTTTCTACATTACTATATTTTTTTTAAACTCTGGCTTATATTATGCTGACTCTAATATCTCTTTGCAAAAAATATCGAGCTGCTTTTCTGGTGTGTTTAATTTTGTGCTAGAGGTTCTTTTTTAATTCCTCATATTTGCAAACATGCTATCTGTTTCATCTGAAAAAGCAATGCATCAAGTATTTAAGTGATTTGTGGGGAAAGTTGAAAGTGTGACCACGCATTAGTAGGAAAAAATAACTCCATGCAGTACATTTTAAGTTCCATCCCCATATGGTCCAATCATACATCATTTATTTTAGATTTAAATCTCTATTCTCCTAGAAAAAAACAGCCAGAGGTGGAAGCTAGACTAATCCCTTCTATATAAAGGAAGAATGTTATAAAAGCATTGAGAATACGATTTCAACTTTTTTTTCAAATGAGAAATTGTGTGAGGGGCATACAAGGCCACTTTAAGAGGGGATGTTATTTCTTACAAGCCCCTAGAAACAACAGGCGGAACAGAGAACCACTAACTAAGCAGGAGCCGCAGGTGCACTGAATAAGCAGATCAACCATGAACATTGCTGCTAGTGGAAAAAGGTTCTACAGAGTATTCCCTACTCCAGAATAACCAATATGTTCTCAGGTTAATGCTTTGGTTTTACTGTTATTTTTTGCAGCGCCGTGATATCCTTGCAGGATGAATGTCGCGCTTTACAAATACACCTAACAATAACAACAATAACAGAGCTAAAATTGTATTAGAAAATAAAATGATTAATGCAAAATGAGCAGGACAACAGCTGTATGAGGAAGGTGAGTACAGCGCGAAACTTCTGGCAGGGTCCTTGGAAGCCTGTGCCATATCAATCAGGTCACTAAGCTTCACAATGCCAAAGCCCTAATATCCCCTGGTGACCCAAAACAAATCAAACAGGCTTTCCAGAAGTACTTCGAAAACATGCATAGGGAAAGAGAGACATATCTTTGAATACTTAGATCACTGGACACTGCGAACGATACCCCCTGGTGAAGCTGAAGGATTAATTAAATAAATTACACAAGAAGTACTAATGGGGGTTATCAAGAATCTCCTACGGAGTAAGGCGGCGAGTGAAGACGGCTTCGTGTCTCAGCGGTGTTAGATAATAGACTTTTATGGAGGAGCTAAAGGCCCCTATGATGCAGCTTTTTAATCATATCCTATTGGGAGGCAAAATGCCTCCACCATTTTTAATAGGTAATGTAATCTGTTTCTTTAAACGGTGGAAGCATCCCGTTAATCTAAATTTGTTTCATCTAATACCCTTAGTTACTACGGGTTGTAACAATTTTGCGAAATGAATTGCTATGAGGCTGGCAACTGTAATATCCCAAATAGTTTATAGAGATCAAAATGGCTTTATGCCAGGCCACCAAGTTGCATGTTCTCCACCCAGGCTGCATTACAGCCATGCCCAGGCTCCCCTTCCCCATCTGAGAGCCGAACCACCGTGCTCAGACTAATTACATTGCTGCATTGCAGCGTTGTGATTGGCTTAGGGGAGCATATCCTGCTTCCTGTTTGAACAGAAGTCAGGAAGAGGAAGGAAGAGAGGCGGCAGTTGTCAGATAAGTAATTTTTTTAATTATTTTTTTCTCCCCTCACTCCCCCCACCCCACCCCACTGCTGATTTCCAGGAGCATCCCTGACTAAATACACTTGCTGTAAGACTTCTGTTGGAAAGAAACTGTTTTCTTTCTCAGATCTCATTATTTGATACAAACGCTTTCATCAGTTAGTTCAGGATTGTAATTAATTAACAAATTCACAGTACTTGTTTGTGCTCGCACAAACTTTCCACCTGAATTCCTGAATTTACAAATAACAAATAATCCTTTGCGCTATCTCATGCTCAATTTTGTGGCGCGCGATTTAGAACCCCAAATACAGCTCTCTTTTTCGTAACATCTCAATTACGTTTCCTTGTATAAAGACCATTTCGTGGTTTGAAAGCCGGCATGGAAATGTGTTGGGCAAAACAATTTGAAACGGAAACATTTATTTTTTGCCTTACCCATTGTAAACATAACACCCAGCCGATTTATTGATCTTATACATCGACTGCGTCTCAATGCATTTGCCAGGAGACTTCCGATAAAAAAATAATATATATATATGTTAGGCATTTAACAGATGCACAGTGTCAGGTGAAACTGTGCACCTTTATTTCTGTGTAGAACTAATCTTTCATTACTTATATGTTTAAATATTTTTGGTCTTCTCCTTTCACATACATTAAATGCACTCCGTGGCCACATTAGTAATCACTCTAGTAGACTGGGCAATTATACACAGAGCTTTAACATTTCAATGAATGCACAAAAACCCTTGTTTCAGTCTCGGCGTCACTGTAACATATGGTGATCTTGGGCACTTCACAATGTTTTTGGCTCATTCACTGTGAGACTTCAGAAACTGTTGACGCAAATGATAAGATCTCTTCACAGGAAAGAGGCCTCCATCCTTTAGCACAATTCTCAATAATTTACACTCAATCAGATGTATAGTGCTCTGAATAATATCTCTCCCTAACATAGGCAGCGTAACATATCTTCAAAACAAGTATCTTCACTTTGAAGATCAGCTACTGGGGCACAGAGGGCCACATAATCCACCATCTAGGAGCCAGCTGCCAGAAATGGCAATCTGAAACCTCTTCCCAGACTCTTCCTGAAGATTAGGAAGAAATCAGCCAATTTAACCTTTTCTGCCCTACTGGGAGCCAACTTTAAGAGTGGGCTATTGTTTGCCCAATGACAGGTATATTATACTCCAGCCTGTTTAAAGAAACATAACCCAGCTATCTTACCTAAAAAAACAAAATATGGGAGAGGAGGATTCAAAGCGCCAAATGATTTGGATGTGTAAAGGCTTACAAGAATTTTAGGAAAAGGGTTTGGACATATTAATGGGTAGCTCTAACAATCTGTGGTTAACATTTAAAGGGACAAGAAGAGGATGGTTTATTAAAATGTTGATCGTTGTCATGGGTAATTGGCAATCAGAAGACGTTCTCACATTTAATCAATGGATGTGTAAATTAGACATAGTGTATAAAAAACTTGAAAATATATTCTAAGTGGGTCGGTGCTGTGAACAAACTGAGTGAGACAAGGGCCTTTGTAGAAAATTGGTAGTAGATGCTACACTGCTATTTTGTTGCATTATTGTTTTGTGAAATCATTATTTTAAGCTATGAATTCGGAGTTTTAATGGCGTTCTTAACAAAGTATGACAATTTTCTTTTGACTGTAAAAAATGATAAGTTGTTAAAATGCCAGACAAATGTTTGTGTCTCTGAACCTAACCAATAACAAAAAATAAATTCCATCACTTTGATGTTCCATGACCTTATGAAGGAACTCGCCCTTCGGCCTCATTCCCCTGCATGGTCACAGAACTCTTCTCTGACTTCATTAGCCTAATAATGTACACAAGGGAGTTCTTGAACCCATATATGTATGCATTTTTATTAATAACTTTTTGGGAAACTATCAAGCTAGCGAAATAGCAGAAGTTAACGCTGTCTTCAGGCCAAACCTAAAACGTACACATTATTACGATAAACACAAGTCTTTCATCCTATTTTTCTGACTAAATAGTTGAAGCCAGCAGGTGGTAATGGAGCAGGAGGTACCACACTTAGTAGATCAGACAGCACCAGGCCTGGGTGAACGCTTCGTGCTTCCCGAGTAGTACCTCTTTGACGTACGCTGCTATAGGTTCTCCTATCTTCTTAGGTTTGCATTTCTCAGGAATTGGTGCTTCTTAGGCTACAGAACAGACCAATAGGAGGGTCGCGCTTGCTGTACGTCCCATGCAGTAGGGTTGTGGAGAAGGGAGATAAGATGATGGCCTCACAGCGATTATCTTTCCTGGTTCGGGCACCACACATCCCAACATTAGAAAGTCCAAATTGGGGTATGCTGGGCACGAAGCAGGAAAAGGCTGAATCTTCCCACTGTATTGTAATACATACAAATATAAGAAGAGGGAAGAGGTAAAATGCACTAAAATGACAATGATTAGGTTTCATAATGTATTGGAAAGTTTCATCTCAAAGAGAGACAAGAAGCACTAAAATTGAAATGTTATACTGATGAGTGTTGCAAGTTCCTCTTCAAGTTGTCGAACCGTACACTGTGTATATCAATGATGGGTTATTTCAGCCCCCCATGGCAGCCATCGGGCACATCTTCCTTCATGGCAACCACCTGCCTCTGCCCCAGCCATCCTCCCAGCATCCGAACTTCCCACAATCCATCCTACAGAGCCTAGAATGAACCAGAGTACACCACACTCTCTACAATGATGCTTTAGAGGACTGGACACATCTATACTATATGACCAGAGAAGTGAGGATTCCCAGTGTGTGTCTTCGTTGTGGTCTCTGGGGGACAGACGTCAGCCGGGGGAAGACTTCGGTCCAAGGGACGACACTAAACTTCGAGCTGTGAGAATTGTGAGCCCTGGTGGTGCTCGCCACACGCTTTGTTTTAACAGCTTTCCACCTGCACCGAGATGTTTGGTGGGACAATTCTCCCCTCCCGGCAGTTAAAGCCATCAGCGGTCTTCTGAGTTAAAACCTGCTTTGTAAAAGTTAAATACTTGATTAAAACAAGTGCCTGTTCTAGCACAGAACTGACTGCACGCCTAGCCATGGGACTGAAGGTGACTTACATTTCTATGTAATATTTAACCTGTCATTTTGAAAAACACTCGTGGAAATCAAGACCAGGTTTCAGTTACTGAATATTTCTCCGCAGTGTTGATTTTAAGGCCTACCTTCTTCCAGAAGAAGTACCCGCGTTAATACGAACTCCCTCGGCGCAGCAATGCATACTTCATAGCCACATAATATTCAAATACACGACTTTGGGGTCAGAAAGAAGGTCATGATCGGAAACACCGCTCCAGGGCTCCGGGCTCATTGATTTTTAAAAGAGAAACCACCGAAGCAAAGGAGGGATGTGGCTCAGTTGGTGGAATTTTTGCAGCTGACCTTTGCTGTGAACTGCAAGACACAGCTTCTTCCACCGGGACATTATCTACTTCCGGGGCATCTGGTGCTCGTGGTAAGCCATGGACGTGTGTTTGATCACTCATTCACTCATTCACTCTTAGATGGGCTTTAACAGCTCTAAAGTCTGAATTGTAGATAGTCGCAGAGCCTTTCTGAGGGTTTACGAGGTCTACTTTGGCCGAGGGTCCTCAGAGGGGCCCATACTCCCCGGGCCCTCTGCTTCTTGAGGGGCTCACGCCTGTGCCTCACAATCCGTAGACTGTGTAGCAAGCCTGCACTGTGCATTCACAACAGCTAACATGTCTACATTCCCCTGGTTGAGACAGATACTGTCGATGTCCTATTTTCTCTCTGCCTGAGAACATGTTTAATTTACAATCAGGTGCTTGTCACATGTGGGCCTGCCATGACGCCTCTTGCCCTGGGCCCGCATAAACGTCGGACACGGCTGCTCTGGTTCTGTCACAAAGTATCTACAAACAGCTCTAAAATGAGAAGTACTTTTGGTATCAGCGCTAAAGGTAGAACCAAAATTGTTGCTGGACTGAAATGGCAAAGCATGACCAGGAAGGCATTTGAAAGTGACTTTGGGTACGGTTAGGGAAAGACGACTAAATACTATTGTAGTGGCAGCTTCTGAAGCCACTGCAGATGAGAAACTGATTTGAAAGATTAATGGCACTAAATAGTAGTGATTAAGGTGGCTATTGACCCAAGCCCCCATCACTTTAACTCTGATGAAGGTAAGTGGACCATCTCTAAAGGCATTGTGCAGTTTCCTCATGCAGCAGGAGGATTACGCTGATCACTGCCCAATGGCTGCTCTCCTCGCTTAGGCACCTCCGACCTTCTCGAGAGTCCGAGAGACTGAAGGAGGGAAGTGAAGGAAGCTGTACGAGGAGGGTTAGCCATGCGCATCTATCCCAATATCTACCTCTCCATCTCAAGCTTCTGGACAAAAGCCACAACACCTCACTCTCCCAGCTTCAAGGCACTCATGGACAGCTGCACTTGTTAATGGTTCATCACATCCGTGCATCACTACACCTCTTCAAGATTAAGAGCCCCGTGTTCACAAGTGCATGGTAGCATAATGCAAGACACCGTCCGCCTGCAAGAAAACACCTTCTGGCTTCAAGAAAAGAGCATGGCCCCCCTGGGTCCTCGTGTGCCAGGATGCTGGGACAGATGGGGTAGTTTGTTCAAATAATCTAAACACAGCAGTGGATATCATTGCTCAACTTTTCGATTTTGTCATAATGAATCCTTTTACATTCAGTGTGGGGCAGAGATTCCGCATTACTCATTCCAAGACCGATATTACCTTGTTTGCTGCATCAACACTGCTGCTCTCCGGCTTATATCTGGTTTTGTCTTTTAAACATCTCACATGGGGGAAGTTGTGGCCATTGTTTTCAACTCACACTCATAATGTCCTCTTCTGATGAGATGATGGTTAACTATGCCGGAGAGAGACCATGTGACCTTGTTGCCTTCTCTCTTATTTGCATCTGCATTGCTGTCCTATTTCTGCTCCGCTTTCCATTTCAGGATCAACTGCCCTGCCCCAAGGTTTTCTTCTCCCTACTACTCTCTCTCTTGTGAGCTTATGTCGAAACTGCAGGGTCAAAACAAGGGAATGTGGTCATGACCCTGTAGATCAATATTAATTGTCCTTTGGGATGATACCACAATCACAGAAAGCAATCGCAGAGAGAAACAATTGTTGGGACCATCTAAGGCAGGGATCTCCAATGCTGGTCCTGGTGGGCCGGATACATGCCAGATTTTTAGCATAGCCACTTGTATATAAATGTAGTTATCTTAAAATTCTGGCACGGATCTGGCCCTCCAGGACCAACATTGGAAAACCCTGATCTAAAGGACAAAGAGGCAAACAATCACCCATAAGGGTCTCTAGGTGCTGGGGACCGTCAGGAAGATTAAGCAAACTATTGCCCAGAGTCACATGGTGCTGGGCTAATCTGCCTCCGGTGCCGGGGATCGAACCGTGATCCCCAGATTCCGGAGTCAGTCGCCCTGGCCGCGGCGCCACACCTCTTCCCATGAAAGGTATGATTTGGGAAGTGGATCTAACAATTAGGAATAGAGTCATGGTGTCATAAGCAAGGCCTTCTGGTAGAATTTAGTAAGAAGTAAATGGGTGGGTTGGTCAGAGACCATTATCAAAGTCATCATTACCAACCAGATTCTCAACATTACTTAGAAACCAGGAACAGACAGTATTGGAAACACGGAAATTAATCCCTATCTTCAACTTATCTTCACACACTTTAGATAAAGCTAGTATATCTCTTTTATCTAAAGGTTTGTCTTTTGTTCCTCATGCTCCTGCTAATAAATTTGAGTTATATCAAGACATTTATTCTTTTTTTTCGCAAAATCAGATTACACAAGTTCTTTGAAAATGAAGACATTATAAACAATCAAGGTATGATTAATAATATCGTATCACTACCTTCCACTTTCACTCCCACTTTAGAACAACTGGGACCGGAAGTGGAAATATTTGAAAAAGTAGTCCTAAATCGCCTTAACCAAACTCTTCACTTCATTCCGAAACCCTTATACAATTTAAATGGAGAAGAATTCATTTCATTACAATCACTAATTCAGAATCAGTCTTTAACACTTAAGAGTTGTGACAAAGGCGGAGGGATCGTAGTAGTCAATTCTGACAATTATGAACTTAAGATGCAAGTCATGCTCAATGACCCCATTTTCTATTCTAAAGTCAATTATAATCCTACTCTTAAAACAGTGCAAAAAATTCAACACCTTACCAACCAAGCGTTACATGCAGGTATTATTACCATAAAGGAACATGAATATCTGAATAATTCTAAACATAAAACTTCCTGTATCTATGGAGCCCCAAAAATACATAAAAATCAAGAGGACCCACAATACCGTCCTATAGTTTCCACCATTGGAACCCCCACAGAACCTGTGTCTAAATATATAGATAATATTTTAAGACCATTTATACCATTGACCAACTCTTATATTAAAGATACAGGCAAAATGATTTTAAAAGTAGAAAATCTCAAATTTAATCCTCAAACAGATATTTTGGTAACTCTAGACATAGAGTCACTTTATCGTAATATACCACAGAAAGAAGCGCTAAAGCAGTAAATTGGTTTATAGATACATTTAATATCCCCTGTTCAAAATCCTTTATATCAACAGGCCTACATCTGATTCTGACAGAAAACATCTTTGAATTCGGACAACAACTTTATCGCCAAATTAAAGGCGTTAGTATGGGTGCTTCAGTGGCTCCTTCTATAGCGAATTTATAAATGGCCCATTTTGAAAATAAATACATCTATAATGAGGTGGCACCATTTTCTGAGTCTGTTTCCCATTGGTCTAGCTATATAGATGACATTTCTTTTGTCTGGACTGATGGGGAACAGACCCTTCATGAATTCTTAGTATGGTTAAATTTAACAGATGTAAACCTTAAATTCACTGCTAATATTAGCACTGAAAAAGTTGAATTTTTGGACATAGTCATAAGACATAATTCAGGCATACTAGAAGTAGATTTGTCTGTTAAATCAACAGCCAGAAATACTTTGTTGCATTTTAATAGCAACCATCCATGTTGCCAGAAACAAAGTATCCCTTTCTCCCAATTCTTGAGAGTAAGACGTAATTGTACCAATCTTTCCGATTTTGACATTCAGGCTGTAACCATGAAAAAGAAATTTCATGCCAGAGGATACCCTCACCGGCTGGTGAGGGAGTCATATAAAAGAGCACGATTTTTTGATAGAGACTGTCCTCTTAACACAAACAAAAATAATAAAAATAACTCCAAACTGGTATGCATTACTAAGCATTCTACCTTAAACTCTACAGTCAAACAAATCATAAATTCAAATTGGCATCTTCTAAATAGTAATTCTGACCACAGAAAGAAAATTGCGAAACCATTATTTGCACATCGCCGCAATAGGAACATTAAAGACTTAATTGTACATTCTAGATTTGTCTCTAAAACAGTTGGACCTCCCTATGTACAAAAACTATTGATGCAATATACCCATCAAAGGAACAATAAGATGTTCTTCATGTAAATCATGCAACAATATATTGGAAGGAGAAAACATGATTTTGAACAATTTTAAGATAAAAACACAAGGACTGTTAAATGGGAGCGGCAGTTTCAGTCGATAACCTTTCAAGTATTTGCCCGGCGGTAATCGCCTCTTATACCACTCGATAATTTACCAATGAAAGAGGCAGGCGCCGGAGACTGGAAGGCAGGAAACAAAGTTTTATTCCGTCGGAGCAGAACACATCAGATCAGACAGCAAGGTATCGTCACGAGGTGCTCTAACTGCATCTCTGAGACCTGGTCTCTTATACACTGGTTTATTGCTTTATTACATATAGTACATTCTTGAGATTCCCTTGATGCCTGAAAGAACATCCCCTGAAGCCCCGGCTCAGATCCGATCCCACACATAGATACAGTAGAAGTTCCCACCCTACCCGCAGTGGGAGATGGCTATCGCGCAGCAGGGAATTCCGCTAATTCCCGGGGGTGTGTGCAACTGGCCGGGTCTCAGGGGGTAGGGGCTTTGATCTACTGTAATCCCTTTGATGTGGGGTGTTTCCCTTACAGTAGGGGCCGTAAACTAGGGGTGGGCGGAATTTGCGGAATTAACCTTCGCAAATTATCGCGAGAATGTTTAAAATTATCGCAAACAAGCAGAAATATCGCAAAGATGCGGAAGTTTTTTTCCGGCATGTTCGCGAGATTTTCTGCATGGTTGCGGGTCGCCAACTTACCCATGTGGTTGCTTGCGGGCGCGGCCATCTTGTTTTGAGTTGTTCTCGCGGTGCATGATCGCGAGAAGAAAGACGTGATCGCGCGACGCATGACGTCACTGCGGGCGCGAACTGTCGCGAGACAGCGCAAATGGCTAAAAACAATACAACATCTCATGGAGAACGCGACCGGATCAAGAAAACTTGTCGGCGAACGCAGGGATTCAGGTAAGGCGATCGCGCGCGCGCGAGAATGTATCATTTTACAGCGCGAGCAAGAAACAAATTATCGCCAAGCTGCGGAAACCGGAATTTTTGACATTTTCGCGCTCTCCGCGGAACGCAAAAATGTCAAATTATCGCAATTTCCGCGAACGGAACGAAATTTTTGCCCAGGCCTACCGTAAACTGCATCCGCAGGGCTAGGTGATGGCCTGGGACCAGTTCAGACAATGGGGCGCAGAGGAAGGGGGTTATCAAAGGAGAGGCATGACCATGTATGGGTTGTCGGTTGGAAGTGGTTCCGTAGCAGGGTCGCGCAGAAGGAGAGGGTTTATGGCCTGTATGAGAGAGCGGGGGTGGCCGGCGCGCGGGGGATGCTTGCAGCGCCAGGGGAAAGCGCTGGTGGTCGAGGGTGAGCGGGGAGAGAGTGGGGTGCCTAAAATGGCGGCCGTGCATTCGCTGTGCGTGGCGCTGGGGAGAGGCAAGATGGCGCAGATAATGTTCAGTTTGCACGCTAAATTTCCACAGGACTATGGAATTGTAAAACTCAGAATGTCATCTACCTACTCCTATGTCTGTGTAATCTAGATTATGTAGGCAAGACATCTAGGGCAATTCAAACACGATTAACAGAACATCGATCAGCCATCAGAACAGTAAAATTGACAGCACCCCTAGTAAAACATTACATAGATTTTTAACACAAACCAGACGATATTCGGTGGCGAATATTAGAAAAAATCAAATCATCAGATGAAAAAGGTGGACTACAAATCCGCAAAAAAAGAGAAGTCTATTGGATTTTTTCATTAAACACATTTAAATGTGGTTTGAACAATGATTTACCTTGGGAAAATGAAATTATTTAAATAGCACATACCCTTATAATTCATCTTTAGTTTAAAGTTGATACTAATATCTACATTGATAGCATGACAACATTAATATAGATTTGTCAGTTTTGTTGTCTAAACACAGAACAGATATATAGATGTAATAGATTACAATACGTTTTCCTAAATAAATAGCTTTTTCCCCAATAAACACATAGAAATATTACCCGCCACAATAATAGCTTTTCTCATCAGTTTTTAACATTGTATTCTATGTTCTACTTTTAAAAAAATGATTTGCTTAATAATTAGATGCCACATAAAGAAGGATTGCATATTAACAAGTACTTCGTAATCATTTTGATCTGAAATCATATACGTGACGGTTAAAATCTTTATTATATTTTTTACTTTTGCAAAATAATAAAGATAAGTCAAGCCTGCACCCGCCCACCTAGTCATAATACTATACGCGGACACATGCATCTCGTGACCATTTTTGAGACGAAGCTAGTCACGTAGCAGTCTAGTCTTTTTTCGGCATATTGAAAGTAACAACGCAAAGTTGAACTGCACATGCCCACGTACATGTAACACTATACAGATGCCTTACGCTCAACACGTGACTTGAGAGACCAATCAGAGGTCCCTATTTAACAAGGATCGCGCAATACTTCCGGGTTTACTGGGTGATATATGCGCCAGTACGAACCCGGGATTCCTACATGTTAGAAGTCAAGAACTCTAAAGGTATGGATTATAGAAACAAAATACTACATAGTTTCTTGACCGCTATGCGAATAAATATTTCAGTGGTCCTTTGCTTATGTTTTTATCATTAGATAAATACTTTTTAATAAACCCGATATGAAGATTCCAATAGTAACGTTTCCGAATATAAGTATCGATGCTTACTCTCTATTTTAAGGTAAGCCTCGCTACCGTGCTGTTCCATTATTTCTGAAATAGCTAGCTAAATTTTAACAAGAATAGAGCAATTGATAGACAACCCACGACAGCTAAAAATACCCTGCCAGATATATTTCATATATGGAGTATTTTTAGTAGACAAGTTAGGGCGATAGAAAGACTCCATGTTTATCTTCATAACATGTTAAGTCCCTCACATTTATTATTTATAGATTTTAAATAAATAAACAACATTTGATTGAGAAGTTTCTACCTTCGGTTCTTCTTTTATCAGCATTGATGCCTTTCTATTAAAAGTAGGTTACCATCATAAAAATCATAGAAATCAATTAAAGAATAGATCATAGAGTATCACAAAATAACTCTCTTTTTATGTAATATTGTATTTCCAACCTTTTTAGAGTGAGATTGTTCCTCTATATCCTGGGGTCGTCCACACTTTATTAGACCTAAGCTTCATATATTTTTAAAACAAGTAAGCACCAGAACATGTTTGTATATATCCTATCAGCACATTGGTGACTTATAAAGAAACAGATATAGACAAAGGCAATACTATGGGAATCTGGTCTATTCTATTTTGTCACTACTTACTTAGATTTCTACTTACTCTCATCTCCTCTATCTGTTTTTTCTCTTTTAAAAAAAAAACATTTTAATTAAATGCTGTCATTTGTAAATTATAATTGTATATTTAATAGTCATTAGCAGATTGTGACACAGCCCTATATTGATAATACAAAGAACATGAATGTAATTATCACAAGAATGAGTTCTAAATGTCCCTTTTAATCAATTTTTAGGGTTATTGGTGGCAATTCCTGACGAAGGCACTCACGGTGCCGAAACGCGCGTCGAAGAATTTATCTCTGCCACTTATTGTTGAAGAATTTATCTCTGCCACTTACTGTTTTTAACCACTACAGATATTCTGTGTAATATGAATTGAATAATGTTAGGAATTTGATGTAACTTTTTATGTATTTGCTTTTGATTAAATATTATTGTTTTTTATTATTCATTCTTTGAACTCATTTCTTGCATTATATTGTACTTACGTGAATTTAGGTTGCCTGGGAACTATACCTTTCATTGTGGATTGGAAGTAGATACACAGAACTATTTAACAAAGTGAGGATACATTAAGTGACTATGAAAATGTTGTCTGACTATGCAGGATATTATCACTCAAGATAGGTCTTTAGGTCTGTGTCAAATTTATTTCCACATGCCTAACTTAAATAAAGTGTGAAGACAACTCTGGCACTTCAAAAGTGAAAAACATTAGTAAAAACCTGTAAATTGGTACTACAGAAAGGTACTTCATCTACACCACACAAAAAATTACTGTTAACAGGCACAATATCTAAAAATACATTTAAAAAAACAAATCAATGATATGATCATCTCATTCCCACATTAGATAGTCGTTTTATACATATCGTTTCTTTTATAACATAACTTACCATTGTGGCAGATGGGCAGACAAAATTATTCATTTAATCACCTGTAAACACAGAAATAAATACTGTAAGAATCAATAAGCTAGTACCACTTAAAAGAAACAACTAAGAAACATCTAAATATAAAAAAAGGAACACACAAATATACAACGCTTATTTATAAAATAAAAAAGTCCATAGAAAACGTATCTAGTTTAAATAATATTGCACATTTTAGAAAAGGACTGTTAATACTTCTCTAAGTACGTTTCAATTCAACCGAAAAGTTAAACAGGATCTATATTACGAACATAGCATTAAATTCATGAAGTCAAAAACATCTGTTAATTGTATTGAAAACGAAAGCGTATCTTTAAATTACAGATTCAAATCATCATATTCTAATGAGGCCAATAATGCACAGCTATCAAGCCCTAGAAAGAAAGGCTGCATCAAAATAAGCACGAGCCAAACCAAATTTTCCTTTTGGCAGTTCCAGAAAAATAAATTCCCAATTTCAATATACTACACAGACTTTCCAAAGTACTTAATTAATTATGTATTTCAAGTAATTATGAGGAAAAATACAAAAACAAGATGACAAATATCTCTGTCTGATATTTCTTTGCTCAAATAAGGTGTTTGTTTACTAAAGTAAACCATGTTTCTCACACACACATTTTTTATCACAGAAATATTATTCATAATTCATGTTTGAAATCACATTAAAGTTCAAAATTAACTTTTCGGTATATGCAAATTTTCTTACTAGACACATGGGAACATACAAACAATTGCAGCTTAAAACAAGCATTGACTAGTACATGCAAAGTCAATAAGCAATAAGTGTTAGCGCCGGGACGCCTCTGCTGGAGGAAGCTGTTCGGGCTCTACAAATGTCAGTAGTATTATTATTATTATTAAGCGTTACCTAGCCCTTTTGTATAGAAGCATGGCTGTGCAGCATGGCTTAAAGTAAAGTTAGAAAGAAGCAATGTGACATTGGCACTTTTTTTCTTATGGCGGGTGGGGCTAAACAAACAAAGGGGGTGTAGGAGGGGTAATTTACAACATGAATGGGAGGTGGGAGCGGAGAATTTCCAACACGGGCAAAGGTGGATGAGAGAGGGTATTTGCAACAAGGACAATGGGGGTGGGGGTAGGTAATTTGCAACACAGACAGAAGGGGAGGGGTGTGTGGGGGGAAAGTAATACAGACAAAAAATAGCAGGGCGTAAATGCAATATGGGCAATGGGGGGGTGGGAAGAGGAAAAAGCAACATGGACAACAGGGGTGGGAGGAGTAAAAGCAGCACGGAAACGGGAAGTGGGAGCAGGTAAAAGCAACATGGACAACGTGGGGTAAGCGGTGGAAAAGCAATACAGACAATAGGGGGCAGGAGGGGGTCAAAACAACACTGGCAATGAAGGATGGAAGGGGTAAATGCAACACAGCCAATGGAGGTGAGAGGAGGTAAAAGCAACACAGACAAGAGGGGTCGGAGGGGGTAAAAGCAATATCGACAATGAGGGGTGGGAAGAGGTAAAAGCACCATGGACATGCTTGTGATTGACTTAGTGGGCCTGATCCCTCGGACCAAGCAATACCATCCAATCCGCAGGAAACTTCACGAGCAAGTATCAGGACTGCAGGTTCCAGTAACTTTATATCCTGGAATATTGCTGGACTTGCTAATAAATTCTCAGACCCTTCATGGATTATGTATGTTAAACAATTCAGTGTGATTTGCTTGCAGGAGACGTGGCTAACTAGAAGCAGTCAACCACTAGAGGGTTATAAGTCATTTGCAGTCCCGGCTATTTAATCTCATGCGGGAAGACCAAGAGGAGGATTCATAATTTAAATCTCCCTGGCAGTCGAATGTGGGTTGAGGGTATTGCCAACAGAAAGCCCTTGTATACAGTTCCTGGTACTTCTTAGGGGGCCCCATAAGTTGGGCCCCCCATAAGTTGGGCCTCATACATTTTTATAATTCAATATTCTGTATCAAGGAAGTATGTAACATAACTCTGTTAGGCTCTTTTGTAAGGCAGCACCTTAACACGACTTTCCGAGATCTTGGGATTGCAGGGGATTTTAATATTCACACCTGTAGCATCCCCAGGGCAGTTTTTGTGGCTGACTTGGGGGGCCCACGTGTGCAGGGAATCCATTTTGACCACTCCCCACAGGGGGAGATATTAAATGGTCTCCTCCATGAATTCGACTTGCTGTCCCTCATGTGTTTATCTGACCCATGCAGTAAGTCAGCCATTCCATCCTTTAAAGGTAGGGGTGATGGATTATTTATAGATTTTATTTTGGTGTCTTTGCCCACACTAGATCTATTCTCAGGATTTGCCATTCAAGCAAGTGTCTATAGTAACCATAATCCCCTTTGTGTATGTTTTCAAGGGCCCTTGATGCTACACAGAGGGGGGACTGGCCAGTGTGGGGCGGTGAGACCAACAGATGGCAGGAGGCGGTTGAAATGCTCTCAAATATCTCCTGATGGGTTTTACGAGTATATGTCGGCCTCCTGTGCCAATGAGGTGGCTAGGTGCTGCTCTGCAACTTCGGCGCCTGAGGACGTTATTAACACCTTTACCATCATCTCAGGTAAAATAAGTGACTTCTTAAGCGCCCCGGCCAGGCGATCTATTACTCAGTCCCCCAGATGGTTCGACTCCCTTTGCTCCAAGACAGCCAGGAAGCTGCGGGAGGCACTCAGCAAAAGCCCCAGGGAAGCTATCCAGGTGAGATCTTGCTGTAGGGAACATAAATTGGAATTTGCAAGACAGAAATCTGCTTTAAAAGTTGAAGCATGGAGAGACCTAATCGATGGGAGCACGTTGAGGGATAGCTCAAGATTTGGGAACAGAATCAATAGTCCTTTTTAAAACCCGAGGAGGGGAGAGAAGTAGCTGCCCATATAACAGAGGAGAAGTGGGTTCGCCATTATGAAGATATGTTTGAGTTTCTCCCTGAGTTAACCTGCTCACTACCAAGAGCGGTGGCTGTATCTGTCTTGGATTTTAGTTGTTCGGAGGAAAAGGAAGGCATCATGGGATTGATAAGTAACAAAGTCGGCATCCCAGCCGACTTTTTCAAATCAAGCCCAACTTTCTGGGCTCCGGTCCTTGTCGCAGTTTTGAACGCCGCGGCAAAATCCGGCTGCCCGGAGTCTTGGGCAACCTCAACTATAGTGCCAGCTTTTAAAAAAGGCAACCGCGATAGTACCCACTGTTACAGGCCAATTTCCCTCTTGGACTCGGTGGTCAAGGTGGTGCGTTGCGTGCTTTTGGAAAGGTTGACAACCTGGACAGAGGAACACGCTATTATATCAGATATGCAGTATGGATTTCGCCCTGGGAGGTCCACCATGGCCCAATGTCTTAATGTGTCCATGATCCTGGATAAATACACGGTTGCCCCCCCCCCGGCACGATCTACTTAGCATTCTTGGATCTGTCTTCCGCGTTTAACCATGTGAACAGGGGCAAACGTTGGCAGTCCATGATCGCTAATGGGGTAGATGATAACATTGTCTCTTTTTTAGAAAGTCTCCACCAAGCAGCCAGGGCGCAGGTCAGATTTTCGAAGGACCTAAGCCTAAGAGTTTCCCGCACTGTGGCTTTTAAGCGAGGTGTAAGACAGGGCTGTATCCTGGCCCCTTTTGTGTTTAATTTATACATCAACAATCTAGATAATGTATTGCAAGCTACAAGGTTTGACTTTCCGCAGGTAGGCCGTCGTGGTGTGTCGGTTTTACTATACGCAGATGACGAAGTCCTTATATCTAGGACCGCTATGGGGCTACAAACCCTGCTTGATTCGTTTTCCGCCTTCATGAAGGACCAGGATCTATCCATAAACTATTCAAAATCCTTTGTGATGCAGATAGGCATCCGCACTAAAAAGACTTTTCAGTTCAGGGTAGGTACCGCAAAGGTTCCTCACACTGAGGTTTTTTCGTACCTGGGAGTTACTTTGGATAAAAATCAGAATTGGGGCCCATTAAAACAGAGAAAGAGGGGTGACCTCGTGCGAGCAAATGTGGCCATTTTTAACTTTGCCACCAGACTAGGCAAGAGACCCATAGCGGCACCATTAAAGATATATCAGGCAAAATGTGTCACAATGGCCTCTTATGGCAGTGAAATATGGGGGCACGTAGTTATAGAAGATTTGCAAGTGGCCGAGAACAAGTTCCTGAAGTGTTTATTTGGTGTTCCAACTGGAACTTCAAACATGGTTGTGCACGAAGAACTGGGGGTCCCTTATCTGAGTGACACCTTGGCTCTACGACCACTAACCTTTTCGCTGAAAATATGGCGGAACGATGAATTGTTATTGACCCAGTTGATACTGAAAGAGTGTATTTCTCTGGATCAATCGCATCGTATACCATGGCTTAGATTTATAAAGTCTAGCTTTGATAGATTGGTCAGAGCAGAACTATACTCCAAACCCGAAATGGCATCCAAAGGACTTGGCTTGGGTTAGGGAGTCTTTCTGTAGTTTAATGAAATTGGAGAGGGAAGAGCTGGAACTGCAGAAACCCAGTGAGCGAAAATTTATAATTTTGAAATCAATATCAACTATAGAGCCTTATCTTTTGGGTTCTTTTTGCACATATGATCGTTTCCTGTTGACTAGGTTCTGCCTGGGTCTTTTTCATCTCCTGTTAGCTTTCCCCAGGAGGTGCACTAGAGGAGAGCTCTGAGCATCTTGAGGCTGCGACGGAGTGTCTCCACAGGATTTGCATCATTTTAAAAATTTTTGCGGGATCTATGTGATTCCCCGGAAAAAAAGTCTTGTTCTGATTTCAAGGAAATTGAAATTCAGGCAGGCTCGCCCAGTTCTCACTTATCTACAGTTGTTTGTTTAAAGACTCCGTCTTATTTTTTCTTAACTTTTTTAAATCAGCGGTAAAATGTAGGGAATCCTCAGAATAGACAGCAGAATTTTTTTGAGGGCCATTTATCAATTTAGCCCCCTGCACGTGATATAATTACTGCCAGGATCCTGGGTCCTATCTAATCACTGGTTTATTTGAACCCCTGATCCTATGGGTCTAAGTATCCTGTTGGGTATTTTATCTAAGAATTGGCTTTGAATGTAATGAATTGTGTAAGGGTTTTAATACTGTCTTTATACATGTGAACTTTTATTGTTTTTATACATGTGAACTTTTATGGTTTTACAGCTGTAAACCGAATAAAGTTGTCTGACTGACTGAGTGAGACACAGTGAGAGAGAATCAGTGAGACTGAGTCAAGTTGAGTCAGAATGACACTCTGTAAATCATAGTGAGTCAGCATAGGTGGGACTAAGTGGGAATGAGTGAGATTGAGTGAGAATGAGTGGGACAAAGTGAGACTTAGTGAGTCAGAATGAGTGCGATTGAGTGGGACTAAGTGAGAATAAGTAGGAATGAGTGTGACTTAGTGAGGCTTAGTGGATCAGAATGAGTGAGAATGAGTATGACTAAGCAAAAACGATTGAGAATGAGTTGGACTGAATGAGCAAGACTAAGTGACACTAGATGAATCAGGCAGACTGATTGAGAATAAGTGAGAATGAGTGGAAATGAGTAAGAATTAGTTAGATTGAGTGAGACTAAGTTAGAATAACTGAGACTGAGTGCAACTGGGTGAGAATGAGTGAAACTGCATGAGTGAGACTGAGTCAGTGAGACTGAGCAAGACCAAGTGAGTCGGAGTAAGACTGAGTGAGATGAGTGAGAATGAGTGAAACTGAGTAAGCCAGAGTAGGTCAGAATGAGACTGAGGGAGATTAAGTGAGTCTGAGTGAGTCAGAGTGAGTGAGAATGAGACTGAGTCTGGATGAGTGAGAATGAGTGAGTCACAGTCAGATTCAGTGAGTTTGAATGAATGATATTGAGTTAGTGTGAGATTGAGTGCATAAGAATGAGTGGGAATTAGTAACACTGAGTGAAAATGAGTGGGACATAGCGAGACCAGGTGAGGCTTAGTCAGTCAGAATGATTGAGAATGAGTGGGACTGAATGAGAATGAGCAAGACTAAGTGAGACTAAGTGAGTCAGAGGTAGACTGATTGAGAATGAGTAATTTTTAGTGCGAATGATTGATACTACATGAGTGAGACTGAGTGAGTCAGAGTGAGACTGAGCAAGTCAGAATGAGATTGAGTGAGAATCAGCGAGTCACAGTCATATTAAGTGGGGAAGAATGAGTCAGAAGGATATTGAGTGAGAATGAGTGCGTCACAGTCAGATTAAATGAGTAAGAATGAGTCCTTGTGAATGGGACTGCACTAGAAAAAGCGAGACTGAGGAAGTCTGAGAGAGTTAGAGTGAGATTCAGTGTATAGGAATGAGTGACAATGAGTGGGACCAAGTGAAATGGAGTGGGCCTGGGTAAGACAGAATGAGTAAAAGTGAGTGCAAGCGCAAATAAAAGTAAGTGAATTCAAGTGAACGAGACTGAGTGCAAGTGAGTCTGAGAGAACCCTCTGAGAAGCTAGCTCGCTCACTGAAATTCGAGCCAAGGATTGCGCCCCATAACTTTTAAAGGTAAAGTTATAACCAAATTTACCTTTATGAACAGTCCCCTTATTGTGTACTGAATTGTAGTGCATTTGCTTTAGGTGGTGATATAAAGATTGTTGTGATATATACTTATGTTTCTTAATTATACATTCCTGAAATATGTTTTGAAAATCTATCTCTTTTGTTTCGGTGTATTCTTAAAATTCCACATCTTAATCGTTCAAAAGTAAATGCAGGTGTTATACAGTGCCACACAAAGGACACAGCACTACCTTGAGTCTAGTCCATAGAGGTTTTAGGGCATGAGGCTTCACAGAGCATTTTATCATGGACTGTCCTATCAATGTACCAGTTTGGCATGGAGTATGTATTGGAGTGCTCCCCATGCTTCCCATAGGAGTGTTGGCAAACAATAAAATGAACGTCATTTCAAATGTGTCCATCCCAAAAACTACATTGTAATTCCACCTCCCTATGCGCACAACTACAACTGCAAATGCATTGTACAAAAGACAGCCTTCTAACAGCCGAAAATCATATGAGAAAATCATAATTCATTGGGATGCAAACTGAGTTGCCTAGTTTAGCAGTGAGTGACTTTGTACGAGTGTACTTGCATTGTTGTCATTTGATCTCATCAACAGATACCATTTTTAACCTTTTTCTTTATTGGCAAGGGTTTCTTCAGCTTGTTACAGGCCTCTTGTAGTTACTGTAGTCCTGTAGTTTAAGCAGGAGGTCATCCTTATGACTCTTGGACTCAAGCTAGTGGGTGGTAATGACTTCTGGGTACACCTTAACTAATGAGGTAAACGTTCCCGGGGATAACCCTACCCACATTGGACATTTTCAAGATTAGCAACTTCTTCGGCCACACTAAACTTGGGCCCTGAGGGCTGAGGGTTTGTGTGGGGAGTGTTGTATGGCAATCCTAGTACACTCCTTCATCTAACACCTAAATCCAATATAAAGCAGCGACAGTACCCCAATAAACCAAGAGACAGGAGTCTGTTAGGACAAAAGAATGATTCTTCAGCAACCAGACAGTTGATACACGAGAAATGTCTTGGCATCATCTTCCTTACTTTCAAGAATGCCCCAGGTGGTGTGTGTGAACCCAGCAGACCTGTAAAGCAGAATTTGACACTCAAACAGGATTTGCCAAAAATGATGCTCACCTCCCTCATCCTTCTGGTGAGCTCAAAAGAGTCATCCCTGCCCATTCACGTCTTTCTGTCAGTCACAGTCACCTCTTGTGTAGCTCCTGGGAGGAATGTCTCACACCTCATTCACACCTATTCAAATGCTAATCACTGGTTCGGAGAAGTTGGAGAGCAAATGCAAATTAGCCTCAAGGAACTTCACCATTGCACTGGAGGTTTATTAAGTATTAGAAATAGCTGTTTCATTTGGTTTCTAACTAGTCCCATTCCCGAGACACAGTATTAGGATTTTAATCTGTACTTTGCTTACTACATAGGACAACTAACCCTGTTACAGTGTAAATCGCTGTTGGTGTCTTGTCATTGTATGGACATATTTGATATTAACCTTTCATATGTGTTACTTTTTAATAACATACACCTTACCTTGTGGGCTACAAGTTTACATAGGGGTGACTTATTGATATTTAAAAGGGAGGTTTTGACCTGTCAAACAAGTTTATTTTGACAAGCTGAACTACAGTGTTTAAGCTGCTATAGTCAGGCTACAATGGTAGGCCTGAAGCCATGTTAGCACTGCCACCTTAATAGGGCACCTCCCACCACTAGTTTTAGTTCTGGCTGCTCTGCGACACATCGCGCTCTGTGCAGTCTTTCAATCACCCTCTTACCGGTCAATGTTGCTGCCTGGGCGCGTCTCCTATCTCACTCACACAGCAACCGCCCTCAACTCAGCCTTCTATCCGCCACAGTGTGCACCTTCTCCGCATCCAAACGGGGAGACGCTTCGTGGGGCTTGATTGTTGTTGTGCCGCCACCAGCCCTGAAAGACGGACTCAGGATCCCAGCCATCAGCGGGGTGTTGAACTGACTAGCGGCCACTCCCCCTAACAGCGGGGACTTCTTTAGCGGCTCACGCCTCCCGCTTCGCGGGAGACGCTTCTTGGGGCTTGATTGTTGTTGTGCCGCCACCAGCCCTGAAAGACGGACTCAGGATCCCAGCCATCAGCGGGGTGTTGAACTGACCAGCGGCCACTCCTCCTAAAAGCGGGGCGTACATAGTAAGTCGGGAATCCCGCTACGCGGGACGCGCGCGGGCGGCACCGGGCTAAGCCCGGGCAAAGGGCGGGCCGTCTGTGGCCGTCAGAGGCCAAAGGATGCCGGGCTGGGCCACGTCCTTTATATCTGTCCATGGACATGGCCGCCTTGTGAACATTCCAACGTACAAGCTAGGACGCAAGCGGTCACACTTTCCGCGCTGCAACTCAGGTGACTCTAAAATAAGCCGCATATATGATTGCCTTGGTATAACGTATATTGCATTGGGGTAGATTGTTTAAACAACTGTTGTTGTGTGTCAAGTTTGATCTGTTTTTGGCACTGCAATCGTTCCTTTTTTTTTCCGCACACAAAAGGGCGGGGTTCACGATAGTGACACGTAGCACGGAATTACCTGAATATGGTTAAACCTAAGAACGCCCAGTCGAGGGCGGAGGGAGGGGTAAAAGGCACCCTTGACGCCTTTATCATAAGAGCTGAGTCGCTGCTAGCACATGAGATCCAATTGACCGAGCAGAGATTACCACTGGATTCTCTAATAGCTAAGAAGCGATCCTCCCTGGGCAATATAGCCTCCTGTCCAACGCCCTGTGGAGGGGCACATTTAACCCAACCTACTCTAGTTTACACGACTCAGACTGACATTACTGATGCATTGACATCAGCTGATTCAAGTCTACAGGGGGATCCCAAGATAGTAGGCCCAACTGGGCTGTCCCCTAGTAACCAAAATACAGCAAAGGGAATGCACAGCACAGGCGATACCCAGATGGTTACCCAGCAGAGAACAGCGCAAGGGGATGACTCAAGGGGGGGTCTAGTGCCCAATTAGTAACAATGGATGTTGACCCCATACGGAGCCCCAGTAGAGAAGTAGTTACACGCTCCAAAAGCTCGCAAGTTTTGGCGGGGTTTACAGAGTCGGGTGGATCGCAACGATCAACACGTGCCAGTAAACCTAGCCGAAAAGGGCAGACAAAGTCCAATAAAGGTACCAGTAAGAACCCTGAGAATACAGGATGCCCGACCTGTCATAGTGCAAGAGGGGCGGATGGACTTCAAGAAATCATTTTATCATTGGAAAAAAAAATGTAACAGCTCTTCCTTCAATATTTGGGTCCAGTAATGTCTAAAATCTCCAATATGGAAGGGAAAATAAGTAGCCTGGCCGACAATAACAGGGGACAGCCAACCGGGAATACCCCACAGGGGAGGGAGGAGGGGCCCATAGTGGTTAACTGCAGGAAAGAGGATGCAATCAATATTGACCCTGACCACAGTGAGCACATAGAGACAACCCTGGAGCCAGAAAAGATCATTAATAAGGATCTCTGTCGTAAGGCCTCGGGTAATTTACGAACCCCATATGATCCCAGGGATAGATGCTTGGGACAGAAGGAGCCTAAGAAGACCTTTAAGAACAATAGTACGGACTGCACTTAGAGTACCCCAGGTCTTCAGATATTAGATTTACCCCCGGCCTCCTGCCCTTACTCAATAGTGCTAGTAGGCGTACCAGGAATAAGCAAAGACAGTGAAGAATCGGCCAACACACTGATAAATAAGGCCTCGCACTGGATTTATAACAACACATCAGTAAGGAGATTTCAGCATAGACACATCCTTATGGCTAGGAGGGTGGCTTGGATTGGGGCTAGTGAGAAAAAATTTGCTGGCGACTGTGTCATCGTAAACTTTAGGCACCCTGAGTTAGTCAAAGACTTGCTCGATAACCGGCATGGGGAGGGCGAGAGTGGGTCCTGCATAAGGATGCTTCCACTGTATTTCTTTTACAGGGATAGCGCCCTTGAGTTCGGGCAGAGTTTGCAGTGGCTAAGGATCACTAAGAAAGGCAGGGAGGATACCACTCGCTTAGCACCAAATAGATTTGCCCCTCTCTCTAGCATTTCTGCCCTGGACGAACAAGACTGACTGACGAGAATAGGGAGTGGTCAGATCGAGAGAGAATTAGATACCCAACAGAACTCTGGAGATACAAACCCATTAGAGGCACAGGATCAGGAACTAAAAGATGGTATGCCCGTAGGGTTTGTGAGGGACGTGGAAGATACATCTCCGTAAGTAACTAGCTCAGAGATGAGTTTCCCTCCAAGGAAGACAAGGGGAGGGACTAGTGGCCTTGATCTAACCCCCATGGAGCTGAGGATGACTTCCTGGAATATTGCAGGACTTGCAACTAAAATCTCAAACATAGAATGGCAAGATTTCATTAAAAAACACCAAGTCATCTGTCTCCAGGAAACTTGGGAGACGGACATGAGTGCGTCATTTTTGGAGGGATATAAATTGTTCTTCGTCCCGGCACGTAAATCACCAATGGGCCGAGCCAAGGGTGGCTTAATAACGTATGACAGATGACATCCCGTTGACAGATGCTTACTCTACTGCGCACTTGCTGTTGCTAGCGCTGCTGCTGGCGCTTTGCTTTTTAAAAATCCCGTTTTTTGTCTATTTGTTTTAATTTACCTTGCTGCACTTCTCCCTTGTTTTTAGCTGGGTCTTGCCCCCTCCTCATTCCGCACATAATTGGCTCCCTCACTGCCGTTTTGGCGGGCCTGGATCTCGGGGGTGGTTCACTGTGGGTGCCATTTTGGGTAGGGCTGTAATTGCAACTTTGGGCGCCATCTTGGAGCGTCCTCGCGCTCGCGCTGGGATTGGTGAGCCTACTTAAGGCGGACTCAGTTCTGAGCCGGCCTTGACAGATGCTTACTCTACTGCGCACTTGCTGTTGCTAGCGCTGCTGCTGGCGCTTTGCTTTTTAAAAATCCCGTTTTTTGTCTATTTGTTTTAATTTACCTTGCTGCACTTCTCCCTTGTTTTTAGCTGGGTCTTGCCCCCTCCTCATTCCACACATAATTGGCTCCCTCACTGCCGTTTTGGCGGGCCTGGATCTCGGGGGTGGTTCACTGTGGGTACCATTTTGGGTAGGGCTGTAATTGCAACTTTGGGCGCCATCCTGGAGCGTCCTCGCGCTCGCGCTGGGATTGGTGAGCCTACTTAAGGCGGACTCAGTTCTGAGCCGGCCTTGACAGATGCTTACTCTACTGCGCACTTGCTGTTGCTAGCGCTGCTGCTGGCGCTTTGCTTTTTAAAAATCCCGTTTTTTGTCTATTTGTTTTAATTTACCTTGCTGCACTTCTCCCTTGTTTTTAGCTGGGTCTTGCCCCCTCCTCATTCCGCACATAATTGGCTCCCTCACTGCCGTTTTGGCGGGCCTGGATCTCGGGGGTGGTTCACTGTGGGTGCCATTTTGGGTAGGGCTGTAATTGGAACTTTGGGCGCCATCTTGGAGCGTCCTCGCGCTCGCGCTGGGATTGGTGAGCCTACTTAAGGCGGACTCAGTTCTGAGCCGGCCTTGACAGATGCTTACTCTACTGCGCACTTGCTGTTGCTAGCGCTGCTGCTGGCGCTTTGCTTTTTAAAAATCCCGTTTTTTGTCTATTTGTTTTAATTTACCTTGCTGCACTTCTCCCTTGTTTTTAGCTGGGTCTTGCCCCCTCCTCATTCCGCACATAATTGGCTCCCTCACTGCCGTTTTGGCGGGCCTGGATCTCGGGGGTGGTTCACTGTGGGTGCCATTTTGGGTAGGGCTGTAATTGCAACTTTGGGCGCCATCTTGGAGCGTCCTCGCGCTCGCGCTGGGATTGGTGAGCCTACTTAAGGCGGACTCAGTTCTGAGCCGGCCTTGACAGATGCTTACTCTACTGCGCACTTGCTGTTGCTAGCGCTGCTGCTGGCGCTTTGCTTTTTAAAAATCCTGTTTTTTGTCTATTTGTTTTAATTTACCTTGCTGCACTTCTCCCTTGTTTTTAGCTGGGTCTTGCCCCCTCCTCATTCCGCACATAATTGGCTCCCTCACTGCCGTTTTGGCGGGCCTGGATCTCGGGGGTGGTTCACTGTGGGTGCCATTTTGGGTAGGGCTGTAATTGCAACCTTGGGCGCCATCTTGGAGCGTCCTCGCGCTCGCGCTGGGATTGGTGAGCCTACTTAAAGCTCCCCTCTCCCGCGCAGCGGGACGCGCAGGTGTGGACGCCGTCGCTTAGCCGGAGTCGTGCCAGAGTCCTGCCCGTCTGCGCTCGTCCGCGTCGAGGCAGCGCAAGGCTGGGCAGGCTCGGTTTCTCGTCGTGGTGTTGTATCGCCGATTCCGGTAGGTATGGTGTTTTACACACGGTCCGAGCTGCTGTCCATAAGGCGATTGTCCAGAGGAAGTGCCTGCAAGCCTGTGGACCCTCTAGTCGGCCCTTATAGCTGTGCCTGCAAAGGCTGGTCTCTTAAGAGCCCTACTAAAATCCGTTCCCTGGAAGATGCTATTCCTGTCACGCGACCGTGAGTTGCATCTCGAGATCTTCGTATTTGGTGCTTAAACATTAGGTCGCTGGTAAAACATCACCTGTCCATTTATGATCTGCTAGAGAAAGAGGACCCCGATGTCTTTCTAATGACAGAAACCTGGCTGCAGGATTCGGATTCTGCCATATTGAATCTTGCATTCCCTCAGAACTATACCGTCTTCACTTCCAATAGAACCACAAGAGGAGGTGGTATTGCCATGGCAGTCAAATCCTGTTTTCCAGCTGATTGGAAACCGTCGGGGCTACCTGCATGTGAAAGTGCTATTTTTAAAGTTGCTTTTTCCCACCAATTCACTTTCAGTGGTATGCTTATTTATCGTCCTCCGGGCAATGATTCTGTCTTCAGGTCCGCACTGGCCGATATGATCGGTCCTATAGCACTTGATTGTGCCAATTTCAACATCGTGGGGGACCTTAACATCCATTTTGATAATGGGTCATCCACTACGGTGAGCACTCTGCTGGCGAACCTCGAAGCTCTTCAACTCACTCAGCTCGTCACCCTTCCAACCCACTCAGGGGGCCATATTTTGGACCCCTTTTTTTCCACACTTGAGGGGGTAAGGTTGTCAGATCCGAAGCTGATGGGGTGGACTGATCATCTGCTTATAGAAGCCTTTTGTCCGGTTCACGATAAGCCTTTTAAAGCTGTTGACAGACCTATTCTAAAAAGGCCTTGGCATAAGCTTAGGCTTGAGGAGTTTTATAGCATACTGGAACAGAAACCTCTGAGCATCTTTTTTAATGTGGAACAAGGTTACCAACAGTTCTGCGCCTGGATCACCGATGCCTTGGACTCTCTCATACCTTTACGGTGGTCGAAAGGCCGGACAAAAACACCTAGTCCTTGGTATAATGACTCACTCGCAGAACTAAAAAAAGCCTGCCGAAAAACAGAGAGGGAATGGAGAAGATCCCACAGCCCTGCTCTGAAAACTCGGTATTTTACTGAGCTGAAGCTCTATCATAGAGCTATTTGCAGAACACGAGCCGCATTTTACGCTCAAGAATTTGCCACCAGCCCTAACCCTTCAAAACTGATTTTTAAGATACTGAAGGATCTTATGAAAAACAGATCCACCTCAGAGGTGATTTTCACAGATTCCCACTGTGATAAGCTGGCCTCCTTTTTTGTGGAGAAAGTGGAAACAATCTACCAAAGCTTTGACACACTCCACCAGAACCGAGAGGTTACTGTCCCCGATACGTTGGGATATGGGACTCTTGCAATGCTACCTGAACTGACTACTGAGACCTTTGATAGGCTTAGCCTCAGGGTCAAGTCAGGTTCTCCCTCGGACCCGTTAAAGCCAGCCTTAATTAACACACTTTCCCCACTCTGCCGTGACCCCATATTGAATCTTATCAATATGTCATTGTCCAGCGGAATGGTACCCACGGCTTGGAAACAGGCAGTGGTTACTCCTATACTAAAAAAAGCCAACTCTGACCCCCGGCTGCCAGAGAATTATCGACCCATATCCCTGCTGCCTTGGATTGCCAAAGTAACAGAAGCCCATGTCAACTCTGTTCTGTCTGAGCATCTGGCTCGCAACCAGATATTGGATTCCAGTCAGAACGGCTTCCGGTCGGGACACAGTACCGAGACGGCATTACTTTACATCACGGAACATCTACGCCAGGTTCTGGATTCAGGTCGCACTGCAGCGCTTTTACTATTAGATCTAAGCGCTGCCTTCGATACTGTGTCCCACCATATACTGATCCAACGCTTACAGGAGGCGGGAGTGACTGATCTCGCTCTCCAGTGGTTTCGGTCTTTTCTATCAGATCGTTCTTTTAAAGTGGCCATACCACCTGGCCAATCTGCCACTTATCCCCTGGAGCTGGGGGTACCACAGGGATCCTCGTTGAGCCCTACTATGTTCAACCTCTATGTGAAACCGTTGGCTGGTGTCGTTAAACAGTGGGGTCTTACGATGGCCTCATATGCGGACGACACACAGCTAGCGGTGACACTTAGTGGAGACCCTGAGGTGGAGGCCCCCAAATTTCGAGCGGGTTTGTTGGCAGTAGCAAGCTGGCTTCGCACCAACTGCCTTCAGTTAAATGCCACCAAAACAGAGGTGTTGGTATTAGGGAAGCATGCTGAGCTATGGGGTAACCAGTGGTGGCCATCAGAGTTGGGGGTCACTCCCATTCCAGCTTCTGGAGTGAGAAATTTAGGCATCTGGTTGGACTCTGCGCTCACCTTCAAGGACCACACTAAGAAGGTGGCTGCCACGTGCTATGGCATTCTGCGGGGAATAAGGCCGGTCTTAAAGTATTTTGATCCCCCCACCAGACAGCTTGTGGTCCAGGCCTCTATACTATCTCGGCTGGACTACGGCAGTTCACTGCTGTTAGGGGTGAATCAAGAGGAGGCCTCTAGGCTCCAAAGGGTGCAAAATGCAGCGGCTCGGGCCATTGTGGGCCTCCCTAGACATTGCTCAGTGTCTGGTACCATCGCGGCCTTACATTGGCTCCCGGTCAGACAGCGAATTCAGTTCAAAGCGCTATGCCTGACCTTTAAAATTTTGAAATCTTCTTCGCCCCCGGCACTTGCTAACCTACTCACGCCCTATGTTCCTTTGAGATCCTTGAGATCGGAGAGGCTTCACCTGGCGGTCTGTCCGCGCTTTAAATTGAGTAGAATGGGTGGCCGCTCCTTTAGGGTGCTCGCGGCAGGTTTGTGGAACTCGCTCCCGGTACACATCCGAGCTCTTGAAGACCTGCTCGCCTTCAGGCAGGCGATTAAAACTTTACTGTTTCCCGTGTCTGGTTAATTTCCTTTTCTTTTATTGTGTGTTATGTTGTAGCATCTGTCACAGCGCCAGGACGCCCCTTTGCTGGGGCAGCTGTGCGCTATAAAAATATAAATAACATAACATAACGTATGTGGCACTGACGCTGCAAGGGAGTTGGCAAGATTTGGGATGGGACTCTGGAATAAGATATTCTAAAAAGGGCTTAAAGCTTATTTTTATAAATTTTTATAATGTAGGACAATCCATGTCAAACTTGGCTGAGTTGGAGGAGAGATTGACTGGTTTATACGACACAGGGGACTCAAGTACCCAGTTGATCCTCATGGGGGATTTTAACAGTCATCAGTGCCCCTATTTGAAATGGGAAGGAGGAATCTGGGAGGCCTGCCCTTCTATCAAGGGATGGCATACAGAGCACTCTAGAGAGGGCATGGCACTAGGCACAATCTTGGGTAAGTTTGCCTTAACCCACACGATGGATCTGATCGATTGTGGGTCACCTAACACAATAATTTCCTCCTTTAAGGGACGGGGATTTGATTCAATCATCGATTATATCTTTGTTTCGAATGTATTAATTGGTAGGGTTAGCCATTTTAAGATAGTACCCAGCGCCTTCAGTGACCATAATCCGTTGGTATTGACAATAAGGGACACTGACTCTACCACTAAAGCAGATAAAAGGGTCACCGTGGGTCAGTATAAGGCAAAGGACCAGGGTAGGGGAATTAAATGGAGTAAGATTGACGGGACAGCACTCCACAGAGCGCTCCTTGCAAATACTGATAGCCAGACCTGGAGGTGTCTGGACCCCACGGTAGAGGGGAGCGACCTAATCGCAGCGTTTGAGGGCACCGCCCAGCATATTGACAGCCTTTTGAGGAGTAAAACAAACATGCAGGCCGACTTTTGCCCCAGATGGTTCGACAAGGAATGCTCAAGGGCCCACAGGAACCTTAAGCAGGCACTTAAAACAGTCCCAAAGGATAGAGGAATGATTGCTGCCTGTAGGAGTCGGTACAAAAAGGCGATCAACTCGCGCAAAATTTCCCTACAATCCCAGGCATGGGAGTCACTGAGAGAGGCGGCGGAGCGCCATGATATGAACAGCTTATGGAGGGTAATAAAGGACCAGTGTTTCCAAGCCCCAAATAAACCACAAGTAGCGTCCCATATTTTGCCAGAAGCATGGGTGGCGCACTTTACAAGTTTATATAACCGGGGCAAACCAGAGGCGCAGCAAATTTTAGACACAGGACTCCCCGCTGGTGATTGGATACCTTTCACTGTAACTGAAGTAAAGCTAGGAATAGATGGCCTGGTATTGAGAAAGGCCCCAGGGCCTGATGGGATTCCCCCTGATTTATTCAAAAGTCAAGCAGACCTCTGGGCTCCCATACTGACCAGGGTGTTTAACACAGCTATCGAGGTGGGCATGCCAAGATCTTGGTCCACTGCCATCATCGTGCCAATTTTTAAAAAGGGAAACAGAAATGACCCGCAATGCTATCGCCCAATATCCCTTATAGATGTTACGGCGAAAGTTATGGGGAGAGTAATTTTAAATCGCTTAATGGACTGGGCCGAGGAAAATAATACGATTACTGACGTCCAGTACGGGTTCCGAAATGGGCGTTCCACGACAGATCAATGCCTTAATCTTTATCATTTGGTGGCCAAATACACTCAGGCGAGGGAAGGTACCGTGTATTTGGCATTTATGGACCTTTCAGCAGCTTTCGACTGTGTCAACAGAAGAAAGCTGTGGGAAATCCTGGGAGCCATAGGCGTGGATCCAGGATTGATACAAGTTTTACAAATGCTTCATCACAACACAACGGCACGGGTAAGATTCACTGATGATGGGGACCTTACGGAAGACTTCCGGTGCCGGGGAGGGGTGCGGCAAGGCTGTATCCTTGCGCCCTTCCTGTTTACGCTTTACATAAATGGGCTAGACAAGGCGCTTGGAGCACTGGAAGCAGATTGCCCCTGCATTGGGAGGAGAAGTATACCAGTCCTCCTATATGCAGATGATGCGGTCCTCTTGGCACGTACGGGAAGGAGTTTACAGGTTCTTATTAGTGGATTTGTCAGGTTTATGGCGGACTTAGACTTAGTGCCCAACCTCTCAAAATCATATATTATGGAAGTGGGCAAAACGCCATCTAAGAACTACAGTTTCACAATAGGAGCTCATAAACTCGAAAAAGTGAATTTTTTTAACTACCTGGGGATTGTTTTTGATAAAGATCTTAATTTTAAGCCACTAGTAAGGCATAAATGTAGCCAACACCCTAGCGCGGTGGGGTCGATTATGAACTATGCGACCAGATTGGGCCGCTGGTCACCCAATGAAATAGCACAATTATATAGTTCGGTATGTTGTGCAAAGACCCTGTATGGGAGTGAGGTATGGGGTTTCACAGATGTGGAAAAAATTCAACTGGAAGAAAAAAAGTTTTTAGAAAGGCTTCTGTAAGTGCCAAAATGTACACCCTCCTTCATTGCTCACGAGGAGCTGGGTATTGCCTATCTCAGCGAGAAGGCTTGCCTCAAACCCATTACTTGTTGGATAAAAATCTGGACAAATCCAGAGGCAAGTTTAAGCAGATTAATTCTAGAGGACTGCATGAGAGGGGATAAGGGGTCCCAAATACCCTGGCTCAAATACGTAAGGGATGTCCTGACTACTGACTAGCCTGGGCCATGAATTTTTTTTTAATGAACCTCGCACACTAGCCAGCAGAGATAGGCGTCATAAGGGCAGATTTTATGCGGTATTCAGCTAGGATTAGAGAGGACAGAGAAGGGCGGAAAATCACAGTAAGGTTATATCAGCTTACAAAAGCAAGCCCGGGTATGGAATTCTATCTCTCATATATGTATAATAGACAGGACAGATTTTTAATGTCTAGATTTAGACTAAATCTTTTGCACCATATCCTGTCAGTTCCAGCGGGTTTTGCACATGATGTAAGATTAAAAGGGAGTTGCGGCTGTGATCTTAGATCTCCGCAAGACACCCTCCACTTTGTCCTAATTTGCCCTTTCTATGCTCACCCAAGGTCCCTGTTTTTAAAAACAATTTTAAGACATTCTAATATAAGACAGGCTAAAGTGTCCCTTTTATTTCTCAAACTTGCCTCTGACCCTTTCACCCTATTCAGCACAGTACAATTTTTACGATTGGCAGTGAAATTAAGAAAGACCAGAGGAGAGGATTAACCCCTTCAATGCCCGTGACGAGCTGGTCTCGTCATGGGCCTCGGTTGCGCTGTGCCCATGACGAGACCAGCTCGTCACAAACCCCGCCCGCTAATGAAACGGCCGGCACAGGGCGGGGAAAGGGGCGGGCACTGAAGGGGTTAATTATGTTGATCTAAACAAATGGTGGAAGGATTGAAAGATTCTCATTTAGATTGGTACAGTAAATTTTGAACTGAGACTTGTGTATTTCATGATCTCTCCTTCCATCCGATGGGGGAAACCCTATATGGTCAAATGAGTAGAACACTGTATAGAATTGTCCCGGTTTTTAACGTTTACATTGCTGGGTTTTTTATATCATTGTTTTAATGTGAAATGTGTATATTGGTTTGAATTTTTAATGGCAGATGGTCCGAAAATAACATGTATCTATTATGGTTATTTTTAATATCCGAATAAAGATTATTTGATTGATTGATTGATTGAATAGTTCGCACAATAATTGCTGATGTTTACTAATGGCATTTACTTTCTAGTCTCTGGGTACATTTTGTACCATATACTTGGGGCTTCTAGACAAATTAAATATACTAATTTGGAATAACCAATTCAACCATGTTTGACAGGGCAGCACTGGCACTTTACCACTTGTTAGCAGGGTTAAAGTGCACAGAGTTCTAAACTCAGCAAAAATATAGGGTCAAGCAAAAGGGGAAAAATCCAGGGTGAACATGCAGAATAGGCAGATTTTCTACAGGTGTACTCTGAGATGTTTTAGGTCTGGTCTACAGACAGCTTTAGCTGTCTCGCTAGCATCATGTTTTCCAAAAACAATATACATAGACATACATGATAATCGGTTAGCCATCTTCATTCATTGCCCTGTTCAAGTGTTATTCACATTTTTCTTTTTCATATGTTCTGCCCACCAAAGCAAAGAGCTTGCAGCAATGGGTCAGACCCTATCATCCACTAGGCTTCTTCACTTCAAGTGATGGCATTTTGCTGTTCACGTGTGTCTTCTGCCTAAAAAGTTGTCAACTTCAGTATCAAGGCTGGTGGGTAAATCTTTGCTTTTATTTCTGCTTTAATTTATGTTTAATGTATTTTTGTAATGGGTCATTTTTCACTTATTTCTTTGCAAACATGTGCATGCTATCTGTAGATGCAAAATCAACATGCAAAAACAACAAGGTGATGGATGGAATGCTTAATAAGGGCGAAACCACTTCTGGGTTGCTTGTGTTCCGGTTCAGGGAGGACCTGGCTTGGCAGTTTGGGCTGGACTGTTCCCTTTGGAGCAGGGTCAAGCCTGATTTGCATATGGCTTGGTCCAAACTGATGTGGCATGGTGGCAAAAAACTATGGATTGGGATGCAGCCCAAGCATTCGCCAGTGGCTGAGATTAATTCAAGTATTTCATCCATTACTTTGTTTTTTGACGCCATCTGTAAATTGCAGCATTTTTACAATGTATTACTTTCAGACTTAAAACAACATTGCATCCTTGCCAAGGCCAGACTTATTGACTTAGCCAATGCTTGTTGCTTTGAAACCTTTGTCATTTATTCTTCTGCTGGACTGTGGTGTTTGATACCCAGGCCCTTGCTTGATAAGCTTGTTTTAAAATGCTTATATAACCAAAAAAAAACTATGTTCTGATGAGGAAACCTGGATTTAAAATGCTATCCGTTCTCATCCTCTGCAGCCTCTAATGGATGTAGTCTGACTGTAGTCAGGCCGCGAGCCTGTTGCCGTGAAGTTTAAAATATTAATAGACTTGTACTGCACATTGAATGCAAATGGACCGGGTTGTCCCTGCCTGTTCATTTGTGTTCCTGTGTTAGGAGTTCGGGGAGTGTGTCAAACCTTCGCCCAACTGCCTCGCATTGCCTCATTTGTGTTTTTTCCACCCATGAATGCATCTTCATAGCTTTATGCCAAGAAAGCAGATGTGATCTCTAAACAAGACACAGCTGAATATGTTGTAGATTAATATTCAGTAATATTCAGTGGGTTTGAATTATTAATGGCAGCTATTAAAATGGATTTTCCTTAGGCAGATTTGGAAATAGACCTCCCAAAGTTTAAAAGGGAATTGGATGATTTAATTTACAAATGAATTTATGAGAGATTGCAGATACACTTCTTGCAGTTTCCCATTGAATGAAGAATACGTTGGAAATGTGACTGGATTAAGAACCTCACTAAGGAAGTTAGGTTACCTCCTCAGGTAGGCATCTGTCTTGTTGGCTTCAATGGCATTGTAGCCAAGGATTATAGGATTATGTTGAAGAGATTTGAGTGTCTTCAAGGTCATAGTTAGATGATGTGAAGTATTGATCCACGTTTTTCCTTCTGTCCACTGGGCTCTTATTAGACTCTCCTGCTCAATTAGATATGGGGTGGTCGTCCCTATTTTAGGTTCCTACAACTTGTACAATGTCTTTTAATTGGCTGGGGAGGCACAGTCTCAAAACAAGGCTTTCCTCTCTCTGCCATGTTTGTTGGGATAAAAAACGGGCAAGACAACATGCATTAGTTTAGCCAATACTTGTTGTCATTGCTTAAGCGCAAAATCATATGCCACTCATTCTGTGCATCAATCTATGTAGACAGATTAGAGGTGCAGAGGAAGATTGCAGAGTTCTGTTGCAGTCACAGTATTTTAATTTGTGCACAATAAACAAGGCAATCACATCATAATACGCTTTGTTGTTGATGTGCGCATTTTTAAAAGTCTTGGTATCTGTTGGATTTAAATATAGAGGTAGGACTCAGTAAACACTAGATGTCGATTTTGATGTCGTTCGGAAACTGTTCTGAACGAATCAGTCTCGGAATCGTTTCCCAACGAATCGGGTCCTGCAAGTCCGAACGACCGATTATGATGCTTCCCAACATTGTTCTGTCGAACTCGCATTGACTTCACTGGGAGCCTGTGTTCCAAACGAGAACACACGCTCCCATTGAAAAAAGGGGTGATTGGGGAAAAGCTTTACCCGTGTGGCAGGTACCCAATGGTGCCTGCCACATTGTGCATGGTTGGGAAGAGGGGTCCCTTGGGTACCCCACGGGCCCCAATTGCGGCCCCCCCCTGGTGAGGGGGGGGCCGCAACGGGCCACCAAAGACAGATTCCGACAGCCTTTTCATGTCGGGCAGACCGAATCGTGACGGCAGTCTGAATTGGTCATCATAAGCGCTTGTTCAGAAACCGTGTCCGTAGAGCTGTACGATTCGGCTCTGAAAGACTCAGGCTGCCTGGATGCCTTTCGGAACCGAGTCAGACTGCCCGAACGGTTTCTTGGCATCGTAATCAGTCGTTGGGAAATGTGTACAATTCATTTTGGAAACAAGGGTTCCGAATCGGATTCTGCAATACCGAATTCCATCTGGAGCCTTTCCAAATGACATCGGAATCGGTCCCTAGGTAGTAAACACTAGTTCCGTTGTGATAATAATAAAGCAAGATTGGGCTGAAGGTTTTAGATGCCACAGATGAGCCGTTTCTTTCGCTTCTAAGTCAGATACAGAAGAAAATAACATTAATTACAGCAGACAGCTATGGGGCATGTAATAGGAAATATGCTTCACAGGTATTATTATGGAGAAAGGAAACTCTACTTTATTTGAGTATCACAGAAACTGGCAATATATGTAACCAGGGAAATGATAAAATTATCAAAATATTCTTTACCTGAAATATGCAATGTCTGCTTTAGAAGAAATATTCTAATGGCTGCATATTTAGACATCTGGAAACCAGTAAAATCTCTATTTCTGTGGTAGTACGGAAAATAAAAAATTCTGCTTCACTGGGGAAATGTGAAACTGCCAGTATCTGCCAGATGGGCATTGTGCAAAATAATATTTTTCTCGAAGGTATTGTGAAAACTGTTAATATATCCTTGCTGGATATATTAGTAACTTGAAATATCTGTTTACCTACTTCTGTGGAAACTGCCAATGTCACCTTAAAGGCCATTGTGGAACCTGTCAAATGAATGGGTATTGTAAACTCTCTCTATGTATGATCTTCGGGAAAAGTGAAAAAGTAAGGCATCTGCTCCATTGTGCCCATTTTGGAAACTCTTAGCAATTGCTTAATGATTATTATTGAATTTGGAAATATCTGCTTATTGGGCATAATTATATATTGCCCTGTGCCATTATGGGAACTGGCAATATTTTCTTTACTGAGCACTGGCAATATTTAATTGGTATAATGTGCAGTGTGGAGACTGACAACTGTTTAATGCATGTGCTCGCTTTGGCAGCACATATACATAAACTGGAACGATACAGAGAAGATTAGAATGGCCCCTGCGTAAGGATGACACGCAAATCCTTGAGGCGTTCCGTATTTTTGTGCGTGAGTTGCCACGAACTGCCAGTTGCAGGGTTGGATGAACTGCACAAGAGAGGAGGTGCGAATGGGAGAATTCAGCATTGGGTTAGAGTTGTGTTTAAGGCGAATTATGCTGCTCATGGATGATTACGCCATTGTGTCTGAAATGGCAAGAAGAGATGGGGGTCTGGGGGAGTCATGCAGGAGTAAGAAGTGGGATTACAGCTGATGGAGGTCAGACTAGCGATGGCAGGTAACATCACCAAAAGACTGACATGGAATGTAAGAGGGCTCGTTGGGTGTAAAAGACATGGAGGGTCTATGCATATATGAAGTGGGATTGGATTTCAATAGCTTTTCTGCAGAAGACACATTTTTGGGGAGAATGCATACAAGCATGGAGGGGTTACCTCTATTCCACCTCCTATTCCAGATTTGCAAGGGGAGCACTGATCTGGGCTGCCCGAGGGGGTCCCATTTTGTTACAAATGCCATAAATGAGATTTGGAGGGCGGGTATGTGGATTTTGTTTGGTGCCCTGGAGGACAGGGACGTGTGCCTGATTAATGTTTACGAACCAAATTCTGGATTGCCCACAACTTTATGGTAGACTATTAGCAGACGCGAATGAGTATCTGTCGGCGGAATGTCTGTTGGCAGGTGACTGTAACTGTGGCTTAAACGACATCCTGGACCAAGATCTACCCAGAGTTCACACGAAACCAGCACTGACAGGGGCACTGAGGGGCACATTGACAGGACTGGGCTTGGTGGATGTCTGGCGGCAAAGACACCCCCAGGAAAGGGCCTAATCCTGTTATACACCTGCGGCGTGCACACATAGCAGGATAGACTGTTGCGTTGTCTCTGGGACAATGGTACAAAAGGTACATGACACGATGTACCTGGCCAGATATATATCCAACCACGCCACCATACTGATGGGAATACACATTTGGCAGGGGCGACCGCAAATACCGCTGTGGAGACTTAGAGCAGAGGCATTGACTGACCCCATATTTTCATCCATGGTCAGTGAAACATTGACTCATTATTTTGATGAGAACTGGGGCAGTACGAGTAGTAGAGCAATGGACTGGGAGTCCATGAAAATGGTACTCCATGGGGAATGCCTGAAAACCACATATGGGGTTAAGAAGCAATTGGAGGGCAGCCTAGATCGCCATGAACAAAAACAGAGTGAACTCAAAAAGGAGCAGTCGCAAAATCTGGGCAAACTGCACGGATTGGAAGCAAAACCAAAGTGATCTCCTGGCGGATTGGTGTAGATTGGACAAATTTGTATATAAGACCTACCAACACATGATACACATGGGGGTGATAGAGCTGGAACGCTGTTGGCTCTGTTTATCAAACAAGAGGTGTGTCAAACCACACTTCTATCTGTAAAGGATGAGGTAAGAAAGCTAGTCTGTACCCAAATGGCCATCAATGCCACGTTTTGTGGCCCAACTTCAAAAAATCTATCAACCACAGCCCGGGAACGTTGAGGGTGCGTCTGTCTGTTGGGAGCGCAGATGAACAGAGTAGAGGCGGAAGATAGGGAAAGACTGGAGGCACCACTAGCTAGAGAAGAGATACTAATGGAAATATACAGCCTCCAAACAGAGAAGGCGCCAGGTGGGGACGGACTACCAGTAGAATTTTACCAGAGGTGTGCGGGAGTACTTGCGGACAAATTCTTGGAAGTCTATACCATCGTTAGGGGGATGTCTGCCGGACTCAATGCGGGAGGCACTGCTGGTGATGCTGCCAAAGCAGGGTAAAGACCTGACTGAGACATCATCATAGCCCCCATTATCCATGTTGAACATTGATGTAAAAAAATATATGAGGGTGCTGGCGACACACCTTTTGGGCCACCTGATCAACTCACACCAGTGCAGATTTATCCCGAAACAAAACACACTTTGCAATATCAAATGTCTGGTGCACTCTACCATGCCCCACACCTGGGGACGATGCGTATACCCTGGCATTCCTGGATATTGAACAGGCATTTGATTCGGTGGATTAGGAATACTTAGAGATTGTACTCGGCAAGGCTGGGCTGGGTAACAAGTATATAGGCAGGGTAAAGCTTCTGTAAACTGAATCATAGACGAGAGTCAGTACAGGGGGATGGTATCTGAAAGATTCAATTTGCACAGGGGACGAGACAGGGCTGCCCACTTTCACAACTCCTTTTTGCACTTACGATGGAGCCTTTGGTGAGTACCCATAGGAGGATAATGAGACCCTGTGGTATTCGGGTGGGTGAGACAGGGCATGTAATTTCACTGACCGCCAATGACGCCTTGGTATATTTAGACAGCCGGAGTATTCAGTGTCCATCCTTCTGGGGGCAATGCGCGAATTTGGTAATATCTCGGGCCTCTATGTAAATCATGCCATGTCCTCTCTCTTCCCTCTGAGGGAGATTAGAAGGAGAGCGCTGGATAGATTTCCATCGACAAGTCTCCCTTGGGAAACTGTAAGTGTGAGGTATTTGGGAATTAGAGTTGCACAGACAGAATCAAAATCCACATCCTTGAATGTGGAAAGGGTGGTAGACAGCCTGGACCTGACTATTTGATTTTGGAAGACACTGCCTATGTCACTGATGGGCAGAGAGTTGCCCTGTTAAAAATGGTGCTGTAGCTGAGATGCTCTATATGCTGCAAGGAATATAGCTGGTTACATTGGATGCGTTTACAATGCATGCGATTACAACGTGGTTGTTTCAACCGCGTTGTTACATCGAAGTACCTTTACATCGCAAGTCGTTAAATCGACTTGGTGTAGTGGGCGTGCTGAACTTAGAATAGTATAATTTACTATTCCAACTCCAATGTGTGCAACAGTAGGGAAGGTGTTGGAATAGTAATTTATACTATTCCTTAGTTTAGAGCGCCCCCTACAGCAAGTCGTTGTAATGACTTGCGTTGTAAAGGTACTGCGATGTAACAACGCGGTCATTGCGGCCCAGTTTTCTGGAAAAGCCACTTCAGTCACAGACCCTGGGAGCACTCCTGGCACTAGCGAGGCTTAGAAAGCAGATATCTCACCTGTATAAGGCAGTGCGTGACGATCGTCACAAGTCACTGTTAAAAATACAGGCGAGGTGGGTAGAAGCATTAGCTGAATCACTTATGGAGGCAGACTGGGACAAGGTGCATGGAAGAGCGAGGACAGTTTCCTCCAATGCAAGGTTCAAGCTGTTACAATACAATTACAACCACCAAGTATACCTCACCCCCAAGAGACTGCATATTATACATTCAGCAAGGGAGGCAAGTTCGCAGTGCGGTGAGAGGGAGGCAGATTTCATACACATTGCTTGTTATTGTAGATCCCTGGGTCTATACTAGCAGGAAATAATGGATAGGCTTAATGGGGCGATGGGGTGGATCCTACAGCTTGACATCAAATCGATATTGTTTGGTTTACTCCCAAAGCGAAGGAAACTGAGTAGGAGGTTTCTACTCTTGGGGCTAGTATTGGCTAAATTACAAGTCGCCATAAGGTGGTTGGCACATGACCTTCCCAGTGTAGCAGAGTGGCACAGGGACATATCAGAGTGAGCGGTAGTGGAGGAAGTCCATATGAAATAGACCAGACGTGACAACAAGGTGGAGGATAGATTACATGCATGATGGATTCAATTAGGGACCCCCCCCTCGACTCACAGCCACCTTGAAGATTTAACAGCTGAACAGCATAAAACAAAATTCAGTGAACTCCTACACAATAAGGTGGGGCATTTCCAAGTTTCCCACTAGCTGGGCTGTAGCTGCCCAACTTCCAGCACACAACTTTCATCCTCCTGTTTAAGAACTCCTCGCCCCTAGACTCATCAGTTTTATTAATAATCTGATTCCCCACATGGAAAAAGTTGTTCACAAATGCTAGTAGGAAGGGATATTTTTAGATTCAGTGACTCAATGTCAGGGTTCAAACTTACCAGAAAGTAACGATCACTTTACTAGCGCTTTCTAAACAAATAAGGCACAAACCAGCAATTCCAATGCTGTTTCACCAAATCAAATACATCATTGAGCACACATTGGTCTTGGTCTATATAGGACTTGTAGGTTCACCAAGAACCTGAGTAACCCAGAGCCAATAACTGAGCTGCGTCTTGCAATGGTTTTTCATTGTGTACTGGGTATATAGCAATTCCTTTGGTAACATATAAAGAGTGAAAAATAGGAACCAAGGAAACTTGTATTTTTTCCAAAATGGAAACAAAATATAGAGTTTAGAAGCAATGGCTATTTGCACAGCTCCAAAATTGTGGATAATCATAAGGCATGTGAATTAGATGTCATTTTTCAAACTGACTTCTTTTTTTCAAATTGTCTTACATTTGGAAGGCAGAAATGTAAAGAAAGTCAATTGGTAATAACACTTGTTCTACTATTCTGTGTTCCTCATAGTCTCCTGATAAAAATGCTACCTCACTTGTGTGGGTAGGCCTAGAGCCTGAGACAGGAAACTGCCCAACACACAATGTGGACACCTCACATTTTTCCAGTGAAAACTGGCCCTTTTTGCAATGTGTCTAGATGTGGATTTTGGACCCTAGCTCTGCTGGCACCTAGGGAAACCTAGAAAACCTATACAATATTTAAAACTAGTTACCTGGGGGAATCCGGGATGGGGTGACTTGTGTGGCTCTCGCCATGTCTGTTACCCAGAATCCTTTGCAAACCTCAAACTTTGTCGAAAAAACTACATTTTCCTCACATTTCTGTGATGGAAAGTTATAGAATCTGCAAGGATGCCGAAACTTACAACTACCCTGCATTCACCAAAGTCTCCTGATATAATTGGTACCTCACTTGTGTGAGTAGGCCTAGTACCCGCGGCGGAAAACGGCCCAAAACGCAACATGGACACATCACATTTTTCCGGTGAAAACAGACCCATTTTTTGCAATGTGCCTAGCTGTGGATTTTGGACCCTAGCTCTGCCAGCACCCAAGGAAAACTAACAAAACTATACATTTGTGAAAACTGGACATCCAGGGGAATCCAGGATGGGGTGATATGTTTATCTCTCACTGGGTTCTGTTACCCAAAATCCCTTGTAAACCTCAAACTTTGTCAAAAATAAATATTTTCCTCACATTTGTGATGGAAAGTTCTAGAATCTGCAGGAAGCCACAAACTTCCAGCAACTCAGTGTTTTCCGGAGTCTCCCGATAAAAATGGTTCCTCACTTGTGTGGGTAGGATTAGTACCCGCAACAGGAAACGGCCCAAAATACAATGTGGACACATCACATTTTTCCATTAAATACGGACCCTTTTTTCACAATATGCCTAGTTGTGGATTTTGGACCCTAGCTCTGCCGGCACCTAAGGAAACCTAGCAAAACCACACATATTCCAAAACTAGACTTCCAGGGGAATCCAGGATGGTGGGACTCGGGTGGCTCTCACTAATTTCTGTTACCCAGAATCCCTCGCAAAACTCAAACTTTGTGAAAACAAAATGCATTTCCCTCACATTTCTGCGATGGAAAGTTCCGAAATCTGCGGGCGTCCATGCAGGTCACACCTCCCCGGACTTCCCCAGGTGTCTAGTTTTCAGAAATGTGTGGGTTTGGTAGGTTTCCCTAGATGGCCGCCGACCCTGGGACCAAAAACGCAGATGCCACCTATCTATCAGAAAATTACCTTGTTTTGCAAGGGGGGCACCTGCGTTTTTGGTCCCGGGCTCAGTGGCCATCTGGGGAAACCTACCAAACCCACACATTTCTGAAAACTAGACACCAGGTGGAGTCCAGGGAGGTGTGGCTAGCATGGATCCCCCAACATTTTCCTACCCAGACTCCCCTGCAAACCTCAAATTTAGCTAAAAAAATATCACATTTTTTTCACATTTCTGTGTGGGAAAGCTGTGGGACCACCGGGATGACACAATATTCCTACTACCCAGTATTCCCCCAGGTCTCCCGATGAAAATGGTACCTCACTTCTGTGGGTGGGCCAAGTACCCGCGGCAGGGAAGTGCCCAAAACATATTGTGAAGATATCAGAATTATCTATCACAAAATGACCTGGTTTTGAAAGGGGGGCACTTGCGTTTTCGGTCCTTGCTCTGTGGCCATCTGGAGAAACCTACCAAACTGAACTTGTGTTTGGTTAATTGACAATGGTGGTTGTTTGAGAGTTAGAGAGCTAGGTTACAATGGAGCAGCAGTATTATCTCTTTAGTTAAGGTCAAAAGAATGATCCATTCTGCTTTTTTTATGCTGAAACTCCCATGTCTAGTCTTTTGGAAGGAATGGTACTTACTGAGCATTGAAGAAACTGCACCGTATTGAGTGTCACTCAACAGAGGTCAGGAGGGTCCATCTACCAATTGCTTTGCGTTCTGTGGTAGACTATTTACCCACTCAAGCTACCTTTGAGATGACACATGGCCTGTTCAGCTGGTGACTCAGAAATAACAAGTGCAAGTCTTAAGGTTGCTAGAGGTTTCCTTCATCCCCTTGCCTTTGTTAAGACGTTTTTTCAGCAATGCCTTGATTTTGGTGCACTTTTGCAGGACCTAATGTCACTCTAAAGCTTTGATCTAACATTACTGAGATCAGAGCAAAATTTGATAGAGTTTTTTAAAATTCATGCAGCTTAAAAAAGTCCATGCACTGAAATGCAAAAAAGTATAAGATGTTATCACAAACAGAGGTAGACATTTTGAGCCCCTGCCATCTTGTGCAGTGAAAGGGGGTGGACCTTTCCAACTTTACCCAGATTACTGCTGTGGGTTAAGCTGGAGCAAAATGCAGTCTCCATCCATGAGAAAGGTATCACACTGGTGGTAATTTCCCACAGCAATTGTGCATGCGCGCACAACTTTCCGTGCACAGGTGTTAGACCCTGCTTCCTGCGCACCAGAGCGTTCAGGGGATACTGTGCTGCAATCGCATCAGCTGTAGTGTTCACCGCTGGTGTCCTGGAGCCTTAGTACTAGTGGACCCAAAACTGGATAACCAAGTGCTCCTCTCCAACGCTTGACTCTCTCAAGAAATTGAAATGGAGCAGTCTGAGGCTTACTCAAGGAGGTGAGGTGGGGCTAGACATTCAGAATACAGTGAACACTGTACTACCAGCCAATACAATCAATGTCCAGTCAGTGCTTTCCTTTATATAAAAGAAAAGTACTTTAATACAAAGAAAATAAAGATACTATACATAAAACTAGGATAAACAGTGAAAGCCTTATGTCTCTACATTCTTCTGGGCTGGAGTTCTATTATAACACCGAGATGCTAACGACGACAAAAACACAGTTAATTTGTTGACACATAACTCGCATTGCATAGTACAGACCATGTTGTACAGGGTTACTCTCCTCTGCTAGAGGCATAATACCAATCCTTGTTTTGAAATGATATAGTTTCAGCATTTGATGTGAAGTCAAATGTTCTTGATCATCCCCTTAACCTGCCACCCAAAGAAGCAGAAGAGTCCTCCTGTCCTGACCAAGGCCACAGCTCTAATGGCATCGAGGTTCTGATCACAGGTGCCTGATGTCTTTGCTCAGTTTACTGGAGTTCCACTCACCCAGGCGCCACTGGCTAGTTGCAGGAGGGTAGTGGCTGGCCAGAGTGCCAGTACACCCTGATACCCCCAGATGTCACAAAAAGAAAGGTGGGGACCTGCACTACTGGACACCCTTTGCCAGCCATAGACTGTAACTGGAAGATCCACACAGACTCCCACAGCACAGGGGAGGGGTCTGCGCAAAGTGACCTCATCGTCAAAGACTGGGATCAAGCTTTCCCATCTCCCTCCACCTCCGCTTATGTGCTGAAAGCTCACTTATCTAGAGCAGCTGTCTGCAATTTCCTTGTCCATAGCATCAGCTCTACAAGCCTCACAGGAATAGCTGGGACTCTGTCCGATGCTGCTGCTTCTTGTCAAACTGACAAACTCCTTTGCAGCATAATCCATCTGTCACAAAGAAAACTTCCTCAAGTTAACCCCCATCCAGGGGTGTGCAGAGACGCGGTGAGCAAGCCTCATTTCTTGCCTTTACACCGTGGGCCGTAAATGGCTTCCTCAGGCGGACCCCGTGTAGGGTTGCCTCTTCAGAATCATAGACCAGTCTTGAACAACATCTGACCACTAAGGGCAGACTTTTATCACCTCTGTTTGATAGGCTGGTCTAATCAGAGGGTCGGCTTCTTTTGAATCCTGGGTGCCCCTCTAATCCTGAGGAACATTTGTGGTATGTTCACTGCGTGTCCAGAGCATTCAAAGGATGACCTACTGTCTTCCCTCGTATCAGCCCGGGTTATTCCCAAGAAAGGAATTTTTATTAACTCCTGATCAGGGGCCTTGAGCATCACCCAACAGAAAGAGGGAAGAGTCCCTCCTAGCAGAGTTAGCCGAGCTAAACACAGAAAAGAGTGGGTGTCTACCCCAGCCCACCAGGCTTCTCCTATGAATAGGGAGGGGCACGTGGGCGCTGGAATGTCCAGCAGAACAGCTCACATTACACACAATGGCTCAATTACTCATCCTTTCCCAGTACACCCACTGGCTCTCAAACATACGTCCCAGGTAGACAAAGGTAAAAGGACCACTGGCAAGGGGGAGACTGCACAGGCTTGATCAGGAGGGTGGCTAGTAACCCACTCTTCTTATAATACAGGGAAACAGGTATACCGGAAGATAGATTTATAGCTGCCACCACCATCAGTCTTCCACTGCCTGGGTAGAGAGGGCAGTAGCCACTCTCTGTGAAATAGGGGTGCACTCGGCATGCCCCCCTTGACCTCAGAGCCAAGCTCTAGGGTCTCAATCTGTGTAAACTGAGAGACCCTCAGTCGACCTGCACAATGGTCATGCTCATTGAGGGAAGGGATCGAGAAAATATAGTAACTTTTAAGTGATTTGCCTGGAGATCAGCATATGGCAGGGGAAGAACGCTCTCCAGAGACATGCAGAAGACTTCCCGTCCCAACAACAGGTTACAGCATGGCTTAGGGCAGCAGGCTGATAAAATGAATAGTTTGAGTGAACATACTTATTGACTCACACAAAGTCTAGTAGTTTGCTCTCGACTTTTCTTTACAGGCAGAGATGCAGTGTGATTGCTCGAGAGTCCCACAAGGTCAGAGACACATGGCAGCTGCAGCATTAAAAGCGGGTGAAGATGAACATGCAACTTTCAGACGCGTGAATAATGTGGCGAGCCAGGGTCTAAATCAGGCTTCTCCCGGGTAGTCTTAGTACCCTACTTTAAGGGGCTCCCCAATAAGCCTGCAACATAAGGATCGCTTTGAGATCTGTGAGCTACATGAATCCCAGAGGACCCCCATCACATTTTGCATAGAGGGCCACATCATCTTATGTTAATCCACTGGCGGCTTTATGAGACCATCTAGAGCACAGTGAGATTCCTGTACACTGCAGTCACAGAGGCCTGCACTATTAGCACAGGCTGGGCACTGTTTGAGCACACCTTGAATAAATACTGCTTCTGGGAGTACTCTGCGCTTATTGGTGCAGTTAGCAACAGCAAAAAAGCTACTGAAAATGGGCTGTTTTATTCGTGCAATGATGCAGTAACGTTATAGCACATCATCCTAAAACTGTTGAACAAAGAGTGCAGTACTATGACTCCCACCGATCAGTTCTACTCTATGAAAGCCTAAGTGTGCAAACAAATCCTTGACAGAGAAAAAAAAGAGAAAAGCAATCAAAATGGGAGTTTTACGGTGTACGCTTGACCAGTCAGTTGGTTAGCAGAATCACGTAATGGAACAAGCTATTACAAAGGGACGAATGCTAAAGTGTAAAGCCTTGTTTGTCCTCTCCTGTGCCCTGCATACAATGGTTGTCTCTATGCAAATGTCCCAAAGATATGGAATGCCCTTCCCACTAAGGTACTCTTTGCTCCATCACTTAAAATATTCAAACACAGCCTAAAGCATCATCTCATACCTAATCACTCCACAGAGGAGTTACCTCAGTGAAATGGCGTATACATGTATACATATATATATACATATATAGCATGTTCTGGCGAGTTTAAATTAGTGCGCAAAGCTGTCTTGTGATGTGCAGGAAATGCCATTGAGAAAGGGGATTGACATCCAAAACTCGTCTGGCTGACATGACAAGATGCAGTTTGTTTGCTTTTACCTGTATGCAGCTCTTCATCAATAAATTACCAATAATCACTGACCTGTCGGCTTTTCTACAGGGGCTTCCCTTGTTTTTGGATTGATTGAAGCGGCTGGAGCCCAGCCGCAGGAGAGTCCCTCCGCGAGTGAGCGGGCCTGTGTTGGCGACGATCGGCGTCATGCTTTCAACGGGAGGCAGTTTTTCGGGATGATCAGCGTGACAAATGCAACTTTTAAAAGAGTACTCAAGCATCAACCCACTGGGGTTTTATTGTTGGAACATTATCGAGCACATTACAAGATGAACTCACTCGAGAAACACAGTTACAGCACTACAAGGACGATAGGGCCATGCGGATGGCCCCACCCACTTGGGAATGTCCTGGTGAGTTTAAATTAGTGCGCCAAGCTGTCTTGTGATGTGCAGGAAATGCCATTGAGAAAGGGGATTGACACCCGAAACGCGTCTGGCCGACAAGACAAGATTCAGCTTGTTTGCTTTTACCTGTATACAGCTGTTCATCAATAAATTATTGATTATCACTGGCCTGTCGGCTTTTCTACTGGGGCTTCCCTTGTTTTTGGATTGATTGAAGCGGCTGGAGCCCAGCCGCAGGAGAGTCCCACCGCGAGTGAGCGGGCCTGTGTTGGCGACGATCGGCGTCATGCTTTCAACGGGAGGCAGTTTTTCGGGATGATCAGCGTGACAAATGCAACTTTTAAAAGACGTACTAAAGCATCAACCCACTGGGGTTTTATTGGAGAATCTCTATCGAGCACATGACATGATTAACTCACTTGACAAACACAGTTGCAGCACTACAAGGACCAGTTTGTTTGCTTTTACCTGTATGCAGCTGTTCATCAATAAATTACCGATAATCACTGACCTGTGGGCTCTTCTATTGGGGTTACCCTTGTTTTTGGATATATATATATATATATATATATATATATATATATATATATATATATATATATATATATATATATATATATATATATATATATATATATATATTCGCTCCACTACACCAGAAGAAAGCGGATCACTCGCTGGCGGGTGCTGTTAGCACGGTGGTGCTCCGTGTAAAATATGCAGCTCGCAGGGTCCCTTGCTCCGTCCGGAAAAAAAGGCAACAGCACTCGCGGGTTCAGTTTTTTAGGGCCAGTTTTATTCCTTAGCGCTAAGGAATTAAACTGGCCCTAAAAAACTGAACCCGCGAGTGCTGTTGCCTTTTTCTCCGGACGGAGCAAGGGACCCTGCGAGCTGCATATATATATATATATATATATATATATATAAACAAGATCTCAAGGTTTAAACCACGCCGGGTAAAATAACAGGCACAGAGTCCAATGCAGATATAAAAAGGTTGATTTATTGCAAAATCATGTCGGGATGACGCGCTTCGACCCCCAGACCGCGGCCTTGATCACAAAGATACGCCGTGCACTCATGGTGTTCCCAATCAAAATGAATTGTGCTATAAAGGTGGAGGAACACGTTTGAAAACTGACATTGACAAAGCCCAGTGGGGGGAAACGCTTTTGCCAGCGATTTTCTTTGTTGGTATCGTATGAAATAAAGAAGTAATTAAGGAACACCATGAGTGCACAGCGTACCTTTGTGGAGTGTTGGAATTAATATGTGAGTCTCCGCCCTCGTGCGCCGTTGCACCCGTGTTGAAAGCGGCAGCCTTGAAGGAAACACAGTAAATATAAATATATATATATATATATATATGTTCATACATTGCTATTTTTTTAACCGACCTAAGTATTTATATCAAATCATTGTAGGTCGCAATTTGACCTCCCTCGTGAATATTAATGAGGTAGAACGCAAGTTGCAACCCAGCACAATTTGCTAGCGCGACATGGATGTTTTCTAAATGCTGACAAACTTCCTTAAATGTTTCCTTACAGTTTCAAATTTGCGTTACTCCTTTCATCTCCTGGATTAAGAGGTGACACCCAGAACCAGAAAGAGTGCCCCAGGACAGTATGTAAAATGATGGAGAGGGGTGGACACAACCCGATAATGTCCAGAGACTCTAAACTACGTTGGCTCATAGTAATGTGCAACATTGAGTTCCATTGGATAATAAAGTACTGTCTTTTCTAAGAAGACAAGAGCTGGGCTGGATATTCACTTTATTGGGCTGTTGATTGTTAAGATCAAACACTCAATACTACCTCCATGAGAAGCCTGTGACTGCTCAGCCCGCTACCCTGAGAGTCAAGTCTGGAAAGGTTTGTAAATAGCCCAGGTTGCACAGCATAGTAAGACCGACACCGGGGCATCAGATGCCAACAGTTGAGGCCAGGAGCCTTTGCTTGCTCCCTGAACGATGCCTGATATCATCTACAACTTTATTTTGTGAACATGCTTAAAGGTATTTGACTTTTGACTGGTCCACATCTGTAAATGCCTATTTTATATTATACTACTGTACATCAATATTGCGTCTCCTGGTCGCAAAAGTACCCTGTCTCTCTCACGGGAGACAGCGTTAGATAAAAAAAAAATTGAAAATAAAAGGAAACATTATTTTTACTCTTTCTTCTTTGGTCTGGGTAAAGAACAGTCACAGACATATGGACTCCAAAATATACACAGACTGTTTTCTAGTAAAGGAAGCCTTTGCTTCAATCTCTTGGCCACACCAGCAGGCCATACTAATGCTCAACGCACAAATACTAATAATACAAATGTGTAAACTCGTCCTAATTTGGCAGGTGTCTCTCTCTTTTCACTTATATTCACCCTCCTAAAAAGCAAAATGCCTCCACTGAATTCAATGGGTGACTCTCGTGGCAGCTTCTAGATCACCTTCTAGTAAATGTTCATTCTCGATTACCTTTAATATGATCGCCCTCTTAAAACACATGGCTTCACCCTCTCTGGAGGTGGCATAGCATAACAACTTAATATAATGCTATTGATAAAATGTGCTTATATACCTAGGGACGCTGGTGGCCCTCATAGGGCAGCACCTGCAGGATGTGCTGCTCCTGTCCAAAGCAGGACGCATCACTGTGACATTGCAGGCTTTCCACCTCCACCTAAATCACGCCAACCCAAGGATGGGCTCTGCACCTGGAGGACCAGCACATTGCCTCCTCTTTCTCCTTGAGACGCGCCCAGGTGCTGCTGCTTGCATTGTATGTTTTAGCATTCCCCCATGCTTTTCCAGTGAGTGTTAATGTTAGTCCATTAGCAGTGAGATGCTCACATTTGCATTTGAGAGGCTACCACTGCCCTCTCACACACTGGGCTGTTTAACCCTTCAGTGCCTACAAAAAAAATGTAGACAGTCATGAACTAAATTTTATTTTGCCTTTAACAAATCTGCCAAGACATATAATATCATGAGACACTTCTGGGGTTTCAACCAGCAGTATGTTGCATTGTGGGGCTTGTAGTTTGGCTCAATATGGCCTCAAAGCCACGGCATGTAGTCCTGTTTGTTAAAATGCAAGAACTGGGCAAAGTGGTTATACAAGAGATAGAGTCACTTGTCAACTATGGTTTAACATTTTACAAAATATTCCAGTCAACTCAAAAATGATTTGCTTAATATGTAAAACTAAATGCAAACTCTGCTCACATACCCTAGTTTTGGAGCGGTTATGTCCCTTATGTCAACATTTATGTTCTCCCTTTGTGAAACTTTAAGACCTAGATTAATGTTTTGTAAGGGTGAGCTAAAAATGATTTTCCTTTTGTCACCCTAGCACAAAATTAAAAACAGGAGGGTAAAGCATTAGACTTTGGTTCTATCCGTTGACACGTTTCAGCACTTGAATACTACCCTCAGATGCCCTCCTAAGGACTAGAGGTATCTCATACCAAATATTGTGAAGCATTCTCTGATTCATAAAGTATGTTATGCAAGCGCATTCACTATATCTTTTGGCTTTTTAATATTATGGGGTAGCATCAGTAAAAACACATCTTCTACATACAACTTATAGACTGTGGGCAGAAACAGTACAAGCTTCCCTCATTCAGAGGACAGGTACAGCTAGGGCAGCAGTCGTGCAAGCTTTCCCCATCACAGGGAACATGCAAATCGGGCAGCAGCAGTGCAAGCATTACTTCCTCACAGAACAGGTACAACAAGGCAGTGGCAATGCAAGCCTCCCCCTCTGACAGGAGGCCGCAACAGCAATCTTCCATTGCCTGCAGAACAGATTCAGCTGGACAGACTAGTACAATCTTACATCATTCATAGAACACAGACAGTTAAGGTATGAGTGACATTTGTGTTACAGACAGAAGTCTGGAGGGGGTACTTAAATTACTGAGAGGGATTTATAGTTGCGTGAGTGAGTGAATATGCAAATTCTGACACCATTCTCTCTTAGGTGACATTCCACACCAGGAGTCCTGCTGCTGCCCCTGGCAGACACACTATTTGTATTGATTTATTCTTTTTCCACCTAGTGACAAGCAGTGGAAACCCAGTAGGCCATGGTTATTAGGAGAAGCCCAGCCACATCCTAAGTAAGTATGCTCTAGACAAGCACACAGGTGGTAAACTCTTCCAAAACGTTTTGAATGTACACGCACCATGTGCTGTACAATCCCAACCTTAGAGCTGCACCCTTTCAAAATGCTGAGGGCCACCGTTGCCTATGACCAGCAGCACTGGTTTAAGAGAATCAGACAAACACTGCCACGTGGACCAGGGCTTTAAGTGGGCCGAGTTCCTCCTTGTCTCAGACCCGCAGTCATTAAAACAGACATTGAAACAGGTCCCTATTGGGCCCTCTATTCATGTCCTTAGTTATAATGGCAAAAACACTGATCAAATACTGAACAATGAATGTAAAACAGTAAGGTAACATCAGTGATTAGTTCCTGTTTATATTTCACGTTTTACATAATCTTGCATTTGCTAGGAGTATTAGATATTTGCAGGATGTCGTGTTTCTGTATTTTCTTTCATGCACTCTATTTTTTCTTGGATAGTGCATGCTTTCAAATGAGTTGACTCAAGGTATTTATAACTGGTAACATGACTGAGCACCCCTGGAGTTGAGGCTGAAGGCAGTGCGGGTTTTAAAGGTGTTCGGAATTCATGTTCATCCAATCCTTGGCCTCTCTGAAGACTGCACAAAGCAACGGTCACATGTTCCAGTTGCAATTGTGATTCTGTACAAATGTGTGTGAAGGCGGTACACAGTTGTCAAAATATTGACGAGGCAAAAGTAAAAGAAAATGCAGCGTTTACTGGTGAGAGGTGCGTTCTCTATGTTTGGTGGTGGTGAAGTGAAGTAGATGAAAGGAAGTGCATTCAGGAGAGATTGAAAAGAGGGTGCTGAAGGGGAAAGATGCAGTGTGTGATATGCCGATGGAGTTGTGGAGAAAAAAGGGCGTACATGTCTAACATAGAGTAAACATAACAGGAGCGACTGAGACACTGAAGACCACTACGCCTTCCACAGGCCTCAGTAATGTTTAAGTCAGTCTAACAAATTCAGAATTGAAACATTTTGAATAGTATTCATTTGCGACAAAATCACTGTTGTTACTCATTATCTTAAACAGCTCACAACCATTTATGTGTCAGTTTTATGTTATATGTCTGAATGCATTTACACAGCTCCTGCCAAGTGCCACGCATCCGGGGTCAGACTAACATATTTTAATGCTGGTGTGCACATCATCACACTAAAATGCATAAGCCGTGCATTATAGCGCCCCTAGGGCCACCCTGATAAGGTGCATGCTCAATGCGGCAGCTGCATGATGACCAGCCAGCGCGCAGCTAAAATTGGCTTGTTCTGCAGGCGGGCCTGCTGCTGCCTGACAAATTTGCCACAGTGTCAAAATAATTCTGCATTGATTCGAAAAACCACGCAGCAATGGCAGTCGGTTTTGTTCTTACAGTAATAAGGCAGACCTGGTCTTCAGCTCACCCATCAAGCCGAACCCCTCTGAACTGCTGGGCAGAGCACCCGTCCACGTGGTCTGTTTCAGTGAGCAAGCGACACATTTGGAAACATAAACAGTCTGGCTGCAGTTATGCCAGCATGTAGCTGATCCTAGTCCAGCGCCTAGCCTGTTCTTTTCTGCAAAGGTGTGAATGGTAACTGTGACTGGCAGCAAGCCACATGCAGATTGGCCCAGGCAGACACACTGGCGAACGACAGCCTCATTTTTCTTTGTCGCACCTGCCATCAGCAGACAAGTGGCACTTCCTCACAGTGGTCCGTCTAGACTCAGTGTGGAGGAGGTGGTTGATGTTCTGTTGTTGTTGTCCTGGCAGCCTGCTGGGCCCCCACCCTCTTCAACCCCCATGTCAGCCTGGCCAGACATTGCCGGAGCCCACAGGAACCAGTTGACAAAGTCAACTTCTCACTTTATGCCCTCCAGCTGTCGTTTGTTGCAGGGGTCGGGGGCACAATGTTTGTCTGTCAGTGCCAGCCTTTGGCATGGTTGCTCTTGGCCTAGGGCTCCAATCTTGAGAGGGGTGAAAAGAACTGCCTGCATAAAGACCCTGCAAACAGCAATGCCTGTCTACCTTGGCTCCAGGGATTCCATTTAAAGTGCTTAAACTCATTTTTAATCTGTCATAGCCATAGCGTACCTTGCCCCCCATCTATCTCTAACCCCATGCCACACACTTCAACACCCCCTCCTCAACACACAACTTGGAACCAGCCTGACATAGTTACGTTGTGGATGATTCAGGTGAGCTTGGGGAGGTGCGGGTGCTGGAGCAGAGTTTTCTGTTGAAAATTTATCGAGTTTTAAGCTCCAGTTTTGTCTGTATGTTTTGATTAAAATGATTAATTTTAAAACACTAATTAATAGTTTGTCTTGTTGAAGTCGGACTAATCAATATTATTAATGAGAGAAAATACACGTGGGATGCATATATGTTGCTTAATAATAATGTGCGGGTTTTAATTAAATGAATGTCGCAAGGTGCTATTTGTTTAAAGCACAAACGCTTTTTAAAAATAACGTGTACTAATGCTTTATTGCGTTGCAAAAGGCTAGATAATTACATACACATAAGGGTATTAGTGGGAATTAACACTGTTTAATCATTATGCTGTGGTAACGATGTTTTGTGTTTCTTTTAATTAAGATGGTCTGTTTTGGCCTAAAACAAGATGGCTGCCATTTACAGCCTGCACTCGAGTGATTGAATTTTGACGAGAGGCCTTGCTGAACATGGTCGAGAGTCACCTGACCACAGCTTTTGCCTGGTTAGAAAATCTTCCGTGAGGACAGCAGCTCTGGGAACGATTCCAGCTGGCCTTGGACAAGGATAAAGCATAATGAACATTGTCCAGTCTGCGGTGGCTCTGCTAAGATATCAAGGAAGAACATTTACGAAAGTAACATTTGCAAACTCGAGTTTCCTTTTTCCGTCTTTTTATTTTTGTGATTTTTCCTGAGCGGAGGTTTTCTAAATGTAACCGAGAGACTTCCTTTCCTGTTCGCTCTGCGCAGCGGCTCAACGGATATCTAATTTTGTTTGTTACTTTCGTTTGCAACATAACCTATAAAAATGTTAGACTAGAGAGGGTCTACGTTCGTTCGTCCATTCATTCTTTCCTGGTGGTCATCGCGTTTGGACGTTACCCATGCTGAGGACGGCAGCTCGAGAGACTTTACCGAGAGACCTGACCTGACCCTTTTAGCTAGAATAGGTAACTATGTGAATGATAATTTTGCTAATGATTGACTTTCATTTGAATTAATTTAGATAAACGAGTATTGTTTGAATATCAGTGTCGGGTGTTTATTCTTTGTCAATTATTGAGTTCCAAATGTATTTCCTATGTTTAAAATCATGACTCAAGGCAATGTCATTAAGGTCGCATTGACCTCATTGTAGATGCAGATTGGTTTAGGTTTTCTCTCCTATATTCAGTGTGGATAGAGTAATAGCGTGAATTTAGTGTGATGGGCCCTAGCGTATGATGTGTGCATGTGCGTGTGACTGTAGAGTTACTCTGTCCGTGGAAGCAGGGAGATTTTATATGCGCCGATCTGCAGCAGTTTCCTGGTAGCAGTATGATGGTTTGATTATTGTCTTGATCAGATTAGATTGCTTGTACATTGGCTTTTGATTTATTGATTATTGATTGATGTTGGTATATGTACTAATACTATATGTTGAAGTCGTCGTATTGAGTTTTATGTAGTGCTTCTGGAACTTGGGAGCTGGTGACAGTTCCGTAGTAGGGCAGAGGGAAGTGTGTGCTGCTCTCGGGAAAAACGGGATTGTTGGAATTACCTGTATGTATGCAGGAAAAACGTGTGACAATTGAAGTTGCGCGTCACATTGTCTGGGTTCGGAATCAGTGACATCGTTGTGTGTTACTATTAGGGATATATTTCGGTATAAAAGGAGTGCGTATGGTAGCAAAGGTTATCTGTGAAACTCTGGTCTTAAGTCCCAGGGACCCGTAAGGTTTGCCGTTAAAGCTTATTGCGGGAGGAGTAATAGATATTCTCTGAGCTTGTCTGAAGGACTGGGCAGAGGTAAGCGCTGCTTGGTTAACGTGTGATATAATTCTGTAGTGGGACAGATTGTTCGCTGTTCTCGGGAAAGGCAGGATTCTGTGTGGTTGTGCTACATTTTCTGGTGTGAAAGTGCGTGAATGAATGAGCATTTAGTTGATTGTAAGACTCTTTGGAGCAGTCCTAGAGGAAACAGTTAATGGATGCATGTTAGAAGGGCAGAGTAGAGGGATGTGCTACTGTGTCAACGAAAGTAATTATTCCGTAGTGGAGCAGAGGTAAGCGCTGTTCTAGAGAGAAGCGGGATTCTTGTGAAAAAGATTTTCTTTACTATTCTGTGGTTAGCGAAACAGACAATGGAGATGTTTATATGTTGTAACTAATAGATTTTGTAGAATCTGAAACGAAGTCTACCAAGAAGGCTTTGTAAAGGAGGGGTAGACGAGTGACAGGAGACAGGAGCAGAAGCGACTGCAGCGACTGCTGACGTCATACAGACCGCGCTGTGATTGGGTAGTGGATCAAAACAGTGCTCGCGCTAGGATTGGTGCATTGGTGTGAGCCGCGCAGGGATTGGAAGGAGTCACCCTGTGACGTAGACGCTCCAGGATTGGTGCGTTGGTGTGAGTCGCGCTGTTATTGGACAAAAGATCGTATAGTTGCGGAAGGGATTAGAGAATATTGGTAAACATTAAAATATATTACCAACCGGAAGAAAAGAAGAAAAAATCCTTGTTCGGTAAAATAAAAAGGTGGTTCGACAAGGATAAAAATGTAATAACCAGAGAGGGTGAATTGCTACCTCTGACGAAAACTCCTGCATCCTTCATGGTTGCGAGATATGGGTATCATACCTGTATATGGTTGGAGAACTGGGCTAAGTATACTAAGGACGATGGTGTCTTAGCATTCCCGGAACATGGTTCATTTAATCTGGCCGTGTTGAGAAATTTACGGGAAAAAATGATGTGTCTAGAGCCTAGACCAAGGCCCACACAGTTTGAGGCGTTGGTGGAATGGGAAGATGAGGTGCATGAGCGAGAAAAGCAGAGGAGTGGAGGCAATTATAGGTACTTTTTTGGGAGAAAATATGATCGTGAAACTCATCATGATCGAATGAGGAGATGGCGAGATGCTAGTATGTCAGAGGGATTATATCCAATGAGAACAGTTGATGAGAAGGAAGAGAGGAAGGCTACAGAAAGGGTGCCTGATGCAGAAATGAGAAGGTATGGAGCTAATGATTATGAGGATGAGGTCTTGGATGACATGATTTACAAGAGACCACCGCCGTATAGACCAGAACCAGAAGAGAGTACGCCAGCTGTTACTCCTGTAAGAGATACTCTGCGGATTATTAAAACTGAGGTTGTGACACCTGATTTGAAAAGTGGTAGCTCTTTTACGGAAAGGGAGCGAGAGAGAGAGAATCGAGTCAGTGACGAGAAAACGAGGGAATTAGCCAGAACGACATCTGAGCTGACTGAGAAAATACGAGAGCTGACGAAAAATCTTGAAGCAGTTACGGTACCTGTAACGATTGGTCCGGTTGTGCCTATTTTTGATAAACAAAGAATGGGTGAAAATAGCTTGACAGTTCCTTATGTTGGAAATGGTTTGGTTGGTACTTGCTCTTTGGAGGAATCAGGAATGAGAACAGGAGGGAATAATTTGAGACAGTCGAGACATGATGCCTGTAGTGGAGGATTAGATGTGCAGCCTAATTCAGCATTGAATACTGGTTGTTTGGGAGGAACGATTTTGGAACCACAAAGGATGACAGAACAAGTGAGTACAGTAAAAAAGTCTACTGAAATAACAGCTGAAGATTTGAATGATTGGTTGAAGGTTCTTCAAAAGAGAGATAAAGATTCACAAGCAATTGATGTAGCCAGGTTCCGCATAGAATTAGAGGAGCTTATTGCAGGGACAATTCCTACAGATATACTCAAAAACCATCATGATGGAGAACTATTATTTATGTGCAAAAGCATTACCTGGAGAGCTAAGAGTACACATGACAGGTTAAGAGCAATCGCGAGTGAACAAGTAGTTGATATAGATAAGGTGAAAACTTTGCAGAAGTCTTACAGGATGGATTTTACGGACAAAGATATTGAGAATTTGAATGGTGCTGGTAGAACAGGACAGATTAAGGAAATGATTGCCTTATTGCGAAAATGGGGTGATGTAGAAAAGTGGAAGGATAGATGGTAAAAGAAAAGGGAAGATTCAGTGGACAGGATTTATGCAGCTTTTCCTATGAGAGAAAAGGAGAAAACAGTGGATGCTTATCCTATGAGAGAGATTCCTGGAGGTGGATATGTACATGTCCCATGGACTAGACAGGATATTTTATCATTTACGAATGATTTCCCTCGATTGAGAGAAAAGCCCGTCGAGTGGTATAGGCAGGTAGACAGATTTGTGAAATTGTCAAAAGGGCTGTGGATTGACCTGAATAGTCTGTTTGATATAATTGTTCCAGCAGACTTGTGGGCTGAGTGTAAAATAGTTGTAGATTGGCCTGCTAAGGAGTATCCAAGAGATCCGAAAACAGGAGCACCAGATTCAGAAGTGATGAGGAAATACGAGCAGGTAATTGTGTTCCTGAAAAATAAAGTACCCCTGAAAGAGACAGACTGGGTTAAGATAGATCGAACACATCAGGAAGCAAAAGAGTCCGTTCATGCTTTTTACGAAAGGCTGATACTGGCTTTCAAACAGTTTAGTGGAGATGAACACCTGGGTGACAAGGATTTGAGTCATTTTGTATACAGATTTGTATATGGTTTGAGACCTGAAATCAGTGAGAGGATACGTGAGCATACAGTTGATTGGCAGAGTAAAAAGATTGATGAAATCTTGAGATATGCAAAATACTTCAGTGATGAGATTGAAGCCAAACAGAGAAAGCTGAAAGAAAAGGCAATGTGGGCACAGGTGAAAGTTGCAGAAAGACAAGAAGCACAGTTGGTGGAACAGGCAAATAATCCAGGAATTAGACCCAGATATGCAGGAAAAGGAAAGGGGAATTTAGAGGAGGCCAAAAAGAAATTCCCTTGTCACAACTGTGGACAATTGGGGCATTGGAGATCCGAGTGTACCAATCCACCATTAGTGAGTAATGAGAATAAATCATTGAATCAACAGGTGCAGAACGAGGAGTGTAATCAACAGCAGCAACAACAGAAGGTTGTCAGACAGCAGAGCCAAGAGCCAAAACCGCCCTTGCCGCAGAATAGAGGGTCCCAAAAGTACAATCAGGATTCGGGATTCTACAATGATGAGCAGGTAAACAAACCGAGGCGTTCTAACCTGGTACAGCAGTACTGGTTAAAGAATGAGGGGAGTGAGTCTGAAGGGGACTATTGACGGTGCCGAAGAGAGGAGGAAGAGTGCATACTTGGTGCAACTCTAGAAATAGACCAGGCAGGACCATTTGTGGATGGGAAAATAAATGGGGAGAGTGTTACTTTTTTGGTAGACACAGGAGCGACGAGATCAACTGTCAGGTCAGTAGATATTAGAAATCTTCCTCTCTCGGACGAAGCAATCCAAGTAGTTGGTGTAGCAAATACACAGATTAAGACTCGTCTTACTGAACCAGTAAGGGTAAGAATGGGGAAATTTTCAGACATGCACAGATTTGTTGTCTGTGACACTAGTCCAGTGAACTTGTTAGGTAGGGACCTATTGTGCAAAATGAATTGTACGATTTTCTGTACTCCGGATGGAATAGCTTTTGAGACACCAGATGAAGATGTTTTGTACCGGATGACTCTAGACAATAGAGAGAGTGAGATTGTTGGTACATATGCAGTGTTTAACCCAGATGATTTGCCTCAGGAGTTGAGACACACAGTGAAAACAGCAGTTTGGGATTTTACTGGAGAAGATGTGGGATTGATGAATAATGTAGATCCAGTGAAGATTTCAGTGAAAGAAGGGATTGTTTATCCTAATATTCCTCAGTAGAGACTGACACCAGAAATAATTGAGGGAATTACTCCTATAATTGACAAGATGATTCAACAGGGTGTTTTGAGAGAGATACTGAGTAGCCCGTGTAATTCACTGATAATGGGGCTAAAGAAACCTAATGGAAAGTTCAGGATTGTACAAGATTTGAGAAAGGTTAACAAAATTGTGGTGGCATGTATCAGATTCCTCATGATGCTGAGTGGTACACAGTGATTGATTTGTGTCATGCTTTCTTTTCAATTCCATTGCATCATGACAGCCAGCCGATTTTTGCATTTCGGTTTGGCCAGCGTATTTTAGCATGGTGTCGTATCCCACAGGGGTATACAGAGAGTCCTTCGATATTCAATCAGTTATTGAAAAAGTCATTGGAGAGTTTGATCATGCCTGAAAGCTCAGTACTAGTGCAGTACATCGATGACCTACTGGTGGCATCGAAGACACGTGAGGCTTGTGAAGTAGATACCATAGCTTTACTGAATCATCTGGCAGATGGAGGGTTAAAGGTATCTCCAGCCAAATTGCAGTTTTGCAAAAAAGAGGTGCATTATCTTGGACACAATATTGAAAAGGGTCTGAGAAAGGTGACCGATGACAGGATCAAAATTATCAGAGGAATGAGAGCCCCAATGACCCAGAGAGAAGTGAGGATGTTTCTGGGGATGGTGGGTTATTGTCGTCAGTGGATAAGTAATTTCTCCCTGATAGCAAAGCCATTGATTAAGTTGACAAAAAGTGAGGTGAGAGACCCATTGGAACTGGATGGAGAACAAATGGCAGCATTTGAAGAGTTGAAGAGCAGAATGTGTGAAGCCTCTGCTTTGGGAATGCCAGACTATGAGAAAGAGTTTGAGTTGTACTGCAGTGAGAGAAATGCTTGTGCACTTTCAGTGTTGATTCAGAAACATGGACAACTGAGAAGGCCGATTGCGTACTTCTCATCGACACTTGACCCCGTAGCTGTGGGTTTGCCAGGTTGTCTGAAAGCAGTAGCTGCTACATGCAGAAGTTTGGAACAGAGTGAGGGTATAATAATGGGATATCCTGTAAGGGTATTCGTACCTCATGATGTGGCTATTCTTTTGACAAGAAGCAGGACTCAGTACATGTCACATAGTCGGCTGACTAAATATGAGAAAATAATTCTGGGAGCATCAAATGTGACTCTTGAGAGATGTGTGAATGTGAATCCAGTGACACTTCTACCAGATGCTGAAAATGTGAATGTTGGAGATGATGTTGATCATGATTGTTTGGATGTGCTTGACTACTGCACAAAACCAAGACTAGACATAAGAGATTTACCATTGCCTGAGAGTGATCATGTGTTGTTTGTGGATGGATCATGTTTGAGGACTGATGATGGTGTGCTAAGTGCAGCATATGCGGTGTGCAAGGTTTCAGAAGTTATGGAAGCTTCGCCTTTGAAAGGAGTGAGATCCGCTCAAGTGGCAGAATTGGTGGCATTGACAAAAGCTTGCAAAAGTGGGAAGAATCTGAGAGTGACTGTGATGACTGATAGTCAGTATGGATTTGGAGTCGTTCATGACTTTGGCCAGCTATGGCTACAGAGAGGTTTCTTGACGTCGAGTGGGACTCCAATAAAGAATGCTGAGGTGATTGGAAAGTTGCTTGAGGCGATACAGCTGCCTAAAGAACTAGCAGTTGTGAAGTGTGCTGCTCATGGACAAGGAGATGATTTTGTTACACTTGGTAATAGGCCTATCTGACTAGGAGAAATGATGGAATAACAGTTGCAAAATTACTGGTAAGAGAGTTGATTCCTAGGTACGGGTTCCCAGTGACAATTGAGTCTGATAGAGGTGGACACTTCTATAATGAGCTCATGGTTTTGATTTGTGAAGCATTGAGCATACAGCAGAAGCTACATTGTGCATACAGACCAGAGGCTTCTGGCGTCGTTGAACAGATGAATGGCACAATAAAAAATCGAATTGGTAAGATGTGTTTAGCCACTGGAATGAAATGGCCTGATGTCTTGCCTCTAGTGTTGATGACAATTAGGTCTACTCCAGATAGAACCACAGGTTTGAGTCCGCACGAAATCTTAATGGGACGTGCGATGAGACATGCTTTCGTGCCTGTCAACAAGTTGATGACAATAACTGATGACATGATTTTGGATTACTGTAAAGGCCTGGCTGACGCAGTTCATTCTGTGTTTCACCAGGTTGGAGGAGACGCTACCACACTTGAGAAGAAGCAAGCCCATGATCTGAGTCCAGGGGACTGGGTGAGGATTAAGGTACACAGAAGAAGAAATTGCTTGGTTCCAAGGTGGGTAAGGCTAAGACAAGTCATTCTGACTACGACAACTGCAGTAAAGTGTGCCGGTGTGAAAAACTGGGTGCATGCAAGTCATACTCTGAGAGTTCCAAATCCAAAGGATGGGACTGGTAAAGAGTATTTTGAAGAGTCAGATTCGAGTGATGATGAAGAAGCTGAACCAGTGAGAAGAAGGAAAAATCCTGAGAGAGCTGAAGGAGAAAGAGAGTCAGGTGATTCTTTCTTTCCAAGAGAAGCTTCAAGAGAAACATTGAGAGTTTCAGGGGAGAGATCAGATTCTGTAAGAGTGCCTGAAGTTCCGACAAGCAGTGGAGAAGAAAGAAGAGAAAAGAGCAATTCCACAGTGACTACACCTGAATCAGATGAAGAAGTTGAGAATCCACTTGAGATTACACCTGAAGAAGCAGGGTCAGAAGAAGTTAGAGAGGGACAGTTTGCGGAAGACCCCCGAGGAGGTGTAGGGAACATTCCTGATAAGTTAGGTGAAGGGACAAGTAGACAGCAAGAAGATTGCGTGTCGGAGACCCGAGGAGGGACAGAATTAGGGAAGTCTCAATCAGTGGTGGTAAAGACTGTGGAGCAAAAGAAAACTGTTGAAGAACAAGAGGCAATTGAGACAGAATCAGATGAGAGTGAGAATGAGAAATCAGAGGGTCGAGTTCTGAGAAAGAGAACCTGGATTGGAGAGAGAAATAATAAAGAAGTGAGACCAAAAAGGGTTGTGAGAGGAGATCTTTGGCCTAACAGGATAAAGAGGCTAAGATATAGACTGACACGAACAATTCCGTCAAAAGCTGAACAAGTGAACGAAGTATCGAGTCAGAATCAAGCAAAAGGTGAAAAACAGAAGGCTATAAAAGAACCAGAGGAGATCAAGAGAATAAGAAAACCTAACCAGAAGTATAGGTCACCGGAATGGACGTACGTGGCACTGTCTGAAGGTGAAGAGACAGAAAGTCAAGGAAATCCAGAGGGGGCCATACGTAAAGTGGTTGAGGAGAAAACTGTTGGAATCCTGAAAGTTATCTTGACTGACATTGGAGAAGAGTCAGATGCACAGGATGTTGTTGATGATCTGATACAATTTGATGTTGCTGAAGAAGAAGTGAAAAGTGATGAAAATCCAAATTGAGTGAACTAAAGAAGTCACTTGGAAAAGTGAAAGAAGAAAATCTGAAATTAGCTGTTTGAAATAATCTAGTGTTCTAGTGTTTCAGTAGCGGAGTAGAAGAGGCTAAGTCAAAAGACACTGCCAAAGTAGTAGAATGGCTAACACAGAGAATAATCAAAGTAGATGTGCCTTTTTGAAAAGATGGTGTAGAATGTGCTGCTGATGTACTGGATTATTAATGCTATTATGGGGTGTACTAGCTTTATTGGTTACTTTTAGAGTTACAATAGGTACATTTGGAATACACACTGAGAATGTGACTAATGTAGAGAAGAGTTCGCAAAAAGTAGTTCCAACTAGAATTAGTAACATTTACATACATAAAGATAGGTCAATTAATGATTTTTCTAGCAATGTTTTTTCAAAGTTGTTGTATGAATACGTAAAGACAATGGAAGTTAGGGATTGCTACGTGTGTATGCAGTTACCTGCATCCGTTTCAGAAGGTGTTACTTATCACCATTTACCAGCTACGTATGGAATTTCATGTAGTGTGCTAAGTAGTGTTTTTTATTTGTTAAAGAAAATAGATTATGAGATGTCTAACAAGGATAACATTTTTGGGCAATTGCCTATGAACAAAAAGCTGAATCCAGCTAAAGAAGCTAACATTTTTGGTGAGATTTTTATTGAGAAAGAAGAATTAACATTAGATTACATTTTTAAGAACAATTTAACTTGCAGTTTGAAAGAAGAGGAGAAGGCTTTCCTAAACATGGTAGAGGAAAGGAGAATGAGCATGCATGAAAAGGCAGGGAAATATAAAGTGGGTGAGACAATTTGGGACATTGAGATGGGAAAGGAATTGAAGAATGGGGCTAGTCCAACTTTAGCTTTAGATGCACCACAGAAGGGTAAGCTATGCATTACTAGAAAGAAATCCCAATATGATACATATTTTGTTGGGACTAGTGAGTGTTATGATACATACTTCATTGCAACAGGATGGGGTTTTAAAGGTGGAGAAGATCCAGTTTTCCCAGGAGTGTATTATGTTTGTGGGAATAAGGCTTATTACAAGTTGCCTGACCATTGGTATGGCACATGTTATGTGGGCCTGGTTTTTCCAAAGATTTTTCATATAGATAGGATAGGAGATGTAGAACATATTAATTTACTAACACGTTTTAAGAGAGAAACTTGGTCAGAAATAGTTGGTGATATCTTTGGAGCTTTAATTCCAGCAGTGGGAATTTCTTTAAATGCATATGGGATTCGGAAACTGTCAACAGTGGTGGATCGCTTATCGACAAGTACCGCTGGAGGGTTTCTTTTGGTAAATACGGAGATGATTGCCGTACGTGCCATGTCTATGCAAAATCGACTTGCCCTTGATATTCTATTGGCCAAGGAGGGTGGAGTCTGCGGAATGCTGAAAGTTCAACATTGTTGCACTTACATTCCTGACGAAAGCAAAGACCTGAAGGTCTATATCAAAAATATTACTGATTTGCATGAAGAATTAGTACCACTGGAAGCTGAAAGTATTTGGACCAAAATAGCTAATAAGATAGTTGCTGTTAAAAGTTTTATTGCAAAGATAGGTAGTACCATTATTGGTAAAGTTTTATTTCCATTGACTTGCATAATTGTTGCTTTATTGTTACTAAGATTGGGGTGTTTGTGTTGTAAAAACAGGGGAGGGAAAAAGAGAATAATTAGGGAAAATGCTGAAAAGAAACGGAAAAGGTCAAGGAGAGACCCACAAGAAATAGAATTAGAAGAGATGAGGGAGAGTGTTTACTTGGAGACAAAGAGGGATGATGTGAGGGAGTCTGGTGTTTAATGTTGTGTTATAAAAAGACATTTTCGTTTTCTCCTAAAAATTGGGACTCAAAATTGTTTTTTGGGTTTTTTTTTTTTTTTGTGTGGTTTTTTTGTGGTGATAAGATATCACCAAAGGGGGGATTGCTGGAGCAGAGTTTTCTGTTGAAAATTTATCGAGTTTTAAGCTCCAGTTTTGTCTGTATGTTTTGATTAAAATGATTAATTTTAAAACACTAATTAATAGTTTGTCTTGTTGAAGTCGGACTAATCAATATTACTGATGAGAGAAAATACACGTGTGATGCATATATGTTGCTTAATAATAATGTGCGGGTTTTAATTAAATGAATGTCGCAAGGTGCTATTTGTTTAAAGCACAAACGCTTTTTAAAAATAACGTGTACTAATGCTTTATTGCGTTGCAAAAGGCTAGATAATTACATACACATAAGGGTATTAGTGGGAATTAACACTGTTTAATCATTATGCTGTGGTAACGATGTTTTGTGTTTCTTTTAATTAAGATGGTCTGTTTTGGCCTAAAACAAGATGGCTGCCATTTACAGCCTGCACTCGAGTGATTGAATTTTGACGAGAGGCCTTGCTGAACATGGTCGAGAGTCACCTGACCACAGCTTTTGCCTGGTTAGAAAATCTTCCGTGAGGACAGCAGCTCTGGGAACGATTCCAGCTGGCCTTGGACAAGGATAAAGCATAATGAACATTGTCCAGTCTGCGGTGGCTCTGCTAAGATATCAAGGAAGAACATTTACGAAAGTAACATTTGCAAACTCGAGTTTCCTTTTTCCGTCTTTTTATTTTTGTGATTTTTCCTGAGCGGAGGTTTTCTAAATGTAACCGAGAGACTTCCTTTCCTGTTCGCTCTGCTCAGCGGCTCAACGGATATCTAATTTTGTTTGTTACTTTCGTTTGCAACATAACCTATAAAAATGTTAGACTAGAGAGGGTCTACGTTCGTTCGTCCATTCATTCTTTCCTGGTGGTCATCGCGTTTGGACGTTACCCATGCTGAGGACGGCAGCTCAAAAGACTTTACCGAGAGACCTGACCTGACCCTTTTAGCTAGAATAGGTAACTATGTGAATGATAATTTTGCTAATGATTGACTTTCATTTGAATTAATTTAGATAAACGAGTATTGTTTGAATATCAGTGTCGGGTGTTTATTCTTTGTCAATTATTGAGTTCCAAATGTATTTCCTATGTTTAAAATCATGACTCAAGGCAATGTCATTAAGGTCGCATTGACCTCATTGTAGATGCAGATTGGTTTAGGTTTTCTCTCCTATATTCAGTGTGGATAGAGTAATAGCGTGAATTTAGTGTGATGGGCCCTAGCGTATGATGTGTGTATGTGCGTGTGACTGTAGAGTTACTCTGTCCGTGGAAGCAGGGAGATTTTATATGCGCCGATCTGCAGCACGGGCATGTGTGTTCATAGATAAGTCGCTGCTTTGATATAGCCAGCTAGGAACAGGCCTATGAAAAGGGGCTGCTACCTCATTTTATTCACCAACAGATGTGAGGGTGGCAAATGTATTTCCGCCGAGGGCGCTTTTGGAGCAAGGTCCAGCTCTGTTGTCTGGTCAGCCGCAGCAGCAAGCGAGATGCGCAGGTCTTTAAGTGCAACCACCGGCCGGCTTGAGTCCTGTCAGCAGCTCCTGAGCTCTGCCAGAGGAGTGGCAGTGCTCAAGAATTACAACTGAAGGTCCAAAAAGAAGGCTGGTCCAAAACCTGAGAGACGGAGGGGGATATGTACAAGGAAGTGGCGGAGCGTGTCATTAGCCTCCTTGGCTTAACGACGCGGTCCGCCACTTCTGAAAATTTAACAACTTAGCGCCAGCGCAGGCCCCCTTGCACCAGAGTGCAAGGGTGTCTGCGTGCAGGGGAGGATTGGTTATCTGTAGGAAGGTGTCTCTTCCTGCACATAAACAATCCTAAAATGAAATTCTTTTACTTTCATGTGTGCTGCTTCATGCAGCACACATGAAAGCAACAGAATTGCTTTTTTCTAAAGGTTTGTTTATGTACTGGAAAGGACACCATCCTGTACATAAACAAACCATGGCAGCCCACATGGAAAAAGCAAAAACAAGGAGAAATAAGGCATTTCTCCTCGTTTCGCCAACTTAAGAACAGGGTTTTCCTGGACTTAATTTTGGAGCTGCCTCCTATGTACGCCACCCTTATACATGGTGGAAGCGTCAAATACAATGGGTGTTGCAGTGGAATGCCCACCACACCCACTGCACGCCTCTTTCACGCTAACAAAATAAGTTAGCGTGAAAGGGTGCCTTATGTACAAAGCAGAGTTAAGCCACGTTAAGTGGCTCAACCCTGCCTTGTACATAAGGCACACTCCCTATCGCCATCACAACGTTCGTAAAAGTGACGTTGTGGTGGGGATAGGGGCTTGTACATATGCCCCTCAGACACAGTCATCCTGTCCAAGCTAGCAAGACGACGTGGCAAGCTGCCAGCAAGATGATAAGTGCAGAGGTGGTGGGTGGCACCAGGCAGTGGCTGCATTTTAAAGGTCAGCCCAGTGGTAAGTCAAGTGGCTAGTCAGAATTTGCAGCTTGTTATGGGGCGTGGAGGACTGCTGTTGTGATAGGTAGTGTAGGGCTCTCCTGCAGCATGGCTAGCCCAGTCATTTTGGTAACTTAAGTACCCAGTCCCCAGGAGTTTGTTATTAATGTGGGGAGGAGATTTTACTCATGAGGTGATTTGTGGCAGCACTGCAAGGACTGTAATGTGGGCAATCCCAGCTGCCTGTTTGCATACGTGCAGAGGTGGTTGGTGGCACTTGGCAGTGGCTTCAGCATTTTCAAGGGCTAGCCCAGTGCTAAGTCAAGTGGCCAGTCCCCTGGAGCTTGTTATTATTATGGGGAGGTAGGTTAGTGACCTTCCATTTCAGATGGCTTGTAGCAATTTCAAGATCTTTTTAGAGGTTCTTGATGCTGAAAAGTGCATAATTTCTGATAAATATTCCTTTCCATGGACTTCATAACTTAATTTTATTTGCAAGAAAGTGCCACACATTTGGTCATTGATTGTCACTCATAAGTACATTGAAACCATGAAAATGTCACACTTAAGCAATCTGACAACTTGGAGCTATGTAACAGAAAGCTCGGGGATGAACCAAAATACTGGTTGGGTGTCACGCTATGGGAACGCAGAAATGTAGTTATGTGTTTAAGTCATGCCCCTAATTATGAAGGCTACGCCCCTTTTAGAGAACACCCCCTCACATACACACTTTTTTCATCCCACTTTAAAGCCCTGGCATGACTCCGTTTTGTGTCTTCTCTAGGACCTGTCCCGACTTTATTGTGACTGAGGGGATGGATACACCTCCTGCAAACATCTATTGTTTATATCCAGTGCTTGAATGGCTTGACAGGTTTGTGCTGAGCGGAGCCAGCCTTTGCTAAGATAGAACCCTGGGTGTGGGCGGGCAGAAATTTGGCGCCCTCGCTAATGGTACTGAATTAAATGAGGCAGAAAAGGGCCCCTTTTGGGTTCAATGCCCAGATGAGCAGGGAGTGGCCCCTGAACACAAACACATACACGCCAACCCTCCTGATTCAGGTGGGTGCAGGGCTTTAAGTAAGCCGGGTCCTGCCGGTGCTCAGCACCAGCCTCTCTAAAAAGCTGGAGCTGAGATGGGTCCCTATCGGGACTCTCCATTTTTGCCCTCACCGTCGGTGAAAATAAAATCTTTAAACTGCCTTTGAGGTAACTTCAAGGGACTCATTATAGTTCTTTCACAGTCTCGTCATTGCAGAACTGAAGCATTTTCAATGTTATGTACAACAAAGCCATAGTTATTGCTTATTTATCTCATGCAACTAACAACCATTGACAAAACCAATAGTCCTGGCTTGTTGTAAGTGTAATGTCTCTTGTTGTATTATATACATCTGGGTGCAATGCAGTACCAAGGTGAGACAGCAAGACCATACACACACACTGCTGTGTATATGTGATGCACCTCCCCCTAAAGAAAAAGCAAAGAAATCCCCCACAAAGAGTCAGTACTTGGAGTATTATACTCCAATGGTGTGCACCTCCACCGCTCCCACTGTCTCCAGAGAGCAGTCTCCAAGACCAGAATTAGATTTGTCGCAACTGTGGATTGCACCACCAAATTCAGATTTCACAAGTAAATGGGTCCATCCAGTGTTATTATTGTTAAAGTTCTTTATTCTTCTTTTGTAATAAAAAACAGCCAAGCAGCCAACGCGTTTAGTCCAGCTTCAGTGGACTTCATCAGGGCTCGTTTTTGACGTTCAATTTCCTAGCTCTGTAAGGAATTGCACAAACGTTGTGCTAACCAGTAAGTTTTCCCACGTTAAAACTATTCCCTCTTGTATCCAGGGTAGTTCATTGGCAATCGGCTCCTGTGCCGTGACCGTTCGACAATGCGGGACGCCAGAAATCCGCGTCTTCCCCTGTATAGTGCAGAGACAGAAGCAGCAAAATACCAGTTGGGCGGCACACTATGCTAGGCACCGATTTTTAGCTTAAGTGGTTTTTTTAGCCACGCCCTTAATTACATAGGCCACGCCCATTTGGAGACCCCCTCCCCCAAATGTTTTTCATCCCACTTAAAGCCCTGGGTTGGAGACTACTGATTTCAAGGCTAGTCTCCCGCCACTCGATTCCTGCATTCAGAAACCCAATTCCTCAGCGGACTTCTGCCGAATGGGACTGGTCTAGTGAGACTCGTAGTATTCGCTGACAGTAACCTGCTGCAGCAGGCCAGTGCACAACATTTTTGTCAGACTCTTTCTGATATCCGATTCTGCAGCAGCGCACTAAGTCCCATACATGACAGTAGCTTTTCAGGTCTCGATAGAAGTCAATAGGAGAAAAACAATATCCTGATTATCATCCTAAAATCTCCCACTTCCTTCTTATAAAATGTTGGCATGTATGCAGAGACGTTTTAAGGCATGGGCAAAGTGGGCTCTGGCCCAGGGCCCCAAACTTTCAAGGGGCCCCCTGATACACCCAGCTCTGTTCTGCAGAGATTCTTGCCCTGATGACCTTGAATAATTCTTAAACAGATTGTTTTAAAAACGTTTTCCTTTAATTTATTTTTAATGTGGATGATGTGTGAGAGTCTATTACAGATATTTTGCAGATAATTTGTGTTTATGTTTCGAGTAAAATCCATAAAAAAAAGTTTCTTTTAGATCAAAACAGGACCTGACATATGAGAAATGAGATGGTGTCATAGAGATTATTTGCGGTAATGTTAGTGAGTTGCTGCTGTGTTACAATATTGAATATACATGTCACTAATCCTGAATATTAGACGTAAACACATTTAGAATGTGGAGCAGCTTGCCTGGTCAAAGAGAGCACGAAAGAGCAGAAATGAGATCATATAATCAAAGCTGTTCTGACCAGGGGGCCCCAAAATACGTTTGGCCCAGGGCCCCCCAAATCCTTAAGATGTCCCTGCATGTATGTAAACATCCCCGGACCACCACAGCGCACCTAAATCACCAATAGCTTTGCTGCTTCACGCAAATGATGGTTTTGTAGATGTGTGTCAGCAGGGGTCAGAAGGAAGGGGGTAAAGGGGTGTTACAACATCGCCTGCTGTACAACAATGTAGGGCGGAAATGACTTTAGACTGGGTAGGCACACAGAAACAAACGGGCAGGGACAAAGACACAGCTAGAGGAAGATGAGAAGGGCAATGCTGTTGGCATAACCTTAGTGCGCACAGTTGTATGTGCTCAAACAAAATATTGGCGCCCTGGGCCTGGATCCAGCGTGGCCATACTAAAGGCCGGCCCTGGCGCTTAGGGACTATACATACGCATGTTACAACCCACGCACAACCCAGCACGCAACCATAAAGCATCAGAGAGACAAACGCATCATGGGTAGGTGCGCAATCTTTCTACAAGACGCTTCTTGCTCACGCCCCGAAGTGACACTTTATAAACCAGCGTAAAATGCCGGCGCCAGCGTCATTGTGCCGTCACACCTGTAGATCCAATCAGATCATCCTCTTCATCTCAGTCCTCCCCCGCAAAGACCGCCCACTCGGCTGTCCATCTCCGAAAGTGTGGCACATCCACCGAAGAGAGCCTTCAGAACGGAGACCCCGCCCCCCTCTGCGCCCCCGTCCCGCCCCCGCAGAGATGAACCTGTTCTGACCATGGCATGCATTAATGTAACGCAACCTTGAGAGAGCTGTATCCGGACTCCTCCGACGTTTAAATGAAGCTGACAGGTGCTATCGCGATAGAAGGCGCCAGTGCACCCATCCGGTGACCCCCCTCACAAACAGATCTGTCTGTGCGCACAGGCGCCAGGTACGCCGTAATAAGAATCAGGGTGAACGACTGGCACATCACAACGTAACGTAGTCACTTGTGCGGCTTGTGGTGTAACTTTATTTAGCGCTTGCGGCAGGAAGCACTGCTATTAACGTGCCGGGCCAGGCAGTTACTTGAATGAATGATGGACGAATGCATTGTGTGCAGTTACTTAAACCATTTCCCATGAATAGCCATAATCGTTAAATAGATATTGCAATACATTGCTATTGCCAAAACTACCCACTGGGGTTAAGTTAGAGAAAATAAATATTCACAAAGGCAATTTTTTTTAAAGTAACTCACTTTTTTACATTTTATAAAAATCCTTTCTAAAAAAATAATCTAATTCTTAGTTATCACCTGTACATCTTTCCTTCAAAAACAATTCATCATCATCATCAAAATCTTTATTTCGGTCACTATGGACCATAAAAGCATGCGACATGAATACAATAGTAGTTAAACATAAAAGAATAAAATGAATAGTAATAAAAGCCATAAAACATTCAATAAAAGACATTTTCCATTTAACAAATGGTATTATTGGACATAATAAATCGATTACGGATAAACCACATTGCTGTTAAAAATTTGGCGACTGCAAAAACAATTGGGGCGGATAAGTCTGACTTTAAAATTCTATATGCAGGGTAATATGTCTAAAATCCTAGGTTTCTAAGGAGTGGGACAATCTTTCCTTCAAAAACAATTACAATTTCTCATTCCCCAGTGCAAAAACCAACAATAGGGAACAACAGCAGTAGGAACCTGGCTCTTTATCCTTAAAAAGTTGTCAACAGCAAATCAATGGCAAATTGGCGAGTCAAAGCCAAATAAACATCAACAGGCAACAGTGCACTACAGGGGCAGAAAGCATTGGCAGCGCCAACGCAGCCGAAATAATACCTGATCTACATGGAGGAGAGAAATCCATGCCAACGGAGGGGCCTACTGTGGGGTATTTGAGCTGGCAGGGCAAAGGGGTACACTGACCATGCCACCTTGGACGAAGACACAACACTGCAAATTACCATCGAGAAGAAACACGTTTGTGTAAAGGTGTGATGTGTGTTTCAAATAAAAAAGTAACCTACAAGTCGTTTAGTATTCTAGCATTTATGAAGCTCTTCGCATTCCAGTGTGGAGATTCAAAGCACGTTTTAACAAGCATTTGCAATGCAATAGGTCTCGCATTTACTAGAGTTTGAGCTATTGACATTGTAAATGACAATGCCTTTTATTTACTTGTTGATTTTTAAAAAAAAATAAAAAGCATTGTTATTTACAATTCCAATAGCTTAAACTCTCACAAATGCGAGACCTATTGCATTGCAAATGCTTGTTGTCTCCTGGTGCCTTTTCTTATCAGGATGTTATGCAGAGCCAGGTCGTACTATCTCATTGGCTATGTGTTTGAGTGAAAACTTAACGATTCTGCACTGTTCTCCTCCCACTATGCTCTCTGCAGATTTCAGATGGAATGGTGTTTTGTGGTGAAAAGGGATTTTGGTGCAGTGTTTTTGACAACTTTCTGCTTGAGAATCTTGACCAGCACTGCTCTATGTGCCACAAAACACCTCTAATGAGGCGCACAAGTGCCCACACAAAAATGTAGTTAATCAGGGCCTCTGTCTCTATGAAAGTGGCTTGCACCAGGTCCTGGAAGGTATTGGTCACACCCCATTGCATTTCATTGAAATGTGGTTTAGAACCCCAATTAATCACGAGCCACTGTGGGGCAGAATGTATCACTATCACATTGTGACTCACTAAGGTTTTAACAATTTGAAAAGCACAATTGTGCAGTTCAAACTTGGTTGGTTACAGACAGCTTTGCATTGTTGCACGCATTTTGACACTGGGTGTTCTAGATTTAGCCTCGTTTTCCACACATTAGGAATACAATTGACCTCCACTCTGCATATATATGGCAGCAACGCTTCGACTGAATAAGCAGTCTTTTTTCTCCTTCTATTGCTTTGGATCAAAATTAAGTTACTGTTGAAAGAGTCAATTTGTCACGTGATTTAACTTTTACAAGTTTGTGTAGGGAGAGATAATAACCAAGAGAGATCCAATATCTCTTAACTTATGTAAGAATTCACCTTTAAAAAAACACAAAGCATAGAGAATGACCGAAAGTGCAAGGTCTTAAACGCTGGCTGGCAGTAGCAGAATCTAGGAAGCCAACAAATAAGTCTTCGGCAACAAGTGGGTTTTAATTTCGCTTTTTTGTTCTTTTATTCGGTGTACATTAGGAAGGGGCAGCTGTTGTTTTCATGTAAGCCCCTCTTGCCCTGGGAGGTCTCTAAGGTTGTCTTTGATGGGCTTTTCAGGGCTCTGCATGAAACGTTCGGACATTTTAACAAACAGCCATGCACATGTTTGTTTATCTACCAATCCCACATACCGAGCATTCTTCGTTTCTGATTGGTGCCCTCGGAAATGTCTTTTAAAACTTTGGAACTATCGGCAGCATCGGCTTTTAAATCCAAATTCGGATGTTATTTAATCTTGTTATGTTTCTGTGACTGAATATATGGTAGTTCTAAGAGCCACGCGTGTGTTTCTGGCTAGTTTAACACATTCAGCTCAGCAAAGTTCATGCGAAGGTCTTGCCGGAGTGCATTTTTTTCTTTACTTATGCGCATTAACTACATATGAATGGAGAGGTCAGCTTTGTGTGCCGAGGTCAAACATTCCCTTTAACCCGGGGGATAGTGTACTAGCACAAAGGAAGGAATCTACTGCACGATGAAAATACACATTTAACAGCAATCTCTCACTTGAAAAAACAAGCATTGGCCGCACGCGCGCCTCGCGCTTAAAGTTAAAAAAAAAAAAAAGCCCTGGAGTTGTGAGTGTGTGCGCACGCGCGCTAGAAGCAGGGGGGAGGAAGGGGGCTTGTGCGATTTACTTGCGGGAGCGATAATTGCTACCATATGGCGGCGCTCGCTCCCGCAAGTAAATCGCCTCACGTGCACGTGTTGCCATTGAAGGCAATGGAACGCGTGCACGTGTTTGGCTGCAGGCAGGAGCGATTTCTAAAGGGCTCTTTCCTAGGCAGTGCATGCACGCTGCGTAGGCGAGACCTAAAAAGGGTAGCTTGCTACCCCACGTGAGTGTGTGACTGGTATAGCGTTGTCGCTGATGTGAGCCTATGTGCGAAGCATATTGATGTCACGTGTGAGTGACCAAAGAGGTGCACCGGTCTTGGGAAGCAGTGCTGGCAGTGTGAAGGAGGCGGAAATGTGAGAGACAGACGTGCAAGTCACAGTTGTATACAGCTGGTCTCCTTGGATTGCTTTGTTACATCAGTGGGTGAGACCCACTGTTTAAGCACACATATCTGTTATTGCGTGTCACTGGGTTATTGCAAAGTCACCGTGCTGTCTAGAACCAGTCTCCAAGTACAGTGAAGGATTATAAACGGGGGACCTCCACCCCACAATGCTCAGTGTGCCACCCACCAGCATCACATGAAGGCAGCATTGCCATCCCATCTGCAGAGCGCTCAAGTTTCCCAGGGTCCATAAGTGAGACCAGGTCTTTGCCTTTTGTTTTGTGACATGTAGTCCTGATTTTAAAATGGGAGTAACAGGACTGAAAATCTCATTATGCAAAGATAAAAATCTGGATTGGATGAGCTACTCACAGGTGGTACTTGAGAGCTCAGACACCAGGAGCTCAGAGTCGTGGCCTCATGGCCCATACCCTCCTTCTAGCATGTGTTTCCATCACTGACCATTCTCACAGCTTGCTTCCCTCACAGTGTTGTCCTGACACACTGTTTTTCCTTCTGTCCTAAGCCCGGTGAGAGCTGTTGCTAAATCATTGAGCACTCTGTCGATGATGCCTGGGTTATCTCACCCGCTGCACTTTCTGCAGGGTGGCAGGGGACTTGCAACAGGGAGGAAAGACTCTGAACACTGACCGCAGTGACCTGGAGTCCATGCTGAACTGAGGCAAGGCTCTGAACACTGACCGCAGTGACCTGGAGTCCGTGCTGAACTGAGGCAAGACTCTGAACACTGACCGCAGTGACCTGGAGTCCATGCTGAACTGAGGCAAGACTTTGAACACAGACCACTGTGAACTGGAGTCCATGCGGAACTGGGGCATGGCTCTGAACACAGACCACAGTGACCTGGGCTCCCTGCTGAACTGAGGCAAGGCTCTGAACACTGACCGCAGTGACCTGGAGTCCATGCTGAACTGAGGCAAGGCTCTGAACACTGACCGCAGTGACCTGGAGTCCATGCTAAACTGGGGCAAGGCTCTGAACACTGACCGCAGTGATGATCTGGAGTCCATGTTGAACTGAGGCAAGGCTCTGTAACCACTGCCAGCAGTGACCTGGAGTCCATGCTGAACTGAGGCAAGTCTCTGAACACTGACCGCAGTGACCTGGGGTCCATGCTGAACTGAGGCAAGACTCTGAACACTGACCGCAGTGATGATCTGGAGTCCATGTTGAATTGAGGCAAGGATCTGTAACCACTGCCAGCAGTGACCTGGAGTCCATGCTGAACTGAGGCAAGGCTCTGAACACAGATCACAGTGACCTGGAGTCAATGCTGAACTGAGCCAAGGCTCTGAACACAGACCGCAGTGACCTGGGGCCATGCTGAACTGAGGCAAGACTCTGAACACAGACCACAGTGACCTGGGTTCATGCTGAACTGAGGAAAGATTCTGAACAAAGACCACAGTGACCTGGAGTCAATGCTGAACTGAGCCAAGGCTCTGAACACAGACCGCAGTGACCTGGGGCCCATGCTGAACTGAGGCAAGACTCTGAACACAGGCCACAGTGACCTGGTGTCCCTGCTGAACTGAGGCAAGGCTCTGAACACTGACCGCAGTGACCTGGAGTCCATGCTGAACTGAGGCAAGACTTTGAACACAGACCACAGTGACCTGGAGTCCATGCTGAACTGAGGCAAGACTCTGAACACTGACCGCAGTGACCTGGAGTCCATGCTGAACTGAGGCATGGCTCTGAACACAGACCACAGTGACCTGGGCTCCCTGCTGAACGGAGGCAAGGCTCTGAACACTGACTGCAGTGACCTGGAGTCCATGTTGAACTGAGGCAAGACTCTGAACACTGACCGCAGTGTGATCTGTAGTCCATCTTGAACTGAGGTAAGGCTCTGTAACCACTGCCCGCAATGACCTGGAGTCCATGCTGAACTGAGGCAAGACTGAACACTGACCGCAGTGACCTGGGGTCCATGCTGAACTGAGGCAAGACTCTGAACACTGACCGCAGTGACCAGGGGTCCATGCTGAACTGATGCAAGGCTCTGAACACTGACCGCAGTGTGATCTGGAGTCCATGTTGAACTGAGGCAAGGGTCTGTAACCACTGCCAGCAGTGACCTGGAGTCCATACTGAACTGAGACAAGGCTCTGAACACTGACCGCAGTGACCTGGGTCCATGCTGAACTGAGGCAAGATTCTGAACAAAGACCACAGTGACCTGGAGTCAATGCTGAACTGAGGCAAGGCTCTGAACACAGACCGCAGTGACCTGGGGTCCATGCTCAACTGAGGCAAGACTCTGAACACAGACCACAGTGACCTAGTATCCCTGCTGAACTGAGGCAAGGCTCTGAACACTGACCGCAGTGACCTGGAGTCCATGTTGAACTGAGGCAAGACTTTGAACACAGACCACAGTGACCTGGAGTCCATGCTGAACTGAGGCAAGACTCTGAACACTGACCGCAGTGTGATCTGGAGTCCATGTTGAACTGAGGCAAGGCTCTGTAACCACTGCCAGCAGTGACCTGGAGTCCATGCTGAACTGAGGCAAGACTCTGAACACAGATCACAGTGACCAGGGGTCCATGCTGAACTGAGGCAAGGCTCTGAACACTGACCGCAGTGTGATCTGGAGTCCATGTTGAACTGAGGCAAGGGTCTGTAACCACTGCCAGCAGTGACCTGGAGTCCATACTGAACTGAGACAAGGCTCTGAACACTGACCGCAGTGACCTGGGTCCATGCTGAACTGAGGCAAGACTTTGAACACAGACCACAGTGACCTGGAGTCCATGCTGAACTGAGGCAAGACTCTGAACACTGACCGCAGTGACCTGGAGTCCATGCTGAACTGAGGCATGGCTCTGAACACTGACCGCAGTGACCTGGGCTCCCTGCTGAACTGAGGCAAGGCTCTGAACACTGACTACAGTGACCTGGAGTCCATGTTGAACTGAGGCAAGACTCTGAACACAGACCGCAGTGTGATCTGGAGTCCATGTTGAACTGAGGCAAGGCTCTGTAACCACTCCCAGCAGTGACCTGGAGTCCATGCTGAACTGAGGCAAGACTGAACACTGACCGCAGTGACCTGGGTCCATGCTGAACTGATGCAAGACTCTGAACACTGACCGCAGTGAGATCTGGAGTCCATGTTGAACTGAGGCAAGGCTCTGTAACCACTGCCCGCAATGACCTGGAGTCCATGCTGAATTGAGACAAGGCTCTGAACACTAACCGCAGTGACCTGGGTCCATGCTGAACTGAGGCAAGACTCTGAACACTGACCGCAGTGACCAGGGGTCCATGCTGAACTGAGGCAAGGCTCTGAACACTGACCGCAGTGTGATCTGGAGTCCATGTTGAACTGAGGCAAGGGTCTGTAACCACTGCCGGCAGTGACCTGGAGTCCATACTGAACTGAGACAAGGCTCTGAACACTGACCACAGTGACCTGGGTCCATGCTGAACTGAGGCAAGATTCTGAACAAAGACCACAGTGACCTGGAGTCCATGCTGAACTGAGGCAAGGCTCTGAACACAGACCGCAGTGAGCTGGGGTCCATGCTCAACTGAGGCAAGACTCTGAACACAGACCACAGTGACCTAGTATCCCTGCTGAACTGAGGCAAGGCTCTGAACACTGACCGCAGTGACCTGGAGTCCATGCTGAACTGAGGCAAGGCTCTGAACACACACCGCAGTGACCTGGGGTCCATGCTCAACTGAGGCAAGACTCTGAACACAGACCACAGTGACCTAGTATCCCTGCTGAACTCAGGCAAGGCTCTGAACACTGACCGCAGTGACCTGGAGTCCATGCTGAACTGAGGCAAGACTTTGAACACAGACCACAGTGACCTGGAGTCCATGCTGAACTGAGGCAAGACTCTGAACACTGACCGCAGTGACCTGGAGTCCATGCTGAACTGAGGCATGGCTCTGAACACTGACCGCAGTGACCTGGGCTCCCTGCTGAACTGAGGCAAGGCTCTGAACACTGACTACAGTGACCTGGAGTCCATGTTGAACTGAGGCAAGACTCTGAACACTGACAGCAGTGACCTGGGGTCCATGCTAAACTGTGGCAAGACTCTGAACACAGACCGCAGTGTGATCTGGAGTCCATGTTGAACTGAGGCAAGGCTCTGTAACCACTCCCAGCAGTGACCTGGAGTCCATGCTGAACTGAGGCAAGACTGAACACTGACCGCAGTGACCTGGGTCCATGCTGAACTGATGCAAGACTCTGAACACTGACCGCAGTGAGATCTGGAGTCCATGTTGAACTGAGGCAAGGCTCTGTAACCACTGCCCGCAATGACCTGGAGTCCATGCTGAATTGAGACAAGGCTCTGAACACTAACCGCAGTGACCTGGGTTCATGCTGAACTGAGGCAAGACTCTGAACACTGACCGCAGTGACCAGGGGTCCATGCTGAACTGAGGCAAGGCTCTGAACACTGACCGCAGTGTGATCTGGAGTCCATGTTGAACTGAGGCAAGGGTCTGTAACCACTGCCGGCAGTGACCTGGAGTCCATACTGAACTGAGACAAGGCTCTGAACACTGACCACAGTGACCTGGGTCCATGCTGAACTGAGGCAAGATTCTGAACAAAGACCACAGTGACCTGGAGTCCATGCTGAACTGAGGCAAGGCTCTGAACACAGACCGCAGTGACCTGGGGTCCATGCTCAACTGAGGCAAGACTCTGAACACAGACCACAGTGACCTAGTATCCCTGCTGAACTGAGGCAAGGCTCTGAACACTGACCGCAGTGACCTGGAGTCCATGCTGAACTGAGGCAAGACTTTGAACACAGACCACAGTGACCTGGAGTCCATGCTGAACTGAGGCAAGACTCTAAACACTGACCGCAGTGACCTGGAGTCCATGCTGAACTGAGGCATGGCTCTGAACACTGACCGCAGTGACCTGGGCTCCCTGCTGAACTGAGGCAAGACTCTGAACACAGGCCACAGTGACCTGGTGTCCCTGCTGAACTGAGGCAAGGCTCTGAACACTGACCGCAGTGACCTGGAGTCCATGCTGAACTGAGGCAAGACTTTGAACACAGACCACAGTGACCTGGAGTCCATGCTGAACTGAGGCAAGACTGAACACTGACCGCAGTGACCTGGAGTCCATGCTGAACTGAGGCATGGCTCTGAACACAGACCGCAGTGACCTGGGCTCCCTGCTGAACTGAGGCAAGGCTCTGAACACTGACTGCAGTGACCTGGAGTCCATGTTGAACTGAGGCAAGACTCTGAACACTGACCGCAGTGTGATCTGTAGTCCATGTTGAACTGAGGTAAGGCTCTGTAACCACTGCCCGCAATGACCTGGAGTCCATGCTGAACTGAGGCAAGACTGAACACTGACCGCAGTGACCTGGGGTCCATGCTGAACTGAGGCAAGACTCTGAACACTGACCGCAGTGACCAGGGGTCCATGCTGAACTGATGCAAGGCTCTGAACACTGACCGCAGTGTGATCTGGAGTCCATGTTGAACTGAGGCAAGGGTCTGTAACCACTGCCAGCAGTGACCTGGAGTCCATACTGAACTGAGACAAGGCTCTGAACACTGACCGCAGTGACCTGGGTCCATGCTGAACTGAGGCAAGATTCTGAACAAAGACCACAGTGACCTGGAGTCAATGCTGAACTGAGGCAAGGCTCTGAACACAGACCGCAGTGACCTGGGGTCCATGCTCAACTGAGGCAAGACTCTGAACACAGACCACAGTGACCTAGTATCCCTGCTGAACTGAGGCAAGGCTCTGAACACTGACCGCAGTGACCTGGAGTCCATGTTGAACTGAGGCAAGACTTTGAACACAGACCACAGTGACCTGGAGTCCATGGTGAACTGAGGCAAGACTCTGAACACTGACCGCAGTGTGATCTGGAGTCCATGTTGAACTGAGGCAAGGCTCTGTAACCACTGCCAGCAGTGACCTGGAGTCCATGCTGAACTGAGGCAAGACTCTGAACACAGATCACAGTGACCTGGAGTCCATACTGAACTGAGACAAGGCTCTGAACACTAACCACAGTGACCTGGGTCCATGCTGAACTGAGGCAAGACTCTAAACACTGACCACAGTGACCAGGGGTCCATGCTGAACTGAGGCAAGGCTCTGAACACAGACCGCAGTGACCTGGGGTCCATGCTCAACTGAGGCAAGACTCTGAACACAGACCACAGTGACCTAGTATCCCTGCTGAACTGAGGCAAGGCTCTGAACACTGACCGCAGTGACCTGGAGTCCATGCTGAACTGAGGCAAGACTTTGAACACAGACCACAGTGACCTGGAGTCCATGCTGAACTGAGGCAAGACTCTGAACACTGACCGCAGTGACCTGGAGTCCATGCTGAACTGAGGCATGGCTCTGAACACTGACCGCAGTGACCTGGGCTCCCTGCTGAACTGAGGCAAGGCTCTGAACACTGACTACAGTGACCTGGAGTCCATGTTGAACTGAGGCAAGACTCTGAACACTGACAGCAGTGACCTGGGGTCCATGCTAAACTGTGGCAAGACTCTGAACACAGACCGCAGTGTGATCTGGAGTCCATGTTGAACTGAGGCAAGGCTCTGTAACCACTCCCAGCAGTGACCTGGAGTCCATGCTGAACTGAGGCAAGACTCTGAACACAGACCGCAGTGTGATCTGGAGTCCATGTTGAACTGAGGCAAGGCTCTGTAACCACTCCCAGCAGTGACCTGGAGTCCATGCTGAACTGAGGCAAGACTGAACACTGACCGCAGTGACCTGGGTCCATGCTGAACTGATGCAAGACTCTGAACACTGACCGCAGTGAGATCTGGAGTCCATGTTGAACTGAGGCAAGGCTCTGTAACCACTGCCCGCAATGACCTGGAGTCCATGCTGAATTGAGACAAGGCTCTGAACACTAACCGCAGTGACCTGGGTCCATGCTGAACTGAGGCAAGACTCTGAACACTGACCGCAGTGACCAGGGGTCCATGCTGAACTGAGGCAAGGCTCTGAACACTGACCGCAGTGTGATCTGGAGTCCATGTTGAACTGAGGCAAGGGTCTGTAACCACTGCCGGCAGTGACCTGGAGTCCATACTGAACTGAGACAAGGCTCTGAACACTGACCACAGTGACCTGGGTCCATGCTGAACTGAGGCAAGATTCTGAACAAAGACCACAGTGACCTGGAGTCCATGCTGAACTGAGGCAAGGCTCTGAACACAGACCGCAGTGACCTGGGGTCCATGCTCAACTGAGGCAAGACTCTGAACACAGACCACAGTGACCTAGTATCCCTGCTGAACTGAGGCAAGGCTCTGAACACTGACCGCAGTGACCTGGAGTCCATGCTGAACTGAGGCAAGGCTCTGAACACAGACCGCAGTGACCTGGGGTCCATGCTCAACTGAGGCAAGACTCTGAACACAGACCACAGTGACCTAGTATCCCTGCTGAACTGAGGCAAGGCTCTGAACACTGACCGCAGTGACCTGGAGCCCATGCTGAACTGAGGCAAGACTTTGAACACAGACCACAGTGACCTGGAGTCCATGCTGAACTGAGGCAAGACTCTGAACACTGACCGCAGTGACCTGGAGTCCATGCTGAACTGAGGCATGGCTCTGAACACTGACCGCAGTGACCTGGGCTCCCTGCTGAACTGAGGCAAGGTTCTGAACACTGACTACAGTGACCTGGAGTCCATGTTGAACTGAGGCAAGACTCTGAACACAGACCGCAGTGTGATCTGGAGTCCATGTTGAACTGAGGCAAGGCTCTGTAACCACTCCCAGCAGTGACCTGGAGTCCATGCTGAACTGAGGCAAGACTGAACACTGACCGCAGTGACCTGGGTCCATGCTGAACTGATGCAAGACTCTGAACACTGACCGCAGTGAGATCTGGAGTCCATGTTGAACTGAGGCAAGGCTCTGTAACCACTGCCCGCAATGACCTGGAGTCCATGCTGAATTGAGACAAGGCTCTGAACACTAACCGCAGTGACCTGGGTCCATGCTGAACTGAGGCAAGACTCTGAACACTGACCGCAGTGACCAGGGGTCCATGCTGAACTGAGGCAAGGCTCTGAACACTGACCGCAGTGTGATCTGGAGTCCATGTTGAACTGAGGCAAGGGTCTGTAACCACTGCCGGCAGTGACCTGGAGTCCATACTGAACTGAGACAAGGCTCTGAACACTGACCACAGTGACCTGGGTCCATGCTGAACTGAGGCAAGATTCTGAACAAAGACCACAGTGACCTGGAGTCCATGCTGAACTGAGGCAAGGCTCTGAACACAGACCGCAGTGACCTGGGGTCCATGCTCAACTGAGGCAAGACTCTGAACACAGACCACAGTGACCTAGTATCCCTGCTGAACTGAGGCAAGGCTCTGAACACTGACCGCAGTGACCTGGAGTCCATGCTGAACTGAGGCAAGGCTCTGAACACAGACCGCAGTGACCTGGGGTCCATGCTCAACTGAGGCAAGACTCTGAACACAGACCACAGTGACCTAGTATCCCTGCTGAACTGAGGCAAGGCTCTGAACACTGACCGCAGTGACCTGGAGTCCATGCTGAACTGAGGCAAGACTTTGAACACAGACCACAGTGACCTGGAGTCCATGCTGAACTGAGGCAAGACTCTGAACACTGACCGCAGTGACCTGGAGTCCATGCTGAACTGAGGCATGGCTCTGAACACTGACCGCAGTGACCTGGGCTCCCTGCTGAACTGAGGCAAGGCTCTGAACACTGACTACAGTGACCTGGAGTCCATGTTGAACTGAGGCAAGACTCTGAACACTGACAGCAGTGACCTGGGGTCCATGCTAAACTGTGGCAAGACTCTGAACACAGACCGCAGTGTGATCTGGAGTCCATGTTGAACTGAGGCAAGGCTCTGTAACCACTCCCAGCAGTGACCTGGAGTCCATGCTGAACTGAGGCAAGACTGAACACTGACCGCAGTGACCTGGGTCCATGCTGAACTGATGCAAGACTCTGAACACTGACCGCAGTGAGATCTGGAGTCCATGTTGAACTGAGGCAAGGCTCTGTAACCACTGCCCGCAATGACCTGGAGTCCATGCTGAATTGAGACAAGGCTCTGAACACTAACCGCAGTGACCTGGGTCCATGCTGAACTGAGGCAAGACTCTGAACACTGACCGCAGTGACCAGGGGTTCATGCTGAACTGAGGCAAGGCTCTGAACACTGACCGCAGTGTGATCTGGAGTCCATGTTGAACTGAGGCAAGGGTCTGTAACCACTGCCGGCAGTGACCTGGAGTCCATACTGAACTGAGACAAGGCTCTGAACACTGACCACAGTGACCTGGGTCCATGCTGAACTGAGGCAAGATTCTGAACAAAGACCACAGTGACCTGGAGTCCATGTTGAACTGAGGCAAGGCTCTGAACACAAACCGCAGTGACCTGGGGTCCATGCTCAACTGAGGCAAGACTCTGAACACAGACCACAGTGACCTAGTATCCCTGCTGAACTGAGGCAAGGCTCTGAACACTGACCGCAGTGACCTGGAGTCCATGCTGAACTGAGGCAAGACTTTGAACACAGACCACAGTGACCTGGAGTCCATGCTGAACTGAGGCAAAACTCTGAACACTGACCGCAGTGACCTGGAGTCCATGCTGAACTGAGGCATGGCTCTGAACACTGACCGCAGTGACCTGGGCTCCCTGCTGAACTGAGGCAAGACTCTGAACACAGGCCACAGTGACCTGGTGTCCCTGCTGAACTGAGGCAAGGCTCTGAACACTGACCGCAGTGACCTGGAGTCCATGCTGAACTGAGGCAAGACTGAACACTGACCGCAGTGACCTGGAGTCCATGCTGAACTGAGGCATGGCTCTGAACACAGACCGCAGTGACCTGGGCTCCCTGCTGAACTGAGGCAAGGCTCTGAACACTGACTGCAGTGACCTGGAGTCCATGTTGAACTGAGGCAAGACTCTGAACACTGACCGCAGTGTGATCTGTAGTCCATGTTGAACTGAGGTAAGGCTCTGTAACCACTGCCCGCAATGACCTGGAGTCCATGCTGAACTGAGGCAAGACTGAACACTGACCGCAGTGACCTGGGGTCCATGCTGAACTGAGGCAAGACTCTGAACACTGACCGCAGTGACCAGGGGTCCATGCTGAACTGATGCAAGGCTCTGAACACTGACCGCAGTGAGATCTGGAGTCCATGTTGAACTGAGGCAAGGCTCTGTAACCACTGCCCGCAATGACCTGGAGTCCATGCTGAATTGAGACAAGGCTCTGAACACTAACCGCAGTGACCTGGGTCCATGCTGAACTGAGGCAAGACTCTGAACACTGACCGCAGTGACCAGGGGTTCATGCTGAACTGAGGCAAGGCTCTGAACACTGACCGCAGTGTGATCTGGAGTCCATGTTGAACTGAGGCAAGGGTCTGTAACCACTGCCGGCAGTGACCTGGAGTCCATACTGAACTGAGGCAAGATTCTGAACAAAGACCACAGTGACCTGGAGTCCATGTGGAACTGAGGCAAGGCTCTGAACACAGACCGCAGTGACCTGGGGTCCATGCTCAACTGAGGCAAGACTCTGAACACAGACCACAGTGACCTAGTATCCCTGCTGAACTGAGGCAAGGCTCTGAACACTGACCGCAGTGACCTGGAGTCCATGCTGAACTGAGGCAAGACTTTGAACACAGACCACAGTGACCTGGAGTCCATGCTGAACTGAGGCAAGACTCTGAACACTGACCGCAGTGACCTGGAGTCCATGCTGAACTGAGGCATGGCTCTGAACACTGACCGCAGTGACCTGGGCTCCCTGCTGAACTGAGGCAAGACTCTGAACACAGGCCACAGTGACCTGGTGTCCCTGCTGAACTGAGGCAAGGCTCTGAACACTGACCGCAGTGACCTGGAGTCCATGCTGAACTGAGGCAAGACTGAACACTGACCGCAGTGACCTGGAGTCCATGCTGAACTGAGGCATGGCTCTGAACACAGACCGCAGTGACCTGGGCTCCCTGCTGAACTGAGGCAAGGCTCTGAACACTGACTGCAGTGACCTGGAGTCCATGTTGAACTGAGGCAAGACTCTGAACACTGACCGCAGTGTGATCTGTAGTCCATGTTGAACTGAGGTAAGGCTCTGTAACCACTGCCAGCAATGACCTGGAGTCCATGCTGAACTGAGGCAAGACTGAACACTGACCGCAGTGACCTGGGGTCCATGCTGAACTGAGGCAAGACTCTGAACACTGACCGCAGTGACCAGGGGTCCATGCTGAACTGATGCAAGGCTCTGAACACTGACCGCAGTGTGATCTGGAGTCCATGTTGAACTGAGGCAAGGGTCTGTAACCACTGCCAGCAGTGACCTGGAGTCCATACTGAACTGAGACAAGGCTCTGAACACTGACCGCAGTGACCTGGGTCCATGCTGAACTGAGGCAAGATTCTGAACAAAGACCACAGTGACCTGGAGTCAATGCTGAACTGAGGCAAGGCTCTGAACACAGACCGCAGTGACCTGGGGTCCATGCTCAACTGAGGCAAGACTCTGAACACAGACCACAGTGACCTAGTATCCCTGCTAAACTGAGGCAAGGCTCTGAACACTGACCGCAGTGACCTGGAGTCCATGTTGAACTGAGGCAAGACTTTGAACACAGACCACAGTGACCTGGAGTCCATGGTGAACTGAGGCAAGACTCTGAACACTGACCGCAGTGTGATCTGGAGTCCATGTTGAACTGAGGCAAGGCTCTGTAACCACTGCCAGCAGTGACCTGGAGTCCATGCTGAACTGAGGCAAGACTCTGAACACAGATCACAGTGACCTGGAGTCCATACTGAACTGAGACAAGGCTCTGAACACTAACCACAGTGACCTGGGTCCATGCTGAACTGAGGCAAGACTCTGAACACTGACAGCAGTGACCTGGAGTCCATGCTGAACTGAGGCAAGACTCTGAACACAGACCACAGTGACCTGGTATCCCTGCTGAACTGAGGCAAGACTCTGAACACTGACTGCAGTGACCTGGAGTCCATGCTGAACTGAGGCAAGACTCTGAACACTGACCACAGTGACCTGGGCTCCCTGCTGAACTGAGGCAAGACTTTGAACACAGACCATAGTGACCTGGAGTCCATGCTGAACTGAGGCAAGGCTCTGAACACTGACTACAGTGACCTGGAGTCCATGTTGAACTGAGGCAAGACTCTGAACACTAACAGGATTGACCTGGGTCCATGCTGAACTGATGCAAGGCTCTGAACACTGACCGCAGTGAGATCTGGAGTCCATGTTGAACTGAGGCAAGGCTCTGTAACCACTGCCCGCAATGACCTGGAGTCCATGCTGAATTGAGACAAGGCTCTGAACACTAACCGCAGTGACCTGGGTCCATGCTGAACTGAGGCAAGACTCTGAACACTGACCGCAGTGACCAGGGGTCCATGCTGAACTGAGGCAAGGCTCTGAACACTGACCGCAGTGTGATCTGGAGTCCATGTTGAACTGAGGCAAGGGTCTGTAACCACTGCCGGCAGTGACCTGGAGTCCATACTGAACTGAGACAAGGCTCTGAACACTGACCACAGTGACCTGGGTCCATGCTGAACTGAGGCAAGATTCTGAACAAAGACCACAGTGACCTGGAGTCCATGCTGAACTGAGGCAAGGCTCTGAACACAGACCGCAGTGACCTGGGGTCCATGCTCAACTGAGGCAAGACTCTGAACACAGACCACAGTGACCTAGTATCCCTGCTGAACTGAGGCAAGGCTCTGAACACTGACCGCAGTGACCTGGAGTCCATGCTGAACTGAGGCAATGCTCTGAACACAGACCGCAGTGACCTGGGGTCCATGCTCAACTGAGGCAAGACTCTGAACACAGACCACAGTGACCTAGTATCCCTGCTGAACTGAGGCAAGGCTCTGAACACTGACCGCAGTGACCTGGAGTCCATGCTGAACTGAGGCAAGACTTTGAACACAGACCACAGTGACCTGGAGTCCATGCTGAACTGAGGCAAGACTCTGAACACTGACCGCAGTGACCTGGAGTCCATGCTGAACTGAGGCATGGCTCTGAACACTGACCGCAGTGACCTGGGCTCCCTGCTGAACTGAGGCAAGGCTCTGAACACTGACTACAGTGACCTGGAGTCCATGTTGAACTGAGGCAAGACTCTGAACACTGACAGCAGTGACCTGGGGTCCATGCTAAACTGTGGCAAGACTCTGAACACAGACCGCAGTGTGATCTGGAGTCCATATTGAACTGAGGCAAGGCTCTGTAACCACTCCCAGCAGTGACCTGGAGTCCATGCTGAACTGAGGCAAGACTGAACACTGACCGCAGTGACGTGGGTCCATGCTGAACTGATGCAAGACTCTGAACACTGACCGCAGTGAGATCTGGAGTCCATGTTGAACTGAGGCAAGGCTCTGTAACCACTGCCCGCAATGACCTGGAGTCCATGCTGAATTGAGACAAGGCTCTGAACACTAACCGCAGTGACCTGGGTCCATGCTGAACTGAGGCAAGACTCTGAACACTGACCGCAGTGACCAGGGGTTCATGCTGAACTGAGGCAAGGCTCTGAACACTGACCGCAGTGTGATCTGGAGTCCATGTTGAACTGAGGCAAGGGTCTGTAACCACTGCCGGCAGTGACCTGGAGTCCATACTGAACTGAGACAAGGCTCTGAACACTGACCACAGTGACCTGGGTCCATGCTGAACTGAGGCAAGATTCTGAACAAAGACCACAGTGACCTGGAGTCCATGTTGAACTGAGGCAAGGCTCTGAACACAGACCGCAGTGACCTGGGGTCCATGCTCAACTGAGGCAAGACTCTGAACACAGACCACAGTGACCTAGTATCCCTGCTGAACTGAGGCAAGGCTCTGAACACTGACCGCAGTGACCTGGAGTCCATGCTGAACTGAGGCAAGACTTTGAACACAGACCACAGTGACCTGGAGTCCATGCTGAACTGAGGCAAGACTCTGAACACTGACCGCAGTGACCTGGAGTCCATGCTGAACTGAGGCATGGCTCTGAACACTGACCGCAGTGACCTGGGCTCCCTGCTGAACTGAGGCAAGACTCTGAACACAGGCCACAGTGACCTGGTGTCCCTGCTGAACTGAGGCAAGGCTCTGAACACTGACCGCAGTGACCTGGAGTCCATGCTGAACTGAGGCAAGACTGAACACTGACCGCAGTGACCTGGAGTCCATGCTGAACTGAGGCATGGCTCTGAACACAGACCGCAGTGACCTGGGCTCCCTGCTGAACTGAGGCAAGGCTCTGAACACTGACTGCAGTGACCTGGAGTCCATGTTGAACTGAGGCAAGACTCTGAACACTGACCGCAGTGTGATCTGTAGTCCATGTTGAACTGAGGTAAGGCTCTGTAACCACTGCCCGCAATGACCTGGAGTCCATGCTGAACTGAGGCAAGACTGAACACTGACCGCAGTGACCTGGGGTCCATGCTGAACTGAGGCAAGACTCTGAACACTGACCGCAGTGACCAGGGGTCCATGCTGAACTGATGCAAGGCTCTGAACACTGACCGCAGTGTGATCTGGAGTCCATGTTGAACTGAGGCAAGGGTCTGTAACCACTGCCAGCAGTGACCTGGAGTCCATACTGAACTGAGACAAGGCTCTGAACACTGACCGCAGTGACCTGGGTCCATGCTGAACTGAGGCAAGATTCTGAACAAAGACCACAGTGACCTGGAGTCAATGCTGAACTGAGGCAAGGCTCTGAACACAGACCGCAGTGACCTGGGGTCCATGCTCAACTGAGGCAAGACTCTGAACACAGACCACAGTGACCTAGTATCCCTGCTAAACTGAGGCAAGGCTCTGAACACTGACCGCACTGACCTGGAGTCCATGTTGAACTGAGGCAAGACTTTGAACACAGACCACAGTGACCTGGAGTCCATGGTGAACTGAGGCAAGACTCTGAACACTGACCGCAGTGTGATCTGGAGTCCATGTTGAACTGAGGCAAGGCTCTGTAACCACTGCCAGCAGTGACCTGGAGTCCATGCTGAACTGAGGCAAGACTCTGAACACAGATCACAGTGACCTGGAGTCCATACTGAACTGAGACAAGGCTCTGAACACTAACCACAGTGACCTGGGTCCATGCTGAACTGAGGCAAGACTCTGAACACAGACCACAGTGACCTGGTATCCCTGCTGAACTGAGGCAAGACTCTGAACACTGACTGCAGTGACCTGGAGTCCATGCTGAACTGAGGCAAGACTCTGAACACTGACCACAGTGACCTGGGCTCCCTGCTGAACTGAGGCAAGACTTTGAACACAGACCATAGTGACCTGGAGTCCATGCTGAACTGAGGCAAGGCTCTGAACACTGACTACAGTGACCTGGAGTCCATGTTGAACTGAGGCAAGACTCTGAACACTAACAGGATTGACCTGGGTCCATGCTGAACTGATGCAAGGCTCTGAACACTGACCGCAGTGTGATCTGGAGTCCATGTTGAACTGAGGCAAGGCTCTGTAACCACTGCTCGCAGTGACCTGGAGTCCATGCTGAACTGAGGCAAGACTCTGAACACAGATCACAGTGACCTGGTGTCCATACTGAACTGAGACAAGGCTCTGAACACTAACCGCAGTGACCTGGGTCCATGCTGAACTGAAGCAAGACTCTGAACACTGACCGCAGTGACCTTGGGTTCATGCTGAACTGAGGCAAGACTCTGAACACAGACCACAGTGACCTGGTATCCCTGCTGACCTGAGGCAAGGCTCTGAACACTGACCGCAGTGACCTGGAGTCCATGCTGAACTGAGGCAAGACTTTGAACACAGACCATAGTGACCTGGAGTCCATGCTGAACTGAGGCAAGACTCTGAACACTGACCGCAGTGACCTGGGCTCCCTGCTGAACTGAGGCAAGATTCTGAACAAAGACCACAGTGACCTGGAGTCCATGCTGAACTGAGGCAAGGCTCTGAACACTAACCACAGTGACCTGGGTCCATGCTGAACTGAGGCAAGACTCTGAACACTGACCACACTGACCAGGGGTCCATGCTGAACTGAGGCAAGACTAAACACTGACAGCAGTGACCTGGGATCCATGCTGAACTGAGGTAAGACTCTGAACACTGACCGCAGTGACCTGGGCTCCCTGCTGAACTGAGGCAAGGCTCTGATCACTGACTGCAGTGACCTGGAGTCCATGTTGAACTGAGCAAGACTCTGAACACTGACCGCAGTGTGATCTGGAGTCCATGTTGAACTGAGGCATGGCTCTGAACACTGACCACAGTGACCTTGGCTCCCTGCTGAACTGAGGCAAGGCTCTGAACACTGACCGCAGTGTGATCTGGAGTCCATGTTGAACTGAGGTAAGGCTCTGTATCCACTGCCAGCAGTGACCTGGAGTCCATGTAGAACTGAGGCAAGACTCTGAACACAGATCACAGTGACCTGGAGTCCATGCTGAACTGAGGCAAGACTCTGAACACTGACCGCAGTGACCTGGAGTCCATGCTGAACTGAAGCAAGACTCTGAACACTGACCGCAGTGACCTGGGCTCCCTGCTGAACTGAGGCAAGACTCTGAACACTGACCGCAGTGACCTGGGCTCCCTGCTGAACTGAGGCAAGGCTCTGAACACTGACTGCAGTGACCTGGAGTCCATGTTGAACTGAGGCAAGACTCTGAACACTGACTACAGTGACCTGGGGTCCATGCTGAACTGAGGCAAGGCTCTGAACACTGACCGCAGTGTGATCTGGAGTCCATGCTGAACTGAGGCAAGACTCTGAACACAGACCACAGTGACCTGATATCCCTGCTGAACTGAGGCAAGGCTCTGAACACTGACTGCAGTGACCTGGAGTCCATGTTGAACTGAGGCAAGACTCCGAACACTGACTACAGTGACCTGGAGTCCATGCTGAACTGAGGCATGGCTCTGAACACTGACTGCAGTGACCTGGAGTCCATGCTGAACTGAGGCAAGGCTCTGAACACTGACCGCAGGCAAGGCTCTGAACAGAGATCACAGTGACCTGGAGTCCATACTGAACTGAGACAAGGCTCTGAACACTGACCGCAGTGATGATCTAGAGTCCATGTTGAATTGAGGCAAGGCTCTGTAACCACTGCCAGCAGTGACCTGGAGTCCATGCTGAACTGAGGCAAGTCTCTGAACACTGACCGCAGTGACCTGGGGTCCATGCTGAACTGAGGCAAGACTCTGAACACTGACCGCAGTGTGATCTGGAGTCCATGTTGAACTGAGGCAAGGCTCTTTAACCACTGCCCGCAGTGACCTGGAGTCCATGCTGAACTGAGGCAAGACTAAACACTGACCGCAGTGACCTGGTGTCCATGCTGAACTGAGGCAAGACTCTGAACACTGACATCAGTGACCTGGGGTCCATGCTAAACTGAGCAAGACTCTGAACACTGACCGCAGTGTGATCTGGAGTCCATGTTGAACTGAGGCATGGCTCTGAACACTGACCGCAGTGACCTGGGCTCCCTGCTGAACTGAGGCAAGGCTCTGAACACTGACTGCAGTGACCTGGAGTCCATGCTAAACTGAGGCAAGGCTCTGGACACTGACCGCAGTATGATCTGGAGTCCATGTTGAACTGAGGTAAGGCTCTGTAACCACTGCCACCAGTGACCTGGAGTCCATGCTGAACTGAGGCAAGACTGAACACTGACCGCAGTGACCTGGTGTCCATGCTGAACTGATGCAAGACTCTGAACACTGACCGCAGTGTGATCTGGAGTCCATGTTGAACTGAGGCATGGCTCTGAACACTGACCGCAGTGACCTGGGCTCCATGCTAAACTGAGCAAGACTCTGAACACTGACCGCAGTGTGATCTGGAGTCCATGTTGAACTGAGGCATGGCTCTGAACACTGACCGCAGGCAAGGCTCTGAACAGAGATCACAGTGACCTGGAGTCCATACTGAACTGAGACAAGACTCTGAACACTGACCGCAGTGTGATCTGGAGTCCATGTTGAACTGAGGTAAGGCTCTGTAACCACTGCCAGCAGTGACCTGGAGTCCATGCTGAACTGAAGCAAGACTCTAAACACTGACCGCAGTGACCTGGGGTCCATGCTGAACGGAGGCAATGCTCTGAACTCAGACCACAGTCACCTGGAGTCCCTGCTGAACTGAGGCAAGGCTCCGAACACTGACTGCAGTGTGATCTGGAGTCCATTCTGAACGGAGGCAAGACTCTGAACACTGACCGCAGTGATCTGGGGTCTATGTTGAACGGAGGCAAGACTCTGAACACTGACCGCAGTGACCTGGAGTCCGTGCTGAACTGAGGCAAGACTCTGAACACTGACCGCAGTGACCTGGAGTCCATGCTGAACTGAGGCAAGACTTTGAACACAGACCACTGTGAACTGGAGTCCATGCTGAACTGGGGCAAGACTCTGAACACTGACCGCAGTGACCTGGGCTCCCTGCTGAACTGAGGCAAGACTCTGAACACTGACCGCAGCGATGATCTGGAGTCCATGCTGAACTGAGGCAAGGCTCTGTAACCACTGCCAGCAGTGACCTGGAGTCCATGCTGAACTGAGGCAAGGCTCTGAACACTGACCGCAGTGACCTGGAGTCCATGCTAAACTGGGGCAAGGCTCTGAACACTGACCGCAGTGATGATCTGGAGTCCATGTTGAACTGAGGCAAGGCTCTGTAACCACTGCCAGCAGTGACCTGGAGTCCATGCTGAACTGAGGCAAGTCTCTGAACACTGACCGCAGTGACCTGGGGTCCATGCTGAACTGAGGCAAGACTCTGAACACTGACCGCAGTGATGATCTGGAGTCCATGTTGAATTGAGGCAAGGATCTGTAACCACTGCCAGCAGTGACCTGGAGTCCATGCTGAACTGAGGCAAGGCTCTGAACACAGATCACAGTGACCTGGAGTCAATGCTGAACTGAGCCAAGGCTCTGAACACAGACCGCAGTGACCTGGGGCCCATGCTGAACTGAGGCAAGACTCTGAACACAGACCACAGTGACCTGGGTTCATGCTGAACTGAGGAAAGATTCTGAACAAAGACCACAGTGACCTGGAGTCAATGCTGAACTGAGCCAAGGCTCTGAACACAGACCGCAGTGACCTGGGGCCCATGCTGAACTGAGGCAAGACTCTGAACACAGGCCACAGTGACCTGGTGTCCCTGCTGAACTGAGGCAAGGCTCTGAACACTGACCGCAGTGACCTGGAGTCCATGCTGAACTGAGGCAAGACTTTGAACACAGACCACAGTGACCTGGAGTCCATGCTGAACTGAGGCAAGACTCTGAACACTGACCGCAGTGACCTGGAGTCCATGCTGAACTGAGGCATGGCTCTGAACACAGACCACAGTGACCTGGGCTCCCTGCTGAACTGAGGCAAGGCTCTGAACACTGACTGCAGTGACCTGGAGTCCATGTTGAACTGAGGCAAGGCTCTGAACACTGACCGCAGTGTGATCTGTAGTCCATCTTGAACTGAGGTAAGGCTCTGTAACCACTGCCCGCAATGACCTGGAGTCCATGCTGAACTGAGGCAAGACTGAACACTGACCGCAGTGACCTGGGGTCCATGCTGAACTGAGGCAAGACTCTGAACACTGACCGCAGTGACCAGGGGTCCATGCTGAACTGATGCAAGGCTCTGAACACTGACCGCAGTGTGATCTGGAGTCCATGTTGAACTGAGGCAAGGGTCTGTAACCACTGCCAGCAGTGACCTGGAGTCCATACTGAACTGAGACAAGGCTCTGAACACTGACCGCAGTGACCTGGGTCCATGCTGAACTGAGGCAAGATTCTGAACAAAGACCACAGTGACCTGGAGTCAATGCTGAACTGAGGCAAGGCTCTGAACACAGACCGCAGTGACCTGGGGTCCATGCTCAACTGAGGCAAGACTCTGAACACAGACCACAGTGACCTAGTATCCCTGCTGAACTGAGGCAAGGCTCTGAACACTGACCGCAGTGACCTGGAGTCCATGTTGAACTGAGGCAAGACTTTGAACACAGACCACAGTGACCTGGAGTCCATGCTGAACTGAGGCAAGACTCTGAACACTGACCGCAGTGTGATCTGGAGTCCATGTTGAACTGAGGCAAGGCTCTGTAACCACTGCCAGCAGTGACCTGGAGTCCATGCTGAACTGAGGCAAGACTCTGAACACAGATCACAGTGACCTGGAGTCCATACTGAACTGAGACAAGGCTCTGAACACTAACCACAGTGACCTGGGTCCATGCTGAACTGAGGCAAGACTCTGAACACTGACCACAGTGACCAGGGGTCCATGCTGAACTGAGGCAAGGCTCTGAACACTGACCGCAGTGTGATCTGGAGTCCATGTTGAACTGAGGCAAGGGTCTGTAACCACTGCCAGCAGTGACCTGGAGTCCATACTGAACTGAGACAAGGCTCTGAACACTGACCGCAGTGACCTGGGTCCATGCTGAACTGAGGCAAGACTTTGAACACAGACCACAGTGACCTGGAGTCCATGCTGAACTGAGGCAAGACTCTGAACACTGACCGCAGTGACCTGGAGTCCATGCTGAACTGAGGCATGGCTCTGAACACTGACCGCAGTGACCTGGGCTCCCTGCTGAACTGAGGCAAGGCTCTGAACACTGACTACAGTGACCTGGAGTCCATGTTGAACTGAGGCAAGACTCTGAACACAGACCGCAGTGTGATCTGGAGTCCATGTTGAACTGAGGCAAGGCTCTGTAACCACTCCCAGCAGTGACCTGGAGTCCATGCTGAACTGAGGCAAGACTGAACACTGACCGCAGTGACCTGGGTCCATGCTGAACTGATGCAAGACTCTGAACACTGACCGCAGTGAGATCTGGAGTCCATGTTGAACTGAGGCAAGGCTCTGTAACCACTGCCCGCAATGACCTGGAGTCCATGCTGAATTGAGACAAGGCTCTGAACACTAACCGCAGTGACCTGGGTCCATGCTGAACTGAGGCAAGTCTCTGAACACTGACCGCAGTGACCAGGGGTCCATGCTGAACTGAGGCAAGGCTCTGAACACTGACCGCAGTGTGATCTGGAGTCCATGTTGAACTGAGGCAAGGGTCTGTAACCACTGCCGGCAGTGACCTGGAGTCCATACTGAACTGAGACAAGGCTCTGAACACTGACCACAGTGACCTGGGTCCATGCTGAACTGAGGCAAGATTCTGAACAAAGACCACAGTGACCTGGAGTCCATGCTGAACTGAGGCAAGGCTCTGAACACAGACCGCAGTGACCTGGGGTCCATGCTCAACTGAGGCAAGACTCTGAACACAGACCACAGTGACCTAGTATCCCTGCTGAACTGAGGCAAGGCTCTGAACACTGACCGCAGTGACCTGGAGTCCATGCTGAACTGAGGCAAGGCTCTGAACACAGACCGCAGTGACCTGGGGTCCATGCTCAACTGAGGCAAGACTCTGAACACAGACCACAGTGACCTAGTATCCCTGCTGAACTGAGGCAAGGCTCTGAACACTGACCGCAGTGACCTGGAGTCCATGCTGAACTGAGGCAAGACTTTGAACACAGACCACAGTGACCTGGAGTCCATGCTGAACTGAGGCAAGACTCTGAACACTGACCGCAGTGACCTGGAGTCCATGCTGAACTGAGGCATGGCTCTGAACACTGACCGCAGTGACCTGGGCTCCCTGCTGAACTGAGGCAAGGCTCTGAACACTGACTACAGTGACCTGGAGTCCATGTTGAACTGAGGCAAGACTCTGAACACAGACCGCAGTGTGATCTGGAGTCCATGTTGAACTGAGGCAAGGCTCTGTAACCACTCCCAGCAGTGACCTGGAGTCCATGCTGAACTGAGGCAAGACTGAACACTGACCGCAGTGACCTGGGTCCATGCTGAACTGATGCAAGACTCTGAACACTGACCGCAGTGAGATCTGGAGTCCATGTTGAACTGAGGCAAGGCTCTGTAACCACTGCCCGCAATGACCTGGAGTCCATGCTGAATTGAGACAAGGCTCTGAACACTAACCGCAGTGACCTGGGTCCATGCTGAACTGAGGCAAGACTCTGAACACTGACCGCAGTGACCAGGGGTCCATGCTGAACTGAGGCAAGGCTCTGAACACTGACCGCAGTGTGATCTGGAGTCCATGTTGAACTGAGGCAAGGGTCTGTAACCACTGCCGGCAGTGACCTGGAGTCCATACTGAACTGAGACAAGGCTCTGAACACTGACCACAGTGACCTGGGTCCATGCTGAACTGAGGCAAGATTCTGAACAAAGACCACAGTGACCTGGAGTCCATGCTGAACTGAGGCAAGGCTCTGAACACAGACCGCAGTGACCTGGGGTCCATGCTCAACTGAGGCAAGACTCTGAACACAGACCACAGTGACCTAGTATCCCTGCTGAACTGAGGCAAGGCTCTGAACACTGACCGCAGTGACCTGGAGTCCATGCTGAACTGAGGCAAGGCTCTGAACACAGACCGCAGTGACCTGGGGTCCATGCTCAACTGAGGCAAGACTCTGAACACAGACCACAGTGACCTAGTATCCCTGCTGAACTGAGGCAAGGCTCTGAACACTGACCGCAGTGACCTGGAGTCCATGCTGAACTGAGGCAAGACTTTGAACACAGACCACAGTGACCTGGAGTCCATGCTGAACTGAGGCAAGACTCTGAACACTGACCGCAGTGAACTGGAGTCCATGCTGAACTGAGGCATGGCTCTGAACACTGACCGCAGTGACCTGGGCTCCCTGCTGAACTGAGGCAAGGCTCTGAACACTGACTACAGTGACCTGGAGTCCATGTTGAACTGAGGCAAGACTCTGAACACTGACAGCAGTGACCTGGGGTCCATGCTAAACTGTGGCAAGACTCTGAACACAGACCGCAGTGTGATCTGGAGTCCATGTTGAACTGAGGCAAGGCTCTGTAACCACTCCCAGCAGTGACCTGGAGTCCATGCTGAACTGAGGCAAGACTGAACACTGACCGCAGTGACCTTGGTCCATGCTGAACTGATGCAAGACTCTGAACACTGACCGCAGTGAGATCTGGAGTCCATGTTGAACTGAGGCAAGGCTCTGTAACCACTGCCCGCAATGACCTGGAGTCCATGCTGAATTGAGACAAGGCTCTGAACACTAACCGCAGTGACCTGGGTCCATGCTGAACTGAGGCAAGACTCTGAACACTGACCGCAGTCACCAGGGGTCCATGCTGAACTGAGGCAAGGCTCTGAACACTGACCGCAGTGTGATCTGGAGTCCATGTTGAACTGAGGCAAGGGTCTGTAACCACTGCCGGCAGTGACCTGGAGTCCATACTGAACTGAGACAAGGCTCTGAACACTGACCACAGTGACCTGGGTCCATGCTGAACTGAGGCAAGATTCTGAACAAAGACCACAGTGACCTGGAGTCCATGCTGAACTGAGGCAAGGCTCTGAACACAGACCGCAGTGACCTGGGGTCCATGCTCAACTGAGGCAAGACTCTGAACACAGACCACAGTGACCTAGTATCCCTGCTGAACTGAGGCAAGGCTCTGAACACTGACCGCAGTGACCTGGAGTCCATGCTGAACTGAGGCAAGACTTTGAACACAGACCACAGTGACCTGGAGTCCATGCTGAACTGAGGCAAGACTCTGAACACTGACCGCAGTGACCTGGAGTCCATGCTGAACTGAGGCATGGCTCTGAACACTGACCGCAGTGACCTGGGCTCCCTGCTGAACTGAGGCAAGACTCTGAACACAGGCCACAGTGACCTGGTGTCCCTGCTGAACTGAGGCAAGGCTCTGAACACTGACCGCAGTGACCTGGAGTCCATGCTGAACTGAGGCATGGCTCTGAACACTGACCGCAGTGACCTGGGCTCCCCGCTGAACTGAGGCAAGACTCTGAACACAGGCCACAGTGACCTGGTGTCCCTGCTGAACTGAGGCAAGGCTCTGAACACTGACCGCAGTGACCTGGAGTCCATGCTGAACTGAGGCAAGACTTTGAACACAGACCACAGTGACCTGGAGTCCATGCTGAACTGAGGCAAGACTCTGAACACTGACCGCAGTGACCTGGAGTCCATGCTGAACTGAGGCATGGCTCTGAACACTGACCGCAGTGACCTGGGCTCCCTGCTGAACTGAGGCAAGACTCTGAACACAGGCCACAGTGACCTGGTGTCCCTGCTGAACTGAGGCAAGGCTCTGAACACTGACCGCAGTGACCTGGAGTCCATGCTGAACTGAGGCAAGACTTTGAACACAGACCACAGTGACCTGGAGTCCATGCTGAACTGAGGCAAGACTGAACACTGACCGCAGTGACCTGGAGTCCATGCTGAACTGAGGCATGGCTCTGAACACAGACCGCAGTGACCTGGGCTCCCTGCTGAACTGAGGCAAGGCTCTGAACACTGACTGCAGTGACCTGGAGTCCATGTTGAACTGAGGCAAGACTCTGAACACTGACCGCAGTGTGATCTGTAGTCCATGTTGAACTGAGGTAAGGCTCTGTAACCACTGCCCGCAATGACCTGGAGTCCATGCTGAACTGAGGCAAGACTGAACACTGACCGCAGTGACCTGGGGTCCATGCTGAACTGAGGCAAGACTCTGAACACTGACCGCAGTGACCAGGGGTCCATGCTGAACTGATGCAAGGCTCTGAACACTGACCGCAGTGTGATCTGGAGTCCATGTTGAACTGAGGCAAGGGTCTGTAACCACTGCCAGCAGTGACCTGGAGTCCATACTGAACTGAGACAAGGCTCTGAACACTGACCGCAGTGACCTGGGTCCATGCTGAACTGAGGCAAGATTCTGAACAAAGACCACAGTGACCTGGAGTCAATGCTGAACTGAGGCAAGGCTCTGAACACAGACCGCAGTGACCTGGGGTCCATGCTCAACTGAGTCAAGACTCTGAACACAGACCACAGTGACCTAGTATCCCTGCTGAACTGAGGCAAGGCTCTGAACAATGACCGCAGTGACCTGGAGTCCATGTTGAACTGAGGCAAGACTTTGAACACAGACCACAGTGACCTGGAGTCCATGGTGAACTGAGGCAAGACTCTGAACACTGACCGCAGTGTGATCTGGAGTCCATGTTGAACTGAGGCAAGGCTCTGTAACCACTGCCAGCAGTGACCTGGAGTCCATGCTGAACTGAGGCAAGACTCTGAACACAGATCACAGTGACCTGGAGTCCATACTGAACTGAGACAAGGCTCTGAACACTAACCACAGTGACCTGGGTCCATGCTGAACTGAGGCAAGACTCTGAACACTGACCACAGTGACCAGGGGTCCATGCTGAACTGAGGCAAGGCTCTGAACACTGACCGCAGTGTGATCTGGAGTCCATGTTCAACTGAGGCAAGGGTCTGTAACCACTGCCAGCAGTGACCTGGAGCCCATACTGAACTGAGACAAGGCTCTGAACACTGACCGCAGTGACCTGGAGTCCATGCTGAACTGAGGCAAGGCTCTGAACACAGACCGCAGTGACCTGGGGTCCATGCTCAACTGAGGCAAGACTCTGAACACAGACCACAGTGACCTAGTATCCCTGCTGAACTGAGGCAAGGCTCTGAACACTGACCGCAGTGACCTGGAGTCCATGCTGAACTGAGGCAAGACTTTGAACACAGACCACAGTGACCTGTAGTCCATGCTGAACTGAGGCAAGACTCTGAACACTGACCGCAGTGACCTGGAGTCCATGCTGAACTGAGGCATGGCTCTGAACACTGACCGCAGTGACCTGGGCTCCCTGCTGAACTGAGGCAAGGCTCTGAACACTGACTACAGTGACCTGGAGTCCATGTTGAACTGAGGCAAGACTCTGAACACTGACAGCAGTGACCTGGGGTCCATGCTAAACTGTGGCAAGACTCTGAACACAGACCGCAGTGTGATCTGGAGTCCATGTTGAACTGAGGCAAGGCTCTGTAACCACTCCCAGCAGTGACCTGACGTCCATGCTGAACTGAGGCAAGACTCTGAACACAGACCGCAGTGTGATCTGGAGTCCATGTTGAACTGAGGCAAGGCTCTGTAACCACTCCCAGCAGTGACCTGGAGTCCATGCTGAACTGAGGCAAGACTGAACACTGACCGCAGTGACCTGGGTCCATGCTGAACTGATGCAAGACTCTGAACACTGACCGCAGTGAGATCTGGAGTCCATGTTGAACTGAGGCAAGGCTCTGTAACCACTGCCCGCAATGACCTGGAGTCCATGCTGAATTGAGACAAGGCTCTGAACACTAACCGCAGTGACCTGGGTCCATGCTGAACTGAGGCAAGACTCTGAACACTGACCGCAGTGACCAGGGGTCCATGCTGAACTGAGGCAAGGCTCTGAACACTGACCGCAGTGTGATCTGGAGTCCATGTTGAACTGAGGCAAGGGTCTGTAACCACTGCCGGCAGTGACCTGGAGTCCATACTGAACTGAGACAAGGCTCTGAACACTGACCACAGTGACCTGGGTCCATGCTGAACTGAGGCAAGATTCTGAACAAAGACCACAGTGACCTGGAGTCCATGCTGAACTGAGGCAAGGCTCTGAACACAGACCGCAGTGACCTGGGGTCCATGCTCAACTGAGGCAAGACTCTGAACACAGACCACAGTGACCTACTATCCCTGCTGAACTGAGGCAAGGCTCTGAACACTGACCGCAGTGACCTGGAGTCCATGCTGAACTGAGGCAAGGCTCTGAACACAGACCGCAGTGACCTGGGGTCCATGCTCAACTGAGGCAAGACTCTGAACACAGACCACAGTGACCTAGTATCCCTGCTGAACTGAGGCAAGGCTCTGAACACTGACCGCAGTGACCTGGAGTCCATGCTGAACTGAGGCAAGACTTTGAACACAGACCACAGTGACCTGGAGTCCATGCTGAACTGAGGCAAGACTCTGAACACTGACCTCAGTGACCTGGAGTCCATGCTGAACTGAGGCAAGGCTCTGAACACTGACTACAGTGACCTGGAGTCCATGTTGAACTGAGGCAAGACTCTGAACACTGACAGCAGTGACCTGGGGTCCATGCTAAACTGTGGCAAGACTCTGAACACAGACCGCAGTGTGATCTGGAGTCCATGTTGAACTGAGGCAAGGCTCTGTAACCACTCCCAGCAGTGACCTGGAGTCCATGCTGAACTGAGGCAAGACTGAACACTGACCGCAGTGACCTGGGTCCATGCTGAACTGATGCAAGACTCTGAACACTGACCGCAGTGAGATCTGGAGTCCATGTTGAACTGAGGCAAGGCTCTGTAACCACTGCCCGCAATGACCTGGAGTCCATGCTGAATTGAGACAAGGCTCTGAACACTAACCGCAGTGACCTGGGTCCATGCTGAACTGAGGCAAGACTCTGAACACTGACCGCAGTGACCAGGGGTTCATGCTGAACTGAGGCAAGGCTCTGAACACTGACCGCAGTGTGATCTGGAGTCCATGTTGAACTGAGGCAAGGGTCTGTAACCACTGCCGGCAGTGACCTGGAGTCCATACTGAACTGAGACAAGGCTCTGAACACTGACCACAGTGACCTGGGTCCATGCTGAACTGAGGCAAGATTCTGAACAAAGACCACAGTGACCTGGAGTCCATGTTGAACTGAGGCAAGGCTCTGAACACAGACCGCAGTGACCTGGGATCCATGCTCAACTGAGGCAAGACTCTGAACACAGACCACAGTGACCTAGTATCCCTGCTGAACTGAGGCAAGGCTCTGAACACTGACCGCAGTGACCTGGAGTCCATGCTGAACTGAGGCAAGACTTTGAACACAGACCACAGTGACCTGGAGTCCATGCTGAACTGAGGCAAGACTCTGAACACTGACCGCAGTGACCTGGAGTCCATGCTGAACTGAGGCATGGCTCTGAACACTGACCGCAGTGACCTGGGCTCCCTGCTGAACTGAGGCAAGACTCTGAACACAGGCCACAGTGACCTGGTGTCCCTGCTGAACTGAGGCAAGGCTCTGAACACTGACCGCAGTGACCTGGAGTCCATGCTGAACTGAGGCAAGACTTTGAACACAGACCACAGTGACCTGGAGTCCATGCTGAACTGAGGCAAGACTGAACACTGACCGCAGTGACCTGGAGTCCATGCTGAACTGAGGCATGGCTCTGAACACAGACCGCAGTGACCTGGGCTCCCTGCTGAACTGAGGCAAGGCTCTGAACACTGACTGCAGTGACCTGGAGTCCATGTTGAACTGAGGCAAGACTCTGAACACTGACCGCAGTGTGATCTGTAGTCCATGTTGAACTGAGGTAAGGCTCTGTAACCACTGCCCGCAATGACCTGGAGTCCATGCTGAACTGAGGCAAGACTGAACACTGACCGCAGTGACCTGGGGTCCATGCTGAACTGAGGCAAGACTCTGAACACTGACCGCAGTGACCAGGGGTCCATGCTGAACTGATGCAAGGCTCTGAACACTGACCGCAGTGTGATCTGGAGTCCATGTTGAACTGAGGCAAGGGTCTGTAACCACTGCCAGCAGTGACCTGGAGTCCATACTGAACTGAGACAAGGCTCTGAACACTGACCGCAGTGACCTGGGTCCATGCTGAACTGAGGCAAGATTCTGAACAAAGACCACAGTGACCTGGAGTCAATGCTGAACTGAGGCAAGGCTCTGAACACAGACCGCAGTGACCTGGGGTCCATGCTCAACTGAGGCAAGACTCTGAACACAGACCACAGTGACCTAGTATCCCTGCTGAACTGAGGCAAGGCTCTGAACACTGACCGCAGTGACCTGGAGTCCATGTTGAACTGAGGCAAGACTTTGAACACAGACCACAGTGACCTGGAGTCCATGGTGAACTGAGGCAAGACTCTGAACACTGACCGCAGTGTGATCTGGAGTCCATGTTGAACTGAGGCAAGGCTCTGTAACCACTGCCAGCAGTGACCTGGAGTCCATGCTGAACTGAGGCAAGACTCTGAACACAGATCACAGTGACCTGGAGTCCATACTGAACTGAGACAAGGCTCTGAACACTAACCACAGTGACCTGGGTCCATGCTGAACTGAGGCAAGACTCTGAACACTGACAGCAGTGACCTGGAGTCCATGCTGAACTGAGGCAAGACTCTGAACACAGACCACAGTGACCTGGTATCCCTGCTGAACTGAGGCAAGACTCTGAACACTGACTGCAGTGACCTGGAGTCCATGCTGAACTGAGGCAAGACTCTGAACACTGACCGCAGTGACCTGGGCTCCCTGCTGAACTGAGGCAAGACTTTGAACACAGACCATAGTGACCTGGAGTCCATGCTGAACTGAGGCAAGGCTCTGAACACTGACTACAGTGACCTGGAGTCCATGTTGAACTGAGGCAAGACTCTGAACACTAACAGGAGTGACCTGGGTCCATGCTGAACTGATGCAAGGCTCTGAACACTGACCGCAGTGTGATCTGGAGTCCATGTTGAACTGAGGCAAGGCTCTGTAACCACTGCTCGCAGTGACCTGGAGTCCATGCTGAACTGAGGCAAGACTCTGAACACAGATCACAGGGACCTGGTGTCCATACTGAACTGAGACAAGGCTCTGAACACTAACCGCAGTGACCTGGGTCCATGCTGAACTGAAGCAAGACTCTGAACACTGACCGCAGTGACCTTGGGTTCATGCTGAACTGAGGCAAGACTCTGAACACAGACCACAGTGACCTGGTATCCCTGCTGACCTGAGGCAAGGCTCTGAACACTGACCGCAGTGACCTGGAGTCCATGCTGAACTGAGGCAAGACTTTGAACACAGACCATAGTGACCTGGAGTCCATGCTGAACTGAGGCAAGACTCTGAACACTAACCACAGTGACCTGGGTCCATGCTGAACTGAGGCAAGACTCTGAACAAAGACCACAGTGACCTGGAGTCCATGCTGAACTGAGGCAATGCTCTGAACACTAACCACAGTGACCTGGGTCCATGCTGAACTGAGGCAAGACTCTGAACACTGACCACACTGACCAGGGGTCCATGCTGAACTGAGGCAAGACTAAACACTAACAGCAGTGACCTGGGATCCATGCTGAACTGAGGTAAGACTCTGGACACTGACCGCAGTGACCTGGGCTCCCTGCTGAACTGAGGCAAGGCTCTGATCACTGACTGCAGTGACCTGGAGTCCATGTTGAACTGAGCAAGACTCTGAACACTGACCGCAGTGTGATCTGGAGTCCATGTTGAACTGAGGCATGGCTCTGAACACTGACCACAGTGACCTTGGCTCCCTGCTGAACTGAGGCAAGGCTCTGAACACTGACCGCAGTGTGATCTGGAGTCCATGTTGAACTGAGGTAAGGCTCTGTATCCACTGCCAGCAGTGACCTGGAGTCCATGTAGAACTGAGGCAAGACTCTGAACACAGATCACAGTGACCTGGAGTCCATGCTGAACTGAGGCAAGACTCTGAACACTGACCGCAGTGACCTGGAGTCCATGCTGAACTGAAGCAAGACTCTGAACACTGACCGCAGTGACCTGGGCTCCCTGCTGAACTGAGGCAAGACTCTGAACACTGACCGCAGTGACCTGGGCTCCCTGCTGAACTGAGGCAAGGCTCTGAACACTGACTGCAGTGACCTGGAGTCCATGTTGAACTGAGGCAAGACTCTGAACACTGACTACAGTGACCTGGGGTCCATGCTGAACTGAGGCAAGGCTCTGAACACTGACCGCAGTGTGATCTGGAGTCCATGCTGAACTGAGGCAAGACTCTGAACACAGACCACAGTGACCTGATATCCCTGCTGAACTGAGGCAAGGCTCTGAACACTGACTACAGTGACCTGGGGTCCATGTTGAACTGAGGCATGGCTCTGAACACTGACCGCAGGCAAGGCTCTGAACAGAGATCACAGTGACCTGGAGTCCATACTGAACTGAGACAAGGCTCTGAACACTGACCGCAGTGATGATCTGGAGTCCATGCTGAACTGAGGCAAGGCTCTGTAACCACTGCCAGCAGTGACCTGGAGTCCATGCTGAACTGAGGCAAGTCTCTGAACACTGACCGCAGTGACCTGGGGTCCATGCTGAACTGAGGCAAGACTCTGAACACTGACCGCAGTGTGATCTGGAGTCCATGTTGAACTGAGGCAAGGCTCTTTAACCACTGCCCGCAGTGACCTGGAGTCCATGCTGAACTGAGGCAAGACTAAACACTGAGCGCAGTGACCTGGTGTCCATGCTGAACTGAGGCAAGACTCTGAACACTGACATCAGTGACCTGGGGTCCATGCTAAACTGAGCAAGACTCTGAACACTGACCGCAGTGTGATCTGGAGTCCATGTTGAACTGAGGCATGGCTCTGAACACTGACCGCAGTGACCTGGGCTCCCTGCTGAACTGAGGCAAGGCTCTGAACACTGACTGCAGTGACCTGGAGTCCATGCTAAACTGAGGCAAGGCTCTGGACACTGACCGCAGTATGATCTGGAGTCCATGTTGAACTGAGGTAAGGCTCTGTAACCACTGCCACCAGTGACCTGGGGTCCATGCTAAACTGAGCAAGACTCTGAACACTGACCGCAGTGTGATCTGGAGTCCATGTTGAACTGAGGCATGGCTCTGAACACTGACCGCAGTGACCTGGGCTCCCTGCTGAACTGAGGCAAGGCTCTGAACACTGACTGCAGTGACCTGGAGTCCATGCTAAACTGAGGCAAGGCTCTGGACACTGACCGCAGTATGACCTGGGCTCCCTGCTGAACTGAGGCAAGACTGAACACTGACCGCAGTGACCTGGTGTCCATGCTGAACTGAGGCAAGACTCTGAACACTGACCACACTGACCAGGGGTCCATGCTGAACTGAGGCAAGACTAAACACTGACAGCAGTGACCTGGGATCCATGCTGAACTGAGGTAAGACTCTGGACACTGACCGCAGTGACCTGGGCTCCCTGCTGAACTGAGGCAAGGCTCTGATCACTGACTGCAGTGACCTGGAGTCCATGTTGAACTGAGCAAGACTCTGAACACTGACCGCAGTGTGATCTGGAGTCCATGTTGAACTGAGGCATGGCTCTGAACACTGACCACAGTGACCTTGGCTCCCTGCTGAACTGAGGCAAGGCTCTGAACACTGACCGCAGTGTGATCTGGAGTCCATGTTGAACTGAGGTAAGGCTCTGTATCCACTGCCAGCAGTGACCTGGAGTCCATGTAGAACTGAGGCAAGACTCTGAACACAGATCACAGTGACCTGGAGTCCATGCTGAACTGAGGCAAGACTCTGAACACTGACCGCAGTGACCTGGAGTCCATGCTGAACTGAAGCAAGACTCTGAACACTGACCGCAGTGACCTGGGCTCCCTGCTGAACTGAGGCAAGACTCTGAACACTGACCGCAGTGACCTGGGCTCCCTGCTGAACTGAGGCAAGGCTCTGAACACTGACTGCAGTGACCTGGAGTCCATGTTGAACTGAGGCAAGACTCTGAACACTGACTACAGTGACCTGGGGTCCATGCTGAACTGAGGCAAGGCTCTGAACACTGACCGCAGTGTGATCTGGAGTCCATGCTGAACTGAGGCAAGACTCTGAACACAGACCACAGTGACCTGATATCCCTGCTGAACTGAGGCAAGGCTCTGAACACTGACTACAGTGACCTGGGGTCCATGTTGAACTGAGGCATGGCTCTGAACACTGACCGCAGGCAAGGCTCTGAACAGAGATCACAGTGACCTGGAGTCCATACTGAACTGAGACAAGGCTCTGAACACTGACCGCAGTGATGATCTGGAGTCCATGCTGAACTGAGGCAAGGCTCTGTAACCACTGCCAGCAGTGACCTGGAGTCCATGCTGAACTGAGGCAAGTCTCTGAACACTGACCGCAGTGACCTGGGGTCCATGCTGAACTGAGGCAAGACTCTGAACACTGACCGCAGTGTGATCTGGAGTCCATGTTGAACTGAGGCAAGGCTCTTTAACCACTGCCCGCAGTGACCTGGAGTCCATGCTGAACTGAGGCAAGACTAAACACTGAGCGCAGTGACCTGGTGTCCATGCTGAACTGAGGCAAGACTCTGAACACTGACATCAGTGACCTGGGGTCCATGCTAAACTGAGCAAGACTCTGAACACTGACCGCAGTGTGATCTGGAGTCCATGTTGAACTGAGGCATGGCTCTGAACACTGACCGCAGTGACCTGGGCTCCCTGCTGAACTGAGGCAAGGCTCTGAACACTGACTGCAGTGACCTGGAGTCCATGCTAAACTGAGGCAAGGCTCTGGACACTGACCGCAGTATGATCTGGAGTCCATGTTGAACTGAGGTAAGGCTCTGTAACCACTGCCACCAGTGACCTGGGGTCCATGCTAAACTGAGCAAGACTCTGAACACTGACCGCAGTGTGATCTGGAGTCCATGTTGAACTGAGGCATGGCTCTGAACACTGACCGCAGTGACCTGGGCTCCCTGCTGAACTGAGGCAAGGCTCTGAACACTGACTGCAGTGACCTGGAGTCCATGCTAAACTGAGGCAAGGCTCTGGACACTGACCGCAGTATGACCTGGGCTCCCTGCTGAACTGAGGCAAGACTGAACACTGACCGCAGTGACCTGGTGTCCATGCTGAACTGATGCAAGGCTCTGAACACTGACCGCAGTGACCTGCGCTCCAAGCTAAACTGAGCAAGACTCTGAACACTGACCACAGTGTGATCTGGAGTCCATGTTGAACTGAGGCATGGCTCTGAACACTGACCGCAGGCAAGGCTCTGAACAGAGATCACAGTGACCTGGAGTCCATACTGAACTGAGACAAGACTCTGAACACTGACCGCAGTGTGATCTGGAGTCCATGTTGAACTGAGGTAAGGCTCTGTAACCACTGCCAGCAGTGACCTGGAGTCCATGCTGAACTGAAGCAAGACTCTGAACACTGACCGCAGTGACCTGGGGTCCATGCTGAACGGAGGCAATGCTCTGAACTCAGACCACAGTCACCTGGAGTCCCTGCTGAACTGAGGCAAGGCTCCGAACACTGACTGCAGTGTGATCTGGAGTCCATTCTGAACGGAGGCAAGACTCTGAACACTGACCGCAGTGATCTGGGGTCCATGTTGAACGGAGGCAAGACTCTGAACACTGACCGCAGTGATCTGGGGTCCATGTTGACCTGAGGCAAGGCTCTGAACACTGAACGCAGTAAACTGGAGTCCATGCTGAATGGAGGCAAAGCTCTGAACACTGACCGCAGTGACCTGGAGTCCATGCTGACCTGAGGCAAGGCTCTGAACACTGACCGCAGTGACCTGGAGTCCATGTTGAACTGAGGCAAGGCTCTGAACACTGACTACAGTGACCTGGAGTCCATGCTAAACTGAGGCAAGGCTCTGGACACTGACCGCAGTATGATCTGGAGTCCATGTTGAACTGAGGTAAGGCTCTGTAACCACTGCCAGCAGTGACCAGAAGTCCATGCTGAACTGAGGCAAGACTGAACACTGACCGCAGTGACCTGGTGTCCATGCTGAACTGATGCAAGGCTCTGAACACTGACCTCAGTGTGATCTGGAGTCCATGCTGAACTGAGGCAAGGCTCTGTAACCACTGCCAGCAGTGACCTGGAGTCCATGCTGACCTGAGGCAAGGCTCTGATCACTGACTGCAGGGACCTGGAGTCCATGTTGAACTGAGGCAAGACTCTGAACACTGACTGCAGTGACCTGGCGTCCATGCTAAACTGAGCAAGACTCTGAACACTGACCGCAGTGTGATCTGGAGTCCATTTTGAACTGAGGCATGGCTCTGAACACTGACCGCAGGTAAGGCTCTGAACAGAGATCACAGTGACCTGGAGTCCATACTGAACTGAGACAAGGCTCTGAACACTGACCGCAGTGTGATCTGGAGTCCATGTTGAACTGAGGTAAGGCTCTGTAACCACTGCCAGCAGTGACCTGGAGTCCATGCTGAACTGAAGCAAGACTCTGAACACTGACCGCAGTGACCTGGGGTCCATGCTGAACGGAGGCAAGACTCTGAACACTGACCGCAGTGACCTGGGGTCCATGCTGAATGGAGGCAATGCTTTGAACTCAGACCACAGTCACCTGGAGTCCCTTCTAAACTGAGGCAAGGCTCCGAACACTGACTGCAGTGTGATCTGGAGTCCATTCTGAACGGAGGCAAGACTCTGAACACTGACCGCAGTGATCTGGGGTCCATGTTGAACGGCGGCAAGGCTCTGAACACTGAACGCAGTAAACTGGAGTCCATGCTGAATGGAGGCAAAGCTCTGAACACTGACCGCAGTGACCTGGAGTCCATGCTGACCTGAGGCAAGGCTCTGAACACTGACCGCAGTGACCTGGAGTCCATGTTGAACTGAGGCAAGGCTCAGAACACTGACCGCAGTGACCTGGAGGCCATGTTGAACTGAGGCAAGACTGAACACTGACCGCACTGATGACCTGAAGTCCATGTTGAACAGAGGCAAGGCTCTGCAACCACTGCCCGCTACAGTACATACCAAGGTACTGTGGGAAAGCATGATTGATAGACAGCCACACAATTCATTCAAACAGAGAAGCTGAGAGCTGACAACTGGTTTCTTTGTGTTTATAGCTTTTTATGGGGGGCGGGGGTCTGATGTCCTGGCACTGATTCCCCTTCTAGGTGAAGTGTAAATACAGCATTTGCCTGCATTCCCTGGAGACTAGAATCTGGTGTGGCATGGAATAAAGACAGGGCTCCCATTGGAAATTCAGTGAGGCCCTCATTATGGAGGGGCTGATAATTACTTGTTCTTCCTGAACACTGGCAGCTTGGCAAATGGGAAGTGTGAAGAGTTGAACTACAGTTTCTGTTGCTCAGGTGAGGAAGTTTCTAGGCAGGAACTTTCCCCTTGTGAGTCTGATTACTGACTGCCATATGCAGGATCTCACACTTCATTGTGTCTATGTTGTGGGTGCTCCAGATTAGACACAGCTCCAGCGCTACCTACCCCTAGAAGCATTACTTTACACAAGTCCACTAGACAGACTCTGTTCTCTTTCATCCGGCCCTGGTCATCAGAGGGAAATGGGAGGCACATATCTAGTAGCACAAACACTTAAAGTGCAATTTTACTATTTTGTGTATTCCTTCCAATTTTTTTTTATGGTAAAAAGACTGTTGCACTTCTTTTTGTGAGGCTTTACTTGGGCGTGGGAATTCCCCCTTTGTGTCCGGTGTTATTGCCTGGAGCATCAACCACACCCTGCTACAATTTCTTAAATACAGATTCCAGCTCTACATTTAGAGGCCAAAACTGGCTCTACTTCCTTGCCCAACAGCGCCCGATTATGCTGCTCTGGAGCACGATCTTGCAAATCAATAGTTCCTTAGTTAAGGACTCAAGCCTTTATTCAGACGCCAGGCCAGACCAGGCCTTTCTACGCTCTACACTGCGCCCAATATTAATTTATATCAGTACCTTTTATGTGTAGCCCTTCACCAGGATGATGAGGGCACTCGCACCATTGATCCCTGAAGAAGTCCTACATTAGGACGAAACACGTCGGCTGTACTGTGTGTAGAGTCATAAGAACTGGACTCTTTTCTTTTATCTACGCAAAATGAAATTGGAATAAAAAGAAAAAATCAAAGAACTGGTTGCTTTTGAAATGAACCTTATATTTATCCTTTTTGATTAAATGACGCGGTGTGGTGCACCTGTGCTTGTGTTTGAAATTGTTAGGTTCCTGATGGAACAAGCACTGTGACAGTGGGTGCTATTCAGTGTGCACACAGACCCCTGGAAGCATAGACAGGGACAATTTTACTGGAGTGATATCAGGTTAGGTGCTGGCAGCTAGAATGTTCCACTGTTAGGTTCTATTGTTTATGTATACTTTTAATACTATTTACCTGAGGGTGATGGTGGTGTGTGTGCCCAGTGGTGTTCTAATTGCCTACAATAATATTGCAAAATATGCAAATAATGTTTTTTCTATCTCCAGGTTTGCATGCTGCCATAAAAAACCTTCACAATATTCCTAAAATCTCTGCATGAAAAATAATTTTAACTTAAAACGTACAACCCTCAACTCTCCTTTTCCTTAAAATTACTTTCTCCTTCATTTCAATCCTATGCTTGCCTCTGCTTTCTGAGTACAGACTACTCATAGGGCCACACGTGCCACCGTTTTAAGCGGTCACAAATGGGAATCGGGCCGCTTGCGACCTCTAAATAAGTCTGTGGCATGTACAAACCCTATTTTGCGAGACAGTAAATTATTATCGACTCGCAAAATAGGGTTTGCGACTCACTATTAGGAAGGTCCGTGCCAAGAGCGTCCCTTCATAATAGCCAAATGTTTTGCGACCGAAATGCGGTTCCAAAATATTTGCATTTTACCACCAATGGAAAGTTGATGGTAAACCAGTCGCAAATGGGAAGGGGTCCCAAAGGAAACCCTTTGCAAATGTGGGTGCAAATATTTTTTAAGAGCAGGCAGTGGTCCCAGAGACTACTGCCTGCTCCTAAAAAATGACACTGAAACGTTTAATTTTTCTTTTTGAAATGCATCAATTTTCCTTTATGGAAAACGGGCTGCGATTCAAAAAACAAAAAACTGCTGTATTGACCCCAGCAGGCCACCATCCCTTTTAGTGCCAGCCATTCCCAATGGGTCGGAAATTGTGACCTGCCTCATAAATAATAATAAGTCAGCTCCCCTGCAACCCATTTGCAAATCACAAACAGTGTCTCAGACAATGTTGTACATTCCATTTTGTGAATCGCAAAAAATTGCAATTTGTGACTCGCAAAATGGAATGGTCGTACATCTGGCACAAAATCACATCCATGTTTGACTTAATCCACACTATTGTATGTCTGTGAATTGCCCACGCCTTGTTTCTAAGATCACAACTTCTCCTTTAAAAGTCACACCTTGCTCCCCAACAATATCTACACTCCTGTAGCTCATCTGTTAATAGCGCTGACTAATGCATGAAATTCCTATATCTCCCTTCGCCACTAAAGATTGCAACAAACTCCTACTAAGTAATCTACCACAGAGAAGCTGGAGTAAAGGCAGGGAATTGCTCCTGGAGAGCATAAGACTAATCCCAATAAGCAACAATAACTACCAAAATAAAAACCCCACTAACCTTGGGACCTGGAGCAGCATGCTGCCTAGAGTACAAACACAACAATGCCTCGTCTTTGATAGTAAGTGTTATATAAGAAAATATAAGACCCACACTAAAACTTACACCATACCATTCAGCAGTCATTGAGTCTATTGTAGTTTATACAGGCTGCTTAATAATTCCCTTTTATTGATCGATACTCTTACACTCACATAAGACAAACCTGCTAAGGGTAACATCCATCACCTAGTACTATACCAGCCCACAGCAATAAGTCACCCATCACCAACTGAACGGGCACAAAATAACAGAAGAGATCTGCCACATACTGCAGGCTCCGACTAGCAACATACTACGACCACTTCTTGTCATTTCACAATGACAGTCAGATTGGGGATTATATTAACAAGGTACATTCACATCTCTCTACCTCTTTTCCATTTAAAGTACGGTTCCTCAGGACAATAAACTATCAACAAAATATATCAGAATGGACAGCCCAGTACAGTAACCAGCTAAGTGGACCATGAACCCAAGAAATATGCAAAAACGGACCTGCAGCTCTACTCAATTCTGCCAGCTTACCATAAACCATAAACTGCACACATGTCTCTCACGTTTCTTCATCCGCCACGCTGCTATGTGCTGTGTCCCATAACACAATAACTGCACTTCAGTGGTCCTCAATCACAGCATGGAAGCACTCCCCACACAGAATCAAAACAAAGAAGACACACTTCAACCCCCCCAATTTGCTGCACGCCCTACCTGAGGGCATCTATCCCCTCACAGTGTGCTGCACTCCCTACCTGAGGGCACCTATCCCCTTACAATGTGCTGCAATCCCTACCTGAGGGCAACTATCACCATACAATAGGCTGCACCTCCTACCTGAGGGCATCTATCGCCTTACAATGTGCTGCACGCCCTACCTGAGGGCATCTATCCCCTTACAATCGCTGCACTCCCTGCCTGAGGGCATCTTGCCCCTTACAGTATGCTGTACTCCCGGCCTGAGGGCATCTAGCATCTTACAGTGTGCTGCACTCCCTGCCTGAGGGTATACGCCCCTTTACAATGTGCTGCACTCCCTACTTGAGGGCATCTATCCTCTTACAGTGTTCTGTACCACCTACCTGAGTGAATCTATCCCCTTACAATCACTGCACTCCCTGCTAGAGGGCATCTATCTCCTTACAGTGTGCTGCACTCCCTACCTGAGTTCATGCATCCCCTTACAATGTGCTGCACTCCCTGCCTGAGGGCATCTATCCCCTTACAGTGTGTTGCACTCTGTACCTGAGGGCATCTATCCCATTACAGTGTGCTGCAGTCCCTGCCTGAGGGCATCTATCCACTTACAGTGTGCTGTGGTCCCTACCTCAGCGTCTATCCCCTCACACTATGCTGCAATCCCTACCTGAGCATCTATCCCCTTACAAAATGCTGCACTCCCTACCTGAGTGTGTAGTAAGCTGGCTCTGTATATACTATACCAAAGTGAGGTATAGTGTGCACAGAGTCCAGTGGAACCCCAAAGGTAGGCAGAGGTAAAGTTAGATAGAACCTTACTCCCTATTTGTGGTAGTGTGGTCGAACAGTAAGGCAGTATCAGAGGACAGTGATAAGCATTTGTTGCACACACTCAGTCAGCAAATGAATTCATGCACTCAAAGACTGAACTTCATACCAATTGTTTTTGTATAAACATATTCTTTTAGTTATTTTATTTTTTAGAACCAAGCAAGCCTGGCACAGGTAAGCAATAAATACTTTACAATAGTAATGTATTTGAAATACAGTTTGAAGGATAATTGTATATGCACTTTGTTTTGATTTACAGTATGGATGCAGAGAAATGCAATACTTAGTAAATGCAGTACATAGACATTGAATAGGCTTTTTAGTAAAATAGCAGGTAAGTAACTTTTGAGATTACTAGGCTTACACAGAGTAGTATAACTAGATACTACTCTGGAACATTTCCTGTAAACAGGTAAGTAAAATCGTTTTTGTTAGATTATGCAATTTTAAAGAATTTCTTTAGTTACTCAAACTCCACACTTTTAAACTTTTCAAAGACAAACAGTCAATGTTATCCTATGGAGGAAAATAGTGTTATCGGTTTTGAGGTAAGTATTTGGTAGTGGGAGTTGAGGTTCTGGGGTTAGACTCAGGGGTCCTCCAGGGTCAAGGATGCACTCTTGTTACACCCTCAGCGGCAGTAGGGCGCTGGTTGCAGAGTGCTGAGGCCCAATGTTATCCTTTTTTAAATACAAATTTTATTAGTTTTCATCACGAGGCCCAATGTTATTCAATGGGGGATGAGGGGCCTCCGGTTGGTGGCTGCTGAATAGCAGGCCACTTGGCTGTGGGAGCAAAGCTCCTGCACATTAGCTCAGGGCAAATGGGGAAACAAATTAGCACCAAAGGTGCACCCACAGCGGCACTAGGGCGGCCGGGTGCAGGGTGCTGTTTTGACTTCGGGCGCCCTTTTGTTTTCATTGGAGAACCTCTGGTTTGTAAAGACACAGCAGGTTTGGGGACGAAGGTCTTCTGGGTGGGAACACCACTTCGAAAGGTAAGTTGGGATGCTAGGGTTTGGTCAGGCACTGTCGGTTTGGGCATACAAGACCGTGGGGTCTCGGGTGCAGGGGTGCCTTTTGGGGTTGGATCTTCTTACCAGCTCCTGGTCGCGGTTAGGGGGCCTTCTGAATTTAGACTGCAGGCATCGGCTGGAGGCTTGAGGCAGGTCAGGGGTTGCTGGATCTCGGGCCAGGATCACCGGGGTGACCTCCTCGTGGTGTTAGCCCACTCGAGCTCGGGTAGTTGGATGGCGGTTGCAGAGTGGTGCGGATTGGTGGTTTCCAGCCAATGCCAGAGGTTGCAGATAACCAAATCCGGTGTTCACGGGAGACAAAGTCTTTGTGGATGAAGGCAGGCAGGTCCTACGGGGTTTTCGAGGTTTCTGGCTGTAGGACACACCAGGATTTCGCTGGTGCAAGTTTGAGGTGGAGACAGGCCGGTAGGGCTGGGGCCAAGTCTGTGGGCATCTTCCTCTTGTTAGCTGCTACATGGCTGTTCGGTCCTTCATCTTCTTCTTCTTCTTCTTCTTCTTGTAGTTTCTTCTTGTCTGAGGAAGCAATGTTTAGGGGTTCCCCTAAATACTAGATTTAGGGGCGTTAGGGGTAGGTAAAAGGCAGGGCCTAATTGATCCCTTCCCTGGGGTGGGTACACCCCCTATTATGCCACCCTCCAGTGGGAGGGGGGCATAAGCCTATGCCTGGTTGGCTGAGTCCCTCCATCTGTAAGATGGCGTGGACTGACAGTTGTGCTTCACCTCGCCTCCCCCACCTGAGGGGTGGAGTTGGCAGAGGTGAGCACACCTCTCTTCCTCACTTGTTTTTCCCGCCGGTCCTCCCGCCCAAAGTGGGGGGTCAGAACCAGTGGGGACCAGTTGCTGAGGGCAGCAAGGGGCCTGGGGAAGCTCACAAAGGAGGCAAGCCGTTGAAGCTTTCACTTCATGAACCCTGACTATCCTTGGGGAGGAGGCTTGGCACCTCATCCCAGGATGTGCATTGTTTCAGGCCCCAGAGAGCAGCAGGCTCTCGACCCAGGGGTCCATAAGCATGTCTGGTAGTGGCAGCTGAAAGCAGCCACTCAGCCTGGACACTTGTGAAAGGTTAGTTTTTAGGGGGCATCTCTAAGATGCCCTCTGTGTGCATTTTTCATTAAATCCCACACTGGCATCAGTGTGGCTTTAATGTGCTGAGATTCAAACTTCTCAGTTTTCAGTGTAGCCATTATGGTGCTGTGGAGTTCGTAATGAAAAACTCCCAGCACCATATACTCTTAATGGCAGCACTGCACGTACAATATCTAAGAATGGACTTATACAGTGTAGGGGTACAGGGCTCATGCACCTGTACCCTCACCACTGGTATGGTGCACCCAGCTAGAGGGGTGACTGACCTACGACAGGGCAGTGGGTTGTAGGCATGGCATACAGAGATGTGTGCCATGTTGACTCTTCACTTTGTTCTACACCAAAACAGGCAGCCTGCAAAGGCAGTGTGTGAGTGTAATGGTCCAGGACATCTAAGGGTGGCACAATAAGTGCTAGAGTCACAGTGCCCTGGGTACCTGTGGTACCATTTACCAGGGGCTGACCTGTGGCCGGAGATGCCAATTGGGTTTCGGCTTCAATGCAGTTTTAGGGAAAGAACATAGGCCCTGGGTACCTGATTAGCAGGAGCCCACGGCACGCTCAGTCAAAGCACAATTAGCAATTCAGCAAAAAGTGGCGGCAACCATGCAGAAAGACGGCACTTTCTCACAGAGGGCATCAATGCCCTTACAATATGCTGCACTCCCTACCTGAGGGCATCCCTCCCCTTACAGTGTGCTGCATCTGTGCCAGAGGGCATCTATCCTCTCACAGTGTGCTGCACTCCGTACCTGAGGGCATCTATCCCCTTAATGTGTGCTGCACTCCCTACCTGAGGGCATCTATCCCCTTATAGTGTGCTGCACTCCCTGTCTGAGGGCATCTATCCTCTTACAGTGTGCTGCACTCCCTACCTGAGGGCATCCATCCCCTTACAGTGTGCTGCACTACCTGCCTGAGGGCAACTATCCTCTTACAGTGTGCTGCAATCACTACCTTAGAGAATCCATCCCCTTACAGAGTGCTGCATTCCCTGCCTGAGTGCATCTATCCTCTTAAAGTGTGCTGCACCCCCTACATGAGAGTGTCTATCCCTTACAGTGTGCTGCACTCCCTTCCTGAGGGCAACTATCCCCCTACAGTCGCTGCACTCCCTGCCTGAGGGCATCTATCCCCTTACAGTATGCTGCACTACCTGCCTGAGGGTATATATCAATTTACAATGTGCTGCACTCCCTACTTGAAGGCATCTATCCTCTTGCAGTGTGCTACTCCACCTACCTGAGGGCAACTATCCCTTTACAATCGCTGCACTCGCTGCCTGAGGGTATCTATCCCCTTCCAGTGTGCTGCACTCCCTTCCTCAGAGTCTATCCGTTCAGTGTGCTGCTCTCCCTACTGGAGAATCCATCCCCTTATAATATGCTGCGCCCCCTACCCGAGGGCATCTATCCCCTTACAGTGTGCTGCCCTCCCTTCCTGAGGGCAACTATCCCCCTACAGTCGCTGCACTCCCTGCCTGAGGGCATCTATCCCCTTACAGTATGCTGCACTCCCTGCCTGAGGGTATATATCCATTTACAATGTGCTGCACTGCCTACTTGAGGGCATCTATCCTCTTACAGTATGCTACTCCACCTACCTGAGGGCAACTATCCCCTTACAATCGCTGCTCTCCCTACTGGAGAATCCATCCCCTTATAATATGCTGCACTCCCTACCTGAGGGCCTCCATACCCTGACAGTGTGCTGCATTCCATGCCAGAAGGCGGCCATCCCGTTACAGTGTGCTGCACTCTGTGCCTGAGGGCAACTATCCCCTTACAATCGCTGCACTCCCTGCCTGAGGGCATCTATCCCCTTACAGTGTGCTGCACTCTGCGCCTGAGGGCATCTATCATCTTACAGTGTGCTGCACTCCCTGCCTGAGGGTATATATCCCCGTACAGTGAGCTGCACTCCGTTCCTGAGGGCCTATCCCCTTAGAGTGTGCTGCACTCCGTTCCCGAGGGCATCTATCATCTTACATTGTGCTGCGTTCCCTAACTGAGGGCATATATATCCCCTTACAGTGTGCTGCACTCCCTTCCTGAGGGCATCTATCCCCTTACAGTGTGCTGCACTCCATGTCTGAGGGCTTCCATCCCCTTACAGTGTGCTGCACACCCTGCCTGAAGGCATTTATCCCCTTGCAATGTTCTGCACTCCCTGCCTGAGAGCAGCTATCCCTTACAATGTGCTGCACTCACTACCTGAGGGCAGCTACCCCCTTACAATATGCTGCACTCTGTGCCTGGGGGCATCTATCCCCTTACAGCGTGCTGCACTTCGTACCTGAGGGCATCAGTCCCATTACAATGTACTGCACTCCCTACCTGAGTATCTATCCCCTTACAGTGTGCTGCACCCCCTCCCTGAGGGCATCTATCCTGTTACAGTGTGCTGCACTCCCTACCCGAGTATCTATCCCCTTACAATCGCGACAGACAACTCATCTGGGAGGGTATCCTGGTGGTATGCCCGACTCAACATTCCATTCTCCTAAGGTCGGTAAATTGGGTAATGTTAATACTAGCTATTTACAGCACTTAGTAACAGAAGTGTGGTATGAAGTGCTACATAAAAAAAAATAATTACCCTATAAAATACTCCGGGCCCGATTCACAGAACTAACTTAAGACAAAATCCTAAACTTACTACCATTTTCGTATTCACAGAAGGCACTTACTCATTTTGGTATTCACAGAAGACACTTACTCACTTCGGTATTCACAGAAGTTAGGAGTCCTAAATTTAGGACTCCTAAATGCCTTCTGTGACTACCGAAAGTCTTAAAATTAGGATTTTTCTCAGTTTAGGAGTCCTAAAGTTAGGAGTCCTGACTATACTGCTACTAAACTGAGAAAGATCCTAATTTTAAGGCTTTCGGTATTCAGAGAAGGCATTTAGGAGTCCTAAAGTTAGGACTCCTTACTTCTGTGAATACTGAAATGAGTAAGTGCCTTCTGTGAATACTGAAATGAGTAAGTGCCTTCTGTGGATACCAAAATGGTAGTAAGTTTAGGATTTTGCCTTAAGTTAGTTCTGTGAATCGGGCCCTCCGTCTTTATCTGGGGCTTCCTGCGCCCTTTACAGGGCTCTGTGCTCCTTGTTTTTGGCCCACTAGATGCAGAAATACTCTACACACTACCTCAGGCCCTCCTCACTCCAAAAATGGTATTCCCTCCCTCCTTGTGCCATCGCAGGGCCTATGGCCCTCAGTGGATCATCTCCGGACCATGGAGTAGTATTCAGTTCCTACTGGAGATATGCCTCCCCATACAGGACTCTGCACTCCATTGCTAAGTTACCCTCTGATTCCCACATAATGCTCTGTAATCCCTGCTGAGACACAGAGGCTACAGTTCAAGGAGAAGCTATAGCTGCTGAGAGACACTACAGCTCAAAGGAGAGGCAATAGCTGCTGAGAGTTAGATATTACAACGCAGAGGAGAAGCTATAGCTGCTGAGAGCTAGACACTACAGCTCAAGGAGAAGCTTTAGCCACTGAGAGCTAGATGCTACAATGTAAAGGAGAAGCTATAGCTGCTGAGAGCTAGACACCACAGCTCAAGGAGAGGCTCTAGCTACTGAGAGCTAGACACTACAACGTAAAGGAGAAGCTCTAGCACTGAGAGCTAGACACTACAGCTCAAAGTAGAAGCTATACCTACTGAGAATTAGACATTACAGCTCAAATGAGAAGCTATAGCTTCTGAGAGACACTACAGCTCAAAGGAGAGGCAATAGCTGCTGAGAGTTAGATATTACAACACAGAGGAGAAGCTATAGCTTCTGAGAGCTAGACACTACAGCTCAAGGAGAAGCTATAGCCGCTGAGAGCTAGATGCTACAACGTAAAGGAGAAGCTATAGCACTGAGAGTTAGACACTACAACGTAAAGGAGAAGCTATAGCTGCTGAGAGTTAGACACTACACCTCAAGGAGAGGCTCTAGCTGCTGAGAGCTAGACACTACAACGTAAAGGAGAAGCTATAGCACTGAGAGTTAGACACTACAGCTCAAAGGAGAAGGTATAGTGCTGAGAGCTAGACACTACAGCTCAAAGTAGAAGCTATACCTGCTGAGAATTAGACATTACGGCTCAAATGAGAAGCTATAGCTGCTGAGAGACACTACTGCTCAAAGGAGAGGCAATAGCTGATGAGAATTAGATATTACAACGCAAAGGAGAAGCTATAACTGCTGAGATCTAGACACTGCAGATCAAGGAGAAGCTATAGCTGCTGAGAGCTAGACAATAAAGCTCAAGCAGAGGCTCTAGCTGCTAAGAGATAGACACTACAATGTAAAGGAGAAGCTATAGCACTGAAAGTTAGACACTACAGCTCAAAGAAGAGGGCATAGCTGCTGAAAGCTAGATGCTACAGCTCAAATGAGAAACTATAACTGCTGTGAATCAGACACTACAGCTCAAAGGAGAAGCTGTGGCTGCCAAACTTAGGCAATAAAGCTCAAATAAGAGCCTGTAACTGTTGAGAGCTAGACACTACAACTCAAAGGAGAGGCCATGCAAGAGACAGATAGACACTAAAGCTCAAAGGAGAGGCTATTGTAGCTGCTGAGTGTTAGACACTACAGCTGAAGATAGACTGCAATGAAGGACGTCAGAAGCCACATCTCAAAGGAGAGGCTGCTGAGTGTTAGACACTAAAGCCAAGAAGAGAGGCTGCTGAGTGTTAGACACTACTGCCGAGAAGAGAGGCTGCTGAGTGTTAGACACTGCAGCTGATAAGAGAGGATGCAGTGATGGACATCAGAGAGCACAGCTCAAGGAAGAGGCTGCTGAGTGTTAAACACTACTGCTGAGAGGAGAAGCAGCAGTGATGGCCATCTGAGAGCACAGCTCAAGGGAGAGGCTGCTGAGTGTTAAACACTACTGCTGAGAGGCTGTGGTGATGGACAACAGAGACCACGGCTCAAGGGAGAGGCTGCTGTGTGTTAGACACTACAGCTGAGAGGAGAGGCTGCAGTGATGGGCATCAGAGACCACAGCTCAAAGGAGAGGCTACTGCAACTGCCGAATGTTAGACACCAACGCTGTTAGGAGACGCTTCAGTGATGGACATCAGAGAGCACAGCTCAAGGGAGAGGCTGCTGAGTGGTAGACACTACTGCATGAGAGGCTGTGGTGATGGACAACAGAGACCACGCCTCAAAGGAGAGGCTGCTGAGTGTTAGACACTACAGCCGAGAAGAGAGGCTGCTGAGTGTTAGACACTACAGCCGAGAAGAGAGGCTGCTGAGTGTTAGACACTACTCCTGGGAGGCTGTGGTGATGGACAACAGAGACCACAGCTCAAAGGAGAGGCTGCTGTGTGTTAGACACTACAGCTGAGAGGAGAGGCTGCAGTGATGGACATCAGAGAGCACAGCTCAAGGAAGAGGCTGCTGAGTGTTAGACACTACTGCTGAGAGGAGAGGCTGCAGTGATGGCCATCTCAAGGGAGAGGCTGCTGAGTGTTAAACACTACTGCTGAGAGGCTGTGGTGATGGACAACAGAGACCACGGCTCAAGGGAGAGGCTGCTGTGTGTTAGACACCACAGCTGAGAGGAGAGGCTTCGGTGATGGACATAAGAGAGCACAGCTCAAGGGAGAGGCTGCTGAGTGGTAGACACTACTGCATGAGCGGCTGTGGTGATGGACATCAGAGACCACACCTCAAAGGAGAGGCTGCTGAGTGTTAGACACTACTGCTGAGAGGAGAGGCTGCAGTGAAGGACATCAGAGACCACAGCTCAAGGGAGAGGCTGCTGAGCTGCTGAGTGTTAGACACTACAGCTGAGAGGAGAGGCCGCAGTGATGGACATCAGAAACCACATCTCAAAGGAGAAGCTGCTGAGTGTTAGACACTACTGCTGAGAGGAGAGGCTGCAGAGATGGACATCAGAGACCACAGCTCAAAGGAGAGGCTGCTGAGCTGCGGAGTGTCAGACACTATAGCTGAGAGGAGAGGTTGCAGTGAAGGACATCAGAGACCACAGCTCCAAGGAGAGGCTGCTGAGTGTTAGACAATACTGCTGAAAGGAGAGGCAGCAGAGATGGACATCAGAGACCAGAGTTCAAATGAGAGGCTGCTGAGTGTTAGACACTACAGCTGGGAGGAGAGGCTGCTGAGTGTTAGACATCACAGCTGAAAAGAGAGGCTGCAGTGATGTACAACAGAGACCACAGCTTCAAGGAGAGGATGTGGAGTGTTATACACTACAGCCGATAGGAGAGGCTGCTGAGTGTTAGACACTACAGCCGAGAAGAGAGGCTGCTGAGTGTTAGACACTACTGCTGAGAGGAGAGGCTGCAGTGATGGACAACAGAGACCACAGCTCAAATAAGAGGCTGCTGTGTGTTAGACACTACAGCTGACAGGAGAGGCTGCAGTGATGGGCATCAGAGACCACAGCTCAAAGGAGAGGCTACTGAGCTGCTGAGTGTTAGACACTACAGCTGAGAGGAGAGGCTGCAGTGATGGACATCAGGGAGCGCAGCTCAAAGGAGAGGCTAGTGAGCTGCTGAGTGTTAGACACTACAGCTGAGAGGAGAGCCTGCAGTGATGGACATCAGAGACGACAGCTCAAAGGAGAGGCTGCTGAGTGTTAGACACCACAGCCGAGAAGAGAGGCTGCTGAGTGTTAGACACTACAGCCGAGAAGAGAGGCTGCTGAGTGTTAGACACTACAGCTGAGAGGAGAGACTGCAGTGATGGACATCAGAGACCACAGCTCAAAGGAGAGGCTGCAGTGATGGCCATCAGCGACCACAGCTCAAACGAGAGGCTACTGAGCTGCTGAGTGTTAGACACTACAGCTGATAAGACAGACTGCAGTGATGGGCATCAAGGGAAACGCTGCTGAGTGTTGGACACTACAGCTGAGAGGAGAGGTTGCAGTGATGAACATTAGAGACCACAGCTCAAGAGAGAGGCTGCTGAGTGTTAGACACTACAGCTGAGAGGAGAGGCTGCAGTGATGGACAACAGAGACCACAGCTTAAAGGAGAGGCGACTGAGCTGCTGAGTGTTAGACACTACAGCTGAGAGGAGAGGCTGCAGTGATGGACAACAGAGACCACAGCTTAAAGGAGAGGCTGCTGAGTGTTGAACACTACTGCTGAGAGGCTGTAGTAATGGCCATCATAGACCACAGCTCAAACGAGAGGCTACTGCAACTGCTGAGTGTTAGACACTACAGCTTATAGGAGAGGCTACAGTGATACACATCATAGACCACATCTCAAAGGAGAGGCTGCTGAGTGTTGGACACTACTGCTGAGAGGAGAGGCTGCTGAGTGTTAGACACTACTGCTGAGAGGAGAGGCTGCAGTGATGGCCATCAGAGAGCACAGCTCAGGGGAGAGGCTGCTGAGTGTTAGACACTACGGCTGAGAGGAGAGGCTGCAGTGATGGCCATCAGAGAGCACAGCTCAAGGGAGAGGCTGCTGAGTGTTAGACACTGCTGCTGAGAGGCTGTGGTAATGGACAACAGAGACCACAGCTCAAAGGAGAGGCTGCTGTGAGTTAGACACGACAGCTGACAGGAGAGGCTGCAGTGATGGGCATCAGAGACCACAGCTCAAAGGAGAGGCTACTGAGCTGCTAAGTGTCAGACACTACAGCTGAGAGGAGAGGCAGCACTGATGGACATCAGAAACCAGAGTTCAAATGAGAGGATGCTGAGTGTTAGACACTACAGCTGGGAGGAGAGGCTGCTGAGTGTTAGACATCACAGCTGAAAAGAGAGGCTGCAGTGATGTACAACAGAGACCACAGCTTCAAGGAGAGGATGTGGAGTGTTATACACTACAGCCGATAGGAGAGGCTGCTGAGTGTTAGACACTACAGCCGAGAAGAGAGGCTGCTGAGTGTTAGACACTACTGCTGAGAGGAGAGGCTGCAGTGATGGACAACAGAGACCACAGCTCAAAGAAGAGGCTGCTGTGTGTTAGACACTACAGCTGACAGGAGAGGCTGCAGTGATGGGCATCAGAGACCACAGCTCAAAGGAGAGGCTACTGAGCTGCTGAGTGTTAGACACTACAGCTGAGAGGAAAGGCTGCAGTGATGGACATCAGGGAGCGCAGCTCAAAGGAGAGGCTAGTGAGCTGCTGAGTGTTAGACACTACAGCTGAGAGGAGAGACTGCAGTGATGGACATCAGAGACGACAGCTCAAAGGAGAGGCTGCTGAGTGTTAGACACCACAGCCGAGAAGAGAGGCTGCTGAGTGTTAGACACTACAGCCGAGAAGAGAGGCTGCTGAGTGTTAGACACTACAGCTGAGAGGAGAGACTGCAGTGATGGACATCAGAGACCACAGCTCAAAGGAGAGGCTGCAGTGATGGCCATCAGGGACCACAGCTCAAACGAGAGGCTACTGAGCTGCTGAGTGTTAGACACTACAGCTGATAAGACAGACTGCAGTGATGGGCATCAAGGGAGAGGCCGCTGAGTGTTGGACACTACAGCTGAGAGGAGAGGTTGCAGTGATGAACATTAGAGACCACAGCTCAAGAGAGAGGCTGCTGAGTGTTAGACACTACAGCTGAGAGGAGAGGCTGCAGTGATGGACAACAGAGACCACAGCTTAAAGGAGAGGCGACTGAGCTGCTGAGTGTTAGACACTACAGCTGAGAGGAGAGGCTGCAGTGATGGACAACAGAGACCACAGCTTAAAGGAGAGGCTGCTGAGTGTTAGACACTACTGCTGAGAGGCTGTAGTAATGGCCATCATAGACCACAGCTCAAAGGAGAGGCTACTGCAACTGCTGAGTGTTAGACACTACAGCTTATAGGAGAGGCTACAGTGATACACATCATAGACCACATCTCAAAGGAGAGGCTGCTGAGGTTTGGACACTACTGCTGAGAGGAGAGGCTGCTGAGTGTTAGACACTACTGCTGAGAGGAGAGGCTGCAGTGATGGCCATCAGAGAGCACAGCTCAGGGGAGAGGCTGCTGAGTGTTAGACACTACGGCTGAGAGGAGAGGCTGCAGTGATGGCCATCAGAGAGCACAGCTCAAGGGAGAGGCTGCTGAGTGTTAGACACTGCTGCTGAGAGGCTGTGGTAATGGACAACAGAGACCACAGCTCAAAGGAGAGGCTGCTGTGAGTTAGACACGACAGCTGACAGGAGAGGCTGCAGTGATGGGCATCAGAGACCACAGCTCAAAGGAGAGGCTACTGTGCTGCTGAGTGTCAGACACTACAGCTGAGAGGAGAGGCTGCAGTGATGGACATCAGAGACGACAGCTCAAAGGAGAGGCTGCTGAGTGTTAGACACCACAGCCGAGAAGAGAGGCTGCTGAGTGTTAGACACTACATCTGAGAGGAGAGACTGCAGTGATGGACATCAGAGACCACAGCTCAAAGGAGAGGCTGCAGTGATGGCCATCAGAGAACACAGCTCAAACGAGAGGCTACTGAGCTGCTGAGTGTTAGACACTACAGCTGATAAGACAGGCTGCAGTGATGGGCATCAAGGGAAACGCTGCTGAGTGTTGGACACTACAGCTGAGAGGAGAGGTTGCAGTGATGAACATTAGAGACCACAGCTCAAAGTAGAGTCTGCTGAGTGTTAGACACTACTGCTGAGAGGAGAGGCTGCAGTGATGGACAACAGAGACCACAGCTCAAGAGAGAGGCCGCTGAGTGTTAGACACTACAGCTGAGAGGAGAGGCTGCAGTGATGGACAACAGAGACCACAGCTTAAAGTAGAGGCTGCTGAGTGTTAGACACTACTGCTGAGAGGCTGTAGTAATGTCCATCATAGACCACAGCTCAAAGGAGAGGCTACTGCAACTGCTGAGTGTTAGACACTACAGCTTATAGGAGAGGCTACAGTGATACACATCATAGACCACATCTCAAAGGAGAGGCTGCTGAGTGTTAGACACTACTGCTGAGAGGAGAGACTGCTGAGTGTTAGACACTACAGCTGAGAGGAGAGACTGCAGTGATTGACATCAGAGACGACAGCTCAAAGGAGAGGCTGCTGAGTGTTAGACACCACAGCCGAGAAGAGAGGCTGCTGAGTGTTAGACACTACATCTGAGAGGAGAGACGGCAGTGATGGACATCAGAGACCACAGCTCAAAGGAGAGGCTACTGAGCTGCTGAGTGTTAGACACTACAGCTGAGACGAGAGGCAGCAGTGATGGCCATCAGCGACCACAGCTCAAACGAGAGGCTACTGAGCTGCTGAGTGTTAGACACTACAGCTGATAAGACAGGATGCAGTGATGGGCATCAAGGGAAACGCTGCTGAGTGTTGGACACTACAGCTGAGAGGAGAGGTTGCAGTGATGAACATTAGAGACCACAGCTCAAAGTAGGGTCTGCTGAGTGTTAGACACTACTGCTGAGAGGAGAGGCTGCAGTGATGTACAACAGAGACCACAGCTCAAGAGAGAGGCCGCTGAGTGTTAGACACTGCAGCTGAGAGGAGAGGCTGCAGTGATGGACAACAGAGACCACAGCTTAAAGTAGAGGCTGCTGAGTGTTAGACACTACTGCTGAGAGGAGAGGCTGCAGTGATGTACAACAGAGACCACAGCTCAAGAGAGAGGCCGCTGAGTGTTAGACACTACAGCTGAGAGGAGAGGCTGTAGTAATGGCCATCATAGACCACAGCTCAAAGGAGAGGCTACTGCAACTGCTGAGTGTTAAACACTACAGCTTATAGGAGAGGCTACAGTGATACACATCATAGACCACATCTCAAAGGAGAGGCTGCTGAGTGTTAGACACTACTGCTGAGAGGAGAGGCTGCTGAGTGTTAGACACAACTGCTGAGAGGAGAGCCTGCTGAGTGTTAGACACTACTGCTGAGAGGCTGCAGTGATGGACATCATAGACCACATCTCAAAGGAGAGGCCGCCGAGTGTTAGACACTACTGCTGAGAGGAGAGGCTGCAGTGATGGACATCAGAGACCACAGCTCAAAGGAGAGGCTGCTGAGTGTTAGACACTACTGCTGAGAGGCTGTGGTAATGGACAACAGAGACCACAGCTCAAAGGAGAGGCTGTTTTGTGTTAGACACTACTGCTGAGAGGAGAGACTGCAGTGATGGACATCAGAGACCACAGCTCAAAGGAGAGGCTACTAAGCTGCTGAGTGTTAGACAGTACAGCTGATAAGACAGGCTGCAGTGATGGGCATCAGAGACCACAGCTCAAGGGAAAAGCTGCTGAGTGTTGGACACTACAGATGAGAGGAGAGGTTGCAGTGATGAACATTAGAGACCACAGCTCAAGGGAGAGGCTGCTGAGTGTTAGACACTACAGATGAGAGGGGAGGCTGCAGTGATGGACAACAGAGACCACAGCTCAAAGGAGAGGCTGCTGAGTTTTAGACACTACAGCTGAGAGGAGAGGCTGCAGTGATGGACAACAGAGACCACAGCTTAAAGGAGAGGCTGCTGAGTGTTAGACACTACAGCTGAGAGGAGAGGCTGCAGTGATGGACAACAGAGACCACAGCTTAAAGGAGAGGCGACTGAGCTGCTGAGTGTTAGACACTACAGCTGAGATGAGAGGCTGCAGTGATGGACAACAGAGACCACAGCTTAAAGGAGAGGGTACTGGGCTTGTGAGTGTTAGACACTACAGCTGAGAGGAGAGACTGCAGTGATGGACATCAGAGACCACAGCTTAAATGAGAGGCTACTGAGCTGCTGAGTGTTAGACACTACAGCTGATAAGACAGGCTGCAGTGATGGGCATCAGAGACCACAGCTCAAAGGAAAAGCTGCTGAGTGTTGGACACTACAGCTGAGAGGAGAGGTTGCAGTGATGAACATTAGAGACCGCAGCTCAAAGGAGAGGCTGCTGAGTGTTAGACACTACAGCTGAGAGGAGAGGCTGCATTGATGGACAACAGAGACCACAGCTCAAAGTAGAGTCTGCTGGGTTTTAGGCACTACAGCTGAGAGGAGAGGCTGCAGTGATGGACAACAGAGACCACAGCTTAAAGGAGAGGCTGCTGAGTGTTAGACACTACTGCTGAGAGGCTTTGGTGATCGACAACAGAGACCACAGCTCAAAGGAGAGGCTGCTGAGTGTTAGACACTACTGCTGAGACGAGAGGCTGCAGTGATGGACATCAGAGACCACAGCTCAAAGGAGAGGCTACTGAAACTGCAGACGCAACTCATTTGAGCTGTAGCCCCGGCAGCGAATACCTCTGCTAGTAATTTTACCATCAGCCTCTCGGCAGTAACGACACCTCCTTTGCAGCAGCTTCAATAGCTTGATGGTGAAGTTACTAGTAGAGGTTTTATCCGCAGAGTGGCAGGGGCACCAGCTCAAAGGGCATGCTGTAGAGCTGCTGCTGAGAGGCTGTTGGTCTTCCACTAAATCATAGCATGTTCTGAAGTCGCTAAAGTCCTCCTGCTGGCTGCACCCCAAATGAGGTTCACTCCATAATGACTTCCTGTACCCACAAAGTGCTTTGTAATTGCTATGGCCCTCTGTTTCCAGTAAAATAATCTTCACACCTGGGATCTGTGATAAACCATACAATAGTTTGCCCATTCCAAGGCCCTCACTCCAGTCAATGCTCTGCACTTAAAGCCCTGTTGAACCCAACAAAAGATTGTTAAATCCCTAATGTCCTCTCACAGCCCATACAATCAGTCTCTTCAGACCCTCTCAGGGGCGGCTCTGCTGTTAAGGCGGAGGAGCGTCGCCCCATTAAAAAAGTGCCCCCAGGCGAGGAAAAATAAAATGGTAATAAAGTTCTTTTATTATCATTTTATTTTTCAAAACTCCGCCCCGAGCTGAGCGTCAGGACGGTGGGCGGGGCTTTCTGATTTCTGCTGCTCCCAGTCAGGCAGCAGCAGAAAGCAGTGATGGGCAGGGCACTTTAAATTTGAAGTCTGCATGTCTTTTTGGCTGGTTGTCTTGCGACGGCCATCCAGACATGCGCATTTTGAACCTCTCTAACCTAGCTGTCTTAGACAGCTGGATTAGAGACAGCCTAGGGCTCCAGTGCCCTCTGGAGGGGCGAGAGAGTCCACTTCCGCCAAACCTGGCGCTGCTTTCATGCTGTATGAGAGCAGCACCAGGATTGGCTGCTGCAGTTTCCTGGGTCCCGCGTTTCAGCCTGCCAGCCTAAAGAAGACCGTAGCAAGACGTCGAGCCAGGAAGGTAAATTGAATTATTATCTTTTTTACTTATTTTTTTACTTTTATTTTTGACCCATCCACCCTCCTTAAATGCCAGCTGCTAATGGGCCCTCTTGTAACCGAGAAAAGGTTCTGCACACCCGACGACCTGCCGTATCCAGTCTAATGATGTGCCCTCCCTACTGCCCTCTTGTATCGAACTTTCTTGAACCCTCCCCTCCCCTCACCAGTATCCCATACAATGCCCTGCGACCCCTAAGGCCCTGCAGTGCCTTCAAAAGGTCCTCATATTCCTTGTAATATTCTTTGTTCACCAAGGTCCATTCATACTTCAAACAATGCTCCCCTGTAACCAAGACATAGCTCTGCTCTCCATAAAGTTCTGCACACCTTAGGGTAACCACTCCCTATCAGGATGATCTGCACCCCCCCTAAGGTACTCTTGTACCCAGTATATAGCTCTGTACTGCATAAGGTACACTTGTAGCCAGTACGTAGCTCAGCACTACATATGGTTCTGCACGCCTTAGGGTAGTCGTGTACCTATCAAGATGTTCTGCACCCTCCACCCCAAAGTACACTTTTACCTAATACTTAACTCTGAACCCCCAGGGTAATCTTGCTTTTATTAAGAATGTCTGCCCTCCCTAAAGTACACTTGTACCCAGTGCTTAACTCTGCACTCCCCAGGGTAATCTTGCTTTCTTTTATTAAGAATGTCTGCCCTCCCTAAAGTACACTTGTACCCAGTGCATAACTCTGTACTCCACAAGGTTCTGCACTCCTTTGGGTTACCGTGTCGCTACGAGGATGCCATGCAATCCCTGAAGTACACTTACACCCAGTACATAGCTCAGCACTCCATAAGGTACACTTGTACCAAAGTACATATCTCTACACTCTAGGAGGTATGCTTGTACCCAGTACATAGCTCTGTACCCCCCACTAACTTACACTTGTACCAAGTACATAGCTCTGCACCCCTCTAAAGTACACTTGTACCCAGTACGTACCTCTGCACTTCCTAAGGTACACTTGTACCCAGTACATAGCTCTGTACAACCCAAAGGTTCACTTGTACCCAGTACGTAGCTCTGCACTACATATTGTTCTACACTCCTTAGAGTAGCCTTGTGCCTATCACCATGTTCTGGACCCCCCAAACCAGGGTACACTTTTACATAATACTTAATTCTGTTCCCAGGGTAATCTTGTTTTCATGAAGAATTTCTGCACTACCTAAAGTACACTTTTACCCAGTACATGGCTCTGCACTCTCCACCCCCCCAGTTACACTTGAACCCAGTGCACAGCTTTGCACTTCTCTCATGTACACTTGTACCCAGTACATAGCTCAGAGTCCCCCTAAGGTGCACTTGCACCCACTGCATAGCACCATGCTCCATAAGCTACACTTGCACTCATTAAATAGCTCTACGTTTCCCCCCAAAGCTACGCTTATACCAAGTACATAGTTCTGCATCCCTCTAAAGTACACTTGTACCCAGTACATAGCTCTGTACTCCATAAGGTACACATGTACCCAGTTCCTAGCTCTGCACCTACCTTAAGGTACAAATGTACCCAATGCATAGCTCTGCACTCAATGGGGTACACTTGTACCCAGTGCACTGCTCTGCACTTTCTAAGGTATACTTGAACCCAGTGCATAGCTCTGCACTCCTCTAAGGTACACTTGAAACAAAGGCATAGCTCTGTACACCTCTAAGATACACTTGAATCCACTGCATAGGGTTGCACTCCCTTAGGTACACTTGTACCCAGTACATACCTCTGCACCCCCCCTAAGGTACAATTGTACCCAGCAAAACGCTCTGCACATGCCTAAGATAAACTTGTGCCCAGTACATAGCTCTGCACTCAATAAGGTACACTTGTACCCAGTGCACAGCTCTGCACTCCCTCAGGTACACTTGTATCTAGTACATAGCTCGGCCCTACATAAGGTGCACTTGTACCCAGTGAACAGCTCTAAACTACCTTAAATAAACTTGTACCTAGTGCATAGATCTGTCCTCCCTAAGGTACACTTGTACCCAGTGCACAGCTCGGCACTCCATAAGGTACACTTTTACCCACTGCATAGCTCTCCCCCCCTATGGTACTCTTGTACCCATTACATAGCTCTGCACTCCCTAAGGCACACTTGTACCCACTAAGGCACACTTGTACCCAGTACATAGCTCTGAACTACCCTAAGGTACATTTGTACCCAGTACGCAGCTCTGCAGCCCTTCCTAAGCTACACTTGTACCCACCTAGGCACACTTGTACCCAGTACAGAGCTCTGCACTCCCCTTAGGTACACTTGTACCCAGCACATAGCTCTGCACTCCATAAAATGCACTTGAACCCAGTACAGAGCTCTGCACTCCCCTTAGGTATATTTGTACCCACTACATAGCTCTGCACCCCTTCCTAAGATACACTTGTACCCACCAAGGCACACTTGTACCTAGTATATAGCTCTGCAACCCCCTAAGGCACACTGATACCCAGTACATAGCTCTGCACTCCCCTAAGGCACACTTGTACCCAGCCCATAGCTCTGCACCCCCTAGGGTGCACTTGTACCCAGTACAGAGCTTTGCACTACCCTAAGGTACATTTGTACCCAGTACGCAGCTCTGCAGCCCTTCCTAAGCTACACTTGTACCCACCAAGGCACACTTGTACCCAGTACATAGCTCTGCACCACCCTAAGGTGCACTTATACCCAGTACATAACTCTGCACTCCCCTAAGATACATTTGTACCCAGTGCACAGCTGTGCACTCCCTAAAGTACACTTGTAACCAGTACATAGTTCTTCACCCCTCTAAAGTACACTTGTACCCAGTACATAGTTCTGCACTCCCTAAGGTACATTAGTACCCAGTATATAGCTCTGTACTCCATAAGCTACACATGTACCCAGTAAATAACTCTGCACCTCCCTTAAGGTACACATGTACCCAATGCATAGCTCTGCACTCCATGAGGTTCACTTGTACCCAGTGCACAGCTCTGCACTCCCTGAAGTATACTTGTACCCAATGCATAGCTCTGCACCCCCTAAGATACATGTGAGCCCAGTTCATAGCTCTGCACTCCCCTAATTTACACTCGAAACAAAACCATAGCTCGGTACACCTCTAAGGTACACTTGAATCCACTGCATAGGGCTGTGCTCCCTTAGGTACACGTGTACCCAGTACATAGCTCTGCACCCCTCTAAGGTACAATTGTACCCAGCAAAATGCTTTGCACCCGCCTAAGATAAATTTGTTCCCAATACATAGCTCTGCACTCAATAATGTACACTTGTACCCAGTGCACATCTCTACAGTCCCTAAGGCACACTTGTACCCAGTGCACAGCTCTGCACTCCCTAAGGTACACTTGTACCTAGTACATGGATCTGCACCCCACTAAGGCACACTTATACCCAGTACATAGCTTTGTTGTTCATAATGTACACTTGTACCCAGTACATACCTCTGCACCCCTTCCTAAGGTACATGTGTACCCAGTACATAGCTCGGCCATACATAAGGTGCACTTGTACCCAGTGCATAGCTCTGCCCTCCCTAAGGTACACTTGTACCCAGTGCACAGCTCTGCCCTCCAAAAGGTACACGCGTACCCACTGCATAGCTCTGCAACCCCTATGGTACTTTTGTACCCATTACATAGCTCTGCACTCCCTAAGGCACACGTGTACCAACCAAGGCACACTTGTACCTAGTACATAGCTCTGCACCCCCCTAAGGTGCACTTGTACCCAGTAGACAGTTCTGCACTCCCCTAAGGTACACTTGTACCCAGTACATAGCTCTGCACCCCCCTAAGGCACACTTGTACCCAGTACATAGCTCTGCACCCCCCTAAGGCACACTTGTACCCAGTACATAGCTCTGCACCTAAGGTACATTTGTACCCAGTATGCAGCTCTGCACCTCTTCCTAAGGTAAACTTGTACCCACCAAGGCACACTTGTACCCAGTACATAGCTCTGCCCCCCTCTAAGGTGCACTAGTACCCAGTACATAACTCTGCTCTCCCCTAAGGTACATTTGTACCCAGTGCACAGCTGTCCACTTCTCTAAAGTACACTTGTACCCAGTACATAGTTCTTCACCCCTCTAAAGTACACTTGTACCGAGTACATAGTTCTGATCTCCCTAAGGTACATTTGTACCCAGTACATAGCTCTGTACTCCATAAGCTACACATGTACCCAGTACATAGCTCTGCTCCTCCCTTAAGGTACACATGTACCCAATGCATAGCTCTGCACTCCATGAGGTACACATGCACCCAGTGCGCAGCTCTGCACTTCCTAAGGTATACTTGAACCCAGTTTATAGCTCTGCACTCCCTAAGGTATACTTGTGCCCACTGCATAGCTCTGCATCCCCTAAGATACATGTGAGCCCAGTTCATAGGTCTGCAATCCCCTAAGGTACACTTTAAACAAAAGCATACCTCAGTACACCTCTAAGGTACACTTGAATCCACTGCATAGGGCTACGCTCCCTTAGGTACACTTGTACCCAGTACATAGCTCTGCCCCCCCCCCCCCCCAAAGGTACAATTGTACCCAGCAAAACGCTCTGCACCCGCCTAAGATAAACTCGTTCCCAGTACATAGCTCCGCACTCAATAAGGTACACTTGTACCCAGTGCACAGCTCTGCACTCCCAAAGGCACACTTGTACCCAGTGCACAGCTCTGCAGTCCCCAAGGCACACTTGTACCCAGTGCAGAGCTCTGCACTCCCTAAGGTACACTTGTACCTAGTAGACAGATCTGCGCTCCACTAAGGCACACTTATACCCAGTACATAGCTTTGTTATTCACAATGTACACTTGTACCCAGTACATAGCTCTGCACCACTTCCTAAGGTACATTTGTACCCAGTACATAGCTCGGCCATCCATAAGGTGCACTTGTACCCAGTGAACAGCTCTGCCCTCCCTAAGGTACACTTGTACCCAGTGCACAGCTCTGCACCCCTCTCAGGTACACTTGTACCCAGCAAATAGCTCTGCACCACTCTAAGGCACACTTGTGCCCAGTACATAGCTCTGCACTGTATTCAGTCAAAATATTGAGTTGGAAATGTCGACTTACACTAATATCGAGATTTGTAACCAGTACATAGGCCTGCCCTACATAAGGTGCACTTGTACCCAGTGAACAGCTCTGCACTCCCTAAGGTGCACTTGAACCCAGTACATAGCTCTGCCCTCCCTAAGGTACACTTGTATCCAGTGCTCAGCTCTGCACTCCATACGGTACACTTTTACCCACTGCATAGCTCTGCACACCCCTATGGTGCACTTGTACCCATTACATAGCTCTGCACTCCCTAAGGCACACTTATACCCAGTACTTAGCGTTTCCACCCTCTAAGGTACACTTGTACCCAGTACATAGCTCTGTGCTCCATAAGGGACACTTGTACCCAGTATATAGCTATGACCTCCCTAAGGTACACTTGTTGCTAGTACATAGCTCTGCATCCCTTTCTAAGGTACACTTGTACCCAGTACGTAGATCTGCATTCCATAGTTACACTTGTGCCCAGTATATAGCTCTGCCCTCCCTAGGTTACACTTTTTGCCAGTATCTCGCTCTGCATCCCTTCCTAAGGTACACTTGTTGCCAGTACATAGCTCTGCCCTCCCTAAGGTTCACTTGTTGCCAGTATATTGCTCTGCACCCTTTCCTAAGATACACTTGTACCCAGTACAGACCTCTGCACTCCTCTAAGGTACATTTGTACCCAGTACATAACTCTGCTCTCCCCTGAGGTACATTTGTACCCATTATGCAGCCCTGCACTCCTGCCACTAAGACACGCTTGTACCTATTACATAGCTCTGCACCTCCCATAGGCACAGTTGTATCCAGTACATAGCTGTGCACTCCCCTAAGGTACATTAGTACCCAGTACATAGCTCAGCACTCCCCTAATGTGTCATTTGTACCCAGTACGCAGCTCTGCACCCCTTCCTAAGGTACACTTGTACCCACTAAGGCACATTTGTACCCAGTACATAGCTCAGGATCCCCCTACGGCACACTTGTACCCAGTACATAGCTCTTCACACCGCTATGGTACACTTGTACCCAGTACATAGCTCTGCACTTCCTAAGATACACTTGTGCTCAGTACATAGCTCTGCATCCCCTAAGTTACATTTGTACCCAGTACATAGTTCTGCACTCCATAAGGTACACGTGTGCCCAGCACACTGCTCAGAATCCCCCTAAGGTACACTTGTACCCAGTGCACAGCTCTGTACTCCCTAAGGTACACTTGTACGCAGTACATATCTCTCCACCCCTCTCAGGTATATTTGTACCCAGCAAATAGCTCTGCACCACTCTAAGGCACACTTGTACCCAGTAAATAGCTCTTCACGGTATTCAGTCAAAATATCGAGTTGGAAATGTCGACACTAATATCGAGTTTCAAATATTGTGACACAGAAATATCAACAGCAAGAATATTGTGGTGAAGAATATCGATTTTAAGGTAAGAAATATCAATTTTTTAAATTAGTGTTATGTATTTTAGTATATATTTTAAATGTAGAAGTATTGTTTATGTTTTTTAATATGTGCTACATTTTTAGTTGATATTAATTTTATTTTAATTAAAAATTGCATTTTTTTAGTTCCATACCATGTTGTGGGTTTATAGGGAAATAGTGTGTGAAGTAATGTAATTATAATAAATAGATCTTATTTTGTATTTATTAGTATTTATTTAATTGAGATTTTATAATGTAAATAGTGTTTTAAATTTTTTGGGGTACATTTTCGGTGCGGATTGTGGGGTTTATGGGGTAAAGGGTAGGAAGTAATTTATTTTTAATTAATTAATATTTTGTTGTTAATTAATATTAATTAATTGATTGACAATTAATTTTAGGTGCGGGTTGTAGGATTTATAGGGGTAAAGGATGGGAAGTAATTTATTTTTAATGAATAATTAGTTGAGAATTAATATTAATTAATTAATTGATAATTAATTAGTGTAAATTTTAATTATTTTTGTGTGTGGGTTTTGGGTTTAAAGGGGTGAAGGGTGAGGGGTACATTCATTTTACTTACTTTATAATTAGTTGTTAAAAACTATCAGTTATTTAATTGATTTTTTTAATAGTGTAATTAATTTTTTTACAGTTTAATTTCAGATGTGGGTTGTGGGGGTTATTGGTGTAAGGGCTGGGAAGTTAATTAAATGTTATGTGCTTTAATTTGTTTTTTAATTATTAATATTTGTTTAGTTGAAAATTAATTATGCAAACATTTTTTGTTTTCGATCTGGGTTGTGAGTTGTGTGGTGTTATAAGGTAGTAAGTAAATAGACTAAATGTATGTAATAATTAATGTTTTTGTTAATACATAATTTGTAAATAAAAAGATGTATTTGTTTGAAAATTAGTTTTTATTTTATTTAATATATTATTTGTAGACATTTATGATATGCATTTAACATTATAATATATTTTGTATCTTTAATATTAAATATACTTTTATTTTTATTTTTAACATATTCATATTTTCTTGTAATTACTTCAAAAAATATATTTTAATTTTGTTGACGATATTTTGTTTGTTTTTAATTGTGAACTGACTGGAGTGAGAATAGTAAATTGCACCCCTCTGCAATCCAACACTTTCCCTACTGTTGCACCCACTGGAGTGGGAATAGTAAATGTTATCCCTCCATAATCCAACACTTTCCCTACTGTTGCACTCACTGGAGTCGGAATAGTAATTTTTACCCCTTTGCTATCCAACACTTTCCCTACTGAGGCACTCATTGGAGTGGGAATAGTAATTTTACCCCTCCGCTATCCAACACTTTCCCTACTATTGCACTGACTGGAGAGGGAATAGTAATTTTTACCCCTCCGCTATCCAACACTTTCCCTACTGTTGCACTCACTGGAGTGGGAATAGTAATTTTTACCCCTGCGCTTTCCAACACTTTCCCTACTGTTACACTCATTGGAGTGGGAACAGTAATTTTTACTGCTCCACTTTCCGACACTTTCCTTATTGTTGTACTGACTAGAGTGGAAATTACTTTATTTTTGTTAATCATAAATTGTATTGTTGTGTTAACTGTAATGTGAATAGTAAATTGTAGTATTTTGTAATGTTATATTTATCTAATTTTATATTTATTGTAGTTAGAATAGTATATCTTATTTTTGTGTGGTGTAATATATTTTGTTACTGTTGTAATGTTTTAGGTGGGAGTAAATATTTTTATATTTATTTAGTAGAAATATGTTTTTTTTTAATGTGGTGGCAAATGTATATGTATTTATTTTAATTAGTTATAATTTATTTTTTGTTGTACTTTATATAATTATGTGTTTGGTTTATTATAATAACAATATAATTTGTAATCTTTTTTGTTTGTAACTTATTTTTAATTAAACTATAAATTGTAAAATATGTGTGTTGTTTAATTTTTATTTTAAATTACATTGATTCCCTTTTATTAATATTTTATGTTTTTGGTATATTTAAATATGTTTACATATATTTTTGATACTATTATTCTATTTAAGATTTTTTAAATTATACTATTAATTATAATTATATTTTTAAATATATAACTTTATATATATGTGTGTGTGTTTACATTTTTAAAAATACGTTTCTTTGTTGTATTTGTTAAAATATACATTTCATTTTTTTAAATATAAAATAAAGTTAATATTTAATTTTTGTTTATTTTAATATTTTAAAATATATATATTTTAAAATCGATATTTAATACAACTCTATTATTGTAAACAAGTTTTTTTATTTCAATATTTTTGTACTTATCTGCAACGCACAGCGGCCATTGATAGAACAGATCTGTTGAAAGATAAACAAATTGAAATAAAGGAGGACAACAAAATAAGGTTCATAACGACTCACTCCACGGAAAATCTACAACTGATGAAAATATTGCGTAGGAATTGGCACATCCTGCGCATGGATTCAACAACATCCACTATTGTGGGTGACCATCCTAACATCACGTACAGGCGGACAAAAAATCTAAGGGATCAATTGGTTCAGAGCCACTTTAAAAATCAAAAGAAACAAGAAACTTGGCTAAAACCTAAGGGTTTCTTCAAATGCACGTGTTGCAAGGTTTGCACAATTGCCCAAAACATGAAGGAAGTTATGATGGCCAACAAACGTATGTGGAAGATTCAACAGTTGATCAACTGCAAAAGTCAATTTGTTATCTATATCATCGAATGCCCCTGCTCACTGAAATATGTGGGGAGTACCAAGTGTGAATTAAAGAAACGCATTTTGGAACATGTACGGGCCACAATCAATACAGATAGAAGTAACGCTGTGGCCAAACATATGGAAAAGGAGCACAATGGAAAATGGAAAGATCTTAAATTTTACGCTGTGGAAGCCGTGGGAATACATCCAAGAGGAGGAGATCGAGAGAAAATTCTCAGGCAAAAAGAGTCGAAAAACATCCTGAACTTTAGAACTCTGACCCCATATGGATTAAATCAAGACGAAGAACTCCATTATCATTTGTGAACTGCTTATAAACTGTAATATAAAAGATGAGGTCAAAACAAATAGGGACATTGAACATTGATCTTCCACACTTAAAGTTTAGAATCACAAAATGTAGCTTTTATCAATTTGTATAGAGGAGTCACGGGTGATTATGGTGGCAGAGCATTCTGGTACTAAGATCTTTCTGTTTACAAATCATGTAACTTACAGAAGTTAGTGCATAAAAACAGTGAGCAAATCATCCACAAACACCTAGGGATCGTATGAAGGATAAAGGCCCACTGGAGGGCTCTATATATTCCTGACTTTATTTCCTGTGCAAGGTATATTATTGGAATCAATGAATGAGTTTTTTGTTAAACCAACAAATAAGTACATAGAAATGTATGAATAATCGTTTTAAAAAAACACTATAAATATTAGAATGGTTATTTGCACCCTTAACAATGAATGAGTTTCATGTTAAATTAACCAGAACGTTGACCCACCGGCGGGTATGACAATATGGTTATTTCAAGATTTACAATGTGAAGTTGACACCGCTTATGCTTTTGTCAATCATGATTCTATTTGATAAAGATTGAATAGTTATAGTTCAATGAACCACAAGGGAAGTGGATAAACAAGTGCTCATAAATGGTTGAGTAATCGTCATGTGTGTTAAATACTACAATTACCAGAATGCTTACCTGCACCCTTAAGGAAGTGATTTCATTATTTTTTTAGATGTGAGTTTAAAAACCAAAAAAAACTTTGAGTTATTGCTAGTCTCGTGAACAAGGTCTCCGTAGAGACTGAAACGCGTAGAGCTTTTTGTAACTGGCATGCTGTGAATAAAGAAATTGGAATATATACTTTCTGGCAAAGTTGCTTCCTTTCGTGAGTGCGCGAGGAAACCCCGAGGGGAAAATGAAGGTTATCTGCTGAAGTATAGGGAGTCGATATTTTTGCATTCTATAATTTTACCTCAATATTTTTTTCATCTTTATTTTTGTGGTCGATATTCTGTCAGTGAACCGCACCGCACCACTCTAAGGCACACTTGCACCCAGTGCATTGCTCTGCACTCAATAAGGTACACTTGTACTCATTACATAGATCTGCACTCCATAAGGTACACTTGTACCCAGTACATAGATCTGCACTCCATAAGGTACACTTGTACCCAGTACATAGATCTGCACTCCCGAAGGTACACTTGTACCTAGTACATAGATCTGGACCCCACTAAGGCACACTTATACCCAGTACATAGCTTTGTTGTTCATAATGTACACTTGTACCCAGTACATAGCTCTGCACCCCTTCCTAAGGGACATTTGTACCAAGTACATAGCTCTAAACCCCTTCCTAAGGGACATTTGTACCAAGTACATAGCTCTGCCCTCCCAAAGGAACACTTAACCCAGTGCATAGCTTCGCACTCCATAAGGTAAACCTGTGCCCACTGCATAGCTCTGCACCTCCCCTTAGGTACACTTGAACCCAGTACATAGCCCTGCACTCCTAAGGCATACTTGGTCCACTGTATAGATCTGCACTCCAGAGGTATACTTGTGACCAGTACATGGATCTGCACTCCATAAGGTACACTTGTACCCAGTACATAGATCTACACTCCATAAGGTACACTTGTGCCCAGTACATAGATCTGCACTCCATAGATATACTTGTGCCCAGTACATAGCTCTGCCCTCCCTAAGGTACACTTGTACCCAGTACATAGCTCTGCACTCCCCTCAGGTGCATTTGTACCCAGTACATAGCTCTGTACCCTCCTAAGGCACACTTGTACCCATGTGCATAGCTCTGCACTCCATAATATACACTTGTACTCAGTACATAGCTCTGCATCCCTTCCTAAGTTACACTTGTACCCCGTACATAGCTCTGCACTCCTTAAGGTACACTTGTACCCCACACATAGCGCTGCACACCTTAAGGTACACTTGTGCCCAGTACATAGATCTGCGCTCCCCTAAGTTACATTTGTACTCAGTACATAGCTCTTCATCCCTTCCTAAGTTACACTTGTATCCCGTACATAGCTCTGCACTCCTTAAGGTACACTTGTACCCCATACATTGCTCTGCACTCCTTAAGTGACACTTGTACCCAGTACATAGCTCTGCGCTGTCCTAAGGTACACTTGTACCCATGTGCATAGCTCTGCACTCCATAACATACACTTGTACCCAGTACTAACATATCCTTGTGCTCCATAAGGTACAATGTACACATGTGCATAGCTCTGCACTCCATAATATACACTTGTACCCAGTACAGAGCCCTGTGCTTCATAAGGTACACTTGCACCCAGTACATAGCCCTGCACTCCACTAAGGTACAGTTGTACCCAGTATATAGCGCTACACTCCCTTATGGTACATTTGCATCCAGTACACAGCTCTTCGCCCCTTCCTAAGATACATTTATACCCAGTGCATAGCGCTGCACCTTTCTACGGTACACTTGTACCCAGCACATAGCTCTGCACCCCCCTAAGGTACACTTAGGTGTGCCTATGAGGATGCCCAGCACTCTCTAGCGATATTATCACCAGTACCAAAGGGCGTCCCAGCCTGCATGACGTGCCTTCCATGCATTACTCTAAGCTCGCGGCCCCGGGTCCATGCCGGTGCTATGCAACGCTCTGCACAGAATCTCTCCACCTCAGGCCGTGCCTTGCATTCCGAACGAGGAGACCACCACCTCCCACCATGCAGTGCGCCCACAGGCTCGGCCACCCCTGTGCATGCTCTGAGCTCTCTGCTGCCGCCGCCCCCGTCGTGTACCTGAGGGCCTCCCACGCTTCGTGTACAGCTCTCCACGAGGAAACCTCTCCCCCCGACTGGAGGGAACGCTCCCCACTCTCCATGAAGTGTTTCTCCAAGTCAGGCAGCGCTACCTATACACCCCGAAGCCCCCTCACACCTTACGTTAGGCTCTTTGCACCACATGCAGTGCTGCTCACGTACAGCTGGGGTACCCTCAGACCCTCACCCTACGCATGCTCTCCACCACATGTGGAGCTCCTCACGTATATCCGGGGTACCCTCAGACCCTACGCATGCTCTCCACTACATGCAGCGCTCCTCATGTACACCCGGTGTACCTTCATACCCTAGGCATGCTCTCCACTACATGCAGAGCTCCTACGTACCTCCGGGGTACCCTCAGACTCTATGCAGGCTCTCCACCACATGCAATGCTCCTCACGTACACCCGGGGTACCCTCATACCCTACGCAGGCTCTCCGCCACATGCAGCGCTCCTCACGTACACCCGGTGTACCCTCAGACCCCACACAGGCTCTCCGCCACATGCAGCGCTCCTCACGTACACCCGGTGTACCCTCAGACCCCACGCAGGCTCTCCACCACTTGCAATGCTCCTCACGTGCACCCGGGGTACCCTCATACCCTACACACGCTCTCTGCCACATGCACTGCTCCCCACTCATACTCAGGGCCCCCTCACATAGAGTCTCTTCCCACTGTAGGCGGGCTCCTGGCGTGCACCCGCAGCCCCTTCACTTCATATACATCTCCCTTGGAAACCCACCCCCGCGCAACCATCTCCTGGACTCCCTTCCGTGAGCTCCTCTCACACAGGTCCGTGCACTGCCCTGCACTTCGGATCGCTCGCTCACGCACCACAACGTGCGGTGCTAAGCACCCGCACGCACCTCTCGCCACATGTCCTCCATCCTGCCATTCCGAGCCGTAGCCTTGCCTCTCACGCACACCCTGCCTGAAGAAGACCCTTCAAACGGCAATGCAGTGCCCCGCACTCTTGGGCCACCCTAACAGGGGTAGGGCCGCGGACCCCATGCCACCCTCCGTACTTCCACTCCTCCCTGCCAAAAGCTTTCTTTCATAATCCATACAGTGCGCTGCACTCGGATTCCTCTCGCACCTCGCGTAGGGCCGCGCACCCTGTGGGGGTGTGTGTACTGTACTCCCCTTCACACGCCATGCGCCCCCTGCAGGCCAGGGAGCTCCCCCCACATGCAGTGCGCTGCATTCCACCGCCGGGGTCGGCCCCCGCTTCATTCAGTGACCCGCACTCTCCAGCGGGGGTCCTCCCGCACCACATGCAGTGCCCTGCACTCTCTAGCCGTGATTTTCACACACCACATGCAGCGCGCCACACTCAATCGGGGGTCCCTGCCAACACCACCTGCAGCGCGCCGCACTGTCCATCGGGGGTCCCTTCCTCTACACCACACGCTCCAGCAGTGACATAGGTCCACGCCACATGCGGAGCCCTGCACTCCCTAGCTCGGGTCCTTCCGCACCAGATACAGTGCCCTGCACTTTTTTTCGGGGTCCCGCACCACATGGAAATGATGGAATGCCCTGCACACTTCAGCGCGGGTCATCCCGCGCTACACGCAGTGTCATGCACCCCTCGAGGGTGCCCTCCCCACCACATAGTGTAGGCTGTACGCTCCCGCAGCGCGTGGTTTTTTTTTTTTTGGGGGGGGGGGGCGTCCTCTCACACCTCATGCGTCCGCACCAGGACGCTGCACTCTCCATGTGGAGTCCTCTCTCACCAAATGCAGCGCCAGGCACAGTCCTACCCTGGCACGTCCTGGACGATGCAGTGTCCGGCCGGGGGCCCCCTCCCGCACCTGTGCCGCCCACCGGCCTGAGCTCGCTCCAGTGGCTCTGTCCAGACTGTCCCTGGTTAATGGTCCCTCTGGCGCTCCGTACACGCCCCCTCCCGCCACACCACACTGTGCACTCCCTACCTGATGCTGTTCAGCATGGCTGGGCTGATGTGGTACCCTCTACAGGCTTGCATCCTGGGGGGCGTCAGTTCTCCTGGCCCCCATGTTGCTCTTAAGGGATGGCGGGGGAGTTAAAGCTTGCGACGCTGGGGGGTGGAGGGGGTGGGGGTCTGTGGATGAGGAGCCACAGGGAGGTGTGGAGAAGCTTGCAGTGGGAGTAGGTCTGAGGTGGCGGCGCGAGCACAGGGGAGAGCGTGGAGTGCGAGAGGACTGATGGGGTGAAACTTGGAGGGGGACCAGGGATGCGAGGGAGGGCGATGAAACGGGGTCGGGCGACGACTGGTGGACGGGGTGATGCTCGCAGGGAGAGCAGGGCGGCCGACGGATGCTGCCTTTCCTCGGCTGTCGCTCGGTCTCTCGCCGGAGGATTTCCTAAGCTGGCTTTCTGCAGTGATGCCAGAGCGCATGCGGGCCGGGCCTGAGGGGGAGACTGTCTGCACACATGGACTGCTAGCGCTGCTGAGAGGCAGAGGCCACAGCTCAGAGGAGAGGAGATGTAGCTGCTGAGAGGCCACCCATCAGAGAAGTTACCTAGCTGCTGAGCGGGAGAGTCCACAGACAATAGGATAGGGTTTATAACTGCTGAGAGGCAGAGGCCAGAACTCATGTGTGAGGATATCTAGCTGGAGACGGGCAGAGGCCACACACCAGAGGAGTCCTATAACTGCTGGGAGGCAGAGGTCACAACGCGGGGGAAATGCAATGTAACTGATGAGAGGCAAAGGCTGGCACTCAGGGGAGACGCTAGTAGCTGCTATGAGGCAGAAGACACAGCCCAGTGGAGATGCTATACAGCTGCTGTGGGACACAGGGCACAACTCTGAGGAGAGACTATATGGCTCCTGAGAGGCAGCTCTTATTGCTGCCGAGGGACCTGTGGAACAGTTCTGAGCAGAAGTTCATCTGCTTAGAGGCCCGAGGACACAGCTAAAGCAACAGGTTACAGCTGCTGAGCGATAGAGGCTAATCCTCAAAAGAGAAGCAGGATCTGCTGCTGTTTCTTAGGAATAGGGAGAGCGGCCCAAAGGAGAAGATAGCTGCTGAGAGGAATTAATTATTACTACTGAGAGGCTGCTGGTACAGTTCCTAGAAGATGCGTCAGAGACTGTAACGTGGAGGTGATGCTTAACTGCTGAGAGACACAGGGTATAGTTAGAGGAGAGTCTATGAGCTGCTGAGAGGACTGATCTGTTGCTGCTGAAGGGCTTTGGTTATAGTTTCTAGGAGAAGTTTATCAGGCTAGAGGCTGAGACTACAGCTAAAGAGACAGGCTGCACAGCTTCTGAGAGACAGAGCTCACGGTCTCAACATGATATCCTATGAGGACGACACCCAACTCATCCTCTCATTCACTGATGACCCCACCACCGCCAGGACCACCTTCCACGGATGAATGACAAGCATTGCCGAATGGATGAACAACTGCCTGGAGCTGAACACAGGCAAGACGGATGTCCTGATCTTCAGCAACAACACATGGAATGATGCGTGGTGGCCATCTAGCCTAGGACCCACACCCACGACCACTCCAGACACCTTGGAATCATCCTTGATAACAAGCGCACCATGAATTCACAGATAAACACAGTCACCTCTGCCTACTTCCTCACCCTGCAATGCTACCTAAGACCTTCTAGTGGCTATCCCTTCACACGAGATGCACAGTGACACAGGCACTAATCACCAGCCGACTGGACTATGGCAACACCCTCTATGTAGTAATCGCTGTACACCTCTTACAACAAAGACTTAAAACCATACAAAATGCCACAGCCAGACTCATCCTCAACCTCCCCTGATGAACTCACATCACACCCCACCTCCGGCAACTCCACTGGCTCCCTGCACAGAAGACATGCCAATTCAAGCTACTGACCCATGCATACAAGGCTCTACACAACCAAGGACCCACCTACATCAACCACCACCTGAACTTCCACCAACCATCTAGAAGACTACGCTCCACCACCCTATATCTTGCCCACACTCCTCGCATCTATCGAAGAAAAAGTGGGAGACACTCCTTCTCCTACATTGCAGCAAAGACCTGGAACAGCCTCTCCACCCAGCTCCAGACCATCACCTCACTTCCGGATTTCCAAAGGGCCCTCAAACCTAACTGTTCGATTGAGTTTTCAGGATATGCAAACACCTGGATACCCTATCGGGGGATTAGCAGCACTATACAAAGCCTGATCGATTGATTGAGAGGTTCCATCTTAAAAGAAAAGCAGGGTCGGCTATTGATCAAACGAAATAGAGACTTGAACCCAAATGAGAAGCTATAGAGCTCCTGAGAGGAATGATTCGTTGATACTGAGAGCCTACTAGTACAATTCCTTACAGAGGTTGTAGCTGCTGAAAGACAGAGGCGGTATAGCTGCTGAGAGGCAGGGGTGATAGCTCCAGCAAGAGAGTATATAGCTGCTGATAGGTAGAGGCAGGTGCTCAGGGAAAAGCTATATAGCTGCTGAGGCAATAGGTGAACAAAGAGACTATAGCTGCTAGGGGCTGGATACCACAGTTCAAAGGAAAGTTACATAGCTGCTGAGAGGGAGGGTATATTGCTTCTAAGAGGCTGATGGTACATTTCCAAGCTGGCACTTTTCAAGCTGGCACTTTCAGCTGGGAAGAGGTAGACTACAATTAATAATAAGTGGCTTTAGCTGCTGAGAGGAAAAGCCTATAGCCACAGTTCAAAGAGAGTGAAACAATTGCTGAAAGCCAGAGGCTACAGCTCATTTCAGAGGCTAAAACTTCAAAGCAATAGAAGGCACAGCTTGCAGCAGAGGTGTTAGCTATTAAGAGACAGGGGTGACAGATGAAAGAAGTGACTATAGCTTAAGAGAGACATGGGTTGCAGCTCATAGAAACGGCTGTAACTGCTCATAAGCAATTCAGCAGTTCAAAGAAGAGGTACTAAAAGTTAGAGGCTACTGTTTATAGCAGAGGCGAGAACTGCTGAAAGGTAGCTGCTGTCGCTCGCAGCAGAGGCTCTAGCTGCTGTGTTCATAGTATAGACTTGCTGCTAAGTTGTAAAAGCTTCGGCTCATAGGAAAGGTTATAGTTGCTAAGAGGAATGGAAAGCTCTTCATTTTATTAGAGACTATCATGCACTAGTGTGCCATGCTTTATCAGCGGGTCGCACCCTTCTGATATTTATCCAGGGTGGCTCGTAGTAGCGACCCGTGCCCTGCCAAAGTGGCGGGACGGGTGTGAGGAAGAAGGTAGGGAGAGGGGGTTAGAGGATAAAAAAATGAAAAAAATAACTTACCTGAATGCCGCCTGCCGCATTGCGCTCTTCCACTCGTCTTCTTCTGGGCACAGGCTCCCAGACTGCACTGCGTCCAATCCTGATGCTGCATGAAAGCAGCATCAAGATTGGCCTGATCGTTGTCAACTAGCGCTTCCAGTTTGACTGGGAGCCCGTGCCTGCTATCTCCAGCCTCAGCAACGCAGCTGGGACTGGAGAGAGCTTCAGTGCGCATGACGGTTTGGCTGGCCTCAGAAAGCTGCCCAAACCATCATGCACACTGCAACAGTGCCCACAATTACCCCACCAGCAGTGTCATCCACCTGGACCCACCCCCAAGACTTCTCAGAGTCCTTTGGGGTGGATCCCGGGGAATTAAAAGAAAATGATAATAAAATGGGTTTAAAATCTGTTTTACTATGTTTTTATTTGAGGTTGGTGGCAGGGGGGCGGCGCTCCTCCGCCCTAATGGAGGGGCCACTGCTAGTGGTTCGACCTCTAATGAGGGAGCAATTAGGATGGTATGTAAGGAAAAAAGGGAGGTTAAAAGTGCCTAGAGAAATTCCTCCATAGTTATATATTAGGGACTGTATAGACATGATTAAAAGGCTTAAGATGGTGGTATCGGAGCATTAGTATGTCCTACACCCATTCATTGTCGACATGTTTCAGCCAAACTGAATGCTGTATAGGTCTGCAGCTTTTGATAGTGCATGAATCCCTAGATAATGAATCTGATATGCTCTTCACAAATTTAAGGGGCAAAAACGCATTCATCTCATTCACTCAAGCCAAGCATGCAAAATATTCGCTTGTTTCTGGAGCTAAATGGAAATCCTGTTGTAGCAAATAGACAGACAGTTGTCAAAAGCATATATGGTGTGTCATATTAAAGCCATGCAATGGTTTTAACACACAGTATCCGGTTATGCATGGCAAACAGTGCCAGCATGTAGCACTCATGAAAAGTGTGTCCATTAAACACAAGGTAACAGTCACCCTTCACTTTACAGCTGATTACCCACTGGTGTATGGAGAGGGAGACGGCTCCCTGTAGTCTCATTCTCCAAGCGATAGTATTAAGATGTTATTAAACTTCACGGTAATGCGAATGGTCATCCTGTGGAGAGGGTGGCAGTTCCATGATTACATTGGACCAGCCCCCCTCTCCCTTCCCCCCAAATGAGCACACGTCATCAACGGTGGTTTGTCACTTCTTCTCCTCTGCATATCCTGTTGGTGTGTTATGCCGGCGAGCTGTGGTTATTTGAAGTGCAAGAGGCGTGCACTTACACTTCCATGTTTTGGAGTGGTGCCGCGATGTCACAAAGTAACGGCGGACATTTAGGCGTCAGCGTGAGGCCATCTTGTTGGACTTGTATATACAGCCTATCGTTATTCATTGAATGTTTTACAAAGACATAGTTCAATATTTTTGCGGTGCATTATGAGTTAATATAATTGTTAGCAGCAGAAACTCTGTATTATTATTCCATGGCGGACTCACACTGATGTCTAAACGTCTGCACGTTACGTCCTGGTCCTGACATCACTGAGCCACTCCAGAACACCGAATGTTAAGGCTCGAAGTGACTCAAATCTGAGAGCCTGTAATGTCATCATGGAATGTAGGGGATGGAGCTGACTACAAGTTGAGAGTATGTGATATCATCATGGAATGTCGAGGTTGGAGCTGACTGAATGCTGAGAGTGTGTGATGTCATCATGGAATGTAGAGGCTGGAACTGACTCAAATCTGAGAGCCTGTAATGTCATCATGGAGTGTAGGGGATGAAGCTGACTAGAAGTTGAGAGTATGTGATGTCATCATGGAATGTAGAGACTGGAGCTGACTAGAAGCTGAGAGCCTGTGATTTCTTCATGGATTGTTGAGGTTGGAGCTGACTGAATGCTGAGAGTTTGTAATGTCACCATGGAATGTAGGGGCCATAGCAGACTGAATGCTGAGAGGCTGTGATGTCATCATGAAATTTAGGGGCTGGAGCTGACTAGAAGCTGGGAGCCTGTGATGTCATCATTGGATGTTGAGGCTGGAGCTGACTGAATGCTGAGAGTCTGTGATGTCTGCATGGAATGTTGAGAGTGTAGCTTACTGAATGCGGAGAGTTCGTGATGTCATCATGGAATGTTGATGTTGGAGCAGATTGGAAGCTGAGAGCCTGTGATGTCATCATGGAATGTTGAGGCTGGAGCTGACTGAAAGCTGCGTGTGGCAGATGGTGAAGGAGATTCACTTGCAGTGAAGGCTGATGGGAGCTGCACATCAGCTCTCCCGAAGAGCCTTCATGTGAGATGGGCCCAATATGGATGTAGAGCTATTTAGGTGAAGGTGGCCCAGTGATTAGTAAGATACATGCGATCTACTATCTTATATTGAACAGCATTCTCGAAGGTCCAATCCCTGGGCTCCGACAGGTGAGAAAGCTGGTCGGACTGAAAGAATGTAGTGTTACTTGGGCTATGTTGGTGCACGTTAGATATTTCTGTCTATTGCCTGATAGAAGACAGAATCGAGGCTCTGACTGTTTAAGTGCATTACATCTGAGGCATAAAAGTCGGTCATGTGGTTCCATGAGCTATTTTGCATATCTCTCCGACCAGATGCGCCAGGTTGGCTTCGTGTCAGGATAACAGTAGAGGAATACTAGGATTTGTACTGACGGACCAATAGTGTGCCGAATTCTTTAGAAAAGGGTAAAAGTATGACGGAGAAGTCGCTTTGGGGCTACATAGCGCCATGAACTGGAAAGCACCAGACTGGTTTAATGGATAGTGATGAAATATGGTGGTGCAGTAACCGTAAAAACTGTCAGATCTTGACAAGAAGGAGAGTGTAATATCGTGAGCAGTCTAGCAGTTGGGTGGGCGGAGTCTCGGGGTGAAGGGAAGAGGAGGAGCGACGGGAAGAAGCGGCAGTTAGAGTAGGGACGAGAGACCAGTAAGCAGCTAAGAATAAAGCTCTTAGAAAGACATCCGTCGTGTCTGTCATTATTGGGGTCGCGACACGACAGCTGGCGACGAGGATGGGATGAGCAGTCTGCTCTCCCTGAACCCAGAAGGAACTGTGGTCAGTCCCTGGGCATCACGCAGAGGAAGTCGCCGTCGCGACACGTGAGCCCCTGACGAGATCGCCGTCTGCACCAAAGATCAGCGGTCATTGTCCGCGCTCCGCGATGCCCAGATCGCGTGGAGCCCCGTGGTGAGAGCGCGGTCGAGCGCAGAAGAAAGAAAATTCAAAGTGAGCGCCGTTCGCGCCAAAACAGCAAAACGTGCCCCGAGTGAGCCGAGGGCCGTGTGAGGCTGAGAGAGAGTGATTGGGAGCCCAACCCCGGTCCTGCCGTGCTGCTCGAGTGTCAGTGACAGCGGGAACAAGAGGAGACTGCGAGCGCGCTATGAAGAGTAGCGCTGTCTCGCCGCGAGTGAACCTCCCCCTCAAGCGGGAGGATTAGCGCTCGTGCCTGCCAAAGAAGTCGAGACTGGATCTCGAGCCGAAGCTGGTGAGTGAGTCCTCGCTGCAGCCCTGAGTGTGGGGAAAGACGTGAGGGCAGTCAAGCCTCGTGGGATCCAGTCCGGCGGCCATCTTAGAATCAGGCAACCACAGGAGGACATCCCTATAAAGTGAATGGGCGGCCATTTTAGAGTCAGGCACCAGAGAAGCCCAAGTAATAATCAACAAAGCATTGGCAAGTGAATGAGGATTTTGACAAACAAGCACAAGCAAGTGCCAGAAGAAAAAAAAAAAAAAGGAGAAGAAGAGTCATCAAGCACAAGCAACAAACAACAAGGAGAGCAGCGCCTTGGCAAACAAGCACGAGTAAGTGCAAGAAGACAATACATAAGAGCATATAGGAGAGAGAAAGGAACACGATGTCAAATCACGGGTCGCCCGTACGGAATGAGGCCCAACCCATCATGATGGGAGTATCACATCTGCGTCCCCCAGAACCCCTGGCACTGTTGGTTGGTGGGAGCATGGGCCCCAGATGGGAAGAATGGATTGAGGATTTTGAAGATTACATTAAGGGGTCCAAAGTAACCGAAAATGAAGACCAACTAATTGCGTTACGCAATCTTGTAGGAAAAGACATCAGCAAAATCATCAAAGAGCTCCCGGCGGCGGACTCGGGGACGTATGCCAAAGTACGAGAAGCTTTGGACAAGAAGTTTCTGCACAAGAAAAACGTGGATTACGAAAGGTACATGTTCCAACTAGCTCGTCAGGAGAAGGAAGAAATGATGAGCACATACATAACACGGCTACGCCGTTTGGCACGCCACTGCAATTTCGACACATTTTCAACAGAGGATGCCATCCGTTTGCGCATCATTGATGGTTGCCAGTCTGAGACACTCCGGAGGAAGCTGCTGAAGAAGAGTCACAATCTTGATGAAATCGAAGAGATGACGAGGGTGCACGATCAGGCGGAGGAACAGGCCAAGAAAATGGAGGCAGGACGTGGTGACCGAAGAGAGCAAGTTTGCCAGGTGCAAGCCAGCCGCCCTCGCCGATGGTCCAGAGAGCGATTACGGTATTCCCGACCGCCTTCGCATCATCGGCACTCCGGACGTCGTGGCCCTGAGTCAGGAAGGCGAAGCAAGAAACAGGAGCATTTGAGGAAGTGTTACAGGTGTGGATATGATTTTCCACATACAGATGCGTGTCCAGCCATGGGCCAGCAGTGCCGCAAGTGTGGTCGGAGCAATCATTTTGAAGCAATGTGTGGGGAATATCGTCGAGAGAAAGAAAAGAATCCACCCAGGTCGTCTCGAGTGGACACGCGACGGCATCACGCGAGAGCGGTGCAAGATCGCCCAAAGTCCTCGTCAGGATCTTCACACTCTAGCAGAGAGTCACAGACATCCAGGTGGTCGAGGAGGTCCCCCTCTAGAGACTCCAGGTCAACATCTTATGAACAGGACTACACAGTTGAATACGCGAGTATGGTTGCTGACCCGGACCAACTCAAGAAGTATCCCCGACTGGACATCGGTGTAGGAGAGCATGCAACAAAATTTGTGTTGGACAGTGGGGCGTCATTGAACTACATTCCTGTGACCGAGTACAGAAAAATGAAACCTCTGCCACCACTGAGTCCCGCATATGTCCGGGTATCCACCTGGATGTCCAGGAAGCCACTTCCCTGTCTAGGGAAATTCTCAACAACACTGAGGCACAGAACGATGTCGGTACCCGCTGTTATCCACGTCATCGAAGGCCCAGAGGCCAACTGCCTACTCAGTCTGCCGACTGCCGAGCGACTGCGATTGTTGGAAATTCTCTATCGCGTCAGCAACGTTACAGACATCATCCACAAGTTCCCAAAACTGTTCATGGGACTTGGTAAAATGAACAGGTGTCAAATTCGCTTACATATCAACGACATAATTCAGCCTGTGGCTCAGCACCCTCGGCGAGTGCCGTTCCATCTCCAGCAAGCCGTGGAGGATGAACTTCAGGATCTGTTGGCGTCTGACATCATTGAGAGAACGGAAGGCCCCACGCCATGGGTGTCACCAGTGGTCATTGTTCCAAAGAAGGGGACTCCTGGAAAGGTCCGGTTTTGTGTCGACATGCGGCTACCCAACACCGCCATTGAAAGAGAACGACACCCAGGACCCCATGTGAGTGATATGATCTCTGCGTTGAATGGTACCCGAGTGTTCTCAAAGCTGGACCTCAACAAAGGGTATCACCAGCTGGAGCTCCACGAGAGCTCTCGGTACATCACAACCTTTGCAACGCACCTGGGGCTGTATCGATACAGAAGGCTGAGTTTTGGTATTTCTTCGGCGGCCGAGATCTTTCAGGAGGCCATACGCCAGACCATTCACCACATTCCCAACACGCTGAACTACAGCGATGATATCCTCGTGTATGGGGCCAATGTCCAGGAACACGATACTGCTCTCAACCAAGTGTGTCACGCTCTCCTGGAAGCTAACCTAACGCTTAACAAGGACAAATGTGAATTCCATCAGTCTACTCTAAAATTCTTCGGGCACGTCTTCTCGGGAGCTGGGATGAAGCCCGACCCCGAAAAAGTGATCGTTCTAAATGACACCAAGAGCCCCCGAGACGTCAGTGACATTCGGTCATTTTTGGGAATGGCAAGCTACTGCTCTAGATACATCAAGGATTATGCCACCCTCAGTCATCCGCTCAGAATCCTGACCAAGCAGGGACAACCTTTTGACTGGACTCCCGAGTGTGAGCAAGCTTTTCAGGAGATTAAACAAGCAGTGGAGACGGCTGGCAGTCTTGCATATTTCAGCCCTGACCGCAAGACGGAGATAACGGTGGATGCGAGCCCAGTGGGCTTAGGGGCCATTCTGGCTCAGTACGACAATGACACAGATCAAAGACATATCGTGGCATATGCCAGCCGAAGCTTATCTGACACTGAAAAGGCCTATTCCCAGCCAGAGAAAGAGAGCCTTGCAGTGGTGTGGGCCTGTGAACATTTTCATGTGTTCATATACGGCAAACACTTCACCATGGTGACCGATCATCAGGCGCTTGTCACCATTTTTGGAAATCCACGATCCAAAATGCCACCTCGTATAGAACGCTGGGGCCTGCGCCTGCAAGAGTACACCTATACTATTGTCCACAAGCCGGGAAAATCAGCCAACCCAGCTGACTACATGTCGCGACACCCCAGAGCATCCCACACATCTGGACCATCCGTCGCGGAGGAATACATCCATTTTGTGGTGGACCAAGCTCGACCACCCGCTGTTCCTCTGGAGGCCATTCAACAGGCCACCCAGCACGATGTGATGCTACAGAAGGTGATACACCGAGTGCAGATCAACAGATGGAGACAGGAAGGTCCAGAGGAAGAGAGTGATCCGCAGATGCGCCAAGAAATGCAGGCTTTTAAAAACGTGAGTGAGGAGTTGTCTGTCACCGCAGAGGGTCTGCTGCTAAGAGATCAACGGATTGTCATCCCAAGTCGACTATGGCAAGGTGTCATCAACCTTGCCCATGAAGGCCATCGGGGAGTGGTCGCGACAAAAAGGGCTCTCAGGGAGCGTGTGTGGTTCCCACTTCTTGATCGAATGGTGGAACTCACTTTGCGGGACTGTCCTCAGTGTCAACTAGTAAGTCACGGTGATCCTCCAGCCCCGCTGCAGATGACCCCGCTACCGCCGGGAGTGTGGCATGAACTAGCGATGGACTTTTATAGACCACTGCAATCAGGCAAATATGTCCTCGTGATAGTGGATGAATACTTCCGGTTTCCCATTGCCGAGTTTGTGTCGTCCACCAGTGCCTCCACCACCATTGCGGTCTTGGATGAAGTATTTGCGGCTTGGGGTGTTCCCAAGGAACTGAAAACGGATAATGGTCCCCCATTCAATGGACGTGAATTTAGTGACTTCGCAAAACTAATGAATGTCCAGCATCGTAAAATAACGCCCCTGTGGCCCCAAGCTAATGGCACCGTTGAGAGATTCATGGCCACGCTCAAAAAGACTTTCCAGCAAGCCACCCTTGACAAAAGAGACTTGCAAACAGCTCTTAATGAAGTGCTCCGAGCGTATAGAACAACACCCCATGCTACTACAGGTCAATGCCCGGCTATGCTCATGCTGGGGCGCCCCATCCGAACACGGATACCTACGCGGGAAGGTGCCTTACGACCGGTGTCACCAGGTCGCGTTCATCGAGAGGTAGTGGCTGCTGATCGCGCTGGAAAGGCGAGTATGAAATCTTATGCGGACAATAGAAGAAGAGCTAGATCCCTCTCCTTTCATGAAGGGGACTGTGTTGTGGTTAAACAAGAACAAAACAAGAAAACGGATTGTCGGTTCAGAGCGGAACCACTCACAATCACTCGACAAAAAGGCACCATGCTTACTGCTGAGTCTGAGAACAGACGCATCACCCGAAATGTGTCTCACTTTCAAAAATGTAGTCCCGCCATGAGAGAGACACTCACACAGGGGCCTGCAACCTCTGAGACTGAACACAGCGAGGGACCTGAACAGGTTCCCAGAGATCGGGAACGGAACACTTTGGGAAGCAATGGGACTGCGTCTGAAGGTATGTCCCTCCGATCAAGAAGAGCCATTCAACGGCCTAGACGTTTGATTGAAGAGATGTAAACAGATGAAACAAGTTTTGTTAACAAAGGGGGAGATGTAATATCGTGAGCAGTCTAGCAGTTGGGTGGGCGGAGTCTCGGGGTGAAGGGAAGAGGAGGAGCGACGGGAAGAAGCGGCAGTTAGAGTAGGGACGAGAGACCAGTAAGCAGCTAAGAATAAAGCTCTTAGAAAGACATCCGTCGTGTCTGTCATTATTGGGGTCGTGACACGACAGAGAGGTGCAGGTTATTCACTCCCTGCTTGAGGAGTTGTCTTTCCTGCACTGATGTGGCATTGTGCATAAGGAGATCTCGCTCACCTTGGTACCCCCTGACCCCTGCAAAACGTGGCGTAGAGCGCAAGCTATGCTCCTTCTCGGCCTGAGTGCTGAGGGAATGTACAAACTGAGAGGGTGTACAATCTACACTTTTGGGTTCGTGCACTGACTGAATCAAGAACTCAAGACCATCTCCCCCACCTAAAACTAGAACCTCTTTAGCCTTGGTCCCCAACCTAGACATCCCCACCGCTAACACCCAGAACTATATACATGTTGCATGGATCCCCAAACCTTAGGCAACTGCATAAAACCACGACGAATGGTTACACTAGCAGTAGTCTCTGTAGTTAGGATCATGAACCCCCTAACCGTAATCATGTGATGTTTTTATAGGGAGGACCTAGCACAACAAAAGTAAAGAAACTTCTTGACTGGGAAAATGTGTTACAAAATATAGGATTTTAAAGTTTGTAGAAGGTCACTTCACCTAAGCACGATTAGTCCTATCAAACCCTGATAGCAGGAAGTATTTGGCAGTAGCAACAGCAACCACCAGGGTGTGCTTTGGTCCCCCAGCATTGACTAAATCTAACCGTGAATTAGGCCATGTTCAGAAGAATACCTACTGCTAAAAGTGCAAATTGTAATTAACTACACTTTCTTGACACCTTGTGATAGTCCTGAGAAATATCCAAATGAAGCAGCACAACAGGAAGGGCAGAAACAGGCTCTTAAAAGGGCCCCTGGGCCGGACCGAGTACATCGTATTCAGCCCAGTGGTCAAAGTGGGGGGGATCGGAGGGGCACGTTGTGCCCACACTTTTTTTAATTTTAGAAAAACTGTTTCTCTACTTTGTGTGAAAAGACTACTCTTCCGGGACAGTTAATTCTGACAGTTTAATTGCTTCCGCTGAAGAAGCGGAAGGGAGGAGGGAGTCTCTTGTGCTGTGAAACTGAGGGAGAGGCAGACAGCTAAACAAGCCTTCTTGCCAAGGTGCCTGCTTCCCTAAAAGAAATGTAAATATGCACAACTGGTCAGTCTGCAAATGTAAAGGGTACATGGAAGCTGGTATTGACTTTAATCGATGGAATCACTTGAAGTTTCCTGATGACACACATTTATTCTTTTTGCAAGATATTGTCAGAGAGCTATGAGGAAAGCTGTTAAGTGTGTGCTTTTAAAAGACTGTTATAAAAAAAATGCACTACGTACAGTCAGGGTATTACTAAAATCTATATTTTGGAAGCACATTTTTTAATTCTAATCCTTTTTGCAAATTTTTTAGCAGCTTATCTTGTACTGTGTGCAATGAAAGTTTAAAATAATGACTCGCATGTTCACAGTGCTTTCTGTTACAGACTGTCACCTCGCAGCACTAGACACACACAGGTCCCTATTCTCCACTGCACCAACCGGGATTCAATGCTGTGGATCTCTGGTGCAGGGCATTAACTAATAAAGGTTTCATAATGTACGACAGTGCATATTCTACTGATTACCAGAACTTGCATTTAACGTTCATTTAGGCTGTGCGTTATTTTACATCTTGTTACCTGAAGGTGAAATACTGAAAAATATTTACAGAATATTTAGTTTTTTTAGCCCCACATTTGGCCATGCCCCCGCGCTCATTTACCCCACCCCATCATGCAGAGCATCACAGTTTCCATACTTTTCTAGATGCACTACGACAATTGATTCACCCACACCGGCATGCTTTTGCACCTCATCTGCTCCCAGTGTTTTCAGCACCAGCCGGAGCTGTCCACGGTGCTGAACACCAGCAGGCTAACACTGGTCTATTGCACCCCGTCACCGCTGAATTCACATACTGACTTCTTGAGCAAACTATGTTCTGAGTTGCGAACCTCAATACCGAGGCCCTAACTTTAACGCCAACGTCATCGCTTTCAGCATCTCTTGAGTGGTTAGGCTTAGAAACTTCAAAAATGTTCATTGTTCCTCCTTTTCGTTGATTACAGAGTTATTTCTTGTCTGATGTCTCTGACTGGATATTGTGTGCTTTATAAACATAATGCCTTGTTTTACACTGTACCTCGCCTGAACCTTCACAGCGCTTCCTCCGAGCCAGGCTTTCCCTGCTTAACTGGACTCCCAAGGCTCGCCAAGGAGGCTCTGGAGGTCAACTCAAGGGTGCAGCTAAGACTTCTGAGGTCCCTGCAGTGCTGGGGAGGGGGACATCTTACAGTTCAGAGAGGAAGGAACCAGAAGGTGCAACGAAGCTGGCTGAGGTGTGGATTCGGATCAGAGGGGTAGGTGAGCCCCCTGCAGTGATGAGCGGCTGCTCCGTCCTATGAAGCAGGTGCACTAGGCTGGGAAGGAAGAACGGGACCGAAGAGAGAGGAGAGACGTGTCAACATCAGACGGGCTCACTTTCTCTTTCATTTTATTTCCAGCGTGGATGCTTTACATGTGCTGGTTTACAAAGAGGAGCGCATCAGAAAATACACCCTGTTCTCCTGCAGATTGTCCCGACGGAAGTGTGCTGGGCAAAGGTGAACTGGGGGTCATGAGATGAAAGACAGGAAATGGGGTTTTGAGGATGTTTGTTTTTAAACATCACCAGATCGGGCCGGGGTTCACAGCCGGTATGTGAGGCTTTAGTTGCTCAAAATTACAAACACAATCCAACGCGCGTGCACAGCAGATCTAGGCCTCGCCGTGCAAAGCTGTACTGAGGTCTCAGCAACCTCGAAGAGTGCACTTCTATCCGTGCACAGCTGCCCCAGTACAGAAGCCCTTAGAGCTTCCATCCTGGCCTTCACATGCACAGCTGCCCCAGTACTGAAGCTCACAGAGCTTCCATCCTGGCCTTCACATGCAAAGCTGCCCCAGTACTGAAGCCCGCCGAGCTTCCATCCTGGCCTTCACATGCAAAGCTGCCCCAGTACTGAAGCCCGCAGAGATTCCATCCTGGCCTTCACATGCAAAGCTGCCCCAGTACTGAAGCCCGCAGAGCTTCCATCCTGGCCTTCACGCAAAGCTGCCCCAATACTGAAGCCCGCAGAGCTTCCATCCTGGCCTTCACACGCAAAGCTGCCCCAGTACTGAAGCCCGCAGAGCTTCCATCCTGGCCTTCACATGCAAAGCTGCCCCAGTACTGAAGCTCGCCGAGCTTCCATCCTGGCCTTCACATGCAAAGCTGCCCCAGTACTGAAGCTCACAGAGCTTCCATCCTGGCCTTCACATGCAAAGCTGCCCCAGTACTGAAGCCCGCAGAGCTTCCATCCTGGCCTTCACATGCAAAGCTGCCCCAGTACTGAAGCCCGCCGAGCTTCCATCCTGGCCTTCACACGCAAAGCTGCCCCAATACTGAAGCCGCAGAGCTTCCATCCTGGCCTTCACACGCAAAGCTTCCCCAGTACTGAAGCCCGCAGAGCTTTAATGCTGGCCTTCACACACAAAGCTGCCCTAGTACTGAAGCCCGCAGAGCTTCCATCCTGGCCTTCACACGCAAAGCTGCCCTAGTACTGAAGCCCGCAGAGCTTCCATCCTGGCCTTCACATGCAAAGCTGCCCCAGTACTGAAGCCCGCAGAGGTTCCATCCTGTCCTTTACATGGAAAGCTGCCCCAGTACTGAGGCCCGCAGAGGTTCCATCCTGGCCTTCACACGCAAAGCTGCCCCAGTACTGAAGCCCGCAGAGGTTCCATCCTGTCCTTCACATGCAAAGCTTCCCCAGTACTGAAGCCCGCAGAGCTTCCATCCTGTCCTTCACACGCAAAGCTGCCCCAGTACTGAAGCCCGCAGAGCTTCCATCCTGGCCTTCACACGCAAAGCTGCCCCAGCACTGAAGCCCGCAGAGGTTCCATCCTGTCCTTCACATGCATAGCTGCCCCAGTACTGAAGCCCGCAGAGCTTCCATCCTGGCGTTCACACGCAAAGCTTCCCCAGTACTGAAGCCCGCAGAGCTTCCATCCTGGCCTTCACACGCAAAGCTGCCCCAGTACTGAAGCCCGCAGAGCTTCCATCCTGGCCTTCACACGCAAAGCTTCCCCAGTACTGAAGCCCGCCGAGCTTCCATCCTGGCCATCACATGCACAGCAGCCCCAGTACTGAAGCCGCAGAGCTTCCATCCTGGCCTTCACATGCAAAGCTGCCCCAGTACTGAAGCCCGCAGAGCTTCCATCCTGGCCTTCACATGCAAAGCTGCCCCAGTACTGAAGCCCGCAGAGCTTCCATCCTGGCCTTCACATGCAAAGCTGCCCTAGTACTGAAGCCCGCAGAGCTTCCATCCTGGCCTTCACATGCAAAGCTGCCCCAGTACTGAAGCCCGCAGAGCTTCCATCCTGGCCTTCACATGCAAAGCTGCCCCAGTACTGAAGCCGCAGAGCTTCCATCCTGGCCTTCACACGCAAAGCTTCCCCAGTACTGAAGCCCGCAGAGCTTCCATCCTGGCCTTCACATGCAAAGCTGCCCCAGTACTGAAGCCGCAGAGCTTCCATCCTGGCCTTCACACGCAAAGCTTCCCCAGTACTGAAGCCCGCAGAGCTTCCATCCTGGCCTTCACATGCAAAGCTGCCCCAGTACTGAAGCCCGCAGAGCTTCCATCCTGGCCTTCACACGCAAAGCTGCCCCAGTGCTGAAGCCCGCAGAGGTTCTATCCTGGCCTTCACATGCAAAGCTGCCCCAGTACTGAAGCCCGCAGAGCTTCCATCCTGGCCTTCACACGCAAAGCTGCCCTAGTGCTGAAGCCCGCAGAGGTTCTATCCTGGCCTTCACACGCAAAGCTTCCCCAGTACTGAAGCCCGCAGAGCTTCCATCCTGGCCTTCACACGCAAAGCTGCCCTAGTGCTGAAGCCCGCAGAGGTTCTATCCTGGCCTTCACATGCAAAGCTGCCCCAGTACTGAAGCCCTTAGAGCTTCCATCCTGGCCTTCACATTGCACAGCAGCCCCAGTAGTGAAGCCCACAGAGCCTCCATCCTGGCCTTCACATGCACAGTGGCCCCAGTAGTGAAGCCCTTAGAGCTTCCATCCTGGCCTTCACATGCACAGCTGCCCCAGTACTGAAGCCCGCAGAGCTTCCATCCTGGCCTTCACATGCAAAGATGTCCCAGTACTGAAGCCCGCAGAGCTTCCATCCTGGCCTTCACATGCACAGCGGCCCCAGTACTGAAGCCCGCAGAGCTTCCATCCTGGCCTTCACAAGCAAAGCTGCCCCAGTACTGAAGCCCGCAGAGCTTCATCCTGGCCTTCACATGCAAAGCTGCCCCAGTACTGAAGCCCGCAGAGCTTAAATGCTGGCCTTCACACGCAAAGCTGCCCAGTGCTGAAGCCCGCAGAGGTTCCATCCTGTCCTTCACATGGAAAGCTGCCCCAGTACTGAGGCCCGCAGAGGTTCCATCCTGTCCTTCAAACGCATAGCTGCCCCAGTACTGAAGCCCGCAGAGCTTCCATCCTGGCCTTCACACGCAAAGCTGCCCTAGTACTGAAGCCCGCAGAGGTTCCATCCTGGCCTTCACATGCAAAGCTACCCCAGTACTGAAGCCCTTAGAGCTTCCATCCTGGCCTTCACATGCTGTGAGAAGTTGGCCTGGCATATGTTGGTCACTAGTTATAGTGGCCACCTTGCACCAGTCCAATTCGACTCTTAAGGTGCTAGGTTTAAAAGACAACCTTTAAAGAAAGCTATCCTATTGGTAGCTGTGGAGAGCAGCCTTCAGGCTAAGTCTTGAAGGAGTGTTAAGCTTATTGTTTTACCATAGATAACCTCTTGAATGACCAAATGAAAGAGTAGTCCACACAGGTATATATATAAAATATATGTATTTATTCTAAACAGAATCCCACAAGTCTCTTTATGAGGCTAGAGGTAAAGTTACAATTCAAACAAGCATGTATAGATACAATAAATAGCACTGGAATCACAGGGCCCCGGGGGGGACAAAACCATATATTAAAAAAGTGGTATAAGAACCACGACAATTCTACAGACAATGCCTAGGGCATTTAGGATCGCTGGCCCCTTAAGAATCCACCCCAGGTTATGAGGAAGGGGACCCACGGGAGGCGCGTGCAGTGGAAATAGCTGCTATCGGGATCTCTATTAAAGCCTATGGAGAATGTCGCGGTTTGATTTAAACAGATTAAAGACACTTCTAGCAGGAGTTCAAAGTTAAAAACTTAGAGTTAAGCTTTTGAGGAGCCCACTACCACGGGAGTACCAAATTACCACTGTTACCTGCCCCAGGGAAGCCGGGTGCATAGGTCATTTTCGATGTCGGGTCGCGGGCTGATTTTCAATGGGAAAATGTACAAAACTGCTGCTAGCCAAAAGCGTCGATGATGTCGTGAAGATTGAAGTTGTAGATCTTGAAGAGAAGAACCTGAAAGCAGAGGGGACAGAGTCTGGGTCACGGCACAGTGACCAGGGAGCTCAAGGAAAAGAGCCCTTCAATGTCGGGTGCTTCAAGTGGAAAAGGTGTAGTTTGGATCTGCAGCCACGGGCTCCGGGAGGCTTTAAGGAAGGCCAGCTTCTGGAGGGCGACTGTCCCACATCAGATAAAGGTCGCTGCGGTATTAGTGTCCAGATTGGATCCACTAAGCCTTGGCAACTGCAACCCACGCAAGATAAACAAATCAGCTACTGGTGCAGACCCACGAGGTCTGTGAGAGGTCTTCTTCGGAAAGGCTATAGAGAAGGCCTGGAGCAAGCAGAGGAACTCTTAAAAGTAAGGATTGTCCTCCACCAGAGCCCACAAGTTGAGAGACAAGGGACTGCGGAAGGCAGCAATTTGGAGTGCGTAAAAGGGTGACCACGGACCACCGAAGTGAGCAAGGGGGCTGATCTTTGGCACAGTTGCTGCTGAGAGGTTGGCTCAATATTGGGCCAAAGCACAACTTCCCCACTGGTCAGGGTCGTGTGCTACGCAAGAGGTGGCTGATGTCCTGGGGTATTGGGGATCTCGGCACCCACGCGGTCCACGGTGCTCAGACTTGCTGAGCACGCTCACTGGCCTCTGGGATGCTAGGAAACCCACATCAAGGTTGAGAGGAGTCATCGATGTCTGAAGGAGCAGCGAAGTTCCAAATGGGTCACTTGCATTGTTTCAAGTGCCTGCCAAGCAGGGGGCTAACTCCTTTACCCCATGGGAGATTTCTTCAGTCAGCTGGGCAGCAGCTCATCAAAGGTCAAGTCTGTGAAGTCCAAGATTAATCTCATTCTCCGGGGACACGTTATTCACCTTTATCCACAAGATTAGGGGAGTGTCCAGATCAGTGTCCACCAATGGTAGTTGAGGCGGGAAAGGGTGGTTACACACTCTCCCCTTTGTGTGTTTCCCGCCTGGGCGAGGGGCAGGATGCCCCTGAACCGGTTCCAGGCGGTGTATGCAGAATGTAGGCGCTGTGGCAGCCTACGTGCAACTCTGAAAGGTATCCTATGGTGCACCCACCCAGTTCCAATCCACATAGCCTGTCTGGGAAGGTGCTGGCACCTCCCTGCAACAGGATCCCTATTGTCCAGCTGCCGAGGCTGGGATTTTCCCCAGAAACAGGCAGCCAGAGTCGTGTGGGTGGCGAGTAGCATCCATTTTGTGATACGTGTGCACTTTTAAATTGGTGTCTAAATTCTGCCGCTTTCCCATATCGCACCTCTAGCAGGGGGGAATCATGCCCTCATGCCCATGACTGGACTGGGGGTATGATTCCTACATGTTTGATACCAAACACGATATGGTTCTGTGTAGCCATTCTCAAGTTATCACGCTATCGCGATATACTTATAATGCGGTTAAGAGTATATGGTATGGCTACACTACAAACAACCCAGCAATGGTTTTACGAGGGTTGCAGAGGGGCCCTACTCAGGTAGGGGTCCCCCCTCACACATATCTCAGCACCCTGCCTTGTAGGATTAGCAAGGCCTGCTTGAGGGGTGACCAATGAGAATACATGTGTTGTACATAGGTGGGATACAGGGTACCTGTATCCCTGTAAGGGGGTGCAAGCACCACCTTATCCAGACTACAGTAGTGGTCTGGTGGTGTCATTTGATATGGCTGTCCCAGGGTGGCACAATAAGTGCTGCAGCCCTGGTTGGCCTCTGAGGGACCCATGCCCTGGGTACCTAGGGTACCATCTACAAGGGCTGACAGGGTATCCTCAGTATCCAATTGGGTTGTACCTAGGGTACTCACATCAGTTTAGAGAAGAAGCAGATAGGCTGGGGTCCTGGATAGCAGGGCCACAGCCTGGCTATAGTCATAAAACAGTCAAAACATCAGCAAAAAGTTGGGGGCAACTATGCAGTCGATGCCTCTCTCCTACATAACCCCCCCAAACGCAGGGACATTAAACTAACCTTGACCAGTTGAGTCTTCATGTTCTAAGTGGAAATATATGGAGAGGCCATCTGCATTGGCATGGTTGCTCCCAGGTCTATGTTCCACTGTAAAGTCCATACCCTGTAGGGAAATGGACCACCTGAGTAGTTTGGGGTTTTCACCCTTCGTCTGTTTTAGCCATAGGAGGGGCTTATGGTCTGTTTGAACAAGGAAGTGAGTACCAAACAAGTATTCCTCAAGGCCCAGACCACAGGAAAGGCCTCCCTCTCTATAGCTGACCAACGTTTCTCTTTGGGGGTCAACCTTCTGCTAATAAAAGCTACTGGTTGATCCTGGCCCTCTTCATTCAGTTGTGATAATACAGCACCTACCCCCACCTCAGAAGCATCAGTTTGAACTATGAATTCTTTGGAGTAGTTGGGGCTTTGGAGCAGTGGAGCAGAGCACATAGCCTGTTTTAGGTCATCAAAAGCTTTCTGACAGCTGACAGTCCACTGAACCTTTTTGGGCATCCTCTTGGAGGTTAGGTTATTCAAGGGGGTCACAATGGATCCATATCCCTTTTACAAACCTTCTATAATAACCAGTCAGGCCCAAGAAAGCTCGGACCTGAGTCTGGGTGGTTGGAGCAACCCAGTCCATGATGGTCTGGATTTTCCTCTGAAGTGGTTGAACCTGGCCTCCCCCTACAAGGTGACCAAGGTACACAACCTGACTCTGCCCTATCTGGCCCTTAGTAGCCTTGATAGTGAGCCCAGCCTTTTGCAGGGCTTCCAAAACTTTCCTCAGGTGGATCAGGTGATCCTCCCAGGTGGAGCTGAAGACAGCAATATCATCTAGATATGCTTCGCTAAAGTCTTCCAGGCCTGAGAGGACTTGGTTAACTAACCTTTGAAAAGTGGCAGGTGCATTTTTCAAACCAAAGGGCATCACAGTAAATTGATAATGCCCACCAGGGGTAGAAAATGCAGTTTTGGCTTTTGCAGACTCAGCTAACCTTATCTGCCAGTAGCCAGCTGTCAGATCAAATGTGCTCAGATATTTGGCCGAGGCCAATCTATCTATGAGCTCATCTGCTCTGGGAATTGGGTGAGCATCAGTCTTAGTGACTGCATTGAGTCCCCTGTAGTCAACACAGAACCTCATCTCTCTCTTACCATCCTGGGTGTGAGGTTTTGGTACAAGGACTACTGGGGTAGGCCATGGGCTCTCTGAGGGCTCAATCACTCCTAATTCCAACATCTTTTGGACTTCTGTCCTTATGCAGTCCCTGACATGGTCAGGCTGCCTGTAGATTTCATTCTTGACAGGCAGACTGTCCCCAGTGTCCACTTCATGAGTGCACCAGGGGGTCTGACTTGGAGTCAGAGAAAACATATGTCTGTAAGACTGAAGAACGTGTCTACAGTCTGCTTGCTGCTGGTCAGTGAGGCTGCCTGCCAAGGCTACTCCATCAACTGACCCATCGTCAGGGTTGTGAGAGAGCAGGTCAGGGAGAGGGTCACTCTCTTCCTCCTGTCCCTCATCTGTTGCCATGAGCAAGCCCATGTCAGAACTGTCCACATATGCTTTCAGTCTATTAACATGAAGTACCCTGTGGGGACTTCTGGGAGTGCCAAGGTCCACCAAATAGGTGACCTCTCCCTTCTTTTCCAAAATGGTATGGGGTCCACTCCATTTATCTTGGAGAGCTGCTGGGGCCACTGGCTCCAGCACCCATACCTTCTGTCCTGGCTGGTACACCACTAGTACAGCCTTTTGGTCATGCCAGGATTTCTGTAATTCCTGACTTGCCTCCAGGTTTTTAGTTGCCTTCTTCATGTACTCGGCCATCCGGGAGCGGAGACCAAGTACATAGTCCACAATATCCTGTTTAGGGGGTTTGAGAGGTTGCTCCCATCCCTCCTTCACTAGACAGAGTGGCCCTCTAACAGGATGGCCAAACAAAAGTTCAAAGGGGCTATAACCAACCCCCTTTTGTGGCACCTCCCTGTATGCAAAGAGAAGGCAGGGCAGAAGAACATCCCATTTTCGCCTAAGCTTTTCTGGGAGCCCTTTAATCATACCCTTTAAGGTCTTGTTGAATCTCTCAACAAGACCATTGCATTGTGGGTGGTAAGGGGTGGTGAACCTATAGTTGACACCACACTCCTTCCACATTGCCTTGAGGTAGCTACTCATAAAGTTTGTACCTCTGTCGGACAATACCTCCTTAGGAAAACCCACCCTGGAAAAGATTCCCAGGAGGGCCCTTGCCACCACAGGTGCTGTGATGGTCCTAAGTGGAATAGCTTCTGGGTATCTGGTGGCATGATCCACTACCACCAGAATGAACCTGTGCCCAGATGCTGTTGGTGGGTCTAGGGGACCAACTATATCAATCCCCACCCATTCAAAGGGCACCCCCACCACAGGTAATGGCATCAGGGGGGCCTTTGTGGACTTGCCTGCCTTGCCACATGCTTGACAGGTAATGCAAGAGCTGCAAAAGCTCTTACAGCCCTCACTCATCTGTGGCCAATGGAAGTGAGGGAAAATTCTGTCCCAAGTCTTGTTTTGGCCTAGGTGTCCTGCTAAGGGAATATCATGGGCCAGTGTGAGTAGGAAGCCCCTAAACTTCTGAGGTATGACCAACCTCCTGGCTGCACCAGGCCTGGGGTCTCGACCCTCAGAGTATAGGAGCCCATCATCCCAATATATCTTATGGGTCCCACTGGCACTCCCTGCAGCCTCAGCAGTAGCTTGATGTCTGAGGGGTTCACGAGTGGGGCAGCTCTGCTGCTCCAGGCTCAAGTCTGCCCTAGAAGGTCCCCCTGCCCCCAAGAACTCAACCTGATCAGGTTCCAGTTCATCTGGGGCAGTTCCTTCTTCAGGAGATAGATCCTCTTCTGCTAAAAGAGTCTGTACAGACTGTTCCTGGGGGGGGAAGGCTCTGCCTTACCCCTGCTACTCCTCCTCTTGGAAGGTCCTTGGTCCATTCTTCCAGGATCCAAGGCCTGTTCAGTTCCTGTCAGCTTTGCTTTTGACCTTGTCAGGGCAAATACTTCTGCTTGTATACCCAACATTCCTGCATGGGTACTTAGCTCCACCTCAGCCCATGCTGAGGACTCCAAATCATTCCCTAGCAAACATTCAACAGGTAGGTCTGCACTCACCACAACCTTCTTCAGTTCAGTTACCCCTCCCAGGAGAAGTTTACAACTGCTAGAGCATGGTTAGTACTAACCTTGCTTGCATTGGTCACTTGGTAAGTTTCCCCAAGTATGATCTGGCTAGGGTCCACAAGGTCCTTAGTCACCATGGTGACACTGGCTCCTGTGTCCCTATAAGCTAATGACTCCCTTCCATTTATTGTAGGCTGTTGCTTGTATTTGCCCAGACCACTGGGGCTCACAAACAGGGACAGGTCCTCATCACAAACTAAGACAGCCTGAATAGGAGTTCTGACTAGGCCAGGATCCTCTCCAGATCCCAGGGTCAACCCTACTATGCCCTTGTTCTGTGTACCACCACCTGTAGCTGGACTAGGGGGAACAGGTGCCTTAGGGGCAGGTGTGGAGTCTTTGGCCTTATTACAATCTGAAGTCCAATGGGTTTTCTGTTTACAGACTTTACACCATGGCCTCCTTGGTTGTTTAGCTTTAGTAGTTGGGTATTATCAGATGCAGATTTTTGGGGGCCTGTTGAAGACTGCTGGTCTTTTCCGTTTTCCCCACCTTTCTCAGAGTTCTTGGCATCTTCCTTTTTAGTTGCACCCCCCAAGGGCTGGACCTTCTGCTTAATCCTGGTTCTGACCCATTTGTTTGCCTTCTTTCCCAATTCTTGGGGAGAGGTCAGATCTGAGTCCACCAGGTGCTGATGTAAGAGCTGATTCTGACAATTATTAAGGATCTGCTCCCTCATTATGAGATTATACAATCCTTGGTAATCATTTACTTTACTGTCAGTTAACCAACCTTCCAGTGCCTTGGTCGCACAATCCACAAAGTCTACCCAATCTTGATTATGTGCTTTCTGGGTGTCTCTGAACTTTAGTCTATACTGATCAGTGGTTAAGCCAAACCCATCTATCAAAGCATCTCTCAAGATATAATAATCATCTGCATCCTCTTCTCTGACAGAGAGAAGCTTGTCTCTACCTTTGTCTGCAAAGGATAGCCATAAGATTGCCGCCCACTGCTCTACTGGGACCCTCTGAACTTTACAGGCCCTTTCAAGTGCAGTGATCCATTTGTGGATATCATCCCCTGACTGATAGGGGGGCACAATCTTATGTAGGTTCCTATTGGCAGGAGCTTTCTCTCTAACTCTAGGGGTATTACTGCCACCAGGGGTCTCTAGACCCCATTTTCTTGAAGCTTTCTGAAGCTCCAGGGATTCCCTGTCCAATGCTAACTCTTCTCTCCTGAGTTGTAGCTTAGCCTGCTCAAACTGGATCAGTCTGCATTTCCTCTCTTGGGAGGATTCTCTTCTCTGAGGAGAGGCAGAGGTCACTTTGGATCTCTCAGAATGGTTGGACCCCTCTGAGGGGGATCTGTTCCTTCTGTTTGGATCCACCATTCTCCCTTTAGGGATGGAGAGAGTGCCTCTTGGGCCATTACCTCCATGTTGTGAATGGTTTTGTTCATCCAGGTTAAGTTCATCTTTCTCTTCCTGGTCCTCATCAGAGTCCACCCCAGGGGTGTCCTCTTCTGGGGGATGCCCACCCAACCTGTCTACCCCATCAGTCATTAAAGTCTGCTTAAAGTCTGCTATGAGCAGGATTTCCCTAAGACGTTGAGTATTGGCACCTTTGTTTGTCTTAAGTTGCCTAGTGGTGCACATCTCCCTAAGCTCAGCAAAGGAGAGATGATCATATTTGTCGACTGGGACCCTCCGGGGTCCTTCCAGAACCTTATGGGCACCTGAACTTAAAGACATTTCTAGTGTAGTAGTACTGGTGTATCTACCTACACTAGGTGTGGCCTACTGAACCCTTTCTTGAGTTGTAGTCAAGGTGTGCTAAACCCTCTACACACAACTCCTAAATTCAGTAGAACTTATTATATTCTAAGCTTGAATTTATATGTACCTTTAGTACCAAGTGGCTTTCACTTTAGAAATTCAATTTGTTATCTGTTAAAACAATGGCAAGCTTGAATCCAACCGCTGCACACCAATGTGAGAAGTTGGCCTGGCATATGCTGGTCACTAGTTATAGTGGCCACCTTGCACCAGTCCAATTCGACTCTTAAGGTGATAGGTTTAAAACACAACCTTTAAAGAAAGCTATCCTAGTGGTAGCTGTGGAGAGCAGCCTTCAGGCTAAGTCTTGAAGGAGTGTTAAGCTCATTGTTTTACCATAGATAACCTCTTGAATGACCAAATGAAAGAGTAGTCCACACAGGTATATATATAAAATATATGTATTTATTCTAAACAGAATCCCACAAGTCTCTTTATGAGGCTAGAGGTAAAGTTACAATTCAAACAAGCATTCATAGATACAATAAATAGCACTGGAATCACAGGGCCCCAGGGGGGGACCAAACCATATATTAAAAAAGTGGTATAAGAACCACGACAATTCTACAGACAATGCCTAGGGCATTTAGGATCGCTGGCCCCTTAAGAATCCACCCCAGGTTATGAGGAAGAGGACCCACGGGAGGCGCGTGCAGTGGAAATAGCTGCTATCGGGATCTCTATTAAAGCCTATGGAGAATGTCGCGGTTTGATTTAAACAGATTAAAGACACTTCTAGCAGGAGTTCAAAGTTAAAAACTTAGAGTTAAGCTTTCGAGGAGCCCACTACCACGGGAGTACCGAATTACCACTGTTACCTGCCTCAGGGAAGCCGGGTGCTTAGGTCATTTTCGATGTCGGGTCGCGGGCTGATTTTCAATGGGAAAATGTACAAAACTGCTGCTAGCCAAAAGCGTCGATGATGTCGTGAAGATTGAAGTTGTAGATCTTGAAGAGAAGAACCTGAAATCAGAGGGGACAGAGTCTGGGTCACGGCACAGTGACCAGGGAGCTCAAGGAAAAGAGCCCTTCAATGTTGGGTGCTTCAAGTGGAAAAGGTGTAGCTTGGATCTGCAGCCACGGGCTCCGAGAGGCTTCAAGGAAGGGCAGCTTCTGGAGAGCGACTGTCCCACGTCGGATGAGGATTGCTGCGGTGTTAGTGTCTGGATTGGATCCACTAAGCCTTGGCAACCGCAACCCACGCAAGATGAACAAATCAGCTACTGGTGCAGACCAACGAGGTCTGTGAGAGGTCTCCTTCAAGAAGGCTATAGAGCAGGCCTGGAGCAACCAGGGGAACTCTTAAAAGTAAGGATTGTCCTCCGCCAGGGCCCACAAGTCGAGAGACAAAGGACCGCGGAAGGCAGCAATTTGGAGTGCGTAAAAGGGTGCCCACGGACCACCGGAGTAAGCTAGGGCGCTGATCTTTGGCACAGTTGCTGCTGAGAGGTTGGCTCAATTTTGGGCCAAAGCACAACTTCCCCACTGGTCAGGGTCGTGTGCTACGCAAGAGGTGGCCGGTGTCCTGGGGTATTGGGGATCTCGGCATCCATGCGGTCCACAGTGCTCAGACTTGCTGGGCACGCTCACTGGCCCCTGGGATGCTAGGAAACCCACCTCAAGGTTGAGAGGAGTCGTCGATGTCCGAAGGAGCAGCAAAGTTCCAACCAGGTCACTTGCAGTGTTTCAGGTGCCTGCCAAGCAGGGGGGTAACTCCTTTACCCCAAGGGAGATTTCTTCAGTCAGCTGGGCAGCAGCTCGTTGAAGGTCAAGTCTGTGAAGTCCAAGCTTAATCTGATTCTCCGGGGACACGTTATTCACCTTTATCCACAAGATTAGGGGAGTGTCCAGATCAGTGTCCACCAATGGTAGTTGAGGCGGGAAAGGGTGGCTACACCCTCTCCCCTTTGTGTGTTTCCCACCTGGGCGAGGGGCAGGATGCCCCTGAACCGGTTCCAGGTGGTGTATGCAGAATGTAGGCGCTGTGGCAGCCTACGTGCAACTCTGAAAGGTATCCTATGGTGCACCCACCCAGTTCCAATCCACATAGCCTGTCTGGGAAGGTGCTGGCACCTCCCTGCAACAGGATCCCTATTGTCCAGCTGCCGAGGCTGGGATTTTCCCCAGTAACAGGCAGCCAGAGTCGTGTGGGTGGCGAGTAGCATCCATTTTGTGATACGTGTGCACTTTTAAATTGGTGTCTAAATTCTGCCACTTTTCCCATATCGCCCCTCTAGCAGGGGGGAATCATGACTGGACTGGGGGAATGATTCCTACATGTTTGATACCAAACACAATATGGTTCTGTGTAGCCATTCTCAAGTTATCACGCTATCGCAATATACTTATAATGCGGTTAAGAGTATATGGTATGGCTACACTACAAACAACCCAGCAATGGTTTTACGAGGGTTGCAGAGGGACCCTACTCAGGTAGGGGTCCCCCCTCACACATGTCTCAGCACCCTGCCTTGTAGGATTAGCAAGGCCTGCTTGAGGGGTGACCAATGAGAATACATGTGTTGTACATAGGTGGGATACAGGGTACCTGTATCCCTGTAAGGGGGTGCAAGCACCACCTTACCCAGACTACAGTAGTGGTCTGGTGGTGTCATTTGATATGGCTGTCCCAGGGTGGCACAATAAGTGCTGCAGGCCTGGTAGGCCTCTGAGGGACCCATGCCCTGGGTACCTAGGGTACCATCTACAAGGGCTGACAGGGTATCCTCAGTATCCAATTGGGTTGTACCTAGGGTACTCACATCAGTTTAGAGAAGAAGCATATAGGCTGGGGTCCTGGATAGCAGGGCCACAGCCTGGCAATAGTCATAAAACAGTCAAAACATCAGCAAAAAGTTGGGGGCAACTATGCAGTCGATGCCACTCTCCTACACATGCACAGCAGCCCCAGTAGTGAAGCCCACAGAGCTTCCATCCTGGCCTTCACATGCACAGTGGCCCCAGTAGTGAAGCCCTTAGAGCTTCCATCCTGGCCTTCACATGCACAGCTGCCCCAGTACTGAAGCCCGCAGAGCTTCCATCCTGGCCTTCACATGCAAAGATGTCCCAGTACTGAAGCCCGCAGAGCTTCCATCCTGGCCTTCACATGCACAGCGGCCCCAGTACTGAAGCCCGCAGAGCTTCCATCCTGGCCTTCACACGCAAAGCTGCCCCAGTACTGAAGCCCACAGAGCTTCATCCTGGCCTTCACATGCAAAGCTGCCCCAGTACTGAAGCCCGCAGAGCTTTAATGCTGGACTTCACACGCAAAGCTGCCCCAGTACTGAAGCCCGCAGAGGTTCCATCCTGTCCTTCACATGGAAAGCTGCCCCAGTACTGAGGCCCGCAGAGGTTCCATCCTGTCCTTCACTCGCATAGCTGCCCCAGTACTGAAGCCCGCAGAGCTTCCATCCTGGCCTTCACATGCAAAGCTGCCCCAGTACAGAAGCCCGCAGAGCACTCACAATTTACTTCTTTTGTGTCGTATTTCTTTATTAAAGTGTTATGGGTAAACATATACATATAAGTGCTGCACAACAAGATGGACTTACAGGAGTCTACTGATAATACAGATATTAGTGTGCTATTAAAGAGAAAAACTACACAGAATAGAAGGGATATAAGACAAGCAAAAGAAGGGAATTTTGTGCATAGTCTGTACAGTGACTCAAAACCTTCATCGTTCATAGTCACAGAATGAATTAGATCATGTGAATCATGGGTATAAGGAGCATATATGGATCTACAAAGTATTGGATATGTAAGAGTAGATGGTCACTGAGGGTGTTGGGTGGTCATGAATGAGAAAGGATGCTGTCTCCTTACCTGTAGGAAGAAAGAACAAAAGGAAGAGTAAAATGGGAAAAGGGAGGAAAGGAGAGAGACATTACGTCAGGTGAATTCCCAAGATCATGCAGTAAAATGATGGGAGGGGTAAGAAGAAGTCAGAGGGGGATTGTTTCCCTCAAGGTAGTCCCTACATGAGTCCAGAAACACTGTCTAGAAGGACATTCACTTAGTATACGAGGAAGGTCACAGTTAATTCCTGGACCATAGTCCTGTGCATTGCAATTGCAAAGGTGACCAGTACCAATCATGTAAAGTTCTGAAAAGACAGAATTTCAAATGCGCCTTCTTAGCACCCTGGTCTAGGGCTTCTAATATGTCTGGCCAGAAATCTTCTTCAATTGTGGTATGTAGGCTCTCCTCCCATTTCTTCCAGAGGGGTTTAAGGAGTGGTTGTGAGTATAAGTGATTAGTTAACACACCATACAATCCCAACATCACACCCTTGTGTCGTCCCCAAGTAAAGAGATAGTTCAATATTGGTGAGGGTTCTAACGTCCAGGGTTGAGGACCAAGGCCTCGCCTCAAGCAATGGTGTAATTGCAAATGTCACGAAGCCTAGTGTAATGGGAGGTGAAATTCCTCACGGAGCAGGTCTGAAGATTTCAACTCTCCATTTATATGACTTGGTCTAGTGTCTGGATTCCTCTCAATCTCCAACTGGTCCAGTGAAGTGCACAACCATTTATTCGGATGCTCTCGTTATCCCAAAGTGGAGCTTTGGAGTGCAAGCGATAGGCAACCCTGAGAAGACCGTGTGCTCGATGCCATGCTTAATATGTTGCTTGCATCACTGGGTGTGGCGGGGACATTCGTGGGTTTCGGATTCCATATAGAAATTCAAGGCCATCATCGCCGTTAAGTAGTGAGTGTTCCGTTGTGACCCATTGTGGAGGACTCAGTCATGCCTAGGAGTAAATAGGCTAAGTGTGAGAGGTAAAGACCTGAAGAATAAATTTCGAGAGATGGTAAACCCAAACCTCCATGGGAGCAACGAGCCATTAGTTTGGCAGCAGCTAAATGAGGATGCATAGATCCCTAAACAAAAGCCCATATAAGGGCATCCAAGCGACACAGTGTAGACAGAGGAACCACAATCTGAAGCATTCCAAGGGCATAGGTAAAGCGAGGTAAAGTGACCATCCTTACAACCCAGAAGAGACCATTTGGCAAAATCAGTATACATTTGTACTCTGAGGGGTGAGATATTGTTTGAGATCATTCCTTATAAGCCTCAATTAATCAGAATTCCCAGGTACTTTCGTTGCGATGATTTCCAACAAAAGGGATATCCATCAATTGATGTTTTTGTGGTGCCCGAAGAGAGCGGAAGAGTCTCACTTTTGTCCCAGTTTGCTTTATAACTAGAAAGGGCTGCAAACCAGTCAATAATCTCAAGCAAGGTTGGCAAAGAATGAGGAAGATCTTTTATAGTGAGGAGGATGTCATCTGCTTATAGGTAAATTTTGGATATGCCTCCTACTATAGGTATACCCTGGATCGGTGTTGAGTGGCGGATAAGGGAAGCAAGGGGTTCCATCGCCAGCAGGAAAAGAAGGGGGAGAGAGTGCAGCCTTGCCGGGTACCCCAACAGATTGGAAAAGGGTCCGAAATAAATCCTCCACAGTTGACCTGGGCTACAGGGTTGTCGTATAGTAGGCGGACCTTGGAAATAAACTGTTCACCTAAGCCAAATTGCTTCATGGTGGCAAAGAGGTAACCCCAGTCAATGCGGTCAAATGCCTTTACCTCGTCCAATGAGAGAGCTACCGTATCATCTGTCATCTCTTTTGCAGTCCATAAAGTGTGGGCTAGTGTTCAAAGGGTATTCCTGGAAGAACGACCTGGGACAAAACCAACCTGCATGTCGTGTATAAGGGATGGAATGACTTTGCGAAGTCGTGCACCAAGAATGCTTGCAAAGATTTTTACATCTCCATTTATAAGGGAGATGGGACGATAACTGCCACAAGCAAGCGAGTCGCTGCCCGGCTTGGGGATGACCGCAATCAATGCTATGTTGGAGACAGGGCCTAGTGAGGCTGTCTGACCAGCTTCACAAAAGGCGGAATGCAAAGTATCAATTGACTCCTCCCCAGATCATTTATAATATTCCACAGGAAATCCATCTTCTCCTGGAGATTTGTGATAAGGTAATCTGGCAATGACTGTAGCAATTACTTCTTTGCTGATGTCACCATTATGTACATTTCTACCTTCGTCTCTAAGGTGTGGAAGGTCAATATCCTCAAGATAGGCAGTTAATTGATCTTCAGTTGCAGGAGTCTCAGGGGTGTAAAGTTTCTCATAAAATGATGCAAAAGTGTTTACTATATCTTGTGGTTTAGTAAGAATCACACCCGTTTCCATCCGTATGGCAGGGTGAGCCATGGCTGCCTCACATTGTTTCAGCTGTGCTGTAAGTAATCAACCTGCTTTCTTACCCTGTTCATTATGTCTGCCTTTTAGACACTGAAGGGCATACTCAGCTTTGGAGGTGTACAAATTATTGAGCTCCATTCTGGCTAGCTCTAAGCGTCGGTGGTTGGGCACTGTTGGGTGAGAGGAATAAAGGCGCGTGAGGGAGACAATTTGATTCTCAAGTTCAAAACGACGAAGGGATGCTGTCATATTGGCCTCAGATGCATCTTTCATCAGTTGTCCACGGATATTTTCTTTCACAGTTGCCGAAAGGTTTTACAGGAATTAACTGATGAATTATTATTGGTTTAGTAATCAGAGAAATGAGAGCACAATTGGGTGTTACCCTGGGATGAGCGATATCTCTGAATGTTCATGCGCCATGGTTTACAGCCTGGGGAGACTAAACCTATGTCAAGAGCAAGGAGAACCAGAGAGTGATCAGAGAGAGCAGCTTCCAATATATAGGATTCACTAGTAGTTGCAAGTATTGAGTGGGATACAAGAAAATAATCTATTCTAGACTGGGTGCCATGAACAGAGGAGAGGGTGATCTGTGGGGTGACAAAGGTGCCATTGAGCCACCAGTCCGTGGTCTGATGTTCTGTCTCCCAATAAGGCTCTGACTCTTCATTACACCTGTCCAAAGGGCCTGTTCTGTCTAAAACTGCACCGCGGGCCAGATTCTAGTCCCCGCCAATGATATAGCTGGATGCTCCGATTTCCACTAACAAGTGATTCAGGCTGAGAAGATAAGAGCGTTTGGCTCCCTTCGGAGCATAAACTGAGCCAACACAGAGGGTCCTATCGCCTATTTTTAACTTAGCAAAGGCATACCATACATCACGGTTGCGACAGGGAAGGATTTATGTAAGAGAATATCCACTCCACATTTCCGTGGATGATTCTCCTTAGAAGTAGACTGTGTTGTAAATCCCCAATGAATGACTTTTCCCACCAAATCTCGTAGTTTGGATGATTATAAAGCATCCAAGTGTGTCTCTTGCAAAAGTGCAATATCAGTTCTTTTCATTTGAAGATAGCACAGTACTTTCTTACGTTTAATGTAAGACATGAGATCATTGACTTTCCACGAGATAATGGGAAGTGAATGAGAGGAAAAAGAAACATTCGCTGCCACGTGTGCGATGTAAATCAAGAGAGGTTGTTTTATTTTTGGAATAGATGATGGAATGAAATAAAGGTGTTAGATTATGAAGGGGAAAGCCAGGAGGGGAGTAGGGTAGAGAGGAAAAGCTGTGCAGGTAAGTGAAGGGGTATCAGGAACAAATGTGGATAGAAATAGGGGAAGAAACTATGCAAGGGAAGGAAAGTAGAAGCAAGGAGAGGGGAAGGAAAGGAAGAAAACTTTGGGCAAGGAGAAAGACCAAGGATAAGGGCAATGTCCCTCACAGGTAATTCCTAAGAGAATGGAGGGTTGTGAAGGGGAAATAAGAGTGTCGCTTGTGTATATGTAAAAGGAAAAGTGAGAAGAAGGAAAGACAAGGTTCTAGAGAAACTGGAGGGAAAATGAGAAACATGGGGCAAATGCGCTGTGTAGTCAAGGCACAACACTAGGGATATAGGACTGTTTTCTGTGGGTCTAAACTTTTGGGCTATGCACACTGGAGGAGCCCCACCCAGCGTCGAAATTATTAGGAAAACACACCTATACAATAATATTGACACTATTGAGGTTGAGAACATGAGAGGGCTCAGGTATTCAAGTATTCAGCTCATAAAATAAAGGACAGGTTTAAAAATTGAAAAGATAGGGGAAAACAAGCATCATAATAGTGCAGCATTAAAGGAGAAGAGGAGATCAGGCGAGAGGAGAGGGAAAAAGAAGAAAGAGGAAGGTCTATGCCATTTAGAGTTTAACATATGTAGAGTATAATAAAACCGGCTTTGCATAACATATTATTGACAATTAAATATCATCATATTTAAGTATTATCAAAGTTAAATATTATGATAGTTAAATATTATCATAAGTACTTGTCAAAAAGAGAAAGAGGGGAGAAGAATGTGTGTGAGGAAATAAAAAAAAAAATTATGTCTAATCCGAGCCATGAAGGCCAGGTGGGCGCTGTGCTTCATTGGTGTGTGGCTGCTGTTTATATGTTCTTGGTTTGCCCATCTTGGCAGTGATGATGGGGGGCAATCGTCTCGAACCGTGTGCCCCGAGGCACGCGATTATGCAGAACAGCGATGTCTCAGTGTAGGATGCCCAACCTGCACCTGTTGTCAGGGGCAGAGTGTGCATAACAGGAGACTCTGGTCCTCACGACTCCCAGGCAACCCACAGTAACCTACAGTAGTGCGTAATATTTATTGCAGCTATCCAGGGCAATACAGAAAGAGAAGAAAAGACTGCAAGCACTGTGCTGGCTATGCGGCTTTTGGGCACGAACAATGTCCTGATGAGGCAGAGCAGGGGTGCCAATGCCTGCCTGAATTGCCCAACAAAGGCGCCACTTGGTGGAGTCCTGAGGGTTGGCTGCCATACACTGATTCACGATGCGCTAACAGGGTTCGTCCCATGCAGAGCCTGATGTTTATCCTAGTGTGGGTGGGCTGTTTAGATCCCGTGGCGCCAGTGTGCTGCATGTAGCCATGGCAAATGGAAGGAACATGGCACAGTGCTGGATAATGGCCCATGTAGGGCCGGACGTTCCCTGGAGCATAGCTAGGCCTCGCAGGCCTTGTGGGGCCAGTAACAGGCAGGTGATTGTAGAGGGTTGCAGAGTGTCTATGTCACGGGGCCAGTCACTGACTGAAGGGGCCTGAGGGCATGTTGGTTCGACGCGGCCTACCTGGTGTGCAAGGCGAACTTCACAGCACAATGCGGGGGGGGGGGTGAGGCCTTCCCCTGATGCCAAGCTTGCGTTGGTGTGCGGCGGCGAATCGCTCAGCCGGGCCATGTCGCACGACGTCAAGCACCAGGGGCCACCGCGCTCCTGTAGGTCTGTGGCTGCTGTTAAGAGGCGCGATCCGTGCCGGGACAGGAACTCCATAGCCGGCCGCAGCAACACTACAGTCCGATGAAGTAAGGCCGCAGTTCCCTGGGTTCAGGCCGACGCGTCCGTGCCACGCCACACAGTGACGACGGTAGACTCCAAGGATGCGCAAGGTAAGCGCGGGGCGCCCAGGGGTCGATCACTGCCGTTTTCGTGTGTCGCTGGTGGCCTTCTAGTAGCTCGGAACAGGATATTTGGTGGTGTGATGCGCAGCGAGCTAAAGAGCGACGGCTCACATCGCCATCTTGGACACGCCCCCACTTCCAATGCTTTTGAAATCTTTTGGTATAATTTTGCATCAGTTTGTGAGACTTTCTTTAGCACTTCTTTCACTCCATCACAGCAAGGCTTTTCAAATATTTAATGATTTTCTTATTGTCTTCTTCTTCTAGTGCATCTATGAAGTCATGGAACGTTTCGATCCATGTAGTCCCCCTGGCACTGATATTCTGTTTCTTTGCTGTGTCCAACTGTGGTGGTCACTTCAGGAACATAGCCACATCATACTTTGCGCTCCCTTCTGTCGCCATTGAGAGCACGTGCTGTTCAGGCAGTGTTCTTCCTGCAAACCAGGACTGGCAACCTCTCTATGTAACACCCTTGTTGCTTGGGCCTAAATGTTTTGTCCGATTTTGAGGTCCTATAGCACTTCACTCACTTGTGCCGGTAAGTAAGTTTCTGTTCTCGTACCTGGTCGTCAATGTCTTTAGCATTTGCTTCGCATGGATGTTGGCTCTGTGGTATGCAGCAGTAGTATCTCTTCTTTCAGACTTACCAGTGGGTTCTTGTGGGGTTTTTGAATGTGCTCCTCGGCAGGGCCTTCAACTTCTTCTAAGGCTGTGTATGGGCGGAAGTGGGGATTTTACTCCACATACGCCAACTGCAGACTGCTTTTGATTTTGGGTGCACATGGAATTCACCCGCAGTTTGCTGTACCATTGCAAACTCTCAGGGAGAGTAGCCTTGTTTCTTCTGGGCACGTATTCCCTACTCATCGCCAGTAGTAGCGTCTTCCCCAGCCTGGGAGCATGCAAATGAACACACCACACACAGAGCTCTGCAACAGGCGTCTTTATTCTTCAACATACGATCACAATCTGCACGCATTGCATCATGACTTTCATAACACACCTTAAAACCTCCCAGTATATTACGTAATTCTGTTTGGAGAACGCCCAGAACTGCGAGGGTCCTAGCCCGCATAATATCAAAGACACTACACCAGTAACCTGTTTGGCCCAGTCAAAGGTTTTAGTAATTTAAATCTGAGCTCAACCCTTGGTAGCTATGGCACAGAGCATACATGCTTACTTTGAAGGAAATCTTTAAAGCAAGTACTAAAACATTTAAGCGGTCAAAGACAAAATAAAAATCCTGCATCAGATTTTAAAAATAGTGAAAAATGTAATAAGCAAAAGGCTATCAAAATGACAAAAATCCATTAAGGGTAATTGGCGGTATGAAGTTTTAGTATTATCTTTGTATATTGACTTTATAAAGATAAACATACATCTCAAGGCCAATAAACAAGAAAAATTGTTATTTTGGATGATTCTCAGTACTGTTAATCATGGGTCACAGATCAGTAGCTGTGCAGATTGACAGGTAGAAAGGGGCAAACAAAGAAAAAAAAGATTTCCAGCTGAATTTGAAATAACTGCAGATGTGCAGGTATGTAAACTGCTCTACAATGCAGATGTTTCAGATGATTTCATTGTAGTATAAACAGCTGAAGCCAGCAGGACAGTCAAGCGAGAGTATACATTTATTAGTTCAATAAATGTGGAAATATATCCATCGCAGCTTCATTTATACATTAACCGCAACATAAATATGGATAAATACAGATAAAATGAGCAAAAAATAAACATGCATAAATACAGATGGAAATGTCAAGAAAATAAATATCATAAAGCCAGGCGTGCTAGTTCTGTGCTATGACATGCTGACATGCTATGTTTGTGAATGAAATTAGAGCAGAGAACAATGTTTTCTCGCTTAAAAATCTGTAATTATGGCTACCATTCAGTGCTGTTTAAACCCCAAGCCACCATAATAGGTACTTAAGTCATACGAGATGTTCTATTTTAATTTTCAACCAATGTCTTCTCTCCGTTTGTGTAAATGCAACTGCAGCATTGCAATTTCTCTTACTTACTGGCAGTTGCCCCCTGCTGGCTAAAGTGTGTAAGGGCAGTAGAGCATGCGTACTTTTGATTTTTGCATGAGCTATCCTCACCCAAAATCATGGGTCTGGGTCAAGTTAGGGACTCAGAAGGAAAAACACAGTGTACTGACATCACAGCCAACGATTTCGAAGGCATGGCCTGTGCATAATAGATTATATCAAAAAATCTTAAGTAACAATTTAATAAGTAACACATTTTTACTGTTAATTCACAAGTGTCTAATAGCATAAAATTAAAACAACAGCCAGTACTGGAACATTCTCAGTAATGAACATAACTGGGAGTACAAACAAAGTTATTTTGAAACATAAAAAAATATAAAAAGAATGCATTGAAATCAATGCCTCCTCTTGCCACTCTCCACACTGATAGTCGTCTCTTCAGATGGACTTCTCCTAGCTCTTTCACTCACACTACTCTAGCTTGTAGCATCTCTTCCCTTCTGTCGCTCTTGCACGGAGGTGCTACTAACACTAAAAGCCTGCTCACTTTTGCAGCTGCCACCAGTTCACCGGTTGAAATATGGGAGGTCTATACCTCCTCCAATGCTTTACTTGAACTAACAGCCAGACATATGCCCACTATAATGGCCAATTTCTACTTGAAGGTTGAGAGTATGTCTGGACAGGAGAGGAGGTGATATGGCCAGCTGATGTACTGACCTGCCATAAACATCAGTTGTCCTAAATGGATGTTGTTGTATAGTTCATCCTCTCTCAAAGCGCTATGTATTACAGTATCTGCCTTTGTTAAGGGTGACATGTCCTTAGACATGGATTTGTATCCAGGCACGGCCGACACAGGTAAGAGCGATGGGGTGGGGACGAGGTTGGGGGACGAGTCGACAGACGACAGGATAGGTAAAAATAAATAAGTAAATAAATAAACGACTTACCTTGTGCTCGCCACATCACCATTTCGGCGAAGCGGCGAGTGCAAGGTAAGTGGTTTTATTCATTTTTTTATTTTTTTTACTTATCCCGTCGTCTGTCGACTTCTTCCCACCCCACCCCCCTGATCTTACCTGTGCTGGCCGCGTCTGTTTATATCAGTCATTGATACCATGACAAATAGCCTGGTTACCTTGCCCTATGTGTGTGCCAAGGTCACCAACCTTGGCACACATGATATGCAAGACCTTTAATTGTTGCCATTTCACAGCCGACATAGAGGATTCACTCACCTGAAAGTGGGCAGATATTGCAGCATCCCATCTCTGTACTGGTCACTGGTGCCTCTTCGCCTTCATGCAGCACTACGTCTATTTAGTTGTCTCCCTCCCAATTGCCCAATCCTCTCTACTGACTTGAATACTGCCACAGTGGTGATTCTCCAGCAGGTTACGTGAGTGGGTGTGAGTGAGGGACTACTCTGGGGCCTATGGCTGCGTCCTTTGGTGCTGCGAAGGCTCTCGCTTCTGTTCGGCTGGGCTCTTCAAAGGGTATCTCAACCTCTTCTTCTCTACCTTTGCCTTCTACGTCCAAGAGTGCTGTGAAGTTCATAGGAAAATGTGGTTTTTATTGTTCTGTTTCAGTGAGATAGCAAGGGAAATACATTTTTAATTAAGATATGTTAACCGGTAAGAGCTAAGGTCTACAATTACTCCAATGTTTGACTATATTGGGGCAGGAATTAAGTTTGTGGCTGCAAGCATCACAATGCATTCCTACAGTCTTAACATATGCTGAACATGAGTAGATGGTCCATATTCATGGGCTGACATCTGTCATGATATTCCTCATGTACCAATAAATTGGGCCTGGTGGTCCTTTTTTGTGTCAGTTTCTCAGTAGGGGTGTCCATTTACCTATGTCTGTTGGTGGTGCTTAAAAGTGCCTATGTTGCTAACTTCAGACAATGCCTCAGGTTTTAAAGGCAATTCAATTCTTTTCACCAGGGACCTAGGTGCTGGCTCTGTGAAAGGCCCTCCTTATGTGCCTCCAGCCTCACTGCTACGTCTTCTCACCTTCTCTTTTGTACCTGAGTGAAGGCAGCACTTCCTCTTACATATGCCATCATATGTCATCATTTGTACGATGGGTTACACAAACAGCATTAGTCCTCTCCTAAATGTTTGGCCGCAACAAACAGGCACATGTAAATGAAGACTTTCCATTAATATGACCCATACATCCCTGTACCTGTATCTCTATTGCTTTTTCACTAAATGTATAATTCTTTTTTTCTAGCCCCCTCCTCCTTCTGTGGGTAGTGGCTGGCCTTGATGGGTTTCAATTGGGTGACTGCGGGGCGTCTCTCCTCACCCTGGCCATAATGAGCATGTGGTGTAGTACTTCCTCATCGTTATGTCATTAGTAGCTGCCAGAGTGACTCTCTGAATTGCAATTACTCAATTGGAATTTTACGACAGCGATTTCTGGTGAATCACCATTTGATAGTGACTTACAATTACACCTACCAATTTTTGATCTGCACTTAGCGATTCAGTATCTTTTGCTAATTCCTATTTGCAATTTGCTTCCTTTATTCATCAGGTACTAAGTTACTAGCTATTACACTTTTTGCCTTCGATTGAAGGAAACTGTTATACCCCTTTTTTGCTATTTGTGGGCAGTCAAGGCTGACTCTTGGCATTATGGCACCCTTAACAAATTATACAAACTCAATGGCGTGTCAGAGCTTCATCCATTCAAGTGACAGAGATAACTTTTTCTAAATGTAAAAAACTTTTTTATTTTTAATTGTACTTTACCATACAGAGATCTCCTCCCAACTGTAGATTCATACTATGGTGCGGTATAGGGAAAAGTAAAAATGTTATTCAACTCAGAAAAAAATTGTAAACATATTTTTGTTTTAAATATTGAGGTAAATTAAATGTATATGCTCATTTTAAAAGGAGAACAACTGAATAAAATGCCACAGACTTCTCAAAAGTCATGTACAGAATAAATTAAAAGAAATTAATTACATTTTAATACAAACATAATTCAGCATTCTTTTTTCAATCAAAAAAGGGAGATATTGTTTAATAAAAAGAAACTGACAAAAATGGAAATCTTATAAAAAAAACTAAAAAACGAATATTAAAAATAGTTTTAGGGTAAATATAAATGTAAATTCATTGTACGTATTTACTTTAAATGTAGAACAAAATAGAAAAATGCTGCAGCACTATTAACTCAATTTTGAATTAAATCGTTAACTATTGGAAATATATTAAATTAAAGTACATTTCTTCTTTTAAGTTTAAATTAAAAATTAAATTCCCACCTAATGGAAAAAATAATGTAAATGTTTATTAATAATGATAAAAAATGATTATAGGATTAATTACAATGTAATTATTTCTGAAAAACATTTCTTGTTAAATTATGTTTTAAATTAATACAAGGTTATTACATATTTTATAATTAAATCTGTACTATTTCTTGTAGATTTTGTAACATTAATTAATATTTATTTGACTTTTTAACTGTTTTAAATAATTTAATTTAACATTATCTTCTGTGGGGTTTTATTTTAAACCCCTAACTCCATTATTTTCTGTGTCTGTGTGTGTGTGGTGGGGGCGGGGGGGGGGGGGGTGTTGCAGTACCAGTGGTTGGCCATGTGTGCAGCAAGTAGCCACCCTCACTTGTATCAGCTTGAACTTAGAACAGCAGGTATTTCAGCCCACTCTTATTAAAGGCCATAACTTGGACTAAATATGATGACATTGGTGTATACCTGATTGGCATATATGTTGTACTGGTAAGTCCCTTGTAAGGTGGTATGCTATATATCCAGGACTTGTTCTTCAAATGCTACTGTTGGGCTGCAGCATTGATGGTGTCCCCCCCAGACGTAGCCTTTTAAACCTGTCTCAGGCTTGGCAGTTAACTCACACTTCAACTTGGCATTTAAAACTACTTGCTGAGCCTTAAACTCCCCTTTTAATACATATAGGTCATACATTAGGTAGGCCGTAAGTAACCATAAGGACAGGGTGCTATGTAAGTAAAAGGTAGGACATATAACTGTATATTTTGCATGTCCTGGTAGTGACAAACAGTCTACTTCGTTGTTTCACTACTGAGAAGGCTACTCTTCTCATTGGCCTGCTTTGGGAATTCCTTAATACACTTTTAAGCTGTAATTCCTGATCAGAGAGGAGCATCTTTTTTCATATTTCATATGTCTGAAATGGTAATGATAACTCCTCCTTACTGGTGAAGTTGGATTTAACATTACTGTTTTAGAAATGCCACTTATAGAAAGTTTTCGAACAGTATACCCAGACTGATAATTTTTAGTCGACACTCCTTAACTGTAAGATCAAGTAATTTAATTAACTTAACCTTTTTATGATTTAGAACATTATAGCATTTTAGTACATATCACAAACACTTAAACATATCCTTAAGACAATATTCAAGTATATGAAACTATATTTCCATCCCTTGTCTGAAAAACGTGACTTTCGCAAAATCAGATCAAAACATAATATTTTCAAAATGGGTGAACAGAGTGCATGTAACAAAAATACATAAAGGTTTTATAATTGAAAAAGTGCTGGAGAATGTATTATCAGTCTATTATTCTTATTAGAGAACTGAAACTCCATTTCCAATCATGCCCTGGGGGTTCTACTGCGCACTCTCCAATGTCTCCTGTAGGCTTGCCTGCAAATGGTTTTTGCTTTAACTAAATACTCCCCAGAGCTGGGCGTCGATGTGTTTCAAACCTCTCATTGCTTTTGGGTTCTCCTCAGGACCTTGACTGGTTAATTCTGTGAAGTAATGAATAAAAAATGATATATATCCTTAATGGTTCTGCCAGGGCTATAGTCCTGAGTCATGCAACTTGTTTGGACATATTACCTCCTTCTCAGTGTGGTTCCACTTGGTGAATTGTCTCCTTCATTTCCATTGGTTGATAATTCATCGATTCTGACTTGGTTCTTTCTTCTTAAAGCACGGCTTGTTGTCAATATTATTTCCACTGTTTTTTGTTATCTGTGGAAGTAATAACAAGGGGTTGGCACTGTGTAGATGGGCTTTAGATTTGCATTTTTGTGCATTAGTTTCATTTAAAAAAATTTTTTTTTTTAAACTGCACTCTTAGAGGTTTCTAGCCCGCAGCATATCTGACCTGGGTTTCTCTTGCTTAGATATTGCACTTAATGTGAGTTATCAATGGTTAGACCACCATGTCTGTAATTGCTTTTTATTAAAGCAATCTTTTTCTTTTGAAATGCAGCCCGTTTTCCTTAAACTGGCTGCATTAAAAAAAAACGTTCCAGTTTCATTCTTGAAGAGTAGGCAGTGGTCTGTGGTGCCGCAGGCTGCTCTTAAAAAGTATCTTTTTTTACATTCTCAAAGGGAAAGGGGTCCTTAGAAGACCCCTTCCCCTTTGCAAATGGGTTACTGCCAGTTTTAAACTGGTGTTAAAATATTACTGTTTTGCCATTCAGAAAAAGCCTTGTGCCTCAAGAGTATCTGTGGGCATTGGTTGCAGGCTCGCCTTTTGCCTAATCCTCCACATGAATGACAGGTAAGGATATACAGCACAAAAGAAACTTTGCCTCGCATCAAATTTTAAAATACGAATGCCCTCTACATGTTTCCTGACACCTATGTTACGACAAACTGGAACCAGCTATTTTCTCCTTCCATCCAGGTAGGCTGGACAGAAGAACAAAACATGCTCTTCTGTTTGCTTAGTGGTCCCACAGAAGGGACATGCGGGCCTAGCTGGCTCAGGCACACTGACCCATTAGCAGTGAACGGGGCAAGCGGTAGTATACTATACTGATACTGAAGATACAGCTTGCTACCTAGTGGCGGTTCGATCTCATAGAGAAATTTCTCTAATTTAAATTCATCCTTTATCAAAAGGAAGGAGTCAGTCAAGGTGCCAAAAGTGGGTTGAGCCTGTAATTGACTCATTTTATACGGTCTATAATTTCTCTTTAAGATTGATTTATTGGTTATGGAGGCTGCATGCGTTCCTCTCACAAGTTCTCACAACCCATCTTTTCCAGGGTCTCTCTTATGTATTTGATCCTGGTTACACTTCCTAAACCAGGGATTCCTAGGACTTCCTTCAGCCCGTCCTGGTAGGAGCAGAGCTCAGGAATACCGATATCATAATTGTGATTCATAGAGAATCGCAATTTGGAAATCGTTATTCCTAATATTAGTACATCTGGCCCATAGTCGCAAAACATTAATACATGCCGTTCTGAAGCAGTATTTAGAAGGGACGCCGCTTTCAAATACTGAATCGGTATTTGGTAGCAAATTTCGATTCGGTAACAAGTTACTGCATTGCAATTTGCCTTTTGTACATTGTAAAAAGTTTTTTTGCGGACGTAAAATGCTTTGTACATCCATCTAGCCCTAAATAACCCAAAATGCTATTTTACAATACAAATTTTCAGTCCAAGCCACGGAATGGGCTCAAATTAAGCAAAGCAAATAAGTGTGGTGCCCTGAAATATTAATGATCTTTCTCAATCCTCTGAGTTGTTTGGGTTTCCAACTTCCTTTACCATTAAAGACAAAAAGTCAATTAAAGCAGCTGTTGCTCTTTATTGAAAACACATATCACAGCAGCATAAGCAGGTCAACGACTATTTAAAAACTGGATCATGTCCGGGCTTTAATAATGAACGTCCAAAATAACAGATTGACGGGCTGGAAAATATCAAAAGCATGGTGACAAGATGTGTTCTCAAACCAGGGAAACGTGGCCATACCTAAGAAGGCCCGACCTTACTGAATGGAACCTGGCCTCGTTGTTATCCGGGGCATTAATGGAACGGCAACAACCAATCTATGGGATAAATTTGTTCAATTTTCCTTTTTCCTACAATTATGGTCTATCAGCCTATTTGCTCGCTGGCTTTAGGGCTGGTGACGCTTAGTGCGACAATCATATTTGTGCCCCCCACCCACCATGACCTCCTCCTCGGATTTCCTCACTAACACCGGGCAAACGTGCCCCTCACTGCTCCATAGTCCCGCTCTCACATATATTTAATTTGTTTTAAAGCACTGGTAAAAGCTGGTTTTACTAATAAGGCTGTCTATCTACCCAAACAAACCTGTTTTAGCATCATTAGGAATAGATATTGAAAGACTGGGGAAAAAACGTAAGGTCCCAGCTATTTTATGCTGTATGCATGCAGCTCTTTGATGACAGTTCGTAACAGCCACTGTTCTATATTAGGGTTGTATCTTATGAACTGCGGTAACAAAAGGATCTCTGTGCCAAAAAGCAGTGATCCACTCAGCTATCCACATAAACTAAAGATCTGTGATCTGCACAGTTCACATTCTTTGCAGCAGGCACAATAACCCTCTGCGCTACTTTATGATGAGTCAAAGCTGCCACTACACATAACTCTGATATTTCTCTCCAGCAGGAACATCAATCACAAGAGTTATCTTGACATTTTTATTGCTGGCTGAAAGCTGGATGCACAAGCAACTCTGTCGAAGGCGTTTTTAAATTGTAAATTATTGCTAAACACAGCGCCCTACTCCCCCTGAGGTCGGTGACTCTCTCCGCAGGGCAACGCCCGGTGTGGCTGCACCTGTCGCACTGCCCTAAAGCCTGCCCTGTTCTCCACATTCCAGGAACTAACCTTTGGCGGATGGGAGGCTGCAGGGTCTCAGTAGGTAGCCCATAGATCTCAGGTATTACGGATAAGAACACACTGCAGGAAATATTCTTCAAACATTTCTTTCAGCAACTAATTCGATTTCAGCTTCCACTTTTCAATCCGATGTCATTGGAATCGGCTTTATTGCAGCACTAATATATGTGATTTATAACAGATTGTGGTGCCTAGAGGAAATCCAAAGTGTGTGTGTGTGTGTGCCATGAAAGAAATTAAAGTAAATAAAATAAAGAAAGTATGTAGCAAGACAGTTTCTGCTTTCGCACCCTTCTTGCTTCCTCTATCCGCATAAAATACATTTCGATACTTAATGCATGTGCACGGTTGCACTGCATGCCCTTTGAAACTAGTGGCCTTTGTTGACATAAAAATTTCATTTATCTTGCATCCCTACACTACTGTCTTTCCACTTCTCATTTGTTTCTTTTCTAAATGTATTTACTTAATTTTTCCAGCTATCATATTTTGTCTATGTTCAATAACATAAAAGTTCTGATCAAAGGTATTCCAGTTTTTTTAGAGCCCACCAAATGTTAAACTAGCTTTCTAATATACTTTACTTATTTTGGCACGGAATATATTTACTATCGTTTATAAATTTCAAACACTTATATATTTTTTTTCAGAAATTGGGTTATATTTTGAGAGAAGGTGGCCCCTACCAATAAACACAATCCGGTTGGGACAAAACTCAACTCTCATAGAAACTCTGCTCAACTCTTGGTAGCTATGGCACAAGGAGCAGACAACCCCCAAAAGAAGCGGATGTTAAGTTTAAGCAGTAGTGACTATTTAAAAGCCAAGAGCACAATGCAATTCCAAAGCTAATTTAGAAAAATTGAGAAAATGACAGAAAAAATGCACCAAGATAATTAATATTGGATAAGGGGATATGCAGTTTTAAAGTTTTAACACAAAAAGTGACAGAAAAAGTAGCATGCCTTTAAAAAACAACAGGTCTGAGACCTATGAGAAATTTCAGGCCAGCCGTGATGGATACATGAAGCAGGTCGTCGTCATTAAAGTTTTTCTCTTATGACTTAGTCTCTGAAATGGAGGGCGCCATCCTTCAGTGAGGTAAGGTCTGAGGCTATGGCCAGTGACGGTCCTATGAACCAGAGGCTTCGTCATTGGGTTTAGTGCTAAAAGCTCAGAGTGGGACAAAAGTAGATTTTCTAGCCTCCAATGTCACTTCAGGGGTAGAATAGATTAGCTGTCCTAACCCTGTCCAAGAGTTTACCATCTAACTTTTCTGGTTCTCAGAATCATCCAGCCGGGCAAGGCTGGAAGGTCTAGCTGGGCAAGTTTCACAAAGCTAGATACATTTACTGCGAGGTCCCGCTAAACTTGTTTTCAGTGTGGCAAAAAGCTCTGAGTGGGATATACCTAGTTTTCATACTCACCTTGTGTGTGATCTCCCCAGACAAGCCTCAGACCCTCTGGAGGTGAAAATTAATGTCCGACTTTTTTCTAGCTCTTGAGACAGTTCATTCTGTCTTGTCCTAAATCCCCCGATCCTCAGGGCAGGCTTCAAGGCACTACATATCTCTTTGGCCTTGGCTCTTGTAAGGGTCAGTCCTTTGGCCCTCAGCAATCCTTCTGCCTTTGTGTCCCTGAAGCAGGATAAGGGAAAGCCAACTACTTGACCAATCGAGAACAGTTCCAGTCCCTGGGTGCCAGTAGGAGTCAGGACTCTTTGTGTCCTCTACTTACAGCAGGGTCTTCGTCTCCTTCAGTTGCAGTTTTCCTAAGTCCAACAATGTTCTCAGGAGGTAGTAGTGAGTGGGCAGTCTTATCTTGTGCATTAACAAGTGATTGGAGAACTTCTAGCCCTCTACCCATTGCGTTATGCAGCACTTCCTCTTTACTGTAAACATTTCCATTGACAGATTCAGAGTGGCAGAACCCTATTTCCCTCGAGAGGCGAACTAGGCAGGCCCTCTAGCCATACCCTTATTAAGATGAGTTCTTGTACAGAATTGGTTCTGTGTCCTGATGGAAATTAAAAAAAGCAAAAAGAACAATTGTTGGATGGAATGCTGCACAATTTCAAACATTCCCCCCCAGTACAGAGATCTCGGCCTAAATCCATCTTTTCTTTTGCTCACCATGCCAACCCAGTTTGGACCCAGCCATATACAAATCAGTCTTGACCCTGCTCCCCATTGGAACGGTCCAGGCCGAATTGCCAGACCAGGTCTTCCCTGGACCGGAAATAAGAATCCTGGGACTGAGTTCGGGGTATCGTCCTTCATCGGACAGGCTAGCTTGACTCAAGTGGCATGATGAGCACGGGACCCACGTCTGGGAATACCCTTCCCACTTAGGGCGATTACAGCGACACAAAAAGATGATGGACATAATGCTGAATATTATCAAACATTCAAGCCAGCCTTGCCGATGAGGGGTGATCCCCATAACCTGTCCCATGTTGCTTGTTTTCCTGTCTAGGGAGGATGTGGCCTGGCAGTTCATCATTTTGTGTTGCTGATAGAAATTGAGCCAAAGGGTCTAGGAATGAAAGGGAGCAGATCCTATATGTCCCATTTAGGATCAACAAATCAAAAGAACAAGTGTTAAGGCTGCCCTTTGTTTTGCCAACCATCCTGAGCTCCACTCACATGGCTAATCACTGCTAAGTGGCTAGTAGTTAACAAAACCCTCTTCTTTCTGGGCACAGCATCCAGCAACTGTCTTCTCAGCCAAGGTCATTAACTCTCTCATCAAGGATGTGTCTTCTACTTTTTGAGCTGTGATGAGTGGCAGATCTGGTTTAAAGGCCGTTCTGACCCAGCCAGCCCAAAGCATATTTTTATACATTTATTATTCAATTAGCGTTTTTAAGACAGAGGTCAATGTATGATGTTTAAAGTTGGTGGAGCTAAACTACTGTAGAAAAGAGATATTTAAGACAGTCCAAGCTGCATATAAGATCTGAGCACTGGTTAAGAAGATTGGTATCGGGCGTTATCGCCATTATACTCCTCTTTGGAGATCCCCGTTGTTCCCAATCATTTTTCAGGATGAATATTGCATCAGGTGGGAAACGTATGGAGTTGAGAAACTTGGTGATTTTTTTAATGAAATCAGTTAAAATCATTTAAGGAGTTACAAAAGCAATATGGTTCAGAAAATAAGGAATTTAAAAATATATCTTCAGTTTGGTGATTTTCTGGTAAAAAGGGTTGGAGGAATAACTGGGTTTGAGAAGGAGCCCTTACTGGAGCAAATTTGTGGCCATGCAGGCTGTAAAATAAGCCACAGTTATGAATGTTTAAGCGGGCACATGCCAGATGATCTCGAAAAGCAATCATATAACTGGGAGAGAAGGCTGGGGACTACAGATGTGAGCTTTTGGGAACCACTGGAATTGGGACAATCCCTGTTGCGATCAGCTGGGCTGCAGGCACAGCAATACAAGACATTATACAATCTGTATTACACTCCAGCCAGAATAGTGAGCTGGGGGAGGAATTCAGGCTCAAGCTACCCTCGAGGTGGCAGCCAGGAGGCAGATCTTGGACATATGTTTTGTAATGCTCGGTGAAGGACTCTCTCAAGCAAGGGGCAGCCCAGTTGTTATGGGTGGACCTCTCTGCAAACAAAAATAGTTTTATCTCCTCAGCTTATGCTTTTGGGGGTACATAACAACGTAGGAGGTGCTGATTTTCAGTATTTTGTTTTTTTGGCCATGACGGTAGCCTGAATTTGTTTTGCTACAGCCTGGCTTGACCCAGATCCTCACACGTATCATAATTGTCTGGCGAGGCTACTCTCAATATTCCAAAACACACAAGATAATGGACGGAATGTTGCACATTGGCAAAACATTCCCCCCCAGTCACAGATCTGGGTTTAATCCATCGTTATTTTGCTCACCACGTCACCCCAGTTCAGACATGGCCATATGCAAATCAGTCTTGACCCTGTGCCTCATGGGAACAGTCCAGCCCGAACTGCCAAGCCATGTCTTCCCTGGACCGGAATCAAGCATCCTAGGACCGGCTTCGTGCTCTCCATGCCACTGGAATCAAGCTATCCTGGCTGAAGAGGGGTGAAACCCCGAAACCGGTCCTAGGATGATTGTTTCCAGTCCAGGGAGGACCTGGCCTGGCAGTTCGGGCTGGACTGTTCCCATTGGGCACAGGGTCAAGACTGATTTGCATATGGCTGCGTCCAAACTGGATTGGCATGGTGAGCAAAAAAACAATGGATTTAGGCCTGATCTCTGTACTGGGGTGAATGAATGACATTGTTCTGCATTCTGTCCATCAATAGTTCTTTTTACTCTCAATATTCCACCTGGAGAGTAACCTATTCAATGTATGTGCCAGAAGGCTAGGTAGAGGGTGGCTCTGATCCGGGACCCTATGTTTGGGTGGCTACAAGTGAGGAATCTCTACCCTCTAGGCATTTATACAAAAACGCTGGTCAGATAATCAGTAGAAAATGTATATCCTCTTTTGCCCTTACAAAATGCTTATACTATGTGTATATTTTGGTAAAATGTGGTGAAAATAATTTATTGGTAAGATATTTCTATTTAATGAATTTTGAAACCAGAGCAACATGATGAATCATTTGTAATTAATTGCATGTATTCAATTATCTTAATGGTTATTTCTTTTACTGTATGTAATCGAATAATACTCCTCTTATGGAAAGATAAATAAAAAATAAATAAATAAAGTTATTAAAATACTGATTTCATTATTAAATCACATTTTTAAAACTAAGTGAAAAATGATTTAGAATTACTTTTCTAGCATTTTTCTGAAGAAAGATGCAAAATAAATAGTTTGATCACACAGATGCCTAACTTATGGAAAACTCAGCTAAAACTGCACAGTGGAAACAGATGTTAGGCCTTCTGTCACTGTGAAGGCACACTTTGTAGATATATAGTGCGTTGTTTTTTATATACATATTTCACCCTGCTTTGTGAGCTAACAAGGAGTACTTTGGGGTGATGCACAAAGTGGGGATCTTGATGCAGCTCAGGAGAGTAGCCACGCCAGCAGTTTTTAAACTCTGTCTTCCTATTCTTGTTTTATAATAGTAAACTCTATAAAGTCTAAACTACAGGTGTGTGAAACTTTCTTCAATTGATTTTGCGTAATTATGTGAAATCACTGCCTAATTATTATATATTATAACTCTATTTATGCTGAATACAAATCCATCATTTCCCTCCATACCTAAAATGTGTCCTTGAGTCAATTTTTGGCACAAGGAAGCATTTGGACAAAAGCACTGCTAACCACGGTTGTTTCTGAGCATTGGTGGTATATTTTTACTGCGAACTGCACATTCACAGTTAATTTGTACGGCAAATGATAAATAATTAAGTGAAGCAGCCCAATGGCATTATTTCAGGAATTTTGCATAACAAGCATAGCTCGAAACGTCTAAAATTACACAGATTATTCCGGCGTCACTTACATTTTTCCCAGGCTTAGTCTAAAGGAGGCAAAGTCAGGCTCCATTGGCTCTTCACCGTCCGTCCTCAAGTTGATAGCTGGGTCATTCCTCACTTGTACTTCTGCACAGACCTGGACACACAATGGTGCTGTGCTCATACTCCTGTTTAAAGTTAGGTTTTGGAAGCCTCAGAGAGCACTGTAGCAAGAGTAACTTTGGGGCTGCTGAGCCTGGTATTGGTGGTGCTGCCAAGAAAACTCACACCAGTGTCTCGGAAATACCAGTCCCAGCATGCTGAGCCCTACGCCATCTGTTGTAAGTGCAATGTATCCTGATTGTTTACGCTTTGCTTTCATCATGAGTCGTGTGTAACCACGGGACTCGTGAAGGTTATGTTTTCCTTTGTTTGTTGCCTACATTCTCGATCATGGCTGGTCCGTTGCAGAGAACCTTAGCAACACCACAGTTGGTGACGCATTCTCTGCAGCTGGACGGCTCTGGTCGTGGGTGCATTATTTCCTTGAATAAATCTTGGAAACCTCTCCCAAGCTTCCTGCATTTATTACTTAACAAATTGGCGACGAGCGGGAACTTCTTCCACACCCACCACCAACATCCAGCCTTCGGCTTCCTACATTTCCAGATTTCAAGCTTCGGATGCTTACGTCTTCACTTCATTTCCAAAGGAGCGGCTTGCTGTCAATCAGATTCAAAATCTGCACCTGATCTCCAACTCCGTGGAATTACGGTTGTACAGATTTTGTTACCTTTGGGCTTACCTTGTGTCTGTGCGACAGTTGGTCTCTTTCGAACGCTTGCTCTCCACTGCACGTCCCTTGAATCCGCACACACGTGCCTTCTCTATTTCTGATTAGAACGCACTGACGATTCAAGCATACAGCGAAACAAGCTCATCGCCCACTGAAAAGTTACGCACAACCATTTCCATTACAACAGCGTCATGCCGCCATCTTGAAAATTCAGGAAATTCACGTATTTAACTTGTCTATTGCATGTTTGCACAACAGCGATAGACACGCTTTTAAAACCACTTTGCATAGTAATTGCTTGTTTCTTTTCACAGCGATAGGCACGCTTTGCCTGTCATTTATCCATCGCTTGTTTATTTTCACAGTGATAGGCACGCTTTGCCTGTCATTTATCCATTGCTTGCTTCTTTTCACAGCAACAGGCACGCTTTGCTTGTCATTTAGCCATCGCTTTTTCAGAAGTTACAGGAAAATTCATATGCACGCTCAAATTAATTACTATTCATCTCAGCGATGGACACTCTTTGCCTGTCATCTTATTTCTGCATATTCTATAGTTACTTTACAGTTGTTTTAATATTTTCATTTCTCACATACTTACAAGATATTCTTATTGTGTGCTATAACTTGTTTTAGTAATTAAGCTCAAGCAACACAATCACTTTTCATGGCTTCAGTTCAACAATTTCAGACACCAGCTCCTTTTCTACAAACTCCAGGTAAACTTCTACTCAAATGGAGACATTGGTTGAAAGGATTTGAGAACTATCTTGTAGCAATTGACGCAGTGAAATACTCACCACCTCGCAAAGTTGCTATTTTATATGGTTGTCTTGGTATTGCCACACAACAAGTTTTTGAAAATCTTCCCATATTCCCAGCACCCACTGGTAGCTCTGGTGACAATTGGGACACATATCAGGAGGCTCTTGCACGCCTTATTAAACAATATTCTGATGAACCCAGAATTGTATTAGAACGCCATAACTTCTTCAAAAGGAAACAAAATCTAGAAGAAAGTGTAGAAGATTACATCGCACAACTTAGAATTTTGGCATTTATATGTGAATATGGCTCAAGTACAGATACTTGTATTAGAGATCAATTCATTTTTTCATGCTCTTCTTAAAAAATACAAGAACGATTATTAAATTGTAAAAATCTATCTTTAGCAGAAACTCTAGATATTGCCAAGAGCATCGAAAGAGCAACCATTTCTTTGAAAATTTTACAAGAAAGCTCCTGACAATTAAATATTCATACATTGGATAAACCTTCTACGTCTTGTTCAGTTCATCTCATCAACAAATCTACTAGACAATCTTTAAAAAAAACACCATTTGTTATAGATGTGGGTCAAAGTATCATATTGGCAACTTTCCTAACTGTCCCGCTTCTGGCAAAATATGTTCTTCTTGCAAAAAGATAGAACATTTTCAAGCTGTATGCAGAAATGGCAGAAAGTTCACTAGAATTAACAACATTGAATTCAAAGAAAATATTGAATCCTGCTCTGATCGACTTAATGATGTCTTATTATCTATTGAGTGTGATTCAATTGATGTTTCTAAAGTTAAGGGACCGTGGTGTGAATTACTAGTTGGCACAGTTCCTCTTAAAGTCAAAGCCGATTCAGGTTCACCCATCACTATTCTCTCAGATACAGAGTTTCAAGCACACTGGCATGGACATGTTTCTCTTATCAAATCAGACGTCTATCCTAAGGCTTGTGGAGAGAAAGACATTGAAAGGTTAGGGTACTTACATTCCAGAATTGAGTGTTTGACTAGACTCACTTACACTAAAGTTTACGTGGCTATCAAGGGGAGAAATATCGTGGGTTGGTTAGATTTAGCCAAAATGGGCTTACTTCTCAAACCAGGTTCTGATCAGCCAGTCACCTTAGGAGACATTCCACATGATTATTACAGTTACCAGGAACACAAGCATATTGGTGTTGCCGATCTCTCTGTCTCTAATTATAATATTGACAACTTACTTACTCATTTTCCCAGTGTTTTTAAGAACAAGGTGGGCAATGTGCTGGGCTTCAAACATGAAATACGTCTCAAAGCAAATGCTCAACCCATTGTTCACAAGGTACGATCCTTACCCTTGAGTGCAAGAGATGAGTTAAAATAGGTTCTTAAAAACCTATGTGACAAGGGAATTATTACACCTTGCAACTACTCTGAATGGGTTTCTCCCATAGTTTTGGTATGCAAAAAAAGTGGTGAGGTTAGGCTATGCGCTGACTTGCGCTCCCTTAATAACAACATTATTGTACATTGTCACCCCTTACCCAAAAATCATGATCTCTTAGCCAATATAGGTGGAGCAAAGTTTTTCTCCTTGTTAGATCTTAAATCTGCTTATCACCAGATTACGCTCTCCTTCAAATCCCAAAAGTTACCACTTTTGTAACACCGTTCGGTGCTTTCAAATATTTGAGACTGCCATTTGGACTAGCCTCTGCGGCTAGCATTTTTCAGAAACTCATGGATACCCTGCTCCAAAACATTCCTGGCATACAAGCATACCAGGACGATATCCTAGTGTTTGCAAGCAATATTACAGAACATGACCAAGTTCTTTTCAAAGTGTTAGAAGTACTAAAAAAAAAGGCTGGTATTACCCTCAGATACGATAAATGCAAATTTGATTACTTAGGACACACATTATCACTTGATGGCATAAAACCAAAATGTTCCCTCATAAAAGCCATTAGGGACGCCACACCCCCTAAAGACAGAGATTCCTTACGTTCATTTCTAGGGTTGGCAGAATATTATGCCAGATTTGTGCAAGGCTACGCACAAATCATGGAACCCTTATGGGCTCTTTTAAGAAAGGGTACACCCATACTTGGATGGTTTCAAATGTTTCATTAGTGTTGATGCCAGTCTTTCTGGCTTAGGTGCCGTCTTGAGTCAATGAGTAGCAGAACACATTGTTGCCTTCGCATCAAGAGCACTTCAGCCTGCAGAGACTAAATACAATACTATTGAACGCAAAGCCTTAGCTTGTGTCTGGGCCATTCACAAGTTCAAAACCTACATTTGGGGTTGAGAATTCGAGATATACACAGATCACGAGCCACTTATGCACATGCTCTCTAAAAGCACTTCCAATGAGGCCTCTGCCAGATTAGTCCGCTTACTGTCAAAACTCAACGAGTTTCATTTTGTCATAAAACATATTCCTGGTGGTAAAAATTTCAGGGCGGACTGTTTGTCAAGGATGTCGTTAAATGAAACACCGGAAATTGATGATGATGTTGAGTGTGTTGTTGCTGTTGTTGACGCCATTGCTGAATGCTCTCCCATTTCTGAACATGAATGGAATACAGCTTAACTTAATGATGCAACTCTTTCAAAGGTCAAGAATTTTATTGTAAACATATGGCCAGAACGCAGAGTTGTATCTCAAGATTTAAGAGCTTTTGCCAATGTATCTGATGAACTTTCCTCAGTCAATGACATGATTTTACGAAATAATTTGTTTGTTCCACCTGAGTCCTTGCGCAATTCAATTATTCAGTCAGTATATCAAGGTCATTTGGGTGTCACCAAGACTTACCAGCACATCAAACAATACTATTGGTGGCCCTCTTTAGACTCACAAGTCAGAAAAATGATTGAAAATTGCATGGAAAGTTTATTATCTGACAAACACTGGAAAACTCTTTCCACTCCACTACATCCTGATCCTCTTCCAGAGAACCCATGGGATAAAGTGGGAGTCATTTCTTTCGGCCCCTATGATGTCTTACCAAGCCAAAATAGGTATTTGATCTTACTAGTTGACTACTACACTAAGGGGCCGATTCCGATCCTGGGAAAACGCTTTACAAATCGTGGTATGGAGCGTTTTCCCCATACAATTCGTACTTGTAAGGATTCCCCTACAACCTAGGAAGTACGATCCGTACAAATAGACGCTCTCCATACAAATTGTAAAAAAAGACCATACAACTCGTATATACAAGCGATTCTGATGGGGATTGCCCTGTACGCGACATTCACATGTATTCCCGGCAGCAGTTTACAACCCGTCAAGTACGATTCGTACAAACGGCACTCCGTACGGCTCTTTTTTTACAGGAGCCAAAAAGTGCCAGGAAAACATTGTACGCCCCGAAAACAGTACGAGACGGACCCCCCATGTACGCGTCGTACACCCCATGAATACAGGGGTACGGTGCGTATGTACGGTGCGTACCGATGACACGGAAAGTGGGGTACGGTGCGTATATACGCGCTGAAGGGGCACTGGTCGTGTACGCACCGTACAAGCACCGTACCCCAAAATCGCGTATCTATGGTGCGTACCCCAAAATCGCGTATATACGATGCGTACATGCGTGATGTTGGGGTACGCTCCATACACACGCCTCGCATGTGAGGGGACCCCTGTATGCCTCATACCCCTATACGACCCATACCCCGGTATGAGTCGTACCCCCAGAACGAGTCATACCAGGGTACGAGGCGTATAGGGGTTCGCATCGTAGCCCGGTATGAGCCGTTCCCCGTATACAGGCCATTTTCCATACAAATCGCATGCTGACAACCCGGTACGTATCGTACTTGACGGGTTGGACAAGCTTTTTGCAAATTGTATGGTGTTTTTTACAAGTCCGTGTCGTACAGCTTTTCCCGATCCGATTTGTACGGATCGGGCCGATCTGTATGTATTTTTCCCGTACGAATCGTACTACACGGGTTGGAAGGGACTTTTACGATTTGTATGGAAAAAAACGGATCCGATTTGTATGGAAAATAAAAATCCAGGATCAGAATCGGCCCCTAAGTGGCTTTACTATGGTTTCTGTAACAGAGCATCAACAGATAATGCCATACATTTTTTGAAAAGCATATTTGATGTTGAAGGTTTTCCCAAAGTCATCGTGACTGATAACGAAACGCATTTTGTTTCACAAAAAATGTGCTCCTTCCTTAAAATAAATGACATTTCCCATAATAAGGTTGCATTGTATTCACCTTCCTCCAGTGGTTTGGTAGAGAGGGGCAATCGAATTATTAAGGAAGGAATACAAACTGCAATCTCCACCAGACAAGATCCTTTGGCTTACGTACATGACAAGGTATGGGTCTACAACACTACGCCACACTCAACCACCGGCATTTCATCATTTACTCTTCTCAGAAAAAGAAGAGCTCACTCACATTTCAATCCAACCTGGTCACTTGAGAGAAATAAGCAAAGTTCCAATCACACCCTTGATTCCATGTTACTACAAGAACAGGTCAAGGCCAAACAATTGTCTCAGAATGCACGATTTGATACCTGGAAACATTCCATTGATCAACCTTTGATCAACCTTTGCAAAAAGGAGACTGGGTTCTCATTAAGAACCCCAGAAAAGTTGCCAAAGGAATGTCGAAATTTTCTGCGCCAACCTTGGCAATACAAGTGAGCAAGTGTTCTGCTCTTCTTGACAACAAAGGATGGTGGAACAAGAGAGCTCTTGCTAAAGTATCTTCCCCGCAGGCTGACGTCTTGAGTAAACACTTTGATATTGAAAATGATCATTGTGATTGGTTTGACTTACCTCATGTAAAAGAATCTAGTTACAACTTTATTCCAACACCAGTTACAACACATTTACAATCTGTGGATAACAATGTGTCTTCTGAAGCATGCCTTAAAAGGTCCACATGTCATAAACAAATTTCTTGTAGGTTCAAGACTTTGCTTTAGTGTAATAACTTTATTGTATTTTTCAATGTATTCATGCAACCTTACAGTTTTGTCGCACCAATTTTTCATTGCAACTTTCTTTTATTTCTTCCTAAGGGGGAAGATGTTGTAAGTGCAATGTATCCTGTTTGTTTACTCTTTGCTTTTATCATGAGTCGCGTGTAACCACGAGACTCGTGAAGGTTACCTACATTCTCGATCGTGGCTGCTCCATTGCAGAGAACCTTAGCAACGCCACAGTTGGTGTCGCATTCTCTGCAGCTGGACGTCTCTGGTCGTGGGTACATTATTCTCTTGAATAAATCTTGGAAACCTCTCCCACGCTTCCTGCATTTATTACTTAACACCATGTTTGGTGAGTCCACTTTATTAAGGATGCCACGCCAAAGGATGTTTTTCTCAGTATTTCCTGATCAACTCAAGGAAGGAAGCGGGCCAGATCCTCGTCTGTCTGCTTACGTCTGGAAGCGTGCTGTAAGAAATGTGCATCATGTGCTGCAGTGGAAGAATTTCTCTTCAATGAAATTGATGCCTGATAGGAGTGTCTCTTGCTTACTCTTATTTCTCAGACTCTTGTTGGTTGAAATTGAACGTTGTTTTGATCTTGTCATGGAGTTTAACAGTGAATGTTGTTTTGAAGGGAGAGAAGTAACTTTGATCCAGACACTTGAGTCAGTAATTGCAGACTTGAGAATTGTGTGAAAAAATGGAGTTAAGTAGGCACTTACAATTCACCTTTGAAGTTGCCTCAGATTTCCTTCTGAGGAAGGAGTATTACCATGCCGACTCATTGAATGCAATGTACATTCTTTCTCCTGGTACGCCACCATTATGTGTGCTTCTTGATAATAGATGATGACTGATTTTGTCCTAGTAAAAGACTTTATGAGTAATCATTGTTTATTTATCTTTGTCCTTGCTAAACCAATTCAGAACATGAGAACATTCCTACTCCCACTTCAAGATGCAGTTATTTTAGGAACAACTAGTACAGGTGATTACGTTTGCACCAGTAGCGGCCCATCCCCTGCCAAAGTTGGGGAAGCGGGCTTGCCCGGAGGAGGGAATGGGGAGGTGGGGAGGGTTCGGGGAGAAAAAATAAAAATAAAATAAACTTACTTTAACACCGCAGCCGTCCCCAGCAGCATCACGTTCTTCCTGCTTCTGGCTCTGGGCACAGGCTCCCAGCCTCCCATGCAGCCAATCCTGAAGCTGCTCTCACATGAAAGCAGCTTCAGGATTGGCCTGAGCAGCGGCAACTTGCGCTCCCAGGCAGACTTGGTCCCTGTGCCTGCTCTCTCCAGCCCCAGCAATGCTGCTAGGGCTGGAGAGAGCTTCACTATGCATGAGGGGTTTGGCCAGCCTGAGACAGCCAGCCAAACTGTTGTATGACGGAACAATGAAAACCGTAACCCCGCATGCCTAAACAACGCGGTCTGAATAACGACCACGTCTTAACCATGCATTGTTTTACCATGCATGCCTTTACCACAAAGGGTTATATGTTGTTGCGTATATATCTAGTGGTTGTTTAACAGTGAACCCTGAGTTTGTAGGACGTATGAGTATGTGTGGGTATGTTTCTGCTTGCTTGAACGAATGTGTGTGTGTGAGGTAGGATGTGCGTGGACTTGTCTTGATATTTTTTCTACTATGACTTGATTACAACTAAAAAATCTAATGAATAAATAAAATTTTGATATGCTTGGTACGTAAAGCGTTGTGCATCGTATTTTGGAAAGCCAGTGTTCTCAGACGTGTGGTTATATATCAGTGACTACAAGTGTAGCGTAGTTCCTATATCCCTGATAGGCTCTGCGCATTGGAATAATATACACTATAGATTTGACATAGGCCTGAGGTCAGTATGTCTCTATCGAGTACATTACACTTAATTACTTGTGTGTGCCAGCTAACTCAGAGGTCACTAGAAACTTCTCGAATAAACAAGAAGGGATTAGTTTCTGACAACCGCATAAACATGACAACTTTGTTTCCCTTACAGTCGGAACAATCTCAGAACCATGGAAACAATAGATAACAGTTTGACTCAGTCAATCGTGCATGCTTCGTTTCTACAGAGTTGCATAGAAATAGAGAGACGGGCGTTTCAATAAAAAGGGTTTATTGAACAGTCTTATTTCTCGGGCAAGAGATATGAACTGCTAAAATCGTAAGACAGGCTGCGAAGTACAATATGTACAGAGTTAGCAGTAAGATAAAATAATACTGCAATAGCATGGTTTGTAGCTATGACATATATTAATTAAAATGCATACATAAATCACACAGGCTAAAATGTGATACTCATCTGATGCTTCTAAATTGTTCTACCCTAGTGTACCTAACCTAAGTGTAGTACGAGGTAAGAAGTAGGTGCTGTTGTCTAAAGTATAGCTAGCTATAGCTATAGTTTTGCCAAGAGTTGCCAAAAGTTTCTCTAAGTTCTAGTCTTGCTCCATACCTTAGAATGTGTGAGGTTGTAATCCCTTTCCGGGACTCGATATCTAACACCCCGCAAGGGGAGTCAGAAACACTGGAGCTGGATTCTCTGCGAGGAGGATGACAGCGTCTGGTCAGTGCATCAGGCTGGGACTCGATCTCCTTCCGAACTTGCCGTGGTGAACCGCAAGTAGTCAGTGGAGCAGGACCATACCGTAAGAGTCTGGTTTTCCAAGAACTCGTTGTGACGTAGAGACCATGCCTGTATTTGGTTAGCATGCAAAATACCTAAATAAGGGCTGGATTTTCTATGCCTAAATAAGGGCAATATGAATTGTACCTATATAAGGGCATAAATCGGGAAACCTACATACGGAATCTAAATCTATACACAACGTCCTAAAAATACATTACAAAACCATTGCTATGCAAAAGGTGCTGTACATATTGAAAGCAATGTTTCATTTTTAGCATAAGGTCACATTGGAATGCGAAATGAATGAACCATAAATATATACACATAATGAAATGGCTCGTTGATACAGAAAAAAAAGGGCCGAAACCATTTCATATCAGGTTACATAAATCAATTGATGTTTATGACAAAGTGGCATAATGTCCCTGGAAGATTTTCAAAGAATTCTGTTTGCTATGAATAGTTCTACTATAAGCAGATTACTGTGCCAAATAATGCAAAAAATAAAAATTTGGAAAAACAAATTAATCAAAGGAAAAAAGTTCCAAAGTTAGTCCCTTGTCTGAAAAGAATGAAGGCCAAATTCAGAGTCTCTTTGGAACACTGCGTGCCTGAATCAAAAGTCAGTGTGTGGGCCTGTAGAAAACATGAAATCTTCTAATCCTGTAGACAAAAAGTCGTCTACCGTTGTAGGAGAAAGTTGGAATACCTTGTTTAGAAGATTAACTGCACATAGATGTGAACTATCGCCTTCAGCATTGGTTGGACCAGCAATGTTCGAATCGGATGTTACCTGCATGCCTGATGTTTCCTCTTGTACCTCAGCAGTAGCAATCTGCGTCTGTGAGATCTCAATGAATGCCATCATCAGGATTGGTAGCCGCTGGGGACAACACAGTGCATGGGCCGTAACTGGGTCCATCAGAGTATCAATATCCGTAGGCATGACTGATGGGAGTGGGAGCAAAGCAGGAAGCGTAGAACAGGTAAGATGCAATCTTGCCAGATTGGTCTGAATGACAGAAACCGTGTGGTGTTTAATTATCGTAGACGAGGTAAACCCAAAATTTGGACGATGCGCTCGCGACACTTCATCTCCAATAGAGCACTCTCTATGGTGTCTGGAGTGACGCTGGTGATGAGGCCTGCCATATCGTAGCAGTAGGAGCAAAAACAGGATCCCTGCAATGAGTGCTAAAAGGAGCGGCAGTCCGCCAAACACAGAGTGCACGAAGTTTGGAAAAATTCAGAGGACTGCTTGAAAAGTTGCTAATAGTCCTGCACACACGTTCTTAAATACATGTATAATACCGCTCGTATCAGACATGTTTAAGATACGACCTAACATTTCTGAGAAATGTACCGGGCAGTTTGTATACAAAAGGGTATGTATCTCTGCAGAAGTCCTTGCGACTTGGAGATCATAGGTTTCTTTGGCCGAGGTCAGTGGCACTGTTTTTTGTAAAAGAATGGCTTTCATTCTGCTTAGAGTATCAATTCGTATTGAAGAGATGTTCAGTGAAGGCCACAAAGGTGACTCCCTGACTGTATCTATTTGTGGAAACAAGACTTGCATACAGCAAGTGACCCTGGATGTAACCGTAACTAGATATGGAATACCTGGCAACATGCCACAGCAGCTGTGATCATTCAACATGATGTAACTCCCATTAGAAAGTTGGCCAAAAATTGGATTAATCACTGCAGCTGATGAACCTTGCAGGTGACAGGATAAGTTTGTAGTGGAACCATCACAGGCCCCGTGTAAGTTAATACCCTGACAAAGGAGAGAACCGCTTAGTGTGTGTTCACCGTTTTCACCGCTAAGAAACACTTCACGTTCCCCACTCCAACATCTATGTGTGTAAGGTAAATCCCAGGATGTCTTGATGTATCCTTTACCCAACCTTTCATATTTGCCTACTGATATATGTTTTAGGCAATACTGAAAAAGGAAAGTTGTGACAGGCAGAGTAATTTTACCATGTATGATCCACTCAGTAGCTGGTTTTTCTGCTACCGTGAATGGCAATGTTTCCAGTTTTTCAATGCTCAGCATAGTGTAGTCTGCTCCCCTTTGTGCCAGTTTGATCTGTCTATCAGTGAGATTGAATTCTGAAAACAGCGATGTTTTGGTGATTAAACGCCAAGGCACATAGCCTGCAGGCAAGTTTTGTAGCGTCCAGCCTAATAGCATGATAGAACGTAGCTGAGACTGACCATGTTGCAACATGACCAAGTCTAGTTCCATGATGTCTATAACAGAAGACACAATGCTGTCCAATGAATATATTCTGGACGACAGAGTCGTTAACCCATTGTCTGCTACAGAGAGAGTTTTCTCTAAATTAATACAATCAATTTCTCGTATTCGTTCTGCTGTCTTTGCTTGGGTAACCTTCCATGCTTCATTATAAGCAGCATAGATACCGGCATATATAAAACGTTTTTGACGTGGTTTTATTGGTCCTAGCAAGAATTCCTTAAGGTCTGCACCTTCTTGAAGTAAAGTCAAGTGTTGTTTTACATCCTTCAGTGTAGCTTTCTGAAGCCAATCGAGGCAAAGTTTCCCTACACTGTATGTTGTTACTACCCCTGGATGCTGTCTTTGAACATAGCGTGGGTCAGGCCTATTGATAGTGAAACCCTGTGTTTTGTTCAGGAATCGATCTTGACAGTTGTTTGTGTCTGTGGGCCAGAGCAACCATTTTTCTATTCTGGATCTGATCTGTTGTGATGCAAAATATTATGTACGTCGACCTTCCCCCGTGTAGTGCTATTACTTGCAGGTGTAAGTATGGTTGGTGTGTTCATGTCTTTGATCCTGGCTAATCCAAGGCAAGACGTTTGTTGGACAGTATCATTCAAAAACATAATTTGCTCAGGGATGATACAGGCTCTAAACAAAGCTTCTACCCCCTGTACTTGCCAATCTTTTGTACACCAGACAGATTTTGTCTCAATATTGTCTTTCCAAAAGTCGAAACCCTGTCTAGACAGTTGGGCAATACAGGCTGCAGAATAAATCTGTTTCGTACTGGTTGACATATTTTTCGTTCCTGTCTTATTCACATTTTTAAAGTAAAACATTTCTGGACTAGACAAATTGTAGCCCGAAAAATATGGAAATTTCATTGCAAAAGTTTTAGAGCTACCCTTTGGAGGTGTAGGACAATGTTCCCATTTGTTATACATAAATACATTTCTAGGCGTTGCAGATTTATGCAAGAAATGATGACCATAGTGGTTATAACAATACATTTGTTCATAGTCTGATGAACCCTCTAAATATTCATCATTTGTGAATACAGTAGACATCTCTAGATCAGACATCATGTTATTAACAGTCTCGAAGTCCCAACAATCAGAAAAGGTACTAGAGGTAATAAAGTCACTTAATGAAATCTTCAATAAATGTGGAATCTTCAAAAGCTCCGACGGGCCAAAAATGTCATATTCGGTTTGGTCCCAAACTATACCATCATGTATAGGAACGGCTGTGATGTTCACTGCTGACAAGTCTCTTGCTTCACGATGGGATGATTTGCGTGGCTGGAGAAGTAAGTTCACTTTTTTACTTGCTGTGTCCATTGGAATATATCTTCCATTTATCAGCATACCCAGAGTTAATACCAGAGCTAACTAAAGTAAAAAGAAGAATATTCCCAAAAGAATCAATAGTTCAATCCATGGTGAAACCAGATAAGTCTTTTTCAGGAGATGAAAAAAGTCTGTTGCTTGTTCTTCGAAAGTTCTTTGTGCTGGCATCGTTTCAGGTTCGCTGGGATCCTCAGAAAACTTATCAAAATTCATGAAATAGCCAGAAGCAATTCTGTCAATGGTTTGGATTGCATCAGGATTTGTTGAATTCGCTGGAACCAGTTGATCACTTGTTACTTCGTTGTAGACATGTGTATCTGGACGAACTGTCATTTGGGTCTCAAGAGGTATAAGTTCCATGGCATTGTTGCTTAGTCCTTTCTTTCTCACTGTAGAATCTTCAAAGGTGATGAGTCTTTCAGTTTGAACCTCTTGAATTGTAGCTAGAGGAGTGTGTCTGCTACATTGGCGGAGTCCACTTGGCCTACTGCATAGTATCGGCCACATAGTGTGTTTGATCAGGTCGATGGACACAAATCTTTTCTCCTTTTTACCAGCAAGGGGCGGCAAAAGTACTGTTCTTGATCCGTGGTTTGCTAGGACAGGTACTGGTTGTCTGTATGAAGGCCCAAATTCCTTCTTATCCGCGATCTTTTCTCTGACTAGATCACCAAGCTTTGGGATCCAGACAGGCCTTGCTGGGATGGACGGTTTTCCCTCAGTGATGGTTAGCTTCAGGAGCACGTTGCTTTGTTTTGTTCTCAGTTCATTTAAGTCCTGTAAAACAGCCAAACGATCTTTGATATCAAATTTCTTATTTTCCATCACTGTGCCTTGCATATCAAGGTCCGGTACCAACATTCTAGTTCCAAATAGAACTTCGTATGGAGTGACACCCCCTAGAGAACTTCTTGGCAAGTTATTAAGTACGCGTTGGACCCCATAAAGATGTTTGACCCACCCATCACCCAAACCTAATACCCTAGCTGTTATAGACTGCTTTATGTCCCAGTTTTTTCTTTACACAACAAAATTTCCCTCAGGATGGAATAGAGAAGAATACCGCAATGCTACGCCCAAACTGGCCATGGCCTCTTTGTAAGCCCGAGAGCTAAACCCAGGACCCTGGTCAGAATGTAGTGTGCCAATTACGTATGTGCCGATAAAGACTCGCAAGTCTTTTATAACAGTTTGAGCGTCAGCCGAGCACTGAGGCCACATCCATAGGAACCTAGAACCTGAATCCACTGCGACCATGATATATTTATAGTTACCATCCCTTTGTAAGGGACCGCAGTGGTCCAGGTAAACACATGCTAATGGTTTATCTGAAATTAACAGGGGCGTCTGCGCAGGACGTTTCACAGTAGAGACTTTCATCTTCTGGCATATTTCACATTCCAAAACATAATTCCTGGTCTGTTTCCTAATTCCTGGCCACCATAATCTCTGTTTTAATAACGATACTGTGGCGGAAACACCTGCATGAGCAGAGGCGATCCCTTCATGTGCTGCTAGGATTAGTCCTAATCTATGTTCCATGTTTGGAATTACTGTATCCCCCACTCCAGGGATTCGAGCAAATGGAACATTGTTCGCATCAATTATATATGAGTATTTGAGTGGAAACCTTTTAGGTAACACTGCACCGCTACCTTTGCTTGAAGCATTGACAGCCAGCATTATTTCACTGTCTATTTTCGTTTTTGAATGAGTGATTGCAGCTACGGAAGCCGTTTGCACTGCCCCTTTCGCGGCTTCATCAGCCAATGAATTCCCTTCAATGTGAACGCCATCACTTTGATGACTCAGCGTGCGTATCACGTGAGTGTTTTGTAGTCCGTTTCGCAACTGAACTACTTGTTCCCAAAGTGTTTTATGCTTGATTGTGCCACCTTTTGCACCCTTGAAACCATTTTGAAGCCAATTCTGTAAATATTAATTGTAAGGTTAAACACAGTAAAAAGAATCGCACACTATGAGTGTGGGGAATTTACGATCCGTGTTTTCAAGTGCCATCTTGAATGCTTGTAGTTCAGCTCGCTGAGCTGTACAATCTCCTAGTGATTGTGTTTTTGTGACCATTGGTCTGAATATGCCATCGCGCATACGACCTTTAACGATCGTGCATGCTGCACTGTAAGCTTGTTTACTCCCCGTAGCGGGTTGTGCAGATCCGTCAGTCTAAATTATAAGTTCGTACTGATCCAGAGGGAGAATTTCAGTAGGCAGTGGACATTCGTGTTCAAATTGCAGGAATGCTTGTGTTTTCAAATAAGGATCAAAAACATATTCAACATCAGTTGCAGCAAGAGAATTAACCCATTGTATCCATCTCGGATGTAATGCTTTTGCATTCGGAATGCTAGCTTTTGTAACTGCCTCTAAGGCTGGTACCGGAGTCATGACCATAATGCGTTTCCCCTGTGCTAGGGCTCTTTCTTTTGCTACAGCGGTTGGAACTGCTGTCAGAATCTTTTCTGTAGAAGTGAATTTCATTTCTGCTTGTGTATACAAGTGTGATTTGTATGCAATTGGTACTTTTTCACCTTCGTTAAAACTTTAGTAGGTGAATCCGCATTGACCCGGAATGATTCGGATCACTAAGTTGCGTATGTTTACGCATGTTTGCAAGTGTTTTGTTGCTAACATGTCTGTTTGAAGTGAACACAGAATTTCTGTGTGTCTTTGTGTCCATGTTGTGGTTTTCAAATCAGGTTTGATTAATTCGTAGAGGGGTCTAACCCTCTCTGCGTAGTTTAGAATGTAAGTTCTTCCATAATTCAGAAAACCTAGAATCGACTGTAAGTTTTTCAGCGTTTTTGGAGGTTGGAGCAGCGCACACTTTTTTAAAAAGTTGGCTGCCAGGCTTTTGCCTTCACTTGAAAGTTCATATCCTAGGAAAAGGACGTTAAGATGGGCAATTCTGGACTTTTTAAAGTTGAATTTGTAACCCTCAGAGGCGAAGCCCAATATAATGGTGCTCACTCTGTTCAAGTGTCTATCCAGGTCATCGTCTGTCAGATATATATTATCGACACATGACAATGCCTTGTCATCATAAATTTGTAGTAACTCTGTTACTCTTGCTGAGAATAACCCCGGGCTGTTCTTGAATCCCTGTGGGAGTCGACAAAATTGGCGTTGCGTCCCCATTATTGAGAAAGCGGTCAAATATCTGCTTTCAGGTGCAATATTTTGACAAAAGAAACCATTTGAAATGTCTAATGTTGTTTTGTACTTTTTGCGCACAATGTTATTCATTAATGCTGTACTATGTGCATTTTGCACTGCAGATGTTTTACAACATGAGTTCAGGTGTCTGTAATCCAAAACTAGACGATATGTATTGTCTGGTTTGGAGACAGGAAACAAAGGATTGTTCATTGATGAGGTGCGTGTTTCAATCACCCCCTGGTATTCAAGTTGATCTAAGATCACTCTGCCCTCTTTTTTAGCTTCTTGCTTAACCCCTTCAGTGCCCATGACGAGATAGTCTCGTCATGGAGCGCGGTTGCGCTGTGCCCATGACGAGACTATCTCGCCATGAACCCCGCCCGCTAATTCAACGCCCGGCACAGGGCGGGGAAAGGGCGGGGCACAGAAGGGGTTAATTAGATACTGCCTTTGTGCAGTTGGTTGATTTTTTAACTGGATTTTGTGGTGAGGTGAGTCCTCCTCCCCTCACTTAATGCTGGGGCTTGGGCCACTGCCCATTTCCTGCCATAAGTATAGTTTAAATGTACCGGAACATGGTTGAAGAAAGCTGGCATAATGATGTCCTCGCCATGTGGGAACTCCCTGACAAATTCTGGTGGCCAGTCTTGTTCTGCTAGAAGTATATCATAACCCCTTGAAAGATGCTCCCAAAAGAGTGCTTTCACTTTTCCTGGTATGTCTCCCTCCATCCGTTGTGTTATTTCATATAACCTATGTGGAAAACTAGCCCTGGTGTCTGCAGTTTCAACTTGAATGTCCTCATTCATGTCCACTGTCTCCAGAAGCCCCTTCAGGTTCTGGCGAGCTACTGTAACTTCTGCTGCATTGTCCAACATTGTCTGAGCCCATTCTCCGTTCTTGAGTTGCGTTCTCTGAATCCTCGGCATGTCTGATCTTCAGACCTGCTACTTTCTTCTTGGAGAATTGAGGTTTTGTTTATTTTTCTGAACATGTTGATCGTCTTTGGACTTCACACGCTCTTCTTTGTTCTCTGACTGTCCTCTTCTTTCGGATGTGATGATATCTGAAAAGTACGAGAGGAACATGTATCATTATCTTGATATCTGTCAGGTTTTCTCAAATTATCCCTTTTCCTGAGGTTGTACCTCCTTTCAGAGGGCTCCTTTTGAGGAGACCTGCCTCGGGAATGAGAACGCTTCTCTTTGGAATGCTGTTTGCTATCTTCCCACTTCTTTTTAGAAGAGGTAGGAATGTTTTTTGGAAAGACATTATCAGGACTTTCAGACAGTTGTGGTTTTAACTGTATATTTCTATGAACTTTTGTATGTTATTAAGTAATTCCTTGTCCGACATTGATTCAATGTCAGGGTCAGGTGTGTAGCTGGCTAAAAGCGGCCATGTTGCTCCTGGTCTAACTAGTGGACCGAGCCTGGTAATGTGATTGTAATGTTTTAGAGCGCCTTTAATCAGAGCTCATGCTCCTGGTATGTGAGTGGAATTTCAATATCCTCGAAAGGAATATATTCCTCAGGTGGATCATCTTCTTTGTAGAAGTGAAACAAGTGTGTTACTGGATTTGATTCTGGGAATACTATCCATGAATAGAATACCTCTGTCTGGTGAGATTCATGTGTCTCTATCACAAAAACTGCTCTACCACCTCTTGGTGTTTGGCCATGTTTTATAAGTTTTAGAGTGATGGCTCTCCTTTAATTTGGATGGATGTTTATATCATCCTCGTCGGTTTCTTGAAAACCTGTATGATTAAACGCTGCTGTGACTTGGTCAGCCGCAGCTCCATCAGTATCGGTGTTTGTGCCGTTTTTGGTCATTGTTTAATGAAAGTTTCAGAGCAAGTTTCAAGGGAACAAAGAAAAGGTGCACAATATTTTGGAACACTGTATTCTTCAACGTTGAACAAACCAAACAGCTAATACATAGGATTTTTGTCCTACTCAGCTATGGCGGATTTTATCCCTACCCACTCCAGACGTCTTATGGAGTATTATGAGTAGAGGGTCTCTGAGAAAAGCACGACTGAGTTACTTCAGTATTTAGCATTGAATTAGTGTCTTACCAAACCGTTGGGCGCCATGTAGTGTAGTTCCTATATCCCTGATAGGCTCTGCGCATTGGAATAATATACACTATAGATTTGACATAGGACTGAGGTCAGTATGTCTCTATCGAGTACATTAAACTTAATTACTTGTGTGTGCCAGCTAACTCAGAGGTCACTAGAAACTTCTCGAATAAACAAGAAGGGATTAGTTTCTGACAACCGCATAAACATGACAACTTTGTTTCCCTTACCATCGGAACAATCTCAGAACCGTGGAAACAACAGATAACAGTTTCACTCAGTCAATCGTGCATGCTTCGTTTCTACAGAGTTGCATAGAAATAGAGAGATGGACGTTTCAATTAAAAGGGTTTATTGAAAGTCTTATTTCTCGTGCAAGAGATATGAACTGCTACAATCGTAAGACAGGCTGCGAAGTACAATATGTACAGAGTTAGCAGTAAGATAAAATAATACTGCAATAGCATGGTTTGTAGCTATGACATATATTAATTAAAATACATACATAAATAACACAGGCTAAAATGTGATACTCATCTGATGCTTCTAAATTGTTCTACCCCAGTGTACCTAGCCTAAGTGTAGTACGAGGTAAGAAGTAGGTGCTGTTGTCTAAAGTATAGCTAGCTATAGCTATAGTTTTGCCAAGAGTTGCCAAAAGTTTCTCTAAGTTCTAGTCTTGCTCCATACCTTAGAATGTGCGAGGTTGGAATTTCTTTCCGAGACTCGATATCTAACACTCCGCAAGGTGAGTCAGAACCACTGGAGCTTGATTCTCTGAGAGGAGGATGACAGCGTCTGGTCGGTGCATCAGGTTGGGACTCGACCTCCTTCCGAACTTGCCGTGGCGAACCACAAGTAGTCAGTCGAGCTGGACCGTACCGGAACCGTGGTTTGACAGGGCAAGTGCAGGTATATTTATACCTTGAAGGTGTTTAGGAATGCCTGTATTAACGTAAAAGTCGGGCAGCGGAATGTCATGAATGAACCCCTAAGGAATAGATGTTCATGCATACTAAAGGAGTTCTTGGAGAAATCAATATCCAAGCAAGGGAAATTGCTAAAGGCTTAAGAATCTGGTTTTCCAAGAACTCGTTGTGACGTGGATGGACGGATGTAGGAGACCATGCCTGTATTTGGTTAGCATGGACAATACCTAAATAAGGGCTGGATTTTCTATGCCTAAATAAGGGCAATATGAATTGTACCTCTATAAGGGCATAAATTGGGAAACCTATATACGGAATCTAAATCTACACACAACACAAGGACTATAATATTTTGTACACAGGCAGAGGAGCTCCTTTTTGAGTATCTCTCTGGTTTTCCCCTGCTTTCTCTGCCTGTTATTTGCTTCAGGGGCCCCCTTCCGTGTGACCAGGTGCAATGGGAGGTCAACCAGGGCAATGTCAATATCCTGGACAGCATTGAAGAGGGATTTAATGACAGTCATAGATAATGTTGCCACTTGGCCTAATGACTACAGCCCACACCTTCCTGAAGCATTACGTACTACAATTGGACAAAAATGGCCCGGTTGCTTACTGCTAATCTTCATTACTATGCGTCCTTGTCTTCTGTATCCCAGTTCAGGTTTCCCATCCCACCCATTCCTTTTGAGATGAGGATTCGGCTTTAAGGTTAGTGAAGATTACCTGTATGTAACTGGGCCTTTCATATATATTCACATATGCACCATCTGCTGGTTCTAAAATAGGGCTTCATTTTTAAACAAAAGTGGCAAACCCAGTAACCCAGGGACCTGGGTACGACAATATATACAAAGGTAGTCGCTACGAGGGAAGTGTAGCCATTGACTTTCATAGCAGTAACCACAGAAAACCCTCCTTACAGGTAAGGTTTGTTGTATAATTTATGCACTTTATTCAGACAAAAAAAATGTTCAAGAGCAATTAAAGATTCAAAAGAACCTCTCAACTTTAATCTCCCTAGTCATAGAATCACCCATCCAAATAATTGGTGTGAAGAAGACAAGGAGCACGCAGCCGGAATCAAATCCAAGGCGTTGGATTTGTTCCAGCCGGCAAGCGTCTCGTCTTCTACGACGAGGGTGATTTATTGGGCCACATATATTTGTTTGAACCACATGGATCTTTGGGTGGGTGTGCCTAAGTTTAGGGTGCTGGCGTGCTGATAGGTCATTTGGGATTCATGCTTACATGACCAAGTCATTTCCCCTTTACTTGCAGTACTTAGCAGCAACTTTGGAGAAGTAATCTGACTTTCCTTAGAACTTTTGAAAGGTTTTCCTTGATTATTTTTGCTTGCACTTCCTTTATGTAAGCCTGATGTTGTATCGACACATGCAAGACACATCAAGACTCATGCTTGAATTACTCTGGTGCCTTCTATAAAGCTTCTTGTCTTGATAAGATTCCAACTTCACCATCCTGTGAGATTTAATTATGCAGCTAGATTCAAATGATACCCCTAGCACCAACAATTTCACAGAAATTATAAACACTCTGGGTCCAAAACAACAGATAGAGGGGCCCACACATTGTGCAGGACACACCCTGGATGATATATGTACCAATGCCACCTGTCTCAAAACAGATCTACCAGTCACGATAACCTGGTCAGATCATAAGCTTATTCCTTTTAGGATTGGCTATACTACTGCACATCCGGTGAAAAACCCCAGGCAATCTGGTCCCACATTGAGACGCAAGTGGAATAAAATGCTCTCTAACCCTGACTTATACGCCATGGCAGAAACGGAAAAACCCATTCTCACTGGGGACCCCTCGATAGACACCAATATTTTTAAGGATTGGATGACCTCTCTAGCCAATACCTTGGTGCCATTTGCTCTCCCTAGAAAAAGCACTTTTAATGGAAATTCCGCTCCATGGTTCACCTCTCGCTTTAAAGAATTTGAAGGCCAATGCAAAAAACTGGAAAGCATATGGAGGAAGAACTACAAATCAGAAGAACGTTTGTCCCTCAAAACCGCTCTCAGGCTATACCATCAGCAAATCAAAATCGAAAAGACGGCACACTATTTTAATTTCATTAATAAGGCAGCATCTAATCAGAAAACCATTTTTAATATTGTTAAATATTTCACAGATCCAAACATTTTAGAACAAGAAATTCCTCCGCCACAGATTGCCGAATTCTTTGAAAATAAAATCACTGACTTAAAAAAAGACTTTACGGAAAGGATCCATCGTCCATTGAAGCAGAAACTTCAAAAAACAGAGGAGAGCTCGTTGTTTCAAGGAGATTAGTCTGGAACAGTCCCAGCAAGCCACCCTCTCACCTTTCGATCCCTGCCCCCCAAAAATCTTACATGCACTGGCGGATACCATAAACCCCACCATTAACCAAATAATACATTCCTCTTTTAAACTAGCGAGAGTACCCAACAACTGGAAAATTTGCCGCTGTTAAACCCCTTCAAAAAAAGAAACTCCCAGACCTGACCACTCTCGCCAATCTCAGACTTATCTCGCTGTTACCATGTCTGAGTAAAATAGCAGAGAAAGTGGTCAATATACAGCTTAATGACTTTCTGCAGGAAGCAAATATCTTACACCCCAAACAATCGGGTTTTAGACCTGGTCATTCAACAGAATCAGTGCTGCTCCATACTACTGAAACCCTAAAGTTCACCCTAGATGAGGGCAAGGAAGCAGTACTGATTCTGTTGGACTTATCGGACGTATTTGACACGGTCTCCCATGATATTCTCGGAGACAGGCTTGCGAATATTTGCATTACTCACAAGGCGTTGGACTGGCTAACATTCTTTTTGAAAGATAGGCAACAAATAGTAACATTAGGAAGCTACAATTCAACAGAAAAACATCTGCCATCAGGGGTTCCACAGAGCTCATCTCTGAGCCCAACTCTTTTTAATCTTTACATGTTACCGTTACTCACTCTGATCGCTTCATTCAACAATGAATCATTTCATATGCGGACGACACTCAGCTAATTCTCACTCTTGACAAAAAGTTCACAGCAGCTGAAGAAACATTTCGCTATTGTCTGTCCACAGTTATGGACTGGATGAAACTCAACCATCTCAAATGCAACAGCCAAAAAACTAAAATCATTCTGTTTGGAAAATCTAATCTCTATGGGCCATATGTAGGTAGAACGTGTTTTGCGATTCTCTAATTGCAATTTTTAGGGAATCGCAATTAGAGAATTGCAAAACGGAATGAAGGTAGGATTAGCAAATAATTTTGCGAATCCTACATATTCCTTAATTGCGAATTGCAAATTGCAATTCGAAATTAAGGAATACCTTCCCATTCATTCCTATGGGCCTAGAGGCCCATAGGAATGAATGGGAAGACATTCTCAATTTGCGATTCTCAATTAGAGAATCGCAAATTGAGAATGCAATTTCAAGTGTGCCAGGGTGTCAAAAGGACACCCTGTTGCACCCCTGAAATGAGCATGGGTGCACATGTGGCACACATACATGCCCTAAGGACATGTGTGTGCACCACATGCCACTTTGAAAAATGCAAAAATATGCATTTTTGAAAGAAATTGCAAATTACCACCAACCTGTAGTTGGTGGTAATTTGCGATTCCTTAAGGCCAAATTGCACTTTTTTGGGGCTTCTTACATTGCATTTAAGGAATCGCAAAATTTGCGATTGAATCGCAAATTTAGCGATTCCTTATTTTGCACGCAGATTTGCCTTCCTACATACCACTTAGCAAAATTGCGATCGCAAACGCCGAAATTCGTCGAATTTCGGCGTTTGCGATCGCAATTTTGCTTTCTACATATGGCCCTTAATGCCTACACAATGGTGGCTGCCGAATATGGCTCCACCGCCCAACACAGTAGATACTGTGAGGAATCTAGGGATCAGGTTCGATCCCTCACTATCCTTCCATAAGCAAGCCCTTGCAGTGGCAGGTAGGTATTTTTTGTATTTACTTACGGTTACAGCTAGGAAAACAGTCGCAGCAGCACTAATCCTATCACGCCTGGACTACTGCAACAGTCTGTACGCAGGTGCCAAAAAAGCCGCTCTGAAAAGATTACAAGTAGTCCAGAACGCGACAGCTAGGCTGGTTCTTAAATTGCCTAAGGGGTCCTCTTCAGCAGCGGCACTCAAAACCCTGCACTGGCTGCCCATACATAAAAGGATCCTTTTCAAAATCTTAATTATCATCTTCATCACGACCCAAACACCAAAGGTCCAGGATCAGACCCTATGTTACTCAACGACTCTTCCTCGAAAAACCTTTCGAGGAAGGTTCGACTTTCCCCCCTTTCATCGGAAATCCAGAGGGGGAAAGTCATTGGCTGTCCTGGGAACTAAAGCGTGCAATAGCCTGCCCACTCAGTTGAGACTGGTGCAGTCTGAACAAATGTTTAAAAAATCCTAAAAACCTGGATCTTTGCTGCCCCAGAGCACACTGTGTTATCTCTCATCTGATCCCGCTTTCCGATGTGCTCACTAAGTTTTTGCACCTCAGAGTTCCAAGTCTTTGCGCTAGCGCCAAGATGCTCCTTGGAGTGAACGTAGCGCTTTACAAATGCACTCATTCATTCATTCATTCATAATGACCCATTTCTAATTAAATTTGCAATATGGGTCGAAACATAAAAATAATTAAATGTGGACTGTGTTTTTTAGTTGATTGTGGATTTCCGACACTTGTGTTACAAGTGTTGCTCTAAACATCTCATGATCCCTCCCAGTCACATGTATCTATTGTCTTGCAAAGAACACTGGTGCATTTTATTCACTTGCACTGCGCCCTCACTCAATCGGAGCACCTATTATAGGAGTTCAAGTTGAGAGGTTCTTCTCAATCTTTAATTGCTCTTGAACATTTTTTTTGTCTCAATAAAATACTTAAATTGTTACTAACCTTACCTGTAAGGAGGGCTTGTGCGACTACTGCCGTGGAAGTCAAGGGCCACTCTTCCCCCGTGTGGGCCACCTTTGCTGTTATGTATTAAATAGGACCTTGGGGCCCGATTCACAGAACTAACTTAAGACAAAATCCTAAACTTACTACCATTTTCGTATTCACAGAAGGCACTTACTCATTTTGGTATTCACAGAAGACACTTACTCACTTCGGTATTCACAGAAGTTAGGAGTCCTAACTTTAGGACTCCTAAATGCCATCTGTGAATACCGAAAGTCTTAAAATTAGGATTTTTTTCAGTTTAGGAGTCTTAAAGTTAGGACTCCTAACTTTACTACTACTAAACTGAGAAAAATCCTAATTTTAAGGCTTTCGGTATTCACAGAAGGCATTTAGGAGTCCTAAAGTTAGGACTCCTAACTTCTGTGAATACCGAAATGAGTAAGTGACTTCTGTGAATACCAAAATGAGCAAGTGCCTTCTGTGAATACCAAAATGGTAGTAAGTTTAGGATTTTGTCTTAAGTTAGTTCTGTGAATCGGGCCCACTGTATTTTAACTAACCCAACTTTCCATCTCCTTTCTTCCCACCCCTCGTCTCGGGTTCACCCTCCCCTCAGTCATGCACGCCGCATCTCTCCCTCCAGTGTCTCTCTCTTACATCTTAATCGTTTTTCTGCCAAGTCAATTATTCATGGGTTTGTGCTCGTGTGTCTGTGCAACTGAGATGTGCCCCCTCCCCCCTTTAATGCATCCGGGCCTTTCATGCTGCGCACATTATACAGAGCACTTTATGAATAAATAACCAGTGTAATGACAGCAGGAGAGTTCATCTCCCATGAAACTACCTTATGCTAAATCTGCTCTGATTCTATGAAGGAAGCGCCCAAAAAATGTCTCAGCCGCGAGGCGCTTTCACATATCACATAGTTAGTCCAGATGGCGATGGTGACTCAAAGCTTTGGATCAATGAAAGCGGTCTTCTGCTTTACTACAACCTTCACAACTAAAAGGTAATATTGTAGACGTTTACCACAAAAGGCACGAAACAAGTCGAGCAAGAAAAGTCAGTCCTTAGGAGAAGTAGATTATAGGAGTCAAAAAGCAAAACGATAACTGGAGGAATTTGGGGGCATATTAACAAGGAACAGGGAAAATTAACGCTAAGGGCGCGTAGCGTTAATTTTTTTAACGCCCGCTATCGCTGGATAATATCGCCTGGTTATCGAGTTATTAACAACGCTAACCAAATAGGCGATAAAAAATCCAGCGATAGCGGCATTTTGGGAGGTTATCGCTGGTAATGCAGCGATAAAACTACAAATATAGGGATATCCTTGTTGATAGCCCATGGTGGATTTAGCTATGTAATCCACCTCCTATTGGATTACATGGCTAAATCTGAAAATTAGCAGATGTAAAAAAGCAGTGTTAACCGTGGTTAGCGCTGCTTTTTTTTTGTCTCTAACAGGGTTAGCGTGAAGTTTGATAATAGGAGAAATGTTCTCCTAATATTTTGCTCTGGAACGCCCACTATGCATCTCATTAGAGATGCAAAGGGAAGCGTAGTGAAAAAGGGTGCTAACATGCGATTCTGTTGATAGGGCGATATTTTTATCTCCGCTTCTTTGGCTTTTAAAGCCAAAAAAGCAGAGATAAAGCCCTTGTTAATATGCCCCTGAATCACTACACATGCGGCACGCAACCGGAGAGAAGTTTGTAAATTCAGCCCTGGTTTCATGTGAAATGAGGCTGTGACCTCCAACAGGGCAGGGCGGGCAGTTGCACTCGAGGTCGATAAACCCCATGGAGGGAAAGCCCACGCTGGCCACAATTGTTGCAAGGCATGCTGTCGCCGAGCAGGGTACAATTTTATTATGACCCATCTTTTTTTTTGGGTTGCTGCGACCCCTGACATGCCCCTTGTGACCCCTGGCACTGCCTTTGCGACCCCTAGCATCAGCAATAGCAACATCTGTGACAGCAACAGAAGCAGCTCATCCTTACAGACGTGGGTAGGGGGGGATTGGGGGCTTGCTCACCTATTTTCTTTTCTGTCACTTTTTTATTATAGTAATAGGGAGTAATATTACATTATTCGCTATTAGTTTAATAAAAAATGGAGTACAAATAGCCGGAATATGACTTTACGTGGCTCCTGAGATAAGTAAAAAAATGCTTTTAAATGTATGCATGTTGTGTGAGTGTTTGCAGTTTTGAGTGTGTTTATGTAAGAGAGAGTGTGTATGTGTGAATGTGTGTGTATGTGTGTGTGTATGTGTAATTGAGCATGTATGTATAAGCATATGTATGTGTAAGTGAAAGTGAAGGTCAAGGGGCATGTGAAGTCACTTCTGCTACCCCTGGCATTTTGGTGAATTGACTTCCATAGATCACGAGGATCCCCCTCAGCAGAGGGCGCCCAAAGCATAGAATCGGACCTGATTTTCAGCCCCTAACTATCCCCATTGTTACCATTATGGTCTAGAGTGGTTTTCACAATGGGTGGCGAAATGTTGGCCGTCGGTAGTTTGATTTGTTATAGTTTTGCCCCGAAACCAGTGAATGGGCATATAAATATTGTTTTAGCATATGCCGCTATATATATTTTTTAAATTAAATGTAGCTATATTTGTCTTCGGATTTGGTTGCACCCTTAGAACACTTCGCCCCACTACTCTTCAACAGTTAACAGAGGAAAAAATAAAATGATAATAATATAATGTTATTATCATTTTACTTTGTCCTCCTGCTGCGGCAGCTTTGCGTGAGGGGTTGGGACGGTGCTGCAGGGGAGGAGTGGTTTGCCCACTCCTAAGTGCCAATGACTGTTTGGTCGGCCCTTTAATGCACACTTCCCTGTTCTCCATGCTGGCTGCATTACTGCCTGCAGAGAGAACATGCCCACCCCTCTAGCCCTGGGCGAGCGCTGTGTCGCGGCGCTTAGAACAATCACAACACTGCATTGCAGTGTTGTGATTGGCTTAGGGGAGGGAGCTTGGCTGCCTGCTTCCTATTCCTGGAGTCGGACGCAGGAGAGCAGGAGCAGAGAGGATGGACCCGGCGGCAAGGTAAGTATTATTTTTTTTAGTTTTTTTACATTACAGCCGCAACCCCTCCCTCCCCCTTCTCCCTAAGCGCCCGCCTCGCCACCCAAGAGCCGTGCATACCGCCACTGTTCAGGGTTCACTACAAGTCAGCATTAGCAAAAAGTTGTCCTCTTTCCCCAATATGTCAATCATGGTATGAAATCACAATGTCTCCGTTGCCCCCTATATTCCACATAGGACATCATATGCTCGTTTACACCAACTGCCAGTGATTCTATGATATCTTTTACCCAAAAGCCCGGCATGTCATGATGTGCCCATTCCTCCCACTTCACAAACATTCTGTGATGTGTCTCTCTTTGCACATATGCAAGCCAGCTGTGGAAAAGTGTGAGAACTTGGTTCTTTTGGTCGGAGCAGTCAGATTTTACTGGGCTGCCATTGTAACTATTGGAGTTGTTTACCACTGGTGTCCTCGAGCCACAGTACTTTTGAACCTCAAACTGGATGACCAGTTTTAACACGACTCTCTCAGGGTAGAGACAGAGTAGTCTGAGGCCAACTCAAGGAGGCAGCATAGGTTTACACACTGGTGGGGCTATTCACAAAGGTAACTTATGCTCATGAGTTTACACTTTGGAGTAACTTTACTACTTTTGGTAATTCAGCATTTACATGTGTAAAGTTACTCCAAAGTGTAAATTTACATTGTTCCACCCCCTGAAACAAATGTGGAGGCAAACTTATGAGTTCAAGTTACTACTGACAAAAAGAAGCAGTTGTAAGTCCAGCACCGCATACGGCAATCCAATGATACTGCAGCATCCTCCCGTAGAAAATAGTGGAGGGCTGAGAGAAGGGGTGGCTTTTGCCTCTTGGGTGCTCCCTAGAGAAGAGTAAACATATTAAACAACTGAGAAAAAGATGTTGACTTTATGGTGGGGAACAGAGCATTTCAGAACTTATATTTGGGGTGCTTCGACAAACCACAAACCACATGCCTCTGGTTAGCTCATTCAACACTTGGGGTAACGGGAAAGCCACACCCAGAATAGCAAAGTAGCAATTCAGTCTGCAAAAGTACAATTACAATATTAAGTATTTGCCTGGGAAGAGAAATGTGGTGGCAGATTTCCTATCAAGAATGCCTCTGATTGACTCATATAAGGATACATGCGATAGTGACTAAATAGAATGCATGACCATTCTTCTGAAGGGAGTGTTGCGGGAGCACTATATAAGGAAGAATGGAGAAGCTGTCTGGACGAGGATCTAGAATGCCAACAGATGTCATGGGTGGCAAATGTATGGGCGAATACTAGGGGCTTGAGTGCTGAAGTGGCACCATATGTGCAAGAGTGAACTGGCGAGGCAGGTCTACTGCAATGTATGGGGCAGTAGGTGGTCCTAGTCAATTTAAGAAGTAAAGTATTGGTGTTTGTGGGGCCCACTCTTGGACTCAAGGGGCCTCTGGCATCCCTCCAACCTCTCTTACCTCTCCTCTGGGGACGTGCCTCACATTCCAAGGTGCCCCTGTACATTTTACACTTTTTCCTGACCCTGGTCCCCTGTTCACACCCTCTGTGGGTGATTGGAAGGTTCTGGGGGTCCTCCCTAGATTGTGGCTGCTCGTGGGTGCAATGCAGGTGAGCCTTGGCGGGGCCCCAGAGGCAGCTGGAGCCCGCATTTGACTTGATGCAAGTACCAATTGACAGACAGGTGGTGCAGGAGGTACTGTAGCCCGGGGAGAGTCTATATCAGCGAGCCCAGTGACTGTGATGTGTGGGTGTGGGGTCTGCCTGGCTCCCCAACAGTCTGCCCCACCACAGGGTAACACAATGGAACACTATACTACAAAGATGCCCTCCTCGCAGATGCAGATGCAACAAGGTGACGCCCAGGGTGACCCAGTGCCGGACTAGCCCACTAAGAACCCTCATGGGTGGAGATTCTTGCAGCCATTCAGGGCTTCTGCATGGCGCTAGAAGGTAAAATTGAAACTGTGGCACTTGAGGTGAATCTACCCCACACGGATGTTCAAAAAGTATTGCATAAGGTTAAGGTTGCTGAGGGGTCCATTGCTGAACGTCAGTCAGAGGTGGCTACACTCGGAACCCAAGTAGCTACTGTCACATCCAAAACTGGAGCAATGGAGGCGCTGGCGGATGATGCAGAAGGGAAGTCCTGCCACAATTAATGTCCGCCTGAGCGGGCTCAGGAGGGTGCAACGGAGAGTTTTGTTGAACATTGTGTCCAGCGCATGCCATAGCCTACTGGGTTGTCCTCATTCTTTGTCATCGAGATGGCGCATTGGGCCCTGGTGACCCCCTCCCCTCTGCCAGGGCACCAATGCTGGCCATCATAGCGCGTATCCTGAACTATAAGGATAGAGACTGTGTGAAGAAGTATGAGGACTGCAGTGAAGCTCAGGTTCATCTTTTATTGAATATCTTCGTATAACAGAAACGTCCTATCCACAAGGCACCCCAACAGCAACTCCTAGTAAAGTTCTAAATTACAGCTCATAGGATTACAGATCATAAGAAACACATTCTAGAATTTCTAAAAGTTCTACAAGTAATGAAACAGGTTAATAGCCTGCAGGAACAGGCTGTTGTAAATAATACATGAATACCACACATCTTCCCCCTTCACTTTTAAACAGCAAAACATAAGAAAAATAAAATAACATTTAAATGTAAAACAAAATCTCGTAATGCTACAGGAGTCTTACATGTGCGAGAGCTCCTGCACAAGGTTGAAGAAACATCAGGGCTTATCACGGGAGCACCCAGTTTAGGAGCACCTGGTTTAGGCTGACTCCAAGAACGCATAGGAGCAATTATGCCCAAGTTCCATATGCGCCCATCATCAAGTTTTACAGGATTTTGAAACAGTTTTATTACTTTAAAAGGTTGAGAGAATTTGGCAGCAGCAAATCTTTGAGGAAAGCGCACTCTCACTTTATCACCTACAGATACATTTGTGTGAGAAGCAGCATGCCTAACATCAAAATTCTCTTTTCTTTTGACGGACTTAAGATCTTGAACTGTTTTCCACGAAACCTGATCATGCGAATCATCATTCTCAAAACCTTTTTTCCTCATCTAAGACTGAAACATATAAGTATTAGCATTCCGACTCCTGAACAACTCAAAGTGGATTTTCCCTGTGGTAGAGTGAGGAGTAAGACGGTAAACCATCACCCACTCCACTATACTAGTCTTCCAGTCCTTGCCTTGGTCTTTACCCATCTGAATGGACTCTTTTAAGAAGCGGTTGAACCTCTCCACTATTCCATTAGTTTTGGGATGGTCGAGAGCGCAGCGTTTGTGTTTAATACCTCTCTTTTCTAAGAAGTCCTCCATCTCTTTTGAGACTTGTTGAATGCCACTGTCCTTCAAGAGGGACTCGGGAAGACACTCTCGACAGAAGATATAGTCCAAAAACTTGATGACATCTTTGATCTCAACACTTTGTGTCACCTTTACTTCTAGCCACCTTGAGTGCATATTCATCAACACAAGAACAAATGAATGCCTAGTCTTGCATGTCACAGGTCCCAAAAGAGCTAAAGCTACTTCCTGCCAACAACGAGTGGGAGTATCACGTACGACCATAGGTTGTACTCTTGTCTTATATATTTTATCAATCACATTGCAATCCATGCAATCCCTTATCACACGTTCTACAAGCATGGCCACTAGAAATGTAAACAAATTCTCTCTTTAGTTTTTGTAACCCCTCGATGCCCCTGATGAGCTAGCTGGATGATTTTCATCCTTACTGACGATGGAGGAATAAGTCTGGTGCCTCTCCAAAGCAGACCTCCGCTCATCGAAAGTTCATCTCTAACATTCCAAATTTTGCGAACCTCCTCATTGAGTTTCTTTCATTCTGGCCACCCTTCATTCACCATCTTACACACCTCGCAGATCGAGACATCAGTCCTCATTGCCATTCTGTCTCACTAATTACCTCCTCCATGATCTCACAAACCTTATAATTATCATCTTCCCATGATCCTTCAGGTTCAGCCGGTATACAGGCATCCTGCACGAAGGCTAGGCGTGAGAGACAACTTTATTTTCGGTGCCAGGTTTATAATTCACCATAAAATCATAGTCCTGTAAGGCAACCACGCACCTACAAATTCTGGAAGACACAGCATCTAGCCTTTTTTTACAGAATACATCTTTCAAAGGATTATGATTTGTGTGCACTACAAAAGAGCTTCCCCATAGGAATTTCTTTAATATTTTAACAGCCCAGAAAATACATAAAGCTTCTTTTTCGATCACCGAGTACTGTGTCTTCGGACCGACCAGCGCTCTGGATAGAAACATGATGGTTATTTCCTTATTATCCTTTATTTATTTGAGAACAACGCCAAGACCTTTTGAACTGGCATCGGTGATTAAGACAGAGCTGGCAGAGGTGTCAAAACTCTGGAGAGAAGGCGCACAAGTAAGTGCCTTTCTGACATCATCAAACTCAATTTGGCATTGTGAAGACCAATTGAACTTCACCCCTTTTTTAAAAAGTGACCTCAAGGCAAAAGTATGACAGGCAAACTGAGGAACTAATTTAGTACAATACTCCGCCATTCCCAAAATGGTGACAAGATCATCTGTATAATTTGAGGAATAGGGAGATTTTCAATGGTCTTCACAAGATGGTCCCTAAGTTTAACTCCTTCTTTCGTTAATTTGTGACCCAGATAGTCAATCTCTGTAAGGTTAAACTTGCATTTGTTCTCTCGCAAAGTTAAACCTCGTGCTCTAAACCTCCCAAGAACTGCCCTAAGCCTATCATCATGCTCTCGTTGAGAAGATCCATGAACCAAGACATCATCTTGATATATTTTAAGCCCAGTTAGACCATTTAACAGATCTTCCATGACACGTTGGAACACGGAAGCAGCGGAGATTAGACCGAAGGGGAGGCGAGTGAATTTTTATGTTTCAAACGTGGTTATGAAGGCTGTCAAATCCGTGGAATCATCATCAGTTTTGACCTGATGATAGGCGGCTTTAAGATCTAGTGTGGAGAACATGACAGCACCCTTTAATTGTGTCAACATTTCTGTAATATTGGAGAGGGGATATTTATCAGAAATAACTGCCCTATTGAGAGCACAGAGATCAACACATAACCTCACCTCTCCAGAAGCCTTGCGTGCAAGAACTACCAGAACCAACCATTCGCTCTCTTCTGATTCCACAATGATACCATCTCTTTTCAATTTTTCAAGTTCAGCGCCCATGGACTCTCTCAACGCCAAAGGTACGTTACGCACTTTACAAGTTACAGGAGAAGCATCAGGTTTAAGTATAATTATTTGTGTGTAACCTGAGAGACATCCTAACTTCTTGCAGAAAACATGTTTGAAGTCAGTACGCAGGTCACACTCTTGATTAATTTCCAAAGAATTGCTGGAAATAGAATTCATGGAGTCAGTACTTGGAGAGATGTCTCGGAGGACTATACAGGGATCGCCACCAGGAATTAAGGAAACCCCCAAATCAGCTTAATGAATCCAACTAATAATACTATCTCCTCTGCATGAGATGTGTATCTTTCCTGCAGTTAGCCTCCCTTTGTATTCTATGCCACCCAAGAAATAACCAAATAACGTTATTGGTTGACCTCCATAGGCCAGAGGTTTAATATTAGGTTTAAAAACTTTTACTTTACCTTTCAGCATTTTATCAAATAAACTTTGTGAATAAGCGAGATTTTTGCTCCTGAATCAAAAAGCATTCTAACATTATGATTGCTCACTTTTACATCATCAATTGGATTCTTACTTTAATTTTTCCCACCTTGAAGTAAGATTTCTCCACAGTTCAAGTCGTCATAATCAGAATTGTTCTCATCCTCTAAAGAAACCTCTTTCACTTGATTTCCTTTCCTAAAGTTTGGTGCTCTGCAGGCTTTAGCTAAAAGTCCTAGCTTTCCCCAGTTATTGCATTTGTAAGTGAGAGCAGGACATGATTTATCATTGGCTAAATGACCGAACATATCACAACGAAAGCATTTTCCTTTAAACCCTTTTTTGTGTTAAGAGATGAAGAAGAATGAGATTTTTGTTCTGAATATTTTAAAAGAGTTTTTGTTACACTCTGAATTTTTTCATTTAAAGCAACTTTCTCATTTCAAGAGCCATTTTTTTTATAACCTCTACACATGCAAGAGAGTGTTCAATTCTCTTAGCAATCAAAACAACCTGATCTAAATTTGGGTCATCTTTCTGCCACAAATCATCCTTAATTTTCTCAATATTGCAGCCTAACATAAATTGGTCACAAATACATTCTTCAAGTGACCACTCAAACTTTCATGTGGCACACATTTTTCGGAGATCAGTTATATATGACTCTTCAGATTCTTGGGGTTTTTGTGTGCATCTTCCAAAGTGGTATCTTTCTAAGATCGTACTAACTTTAGGAAGATAGTGATTATCAAGTTTTTTTAAACAAACTTCAAACTCGTTAAAACCATCAGCGTCTGAATCACTTAAATTAGGAAGATGTTCAAATACTTCCTGTCCTTCAGAACCCAAACAATGTAAAAGTAATGCAGATCTCCTTTCAGCACTAAGAGAAACACCAAAGACTCTTGCGTAATTAAGAAAAACTTTTTTCCATTTTGACCAACAAATGTTTAGATCACCAGTGTTTGAGAGAAAGAATGGAGGAGTAACATTTTGCATATTTAGGCACCCCAACAGCAACTCGTTTAAATTGAGAAGTGACTAGAAACTGTTAACGCTTACAGTTGTGATGTTAACATAAAACTGTGCACAAAAAAAATCAAATAATATACAACATATGCATCATCTTATTTATCAAAGTGCTTCCCTTAATTTTAAAATTTAAAGCAGAATAAAATAATATTTGACACAGGGAGTAGGTGTGCCAGTCACCGTGTAGAGCAGGTGTGCTTATTACCGTGTTGTTCAAAAGACATGCGGTAAAAGCAGGGGGGTGTGCCTGTCACCGAAGAGAGAAGGCGTCTTTATCACCAATAAACACATGAGATGCGGCAAAATAATGCAAAGTAAATAAGGTGTGGCACTGAGAGTAGGTGTGCCAGCCACTTAGCAAGGTGTTGGTCAGTAGACAGGCAGTAAAAGTAGAAGGGTGTGCCTGTCACCGTAGCAAGGATATGTGTATAACCACCAAAAATGGCAAAAGTGGCAAGCGGCAAAGAATGAAGCATAAGGGAAGCTTGCCTCAGATGAAATTGGTGTTTGTTTGTGGAAGGGATCACAAATGAATCCAGCCGTAAGATGTCGGTGATTACAAAGTGATACAGGCGCTAGAGTTGTCAAGGTAATGAGTGTTTTGACAGGAAGCGTACAGTTCGCCCTGCGACCGGGAGATGGCGGTGACTGTGTGACGGGTTTGGACGCTTCAATTGTCAAGGAAACGTGCGCATTGACGAAGCGCTGCACAACTCTCCCTGGGTCTCTCATGAAGATGCGAACTCTCGAGACGAGTGGAGAGAGAGAGTTTGCTCTGCAAAGACAGCAGAGGAGAATAAGCGCGAGCAGGTAACAGCACTTTTAAATTAATAAAAATGTCCGTCGCCGTAATTTTCCAATCCAACCACTATACCAAAGTCCACCGCTGTAACTCTCACAATAAAAAGCACCAACAGAAAAAATTCCTAAGCTCTTCACTTCAGATATAAATACAATGGACAAGGTTATTTTAAGCTTAAGCTGGGTAGAGTAGTGCAAGAAAGTGGGAAAGTGGAAGCGCTCCATGACCAAAGATGGCTTGTTGGGTAGCAACAGTACCTTGGGGTTGGCCCAAACCCACAGTTGTGTTAGGACGTTTCGTCTGTTTGAAGAGGTTGAGGACCAAATGAAGAAAATGTATTTTTCAAGTTTGTAGAATACCAGATCGTTGCCAGTGTGAAGAAGTACGAGGACTGCAGTGAAGCTTATAGTTCTTCTTTTATTGAATATCTTCATATAATAGAAACGTCCTATCCACAAGGCACCCCAACAGCAACTCATTGTAAAGTTCTAGATTACAGCTCATAAGATTACAGATCATAAGAAACACATTCTAGAATCTCTAAAAGTTCTACAAGTAATGAAACAGGTTAACAGCCTGCAGGAACAGGCTGTTGTAAATAATACATGAATACCACAGACTGTGTCCTACACCTGGCCCAGGAGATGGATAATACTCACATTTTGAAAATCACAAGATCTTTGTTTACTGGGGCTATACCTAGTAAGTACTGGGGAATCGGTAGAGCTTCTTGGAAGTTAAACGTAAGCTGAGAACCATAAGCCATATGCTGCTATACCCTGCCAGACTGTGGTTGCTTTCGGATGGCAAGTCTCATTTCTTTGACTCGCCAGAGGACGTCTGTAGGTGGCTGAAGATGTGGGACAAGGTCCCACGAGACAAAGCGGGCTCATGGAGAACTGATTCCCGTAATGACAGAGTGTTGCGCAGCCCAAACTGGATATCGTGCAAAGAGCCTGTATCCGGTGGAACCCGGAGTCCTGGCAATCAGAGTCCTTTGAGGAGTGTCATTCAAGGTGATGGTATCATGACATTGGCTTCCCCTGAGGATGCATTGAGACCAGAGGGAGACTTGCCTACCCCAGCGGTGGCCGTGGTGGGAGTGACTCTGCTACTTCATTGATGATTCTGTATTGCTTTTATGTTTACTTCTTTCCCCCTTCTTGACTTTCTAGTGGGGTGGAGGCGTCCTGCCAGGGGTGCAGAAGGAGCTGTTTCGGATTATGTTAGAACCGGCGGTCTCTAGTTGGCAGAGGTATGCACTTCTGACAAATAGGGACCCACCAACTCTAGTCAGGGCAAGGGGATTACACACTCAGATAACCCCTGCTACCCCCTTGGTAGCTTGGCAGAGCAGACAGGCTTATCTCAGAGGCAGTGTGTTAAGCATTTATGACCACATACAGTAATAAAGTGAATACACTACAAATGGACACAACACAGGAGTTATTATAAAAACTAGTATTTTTATATAAGGCTTAGCACAAGACCAAATAACGACAAAAAAATACCACAGTCTTAATAAATACTCGTTGGAAGGAAAATAATAGTTCAGGTAAAGTTTCTTCTTAGGAAATAGTTCTTTAGCAACAAAAGTAAGTATTCTTCTTAAAACACAGTTCTTGGCAACAATGTGACCCCCACAGGAGTCACACGACGTCGAGCTTACGATATTCCCAAGGTTCGGCGTCGACCGCGAGGAGCGCTACGTCGAGCCTGGAGTCGCAACAGAACCCCCAAACACAGTACCTTTGGAAATGAAGAAAACGATGATCCACGGCGTCGAGATGTCGGCGTCGAGGTCGGCGTCGGTGGTGCCTCGGATTCGGGTCGATCTGCAGCGGCGTCGAGAGGTGTCGGGCCGGAGCAGCGCTCACGGCGTCGAGAAGGGCGTCGAGTCGATGCGATCAGCAGCGGCGTCGAGACGGGGTCGCTTAGAGCTGCAGCCGATACTCACTACTCAGCGGCGTCGATACCGGCGTCAAGACGGGGTCACTTGGAGCTGGAGTCCATACTCACTACTCCTGGCGTTGCTGCTGGCGTCGATCAGGCCCGGAGGCCGGCGTCGAAGGCTCGGAACACTGGAGCCGTTACTCACAATGTCGAGCTGGATTCGGCGGCGTCGGCGACGTCGAGACTGCAGATTTCCCCTGTGCCCTGGAAATAACACTTTCCAGCAACCAGTAATTTAGCAGAGGGTGAAGTCCTTTGGTCCTGTGACTTCAACAGGAGGCTGGCACTCTTCCAGCCCTTGGAGATTTTCTAGCAAGCTTTTGAGAGTACACACCAAGTTCCTCTCTCCTTGTTCCTTGGCAAAAATAAAGAAGCAGCTTCAGGTTCCCCCCAGCAAACAGCACACTGGCAGAAGGGGGAGGCAAGTCCTTAGATCAGCAGGCTTCTTGTCCTTGGTAGAGGTTTCCTTGTCAGAAGTGATCTGAGTTCTTGGTTCAGGGGTCCTTCTCTTATACCCCTTTTCTGCTTTGTTCCCATTGTCCAAGCAGGGAAATTCCCCCCATCCTGGGTTTGTTGTGGGTGTTGCCAGGCAGAGGCACCTGGCCTATTCACTGAGCAGGGCAGGGTCCTCAGCCGCCCAGCAGGAGGCGGAGCCAGTATTGTCAAAGGCAGGAGCAGGGCTATCAGTCGCCCAGCAGGAGGTGGAGCCAGCATTGTGTCAGGCAGGGCAGGCTATCAGGGAATACTCTTCCCCCACTCTAAGTGTAGATGCCTCATTCACCCCACACTGACTCATTCAGACCTCTGGAGCCACCCAGCCCCTGACACACACACCAAACCAGCAGAGACCGGTGGATAGTTGGACAAGAAAATGGCCACTTTCTAAAAGGGCTATTTTCAAACACAGAATTTAAAAACCATCCATCCTAAAGGGTGTGTTATTAAATTCTGAGTTCAGGGATACTAAACTCGATCTGCTACCATGCTCCCTGAGTCAGTTAGATTATAATGGAGTTAATAATCAGTCTGCCCAGTCTGGCCTATTGGAGGCAGGTAGCCCTTCAATAGTGAAAAACGAAAATGGCTGTAATTCACTATTATGTCATGCCACACACATCAGGGCATGACCTACCTTTTACCCACAATGCACCCAGCCCTAGGGCCTACCATAGAGGTGTCTGAAATGTGGCAAAGTGAAGGTTTTAGAGACTGGCAAGTAGGTTTCCTTGCCAAGTCGACATGGCAGTCAGGGACTGCACACAGGCTCTGCGATGGCAGGCCTGAGACACATTTTACACGCTGCTTCTGTGGGTGGCACAACCAGTGCTGCAAGCCCACCAGCAGCAGTTAACTTACACGCCCTTGGCACACGCAGTGCACTAGACTAGGGTCTGAACAGTAAGTCAACCAAGCCAATCATGGTAACACCAATCAATGTAACAATTTAACATAGGGAGCACTTGCACTGTGGCACTGATCAGCAGTGGCACAGTGCCCAAAGCAATATTCCAGCAAAAACATCGTAAACAGAGGAGGCAAACGGAAAAAAATGGAGGAGAGACTCATGCCAATGATGCCAGGTCTAACACGTGTCCCCTCCAGCTGAAATGTGGGGAGAACTACCCTTCACCCAGGGAGTCCTCATCACTAAGGCGGAAAAATCTGGACAGACCATCAGCATTGGCGTGATCTGTACCAGGGCGGTGTTCCACCGTAAAGTCCATCCCCTGTAGGGAAATGGACCACCTCAACAGTTTTGGGTTTTCACCCCACATCTGCATTAACCATCTGAGGGGCCTGTGGTCTGTCTGAACCTGGAAGTGAGTCCCAAACAGGTAGGGTCTTAGCTTCTTCAGCGCCCAGACCACAGCAAATGCCTCACGCTCTATCGCACTCCACCTTTGTTCCCTGGGAAGTAACCTCCGGCTGATGATGGCTACAGGTAAGTCTAGGCCCTCCTCATTCATCTGTGCTAGAACAGCCCCCACACCATGCTCTGAAGCGTCTGTCTGGACAATGAACTCTTTGGAATAGTCGGGTGCCTGGAGGACCGGTGCTGTACACATTGCAGTTTTCAGGGTGTCAAAGGCTTTCTGACAGGCGTCAGTCCAGATTACAAGTCTCGGCTGCTTCCTGGAAGTCAGCGAGGTCAAGGGGTGCACAATGTTGCCATACCCCTTGACAAACCTCCTGTAGTAACCCGTGAGACCCAAGAAGGCTCTCACCTGAGTCTGGGTTTTGGGCGGTTCCCAAGCCAGGATGGTATCTATCTTGGGTTGCAGGGGGGCCACCTTGCCGCTCCCTACTTGGTGCTCCAAGTACACCACTGAACCCTGCCCAATCTGGCACTTACTGGCCTTGATTGTGAGGCCTGCTCTGCGCAGGGCCAACAACACTTCCTGAAGGTGGCGCAAGTGTTCCTCCCAGCTGGCGCTGAACACTGCTATGTCGTCCAGGTAGGCGGCGCTGAAATCCTCCAGTCCAGCCAAAACCTGGTTTACCAACCTCTGGAATGTGGCAGGAGCATTCTTCATCCCAAAGGGCATAACCCGTAACTGGTAGTGCCCATCTGGTGTGGAGAATGCAGACCTCTCTTTTGCCCCATCGGTCAAGGCGATCTGCCAGTACCCAGATGTTAGATCAAACGTACTAAGGTACCGGGCAGCCCCCAACCGATCTATGAGCTCATCAGCTCTGGGGATGGGGTGCGCGTCAGTGTTGGTGACCGAATTGAGTCCTCGGTAATCCACACAGAACCGAAGTTCTGGTGAAGCACCAGGCGCTGCAGCCTTTGGGACCAAGACCACTGGGCTGGCCCAAGGACTGCTAGAGGACTCAACCACCCCTAAGGCAAACATCTTGGAGACCTCCTCCTTGATGTATGCTCTGACCTTGTCAGTCACCCTGTAGGCCTTGTGCCTCACAGGAGTGCTGTCCCCAGTGTCCACATCATGGACACACCACTGAGTGACACCAGGGATTAAGGAGAACAGATCAGGGAATTGTCCCAGCAGATGGCGACAATCTTGCTGCTGCTCAAGGGTCAGTGTGTCAGAGAGAACAACACCATCCACTGACCCATCTTGCTCTTTTGCACACAGGAGGTCAGGAAGAGGCTCACTCTCCTCCTCCATTCCAGCATCTGTGGCTAGGAGCATGCCCACTTCGGACCTTTCTAAGTGGGGCTTTAACCAGTTGACATGCAGGACCCTCAAGGGGTTCCTGGGAGACTTCAAGTCCACCAAGTAGGTAACATCGCTCTTTTTCTCCACAACCTCAAATGGTCCAGTCCACCTGTCCTTGAGCGCACAAGGTTCTACAGGGGCCATGACCCAAACTTTCTGACCAGGTTGAAGCTCAACCAGAGTGGCATTCTGGTCGTACCACCGCTTCATCTCTTCCTGGCTGGCCTCCAGATTTGCCTGAGCAAGATCTCTGAAGCGCCGAGTCTGGTTCCTAAAGGCCAGCATGTAACTGTATACATCCTGGGGAGGTTTCCTGGGAGATTGCTCCCAGCCTTCTTTGACCAGACTCAAAGGCCCTCTTACCAGGTGTCCATACAAAAGCTCAAAGGGACTGAACCCAAGAGACTTTTGTGGCACCTCACGGTAAGCAAACAGCAGGCATGGTAAGAGGACGTCCCATTTACGCCTCATTGGTTCTTCAAGACCCATAATCATGCCTTTTAGGGTCCGGTTGAATCTCTCAACCAGCCCATTACCTTGAGGGTGGTAAGGAGTGGTAAACTTGTAGGTTACCCCACACTCCTTCCACAGAGACTTCATATAATTAGAAATGAAGTTGGTGCCCCGGTCTGACACCACCTCTCTGGGGAACCCCATGCGGGAGAAAACACCCATCAGTGCCCGTCCCACCACGGGGGACGTCACTGTGCGGAGAGGGATGGCTTCCGGGTACCGGGTGGCATGGTCCACCAAGACCAGGATAAACCTGTTGCCCATGGCTGTCTTGGGGTCCAGTGGCCCCACAATGTCAATCCCCACTCGCTCAAAGGGGGTACTGACCACGGGAAAAGGTTGGAGGGGAGCCTTCTGCTTCCGCCCACTTTTCCCACTTGCCTGGCAAGTTTGGTAGGTCCTACAATGGATGTCTCAATCCTTTCTCATCTGGAGCCAATAAAAATGGGTGACAAGCCTGTCATAGGTCTTGTCCTGCCCCAGATGTCCAGCTAACGGAACGTCATGAGCCAACCCCAGTAGGAAGGCTCTGAAGCGCTGGGGTACCACCAGCACACGGGCTGACCCAGGCTCAGCAGCCTTAGGCTCGCTATACAGGAGATCGTTCTCCCAGTAAATCCAATGTGACCCTGACTGATCACCTGTCGTTTGGGCTGAGGCCTGTTGCCTCATACCCACAAGAGAAGGGCACACTTTCTGTTCAGCACAAAATTCCTCCCTGGAGGGACCACCATCCTGCTGCCAATGGGTCAGCTCGGGCAGGTCTCCCAGTTCAGCCACTTGTTCCCCTGTAGGTTCCAGGGCATCCCCCTCAGGGTCTGCTCCCTCCTGGACCGTGGGAACGATGGGGGACGGTTTCCCGCGCCCCCTGCCTCTTCTCTTCACGGTTGGGTCCTGGGCCATACTTTCAGGCTCCGGGCCCCCCATCAACACCCTTACTAGCTGACATGGACCAGGTGGTCGCACACACCCACTCCGGCAGACCCAACATTTCCAGATGCGCTTTTCGCTCCACCTTAGCCCAAGGGGAGTCCTCCAAATCATTGCCCAGGAGACAATCAACAGGCATGGCGGGCCTCACAGCAACCTGAAGAGTACCTGAGACCCCCCCACTCAAAAGGAACTTGAGCTACCTCACACTTACTCTGTGAGTTGTCAGCAGCTACAACAGGGTAGAATGCATGAGGGACCACCTGCTCTCTGGACACCAAGTGACACTTGACAGCTGTCACACTCGCTCCGGTGTCTCTGAGAGCTTCCACCCTATGGCCATTAATGGTCACCCACTGCCTATATTTCTTAGTGTTACTAGGCAGAGGGGTTGGAGGGACCATTTCCATGTCTCCTAAAGAGACCAGGGACATTTCTGCGGGACCCCACCCACCGGGGGCACCCATCTCACTCCCTCCCAGGGCTACATTCACTACCTGACGGGGGGGGCACGCGGCGGTGCATTCGAATCCTTCATGGGACACTGGGGATCATAATAAGGGTGTCCCACCTGCTTACAAACATAGCAGGTCATGGGGCCCCTGGGAACAGGTTTACCTGTCGGGGCCTCTGGCTTCTTTACAGGGGGAGGCTGGGAACCCTTCCCTTGGTTCCCTTGGGGATTACTTTGGGGCCCTTTCTGAAACTCCCTCTGTTTACCCCTGTCCCCCCCACTCTTTTGCTGGGGACCCTGCCCACCCTTGGCTGAGTCTCCCACTGGACCCTTGTGGACCCTGGTACTGACCCAGCGGTCCGCCTCCTCAGCAAGTTTTCTAGGGTTAGATATCTTGCTATCAATAAGGTGCTGGCGTAGCTCTGGAAAACAGTTATTAGACAAGTGCTCCCAAGCAAACAAATCATAAAGAGCATCATAACTATCCACCTTGCTACCCTTTACCCAACCATCCATGGCTCTGCAAAAGAAGGACACATATTCAACCCACGTAGTACCAGGCAACTTCTTACATTCTCTAAAGGTTTGTCGGTACTTTTCTGGAGTTAAGCCATACCTCAACATTAAAGCATCTTTCATATGAGTATAAGACATCATATCCTCAGCAGGTATGTCCAACAAGGTATCTCTCCCTTCATTGACAAAGCGACCCCACAACCCCGCTCCCCAACCTTTCTCAGGGACCCGGTGGGCCAACAATGCTAACTCATATGCTTTAAACCATTGACCAATATCCTCATTTCTACTGTAATCTTTTATCACATCTTTGGGAAAATAAACCTACTTTCTGCAGGCACAGATGGAGTGCTGCCACCAGAGGGATTCAACTCTAAACTTTTAGTTTTCAGCTCCATCTCCCTCAACATCTTCTCACGTTCAAACGCTAATTTCTCTCTTTCAAAATCTAATCTTTTGCTCTCCATTTCAGCTTCCCTTTTGCTTCTTGCATTCTCTAATTCCAACTGCCCTCCTAATTTAAGTTTTGCCATCTCTAACTTGTATTGCCTCTCCTTCTCCCTGTCTTCCAACTCTTCAGGAGAAAGGCTCTTAGAGGAAACACTGCTGCCGGGAGATGACACGTGCCCATTAAGGTTCTCTTCCTCTTCCGGTACCACCCCCGCATCAGAGGGATCTCTGGCCTCTAACCAGGCCTTCAGCGCTTTAAGGAAGTCATCTCTCACTCTGAGACCTGTGGTAGGAACTTTAAACTGCTTGCAAAATTGCTCTAGCTCCTTTTTCTTGTACTTATTTATCAATTTTTTATCAAATTCCCCCACAACACTCTCAGCAGGTGCAGCAGCTCCGGCATCCTCCATGGTCAAAACTGGCAGTGTTTAAAAAATAAGTTCCAGGAAAGCGGAGAACAAAAATAGAATATCCTACCAAAACAGATTGTGGCTGCACTATGGTCTGCTTTCACTATGTAGCGTACACTAATCACTGCACATGAGTCATAAATGCAAAGTTCAATCCTCACCGCTGACCACCAATGTTAGAACCGGCGGTCTTTAGTTGGCAGAGGTATACACTTCTGACAAATAGGGACCCACCAACTCTAGTCAGGGCAAGGGGATTACACACTCAGATAACCCCTGCTACCCCCTTGGTAGCTTGGCAGAGCAGACAGGCTTATCTCAGAGGCAGTGTGTTAAGCATTTATGACCACATACAGTAATAAAGTGAATACACTACAAATGGACACAACACAGGAGTTATTATAAAAATAGTATTTTTATATAAGGCTTAGCACAAGACCAAATAACGACAAAAATATACCACAGTCTTAATAAATACTCTTTGGAAGGAAAATAATAGTTCAGGTAAAGTTTCTTCTTAGGAAATAGTTCTATAGCAACAAAAGTAAGTATTCTTCTTAAAACACAGTTCTTGGCAACAATGTGACCCCCACAGGAGTCACACGACGTCGAGTTTACGATATTCCCAAGGTTTGGCGTCGACCGCGAGGAGCGCTACGTCGAGCCTGGAGTTGCAACAGAACCCCCTAACACAGTACCTTTGGAAATGAAGAAAACGATGATCCACGGCGTCGAGATGTCGGCGTCTAGGTCGGCGTCGGTCGTGCCTCGGATTTGGGTCGATCTGCAGCGGCGTCGAGAGGTGTCGGGCCGGAGCAGCGCTCACGGCGTCGAGAAGGGCACCGAGTCGATGCGATCAGCAGCGGCGTCGAGACGGGGTCGCTTAGAGCTGCAGCCGATACTCACTACTCAGCGGCGGCGATACCGGCGTCAAGACGGGGTCACTTAGAGCTGGAGCCGATACTCACTACTCCTGGCGTTGCTGCTGGCGTCGATCGGGCCCGGAGGTCGGCGTCGAAGGCTCGGAACACTGGAGCCGTTACTCACGATGTCGAGCTGGATTCGGCGGCGTCGGCGACGTCGAGACTGCAGATTTCCCCTGTGCACTGGAAATAACACTTTCCAGCAACCAGCAATTTAGCAGAGGGTGAAGTCCTTTGGCCCTGTGACTTCAACAGGAGGCTGGCACTCTTTCCGCCCTTGGAGATTTTCTAGCAAACTTTTGAGAGTACACACCTCTCTCCTTGTTCCTTGGCAAAAATAAAGAAGCAGCTTCAGGTTCCCCCAGCAAACAGCACACTGGCAGAAGGGGGAGGCAAGTCCTTAGATCAGCAGGCTTCTTGTCCTTGGTAGAGGTTTCCTTGTCAGAAGTGATCTGAGTTCTTGGTTCAGGGGTCCTTCTCTTATACCCCTTTCCTGCTTTGTTCCCATTGTCCAAGCAGGGAAATTCCCCCCATCCTGGGTTTGTTGTGGGTGTTGCCAGGCAGAATACAAGAAAAACCCTACACAAAGAGGGAGAGTGTGGGTAAGGAGGGTCCAAGGGATATGTTTAGAGACCAGCTACAGTATGAATCCCCAATCAACAAGCATCATACCAAAAAATACTGTGGGTCTAAAAGTTCTGTGTGGATACCTGATATATTCAGTGGAGTGAAAACCATCTGGGGTATATCCAAAAAGGTTGAGTTCCCATCACCCACAAAGGTGGCTATTCATCATCTGGGAACTCTGAGCTAAACCATAACAACCAACCACTTGGGTAATTATGGCGGTTGTATGGTAGTCAATCAAACAAGGGAGCTAAAGAGGGAACAAGTGCCAGAACGCCCTCCAATCAACAATAGTTTCAACAAAAAGTACTGGCACAATGTAGCAAAAAACTTTCTTGTTACTCTGGACTAGGTGGGAGGAAGTGTACGTTATCACAGACCTCCAATGCTCGTTTATAAAATCTGGAGACAACCCATCCAGAATGCTACAAACTTAACAATTAAAATAGATAGAAAAGTGAGAAAAGGAGAATGTGTAGTCAGTCCACAAACAGATACACTCTACAGAAACCCTCAAATGGTGACGAGGTGAGAAAATATGTAGAGAGAGAGAGAGAGTACCTCACGTGCGCACCACCAGAGGAGCTACTGGTTGGTTCTCACCAGCTTGCCCACGTTTATTTCATCATCGGTCACTCTCTCTCGAAAAAAAGGGGTGTGCGGTGTCCAATAGAAAACACAAAACACAAGACAGTGTCATGTGAAAAACACAACAAACAAATAAATTGTGCAGACAACGACAAATATAAAAATAGTGAAAGTGTATAGACTCACAAATGATTGTTTTATTCTGGTTAGGAGTCTATCACTCTGTTAAAAACCACAGCATGTTGCATAACTTAACAATGACGGCCAACATGTTTCATTGCCAATAGAGTTTGTGGCAAATTCATCAGGGCAAGAAGGGGTCAAAAAATCACCTTCTCAGGACACACACCTTAAAAAAGACTGACAAACACAGACAAACAAACAGCATAGTCAGTGCGGGGAGGGATGAGTTTAACAACCAACCAACGGCTGGTGATGGTAACATCATTTGGTTCATTACCTGGTTTTGGCTATGGGCCCACGTACCAGCCACCAACCAGTTGCAGGGGCGTACTAAATTTTAAACTATCGCCATCCTGCTCAGCAAAGCACGACCGGCGTTGGTGCCTGCACCTGTGGAAACAAGTATAGATCATCTATACATGACTCAATCTAAAAGACACACTGTGTATTCGCTCTTCCTCAATGTTCCAATGAACGAACACCTCGCTTATTTGAAAGTTCTTACAGCCCCAGGACCCTTTGAAATATATTGTATCACGTCAGCACGCCCTCGTGCCGATATCGCACTCGCAGCACAACTGCCTTCAGCAATCCCCAGTGTCCAGTTTAATAATGTGTAAAAAGAAAGAAAGCCCAAGCTCTTCGTACCGCAACAATCACAAACCAACCAGGAATGAAAACGGCGTTTGTTCAATATCTCGTCCGTCCCCGGGCTTACCCTGTCTCTTGTACAACCAGGCGTCACCTCAGCACTGGAACAACTCTACGCGCGGCTGCATTCAATTTCAATGAGTGGCTATGACAACATCTCGCGAGACTACGCGAGTCGAGAGGGTGTGTCAATTACAGTAGGGAAATGCCGCGGCCATTTTGGAGTGGTCATAGCTATGTCTTGCAACCCAGAGGAACCAAGCTACGAACTCGATCCTCTGACTCTCAATAAAAGGGTAATAATGCACACTTGTTTAAAAAAACACTTGTTTTAAAAAACCCAAACAACATACGTCCACCAGAGATAAGGCGAGGCCCAGTAGTTGGCATGTATAAGGCAATCCCAGCCAGTATGTAAGCAAATTCTTGCAGTCACAAGACCCATATGGCAATCATCATTATCAAAGGGCGGTAGTATATCGGAGAACAGGGAAGTAAGTCCGCAATTAAAGACGATGGGGATAGCTATTAACCAACCTCCAGGATGAAACAAGACACGCATCTATGCACCCTCGTCCTATTTCGTGCAGCGCCCAACCCAATGGCACCATGAATGAACTATACCAATGGCCAATGTGTCACCTGATGTATGCCCTAGGGAGCTGGAACATCTCAACAAACCATTGCAGAACATGCGGAACCACTTTGTCAAAGTTATACTATGTATCAGATGTTAAGAAAGGTTCATCAGGGGTAAGTGGAGGTAGTGTATTGATAATTTGTTCAAATACTCAGCCTATCAATAACCACCTATCTGCTTACTTTATTCCACTCGATCTGGTCATTGAGGCCAACGGTGTCCCCCTTCTCAGTGAAAATCCAACGGGCCTCCTTCACAGCTAGTCTCTTATCAATATCACCCAGATCGCCCCAAAATGCGAGTTTTGATCTTTCTTGTGGTCATACCCACATATCGCAGTGAACAGGGGCAGGTTATAAGATAGATCACCCTTTCTGTGTTGCAATTTGTGTGTTTTTTTAGGATCCATGGTGAGTTGGTACCAATATCGATGGTTTTAGTTGACTGAGTTTGAGGACAAACCGAGCACTGGCCACATGGGAAATGCCCCTGTACCGGTGGCAAGTTCCACAGGGTATTGGTAATTGTGGTAGGTTTCGCCCGTGGTCTTGTGTGAACTAGGTTGTCTCTAAGGTTGGTACCTCTTTTGAAAGAGAAGAGGGGAGGAGGTAAAGCCTCATTCCCTACGTTTAAGATCCGCAGATTATCTGACCGTTGTTATCTGACTTTTGTTTTTTGTCTTTAGACATCATATTAATATCATATGCATAAGCCATAGGTGAGACGTGAGTCTTTAAGCGTGATATGACACGTCTTTATGTCTTAGCCAGAGTGTTCACTGCCTCAGTTACCGAGCACTATGGCCGTTCTAACGAGGGTCTGAATGCGAATTTAAGAGACTCGTGTTGCATTACTGACCCGCTTATAATCGTGTGCCAGCATCACAGCGCAATTTTAAATATGCTAGCATACACAGACATGTGTGCAATTAGCGGTTGATTACACCTGACTAGACTGTTTGATTCTGCCATTTTTGCATAATTGCATCCACAAACGACACATTGTGGAAGTTTTTTCTCCCTCCCCCCACCAAAACACAATGGAATAAACAACCTTGGGGCTTATTACTGTACACATTGATGCTCTCTTCCTCATAGAGCGGTGCCTCCAGTCCTGAGCGGATGCCAGGCGAGGCGAGGTACATACCCGAAAATTGACGGGTAAGTACATAAGCAACTTCTTGATATGCCTACCATTTTGTGTAAACAATAACTTTTACTTGTATTGTGCCAATGACTGCTAGTACATTGTATCTAGCCATATCTGTGTTGGATATTGATACTTTTCAGAAATGATTGATTTTTCTCTTCTATTGTAACTAGGTTCCTGTTTTCCCCCAAAAAAATTCCAGGGAAACGGACTAGCATAAAAAGGTCGTATTGGGAATTCATCCCAACTATTAGCTTACTTAAGTTTCCTTTTTTCACGTTTTTTGCAGTAGCGCTAAGGTCCTGATGAGAGCTTGGACTCCATAGTCCGATAGCCGAAACATGTAGACCGCCACCCTGACAGTTATTTGTTACACTGTCCACGCACTGTTTTTAAAGTGGCATCAAGACAGCACCAGAATAAAATTGTTTGTGTTTTGATAGCCATTTTTAATAGCACTTTTTCCTTTTATATTCTCGGCACTGCAAACCATCACCCTACCTTTGGTCACTCACGACTGGGACTACCATACAACCGCCATAATTACCCAAGTGGTTGGTTGTTATGGTTTAGCTCAGAGTTCCCATATTATGAATAGCCACCTTTGTGGGTGATGGGAACTCAACCTTTTTGGATATACCCCAGATGGTTTTCACTCCACTGAATATATCAGGTATCCACACAGAACTTTTAGACCCACAGTATTTTTTGGTATGATGCTTGTTGCCAGGCAGAGGCACCTGGCCTATTCACTGAGCAGGGCAGGGTCCTCAGCCGCCCAGCAGGAGGCGGAGCCAGTATTGTCACTGGCAGGAGCAGGGCTATCAGTCGCCCAGAAGGAGGTGGAGCCAGCATTGTGTCAGGCAGGGCAGGCTATCAGGGACTACTCTTCCCCAACTCTAAGTGTAGATGCCTCATTCACCCCACACTGACTCATTCAGACCTCTGGAGCCACCCAGCCCCTGACACACACACCAAACCAGCAGAGACCGGTGGATAGTTGGACAAGAAAATAGCCACTTTCTAAAAGGGCTATTTTCAAACACAGAATTTAAAAACCATCCATCCTAAAGGGTGTGTTATTAAATTCTGAGTTCAGGGATACTAAACTCGATCTGCTACCATGCTCCCTGAGTCAGTTAGATTATAATGGAGTTAATAATCAGTCTGCCCAGTCTGGCCTATTGGAGGCAGGTAGCCCTTCAATAGTGAAAAACGAAAATGGCTGTAATTCACTATTAGGTCATGCCACACACATCAGGGCATGACCTACCTTTTACCCACAATGCACCCAGCCCTAGGGCCTACCATAGAGGTGTCTGAAATGTGGCAAAGTGAAGGTTTTAGAGACTGGCAAGTAGGTTTCCTTGCCAAGTCGACATGACAGTCAGGGACTGCACACAGGCTCTGCGATGGCAGGCCTGAGACACACGCTGCTTCTGTGGGTGGCACAACCAGTGCTGCAAGCCCACCAGCAGCAGTTAACTTACACGCCCTTGGCACACGCAGTGCACTAGACTAGGGTCTGAACAGTAAGTCAACCAAGCCAATCATGGTAACACCAATCAATGTAACAATTTAACATAGGGAGCACTTGCACTGTGGCACTGATCAGCAGTGGCACAGTGCCCAAAGCAATATTCCAGCAAAAACATCGTAAACAGAGGAGGCAAACGGAAAAAATGGAGGAGAGACTCATGCCAATGATGCCAGGTCTAACAGATTACTACTTATATGTAACAAGGTACAGATAGCTTGCCTTCAGGAAACCCATCTTATGGGTAGTTAACTTCTAAAGCTGGGGAAGAAGTGGCGGGGGCAGCTCTTCTCAGTGACCTACTCCTCATATGCCAGGTGGGTGACCATTTGGATAGCACCTGGGGTTCCCTTTCATCACACATACAGTGAAGCAGATGTTGAGGGTCATTATCTTCTGCTCCAAGGCACACTAGATGGTAAGGCTATCATGATTCTAAACACTTATGCCCCTAATGTTGATGACAGGAAAGTCTATTAGGGGATGAAGGAATTACTATAGGGCAGTACGGGGTCCCCAGTGATCTGGCAGGAGACTTTAATTGTCCTGGATGGCGTAAGGGATCGTCACCCACCAAAACAGGGGACCAAGCAACTGATGACTAAATCGCTTCCTTTAGTTATGCAGAATCTGGGATTCCTGGATGGGTGGCGCTTGCTGCACCCGAAGGGCATTGAACACACTTGCCACGCCTTGACACAAAACACTTATAGTCATCTCTATTGCCTGCTGGTGGCTGGGTGGACCATTCATGGCTGCTCCCGGTCACTTACCTGGGGGCAGTTCCTCTCAGATCACGCACCAGTGATGCTTCACATTAGGCCTGGGCTAAAATTCCGTTCCGCTCGCGGAAATTGCGATAATTTGACATTTTCGCGTTCTGCGGAGAGCGCGAAAATGTCAAAATTTCCGCAATCCGCATTTTACTGGAAATTTTTTGCTTGCTCGCGCTTTAAAATAATACATTCTCGCGTGCGCGCGATCGCCTTACCTGAATCCACGCATTCGCCGACAAGTTTTCCCGACCCGGTCGCGTTCTCCACGAGATGTTGGATTGTTGGTAGCCATTTGCGCTGTCTCACGACAGTTCGCGCCCGCAGTAACGCCATTCGTCGCGCCATCACGTCTTTCTTCTCGCGATCATGCACCGCAAGACAAGTGAAAACAAGATGGCCGCGCCCGCGAGCAACCGCATGGGTAAGTTGGCGAGCCGCGACCACGCAGAAAATACCGCGAACGGGCGGGAAAAAAACTTCTGCATCTTCGCGATATTTCCGCGTGTTTGCGGAGATTTTTAACATTTTCGCGATAATTTGCGAAAGTGAATTTCGCAAATTCCGCCCACCCCTACTTCACATACAGTGGGACGGAGATCTCTGCCTTGCTTGGAGTTGACATATGCCTCCTGTCTGATGCAAAAACAACAATTGATGGACAGAATGCAGAACAATGTCATACATTCACCCCAGTACAGAGATCTGGGCCTAAATCCATCGTTTTTTTGCTCACCATGCCATTCCAGTTTGAACCCAGCCATATGCAAATCAGTCTTGACCCTGTGCCCCATGGGAACCTGTCTGATGCAGTCTGTAGGGAATCACTAGCGAACACACTCACTGATTATTTGGTGATTAAATGGGTTACCGCCGCTGCTAGAGCTAGTGAGTGGAAGGCTCTCATGACGGCTATGAGGGGGGCATGCATAGGGCAACATGAGATGTCTGGAGGCAGTTGTAGACGGACTTTAAGGTGTAGGAGCGGGGCTAAGTTGATCTTCATGAGTCAGATGCAGGCTCTGTGGAGGCACGCACCAAGGGGATGCGAACTCAGCGTGCCACCCAGGAGCTCTGGGACACCCTGGACAAATTTAGTCTTAAGGCTTACTGTCATCATTTGCACATAGGCGCCGATAAATCCGCTTAGCACCTGGCTTGGATTCTGAGGCATTAAATGGAGGCCCCCCTATCCTGCATCTCTACGTGCCGAATGGTAGCCTGGTGACAAGTCGGCAGAACATCCTGCATATCCTTGGGGCACATTTCTGAACTGTATATTGCACTGGTGTAGTTTGGTCGCCTGGTTGCATTTGAGGAGCTTCTTGTGGGTGTGGGTTTACCATGCGTAGTGCCCGGCTGTGCATGAGAGTTGGACGAGCGCTCAACTTGGAGTAGTTGGGGTGGCCCTGGGTGACCTTAATAAATCCAAAGCCCCTGGAGTGGACGGCTTCCCTGTAGAATTATTTCAGACCTATTCTTCGGAGCTCAGAGAAAGGCTGCTGGAGGTCCTTCTTGAAGCTCAAAAAGAACGGATCCTTCCACCCAGCATGCTTGAGGGCATTGTCTGCCTCATGTTAAAACCAGGGAGGGATCTTGTGGACCTTTCCTCGTATCGGCCACTCACTATGCTTAATTCAGATGTTAAGATCTTCTGTAAACTGTTGGCGACGAGGTTGGGAGCGGTTAGATGGGAATTGGTACAAGAAGATCAGTGCAGGTTTATGCCGGCTCACAGTATGGCATTCAACATGCTACAAATCACCCATGTGTTACATGAAACTATAGAAGATGATCGAGAACTGGCCCTTTTATCAATAGACTTGGAGTAAGCCTTCAATACCGTGGAATGGGGCTATTTTATAGCGGTGTTGCAGGGGATGGGTTTGTGCCCGTTTTTTTAGACTGGCACATCAAATTTGGTGGTGCACTCTTGGAGACGTGGACGGTGGAGAGGGGTACTCAGCAGGGCTGCCCTCTTTGGCGCTTCATCTTTCCTCCTGCCTTTGAACCTTTGGTGTAACTGTTACACAAGCAGCTGGAACCCTGGGGCAATTTTGTGGGTGGCTCCAACCATATCATCTCGCTATATGCAGATGATGTGCGGATTTCCATTAATTCCCCCAGAGAGGCAGTGCTGCGCCTGATGAGGCTGCTGGCCTACTTTGGCACAATCTCCGGTTTGAAGGTCAGTGATTCTGTGATTTGCGCTGGACAGCAGACCAAAGTGCCTCTGTCAGTCCTTAAAAGGGATATGGAGGATGGCGGCTTGGCTCTCCCAGACATGCAACTCTATTAGTTTGCTGCGCATCTACAGCATGCCGCACGGTGGCTTGCAAAGTCTGGCAATTGGAAAAAGAGACTTTTCTGAGACATGCTTGGGGAAGACACACTGGTATGTTTACTAATGCGAGGGGGCTGATCGGAACGTTAAGTGCCATATCTGGTCGAGCCCACAGCTGCGATATGGGAAACGATGAGGAAAACCCTGGTATCTGTGAGGAGTCACACATTTGCTCCCACCCAGCGTTTCACCAAGTTTCCTTATAAAAATGGTACCTCACTTATCTGCTTGGCCTTGTTCCTGTGACGTGACAGGAAAGGGTCCAAAATGCAACATAGACACTTCAATTTATTTCACTGATTACCAACCCTTTATTTTTAATTAGGGTAGCTGTGGATTTTGGGCCCTCGCTCAGCCGGCACTCAGGGAAACCTACCAAACCTGTAAATTTATGAAAACTAAACACCTGGGGGAGTCCAGGGTTGCATGACTTGTGAGGCTGTCAGCAGGTTTTTTTTAACCAATAGGCCATGATACCTAAAACTTTGGCTAAAAACACATTTTCCTCACATTTCTGTGAGGTAAGCTTCAGGAATCTGTGGGGAGCCACACATTTCCTTTCACCCAGTGTTCTCCCAAGCCTCCTGATAAAAGGGGTACCTCACTTGCGTGGCTGGACCTAGTGCCTGTGAGGGGAAAACCCCCAAAACACAACATGGGAATTTTCCTACTGAAAAACAACGCTTTTTGGGGAATATGGGTAGCTGTGGATTTTGGGTGCCCAGGGAAACCTACCAAGCCCAGACATTTCTGAAAACTAGACACTCATAGGACTCCTGGGTGGTGTGCCTCATGTGGATCCCACAATGTTATCTTATCCGTAATGCCCTGCGAGCCCCAAAATATATCTAAAAATCTTGGATTTTCCTTGCATTTTGGTGCCGTAAACCTCCTCAGTCTGCAGGGATTAACACAATTCCAACCACCCAGTGTTGCTGCACTTGTCCCTATAAAAATGCTACCCCAGTTGTGTGGCGGGTCCTAGTGCCCATGACAGAAACTTATCAAACTAGGGTCAATGGGAGTACCCTCATGAGGACTCCCATTGGCACAGTGAGTGAAATGGTCAAAAAGTAAAATTACCTCACGAAAATGAAAATGCAGAAATAACTGTTAATAGGATAAATAAAATGTCAGAATACTGAATCTGCGAATCACAGCTCATGAGCTGTAAAGCCATGACAAGACACCCACTGCTTTACAGGCCATTCACACACCTTTCATGCGTCACACACAGAAAACTGTTCACACGGCCAGCCTCTTTCCCAACCAATTATATCAACAAACAGCACCATTCAAGGGCCCTTCACTTTCATATGCCCATAAGACTGACACACCAATCACACCAACAATCACCCAGATATCAACCAACTTGCAAACACACCAGCAGCAAGTCGCTACAAACACACTGCCAGCCAGTCACCACTAAACACACTGTTAGTCAACTACCACTACACACACACTTCCAGAAAACCGCCACTACACACACCGCCAGCCAAATGCCTCTCAGACATCACCATGTAACTTCATGCCACTTTAATTTCTAAAACACTGTCAGAATGAACACATTACACATACAAAGCACATACAGAAAAAAATAAAACATCCAACAAAAAATAGCACATTATTTTCAGGTTTTTTTCCCCAAATTTAAAATAACCCAGCTATTGGTAGAAAATGTTAAGCCATCTGTAATTGCATGCACAACAGTTGAAACTAAATACATCAAACTATTGGCAACCTGGTGTCTAAACAGAATTTTCTTTCGCAATATAGACCATAGTCAGTTGCCTTTTCATCTCATGGTTGCTCCCAATACTTGAGTGGGTATAATACAGTTTAACACATGTAGGCACAAATAAGCCAGGATTAGGACACTCAGGGCCAGGGCCGGCTTTAGTGCTGGTGGTGCCCTGTGCGACAATGTTTGTTGGTGCCCCCCCAATGACCACCTCCACCAGGGATTCTCTCACTAGCACCCTTTAACAGTGACCAAGTCTCCATAACCACACTCTCTCAGATGCATTGAATTAGTTATATAGTGCCACTCATACCAGTGTAGGGTGTCCAAGCACTTTGCATCACACACACATTACACAGAGACAATCAATCATATGTGTTTAAATCAGTGTATAGGAAATGTTACATAAGCCAAAGGACTAAAAGTGTAGGAGTCACATGTCATCCATACTGGTAGGCAGTATAGTTTAAGAGTTCTTGGTGTGGAGAAGCACAAACTCTGAGTCGAAAAAGAAACAGCAAAGTTGGGAGTTTTCTTTAATAATAAGAATCGATTTCTAGCCAAATTAACCCTTTTTGCAACATTAATCAATGTTCTAATAATGTATACTTTGCAGTGTGTATGCAGTTCTAGGATGAAAGTTAATAGCTCGCTATTCTATATTAGGACTTTAAGTTATAATTTGCAAGTACCAAAAAAGATGTCTCTTTTGAAAGCAGTAACCTGCTGATCTGTTTACATCATACGCACTATCTACTTGGTACACATTCTTTGCAGCAGGCATATTAACCCTCTGCACTAACTTCACCCAAGTCAAAGCCTCAACTATACAAAATGCTGATCTCTCTCCAGGAAGATAATTAATCACACGAGTTATCGTGACATTTATGTGAGGCCTGGTAAGTGCGGAGGGAAAGAAACGCTGCAGCAGGTGCTTCAAAAGCATAATAAACTTTCAAACACGGCGCCCCCAGGAAGCCAGCACCCGGTGCGGTGGCACCGGTCGCACCGCCCTAAAGCCAGCCCTGCTCAGGGCAGTACATACAACACTCCTTTCATAGTCCTCATTGGACACAGACTCTACACCTCCCAGAAGAAAAGTCTTTTTTGGGCGTTGGAGGAATGTATTCTGAAAAGTGGCAATCTTTCAATCTAGCCACATCCACAAACACTTCAATTCCAGGAACACTTGTTTGCTCTACTGCAACAAGGCTGCCTATTACAGACTACTCAAACTGTATGAAACTCGTCTTGGAATCTGGAGAATGATCTTTGAAAACAACATAAGCATTGAAGGATGTTAAATGAAATAGATGAACAGCCAACGTCTTGTACCAGATGAATGACTTTAAAGCAGCATTGTAAGGCTCCATCCTTTGATCTACTGTATCTACACCTCCCATGTGTTTGTTGTAGTCTAGAATGCACACTGGTTCTCACACTTCTGCTACCTGACCCCGAACAGTCACAAATACAGTACATTCATCTTTTATAGTTGTGAGCATGTGGATATTTCATCTGGCTAAAACATTTCAACGCAGTTAGTTCATCCCTACGTAATGTATTGCACTGTCCCCTCTGAAGGTTATGCACATTAGATCCTTGGGGTAACCTTTACAGTTAGAGCTGATTGTTCCACATCCCACAGTGAGCAATTCTTTCAATAATTGCACACCTGTGAATAAATTGTCCATATATAAATGGTGACCTTTGTGAAAAAGTGCTCTGTTAAGTTCGACCACAAGTTTTTCACTGGCTCCAAAAGTTGAAGGGCAACCAGGGAGGTCAATTGAAGATTCCTCTTCTGGTGTGCATGTACAACTTTTAGTTAAATGCATATCTAGTAGCACTTTCACAGAACATATACAGCTTGATATCCTAATGTGCTCTCTTGCTGGGTATACACTGTCTGAAAACCAAACAGCCATTAAGCAGGACCAGAGACTCATCCACCGATATATCTTGACCTGGAACATAGATCTCTGAGAAACGTTCAACTAAATGGTCATGGACAGGCCAAATCTGGAAGAGACGGTCACAGTCAGGGTAATCTTGTGGCAAAGCTGTAGTATTATCCACAAAACGCAGCATCCTCTACAGAAGCAAATACCTATCTTGACTCATGGCTAATTTATATATTTAATCTTTATTTCGGCCAATTTGGCCATAAAAGATATACAAAAGAATACACATATGAACATGTAAAACCATCAAAGAAAAATAATCAGGAAACACATCAGATAAAAGACCATACAATTAAAATTAGAACTTAAAATTAGGTGGGAGCCTGCGACTTTAAAATACGGGTACGAATATACCAGACATTAGTAAGAAATTTGGCTTGTGCAAACACAATTGGACCTGAAACGTCAGTTTTTAAAATTCTATACACCGGGAGGTACTCCCTAAAACCAAGGTTTCTAATAAGTGGTAGGAGCCAATATTTCCTGGCGGCCTTGTAAGTTGGACAAAACAAGACCACATGCAGATCGCTTTCCTCCGCTCCCACACATGTCGGGCATAGCTTGGTAGATGGCAGTGTTGACCAGGAGCAGGTGTAAGATCGCAGAGGCAATGTGCCATATCTCCATTGGAGAAATAGCTTCCTGGCCAACACAGGAGACATAGCGTCCAGAACCCTCTCCAGCCGGTATGAGTCCTTGCTTTGCGCGAATACAAATGTTAATGACCCCTCATTCTTGCAGTCTAGGGCCATAGCTAATTTCTGCTCGTGGTAAGCACTGACCAAAGCTCTTCGTGGGATCCTTAGTGAGGCGTTAGCTTGATCCGACCACAGGTCAGGGAGCCCCAATCCCATACAGGACTTTTTTATATATTTTATCCACGGGATCTGTAGAGCTTTAGGGTGGGTTAGAAACTCCCTCAGTTCCGCCCTATAAGAAGAAAGTTCTTCGCTGCTCCATAGCCTTCGCCAGAAGACTATGGGTCTGAGACCTAGTTCATCTACTATTGGTCTCAGACCCAGGTCCATCCTCAGGGGGAGGAGCGGGGTACTGGACGGGAGTGCTACTATCTGTCTAATGAAGTTGTTCTCAGTTATAGACAAGCTGCAGGAAGCTGTGTGACCCCACAGTTCCGCCCCGTACATCAGAGCTCCTCTAGCCTGTGCCTTGTATATCTGGATAAGCGGCCCCAGCGGTCGATGTGTGGAGCTTTTCATCAACCGAGCAATGCCGCCAGTGGTCTGCACTAATTTGAGATTAACCCTAGTCTGGTGAGTTCCCCAAGACATGGTTTCATTCAACGTTACACCTAGATATTCAAAGGTGGAGACTCTCTCTAAACGTGATGCTCCCAGTAAAGGGTTCGGGCGTGATCTTGGGGTTGGGTTCAGGACCATAAACTTGGTTTTGTTAGCATTGATTTCTAACCCCCTATCTGTGCAGAAAGCCACAAAAGAATCAAGGATCCTCTGTATCCCCATGGGGGTTTTGGACAGCAGCAGGGTGTCATCTGCAAATATGATTGCAGGCACCCTGCTGCCATTCAATTTTGGGGCATCAGTGTATTCAGTTCCATTGAGATGGGCGATTACCCCGTTGACGAAGAGGCAGAACAGGGTCGGTGCCAGTACACAGCCCTGTCTAACCCCCCTGTCAACGGGGAATCTGTCCGTTAATTCCCCAAGTTTCCCGCACCTGACCCGGGCATAGTTATTATGGTGCAATCTCTTTAAAATTATCAGGATGTCTGGGGGGACCCCCATCTCAGCCAGAACACTCCAGAGTTTCCCTCTGGGCACGAGGTCAAACGCAGCCCTCAGGTCCACAAATATAGTGTATAAACTACCCCCTTCCAATATTGCTGCCCTCCAATAGATAACGTTCAGACGAAAAACCTGGTCCACTGTAGAAACTCCCTTTCTAAATCCCGCCTGGTACGGACTGAGGGCGCCCGTTTCCTCCACCCAGTCCTGAAGCCGATTCAGCAGTATCCTGCCAAACAGCTTCTGTGACACGTCAATTAAACTGATTGGTCTGTAGTTGGCTGGGAGCAGGGGCGAGCCCTTTTTAAATATAGGAACCACCTCTGCCCCCAGCCAAGTACTCGGAATTTCCATGCCACACAAAACTCCATGAAACACAGCAGCCAGATAAGGGGCCCAAACACCGGGCTCCTGCTTGAACAGGTCCCCGGGCAGGCCATCCAGTCCTGGCGCCTTTCCACCTTTAAGTCCCATTAATGCTACCTTCACCTCCCCCACTGTTATCAAATCCCCGCCATACTCTGCCAGTCCAGTACCGAAGTCAATCTTAGTTTCTCCCAGCTCAGAACTGTAGAGAGACTGGAAGTGTGCCTGCCACACCCCTGCTGCAATATTTGGCTCTATTGCCGAATGGAGGTTCCCCGACCCCCCGTTTACTACTCTCCAAAACATTCGGTGGTCTCTTGTTGCGAGGGAAGTGGTGAGCTCCTCCCACTGGTTCTCCTCCCATTCGGTTTTAGCATGGATGACCAGTTTTTTATAAGCCCGTCTACTTTCTCGCAGCTTCTCTCTGCCTGTTCCCTCCTTGATGCTTCTGAGGAGTTCTCCCTTTGCCTTCCTGCAGGCTGCATTGTACCATAAGGACTTATGTTGCTGGATCCTCCTCTGATTCTGGACCCTGGTAAAAAGCTCAGAGGCCGCTCCCTTTATAAGGTCCTCATGAGCCTGATATAATTTCTCATGGTGGACTATATTGCCCACATCGTTGGCTAGCTCTCCCACTTTTTCCAAAATAGGGATTAAACCTGCGTAGAGCTTCGAAAGTTTCACTTGGCTCGTAGCTAGTTTATCCCACCTGATTCTTCTCCTGTTATTATCTAATAGTAGTTCAGGTTTGAACTCCTCCATGGTTGTTATGGAGGCCTTTGGCCCAGGATGGCTAAGATCGAGTTCAAGGGCGTTATGGTCACTATCCAGTCTCTCCACAACCCTAAAGTCCAGGATAGAAGACCATTTCACTATCTGTACAAGGGCATAGTCCAAGCGGGACTCTCTTCCCATTCTGTTGTACGTGCTTTTGCTTGGTACATCAGACTTAATACGTCCATTGCAGGCTCTAATTCCATGCTTTAGGGTGAGGGCAGTAATCTGCAATGCCACAGGCGTCCATGCCTTTGGGGAAGGTGCTACAACAGAGGGTACTGACCACCTGAACTCTTCTTCCATGGGAAATCCCTCTACGAGGCCGACCAGCGGCTTGAAATGGGAATTTAAATCCCCTCCTACTATGTAAGGGATATCTCTTGGCATTTCCGCTAGATATACTGAAAGCTCCTCTATAGTGGGAGATTCACGCGAAGCTCCCACTGGCCTGGAGTAAATATTTATCAGGGCAAGTTTCGCTAGGTTCGGCCAGGCTAATAAAACCACTAGGATATCATCTGATGGCACCGGTAGGCGTGAAGCCTGGCATCCTAAGTGGGATGCCACCCAAGTTGTGAGTCCACCAGAGGGGCGGCCCTTACCCTCCCACCTAGCCGGGATGGAAAATGACTCGTAACCTTGATGGTTGTAATCTTCCCTTGCCCAAGTCTCTTGGAACATGCAAACATCCCCGGACTCAATGTAAGTTATCCAATCTTGGGTGCCCAGTTTGCTGGCTAAGCCAGCCACATTCCACCAAATTAGTCTCATGTGCGCTGGAGAAGCCACAGAACAGATTGCAGAGGTGGAGTGGGGGGAAGAGCCAGTACCAGAGCCAGAAACTACACCAATTGCTCTAACAGGGTCATTTTCAGAGGTGGGTTCAGCCGGATCAGGAAGTTTACTGGGACCGTTATCCAAGATCACAGGATTTGAGTCCGGGTTTGGGGGCAGTCAGTCCACACCATCCAGACCGTTCAGACAGTTAAAACGATTGTGGTCCAAAAAGGGAGTCTCCGGAGGTCGATAAACTGGACGTGGAGCATATCCCCTGTATCTAGATCTTCGTTCCACCCTTGTCCAGTTACCTTGTGACAAATCATGGTGCATACGAATGGGAGGAAAAAAGAAAGAAACTGGCAAAGTCTATATGGTAGAATCCAGTGATCTATTTGACCCAGCACAAATGTATAGTACTGTTCCAGGGTCTCGAAAAGACACAATGATACAGTCCCCTGCTATTGATTTCCCCGACTTCCCCAACCATGGTACCCTTCTTACCATAATGATCTCATTGTTGAGGTGGGCTGGAAGAGGTCTGTTCCAATTCAACCATTTAATGGTTTTCCTCTTGAGTGAGTGATAGTTCTCATTTTCACCCAATTCTAGAGAAGGAACACCAGCCAAAACCACCATGAGGCTGTTAGCCTCTGGTGGTAAGTCGGGTCCCCATGGTCTAGGGGGAGGCTTACCAGGGAGTAGGGGAGCAATACCAGCATTAGGTAGGACCCGAGGATTTGTGCCAGTGACTATACGTTGGAGAGCTGGGCCATCTGTCTGTGGTGGTAGGATGTTAGGATTACTAGGCGGAATTGGAACTGGGATAGCCATAAGTGGCTGTAAAAGGGGAGCGGCAGTGGTGCCCAAGGGAGGCCCCGTGTGGATCGGTGGGTTTTGTATATTGGGGAAGGTTCCTATTGGTAGATTGGACTCAGTGGTTCTACTCTGTTTGTTGTCCGAAATTTTCAGGGTGGTTAAGGTTGCCTCCAGAGTGGTCAGCCTGAGTTCTATTTTCTGCAAGCTCTCGCTAATGGGCAACAAGAGTGATCTAATTAGAGATTCAATGCTCCCCAAAGAGCTGCCGGGAAGTAATGTGTTAAGTGGGCTCTTCCCTTTGTCGCTAGTGGAAGCAGTGGTAATAGTGATAGTACCCTTGGGGGGAGTAGCCTTATGCACATTAACTAAAGGCCTATCCAACATAGGTACGGACTTGAGTGACTTTCCAAAATCAGAGTGGGGGATCTTTGTCTTCCCCTGACCACCCCTCATCTTCCTTCTGCGCTTATTTGGTGGTAGGTCATGCACCTCTGCCACCACAGTTTGCTTTGGCTTATTAATCTTGATTTTAGTTCTGGTGTGTGTTTGGGTGAGTAAGTCAACTACCGAACTACTGGCAACTAGTAGTGGAGTGGTGTCCGTAGTTTGTTGAGGAGGTGGGCCAGGAATGGGAGAACTATCCCGAAGTAGTAGGGGAACGTCTTCTTGGGATGAAAGATCCTGGCTGCCATTAAGGGAACCTTCCTCTTGGGAGATAGGATAAGGAGTTATGTAACTGAGGGGCCTATTTTTCATGTGTTCAATCGAGCGACGACGCTCTGCCCTACGCATCTCCAGAGAGGTTTCGTTTCCCCCATCACCCTTTACCGATTTAAAATAATTGTCCAGAGTCCCGGTGTTGCCTCCCCCCTCCTTCGCTGGTGTTCCACCTAGGGCCGATGATGGCATAACCAGAACCTATTTCACAAACCACATAGGATCAAGGAAATGCAGGTGAAAGAGAGTGGGTCCAGCCCAGCCTCCTGCGGCCCCTGACGGCCACAGACGGTCCCGCCCTTGTCCCGGGCTTATCCCCGGGCGCTCCCGCGCGCTCCGCGCGCTCCCGCGACGTGGAAGTAGCTGTTTGAATTTATAGGAGGAGAGTTAAGCTGTAAGTGGGGCGGGGCTTGCAGGGAGAGCGGCCAGGTGACAGGAGGCGCGGGTTAACAGGACTGCTGGGAGACGTAGTCCTGTCCCGCCGCTCGCAGCCCTGCACTCGCCCAGTCCCTCACTGAAACTGTCCGCAGGTTTTGCACAAGCGGCTCTCACGCCGCAGCGGGACCCGCGAAGCGGGTTCCGCAAGGAGTGGTGGAGGGTCCAAAGAAAAGCCAGCAGCAAACAGCAAGTCCGACAGGTATCCCAGGGCAGTGGAGCTCAGAGGTGCTTTTTCAGGCTGTGAGTGGGGCGGGGCTTGCAGGAAGAGCGGCCAGGTGACAGGAGGCGCGGGTTAACAGGACTGCTGGGAGACGTAGTCCTGTCCCGCCGCTCGCAGCCCTGCACTCGCCCAGTCACTCACTGAAACTGTCCGCAGTTTTTGCACAAGCGGCTCTCACGCCGCAGCGGGACCCGCGAAGCGGGTTCCGCAAGGAGTGGTGGAGGGTCCAAAGAAAAGCCAGCAGCAAACAGCAAGTCCGACAGGTATCCCAGGGCAGTGGAGCTCAGAGGTGCTTTTTCAGGCTGTGAGTGGGGCGGGGCTTGCAGGGAGAGCGGCCAGGTGACAGGAGGCGTGGGTTAACAGGACTGCTGGGAGACGTAGTCCTGTCCCGCCGCTCGCAGCCCTGCACTCGCCCAGTCCCTCACTGAAACTGTCCGCAGGTTTTGCACAAGCCGCTCTCACGCCGCAGCGGGACCCGCGAAGTGGGTTCCGCAAGGAATGGTGGAGGGTCCAAAGAAAAGCCAGCAGCAAACAGCAAGTCCGACAGGTATCCCAGGGCAGTGGAGCTCAGAGGTGCTTTTTCAGGCTGTGAGTGGGGCGGGGCTTGCAGGGAGAGCGGCCAGGTGACAGGAGGCGCGGGTTAACAGGACTGCTGGGAGTCGTAGTCCTGTCCCGCCGCTCGCAGCCCTGCACTCGCCCAGTCCCTCACTTAAACTGTCCACAGGTTTTGCACAAGCGGCTCTCACGCCGCAGCGGGACCCGCGAAGCGGGTTCCGCAAGGAGTGGTGGAGGGTCCAAAGAAAAGCCAGCAGCAAACAGCAAGTCCGACAGGTATCCCAGGAGCAAACAGCAAGTCCGACAGGTATCCCATGGCTAATTGAAAATTAGCAGTTGCCATAAAGGGACTAGTAGACCAATATAACGACAGTGATGGCTTCCTTGGCAATCCCCTCAAAAAAGTTCAACCCAGAACTGCTTCATTTCATGGAGATTTGTAGGAGTTCACCTGGTACCTCAAGAGTGGGGCACTGTTGTCTCTCAATTAGTGTTCTAGATACAAATCGTTCTGCTCAACAATTTCATCCAAAAAATGCATCATCTAAAAAGAGCTGGAAGAAACTGATAAACAAAACGTTCTCTGTAATAGCTCTACATCCTGCAGCACCACTAAAGGTAGGAAAAACAAGCTGCACCATGGTAGTGGCAACCCGGGGTTCAGCAAATCCAATGGGAAGCTTTGCAGCCCCTGGCAGCAATCCAGCTCACTCATGCTGCACTACAGGCACATCAATGTCCTCATCTAAATGAGATACTTCATCAGCGCTTATAGTGTATTCATCATCAGATGATTCCTCTCGAACAGAAAATTCACTGTCAGGATCTTGCATTTGGTCTGCTGTGTCAGATGCAGAGTCACTCAGTGCCATGTTCAGAGGCAGATTAAAAAAGCAAACCAAACACCTGCTGGGGTGTCAGCCTGCGGGCAGCCATGATGCTTACTGATAAACCTGTCACACAAAAACAGAGAACTATAAACAACAGTGAGTCAAATTAGAACTCAACAAACTGTGGCTGTATCAAGCAGCAAATATAACCATTGAAATATGACGATCTGGAAAGGAACTATAAATACAAAACATACCATGGACTTTCTCCTACAAAAGAATACTTAGATACTTCTGACTTTTCACAGACAGCTAGACTGATGATCAACTGCACCCACTCTGTACAGACAAAGCAAGCACCAACGATATCCCACTAGAAAGGAGAAAAAAATACATACAAGATAACACATTATCGACCTAGCACAAAATCCAAACATGAATTTGAAAGACAAATATGCAAAAATTATTGCAACAGTTAAAAAAACGGAATCAGGGGAATGACTCACATTCGAAGTAAACATTACAAAAAAAGTTTCCTTACCAAACACATCCAACAATACAAACTGCAGATCTACCAATGCCAAAACCGCAAGCAGGATACATCACAAAGAAAAGCAAAATGCACTACAATACAAAGAAAAAAACATTGAGGTCACAAGTGCACATGATAAGAAATAAAACAGTTAACATTATAAAGCACAATGAAGTGTGCTGCAAGAGGCAGATCGGAATCAGAAAAGGCTGATCGGCACAAACTGCACGCAAATAATTTGCACCTTATTATGGAATCAATCCTTACCCCAGGGGCAGCTCCTCTCCACATACAGAAACATATTCTAAGGTGTCTTATGGGTTTCCTAACTTTAGGACTCCTAAATGCCTTCTGTGAATACCGAAAGTCTTAAAGTTAGGATTTTTCTCAGTTTAGGAGTAGTAAAGTTAGGACTCCTAACTTTACTACTCCTAAACTGAGAAAAATCCTAACTTTAAGACTTTCGATATTCACAGAAGGCATTTAGGAGTCCTAAAGTTAGGACTCCTAACTTCTGTGAATACCGAAATGAGTAAGTGCCTTCTGTGAATACCAAAATGAGTAAGTATCTTCTGTGAATATCAAAATGGTAGTAAGTTTAGGATTTTGTCTTAAGTTTGTTCTGTGAATCGGGCCCCTAGTGGTTACATTCCAGCTGCACAATCGGGGTCCCACCCACGATCCCTCAGCTGAAATGCACTCAGGCGGGACACCAAGGGAACGAAAAAACTCTTACCTTTCCCCAAAGGTTTCTCTGCACTTCCGGTCCTGCCCTCCCATAGAGGACTTACCTTACACGTCCTCTTCTGCAACCATACTGAAACAAAATAGATTCCAGCACATCCCTGGGGCCTCTTGATGATGCTGGCTCACTGTGCCAATGCTGAAGTCATAAGATCGCCGGGGGATTGGTCGGGGTGGCAATGGGAGCGCTTCTGCTGGAGATCATCACATGTTGCTGTTGTTAATTTGACTGAATATAATCATATTTACACGATTGAACATGTTTGTACCATTGTGCAATGAAACATGGTTGAAGAAAAAAATACAAACAGTATAAAAACGATTTACTGTGTGTACTAAGGTCAAAATGTTGTGGCTTGAACCTTCATGGTCTTCGAGTAGTGCGCCTTGTATGTAGTGTACATGGTTCTTGTACCCCAAGGAAGGTGATTTTCATCAGGACATGAGCAGATCCTGTCACAAGGCAGTACACACTTGTTGAATTAAGTTACATTGTACGTTAAATATTTTACTTGTTGAGAGCAGTGATTAGAAAATGAGGGCAGGCGACACAATATTACATTGGATTTTAGGTCAAACCTGACCACAGATGCCTTAATGTGGGTGTCCTCTCCTATTGACATGGCAAAATGTGCCCTGTTCTCTCATATATGCAAGCTCTGCCATGATGTACTGTATTTTAGTAGCATTAAATAACGCTTTTTATCAGTGATAAGGCACTGAAGCACTTTGTGGAAGGGTAACAAGCAACTCCGTGGGGCACTTCCAACATAGACACATTGTCATACAGATGAAGTTACAGCTGACATGCTATTTATCACACAGTCCATAGGAAATCTTCCATGCAATTTGTCACGGTATCTACCATGTAAAAGTGTCACAAAACTATAATGCAGTATGTCCTGAAGTGATATGCAATCAGTCCTGTATGAGGTCATGAGGGTGATCGCACATGCAATTCCATAGTGGTCATGCAGGTGGTCAGGCATGTGGGCATGTTGGCTCTTCAGGTATGCGAGCAAGGGTCATACCTGTATGCAGTGGCGTAGCTAGACCCGTGGCGGCCCCTGCTTTTGTCTCCCGGCAGTCAAGGGTTAAGACCAGGGGGAGGGGGGTGCTGGCGATTCCTGCATTTGTTTGCAGCCCCTCGACGGCCGCAGGTACCGGGCTAGAGGGTGCAGCCCACAAAACTCATGCTGCCTGGGGCACACCACCCCTCCCTCCCCCCCGGCTACGCCACTGCCTGTATATATAACCCTATGACCATCTATGCATTATATTCATGGATAAGAACCAACCAAAATCACAGTGTATGAGACTGTTACGGCTGTATTGAGCAGAAAACATAGGCAGGTTTTACAAGCCATAGGCTTTAATTTCTAGGTGATTTAGGGCCAGATGTACACAGAATCGGGCCATTTGTGACCGCAAAAAAAATCTCATTTTAATGTTCAAAAGGCAAATTGCAATTCAGTATTTGGAAGGGGTGTATTTAGGGTGTCCCTTCTAAATACCGAATTGCAGTAGTATGTATTGAAGTTTACTTTCCTATCAATTCGCAAGTGGTGATAACTCATTCCCCTTTGAGAATGTAAAAAAAAAATATTTTAAAAGCAGGCAGTGGTCCCAAAACTTAAACATTTTATTTTCTGTTTTTTTTAAACGCATCCCATGTATGTCATAAATATTAAGTAGGTAGGTTGCAATTTGTGACCAATTAGGAATCGCAGCCATCACAGGGATGGTGGCCAGTTGGGGTAAGCAGACCACCATGTCTGTGATTGCTTTTTAATAAAGATTTTTTTTAATGCAGCCCTTTTCCCTTAAAGGACAAAGGAATGCGTTACAAAAGAAAAAAATGGAACTTTGAAGTTTCATTTTTTAAGAGTAAGTAGTGGTCTCTGGGGTCACTGTCTGCTCCTAAAAAATATTTGTATAACATTCTGAAACCTCTAAACATCACCCTTTCTGGCGGAATTCAGGAAGAGACTCAAGACCTGACTTTTCAACTGAGCCCAGCAACCTAGCGCCTTGATACCCTCACTGAAGATTAGCTGCACTTTACAAATACTGATTAATTGATTTATTAATTGATCAAAGGGGGAAGGGGTTTATAGAGGCCCCCTTTCCCTTTGCGAATGGGTTACCACCACTTTTAACCTGGTGGTAAAGTATTACTGTTTTACGACTGGAATTCAGTCGCAAAACAGTAATACATACCATACTGATTCGGTATTTCGAAGGGACTCCCAAAATACGCCCCTTCCGAATACCGAATCACAAATGCAAATTGCGATTCAGTAACAAGTTACCGAATTGCATTTTTAACATTTAAAAAAGCATTTTTGCTGCCTGAGTCTGCAAATCGGGCCATTTGTGACAGCAAAAATGCTTTGTACTTCTGGCCCTTGGGTATGTACATTTCAGAGGTTAAAGCTTTTCAACCATTTTGATGATGCAAACAGTTTTAATGTCATTCTTGCATTATTGGGCACATTATGGTAATACAGTGGGAATTGTTATTGAAGGGATTGCCTGTTGTGATCTTTCTAGTCCTGGGTGCAGTAGTACAAGCACAGCATGAAACGTAATACTTTTCAAGCATGCAATGGGCTGGTTGGTGTAAATATTTGATTGCACTTCAGTAGTAATACACCCTACGAAGAATGGGAAAGTCATGGAAGAGTCACATTTTTTTTACTGTCTTCTTCATGGGATGAATAATTTTGGTGTGACTGAGTTGGTCTGGTGAGTACCACCCCTTAACAGTTCAGACACACATCAGACAAACCTGTAGCTGCTCCTTTGAGCAACAATATGTGGGTGACTGTGTCTAGTGTTGATCAGTGGCCTCTTCTGTTCTGGTGGGTTTGGTGATTTTAGCACAGCTGTAGCATGTGTGTTGCTTTTTCTAGCTAGTACCAAAATAGGTCACAATAATTCTTCATCCTGTTGTGAGCAATTAGGTAGGACTCATGAGTCACAGTTCTTGTGGCTTTAAATAGGTAAGCATCAGGTCTTCACCGTTCCCCTGAATCGCAGGTGGTTGTCTGAGGTTCTTATCATTGCCAGAAGCGTGTTGCAAAATATAGCAGCTTGACAGAGAAGAGGTACCACTGCATGGTACAGTCCATTTGCATAGTCTAGACGTGATAGGATGAGAGAGGTAGTCGCATGACTTGTCTGTGCGAATCCCAGACTCAGTATGAAACATTGAAATGTTTACACGGTATTAAAGGAACTTGCTTAATTTCTGGGGCCATGGAGAGGATGGAATAACACCCATGTTTTTCACTTTTGTTGATGTTGTTCACAGTACCACAAGTTCCTGGGGACAGGGTGTCAAAGGGTCGTAATTCTTCCAATATCCATATGTACAACTCCCTGCTTTTGACGCGTAGCATCTATCGGTGGACCGTTCAGAGGTGGTCACCTCCTCTTGAGCTATCAAGATCGTGTGCTCTCTTGAGTTTCAGGGTGATCTCTATCATCGGCAGAGCTACAGCTTATGAAATTAGTGGATTTGATGAGTTCTGGAAGTGGGCTGAATGAAGAGGAGGAGAGCAATGATCAATCTTGAGTTACGTTTACCTCAATGTTGAAAGGGAGAAGGTAAACTGAGGTACCAACGTAATACTCGATCTGTCGGTAAGGTATAAGGAGATCCAGGCAAGCGTGCTCCCTTCTAAAAGTTTCTTTTACTTTCTCTAAGAGGCAATAGTGATGCACTGTGTTGAAAGGTACATAGAGGTACAGTGATGTATGTGAGCATAAGTATGTTTGATAATGTTACCATGTACTATAAGCCTTCATGCATGCTAATTGAGTCCATGTTTGTTCATTGCATGGATCAGGGTGATTGGTGTTTCTAGATTTTTGGCCTCAATTAACATGGGGTTCTCTGCTTCATTTCACGCAAGATAACAATGTTTGTATGTGCAGACGTATGCTCAGCGGCATAGCTCAGTCAGTGGGGTTTGGGGGATGTGATTTCCACATTTCCCAACTAAAAACGGTCTGCCAAAGGGTGAAGGGATGAGATGACCAGGGTTTGGGTACACTGTTCCCACGAGGAACCGGTTCTTTAATGTTGTGTATTAGGTGGGCTTCTGTCTATGGTCCTGATAAAAAAGTAACAAGTTAAAACCTTTCAGTCAAATAAGGACAAAGAGAAATACCAACAAAGGCATAGGATACACGAATCAGACCCCCAAGACCCAGCTTTAAGGCTTAAAATGTATTTATTTGGGGGGCATCACACCCCAGACACCCACCCCTGAAGCTACGCCCCTGCATGTGCTTCTGCTCACCTTGCATCTCCTGGAAGGCTCTTCTCTCATTTCTGGCTGAGTCTTTGCAATACTTGATGACTTCTGGAGATTGACCTTCACAGTTCTGTGATGGCAGATCCCAGCAGTTGTCAGGGTTTTTGCTTCTGTGCTTCTTATGTTTGCTTTAGGTCTGTGCTGCAGATGCAGGATCTGAACACAGTAGGCCCCACTTCTTCCATATAGTCCTTAAGTGGAGCATCCAGGCCATTCATGTAGTTCTGCGATGTTGCGTGTCTTCCATTGCAGGTTCCATAACAGTGACATACCTCCTCTGGCTTTCCCACAGTGGTGTTGGCATCTTGCTTCCATATCCCGTTAGCGTTGCCTCCCAGTTGAACAGTGCAGTGCATCTCAGAGCCATGTTTTAGTGATCAAAGACCTGTCTGGTTTTGAATCTGTAATCGAGTGAAAGATATTTTGTCCATTCTTAATCATTGATCTTGGGCTGACTGTCAATCAGCTTAAGCGGGTTGTGCTCGGTGTGAAGAGAGGTTGCATGGGTGGTAGGTGGGGTTGGTTTCGGCCAGAGTGAGAGTGCAATGTGTGTGAGTCAGGACAGGGAGGTATGAGGTGGGCCAGTGGCTCAAGAAGACTGAGAAGAAAGGTCATTGGGTTAGTTGGGGTTTGGAAGTTGTGGGATTGAAATGTGCGTTAGGGGAAGAGAGAGGGAGTAAGAATGTAACTTGAGAGCCTGAAAGGCTAAGATCGATGTCAGTCATGTGCTTGGCTTTGCTTTTGACCTGCAGAGGAAGAGGAGGCATGGTAGCTGGTAGGCGCAGTTTAATAAGGATTTATTGACTTTGGAACAGGATGTGTAAGGGGAGATATAGAGTTGTCTTTGCCAGTAATGTGCATGGGGAAGTGGTGTTAGGGAGGAGCTTATTTACGGTGAAAGTTCCAGTCATCAAAAAGGTGGAGCGCAAGTGATAATAGTGCAAAGCCAATTAGGTTGGCCTTGGCAAGAGTGCAATTTGTTTTTTAAAATGTTATCATTTTGAAAATGTGTGCTATGGGCATTAAACGTTTCAAAGTATTAAAAAGTAAAAAGGTTGCTGCCAAAATATGGTGTGAATATGATTGCAAAAAAAAAAAAAAAAGTAATAAGCATTGGCAGTGCCAATAGGTCTCACTTGTAACTGAAAATGCTTCTGGCGAGATTAAGCGTCCAATAATTCATCACACATTCACCTTATCACTCATTTTTACTCTCATGCATCCATTCATACACTCACTGACCCATTACTGAATTCATCCACTTACCCATCCACAATAAAACAAACACACAAACTCAACAAGCTTATGCAAGATAAAGTACAAGAATAAATGTAGAAAAGAGAAAACATGCTGTTGAATAAACGTTTCGAGAAGGGCTTGTAGTAAAAAAAAAAGTAAGATATTCAGCCCACCAGCGGCACCGTGCTTCCTATATCATCGCTGTACTGATCTAAGAAGGTCGATTTGATGTGTCTAAGCGCGGTGACCATGTTTGAATGGTAAAATAATGATACGCTAAAGACAATACCATTCCAAGAAGGCCATCCATTTTATAAGAAGTGTGTACACAGGATGCGGTGCACTTTAGATGAAATAAACAGCAAGTGAGCAGCCATTTGGCACTGTATAGGGAGCAGCCAGGCACGCCAAACAAAAACATAAAAAATGAAGGAAAGACATAAAAGGGTTAATATAAAAGGTGAAAATGGAAAAAATAAAGGGCTTTTGCAAAAGCCCTGGCACTGAAGCACACTCGTTTTAAGATGGATGTACACATGCGATCAGGCAAAATTGTGTCCGCACATACCCAAACTGACAGTGGCTGAAGTGGGCTGATGCGCTGCTTATTGCTATAAGATGTCATGGGCAGGGGCGGTGGGTGAGATTTTAAAGTGGTGGGGCGCAAACGAATTAGCATACAGCACCGTAGCGAGCGAGCGCAGCGAGCGAGCCCGAACCCCAAAAGGGGGGTTTGGGGGGATAACCCCCCCCAAGAAAATTTTGAAAAAAAAGAAGAAAAATCGTGCATTTTCAAGCAAATTTGAGAAAGCAGGAAGGTTAATAAAGCAATTGTGAAAGTGCAGTTATTACATTAATAGATGGCATAACATAGGTAGCTGCTTATTCAGTATTACCACAGAGCTTCATACATTCTGTCCTATTATGCTCAGGTGCTGAATTCAGACTATAAGACTCATGGAAATCTCAGCTCTAAGAGTAGAAGAAGTTGCACAGCAGTGTAATGGTTGCCAGGCTCGTTCCGCAGGAGCGTCAGGAACTTGAAGAAAAGTCCACAGTCTTCCCCTACGGCCTTCCGACTCTATTAGACTCTAGAGTAACGAATGGCACGCAAGGGGAAAACAGGGAAACAAAACAAGGAAAGGCGGGGGAAGAAAAACAGTCTTACAACATACTGAATAAGACTCTAGAGTAACGAATGGCAAGCAAGGGGAAAACAGGGAAACAAAACAAGGAAAGGCGGGGGAAGAAAAACAGTCTTACAATATACTGAATATAAAAGAGGCAGCGCAATGCGCTGTTACCGTGATTCTGGTTGAGCTGAACTTTGTACACACACTTCACATAGGTCCACGCAAGTACCCCAAATATAAATGGTATAAAGCAGTGTTTCCCAAACTGTGGTCACATTCCCAGGGGGGTCCTCAGGCAGTAATTTTAAAAGCACAAAAATGTTCCTTGTAGAATCAGCAGTTTTCCAGCAACAATAAAAGTGTCAAGATTACGTCGGTGATTAATGTACCTGCTGGAGAGAGATGAGAGTTGTGTCAAGTGGCAGCTTTGACTTATCTAATGTAGCACAGAGGGTTAATATGCCTACTGCAAAGAACGTGTACCATGCATTTTGAAAAACATTTTTTATGTGCCTAGGTTAGTGGGTTACTGCTTTAGTCACAGATTCTTTTGTTACTGTGCAGTTCATAAGTGACAACCGTAATCTAGCACAGTGACCTATAAACTGTCATCAAAGAGCTGCTTGCAAGCTGCATGATACAAGTTAGAAACATATGTTTGTTTCAAGTCTTTCATTATCCTAATCCTGCTAAAAAGGTTTATTTGGGTGGAAATACATTTTTATTGTTAAAGTCAATGCTAACCACTGTTATGTTCTGAATCCTGAGTTTGTGCTTCTCCAGACCAAGCACTCTTTAAAAATGCCTACCAGTATGAATAACATGTGAATCCTACACCCTGTAGTCGCATTTGCCTTATGTAACATTTTCTATACACTGATTTACACGTATGAATCATTGTCTCCATGGGGCAGATTTGCAAGAAAATTGACTGTGTGTCGCAAGCCATTTGGCTGCGCCGCACTGAGTCACTTTCGAAGCACAGGGATGCGACATATTTACAACAATATGTTGCATCTCTGTGCTTCCCCCTGTGCTGGCGCACAAACTGCTGCCATACGCCTGCACAGGCACATTTGCACCATGGTGCAAGGATGCCTGTGTCGTGGGGAGATTGTTTATGTGCAGGAAGTAACCCTTCCTGCATGTAAACAATCAGAAATGGTGTTTTTCAACTTCTAAGTGTGCTGCATTAGCACACATAGAACTTGCAAAACGTCATTGTTTTACTGATTGTTTATGTGCAGGAAGGGCACAGGGGAAGGGTCTGCACGGGGGAGGGGCAGGGCAGAGAGCAGCCTGCATGCAGGAGCACAGTGCAGAGAGCATCCTGCAGCAGCAGCAGCACAAGGCACAGATCAGCTTGCAGCAGCACTGGGGCAGGGAGCCGCCTCCTGCATGCAGGGAAGGGGCAGACAGCACGGAGACAGCCCCAGGTGAGTGTCACAGCGGGGCGCACAAGGGCAGAGCCTACAACAGCACTGGGGTAGAGGACTGGGTGCAGCATGCATCTGCACAAGCCCACCCCCAGGTCGGTGCCACAGGGGAGATGAGCCAGATCACAGCACGGCAGAGAGCATCACACAGCAGTAGGGGATATGTGAGAGGGGTAGTAACGCGCTTCAACGCCTCCTCAGGGGTAAGAGCTATATAAATGCAATTACAATGCAGTAGCCATCCGACAGCCTGCATGAGTGGAGGGTAGATATCAGGGTTCAGCAGTTCAAAACAGAACGGGCTGCACAGGGGAGAGGCTGCATGCAACAGCACCGTGCAGACAGCGGGTTTCAACAAAAATACTAAGCAGAGGTGCATCAGTGCTGTGTCAGACAGCAACCTGCTGCAGCCCAGGGGGCAGAGAGAAGCGGGCACTGCAGCAGTACAGTGGCACCCACAGCAGGGCATTAAGAGTGATCTGCGTGAGGAGCTTATCCATTCTGGGACTTGTGGTCCTCATATAATGGGATCCACTCCACAAACTGCAAAAGATATAGAACTACTGGACTTGATGCGCTACTGATGCAAGCAACTGGTGAACTCAAGAATCCTTATGACATGGGTGGAGCATTTCAAGGACAGGGACTTGCAGTAAGAGGCGACGAGCAACCTCCTGTACCAGAGGTGCAGCTCCGAGTGAGTGTCTCAGAACAAGGGCAGATGACACAAGGCGGCAGCACACGAGCAGATAAGGGATTCAGCAGCACAAGTGAAGCCTCGGGTGAGTGTTGGGAGCAGCAGGTGCAGGACAGGTACTACAAGCAGAAGCTTGCAGGATAGCACTCTTGTAGCAGCACAGAGGCAGATAACAGTGTGCTGTAGTAGAAAAGGGCAGAGAGCAGCACACAGGAGCAGCATTGAGCTCAGTGCGTGTGTGGCATGCATCATGTGAGAGAGGTCAAACAGCCAGAGAAGGGCCCACAGGGGTTTAATAGCATTCAGCAGAGATATTGAGACAGAGGGAAGCAACTAGGGTGGCCACATCTCTCCAGCTCATTCAGTCCTGGACTTTTCACATTCAAATCGTTGCTATAATTTGTTTTACATGAATTAGTACAGTGGAACTTGAAGCAATGAAAGACTACAACACCCAGAATGCATTAGGGTTGTCACATTAACGCCTAGGAATGGAGTTAGGGTATGTGATAAACAGGTGGCCCCTGGTACTGGGAGAGCAACATGGGGGGATGAATATCCCGCACAAAGGAAGGCAGAAAGCAGCCTGCAGAGGGAGAGAGTAGAAAGGCAGAGAGCAATCTGTAACAGCAGAGGGAGAGATTCTGAGGCCACATAGTGTAGCCTGCAGCAGAACCTGGGTTAGACAGCAGCCTGCTCCAGGTATCCTGCAGAAACAGGGGCGGCAGTGGTGGAACAAGGCACTTTGGATCACCACAGAGGACAGAGAGCAGTTTATAGAAGCACCAGGGACAGAGGGCAGTTTATAGAAGCACTGGGGACAGAGAGCAGTTAATGGAAGCACCCTGGATAGAGAGCAGTTTGTTGAAGCACTGGGGACAGAGAGCAGTTTATAGAAGCACCGGCGACAGAGAGCACTTTGTAGAACCACTGGTGACAGAGAGCAGTTTATGGAAGCACCAGGGATAGAGAGCAATTTATAGAAGCACCGGGGATAGAGCGCAGTTTGTGGAAGCACCGGGGGCAGAGGGCAGTTTATGGAAGGACCGGGGACAGAGAGCAGTTTATAGAAACACTGGGGACAGACAGCAGTTTATGGCAGCACCGGAGACAGCAGTTTATGGCAGCACCGGGGTCATCAGAGGAGTTTATATAAGCATCGGGGACAGAGGGCAGTTTATGGAAGCTCCGGGGATAGAGAGCAGTTTGTAGAAGCACCGTCCGGGGGCAGAGGGCAGTTTATCGAAGGACCGGGGACAGAGAGCAGTTTATAGAAACACCGCGGACAGAGAGCAGTTTATGGCAGCACCGGAGACAGAGAGCAGTTTACAGAAGCACTGGGGACAACTTGTGCGTGACTTGCACACTCACACATGAAGTTCCTTGTTTGAACAGAGAGGTCATTGGGTTCCTGCCAGTCGCTGATGCAAGAAACACGGCTGTTGGTGCAGCACTCGAACCCTGCTGCAGCTCCACTTCGACGGCTGCCCATGTTCTAAAGAAAACTTACCCTGTGTCCTTGCTGGCACATAGGGTGAAACGCTGAAAAGCAGTCGGAAACATCAGACTGGCACGTCCCCATACCTGCCGTACCTGAATCCACACGCCAGCCAGCACCAGTGCACCACTCCACACACCACGACGAGCGAGGTCCACGAGGCGAGTCCGCGACGCGAGTGAACGACCGTTACCGAACCGGATACGACACTGCAGCGCCGCGCGCCGCAAATGGCCAATCGCTGTGCTGCGCGGTGACCGGCCAATCCTGGCGCTACATGCAGCGCCAGGATTGGCTTGGAGGGCACACTAACTGCTCGCCCTGTCGCCGCCAGCATAAACCTTAACCTGCACCCTCCCCCCCCCCCCCTACTAGCTAATGGGGCCCTGGCTGGCTTTAATGTGCGCATGCTCGGGCAAGTTGCTGCCCGAAGCATACATGCGGGAAGAGGAAGACTCACACAGTGTCATGTGTCAATCACGTCACCAGCCCGGCAGCCCGCCCCCCCGCGCACTCCCGATTCAGTCGGGTGCTGCCCGGCGGCGCCGGATAAATATCGACCGTGCTAAGTAGGTAAATACTGTAAATGTAAAAACATTTATTTTACTTATTTTTCCATACGGCAGTCGCGGGTCTGGGGCTGGTGGGGCTACGCCCCTACGCCCCAATGGACGCACCGCGGCTGGTCATGGGTGGAACACAATGTGACTGACACTTGAACAGATCACTAGCTGAAGAGGTATAGCTCAAAGTCCCTCTATGTATGTATATGTATATATGATTTTTAAATTATTTATTTTATTACAAGAGCCTGGCAGACAACTACAGCTTTCAGATCAGATCTAAAACATACTTTATTGCACACACAAGTAAATAATTATTTTAAAATTACAGAGGATGTAGCCTTATGGCTAGAGCGGTGGACTTCGAAGCTGTGGTACCGGGTTCGAGACGAATCTCGGCAACGACACTCAACATTCTGTGATTCTGGGCAAATCACGTAATCTCCCCCTGCCTAACATAAATGAATGTGTCCTTCTGTAACGAAACTGGTGCTGTGTAAAACGCTCTGACACCCGATGTCTCGGGTCTAGTATGCACTATATAAAACTCTAAAATAAATAAATGGAAAAAAAAACTGTGTATAAAATTACAGTTGGCAAAACAAGCGCCTTGCTAGACCCTCGTCATTCACTTTTCTTGACCCTCTTATAATTTACGAGGGTCTAGCAAGGATTATCCAATAATACATCTTCTAACCGCATGGTTTGTCAGAGGGGGTAACCAAAACAGAACACTAGCCTACTTCAGTAAAGTGTGAAAATCACCGTGTCACAAAATATGCTCTAGTTTTTTCGAGCAATCGGCCCGTCGCAAAAAGTAATCTCTTCAACTTTCTTCAGTCATCCCAGACCAAATTCCATTCTTGTGCAGCCACAACTCAGAAACACCGACGTGTTGCGTTTGAATGTGGGGGCTACAAAAATCAATTTGGAGGCTGATCTTAGTGAGTGATGGGGCAATTTAATTTGAAATGCTGCCTAAGCAGTGTACAGTTTGGTTGATATATCGCCTCATGCAACAGACACAATGATGTGCAACAGACACAATACTGTGCAACAGACACAATGATGTGCAGCAGACACAATGATGTGCTGCAGACACAATGATGTGCAACAGACACAAAGATGTGAACAAGCCTCATTCCTTCAGTGGAAGCAAGTGAAGTTTAGCCAAGACCAGAGCAATGTGGAAGCAATGTTGTCCACCGGTGGCTAGTCTTTCTGCAATGTTCTGAATCAATTTTCTTTATTAAATAACCTAGATGAACAAATAAGCAGAGTTTCAGTAATCCAGGCATGATGCAAATGCACTTAAGAGTGTTATATTTTGGAGCAGAAAAAAAACTTTCAGCACTCGCTTAAGGGAGTGCAATTGAAGTAAACCATTGCTGGTCACCATTTGTACATGGTCTCAGTGGCGGTTCGCAGAAGGAGTGCTGCGGGGCGGTGCGGCGGGCGGGGGAGGGGCTGGGTGGGGGTGTAGTGGAGTCGGCGATGCAGCGAGCGCAAGGTAAATAGTTTTATTTATTTATTTACTTACTTTACTACTGCACATCGTATGTCCGCCTCCACTAACCCCCACCCAGCCCCTTCCCCGCCCCGTCTCGCCGCCCTCCCTCTGCGAGCCGCCACTGCATGGTCTACAAGGGGAAATGGAGAGTCAATGTTAATTCCTAGGGTTTTTACAGTTGACTCTTAGTAGGGAGTTGAGCCTAGACTATCTGGCCAAAAATTCAATGGAAGTGGCGTCCTAGGTTCAGCTATACCTAGGATCTCTAGGTCGCATCCACGTCTGTACTTTCTCTAATCAATCCCTCAGGCTTGTTCCTTCGATCGGGTCACTTTCATTGAAACTGGCTAGTATCTTTGTGCCATTTGCATATATGTAGAAGTTCAACCTGCTGGATTCAATCAGCTGAGCCAACGGAATTAAGCACAAATGAAACAATAAATGTGATAAAATGGGACCATACATGCGTTATGTCTCAGTGACGACTCACGCAATGATAATTTGACACAGAGGGATCGATGAAATAAAAAGTCTATAAACCACTTTAGGGCTCTTTCCTGAATGCTAATCTTCTCAAGAGTAGTGAACACAATTTAACTGTACAAATCGTCATAAAATTACGAACATGCAAAAACATTACAGTTTGCAAATCAACATACAGGTCCTCCTAAATGGGCCTACCATGTTTTGGGCATGGAAAGGATGGGAAAAGCTAATTAATTAAGTAGGAACTTGTAAGTAAATAATGCAAGATAATGTGAATATTTGTGTTACCTCCACACATTTCTTATTCCTCTTGTGTAGGAATCAGGCGAGAAATAGGGCAGTGAATGAGAGCGATGCTAGCCTGGTACCCACACTCCTTCAAGGTTATTCTGCCTCATAGGATGACACCACTCGATCTCAATGTTATGTACAGGGTAGATCTACAGCAGCTGGAAGCCAGAGGGAAGATGGTAAGTAAGGGTCCAGCTGGAAACCAGAAATGCAGCACAGATGGGATTATGCTTACAGATTGCAGCATCGGGTAGGGCTCTTATGCCGCTGAAGCTGATCAGGAGACAGACGGACAAGTGGAAGTCCACGGGAAGCTGCAGCAATTATCCAGATAGAATCCACAGAGAAAAGAACAACAATGGCACAGCACAAAGCAAGACAAAACTGCGATAAGCTGGGGAAACTAGGGGAACCTAAAAGGGAAGGAAAATAAATGTGAGGGTATGTAGGAATGGGTGTGAATTAATACATGAGCCAAAAGCCATTGCAACTATGGGCCACATGTACATCGGTTTCATTTTGCGATTACCTTGCGATTACCCCATGGGGACCCATTTCTGTTTACAAATGGGTTACCACCAACTTGAAGTTGGTGGTAAAATATGAATGTTTTGCGACCGTATTTGGGTCGAAAAACATTCTTACATACCACTGTGAGTCGCTATTAGGAAGGGATGCCCTGAACACACCCATTCCTAATACCGAATCGATATCCCATTTTGCTATTCAGTAATAGGCTACCGAATCGCAAAATGGGACTTTGTACATAAAAAAATATTTCTTTTCTTGTTGCAGATGGCCCGATTCTGCATTTGTGACATGAAATAAACTATGTACATAGGGCCCTACGTAAAACGTTGGCGGGTGAAGCCTAACAGTTTACTGCCTGTGGATCTAAATAGTGCTTTGCTTCCCTTCACCTAGAAGTGATCCCAAACTAGGAAGAGAGTGACTATTGCTATACTAAAGTTAGTGGTCTAGTGTTCCCGTCCTTTGTACTCTGCACTGATCTGTTCTCCAGCATTTGCATCCTCCCTGCACTTGTCTCTTCCCCTGAATCCTGACAGGATGTGGGGATGCAGAGCTAACATGCTTAAATTATGCAAAGGCTACACAGATGCAGTTGCTGGAATTTTGTCAGTAGGCATCAAAAATAATATCAGGGGCATGGCCAGCTATCATGGCCGCTCGGACGTGAATCCGAAAGTCTTCGTCCCCGGCCCCGTGAAAATCACTATCGCAGGGTACTGACTTCGCCGCCGAACCTGGCCCCAGCAGCATAAGAGACGGCGGAACCACCGGGATGCTGAGGGGAGCCCCCAAGAACTGCTGACTGTCCTAAGCAAAGGGCGAGAGAAGCGGTCTCCAGAGCGCCGCAGCGCTTCACAAAATGGCGGCAGAGAGCGGACTGCGGTAACGAGAAAAGGGTTGCCGCTGAAGCTCTGGCCTGAGGCCCGTGTGACTCTCGCTGGTGTTCACACGAAGGGGCACCCCCAGGAGTGGTGAATCACCCCAGCACCAGACACCAGATCTGAGCCTGGAGCTCAACCCAAGTAAGATCAGTGCGGGGGGTGCATGGACTACCAACGGGAGATGGAGGCTGTCGAACCATCCCAGATCTTCTGGGGAGCCCCTTCACAAGTGGAGCGAGGAGACGAGGGATCTCGCTGAGACGCCTGACCCCTCCATGATTGTTGCCTGACCCCAACATGGTGCCGACCGCCCGCATCGCGTCAGGCGCAGGGGAGAGCAATGATCTGAGAGCACAGCCCCTACCCGAAATAGACCTCTGGGGCAACACGCGCAGTGTCTCCCCGGCTGTCCCAACACCAGAGGAGATCCTAAGAGGAAGAGGGAAGGCGCGGGGCCTATAGCCAGAGGAGATTGGTCGGGCCCGGTTGGGAAACAGGGCCAAGTGAACATATGGTCCACGGCGAATCGCCCCACAGGTGGAAGCCTCTTGGTCAACGCACAGACCATTGGTGGGGCGGCCCAAGCTGGCCAATCCCCCTGCCCCAATGTGCCACCCAAAAAGTTCACCACCAACAAAGTCTCCAACTACTTTGCCCAGCCCGGCACAGGATCAGCCAAGGAGGGAGAGGCGCAGCAGTGGGGCAGCATGGCTCTTACCTGTGAAGACCTGTTGGCGTCCCTCAGGGATTTCAGGACGGAGCTGAGAGAGGATATCAAGGCTGACATGGATGCCTCCTTTGAAGCCTTCAGAGCAGAGACGAGAGTGCAGATGGTGGCTTTACAGGCTGATGTGGACTCAGTGGGTACGTGCACCCTAGACTGGGAAGCGAAATGACAAGAACTTGAAGAACGAATGGGGCCATTAGGGAGAGCATGACAGAGCTTCGAGACCAGCTATGGGCATCTGCCCTTAAGTGCGAAGACTTGTAGAATCGCTCCCGGCGAGACAATATAAGAGTCAGAGGCCTGGAAGAAGGCTGCGAGGGCCCTGACCTGGAGGCGTTCCTGGTGGGCCTCTTCTCCACAGTACTCGGGGAAGGAGGCCCAGAGGTGCAACTGGAGCGGGTTCATAGAGTGGGGCCGAGGCTGCCCAGAAGCAACAGGAGGCCAAGAGACATTCTAGCGAAATTCAGCTTCTTCAAAACGAAAGAATTGGTGCTCCAAAAAGCGAGAGAATCAGATAAAATAATCTTCCAAAACGCTACATGTTCACTGTTCCAAGACGTGGTGCAGGCCACCCTGGCGAGACAGCAGCAGTTTCGGCTGATTACAGAAGCCCTGCGAGAGTGACAAATAAAGTACCGATGGACTTACCCGTTTGGTATCGCCTTCCAAATGGACAACAAGCAGCTCCACTGCACAGAGATGGAGGAAGTGGCGGATCTTCGGAGAATCAGACCCCCTTCACCAACGAGAGTGTCCACATCAAAGAACAATGAAGGGGGGCAGCCGAAGGAGCGGCGAGGCGGAAGTCCATGGTGGATGACTGGGCGTGGGAGTAAAAAAGCACCGGACTGAGGGTGGGGGAGCCTGGGATCTCTGGCTAAGTTCCACCCAGGTAGATCGCCCACAGACAGCCTGTTCCAGAAGCCAAGGTAATGGGGGTTAAAGGAGAGGGTACGGAGGAAAGGTGCTCCCCTACAGACGCATCAAGAGCCAAGACTAACATTCTGTCAGATATTTTGCGTCCTTTGTTCCCATCAAAATGGGTGGGAGGGTAATCAAAATAATTACAGAAGTAAATGCGTCAGTACCCTAACAACATGGTAATAGGGGTTTCTGGGAGCCGAAATGGGCTCGCTCCGAGAGTTGGACATAGTGAGGCCTTCCTCTGGGATGGAAGTCCCCACAACTCACAGTTCTAGTTTTTATCTGTTTTATAAGTTGTGTATCATGGTGTTTTTAAAATTGATTAATGCTGGCTTGCCGAGAATGGGGTGGGGGGATAGAGGGGGAGAGGTCGAAGGAGAGGCTACAGAGGGTGGGTCCATACACTGAACATGGCAGTTAATTGCCTTTCCTGGAATGTAAGGGGGCTTAATTCACCCAACAAGAGACAGTCCCTATGGAAGTACCTAACTGAATACCAGATTCTGATAGACGCCCTACAGGAAACCCATCTAAAGAAAAGTGAACAGGGTAGGTTGAAACACAAACGATATCCCCAGGTATTTCGATCCTCGGTCCTCATCAAGCAAAATGGAGTGCCTCTTCTCTTCCACTCCTCGATTCCCTTTAACCACCAAGCTACTAAATCCAATGCAGCAGGGCTTTTTTAATGGTACGAGGGGAGATCAGGGGGTGAGCTTGCACCATTGCCACGATAAATGCACCTAACACAGGGCAATTTGACTTTCTGGTAGCCTTTTTAACTACACTAGAGGGGTTTTCCTTGGGAGATATACTACTGTTGGGGGACCTTAGCCTCATATGGGATCCCACACTGGACACAACCCATCCTCATAGAGCAGTGGGAGGGACATTCAGTAAGGCTCTCAAAACCTCTTCAGCGCCTGGGACTACTGGACGCTTGGAAGGAAGCCCACCCTACTTCGAGGGATTACTCCTTTTTTTCCCATTCCCATAGAGCCTAGTCTAGAATAGACCACATTTTTCTCAGTCAAGCCCTTCTCTTCACAGTAGCGGATGCAAGGTTCCACCCGATCTGCCTCTCAGATCATGCCCCCCTGGAGATAATAATAAATTGGCCAGCTCCGCGCTCAAAACATAGGAGATGGTACTTTCCCAATTTTCTCAGCAGGGATAGACTCCTTAGAGATGAATTAAGGATGGCAATCACAGAATATTTTAAAAACAACGACCCCGCCCCTACATCTTTTGCCAACAACTGGGACGCCTTTAAGGCGGTTTTTAGGGGCAAGTGCATAGAATTAGCCACCACGCTTAGAAACCAGCAGAGGTGGGGAGAGGCTCCTACTGGAAAAGGAACTACAAACGGAGGAAAAAAAACACCAAGAGTAGCCATCGAGCCAAATTCACCACACAGTCACTTCCCTTAAGGGTAAACTAAAGGCCATATGTACCAATAGAGCAGAGAAATCCATTCTAAGGCCTCATGCTCGAGGATATGGAAGCGGCAACAAGATAGGCACCTTATTGGCGTGACAACTAAGGGCAAAAAAAGAGAAAGAATATATTAAGCAAATAGTGGATGACGCGGGCATCTCGCATTTCAATGAGGAGAGCAAAGCAAATGTCAGGTATCTGCCCACACCAATGAGGAACTTGGCCAGCCCTTCACTGGGGAAGAGGTCCAGAAAGCGATAGACGCTTTGAAATTGCAGAAGGCCCTTCTCTCATTGGACGCGGAGAAGGCCTTTGATCGGGCCGACTGGGCCTTCCTACTACGAATCCTGAGACGTTTCGGCTTTAACAAAGCATTCATTGGTATGGTATGGTGGGGGCCAATTACCACTTTCCCAGTTCGAGAGTCCTTCTAAACAGGGCGGCTTCTGACGCCTTTACAGTCTCACGGGGGACAAGGCAGGGATGCCCCCTGTCCCCCATATTATTTGCTCTTAGCATTGAACCCCTGGCAGAGAGGATCAGGGCGAACCCTGCCATCAAAGGGGTCGCCTTTTGAACCGACGCCCACAAGATCTCCCTCTTTGCGGACAAAGCCTCTTTCTACTCCCTATCACTGACCCGCTGAATTCGTTCCCTGCAATTCAAGAGGAGCTCGATCGCTTTGAACTAGTATCAGGATTCAAAGTGAATCGCTCAAAGTCATTCTTGCTCAACCTAACCCTACCGGGAGAGGTGATGGAACAAATAATGGAGACCTCCCCCTTTTGTTGTACGGGCAAAGACATCACATATCTAGGGGTCAAGCTCTCTCCAAAAATAAAAGGTCTCCACAAGGCCAATTACCCACCCTTGATGAGACGGATTAAGGCGGACCTGAATCGGTGGAAAACTGCATACACCTCCTGGGTAGAGAGAATAAACGCAGTGAAGATGAATATCCTCCCTAGACTTCTCTACCTCTTTCAGGGCCTTCCGATCCCAGTAGACAGTAAACTACTGATCTAAAAAAGGCGATCACTAAATTCATATGGCATGGACAAAGAGCCCGACTCTCATACCAGGTCTTAACTAGATCGCAAGCAGAAGGTGGTTTAGCTCTCCCGGACTTCTGGGGATATTACCGAGCTGCTCAGCTCCGTGCCATAACGGAATGGTCTCTCAGAGTGTCCAAAAAACACTGGCTCCATATGGACCATCAAATAACTGGCAGGACCAACTGGGATCTCTTGTGGTTAAAGAAGCAACATAGGCCCCCAAACTCTTACATTAGCACCCCCACGGCCACCACTCTGCAGGTATGGGACCTACTTACTAAAACACTTTCCCTCGCCCTACACCCCCATACACTTCAACCCAGAGTTTCCCTCTGCACTGCGGGATGGGCCCTCTACGCATTGGAGATTGGGGGTTGCCTCATGATCTCCCACTTATACAAGAAAGGGGTACTCCTGACGTTCGCGGAGTGCGCTAAAGCTTTCCAACTACCACCTTCAGAAGGCTTCCAGTATACATAGCTCAAACACTGGGTGCAGCAACCCCTGGAGCAACCCCTGGAGCGGCTGGCCGCTACCAGGAACCTGCTCCCAATTGAGAAATTCACACAATCAGGGACATCTCCCTCATTAGGGCATTGAGCCCACAGTCGCCGCCGAGGCACGGGGCTTTCTGGGACTCTACTCTTGCTAGACCAGTGGAGGAGAAGCAATGGAACCGTTTGTACAAGGACATTGCCAAACATAACCGCTCTAGGCTCACTATAAAATAATGTACAACTGGTACTTGCACCCCCAGAAATTACATAAAATATTCCCTAACACATCGGACAGGTGCTGGAGACGGTGCAGACTGTTGGGAGACTTGCAACATATGTGGTGGGACTGTCCCTCTATCAAACCTTCCTGGAAGGAAATTCCCTCGCAGATAAAACTGCTACTAGGGTACCCCATCCCGGAGACCATAGAACACACCGTCCTGGGGCTTTGAGATCCGATACTGAAACAACAAACGCATGGAGACCGCTCCATCATGTGGCTGTGTTTAGGCAATGCCAAGATGGCGATCGCAGCGGCCTGGAAAAAGACAGAGGCCCGCCCACTACGCAGTGGCACACTAGACTGTGGCAAGCACTAGCGCTGGAGGGCTTGACGGATATTACAGAGGGTACAAGAAAGGGGTTTGACTACATCTGGTCTCCGTTGGTGGAATATATGTCAGAGGGACTACCCTTATTTGCATGTAGCCCCAGACTGTGAGCACTTCACCTATTCCACATTTAACTAAAGAGGGAGCTCCCCAGGCGTACATAGATTGAGAGAAACCCGACCCTGGCCCCCGCCCACAAGTCCGCCCCACAATGGAACCCGCACTGGAATACATCCACCATGGTACACCTGTTTGGTTTAATCTTAGTTCTTCTTTTTCCTTCTTTACTCTCTTTTGTTTTTCTGCTTATCGTTTTTGGTATCTCTCTCTGTTCTTGTCTTTGTGCTCAGCTTTGAATTTACAATTTGGGCAGGATGCATCAGTGTACCCGAGCATAGGTCCCACAACATGGCATTTGGACAAGGAAAATGCTACGTGTTACTAAAGACTTAGGATGGGACGTAGAAACACGGTTACCTATTGGGCCGAGTCCTAGTTAACAAGCTGTTTATACCTGGTAGCCATCTGTAATACTTGAACTGATTGATGTGCTAGTTGTGTCTGCCATGTTCTTTCTTGTATTGATACAAAATTCAATAGAATGATTTTGAAACAAAAATAATTGCAACACTGCTCCTAATTTTTGTATAACCACAGGGCCAAGGGTCGGGTGGAAAACAAACAAAGCAGACTAAATTGCTCTTCTCAACTAAATCATGCAAAAGAAGAGAAATCTTGTAGGAGAGTGAATCACGTGCAAAGCACACTAAATCACTCCTGTTGATATGCTTCAAAAAAGGCACCTGCGAGCAATGGAAGGAAAAAAAGGCAATCTATTAAGATAAAAATAGTAACCGGTTAGTTATAACTGGTATATCATAGAAAGACTCTTGATGCTGTCCAAAATTGTATTATCGAGAATTAGCAGGGGCAGCCCTGGTGCCATACAAAGTTCTTCCTGACTTTGAGCAAACTGCTGGACTGAACCAGAGAAGGCAGGATCTGCAGTGTGACCTTCACTATAAGGTCATTCAGCTAGAACGGCGCGCGCAGGACCAATGCCAGCAATTAAAGATGGCTCCCACGCTGCAGCTGTCTGAGGAGGGGGCTCTCTGATAGGCCCAATGTTCAAATGTCCAGAGTCCAAGAAATATTACTTTGAATTATTGTGTGTAACGAAATAAAAGACAAACCATTAGATCTATTTTTAGCAAGCTAGCGCGGTGGTTAATTTATTTTTGTTTTAACTCTGTTTATTGAAAGACAAATCTAAATATTCAGTTTTTATAAACAATAATTGTATATACATCATATCATGTAATATAAGCTAGTGGGAGAGCAGCGTAGTTAAGCAGGCCATCAACCTGTACATGCCTTACATGTAGCATTTAGCTGTCAAGCTTCAAGTGGCCACATCACGGATAACAACAAGTTGCAAAGGGAGAGGTACATTTTGAGGGGGCTGAACAGAATTTTTCCTTTCAGGTATAGACCAGTTCGCCACAGTGTGCAAATGAGCATATCAAATTGCTAACATTGAATACAGTCCAGCAATGGGCCGCTCTAGGAAGTGTTTCGTGCTATGAAGATTAGGGACATATCTTATACAGTGTCAGAGTGTAAGTGAAACCAGGCAGTCAAGACCTGTGGTGTAAGGCCAAAGTGAGTAAAGAGTCTAGAAGGCTCCGGGGAGGCCAAAGTAGCATCAGCAGGTTCCATCTGATGAACCATTTATGAGAAAGAAACATGAAAACATTGAAAATAATAAAGAAGAACCAGGGGAACCCAGGAATATATAGGGTTTGAGGGAGGGCGAGTCAGTTTTGGTGGAAGGGGAATCAGTTGCAATCCTCTACACCCATGTATGTTGTCAGAAGTTATATTGCCATGACACGCCATAGGTGTAAGAACCAGGCAGATATTGGGGGAGGAAGTGTTGTCTTCCAATGAAGGGCATAGTTTGTTTCGCAGCTCCCAACATCTGCATGATAAGGCGCCAAATGGAGCGCGCCATGGCTTTGAGTTGCACTGGTCTCATGCCCAGTAGGGACACCAAGGGTTAATTTTTTTTAATATTGTTTATTGCGAGTATATTCCACAAGTATAAAAGTAAGAAAAAGAACTAAGCCTTTGCTTGTGCTAGTAACACAGGATGAGGGCTTCCAGTGGTATAGTGGTATTTGGAACAGGGATAAAAAAGATTTTTAGTTGTAATGCACATGACAGTAAAATATAATTCTTACTGGTGCAAAGAAAATACATTATTGACTTTAAACTATTGTAGCATGAAGATATTTAAATGCACTAGGGCGGCACAAACGAATAAAGGAGGAAGAGAAAAAAGCAATGGCAAAGTGAAGAACTGGTACACTAGCTCTAGCACAGCAATGCACTTCTCTTTAGGGGGATGTTCACTTGATGCGGCAAAATGCCATCACTATACTATGAAAACAAACCCTTGGAACTAAGAGGAAAGGGACAGGGTATCAGGGGTCCCTGCCCAGCAAAACAGCGTCATAAAAACAAAAAATACAACCCGATTAGTAAATAACCAGCCCAACCACGCAAAGTGCATCCCTTGGATGCGTACAAATACTGCCTTCATCAGAAGCAGGATCCCTTACTTATTATGGATACTTTCCATGTGACCACTCATATGTCAGTCAGTCAGTGTTTTTAAATACTTGCTGATCCGTTTTCACTTGAAAGAGGACCCTAAATTAGGGACAACAGGACGCCCCCTTTCAGTCACACATTCATCAAAGGGCGGTCTCGCAGAGTACCTTTGGCATGCAGTGGCTGCTCCTCTGCTAGGGCTGAGGAGCGTCGCCCCAAAAGAAAAATAAAATGATAATAACATTGTTATCATCATTTTATTCTTCACTATTTTCTGGTGCTGTAAAGGTGCGGGCGGGGCAGAGCTGTGCCGGCCACAGAGCAGGGGGAGGAGTGGAGAGCACATGACTGCTTGGCCAGTCGTCATGGCCTGGCCAAATAGTCATGTGCACTTTGCATGCTGTCCAGGCTCCCAGTCCCTGCCTGAGCACCGAACCACAATGCTCAGATCAATTACAACGCTGCTGTAAGCCAGCATTGTGATTGGCTATGGGAGCCCGGGTGCTTCCTGTTCCTGCACAACTCGTGGACGAAGAAGACAGACAACAGCCGACTTGTCATCTGAATCAGATCTGATGAATGCCACAGACCCTGTTACAGGGCCACTTGGCAGAAACATGGGAACCTCTGTGGTGCCGAAACATGTTAACCACTGTGGTGCAGAAACATGTTAACCACTGCGGTCCAGGTAATTCTCCATTGGCACCATACACTTGTTTTTAACCATCCCCCTGATACTATGTTTAACTTGTTTAGCTATTAGTCCAATGCTAGGATACCAGGACGGGTCATGTTCGTGCTATAGAAAACTCTTTAAATTAAAAAAAATAAAAATAAATAAGTATATATAATGGAAAAATTTTTCATTAAAGTTTTTGATTGCATGAGTCTGGGGATCAAGCTAAAGCTATCCCTAGTCCAAACCTAATTTGAGGAATAAAAGATTCAGTTTTGAGGTATCAAGTAGATTTTTAGTCACATCTTGTGGGATGCTTCTATCTCCATCTACTTACTGAAGATTCTTTGAAGTGCTTTCCCTGGTCAAGGAAGACCACTCACAATAAGAACCATTTTTGGTGAGCGAGGGAGCCCGATGATGAAGCATGACACCTGGCTAGGTGTGTAAGGGCTTACCACACAGTTTTTAAACCCTTACCATTTACTGACACAGAGGGCACACAGTATGTGTTCCCTTCCCAGGTGCAAATTGTACGTGGTTTGCCTCGTCAGTTTACAGCTGGTTTCTGCTTTTTGATCTTTGGGCAAATGCTATCACTCACATTTCAAGACAGCCAGTAGTTGAAATCAGCTGACCCATCATCCCATGCAATATCCTGTGGCTGGTGAAATAAAATATGAACAACCATAGAATGAAACAGGCTCAGCCAAAGCCCTATTGTATGTGACATAAGTCTGGTCTCGAGTGGGGTTTCTCAAGGATCCACACTCTCACCTACATTATTCAACTTATTCAAGGAACTGCTTACCGAAATTCTTACACACTCAAATATACAATACCACATATATGTGGATGACACACAAATGTACTTGAAAATTTCCTAACCTGAATATATCAAAACTTTTAACTTAGCTCTACTGAAAACCCAACAATTGTTAAACCGCAATCACCTTATGCTAAAGACGATTTTCTCCTGATCGCCTCCTACAATCTCTCTACTCACATAGATGAATGTCTCAAACAACTTACAGTTGGCAACTGTGCCCCTCGTGTTGATGATTTTATTAGATCTTACATTGGCCAAATAACTCAATGTGCAAGATCACATCAGTGCAACTACCACAGGAGCTAATTACCATTTGAGCACTCTAAGAAAAATCAAACCCTTCTTACCCCAGATGACTTTCAGTTAGCAGTCAAATCCCTAGTCATCTCCTACTTAGACTGCAGGAGTGCCACTCTTGCAGGTCTACCCAAAGCCAGGCTGGCTCCATTAAGGGCCATTCTAAACTCAGCTGCCAGGCTCATCACAGGATCCAGTAAACGCGACCACAAAACAATGGACCGGAAATATCTCAATTGGCTCCTGTTTGAAGCCAGAATCCAGTTTAAGATAGCCTGCATGACCCATAAGCCTCTTCTTCACAACACTCCTGTCTACCTACCAGAAAATACTGTGGCTGTAGTCTCTAAGAAGTTTTAACTCTTTATTGTTCAAGCCACAAAATCTCAACAAAACAAAAACATATTATTGTTTCTTTTCTGGTCTTGCTCCTAGAATATGGAATGCAACTCCTCCTGAAAAGAGATCCAATCCTTCGACTTCTTCCTTCAAAAAATATTTTAAAATGTTGTTACTGAATAGATACCTTCAACAGTAGTCCTGAACTATCTTGCGTATATACATTCCTGTATCCTGAGTACTCAAGTCACATGTTTTTCACTGTTTATATATATTTTTTTGCCTGTTCCTCTTTGCTTTTGCTGTTTACAACTTCTTTGCTAATTGTGCAGGATACCGCAAACTGTATTTTTTTATTTGTTTATTGCCTGTGTTTTTCTATGTTTAACTTGTTTTGCTATTTGTACAAAGCTCTGATACCAGGACGGGTCATGTTCGTGCTATAGAAAACTATTTATATATAAAAAAAATAAAAAAAATAAATAAATATATATATATATATATATATAATTTACAGATTGGAATGTCCATGTCAAAAATTTTACATAGGTAGCACAATCAATAAACTCAAACTTCGCATCCTGCAACATCTGCGTGCCATCAAGAACAAAGATTTTACATATCCCATGGCCAAACACTTTTTTGAATTCCACTCCAGTGACAGTAATCAACTAAAATACTCTGGTATTCAAATTGTTAAACAGAAAGAAAGGGGTGGAAATAGAATTCTTGAGTTAAGAAGAGCAGAGTCAAGAATGATTTTACTAATGGGTACTGAAAACCCATTAGGACATAATTTGGATGCCGAACTGCATGTGCACCTCTGAAATACTAGAACTGATTATTCATGATGGGTCTCTTGAACAAAACCTTCACTGTTGATCTAAATTGTAAATTGTTACTTGTACTCACTGTATCTCTTATCCCCTTCCATTTTTTCCACTATTGCTGACATAGGATATGTGAATTTTTCTTTGTAATAATTGGAATAAGTCTTTTGACAGCATCAGGCCAGAATTATTATAGTCTCTTGATAACTAACTGACATTGCTACTCAACACCGTTCCATACTTTATGAGAATTAATTAACTTAGGAAGATGTAAGTTAGTGGTTTAAAACTATCAGATAATCACTAATTTCGTAGATACTCATCATCTAGCAGGGTCTTATCATTAACATTTGTTAGCTTATAATTAATTACTTATTGTCCAAGGTACTTTACCGTGATCCTGACTTATTCCAAATTGCAATTGCTATACATTACATGAAATGATTGTCTAAATTTTTTTATATTGTCAGCAGCTACCATGGTGGACAAACTATTGTAGTTATTTGATTTAAATCTTGTTTTACTTCAAAATGATATAATACGATCACCGATGCAATTTTTGTCTAGTATGTCTTCACTTTCCATTTTTTGTAAATGTTTCCTTTAAAAAGACACTCTGGACACTGAGACTCTATGGTCCAGTTGAAGGCCGAGTACCGAAACGCGTCGACCGTCTCTTGTGCGTGTTTATTCATGTGTACCTGAAAATAAACACTAATCGAGTGTTCTCTGTGGTGCCGTGCTTTCCTTGATGCGACGAACCCCTGGGCTTGAGGGTGAAGCGAGAGAAAAGTTTTGTCTCATATTGGGCGATGGCTGCTTCCGCTCTACGTGCACCTGGGAAGTGAAACGACATGGCGATCTATGCAGCTACTTGAAACCGGAAGGAGAAGAAAATCGCCGGCTGTTCTGGTTGCTGTTGCTGCTTGTTACCTGCTTGTTACCTGCTTGAGATTCCGCTGCAGAATTGTGCTTACACGGTGGAGCAGCTCGAGAACTCCGGGTGAGTGAGGTGACGGGGAAACGGTTGGCGGCTCCTCTGGATTCCGCGGAAGTGGTTCCCGAGTTGCCCCCACCACGTACCCAACACTTTAAACAACCCTTCGTTCTCTAATTTCGCTCCAGTGTAGAGGGTCTGACTCAGAGAATTGTCACGTACAGATCCCCGTTACACTCTCTCTCGCAGAAACTGCTCATTGAACTGAATTAAATTTTGACAATTCTTCAGCTGCAAACAACGACCATATTCCCAGAATTGACTACTATTACTTACTAGTCAAGTAACAGAGACACCCTTTCAATAAGGAGCTAACTATTGAGTAACACGCACGAAAATCAATCATTGTTTGCATCGTATTTACAAGAATCGAACCACAATACCCATAATCCACCATGGCCGAAAGGGTAAAAAATAGAGCACAGAGAGCATGTGACCTCCTCAACGATGACTCCAATCCTTCCCATAAAATCGGAAATGGCGCAACGAGTGGAGAAACGAAAAAAAGAACCGTCTCCTGTATCTTAAGAGAACTACAAACTGCTTGCATCCAAGAAGTAAATAAATGGTGGGAGAAAACAACGCTGGAAAAATACATTGAATTCAAAAGAATTCCTAGAGGCTTATGAATCCTTATCATGCCCACCCTTAATGACTTAGATGCTGATCTAATTAAACAATGGCAAACTGATACAAATGAATGCTCCTTTAGACTGATGGCCACCTTGATTTTACACGCTGAAAGGAAGCTAGCTACAATTGCTATCACCATCAAAGAATTGGAGGAGGAACTGAACCAAATTCCTACAGATGAGGAAATCACCAAATCAATCGAACTGATGGAAAAGAAAATCAATAAACATGAGGATGACGTGGAAAAACGCAAAGCTAACAAATTTAATAGGGACAGATTAGACTACACATATGGCCGAATTTACACCTTCGCCAGAAAATACGATACATACAGAAATCGTGTAGTCATGGATAAATACAGTGGACAGGAAGTACCTGTGTCAGAAGAGAGCTCTGAATTAAGCTCAGCTGATGAGGAACAAGCCACCTCCAGTCTGGATTTTTCCGGGGAAATGCGCCTCATGCAGATGACAACGCGACAAAGAGGACGCGGCCAAGGACCACCACGGGGGAGAGGACGATCACAAACCCGAAACGGAGAACCAGGAGAGGGGGCAAGACCCAAAAGAGGAAGAGGAAGAGCAAAGCAAAATTAAAACCACAAAATCTTAATTTGATTGTTAATCTTTCCAATAAAATTCTCAACAAAGCACAAACCTCACTACTTAATAAGGGCTTATCTTTCTGTCCCAACAAAGATATGGACCTGGCCAACATACGTATTGATTTGTATAAATTTTCAAAAACAAATCATCCATTTAGACACTTATATACCCATTTATTCTTCCATCAACCTTGAGATATACATATATAAAACATATTTAATTTTCAGAAAAACACACATTCACTGGATGATGTCATCAGTGATGTCATTTGAGATGTCATCAGTGATGTTACTGACCATGTCATGAGTGATGTAATATGTGACGTCATCAGCAGTGTATTGCGGGCGCGCGAGTTATAGTTAGCTGAACTAACTATAACGGGGGAATTTCAATGGTTTTGTACAAGTGAAAAGTCCAGCTAACTATAACACCCCTGAAACCTATGGTTTTTTCAGTGAATTTCTGAGGTTTTTTAAATGCTAATTCCTAACTATAAAGTGCCTGAAACCTATGGTTGTTTCTGTGAATTTCAAAGGTTTTTTAAATGCTAATTTATAACTATGCCTACAGAGATAGGACATGTGAAGAAAGAAGAAAAAATGCACAGAAAGAAAAAAAAGATGTGCAGAAAGAAGCAACAGAAGTCCTCAAAGACGAAGAAAAGTGCAGGAAGAAGGATAACGTGCAGAAAGAACAAAAAGAAGAGCAGAAAGAAGCCTTGTTGCAAAATCATCCTGTACCCTCAACTTTTTCAGACGGATACTGGTGGTAACTGAGTCTGACTAACCAGTCCTAGAGCCAGTGCTATGTTAAAAGACACTTAGAATACAGTGAAAACACCTACATACACTAGGGAACATTATGCTTTGGGGTCCCCCTGTGATTAGCATGACCTCCTCTGTAAGCCCCTAGTATATAATAGGGCAGGGGGATTAAAACTACCTCTTAAAACAGGCCACAGGGCGTTTTTGCACATGTTAACTCAGGCCCCGTCCCCTCCCTTCACCACTGTGTAAACACGCCCTGTGTCCGTTTCTAGTTGGGAGATTAAGTTCATTTGAATCCTGAGGGTCCCTAGGGTCCAACTAGCCCACTAGGTACCTCCAGTAAGTGCCACAGAGCTGCGTTGCAGAGAGGTGTAAAAAGTGGCACGGCCTGGACCACCTCTCTGCAATGCAGCTCAGTGGCGCTTACTGGAAGCACTTGGTGGGCTAGTTAGCCCCCAGGGGCCCTCAGTATTGAAGGGAAATTATATCCCCAATTTAAAACGTGCCATAGTGCGTGTTTGCACACGTCACCTCAGGCCCCGTCCCCTCCCTTCACCACTGTGTAAACGCACCCTGTGGCTGTTCTAAGTTGAGAGATTAAGTCCCCTTGAATCTTAAGGGTCCCTAGGGTCAAACTAGACTACTAGGTACCTCCAGTAAGCGCCACAGAGCTGCGTTGCAGAGAGGTGTAAAAAGGGGCTTGGCCTCAGAACACCTGTCTGCAGCGCAGCTCCCTGGCGCATACTGGAGATGCCTGTTGGGCTAGTTGGCCCTCAGGGACCCTCAGTATTGAAGAGGAATTAATTCCCCAACTTACAACTCGCCAGGGGGCGCGTTTGCAGAGTGCTGCAAGGAGGGGGCGTGGCCTCCGGCACGATGCCAGTCTTTTATTTATTTTAATTTTTTAAGAAGGTGGGCTGTGTGGTTCCCCTTCTTATTCTAATTTATTGGCCCTGATGACCCCATCCCCCTGGGCCTGTCTCCTAACTATATTTTTTTGACCCCAATCCCCAGGCCGGCCACTGTTTTTTATTATTTTTAAAAAATATATATTTATAGACACACCTAGGACATGCTGGACAAACCGTACGTACCTATCACCATGACGATTTGCGTGATATTAATTAAAAGGCGACTATGCTTACAATGAATCCACGTGGAATGTATTTACACCACTAGTGAAGCTCTGACATGTCTGATGCCCTACCGTGCCTAATCCCGGTAGACACCCTTGTCGTTTATTTATACAAACATGGGTAGCTATTGACGGGCACATTTAATACACATGCACACCAAGCCATTCAAAGGGGATTCGACAAAAATTCGACCAAAACTATGCAAGAAACCCCCCTCACGGTTAATAAAACACACATCCACTGCCGGATGTGTAATACTTTTTATTTTACTCTCTGGAAAGGGGACGAACATCACTTGAGAGTCACAGCGCGCTCCTGGCAGAGCCCAATTCTGTGTTACACCCACCATTGCCTGCTGAGTGCCACACACCTCTGTGTTGTATTCCACTAGTTAGTGCATATGCTATGACACTCTTTAGCCCATGTGCACTGTAACACCACCCCGTGAATATGTCATGCCACACTTGTCTTCGCACGGGTTATATTGCCCCATCTAATGTGCCTTCCTCAATGCCTATGTTATAACGCACAGTGCTATGCCATACATATTACAATCTGGGATCCATATCTTTGTCACAGTGCATATGCAACGTTACACTCCCCAGCACATATTTTATATTACAACTTTAGAGACTAGTTAGGTTACACAACACTGCCCTGTGCATATTACACTCCAAGGCGCATATCTCATAGCACGCGCTAGTGCCTGTGCTATCTCGCGCTCTCCAATGAATCTGTCATTGCGCACAATGTATTGCATATTATATTTCACGCCCAGTTCATCTTATATCACACTTTTTGGTGCATAGTTTATACCATACACTATATCTAGTTTTCATTTTCAATCGTGCTCTCAGGACTATGTTCTATATAACACTGTGTTCACCTATCCTTTTCACGGGCATTACATTTTGCGATAGGGGGTGGAGGGTCAGGGGGTGTTTCTGACAAGTGAGCCCGGAGTCACAGTCACAAACATCCTCTTCTTCCTGAATAAAAGTGAGATTATGCTGCATACTTGTTCATATTTTGAGTAGTTCGCACAGACACACGTTTTAAAAACAATAACGTTCCTAATACCCGCCTTCTCTGAACAGTTAGCTTGCTGCCCCATCCCCCTCCTCCCGATCCTCTGTTGTGTGAATCCATGGACTAGCCTCCTCCCTCCTGCCATGCATGGTCTGATGTGCTACCACTGCCCTCAATTTAGTATGATGTACCAGTCCACTCCTCCTGCCCTCCATTGCCCAATTCTATGCCCCATCATTGACCTCCTGCTTAAACTCTGTGCTTAGCTTGCTGCCTCTATTCTCCTTCCCCCTGCCCTTCGATGTCTTTGTGCATGCCCCTGCTCCATCCTTTTTGCCCACCATGTTCCATGGACCTGCCACTCCTATCTACTCTGAGTGTTCTGTTGAGCTGCCACTCCCCTCCCACCTGCCTAGCATTGTCAGATGACTGTAACCTGTCCCTGCCACCTCCACCCTGCCTGTCCACATGCCATGCCCCTATCCTCTTCCTCCTGTTCTACACAGTCCATTGTACTGCCACACCCTTCTGCCCTCCCTGGTCTGTTGTGCTGCAACTGCTCCTCCTGCCTTCCCCGTGTGGTCTGTTGTGAGGCCCCTTCCCCTGAATTTTCTTGTCTGTGCACAGGTCCTGACCCTCCCTTCTATCCTCCATCATCCTTTGTGCATGCCCCTGCACCCTCCTTCTTGCCCATCATAGCCATTGTGCTGCCACTAACCCTCCCACTTGCCATGTATGGTCTTCTGTGCTGCCATGGCCCCTCCCACCTTCCCTGTGTGGTCAGTTCGCTGCCCCTGACCCCCTCCCACCTTCCCTCCATGGTCTGTGTGTATGCCATCACAGTCTCACTGTTGCTCTTCTTGGTGTGTCTTGCTTCTAGTGCCCATCCTGCCTGACTTCCATGGCTATCTTGCTGCTCCTGCCCTGCCCCCTTGCCCCCAGCCCTCTGTTTACATGTGCAGATCCCCTACTCCCTCCCTCCTGGCTTGTCTGTTCCATTGTAATGCCCCTGATCCGTCACTCCTGCCCTTTATGGTCTGTTATGCTGCAGCTTTCTCTCCTGTCTGTCCATTATGGTCAGCTAGCTACCATTGCCTCTTGCCTCTCTGTTTTCTGTTGTCCATGTGCATGGTCCTGTCCCCTCCCTCTTGCTTTCTATGGATTGTTGTGCTGCACTCCCGTCCCGCATGCCCTGTGTGGTGTATTGTGCTGCTGCAAACCCTGATGCCTGCCCTGCAGGGTCAGTTTTGTGCACCTCTCCATGTCCCTCCTGTCCTCTGTTATCCAAGTCCATGTCCCTACCCCATTTCCTTCCATGATCCAATGTACCATACTTGCGAACATTTTGAACTTGGTAAGAGGGAGATTTTGAAAAAAACTGGGGTATTGATTTTCCCCTTTGAGTTACATTGAAAAAGAGGAGATTGTAGACAGGAGACAGATCAAATAAAGCCCATTTGAGCTTAAAAACATTGGACTTTTCCTGGCTGAATCGGGTCTGTTGGCATGTATGGTTGTACTACCATTGCCTCTTCCTTCTGCCCACAATGGTCTATTACATTGCCACAGCCTCTCTTGCAAGTCCTGTATTGTTGTTTGTTGCCCCTGCCCCCCTTTCCACTGCCCTCCATAGTCTGTTGTGCTGCCACGGCCCTTCCTGCCTGCTCAGTGTGGTTAAATTGTTGCCTTTGCACCCTCCTACCTGCCTTCAATTTTCAGAGTCCGTGCCCCTGGCCTCTGCATCTCAACAGTATCCTAATGAACAACTAGATTGCTAACATTCTATATTTATTACAAAAGTGTGGAACGCCTGACGTCCTCTTGATGTAATCAAAACTGTAATACCTAGAGCATTTCCTTTAGAAATTACATATATGAGAGGGTCTTATTGGCATCAAAATTATGGTTAGTGCTCTAAAAGACTAAAATAAGGACTTATTTTCTGAGTTTTCAAACAGCGACAAAGCACTTTTAAATTATTTGTTATCTTTATGTTTTTTTTATCCAGTTGACCACTTGATTAAATGTTGTACTTAGGGGAGAGGATGTGGTGTTACTTCCAGAACTGCAGACTTTGCAACTGGGGAACCAGGTTGGAGTTTCTGCTTCAGCTCGACATTCTGTGATTCTGGTCAAATCACTTAGTCTCCCCATGTCTACAACCAAAATGAATTTGTTCTTGTGTGATGTAACCAATGCTCATGTAAAGCACTCCAATACCTGACAAGTCTGCACTATATAACACTGCAAAAACACAAAATAATAAGTGTTTTGCACACTTCTGTCATTGGGCTATATTTGGGCTACATCTGGGTGATTTTGGGCTACATTTGGGCTCTTTTGTCTCCGGTGGCCATCTTGGGAGATTTATTTGTTATGAAGTTTCCTAATTTCCTCATGTACTGCAGTCTCCTCAGTAGGAAATGCTTTCAGTTTTTTACTTTGATTCCATCATGAAGGTATTCAGATATGTCACACATTTGCCATAAATTCTGAATGTTAGCACTCTAGTTGCTCATTAGATCACTGTAGTAAAACTACTGTTCACCATGGAAGTCTGCTCCTGGTATTGAAAGTGCATGTTTCAGTCTGCATGTCAGAATTTTTTAATGAAATAGAAGAGGATTTGAGAAGTCACTCAAAATGTGCCCTCATTTTCTTTCTTCAGCATTAATCATAATTTCTATGGCAAAATGAACCCCCTCATTGTGTTCCTTTTTAAATTAAATGTTTTAAGTGTTACCAGTTTATTTCAATCAAGATGGCTTCAGGTGTGCCATACTTTTGTCATAATGAAGACAGTAAGCGCTCTAGTTGTTTTTAAGAACACTCTGGGACATTCTGTCATTGGGCTATACTTGGGCTACATCTGGGTGATATTTGGGCTACATTTGGGCTCTTTTGTCTCTGGTGGCAATCTTGGGAAACATTTGTTATGAAGTTTCCTAATTTCCTCATTTACTGCAGTCTCCTCAGTAGGAAATACTTTCAGTTTTTTACTTTGATTCCATCAAGAAGGCATTCAGATGTGTCACACATTTGCTATAAATTCAGAATGTTAGCACTCTTTTTGCTCATTAGATCACTGTAGTAAAGCTACTGCTCACCAGGGAAAACTGCTGCTGGTATTGAAAGTGCATGTTTCAGTCTGCATATCAGAATTTTTTAATGAAATAGAAGAGGATTTGAGAAGTCACTCAAAATGTGCCCTAATTCCTAAAATGAGTATGGTACCATCCACAAATGATTTATAATGTAACTAAAGTCTTAAAACCTTCTATTAACTGCAATGCTTTTTAATGAGGTGCTATCATGTATATTGGTCCCAAGATGGCTGCCAACACTTCTTGGATGAAGTGCTGACAGCCAATCAGATCTCAGGATGAGATGTGTGGTTAGGCTCCGCCCACATATATATATGATTTTACTTTTGATTTTCTCAGGAACTACCGAACAGATTGACACCAGACCTGCAAAAGGCACTTCCCTGACCTGAGGACTACCCCTTTGCCAAATTTCAAGTAATTCTGTTCAGCCGTTCGGGCTGTACCTTCGACTAAAGGTCCTATGGGAAAATGCATGGGGAAAACGCGTTTTGGGACCCCCCTCTTTTCTCGGCCCCCGCTTGACGAATCACCCCAAGACTTTCAGGGTAGGAGCTGAGCGGAGCGCCCCATTAGTTTTCAAAATTTCGCGAGGATTCGTTAACTGGCACCAAAGTTATTCAAAATAGAATTTTCAGATTTCCTATGGAAACACGATCCTAACTATAACTATCTACTGGCGACTGCCAGTAGATATATATATATATATCAAACAACAAAATGCCTCTGAGCATGAAGACGCCACTCCGTTGGTGCAGGTTACAAACCTAATTTATTTTCAAAGACTGCAATTGGTGTCCGGTTTTTAAACAAAGTTCCCCCAACGCGTTTCAAAGCCACCGCTTCTTCATCATGGGGCAGTATGGCAGCACATGACGGTGTGAACCACAGCGATTAATTTATACCCCTCCCCTTGCATGCTCTCTCCAGTGAGGCATGCTGGGTGCTGTAGTTTATGTTTTATCCCCTCCAGTGGGGTCCGTTACTGTGCCTCAATGTATGCCTTCATTATCATTTCCAGCCCTCCAGTGGGCTCCCAGGCATCCAATTCAGTCTCACCTTTTTGAAAACACCAACGCCGTTTTCAGACCGGGAGATCCCAGCCTTCGCAGACCTGCTGACAGCCTTCGCAGACCTGCTGACAGGCGGTGCATCCTCCGCGGCTGAGGCCGCCGCGTATAATATCAAACAACAAAATGCCTCTGAGCATGAAGACGCCACTCCGTTGGTGCAGGTTACAAACCTAATTTATTTTCAAAGACTGCAATTGGTGTCCGGTTTTTAAACAAACTTCCCCCAACGCGTTTCAAAGCCACCGCTTCTTCATCATGGGGCAGTATGGCAGCACATGACGGCGTGAACCACAGCGATTAATTTATACCCCTCCCCTTGCATGCTCTCTCCAGTGAGGCATGCTGGGTGCTGTAGTTTATGTTTTATCCCCTCCAGTGGGGTCCGTTACTGTGCCTCAATGTATGCCTTCATTATCATTTCCAGCCCTCCAGTGGGCTCCCAGGCATCCAATTCAGTCTCACCTTTTTGAAAACACCAACGCCGTTTTCAGACCGGGAGATCCCAGCCTTCGCAGACCTGCTGACAGCCTTCGCAGACCTGCTGACAGGCGGTGCATCCTCCGCGGCTGAGGCCGCCGCGTATAATATCAAACAACAAAATGCCTCTGAGCATGAAGACGCCACTCCGTTGGTGCAGGTTACAAACCTAATTTATTTTCAAAGACTGCAATTGGTGTCCGGTTTTTAAACAAAGTTCCCCCAACGCGTTTCAAAGCCACCGCTTCTTCATCATGGGGCAGTATGGCAGCACATGACGGCGTGAACCACAGCGATTAATTTATACCCCTCCCCTTGCATGCTCTCTCCAGTGAGGCATGCTGGGTGCTGTAGTTTATGTTTTATCCCCTCCAGTGGGGTCCGTTACTGTGCCTCAATGTATGCCTTCATTATCATTTCCAGCCCTCCAGTGGGCTCCCAGGCATCCAATTCAGTCTCACCTTTTTGAAAACACCAACGCCGTTTTCAGACCGGGAGATCCCAGCCTTCGCAGACCTGCTGACAGCCTTCGCAGACCTGCTGACAGGCGGTGCATCCTCCGCGGCTGAGGCCGCCGCGTATAATATCAAACAACAAAATGCCTCTGAGCATGAAGACGCCACTCCGTTGGTGCAGGTTACAAACCTAATTTATTTTCAAAGACTGCAATTGGTGTCCGGTTTTTAAACAAAGTTCCCCCAACGCGTTTCAAAGCCACCGCTTCTTCATCATGGGGCAGTATGGCAGCACATGACGGCGTGAACCACAGCGATTAATTTATACCCCTCCCCTTGCATGCTCTCTCCAGTGAGGCATGCTGGGTGCTGTAGTTTATGTTTTATCCCCTCCAGTGGGGTCCGTTACTGTGCCTCAATGTATGCCTTCATTATCATTTCCAGCCCTCCAGTGGGCTCCCAGGCATCCAATTCAGTCTCACCTTTTTGAAAACACCAACGCCGTTTTCAGACCGGGAGATCCCAGCCTTCGCAGACCTGCTGACAGCCTTCGCAGACCTGCTGACAGGCGGTGCATCCTCCGCGGCTGAGGCCGCCGCGTATAATATCAAACAACAAAATGCCTCTGAGCATGAAGACGCCACTCCGTTGGTGCAGGTTACAAACCTAATTTATTTTCAAAGACTGCAATTGGTGTCCGGTTTTTAAACAAAGTTCCCCCAACGCGTTTCAAAGCCACCGCTTCTTCATCATGGGGCAGTATGGCAGCACATGACGGCGTGAACCACAGCGATTAATTTATACCCCTCCCCTTGCATGCTCTCTCCAGTGAGGCATGCTGGGTGCTGTAGTTTATGTTTTATCCCCTCCAGTGGGGTCCGTTACTGTGCCTCAATGTATGCCTTCATTATCATTTCCAGCCCTCCAGTGGGCTCCCAGGCATCCAATTCAGTCTCACCTTTTTGAAAACACCAACGCCGTTTTCAGACCGGGAGATCCCAGCCTTCGCAGACCTGCTGACAGCCTTCGCAGACCTGCTGACAGGCGGTGCATCCTCCGCGGCTGAGGCCGCCGCGTATAATATCAAACAACAAAATGCCTCTGAGCATGAAGACGCCACTCCGTTGGTGCAGGTTACAAACCTAATTTATTTTCAAAGACTGCAATTGGTGTCCGGTTTTTAAACAAAGTTCCCCCAACGCGTTTCAAAGCCACCGCTTCTTCATCATGGGGCAGTATGGCAGCACATGACGGCGTGAACCACAGCGATTAATTTATACCCCTCCCCTTGCATGCTCTCTCCAGTGAGGCATGCTGGGTGCTGTAGTTTATGTTTTATCCCCTCCAGTGGGGTCCGTTACTGTGCCTCAATGTATGCCTTCATTATCATTTCCAGCCCTCCAGTGGGCTCCCAGGCATCCAATTCAGTCTCACCTTTTTGAAAACACCAACACCAACACCAACGCCGTTTTCAGACCGGGAGATCCCAGCCTTCGCAGACCTGCTGGGATAAAACATAAACTACAGCACCCAGCATGCCTCACTGGAGAGAGCATGCAAGGGGAGGGGTATAAATTAATCGCTGTGGTTCACGCCGTCATGTGCTGCCATACTGCCCCATGATGAAGAAGCGGTGGCTTTGAAACGCGTTGGGGGAACTTTGTTTAAAAACCGGACACCAATTGCAGTCTTTGAAAATAAATTAGGTTTGTAACCTGCACCAACGGAGTGGCGTCTTCATGCTCAGAGGCATTTTGTTGTTTGATATCATACGCGGCGGCCTCAGCCGCGGAGGATGCACCGCCTGTCAGCAGGTCTGCGAAGGCTGTCAGCAGGTCTGCGAAGGCTGGGATCTCCCGGTCTGAAAACGGCGTTGGTGTTTTCAAAAAGGTGAGACTGAATTGGATGCCTGGGAGCCCACTGGAGGGCTGGAAATGATAATGAAGGCATACATTGAGGCACAGTAACGGACCCCACTGGAGGGGATAAAACATAAACTACAGCACCCAGCATGCCTCACTGGAGAGAGCATGCAAGGGGAGGGGTATAAATTAATCGCTGTGGTTCACGCCGTCATGTGCTGCCATACTGCCCCATGATGAAGAAGCGGTGGCTTTGAAACGCGTTGGGGGAACTTTGTTTAAAAACCGGACACCAATTGCAGTCTTTGAAAATAAATTAGGTTTGTAACCTGCACCAACGGAGTGGCGTCTTCATGCTCAGAGGCATTTTGTTGTTTGATATATATATATATATATATATATATATATATATATATATATATATATATATATATATATATATATATATATATATATATATATATTCACTGAAAAAACCATAGGTTTCACACACGTTATAGTTAGGAATTATCATTTACAAAACCTTGCAAATTCACTTAAAAAACCATAGGTTTCACACATGTTATAGTTAGCTGTACATTTCACTCGTAAAAAACCAATGAAATTCCACGTTATAGTTAGATCAGGTAACTATAACTTGCGCGCCCACAATAAACTGCTGATGACGTCACATAGTACATCACTCATGACATGGTCAGTGACATCACTCATGACATCAATGATGACATCTGAAATTACACATTGTGGATTGCGGTCGCGCAAGTTATAGTTAGTCTGGGGAGCAAGCTGAAGCTATACCTAGCCCAGACCTAATTATGGGCACAAACATTTACAGGTGATCACGTAGTCTTTTTTCCACAACAATAGGAGAAAGACTATTGCAGAATTATCATAAATATCTTCCTTGATTCATGGACGTTAACACATGCACTGATGTTCTTTTGTAGCACACTTTGACTCTACATAAATTCTTTCTATTGACAAGAAGGTTAGAAACTGTCACAGTGGGAGTTTACCCGTCCCAAAGTCTTTCTGTCAAATGAACTGTGATAGTGGACTGATTTCATAAAGCACTGCTGCTAATGACATAAACTGATAATGATATGGCCATCAGATGTGAAGTTGCATTACTAGGATGCTTCCTGTGAGTTCCCTGTATGCTTGGTAACATCATATGACATTTTAGTGAGAAGAAAAACTATCACCAAACTGACCTAAAGTAAGAATACGCAAATGTAAAACAATCCCAGGATGTCCTTATATATTTAAAGGGGAAATCCAATGCAGAGATTAAAAGACTTTTGTTTATCTAGTTCTGCATCTCAAATACTTACCAACCATTAGCATTCTAGAACGTTGTTTAGTTTGATGTCAGCTGGGGTTTGATATGTATTTTGACATCATTTAACGGATGGCCCCTTTAAGAAACTGTTGTTAGTGACTGCTGCAGTCATTGATAGACACCTTGAGCAGCTTAGCTTAGCAACCATCAGACCTATGACTATTCTCTGGTGCTTTCACTTTGAAAGACATGAACCACAGAGATTTACAATGACATTGCGCAGAACTACTGCATTTTCTGACCAATAACACAGCAGATGGTGCTCAGTTTTATGATAAAAGGATCACTGAATTGACTCATGAAATTTCCTTCCCTTTCTCTGTCCTTTCAGAAAATATGATTGGCTTAGAAGTTCTTCAACTTATTTACATGAAAAGATCGGACCTGAAGACGTGTTTAAATTGTATTCTTACTCTCACAGTTATACTTACCAGTTTTACTTGCCATCCCAGAGAATGTTACACCTTCTGTTTCAGCTTCTGTCACATGAAGCTGATAAAGAAAAAAAAAGGTAACTGTGTTTGCCTCCTTAACTTACAGTTAAATGTTTGATCCTTTGTCAGGATAAACTTTGGGAAGGTCCTGTTTTGATATGTATACATAAATTGCTTTGGCGATTGTGTTAAATCAAATGCTATTTAGATATTACATGGTATTTCCTTACATTTTTGTCATTGATGGCTATAAATTGTGAAACTCTCAGCCAACTTACTTAATGCAAGGGATTGCTTATTTTTCAGATGGTTAGTTTTTACCTTCCTATTCTGACGTGTCTCATCCTGTTGATATTGCACCAGCACTTGAATGCCACCTTTGCGCTTTTTGGGCCAAATGTGCATAAAGACAGAATAAATGAACAACAGGTGGTTACATGCTTGCACATCAAATTCAAACGTATCAGGAGTACTAGTAATGCACACAAATAACAAGTGAGCTCCAAGTATCGTAGGCGGAAGAAAGGAAGTCCTTTTGATGGTGCTCACATGGTGGCAGCACCCAGCCACCTAGGGTGCATTCTGTATGACAGTCTGGACAAGTTGAGGGAAAAACACCGAATCACACACTCTACTGTTTCTGTGAAATCCTTGATGAGTCAATAGATGTGGCCAATGAACAGGTAATTCAGATTCTTCTGCTTATTTGTTGCAAACTTCAGTGCAAGGCATAAACATTTTAATCACAGTAGCAGCCGACACGTGTTTTGTCCGCAGGACTTTTTCAAGGCAAAAGCAAAAAAAGGTCGAACTACCAAACTAGTGGACCTTGACCACAGGCAAATCTACCCTGCTTCGTAGGCCCTTTGAACTGCAGGCTAGAGTATACGCCAAAGATCATAGGAACTGCAAAAACGTAACTACGGCCAACTGGCCCATGTAGGCGCGTCAAAAGGGGGTTGCCACAAGAGTGAGTCAGCTTCAATAGTCTTATAGTCAACAAGACCATGATAAGCCTGTCAACATCCGTAACGGCTTGATAATGCCAAAAGTATTCCTCTGTGCATAAAGACATGTTAAACTAGTGGTCACAGATTGCACACTATAAGCGACCTGTCTTTATATTGAGATGTGCCATATGAACTAATATGGTGTGCCATAAATTCCTCAGTCTTTGGGGGTGCCAGAACAAACTGCCTATTGAATAATAAGTTGGCAGGTCAATATTTGTGACCCCCCCTAAGATTTATTGCAAACAGAGATGGTGGCCTGCATGGAACAGCAGGTCACCATTCCTGTTTTTTCAGTCTTAAACAAGAAGCCTTTTTTTAAAGCATCCCTGTTCCCTAAAGCAATCAGTGCAGCTTTTAAGCAACACTATCAGGCAGCCTGCAGTGGTCTGCAGGAATACTTCCTGCTCCCACCAGGCTGGCGAGACCACTCTAGAGTCCCATTGTCCTTTGCAAATCAGTTACCACCTCCTTTGAGGTGTTGGAAACGGATCAATGATTGTAACCACTATTGTGGTCATAAACTATTGACACATTCAGTACCGAAGTGCAATTAGGAAAGAATGCCCCAGTTCCTAATTGTGAGTTGCTATGGGTCAGTACACTCATTTTGAGAGTTGAAAATGCTGTTCTGACTTACAATATAGGTTTCATACATACCAAAAACCCAGTTTGCTGGCTTTTGTGAATCTCAGGATTTGCAAATTAAAATTGGCTTCACATATCTGGCCCTAAATGCTTTACTAGAATGAAATGAGGATGATGAAAAATGCTCATTCATTTGTGCGCATTTTACTGATGTTTATTCTTGTAATGGCCTGTCCCGACATATTATTGCTGGTGATGTCACCGCAGGTGCAAATGAGAGGTATGCTGTAGGTATGTCTTTGGCCAGGGCGACACAAACCCTATTCTCAGCTGATTGGCGAAATACAAAACGATGGAGCTCCCCCACCCTCCTAATGTGGTGGGGGTGGGCGTAAGACTAACACATCGCAAAGCTATTCAAAAGGCTTTGTGCTGAATGGGGGTACTTGGCAGAGGTGGGGGCTTCCCCATGGCAGATTCTGCCTTAGCATGCAGTACACCCCTTGTTCAGCCAACTAGTCATTCTTCATGACTTACAGTGACCTCTACCAACACTACAACCTCCAATCAGTCAATGAAGGAGAAAATGTGGTTCTGGGACACAAGTAACTTCGACATCGAAGACCTTGCTAACTTGGCCCTCCCAAACCTCATCTCGACAGTGCCGCCACTCGACATTTAGGAGGCCACAGACAGCTTCAACATCTGCATGAAATCCATGATCCAGGAAACCCCACCCACGAGCAAATGCAGCAGATCCAAACCAACTGTACCTTGTTACTCACAGGACCTCAGTGAATAAATAGTGCATCTCAGAAAGCTTCATAAAAAATAATGACAACCACCTTCCCTACTCAATCTCTATCTCGAATCCCTCTGTATGATCCTTAGGAACTCTGGGATCCTCTTCCATCTTTACACTAACAATACCCACATCTACCTGAAGGTCGCATCCCTGGATTGCATCACCCTCTTATTCAACACCTTGACCTGAGTTCAATCATGAATTTCAAATCATCACCTCAAGACAAACCCTGTGGAAACAGAATTTCTATATATAAATTTAAAAGAAAGCGAATCCTTCTATCCAAGACTGAGCTCCCCATCCTGGAGGGCCTTCCCTCCATCGTTCAGAATGCCAAGTCACTGGGTTTTACTCTCGACAGCCATTTCAAACCTCCAGAGTCATATCACACCCACGGCCAAGAGCACTTTGCTGCAGCTACGGCTTCTATGGGGAATCAGGCAACTGAACCAAGGATAAAACTAAAATCTGTTGTACAGGCGATAATTCTTTGCAGACTTGACTATGGGATTGCACTCCTCTCTGACATTCCCAAAGTTCACAGAGATCTGCTGAGAGCAGTTTGACATGCTGCAGCCTGCTTTGTGAACATACACAAGAAATTTGACCACATGGCATCACTCTTATCCTGCTAACCCTACAGTGGCTTCCTATAAAGGTGAAAGCCCAATTTAAAATCACCTGCACTGTAGTGTCCTGCTGGACACGTTCTGGTGTCCCAACATGTACTGGTCTACCAGCCACTCCCTTGAGGGCTGGTCTTTACACCCACCCCACACCCATCCAACACACGCGTCAGTCAGGTGACCGGCCAATAATAGAGCCCAACTGCATGTGCTAGTGGCCAGTTTAGTAAGGATATACATTGTGTCTGTGTCACTCATTTACTAGTATGTGGGCCCAGGGCCCACAACATTACATTGGCGACAATGGGTCTTACCCCACATGCTATGCTGCCTCATGCCTCACCAGCTGTGAAGGTGGAGGAGAAACTCTCTTAGACATTGCTGCGATTGCCTACACGTCACCCCAGGATGAGAGTGAACCCTCTCACTGCTTGAGAGTGAAGAAACTGTGAACCCCAGCACCTCAACACACCCACTGCCATCCGCCTGCTGAGGGACTGCATGAATCAGCGGGCAGTGTACTGCAGAGAAATCAGCACAGAAAACTGAACGGGCCATGGATCCACTCAAGGTGTGGCAGGGCCCGTGACTATCTGTGCCCCCTACCTCCTGAGGCACCTGCAAGGTGACGGTGGCCATCTGTCCCGGCAAAAGAAAGTGAGAGGAGCCCCCTCCCAACAAGGCAGAGTAAGCCAGTGTGCTGCGGCAGCGCCTGCACATCAGAGCCCCCGCAGGGACTTGCTGACACTTGGTGAGGCAGTTGCCTGCTGCCTTTGTCTCTTCTCCCAGTAAATAAAAAGAGGGAAAGGGATGCCGTGTCGGGCACAAGGCCCACAATTTGCCCCAATGGCATGGACTTTGGAGCTACACAGTGGTCAAAGTGGGGGAAAAATGTAGGGGAACTATGGGCGGTGAATCAGAGGGTGGGAATAACCAAGGATTGGGTCAGTGGGCGTAGCCAGAACGAGCAAATCATTCCTTTCCACCTGTGTTTTTTTGTATTTGATTGGCATTTAACTACCCAGTTACAGCTTATTAGGTTATTTTATTCAACCAACGGATACACGTTTATTTAAGGTTTAATATGAGTTACTGACATTAAAATACATTCACAAAGTGGAATACGTTTCGAATCACAGAATATCCCAAATAGACTTAAAAGTGGAAACACAAGCCATTTGTCTCAGAGCTAAAATTTACTAAAAAATGTGACTTGTGTTTCTGAGTAGAGGACAGTCCTTTGCAAAAAATGACTGATGCCTTTCTCACTGCTGCATTTGTATGTTACACTGGTACCAATAAAGCAAAATCTTTGTAGAGACAGTTAGCAAGTGTAAAAATGTCAAAATAATATCAGAAAATATACCACATTACTCTGCTTCCTTTTTTTTTGCTGCAATATTTAGTCAACACTGCGGCATAATTTTGTCCTCTATTGATGCATAATTCCAGTGCCCAAAGCAGGCAGCACATGTTAAAAGTGCTTGTGCATGAAGCAGGGAGACAGTGAAGTTTGTGAACTTAGGGCCCCATTATGATGTTGTGTGGTTCGCCACCGCCAGGCCTGCGGTTGCGGGCGGTGGCGATCCGCATGCCATCACATCACAATTTACCCCCCGCCATATTACTATGGCGGGGGGCACAGCGGTGGATGGAAAGTCCGTCTGCTGCTTTTCCGCCGGTCGCCGGGCGGAAAAGGCACACAATATGCAGGCACCGCCATCCATGTTAGGATGCCTGCGGTGGGTATGCCTTTCCATGTCGGAGACTCCGCCATGGAAAGGCATACGGTAAATGACTGTGGGGCCCGTTGCGGGCCCCCGGTGTTGGCTGCACATGGGGGGTACCATAGGTTGCCACGTGCAAGGTGGCAGGTACCACACGGTGCCTGTCACGTTGTGCATGTCAATGCACTACATGCCAAGGGTGGCGGTCGCATCCTAATTGACCTTGCGGGACCGCCGGACCCCTGGTGGTCGGTCCCGTTTTCCGTTACGGTGGCGGGCGGATCGTAATGGGGCCCTTAGTTTGGTGTGCGTGCAAATCCTGCATTGCTGACCCCTGGTGAGTTGCAGCTACTACTGCTGAAACAAGGTCAACGGAGATACTGATGGGAGAGGCAAACTGGCCTCAAGGGTAGGGCCGACTTTAGTGCTGGTGGAGCCCTGTGTGACAATGTTTGTTGGTGCCACCCAATAACTCCCTCTGCCACAGATTACCTCTCTAACACCCTTTAACATTGCCCCTAAAGTCTCCATAACCACACTCAGGCTCAGATACATTTAATTTGATTAACAGCTCCACTAATACCAGTGTAGGGTGTCAGAGCACTTTACATCACACACATTACACAAAGGCAATAAATCCTAGTATAGGAAATGTTACAGAAGACAAAGGACTACAAGGTACAGGAGTCACATGACAACCATACTAGTAGGCCGTATAGTTTAATAGTGATTGATCTGGAGAAGCACAAACTTTGAATTTAGAACGTAATACCAAGGTTGTGGGTTCTCTTCAATAACCAAAATCACTTTCTATTCAAATGAACCCTTTTTGCAACATTAGAATAATCAAAGATTGGGGAAAAACCATAACACTCTAATTTATACCTTACAGTTTGCATGTAACTCTTAGATGACAGTGAATTGCTCACTGTTTTATGTTAGGATTTTGACTTATAAACTGCAAGTAGCAAAAGGATCACACTGGAAAAAACAGTAACCCACCGACCTATTTACATTATGTGCACTTTGTGATCTGAATGGTACAAGTTCTTTGTAGCAGGCACATTAACCCTCTGCACTACCTTTCCACGAGTATAAACTTCCACTTGACAAAACTCCATCTCTCTATAGGAAGAAAATTAATCACCGGCATTATCATGACATTTTTATTGTTGTCAAAAATTGCTAGAGGCCAGGAAGGAGGCAGCAAGTGCTTTTAGAAACATAATATATTTGCAAACATGAAGCCTCCACCCGAAGTCAGCGCCCAGTGCGATTGCACCGGTCGCACCGCCCTAGAGCCACCCTGCTCAAGGGTCCTGTGACCTCAGTGACAGAGTCACTGTCACTCTAGGGTGTGCTGCTTCATAGGCCTGCCCGCAAGACTGGAAGTGACTTCAACATGGATTGTGGTGGACAGGCCTTCATGGTTAGCCCACACTTGCCACAGCTGGGGTCCACCTGCTGGAGCTAAGACAACAGGGCTTTTAGGGTCTTGTGGGCCCTTTGACGGTCTAGCACGGGAATGTGCTCTCTCAGAAGAATGGTCTGGTGGACTGGAAATGAAGGCTGACCCTGGTTCCTCAGTTCCAAATTCGGCAGCTCTGACCATAGTGCCACATCCTCCACTCCCACTGAACACCACACTGCCCCACGGAGAGAACTCGCACTGCCTTCAGCTACAACCCAATTGTGCCTGCTGTAAACACCGCGATGCGACTCAGGTCAAATTATGCACTGCACAGAGTAATATGCTGTGTAAAAAAAAAAGTAACAATTGCTTGAAAAGCAAACACTCAAGGGAATTCAAGATGAAGTAAAGCATGTTAAATGTAAGCAGAACAACATGTTTACCTTAACGCTTTTACACTCATTCAGAAATCAGTGAGTGCTTTTGCATGAAAAGTGAAGGACATGACTACAGGGCCCAGAAGGGACCTGTTTCAATGTCCATTTCTTGGATCCTTACAAAACATAAGCAGTATGGTTTTAAAAGACGACATTCCTGAAGACAGTTCCACGGTGCACAATTTGTTTTCCAATTCTATTACAGGACCGAAGGCTTCGTATTATGCTTCTTTTTCTTATTTATTGCTACCCACAGCAGCCAATGAAACTTGTATTGTGTAAAAACAAACTACATTTCCCATGATGCATGCACCACATCACTTCCTGCAATACCCCATAAGAGCCAGCAATACCGGAACCTGTCTTCTTTCTTTGCTGCTCACGCAGAGAGTTAAGTTACTGAGATCGTTCTTGATATTTACATCGCTGGAATTGTACAATTTAATGTTTGGTGATTTATAACTGCTCAAGCGGCGCATTGTTATTCATGTTGGAGCCTAACTGAACGCCGCTTTGCTGTATCTAAATGTAACCTATATTTGGTCATTGCCTTTGTGAACGCCGTGTAGGCGGTTTGGATTTGGCGCACTTAGTGCTGCGGGGCTCCGGCTGGGAGCGCTTGTGTTTGGACGGGGTCTCAACCCTAGGGATTTGGTTACGGAGCTTAAAGGAGGCATCGCGCCGATTGACGCGTGAAGAGTGGTGCTCTGCCGCACTGTTTGGTGATCTCCCAGCGCGTTCAGCGCTTCAGCAGGGAGAGTGTGCACGGTACCGCCCCGCCTTCAGCGGGTAAAATTGAAGGTTGAAATTAGCGCGAAGGCTCCCCTCATATGCCGGTGCGCTTGGAGCCAGTCACTTTTCCTTTCAGGTACGTTTCCACGTGCGTAGCCCAATTGGGCTATTTTGGTAGGATTTGGGCTACGCACGTCGTTACAGCCCGTTTTTCGGTCGTTTTTCTTTCGTTTTTCTCATTGTAACCTGGGATTTCCACAGAGAGCACTGCTTTACGCCTGGCTGGCTGCAAAAACGAAGTGGGCCTGGAGGGAGCACACCTCCTTGGATTTCTTTGCTCTTTTAGGCTCCACTACGCCCTGTGGGCTGCAACAATTGGGACACAGCTGTTACTGAGGAGCTAGGTACCTGTGCTGTTGTGCTGTGGGTTGGCTCCCCCCCTTTACTCCTCCTTACTGTTGCCTTTATGAGCAAGTACGTTTATTAATTTGGCTCCACGATGGAAAATTGGGTGCACTATGAGGAGGATGACACCTTATATGAGGAGGAAGTAGGTACACCTTCCATTGAGGAAAATATTGTTGAGGCCCTGGACGCTTCCGTACAGGAGTCGGTCAACAAGGCCCTGGAGAAGGCAGTTCCGGGAACTGTGCAGCCAGCATTGGCGACTGCGTTGAAGCCTATTACCAGGCAATTGGGGAGGTTCCCGAAGCATCATGGCTTCACTACCCCAGCAGGGGTTCCGTCAGAAGGCCCACAACCTAAGCCTTGGCCTCATTCTGCCTCTTACTCTTCACTTGCGCACCCTGATACGGGAAGAGAGAGGGTTCAGGATATCAATTCGGAACCTGGTTCCACCGAATCTGACACCCCAGATGATTCCCCTCCTAAGAAGAAAACTAGGAAGGCCAAGAATGTGGAAACTCCACAGACGACCCCTACACCTTTTACTTTTAACTCCTCGGACATTGTTCATCCTAGGTCCTCTGATTGGCTGCCCGCCCCAGAGGTGGCGGCGTACCTGCATGAAAATTTGCACAAAATTTTCGACAAGGAGGTGCGCAACAGACTGCAGTGTGAATGTCCCCGACCGGATCTCTCGGACAAGGTGGCCGAAACGCCTGAAATTGACTCCAGCCTATTAACTTTCCTTAAAAAGTTCGCTAAGGACCCTAAGAAGGGTATAGATCGCGCCTGGCGAGGGTGTCAAGACAAGCTTCTTGATGTGGTCGGCCCTTTGGCCAAGATCTTGGAGATGGCTCTGGAGGTGCAGGAATCGGGAACCACCATTGACTCCCATGTGTTGGCGGGCTGGACCCAGCGGGCCATCTGTCTCTTAGGTAATGCCAACTGCGCAATTTCCACGGAGCGCCGAAAGTCCTTTCTTATGCGCATGGACTCTAATCTAACGGCATTGGCGGCAGCAGAGACTGGGCCATTGGCGGACGGAAACCTCTTTGGGGACTGTTTCGTCAAAGATGTGGCAAAATACGTGGGCACTTTCATGACCCTGGATAAAGCACAGGCAGGTATCAAACGTGTGTTTGAAGCTGGGGTTTTCAACAGGGCCGGACGAGGCCGGGGACGCTCGTTTGGCCGTCAGTTCTCCCAAGGTCCTCAGCGAGGAGACTTCAGTCGTGGCAGGGGAGAGTGGGACTCTACCCGCGGTGGCACCTTCTACCCCACCAGGGAGCGCTTCAACAAGCGACGCTTTAAGAAAGGCTCCTATCGGGGAGGATTCCAGAACACCGAGTCTTCAGGGGAGCACTCCAGACTTATTCTTTCTTCCCTTGGGGGGACGTATTCAGCAGTTTTATCACAATTGGGCTCAACTATCGCAGGATGCTTGGGTTTTGCAGACAGTTCAGGGGTTTCATCTAGATTTCTTTCAGACTCCTTATCAGGTTCATCGGCCCGGACAGCTTTCTTTTTCCCGACTAGAGTGCGATTTCATAGATTCAGAAATAGAAGGATTGCTGCAGAAACACGCGATAGCACCTTGCGACGAGGGCCCTCGCGGTTTCTGCAGCAATATTTTTCTGGTGCAGAAGAAAGGCGGTGGTTACAGGTTGGTACTCAATTTGAAGGATTTCAACCAGTACATGACTTACAAGCACTTCAAGATGGAGGGCATCCATCTGTTGGCAGACCTCCTGAAGCAGGGGGACTGGTTGGTCCGTCTGGACCTGAAGGACGCCTATCTGTCCATCCCCATATTTCGACCACATCGCCAATTCCTTCAATTTCAATGGCGGAACCGGTGGTACGAATATTTGGTCCTTCCTTTCGGACTTTACCCAGCACCGTGGTGCTTCACCAAGATTCTGAAACCTGTAGTAGCTTACCTCAGGGAACAAGGGGTTTGCATGATTGTCTATCTAGGCGACATGCTCATCATGGCGCAGTCCCAGACGTTGGCGGTTCAGCACTTGCGCATGACCATTCGTATCTTGCAGAACCTGGGGTTTGTGATCAACGAACCAAAATCGGTTCTGTGCCCCACGCAGACTTTTTGGGGTTCGTCATAAACTCTCAGACGGCCCAGCTCAGTCTTCCACGTTCCAAACTTCGGGATATCAAAAAGGAGATTCGCTCCCTCTTAACCAAGCAAATGGTTTCTCTCAGGGTGATTGCCCGGATAGTGGGACTTCTTGCGTCGTCCATTCAAGCAATATTTCCGGGACCCCTACACTACAGGGCTCTTCAACGCCTCAAAATTCAACACTTGCAGAACGGTCTTTCCTACACGGACTTAGTCTCTCTTTCCCCGAAAGTGCGGGAGGAGATACAGTGGTGGCTTGGCCACGTGGAAGCGTGGAACGGCAGAGCAATTTTCGTCTCCCTACCAGAAGTGGTCATAGAATCCGACGCCAGTCGTTGGGGCTGGAGAGCGCGCTGCGGAAATATTTCCACAGGGGGACGTTGGTCCCTAGACGAATTAATCTACACATAAATTGTCTAGAACTCCTTGCAGGGTCATTTGCGATCAGGACCCTATCTCCCAGACAGGTCTCATGTTGCATCCTTCTTTGGATGGACAACATATCGGCCGTAAGGTATATCAACAAACTGGGGGGCATGAGGTCCTCAATGCTGGTAGAGATAGAGAAGGACTTTTGGCATTCTTGCATGAGTCATCAGATTTCGGTCATAGCCGAATACATTCCGGGTCAGTCGAATGTAGTACCGTATTGGAACTCACGCCATCTCAAGGACTACAGTGACTGGCAACTTCTCCCACGGGTGGTTCAGTGGTTGCAGGAGATATGGGGTTTTTGCGAGATCGACCTGTTTGCCTCCAGACTGAATCGTCAAATGACGAAGTTTTTCAGCTGGAGGCCAGACCCATTGGCTCTAGCGACGGATGCCTTTGCACAGGATTGGACCCCGACTTTGAATTATGCGTTTCCACCCTTCATTTTCATTCCTCGTGTGTTCACACATGTGATGCGCCAGAATGCGGAGGTGATATTGGTGACTCCCTTGTGGAAGTCGCAGCCTTGGTTCCCGTTACTGCTGGAGGCCAGTTGCGACTTCCCCAGGAGGATCCCATGGTCCTCGACGATGCTCCAGGGCCCTCATGGAGAGATGCACCCGATGGTACTATCGGGGCAACTGTCTCTGATGGCCTGGAGACTTTCCGGCAGCGTTGGCAAATGCCAGGTTTTTCGGAACAAGCTTCAGGCTTCATCAACCAAGCGTGGGCCCCCTCTACCAGGAAGCGATATTCTTCAACCTGGGGGTGCTGGGTTCGTTGGTACATGGGACAGCATGTGGATCCCGTGAGGGCAGAATTACCCTTCATTGTAAACTTCCTGTCGAAAAAGCGTTGGAGGGTTTAGCGTATCGTTCTGTTAATAATTTCCATTCCGCCATATCGGCGTGCCACTCTCCAATTGAGGGCAAACCTGTCGGAATGCATCCCCTAATATGCAAGCTCTTAAAGGGTATCAGAGTAGCTAATCCACCCAAGCCGAAATATTCTTCTCTGTGGAATGTCTCGCTGGTTCTTTCCCTCTTTAACCGATGGCCCAATAACAATATGTTGTCTAGGAAACAATTGTCAGCCACACTGGCCATGTTGCTATGCCTGGCGGCTTGTAGACGTTCTTCGGATGTTAAGGCTCTAGATATTACAGGTAGAGTATTTACTCCGGAGGGAGTTTCTTTTAATATCACGGCTAGAACTAAAACGATGTCACGCAATGTAGATTATCATGCTTTTCCCGACAATGCTAAACTTTGTGCGGTCCAATGCCTTAAGGCTTATGAAGAATGTACCAGGCCTACCAGGCCTGATGGTGTGGTACAATTATTGATTGCTTTGCAGAAACCTTACAAACCTGTTACTGCGGCTACTATAGCCAGATGGTTAAAAAATGTTATGCAGGAAGCAGGTATTGATACTCAAGTCTTTGGTGCACATTCTGTTCGAGGCGCTATGGCCTCTAAGACCTTCATGTTGGGTTCCACTGTTCAAGATATCATGCATTCTGCGGATTGGTCATCTGAGTCAACATTTAAACAGTTTTATTAGAAAACGGTGGGTGACATATCCTCTGTGGTTTTTAATCAGCATTAAACTAGCATAATACGAAGCCTCCGGTCCTGTAATAGAATAAAAAATTAGCTAGCATTCGCGCCAAGAACTTTCAATTCTATTAAGGACACGGAGGCGAGGATTATCTCACCCGGTTTAATTACAGTATTGTAATTCTTGCCCACCCGTTTGCATATGTATTCTGGTTACACAGAGGTTACGGGTTGTTCTATCTCTGATTTTTACAGGATCCGAAAAGAAGATGGATTAGACGTAATCCTGCTTGAAGTTGACGTTCTTCCCAGCTGGTCTGGTTCTTCCACGTTGGAGGCTGTTATTGGACTTTTGTTTATATACTTGGACTTTGATGTTCGAAGGAAAGAAAGAGGACAGGTTCCGGTATTGCTGGCTCTTATGGGGCATTGCAGGAAGTGATGTGGTGCATGCATCATGGGAAATGTAGTTTGTTTTTACACAATACAAGTTTCATTGGCTGCTGTGGGTGGCAATAAATAAGAAAGAGAAGCATAATCCTCACCTCCGTGTCCTTAATAGAATTGAAAATTCTTGGCGCGAATGCTAGCTAATTTTGTATCCACCCATCAAGCATGTATTGCTCAGTACCTTCAGGACTTGTGCACTTCCCCCACCAGGAAAAACAATGTTGCTGAAAGAAAGACGAGAAAACAAAAGTAGCGCTTCCCTGGCAAACTCTGCAAAGTGGCGCGAATGTGTTTGGGTGTGAATAAAATAAATCTGGCCACGTTGGGACCGATCTATCTCGCTATCTTTAGTTCTTTTTTGCATTTTGAACCTTTTATTTCTCTGTCCCAAGGCTGCACTTTGGAATAGGAGAATGTCAGAAAAAGATGACATTTTCTGCAAAACTGTTTTTTTGTTTTGGATCCATTTCATGGAGGAACAGATAAACGAAAGGAGAGGAAAGAGTGAGTAATAACTGTTTCTTGAAGTCATGTTTTCAGTAAGTGAGGAGGAGCAAGAAAGCAACAGAGGGAGGAAGAGTAAGAAAGAGAGGGGGAGTGCATCTTCCCGCGACAGAGCAGAAATGGACACTGTCCTTGTCTTCTCTGCCCGCCCTGCCCGTCCCATAACGGCCAGGAACGCCGACCCTTATCTCTAGGCCTCGGCTATTTCTGCCCTCCTGGGGGCAGATTTAAAATTTAAAAAGTAGGGGAATGGAATCTATCAAGTTAAAGAAGTAGGGGCACTCCGTGCCCTGCCGATCCCGCCCATTTCTACCACTGGAGTCACACCGTCAGTGAAATAGCCCGCATCACAGTGTTGTAGCACCCCCGGCTCCATAACAGGACTAGGAGAGGGCTGTGCACTAGCCCGAGGCCGCCGCCCTGCACTGAATGCCCCCACCGTCTACAGTGCCCCTCCAGCAGGGGCGAAGGTAGAGGTTTGTTTACATTTTTTTCTTTTTTATTGCCATTTGCATGACAACATCTTTTCCTATAAACAGTTATATCACATCAATTACATTGTTCTCTGTGAAAAGCAGTCATAACATAGGAACAATCGGCAGAAGAGCGAGGTTGCACTACAACTTTGCAAAACCCTGCACCAGCATTGGACAGTCCCGCCCCCGGCAACAGTAACTGGCAGATAAAGCGGCTCGTCGGTGTAGCTAAACTCAGGCTATGTATACCGGCCCCCAGCATTGGGTAGACTGACGCACCAACTTCTCCAGTGCCCAGTGAGGCCTGCAGCATCCGGAGAGCTGCAGGGGCCTGTAAGAAGTGGCTTCAGTGCCACCTAGTGGCAATTGTGGTACCACACCGGAATAAAGCACACTGCTAAGAAACGGTCCCCAATTGAACACTTGTACAATGTACAAAGCCGCCCTGTGGCCCTGATCACCAAAGAGCCTGCGGGGTCCAGTGAACTCACTGCAAGCAGCCAAGATAGCGGCTGCTAGAGCAGACCAATAGCAGCCCAGAGAAAAAACCAGGAAGTGAGCATCGCAAGCCCCCTGGTGGTTTTCTGTTGCCACTGCAGGCCGCTGGATAGATGAGGACATATAGTGACTGCCTGCTACCAAGGAGAATATCGCCTGGCCCCTTGGTGGCAAGCCACTGGCACGCAGGGAGGAAGACGCAGGGGTACAGGGAGCCAGATGAGGGCACACTCCAAGAGACAATGCCGTTCATAGAAAGAGCCTGGTTGCCTGCTAGGTTCTTGCCAAAGTGACACTGCTGCTGACAACATGAGGAGGAAGACTGACACTGCTTCCCACAACAACACAAGTAAGGAGCTGCGTGCCATCTACCCCACACACATACCCAGCACCACCGGTGCTTCCCAGAGACAAAAAGGGAGGAAAGGCCTAGCGTGGCCTGAATGCAGGAAGGACAGCATCTATACCCTAACTGCACTAGCACTGCCGCGCAGTAGGCCAGAGACTGTTCAGGGAGTATCCTCTCCCACACTGCCTTAAGATTGTGTCTCTCACTGACCCATTACAGGCATGAGGAGAGTCCCACATTCCCTAGTGGCAAGCTACCACCACCGCAAATGAAAGGAAACCCTCGTCTCCCACGGCGATCCTGAGTTGCACCCGGAATACCTTGTGCAGGAGATGAAAGGTATGGCAGAGGTTACAGAGCAGATCCATGAAAGCAAACAACCTCCTCTGCCCTTGGCAACCTGGCTGGTGCATCGGTGAGACGACACCCAGTCCTACCAACAGGACAGGACATGTAAATGGACCAAGACGGTTGAAGATGTACATCCCCATAGACATGGCGGAGCTGGCAGGAGGTCCGTGTGAGGAGAACCAATGACATGGCCCGATGCCACCTCGTTCAAACTGAAGAGCAGAACACATGCGATGCGTGGCAGGATGCCACACTGCAAGCGAACTTTATACAAAAGAAGAGCGTGTGACCAGACCTGTCAAACTGGAAGACCGGACGGCTACAGATATGCAAGAGCACAAGATCAAAGGGTGAAGAGACCGAGGACATGTGCCACTACCTGAGAGTGTACTTACCAACACAAGCCAGCCCCAGCGGGATCAGCGACCTCACTGGAGACAGCTCAGCGGGAGTACCAAACATAAGCCGCCTGAATGCCCAAACCGTGGATCTGCCCCATGCTTTACTGTGCGACTGCTTCAAGAAAAAGGCACTCCTGCTAGTGACAGCACATGCCGAAGGAGAAGAACTGCACCAACTATGCAACAAGCCATGTGGCTGCGAAGTCCCTCCAGTCACCCTCACTCCGTGCAAGTCATTGTCACCTGTCTTCCAGGTCATCTAAGGGCAACCACACCATCAGTGCCATGTGCATCACCTGAACCAACGAAGGATCATCACCACCAGGGTAGAGGCTTGCACCCCTAAAACATCAAGAGTCCTATGAGGCGCTCCTGGCAACGTGGGAAACTGATTGTCCAGAGACTATCTGATAGCCCAACCACACCTGGGTCCTGCTGGCAAGCACACCGACCATGTGTCATCCACCCTTGTGGTTGCGTGAATGACTTGGCCGTGGTTTCTGTCTGTGATTCTGCAGCAGCCCCCAGGCATCCCATACGCAGCCCTGCACAGTCTATGCCATCACGTGGCAGTCCATCCAAATGGCCTAAAGGGAATCTCTGCACAAGAGATGGTCTGCAAGCTGCTCCACCAACAGGGCACCGGGAGGCACCAGGGCTTCAGAGGAAGATGCCCCAAGCATTGCCAATGCAATCCCAGTCCTGACAAGACCTACCTTCATGGAATCAGGATGCCCTCAAGAGTAAGCTCCACAGTGGACTCCACCGTCGCTCCGGATGCAACAAGTTCAAACTGTTTGACACCAACAGCATCACCGGGAGAGAAAGCAGGACCAACAAGAGGGCATGAGTAGACATTTACCCAAGTGACATGCTGTCAAAGGATTTGGACTCCTTCTACACAGTGTTCATGCCCAGTGGTAGCCGGTTAAACCATGGACGTGTGCAGAGATGCCCAGGTGCTCCCAACTTCACCTGTCCACTGCTGTGCTTCAGACTGCCTCTTGAGGCTGATAGACTCAGTGGTGTCTAGTGTGTTTTTGTTTATTCCCACAGATTGAACTTGTGTTTTGCTCCTTCTGGACACGCACCAGTGTTCCAGCATGTACTGGTCTACCAACCACTCCCTTGAGGGTTGGCCTTTACACACACCCCACACCAATCCAACACAGGCATCACTGTTCAGGGGACTCATCCAAAAAAAGAGACTGAGTGCATGTGCTCGTGGCCAGTTTAGTAACTATACACATTGTGTCTGTGCCAATCATTTACTAATATGCTGACCTGGGGCCAGGGCCGGACTGGGAACGCCAACGGCCCTGGCAATAGAGTCGGACCGGCCATGCGGGGGGTGGGGGGTGCATGTGGAAAACACTGCAGCTTCATTTGTTACAGGGGACCAATAAAACCAGCCCCCGGTAACAAAAACGCCACCCCCGGGTTCCAAACTGGCCCCTACCCTGGCGACTCACCCGGGAAACGCCCGGTGCCCGCTACAGCCAGTCTGGCCCTGCCGAGGGCCCTCGACATTACATGCACCACTCACCATGCACTTCTATTGTCCCACATAATTGTATGTAAAACTGACAAATTCAGGCCCCATATGGGGGTGTCACAAAGTAAGGGACTTGCCTGAAGGTTTCTGGCTGTCATCTCCTTATAGAAAGACTTATCGCCTTAGGGAAGGAAAATAAGTGGTTACATATTAGAAAGGAAAAGCAAGCATTGGCATAGCCAATAAGTCTCGCGTTTGGGACCTTATACGTCTCTAGCCAGAGCTATTGGCTTTGCCAATGTCTTAAAGCTATGTTATAGAGCAGGGTTCTCCAAACTCGGTCCTGGAGGGCTGGATCCATGCCAGAGTCTTAGCATATCTCCATTTACATAAATGTAGTTATCTTAAAATCTGGCATAGATCCAGACCTCTATGACTGACTTTGGCGAATCCTGTGTAGAGCATTGTGGCTTCTGAGCGGCATGTTGAAAAGGTATAATAAAAAAGTGTTATAGGCATTTTTGTTATCTTATATATAACAAGAAGACATTATGTAAAACTGAACAACCCTAATTAAACAAGCATTGTGTAGTATCCTTAGGTCATGTTATTATGTTCCCTTCATTCTGTACCTAGCTGCTCAGCCAGTGTCAGTGTTCCGCGTAGAATGTTAGTGTGGGTGGAATGCTTGGATACTGTGTGGGACTGCGGCAGTTGGGAAGATGGGCTGAGCAGCTAGGATGCTGCTCCTGGTGGGGTCTATCCTGGGGCCTATTGTGGAGCCTGATCTGGGCCTGTTCTGGGCTTAATGTATCTACATCTAAGATCTCAATAAACTTCATCTACTTCTACCTGGCCACGTCTACAGCGTCTACTTGTACCTCCTACACACGTGGGGCCAGCCCACTACACATTGACATAGCCAATAGGTATAGCCTTTGGGACCTTATAAGTGTTCAGTTATCCAGCATAATATCCTTGGTGCAACAACATCAACTGTTGCATGGCTAAACACTTATCAGGTCCCAAAGGCGATACCTATTGGCTATGACAATGCTTGTTTAATTTATTTTATGGAAAACAGATTTGGTTGAGTCATAATAGGCAGATTTATGAAGTATATCTTTCATCAGCCGTTTGTGACAGAAAAGGTACATGTTCGCCTATTCTGTTTCTAGACTGCTCTTAATTTAACTATTAAATGTAACAAAAAGACACAGTGCTACATTAGCCTAATTTGTACAGCAGCCACCCGAGAACTCCATAAAAGCTCTCTCTTTCCTGAACATGAAGTAAAAAAACATAACAAATACAGTCATTTTAGGTCTGATGTTAGCCAAGATATTCTGATATTACTAAAGTTATATATATAAAATATGCTTCCAGTCTGCCCACTTCATCCATTGGTCTGTTGTTATGTCAGTCACATTTTCCTTCCAACCACTGCAGCATACAGTAGGAGCACTGGGTCAGCCCACTTCTGCTATTAGCTAACTTCACTGCCAGTGATGGCGTTCAGATCTTTCACAAAAAACACATCCCCACAAAGCAGTTCCCTTCTCTTCAAACGACTGCCATGGCACTGTGTTTTGTGAAGCTAAAATATTATTTTTGCCTAGAGCCAATGTTTAATTTTTTAGATTGGCAGCTCATCAAGAATAAAAGTTTACAAAATCCATGACAGAACAACGCAAGCAATGACCAATCCCAAAAAATGGCAGACCTATTTGCCTTGCCAATGCTTGTTTTACTATTTCGGTGACTTTACTGCCAAGATGACTGCCTGTGTTTGACCTGCTATCCAGGTTGATGTGGCTTATGTTTCGTTTCTGTTAAAAGTGGACACAAAATAAACAAAATATTCTTGAATTACAGTATTTTAGGGATATGCTCAAAATAAATTAATATATGACATACTGGTGCAGTTCGTGTGTAACCTAGGGAGACTGCGAAATTGAGTTCGGCCATATGCTACACATTTCTGTTTAAGAATTACGTGTGTGACTGGCTTGATGGGAAGGCAACAGGCGGAAGAAATGACACCTTCTGCAAAAAACACACAAAACGAACACGTGTTCTTCCAAGTTAAAAATGCACACGATCCACGGCTGTTTCTGTCATTCAGAGAGAACTCCCCGTGACACAGCTTTGCGGGTGTGAATCCATCTAATAGCTGCTTGTTAGAAATAGGATTTTTTTTTTTATATAACTCTTTTTATTGATATGTTTAAACATGATGGTCATTACACGCAGGGATTCATTACTTTTACATAGTCAGGATTGCATACAGATATCACAGCTTTCGATGTTATAGAATACAAGATGGTAACATTACATATCACATTAAGGTGTTAATGGTTTGTCAAGGAATGGGCGAAATAGGAATCTTTTTATCTTGCATTTGCCAGATGCATAAAATAAGATATTCACATTTTAAATGAAGCTAATAAATTATTATTGTTATGTTCTGCACAGTCACAGAGGCACAGGTATTATATCAGGCAGAGGAAGGCTGCTGTGTTTTTGTTGCCCACACACCTTGCCTGGAGCTATGAGTAAGTGCTCGCGTGCCCCTCACAGTGTTATATTACTTGAACCTGCATTTGGGATGAAAGTGTTAACTTTCCTACAGATGTGCGAAGGCAGTCACCTTGGTGACACATCTGAAGGAAAGAACCTACTCAAATGTACCTGCAGCTAATACGTCGAAGTAAAAACTACAACAGAAACAGATGACAAGCATATGCATGAGTTTGTCCTGAGTTGCACAGTAAGGCTACACATTCTCAGATGAACCAAGCTTTATTGTCCTTTCGTTATGGCATTGACAACAGGCAATCCCTTCTGCAGAGGGTGTTAATCACTGTTAATTGCCTGCTTGCAAAATTATGGGCCTGAATTAAACTTGAAGGTGCCAAACAAGGGATGGGCAAATAAAAGATGTCATCCCGCTTTTAACCACCCCACCCACAACTCGAGTGACCCCTATTCGACAATAAAGCTGTCAGCACACTTCTACAATCTCACCCAGCACAGACAGAACAAGCGCGGGCGCCTTGCGCTGAAAGTAAAAAAAAAAAAAAAAAAGTATGACGAGGAGAGGAAGAGGCAGCAGGGGGAGGGGAGAGAGGAGGGGGCCTGCGCCTTTTTCCCTTGCGGGAGCGAGCAGGAACCATCTGTCAAAGCTAGCTCCCGCAAGGGAATCACCAAACGTGCACGCGTTGCCATTGAAAGCAATGCAACGCGTGCACGTTTTTGGGGAAAAAAGCGGATCGATTACAAGAGGTCCCCCGTATCAGCGCATGTGCGCTTCTTAGGCGAGACCTAAAAAGCAATGCTGGAAATGTATTCCTGCCTGTTCTAATGCTTGTTTGTTATAGATTTCTTTTGTTATGGGGAGACATAAGCAACAGGAGGGTGGAGGTTGGCAAATTGTACCTGAATTGCAACACAAGCGGCAGATGGACACTAGGGCATCATCAACAGATGCCAGATTCGGAGGGCAGACTGAGGTGGTGCTGAGTGATGCTGAGATGGTGATGTGCTGCTGCTGAAGTGATGCTGAGTGATGCTGAGGTGGTGCAGAGGTGAAGTTCAGGTGATGCTGAGTGATACTGAGGTGGTGCGGAGTCATACTGAGTTGGTGCTGTTCTGAGGTGAAGCTACACTGATGCTGAGGTGGTGCTGCACTGATGCTGAAGTTGTGCTGCATTGGTGCTGAATTTCTGCTGAGGTAGGGCTGCGCTGGTGCTGAAGTGGGGCTGTGCTGGTGTTGGTGCACTGATGTGGAGCTGGTGTTATGCTGAGATGGTGCTGTGGTGCTGTTGAGGTGGTGTTGCGCTGGTGGTGCTGCACTGGTGCTGAGTTAGTGCTGCACTGGTGGTAATGCACTGAGGAGGAGGTGGTGCTGGCCTGATGCTGACATGGTGCTGCGCTGATGCTGAGGTGGTGCTGTGGTGGTGCTGTGCAGGTGCTGAAGTGGTGCTGAGTGGTACTGATGTGGTAGTGTGCTTGTGGAGAGGTGGTGCTCAGGTGGTGTTGAGTGATACTGAGGTGGTGCTTAGTGATGCTGAGGGGCTGCTGAGTGAGGCTTTGGTGGTGCTCAGATGGTGCTGTGTTGGTGCTCAGGTGGTGCTGAGTTGCTGCTGTGCTGGTGCTGAGGTGATGCTGGATTGGTGCTGCAATGGTGATGCTCTAATGCTGAGGTGTTGCTGCGCTAGTGCGGAGGTGGTGCTGCACTGATGCTGTGGTAGGGCTGCACTGGTGCTGAGTTGGTGATGCACTCATGGTGGTGCACTGATGCGGAGGTGGTGCTGTGTTGGTGTTGAGTGATGCTGAGGAGATTCTGCTCTGGTGCTGAGTGATGCTCTGGTGGTGCTGCGTGATAATGTGCTGGTGCTGCCACGCTAGTGCTGAGGTGATGCTGAACTGGTGCTCAGGGAGAGCTGAGGGATTCTGAGTTGGTGCTGTGCTGAGATAATTCTGCACTGATGCTCAGGTAGTGCTGCGCTGATGCTGAAGTGGTGTTGCTGAGGTGGGGCTATGCTGGTGCTGAGGTCGGACCGCACTGGTGGTGGTGCACTGATGCAGAGTTAGTGCTGTGCTTATGCTAAGATGGTGCTGTGCTGATGTTGAGGTGGTGCTGCGCTGGTGCTGAGGTGGTTCTGTGCTGATGCTGAGTTGGAGCTGCAGTGGTGGTGGTGCACTCATGAGGAGGTGGTGCTGTGCTGATGCTGAGATGGTGCTGTGCTGATGCTGAGCTGGTGCTGTGGTGGTGATCAGGTAGTGCTGTGCTGATGCTGACTTGGTGCTGTGCTGATGCTGAGGTGGTGCCGATGTGGTTCTGTGCTGATGCTGAGTTGGTGCTGCACTGGTGGTGCACTGATTAGGAGGTGATGCTGTGTTGATGCTGAGGTGGTGCTCAGGCGGTGTTGTGCTGATGCTGAGGTGGTGCTGAGTGATGCTGAGGTGGCGCTGAGTGATTCTGTGGGGGTGCTGAATGATGATGTGGTGGTGCTGAGTCTTGCTGAAGGGGTAGTGCTGTGCTGGTGCTCAGGTGGTTCTGATTGACGCTGAGTTGGCGGTGTGCTGAGGTAATGCTGCCAGATCCTGAGGTGGTGCTGCACTGATGGTGAAGTTGTGCTGCATTGGTTCTGAATTGCTGCTGAGGTGGGGCTGCATTTGTGCTGAGATGGGGCTGCCCTGGTGTTGTTTCACTGATGTGGAGGTTTTGCTGTGCTGATGCTGAGATGGTGCTGTGGTGAGGTTGAGGTGGTGTTGCGCTGGTGCTGCTCTGGTGCTGAGGTGGTGTTCCACTGATACTGCGTTGATGCTGTGGTGGTGGTAGTGGTGCACTGATGAGGAGCTGGTGCTGTGCTGATGCTGAAATGGTGCTGTGCTGATGCTGAGGTGGGGCTGTGTGGTGGTGCTGTGCTGATTCTGAGGTGGTGCTATGCTAATGCTGAGGTGGTGCTGCGCTGATGTTGTGCTGGTGTTGAGGTGGTGCTGCACTGGTGCTGAGGGGGTGCCGAGTGATACTGAGGTGATGCTGAGGTGATGGTGTGCTTGTATGAAGGTGGTGCTGAGTGAAAACTACGGTGGTGCTGAGTGAAACTGAAATGGTGCTGAGTGATGCTTTGGTGGTGCACAGGTGATGCTGTTTGGTGCTCAAGTGGTGCTGAGTGATGCTGAGTTGGTGTTGTGCTGGTGCTGAGGTGATGCTGCACTGGTGCTGAGGTAGTGCTGCATTGGTGATGAGTTGCTGCTGTCGTGGGGCTGCCCTGAATTGGTTCTCTGCTGGTGCTGGTACACTGATGCAGAGGTGGTGCTGCACTGATGCTGAGGTCGTGCTTAATGATGCCATTGTGGTACTAAGTGATGCTGTGCTGGTGCTGTGCTGATGCTGAGGTGGTGGTGCTGCACTGATGCTGGGGTAGTGCTGCGCTGGTAGTGAAGTGGTGTTGCACTGGTGCAGAGGTGGTGCTGTGCTGAGGTGGTGCTGCACTGGTGTTGAGGCAGTGCTGCGCTGGGGCTGAGGTGGGGCTGCACTGGCGCTGAGTGATGCTGAGGTGGTGCTGTGCTGGTGTTGTGGTGTTGATCCAGTGCTGCTGAGTGATGCTCAGGTGGTACTGTGGTGGTGCTAAAGTGTTGCTTAGTGACGCTGACTGATGCTGAAGTAATGCTGCACTGATGCATAGAGGTTGCTGCCGTGGTGCAGTGGTGCTGCTGCAGTGGTATCCCTCTGAAATTGGTTTTATTCACCAATGATTGAAAGCTAAAAGAAAGCATCAAAAGTTGAAGGCTCTCAACTTAAAGCTGCTTCCATTTTCATAAAACAGAGCGATATTAGAATGTTTACTTCTTTAGTCATATCCAAATATTCACCCTGTCAAAAGCACAATGTAAATAGGGTGATCCTACTGTCAGCTGTCTTCTTAAACTACACTTACATTAAGTAAGTATATTATTTAAGGTTTGGACATTTGAGCTAATGAAACCAGAAATGTTATAGGATGAACAACAACATAGCCTCCAGATCAAAAAGCGCACGGGAAACCAAAGACAGTGGAAAACAAGATAAGGACATGATTTGCAGCCCTTGGCTAGTGCGTTCAGAAAGCCAAAACAAGCCTAGACAAAAGAAAACGTAGTGCACCGAAACTAACTTATACGGTGATTCATTTGAGAGGGCCAGTCTCCAGGATGTGACCAAAACAGCAAGAGGCGGGACAAATGTACACTATTCACCAACAAAAAAAAAGGAATTTCGAAAGGCACATGAAGGAATGACTCAAACTGGATGGGCGTGCTGTAAGCCCATACAATAGATACAGCATGTCTCTAGAGGCAGCGCATGTGCCTCCTAGGCAAGACCTAAAAAATGAAGCAAATTAGGTAGAAATAAACAGTGAAGAAAGATTCCAGTTCCTTCCCTTTCAGAATTTAAAGCTGGAAGAGAAAGAAACAGAGAGAGGGCAGGGATAGGGAGTAAGTGGCCAGTGGCTCATGCCAGAGCAAGACATGGGAAGGAGAACCCAGACTGACAGAGAAGTTAAGGACAGGAACAAAGAGGATCGTGGAAACTGGTACGAGGATAAAGGTTCCCTTTCTGTCCTCGGACAAGGCAAAGTGATGCTACTGAAGGAGAAACGAACAGCTGCAATGGCTCCCAGTCGACCCACAGACAGGAGCCGTGACCAGTTCCTGCTGTACTTCTGCAGGGTTGTGGCTATTTTATGTGAGTATCCACGTTCAAAATAGGAAGCGCAAGAAAGGTGGGGAAAAGAATACAGCTGAAGGTAAAAATTAGATGTAAAAGAAGTCAAGGAAGAAAACACTACGACAGTGGAAACGTGTAACTTTAAAATCTACTGATAGGATGAAGGAGAGAGCTTACTAATTTAGGTGTGTTTAATACTGTGCAAAGTCCTCATGCCAAATACTTAAAAGGAAAGGTGAAATTAACCCTAAGGCGGCAGAAGAAATCTAGCCAAAGGAAAGTCTGAACAGTTTATTATAAAGAGAAAAAAAAAATTTCAATCCACATATCCGTGCTTATTCTTTTTATGCCGAGCAATGGCGGCTCCTCCGCTAAGGCGGAGGAGTGTCGCCCCACTGCTCGTGGAGCGGTAACAGAAGTTATTTCTGTTATTATCTGTTGTAGTATGAAAATCAATATGCAGACACATTGTAAGTTCCAAGTAGTTCCTTTACTAAGTTTCAGTTATAGATGTAATAAGATGATAGTAGGATGGTAAATAAGATGGAAGTAAGATAGTAGTGTAGCCCCACCAGGAGCAGTCTCCCTCTGCTCAGCCTCTCATCTTCAACTGACGCTCTCACCAAGCCCTCACACCAGCATTCCATGACATCACACAACATTCTCCAGTCAATCAGGCTGAACAGCAGGGAGAATATTGATGCAAAGAAAGAAGAGAGAAATTCACCTTACAACATATCCTCTTTCTTTACAACAACAAAAGAAAAATACAAGAATAAGAAGCAGGGAAACAGATAGAAAGGAGTATTATCAGAACATGATAATACATATAAAGAAAATGCAATAATGCAATGACATAAAATGCAAAATAGTAATATAACAGCAATAAATACATAATGAAATATCATTAAAAAAACAATGCAATAAACACATCATAAAATGCAAAAAATACATTAAAACAAAAAATTGAAGCAAATCAATGGCACGCACACCCTTTTCTCACAAAGGAAGGCAAAACAAAACCTGTGCCAAGAAAATGCGCACACCTGAAGAGACTTAAAGTCACAGGCCAAGCAAAGAAGAAGAAAAAACAAAGCACGTAGAACATAAGTACGCTTGATGTCTAGGCACCCCTACACTCCGAAGATCCAATCAACGGCAACACAAGAATAGATGGAGAAGGAAGAGCCTTGAAGTAAACAGCGAACCAGCACTGAAAAAAAACCAGGACCAAAACATGGAACATAGTAACGTACATACGTGACAAATGGTACTCGACCAAACAACAACAAAAAAATATATTGGGATGCACTCACCCATGAAACAGAATACGATGAACAGGGATACACTCTCCCAAAAGAACAGCATAAAATAGGTGGTATGCACTCACCCACAAAACAGAATGAAGAAAACTGGGATGCACTCACCCAGGATAACATAGTAAGAAGTAACTTGATACACTCACCCAGAAACAGAATAAATGTCCAGGGATACACTCACCCATAAACAATAAGTGCTAATGAAGAAAAAGTAAAGAATTTGCAAATTTTTAAACTGTGCCACGTAGATGTAGACATTAGCAAATACCAGTAAGAACTAGGCTTGACACAAGAGATAAATCCAATAGGATAGCAGAATAAAACAGCACTCCCAGAAAATAAGTAGCAAAGTATGGCAAAATAAGTAATCATACAGGTGAACCTTCTCATATGCAAATGCAGGTAAAAATAATTTCAAATAAATAACATTTCAAATCAAACAAGAATTAATTACACCGGTGCTCGACCCAAGGACCCGAGTATACACTAAGGGGTCCATTAGGATGTAGGGCGGTGGGACCACCGCCGCGCTGGCGGTGCGGAAAAATGCCTTTTTCCGCCCGCTAGCAGCGGACATCATGGCCGCCATATTAGTATGGTCAAACATAAGCCAATTTCCGACCGCCGCGGTGCGACGCGCACCGCCAACAAAGTGCGTCCGCCTCTGCGGCGGTGGGAGCCAATGGAGACCCTCCGCTGTGCGGAATGACGTCCACCCCGGTCCACAAATTAGGATGACCCAGATGCACCGCAGCGGAGACACCTCCCAACCAGAGACGGCGGAAACTCGACAGCGAAGCGCGAAACCAGAGTCCCGGTCCACACCACCCGGACACGACCGCAATGGACCCAGCTCTACACATCTTTCCGGTGCTGTACCTGCTACATCACCAGGAACTCATGGACCGGCACGGACGTCGCCGCAGGTACGCAATAACACACCACACAACACACAACCCACGGCCTGACACTGGGTCCAAATCCACATCAGACACCCTAGGGGAGATAGGGACACATCCCCAAGGGCACCCACACATCACCCACCTGCCACAAATGCACCCCGCTGCATCCTGGACACACAGCTACTGCCACCATGCAGCAATGTCCCGGTCAGGTCACCGCAGCGGCGAACACAAGCTAATACATGCGCAATGCAGAACGCAGGGCCAGTGCCAGGCATGGGTGTGGCACAAATCCCACAGGGCCACAACCACTCCCACCACACACTAGCACACCCCATGAAGGCACATGCCATGTGCCCCCCCTGTGCACTCCATGCGCAACAACAAGCCAGGGCAATACAGACCCTGCACCGCACAACAAACAATCATGGAGACACTCAATGCAGGAGTGGCTGCACAGGAACACGCAACACACAGCACAGTAGCACAGGACCAGGGAAACACACACTACACCACACTCAGGGAAAAAGCAATGAGGACAAGCAACAAATGAACACATACAAGGAATCAACATCCAAATGGACACACAGCCTACACAGTCACACATACATATCACAGACTGACACACACACACACACACATACACACAGCAATGGAGCACAACAAATAGGGAAACCAAAGTGGGCTGCACACAAATGGAAGGCCATGGAGACACACAACAAGCATGTGTACATCACATCAACACAAGGAACAGAGCACAACACCCTCACACCATCAAAGCACACATGGCTGGCACAGTCAGTGAAATCCAACCACAGACAGCTCAGTGCAACCACACAGGGAGACAGCAAGGCAAACCATGTATAGGCACAAGGATTAAAGGATGAAAGAAAGGCCCTGAAGTCAAACTGGGAACAGCCACACATACATTCAACTACTTCACAGGAGTACACAAGCAGCACTAGACACAGGGACCGTCTACACACCTCAGGACTGACAAGAATCTACACACATACCCCTCTCACACCAGCAGCACACAACACCAGTGCCAAACACACTGAAAGCTGGCAATACTTGACAGGCAATACACACACAAACCAAACACCCTGGGCTCAGCCACAAACATCACACACACACACACACACACACACACACAGGGATGCCACCACAAATGTAGAAACAAATACAACAGACAAACACATAACCCAATTGAAACACACACAGAGCCACAACAACAACAGTCATGCCCTGTGCAGCTAAACTGGGGAAAGGCAATGGGAGCACAGACACAACAGGAGTGCACAACCTCATCACTCAGGAACAATGCACAGACAACATTCCACAACACACACAAGAAGTGCACCATCACAGAACAACACAGCCACAGCAAACAAACAACAGATGCACAGGCAGAACAATCACATAGCAAACATAGCACGACATCAGGGGATGCACAACAGGCAAAGTGAAGTGTACTGCATGTCAGTAGGGGACATGGCAGGAGTGTACCATACACAAAGAGAGGGAGTGCAGACCCACAATGGGTAGGCAGCTGAAGCACAGATAGAGGATAGCATGACAACACACACAACATGCCACACTGGAGGCAAGAAGGCACCATGGGACAGCAAGGCATGAGAAAACACAACCACAATGGCAGTGAGGAGCAGCAGGTCTGCACAGACCCCACAAACAGCCACCAGACACAGGGATGTGCAACAAAAAACAACACTGAATTGCCAGTAACACCCTCTGCATACTCACAAGTGACAAAAATAACAAGTAGGAGTCAGACAGAACTGCAAGGACACACCAACACACTGCACAGTGCACAATATACAACTCACACATGGGCATACAACCACATCCACAGGGATGAACAATCAAAACAACAGGCACACAACTCCTGGGTGACACGTGTGTAGTTGACATTGCAGAGGCATGCACACATCAACACTCCCCATAAACTCACCCCCTTCACACTGCACAATACCTGGCCATCCAAGAGCACACATGGAAAGCAAGCCATGGGACTAGGATGACTGGCCATCACAAGATGACCACACACATATACCACTGGGCACACATATAGGAAGAACACACACATGATGACCCTGGACAGCCTGCCTGCAATACTGTGTGCAGAAACCCACCCTGTGCTGGCAGTGCCCCCCCCCCCCCAACCTGACGTGTACAATAGAGCCAACATGAACTAATCAAGTAAATGGCTACTGCTAAACATTCAAAATGGACACCATTGCCACCACAAGTATCTGGGCCAAGAAGAACTGAAGACCCTGTCACCCCTGAAAAAAAGAGAGCAAGTGAGCCCAAACATTGAACATGTTGAAGTGCCACACAGACCATGTGGCACAGTAAACCATTTACACACACACAGCAAAAGAACTTTATTCAGTAAGGACACTGACAAAATAGACAACTGGAGCAACTGTTTTATTCACAAATTGCACAGATAGGCACCATGAGAAGAGAAGAGTAAGGCACAAAATTCAGACCATGTCCATGAGAAGTTGCACAGGCAAGGGAAAACAGCAGTGAACAACAAGGCCTGTGGCCAGGGCAGAGTGCAGAGTATGTCCATGAGAAGTTGCACAGGCACGGGCAAAACAGCAGTGAACAACAAGGCCAGTGGACAGGGCAGAGTGCAGAGCATGTCCATGAGAAGCTGCACAGGCAAGGGCAAAACAGCAGTGAACAACAAGGCCAGTGGGCAGGCCAGAGTGCAGAGCATGTCCATGAGAAGCTGCACAGGCGAGGGCAAAACAGCAGTGAACAACAAGGCCAGTAGCCAGGGCAGAGTGCAGAGTACGTCCATGAGAAGCTGCACAGGCAAGGGCAAAACATCAAGGCCAGTGGCCAGGGTAGAGTGCAGAGTATGTCCATGAGAAGCTGCACAGGCAAGGGTCCAACACAGCAGTGAACAACAAGGCCAGTGGCCAGGGCAGAGTATGTCCATGAGAAGCTACACAGGCACGGACAAAACAGCAGTGAACAACAAGGCCAGTCGGCAGGGCAGAGTGCAGAGCATGTCCATGAGAAGCTGCACAGGCAAGGGCAAAACAGCAGTGAACAACAAGGCCAGTGGCCAGGGAAGAGTGCAGAGTATGTCCATGAGAAGCTGCACAGGCAAGGGTCCAACACAGCAGCGAACAACAAGGCCAGTGGCCAGGGCAGAGTGCAGAGTATGTCCATAAGAAGCTGCACAGGGAAGGGTCCAACACAGCAGTGAACGGCAAGGCCAGTGGGCATGACAAAGTGCAGACTGAGTCCATGAGAAGCTGCACAGGGAATGTGTGCGACTGTACCTTTCCATGGCCAGCAACACAGTCAGGGGGCAACAATGTGCAGTACAGGCCCTCCTGTGTGAGACACAGGAGTGTGAGGGTGACTACTACTCAGACTTGGCTGTCCGGTGGACTGGGAGCTGGCTGTGCCTCGGGGACAGTAGGGGCACTTAAAGGGGGAGAGAGCGGAACAGCTGAGGTAGAGTGATCAGTGTCTTGGCAGGCTGGAGGGCTGCTTGGACCAGGTGGTGTAGTGGCACTGAGGAACCTGACCATTAGGGGCCAAGCGGCGCAGAGTATGCCTGAAATCCTCTAGTTCTCCTGCCTTGCAATACAGAGACACTGGACACTCCGTCTGGCGTAAGAGATCGAGTTTTATTAGCTGCAGCTAGTACAGTTGTCCATGAAGTCACACAGGGATGGGTTCACAAGAGGCTGCCACTGACCTCCGTGGCGCACAAGCTTTTATACAGTGAAAATACAATGGATACAATGGATAACCTAAAAACATATCGAATTTGAGACATCGACAAATGTTATCAACAATGGTTTAAGCTAAAAACTGACCCGGGTTCCAGGTGATGTTTGTTGCTGCCCCCTTTAAGCAAATTGCAAAGAGAATCCACATGATACAGTTTACAAGGAGAGAAAACATGGTTGTATGTTCTAGAAGGACAGTCGTGAAACCAGAGAATGCATGAGATGTGTAGCGAAGGGCAGTAGATAAGATAAGCGATGGGAAAGAATGGTGTGAGCTAACAGATAGTTCGGGCGGGGGTTATCCAGCTCAGACATGAATTAGTGTATTCGGCCAGACCCTGACACTGGTTAATGAACACGGGACGAACAGCTACCTGACACGCAAGGGCAGAAATGACAAAAACATCTCGTTTACCAGCTGCCTGAGTGAGGGCAACCTAAGATGGCGGAAAACACAAGATGGAGTCTGGGTGCGATCGAGAAACAACAAATTTCAGAACCTCAGCACGTGGAGGTGGAGTCATGCAGATGGGAGTCATGGTGTGGCTGGGAGATTGTGGAGGGTTGCCCTTCCACTTCTTGGGGATCCTAAATGGCTTAACTGACTGTGGATCAATGGGAAGTGGTGTGGGCACAACAGGCACACTCAACACCACTGCTGCAGCAGGTGCAGGCGCTGACAGCCCCTCTGGTGATGTGCTGGACCCAGCTGAACGCTTTGCCTTGCTTTGCCTCTGCCCCCCCTTCCCCTGTTTACTAGGTGTCACCCCTACAGTCCCCTCTGGCCCCTGCTTCACTGGGCTTGGAATGGGAGTCGATGTGGTTGGTGATACTGCCTTTGAGCCCTTCTCATGTGTACCTTTGGCATGCACCACCTCCTTGGTGGACACAGACACTGTACGATTATCCTTGTGCGATACCTTAGGGGCAGGAGAGTCCTTGGATGGGGATGCTACTGAGGCATGTGTGCCTGAGGTCTGCTGCTTTGCTAATTGTCCCCTGGTGTCACCTGACGGGCTTTTCTCCCTGCGCTCTGGGGTGCCTTTGGTCTTCTGTGGGAATGGCGTCTGAACACGGGACCGCTTGGGTTGTTGCTGCTGTGTGCTCCGTGTGCTGTATCATGACTTTGATGTATGTGGACCGTGGTCACTATCATCAGATGTGGCCACTGCCTGGGTGGTGGACAAAGGGACTGGAGCTGGACTGTGAGAATGTGCCTGTTGCAGGACAGACGTCACTGTTGATGACAAAGCCTGGACTGTCCGGTGCAGCCCACCCACATCGGAATGTATGCCCTCAATGAAAGCAACCACCTGGGCCAATTTCTTGTCGTGGTCAATGAAGGCATTTAGGAGAGCTGTCTGGCCTACACACAGCTGGCGCAAAAGGTCCATAGACTCAGCACTGATGGCAGCAGGGGGGACAGGGGCAGGGGCAGTGGTGCCAGGGGTGAAAGACACTCTTCCCCTCTTACTGAGGCGGACATGGGAATCACCAGAGGAAGTGGCTGGGAAGGTGGGCAATGGCCACTGTGTGGTGGAAGTCGATACAGAGTCCCCGTTCCCTGTGCCCTCCAACATGGATGCATCCCCGCTGGCATCGGATGATATGGTGCTTTGCGTCTCAGGCTGGGACTCCTCCAGCAGACTCCTGTCCCCCTCTGATGCGCTGGTGACATCTGTGTCACTGGGCTCCTGGGCAGCTGTGGTGCTAGTTTCACCCCCACTGGTGTCCGTCTCCTGTCCCTCTGTAACCACAGGTGATGCTGCATGGGAGAGAGAGATTTAGGGTCAGGTCAGTGGCAAAATCAGAACAAACATATGAAAGCAATGCATGACAAAAGTTGAGCAAATCTACATGTTGCACACCACCCTGTGCAATCACATCGTGCCAACTCACTACATAGACTCAAGCAGTACATGGAAACTGGAAACCCAGGCATGAGTGAGCCATGTGATGACCACACAGCACAACACCCTGCGTGTGGCTCTGTTCAAACAGACACACACCTAGTTCTGAGCACACCTAGGGACATGATGGGGGCACACAACATGTTGCCAATGACAGAATTGGATGTAACAGGAGGGGACAACACAGACCCAGACTACAACATGACAGTCCACAATGGACATTAGCCCATGCCACCCACTATGTCGTACCTTGGGGACAATAGAATGCTGCACATTGCTGTAAGATATCTAGCCCTCCCCAATATGGGTGCATGCAATGGACGCATTGATGTACGCACATTCAGATCGGGCACACTGCTGTTCCCTCCCATGGGATTCCCAAGACTACACCAATGCAGAAGAAACATGAAGAGCACAACTCAGAATGTAATGTGAAGGCACAGCTTCCAAATCAACTTTGTAAGTACAGGTAGGGCAAAGGCATGCCACAGGCACCAAGGCCAGCAACCACTTACATGCCACAGCATCACACTGCCAACATCACAGAGGCCAGCGCTGGCACAGGCTCTGTACACATGCAGCCTCTCCCATCCAAAGTCAGACTCCCCAAATGCTCACCCCTGGCTTGCTGCTGATGCTCCTTCAAACGTGCATCCAGCTCAGGCTGTGTCACCTCCAAGATGCGCCCCATTAGTTGTGCCATGCTGCATCATGCCAGACGCCCAGTACGAGGAAGCAGCCCCAGGGTCATCTCCGCCACATTTTTTGCCTGCCGGCTGATGTCATCCCATCTCTTGTGGCAGTGGGTGCGCCGTCGGTTTGAGACCCCCAGGGCTCACACCCTCGCTGCAATTGCCCTCCACACGGCCTTACGCTGGTGTACCTTGAGCTGCAGGCATGGGAGACAAGAGGGAGAAATGATCAGGTACACAGTGCCATGTACCGACATCTATCAGTATAGCAGCAAGATACAACCAAATCACATATCCAATGATAGATTAATCAGAGACTATAGTACAGCCCACATGTGATCCCTGCATGGGAAAAGGTGATGTTAAAGCATGCAGGTGTGAGGGGGAACACAGTCCCTGCACATCTCACACACATGCAGGATGCCAGCACTGAAACCTCCCTGCCCACATCTCCAGTCAATTGTTGGGTTGAGCAACACATACATCATATATCAACCTGTGTTTGGGAGTGACCCACTGTGTCCAAGACTGCGCAGCCCTCAATGTCCCTGCCCTGTGAATAGATAACGGTGTCATGGATGTCACATTGAGGGACATGATCTCACAAATACAAAATGCCCTTCACAGTTCACGGTTGTGTGCAATCTACAGTGCGGAGATGAGCCACAGCTGGAGTGCAATGTGAAAAGACTGATGTCATACTCTGTAAGTGAAGTGATGTGTCCTTGTCTTTGTAGACAGGGACTGTGCTGTCCAGCTGGGCTCACACTGAGATGGACTACAGGGGCACACACAGCCATCCAGTCAAGCAATCACTGTCATGACTACAGCATCAACAACCTTACTCATACTTACATGTGCAGGGAGGGAAAGCTGTGGCATTGGGTACACACACCCTCCCACTGGAGACAGCATGTCAGGCAGTGCATTACACTACCCCACACTCCCAGGCACATACTGCACATCAGTCCACTACATGTGTGGCCCCCCTGCCCTACCACAACACTGTTTAAGACTCACGACATTTGGCACCGTGTGAGCACCTCATCCACCAGGACCTCCAGCTCCTTGCTCGTGAAGGGACTGGCACGGATCTTCTCTGTCCTTGCCATCACTGTGGACGTGACACAACAGCAGGGGATTTTGGTGGTGAGGGTCCCCAGACAGCAGTCCCTGGAGGCAGCAGCAGGTGAGGGGTGTCAGGCAGCAGTCCCTGGAGGCAGCAGCAGGTCATGGGTCTCAGGCAGCAGGCTCTGTGAGCAGTGGCAATGGGAGGCTCACTCCCACATATATAGCCCCCTGGGGTCATTTCAAAGGTGCCAAGCTGCAGCAATTGGTGGTCCATGTCTGCCTCTTTCAAATGCATCCAATGACTGCCTCTGTGGTGGGGGAGCACACCTACCGCGACCTTCAAAATTGCATCATGCCACTGCTATCGTGCTTCGCATTGGCTCTAGGTGTGCTCCATGGCGGTGTAACACCTCTGAGGCCTGGGGTGTGCTACCGCGATTTTAGTTGCGGAGCATGCCAACCGCCATTTCCACATGTCTCCATGCCTATGACTACTGCACTGGTGTGAATGGGGGTGCTGGTGATACACCGCCGGTGCCAGGCGGTAGCTACCGCGATATGGGCGCCATGCATTGACACGAGGCACCGCCATTCTGGCGGCAGAGCATGCCAACCACCATTTCCACATGTCTTCATGCCTATGACTACTGCACTGGTGTGAATGGGGGTGCTGATGGCACACCACCGGTGCTAGGCGGTAGCTAACACGAAATGGGTGCCATGCAATGGCGATGGCCATCTGTCACACATCAACAGTGCATAGTGCCAACATGTTCAATGGCACATCATTGTGCACATGATGCCAATGTTCAATTTACTCCACTGATGGCTACACATGCCATGTTTGTGTGTGTGTAACGTATATTTGTCTGTACCCACTCACATGTCACTTGAGGATTTGATGTTGGTGTAGGCAGGACAGTGTAGTCCTGGACTGTACAATGTGTACACATGTCAATGTGTTGAGGTCCAGTGACAATCACAGCAATGCTTGTTTTGATGAATGTTGATCTAATTAGCATTGCCTCTCATGTCTGCTCATGAACACATTCATCATTCCAGCGCCGACTGTGGTCATTGTGTGGTGGATGTGTGCCAGGTTGTAATGATGCATAAAGGTGTGACCGGTACAGCAGCTAGGTAGGAGACAGTGGTTTTGATTAGTTACACATATGCTGGATGCTAGACTCACAGGCGTGCACATGTGTACTGTGGCCATATCCCTATGTGCATCCACATAGCCTAAGGTGGTGTTTGAGGTACTTGTCTTTCTGTAAGTTTACACATGTGCCCTTTGTGTAGCTGAAGGTGCCCTTCCATGTAAGCTGGTCTGTTAGTCACTCTAGATGTCAGTCATTGTTGTCGTTGTGTCATCCAGAATGTGATATGCTGTACACATCTCTTGGTGTATTGTATTGACATGTGTCCACTATCAACTCCAATAGGAGGAGGCCAAATTTGATTTGTCACTTGACGGTGCTGGAGGACATGGAGGATGTTGCGATCATACGCAAATGCCGCCTGTACAGAGCCACCCTGAAGACCCTTTGTGATCTGTTGGAGCCCCACCTGCAGCCACGCAGGACATATCCAACAGCTTTCACTCCTACTTATAAGGTGATGGCAGCCCTGCATTTTTTTGCCACAGGATCGTTCCAGGAGACTGTGGCCAGCGCTGGTGGGATGTCACAACCGATGTTCAGCATGGTGCTGCGTGATGTACTGTCCACCATGATGCTGTACAAGGACAGATGCATCCATTTCCCCAGGGGTGCTGAATTGCCAACTGTGAAGGGAGACTTCTATCCCCTTGGACACATCCCCAATATAGTTGGGGCCATTGATTGCACCCATCTCGCTCTTGTGCCACCACAGGCAAGTGAGCACACTTACCGCAATCGCAAGCATTACCACTCCATCAATGTGCAGGTGGTGTGCCTGGCAGATATGACCATCTCGCAGGTGTGTGCCAAATTCCCAGGCTCGGCCCACGACTCCTACATCCTGAGGAATAGCATAGTGCCCCCAGCTGATGGCTAATCTTCTTCCAGAGCGTGCATGGATTGTGGGTGAGTATGCCTAGTCGTGTGGCGTGCTGTGTGTGTGACCTGCTCCCCTGAGACTCTGCGACATTGCAATGTCTATTTGTGTTTGTCATACCTAGGTGACTCTGCATATCCCAACCATCCCTGGTTGCTGAGCCCACTGCAGAATCCCAGGTCCCCGGCTGAAGTCCGCTACAATGAGGCCCATGGGAGGACACGTTGTGTGGTGGAGCGCACTTTTGGCCCGCTCAAGTCACGTTTCCGGTGCCTGGACAAGACCGGAGGTGCACTGGCTTACTCGCCCGGGAAGGTGTGTCAGATTGTTGTTGCATGCTGCATGCTCCACAACCTAGCCATTCGCAGGGAGATTCCCCTGCTCCTGGATGATGGTGAGGACCCAAGTCCCCAGCCTGCAAACCAAGCCGTGTCCAGTGATAAGGACAGTGGAGAGGAGGAAGGTGTTGACCTGCGTGAACAGCTCATCACCCGTTACTTCACTTGACGGTGGGTGGCAATATGCAACATACCCATTGTCTGATGAGATTGCTGTTGTCGTGAAGGGGCATGTGAGAATTGTAGCATCAGCCAGTTGTAGACTCAGTGGTGGTTGGAAATGTTTCTAGGACATGTCATTTGGGAACATCAACGGGACGTGTATGTTGACACTTGGGGGCCATTGTGACATCTGCATGTTGGGTTATCCTGGTGTTAGGGCTTGTGTGATGTCTGTGATGCCACACCCAGACCAGTGACAGTTGTTCTGTTGTGTTTCCCTAGGTGCCTTCGACTTCTCCTTGCCTACATACGGCCCATGGTCCTGGTACATTGTGATCATGTTGAAGACTGTACACCCTGCAATAAAGACGGAGCAGACACAACAACATGTGTGTGAGGATATTTTATTTACTATGGTGAGATGCAAGGGGGGTGTACATTTCCATTGGGGGAGGGGAGTGAGTTGACAGTCGTGGTAGATGAGATGGTTGTGTAGTCACCACATTGCTGTGGTGACCCAGTCCAACAGGCAGATGCCATTCACAAGGCAGTGTGGGGTAGGACAGTCCAAAGAGTCAATGCAGTGGTGGAGAGGGTTGCCATCATGGCTGGCTCCGTGACTTGCGTCTGGCAGGTGCTTTGCCTCCAGATACTCCCAGGGTCTTCTTGGGATGGCCCCTTTGTTGTTTGTCGGGGGTCCTGCTGCAGGGCCAGTGGGGTCTGAGGACTCCCCCCTCTCTGTGGGCGCAGAGGAGGATGGTGAACTGTCATTGTGCAGCCCACCAGAGGGAGGCGGAGATGTTGTCTGGGGTGCATGCCTGTCCCTCAGTACCGCCACTTGCTGGCCCAAGAGGTCCATGATTTGTCCCATGCGTCTGTCGATGGACCTCATCCGCAGGATGAGCTTGTGCAACAGATTGTTCGACCAGCCTGTTCGTCCCTGGGTCTGTTCGTATGTGCCCAGGACTCTGGTGATGTGTTCCAGGAAGTGGGTCCCAGCCTCCTGGTGTCCCTGGGTGACCCTGCCCCTCCCACCTGCCCTGCTGCCACGGACCTGTTGCCTCACCACTGTGGGCACCCGCATCCTCTCCCTGCCCTCCTCCATGGATGGTGTGTGCGGGGCATCCTCTGGGACAGGGAGGGTGTTGCCGGCAGCACTGGTGGTGGTGGTGGTGGTGGCGGTGGCCGCACAGGCCATGACAGCAGGGGTCTGCTGTGGAGTTGTTGTTGCCACAGATGTGGTGGAGGGGACGCTGGGGTCCTGGGACCTGTTGCTCCCTGGCACACCAGATGGGCCGGCCTTGAGCTCATCGTCCACGGAATCCTGGGAGTCAACATCCCAGAGTCCTTGTACCAGGGGTGGAGACTGGCTCTGCAGGTTGCTGGTGTTGTCCTCTGCAGTGAGTTCTTGGTCACCTGTGGGTCAGATTGGAAATGGTCATTGCAGTGCACCCGGCAAGCTTTGGGTTAGCTGTGTGTCATTCACATTTTGTACACTGCACAATTGACATATCATCACATTGTTGACTGTGTGCAGTACTGTGCTCCCTAACATGATACAGTGGTACAAGCATTACTTGTCCATGGTGCGAGGTGTCAGGGCATACCATGCGAACCGTGTCCAATTGAGGTTTACTGGGGCTTTTTGCCATCTAGGGCCTGTCACAACATGTGTTTAATTGTGGACTCATGGTTTATTTGTCTGACCTAGCAGACGTCACATCTGGCCATGGACTGGCCATTGTCATCTTCTGCATCCCTTTGTCCTGTCATGTGCATATCTTGATTTGTGCCACCACACATGCTTTCATATTTTTCGAATGGTCCTTGTTGCACTTGCCCCATGGTGATGCACATGTAACTAGTTGCTGTGCATGAATGTGCACAGGCTTTCTTCTACTTGTGCATTGGTGTGTCACACTTTGGTGGTTGTGACAGTTTCCTTGGCTTACCTGTGTGCACACTGTGCTTGGCAATGGGGTAGGTATGGCTCTTTGTGCAATGTGAGGGCTGGTGTTGTCATATGGCGCCATTTAATTTGGGAAGAATGGGTGGGTGTATGTACTGGCTACCTACCTGTAAGTTTGTTTGGTGTACTGCAATGGCTTCCAACTGCTCCTGGGTGGGGTGGGGGAGGGATCCATCCTGCTCAGGTGTGGGACAGGGGGCATGGTGGGAGTAGTAGTGCAGCCCTCCCTAACACAAACGCCCTCATTGTGGAGATGGCTAATTACCTGTAAGTTTGTTTGTTGTACTGCAATGGCTTCCAACTGCTCCTGGGTGGGGTGGGGGAGGGCTCCATCTTGCTAGGCTGTGGGAAAGGGGACATGGTGGGAGTAGTGGTGCAGGCCCCCCACCCCCAGACACCCTCATTGTGAAGATGGCTACCTACCTGTAAGTTTGATGAGGGTTGTGTAATGGCTGACACATGCTTCTGGGTGGGGTGGTGGGAGGGATCCATCCTGCTCAGGTGTGGGACAGGGGGCATGGTGGGAGTAGTAGTGCAGCCCTCCCAGACACAAACACCCTCATTGTGAAGATGGCTACCTACCTGTAGGTTTGTTTGGTGTACTGCAATGGCTTCCAACTGCTCCTGGGTGGGGTGGGGGAGGGATCCATCCTGCTCAGGTGTGGGACAGGGGGCATGGTGGGAGCAGTAGTGCAGCCCTCCCTCCCTGACACAAACACCCTCATTGTGAAGATGGCTACCTACCTGTAAGTTTGTTTGGTGTACTGCAATGGCTTCCAACTGCTCCTAGGTGGGGTGGGGAAGGGATCCATCCTGCTCAGGTGTGGGCCAGGGGGCCTGGTGGTTGTTGTAGTGCTGTCTGCCTGTACACATGCCCCCTTGGTTATGTTGTTAGCTATGTTTGTGGTGAATGGGAGTGGTTGAATGTTGGATCTGTGAGACATGTTTTTGTGAGTGTGTGGTGCAGATGGATGGTGTGTGTCCCAGGAGGTGTAGCTTTGTAGTTGTGCAAGGCAGTACACAGCAGAGTGGTGGTAGTCATTTGTTTGTACTTACCAGCCTCCATTCCCCCGGCTAATCCTGTGAGACTCTCTGGATGCAGTATGGCAAGCACCTTCTCCTCCCATGGTGTGAATGTTTTTTGTGGAATGGGAGGGCCACCACCAGTCCTCTGAGCCAGCTCATAGTTCTTGCTCCTCCTCTCCTTGACCACCCTCTTCAGGTCATGCCACCGCTTCATGATCCCCTTTTTTGATCTTGGGGTGGTCCCTACTGCATTGACCCTTTGGACTATCCTAGCCCACATTTGTGTCCTTGTGGCTAATGGTGTCTGTTGGACCAGGGTGCCAAAAAGCTGTGGTTCCACTCTGACTATCTCATCTACCATGACCTTCAACTCACTCTCAGTGAATTTGTGCATTTTCTGTGTGGCCATGGTGTGTGGTGTGCAAAGGGATTGTGGGTGCAGGGGTGTGAGTGGTGGTTGTGCTGTATATGGTGTGTGTTGTGCAGGGGGGTTAGTTGTGCTGGTTTAGAGGTGGTGGTGGTGCTGTGTGTGGTGTGGCTGATGATGTTGTGTCCTTTACCTCTCCTGTCAGCTGGGGTATGTGTCCCTTCTCTCCTGGAGTTTTGCAAGGGATTGTGGTCAGTGAAGGGGCTGGTTTTATACACAGCTATATGGGTGTGTCCAATTGGGGTGTTGCTGACAGGTGTGTAGTCCTGGGATATGTATTTTTTGTTTTGCCATGTGGTTGTGTCATTGGGGTGTGTTTTGTGTATTTGGGGGGCATGTCTAGTTTTCTGTGTGCACTTTTTGGCCTTCTTGTGGGGTTTTGGCTTTGTCCGCCATAATTTTGACGGTTCGTCCGCCGCGGTGGCTGTGCTTCAGCTCTTCCGCTGGCTCTCCCATTCATCCCATTGTGCGACTGCGGCGGTCGGAGACGGCGGTACGTACCACGGGACAGTCGGGGATGTACTAATTTACGGGGCGGTGTCTCCGCTATACTTGCAGCGGGTTGTTGTTTTTCCGCCGCGATTCCGACCTACGCGGACAGATTTTGGCCATCTCCGCCCGCCACAGGCGGTTATTCTGGGCCTCTTACCGCCGCGGTCTGATTTTTTGGGTGCTTAATGCTAATTTGGCCGCCAGTTTTCCCACGGGGCCAGCGGGCGATTGTTTTCCGCTTCCATGGCGGTCGGGGTGTTTTTCCGCCCTACATCCTAATGGACCTCTAAGAAAGAAAAACCTGTTAAAAATTGAGTAGTAAACAATTCCGGAATATGCCCAGGAGATGGCGCACTGAGCACAGTTTAAGGTATATTGACCTCATAATAAGAAAACCTTCACGACCAAGGAATGGAAAACCACATTGAAGAAAAGCTTAAAATATTTCTAAATCTTAACTGTGCCAAACTGGAAAATGAGCTTGAAGACTGCAGCAAGGGAAATGAAGTGAAGAATGTTTGGAGTTATTCAGCAGTCCAGGCACAAAGATGTAACTCCCGGTATTTTGAATGGCGAAGTAGAGGAGACTCTCGGGTGCTGAGAGAGAATTCCGACAACATTCTTGGAGTAGCGTTGGCATGGAAACAGCATACCCAAATTGAACAAGCTGCATGCTGACGAGGTCCCGCAAAGCAGAGAAGCAATGCCAGCAGCATTGTTGAATGAAATGCGAAGAGGCACAACGTTCTTCTGACGCATACACGGAGAAGGAACTTCATGACTGCCAAATCACAGACAAGATCTGTAGCTGTTCTCACGAGGATACGAACAGCAACAAAGGTTAACGAGATTAACTTCAAATGGTTGGCAAAGCGTGTACACAATCTGGTAATCAGAAAGATTATGTACACTAGAAATCCAACAATCCCAAGATGGCGGCACGTTTACTCACGTTACGGAGAGTGGCTCTAGGAGCGACCATGCGCCAAACATTGCTGCGCAGTTGTAGAGACATAGAAGAGTGAAACGTCAGTCCTAAGAATTCCTGTAGCATTGAAGATGAACAAAACATCTGCGCGAGGCCCAACAAGAAGGTAGGAGGACGCGAGTGGTGACTTGTGAGCAATTTGAAAGGCAGCCGTAAACTGCCAGAGATGCCAGTTCAAACGCTGCAGTAACTGTAAACTGCCAACACCGCCAAATGACAAAAGTAAAAACTCACCCTGGTTCTGAAGACTCTGTTCGACATGAGAAAAAGTATTCAAACACATTCCGACGTGACAGCAAAGATGAAGTACCAGCCCAAAAAATACAGTACACTTTGTACTTGCTCTCCCTGTTGAACTGTCCCACGCCGAGTTTTAATACCAGGTAGCAGTCTGTGTAAAACTGCACCAATGCCGGTATCAGTGTCCCACGTCGGTTGAGTTTTTAAATTGAATAAATGGTACCGGTCCAGTCAAAATAAACGCTGCTGCTCATGTAATGCTTGTCATTCATAAAGCCATCACACCCATGAAAGTTGCCAGTTTCTGTAGATGACTGAATGACGCTCTGGCAATGACTGCAGGATACAGGTTTAAGTAAAAGAGCATCTGGCATGCCCGAGTTGGAGGCTGACCGATATTAAGGTCACTGGTGGGGCTGGTGCTGCCAGTTTCTTTAAATAGTACTGGAATATTCATGTAGGTGCTTGAAGCTTGGAATTTGTAGGTTGTAGTTTCTTTAGTGGATTCTGTAGTTGCGGTTTCAATGTTCCTTGTAGAAGAAAATTCAAAATTTGTAGGTTCAAGAGTCCAATCATCGCCAAAATGTTGTATTCAAAGGAATTCACCTTACAACATAATTATTTTTCTTTTTTTCCCGGCCAGGGTGGGGGGGCTGGGACTCCCGTGATGTCCGGGAGGAGGAGTGGTTGCTACACTCAAAAGGGCTCAGTACTGCTGCACTAGGGGCACTTTGCATGTTCCCCACCAGGCTGCTTTACACAGCCTGATGGGGAACATGCCCAGCCTCCCATTCCCCGTCTGAGCACCGAACCACGGTGCTAAAGCCAATCACAACGTTGCATTGCAGTGCGGAGGGAGCCTGTGTGCTTCCTGGTTCCAGCGGAGAGACTACGGGGGCAATGTAGGAGAGATGACTGTAGAGAGACTCGGCAAGAAAGTAAGTGTTTTTATTTTTATTTTGTAATCCCCCGCGACCCCCACCCGCCTCTCCATGTGGTACTTTAAAATTTGGGACCACGTAGGAGGCAGGGCCCTACCCCTGTCTCTTCCGGTATTAGCAAACCGCGAATGGCCAATGCGGTATGTACAAGTGCTTTATATAACGTTTCATTGATAAATGCACTATGTATACGATATTATACATCACTACGTGGGTTCCATCTTAGAGCGGTGGCCATCTTATGGTTGCCCTCACATAGGCTATATATTATGAAGCAAATACGGGCCTTTAGAGCACATGTGCCTTCCTTTGACTTCTTTATGACCTGGGCATGCTTGGCTCTGCTGCCCCAGGTCAGTCCGGTCTCACAAGCTCCCCGTCCTCTGGCCACCTGTGATTAGCATCAGAGCTTGACACACCATAAAGCCTTTACATTAAACACGAGCCTCCAGCTAATCTCTTTTACACCTGACTGTTCCTGCTTTATGGCTTGTTTCCCAAACAGGAGTTGCTCATGTCTATTGGGGCCTATCGATATCTGATGTGGGATCTGAGCCTCGCTGGGTAAATAATTGTGGGCTGGTTGAACAGGAATGTGGGATTGTCACCATGACTCTGCCTTTTCTTTGAAGCCAAAATATGTGAATGACCACTTGTAAAACAGGGGCGGTGTTGCCCAAAGCGTAATATTCTGTATAAAATAGAAGACTGTTTTTTGTTCTGGAGACTGCCTCATTCAGTTGCTAAGGCTTCTGTGCGACGTAGTCTCACTCATTTGAGTTTAATAAAGATGTCTTTTTCATATTTCAGCTTCTTCTGCCAAGTTCTTTGTTACGTTACCATGAGAGCGTCTTTTATAATACTACAGCAACAGGATAACCCGAAGTCATAGGGTGCTATCCCTGGCACCGCTGGGGTCCTAAAATCCCCGGTACTTCAGTTGGCGCCCGACAGCGCGGCATCAATACAAGTGACTATCTGGAGGAGCGATCTTGTCAGAGGACAGAAATCTACTGGGGAGAACAGGACAGAAATCCACTAAGCAGGTACCGAGGTTCTGGGGGATTCTTTGTCTCTGCAGCCCAGTATATCTCTGATCTTTCTGACTTTGACTCTCCAAAAGATGTCACTCCCGATTAGAACCCTTTTTGGCGTGAGTATTATAAAAGACGTTTTGTTCTGAAGAACTTGACAGTTAGAATTTGGATAACCTTTTGATTAATAAAAGTAAGAGTTACGTATAAGTGGGTCTCTCCCACTCCTTTGGTTCTTTGGGTCTTTGATTTGGTTATCGCAATTACTAAAGCCGAGGGGTTGGTTTCTTGGTTTTTAATTTGGTCATTGCAATTACCATAGCCAAGGGTCTCGTATATTTGCGAGTGTATTGATAGAGATAACCCCTTGAAGTTTGAAGTTAGATTAGTGAGCTATAAGATGCCTGATCTTAGCAAGTTTGAAATGTAGAAATTTGTGTTGGCCAACTTTTGGTTTGTATAGGTTTGGATATGCGAATTGCAATTTGTGTAGGCAGGTAATGAGGAGATATTTCTCCATTTGGTTTAGTTGCATGCCTGTTTGTAAGCTCACATGGAAAACTGTGTTGCTTTTTTGGACGGTACCATAGTTAAAATCGGTTAGATTTGAAAACATATTTCTTCCTTGGTGATTTTGTATCCCCAGGGAATTAAAATATGACATAATACAAAACAAGGATCCTTCGTTCAGCGCAGTTTCATGAATAAAGAAATGCAGAACGATTTTGTGTGGTGTTCTGCTAGGCAAAGCTAGTGAATTGAGCGCACTCACTACTTCTTGGACATACATCTGTCTGTTGGGCTGTTTATGCAGCCTTTTGGAATACTATTGAGAAGCGTTTCTTATAAATATGACTTACAACTAGTATTTGCAAATGGTTTGGTTCAAGTATAGTCTGTGAGCTGTTCTTTCTTTCTGTCATGCGTATTGATTTGCAAGTCAACTGTGTGTTTAAATGTCTATGTGGTTTTCTCATTAGTGCAACTTCCGTAAGTAAATTGCGACGGCGCTATTTATGAAAAATGGCTAAAGCACGCTGTATTGTCTGTTTGACCCCCCTCTCCGTTTATGTCTGAAATGAGCTCAATATGTGTTTGTGGGTCTTCTGATGTTTTCAGTCTGTTAAGCAAAACTAAAGAACTTAATTCCAAAGGGAAAATATAGAAAAAGGGTTTTCTTTGAAAGCCCAAACAACATGTTAAATGCTTTGCAGAACTGATACATTTGTGTTATTTAACAGAAAACGAAGTGTTGCATTAAGTCTTAGACAGAAAACAAGATGCAGCCTTTTTCTAAAACATTTTTAAGGCTACATGCCTGCGTGAGAACGCATTGCCAATTAAGACCTTTTTTTTTCACAGTGGAAATTGTAGGTGCCAAATTAATATGGAGTGTCATGTAACGATTTTTACTTTCAGAAAGGTAAAACTACGGTGGCTTGATGTTGCAACAAGAGGGTAACAGTTAAGTAATGGAAATTTATTTTTGTGTATTTGGTCCTGTCATGAATTGTTCTTGCTGGTCCTGTATGTTAGAAGAGAGACAGTAAAGTTATGTCTGACAGCAGATTTCCATTGACTGGGGATCTACTGTCAAAAAGGAGGGTAAGGATTTTAAACCTGACAAATTAAACAGGCCCAAATATTGGGTTTTGGGCTGCCGTTTTACAGTGCATAAGTTACATGACATGGTGTTTGTGTGTCACCGCTTACTCACATATGCTATTGAAATTTGCCTATGCTTTTTGTGCTTGATATACAGCAAGTATATCTGATGGCTTGACGTTTTGTGCGTTTTTATTTTTTTTGGCATGTTTTCGTTGTTTTTGTTGCTGCTTTTGATACTATTACAAGTTTACCTGTGTTGTGAGGGGATGGTCATGACGATGCCCATCGCTACGCAACAATTGGTTGAACTTGTTCTGGTTACTAAATTCCACAGCTAATGATATTTCATGCTGTGAACATGAGAGACAACACTTTACCAGTGCATGTCTATTTGGCTATAATTGTATTGAAGGGAAATAAAAGAGATATACAGGATCAAAGTGTGTCACCTGTAGTTAGTCACGTTACTGCCCCTTCCCTTAAAGGAACAGGCAGCCTTACATTTATGTATCCTTGATTGGACCTAAGGATGAAATTATAGATCTGTGACTCAAGGTGGCCTAATTTCTATATTACATTAGTTTATGATGTTCTGTTTCCTAAGTAGCATATGGCTCTTGTTCCTTAAAAAAAACAAACAGGTTTTCATTTTTTCCTGAAGAAGGAACTGGAATATTACCTAGGAGTATCGTATATGGTGTAGTCACCAGCGGTAGAGTTAAAATGTGTGTAACTCCGGCCTTTTGTGTATCATCCGTACTCTTGATGTTGTGTCACATGCCTGACTATCACCCAAATAATTTTTGTTCTTCCTATAGATTTTTTTTTCTTTGTTGCTTCTCCCCTGACCGATGTCGCATCATGCTTAGTTATTGTGGATTTTAGTTGTGTCCTAGTTCCAATTCCCTTTTCCGTATTCCTTTCACCAGTCAGCCCATTTATTATTGTAGGTGTATTGTACACACTTCCAGACTGCAGTGATGCACCAGGGCTCCCCATATTATGTATAATTCCCTTTTGTATGACCAGACTGGTTTCCAAGAATTTTCCTTAGGCCTGCTTCAATGTTTTCCAGCCTGACTGTCAGAGGAGCGATAGACTGGTTAACTGACTCAATATTATAGTAAGACAAGTTTTCCATCTCAAAAGGAGATATCTTACGTTTACTTTTTGAACATGACAAATTTTCAATGTCTATTTTTAATGTGGTTTTTACCCTTTTGTTCCTGCTGCTTTAATTTTTGGTGGGATCAGATGTGTTCTAATCATGCAAATATCAGGACCCTCTAGTCCTTGTCTTTTGTTTGCATATTTGACTATTAGCCTGTGTATTGCATATTGCACCTGATGTGAAAGTTTTCTACATGCCCATGATAATCTGTACCATGTGATTTCTCTATTGAGATGTTCTAGATAAGGAATTTAGGAACACCTAATCATTGAAAAAAAAAATGTGTTTGCCCCATTACACAATGCCACCATATGTGAAGACATCCATGTAGACAGAATTCTCGTGTAGTTATCTACCCTTAAATGATGGAGGCTCTCACACGGAAACCCAATTAAAAAGATTAGAGACGCTGTTTTACCTACTGCCTTTATATTTGTATTGCTTTTTGAGAATGACAGTGTATTCTAGACCAAAATTGTCCCATGGCGTGTGGCCACTCCTTTGAAAGACCGCAGGCCACCTGTTTGCAGTCCCCTTGTTATACAATGAACTGTTTAAAGCATTGCACTTGCTTCATCAGAAGGCGTTCAACATCAGAAAAGATGGAGGAGCTGGTTTTGCCACAGAACCAGAATTTCAGTGCACAAGAGCGCCTGTCATGTGCTGGTAACCTCTGACAGTGTGCAGTCCCTTGAGCCCCTGGGCCTGAGTTTTTGGCCACACCCCCCCCTTTCCTTTGCTCCAATGGAAGTGCAGTGCACCGGCGGATCCAAGATTGACAAAAGGCACAATTCTAGGGCCCATGGAAGAACAGCCCGAGCGTCCTCTGACACTGAATGATGAGTGTTGGAGCCTGAGAATGGTCCCAGGTCTGCACGAGATGACCTATGCCCTTGATCAATGGAGAGCACACTACCTGTAGTGCCTGCCGCAAAGGAAAGATACTGGCGCACTGCCTTGAGACATTGAGACTCTCGAGTGAGCTGTGGGTGTTTGCCAGGAGGGCACTCCAACTAAGCAGTACTTTTCTCATGTAAGGCTTGAATGAAGAGGCCCATGCAAAAGAAAACAACAGAAGAAGATTTGATGGACAATAGAAGCCTGCCAGAGAGGCTTTTTGAACGGACTCTGGGCATAGGTGGTTTCACAAGAGGTTTCCGTGTGATTGTATAGAGTAGGTGTTAAGGAGACAGATTGTTTTGCTGGCATTGTTTTAAAGTACTATTCTGTTTAGTATAAGCAGAATAAAGTCCATTTTCTGTGGAAAGAGTACCCCCTTTTCACCTTAGAGCATTGATGATGAGGGTCACCACTGTTTCACCTGAACATACAAGAATTACTGAAATTACTGAGCCCTAAAAATGTTACTAGATAATTTTGGGATTTGCTTTTTGCTTAGGGTTGTGAAAAACTATTATTTCATTTGCAATAGTGGTTACTACTTTCTCCCATTGTTTATATGTTCTTAATAACGTGTTTTCTAGTGTCTTTTCGAGCATGACATTGTCATTTATGGGTGGGATCGTTTTTCTCTACTCAATTGACTTCTGCACCCGCTTCCCAACCTATGTCTTTTCCTACCACTGCTTCTTTGTACTCTTTTCACCCTATCCTGAACATGGGCAGGTTAAAAGATTAGAATTCGTAAGCAATTCTTTTGTACAGCTTCTGCATCAACATTAGTTAGTAGTGAACATCACTAATTATTGGGTGTGTGATCTTATGCCGCCTACTACAGACAGAGGTATTCCTTATTTTGTCCCGCCATATGTGGCCTTTGTGCTACTACATGTGTAAGGAAACATGTATCAGAAAACGAGCTAAGTAATAGGATGATGCTACAGCAACATCTCCATGACTTCATGAATATTGACCTAGACTCGGATTGATGAGAGTATAGTTATTGCCTATGTAAGGGCAAAAGGAGGGTCTGTGGTACTTTAAAATTTGGGACCGCGTAGGAGGCAGGGCCCTACCCCTGTCTCTTCCGGTATTAGCAAACCGCGAATGGCCAATGCGGTATGTACAAGTGCTTTATATAACGTTTCATTGATAAATGCACTATGTATACGATATTATACATCACTACGTGGGTTCCATCTTAGAGCGGTGGCCATCTTATGGTTGCCCTCACATAGGCTACATATTATGAAGCAAATACGGGCCTTTAGAGCACATGTGCCTTCCTTTGACTTCTCTATGACCTGGGCAGCTTGGCTCTGCTGCCCCAGGTCAGTCCGGTCTCACGAGCTCCCCGTCCTCTGGCCACCTGTGATTAGCATCAGGGCTTGACACACCATAAAGCCTTTACATTAAACACGAGCCTCCAGCTAATCTCTTTCACACCTGACTGTTCCTGCTTTATGGCTTGTTTCCCAAACAGGAGATGCTCATGTCTATTGGGGCCTATCGATATCTGATGTGGGATCTGAGCCTTGCTGGGTAAATAATTGTGGGCTGGTTGAACAGGAATGTGGGATTGTCACCATGACTCTGCCTTTTCTTTGAAGCCAAAATATGTGAATGACCACTTGTAAAACAGGGGCGGTGTTGCCCAAAGCGTAATATTCTGTATAAAATAGAAGACTGGTTTTTGTTCTGGAGACTGCCTCATTCAGTTGCTAAGGCGTCTGTGCGACGTAGTCTCACTCATTAGAGTTTAATAAAGATGTCTTTTTCATATTTCAGCTTCTTCTGCCAAGTTCTTTGTTACATTACCATGAGAGCGTCTTTTATAATACTACAGCAACAGGAGAACCCGAAGTCATAGGGTGCTATCCCTGGCACCGCTGGGTTCCTAAAATCCCCGGTACTTCATCCATTCCCGTTCCCTGCCAGCCACTTCTGATGCCGTGGCCCTCTTCTGACCAGTAGAGAACCTTGGGAAAAGAAGACAAGAATTAAAGGTCATTTTAGTTCCAAAGACTCCACCTATGGGCCTTGACTATTGTGGTGCATTAAGAAATCACGCATTAGAATACACTTTTAAAAGACTGCTTACCGAAATGAAGTAAACTACTTAGTTTACAGTGAATCTGAGCATCAGAGGCTAAATTTCTCTAAAACCGCTCAGTCCCTTCTCCTTGAGCTTTCCACCTACGATTGAAAGCAATTCATGAACCAATCATTCTCCATAAGAACCACAAGAATTTGAAGTCACTCCTTCTGGACCCTATCCTGACCACATGCTATGCTACCTTAAACAGAGATATCTTCCCTTCGAAAGACACTTGGGTTATATTCCTCTTGCCTTCACTCGCTCTCGTATGTATGCGTGTCTGTTGCATCTCTAAGTTACTCGTGAACTGACTGTTGGGGAACTTTACATATGTACAGCTTTTTTCCCATTTACTCCTGGTTTCCTGCTGTTCCTTCCTCCTAGGTTGCATCCCTACTGTATTCTCGATATGATTGTTTTTTAACTGTTTTCTCGTAAGGCGCTCTGATGGCCCAGGCCAAATTAGCGCTAGAAAGAATCACAAAAATAAAACACATAAATAAAACATGAATCAAGCAGAACTCTACCGGAAATTATTAGCAGTCCCATTTATAGCCACAACGGGGCAGCCTTGTCCCACAAATGGTCTCCATTCCAAGCTCATGAGCAACAATCACACTGGTAGTGGTTCTTGGCACATTGCAAGTCATGGTTTCAATCTCGAAGGAGGTGAGGACTAGAGTGATATTTCCTCAGGTGACATGGAGATGTCAGAATGTAACGTCTGTGGCAAATACACTTTTCTCGTCCGCGCTTTGATGTAAGATGTACATTACCAGATAAAAGAGAGTCGTGTAGTAAGACTTTTTGGTGAGATAAATGTAAGAATTTCGTATTATTTTAGCTCAATAAGATCATCATTTGGTCTACGTGATGTACAGGTGGAGGGGTTTCAGGCAGGGCTTGGTGGTTTACCCTTCGCAGGGCCCTAAGTTAAGTACCCTTAAGTAATAATAAACACATGTTATTTATACAATATATTTTTTAATATTATAGGCATATATTCGGCGCAGACTTAGCCACAAGGGCAGCAGAGCGCTCTACAGAGAACATGTTGTACATACTCTAGTACTGTTGTGTCGTGTTATCATGTGCAGTAGAACCCTCGTGGTCCTCGGCAGACTCCTTGCGAAGTTGCATAATCAGTTAGGAGGTATCTGGGTGTGGTCAATAAAGTTTATGACGTGGTGTGTTCAGTTAATAGTTGCATGCCGAAGAATAAAGATGTATTTTACAGAGCTCCGTGTGTGACGTGGTCATTTGCATGCTCCAGAGCTAGGGAGGCTGCAACACATAAAAATAAAATAAAGTTAATAGATATAGGAAGGGAAGCAGAAGGTAGGCTTGATCCGAAAAGATGGAAGTTTACACTGGGAAATACTTTTTGAAGAGATGAGTCTTGAGATCTTTCCTAAATGAAAGGAGTTAGACCTGGGGTTTCTGGTTGACAGACAATGCACCCTGTACAAGCAGGAACTACCACTCTAGTCAGGGTAAGCTAGATACGCACTATCAAAAAACAATATAACACATAAACTTATTTTTAAAAAGTTAAACACACATATATAATAATTCATATATATATGTGTGTGTGTGTGTATCTATATATATATTTTAAAACTATTATTAAACTAATAACTGTAATGTATTTTATAATTTTAAAATTGTATACATTTTCTACAAATAAACATATATATACATATACCAATAACATAAAATCTATTTAAAAAAAAAAAAAACATTCTATTAGAAATTAAAACATTAAACTATTTAAAAAAGCTTTCAACTTAAATTTCCCACGCCAGTGCAACAGTGGGGAAAGTGTTGGATAGCGGAGGGGTAAAAATTACTATTTCCACTCCAATGAGTGCAACAGTAGGGAAAGTGTTGGATAGCAGAGGGGTTAACAATTCTATTCCCACTCCAGTGAGTGCAACAGTAGGGAAAGTGTTGGATAGCGGAGAGATAAAATGTACTATTCCCACTCCAGTGAGTGCAACAGTAGGGAAAGTATTGAATAGGGGAGGAGTAAAAATGAGTATTCCCACTCCAAATAGTGCAACAGTAGGGACAGTGTTGGATAGAAGAGGGGTAAAAATAACTAATCCCACTCCAGTGAGTGCAACAGTAAGGAAAGTGTTGGATAGCGGAGGGATAGAATTTACTATTCCACTCCACAGAGTGCAACAGTAGGCAAAGTCTTGGACAGTGGAAAGGTAAAAATTACTATTCCCACTCAATGACTGCAACAGTAGGGAAAGTGTTGGATAGCAGAGGGGTAAAAATTATTATTCTCACTCCAGTCAGTGCAACAGTAGGGAGAGCAATGGATAGCAGAGGGATAACATTTACTAAGTTCACTCCAGTGAGTGCAACAGTAGGGAAAGTGTTGGATAGCGAAGGGGTAATAATTACTATTTCCACTTCAGTAAGTTCAACAGTAGGAAAAGTGTTAGATAGCGGATGGATAAAATATACTATTCCCACTCCAGGGTGTGCAACAGTAGGGAAAGTGTTGGATAGTGGAGGGGTAAAAATTACTATTCCCACTCCAATGAGTGCAATAGTAGGGAAGGTGTTGGCTAGTGGAGAGGTAGAAATTACTATTCCTACTCCAGTGAGTGCAACAGTAAGGAAAGTGTTGGATAGCGGAGGGGTAACAATTACTATTCGCACTCCAATGAGTAAAACAGTAGGGAAAGTGTTGGATAGCGGACGGGTAAAATTTACTATCCCTACCCCAGTGAGTGCAACAGCAGGGAAAGTGCTGGATAGCGGAGGGATAACATTTACTATTCCCTCTCCACTTAGCGCATCAATAGGGAAAATGTTGGATAGTGGAGGGCCAAAATTTACTATTCCCGCTCCAGTCAGTGCATCAATAGGGAAAGTGTTGGATTGTGGAGGGGTAAAATTTACTATTCTCACTCCAGTCAGTTCAAAATTAAAAACAAACAAAATATCATCAACAAAATAAAAATATGTTTTTAAAAAGTAAACAAAAAAAATAAATATTTTTTAATTAAAAATATATTTAATATTAAAAAATTTAAAATTAAAAACGTATTATAATGTTAAATACGTATCACAAATAATACATTAAATAAAATAAAAATATATTTTTCAAACAAAGAAATATTTATATTTAGAAATTAAGCTATTAACAGAAACATTAATTATTACATAAATTTAGTCTATTTACTTTCTACCCTATAACACCACACAACTCACTACCCACATTGAAGAAAAGAAATGTATTTGATAGTTAACATAATTAATTATCAATTAAACAAATATTATTAGTTAAAAAACAAATTAAAACACATAAAATGTAATCCCCACAATCCACACCTAAAATTATACCGTAAAAAAGATTAATTACACAATGAAAAAACATTTTCAATTAAATAACTAATAGTATTTAACAACTAATTATAAAGTAAGTAAAATTAATTTACTCCCCACCCTTCACCCCTATAAACTCAAAACCCCACACAAAACATAATTAGATAATTACACAAATTAATTATCAATTAATTAAGTAGTATGAAATATCAACTAATCATTAATTAATTGAAAAGTAATTACTTATGACCTTTTACCCCATAAAACCCCCCAACCTGCACCTAACATTAATTATTCAATGACCATAATTAATTGTCAATTAATTAATTATTAATTAACAACTAATTATTAATTATTTACAATAAATTACTTCCCACCCTTTACCCCTATAAACCCCACAACCTGCACCTAAAATTACCCAAAGAAATTAAAAACACAATTAACATTATAAAATCTCAATAAAAAAATATTAATATATAAATATATTCATTAATTTATTATAATTAAATTACTTCCCACCCTATTCCCCTATGCAACCCGCTATAGAAATAAAACACACAACATTTAAGTAAATTAAAATTAATAATTACTAAAAATTGAACACATATATTAAAAAACATAAACAATACTTATACAAAAATATACATCACATACATTTGAAATATACACTAAAATACATAACACTAATTAAAAAATCGATATTTTAAACAGCTATATTTTTGCAAACAATATTTATGACTTCTATATTTTTTAAATCGATATTTCTTACCTTAAAGTCAATATTCTTAACCACGATATTCTTGCTGTTGATATTTCTGTGTCACAATATTTAAAACTCGATATAGTGTAAGTTGACATTTCAAGCTCGATATTTTGACTGAATACCCTATGGGCTACTCAACAATCTCGCGGAACGTAACAGGATTTAAAAAGATAGGTTGAACCTTTATAATGTAATTACCCCTTTCTTTCCAGCCCTGTCTGCCAGGGTATCTATGGGGGGTAGGGGGTAATCAGCTCTTTGTGCGAGACGCAGGTCACTCCCTATCTAGGAGTAAGTGTCAGCTCTCCCTCCCTCTTCCTGCCCAGGAAGAGCTTACACAATTTAGATGAATGCAGATGAGTTCTCTGCTACACGCGCCCTTTCTGTGTTTGTGGCTGTTTGGATGGAATGCACAAAGTGCAGCTGTCACCCACCCAGACGTATATCGGAGACAGGCTACAGGCAAACAGCTCAGTTAAGAGCAGAGAAAGGTTCACTTTCTAAAATGGCATTTCTAAAATAGTAATGTTAAATCCACTAAAAAGGATTTCTCGTTACTATTCCGAAGATATGAAACTTGATGCAGATACTCCTTTCTAATCAGGAATTACAGCTTTAAAGTGTTTTATGAATGAATGAATGAAGATACTTTTATATAGCGCAATGTTCACTCCAAGGAGTATCTTGGCGCTTTGCGGAGAAAGAGCACCTGATAGGAGAAAGAGCCGGCAAGAACTATAATGTCAGAGCATTAGATAAGAGACCAAACAGTGTTATCTGAGATACCAAAGATCCAGCTTTTTAAGAACTTCCTAAAATTGGGTTCCGTTTGTGTGTGTCTAAGTTGTGTTGGCAAGGAGTTACAGGCTTTGGTCCCTAAGACCGCCAATGTCTTTCCACCTCTAGTTTTAAGTTTAAAATTGGGTACTATTAAAAGATTCTCTGAAGATGACCATAGAGTGCGTTGGGTGGTGCATGGCTTAGTTCTGACGTTTAGGTATTCTGGTCCTTTTTACTTTTTGTCATTTTATAAATGTCGGTCAGGACCTTAAAAAGAATCCTCTTATGGACAGGCTGCCAATGGAGGTTTTTAGTACTGTTGCTGAGGAGGAGTCTCTGGGCAGTTTGAGTACCAATCTCGCTGCAGCATTCTGGACTACCTGTAGTCTTCGCAGGACCTTTTTTTGGGTTCCTGCATAAAGACTATTAGAGTAGTCCAGGCGAGATAGAATTAAGGCTGCTACCACCGTCTTCTTGGCTGGCATTGGGAGTAGATCAAAGAATTTTCTGAGGATTTTTATTATTTGAAAACAAGTGCCTGCCACAGTGAGAGCTTGCTTGTGGAAGGATAGTGTGTGATCAAATTTTATTCCCAGATTTCTCACAGTGTCTTCTGTATTTGGAGGTGGATCCGAATTTTACGGCCACCATTGGTCAGGTCTGAAAACGTTGGCCTTGCCGAACAGCATAATCTCTGTTTTAGAGCTGTTACATTTCAGATGATTCAGTTTCATCCAATCCATCACTGCTGTTAGACTGTGGTGAAATTTTTCTTACGCCACTGTAGAATTTTTATCGGGGGTGAGGATCAGTTGAGTGTCATCTGCATAAGCGACGCATTCAACATCATAAGAGTCCATAAGAAAGAGCAATGGTGCCACATAAAGGTTAAAAATGGTTGGGCTCAAGGCCGAGCCCTGAGGGACCCCTGATGCCAGCCCTTTTTCTAGCGATTTGTAACATCCCAATGTTACAATCTGATGCCTGTTTTCTAAAAAGGATGTAATCCAGGCCAATGCATTGTTCGTAATTGCACTGCGTGCAAGTCTGTCTCTCAGAATATCATGAGAGACCGTGTCAAACGCTGCTGACAAATCCAACAGAACCAATACCGCATGGAATTCCCAATCCTAGCCTATGAGATGAGTACGCCTCACAGTAGTGAAAATGTAATTTAGCTGTTTGTCACTACCAGGACATATAATACTTACAAGCACATGTCCTGAAAATTACTTATACAGCACCTTGCCCTTAGGGCTACCTATGGCCTATCTTAAGGGTGACCTATGTGTAATAAAAGTGGAGTTAAAGGCTTGGCAAGTGGTTTTACATGCCAAGTTTAAATGGCAGTAAACTGCACACACAGGCCTTGCAACAGCAGGCCTGAGACAGGCTTGAGAGGCTACTTGTGTGGGTGGCACAACGAAGGCTGCAGACCCATTAGTAGGATTTAGATTACAAGCCCTGGCGATATGGTATATCATTTTACAAGGGACTTATAAGTAAACTAAATATGCCAATCATGTATATACCAATGTCAACATGTTTAGCGGAGAAGCACATGCACTTTAGCACTGGTTAGCAGTGGTAAAGAGTCCCAAGGCCAAAGTAAATATACAGCAAAAAGTGGAGGTAAGCAAGCAACATGTTGGGGGGATGACCACCCTAAGGATGATAGGTCTAACACATGTGCGCCCAGGTGAAAGTGAGGAAATCTACCCAACCTCTAGGGAGTTCTCATAACTAAGGCGAAAGAACCTAGATAGACCATTATCATTGGCGTGGTCTACCCCAGGGCTGATTTCCACCCTGAAGTCCATACCCTGTAGTGAAATGGACCACTTCAACAATTTTGGATCCTCACCCCTCATTTGCATGAGCCACCTGAGGGGCCTGTGGTCAGTCTGAATCAGGAAGTGAGTACAAAACAGGTATAGTCTCAACTTCTTCAGTGCCCAGACCACAGCAAAGCTTCTCTCTATAGCACTCCACCTCTGTTCCCTGGGTGTAACCTCCTGGAGATGAAGGCTATAAGTTGGCCCAGGCCCTCTTCATTTAGCTGTGTTAAAACTGCCCCAATGCCTTGTTCTGAGGCATCTGTTTGATTAATAGACTCCTTGGCATAGGAGGGGCACATGGCCTGCTTCAGGGAGCCAAATTGCTTTTTGGCATGCCTCTGTCGAAATCACATTTCTGGGCTTCTTCTTAGAAGTCAGGTCTGTCAAGGGGGCAACAGTGGTGCCATATCCCTTGACGTACCTCCTATAGTACCCAGTGAAGCCCAAGAATGTGCTGACCTGGGTTTTGGGGGACTCCCAGACCTTACCTATCTTGGCCTGGATGGACTGCACCTTACCCCTGCCTACCAGGTGTCCCAAGTATACCACAGATCCCTGCCCTATCTGGCACTTACTTGCCTTGATAATCAGGCCTGCCTATTTCAGGGCCTGAAGCGCTTCCTGGAGATGAAAAATATGGTCCTTCCAATTGCTACTGAAGACAGCTATGTCTTCTAGCTAGGCAGCTGAGAAGGCCTCCATACCAGCAAGTACCTGGTTCGCCAACCTCTGGAAGATGGCTGGGACAATTTTTAGTCAAAAGGGCATCACAAGAAATTGGTAGTAACCCTTTGGAGTGGAGAAGGCTGACCTCTCCATGGCACCCTCTGTTAGGGCGATCTGCCAGTACCCTGATGTAAAATCAAAGGTACTTAAGTACTGAGAAGCCCCTAACCTGGCAATCAGCTCATCGGCCTGGAGGATAGGATGAGTATCAGTCTTTGTTACTGATTTTAGCCCCCTATAACCCACACAGAACCTGAGTTCAGGTGTGGTGCCTGGTGGGGCAGCCTTTGGTACCAGAACCACAGGACTGGACCAGGGGTTACTGGAGGTTTCTTTCACCCTCAATTCCAGCAATATAGAGACTTCACTTTTAATGCTGGCCCTTACCTTATCTGACAATCTGCAAAACATATTTTGAACGGGGAGGTTGCCCCCTGTGTCCACATCATGGGGACACATGTGGGTAGTTCCAGGAACAAGGGAGAAAAGAGAGGAATAATGTCCCAACACATGGTGGCAGTCTCTTTGTTGTTCAGGAGTGAGATTGGGGAAAATATTACTCCCTCCCCAGACCCATCTTTCTCCTTGGAGCCTAAGAGGTCTGGGAGAGGTTCTCCTCTTCTACATCTGTCACAAACAGCATGGTGATCTCGGACCTCTCAGAGTGGGCTTTGAGGCAATTGATGTGGGGTAGCCTGGGGGTCTTAAGGTCCACCAGGCAGGTCGCCTTACCCTTCTTCCTAATCACCTCATAGTGCCCCATCCAACGGTCCTAGAGGGCCCTGGGGTTCCACAGGTTCTATAACCCATACTTTCTGCCCAGGTTGCAACTCCACAGTGGTAGAATTTGGTCATTCCACTCTTTCATTACAGCCTGACTGGCTTCTAAGTTGTCAGAAGTTTGCTCCCACATCTTAGCCATTTGGCTCCTGAAGGCCAGCATGTAGTTCACTACATTGTGGGTAATCTTCCTGGAAGCTTACTCCCGTTCTTCATTGACCAAACTCAGAGGTCCTCTAAAAAGCTGCCCTTGCAGAACATGAAAGGGTCTCAAGTCCACTCCCTTCTGTGGTACCTCCCTGTAGGCAAACAACGAGCATGACAAGAGGATGACCCACTTATTCCTCAGGCCCTTCAGGGTCCTATTGAAACTTTCAGCAAGCCCATTTGTTTGTGGATGGTAAGGAGTGGAGGAATTGTGGGTTACCCCACACTCCTTTCACATTGACATGGAGTTTCTGTCCCGTCAGACACATCTTCCTTGGGGAAACCCACTCAGGAAAAATCCCCATCAGGGACTTTGTCACTGCATGTGCAGTTATGGTCCGCAGAGGGATTGCCTCTGGGTACCTAGTGGCATAATCCACCGGAACCAGGATACATCTGTTGCCTGACGCAGTCTGGGGATCCATAGGCACAACAATATTAATGCCCACCTGCTTAAAGGGTGTACCAACAACAGGCATTAAGGTGGGCTTTCAGCCTCTGCCCTGTCTTCCCACAGACCTGGCAGGTTATGCAAGTTCTGCAGAATGCATCTGAAGAATACTTGACCCTAGACCAATAAAAGTGTGAGACAAGCCTTGCAAAGGTGTTGTCTTGACCCAGGTGTCCTGCCAGAGGAATCTCATGTGCCAGCTCCAGTAGGAAGGCCCTGTAGCATTGGGAGACCACTAGGGCACGTGTTGTTCCATGTTCAGGAGCCTTAGGCTCGCTGTAAAGGAGCTTGTTCTTCCAGTAAATGCGGTAACTCCCAGAGACATTGCCTGCTGCTTGGGCTTTAGCCTGTTCCCCCATGCCCTCAAGGGCTAGACACTCCCTCTGTGCCCTACAGAATTCCTCCTTGGTGGATCCTCCTTCAACATCTAGCAAGTGTGGGTGGGTCATCAATGGAAGCAGTGGTCACAGGGGTGGCCACCGCAGGTGCGCCATCCACATCAGTGGAAAGACGCTCAGGGGCTGGTTCCACACGCCCTCTGCCTTTCCCCTTTTTTTCAGCTGGCTGGGCCATTGTTTCAGGCTTTAGGCTTGTTTGACTCCGGTCCTAGGCAGCCATGGACCTTGTCGTTGCACAGAGCCAATCAGGTAAACCCAACATCTTCACACACCCTTGAACACCACTACCTTCCAGATAGTATGCCCAATGTTCTTACCAAGTAAACAGTCCAAAGGCATGGCAAGGCTCACAGCAACATTCAGACGACCTGAACCCCCACCCCACCCACCACCACCACACTCATATGGAACTAGGGCCATAGTATAATGACCCTCTCTGTTGTTAGCCACCACAAATTTGTGGAATGTATTCGGAATCACCTGCACTGGGGACACAAGCTGAATCCTTAGCATAATCATGCTGGCACCTGTATCCCTCACAGCCTCAACACCGTGTCCTTTGATGGTGACCCATTGCCTATACTTAGTAGTATTTGAGGGCACATGGATCTTCGGAACCATCTCACTGTCACCCAGTGAAACTAGGGTAACCCCTTAAACTCCACTCATTAACTGAGAGAAACTCCTCCCCCAGCACTACACTAGCACCCCTGGATTTTTTTCCATTTATGGGAGGTGGTGCTCTTTTTGTACACTTGGAATCCCCCTTGTAGTGTCCATACTTGTAGCACTCCTAGCACTTGATGGGTTTGGGCTTCTAAGTCTTATCAGGGTAGTTTTTCTTCTGGTTTGGGGGAAGACTACTCTAAGGATGACAAGCAGGTCTAACAAAAGGTTTGATTGAGTCAGGGAAGGAGTTCTAAAGTATGGGGGTCAAGCAGGAGAAGGCTTTGTTGGCTGTTCTGTTTTTCCTTAATTTAGGGATTTTGAGAAGAAGGTTGATTTTTCTTGTGTAGCTCTTTCGCCTCTAGTTGTGTGGCGTTTGTCTTTGGGGAAAGACTGAAGGCTCACTCAAATCAGCTTGTGGGCAATGTAAACAATTTTGAAGCTATTGCAGGCTTCTAGAGCCATCCAGTGTAGATCTTAAAGGAGACGAGTGATATAGTCTGACTTTTTTTAATTGAAGTTGAGTTTGGCTGCTACATGTGCATTTACTTTATGAGGTGTAGTTGATGATTTTGGTAGTCTGGCAAGGAAAGTGTTTCCTTCATCGATGTGTTAAAGAATGAGTGATTGAATGACAGTCCTGAAATCTGCTAAGAATAGAGGATTTAATTTCCTTAGGCGGTATAGTTGGTATGTTGCTGATTTGGTTATTTATTGATGTGTTTGGTTAGGCTTAGCTTGGTAGAGATAGGAGTTGATGGTGAAACATGGGCTTTCTCTGATGGTACTAGAGATGGTGTGATGCCCCAAGGGTGAAAGGACTCAAGCTAGTTTTGGACCGGTGGAGGGGAGTTTCTAGCATGGAGTAGAATGAACTCAGCTTTGTTTAAGTTCAGGTTGAGAGAGAAAAAAGATTTAATTAGCTTATAAAGACAGAACTCAAGTGGTGCTGGAAACCTTCAAATATAGTTGAGTGTCATCAGTGTATTGGTGTAAGAATATTTTCTTTCGTGGACAAATGTGCTACTTGGCTCCATGGAGAGCTGAAAAGATGTGGTTAAGGGATCAAGCCTTGAAGTACTCTATATTAAGCTTAGTAGGGAGACGATCTGAAAGAGTTTAAAGTTACATATTGTGTTTTTGTTGGTAAGAAACATTTTAACCCATTTATAACTTTGGGCCTGAGTCATACTTTGGCTGAGGGGCATCTTTTGCATTTCCAGGAACCACCACACTGGCGGTTTGATGGACAGTTCCGTTGACATGACAGAGCAGTATGTCAAACTTTCAACATTCTTTTATTGTCAAAAACAAAATACCAACAAAGGATTTTGTTTTTGAAACTCAAAACAATTACCAACACACCATGGGAGTTTTCTCCCATAGAGTGAGGATCATTTTCCAGTTTTCACTGACCCTTACTTCCAAGTTTTACCTGGTGATGACACACAGCGACAACTGGCCATGTGTTTGTCCACACTAAATATGACGGGCAAACTCAAAGGGCAAACCTTAGACAGAATAAACAAAGAAGGGGGTATCCTTAGATGAGAGAAGGTAAAGACCTTCTGTCTGTTAAAGAGTTCTCAGAGAAGTAAAAAGAGAAATTATTTCTTTTTTATGAAACCCCTCACTCACCAACCTAGTTGGTGACATGCTTCATCATCGGGGTCCACCCGAGCAGTCGAATACCACTCGGGTGTGCTTCAACGCCTGATTACAGCGGAGCAGGTTTGTTATTATATCAGTATGTGTAAGTGACGTGTGTGCGTGAGTGAAATAAAGTTAAAAGTAATCCTACTGTACTCCCTAACAAATTTAATATGGAGCAGCAGGGTCACGATTAAAAAAGTGGTGAAGTGTAATACTAATGTAGGTTTAATTTGACCTAAAGTATTATCCAAATATTGACGGTCTACATGTTTCAACCTTTGAGTGTAATCACAGGTTTTCGTCAAGACCTATCGACACACCGGTCGGTCTACACGCACTAAGGTGCATCCAACCCTGGAGCGTCTGTGTGCCACCTACATATACTTGCGAAGGTGGTAAAAAGGGTTCAGGGAGTCCTCTGTGTACAGATGAACCTGAAAAAAGCACATACAGTTCTGGACAATCAGAAAATGATCTATTGAGAATTAGAATGAACAGTGCCCATTTCCGTGTGAACTCTCATTTTTGCGCATATAATCACCTCATTCTGAGTTATGCGCCCCATGTAATTACCATTGGTTGTTGGAACCGAGCATTTGTTTACATATTATGCGAAACTAGCATCAACCCACTAAATCATTGTGGAAATCGTGGGTGACTTACAGCTACACAGCAATTGTGAGTATACTTGATGTGTGATTCTATAGAGCGGACAAAGACGCACGTGAAAAAGACTCTATTTGTGACATGCGTGCGCTAAGGAAATTATTTAAAAACAGAACACGGTGGAAAAAAGGAAACGACTCAAGACTCACTCGCGATTCTTACTCGAATTGTGTCATGGGCTCATAAGGGAGACAGACGGTGCTGCATTACTGTTGGACAAGAAACACAAAACACGGGCGGCAATGGTCAGAACACTTAACTCTAAGTGCCTCACGTGTGCGTGGCCACCAGCTCTTCCCTACATACTCTCAGCTCAAACCTTAGACAGCCCATACTCCATTGGGCTGTTGGACGTGTATGTAGGAAGTGGAGATGGAGTAGTCTCCGCCATCTACATACTAAAGTTCTGCACGCCTCCAAAAACGGTGGTGGAACTTCTCTATGGTGGAGAGGGCACACCACCGATGTTCTGATGGAGTACCCTCCCTGCTAAAGTCTAAATCAGGCCCTTTGTCTTTTATGCTCATTTTAGATGATAAAATGCTTAATTGTGTATTGTCGTTAATGGCACTGAATGCTGCAGATAGGTGTAAATGTATCAGAAGGCATGTGTTTGCATTATCTAGTGTTTTAGGATATCCTCTTTAATTTGTAGAGAGTCTGTCTCAGTGTTGCATTTGAGTCTGAAGTCAGATTGGAATTTGTTCAGCAGATTGATTTTTTAAATGTGGTCCCCAGATGGCTTGAAAATGCTTTTCCGAAGATTTTTCCTAAGAATGGTACCTAGGTGATGGGTCTAACATTTGCAAGGTTGTTTTTGTCGAGGTTTGCTTTTTTGAGAAGATGAGATATTTGATCTAATTTGCGTGTTTTTGGTTGGAGCCTTCTTCAAGGCAAGAGCTGATTAGTTTAAGGAGGACAGGATATCATCTTCAGAATAGGTAAAAGGGTTTGTTGAGATGATCTTGGTGAGTGAGGTAATATCTAAAGGAATGTAAGACAACCAGGTAGTGGTTGATCTGTTCTGAGGGACTGAGGGAAGGAGTTCCAAACTTTGTAGGTCAGGCAGGATAAGGCTTAGTTGGCTGTTGTGAGTAGTTGAGTTTGCAGTAGTTTGCAGCAGTTTTATTTCGTCCTAGATTTTTGCAAAAAAAATTCTGTGTGTAATGCTGAGGGTTCTATTCTGGTTAATATGGTTTATAGGGTTGACACATAGTTCTATGTTTTGAAAAAGAGTTTTTGGTTGGTTGATTGCTTTGTTGATACACCATCCTTTGTTTTTCAAGGATGGAGAAAGGCGTCAGGACTTTTAGAATTCTCTAGTATTTCTCAATGTTTCTTATATGTCTCTTGGTCCAAGAGGAGTGAGATTTATTAGAGACTGATTTATGTCTTGGGTGCTAGTTCATTTATGATTTCCTTAGTTGAGTCTTTGTAGTATTTGGTAAGGGAACCGTTATACTGGGCAGTAGGTTTGGTGTTCGAGAGCCATCGGAACTGTTTGAAGAATTAAATATATAAAAACGTTTAATAAGTAAAAAAAAAAAAGCATACTGTTATTAGTTTTGCTATTCAATTGACTGAGGAAATAGTAAGACTGTCAGTCTTGTCAATGTAAACCTGCAAGGTATAAAAAGGGTCCAAGTGGCATAATATAAAAAACCGTACCAAATGTATTCACTGCTTTTCAACCTTGCAGAGCCTGAGCTGTGACTGTGAAGAACCAGAACTCACCAGGTCAACACTGAGATTCCTTTTAGATCTCAAAGAAAAAGGGACCAGCAGAGGGACACCCCCTTCCTCTCCATTCCAATTAGAATTATTTTTCAAAATGGTCTGTAACTTTTCTGAAGATGACAAGGCATTCCCTTTGCTAAACAAAGGGCACTTTGTGCCCTTCATGGATGGCACAAAGTGGAAGCCATCCATGAAGGGCAGCTTTCAATATGCAACTGGCTGCTGGATGCATCACAGGAGGGGGTGGGGGCAGGCAGCAGTCCCACTGATTGCAATACAGCCACTGATCAAGTGTGGATGTTGCAATGGAGGTCTGATTTTGCATTATTGCCTCTGTCACTGCATTCACAGCTGGTTGCAAGAAGTGGCAGGAGGAATCCTCCCCTTGCGTTTGATGAGGCAGGGTTTCTGGGAATCCTTGTGGCCAGTCTCTCAGCGGCGTCCTGGAATGATACACCCAGCACAGCTCAAAAGATTGGCTTGGTGTCATTGCAGATTCTGTACAAACATAGAACTGTAGTGAGGCGTGGCCGATCATACATTTGACCCTTCAGTTATGCTCTTTGGGATAACAGTAGGTGATGGTCATTTCTGTTGAGCCTCTCTTTCTGAGTTCTCTTTAGCTCTTGTGTGCCTTGAATTTTGTTATTGTCTATGTAGCGTAAAACTAGCTGGGGAGGAAGAGAGCACTGTACATAGATGGGGTTTTGGGAGACATCTATGATTCCAGATCCTGTAAATCAAGATCATATCGTGGGTTCAATCCAGATTGAGTTTTTCAAACAGGTGAACCACTGTCAGTCACCCGCTGAAGCAGGTGAACCACAATCTCCTGAATTGTTGAAATATTCCATGATTATCACTTCCTAACTTCTTTTAACACATATTGCTTTTAGCAATGTTCTTAAAATGAAATGTGCCATAATGTGAACCATTCAGGACTATTTTATTAAAACATTTTCCGGATATAGTTTTGTGGCAAAGTAGCCTTTTGAGCTACGGCCCATCATGGCGTGTCGGCACGAGGTTACAATTTACATTCAATAGACCTTTGTGGTTGACTAAGAGGTGACAGGAGTTATCATTCAACAAATCATAACAGTGTAACCCATTTGGTCACACAATAAAGACCATGATTCAATAATCACATTTTAAGGTGGATTCATTAAATAATAAGTATCAAACCATCAAGTAGGCAACACAGAAGAGTATTATGCACATGAAGCATTACAACAATCATCCAAGTGCAAAAGAATATCATTTGATGCTCCTCTAAGAAGGTCCGTTCCTCCTCCCTAAACATGAATAATTCAAAAGTAGTTTAACCTAAATTAGAATCTACCTATAGACGGGCCATTAAAGATTGGACAGCGGGGATTTTAAGAATGCAGAAAGGTGTCAGCATTGCAAGAATTTCAGTATAAAACCTCCAAAGGGAAAAAATGCTTAGCATATAGCCATACACCCGCAAGCTATGGGGCAAGCAAAGAGATCTGTACCCCTCAAAGTCCAAAGAATCTGCTGTTAGTCTAACAGCCTATACATTAATTAAAGCATATTGATGCAGTCTCGTGATCTAATCGTCACACCACCTTTCCTTTGACCAATGATGGTGAATCTTTTATTATGTTATGTTATGTTAGCCAGATTTATATAGCGTACAGCTGCCCCAGCAAAGGGGCGTCCCGGCGCTTTTGAACAAGAAATCGGCACACAAACAACCCAGTGAACAGGCCATAGCTATACTAAGCGTCCAAGGAAAACAGGAAGGTCTTGATGGCTCTTCTGAAAGTCAGGAGTTCATCAATGGCCCGAATGTGGGCAGGGAGTGAGTTCCAAAGCTTGGCAGCAAGCACACTAAAGGAGCGGCCCCCAGCTCTGACTCTTTTAAAGCGTGGAACTGAAACCAGATGGAGCCCTGAGGATCTTAAAGTTCGCGCAGGTACATATGGTGAGATAAGATGTTCCAAAATCTGAGGAGAAGAGTGTTTCAGAATTTTGAACGAAAGACAGAGAGATTTGAACTTAATCCACTGAGACACTGGGAGCCAATGGAGTTCATAGATGGATTTTTTGGCCGAGCAAAATCTTGGCAAGCCAACCAGTGCCCTGGCGGCAGCATTTTGAACTCGCTGGAGTCTAAAAAGTTCAGCCTGATTGGCTCCGAGTAAAAGAGAACTCGCTTAGTCCAACCGAGACAGGATCGTAGCCTGTACAATAAGCTGTCTGGTTGGAGCATCAAAGAATTTGAAAATAGCCCTGAGCCTGCGAAGGATCCCGAAGCACAAGGCAGCAGTTTTCTTAGTATGAGAGACAAAACTGAGTTTGGAATCTAGCCAGATGCCTAAATTCTTTACCTCGGTGGCAGGAAGAGGGGTAGGTCCAAGCTCAGGTGGCCACCAGTGGTCACCCCACAGATGGCTCTGATTGCCGACAATGAGCACCTCAGTTTCTTTTGCATTCAATAGCAACATTCGTGTTTTCTCCCATCTCAAGAAACCTAGGCGCTCCCACGTCCTTAAGCACCTTATTTGTTGCAGCTTCAGTGTGTTAGCTTCTCCACACCTTTTGCCAAGATTTTCTTCTCAGGCCCCTCTATCTCTAATAGATAGTACTCCTTTCTCTAACTAATGAAGCCTTGGGGCTGCACCTGAAGAGGAGAGAACATACAATGCAAGCAGAAAAATATGCCGGAATTCAGGCCTACTTTGGCCAAGTTAAACCAAGCCTCAGAGCGCGCTTCAGTTGCATGAGTATAGGTGCACGTGCTACTTCAAAATAAATGTTAAATGACTACTAAAATCCCTTTTACACGTACAATGCACTTTTCTTATGTGTGCAATATAACTTGTGTCATAATTGTAAAAGACGTATGAAAAACCTACATTTCTTAACCTCTAGTTTCTACAGTGAATGCACTTCGGTAATATATTCAAGAGCACCCCTTTACATTAATAACATTAGAACACACAGAATAGATGGTGCTAAGAGAACGTATATATTGCGTATTTGGACTTGTAAGGGTGGAGCTAAAATTACGCTGCTCCACTCACACTCTAATTCAGAGAGCCAAGTAGGTTTCCATATATGTTCCTAGGCTCACGTGTTTATGAAACAGCACATCTAAACAACAATAATGTTACGAAAAAACAGGACTTAAAGGTCCAAACCAAGTTCAATAAAGAAACCCAACTGTAATGTTGCCCCTTTCCTTATGCAATACAGCCTCCCCCACAGATGACAAGGGCCGTTAGTATTGTTGAGGGGTTTATTCTCTCGTTTCACAACTCCAGCAGGAGCGCCGGCACGGAGCTCCGTCCGCTATTTGAATCGGCGCGCTAATGCGACCCTAAGATGGCCGCCGCCGGAAGTCCGGTGACGTCACGCCTAGCGTGCCGTCAACTAGACCGCAACACCACATCTCCCTCCTTTACAACACAACAGTCAATGTCCCTCCTAACAATAGAACAGTCTTACTTGTGGTCTAGGCTGAACTCCTCGAACCTTCGAGGGAGCATTATTCTTCTTCCGCAGCGTGTCCTCCTGCTCCCTGCGCCTGCGGTAGGGGTATTGCTCCCTCCACTCGGATCCGCTGTCCCACTCGCTTCTTGGGGCGCAACCCCTCCTAACTCTGTCTCCCGGTCACCCAGTCCCGGAGTCTCGACTTCGCCTCCTCCCGGACTCCAGGGCCCCTTGGGAACGCTTCCTGCGTCTCCCACTGGACTCCTACTTTCGCCTTTCCCCGCCGGTGTGGCCCCGGCTCCTGCCTCGCTGTCCAGCTCAGTCTCATTGGTCCTGGTGCACCTTGCCATCCGGTCTTGTGCCCAAATCTTCCCGTCACTTAGTAAGGCTGATGTGGAATAGGGTTCCACCACTTGGAAGGGGGGCGTGAATTTGCTGTCCCCTTTCCTCCCCGGTGTTGGCAGTTTCACCCTCACCCACTCTCCTCTCTCCAAGGCGGCTTCCTTGGTGTTATGCCTTGCGTCATAGTAGTTCGTGTATACGGCTTGTGCTTTCTCCAAGTTCCTGCGCACCACTGCCGGTGACCAATGACTCTGTACCGTGAGCCTCTTCCAGGCTACATTGTCTCGGGTGAACGGTTCTCTTCCTCTCAGAATGCGGAACGGGCTGTAGCCTGTGGACGAGGGAGTTATCCGGTACGCCCATAGCATGCGCTTGAGTTCTTTCTCCCAGCTTGCTCCCTGCCCGATTGCCGCTTGCACTGACCCCATTATCACCCTGTTGAATCTCTCAACTGCTCCGTTCCCAGCCGGGTGGTAGACCGGCGTGCGCCTGACGGTTATCCCGTTCCTGTCCATGAAGGCCTCCCACTTTGTAGATGTGAACTGTGGGCCATTGTCGCTGAGGATTCCTTTGGGGATCCCTTCTCTGATGAACACCTCCGTGAGGAATCCCAGGATGGTATCTGTCTCTGCGTTTTCATCTACATGGACTTCTGGCCACTTCGAGTACCTGTCCACGACCACGGTGATGTACTTCTGGTTGCCATTGGCGTCTTGTATGGGACCTAGAACATCTATGGAAATCTCTTCCCACGGGTTTTCCGGGAAGTCGAAACGTCCCAACGGTGGGCGTAGCACTTTCTGCGTCTTGTCTGCGTTGTTGCATTGCTCACACGTCCTGACGTGTCTTTCCACTGCAAGGTCCAACCCTGGCCACCAATAGTCCTCCTTCACTCTTCCCTTCGTTTTCACGATGCCTAAATGTCCTTCGTGGGCAAGAGCTACCACTCTAGGTCTCAGCGCCATCGGGGGTACTACCTTGTTGCCTCGAAACAGGAAACACGGGTTGTCTCCAAGCGACAGTTCTTCCCTGACTTCCCAGTACTGTTTTAGTTCTTCTCCGAGCAACCTCTTCTCCGGCCACCCTTGCGTCACGTATGTTTTGACTGCCTTCACCTTCTCATCGGACCCATACTCTTCTTCCCATTCCTGCTTGCTGATTGCTCTTTCGTGATCGCTCATGAACGCCACTGCGTACTCGGCCCAATTCTCTGCGTCTTGCGCCTCTGCCGGTTCCTTTGCCGCCGCCCTGCTCAGGTAGTCCGCCACACGGTTCCTGGTGCCTGGAATGTACTCTACGTCGTACATGTAGTCGAGGAGTCGCAGTGTCATCTTAGCAATTCTTGGCGTAGCGTGCTCGTGGCCGTTGGACGTGAGCACTTTAACCAGGGGTTTGTGGTCTGTTCGTAGGAGGAACCGTCCTCCCCACAGGAACTGCCGGAATCTTTCCACTGCCCACACGACAGCCAGCATTTCCTTTTCAATCACGCTGAATTTGCGTTCATTGTCGGCCAGTGTGCGGGACGCGAAGCTGATTGTCGCCGTCACTCCTCGTGCCGACTGTTGAGTAAGCACTGCTCCAAGGCCTCGGTCGCTTGCGTCCGTGGTCAGGGTCGTGGGAGCCGTTGGGTCAAACCCTTGGATGGGTATGGCGTCACAAATTTCTCTCTTCACCTCCTCGAACTCTCTCTCTTGTTCCTCCTTCCATGAGAACGCCGTTTCCTCCTTCAGGATCGACCTCAGGTGGTGTGTCTTTGACGCAAAGTGGGATACGAACTTGCTGTAGAACTCAGCCATCCCTAAGAATGTCCGTACCTCCTCCTTGCTGGTGGGCGTGGGTGCATCTCTGATGGCAGCTACGTTGGATGCCTTGGGTTTTATGCCCTCCTGACTGATTTCGTGCCCCAGGTACGTGACCTTCCCCAGCCCGAACTTGCACTTGTCCCACTGGGCCGTAAGCCCGTTTTGTTCCAGTACTGTCAAGACACCCGCTAGCCCCCGGTCGTGTTCTTCCGTAGAGGCGCCCATCACCAAAATATCGTCCTGGAAGAACTGGATTCCTTCCATCTTGTTGAACAGACGGTACATCAATTTTTGGAAGACCGCCGCTGCCGAGGCGAGCCCGAACGGCATCCGTAGGAATTTGTAGCACCCGAAAGGTGTAATGAATGATGTGAGGTGGTTGCACGATTTGTGGAGTGCGATCTGGTGATACGCAGACGTTAAGTCCACAGTGGAGAACCACTTAGCGCCCTTGGTCTTCGCTAGCATCTCATTGATGCGGGGAAGGGGGAACTTGTCCACTACAATGTTCTTGTTGAGTTCCCTGAGGTCCACACATAGTCTCACCTTCCCGTTCGGCTTCTGCGCCACGACCAAGGGGGCCAACCATTCCGCATTATCGATGGCTTCGATGATCCCGTTGTCCTCCAACCTCTGCAGTTCCTCTTGTACTGCCTCCCTGGTGCGGAACGGGATGTTTCGCACTTTGTGGGACACCGGTCGGGCTCCTTCTTTGAGGTTTATTTTGTGCGTGAATTTTGTTAGCCTCCCTATGTCGTCTCTGAAGACTTCGGGGAACTCCTCCTTCCACTGCCTTGCTCCCTCTTTGGGGTCGTCCTCCATCATGAGCACTTGTATGCGGCCTCCTGGGTTCAGCTTTATACTCAGCTTCCCTTGATCCTTCCATCCTAACACAGATGGCCCCTTTTCCGCCACGTACAGTTTTCCTTCACACGTCCTGCCCATGAAATCGAACGTTAGGGGGCAATACCCTACCATGGGTATGGGTTCCCCTGTGAATGTCACCGGGTGGATGTCCGTGGGGCGCAGTCGGTGTGTCATGACAGGTGCAAAATCTTCCTCCCATATCTTCCTCTTTATGATCGTGTAGGGGGAGCCTGAGTCTGCGACCATGGTGACTCCTACGCCCCCAATGGTCATGGCGCACCTCGGTTTCTTGTCGACCGCACCGTCGATCCCCAAGATCTGGTCATCTATCATCAGGATCTCTTCGTCGTCCTCCTGCCCTTCTTGCTCTTCCTCCTTGGTCATCTCCTGCGCCACGTACTTCACTTGCTGCCTTGGCGTCGGCCTTCGGCATACTCTTTCATAATGCCCCATCAGCCCGCAGTACGTGCACTTAGCCTGGAACGCTGGGCATCCTTTGTCGTTGGCGGCATGCCTTTCACTGCCGCATCTGTAGCACCCGTTGGTGCTCCCTTGTCCCTGCGTCTGCTGTTTCGCGCCCCGGGTCATGGGCTTCCTGTGTTGGCGTGTGTTGTGCTGTTCCGCCGTCGTCTGTCTCTCGTGGCCTTTCCGGTCTTCTATCCTGCACACTGCTTGTTCTGGGTATCGGTCCTTCTTTGCTGTCTCCGCGCATCTCTTGGACATTTCTGCCTTCTTCACCATGGCTACCACCGTTTTGAGGGGTTCGTCTCCGTTAGCCCACAGCTTATCCTGGATGGACGCGTTCGCTGCGTGCATTACTATTTGGTCCCTAATCAACTCTTCCTGGAAGGCTCCGAATTTGCACGTTAGGGCCAGCTTCTGTAACGCCGCTACATACTGGTCAATCGTCTCTCCTTTTTGTTGCGCTCTGTGGTAGAAGTTGTACCTGTCGACGGCTACACACACGGTCGGGCGATAATGAGCATCCATGTCGTCGATCGCGTGCTGAAACACATTATCATCCGCCGCGGGCCGCACCACCTTCACTAGGTCGTCGTAAACCCTCTGACCTGCAGGGCCCAAATGGTGTAGCAGTATCCTCCTCCTGCGCGTGCTCGAGAACTCAGCGCCGCTTTCCTCCTCCAGAGCGAACAAGAAATTCAAGAAGTACGGCTTCCAATCCTCCCATGGCATATACGGGACCCCTGCTTTTGTGAGGAAGGGTATCGGGTTCGGCAGTCCCGTCGATGTGGCATTCATCTTACCCCGTGCCTCCGTCCGCCGCGGTCTTGAACTCGAGCTTCTCGACCCCTGGGTGCTGTCGGGGCTGCCTGCGTCCGGGTCGTCGTCTCGGTCTGTGGTGCCGCCGCTCGCGTGTCGTCCTGTGACCCCCGCCACGATGCGTGCGAGCGCCTCTCCACGTGGACTCTTCCCGGTGCGGTTCCACGCTGTAGGGTTGTCGCGGTCCGGAATCGGGCTCAGGGGTGGCCCTTCTGACTGGCAGCGCTCTCACCTCCTCTCTCCGCGACACTGCCGCGCTCCTGCTGGTCAGGGGTGGTGACTGTGGGCGTCGTTGGCTAGCAGACCACGAGGCACTCACCCTGGAGGCAGCACTGGGCCGTTTCACCTCCTCGTCACCATTGTAATGTTGCCCCTTTCCTTATGCAATACAGCCTCCCCCACAGATGACAAGGGCCGTTAGTATTGTTGAGGGGTTTATTCTCTCGTTTCACAACTCCAGCAGGAGCGCCGGCACGGAGCTCCGTCCGCTATTTGAATTGGCGCGCTAATGCGACCCTAAGATGGCCGCCGCCGGAAGTCCGGTGACGTCACGCCTAGCGTGCCGTCAACTAGACCGCAACACCACACCAACCAAGTTAAATAGTTAACAGTGGTAAAATACGAACAGACAAAAAGCTAAAACAAAAAATAGATTGATTAAAAGAAGACGCAAAAAGGAAAACGTGTAGCAAAAAAAGAAATAATTATTTTATCCAAAATAGCCACCAGGTGGAAGCAGTGGATTGATATTTTTCTTAGAGGGTGAAACAGCCAGCAGGAGTTCCACATTGAAAAATCAAAACACACAAATATCGAAACAAAACAATGGGAAGCATACATTGAAGAAGGGTTTCCTCACAGGAAGTGTTACCCAGAACGACTTTGTTGTTCCAGGAAGCTGGAAGTTGTCTCATCCTATGCATATAAGTGTTTAATTGGACACTAACATTAATTGGACTGCTGACTGAGAAACAGGAGAAGTTCGGATATAGTGACGATTCCCGTCAGTCATTTCAGTAACATTGCCCCCTAGCACGAATTTAACAAGACTGAACCTGTCTGACACTCATCTAGAAGTGAGGATCTATGCAAAACAAAGTCTGCGCTTTAGAAGAGCTCTCTGGAACTCTGGTACTAAGAACTAAACTCTCTTTACTGCTGTTTTGAAGGAATTGGCATCGTATGTCTAAGCGTGAAGAGCTACGGCGGTGGTTCATTCAGAATGTGGTACCTTGTTAGAGTTAATTCTGAAGAAGATGTTGCATCCTAGAAAGGAGTCCAAGGATGCTCAGTTTCTAATGGCACTGGATGAACACATTTAAAATTCTATTTACTTCAGGTGGACTGGGATATCCACAGGGCCGGACTGGCTACCAGGCATTTTGGTGTGCTGCCAAGCTGGGGGCTGATTTCACTGCGGTGGGGGCTGATTTCGTTGATGGGGACCTGCATGTGCTTCTAAATAAACAAAGCAAAGCAAATGGTTTTAAGCACTTGCAGGTACCCATCAACTAAACCGGCCCCCAGCTTGACAGCACACCAAAACACCCGGTAGCCAGTCCGGCCCTGGATACCCAGTGAGTCTTCAACAGGATAAGCTAATGAGACCTGTTTTAACGTGGGCCAGCCAGTAACAATACTACTCCATCATTAGTAAATTATGATAAACCTTGCACAGCTTGGGCAGAATCAGAAATACTTTGGTGAACCTCCTTGTTTTAGTGCATGGTCTGTGTCCATGGCTCTGTGCCTGCCATGGGGTGCAGGGATTAACAGGGGGGCACCATAGGTGCCCCCTCGGCCCCCAACCAGAGGGAGCACACACAAGGGGGCCTGACTAGGGGCGTCCAAACACGCTTTCCGACAGGGCTTCTATGTCGGAAAGGCCGGCATGGAAATCTTGCCAGAATCCATGCATCATAATCCTAATGGTGGAAAGATTGCCCTTTGAGATTACAGGCCGACCTCTGACTGGCTGATGGGCTCAATGAGCAGCTGGTTTAGTTTCCGACCACCAGCATGGTAATGCAGCAGTCGGAAAGTAAACCGAGATGCGGCCTGGAAAGGCTCCGACCATTGGTCGGAGCCTTTCCATGCCGCATTGTAACCGGCCCCTATGTGTGATGACTTGGACATTAAATACATTTTATCCTTTTCCTTTAACAGAATTATCTAAACCCGCTAGGTAACCTTCTGACACGGTCACTCCTACAAACCCCCTAATGGAATAGAGGAACTAGTCTCACAACCATCCTTTGACTTCTTAATCGCTTCTCCCTGGGGCACGATCTCACCCTGATCGCCTCCACACTTCACCACTCTTCCCACATTTCACCTATTACATTCATTTACTCTGACCGCATTGCCACAAACCTTGTCCACAACAACTAGACCACTGTACTTCTCAACTCCTTTTTTGACATTCATTCTCTTCCTGATACAAACCACAACACCTATTTGAAACTTAATCTCACTCACTCATCCTGACTGTCATAAAATAACCTCGCTTAGCCTTCACCTCAGTAGTATTCTTCTTGACTCTCACATCACATTCCTATAGTGACGCCCTGAATTTTGCCCATTTCCCCATCGAACTTGGGCCTACCTTGGTAAAGCGCTTCCTTCCCTTAAGAATTCAAATGGAGATACCAAAGTTGAACTCTCAAGGCTGGTGCAATAGAACCATAACATGGAACTCACTGCATTCATGACAATACACTTATTTGGAATGGCCCACGAACACACTGTACCACCACACGATTCAAACGCTCAACTTGACCATTGCTATGGGGATGGTATAGGGATGTTTTCAAGTGCCTAACATCCCCTGTTCTTAAAAAACACTCACTTCTTCATTAACAAATTGGAAATCGTTCTCTGAAAGTAAAAACTCTGGAAAACTTTTTGGCATGAAAATACTCTTCAAAAACTCAATCGCCGCTTTTGCATTGAGTTCTAACACAAACTCCACCTCAGGCCACTTTGAATACAGGTCAACCAACTCATAACGCCACTGGCATGGAAGGGCATAAAAAGGGCCAATAAGGTAAATTCTGACATTTTCCCATGCACGAGACGGGCACTCAATCAGTTGTAAGGGGGGCTTCCTTACAACAAAACGTTTGTCTGAGGTGACACAGTGGCACATTTGCTCACAAATTCATCCGCTTCTCTATCCATCGAAGCCCACCAAAAAGTTTGCCTTAGGCAGCGTTTGGTAAAAGTATCCCCTAAGTGTCCATCATGAGTCATCTTGATCAGCTTGTACCTCAACCCCGCAAGTGGTACAAATTTATCAACTCTAAGCAACAGGCCATCCTCCTCTGATAGCTCATCGCAACCTTCCAGAAAGGTTGGTATGCACCTTCAACAGATTTTTCATTGGGCCATCCTTTCATAGCATACCTGATGGTTTGTTTGATGATTTCATCAGCAACAATTACCGACTTCCATTTAGCTTTAGAGATCACACACATCTCCTCCAAGTCGATTTCTGCAATCAAACAACTCTCCACGCACACTTCATCATCCACATCTAATTCATAATTTTCCTTTGAAGAAGATCAAGATAAGAAATCAGCCCTTGCATTTTCCACGTCTGGATGTGGACAGTTTCAAAATGAAATTAGAAGAGCTTCATTGACAATCTAGCTTGCGAGGAGTTTGATCTTTGATCTTATCTCCACTCAAAGTTGTCACCAAAAGGCTTGTGATTCGTCTTTACAGTGATTTTGGTTCCTCAAAGATAGTGCTTACATTTTTCAATGTCCCACCAACATGCCAATAGTTCCTTCTCGATAGTGGAGAAGTGTGTTAATTGCTCCCTGAGCGTCCTGGACGCATAGCCAATAGTGTTTACTACTCCAGCATCACATTGGGTTAGTACTGCCCCAAACCACAATTGCTGGCAACAACAGTTCTACAGCAGGACAATTTAGGGTTAAAAGTTTTAAGAACCTTAAAGTCTGGTTAAGAAAAATGTCATTTTCTTCTATGGACACTTCAAAAATCAGCACGCCATCTTGAAATGCAGCCACTCCTTTCATTCCCTTAAATAGTTGGTACATTATTCTCTGGAATACTGAGGTGGCTAAGGCCACCCCGAACTGCATCCTGCAATACTGGAAAGTGTCAAACGATGAGACTAATGCAGTATAATGCCTGGATTCAGGTTCTAAGACTACCTGATGGTATGCTGAGGCTAAATCCAGTTAGCTAAACCACTGCGCCCCAGAAATGAATGCTACCAGGTCAGTAATCTTTGAGAGTGGATGAGAATCCATCCATATAGCTTTGTTGAGGTTACACAAATCTACGGAAACCCTCAAATCTCCATTGCGTTTACGCGCAGCCACTAATTGGGACAACCAAAGAAACAATTCAAGTGGCTCTATTATACCTCTGTCACACAATCCCCTCAATTCTTTTTCTAGATCATCTCTGATGGAAAATGGAACACTGCAGAGCTTGTGCTTTATGGGAATGGACCCCTCCTTAACCTTTATCTTGTGACAGAAACCTTTGATGGGGCCTACCTTCTCAGAAAGCATTAATGGAAACTTGGCTCTTCTTCCATCTGACCCTAACAAATAACTGAGACTTGGTCCTTGGTACCCAGCCATAAAACCATGTGGAAAGGCCCCTGGTGGAACCAACCCAAAATACACAAACCTTGGACTACCACATATTTTTTCTCAAAAATGTTTGCACCCCTGAAAACTAACCCTGGGTGTAGTTTGCAAAGGAGCGCTACGCGCAGGGGCGTAACACAGGGCACCGTGGTGCAAGGGGCCCCAAGCAGCAGGGGGCCCCCTCAGCACCGTACTCAGGCCTAAGAGCTCCATCTTAAATACTGAGTGGGGGCCCCTTCATGTACCTTGAAGGGGGGCCCCCTCAACTTTCGTTACGCCAGTGGATACGCGTAGCTATGGGAAGTGCACTTCGCACTACGCGAGCTACGCGTAGCTTCGCAAACTGTGTAGTGCACTGTGCAAGATGCTGTTCGCACTGATTGCACAGTGCCGGATGCTTGTCCGCACTGTGCAATCAGTGCAAACTGCATCTTGCACAGTGCAAGCGGTCGAGTAGATTTCTACTCGAGCGGCAACTTTCTCAACGCAGACTGGTAGTTTCTCATTGCGAGCGGTCGCGAGCATACGGGGCCACTCGCAATGAGAATCCTGACCTCCCCGCGTTGAGAAGCTCGCCGGGAGGTTTATTTTCCACGCTCGCGATCGGCAACTTGATGTTGCTGATCGCGAACGAGGCAAAAGTCTCGCCGGGATGTCATTTTGCTTGCTCGCGGTCACCAACTTGACGTTGAGGACCGCGAGCAAGCAAAAAATGACAGCTGCACTGTGCTATGTGTAATTCGCGTAGTGCGAAGTAGCGCAAACTTCGCAAACTACGCGAGCGTAGCGTAGTGCTATGCCCAGGCCTACTGAAAACCAAAGTTTCTTTGACAAATTCGGCCAATCGAATTGTCCTGCCCTTGTAAGAAACATTTTCATGCAACAATATCTTAAGGGGATACAATGGAAGGGTACAATTTAAGGAGTCAATTAATGACAGAAAAACAAAAACACGTAATCCCAACTTTTAGTTTTAAGGGCAAGTATATTATCAACGAAGGCAGGAAATTATGCTTTCAAGGGTTATAATGTAACATAAACCATGTTTTTTAAGTTGTGTATTAAGTGCAAGGTGAACACATTGTGCTCGTGAAGTGAAACACATTAAAAAAGTAAAACAGTGTTTAGGGAATATTTCGAAGAATTATTATACACTATTATTATGAACTAATATTATGACCCTTTTCCTTGCAGTACAGACAGTGCAAAATCATGTCATAATGAATTCCCAATTCAGCGGGTATAAATCTTGTTGATAATATACTTGCTCTTAAAACCAAAAGTTGAGATTACTGTTTTATTTTTTAATTTAATTAATTTACCCCTTAAATTACAATTGACATATTGTTGCATGATACTGTGCCCACTCACTCGATCCCACAGGTTCTCTACTTTCTTTGACGTTTTTCTCATAACTCCTTCATTGAGCTGTCTCTATGCTTTTAGCAATGAGTAATGGTTCATCCAATGTTGGATTTCCTAAAGATAACAATTTTTGTTGGATTGTTTTGTTAAAACAATGGCTTATAAATTGATCGCCAACCAATTGATCGGTAAAGTTTTCAAAATGGCACTCTGCAACCAGTCTTCTAAGTGCACACATAGGTATCTACATTTTCACATGCAAGCTGTTTTCTCCAAAAACATTCATGACATAGTACTACATTGCTCAGTTGAACATCAAACCTTGTCTCCAACTTCTTTATAGACTGCATGTATTCAACGATGACCTCAAAATCTACTCTTGCCACGTCAGGTAAGTGTTTATAAATTGAATGACCCTCAAAGCCAATATAGTGTAAAAGTAGGTAACTTTTCCTTTCAGGACAGAATCTAGATGTGGCAATGGCACCCAGTTAAGTTTAGAATGAATCAAACCAATTCCTCCAATTAACAGGGGGATCACCAGGGAACTCCAAGAAAGGAGGAGGTGGATCTACCGATTGCATAGGCTCCCTAATATGAAATTACCTATCGGCTAATGATATAAGAACAATACGCAGTGAAAAAGTGTGAACACCACTGACAGTCCCCTGGAATACATGTAGCTGGGGACAGCAATGGCCATAAGCTAGCTGATGCTCAATGTTGCATCAGTACCAACATAGCCACGCTTCATACATTAAGTGCTCTTGTCACTGAGTTCTTTGAATGACTATTTTCGATGTAAGTAAACATGAAGGTGCCTGTCATTAAATAAAATACTAAAACATTAACATGCCTGTAATCAAGTGTGTGAATCCCTGAGTCATTTGAATGTCGATTGTCGATTTAAGTAGACATGAAAGTGCTTGTCACTAAATAAAATTTAAAACATTTGCACGCTTGTCATCAAGTGTGCGTATCACTAACTATTGACACGCTTGTAACTGAGTGTGTGTATCACTGACTGTTTATGCCTGCCCACTTTAAGACTATTTGCCCAACTTTTTAAACAGAAACGTGCCATGGCTCATGTTCTGAAACTGCAGTAAATTGAGACTGGACACACAGAGTCACTGTACAATCTTTGTAAACATTGCCTTTATACACCAATTTTCTTCACTCCCAAAAGAAGCTTGAGTTGCGAAAGCTGGCATGGCTGATCGGCACCAAGGATGTATATTCCGAGATTTGTGAACCTCTCCAAATGAAGATGGTGGGCAAAGCGACATTACACCGACACGTAGCGATGCCTTCTCCTAAATCAAAATGGCACCCAGAGCGGAGTTACATCGACACGTAATGGCGCAACAGATGGAGGACATCGGGGCTGTCTGTGGAATGGGAGCATTCTACCCATAAGTTGGCACGGTATTCAGGTACGTTCACAGGACCAGATGGGTCTTTACACATATACTACCATGTCAGCGTATCTCCTCCCCCAGGGTGACTCGAAACATATGTTAAAATGCTGATCAGTTCAGTGCGTTTTCAAGTCGGTGGCTCCTTTACTCTGGACACCTAGTGGGTTCTTCAACAGCTCCACTCCGCTTGTCACCATCAAAATGATGTAGCAATCTTCCTTATAAAGACGCAAGGCGGATTCTAGTTGTTGAATTCAGATAACGTTTATTTTGAGTGGAGCTTCAAACAGCACAGCCTCTAAGCCTCAGCGAGTTAACTCAACTGTCACACACTTAAACACAAACATTACACCCTTAGTCTCAGCATTCACAGAATGCTAAGGCAGCATTGCATAGAATGCATCAACCCATCACTTCAGAGTACTGCGTTTAGTCTGTCCAGAGCATTACCTCCTCGTTAGTCTTCCTCGCCACATGATTAACAATGTAAGCTTCTGCTCGACACCAGAACCATCCAAAGCAAAAAAGGCAGCCTCCCATGCCTCCCATCCCTTCCCAATATGGCCGACCCATTACACCCATGACCTCTATAAGAGGCGGGCCGGCCCAACCCATCAGCCTGTTTTTTTAGTTCTGCACACGTCTCTCCAGATGCGTCAGGTAAGTGGTGCCTCCGGTAGCAGGTACGTGGGTCTCAGGTTGGAGGTCCTGCTCTAGCAGACCCTAGGATCTTGGGCTCTTTTTCCCCCCTTTCCCCTGGTGTTCTGGCCGGTTGGGCCCTGCTCCAGCGGGCCAAGTGTTTACAGGGGTGTGGCCGGGGTATGGATTGGGATGGAGGCTGGCGCTCTGCCGTGCCTCCGCTCACTGGGCTGTCTTGTCCGGGGCCGCAGCTTTGCCGCTCCCTCCTCCTCCTGCTCCCTGTCTTGGCAGGCGGCCCCTGCTCCCCCTTCCTGACGGCTTCCTGCTGTCGCCGTGCTTCTCCTCACCTCCTTGGGGTAGGGGCTTTGTTGTGGTCCTTTCTGTTGCCTCTCCTCTCGTCCTGGATGGCACGGTTCCTTGGGTCCTGCCCTCTGCCTGGCCGCTCCGGTTGTCGGTTGTTGTGCTCCCCTCCTCCTGTCCATGGAGCTGTGGCTCTTCGGATGCTCTACCGCCTTTGGGTGGTGCCTGCTTGGTCGGGCCGGGGGTTTAGCGCCCGCCTCTACTGGGGTGTGCATTCTGACCTTTGGTTGCTGGGTCGCTTTTTCTCGCTAGTCCTTCTATGGCGGGTCCTGTTCATAGGGTTTCGTTTGGCCCCCCCGGCTATTCCGTTTGGGGTTGTCTGCCTTGGTGGGGGCCTTCCTTGGGACGTGCTTTGGGTCTTGCTGCCTGCCAGTGTTTCCGCTGTCTGTCCTTAGCGGATCCTCCCCTTCCTGTTGGTCTCGGTGCCTCTGGCCTTTCCTTGGTTCCTTTCTGTTGCCCCGGTGACTCCATTCCCGCCCTGTCTCCTGGTGCGGCCGGTGGTCTTTCTGTTCTGGTGCCTCCTTCCCGAGTGTTGGTGGCGTTTGCCTTCCTGGGGGGCATGCTTGGGTTCCTGATCTGTACTGGGTCCTCCTGATGGCTGGTTTCCCATCTGGCTTTTGTTTGCCGTTCCTTGGCTTCTCTTGGGTTTTCCCCTGCCTTGCTGGGGCTTCTTTGTTGCTATTCTGGGAGGTTTGTACACTGCCTTGTGCTCCGGGGTGTTTACGAGGTTCGCCCCTGTTGACTTTTTGGTGCAATGGTGCTGTCCTTGCCTGGGTCGCTTTTGGCTCCGGCCATACCTCCCTGAATGCTCGTGTTCTCTTTGGCTCTCATGCAGTGATTTGTGGGTCGGGCCTCTTTAGTGCCTGGATGGGAGTTCTCCTGGGAGCGTCTGCTTCCTTTATGTCCCCGGTGTTGGCTCTTCGGCCTTCTCGTCCGGGCTTTGCGTTTTCCTGGGGTTCTTTTTTTTCCAGGGGTTCTAAGCTTGTTTGGCCTGGCCTGGGGTTTTGTCCTGATGGTGGTGCTCGCCTGGGTGCTGAGTATGGCCATTCCACCCTGGAAACACCTGTCCTCGTCTGTTCTCTGATGTTCAGCATGTTCGGGCCTGCTTGGTACCTGGATGGGAGATGGCCTGGGAATGCCAGGTGCTGTAGGCTTTCTCCATTGGCGTCTGCTGCTGCGGTGGTTGTCTCGGGACCTGTTGCTCATTGGTCCGCGTTATGCCTCTGTGGGCGCAGGTTTTGTGTCCTGGCCCTGCTCTCTGGCTTTCCCTTGCTGGTTTTTGTTTCCGGCGGTGCTGTTAGGTGTCAGGAGGAAACTTCGAAGAGTGGCTGGGTTGACCATTGGGGAAGCTGGGTCCCCTGGTTCTCATCTCCCTGGCGGGGCCCTGCGCATCCGGTGTGGATTTGTATCCTCGTCTTTTGTCCCTGGTTTTGGGGTCCCGGAGCCTGTTGGCTCAGGTGGCTGCCTGGGAGTCTTGGCATGGCTCGGGCTCATTTCGCCCTGCCCTTCTGTCCTCCTCGCCTTTGGTGGGTTTCTGCCTGTGGCTTTTTCTCCCTGTGCACTCCTGTTCCTGTCGGTCCTTCTTTGGTGAGCTGGGCAGGGCCTGGTTGTTGGCTGACTGGCTGTATGCTCGCTTTGGGGGGTTTGCTTCCTTCGTCTGCAACGTTCCTGGGACGGGTTGCTTGGTCCCTGTACTGGGTGGTCTCGGGTAGCCACGCTGCATTTCCCTTCCTGCCGGACGTGGGCGACCCTTTGGGCTTTTCACTGTTGGCCGGTTGGGTTCCCTTGGTGGCCGAGTCTCTTCGGTGTCGCTTCCGGCACCTTCCCGGGTCCATTTTGACTTGTGCCTGCCTGGGTTCTCTCCTTGGTGTCGCGATCCCTTCCGGGGGGTCCTTTGTGTGACTGGGGTCTGTGTCCCACCTGTTTCTCTTCTTGCGGGTGTGGTTGTGGTGACCCTCATTATTTTGGTTGTTCGGTCGGCGTGCTGGTTTCCTTTGCACCCCTTACCGTTCTTGCGGTTCTTCCCAGTCTGTTTGATTGCGTCTGGTTCCGCTGCCCCTTTCCTCTGGTGGTTTCGGCTCTCTCGCGGGTGGTGCTCAACCTTGCGGTGTTGCTGTGTTTGTCGGACTGCGTCTCTCTTTCTGCTGTGGCTCTTTTTTTTTGTGGGGTCGCTGTGGTGGGGATGCTCTCTGTTCATTCCGTTCCTCTCTCTGGGTTTTTGCTCCCCTCTCACTTTTGGCTGTCCGTTGGGCAGTCTTGGTGTGTTTGGACCGGCTTGCTGCTTTCTGTTCTGGGCCCTGTTTGCTGTTGCTTTTGGCTCCGTGCGGTCTGGTTCCGTGCCTTCTCTGTCCTCCTTCGGCTTTGCTTGGGGCAGATTTTCTGGCAGCACTTCGTGTCTCTGGGGTCCTGGTTTTCGGCCTTCCCGGTGTCTTTCTGTCCCGGGCTGGTACTTCCTGCTCGTGGTTGCCTCTCTTGGGTGGTCCTTCCACTCTTCGGATCTGTTGGGTTTGCCGTCTTTCGTGAATGTCCCTTTCTGGTCTGTTGGCTTCCTGTGAGTTTCCATGAAGCCGCTTGGCTTTGGTATATGCTCACTTTGTTAATCATGTGGCGAGGAAGACTAACGAGGAGGTAATGCCCCGATTACTTACCGGTAATCTTCATTACTCCAAGTATAGTCTTCCTCGCCACATGAGTTCCCATCCCTCCCTCCCTGTCTGGCTATCGGCTTCATGTTTGTGCTTGGTAGTTTCAGGCTGATGGGTTGGTCCGGCCCGCCTCTTATAGAGGTCATGGGTGTAATGGGTCGGCCAAATTGGGAAGGGATGGGAGGCATGGGAGGCTGACTTTTTTGCTTTGGAGGGTTCTGGTGTGAAGCTGAAGCTCACTTTGTTAATCATGTAGCGAGGAAGACTATACTCGGAGTAATGAAGATTACCGGTAAGTAATCGGGGCATTCTGGTTGAGGTTCCCAATCCAAGATGAAGTAGAGTCTTTTTCTGTGATTTCAGTTTCTGTTTAAAGTGAGTCTTAATCTGTGGTCCACAGACCTCTTGGGGTTCACGACGCTTACTCAAGGGCTCGGTGACCTTCTTTTACATTGTATTGACGGGGCCATGACATTTATGGATGTCTCTTTTACGCACTACAGTTCCCTTGGGCCCTAGGCGTTAAGGACCACAATTCCCGGCAAGCTTTGACAGCGCCAAGCTCTGTCACTGTCTTTGATAAGAACCAATGAATCACTGCGGCTGTTAACATCCTGGCACAGGAGATCAGAGTGTGGAGACGGCACCCACAAGGTAAACAAAGGAATTTTAAAGTACTTCTTTTTCGTTCCTGCTGACACCACAAGCAGATAGATGCATGCGAGTTTCAATCCAGATTTGCTGCTGAGGGATAGTGAAAGCTCTAGCGTGCTAACAGTATTGGAAGTTTTCCCTCGCCACATAAAGGGCCCTATTCACAGAACGAACTTAAGACAAAATCCTAAACTTACTACCATTTTGGTATTCACAGAAGGCACTTACTCATTTTGGTATTCACAGAAGGCACTTACTCATTTCGGTATTCATAGAAGTTAGGAGTCCTAACTTTAGAACTCCTAAATTCCTTCTGTGAATACCGAAAGTCTTAAAATTAGGATTTTTCTCAGTTTAGTAGTAGTTTAGTTAGGACTCCTAACTTTAGGACTCCTAAATGCCTTCTGTGAATATCGTAAGTCTTAAAATTAAGATTTTTCTCAATTTAGTAGAAGTAAAGTTAGCACTCCTAACTTTAGGACTCCTAAATGCCTTCTGTGAATACCGAAAGCCTTAAAATTAGGATTTTTCTCAGTTTAGTAGTAGTATAGTTAGGACTCCTAACTTTAGGACTCCTAAACTGAGAAAAATCCAAATTTTAAGACTTTCGGTATTCACAGAAGGCATTCTTCTGTGAATAGCGAAGTGAGTAAGTGCCTTCTTTGAATACGAAAATGGTAGTAAGTTTAGGATTTTGTCTTAAGTTAGTTCTGTGAATCTGGCCCATAGAGTGTGGATCTGAGCCCCCTTTCCATCTTGCCCCCTAAACCCCCACCCCCGCACGTATATAATATGACATGGCCCGACTGGGAATCTTTCACGCAATTTGGGTTGTTTCTTACTGTTAACCGGGGATAAAGCGCTTAAGTGTAAACAGACTGTTCTTTTAACTGGGGCTGTTTTCTTCATCATTTCCCACATTATAAATTGACACTTCCATATTTCAAACAGACATTGGTATAAGTGCAACAATATCGCTGTGGGGTTTCTCTTAACTTGGAATCCGTTAGCATGAATGACAAAGACTTCGTTCCTTGGTGGAAGATCAGATTTTACAAGGGTTGTCATGTAGTGGACTGAACGTAAAGCAGATGTTAATTGTTTACAATTCACAAGATATAGGGTTTCCCTTGTATGCTGCTCTCTCTTTGCTTTTAGAAATAAATCTGTGTAGCTCCCAAGGCTTTTGAGCTAATATATCTTAATACTCAGGCCCATGGAACAGATCCCTGATGCAGTGATATTAGCTGCTCATCGTGGGGCTTATTTACAAGGCCCTTGCGCCTCGTTTGCATAATTTTTAACATGGCAAAAGTGACGCAAAAGTGGCGCAAGGGGCTTGTAAATCTGCCCCCATGTCTTTTCCTCATGATGGCAGTCGATAAATCAAACACCACATAATGAACCTTGGTATGCTGTGTCACCACACTCAACAAACTAGATATATGTGTAGAACAATCGATTGATTTACACAACACAAGCTAGTGTTTATGTCATATATGAGGTGACATTTGCAAATGATGGATGCATTGAAACACATCAATCATGTTACTCTTCCGCACACTTTTTGCCCATTTGCTATTATTTTGTCCCTGACTTTTGTTTCTTCCAGCTAGAACTTATATTGGATCTTCTTCTGGAGGCCGCTGCTTGGCTCTTTCCTCTTCCCTGTTGTCAAGGGCAGTTTGTGGTTTGCTAATAAGTTCAGTATTAATCGTTATCATCAATCAAGTGCTACAAGATTTACCCTTTGTGTTTTTCCACCTCACTGGGACACTCTAAAGGAAATCCTTGACACCTTTCACGTGCACTATTAAGTGGCACTCCGATACTGGGAGGAGTCATTTCAACAGCCAATCAAGAAGGAGACCCCGCTGACCTTCTCAGCATCAGGGCCTTGACAGTTCCCCTGAGCTGAGGGAGAACCGTCATCGTGCACACCACAGGCATTCAAAGAAGAAGCGTGCGGCGCACTCTCCTGGAGTGCTGGCTCGTGAGGAGGGGTTGAGGACTCCTACCATTGTCGTCCTAACCCTCCTGAACAGCCTTGGCCTCAGTGTCGGCTTGCCACTTGCAGATGTGCATTGATTGAGGCAATGGTGCGAGCTCTGCTGGACAGATTTATATCCCAAGTCTGCTGGCAAATGGGTTGGGTGGATGAGGGTTTCATACAGGCGAAGTGCACTCCCATGCCCTGACTGAGGATGACCAGAATGAGGACTCCACCGGAAAATCCATGAGGAGTGGAGGCTCTAGCTGAGGTCCTTCTTAGCAGAAAATCAGGAGCTTCAGGAGGTTCCTCAGTCTTCAACCTCCATGATGGATGGGCTTTTCAGCAAATAACAGCCCTGTCATGGATACTGGTCTGCCCTTGTTGCCCAGTATTCTGAGTCTCATTTTGCAGGAATTGGCGGAACTTGAGAAATTGGTGCTTCAGATCTTTTTGGCGAAATTATACACACTTTTGGGCAGTAGTGGCTGGCATTGCTTGTGGGCAGGGGGGCGGGCGTGAGGGGTCGTGGGGGAAGTGATTCGCGGAGAGTCTCACAGGGATCACGTAGAAAAAAATTAAACGTACCTTTCCGCTGGGTCCCGTGTCTTCTCGGCTCCTGCTCTCCTGCCTCCGACAGGAACAGGAATCAGGCAGCCAGGCTCCCTCCACTAAGCCAATCACAATGCTGCAAGCAGCGTTGTGATTGGTCGGGCCGGCGCCCAGCCAGGGGCTAATGGGGTGGGTATGTTCTCCATGCAGGCTGCAATGCAGCCTCCATAGAGAAGGGCAGAGTGTGCATGGCTTGTTTGGGCGGCCCGAGAGGGTCGACCAAACAGTCTTGGTGCACTCAGGAGTGGGCAAAACCAATCCTCCCCTGCCCTGCTCGAAGAGAAGAGCAGCCCCACCCACCTGCCTGCCCGCAATGCGTAAAGTACACATAAAATGGCAATAACTAAAAGTTATTACCATTTTATGTTTTTGCTTTCTCAAACTGCGAGTAAGCAGTAGGGTGACGCTCCTCCGCCCTAGTGGAGGAGCCGTCCCTGATTTTGAGCTTCTCAGAGAAATGTTTCATAGCTCTAAAAATTAATTTCATTGTCCAAGTTTGGCAGGACGTACTAATGTCAGGTCCAAGAATGCTGTGGCATCATACCTTATAGACAAAAGGTGGAGATTGCATTCAAGCAGGTGCATTTTTGCACTTTGTCCTGAAAGTTATGCTTGTAACTTTCAGGCTTTGTTGATGACTATGGAGCTTGGTAGGGGTTGTGGACCAGAGACGATGGTAAAAAAGCAACAAGTGCTCCTAAATGTTGCAAGACATCAGTATTGGATGCGTTCATGGATGAATCATGCAGCTCACAAGCCATTTCTGTTGATGCTGCTTTTCTTGGTTTCAATATTGTATAGGAAAAGGGTGGGAAAGCTTGTGAAACAAATGGCAGCGGATGATACCTTGGTTTCGCCCTTTCAACCTAAGCTTTAAATGCCTCATGGAGGCAACCTTTTTCTAAGCCTTGGCAGTCCGCACAGTTTACTATTCACTGCCAGTATCTCTTTGCCAGAAGGGCAATTGAATCTGCGCCTCAGTAGGAATGGGAAGGGGGTATTTTCTTCTGTCTTTTTGGTTCCAACACGAGAGGGCTTCTTTTCCCCCATCACATCAATCCCACCGGGGTGAATGACCTTATCAAAGATGTGTCCTTCAAAATGATCTCCTTGCAGGGCATTGTTCCAATGGTTTCTCCAGGGGATTATCTTCAAAGACCTGGGGGATGCATACTTTGACGTGTTAGTGGCTCTGCCTCATCACCGGTTCCTCCACTTTTGCAGACTCATTGGGACAATACAGGTTGCCTTCCTGCCCTTTGTTTTGAAGTCAGCCTTAGAGTCTTCACCAAAGTGTTGGCTCCCACACAGGATGTCAATATGGGGCTTCAATATGATTGGTGACTTTCAGTATGATTGGTGGTCCTTTCTCCATATCTGAACTACTGTCTTGTCCATTTCCGTCTCTCCATTTGACTGAGGAAGTCTTGTCTGATTTTCTGTCAGCATATAGAATTTATTGGGTTTCTCCTTAACCCTACAAATTCCATATGGAATACCAATCTTTCTCCCTTCTGAGAGAGATGCCAGACTGAGAACTAATCTGAGAGACCTTTCAGTTGGGAATAAATCAATGATTCATTTATGGCTTTGGTCTCAAGAGAACATAACATGCTGAGTATGTCTGACTCCTTGGGCCAGGTTACACTTGAAACCCCTGGTACAGTATGTACTCATTTGTTAGAACCCCCAGATAAGGAATGCTTAATTCCTGGTGTCTTGAGCCCCCACTAATGGTGGTTGCATGATAATCGTTTGAGCTGTGGGATGGAAATGGACCCTGCTCCTTCATTAGTTCTCACCACCAATGCAAGCATTAGGGGCTGGGGTGACCGTGGGAACTCCTTGGCTCCGTGGTGGCACCCATTGGTGATGCTACGTAATGTTTGGGTGGCGGTTCATTTTCATAGTCAGGATAGCCAATCTAGTGATCAAATGCTATATCAACCACCCGGTAGCACCAGATCTGCAGTTTTGTTCAGCCCTGCTCAGACTCTACTTTTCACAGAAGAGATGTGTCTTTATTTCACCAGGGCATCTTACTGTCCTGCACTGGTGAATTTTCAGGCAGGCTCACTGAGGAGCCGAGTCTTCCCCTTTTCCATGCCGTTCTCTCTCGGTCCTGACCTCTTTCGGACTCTGATCGGGTTGTGGGGCCTTTTCTGAATCTAGATAAAATGCTCAGGTTCTTGTTCCTGCTCCAAGAGGCAGGCGTGGGTGGCTTGGGCAGTTGATGCCATGTCCTGTCCTCCTGAGGATCCTCCTAAGATTAGTCAGGACGGGGTCTCCGGTGTCTTGGTTGCACTCCTTTGGCCTCACAGATCATCTTCTTCTCGGTGGGCTTGTTATCCAGCTTTCATTTTTCCTGATAGTGACTGATGGCATGCAAGCTGAAAACTAGGTCTGGGAGAATTGTGTGTGTGTGCAGGAGTGGCCAATGTGTTACAGCAGTCAAGACGTTCTGCGATTCAGGGTTCTGAAAGTCTTTTTATATACTGCGTAAGGCTCATGCATGTACCCTTACTTTTTAAGACCCTTTCTTGCAGGAGTTATTAGGACTGTGATGAGGAAGAGAGATGAGGAGATAAGGTCCGGATTACTTACTGGTAATCCTATCCTGGTCTGTTTCTTTCTCTTCACAGTCCTGTGAACCATCCACCCTCCATGGAGGGTGGGTGGTACAGGATATGCTCAGTTGGGCAGAGTAAGGACAGAAAAGTGGAGCCAGGGAGTGATTTTCTTTTAACGTTTGTCAGAGGCCTTTGAGTGAGAGATCAAACACAATTTATTAGAATTTTGACAAGAAAGAGCAGAACTCGGCATAATGAAGCTTACGGGGCATTTTTGCTGTATATATACATTTGAGGTTAGAACTATATCATACATGGGATACTTCAATCTCTGTGCAAAAGCCTATCTCTAATTTACTTATTACATCTGACTCGTGATGTCTCTATTCGCCTGTAGTAAAGAAATAATGTAGCTGCTTAACTGTAATAAGTTATTACAGTTTAGTTCTGACAGTGCCTGCTGCCAGTGCCAGTAGCCAATGTGAAAGGCAGGTCAGTGAGTATAATTACAGCTGCAGCTTAAACAAGGAAAACAGGGAACAGTCGTTATCTGAAAAGAAAAAGTGATCTCCAGAAAGATATTTATGGCAAGATGTTTCTTTTATTCTATGCTTTAGGTTTTTACCAAAAATAAATAATCCCTGCATGTTTCCACATATTCTGAGGTACAGCATTTTTAAGTGATTTACATTGAATGGATTCAAGCAATTTTTTGCAAAAGTTACTAACTACTTTTTAGTGAGTTTAATTTCACATTACAGATCCTGCTTTTATTCTTCTTGTGTGCAATGAACATGAAAGAGCAAGACGCCAAGGGTTTAAGATTTTGATGGATGGGAGATGGTGCGACCATGCATAAGAAAGAAGAAAATACCCTCTGCTATTTATTAAAAGGATATTGCAAGACACAGAGGAGTTCCATTACCTTCCTCTTGCCCAGGACTTCTGCTCACTTGACTGAGTCCTAACATTCAGAACCATGTTAAACAAATTGGTATGCAATGCTTGGCACGTTAAGTAAAGGAAAATGAACACAAAAGATGCCCTGCACCACTTATCTTTAGGAGCATCTTCATATTTACAGATATTGTGCAACAAATGCAAAAATATGATAATGTCTCCTCAAAATTCAATAAAGTGTAGTTCTTTAAGACTCAGACATCTGATTATGTCACTACAATAAGAGGCATTTATTAAAAGTGATACTTTTCAACATGACCTTAGAAATATTCATGCCTCCCCTCACATTGACAACAATGCCAATAGTGACCCAAGAGGCTGGTCAGTTGTCATTTGCACCCTTTGTGTGGCCTAGATTGTTATTATACATGGAGCGGCATTATAGATTGTTAAATCAAACACAAGAGAATGTTTTGTACAGCAAACGTCTTGAACTTGCTCATTTCAACTTTCTTTCATATGTGATAATGAAGAAAAGGGAAGCAAAGTGAAATAAAAAATTAGGATCACACAATTTGTTCAAGCGTGGTAGACGGCATTGATCCAAAGTTTTCACATTGTGCAATTCAGCCACTTGTTGGGTTTCTCTTTTCTGCTTTCATTTTACATAAAACATGTAATGCTTTGTGTTTAATTCTTGGTGCATGATGTTAGTGCATGAGCGGCAGACAGAAGACACATGAACACTCTGCTCGTTTTGGGCTCAAGGATCAAAGATAAACTTGAGCTGAGCCAGTGCCAAGCATCTGGCACAAGCTTAGACCGAGCCTTATGAATAAAGGCACAGGAAGGGCAGATCTGACAATTTTAAAACAATTTGGTGTAGCAGGAGTACAAACACCACAGTGCAGGACTCCTTGTTTTAAGGTCCACAAATTTCTGACTACACCACGTTAGTAAGTGGACAACGAGACTGCGTGTTCTGTCCCCATGGGTATAATAAAATGATTTTTGGTTAAAGTCCTGTTTTCTTATCACAGACCTACTAGCAGTGTTTAGTTTGATTCAAACTCTGCCTATCTATATTAAATAAAGGAGAAGGGAAATATTTTCTAAAAGTGATTAGCCAAGAGCACACCCTTTGTCACAAGGGATGACTGGGATTTATAACAAGCATTGGCATAGCCAATAGGTCTCGCTTTTGGGACTTTATAAGTATTTAGTTATGCAGCACAATATCCTTGGTGCAACAACATCAACTGTTGCATGGCTAAACACTTATAAGGTCCCAAAGGCGAGACCTATTGGCTATGCCAATGCTTGTTCAAAATGTTGCAATTACTTACCTAAACTATACCCGCTAGTAACAGCACAATTTATTTCAGTTTTGTACATAAACAAGTCATAACACTTTAACAGACTGTCTGTAACTTACATTGTACAACTAGTCAGCAAGCTACAACAAAAACAGCTTAGTATTAATCACATAGGCAAAACGTAATGCATTTACCAATGTTTTTTTATATAATGTTTGCAGAGGACCCAGATTGGCAAAGATGCAAGAGCATACGAAATGAGGAATCAAACAAAAGGAAACAAATAAAGTCATTTAAGTTGTAGTAGAATTGACAGTTTCCATACCGCCCCTCCATGGAGCATGCAGCCATTTTTGAATATCTGGAAGAACATTTCCCCTGACTCATAATGAAGTCATGAACATTTCCCGCTAACTACTGAACAGTGTTGGATTTCTCTGTTTTATTATTTGGCAAAGACAAAACATCCCGCCCGGTTTTCATAGCTCAGGCATGCCACCCGGAATCCAACCCTGATGCTTGCTGCTTCTTCTTGAGAAAAGCCCCTGAGTCACCAGAATTTGAAACTTCAGGACGCCCAGCGCTGTGAGGAGAAGATAAACGGCGAAAGAACAGGGGGCACATTCAAGGAAGGTGGAAAGAATAGGCACAAAGGCACAAGGACAGAAAGAACAGTAAAGAAAGACAAATGTGAGAACAAGTGCGAGACAAGAAACATTTCAAATGATATGAAAGAATTCTAGATGTGAAGGGATGGGAGAAAAGCAATTAGGGGAAAGGCGTGATATAGGAAAAAGAAGAGAGAAAGGCACCAAAAAAATGGCAACAGAAAGATAAACTATGTAGAACAGAAATGGAAAGAGGAGAAAGTGGGTTCATCATTTGAAGATCAAAAAATGAAGGTAGAAGGTCTCACACTGACAATCCCTCATTGCGATCGCGATCACTGTAAAAGTGAAAGTGATCGCGATGACGCACACTCGGGATGCTCGCGCAGCAGCGGGGAGGAGGGGTATGGTGCTGAAGGCTGGCGTAGGATGGCTGGGCGAGAAGGGAGGGGGGAATGCGGGGAGAAGCTGTGCGCGTGCACGCCATTGTGCACTGTAGCTTGTCACCAGCACAAAAAGGTGGGTAGCACTTTCTAAACCCACCTACTAAATGTCTCGCCAGACCAGCGCATATGCTGGGTCAGGCGAGACCTAAAAACAATGGCTTCTGGTTCCATAGTTTCCATCTTTCTTATTACACAACAACTGAGGTGTGAGTGGTTCCAATGGTGAAACTCAAGGACTACTCTCACCGAAGAAATGCCACTGTATAGGGGAACCGGTCCCCACTTTAAATACAAAGTTCACAACCAGTATACTTTGGCCAAGTGATAAAACCAGGATTAACCATCAAATCTCTCAGTGCCATCTGCCATGCCTAGGGGAGGAGGCTGGGTGTCTGCCTATCTCAGTCAAGTGCACACCTTGTTGAGAGGTGGGGTTCTCAAGGATTTTCTGGTTTGGATGTTTGTGTCTGCCCTCCTCAATGAACTGCATACCCTGTTGAGGGTTTTTTGTCAAGTATTTTTATTAGGAAGCGCTACCTTAACTGTGCCTGTTTCTAAGAAATGCTATGTTCATGGATTCCAGGCTTCAGGCATAAGGAGATTGTGAGACTTAATATTCTATTTCATTCCAATTCAGTAATCAAGTTACAACCTTGGCTTGTCATTTGTACTTGTCAAAGGTAGAGATAGCAAGCAGGCTTGCCCCAGAGTGCATTAGAGGGATAGCGACTCTGATGCAGCATAACAGAGTGCTGTCAAATCTATGACTCTTCTAGAGACTAAGGGCCAGATATACGAAACATCCAATTTGTGATTTAAAAATTGAGATGAATCGCAATTTAGAAATCAATTTAGAAATCACAAATCGGCATGTACGTGCGCTAGTCACTCTCAAATTGTGACTTGCTAATGAGTCACTTCAAAAATTTGGAAATCGATATTTAAATAGATGGGAGATAGTAAATGCGGCCCAAATAGCGACCACATTGAAAAAAATAGCGAATCTGCTGCCTGGTACAGGGAGATTAACACAAACAGGAAGTGCAGGATCCTGGCAGCAGGAAGGGAGGCAGCGAGAGGCTGGAGAGCTGCAGAGCACAGGCAGTGATCTATCTGAGGATCACACACAACAGTCACCTAACACCAGGAATGGCCAACCAGGAGAAAGAGGAGGAGGCAGGGGGGAGGAAGCAAAAAGAAAAGTTCTCAGAGCCGGAACTTGAGATACTCACTGAGGAATACTACAACAACCATGACCTCCTATTTGGCCGGGTGTGCTATGTGCCGGAGACACAGAAACGCTAGTTATGGAAGGGGATGCAGCAGAAGATAAATGCTGTAGGTGTGGCACAGCGCTCTGTAGATGAGATTCACAAGAGATGGTACGACCTCCGTTCACACACCAAGGAAAAGGTTGCAACATGCCTGAGTGAGGCAGACCCTTAACTGCACCGGTTCCCACTACACTGGAGGCATTGGTAGAGACCACCTTGGAGTCAGAGGCTGTCATTGCTTTTGACAACCTGGCTACATCTGCGCCTGTACCATTGCAAAGTATGTGCAAAATGTTCATTATGGTAGTGTTGGAAAATGAGGCAGTATGTGTGAGGCCTGCACAAATACATGACTACATTTGTCCTTCACTGGGAGCCAAACACCCCATTGTCGAGCTTGACTCTCAGAGGGTAGCGTTGCAGAGCAGTCTAAGGCTTACTCAAGGGAGGTGATATGGGCTAGTAATCGCCATTTACCAGTACGCAGAAATAACACTCAATAATTGATTGTCCAGTCTGTACTTTGCTTTATAAAAGGAAGAGTACATTTATTAAACACACACACTACTCAATACTATGCAACAATTTACAAATATACATAAGCTGTTGGACTTACTTTGTGACATTGCATAACATTACCACCCCTCCTGCAAGGGGGGGTGGGGTCTAGTACTACCACTCCCATGTATGCACATCATCTTGCCCCCTAGTGCAGTGGGTTGAACATAACCTGGAGTGGGGGCCTTGCCCACTGGCACCATCCCAGTGGCTACCCACCCCATTATCTCAACAAGCATTTAAAATGGGCACACCTGCCCTGGTTACACATAACACTGACTGAGCATCTCCTACTGACCATACAGTAAACACCTCGACATATTAGGGGCTAACAGTCTGGGTTGTTCTTCACCTAACGCAGCAGCGAGAATACATGTTTAGGCATCACTTAAAATGAGGTACTTATCATAGCTGATAACAGTTGTAATGCATTGCAATCACAGCCCCTAAAAGGCATCACAGTTATAATCACAGGATTAAGTGTATACAGCCCGACACCCTAGCAGTAATGTCCAACAACATAACCCCACTTTGCTTATGACTTCACATTACCCATGTGACATTCAGTCCCTCAAAACAAATAACTGTTGGTAAATGCACTTCTTGTGCAATTGCATCTCTTCACCTCCAGGAGATGCCCTTCTCAAGACATCCCCAGCTCAGACCTCCATACCTTGGTGCAGTCCCTAATGCACACCCACCTGTAGAACAAAAGTTCCAGCCCCAGGTTGTTGTTGACTAAGCCCATGAGGGGTTATTTTTATGGATTTCCCAGAGACTTTGGGAGGGACTTTCCATTGTCGGGCTGGGGTCGACTGCATTGCTCCTGAAGCTCCCCCTGTACCTTGTCACCCACTTGGCGGTGACCCCATACTCCTGGGGTCACCACATACAGAGAGCGAGCAGCGTTTCCTCGCAGGCCAGTCCAGGCTTGCAAGGCATTATGGGGCGCTTTCTTCAAGCCCATGAATAATAGAGCAGCGACTCCCCCGTTGCCCGGGGGAACCGCGCTGCCCCGTGGGCTGCCTCCCGCCGCTTCCAATCTCCGTAGAGAGCCCTGTCGCACTCGGACCCCTTGTTGCCAGGTGAGAACTCTTCAAGAAGCTCGGGGAGCCCACCCCTGGCCGCTCCTGCTGCCGTGCTTCTCGTGGTCCCGGTCCCACACCCGAGAACCCTTGACTGCACTACCCCCGGTCCCGCCAGAACTCGGGGGAGTGCGACGGCACTCCTCACGCCTTCCTCCTGCCACAGGGGAGTGCTGTGGCACTCCCCCTCCTCTGCGGACTGGGGCCCAGAGTTGGGGATCCCAGGCCCCCTCAGGGAGGTCTTCATAGGGAGCGCGACGGCTCTCCACGGCCTCATGGCCCAAAGTTGGGGTCCCAGGCCCCAAAGGATTCTTCACGGGGAGCACGACAGCTTGGCTTTAGGCACGAGGGGGGAAGCGTGACCGCATGCCCCCCTCCTCCTCACCACCTTTATCAGGGCCCCGAGTTGGGGGTCCCGGGCCCCAGAGCTCTCTTTGAGGGGAGCAGGACGGCGCTCCCCTCCCTCCGGTGTCTTCGGGGGGCCTGGGTGGGCTCCTGGCACCCACCTTGGGGAATAATTCCTCTTCTTGTGGGGAAGCCCCGGTACATGACCCACCCTGGGAGCACATCTGAGACCGGCGGAGGAGCCCCACACGCTTCATTGTCGGTCCTCTTCAGGGGTCAAAGGTCGCCTAACTTCTGAGGAGCGTATCTCAACCTCCAGGCGGCCGATCTTGACCATTTTGGCCTCCTCTTCCTCTGGGTGGTGCGCCCCAGCCACTGGGAGCACTTTCCTTCGCTCTCATGGACTCAAGGAGGGTGAACTTAGCAGGGAGCTGTCTTCACTGGCTCACTGCGCCAGCTTTCACCAGGGTCTCCTCCTGGCCCTCTCTTCTCCTTACGCAGAGGCCCAGGCTTTGCCTCCCTGGTCCTGGACTCCACTCCTGCCTCAATTCAGGGACCTGGGACAGTCAGGGGGCTCTTCCTTCCAACTGCCCATGGCACCAGGCTCTAGCACCAGTCTTCCTCAGCAGGCCACACCCCAAAGAGAGCTCCTCTTCCTGTGCAAGACCTTTTAAAAGAATTTGGAGGGGGGTGGCATCAGGATCCACTGCGCTATCCTGCAGCGACACCTCACCCTTCTGCCCTTGCTCCCTCCTTCCTGCCCAGGCCTCTGGGATTGTTCAAAATGTCGTCGTCCAGGGGTCTCATGCCACATGGTCTATTAAAAGCCCCCTTGCTTCCTTCTCTCCAGAACAGGTCGATGCCTTGTACCAGGTGACAGCTGCTGATGGATAACCTGCAGCTCCACCCACCTTCTCTCCCTCATGGAGAGGAGACCCTTGCCCTTGGAATGCTTGCTGTGAAGGGCCAGGTCTCTGATGCTACAGCTTGGGGAGGAAGGTCATCATTAATCCAGCCTGGCAGGGTCACACCCAGCCAGGTTCTGGTTATGAGCTGAGTCAAAGGAATATGACATTTCTGGATGACCCAAAAGCAGTAAAAATATGGCATTGAATTCAGCAGAATACTTCTTCTCACATAAGTTACAGTGGACTTTAGTGCGTGTCTGAAACTTGTAGACCCTAGGGAAGTGAAACTACCCCATGTGATCCCCATCCTCATAGGAGAATAATGGAGTGGTCCTTCAGTGAAAACAGTAAAGCACACTGACTTTCCCTTACATGTTTCTTCCCAAAGTATAAAGCCTATTCCATGTCACCACCCAGCTCTGCATAATCCCTGCCACATCATTCAATCTGTACCTGCTCCTGGGCTGTGCACGCCAGGAATCTCCCCTGCGCAGCCCCTACACGTGTGCACACGCATGTACACACGTGTCGGCATGTAACCAGATGAGGGTGAAGAACAGACACAAATTGTAGAAGAGGAAGCAATAGTCCTGGAGAGCTGCCCACAACACCTCATGGCCACCCCAGTAGTGTGTCCTTTTCCCCACAGCCATCGGTGGAGGCTGTGGATGCCATACAGGTGTCTACTCCAACTCTGCAGCCAGTCATCAGGTCCCGACAGCAGCGCTCCACTGTGGATGCCCGTAGACGCTGTCATACTTCGCCGGCTTCTGGGTTTTAGGCGACTGCCAAACAACAGGCAATGTATGCTGGGCTTAAGGCGTTGATGCTGCAGGTTCGGCCGTTCTGACCACATATGTCGTGCTCTCCGGTCCTGTATCCTCGGGGCTGTGTCGATGCTCAATTGGGGCCCACCTCTGAATTGGCCCAAGTCTGGCTCACAAGGACACACACAGACTTTTGGGGCAATTGAGCAGGGGGAGGAAAGGGTAGGGACAGCGGGGAGGGAGACCTCTGAGGGAAACAAGGAAATACCATAAGAGTCTGGAATGCAACACCCTCTTATATTACTACTTGGTATTCTCCCTAAACCCCCTCAAATCACCCTTTCCTACCTGTAAAAGAAAAGAAGAGAGACCCAGCACACTGGAGGAGCTCTACCAAGACACCATTAGGGCAGCGTTTCGACAAGGAGGTCCTGTTTGATCCAGCTCGGGCCCATTCTTGTTTACACTCGTGCTGTATCCTTGATGCTCTCACTCCTGTGTGCAGTAACCAAATAGACAAGACAAACACAAGAAACGAATCAAAACAAAGTACAGTCAATATTGCAGGATGCTGCTTATTGACGGTAGCTTGATAGGTAGATAAACAGAGAATACAAAGGAATAGCCAACTTGTTTACTCCAATTGTTATTTCTACCAAATTTAGAATATGTTGTGTTTTCGCCCTACTCAACACAGCGGACTAATCTGGTCGCTGTCAAACTGTGTTACTCCACACAGATGAGTAGCCGGTAAGGTACCGGTTGGATAATCACGGACACTCCACTGAGGATAACTGTCTCTCGGGAAGCTCCCAATATCAATGTCTCGTTTTGGGTATTTCCCCACTGAATGAGATGCTCGTTACGTATCTTTGGCGCAATGTTCAGCTACCATCATACACACACCGGAATACCCAAAGTCACGTAGGAGAATCTCCCATCTGAGTGTAAGGCAGACTTAAGTATCTCTATCACTCTGTTCTGATACCTTCACACACATACAGGGTTACCTTCTGTTAGATGAAGCTGCATCGCGGGCGCTACAATCACCCTGCACGAAACCGAGCTCGGTTTCTACCAACAGGGTGAATTAATGCCGCCCAAGCGCCGCTAAGGGCACCTACACTCCCCTGCACGAGACCGCGGAAGCTGCCGGTCTCCACCAACAGGGGAGTAATTGCTCACCAGGGAAATCCGACTCCGGGTGCCTGGGGATAGCGGTCCTCAAAGTTGTGTCAAGGACACTATTACCGCTGCGGAGAAGCACCACGAGGCGTCCAGTGAAGTCACGGACCAAGCTTGAATAATCGGCCGCGAGGGCCGGCGTACGGGGTTCTTGTTCCTGTTTCTGATGCTGACGCTGCCTGACACACGGCGCGTCTCGCTAAGCGTTCTGGGTAATGTAGTTTGTATTCCAGGGCTTCGCCGCTTCGATGCGCAGATAGCGTAATCGTCGGCCCATAAACCTGACAACATAAATGCTATTTCATATTGATAAATGTCAAATTATGAATCAGTAATTTGTTACTGAATTGCAATTTAGTTTAGCGATTTGGTATTTGGCAGGTGCGTGCTTAGGGTGTCCCTTCCAAATACCGAATTGCAGCGCTATGCATGAAAGTTTTGCAACCTAATTATGGTCGCAAAGCATTCATTTTTTACTAACTACTAAAAGGTAGTAGTGACCATTCGCAAATGGTAAGGAGTCCCCATGGGACCCCAGGACCCCTTAGCCTTTGAAAATATAAAAACATATATTTTTAAAGAGCAGGCAGTGGTCCCTTGACCACTGCCTACTCAAAGTTGCCTTTTTTCTTTTTAAACACATCTTGTTTTCCTTTAAGGGAAACGGGCTGCATTAAAAAAAAAAAATTGTTTGCTTTTTTAAAAAGATATCACAGACATGGTGGTCTACGGACCCCAGCAGGCCACCATCCCCGTGATGGGTTTCATTGCTAATGGGTCGCAAATTGTGACCTAGCTCATTAATGTTCATGAGGTAGATGATTTGCAATCCATTAGGACTTGCTATCAAAAACTTTTACGTTTTCTTACGTCACAAATTGCGATTTCCTAATTGCGACTCAGTAGGAATTTAGGGCAGTATAGCATGAAATCCTCAAAATAACTCGTGATTTGCCGCCCACACCTTGTACGTGCTTTGCTCCGTGACCACCACCCTCTTGACATCAAAGCGGTCATCCTATACCACAGACAATACTTTGGGCCTAGGGAAAGTGTTTGCAAATACCCATCCTCTATGGTCTTTAGTTTACAGTATTCTGTTGACTTGATCGCAGTTTGCTCAGCTGTCCACAAGGTGGCGGTCAAGCCCCTGTAAGTAAAGTCAATTTTCGACTGTTTATCACATTAAGTAATATTTCATAATGGCTAGTGGATCGCTGTACATAAAAGTTGTTTCATTTAAGTGACATGAGTGAGAGGTTAACAGTTCTTGCTGTTTCCAGGCCTTTGGTAACTCCATTTTTTTTTTATTTGTATCTGTTCTGTTTTCTCTGAAATTCATTATAGTCAGCTTTACCTCGATTAGAACTTTTCTGCTCGAGGACAGCGCCTTTAGCAGCTTCCTTTTGGCTGCTGCTGGTTGCTGTTCATTGTGCCTTCCTCAGCTGCATGTATTTAAAAAAAGTTGACAGTACTTATAGCGAAATGCGATTCAATGGCAGCTTATATATAGAACAAAATCACGTTTATTTACAGCACAATATAAGTTGCTCTTCGAAGTCACTCAAATGAGGGCCAGAAGGTTTGTGAAGTCTGCTGAGGTGGCCTTCTCTGCCAGGTCGGATGAAGACAGCTTCTTACAATATGGGTGAATGTGCCCAAAACCGTGTAAAAGAAGGTAAGTGACGAGTGGGACAACCTTTAGGCGAAACAATCGACTTAATTGAGCTCGTCCTTCATAAACATCCACAGGGCACTGACGCGCACTCCTTTAACAAGCACCAAATGATAAAGCAGGATTGCAGGTCGGCTAAATAAAAAATATTTTTTTTTTTAACCAATTTAGCTAATTTTGAGGTCGTGATTGGGCCTATCTCAATTTTTTTCAGTACTTTATTGGAATGTGGGCGCTTTTAGAATTGCCTAATTTGTGAACAAAAAAATAAAGAAGAAAGTGCATGGATCAAAGGCTTTTCTTCGAAGACTAGGGCTGCCGAATGGCAAGGATGCTGAATGTCAACATGCATGCCAACAGACCCGATTCAGGCGAAAGAAAGTGGCTTCATTTTAGCTATCTCCCACCTGAAGATGCCTCCGCACCCTTAGAAAGTAATGGGGAAAATGCATTCCCCCGATTTTATTCAAAATCTTCCACTTCCCGTTCTGAAATGTTGGCATGTATGTAGCAATGCTGCCTAGTCCGGAGTCCATCTTGTGCCTCTTTGTGTCGTACTGGCAGGTTCGTTGTCATTCACACTTTCTACCTTTGCCACTGTTTTCCTGTCATACTCTTCTTCCTTTCATTTCTCTTTTGTACCTTCAAAGAATCCCCTCCACTTGGCCTAACTGAAGGCGAAGGGCGACTGGTGTTAATGCCAGGAGAAAGCCATGCTCCAGCTGCTGACACAAACAACAACATTTTGAGAATATGCACATGGGACATGCACTGAAGACATGCTAAGCCTCTGAGGGCCAACCACCACATCTATCAATCCTACCAAGTGTCTGTCCTCCAGTGCTTAATTTGAACCGGTGGTTTCCGGTTCTTGTCACCAGCACTTAATTGTCAACACTGGAACTTATAACAGTCTGCCACATGGTGGCACCCTCTGTCTAATATAGAGATGAATACAACAAAAGTTGTTTAATTATTCAATATAAATTGAAAATGACTAATTACTGCAGCCCCGCCATTCTTATATACTTTTGGGGGCCTGAAATAATCTGAATTCACACAATTGTAGGTGAGTATTGGTTAGTAGTTGCGTTGGTACAGTCATTCATGGCAGTGCTGACAGGAGCAATTGGAGGTGCAAACTGCAGTGGCCCCCTGAAGAGGGCCCTGGCACTTATTTGTTAACAAATTAAACACTGCTGACTTCCTCTGAAGGGCCCAAGGGGAGGCTCATGCTTTATCAGACCCAGCATTGAGTTTTCAGCCACAAAAGACATAGATGTGGCTGTCTAATGGTCAATTTTTCTTGTTCCCGGATTGCAGGAAATTGCAGTCTTTTCAGAGAAAGGGAAACTGGCAGGAGTCTCTCACCGCTCCCACTGAGTCGTGAAGTGAAGACTGCTGGACGTCGGATAAACCTGTCAGAGAATCTCTCATCTGCTGATGAAAAAGCCAATGTCACACACTGAACCCCAAGAAATCAGTACACAGACACAAGTATTGGTGTTGTACTTCAAACTAATGTCTGGTGTTCTATATATATTGTGAATAGGAACTACGGACATAATTGTTCATAACTCAGCAAACAAACTGAATGTAAAGGGTGAACCTTAAAATACACCCTAATTTAATTTCCATACATATTCCTAACCAATGAGTCTGATGCCTGCCTATGCTGTACCTTGCTGGTTTACAGCATGGTTTAGCTGAGGATGATTATGCAGAGCTGTGCATAGCCCTGCACATGTTCATGCCATAGGACCTGAAGTCAGATGCTCCTCTTCGGGCATCCCTCTTCGACTGGTCACCTGCCTGCTTCTTTTATTGGCCCCACAGTAGCCGTGCACTTCACTGGAACCAGCTCTGAAAGGCTCAGTCAGGCGTCATCTTTGTCGGGGAGCTCTTGTGCTTTGTCCCGGTGTCTTCAGATGAGCTTAGTGAGGTGACATTTGTATCCAGTGTACTTTATCCAGTGCAGTCTTTTCCTGTGATTTCAGTTCCTATTTAATCATACATGTGGAGACATTTACAAGAGATGAATGCACCCCAACTCATTTGTTCCCTTATGTTTCTTCTCATGTTCTTTGCCAACTTGCTGCTATTTGTGTCCCTGGTTTTTGCTTCTGGCTGTTGGTACTTCCAATAGCTCTACTTCTGGGTGTTGTTGCTCTTTCCTCTGCCATGATGTCAGTGGGGTTTACTGCCTTGCTATTAACTTAAGTATTAATCTTCATCTTCAATCAAGAGTTACAGGATTTCCAAGAAGGTGTTTTTTTTCTTTCTCCTAACTGGCCCTCTTTATGGAGACACCGGACACCTGTCACGTGTATCATCAAGTACAGGTGGCACCGTGGCGACTGGACGACAGACACTCAGCAGATCTGCCCTTGACTCATTGCAGTGCCAACAACTCCTTAGGTTTGTCTTTGCTGCGGATCCAGCCTCGGATCCAGCACAAGAGTTGCATCTCGAGAACTCCACATTAAAGCAGACGATGCTGTCACGGTCCATGGATATCCCAGTGGTCCCTTTCAGTGCCCTGCATTTTGCCTGAGGATCTAGTAAAGTTCAGAGATTTTTTGGATTCTCTTGTGGTTCATTTTACCTTTTACTCGGCGTAAGTTAGTCAAGATCAAGTAAATTTAGGTTTCATGATTGCTTGCTTACGGGACTGTATTGTCCGGCCAATATCTTTGGTAGCAAATCCAGATGTTAGTTTGAAGACTCAGTATACTTTCCGACCAGCATTCAAGAAGACGTTTTAATGCCCTGACTTGGAGTATGGCACTCAGAAAGCATCGTGAGATATTCAGCAGCGTGGCATGGAAGGATAGACTCGGTTTCATCAGTAGATATCTGAAACTACCCAGTGCGTTGAGATATGGACGGCTCCAAACGCCAGTGTATTCCCTTCTTTGTTTGAGGTCCAGCTTCTGATTCCACACATTCTCTCCCCATCCCTCCCAGAGCCTTGTCTCTCTCTCAACACTCTCCTGGGCTCCTTCATTCTCCCCTGTATGTTTTGAGATAAGCGTCCCACCCACTGACAGACCTGCTCCTAGACTCCCACACCCCTCTACTTTTCCGGAAATGTCATCACTCTGGACCCCCCTCTGTTCCCCTCCACCTGGACTATTCTCTCTATTTGACCATTACTCGTGATACTTGAAACTGCATCCTCCACCCTCCTTACCTACCACATCCCAACTGGGACATGCCTGTTTCGGGTACCCTACATCCCGGCCCCTCGCTGGAAATCTCTTCATCTCCTGTCCTCCCATTCACCAGGATACCACTGCCCACTTGGGCTATCCTTATGCAGCATATAATGCCATTCTCCTCCCTCTTCACTTGCTCTCCAACCTCCTGTGGTTGGACCAGCCCACATGCAATTCACCTCAACCTAGACTGCTTCGTGCTTCGTCCCTGTCCTTAACATCACCGGTAGCTCCAGAGTTCTCATCATCCCTCCTTCTCTGGCTACTCACCATGTGACTCTATTGATTTCTTAAGTCCCAGTGAGCGTCACAATCCCTCGTCTTCTTCCTTTACCCTCCCCTCCCCCACACTCTGCTACCCAGAAAACAAATTGCACAGACTATTTGAGGAGATGAAGTCTATCTCAAATAACTTCATTAAGACAAGACTCCATGTGCTTCATATTTACGCTTCTGGACCAACTTTTCTTCTCAATCCTAGGAAAAGAATCTACCACTCAGCCCTGGCTCTCTATAGCAACAGCCAGCTACACTCAATGACCCAAGTGATGGCACAGCTGTGTCATATAGTCCAATCGACTCCCTTCTAAAGTCCAGGTCACAATGCTGCAAACCTCCTTTCGATCCCATTGACTGCAGATCACCCACCTCCATCCCTGGCACATGTCAGTTCTTAAATGCATTCTGAACAATGGTAGATCAGCTGCTAAACATACTGCAGGCATTGCTGAGGCAATCATCTCTCATGGATTAATCATTCTGGGCCAGATGTACAAAGCCTTTTTGTGGTTGCACAAGGACTGATTCTCAGAATTGGGCGGTTTGCAACTGCAAAAAGCCCTTTTCATATGTTCAAAACTTGATTGTGATTCCGTAACACATTTCCAAATCACAATTTAGGTTTGCAACCAAAATACATATTCAGTACTTGAAGGGGTGTGTTTATGCTGGCCCTTCCAAATATGGACTCACATTTGAGTCGCAAAACATTCATGTTTTCCACCGACACAAAGGAGGTGATAAGCCACTCACAATGTGAATACTGACATAAAACATTTTTATAGGACTAGGCTGAGGACCCACTGACGAAAAACAAAACTCACGCGTGTGTTAGAATCCGGGTTCTCTGGTTGGCACAGGTAGGTACTTGTGACAAGCAGGAAACCTTTCCTCTAGTCAGGGTAAGGGGTTACACTCCTAAAATAACCCCTGCTCACCCTCTAGGTAGCTTGGCGTGAGCAGACAAGGCTTATCTCAGAGCGTTATAGGTTAAGCATTTGTGAACACATACAGTAACCAAGTGACAACACTACAAATGGACACCACACAGGTATTTATATTAAAAATAAGGATTCTTTATATAGGATTATCACAAGACCATTAAACGATTAAAAATACACAATACGGTTGCTTAGGTGGTAGAAAATTGCTTAGTTTCTCTTAAGTTCTTAAAGGCGACACTTTAAGTCAATGTACCTTAGATGCGACACGCAGGGAAACGAAAGTGTTGCTGCGATGCAGATGCGTTGAAGTTCTTGGTGCAAAAGAAATAAAGACGGGATCTTCCAGATGCGTTACGCTTCTCCGATGTTGCGAGAAGGCTCGACTCGATGCGTCAGCTACAGCGACGTCACCCATGACGAGATGCGACGACAGCGGCCTTGGCAGCGGCACTCTTCTCCGACGTTGCGAGACGCTTTCGCTCGATGCGATGCTGCAGCGGCGACACCCCTTCTGCGAAATGTGACGACAGCGGCTCCGACGGCGGCACGCTTCTACGTGGATGCGAGGTGCTTTTCTGGATGCGGTGCAATGCGACAGCTGCGATGGCGACACGCTTCCTCCTCGATGCGAGACTCTTCTCTCGATGCGGTGCAATGCGACAGCTAAGATGGCTGCGATGGCGACACGCTTCTTCGGCGTTGCGAGACACTTCCGGAATGATGCGAGACGCTTCCGCTCGATGCGATGCTGCAGCGGCGACACTCTCTGCGAGATGCGACGGCAACAGCTCTGACGGCGGCACGCTTCTCTTCCTTGCGTCGCGCTTCCAGCTCCTTGCGACACGCAGTCCCTCAGTTGGCCCAACAACAGCAGCAGGCACTTCCAAAAGACTCTGGGGAGCTGGGGGTGAAGTCCACTGGTCCTGGGACTTCGTTCAGGGGGCAAGCTCAGTTCAAGCCCTTGGAGATCTTTTCAAAGCACAAGTTGAAGAAAAAGTCTTTAGTAGTCTTTCTCCTCTCCTTCAGCAGCAAGGCAACCACTGCAGGCCAATCCCCCAAGTCAGGGACAGTACTCCTCCTACAGCTTTCCAAGTTCCTTCTCCTCTGGCAGAGGTTCTTCTTGTTTCAGCAAGATCTAATTTCTTGGGAGCAGGGTCCCAATACTTATACCCCTAATTCCTTTGTTCCTCTGGGGTTGAGGGGCCTTTGCCCTGTCCAAACCAGTTCTTGAACACTCTGTTGACATGACTCTGCCTTTCTATTCAGGGCGCAGGGCAGAGTCATCAGCCACTCCGCAGGAGGTGGAGCCAGCATTGTGGTAGCAGAGCACAACCCTATTCAGAGCCCAGGTGTACTCCTCCCACCCATCTGACTGCCAATCTTCCTATTCACCACCAGGCTACCTAGCCCTGCCCCTCTGGGTTTTCCCAGCCCTGTCACTCACACAACCAGACAGGCAGATACACATCATAGCAGAGGCGGGCTGAAATGGTCAAGCAAGCAAATACCAACTTTCTAAAAGTGGTATTTGCAAACACAGAATATTAAAATAAACTTTACTAAAAGATGTATTTTATTATTCTGAGTTCAGGCATACTAAACTCGAATTTCTACCATGTTCCCTGGGTCTGTTAGGATCATAGGATGTAACAATTCTAACAGCCCATTCTGGCCTATGGAGAACAGGTAGCCTTACAATAGTGAAAAACGAAAATGGCTGTAATTCACTATTAGGACATGCCACACACATCAGGGCTTGTCCTACCTTATGCTTACAATGCACCCTGCCCTTGGGCCTACCAAAGGGGTGACTGATATGAAGTTAAGGGAAGTGTGTGCACTTGCCCAGTCCGCATGACAGTACCAGACTGCACGCAGGCTCTGCAATGGCAGACCTTAGATACATTTTACCAGGCCGCTTCTGTGGGTGGCACAACCAGTGCTGCAAGCCCACCAGCAGCATTTGTATTTACAAGCCCTGGCACTCCTGGTGCACTTTACTGGGGTCTGACAGTAAACCAAATAAGCCAATCATGGAATCCAACCAACATATACATTTTTAAATAGGGAGCACTTGCACTGTGGCACTGGTTGGCAGTGGCACAGTGCTCTGAGCAGCTAACACCAGCAAAACACATGAGGCACAGCGACAAAAAAGTGGAAGGGAGACTCACGCCAAGGTGCCAGGTCTAACAGCGTGTCATTTTAAAAAAACGAAAAGTCCTTTAAAGGAAACGTATTGCATTAAAAGAAAACTGCTTTCCTTAAAAGCAATCACATACATGGTGGTCTTCTGACCTCAGTAGGCTACCAACCCTGTGATGGCTGTGATTCCTAGTAGATCACAATTTGCAGCCTACCCTATTAATATTCATAAGGTAGGTTGAATTGTGACCCACTAGGAATTAGTCATTTGCAAACCGGATTATTATCACATAGGTCGGTTCATAAATTACGACACCGGCCACCAAAATACTGGTCGCAAATTGTGCCTAGTGTTTTGCGACCAGTTCTAAGAACATCTAGTCCTCTATTTGTTACTGAAAGTTGGGTCAATCACTTATCCGCCCTCCTGAGAGACAGATTTTGCTGTTTTATGGACTATTTACCATTGCTAAATAGTGCTTGTGCTCTCTGCCTAAAACATGGAAAGATTGGCTTATACCTAATTGGCATATTTAATTTACCTGCAAGTCCCTAGTAAAGTGGCACTACCTGTGCCCCAGGCTGGTAAATTAAATGCTACCAGTGCACCTGCAGCACTGATTATGCCACCCAATTACGTAGCACTTTAAATATGTCTCAGGTCTGCTATTGTAGCCTGTGTGTTTAGTTGTAAACTACCGTTTTGACCTGGCAAAATAAACCTTTTCGCCAGGTCTAAACCTTCCTTCGGACACCATCACTTCAGTACACTTCTGGACCCGTGGATACTCTGCCAGGAAGGACTGCTGTGCTGCTGAAAAGACTGCCATTCTGCTGCTCTGAAGGACTGCTGGCCTATTGTGCTGACCTGCTGCCCTCTCGCCTGGGTGAGAAGGACAGGACCTGCATCTCTTGAACCTAGAATGACTCCAAGGGGTAGTTGACTGACCTGATCTACAGCGTCAGGGACACAATGGGCTAGAACAACCTTGCACTTGCATCTGGACTCTGCCATCTGTGAGTCTTCCCGCCAAGTGGTGCCACTCCAGTCCTGGATCCTTAAAAGTGGGTTTAAGGTGCTCTTCTAGTCTATGGATCCAGCGGAAACAACACATCTCCTTTGCATCATGTCACCTTCGCAGCCCCATTGGAACTGTTACTGTGCGACACATCTTCAATTCAGGCCCTCACTTCTCTCATCGACGGCAGCCTAGAAGACAACGACAGACTCCGCATCGCAGCCTCACAGCACCTCGGAACCAACGCATCACCCAGACTGCACACCGCATCCTCAACGCCTAATCAGAGTTTCAAGTTACAACTTTTTGTCTCTATTATTTTTCCTAAGAAAAATGTCCTTCAACATTTGAAAAGCACAAATTGGAGCTTTGAAAGCATCCTAAACCATATCTAAAGAGGCAGTCTTGTGATTTCTTTAAAAATAGCTATTTCAGTTTTAAAATCTGCAACCCAGGACTTGGATTCTAGATATACTTTATTATAAACCCATCTCCTAACATTCTGTGGCCTTTTAAAGTCCTCTTACTGTAATAAAAGGGCTGAGTAGGCAGAGAAGCCATTTTGTTGAACTGACACATTGTCTAACTGAATAGTAGAGCTTGTAATGAAAAATTCTAGCAGCCGATTTAAATCTGTTCAAATGCAAGAATATTCGGAATAATGCACGCCAAGCGTCAACCAGCAGCAAATCAGTCTGATATTGTTTCATTAATCTTGCTGTTTTGAGCTTGAGTTTTTTCTTGTCTGGGGATGTTGACTCAAGACCCCCCCATTAGAACTTTTCCTGGGTCAGTAATAATAGATTCTAAAAGAGATGTAAATAAATTTGTATTGTCTTCCCCCGAGTTTTATGTACTAACAATGATTATGCGGACAGCAGCTATTTACCCAGGACCAGCAACCTTCCTTATCATAATGCCATGTATACATTTGTGTCTCTAGATGCTTAACAATAAAACCAAACACCCCTTATTAAAAAAAAGAAAATGTTATTGCCATTTAGTCTTATTTACAGCACACAGTGTTGTGCCACAAATCAATTTACAACATTCTTCTTAGGTTCCAATTACAGTTCAGTCAAATTCAGCTGTATATAGCCATGTGAAGGTACTTCGGCACATTACACAAACATGGGGAAATTATATCGAAACATTGTGGTGTGTTCCAACTTCACTGCCAATAATTTGTAGAACTTCAATAAATATGAACAAAAATCCCCCCCCCCCTTAGTTCCGTCCCTTGTAGCATCATGGTTCATGACTTCTTGATCACCCTCAATGTGGTCTGCGACCTTTGCTAGCACCTTGACCCCTCCAGACCCGAGCTAGTAGTACTCACATCCCTCTGGGCAGTGTTTCCCTGCTCAGCTTGTTGGGAGGCCTGATCTTGGTCCCCCTGGAGGTCTATTATCATAGAATTCCACACCATCTGATCATCTTCTGGTTTGTCATCTCTTTTCACAAATTTCAGCCTAATTAACTCCGCCATTGCCAACTCCTTCATATCTTTCAGCCAATCTGTGTGTGTCGGTGGTTGGTGTTGCATCCAACGTATAACTACTCGTTGTTTAGCTAATACCAATCCCAGATTCACAAATTTTCTACTGAGGGCCTTATTTTTGGGTTTAGGCAGTAGGCCTAATAGCACCTGTCTGATCTCCCGTGGTATAGTCCACCCTGCTGCCTCCCCCAGATGTGTCAAAACACTGTCCCAGTAGGGCTGAATTCTGGGGCACTGCCAAATCATGTGTAAAAAGTCAGCTCCCTCAGCAGCGCAGGTGTCCATGCAGTGTGGGTATATCGCGTGAAGGGTGCGTGATAAATACACCTGATAAATGACATTGTAGTGAAGTAGTTTAAATCTTGCGTTAGCATTAACCTTATGGACCCCTCCATGTACCTTCCTCCATTCCGCCTCTGTCAGAGGCGTTTGCAGTATCGAGTCCCATTTGTGTTGCAATCCTAACGGCTCCTGTGAAATGTCTCGTAATGCTCAGTAAAGGTGTGAGACGAGGCGCCTCACCTGTGTCATATATAACATTGTCGCTAATATATTAGTGTGAGGGAGCTCCTCAGAGGGAAAGGTCGGCCACAACTCCCGAGCTATAGTTGAGATTTTTGCATATTGAAGGAACTGTCCTGTCCCTAGCCCAAACTCGGTTTGAGCGTCTTCTTGCATTATGAATTGTCCTTCCCTATAAAGGTCTCCCATAAGTAGAGAACCGCCCTCCTTCCAATGTCGGATTGACATGGAATCGACAAAAGCAGCAAAGGGTCGGACCTCCCACAGAGGCATGTCTGGCGCGTATGGAGCGTGCCGGACTACCCGTCGAACCGCACTTCCCACATTTTAGCTACATGACGTATTATATACGGGGTAGCCTTCGGAGACCGCTCCTCACATCATCAATAGCCCTGCAAGTGCATTCCGTTGGTATGTCCCATCCAGAAGTTATTTTTCCAAATTATCGTTATCATCGAGCAAGTGAACCGCAAACTGGAGCTGGGAGGCCATATAATAAAGCTCTGGCCTTGGAACCTCAAGTCCCCCCGTCTCCCAGGTTCTCTGCAATGTCTGTAAACTCACGCGCCTACGTTTCCTGCCCCATAATAGGTCTCAAAGCAAAACTTCTAACGTATTAAAGTAGGATCGCGGAATCATGAAAAAGGAGTGCTGCAGTGTGTGGAGGCGGCTCGGTAGTATAATCATTTTAATGATCGCTATTCGCCTCATTAGCAAATGCGGCAAATTCGCCCAAAAGCGAATGGAACCCCTCAGACCCTCCACCACCCGGTTTAAATTAAGTCTATAAAAGGTGTCGGCGGACCACACTAGATAGATCCCCAGGTATCTCGTCCGCGCTTCCGTCCACAGTATAGCCAGGGGTGGCATTGATTCTGGGGTAGTAGCCACCATTCTGCGCATAGGTATCAATTTAGATTTAGCAGGGTTTACACGCAATCCCGATATATTGCCAAACATACTCATTTCAGCTACAAGTAGTGCGACCGAGTGTTCCGGTCGTCTTAAATAAACCAACGTGTCATCAGCATATAGCGATACCACATGGTTAGTAGTCCCCAACCGTATGCCCCAGGGATCCATGACTGTTCTCAGCCATATAGCCATGGGTTCCATAGAAATGGCAAATAGTAACGTTGATAGTGGGCATCCCTGTCAGTTGCCTCGCTTTAATGCTATAGATCTTGACACTGTTTTACCCACCCGGACTCTGGCCGTGGGGGCCGCGTAAAGTAAATGACTCCACCACAGGTATTGCGCACCCACTCCCATCCTTCTCAGAAAGTGCCACATATACGGCCATTCCACTGAGTCGAATGCTTGTGCAATATCTAGTAAAGGACACACAATTGATGAACGGAATTCAGAACATTCACCCCCAGTCAAGAGATCTGGGTTAAATCCATCATTCTTTTGCTCACCATGCCACCACAGTTTAGACCTGGCCATATGCAAATCAGTCTTGACCCTGTGCCTCATGGGAACAGTCCAGCCCAAACTGCCAAGCCAGGTCCTCCCTGGACCAGAAACAAGCATCCTAGGACCGGTTTTGGGGTTTCACCCCTCGTAAGCCTGGATAGCTTGATTCCAGTGGCACAGTGAGCCCAGGACCCACGTCTGGGCATACCTGGCGCACTTAGGGCAAGAAAGCAAAAGACACACAATTGATGAACGGAATGCAGAACAAATCAAAACATTCACCCCCAGTCAAGAGATCTACGTTAAATCCATCATTCTTTGGCCCACCATGCCACCCCAGTTTAGACCTGGCCATATGCAAATCAGTCTTGACCCTGTGCCTCATGGGAACAGTCCAGCCCGAACTGCCAAGCCAGGTCCTCCCTGGACCGGAAACAAGCATCCTAGGACCAGTTTCGTGGTTTCACCCCTCTTCAGCCAGGATAGCTTGATTCCAGTGGCACAGTGAACCCAGGACCCACGTCAGGGCATACCTGGTGCACTTAGGGCGAGAAAGCAAAAGACACACAATTGATGAACAGAATGCAGTACAAATGAAACATTCACCCCCAGTCAAGAGATCTGCTTTAAATCCATCATTCTTTTGCTCACCATGCCACCCCAGTTTTGACCTGGCCATATGCAAATCAGTCTTGACCCTGTGCCTCATGGGAACAGTCCAGCCCGAACTGCCAAGCCAGGTCCTCAATGGACCGGAAACAAGCATCCTAGGACTGGTTTCGGGGCTTTCACCCCTCTTCAACCAGGATAGCCTTATTCCAGTGGCACAGTGAGCCCAGGACCCACGTCTGGGCAAACCTGGCGCACTTAGGGCAAGAAAGCAAAAGACACACAATTGATGAACGGAATGCAGAACAAATCAAAACATACACCCCCAGTCAAGAGATCTGGGAGAAATCCATAATTCTTTTGCTCACCATGCCACCCTAGTTTGGACCTGGCCATATGCAAATCAGTCTTGACCCTGTGCCTCATGTGAACAGTCCAGCCCGAACTGCCAAGCCAGATCTTCCCTGGACCGGAAACAAGCATCCTAGGACCGGTTTCGAGGTTTCACCCCTTTTCAGCCAGGATATGTTGATTCCAGTGGCACAGTGAGCCCAGGACCCACGTCTGGGTATAACTGGCGCACTTAGGGCGAGAAAGCAAAAGACACACAATTGATGAACGGAATGCAGAACAAATCAAAAATTCACCCCCAGTCAAGAGATCTGGGTTAAATCCATCATTCTTTTGCTCACCATGCCACCCCAGTTTAGACCTGGCCATATGCAAATCAGTCTTGACCCTGTGCCTCATGGGAACAGTCGAGCCCAAACTGCCAAGCCAGGTCCTCCCTGGACCGGAACAAGAATCCTAGGACCGGTTTCGGGGTTTCACCCCTCTTCAGCCTAGGGTAGCTTGATTCCAGTGGCACAGTGAGCCCAGGACCCACGTCTGGGCATACCTGGCACACTTAAGGCAAGAAAGCAAAAGATACACAATTGATGAACGGAATGCAGAACAAATCAAAACATTCACCCCCAGTCAACAGATCTAGGTTAAATCCATCATTCTTTGGCCCACCATGCCACCCCAGTTTAGACCTGGCCATATGCAAATCAGTCTTGACCCTGTGCCTCATGGGAACAGTCCAGCCTGAACTGCCAAGCCAGGTCCTCCCTGGACCGGAAACAAGCATCCTAGGACCGGTTTCGTGGTTTCACCCCTCTTCAGCCAGGATAGCTTGATTCCAGTGGCACAGTGAACCCAGGACCCACGTCAGGGCATACCTGGTGCACTTAGGGCGAGAAAGCAAAAGACACAATTGATGAACAGAATGCAGTACAAATGAAACATTCACCCCCAGTCAAGAGATCTGGGTTAAATCCATCATTCTTCTGCTCACCATGCCACCCCAGTTTTGACCTGGCCATATGCAAATCAGTCTTTACCCTGTGCCTCATGGGAACAGTCCAGCCCGAACTGCCAAGCCAGGTCCTCAATGGACCGGAAACAAGCATCCTAGGACCGGTTTCGGGGCTTTCACCCCTCTTCAACCAGGATAGCCTTATTCCAGTGGCACAGTGAGCCCAGGACCCACGTCTGGGCAAACCTGGCGCACTTAGGGCAAGAAAGCAAAAGACACACAATTGATGGACGGAATGCAGAACAAATCAAAACATTCACCCCCAGTCAAGAGATCTGGGAGAAATCCATAATTCTTTTGCTCACCATGCCACCCTAGTTTGGACCTGGCCATATGCAAATCAGTCTTGACCCTGTGCCTCATGTGAACAGTCCAACCCGAACTGCCAAGGCAGATCTTCCCTGGACCGGAAACAAGCATCCTAGGACCGGTTTTGAGGTTTCACCCCTTTTCAGCCAGGATATGTTGATTCCAGTGGCACAGTGAGCCCAGGACCCACGTCTGGGCATACCTGGCGCACTGAGGGCGAGAAAGCAAAAGACACACGATTGATGAACGGAATGCAGAACAAATCAGAACATTCACCCCCAGTCAAGAGATCTGGGTTAAATCCATCATTCTTTTGCTCACCATGCCACCCCAGTTTAGACCTGGTCATATGCAAATCAGTCTTGACCCTGTGCCTCATGGGAACAGTCAAGCCCAAACTGCCAAGCCAGGTCCTCAATGGACCAGAAACAAGCATCCTAGGACCGGTTTTGGGGTTTCACCCCTCTTCAGCCAGGATAGCTTGATTCCAGTGGCACAGTGAACCCAGGACCCACGTCTGGGCATACCTGGTGCACTTAGGGCGAGAAAGCAAAAGACACACAATTGATGAACAGAATGCAGTACAAATGAAACATTCACTCCCAGTCAAGAGATCTGGGTTAAATCCATCATTCTTTTACTCACCATGCCACCCCAGTTTTGACCTGGCCTTATGCAAATCAGTCTTGATCCTGTGCCTCATGGGAACAGTCCAGCCCGAACTGCCAAGCCAGGTCCTCAATGGACCGGAAACAAGCATCCTAGGACCGGTTTCGGGGCTCTTACCCCTCTTCAACCAGGATAGCCTTATTCCAGTGGCACAGTGAGCCCAGGACCCACGTCTGGGCAAACCTGGCGCACTTAGGGCAAGAAAGCAAAAGGCACACAATTGATGAACGGAATGCAGAACAAATCAAAACATTCACCCCCAGTCAAGAGATCTGCGTTAAATCCATCATTCTTTGGCCCACCATGCCACCCCAGTTTAGACCTGGCCATATGCAAATCAGTCTTGACCCTGTGCCTCATGGGAACAGTCCAGCCCGAACTGCCAAGCCAGGTCCTCCCTGGACCGGAAACAAGCATCCTAGGACCGGTTTCGAGGTTTCACCCCTTTTCAGCCAGGATATGTTGATTCCAGTGGCACAGTGAGCCCAGGACCCACGTCTGGGTATACCTGGCGCACTTAGGGCGAGAAAGCAAAAGACACACAATTGATGAACGGAATGCAGAACAAATCAAAACATTCACCCCCAGTCAAGAGATCTGCGTTAAATCCATCATTCTTTTACTCACCATGCCACCCCAGTTTTGACCTGGCCTTATGCAAATCAGTCTTGATCCTGTGCCTCATGGAAACAGTCCAGCCCGAACTGCCAAGCCAGGTCCTCAATGGACCGGAAACAAGCATCCTAGGACCGGTTTCGGGGCTTTCACCCCTCTTCAACCAGGATAGCCTTTTTCCAGTGGCACAGTGAGCCCAGGACCCACGTCTGGGCAAACCTGGCGCACTTAGGGCAAGAAAGCAAAAGACACACAATTGATGAACGGAATGCAGAACAAATCAAAACATTCACCCCCAGTCAAGAGATCTGGGAGAAATCCATAATTCTTTTGCTCACCATGCCACCCTAGTTTGGACCTGGCCATATGCAAATCAGTCTTGACCCTGTGCCTCGTGTGAACAGTCCAGCCCGAACTGCCAAGCCAGATCTTCCCTGGACCGGAAACAAGCATCCTAGCACCGGTTTCGAGGTTTCACCCCTTTTCAGCCAGGATATGTTGATTCCAGTGGCACAGTGAGCCCAGGACCCACGTCTGGGTATACCTGGCGCACTTAGGGCGAGAAAGCAAAAGACACACAATTGATGAACGGAATGCAGAACAAATCAAAACATACACCCCCAGTCAAGAGATCTGGGAGAAATCTATCATTCTTTTGCTCACCATGCCAGTTTAGACCAGGCCATATGCAAATCAGTCTTGACCCTGTGCCTCATGGGAAATAGTAACGGTGATCGTGGGCATCCCCGCCGGCTGCCTCGCTTTAATGCTATAGATCTCAACACTGTTTTACCCACCCGAACGCTGGCCATGGGTGCCGCATAAGTGGAATGACTCCACCGCAGGTATAGCACACCCACTCCCATCCTTCTCAGAACGTGCCATATACGCCCATTCCACTGAGTCGAATGCTTGTGCGATATCTAGTGACGCGATCTCAGCGCCAGACTCCAGGAGAGCAGGATCATGCCACATGTGCACAAGCCATCTCAAATTATAGGTCGTGTTCCGCCCAGGTAGAAACCCTGACTGATCGGGGTGAACCAAGCGTTTCATTGATGGGATAAGGTGCTCAGCCAGGATACCACTCAATGTTTTAACATTGATGTTCAGCAGCGATATTGGCCTATAGGAGCCTGGTAATTCAGGGTCTTTATCCTTTTTAAGGATCATGATGACAAGTGCCTCACTCATGGTAGGTTGGAGCTTATTTCGGTCCAATGCCTTGTTGTAGACCTCCAGTAGTCTATCCACCAAGAGTGGTCCGAAGCACCTATAGAACTCCGCGGGCAGGCCATCTGAGCCCAGACTTTTGGCTGCCTTGAGGCGGCTTATAGCTCCTTGAACTTCTTCTTTAGTAGTCGGGGTGCCCAGAGCTTCCTGCTCTTCCCTTGTAAACTGGGGGAGCCCCAGCGTGTCAAAGTAACTTCCCATTATCCCAAAATCTGGGTCAGAGTGGTTAGTGTTTACGCGTTCCAAGTGAGTCGCTAGAGCCTCTGTGATAGCATGTTGTGTGTATACTAGGGCCCCAGTCTCATCCCTCATCTGTAATATCTGAGTAGCAGAGGTTTCTTGTTTACAACATGGTGTAAGTGCTGAAACGGAACACCCGGTGCTATCCATATAAGGGCCCCTCATGCAAAGCCAGAGTATCAGGTGGCTTAGATTTGTCCCCTCCATCATTTCTTCAAACATTTTATAGAATCTCCCCAAACATGCGTCTCCTGGAGACATGCCACCGCCACCCTAGATCTTTTCAAATAAGCAAATATTTGCCTACGTTTTTCAAGAGTGGCGATGCCTCGCACGTTCCATATGATTAGTTTACTCATTGTGACTGCCCCAGTACATTTCGCTTGTCGCTCCATCTCACATGATGTAAGTGGTCAAATAGAAAGGTGATCATTACCCACAAAGGATACAGTACAGTATTTCCTCTTAACTGAGCTCTACAAAGGACGGTCTGGTGATGTTCAAACAAAACTACCCCAACTTTCCCCCACCCCCTGGGCAATATCACATTCCCCACCCTTGCCATGTGGAGCCTGGTGTAGGTATGTAGGTGTCGCCCCACTCCCGACTGTAATACCCAAACCTATAACCTTAAAAAGGTAGAAAACAAAGAAATGCTGTTATCTTCCTCTTCCCACCCTTCCCCATTGAAGTAAATGGATGGTTGGCTGTCGAGGTGTGAGGACACGCCTCCAACTCCAGCGACAGGCACCAGCCTCTAGGGGGGAAGCGCGAGCCCCCGCCATCAGTTGCAGAACAATGATAAACTCTATAATATGCACATATCTCCTCCCCTGTCCCCAATAGTTCAGTCTTACCAAGTAGGCAGCATACATATGCCGTGGGATTTCGAGCAGTTCAAATACTCTGACAGTCCCCTCTCAAACAGCTGCATCGTCGCTCACATTATTGCTTGACGGATGCCCCGGTGACGATGGTCGGAAATCCGGCACAATGTCCGATGCCTGCAACGTGCCATCTGAGTAGACCCGGATTCTGGTAGGGCTATGACTCTTAGCGACGTCCAGCGACTGCCCTTGACGCCGGCGACCTCTAGACTGACTGCGAGTTCCAGGCTTCTTTGACATCATCGTGGAGGGAATCAGACAGGCTCCTGGTGAACCTCTTGCATCCAATCAGTCCATTGCTTCTCCCGCCGAAAAAAGAATAATGTTTTGCCGCCGTACTCCACCCGTAGCTTCGCCAGAAAAAATAGACTGTATCGAAGGTTCAGGTCTCTCATACAGTGCTTCACGGCCAAAAAGGATTGCCTTTGCTCCTGCACCCTCTGTGTATAATCCGGGTAGATTGAGATTTGGTGCTCCGCATAATGCAGCTGGCCTTTGTTGCAAGGCAACTGCAGCAGTAAGTCCTGATATCGAAAATTAAGAAAGTGGGCTATTATAGCCCTAAGAGGCGCCCCGGGCTTTGGAAGGGGGATCAGCACCTCCACTGTAAAGAAGCGAGAGAGTTTCGTTGGAGCTAAAATGATGATCAGTCATTCCACCAGGAACAGCTGTATCGAGGGCCCTTCTGCTTTCTCAGGGAATCCGATAAAGCGGAGATTATTTTGCAGCGACTGCCCTTCAGCATCCTCAGTCTGTGCATCCAGTTGTACCAGTTTCTGCTGCAAACTGATCACTCTGTCCTTGAGCGCGTGCTCCTCCATTTGGAGCGTACCCACATTCTACTCGGTGGTGGTTACTCGTTCTGTGACCTTCCGCAGGTCGCAACGAAGCAGATTTAAGTCAATAGCCATGGAGTCAATCTTGGTACTCAATTCATCCCGCGTTGTGTGGATAGCCATTAGTACCTCCGCTATATATGGAGGCTGATCAGCATTCTGTGCTGTTGGCTCTAGGTCCGTGGGTAGCATTGACATTGGACCCCGGTGTTCCAGTGGTAACGGCTGTGCGTAATTCGAGATCTTGTTGGTCTGGGCTGTTTTGTTCCCTTTATCCCTGACCATGGGTGATGTGCGGCCGAGCGACAGCAGCAAGGAAGGCCCCAAGCAGCGTATAGCTTATGGCAGCAACAGTCGACAATGACGGACCTATTACTCGTGATGATCCAGCCAGTTATAATACCACTAATGCGCAGTGCAAGATGTTATCTGTGGCATGAGTAGTGGTTTCCATCAGTAATTACTGCTGGTGGGGGAGGGGTATCCCAAACATATGTCCCAAACACCCTTAAGGGCTCCAGTTATTGGCTTAGGGTGTTTATGGCCAGCCACAGTTCTCCCCCCTTCTGTAGCGAGGCTGCCAGCAGTTCCAGGAGGCTTATGTGCCCAAAGCAGTATTAAAGTTCAATAGCAGGCGGCCCCACACTCCCAAAAGAGTAGCTGCAGTGAAATGGTCAGCAGGGCATGCCTCTCTGGTAGGGAAGCCGCCGGCCGAAATATTGCGCCCACCAGCTCACTTGGTATCACACCCGCGGTCCTGGCTCGTAGGATGTGTTTTTAGGCCTCTGAGGCCGCAATTCCAGCGTGGATGGCCTCGTGGCTCCCCTCACGAGCGGGCCATGTCTCAGGAGCCCAGTCCTCCGCCAACGGTGTCCAGAGCCTTAGCAAAGCACCACATAGCAGTCAGGACACCAGGCATGAGCGGCCCGCGCCTCCCATGTACCCTGGAGCAGGGCTCCTCAGCTCGCAGCACAGCAGCCAGGGGGAAGGACGCCCCCCGGTTCTTTCAGTGACCATGACAGGCCAGGACCGCGCAGTTCACCTCTGGCACCGCCCACCACCGGCGTCCATCAGCAGGGGTCCACCAGCTGCAGCCAGTGGTCGGCCTCAATGCGATCGATAGCAGGTCAGGCCTATAGCGCGGTCATGTCGGACCTCACGCCGGGTCCACAAGATGTCCGCCCGGCTCCAGCCACCGCAGTCAGAGACCCTCCGCAACTCCCGGCACCACAGGTCAGTGCTCCAGCGAAGTGCTCCTGGACAGAGAAAGGGGAGACTCACAATATGCGGGCAGTAGTGGGTTGTTTACCACCGTCAGGATGCTTACATGATACGAAGATAGCGGGAGCTCTCAGAAAGTGCGACTACTCCGCCATCTTGCTTACCCACGTCCCTTCACAAACCCCTTATTTGCTGCTTCTGTCGAGGAGAAACACTTAAAATCCGCCCACGCTGAAATCATCTTGAACTTTCTCCGCTTAACTAGGGGAATGAGGGTTTCCTGCAACGAACAATAGCAGTGAATATGCAAGAATCCACATTTCAATAGACTGGGAATTTTGCAATTCCATATGTGAACTAAGCCTAGGCATAGTGGGCATAGCGGGGCAATGCGGAACACCACGGAGTTGATAAACTCCGTGGTGCTCCGCGTAGCTCCGATACTCCAGGCGACTCTCACCCGCCCTATTATTAACAATTGGTAAAGTTTAAAAAAATAACTTTAAAGCACCTTACCTTATCTGCGGCGTTTGCGGCGTTTCTGGCTGGCCTCTTCCTCTCTTCATCGCGTTCGCGGTAAAAACTGCGCATGTGCAGGCGCCCTCGTCATGAGTAACGCGGACCTAACTGGTGAAAGCAGCTCCGTCATGACACGCCACGCTTCCTCGCTCAGTGGTGATCTGTGAGCTATCTGCACTGGCAAAGGAAGTCCGACCAGAGCGATGGACACCCCGCTGGGGGTGGAGAGGTGCGGCGAGGGCAGCTGTGGCCTTCCTGCCATGCGGGCTGTCGACAGAGAAGCATCAGGCCTGGCCCACAATGCCGAATGTCACAGAGCAACGGACTAAGGCCCAGCGGGAGTCGAGGTGCGGAGAGCGACGTGCCTGATTGCCCGGTTCTAGGTGACCCCCTTGCGTTAAGAACACAGCGGGCAACCCATGTGAGCAGTGGAGGGAAGGATACCTGGCCCATATTAGCAGTCAACAGAAGGAGTAGAATAAAAGGTCATTGAACACGGGCCCCGCCACTGACTCTAAAGTGCTCGACACCGGAGCAACTAGGTGCCACATAACTGAAGTAGGCCGTGCAGCGCCCACACACGTGGGAACAAGCACCCACAAGGAGACATCGGGAACGTCTTTCATAGCGACCATATAATGACCCAGAAGCCGCCTGGGGATTCTGGCTTGGGGGTTGGCAGCTGTGGTGACGGCAACCCTGGGACCCGGGGGCCTCCTATGGACCACCAGGAGCCTTGCAGGCCACAATCGGGACTGGTGCCTCCAACACACCTCACCTGCTCCGCCACAATCCTGATGCAGCTGTGGCAATTGGGGCAAAGGGACCACCGGGGGTCCATCAGCGGCATCCGTACCGGAATAAAGCTCGAGACCAGCAACAGGCATAGTTGTTGCGAACAAGATAGGACCAAGCTCAGGGGTCGGCACATATCAAGATGAAGAGACATGCTCAATACAATACAAATATGGGGAAGCTTTGCTCCCACACTGGACCCTTAGTACCCTACACAGCACAAGGTGGCACTCAAACGGCCTAAACGCAGCTGGAAGACATGGAGGCGCCCTCTGCACTAACCATGTCTGAAAAGCTGGATAAGATGCTGGCAGCCATTGAGCACTCCAGGGTCACAATGGAGGAACAGTTCCGCACCCTGGCTACAGATCTTAACTTACTGCGTGACAATCACCATGAACTGGCGGACAAAGTTGCAGATGGGGAAAAACAATCGCCACCCTACAGCCACTAGCCAAAACCGAGCAAGAAACATTACGGACATTGCAAAACTGTGTGGCGGCCCTGTAGGAACGTGCAGATGATCTTCAGGGGCACTCAAGAAGATACAACATTCGAGTCCTAGGCCTGCCAGAACAAACCACATCGACTACAGAGAATACTGGATACGCTCCTTCACACCGGCCACAGATCTTACTGCCTTCTTTTCCGTAGAGACAGCACACAGGGTGCCAGCCCAGAGACGTGGTGCTCCGTGCCACCAGAAAACATGGGCCCATCCCAATTGAAGACAAGCACATTATGCTTTTCCCAGATTACACTCGAGCAGTACAACATCAACATGCCTTGTTCCTGGAAGTTAAGAAGCGTCTTCACCACGAGGGCATTCAATATTCACTGCTATTCCCAGCACGTCTCAAGATCATGCATGAGGGTAGCACCACATTTTTTCCAGACTCCGAAGCAACCTATGACTTGATCAAGCAGGCCTGTGTTACCTATGTGATGATTGCAAAATTTAGACATGAATGCACATGTACCATAAACAGCACACAATAGATAAATATTAGGCGCTCCACACACATAGATCTTGCAAATGCCACTCGCAGAACTAGCTTAGGTGCATAGCCAGTCAGACCCTACAATACATTAGAGTTTGCGTGAATTGCAAAGTTTGGTTGTGATGCCTGTTGCGGTAGGTCCTGAGTAGTGAGAGTTTCTCCCGCCCGAGCTACTATTCCCACTTTTACCATCTACCCAAACACTGAATGTGCACCTGCAGATGAATGAGCGCTATCAGCCCTCGCGCGTTACCAAGGCATGTCAGAAAATGACGTTCACACAATCCTCCCCCCCACGGCATTCATGCCCTAGACCTGAAACTTGCCAATGATACATAACGGCGATGTTGACATCCTCACACTTAATGTGCGATGCATGCACATGGCCCACCAGAGCTATGCGGTATATGCTAACATAAAGCAGCAAAATGAGCAGATTGCGATGCTCCAAGAAACACATCTAATGGCGGGAGAACTCAACAAATTACGAAAGTGCTGGCGAGGTACGTTCCATGCAACTACATATTCAGCAGTTATATGGATTCGTCTGGGAATCCCGTAACAAGAACTGCGCAGGGCGGTAGACACGGAAGGTCGCTATGCTCTCCTAGGGACTCCTGTATGGCAGACCGATCTCAATAGGCAATATCTATGTGCCAAACATAGAACATGGGAAATGTTGGGACTCCCTACCCACACTCTCGCCCAGTATGCCAAAATACCCTGGATATTGGTAGGTGACTACAATTGTGTACAGGACCTCACTGGACAGGTTGCATCCACAACACCCAGCTTCTCCGGTCACTGTACAAACAAAGTGCTTTAACGGCTGGGCTGCTCTCTGGTTTGTGGTAGATGCATGGGGTAGCAAGTACCTCAACACCAAGCTATACTCCTTTCACTCTATCCCACATACCCTCACAGTTCACCTTAACCGGTTCCTATGCTCTTCACACATAATTCCCATGATCTATGATGCTGAATATTTAGGGCGAATCCTGTCCGATCCTGACATGCACACATTCTCTTAAGCTTGGCAACCACCGCTAGCCCCAGTCCCTACCTCACGTCTACCACGCGAATGCCTAGAGGACCAGATGTTCAGGCAGGAACAAAAAACACACTTGTAGAATTACTTTCCTAAAAATGCTAAATTGGCAACCACAAGAGCAATAGAGTGGGATGCGTTTAAAGTTATGATCAGAGGAACATGCATCTGGCACACCTCAAGTGTCTGTAAGACCCTGGAATGGCGTGTATTAGAAGAGGAAAGAAGGCTACACTGACACAGGCAGCGGATTCAAATGAGGCATCACTGGCTCAAGTAGTGGACGCTAAAACCACATATGCAGAAGTGCTGGTAGACTTTAGATGATACAATTTCAGAGTTCACGCAGCCAGAACACATAGAGAGGGAGATAGTGCAGGCGCACTACTTGTGTGGCTTGTTCTGAAAGACATCGTCTCTCGCCCTATAACCGAGATGAACACTATCACATGCATGGCAGTCCACTCCCAAGTGGACATTACACAGGCATTCAGCACATACTGCGCTAAATTATATACAGCCCCTAACCAAGCAGGCCCGAAGACCGTGAACAGATTTCTAGCTACTCACAGTACTACAGTGCATAACGACAGCTGACAAAGACACCCTTGACGCAAATACACGCCAGCGGATGTGACACAAGCAATACAAACTCTAGCCAAGGATAAGACCCAGGTCTCAATGGCCTGCCATTAGAATTGTATCTTAAATTCTCTTCACTGCTAGTGCTACGACTGGTAGAAATGTATGAGGTGGCACTGGAGGGGGCCGGGCTCCCACATTCCCTCCGAGAATCACTGATTGTATCCTACTTAAAGCCATACCGTGACCCTTCCAATCTGGGATCCTATCGGCCTATTGCTCTATTGTCTGCAGACTATAAAAAATGTCTGCAAGATACTGGCGGAGCGCTATTCATCGGTTCTCCCAACTCTAGTGCACCCAGACCAATGTGGGTTCGTGCCGGGAAGATGCACCTCCCACAATATCCGACGGTTGTTCCATGTACAGGATCAGGTCCAAGGTCGATACTCCCATGCCGCTTGCCTGATCCTGGACTTGGAGAAGGCCTTCGACACTCTGGCATGGCCATACCTATTCACGGTGCTCTGGTGGATGGGAGTGGGCCCTCTGCTACATGCATACATTAAATTGATATATTTGAAGCCTACCTCTAGGGTCAGACTAGGTCGACATGTATCATCCCCTTTCGCAGTATCGAAAGGCATGCAGCAGGGCTGTCCACTCTCTCCGCTGCTCTTTGCTATGGTGATGGAGCCATTGGCAGTTCTTCTGTGAGAAAAGGGCAAGCAATGGGGTATACTGCTGGCGGGAACCACACATAGCATATCACTGTATGCAGATGAGCTACTTCTCTATGTGCAGGACATTACATCGGATCATACCTCAATCTTTGCGACCCTGGCAGACTTTGAGACAGTAGCCAGCCTCAAAGTCTATTGGGCTAAGTCGACAATATGTCCTCTCTCCGCCGATCTCCCACCACCGGAAGTGCATGTTGAAGGAGTCAATCTCACTTGGAGCGTGCACGCTCTGCGCTACCTAGGCTTACACCTATACCACTCTCCACAAGACATATACGAAGGTAATGACTGAAAAGTTCTGGCAGGCATCCGCTCCTCAGTTGGCTTCTGGAAGACCCTCCCCTTGACCCCCCTCAGAAAAATAGCAGTGGTAAAATGTTTTTTGTCCCGCAATTGCTTTATCACTTTGCCAATCTCCCGATAGTCCTCTCTCGCCCCTTCTTCCAGGAGTTAGGCACACCATTATGCACCTTAATCTGGGGCAATGGGCGTAGACGAGTAGCCTTGGCAAAAATGCAGTTACCGGTGGACAGAGGTGGGCTGGGAGGCCCCTCATTCAAGGCATACTTCCTAGCAGCCCAGCTTCAATGGCTAATGCACTGGGCGGCGGGGACCCTCTTTATATAATAATAAATCCTTTGTTCTCTGTGGGAGAGAAGCTCTTTGCCCAGCCAAAACCAGTTCTGTCCTCTCTGGTGCAGCTTCCTGGCATGAGGTGGAGACAGCATTGTCCAAGGCAGACCAAGCCCATTCAGGTGTGAAAGAAATCTCCTTCCCCTACTCTGAATGCAGCCCATGTCTATTCAGCCCAGCCCTGAAAAGGCAGGACACTCCAAAACCCCCCAAGTGGGTGTCTAAACAAATGCACATACCCGGCCCCTAGCAAACAAATGATGGACGGAATGCTGAATAAATCATACATTCACCCCCAGTCAAGAGGTCTGGGTTAAATCCATTGTTCTTTTGCTCACCATGCCACCCCAGTTTAGGCCCAGCCATATGCAAATCAGTCTTGACCCTGTGCCTCATAGGACCAGTCCAGACCAAACTGCCAAGCCAGGTCCTCCCTCGACCGGAAACAAGCATCCTGGGACCGGTTTCTAGGTATTACCCTTCATCAGCCAGGCTAGCTTGAATCCAGTGGCACAGTGAGCAAGGGACCCATGTCTGGGCATACCCATCCCAATTAGAGTGAAAAGTGCTACGCAAACAAATGATTTACGGCATGCTGAATAAATCATACATTCACCCCCAGTCAAGAGATCTGGGTTAAATCCATCGTTCTTTTGCTCACCATGCCACCCCAAATTAAACCCATTCATATGCAATTCAGTCTTGACCCTGTGCCTCATGGGAACAGTCCAGACCGAACTGCCAAGCCAGGTCCTCCCTGGACCGGAAACAAGCATCCTGGGACTGGTTTCTGGGTATTACCCTTCATCAGCCAGGCTAGCTTGAATCCAGTGGCAGAGTGAGCAAGGGACCCATGTCTGGGCATACCCATCCCACTTAGGGTGAATAGTGCTACACAAACAAATGATGGACGGAATGCTGAATAAATCATACATTCATCCCCCAGTCAAGAGATCTGGGTTAAATTCATCGTTCTTTTGCTCACCATGCCACCCCAGTTTAAACCCAGCAATCTGTCCATCAACTGTTGTTTTTGCATTTGTCACCCCAAGTGTGACGGGTATGCCCAGACGTGGGTCCCGTGCTCTCCAAGCCACTGGAATCAAGCTATCCTGACTGGAGAGGGGTGAAACCACAAAACCAGTCCTAGGATGCTTGTTTTCTGTCCAGGGAGGACCTGGCTTGGCAGTTCGGGCTGGACTGTACCCATGAGGCACAGGGTCAAGACTGCTTTGAATATGGCTGGGTTCAAACTGGAATGGCATGGTGAGCAAAACAACGATGGATTTAGGCCCAGATCTCTGTACTGGGGTGTATGTATGACATTGTTCTGCATTCTGTCCATCAACTGTTGTTTTTGCATTTGTCACCCCGATTGGGATGGGTATGCCCAGACGTGGGTCCCGTGCTCTCCTTGCCACTGGAATCAAGCTATTTCGGCCGAAGAGGGGTGAAACCCCGAAACCGGTCCTAGTATGCTTGTTTTCAGTCCAGGGAGGACCTGGCTTGGCAGTTTGGGCTGGACTGTACCCATGAGGCACAGGGTCAAGACTGATTTGCTTATGGCTGGGTTCAAACTGGAATGGCATGGTGAGCAAAAAAAACGATGGATTTAGGCCCAGATCTCTGTACTGGGATAAAAGTGTGACATTGTTCTGCATTCTGTCCATCGACGTTTGTTTTTCCATTTGTCGACCTGAGTGGGACGGGTATACCCAGACGTGGGTCCCATGCTCTCCATGCCAGTGGAATCAAGCTATCCTGGCTGAAGAGGTGTGGAACCCCGAAACCGGTCCTAGGATGCTTGTTTTCAGTCCAGGGAGGACCTGGCTTGGCAGTTCGGGTTGGACTGTACCAATGAGGCACAGGGTCAAGACTGATTTGCATATTGCTGGGTTCAAACTGGAATGGCATGGTGAGCAAAAAAACGAAGGATTTAGGCCCAGATCTCTGTACTGGGGTTAATGTATGACATTGTTCTGCATTCTGCCCATCAACTGTTTTTGCATTTGTCACCCCGAGTGGGACGGGTATGCCCAGACGTGGGTCCTGTGCACACCATGCCACTGGAATCAAGCTATCCTGGCTGAAGAGGGGTGGAACCCCGAAACCGGTCCTAGGATGATTGTTTTCAGTCCAGGGAGGACCTGGCATGGCAGTTCGGGTTGGACTGTACCCATGAGGCACAGGGTCAAGACTGATTTGCTTATGGCTGGGATCAAACTGGAATGGCATGGTGAGCAAAAAAACAATGGATTTAGACCCAGATCTCTGTATTGGCGTGAATGTATGACATTGTTCTACATTCTGTCCATCAACTGTTGTTTTTGCATACCCAGCCCCTGTCACTCCAAAGCCAGACAGTCAAAACCTAGAGTCACACTGGATGGTTATGCAAGAAAATATCTACTTTCTAAAAGTGGTATTTTCAAACCCAGAATGTAAAAATCACCCTAACTAAAAGATGCATCTTAACATTCTGATTTTAGGCATATCAAACTATATTTTCCTCAGTGGTTTCCATGGGCAGTAATACTCATAAGATGTTATGAGTTATGAGTTATCTCCCCCTTCTATCCTATACAGATAGCCCTACAATAGTGGAAAATAAGATTGGCAGTATTCCACTATCAGGACTTGCCACATACATCAGGGCATGCCCTACCTTTCACATACACTGCACCCTACCCACAGAGGTACTTTGGGCCTACCTTAGAGGTGACTCACATGTAAGAAAAGGGAAGGCTAGGGCACAGGTCGAAATGGCAGTACTAAACTGCATGCAGGCACTGCGATGGGAGGCCTGAGACTGTTGCAAAGCGGCTTGTCTGGGTGGCACAATCAATGCTGCGAGCCCACTAGCAGCATTTGGTTTACAGGCCCAGGGCACACACGGTGCACTATACTAGGGACTTAACTGTAAACCAGATAAATCAATAGTGAAAACATCAATCCATAATAATAATGTATAAAGGGAGCCCTTGCACTTTGGTACTGAACAGCAGTGGCAAAGTGCCCAAAGCATCTAGACCAGAAGAATGAAGTCCAACACAGCAAAAACACAGGAGGCAAAGGCAAGAATGTTGCAGGGCTACAATCTAAAATGCCCTCCCCAACTGACAATCCCTAGTAGGTGGCCATGACATTATTAGGATGTAAGAACCTGGGCCCCTGATCCCATTATGTTTGATAGGTATTTGTTTTAATATACCAGATATTCCATTCTGTGCAGTACGGGCATCTGGGGGGTTAAACACTTGGATAAATCTCTCCCAGTGATAGACACTGTAAGAGGTAACTTTCAGGCTGTGGTTTATAGGGGAAACCCCATGCTGTATTTTGTCATTTTTACAACAGCCCAAATCACAGGTTCCCTGAACTGTTCAGCTTTATTGAGTCCCTTATGGGATCAGTAGCAGGTGCTTGTGCCCAGTTTATTTGTGCTTAGCAGGGGATTTCAATGCTAAATTGAACTGCCCTGTGCTAGGTAATTATATGCTACTCTCCAGGGAGCCCAATCAGAGGAGCAAAGAACTGAAATTCTTCTTAACATCATTGGACCTGCATAATGCACTTGAGATGGCTGATGTGGGCGTAGCTGGCTTGCCAACCTTTAGGGGCAGGAGTTGTTTTTCTATCATTGACTATATTTTAGTTTCCAGCAATTTTTTAGATCGACTGGTGTAGGCAATAGTTAAAAGAGAACCTGGGGACCGTAATTCATTTGCTTATAGTACAGAGAGTAGACCTAAAAAGTAAACCAGAACTCTCTAATCTGCAGGTATCCACAGATACCTTCAAAGTTTGTTGGAAACTTGCGAACCCTGTGTACACACTGGCTGAAATCATTCAGTGCAATCTAGCTTTAACTTTGGGTTGTTTATGTGATGATGACTGCAGCGGGAACATGAACATAGTAAGCTCATTTGTGGCTCTTTCTTCAAACATTAAATCGTACCTTTCAAAGCTGATAAAAGGATCAACTTTGAAACAACAAGAGGAGGGACGATAGGGTTTTTTTTCTAGGTCCAGCATACGTGCCCAGGACAATGTATTTAAGGAAGGGTATGCAGTGCTTAAGAGTAAAAATACATATAAGGTCTGAAATGTACTAGGTTCGATATGTAGGATCAACAAGTGAGTCCTATTATTCAAAGTGAGAGGGGGAGACCCCTCTTCGGAACTGGAGTCCTCACACACCCAGCAAGCTAGGTGTCATGCTTCATCATATGGGCTTGCTCCTCGTCGGGCCGGCGCTGCAATGCCCGATGGGCTCCCATAAATGGGGCTCTTTGTCGGAGATCTTTTGTCCCTGCCGTTTGGTGCAGTGGGGGTGAGGGGCCCAGTAGCGTAGATGTAGTGTGAGTGAGTTAAAACAGGTCAATTATTCCTTGAATTCTGGTACGTAAATTGCCTGATCAAAAATCAATAGAGTTGCGTAAAACTAGGGGCTATGTGCCTAGATGTCTACGTCCTACTCTCATTAGATCGACATGTTTCTTGCTTTTGTTGTCAGTAAGATCGTGGTCAATTCTTCAGGACCAGGGTATCAAATGCTATCTACACAGATTGAGAGGGGAAACCTACCTCCCACATCGCAATACAGTGGGCAATGTCCCACTGTTGTCACGGAACCTAGATCGGAAAAAAGTGACAGATATTATATTAGCTGTATGTGTCCTCGAAATTCATTTTGTAACTTATATGCCTTGTGACAGTAGCACGTAACATATTAGAAAGGTTTCCATATTCAAGTGATGTCTCACGCAATTAAAGTGTCTAGGTGCTGTATACAGTGAATGGACCAAGCACTAAGTGTTAAAACCAAATGAAACATAAAAACATAAGCAAAGCAGTAGTGGAGCATATTGTTGTAAATGCTCACCTAAGGGCCTAAATAGTTTGGCCTCATCAATTTCCGGCGGGATAAAAATGGACACCAACAGTTAGTGTCCTGTCGAAAGAAAATAAAGAAAGAAAGATACACGGTAAATGAATCAATATCCCTCCGTTAGTGCTCACAAGGGAACAGTGTTGTAACATGGAGGAGGAAAGGAGACGTAGAGGTAGATCGCCTGCACCCCCTCTGTGTATCTTACATAAAGCCTGGCTCGCAAGGGAACACGAAACAAGGCACTGGGAAACACAGTATTTGTAGTCATGTCTCGGGTGCGGTTTAATGTGCTAGCACATAAATGGGCATGGAGAGTACCTAGAAGTCTCAGCCCCCGAGGCCAATGTAGAACAGCACCAAACAATGCGAGCTGGCGGATGAGTCTCGCTATCACCTACCGGCAATCCAGAGATTGTGTGCAGGCTCACCTACCCTTGCTGCCGGAATAGGGTGAAATGGGCTGTCAGACTCGTCCCAAGTTATACCAAACCGATGCCGTGCAGATGGGGTGGGCGGGGCTGTGCATCACATGTTGTACAAGGCAGTGATTCAAAGAGGGACTACCACGTCAAAAATGGCGGCCATCTTAGCCTAGTCTTCGTTATTGTGGGGAATAGATGAATGGTGGCCATCTTAGACTGTTGTCGAGTCAAGTGTACTCATCTCATATATTCCCAATTTAAATTCAGGTTAGTAATACAATCAAGGGTGAAATTGGCAGTCATATTAGTCACTAAATATACCTGCCCAGTGTTGTGCAGTTGGTATGGGCGGGGCTATGCACCAGCCCGGTGTCATGCAGTTAGTGTGGGCGAGGCTAACTATAACATGTTATTCATGGTAGTGATTAAAAGAAGGACTACCAAGTCCAAAAAAGGGTGGCCATCTTGGCCTGGTCTCAGTCATTGTGAATACTATAGATGAGTGATGGCCATCTTGGACTGGTGACGAGTTAAATGTACTGAACTAATACGATATCCAAAAATACTCTGGGTAGTAGTAAGGTGGTAGTCAACACTGCCAACTTTAGTACAAATGGATATGTATGTGAGGTAACGGCGGAAATCCCGGACCGTTCTCGAGTCATTAAAAGTCAAGCAGTATGTCACTTCCCCTGTAATTAATTTCTATTGTTATCTAATTCGGAATTACGATGGTAAGAATCAGTGTTACAGCTGGGTGGGCCTGGTATTTGTAAGCAGAGTATCCTTATTCGCAAAGGAAATCACGAGTTAGCCAAGCTGGCCCAGGGGATGTCATCATTGAGTCCCTTGCTGTCAGTAGACAGCCTGTGGACCCATCTATGTTCAATCCTGAATAGAGCCTTTTGCGTGATCTGTGGGTGTGCTTCCAATATCAGCCATTTGATGGAGTCAGGGGAATGGTTGTGGTCCCTGAAATGTGTATACATTTTGGTCGCAACTCTCTGGCGTCGGATGTTACTCCTGTGCTCTGTGATGCGAATTTTGGCCATCCGTAATGTCATGCCTATGTATTGAAGGCCACAGGGGGAGATGATCATGTATATACAGTGCGTGATGTTGCAATTGTTGTGTCTATTTTTGTTCCATTTAAAGGTTTCCGATAGGGACACCTCTTTTGTGGTAATGTAAAACGGCACAATGTACATGTACCACTAGTACAGGTAGTGGCCGATGACTGGAGGCAAATCCCAAAGCTGTCTTTGGTCTGTGGGGTGTGTTTGTTTTTGGCGGGTGTTAATCAAGATATCCTTGAGGTTTCTAGTGCGTCTGAATGCAAATCTAGGGGCGGGGATCTGTAGGTCACCCGTGTTCAGTATGCTCCAATGTTTTTTAACAATGCGTTTTATTCTGTTTGATTCAGGGATGAATGATGTCACACAGGTCAGGGTGTCGGCAGAGGGCTTCACGTGGGTTATTCCTTGCTCCTTTCATGGAAGTATTTATCTGACGCTCTGGGTAGCCACACTCTTTCAGGTTGGTGGTCAAAGACTGTGCTTCTGATTTGTAATCTGTAATGGAGCTGCAGTTCCGTCTAATACGGAGGATCTAGCCCACAGGTAAATTATCCCTGAGTGATTTAGGATGATAGCTGCTATATAGTAATAACCTATTCCAGTCTGTAGGTTTTTTATACAGTGTGGTGTTTAATGAACCATTGTCCAGTCTGATGTTAAGATCAAGGAACAGTATGTCAGTGGCTGAAACAGTGTGAGTGAACCTCAGGTATTCATTTTGGTTATTGACCCATAGCACAAAATTCTCACAGGTAGGCAGGTCCCCTTTCCAAAAGATGAGGATATCATCAATGAATCGTTTCCATAGTAACAGATTGTTTATATATGGATTGTTGGGGTTCCTGATTACTTCATCCTCAAAGTGTGACATATACAAACAGGCCACACTAGGGGCAAAGGTACTCCCCATCGAAGTACCTTGTGATTGATGATACAATTGATCTTTAAACTCAAAAAAGTTTTATGTTAATGCTAACGTTGTGCATTCCACTATGAAAGTGATCGGGTCAGGGACGTCCATTCGATTTTACCCAAAGCAGTTTCTATGACTGCTAGCGTAGCTTGTTGGGGAATGTTCGTGTATGGAGCCTCCACATCAAGGGTCATGAGGTAATCTATATCATTGCTGTTGGGTACTTCCTAAATGATGCGGAGGATGTCAGTGGTGTCTCTCACGTAGGATGGCGTCTGTTTCACTAGAGGCTGAAGCAAGTGATCACAGAATTTAGACAAAGACTCAAGTAGTGAGCCAATGCCTGACACAATTGGGAGTCCTGGGGTGGGTGTGATGCCTTTGTGTATTTTCGGGAGTGTGTAAAAGTATGGTATTCTAAGTTCTTTTGCAGTCAAGAAATCAGCCTCCTTTTTATTGATCCATTCGTTGGTGACTGTTTCATGGATCATGCTGGTAATCTTAGATGTCAATCTATTGGTGGGGTCTTCTGTTATTGCAGTATAGTACTTTGTAATTTGTAATTGTTTTAGACATTCTGTATCACAGTAAATGTAAATGTGATACTTGTATAGCGCACTACTCATGCCTGAATAGTTGACTGGATGACAGTGGCACCGCCTTTGTCGGCCTGCTTTATGGTGATCGTCATGTCATCAGCCAGAGATCTGGCAGCCGCCAGGTCTGTTTTAGACAGATTGTGAAATGGTTTGTTGTTGTAGGGGTTAGCCAATTCATTGAGTACGGCTTTTTCAAATGCTAACACCGCCACAGGAATCATACAGTTGCCAGGTGTGAATGTAGAGGGGTTATGTAACCCTGTGTCAACCTGGCCGTCAGTGGGTCTGTCTTGAAAAAAGTGTTTTAGGCGAACCTTTCTGAAGAAGTTCTGTAGTTCACATTGAGCTCTGAATTTGTCAATCTTGGGGGTGGGGACAAAGCCTTTCTTTAGAACCAGTGTTTCTGTCTCAGTAAGTGGTCTGTGTGGTAGATTTACTATCAATTCTTCTGACCTCTTTTCTTGCTCCTCGTTTCTATGTTGTGCGGAGGTTGTTCCTGCCACTGTACTTGCTTTTGCCCTCCTCTTCTTGTGGTTCAAATTTTCAAAAAAGGTGACCAATCTTCACCCAGTTGCTATCGGCCAATTTCTCTCATAGACATCCCAGTTAAAATCCTTGGGAGGGATTTATATAATAAGATCATCGAGTGGGTGGAACGATAAGATTTTGAATCCATGTCAATATGGTTTTCAAAAACATATTGGAACTTAGGAGCAGTGCCTGAATCTTAGCTTAATATTGGGCAAATACACTGTAGCGAAGCGCACCCTCACGTACTTAGCGTTCATGGATCTAACTATGACGTTTGATTGCATAAATCGATCCAAGCTTTGGCTAATACTACTAGAAATGGGGATGGAGAAATCATAGGTACATCTTTTGGCATCCATCACTGCACATGAATACAAAGATCAAAGTGAGGTCTGGTCAAAGTGGAGAGCTCACAAGAGAGATCCACATCAGGAGCATGGTACTACAGGGGTGCGTACTTGCTCCTTTGCTGTTCATCTTGTATACAAACAAACTGGGCTCTTATCTAACATCATGTACACCAGATGTTCCTATGGTCCTCGGTATCCCATACCCTGTTTTGTTGTATGCAAATGATGCAGTCCTGCTGATATGCACCCCAAAAGTCCTGAGAGTGTTGGTCAACTAATTTGTGTAGTTTATGGGAAACCTTAATTTGTTGACCAACTTACCTAAATCTTTCACCATGACTTGTGGCCAGAAAAGCAACAAACTCTCCAGTATCTGGGTTGGAACAAAATGTCTAGCTAGTACTGACACATTTTCCTATCTAGAGTGGTCTTTAGCTCCAATGGCTCATGGTTACCCAAGATAATTGAGCGGAGAACTAAGCTCTTGATAAAGCTGGATTCTTATCTTATTGTATCTTACCATCCATAAGAATCCTCCGGTCGACTGGACCTTTTTACCTGCTGAATAGTGTGAAGGGAAGAAAATCCAATTTCTCAATATAGCCAATTTCTTCAGCTTATACTCCAAAAATCTGAGTTTCAAGTTTTTGGGGTTTATTACAAAGCCAAAAATAATTGCACATACAAGCACCTCATCACAAGGTTAAGGAAGTAACTGGGCACTAATACAAAGAATATCCTACGTAGGAGTCTCATGCGACTCAGAATAAGAAGAATAGTTAGTTCCAGAAGCATTAGGCAACCAATAACTGCTCCAATCTCTATGTTAGAAGTCATTAACCTAAAAAGAAAAGCAATTAGTCTATCCCTACACTATCTCTAAAATGACATCCCAACTTATCATTTTCCCCAGGCAAGAGAGAAAAGGTGTCAGTAGTGAAGACTTCCTTAGAAGTCTACTCACTTTGCTTAAATCAATAGCCAAAGCTATAGAGTTCGTTCTCAGATGCTCCGTCTAGCTTCCCTTCTAATCCTCGACTGTTCAACCTTCGGGGCACTGTCCATAATTCAAAATCACAAAATCATAGAACACGCCCTCGTCACACCTCTTCAGCCAGGTCTTCCCCTGTACTTTTCCATCAAAACTCTTACTTCATCCAAAGATGGTTGGAGTGACCTTGGGTCCCAGGCACCTTCTCCGCTGAAAGTATCATATCTGCATTCCAGTGTGCTCCCATGGTTGCTTCTCCTACCATCCTAACTCCTAAAACAAAGGGTTAGTCTTCATAATGAGCTAGGTGTCCTTGCAACTGCAACAGAAACATGAGAACGAGAAACTTTCCACTCTCTGAGATCTGCTGACTTTTCTAATACCCAGAGCCTTTCCAATGGAAACAGTTTTAGGCCTACAATATTCAGCTAACATAAGAACGAATAGGCCTTTTCTTAAACGTATATGCAGTCAGGCCTTTGCATTTAAATATGCATTTCTAAAATCACATTAAAAGCATTGATTTCATTATACTTCATACATGGATAAACAAAACTACACGTGCAGACTTTAATATGGTGCACATTTAAACCGAATGCATCACCTTATACGTGAACTAATTCATTATGCATCATCTAAAATACATTTTCGATTAAGCACTACATTTATCTTCCTAATTGACATGATTATACTTCTATTCGCACTATTATATGCTACTTTAGTACTACATTTCTAATACCACACGTTAATATTTTCCCTCTGAATATATATGATGCACCCCTACAGTTTCAGAATAACATGGCGCTCTATCACTCTCTAGGGCAACTGGCTCACTTTTTAGTCTACCGTCCCCACCAGAGGGTCGAGCGTTCACACCCATGATATAAATTTATTCTAGTCAATGTGTACCAGTTGCTACGTATGGGATGAGAGTTTGGAGCATTAGGGATGTATCTGCTATCCATACAGAAGAAAATAGTTTTGTCGCAAACTCTTATCTATTCTCCTTTCCTCACCCAACTTCATTTGCTACAGCGATCTGGGGCTAAGTTACACATGTGATCTAGTACACATCTGCTCCACTTTGCTATGGCTCTCGATATGGAAAAATAATGAAGCATCCCTAACAAAAGATGTGATAAAAGATTTTGCTTTATCCCGCTGTGGATCATGACAATACCTTTAGCAATTACTTCTGCACAAGGAGAAGAAGATAGGAATGTTCTTTACTGTTCTGTTTTCAGGCAGACACAATAAAATACCTACTTTGCTTTCCTTTTAGGCTTTCAGCACAACTTAGAATCGCTTGTCTGCCCATGCAATAATAATTTTAAACAGTTCATGCTTCATTTCACCTTTTTCTGTGTTTTTTTGTATCAGAAATATGCTAAAATGTTTTAATACCATTCATCAAATATAGAAATCTGACACATTGTACACAGTAATTTCTTTTTCTGAAAGAGATGCATAATGATGCTGATAGAGCCCAGTGATATTCTGGAAATTGCAGGGGTACATCATATTCACAAATATTCCGTACCCGCATATACTCTTATGACTGTTAACTTTAGTTAGTGAATTATGTTGTAATAATCGATGGTAAATGAAGCGATAGAAATGAGTCGTGCCAATTCAAGAGAAGTAAAATGGCATTCATGTAATTCTCGATGTTCATTGCAAATGCCCAATATAGTAGCTCATGTGTAATGTAATGCATTAGGTTTAAACATGCACCATAAAGTCTGCACATGTAGAAATGATTCATTGTGCCTCAATGTAATGAAATGTAGTGCTTGCAGATGTAACATTTCTAAATGCGTGTTTAATTTGATGTCAAAGGCCTTGTTGGAGTTTTTGCTCTTCTGTGCTATGAAAGGCCTATTTATATTTCTTATGTTAGCTGGTTTGTGTAGGCCTGAAATGCATTTTCCCCTGGTAAAGCTCTCATTTAGAGGCAGTCAGCGAAACTCATCTGCGTGCAAGGTTGTTCTGTTCTCATGATTCTGTTGCAGGTGCAAGGACACTGTCCTCGTTAGTTAGACTAACGCCTTCTGTTTTAGGAGGTAGGTATGGAGGAGACCTGCTTCAAAGTATTCAGGAATGCCGATTATTGGGAGCCGATATTCTTCCTTGCTGAAGAAGCCTGAGACCCAAGGACACACCAACCGTCGCTGGACCGAGTACAAGTTATGGTGGAAAATTACCTACGAGAGGTGCCTAGCCAGAGGAGGTGTTTCAGGGGCGTGTTCTATCGATTGTGTATTTTGTATTAAGGACAGTGCCATGAGGGATGAACTAGCAGAGAGTCATTAGAGGGTAGAAGGAAGGGATCGATTTCAGAAGGAAGTCTTAGAACGAACTCTGTAGTTTTGGCTACTGACCCTTACAACGTGAGTGCACTTCTTAGGAAGTCTTCACGAGCTGACACCTTTTCTGAATCTTGCCTGGGAAATGCTAAGTAGGGATGCCACTTTAGTGATAGTGTAGGGACAGATTAATTAACTTCTTTTACAGCCACTAATGAAGACTAATATCGATGTTGGTGCAGTTATTGCCTGTTTAGTATTTCTGGAGTTGCTAATTTTTTTTATGCTGCAACGGATTAGACTGAGTCGTAGAGTGGGCTTTGTGTTAGTACCTATTTATTTTTACAACCTCGTTATGAGGTGTTTGTATGTTCAGTTATTTTTGGCTTTGTAATAAAACCCCTAAATTGAAATTCAGAGTCAGTGATCTTTTCTGAGTGTGCTAATTGATCCATGCTAGTTGTCCTGAATTTATAGTTTCTCCCCTGTACACTTTTCAGCAGGTAATAAAGATCCTGTCGACCGAGGATACTCAGTAAACTTGTGTAGTAGAATCCGGCGTTATCAGTGATATCTGTTTTTATGTAAGCCTTAAGGGACACTGCGTGTCCTATGCAAGTGAGGAAATTCCTTTGCATCTGCACCTGCACCATATTACAGACGCGGGTGCAGAGGCAAAGAAGCTGTGAGGGGGTGCACTCACAGTGCACCATCTTCTAGGTGGTGCACTGTAAGTGTGCCCCCTGAGAGCAGCCCTCTGGAGGGGAGAAAGGGGAACCCCCCAGACATCCCCTTACAGGCGGGTGCAGTCAGTGACTGATAAATAAATCCTTTTTGTAAAGCGCGAACTACTCACCCTTATGGGTCTCAAGGCGCTGGAGGCCGTCGTGTAAATTAAGTGAGCTGTTGCCCAGAGTCACATGGTGCTAAGCTGAGCTGCTGCCAGTGCTGGGGATCGAACCGTGAACCTTGTGCTCCGAAGTCAGCTGCCCTGGCCACTGCGCCACACCTCTCCACCTGCAAGGCTAACTGCTCCCTGGTTCCACAAGAATGCGAGGTTGCACCTGTCCTGGGGCAGCGCATACACAGTGATAGGGCTGCATTGTCACTGTTTGTGCCTGGCGCACCTTTTAAAAGGTGTGCCTGGCACAAACAATGACAATGCGTAATATGGCCCCGGATCTTTAACTTTTTATTCCCCTACTCATTTTGCCTCCATGCCTCCTTTCACTTTCTATCCTTTTTTAATCACTACTAGCCTTCCGATTTCTGACCTTCTCCTTACTTTGTCTATTCCCCTTCTATCTTTTGACCATCTTGACTACTTTCACCTCATTCTCGATTATCCATGCCCTGCTCTCTTAACCCCTACTATACTCTCCTTCTCATCCCCTTCCTCAAGCCCTGCCCCTCTCTACCATGCTCCTCGCCCTGATCCCCTGCCCGCTACCTTTCTCTCTTCTCATCTTTCTCCCCCAATCCTCACACCCTCCTTACTTTTTGCCACTCCTGCCCATCAGCCAACTGGTTCTATCTTGGATCATTTCTTTTGTACCAACTCCCATTGCAATTCCAGTTTTTGATGTTAGACTGCTACTTTTATCACACAAGTTCTGTTTTTTTCCATATGTTCCATATAATTCTGTTATCTTTTACTCTCTCATGTGGTTTCTCAGTAAAGCATGCTGGCACCCAAAGGTAGAGTGGTGCTATGGAAAGATGTAAAATAAATACAGCCCAGGAGTTGGATCAAAACTATTGGGTACACTCAAGATTGAGAGAGGTGAAACCCACTGGAAGGATCTGCTTCTTAAAATGATTATAGTCAATTATTCATATTAATGACGTTTTGTAGAGTGCGCAGCTACCGAAATGGATTTCCGGGTGCTAGGCCTTGACAAGGTACGTTATCAGAGTGATGGGCTGGTTTACTCAAACAACCAGGTCAATTGTGGTTGTCAAACGTTCTGTTACTGAGTAAACACATTTCTGCAGTAGTTAAAAATATAACTTCCCACTACAACTATCAAAACATATTCTCCATTTATGTACATGTCTTACTAGACACCAGTGATGGTCATGATTCTGTCTCAGCTCCACTATACAAATGCCATCATCAGCAGCCCGCCAATATATAGGATATTCATCTTACCAAAATCAAGTAACAGAGAAGTCAGGGCAATCTTCAAACTGATCAAGTGTGATAACACCATATTAGCTCTTAAAATAGGGTTTTTATGAGAACATGTTAAAAATCAGATGTGTTGTTTGGGACATCAACCTGTGATCTGACAAAGGTTATTTTTGTGTGGTGAAGCAACTCAAGAGAAGCATAAGGTAAGGTATATCGATCACGAATAAGATAAACTGTTGAACCGATTCAACTGTCGCTTACTGGTTTCAGCCAGTTTCAACTGGTTTGTGCAGGTTTCCACCTATTATTCCTTGTTTCAAACAGTTTCCGTTGGTTCTGTCTAGTTTGAATTGGGTTTAGTTGGCTTCAGCTAGATTGACAGATTTCAGTTACATTTTATTCGTACTGATTTCAAATGGTTCTTACTGGTTTTAGCAGCGACGTTTCAATGGATTGTCAAAGTGGGCGTCTAGGGTCCCAGCATTTCAGGGGGGGCCTGGATAGAGTGAGCTCTTTCCTGGAGAGGGTCTTGCCATGATGACCTTGAATAATTCTTCACAAATTGCTTTGAATACCTTTTACCTTTAATTTATTTTAAATGTGGGTGATATGTGGGTGTCTATTACAGACATTTTGCAGAGAAATGTGTTTTAGGAGAAAAGGGAGGGTGCTCTATGGGCATTCCATCCAGGAGGACAAAGAGCCCTCAATTAATGAGGCAATTTATCTCATGAGGCAATTCATCTCATGAGGCAAATCATCTCATGAGGCAATTCATTTCATGAGGCAATTCATCTCATGATGCAAATCATTTCATGAGGAAATTCATCTCATGAGGCAATTCATCTCATGAGGCAAATCATCTCATGAGACAATTCATCTCATGAGGAAAATCATCTCATGAGGCAATTGTCTTCCAGTGGATCTTCAGTGGTGCCTGACTATATAACATCAGCGAAGGTTTCTAATTGTTGACAGCAGTGTTGCAGGGTTATAGTTACATTTAATATCCATGACAGTGCCTGTACTTTCTGAGTGGAAGTGCTGCAACCTTCCCTTCCCTTGTAATTCCTATGAGAATATCTAGTTGCTGATAGTGGTACTGGGGACCTTAGTCTCCATACAAGCTCTATGAAAGCATGTCTTTATAGAACTGCAACAAGTGTCTCTTTGCTGTCTTTGTGACAACATTTAGTTCCTCCCTGTGGTGCTGGTACTTCCGTCTCCTAAGGAATGTCAGTGAGGACACCTGTACGATGTCATTTTTTTGTAACTTTTGCACTTGACCTAATGGCATGTGTGATGACTTCATTTGTCATCCACAATATCATTTGTGATACCAAGTGTGATGTCACCAGTGATATCATTGATGATATCATATGTGATGTGATCAGTGTGTGAGAGAGGGGGAAGTTATGGATGTGCAGCTTTCCTTGGCTTATTTCTATGATTATTTAGGTTTGGATGGCACCTGCAGAGCTACTTCAAGTGTAGTATTTTAAGGGATTCTAACATGTGTCAGTTCATGATCATTCTGTACATCCATAATATCCCTTTACCAAATGTCAGTGAATTGCTTGAATGGTGTAAAGAAACAAGACAGCAGCATTTTCCGTCTCTACACCCAGGATCTGAATCAACATCCCTGTATCCATCAGGACCGCCCCCGCGCTGCTCCAATTAAGGAAAGTGTTGATGAGTCATTTCTTTGAAGAACACTACATCACAAAGTATTAATCATCCATAACCCATCTTCCTCTGCTATCACTCTTTATCTTTATGCTTGTCTTTGACCATGAACAGCGCTCAACTACCTTTTAACTACGTTCTCCCTATAGAGACCTCTGATCCCAATATCAATTAGCCGCAGCCTAATGGTGGGTCCTTTGTTAGAACCTGTGTCCACTACCCATGCGCTCAGTACCCAAAGTAACAAGAGCGGGAGTGGTGCTTTTTACTAGCAACCCCCTCAACCCCCCGCCTACCCACACCCTAAGCTCCTGGGGCCGGTCGAGCAGCAATCAGCCAGGGCTGATTGCTGTTCCCAGTCCGGCCCTGGGGGCTGGCGGGTCTGGTCATACCTGCACAGCACATGCCTCTCGCCCACACTTGGCGCCAGTACCTCTTGTTGCAGTACACTGTGCCCAATAGTTACTGGGTCCAAAGCATGGACTTCAGCATTGTCCTGACCTGTGCCTAGAGAAAAAGGCGGTGCCCTCTTTTGAAAGGTCTTCTGCAGTTCAGTTATAAAAAGTTTGAGTATACTTTTTTTTAGTAATTCAGTGACAAGTGTTACTTTTCATGAAACGTGTTTTTTCACACTCCCCGGTGCGCCCTCGCCCAGCTGGGGTGGTGCAGGCCCACCCTGTCTCACATGGTGCGCCCTGGCCAAGCTGGGGTGGTGCAGGCTCACCCTGTCTCACATGGTGCGCCCTGGCCAAGCTGGGGTGGTGCAGGCCCACCCTGTCTCACATCGTGCGCCATGGCCCAGCTGAGGTGGTGCAGGCTCACCCTGTCTCACATGGTGCGCCCTGGCCAAGCTGGGGTGGTGCAGGCCCACCCTGTCTCACATGGTGCACCCTGGCCCAGCTGGGGTGGTGCAGGGCCACCCTGTCTCACTTGGTGCGCCCTAGCCCAGCTTGGGTGGTTCAGGCTCACCTTGTCTCACATGTTGCGCCCTGGCCCAGCTGGGGTGGTGCAGGGCCACCCTGACTCACATGGTGTGCCCTGGCCCAGCTGGGGTGGTGCAGGCCCACCATGTCTCACATGGTGCGCCCTGGCCCAGCTGGGGTCGTGCAGGCCCACCCTGTCTCACATGGTGTGCCCTTGCCCAGCTGGGGTGGTGCAGGCCCGCCCTGTCCCACATGGTGTGCCCTGGCCCAGCTGGGGTGGTGCAGGCCCACCCTGTCCCACATGGTGTGCCCTGGCCCAGCTGGGGTGGTGCAGGCCCACCCTGTCTCACATGGTGTGCCCTGGCCCAGCTCGAGTTGTGCAGGCCCACCCTGTCCCACATGGTGCGCCCTGGCCCAGCTGGGGTGGTGCAGGTCCACCCTGTCTCAGATGGTGTGCCCTGGCCCAGCTCGGGTGGTGCAGGCCCACCCTGTCTCACATGGTGCACCCTGGCACAGCTGGGGTGGTGCGGGCTCACCCTGTCTCACATGGTGTGCCCTGGCCCAGCTAGGGTGGTGCAGGGCCACCCTGTCTCACTTGGTGCGCCCTGGCCCAGCTCGGGTGGTGCAGGCTCACACTGTCTCACATGGTGTGCCCTGGCCCAGCTGGGGTGGTGCAGGCCCACCCTGTCTCACATGGTGTGCCCTGGCCCAGCTGAGGTGGTGCGGGCTCACCCTGTCTCACATGGTGTGCCCTGGCCCAGCTGGGGTGGTGCAGGCTCACACTGTCTCACATGGTGCGCCCTGGCCCAGCTCGGGTGGTGCAGGCCCACCCTGTCTCACATGTTGCGCCCTGGCCCAGCTGGGGTGGTGCAGGGCCACCCTGTCCCACATGGTGCGCCCTGGCCCAGCTGGGGTGGTGCAGACCTACCCTGTCTCACATGGTGTGCCCTGGCCCAGCTCAGGTGGGGCAGGCTCACACTGTCTCACATGGTGCGCCCTGGCCCAGCTCGGGTGGTGCAGGCCCACCCTGTCTCACATGTTGCGCCCTGGCCCAGCTGGGGTGGTGCAGGGCCACCCTGTCCCACATGGTGCGCCCTGGCCCAGATGGGGTGGTGCAGACCTACCCTGACTCACATGGTGCGCCCTGGCCCAGCTCGGGTGGTGCAGGCTCACACTGTCTCACATGGTGCGCCCTGGCCCAGCTCGGGTGGTGCAGGCCCACCCTGTCTCACATGTTGCGCCCTGGCCCAGCTGGGGTGGTGCAGGGCCACCCTGTCCCACATGGTGCGCCCTGGCCCAGCTGGGGTGGTACAGACCTACCCTGTCTCACATGGTGTGCCCTGGCCCAGCTCGGGTGGGGCAGGCCCACCCTGTCTCACATGGTGTGCCCTGGCCCAGCTCGGGTGGTGCAGGCCCAACCTGTCCCACATGGTGCACCCTGACCCAGCTGGGGTGGTGCGGGCTTACCCTGTCTCACTTGGTATGCCCTGGCCCAGCTGCGATGGTGCAGGCCCACCCTGTCTCACATGGTGCACCCTGGCCCAGCTCGGGTGGTGCAGGCTCACCCTGTCTCACATGGTGTGCCCTGGCCCAGCTGGGGTGGTGCAGGCCCACCCAGTCCCACATGGTGCACCCTGGCCCAGCTCGGGTGGTGCAGGCTCACCAGGTCTCACATGGTGCGCCCTGGCCCAGCTCGGGTGGTGCAGGCTCACCCTGACTCACATGGTGCACCCTGGCCCAGCTGGGATGGTGCAGGCCCACCCTGTCCCACATGGTGTGCCCTGGCCCAGCTGGGGTGATGCAGGCCCACCCTGTCCCACATGGTGTGCCCTGGCCCAGCTGAGGTGGTGCAGGCCCACCCTGTCTCACATGGTGCACCCTGGCCCAGCTCGGGTGGTGCAGGCTACCCTGTCTCACTTGGTGCGCCCTGGCCCAGCTCGGGAGGTGCAGGCTCACACTGTCTCACATGGTGCGCCCTGGCCCAGCTGGGGTGGTGCAGGCTCACCCTATCTCACATGGTCCCAGCAATGTTTTTTCACAACACGGTTTGTGAACAGAGAGTTGGGTCATGAACCCCTAAAATGACGAGCTGATCACTGCCAATTTAGCTTCGGAGCTCAGGTTCAATTTTCTGCCATGTATGTTTACAAATTCTATCATTCTGGTCTTTCCAAAGGGTGAATGGATTTACAGTAATCCCCCAAAATGTTTTTTACCCGAAGCACCGATAATCCTTGCGCTGTTCCTGCTCCCTGACAGCCGGAAGCCTGCCCTCCCAATGCCTCTGAAGATGTCATGCACTCTGCTCTTCAAAGCCACAAATGCTTCAGATGTCCCACTTAACCGGGATTACTTCTGGGACCGAGATGTACATTGATAACAAACATCCTTTTAAGTACACTTTAATGGTTTAATCTGACTCCTTCACATTCGCCAATTGATAAGCTTCCCCAATTCAAACAAAAAGATTTGAGAGCCTGTTTAAGCAGCTTTACATTCCTTTTGGTGTAAAGCCAAGTTCTACATGCAGACACGCACCCTGCCTTGTATACCTGTGCACCCCTTTACGTTTCCAATGCTGTTTTAGGTCCCTAAAACATATATATATATTTTCAAAGTAAGTTATAGCCATGTTGTTAATGTTTACACTGCCTTTTCTTCTGCTGTCAACAAATATGGGCGCCCCAATCTCGTCCCCTGATTTTATTTGCCACAGAGAGCTAAACCTCCCCCATGTCTGTGACTTTATTAGATCCAGACCAGCTCTATTCTGGTTGAGGATTTGGAGGAACGATTCAGCATCCCTAACACAAGACATAATCAAAGATTGTCTCAAATGCGATCATGCCTTATCAATTCCTTGGCTCGCTGGAGTTCAAAAAACATTGAGCTCTGTGAATAGGGGTGATCTTTTCTCCGACCCAGCCAGAGTTGAACCGAAAGATAAGGTAGTGGTCAAACCAGCACTCTATGCACTTTTTGATACAGAGAGAATGGAAAGGGAAATTTCCAAACCTACCATTGTTAGATACATGGAGAATGATTTGTGTAAGCAATCATTTCCACTTTATCTTACCCTTCCCTTGTCTAACTGGGAAAGGTCTCTGTTATTCCGACTTAGGGCAGGCTCTTTAAAACCCTTGTTGGGCTTTCCACTGGGTTACCATCACTCAACTGAATATAACCCATGCCCATGTGATGGAACCAGTACACAGAACGAATTGCACTTTCTATTTTTCTGTAAATTTTATCTAAAATATATTAATTGGTTTTTAACGCCCTATTTTAAGAAACGAAGACCCCTCTCATTGAGGGAATCCTGTCTAATGTTATTTTCCCTGGACACGGACGAATTAATTTTTCGCACCAGCACTTTTCTGAGACTTATAATATCTGTACGTAAAATGATGGAAAATCCCTGAACAACAGCTGTGTTGCCTTTTTATTAATTTGAAATTGCATCTTGGATTACTGTGTAAATTTGGTTTTAGGTGTGTACTTTTATGGATTTTATGAAATTCGAATAAAGGTAATTTGATTGATTGATTGATTATTTTCATGCAGGTGGTAACTCACAAAGGCCTACGAAAGACCAAAAGCATGCCTGTTGACATTAGCTAAAGCACTGGTTGGACAATGGTTTAATCCTTGGTATTACATGTTTCACTGAATTCTGAGTGCCAACCCTACACCACCTTCCTGAGTAACCCTTGGTCAGCTCTATTGATCTACTCTGAGGGCCAAGTGCTAAAGGTTTGCACTTGGAGGTCATTTTTGGTCCAACAGTAAGGCAAGCCAGAGAATCACAAAGGTCAAAAACTCTCAGTGTCACCATATGAGCCCGGTAACCTCAGATTGCACCGATCCTGAAAAATGTATCACGTTGTTGAGGGATACTACTTGAGGGATCCTGTCCTCTGCTGCCGATTGGCAGCAGAGGAGAGGAGCAGTGGCTGACAGGATGCTTCAAAGCACGCAAGTCACTTTGGTCGGCACTCTTGCACCGGCCAAAGGACATGAACACTTTAAAGCTCTTCACTCAGCTGTCTTAGAAATATGGGTGAAGACCAAGCACTGGCCTCCGGGGCCTGAAAGAGCTTCCACTCCATCCAATCCAGGTGCTTCTCTCATGCTGGTTAACAGCATGAGAGAAGTGTCTGGATTGGTTAGAGGAGCTCGACTTCAGATTCAGAAGTGAAACACCGAGGATGGAGGACGTGCCACCGTGGGTAAGTACTATTTATTTTATTTCTTTAAAATGTTATTCTAGTGGGTTTTCTCCACTTTTGGAGAGAGTCTGGTGGTTTACTTTGGGGTTTTGGAAGGAGGGGATGTATTATTTAGTTTTTTTGCGAAGTGGTGGGGCACTTCTCTCGCCTCACCACTTCAAAGAGTACCAGCTGCCCCTGCCGCTATGATACTCTTATGACCACTATGGCAGCTACTAAGACGCTATTATAGGCACTTCAATACATAAATAAATACTTAAACATGCTTTGCACACTGACCTAATTCACTTGCAGTGATATTGACCTGTTCTTGTAGGTGGTAAATAAAAGAACCCAGGACCATTTGCCGCAATCATTAGGTTTTGCTTACTCATTTTCATGAGGTCTGAGGTTTAGAGTAGGGATGTCCAAGGTTGACACTAGAGGGCTGGAGAAATGCTAGATTTTCATGGTATTCAAATGAGGTAAATCCACCAAGGGATTATCTAAATGTCAATCATTTCTATGGCAATTGGTAATCTGGTATTCTGCCATGACACTGACCACTTACGTAAATTTAGACACTGCTGAGCAGAGGAAGGTAATCAATCAATCAATCAGGCGTTTGTTGAGCGTGACTACTCACCCGTAAGTGTCTCAAGGCGCTGGAGGGGGAGGTGAGGGGCGGTGGCGGCTCCACCACTAAGGCGAAGTAACGTCGCCCCACTACTTTTCAGCAGTGTAAAAAAAAATGATAACTCATGTTATCATTTTTTTTTCCGCGCTACAGCAGCTTTGTGGGGCGGGACGGGGCTGCTCTGTTGACAGAGGAGCAGGGGGAGGAGTGGCGGGCACTCTCTAATTGCGCATGAATGTTTGGCCGGCTTCTTGGGCCAGTCAAACAGTCATGCACACTTTGCATGATCTCCACCCAGGCTGCATTACAGCCTGGGTGGAGAACATGCCCCGTCTGAGCGCCGAACCACGGCATTCAGACCAATCACAATACTGCATTGCAGCGTTGTGTTTGGCTTAGGGGAGCCTGGGTGCTTCCTGCTTCCGATCAGACAGCGGAGAGACGTCGAGGAGAGATGCCGTTGTCAGGTTAGTTTATTTTATTGCACACCCAACCAATCCCTCCACGCCCCCGCCCCGCAACCCCCGATTCGGATGTGGGGCAATGGAGAGTAAGCATACAATCTCACAACTGTGTGTAGATGATCTGCTTTAGCTACAGTGCTCAGATTGTGTAAGCACTTCTTAGTTGTTACTAAGGATGAGTGTCATTGCACACTTTTTCCTGCATATTATAGCGAAATTCTATCAGATTTTCTTGAAACTGGGCTTTTAGCATTACATGTGTTTTGCTGATGTTGCAACAGACTTTTTTTCAGGAGACTAGTTTGAGAAAAATGTGTCTAGATATTTTCATAGACAACAAGTCTCGCACATGCAAGGATGATGCGAAATTGCAGCATATTAAACTTCAAGTAGTTTAGAGCATTTATTGTGAACCCGAAATTCTGGAATTCTGTCGGTTTCGCCAGCGTAATTAACATTTCTCCCAGGCTTAGTGGTCACCTGTTAAAATAAGATCTCAACGATAATGTCGCACTTCAGTTCTTGATTTACCTATCCAACACACACAGTACACCAACAACACAGCAAACCATTTTGCAACATATTTGTGTGTCTCAAAGAAAAAAGGGTTGACCTGCTTCCAATTTCCACAGTCATTCCTCAATAGAATACTGTTTGGCCACGTGTTTTTCACAAGTTTTTGAGTGGATTTTCATCTTATGGTATATCCCTTCATATTACACTTATATGTTTTGTGTTATATTGATGTGGCGAAAATAGCAAAATAAATTTGAGAAAGGGGCACGGCCAAGAACAAGATGGTATAGGACACACATCCCAGAGTTCTGGATTCCGATCCTTGCTCCAGGCAGTAATCTTTTATCAACGCCCCTCCCCCCCCCCATGGTGCCCTCCTGCCTTGAGGTATCTCTAAGAGCCACAGGAGAGCGACAACACCACAAACAGCACGGCGGCCCAGCGGCAAGGTGAAGGAGGCGACAAGAGTCACTCCACGCATGATGGCCAGGGCCGGACTGGGAACCAAAACCGGCCCTGGCAAAGTGCTCAGTTGGTCCTCTGGGCGTTTGGGGGTGCGGCCGAGCTGTTTGTCAGGGTGTGGAAATATGGATTTTTCTGATCAGTTATGTCCCCTATCTTGGACCCCAACGGTTTCATGTATGAATCACAAATACATGTATGTTCCCTCCAGTTCCAGTTATGAAGACGCAAACACATGTGCGTCCACCGTCAACATGTCCTCTGTCAGATCCGCCATGAATAGGCCGGATATTCCATTCCTAAGTATAAAAGGCCACCGGCTTTATATGGTTCACTTATGCCATTTTTCAGTCCAGGCAAGTAGGCCCTGATTCTGTCATCGAACTCTTCTTGCCTTCTGCCTCTGAAAGCTCCAGTCTGAGCCTGCATCTGTGACCATGAACTTTGTCTCATTCTCTGCGCGGCTCACGAAGCCTGACATCAGCCTGCTGCCTGCCAAAAACTGTATTTCACCTTCGAGTTATCTGCTCCGTTCCCTGCCCGATGCATTCCTGTCTAGCAGTTTAAGTAAACATTCTTCCAGCTACCGAGCAAAGGCTCGGCTTCTCTGTCTTTATGAAAGTAATTCATAGCCCTATTGCTATGTAAGATTTCCGCCCTCGCATCTAGTGTAGACACTTAGACGCTTGTACACGCACTAATGGTCAGTACAGTCAGTATAGAATAAGATTCTACTCGAAGAGACCTCTCTTTTGGATAACTTAGTTCTTTAAACATAGGATGGTAGATATGATTTGGGATTAGGTTGACTTGACCCTCCAGACTTCGGTCGCCACATGTAGAGCTAAATGTCAAGTCCCCTTCACCCCCTAGTTGCACGTCAATCACACGTCATGCTACTGCGCGCGCATCTATGCCAAGTATAATCTTATAGATCCACCTATATATGACATCATAACCAATTATGTTCCTTTTTACTCCTCATTACGCCCATTTTCGGTTACGCATGTGAATTATTATCACCACTATCAATTGTTACGCCTCTTGTATTTGCTCCACTGTAATGCCTATTGTATAAAAGTAATTGATTGTCAATAATGTATGTACTTCACTTCCTGAACCTTCGTGGTGATGGAACTTGGAGCAACCGATTATAATCGACCATTGGAATAAAGCCCATTCCGAACCTCTAATACCACGGATTCTGCCTCTTATTTACTGAGCTATTTTATTATGTTTCTGTATCAAATTAAGTCCCGGTAATTAAATTATTTACCACATGAATGGCGCCCGAACAGGGACACTTTCTCATCTCACGCGCCGGCGGTGAGTTGCAGGCCCGGTCTCCTGCCACAGCTGGACGGACAACAACGCGTACCAGCAGGATTTCCTGTATCTCCCTCCGGTCAAGCGGGGGCGACTGAGGCTGCGATCAACACCCAGACGAGGCGGTGAGAAGTGCGAAGTATCCCGACCAGAGCCTAGCTGAGAGAGCAAGATCCGAGGTATACAGAGGCCCACCAGTTTCCGAAGTCCCAAGTCGAGTCCAGTCTCCGCAGTGTTCGAGTCGAGTCCAGTCCGGTTCAAGTTCAGTTCAGTTTCCGAGGCCTTCCGTTTCCGAGCTACCCGGTGAGTACCATTACTGGGGAGGCATTCTGACGTGCACATAGTTTGTGCCGGTCAAGACGGGTTTGGGTACACAAATCCGGTCTGCACTGTTTTAGCAGTGTATCTGTACTGTTTAGCAGTATATCTAGTATATCAAGTATATAATTCAGAATGATTCAGTTAATGTCGAGTATTATGCTTAGTGATTAAGTTTTCCTTAGATCGTCATCATTATTGATTGTTCAGGTAAATGTTAAATGTTAAATGTTTTAAGTACGTTCTGCATATTGTGGTGTGAATGACTGTTCATTATCGTGTTTACTGTATTAAGTTTGTTTAGAATCAAGTATCAGATCAGTTTCCAATATGCCGCTCTTTTCAAAATTAAGACAGATCACAACAAGAAAAGGGGTACTCGAAGAAGCCGTTCCTATTCCTCCTAGGGACACTCCAGGGTACTTCATGTATCATAAACATGGCTTAGACGCTATATTATTTCTTGATTTATGGGTAGACTACACCAAGGAATTACCAGAAAGTCAGAGGTGGCCCACAGCGGGGACCTGGGATGCAGAGTGCATCGTGAAAGTAGAAGAAGAGTTATGGAAAAGGAAAGTCAGACAGTCACAGAAGGACGCCATTGAATTATGGCGTAAAGAATCGTATAGACGTACAGAAAAAGCACGTAGACAGGAAGAGAGAAATAGAGAGAATTCAAATAAAGTTTGAGAAAATCTATTAATTGAAGAAGGTACACGAGTGAAATCAGAACAAGTAGACAGACAAAGAAATGCCCTTATGAATGGTATGTATCCCCTTCTGGCCGAAGGATTACCTAAGGCTACTCCAGAGATACCAAAAGACTTGCCAACCCCATTATTCCCAATAAAAGTACATCCTAAGGGGCATCCTAGAACCGCAGAAGACGTTTTTCTTTCCTCATATTTAGATGACGCAGCTCCCGAGTATGCTAATTCCGCCCCACATAGACCGCCTGCCAGAGAGGTTCAACGCCAAGATCCAGTACCCGTATCCCTACAGCAACAAGTTCTGACACAAGTTCCGGCAAGCACATCTGTTTCTGCATCTGTTCCTACAGCTACTTCTATAGCTGTGTCCACACCTATAGTTGCTGTATCACGTTCAACGAATCCTTTCACACCCGATACCCCAGACGGGGCTACCGGAGGTACTAGCAACATTTTTTCTACGCCACCCAGAATAAATAAACTTACCTTTCAAGAGTCAGCACATTCACGTACCCCCAAACTCATAAATGCCCGTACGCTTAAGGAACTTCTTGTAGATTGTAGATATGACCCTGTGCCCGGCAAAGAGGACGAAATGATCATGGCATCATTGCGTATCAGACGAGCCGCAGTGTATTTAGGGAAGTTACCAGGAATGACTGCGCATCTAGATAATATATATCATTTTGTTCAAACAGGGCGAGATTCTGAAAGTATTAACAGAGCTATGGAATACCAGAAAGTGGAGATACAGGGGGAACTGTTACGTTTCCTCATAAATTGTGTGATCAGAAATCAAGACCGACCGGGGGTAGACCCGGAAGCAATGCAAATTCTTACCAGATGGAGCCAGAATATATCAGAAGGGAGACATGATAAGCAAAATTGTATAATAGCCTTGTGCCGAAAGATCCGTAAAGAAATAGAACGCCTACACGAAGAAAGATTAGCGGTAGACCAGTTCGAACAAAGCGAGGAGGAAGGATCAGGACTGCCCACAGGACAGTCAGACACCATAGCCTATGTGGGTAGAGGAAGATCTTGTAATAGTAATAAATGTCTTATCGACCCGATACGTCCGATATGTCCAGATAATAACAGGAATTTCCAAACACCTATAATTAATATAAGGTCTAACGAGCATTCATTCCAAGCAGCTGACAAACTACTTCGAGAACGAAGGGGTTATCATTTTCTCGATTCTATGGATGAACAAGAATTAGCCAGGTCAGCTGTCCATTGGGTTGACAGTCCCGGAAAGTATAGTGATGATACAGTAGCACGCACATTTTTGAATCTCACCCCAGATGAACAGCGTTTAGCTGGGATTTATATGATTCAACAACTCCTTATACTATATCAGAGCCAGCATTCGGATCCTGGTCCCTTACCTGATATATTGACTGAACTACTGATGAATAGATGGAGAGGTTCAGGTACTAAATTAATTAAAGAAATACTAGAATCAAGAAAACAGTACATTCTTTTTGTATGTTCAGAACATGTCTCATTGCCCATCAAGGAAAGAACCACGTATTACATGGATAGACAGAATCCCTTACGAGAAGTGCACCCAATAAAGGGCGAGGACAATGAGTTTAAACGCGTATTTGTATATACGCCCATATCGAAGATAGAATTGTTAGAAATGAAGAAAGTGGCGGCGCCTTAGAAGATGGCCGCCGCTACGATGGGCTCCGCAGCGATGTGAGACGCCGCAGCTGTTCCAGGACACTTTCTCCTGCTGCCGGAACGCGGAGACTGCTTCCGACTTCATTGGAAGTACTGCTCCGGTCGTTAAGCTCCAATTCCTGGCATATGGTGAGCGAGAAGACACTTTTTCGACTTCATGACGGTTACGATTTTCCCGCGGCCGCCATTTTGTTTTTCATGAAGTAATCTCCTCACATTTGCCGCACTGCTCCGCAAACAATGCAGACTCCCAACGGAAAATCTCAATAATGAAGATTCTGGGACAACTTATTGGAATACTTATGGGAATGCATTTTCTGCCTTTTCACTGCCATGACTAGCCTTTTGTTCTCTCAGGCATGTTGCTGGAAGGGGTCGGAGCTCCTCAGGAAAATAGTATGAACTGGTCAGTCATATGAATCCTCCGCTCTCAGCTGTTGTCTACTTCTTTTGAATATTACTCCTTTCTGAACAACAACTTGTCATTACTTTTGACGTTTTTTATGCCTAAGACCATATACGGGCATAGGGTGTTCTGCCTTCAGTGACTTCCTACCACTACACCTCTCTCACAAAATTTTTTGCTGTGGGGGGCTTTTTCTCAACTCAGTCATGGCAACTTCCCGGAATACCCGCAAGGATACTCCGCAAACCAGCGATACTGCTCTGGAGGACTTTAACCCTTTTAACATCCTGCAAGAGGGAACAGACGATAATTCTGGTGACCCTGTTACTTCGAAGAGCTCTTCTTCCTCTACGACTCGGTTAGGTACCAAACAGGGCTCAAAAATACCGTCATCGGCTTCCTTCACGCCTAGGAAAAGAGGGAAAGCGAATCCGCCCTCTCCCACCAATTCTTCTTCACCTCTATCATTGGAGCTTATCCTTGAGGAGATTCGTGCCCTCAAACCATACATGGAGGAAACTAACACCCGTCTATTGAGTTTGGAGGATAACTGGTCCCACACTGTGCAAAGGGTCGACGTTCTGGAGAAGCGTGTTGATACTGTTCAAGACCTCGCTGCTCAAGTTCCTCATATTCACAAAGAAGTCGATCACCTCAAACAACAGGTCGAGCAGTTAGAAAATCGCAATAGGCGCAACAATTTGCGCATTTATGGTCTGGCTGAGGGGCTTGAAGGTTCTGATCCGATATCTTACTTTAAGACTTTCCTCCCTACACTTCTTGGTTTTTCAGCATCTCCTCCATTAAATATTCAACGGGCACACCGTTTGGGTCAGAGTCCTCATGCTTCATCTTCCTCAGCAAAACCTAGAGGAGTTATTTTGTACTTCTTAGAATATACTGATCTTCTTAAGGTTTTGCATGCTGCCAAACAGAAGGGAAAGATCACTTGGAACGGATCTAATCTCTTTTTTGCCCAAGATTATGCCAAGGTTACGGCTGATCGACGCAAGAAATTTTTGGATATGAGGCCAGTACTTCGCAACATGAATGCCCGTTATGGCTTATTCCATCCCTGTCTGTTCAAAGTAACTTACAATAACAAAACAACCAACTATGAGGACCCTGAGGTGCTTCAAAAATTTCTGAACTCATGTAGTGGAGTCTCTATGGACATTTCTAAGCCATGATCTGATTTGAATGTTTTAGTTCCAGTTGCTCATAGTTTGTTTCCTATTTGCCCTCAAGTCTGATTTTTCTTTATGTGTATACGTTGGAGTTATGTTGCTTCCCATGTGAATTAGTGTTAATTATTGTTCTTATATTCCCCTTTAACAGGTTGCGGTTTCTGTGTTCCCTTACCTTCTTCGTTTTTCGTTCACCCTGGATGATGTCTTGCGTGCGCCCCTCGTCCTGCGATCCCTCATCCGGCGTCTGGCCTCCTTCGTGTGGCTCCACCTACCCCAACATGATTGTTCGTTTGTGGTATGATTTTTCTATTTTTTGTATGTCATCTCTATTGTTACTGTTCTTATTCTTGTTCTGTCTCTTTCCTTCCCACTATCTTCGTTCTCTCCCTCTTTTTCTCCTCTCTCCTCTACTTCATTTATATTCTCGGCTTATTTTTTATGCTTCTTATGTATTTCATTTCTTTCTTTGCTGTCTTATGATCGTCCATATGTCTTATTGTTATCTCGCTACAATAATATCTTTTTTCTGTATTTTACTGCATTCTTCACATGTTTTTTGCTTGCATGCATGGCAACCTCTTTAAGAATTGTTTTTGCTAAGTTTATAAAGAGTTAAATGTCATTAAACATTATATCTTGGAATGTTAAGGGTTTGGGTTCTCCTATCAAACATCAACGAGTTTTGTCACATGTTGCAAATTTAAAAGGAGACATTGCTCTTCTGCAGGAAATCCATATACAGGATACTGAGATAACTAAACTACGGCGAAATTGGGTGGGCCACGTTTTTGCGTCACCGGGCTCAGGAAAACGCAATGGGGTTGCCATTCTTTGCCATAAACGCTTGGATGTCCATCTCATAAAGCAAGATAACGATTCGGATGGTAGATGGGTTATGACCTCTTTGCTGATTAATAAGGTTCCTCTCACTATTTTTAACGTTTATGCTCCTACCACACACGATAGATTGTTCTGGCCCCATATTCTTTCTCTTTTAATGCAATGCACTGATGAATATTTGATTTTTGGTGGGGATTGCAATATGGTTGTAGACCCCTTTATTGACAGGCATTCTAAATCCAGATTTGTCCCCTCCGCTGCACATTCCCAATTCACCTCCACTATTTCTCAAAGAGCTCTTGTAGACTCTTGGAGACTCTGCCACCCCACGCTCCAAGAATATACTTACTACTCACCTGCCCATTCCTCACAATCCCGAATAGACTACCTTTTTATTTCCAAGGCTCTACTTCAACACACTTCCCGGGCGGACATAGGATCTATATTGATTTCTGACCATGCTCCCGTCTCCTTGAGTTTGGATCTACTCCCTCCCACTAAAGGGTCCAGACGCTGGAGGTTTAATAATTCCCTTTTACTGGATCCTAAATTCACACCAGCCTTTCTCGAATTTGCCTCCTTATTTTTTGAGGAGAATGAATCTCCTCAACTGTCTCCTCAACTTATATGGGATTCCTTCAAAGCTGCCTCTAGGGACTTCATCATATCCTTTGTTGCACAAAAACGTCGTGCAGCCTTTCTTTCATCTCAATCACTCAACTTACAAATTAAAAAGTTAGAACATCTTTATTACATGTCAAATAGCCAATCCATTCTAAAAGAACTCATTAACGCTAAGCTTTCTTTTAACAAAGTGTCTACTGACTCTGCAAATTTGTATTTGCTTAAATCGAGTGCTAAATATTACACTGCACAGAACAAATCTGGTAATCTCCTGGCTAAATATCTCAAGGTTAAAAAAGAACGTACCAAAATTGAATCTATCACATCATCATCTAATACTGTACTCCATAGGGACGAAGACATTCTCTTGGAATTTTCCAATTTCTACAAAACATTATATACCCCAGAGTCTTCACCCCTTCTATCTGATATTGATCAATATTTAGCCTCCATTTCTCCTCCTACTTCTTCTTTGAGCGTGGATTTTTCCTCCCTAGAGTCTGATATCCAAGATAAAGATATTCTTAAGGCTATTCAGTCACTCAAAAAGGGGAAAGCTCCGGGTCCGGACGGCTTTACAATAGAATTCTACACACATTTCTCTAATTTACTTATTCCCAAATTACTTAAATTATTCTTATTCTTTATTGCTTCCCGGAGTTCTGACGGTTCATTTCAAGAGGCTCTAATTTGTCTTCTCCCTAAAGAAGGTAAAGATCATTCCCTATGTAAAAATTACAGACCTATTTCTTTAATTAATTTGGACTATAAAATTTTCGCGAAAATTCTTGCACTTCGTCTGGATAATATTCTACCCCATTTAATAGGCAAGGAACAATGTGGTTTCATTAAAGGTCGCCACCTTTCGGATAATACTCGTCTCTTTTTCAATGTTCTCAGTAAGTCTCATTCCCATCCTTCCTCACTAGCAGCCGTGGCTTTGGACGCTGAGAAAGCTTTTGATAGAGTTAACTGGCAGTTTATCTTTTCAACCCTTACCTGGTTTGGTTTCGGCCCTAAATTTCTATCTTATGTTTCATTGCTTTATTCTTTCCCAAAATCATTTATTCTGGCTAATGGATTAGTTTCTTCGTCTTTCCCATTACTCAGAGGAGTCAGAAAGGGTTGTCCTCTTTCTCCGCTTTTATTTATCCTGACCCTAGAACCCTTCTTATCTAAAATCCGGATGAATAAGAACATCACTGGTTTTCCTTATGGTGATCAGCAATTAAAAATCTCGGCTTATGCTGATGATATTCTCTTATTTATTTCTAACCCCCAGTCTTCTTTACCGGCCTTCCTCTCAGAAGTCTCTACTTTCTCCTCGGTCTCAGGGTATAAGCTGAATGTAGACAAATGCGAAATTCTTCCATTAAATAAGTATTGTTTCCATGCTGACTTTGTATCTTCCTCCTTTCACTGGAGTCCTGCGAAGATTAAATATTTAGGCCTATGGTTCACTCCATCTATTAAAGATACTGTAGCGCTCAATCTTAAAAATCTTCTGTCAACTTTATCCGACTCTACAGCGCGATGGCACCCCTTGTTTTTATCCTGGTGGGGTAGATTGGATTCTATAAAAATGACGTTGGTTCCTATAATTTTATTTTTCTTGTCCAATCTTCCTGTTAACATTCCCAAATCCTGGTACAAAAAAATATATACTATTCTCTCGCAATTTTTGTGGCAAAAGAAAAAATCTAGGATGTCTTTTTCCAAGCTCAAACAACCTAAGCACTTGGGTGGTGTCAATTTTCCCGACTTTGCATCTTATCATACCTCCTTCTTCCTGAAGAATTCCTCTGCAGTACTATCACAGAACGCAACAGATTTGCTGTCCTTGCCTTTGTGGGTAGAAATTGAATCTCATTTCATTACCCCCTTCTCTTTTGATGAATTTCTGTCTTTATCTAGCACTCCCCAAAAGTTTTCCCTTCCCATTCTTATGCATATGCGTAAAATATTTCATCCTATTATGTTAGATGGTTTAGATGTCCGAAATAGGTTCTTACGTTCTCCGATTTGGTATAACAATTATATTAAGATTAAAAATCGGACTATTTTCTGGAAGGATTGGTTCAATCTTGGCCTTAAGTGGACCCATCAGCTTTTTCTAGGTGATACCTGTATACCCTTCTCTACATTACAATCGTGCTATTCCCTCCCTCCTTCGTATCACCCTAAATATATATTACTGATCCTAGCTGCTCAAAGTTCTTATGATAAACTTATGACTTCTTCTGTGCAGACCTCCCCCTCTCCAGTCCCAACCTCATTCTTAACAGGGAACACTTCAGCTTCTCAAATCTATAACAAATTAAGATCCACTGGTCAGTCTCGTAATAAATCGGCAGTTGAGTCTAGTTGGGAGTCTGATTTATCTATATCCTTTTCCACTTCAACTTGGGATAAAATTTGGATTAAACTTCGGAAATCTTCTAGGGCAGCAAATATCACACAAACACTGTTCTTTATATATAACAGACTCTTACTCACTCCTGCTAAACTACATCAAATTAATCATCTATCTCCCTCTACCTGTTGGTCATGCCCGGCCCCGGTTGCAGACCTTATGCACATGCTTTTTACTTGCCCAGTTATCCATCAATTTTGGTCTAGGGTTTGGCAACAAATTAATAAAATATTTCAAACGCAAATCCCATTTTCTTTTGTCCATATTTTTCTCGGTAGTGTTGCGGAGGTTTGGTCCTCTTCCACTTCCCTTAATATCCTCATTATTGATTTACTTATTGCTGTTGCCTTTCAACAAATTACCAAATCATGGAAAAATGCCTCAAATGTTTCTTTTCAGGCCTGGTGGTATGGAGTTTGTTATAACCATCGATTGGATAGAGCCTATGTTCACCCGATTACATTAGCTATTAAACGTGACTTACTGTGGCTACCTGTGACTAACTTCCTAAATGTATCTGCTCAATCGTTGCCATCGCATACCCCAGTTATAGAAGAAGTTTCCAAGCCTCAATAGATTATAATCAGTTTAATATGTTTGTATTTTGTGCTTTATTCTCAATATATAATTAAGTTTGTAGTAGTGAGATCAACATGATATTTGTGTTGTATATTAGACCGATGTTTTTCAATGATATAAGCATATGATATTTCTATCTGTTTACCCTTCCTCCTCTCTCTCTTTCTTTCTCCTTTCTACCCCCTTTTTCTTCTCTCCTTTTCTTACTTTTTCTTTCCTCATTGTACGCAATATTTTTTCTACTTTGTACCATTGATTTATACTGTATTGTATTAATGCTCTATCTTATGTTTATTTCCAATAAACTTTTCTTTAAACTAAAAAAAAAAAAGAAATGAAGAAAGTGGTACCCAGTCATGACAAAGATCCAGCGGGTTTTCACCGAGAAATTAAAGACATGTTACTCATGGGAGAGTATACCTATCCCGACATAATGACAATATTAAAGGTATTAATGCCTGCTGGCATTTATGAAAAACTCAAGGAAAAAGAGTGGGAGGTAGGAGACCAAAAGATAGAATGGTCAGTATTAGAAGCAGAAGAAAAGGCCCGAACTGCAGGAGCAGGACTTGGGGATAAAACTAAAGCACTACCAGGTTTATTAGTACAGGTACTGCCACGTTTATTAACTACGAAAAAGGAAGACTGGGGTACAATTTCAGCCTGTAAACAGAAGCAAGATGAAGACACTAGTGATTATTATGCCCGATTTGAAAAATGTTTTGGTATAAATAGTGGCATAAAAGCAAGTAGCGAATCATACCCACATCTGTTTGTAACAAAATTAGTAGAAAATGCCCTGCCTCAAGTGAAGAACAGAGTATTAAAATTCGAGAGTACCTGGCAAGGTAACACCCCATCACAAATGTTACAAATGTTACAGTACCATCACAATAGAATTAGAGAGGAACAAGAACATGAACATAGACGTATGAAAGACACGAAAATGAAAATGCTAGTTTCCCAGACAGTCCCAGCTGAAGGACATAAAAAGGGTACGACACATTCCAGCGATCCAACAGGACCTGTAAAAGGGACATGCAATTATTGTAAAAAGCCAGGTCATTACGTACACGACTGTCCAGTTTTGAAACATAATATCGCCATAGGTAATACAAAAGAAAGACCACGGCCACCTAGACAGGATCAGAATGAACAAGGAGCCCCGCAGCATGCACAGTCCATGCCAGCTCCACCACAGTCTATACAGTTTGTGCCAGCTGCACCAGCGCTGCCCGTTGCTGCCACACAAACCACGACACGACAACTGTACCAGACCGCACAGTACGACTATCCTGATTACCAGCGATACGCATGAACCAGCCTAGAGAGGGAAGTTGACTTACCCCTTATCGAGATCCCTGTAGATCAAGAAGGACCTTATGTACATAGTGAATTATTAGGCCAAGACAGAAAATTTTTACTCGATACAGGGGCAAGTCGAACAACTATAAAACGTAGTGAAGTTCCAGGGGCACCACTCTCAGGCTCACAGAATATTTCCCTTGGTTTTTCAGGAAAACCTATTGTTAATGAAGTGTCACAGCCTCTTCCACTTACGATAGGACCTTTGACCCGAACTACAGATTTATTGCTTACTAAATCATGTCCAGAAAACCTGTTAGGAATAAAAACACTGAAAGCTCTAGGAGCTATAATATGTTGTTCTCCGGAAGGAGTAAGATTGTTTTTACGTGATTTTAAAGGTCACTATGTGTCTAGAGACATGGATCCCCGACTGCAGACTTTACCTACACATCTATGGGCACAAGGCCCTACGGATGTTGGTTGCATGAACATTACACCATATCGAGTCACACTAAAGGCAGGAGTGGTACTACCACGAATGCGACAATACAAGTTACCACCAGATGCTGTAGTGGCTTTACTACAAATCATTGACGAGCTCATTGCCCAAGGAGTGGTTGTGGAAACAGACTCCAATGTATGTAATTCACCGATAATTCCGATTCTTAAACGAACAGATCCGAAGGCCTCGCCAGTATATCGATTGGCTATTGATCTGCGCGAATTAAACAAATGTATAGTGCCACAATTCCCTGTGGTCCCAGATATCTCGTCATTACTGACAGCTATTGATTCCGAAGCAACATTCTTTACTGTAATTGATCTCAAGAATGCCTTTTTCAGCGTCCCAATAGATCCGGAAAGCCAATATTTGTTCGGATTTAGTTTAAATGGACGTAGCTTTAAATTCTCCCGCGCACCTCAAGGATTTACAGAAAGCCCCAGCATCTATAGCCAAGCACTGAAACGAGAACTCGACAGTATCCACATGCCAGTTAACACTGCTCTGCTTCAATATGTCGATGATCTGCTGATCACCGCGAGAAGCGAACCCGAATGTGAGAAAGCATCACTGACAGTTTTACAATTTCTAGCCGAAAAGGGGCACAAGGTGTCCCCTTCTAAGCTGCAATTCTGTGTCCAGCGAGTTGTTTATCTTGGACACTCGCTGTCCAAGGAGGGAAGGCAGCTTACACCTGACCGCATTCAGTTAATAGCCAACATGCCAATACCCAAGACACAAAAGGAGGTACGGGCTTTCATAGGCCTCACTTCATATTGTAGGCAGTGGATCCCTCAGTATGCATTTCTAGCAAAACCACTAATTCAGTTGACAACACAGGAGGCAGCCACATCGACTGTTCTCCCTTGGACTCAGGAACATACACAAGCTTTTGAAAGCTTAAAGAAAGCTTTATGTCAAGCACCTGTTTTAGCAACGCCATGTTACAGTAAACATTTTACACTCTTTGTTACAGAACGCGAAGGTACTGCCTTGTCAGTACTCACACAGGAACAAGCAGGAGCACACAAACCATGTGCTTATTTTTCTAGTACATTAGATCCCGTAGCTCAGGCTTTGCCTGCGTGTCTGAAATCAGTGGCAGCGACAGCTTTAGCAATCAGACAAAGCGATGCCATAGTGTTAGGACATCCATTAACAGTTCAAGTACCACATGCAGTAGAGGTTCTTGTGAATCGAACGCAAACACAACATTTGACTATAGCAAGACTCACTGGGTACGAACTGACATTGTTTCAGCCACATATAGAAATCAGACGTTGTAACACATTGAATCCTGCCACACTTTTACCTGTAATCGGAACAGACCCACTAGCACATGACTGTATTGAAGTTATTACAATAACGACGAAACCTAGACAAGACTTAACCGATGTCCCGTTGTCAGACCCAGACCTGACGTTGTATGTAGATGGTTCATGTATGAGAACAAGTACAGGGGAATTAGTGGCCGCTTACGCAGTCACAACAGACACTGAAATCATTTAAACAAATTGCATAAATACCTTGTCCGCTCAAGCAGCAGAGCTTGTCGCTCTGACACAAGCCTGTATTCAAGCCACAAATAAAAAAGTCAACATATACACTGATTCACGTTATGCATTCGGAGTGGTACATGACTTCGGCGTGCTGTGGCGAGAGAGAGGTTATTTAACTTCTCACGGTGCCCACATTCAGCACGGACCCCTCATCCATGCCTTATTAGATGCGATACATCTACCCACTGCAATATCAATTATGAAATGTAAGGCTCATACGAAAGTTACTGATGTCATTTCTCAAGGCAATGATCTAGCCGACAGAACAGCTAAACAGACCGCTCAAACTCAAACATCCGACATGACAAAGACAATAGTTCCGACGCTGACACATTGTATGACAGTTAAAGATCCTACTCTTGACGTAATTGACATACAGACACATGCTACACCAGATGAAATAAAGAAATGGACCGAATTAGGAGGGATCCAAACGGACCAAGGATGGATGATGAAGGAAAAGTCTGTGTGGTTCCTTCCTGATTCAATGGTCCAAGTTATAATTAACACTATACATAGTCCAGCACATCTAGGAGAAAAAGCTATGCTAGACAGCATTCAACACATTTGGTTCAATAAACATTTGCGAGCAGCAGCCAAACAAAAAGTTCGTACCTGTATGATCTGTTGCCAGTTCAACCCAGGAAAAAGCGTTCCCGTAGAACAGGGTGGATTTCATCCTCCTGATCACCCTTTTGAAGTCCTCCAGATGGATTATATCCAGATGGAACGATGTCGAGGATTCAAATATGTTCTCGTAGTTGTTTGTGCTCTTTCCCGTTGGACGGAGGCATACCCGGTTTCAGATTACACTGCCCCGACTACTGCCAAACAGTTGGTTCGAGAATTCTTCCCACGATACGGTTTACCACGTGTTGTCTACTCTGATAACGGCCAGCCGTTCTCATCCGAATTAATGAAACATGTTTCACTTTTGTTAGGCTATCAGTGGAAATTCCACTGTGTCCGACACCCCGAGGCAGCAGGTCTCGTAGAAAGACATAATCAGATACTGAAAATCAGATTGTCCAAAATATGCAGAGAGAAAGGTGTCGACTGGGTAGTAGCGTTACCCGTTGCACTCTTTTACATGAGAATGGTAGCACACTCTCGAACAGGGCTATCCCCGTATGAAGTGATCTTCGGCAGACCACCAAATATGTGGGGGACGCCTATACCACGCAAAATAACTGATGTTGACTGTAATATGCTGACAGATTACTTGGCTTCCTTGATGTCTGCACTACAATCTTGTCGTTCACAGGTAGCTGCAGCCTTTCCCGACAACACTGAGGTGAAACCCCATGACGTGGTTCCGGGAGACTTGGTCCTCGTGAGGAACTTTGATCGAAAGACTCAGCTGGAACCTAGGTGGAAATCGCCCCAGTTGGTGTTGCTCACCACAAGGACAGCCGTGAAGATCGAGGGCAGGAAAGGCTGGATTCATTCAAGTCATATCAAGAAATTTCATGGACTACCAGCAGATGTGAATACCCCACCTCGTGTGACTTCACCCATTGACTCAAAACTTCCTTTTGTGGAAAAAAGTGATTCCGAACATTATAAATTAAAGCTCAGGCCCAATCTGTCGAGCAATTTGATTGTTTAAGTCCTCTCCAAGGTGAAGCGGTTGAATTGTCTCTGACATGTATCCCTTGGACCTGAATAGAGAAAGCACCCGAAAAATGTTGAAACGACAGGCGTACTGTAAATCACTGCGTAGTCATTGTATAGTGACGTTATTAATTTTGTTTTTCTTAAGTCTTTTAATAATTACTGCAAGTATATTGTTGCACATATATTATCCTATTTCTAGACATGTTTACAATGTTACTGCTGAACATTCTTTTAGTGAATTACCTCCGCTTGAGTTGTCTTATAGATTTGCGCTGCGCAATAACACGTTTATTAGTATGTTACATCATTCCCATCAGGTTAGCAATGCTACAAATTGTTGGATATGTGGCCGACTCCCTCCCTATCAGAATTATAAAGGAATTCTACCTCTCTTTCCATACCCGTTCACACACAACGGCTCCTGTGGAGCATGGTTTAGTTTAATTAATTCTCTAGATTCGAATTCTGCAGTTTACCAAGATAACTGGGTATGGGGAAATTTGAACCTAGTTTTGCTTAAGGTCTGCTACCCTAACAAGGAGGGACTTCCCCAGAGAACAGGAACGGATCTAGAAAATGAAGTGTATGGATTAGGTAATTTTACACTTAATCTTATGATCCTAAATGTCGAGTCCGAAGCTACTCCAATCTTGCCCGCCATGTCCGTATTCCCAGTAAAAGGGGAATTATGTATAAGAAAGAATGGTTCCATACATATGGGCCATAGTAGATGCACCACTGTAGTAGAATTTACTGACCAAGGCAAGTCTACATTTAGAGCTTCTCGCCATTCCTATTTCATATGTGGTCAGACGGCATATGTACGTTTGCCTCTAGATTGGGATGGTACTTGCTATATTGGATTCCTTTTGCCACCTGTTTTTCTAGCTCCTCCTGATTATCACAGAAATACACATCTAGTAAATAATAGAGTAAGGAGAGATCTCCCAATAGTCGATTACACTGAAACAGCATGGGAAAAATACACAGATTTCAATAAAGGTCTCTTTCCCTATATAGGTACCGTTACTAATAGTAAACTGATACGTAGATTAACTAGAACCCTTGAAGCAGTAGTGAATGAAACTATTTCCGCCTTAGGCAATTTAACAGAAGAGCAGTCTGCTATGCGGATTGTTGTGCTTCAAAATCGTCTTGTCCTTGACGTCATCCTAGCCGATAGGGGCGGAGCTTGTAGGGTCATCGGATCAAGCTGTTGCATTTTCATACCAGAAAATTCGCCATCTGTATATAAAGCCATAACTCGCCTTCATAAGATTGTAAGCCAGATACACCAGAACCCAGGCACCTGGACTTGGTCCGGTTGGTTTTGGAGTGTATTATCTACCTTTGGATGGAAGGTCCTATCTTTCCTAGGTATTGGCCTTCTCATACTATTCAGTTGCTGTCTATGCCTACAATGTGGACCAGCGATCTGTGGTCTGTGTGCCACATCGTGTATTCCACCACCAAGACTTCATTCGTCACGGAAGAAGAAAGAAGAACAAATGATGTTATATGAACAGATCAATGGATTGATGAAGATTGATATCTCTTAACGGGCAAGTAGGGGACAAGGAGGGAATGTGGAAATATGGATTTTTCTGATCAGTTATGTCCCCTATCTTGGACCCCAACGGTTTCATGTATGAATCACAAATACATGTATGTTCCCTCCAGTTCCAGTTATGAAGACGCAAACACATGTGCGTCCACCGTCAACATGTCCTCTGTCAGATCCGCCATGAATAGGCCGGATATTCCATTCCTAAGTATAAAAGGCCACCGGCTTTATATGGTTCACTTATGCCATTTTTCAGTCCAGGCAAGTAGGCCCTGATTCTGTCATCGAACTCTTCTTGCCTTCTGCCTCTGAAAGCTCCAGTCTGAGCCTGCATCTGTGACCATGAACTTTGTCTCATTCTCTGCGCGGCTCACGAAGCCTGACATCAGCCTGCTGCCTGCCAAAAACTGTATTTCACCTTCGAGTTATCTGCTCCGTTCCCTGCCCGATGCATTCCTGTCTAGCAGTTTAAGTAAACATTCTTCCAGCTACCGAGCAAAGGCTCGGCTTCTCTGTCTTTATGAAAGTAATTCATAGCCCTATTGCTATGTAAGATTTCCGCCCTCGCATCTAGTGTAGACACTTAGACGCTTGTACACGCACTAATGGTCAGTACAGTCAGTATAGAATAAGATTCTACTCGAAGAGACCTCTCTTTTGGATAACTTAGTTCTTTAAACATAGGATGGTAGATATGATTTGGGATTAGGTTGACTTGACCCTCCAGACTTCGGTCGCCACATGTAGAGCTAAATGTCAAGTCCCCTTCACCCCCTAGTTGCACGTCAATCACACGTCATGCTACTGCGCGCGCATCTATGCCAAGTATAATCTTATAGATCCACCTATATATGACATCATAACCAATTATGTTCCTTTTTACTCCTCATTACGCCCATTTTCGGTTACGCATGTGAATTATTATCACCACTATCAATTGTTACGCCTCTTGTATTTGCTCCACTGTAATGCCTATTGTATAAAAGTAATTGATTGTCAATAATGTATGTACTTCACTTCCTGAACCTTCGTGGTGATGGAACTTGGAGCAACCGATTATAATCGACCATTGGAATAAAGCCCATTCCGAACCTCTAATACCACGGATTCTGCCTCTTATTTACTGAGCTATTTTATTATGTTTCTGTATCAAATTAAGTCCCGGTAATTAAATTATTTACCACAAGGGCCGGTTTCGGCTGATTGTTACAGGGGGCGATATTGCAGCTATGCTGAAAAAACAGCGCTGTAACAAAAAACGGCATCAAGGGGCCCAAAACCGGCCCCCACACTGGTGGCCCACAGGGGAAACGCCAGGTGCCCGCTATGGCCAGTCCTCTCTGATGATGGCAGAAGATTGATAGGCCTCAGAGAAGGAGCATTAGCACTGGCGGCCCCCACAGCAGTTTTGTTGCCAGAGTGGGAATACGTTTTCTCTGACTTCGCCCCCCCTCTTGCTTGCCGCCAACTCAAGGGCAGGGTTGAGAGAAAAAAATCAGCTTGGCAGGCGGAGTAACGACTGTGAATCGCCGGACCCGGAGAGACAGCATCGGCCCCCGGCCAGTCGAGCTCTCCCGGATATCTGTGCCGGTCAGTGGGGTGCCCTAGAAACTCTGGTCCTCTCCTGGCAGTGGGGGTGCTGGTAAGCAGAGAGCCAGGTGCCTGGAGATTGGGCCAGTCTGCCTCTCCACAAGGTCTGGGGCGGTCCTCCATTTGAGCAGACAAGCGTTGCCCCTAATGCTGAAAAATAAAATAGTAATTATGCTCCATCCTCAACAGAGTGACAGGATGGGGACAGGGGTGCTGCTGAGTGACAGCAGCATATCACTCAGCAGGGAGGAGGGTGGGCTGGTATAGTACTGTTTAAAGTGTGCATGTCTTTTTGGCCAGCCGTCTTGTTACGGCCAGCCACACATGCGCACTTTAAACAGCTCTAACCCAGCTGTCTTAAGCCTACAGAGCACTGTGGAGCGCCAAGTGAAGCCGCTCTCACCAATCCTAGGGCTGCTCTCATGCTGGTGAGAGCAGCCCTAGGCCTGGCCGAGGGAGTTGCTGCTTCAGGTTCCTGTGTCGATTCGAGAGGTCCGGAGCGAGGACGTCGCTGAGTTCAGGCAAGTTTTATTTTTATATTATATATATATATATATATCTAAAGGGCGCACACTCACCTGCTCCCCGTAGATGCCAGCTGCCACTGCACAAGGGATAAATGGTTGTTCCAGTTGGGATGTGCATACACTGGAGGAAGTGCTGCAAACTTGGTGTGGCCCCACACACTTTGCTTGGGGAGAACCATTGCTAGCTCTACAGCTACTGGGTGCCAGACTGTGGGGGCGTAGCCCCTGTGTATTGCCCAATTATGGTCTACCCAAGGCGAACAGGAAGCCACCAGCAAAAAGGCCCAAAGAGCATTCTCTGCTGGGGTAAACAATAAGAGCCCACACTCAGGTCCATGGGATAAGCCTTGGCGAACCAGGCAGAACAGCTGGAGAAGATCCTGGGGGCCATTACGGACTAAAAGACCTCCTTGAAGACGAGATTCATTGTGTGGCCCTTGAACTGAGGCTTCTCAGAGTAGACCACAGAAAGTTGGTCTCCAGGGTCACAGAAGCGAAGGATTCAATGGGAGAGGTTGCTCCAGACATTGGGACAATGAAAGCCCAAATCGGGTATCAGACATTCACAGTGGCGAAACTCCAGGAGTGCACGTAGGATGAGGAGGGCCATACACGCCGCAATAACATTTGGATAATGGACCTACCCGAGAAGATCAAAGGACAATTGGCAGAGCTCCTTTTAGAGCAGTTGCTCATTGTGAAGATCTACAACAGCACTCCCTTAGCCCTTGTGGAGAGGGTGCATTGCATCCCAAGATGCTCACTAGCCCTGGGTTCCCCTCTGAGACCAATTTTTAGAGATCGGGGCCGGATTCTGCAGACCGCTAACTCCCATGGCCCCTGGACAATAGAGGGTGATAAGATTCAATGCTTCCCCAATTTCATGCCACAGGTCCAAAGTCAAGAGAAGCTTGAGCCGGGAGGTAGTGTCTGCACTCGTTATTACTTTGAAGTTTACTTAACTGCCTGCGTGCTCGCCTTGCTTCGCACATTGTATTTTACATGAGTTTTTTATCTGTTCAATTTGCTTCGTTTTTAAATTGTATTAAACTTCGGCACATCCAGCCTACCTTTGCCGCTTGTGCAGGGTGTTGGAACAGGCGGTCCTACTCGATTGGCACCCCGGCATCAGTCATTGCTACTGGGGGGACGCCATCTTGGAAGTAGTTTGTACCCGCACCAGTCTTTTCTCGCCTGGCAGCACTTAAACCGATGCTGCCACGGGCGCGGCACAGTTTGTCTCCTGAGGCTTGAGCCAGGAGGTAGTGTCTGCACTCGTTATTACTTTGAAGTTTACTTAACTGCCTGCGCGCTCGCCTTGCTTCGCACATTGTATTTTACATGAGTTTTTTATCTGTTCAATTTGCTTCGTTTTTAAATTGTATTAAACTTCGGCACATCCAGCCTACCTTTGCCGCTTGTGCATGGTGTTGGGACAGGCGGTCCTACTCGATTGGCACCCCGGCATCAGTCACTGCTACTGGGGGGATGCCATCTTGGAAGTAGTTTGTACCCGCACCAGTCTTTTCTCGCCTGGCAGCACTTAAACCGATGCTGCCACGGGCGCGCAGCGGACGTGCGCAGCGGGCGCCCCGCTGGTGCGCCGAAGGCAAGCCCATCTGCGCCCGTCCACGCCTGGACGTCGCCAGACGCCAGACATGCTGCTAGTTTAAACCCTAGGCTGCCTAAATACTCTAGAGAATCTCTATTATCCATCGGCCAAAGTGTATATCCTTGTCAATCTCCTTCTAGAGTAGTGCTGGAGGGGCCCTTTTGTTGTAATAGCTGTAGGTATAACTCATACCCGGCTCTGCCTCCTCCACCCTCAAATCGGATTAAGACCCCTTTTAAAATACTTTATCTGAATGTGCGTTCTCTAGTCAAGCACTATAGTGAGATTCATGATCTCATTGAGCACGAGTCGCCGGATGTATTTTTTATTACTGAAACTTGGCTCAACAAAGACACAGTAATTGAACCCGGCCTCGCTCTTCCTCTGAGATATACCATTCTCACCATTAATAGAGAAACTAGAGGTGGTGGTCTGGCTGCGATTTTTAAATCTTCCCTGCACTGTATTTTTGTCAAGGGGGACGTGGCAGGGTGCGAGTGCGCTCGTTTTACCCTATCTCTCAATGCCAACTACTCCTTCTCTGGCTTATTGGTCTATCGCCCTCCTGGCCCTTCAGCAGAATTCAAAGTAGCGATCATGGAAGCCGTCCATGTATGGGCTATGAGATCAGCCAATTTTAGCCTCATTGGTGACCTAAATATCCATTTTGATTTCCTGTCAGACTCAGAAGTTAGCTCCCTGATTGCAGATTTCGAAGCCTGTCAACTAAGGCAACTGGTACTGAGTCCTACTCATGTGGCTGGACACCTACTTGATCCAGTTTTCTCTAATATCTCCTCCCTCCTGGTCCAACCACCTAGTCCGGTCTGCTGGACCGATCACCACCTCATCACCATCTCTCTCCCCCAGGTGGGGGCTATGCCCAGAGCTCCCTCCAAGGCAACTCTCAAACGTTGTTGGCACAAAGTCAGGCTGGACGATCTGTTGGCCCTCCTGGCCTCCCGTACTCCTTGCCTTGACACCAACCCAGAACAAGCCTACAAGACTATTTGTGAGTGGATCTGTGCAGCACTAGACTCTCTTATTCCCGCTAAATGGTCCAAGGGCCGTGTCTCAGGTTCCAATCCTTGGTACTCTGACTCCTTGGCAGCCATGCGGACTGTGTGTAAACAACGTGAACGAGCCTGGAGGAGGAACTACGACCCTGTAGAAAAAAAACTATATCAGGATGCTATCAAAGGTTATCATAAAGCCATACAGTCAGCACGTGCTGCCTTTATCACTAACCAGATAGCGTCCAGCAACAATCCCACCAAATGTATTTTTAAGATTCTGAGTGATTTTAAAAAGAGGAAGGATCCATCTACCTCTCCTATCACTTCGGTACAATACTGTGAGGATTTGGCCTCCTACTTTGTACAAAAAGTAGAAACCATTTATAAATCCTTCCCCAACTGTTCTAGGGGTCTAGAGAAGCCTTTAACATCTATCTCTAATGCCATACTAAAGGTCATTCCCCCCATTTCTCAGGAGGAGTTTCTCACTTTGAGTGCCAAAGTTAAGTCTGGCTCTCCTCTTGACCCCATGAGACCGGCTCAGTTTAGGGAGTGCCTACCTGTACTTCTCACTCCACTATTACAGACCATTAATTCCTCTTTTAGCACGGCAGTAGTCCCTACGTCCTGGAAGAAAGCTAAAGTGCTCCCACTGCTCAAGAAACCATCACTGGATCCCACTAAACCCGAAAACTTTCGTCCTATCTCTCTCTTGCCCTGCGTTGCTAAAGTGGCTGAGGCCCACATCAATAAAGTCCTCTCTGACTTTCTAAACAATAGTAAGATCTTGGACCGGTCTCAGAATGGTTTCCGCGCTGGCCACAGCACCGAAACAGCTCTCCTGGCGGTTAGTGAGCATTTGCGGTCCATTCTAGATGAAGGTCAAACTGCGGCACTCATTTTGCTCGATCTGAGTGCCGCGTTTGACACGGTCTCTCATAAGATCTTACTGCGCCGGCTTGAGGAAGCTGGAGTAAAAGATTTAGCTCTGGAATGGTTCCGCTCTTTCCTGTCAGATAGATCTTTTCAGGTTTATGCTCCCCCTTTTGCTTCTTCCATCCAGCATATTAAGCAGGGAGTCCCGCAGGGCTCGGCCTTAAGTCCGGCTCTGTTTAACCTCTATGTTCAGCCTTTGGCAGTGGTTGCACGCGACCATGGTCTTAGTTTGGTTTCATATGCGGACGACACCCAGATGGTGGTGGCCCTCTCTGATGATCAGACCAACGGTGCCCCCCAGTTCCGCAAAGGATTTGAGGCGGTGGCTGGCTGGCTAACGGAGAACTGTCTTCAGCTCAATGCCAGCAAATCCGAGGTGTTACTGGTGGGGAAGGACAAGGGACCCTGGAACACTCAGTGGTGGCCATCCTCGTTGGGCACGGCCCCCACCCCCAAGCTGGTGGTAAAGAACCTTGGCCTTTGGCTCAATTCCACCTTGGGTTTCCAAGATCACACCAAAAAAACTGCAGGCACCTGTTTTGGCCTTCTACGTGGTCTGAAGCCCATTTTGTTTTTTTTTAACGCGACCACACGCCAACTTATAGTTCAGGCCACTGTCTTAGCCAGACTAGATTATGCGAACTCCCTGCTGCTAGGAGCCAATAAAGCGGAATTGAACCGTCTGCAGCGTGTTCAAAACACTGCCGCACGAACTTTACTTGGACTCTCTAGAACGTGCTCTGGTAGAGACGCGGTCCGCCGCCTTCACTGGCTCCCTATCCCTAAAAGAGTTGAATTCAAATCTTTATGTCTTACCATTAAAATTTTAAAGTCTTCCACACCTGAGATTTTGTCGGGCCTGATTACTCCCTATGTTCCAGCCCGCCTACTGCGATCTTCCAAACTGGTTCTGGCGTCAGTCCCACGTGTTAAGCGTACCAGAGCAGGTGGTAGGTCCTTCCGTCTCCTTGCTGCTAAGCTGTGGAATTCCCTTCCTTTGAAAATCCACAGCTTAGACTCATTGACATCCTTCCGGAAAGCTATCAAGATTTTTCTTTTCCCCATGGACTCCTTTGGAAACTGCTGTTAGCGCCGGGACGTCCCTTTGCTGGGGCAGCTATGCGCTTTATAAATGGTGTAACATAACATAACATAACATTCCTTGAGGTGAGGCGAAACTGAGGCAATTGGGCGTAAAATAACACTTCTATACCAGGCCAAACTGTGGTGATTTGCTGCAGCCCTTGTTGAGCTTGTATTAGCCACACCACTAGGACCAATGTACGAACTATTACACTTTCACCACTTCAGCTTATACATAGACACTATGGATAGAATATTAAATGTCTTTCTTTATAGGGAGTGGTTTTCTAACACCTTTGTGACATATGGCATAGTATATTATTGTGCCCACGTTTAACGACGTATACATTGAATACTCTTATAGGTCCTCCTTTTTTACTTACTTATTAGGTTAGCTTTTCTCCTTTTTACTTTTTTTCCCAATTAATTTTAAATGTACTAGTACACACTCGCCAGCAGAAGTTTACACTTTGTTATGACCATGGCTATAGAATCTCTACTATTCCAATATGGCACTTGCTAGTAACACCGTTTATCAGGGCGCGCTCGCTACACGAGTCGCCATGTTACTAAATGGTAACATGGCACCCGTGCAGTACGCCGCTTTACACAGCGTACACTCTGTGACACTCCTATAGACGATCAAAAGGTAAGCTTTGCACTCATTTCCTTTAGAACACTTCTATATATGCCATACACATATATTATGTATGGCCCATTTCCCTGATTGACGTATCGGCTAAACTTTTGGGTAGGGCAATCCTCAACAGACTGTCCGAGTGGTCCGAAGAGAATAACATCTTCTCGGACACTCAATACGGGTTTAGGACAGGGAGGTCCACCAGTGACCAATGCCTGAACCTTTACATGCTGACTGCCAAATATACTCTGGCCAGTGATGAACACATTTATATGGGATTCATGGATCTGGCAGCAGCATTCGATCACGTCAATAGAGGAAAGCTGTGGGATATGATGTTAAGCATGGGGATTGAGAGTGGTTTAATTACCATATTAAGGGAATTACACAGCGACACCACGGCCAAGGTTCGATTTAATAGGGAGGGAGGATTGTCTGACTCTTTTCCCTGTAAGAGTGGAGTCAGACAAGGTTGCATTCTTGCCCCTTTTTGGTTCTCCCTTTATATTAATAACCTGGAGCAGTTTCTCTTGGGGTTAAAGGCAGATTCCCCAAGGGTCAGGGCGCGGCATATTCCTGTTCTGCTTTACACAGATGACGCGGTTCTGCTTGCACGCACACCTCGAAGCTTACAAATCCTGATAGACGGGTTTGTTAGGTTCATGAGTACACTGGATCTATCTGTCAACCTGGGCAAATCATATGTACTCCTGGCCGGCAAAAAACCTTCCTCTAAATTTACTTATACAATAGGCACCCATACTTTAGAGGAGGTCAAAACGTTCTCTTATCTTGGAGTAACCTTTGATGGTGCTTTGCAGTTTAACTCTTTAGTGGTGGATCGTTGTAGCAAAATGATTGCCTCTAATGGGGCTATAGCTGGATATGGCAGGAGGCTAGGTAGATGGAGCCCAGAACAGGTGATGAACTTGTATGGCTCCGTATCATGCTCCAAAGTAATCTATGGGGCAGAAGTATGGGGCTTTGTGAACACCACTAGAATTCAACAGGAAGAAAACAAATATCTGAAATCTATCCTGAGGGCACCACCAAGTACCGCTGGAATCATAGCTCATAGGGAGCTAGGGAGACCATACTTGGATGACCTGTTAAAACTTAGGCCAATTGTGGCCTGGCTAAAAATATGGGTTAATCCAGATGCGCATCTAAGCAGAGAAATTTTATTGGACTGCTTAGATAGGTCCCATTGTATGCGCATCCCCTGGCTTAAATATGTAAGAAACACCCTTGAAGATTTAGGCTTTGGAAACCTCTTCACGAACCCCACATCAATTTCAGCCCAGCACAAGAAACAAGTAAGGGAAATTTTCCTAGAGCGGAAAACCCAATGTAGAGCTGAGGCTGAAGGTGTTAAAAAGACTGTGAGGGCTCATAATCTGGTAAAGAGTGTGGAGGGTATGGAGCCTTATCTGTATCTTGTGCATAATGCACAGGATAGATTTCTTATGTGCCGTTTTAGACTGAATTTACTTCCTTTTATGTTGGCCTCACCAGCAGGTTTCACCACGTCAATTGAGCAGAAGGGACCCTGCGGCTGCGACAACAGGTCTCCGTAGGATTCCCTTCATTTTGTTTTGCTCTGTCCCTATTTCTCTATGCCCAGGCGCAGATTTCTTGTAAATATTTTAAAAAAAGCCCAACAGGCACGTGCCAGGGACGCATTAGTCTTTTTGCAAAAAGCCTCTGATCCACTAACATTGTGCTGTATTATGAATTTTATTAAGGTTGCGGTCCGATTAAAGATGACTAGGGGAGAGGAATGAAAGACTTTGGATTTTCCTTTTTTATGATCCTGTATGTCGGTATCTCTATTTGCACTAACTTTGTATAAGGATCTTGATTAATGTTTAATGACTTTTTATCCATGTATATATATGTGCTTTTATGGTGTTTTTTAATCACCGAATAAAGATTTAAAAAAAAAAATGTATGGACTCAAACACAGTACGGACTATTGAATCCTGTTTTCAATTATACACCTTTCAGGACACATATACCCGGTCTGAATTCTTACAGAATTTACAGTGTGCCTCCTTACAAGAGACAGGCCAGTCTACAACTGGTGAGTTGCTATGTTATGATGGATCAGTTTGTGGGCAAATTAGAGGGCTGATATAATATTACAGAGAACTCTCATATTGATTACTTATAATTTGGGTTCAATTTTAGGTCTCTACCTTTGGATTTATATTATTTTGGATATCGTTATTATGGAATCTTGACATATGCTTGGATGAAAAGAATAAGGTGAGTGTGTACTCCTGATATATGTGAGATCAGACATAAATTTCTCGATCTTAAAACTGTTGACGAACATGAATTATGCGTTACAAAAGGGGGTGGTGATGGATGGAGCATCAGAATTGTGAGCACTTAGGTAGGCCATCTGTCTCCTTCAGTATCACAGCTGTGCTAATTATTTGACTATACAGTGAGACATTAAGGCAAATGTGCTTACTGTCCCTCTTGCTCTGTACCTGCATGTGGGTTTAAGGTATTATATATATATATATATATATATATATATATATATATATATATATATATATATATATATATATATATATATATATATATATATATATATACACACACACATACATACACACACACATATATTTTAATTAACTCAAATTATGAAAGCAGATGCTTTGGCCAAATTTGAATCGAAACTACTAATAAAGTTGAAAAAACAAGAACAAACTATAAGAGACAGAAAAGCCACCAAATTCTTGAGAGATAAGCTAGACTACCAGAGAGAACAGATTTATACTTTCGACCGTTGCTACGGCAATATTAGGAGACAGAGGCTGTCTGGAAAAGGATTTACTTGGAAAAAACAAGGACCCCAAAACACAGGTAATGACAGTGCCTCTGAAAGAAGCTCGGCATGTGATCTCTGATGTGGAGACGGGCTCCGAAGATGATGGTGCAGGCACCTCCCTGAACACTGGAGCAATACCGACTGTTGTTGAGGAATTCCTTATTTTAGGCATAGCCCGGACACAAAACAACAGAAAGAGGCCGCAACAGCAGAAAGGAAGAAATCAGCAAGAAGTCATAAAAACAGGAGAGGAGGGAATGGAGCTCAGGTCTGGAACAAAAACCAATGAAAGATACAATCGCAAAAAGGATGTGACCCAGCCACGGTCATCAATTTGACCAATATGGTGCTCTCTGAGGAAGAAAATAATATACTAGCATTGGGGCTGTCATTCTGTAGGAAAACAAATTTTGACTTCAGTCAAACATGTATTGACTTTTGTAAGTTTGTAAGGAAGCTCAAATTGAGAAAATTATTTTCCAAGAAAAATTAGCCTGGAAATACGCAGGACATGGGAGAATACAATTTAAATTTGGAGGTTGGAAATTTACATATGCTAACAAGAACTTCATGAACTAGAAATGGAATGTGAAGGTCTACAGCCACAAGAAATAGCAAGAGACACAGCTGGAATCTTGGGATTAGACATTTACAAAGGTGTAAAAATGACTTTTAGACCATCCTCCACATTCATTCCTAATGAGCCAAGGGACTTAATTGATTCTTTCTCTGAAGCTGTGGTTAAAGATTTAAAAGACCTAGCTTTAGTATCGAGTAAGAACTTTGAAAAAGAAAACAATTTTCAGGACAGAAAATACAACAAAGTCATTGACAAGATAAAAAAAGAACAAGAACATAGTTGTCCGAGAATCAGACAAAGGAGGAAATGACCACTGACAATGTACAATCAGGAGGTGAAATTACAACTCAGTGACAACAGCTGTTACAGTAAGGTCCTGCATACCAATCTCTTGGAGACAAAGAACAAATTGCACAAAGAACTGGCACGTTGGAGGGGACTAGGTTTGTTATCTCAAGGGGAATACCTATTTTTAAAGGTAAACAATCCTGTAACACCAAATTTATACTTAATCCCCAAAGTTCATAAGAACAAAGAGAAGCCACTGGGTAGACCTATCATCTACGCTATTGGAAGTTTATTTGAAACAACCTCAACTTATTTAGATCATTTCTTGCAGGAATTTCTTATACAACTCCTAGCTTACATACAAGATACTCGAGACTTTTTAAGTAAAATTGAAACACTGATTTGGAAAGATACTTATTTGTTAATTACGCTTGATGTTACCTCATTGTATACAAGCATTGAACATGAGGCGGGACTGAATGCTATGCGTTATTGTTTGGACACAGGACATATCTCCTATCATCAGCATTCTAGAATGCTGATTGAGATGGGTAGAATGTACTTAGAAAATAACTGTTTCTTATTTGGAAATGAGACGTACAAACAAGTTTGCAGGACAGGCGATGGGCACCTGCTTCGCCCCCAGCTATGCTAATTTGCATATGGGCTGGTGGGAGGAGCAGGTGCTCAGGGTTGATCACGCCAAGGAATGGAATGAAAATGTGCTTATGTGGAAAAGGTTTATAGACAACCTTTTGCGGTCTGGGGAGGCTCAGTGGAGTCTGCAAAAGATTTTGTTGTGCAACTGAATAACAACACACTCAACTTAAAATTCACAGATACCATAAACAGGTTGTCAGTAACGTTTCTAGACCTTGAGATTTATTTAAAGGATAACATTCTACATACACGTACATTCTGAAAAACAACAGCAGGAAACTCGATCCTGCACGTGAACAGTTTCCACCCCACTAGACTAAAAATTACTATTCCCTATGCCGAGCATCTCAGGATGAAAATAAATTGCAGTGAGATGCAGGCAACAGAAGAAGCTCAGAGTAGCCTAAGAGATTTAGGGAAAGGGGTTATAAAGAGCAGGTCCTGAGCCAAGCATTACATAAAGTCAATAGCATCAAAAGAGAGATCTTGCTGAAACCTAAAGAAGGAAAAGAGGAAATCAAGAAACAAGATAAGGAGGTAAGAAGACTAATCACCGGATACAGTGCCTACCACACAAAAGTGAGAGATTGTGTGAGTAGGCCCTGGCATCTAATAAAAAGTGATCCAATGCTCAGTACAGTAGTAAAATGGAGGCCCCAGGTGACCTTCAAAAGAGACAAATCCATGAGGCAAGAGTTGGTGGACAGCAGTCCAGAATTAATTAAATCTGAGAACTGGCTAAAGGCGAATCCGGGCTTTTACAAATGTCAAAAGTGCAAAGCCTGCGCAATCGCCCAAAACACCAAATTAGTAATGTCCCCACTAATAGTGAACCCATGGAAAATTAGATGCTTCTCGAACTGCTGAAGTGACCATGTGGTTTACATCTTAAAATGCTCCTGCTAAAAGTTATATGTAGGAAGCATGGTCCATGTCCGCATCCTGCAATACATGTGAGCAGTTAAAAACAACGATAAAACTTATCTGGTGGCATGCCATATAAATGAGATTCATAAAGGCAAACTGCAAGATTTGACCTATTTTGCAATAAACCAGGTACCTAAAATGAGAAGGGGTGGAAATAGAGAAAAGAAATTGCGACAGCTGGAGTCTAAATATGTAATGCTATTTACCACCAGAATTCCATCACGTATGAACACAGATGAGGATTTACATGTGCACCTAAGCTACTAGCATTATCCAAAAGTAATGGCTCATTTTAACAAGTCCTGTAAATCCACAATCAAATTTTAGAAAAATGAATTTGCTGTGTCGAGAAAAGGTTGTATAACAATTGAAAGAAATAGGATACTTGCAGCACTTGGAGTTTAGATGTCAATATGCTGTAATATTGGTATAACGTAATTCAGTCACTGGATTTGAAGGTATAAAATTCTGAAGATTGTTTGGAAAAGCACTAGCACTCTTTCCAGATGTTACAGGGTCTAAATAAGCTGGAATCATGGGTTAATTACGGTCATAGCACTTGCACTTTATCATATTTTGCACTGCATTGTTATCTAATGTACTGTATTGATTATATTTTCACATTGCACTAGCACTTTAGAATTGACCGTCTATTTGAACAGTGTTTGGTTACTCATGTGGTTTTTATCAGTTTTATCATTAGTATAGACCCATTCTTCTGAAATTTTGAAAATCAAAAATGCTAGTGCATGGTGCACTGGCACTTTATCCAACTCGAACAGTCCCAGAATGTCATACGAAATCTTTCCAATAGAAATAACTTTTTTAGAGGTTTTAGCTGTGTAAATATTTAAAAATACGTATGAATTTGAATATGGATTTTATAAAAAGAAAATTGCACATGATTATTTCAGCTAGTTTTGCACATTCTATTATTTGAGGAATGCCAATAAGGTGTAGGATGAAGTAGACACTTTTCTAAAATCCTTAGCTTAAATGGAATAGAAGCAAAGTAAAAAAAACCCTACGTTAATGCATATTATCTGAAGTATTGTGAACCCAAAGCAAATATTTTCAAATGTAAAACATGGATTTGAAATCTTTTAAATTGTTATACACGGCAATACTCTCTATAGTTGGATTCAGCACGGTGTGTGATGGAGTCTATTTTCCATTGTAATGGAAACAGCGAACCACGTGATCAGGTACTTGTGGTTTTAAAATGAAGGAATAGCAATGGCGTTGATGGTGTGAGCAAGCCTGTGGTCACAGGCGAAACGCGTTCCCAAAACCGAAAAGAAATAAAGAGAATCTCTTTTAATTGAAACCGGAGTCCTTGTGTTGGTATCCAGGGACTGGAGGGGAACTGGAGCTGGTGGATATATATATATGTGACGGACCGTGACCATACCGAAGCTTACAGCTTCAAACTGTGGTTAGAGTGCTTCTTAACGATGGCAACCTGGGAGCATGATATTTACAACGCAGCAGCCTCGCGGGTAAGAGTGCACCGCCCCGGAATCAAAGGGGTCCATGAGATTGGATATTTATCGCGTTTTGGAGTGGGGCTACAATGTTGGATTTAGGTCCGGTTTGCCATACTGAGGCCCATACAGGGCTTTACATTTGGGTAAAAGTCATGAAAGTGCATCAATCTGTGGAAAGATTAGTTTTTCGGGACACTTCAATCCCCATATTGCCTCAGCACAGCAGTCATTTGAACAGCCCATCATGGGCGTGCTATGAACATTTAAATAAGAGGAGTGACCAGAACAGCACGTACCTTCTCCGTTAAGCCTCTGAGGAAGAAGCTTGGTCTTGGAAACACAACTTTAAAATACCCTGACCTCATGATTTGCACTTATTTGAGTTTCATAAATGCGCTTTTCAAACTTTATAAACTTTATAAACCTTCTGCTGCATGTTGCCAACAACTGTTCACTACAATCTTTCCCTCTGGATTTATGGAACTAATGTAACTACCTTGACATGGGTCTATATCGGTATTGACGCAAATATTAGGTGTTCTAACTGTTTGCATGCCTGAACATATATATGTAAATACATGAATACTATTGTGTACTATGATTGCATACATTAAGGAAAACCCAGGACGATTGATGGTGGCAACGGTTGTTGCCTTGTAATGTATTATATAATGCCAAGCTAGGAATTCCTCTACTGTTGTTTCTTTTTACAATTGTAGCCCTGATGAAGTCGATGTATTCGACGAAACACGTGTTGGCTACTGGGATGAACATGTTGTGTGAACAACCATAATAAATGACTTGTGGAGTCCAAGATTTGGAGTAACGAACTTACGTGTGAAGTGCACAACCTTAAGAACTCATTAATTAATGGAAATAGTATTGTGTAAACAACTATATATAACCTGTAAACAGTGTGTGCCAATTGGATTTATATGATTTTGTACAGGACCCTCCTCTTAGGGTTCCTAAATCTGAATAAAGGGTAAACATTCCTCCTTTGTGTGCACCACTCTTTACCTTCTGAATTTGAAATTATCGTGTTGACTGCCAGGTGAGCGCTGAGAAATCCCTTTTTTTACTCTTCTTATAGCAGATTCCTAGGCTCATTGGCTCTCCTACAACTGGACAGTGATGCTGCTGAGGTGCTGAAGGGTGAGCTCACTCTTGAGGAACTGTCTAGGTGATGGTGTCCATGCAGAGTGGGAAAACACAGGTAACCAATAGGCTCCCAGTTGAAGTTTTTAAGAAGCTCAGGGAGGTGGACACGCAACTACTGGTGATGTATGAAGACTCCCATACACAGGGGCGGCTCCCCCTGGATCTGCAAGTCTGATCACAGTAATATGCAAGGAGGGCTAGCCAAGATGTGACTGTGGATCGTACCATCCCATCTCCTTGCTAAATGCAGAGACCAAACTCTTGCCCACTATCCTGGCCGGCTGGCTCAATGGCGTGATATCCTCACTGATACACCAAGACCAGATGGGGTTCATGCCACGCTGATCAATGCAACAAAATCTTAGGCACCTTCACAGCTGGCTGGATGTGGTGAGAGATATTCTCCATTGACTGGCGACTGTCTTCATCAATGCTGAAAAGATGTTTGACTCAATACATTGGCCTTATCTTTTTGCAGTGACACTCTTGTACACCAAGCTGTGGTCTTTGACAAAGACTGGTTGAAACACGTCAGCTGTGAATAAAGATACTTCTTTGGACTTACCTGCAGTGTGGGCTTTCCTTGTAGCGTGGCGGCGCGAGCTGGGAACATATATATATATATATATATATATATATATATATACATATATATACATATCATGGCCCAGAGTGCTTCTAGGAGAAAAATCTGGAGCCCCAGTTTGCGATCCTATGGGGGTTGTGATCAGGTCGAGAAAGCTTCCTTTGAGCTTCTTGGCAGAGCAGCCATTCTCAAAATGATTGCCCTCCCAAAACTTCTGTACTTTATGCAGAACACGCAATTTTCGTTTCCTGAATCTTTCTTTACCTGAGTAGACAAAGAGGTATGAAGGCTCATCTGGAAGGGAAAGGCCCCACTGATAGCTCTGAAAACACATTACCAATCAGTAATGGTGAGATCGCCCTCCCACATCTTCAGGCATAATTTTGGGCCTCCCAGTTCCAGGTAATAAACAGCTTGGTGCATGTCCCAAGAGAAGATCTGGTGGAATGTCTCAATATATGTTCCATGATGGAGCCCACCTGGAGACACTTCTTCGATGATGGAGGGGCAGGGCAGGACCACTAGTGCCCGTGGCAGTTTTAGCTGAATGAAACAGAGCAAGGATTCATGTGGGTTGGAAAGGGAGAGTCACCAAGGCTACACTACTCTGGGCAGGTGAAGCACTGTTAAAAGTCTGTAAGCTGCAGGAATTCCCCCCCCCCTGGGACTTGAACAGCATATCCATACTCGGGGACATAGTGGAGGATGGGGCAATTAAGCCAGTTGCAGGACTGCAAGCTGACTACAAATTCTGTGTTAGAAATGGGGGTCTCTAGTTGGCAATGGTTTACACCTTTGTCCAAGTAGGGACCCCTGCTTCTAGTCAGGGTAAGGGGGATGCAATTCTAAAATAACCCTCACTCCCGTTGTAGCTTGGCACGAGCAGGCTGGCTAATCTCAGACGCAGTGTGTAAAGCAGTTGTAAACACATATAGTAATACCGTGGAAACACTATAAAAGGACACCACACAATTTTAGAAAAATATGTAATCTTTGTCTAAACCAAACTAGACCAAAACGGCAAAAATCAACAATACAGTTATCAAAATATGTCTTTTAAAAGGTAGAAATAGTTCTGTCCATAGCAAATTATAGTTGCAACACTTTCCACACAAAGTACCTTGGATGCGTCAAAATGATAAACAAAAACAGCCGCAGGGAAGGTGATGCGTCGGTTTCTTACACGCAAGGAAGTTGATGCATCGGTTCCTTACTCGAGGGGGGGGATGCGTTGGTTCCTTACTGCCACGCAAGGGAGGTGATGCGTTTGTTCCTTACTGAAGGGGAGGTGATGCGTCGGTTTCTTACAGTGCAGGGAGGTGATGCGTCAGTTTCTTACTGCGGCCCTGGTGTCCTTGTAGACTTGGCGACCCGGTGTGATGCGTGGGGATCGGGGATGTGTCAGTTCTCGATGCGGCAGCAACGGCTTTGCATTGGTTTCTCCAGCCGCAGTCCCACAATGCGTTGGTTCTTGCAGCTTGCATCAAAATTGGTGCGGTGATCTCGGACTCCATAGATCGGTGCACTCGATGTGGCGTGCAGCGATTTCTCCAGCTGCAGGCAGGCGCTGCGCCGGTTTCTTCAGCGGCACGATGACGACACATGGAAATTCTTCCCGCACGGAGGTGATGTATCGGAAACAGGTGCGGATGTGTCACGTTTCTCTTAGTTGCGTCTCTTTTCCAGCTCCCAACAGCAGGAACAACCGCCAGAGGCTCAGAACAGCAACAGGCACCTCTTGGCAGGTCAGAACTCCCACCAAGGAAGTTCAGGGGAGCTGGGGATGAAGTCTTTGTGTCCCTGAGACTTCAGAACAGGAGGGAAGCTCTACTTCAAGCCCTTGGAGATCTTGCTAAAGCAGAGGACACAGTATACAGCTAAGTCCTTGTCCTTTACTTGCCAGAGACAGCCACTGGAGGCCAACCCTAGACAGACACAAAAGACAGGGTTTTGAAGTATGTGGTAGGAGGTGGCGCCTACAATGGGTGTGCTTGTTGTATACTTTCCATGTACGTAGGATGGTGCCACAGGAGGGGGTCAACCCTGAACCACCTGGATGAAAGACCAAAGGTCATACACACAACCAAAAGCCTGTGCACACGTCAACAATATCAAAAGAACAGTTCTCTGTATTGTATCTTCTCACAGAACGGAAATACAGTGTTACAAAAATACAGTAAGTGAAGGATGAATAATCATGAGTGTTGTTACTCTTCTTTTAATGCGGAACGGTTGCCCAGCCAACACGCGCTTCGTCTGGGGAAGTACCCCAAGACTTCTTCAGGTTTACGGCAAGAATGAACTGAGATTATAATCCCTCTGCCGGTTGCACTTCCTTCCCGGCTGGCGAAGGAAAGTGAGTATTTTTCAATTAAGATTTTGGCTGGTGTGGAGACCAAAAGTTGGAGCCGGGAGAATAGGCTGTCTGAGTAAGAGGCAGCCCACTGAATTCAGTGCGCCATGTTCGCGCCCAGCGACGTTCAACCAAGTGTGTGCACCTGTAACAGCAAGTGCGCTGTGTGCATCATGCCTTCAGAACGGAGACCGCAAACAGCAAAGGGGCAGAACTTCTCCTGCAGTTTCTTCAGTTCTTCTCCTTGGCAAAGGTTCTTCTTGAATTCCAGAAATGATCTAAAAGTCTGGGCCCCAGTTTTTATAGCACAAATTTCTTTGTTCTCTGGTGGCAGAGAAGCTCTTTGCCCAGCCAAAACCAATTCAGTCCTCTCTGGGGCAGCTTCCTGGCAGGAGACGGAGACAGCATTGTCCAAGACAGACCAGGCACATTCAGGTGTGAAAGAAATCTCCTCTCCCTACTCTGAATGCAGCCCAGGTCTATTTAGCCTGCCCTGTCTCACCCTGGAAAGTCAGTACACACCTCATACCCCAAGGGGCTGTCTGAACAGAATGCACATCACCAGCCCCTGTCATTTCAAAGCCAGACAGTCAGGTGTGTTGAGAACAGCAGAGGGAAATCTGAGAGTGGGGTGCGGGCTGCGAACGTGCTCCTGAACTGTTGAATTGGTGGACAGCTGTGAAACCACTTATATTATTTTAAACGGAATGTGATAGGACTGTGTTTTTACTTTGTATTGCAGGCATTGTTTTAATAATATTGTAATCGCTCAAAACTCTGGGCTTTTAACTTACTTATTCTCCTTTGTCCTGTGGAGCACTTCTCCCGGCTCCACTCCTCTGGTGCGCGGCGCCCGTCCGTGCGAGCGGGTCCGCCCACCCTCTTCCGGGTAGGTTAGCGGTCTAGTGCCTGCCTCTGCTACCCATATAACACACGCTGCTGCCGGCGGTGCGCCAGAGGCAGGCCTAAGGCAAGCCCGTCTGCGCCCGTCCGCGCCAGGAACGCGCCAGAAGCCATGCCGTTGGGCGCCACGCATGCTGTACATTACACTCGAGAGAGGCTGTTGGAGCTAAAGGTGAGGAGCCACCCTCAGTGTATCCCCTTGCACGGGCATGATGATACACATAAGTATCTGTGCCCGGGCTGTCATTACTCCATGGCCAGGGAGGCCAGTGACGATGGAGCGGGGTTGGGTATTGCCCCCTGTAGGACTGGGGAAAGCAACAGGATGGGGGCTGGACCGGTGACTGGCCCCTATGACACGCAGACTCGAGCATTAATCCCAGCCTCACGGGCAAACTTAGGGAACCACTTGTTGGGGATTCTCCTAAATGCACTTTCCGTGACTAAACATAAAGTAGAATTGGAACTGCTGTTAACGGCTCATTCCCCTGATCTGGCCTTTATTACAGAAACGTGGACCAATGCGGCCTCCTGCCCGGACTGGGACACGGCTCTGCCCCCAGGCTATGCGTTACACTGTTTCGATAGAGAGGAGGGCAGGGGGGGCGGCTTAGCTATCATCTATAGAGACCATCTGAAGGTACAGATCACGGTGGTTGAAAACTTGTACGCAGAAGCAGTACAATTTAGCATTTTTTCTAAAGATATAATTGTCTCCCATGGGCTTCTGGTCTATAGACCGCCTGAACCACGGGTCGCATTTTTGAGGGCGCTGCAAAACCATTTGGAGTCCTGCACTAAGTTTGAGCCTTATATTATCCTTGGGGACATTCATTTCCATTTGGAGGTCACGAATCACTCGGACACTGCCAGATTGCTGGATAGTATGGAGGGATATGGACTTCAGCAGCTGGTTTCCGACCCGACCCATACGGGGGGACATACTCTAGATGGTCTATTCTCTAGCTACCCTGACCTTCTATATCTTGGGACGGAAGCCCTCCCATGGACTGACCATCGGGCTGTGCTTTTTAGTGTGGGAGTTAAGACCAGACCCACAGGGGGTCCGCAGAGACCTGTCAGAATCATGTTTAGGAGATGGAGCAAAGTCACACATTCATCCCTTTTCGAGGCGTTGGGTACCCCCCCTCTACCCTTGACACTGATAATGACACAGCCACTGCTCAGTTTACGGACTGGATTACTAAGGCTGTTAACCAGGTCGCCCCCTCCAGGTAGCTACTCAGAACAGACGCGCACCAGGTGCCCCTTGGTATGGCCCGGAGTTGAAACGTCTTAAAGTTGAATGTAGGCGGCGGGAACGGTTATGGAGAGGAAATTATGACAGGAACTGTAAGCAAGCCTATGGTCAGGCGTTGTCCAACTATAAGCTTGCTATTCAGAAGGCTAAGAGGGACTACTTCTCTCGGAAAATCTCGGAGGGAGGGAACTCGACGAAGGAACTGTTTAAAACAGTATCTTTTTTTAGCAAATCCCCAGCAGACGAACCAGTTCAAACCGGATCAGCTGTTCTGTGATCAGCTAGCTGATTTCTTTAAGAACAAGGTTACTACCATCTATGACGATCTGCTAAATACCGTGGGTCCCCCGTCTCCTCAACAGGAGATATCTAGCTGCAGCCTGTCAAGCATTCCTCCCTTATCCAGAGAGCAGCTTAGGACAATATTAGGTTCCATAAAATCGGATGCTGCATCAGATCCCTGTTCTCCCCATATCCTACACCAGGCTACCGATAAGATCATACCTACTCTCACGGCTTTGATTAATCAAGTACTAGCCGCTGGATCCTATCCAAGCACGTGGAAAACGGCGAGTGTAAAACCCCTTCTGAAGAAGTCCTCGCTTGACCCCTCGGAATTCACCAGTTACCGTCCTATTTCCGGCCTTCCTTTAGTGGCTAAAATCGCCAAGAAGGCCATAAACCAGAGTCTGATGGAGTATCTTGATAACAATGCTATACTGGATAGGTCCCAGCATGGTTTCTGACCTAGACACTCCACGGAATCGGCTCTTATAACCACAGCGGAGGGTATCCGAGCTGCAGTGGATGGAGAGGGGCGAGCGGTGCTCGTCCTTCTGGAACTGTCCGCTGCGTTCAATACCGTCAACCATGAGGTATTGCTGCAGCGTCTAAAGGGGGTCGGGATTGTGGACCGTGCTTTGGCCCTTTTGGCGTCCTTTTTGGACAATCGTACACAAAGTATACAATGGGCTGCACTACATTCGGCCAATTTTTCCCTACCATGCGGTGTCCCACAAGGGTCGGCCTTATCTCCGACCCTTTTCAACATCTATGTCAGATTATTGGCTAGTCTGGTCCGACAACATGGCTTCAGGTTGGTGTCCTATGCGGATGATTCACAGATAGTAATATCAACTGTGGATCACCCTGACCAAGTAGCGGCCAAGTTTAACGCTTGTCTTATTGACGTGATGAATTGGATGCGCCTGAGCTTTTTAAAAATCAATACTGAAAAGACTGAAGTGATGGAGTTTGGAAAGGCCCCTCAATCTGGTGGCCTTCGGAGGCCGGGCAATGCCCTCTCCCGGTCACTAAGGTCAGGAACCTGGGTGTGATCTTTGATGATAAACTAGATATGTCTGCCCAGGTCAACAGCGTAACTTCATCATGCTTCTTTCTCCTAAAAACCTTGCGGAAAATTTTCCCGTATATTCCTCTGGCGCTCCAGAAGACTGTGATGGCCGCTTTATTCATGTCCAGACTGGACTACTGCAATGCCATGTTTTTAGGGATGGATAAGTTTCAGGTGGGAAAAATCCAGTCCTTGCAGAATGCTGCGGTTCGGGTTATTCTGAACCTGCCCAGGGGTTGTCCCACCTCTAAAGGTAGGAAATCTTTGCACTGGCTTCCGGTCCAACAAAGGATCGAGTTTAAGGCTCTCTGTTTGGTTCACCGTGCCCGTTTTGGGGGTAGCGCAAATGATGGAACTGATAGATTTAGACCCTATTTCCCGCATCGCGCTTTGCGGTCTGCCAATCTAGGCTTTATCTGTACTTCCAGATTTAAATTTGCAAGATGGGGTGGTCGCTCATTTGGCACGTGTGCAGCAAGACTATGGAATCACTTGCCTGTGGAGATGCGACTGCAACCCAACTATGCCCTTTTCAGAAAAATGTTGAAACATCGTTTATTTCAGGTTCAGTAATAATCCCGCTTCGCCTGCTAATCTCGCACAACACAGCGCCAAGACACCTTTTGGTATTCGAGCACTCTACAAGCTTCTTTTATACTTATACTCAATACACAAACCTAGTAAGGGCACACTGGATGGCTAAGCAAGAAAATATCCACTTTCTCAGGCATACCAAACTCCACTTTACCATCTTGTTCCCATGGGCAGGTATACTTATGAGATGCTATAAGTAAACTCCCCATTCTATCCTATGGGACAGATTGCCTTTCAATAGTGAAAAATTAAATTGGCAGTATTTCTCTATCAAGACATATCCTATATTTCACCTACACTGCACCCTGCCCACAGGGGTAGCTTGGGCCTACCTTAGTGGTGACTCACATGTAAGAAAAGGGAAGGTTAGGTCTTGACAAGTGGGTGAACTTACCAGGTCAACATGCAGTACTAGAATGCACACAGACACTGAAATGGCAGGCCTGAGCCCCTTTTGCAAGGCTGCTTGTGTGGGTGGCACACACAGTGCTGCATGTCCACTAGCAGCATTTGGTTTACAGGCCCTGGGCACACAAAGCGCACTATACTAGGGACTTAACAGTAACCCAAATAAGCCAATTATGGCAACACAAATCTATGACAACAATTTACAGAGGGAGCACTTTCACTTTGGCACTGAACAGCAGTGGCAGAGTGCCCAAAGCATCTAGATCAGCAAAAGCAAAGTCCAACACACAGTAAAAACACAGGAGGCAAAGGCAAAAATACAGGGGAAACCCACACCAAGGATGCCATGTCTAACACATGTCCCCTCCAATTGGGAGTTCTCTTCACTGGCGTGGAAAAATCTGGACAGACCATCAGCATTGGTGTGTTCTGTACCAGGGCGGTGTTCCACCATAAAGTCCAAGCCCTGCAGGGAAATGGACCACCTCAACAGCTTTGGTTTCTCACCCCTCATTTGCATCAACCATCTGAGGGGCCTGTGGTCAGTCTGAACCTGGAAGTGAGTCCAAAACAAGTAGGTCCTCAGCTTCTTCAGTGTCCAATCCACAGCAAAAGCCTCACGCTAAAACGCACTCCAGCTCTGTGCCCGCGGAAGTAACCTACTAATGAAGGCTACGGGTTGGTCTAGGTCCTCCTCATTCAGTTGTGAGATCACAGCTCGCACACCTTGCTCTGAAGCATCTGTCTGCACCATGACTTTCTGTGAGAAGTTGGGTGCCTTGAGCATGGGCACCGTGTACACGGCAGATTTCAGGGAATCAAAAGCTTTCTGACAGGCGTCAGTCCAGTTCACTTTCCTGGGCTTAACCTGGAAGTCAGCTCAGTCAAGGGGGAGACAATGGTGCCATATCCCTTGACAAACCTCCTGTAATACCCGGTGAGGCCTAAAAAGGCGCTCATCTCTGTCTGGGTCGTGGGGGGTTCCCAAGCCTGAATGGTATCAATCTTTGGTTGTAGGAGAGCCACCTGGCTGCTCCCTACCTGGTGTCCCAAGTACACCACAGATCCCTGCCCGATCTAGCACTTGCTGGCCTTGATCATGAGGCCTGCCCTCTGCAGAGCCTTCAACATTTCCCAGAGGTGACACAGATGTTCTTCCCAATTGGCACTGAACACTGCGATGTCATCCAGGTAACGGACTAACATCCTCCAGCCCGACCAACACCCGATTGACCAACCTCTGAAACATTCTTCAACCCAAAGGGCATCACCCGGAACTGGTAGTGCCCCTCTGGCATTGAAGATGCCGACCTCTCTTTTGCCCCATCAGTTAAGGAAATCTGCCAGTACCAAGACGTTAAGTCGAACGCACTGAGGTACTTGGCAGCTCCCAGTTGATCTATGAGCTCATCAGCTCTTGGGAGGCGGTGTGCATCATTCCTGGTGACTGAATTGAGCCCTCAGCAGTCCACACAGAACCTCAGTTCTGGCGCTGCACTGGGTACGGCAACCTTTGGGACCAAGACCACTGTGCTTGAGCAAGGGCTGTTGGAGGGCTCAATCACCCCTAGAGCCAACATCTTGAAGACTTTCTCCTTGATGCTAGCTTCAACCCTGTCAGTCAAACTGTAAATGTTATGCTTTACAGGAGGACTGTCCCCAGTGTCCACATCATGGACACACCACTGAGTGACACCAGGGGTCAGGGAGAACAGAGCAGCAAACTGTCCCAATAGTTGACGGCAGTCTCTCTGCTGTTCAGGAGTCAGGGCGGGGGAGAGGTTTACACCGTCCACTGACCCGTTGTGCTCCTTAGCAGACAGGAGGTCAGGGAGAGGCTCAGTCTCTTCTTCCATTCCATCATCTGTCACTAGGAGCATGCCCTCTTTGGACCTCTCCAAGTGGGGCTTGAGGCAGTTCATATGTAGGACCTGCAAAGGGTTCCTGGGAGACTGCAAGTCCATCATATAGGTGACTTTATTCTTGCGCTCCACCACCTCAAATGGCCCAGTCCACTTGTCCTGGAGCGCACAAGGCTCCACTGGGTCATTACCCACATTTTCTGGTCATGCTGAAACTTGATCAAAGTGGCATTCTGATCATATCACTGCTTCATCTCTATCTGGCTGGCTTCCAGATTCAGCTGTGCGAGTTGTCTGAAGCGTTGAGTCTGGTTCCTGAAGGCCAGCATTTAGCCATATACATACTGGAGAGGTTTACTGGGAGCTTTTTCCCAGCCTTCTTTGACCAGACTCAGAGGTCCTCTTACAGGATGCCCATACAGAAGTTCAAAGGGACTTAACCCTAAAGACTTCTGCGGTACCTCCATGTAAGCAAACAAAAGGCATGGTAAGAGGATGTTCCACTTACACCTCATGGGTTCGCCAAGACACATAATCATGCCCCTCAGGGTGCGGTTAAATCTCTCAACCAGCCCGTTACCTTGGGGGTGGTGAGGAGTGGTGAACTTGTAGGTAACATCGCACTCATGCCACAGGTACTTCATATATCTGGATATGAAGTTGGCATCCCGATCGGATACCAACTCTCTAGGGAACCCAGCTTGGGAGAACATCCCCATCAAGGCTCAACCAACCATGGGGGCCGTCACAGTCCAGAGAGGGATAGCCTTAGGGTACAGGGAGGCATGGTCCATCAAGACCAGGATGAACCTGTTGTCCATGTCTGTCTTGGGGTCCAGTAGCTCCACAACATCGATGCCCACCCTCTCAAAGGGGGTGCTGACGATGGAAAGGCTCTTACCACTTGCCTGGCAAGTCCTACAGTTAGTGTCAGAATCCTTGCGCATTCGGGCCAGGGAAAGTGGGTGACAAGCCTCTCAAAGATCTTGTCCTGCCCCAAATGCCCTGCCAAAGGCACATTATGAGCCAGACCCAGTAGGAAGGCTCTGAAGCGCTGGGGTACTACCAGCACATGGGCTGACCCAGGCTCAGCAACCTTTGGCTCACTATACTGGAGACCATTCTCACACTAAACCCAATGGGGCCGATTCACAGAACTAACTTAAGATAAAATCCTAAACTTACTACTTTTGGTATTCACAGAAGTTAGGACTTTGTCTTAAGTTTGTCTTAAGACAAACTTAAGACACACTTAAGACAAACTTAAGACAGACTTAAGACAGACTTAAGACAGACTTAAGACAGACTTAAGACAGACTTAAGACAGACTTAAGACAAACTTAAGACAAACTTAAGACAAACTTAAGACAGACTTAAGACAGACTTAAGACAGACTTAAGACAGACTTAAGACAAAATCCTAACTTAAGTCTGTCTTAAGTCTGTCTTAAGTTTGTCTTAAGTTTGTCTTAAGTCTGTCTTAAGTCTGTCTTAAGTCTGTCTTAAGTTTGTCTTAAGTCTGTCTTAAGTCTGTCTTAAGTCTGTCTTAAGTTTGTCTTAATTGAAACTTAAGACAAAATCCTAACTTCTGTGAATACCAAAAGTAGTAAGTTTAGGATTTTGTCTTAAGTTAGTTCTGTGAATCGGGCCCAATGTGACCCAGACTGATCACCTCCTGCCTGGCTTGCAGCCTGCTGCCGCAAACCAACAGGAGCGGGATATTCCTGCTGCTCCTTGCAGAATTCCTCCCTGGAGTGGCCTCTTCCTGCTGCCAATGGGTCAGCTCAGGCAGGTCCCGCAGTTCGGCCACTTGCTCCCCTGTAGGCTCCAGGGCATTCCCTTCAAGGTCTGCCTCCTCCTGGAATGTGGGAACTTCTGGAGACGGTTTCCCACACCACCTGCCTCACCTCTTTTTGGCAGGCACCTGGGCCATTCTTCCAGGCTCCAGGACCTCTTGATTGTTCTTACCGGCTGCAATAGACTGAGTGGTCACACATGACCACTCAGGCAGACCCCACATCTCCAAAAGAGATCTACGTTCCAACTTCTTCCAAGGGGAACTCTCCAGATCTTTACCTAGCAGACAGTCAACAGGCACTGGACAGAGTGGTGGCAAAAAAAGACATAGCAAGTGTATGAGGAGTTCAGATGATGCCCACCAAGGCACAGTGGAGATCAGGGATGCACACATGCATGGGAGCTGAAAAGGTGGTGTATTCAGCCAGAAAAATATTTTAGAAGGTATGGGACTGTTGGAGGGCATTTTACAGCCAGGGGCCGGAGGGTACACACCCTTCTTGAGGGTGAGGTACGGTTCCCGAACATTCAGCCATTTTCTTAGTACACTCAGAGGACACTATAATATTATACTGAGATTAGCACATTCTTCTTCTACATTTTTGACAACACACCATGCACCCTTTTCAGATTCACACCTCTCTGGTATTCCTCAAATGAAGAACTATGGAAATACACGTATGTCCACCACCTCATCGATTTCATGTCGAACTTGCGGATTTTGATAAAGTGCTGTCATGCCTCGAGAGGCTGAGTTGTGTTGTAGACACTGCACTTCTTTCATCTATTCACATTTGTGCTAATGTTAAGGGTGGGCGGCAAATTACGTTCCGCTTGCGGAACTTGCAAAATTTCGGCATTTTCGCATTCCGCAGGGAACGCGAAAATGTCGAAACTTCCGCAATCCGCGGCGGAACGGAATTCGGGGGCATGAGGGTAGAGGTATTGCACAAAACGGTGACATCTTCCTGGATAAATGGGCAGGATTCATTCTGGCATGATGCTCCTGTCACAAAAATTAAACCTCAGCAGGAAGTACTTACAGATATAAATAAAGCAGGGGCCTGAGTTGAAGCTTAAATTCTGGAATGCATTAATCTGCAAAAAAAATTGTGAGCGTGGTGGTGGCTAAGCAGATGTCTGTTCTCCCCATTTCCACCCTGAAATGTTAGCTGTAATCCTTGATGGTGGTTTTTGCATCCTTCATTTTCTCGAGCGCAGTCCTCATGTAGAATTCGTGAGAGTGGTTAAGCAGATGTGCCTTCTCCCCATTTCCACCCTGAAATGTTAGCTGTAATCCTTGATGGTGGTCTTTGCATCCTCGATTTACTCGAGCGCAATCCTCGTGTAGTTCCTGTGACAAGGCGGCTCCTTCTCCTTGTCTGCCTCAGAGACCCTGCTCTGACCCTTTATAAACAAGAGGCATGTGAACTGGCCTAGAAGCCCCGCCCGTTTGGACCCGCCCCACACACACAAGCGGTATGCAACTTCCCGCCTTTTTCCCACTATGATGGACAGCTCACTCAAGGGACCCCAGCTCCTTTCGGCGCGGTGACAAAGTTACAGACACACATGGTCACTGGAGACAACTCTTCTGGCCCTTTACGCAGCTGTAGTGTAGGAAAAGGACTATACATTTACCCAACGAGGTAGCACGTACTGATTAGCCAGTAGAAAGTACTCCAGTTGAGTAGAGGTATTGCACAAAACGGTGGAATTCCGGTACAGCGTCTCACTGTCTGACCCTATCAAGAGGCATTGTGAACTTGCAAAGAAGCCCGCCTCCGAAATCTCTGCAAGCACGTGAAATTCCGCGTGTTCGCGGAGAATTTTTGCCGTTTCATGGAATTTTGCGAAAGGCAACTTCGCAAATTCCGCCCACCCCTAGCTAATGTAAGCAGCACATATTCTTTATGATGCAATCTTGCATTGTTGATGTCTGTACTTTACATTCACTGGGCATAATTCACAAACTGCATTTTGTAGTGCGTAAATCAGCGGTGGTGTCTTTATGGGGGCAGGGGAGCATCGTCCCCTCCGCACCCACTGCGAGCTGAAAAGATTTAATTGCCACTTTATTTTTTTCGATGTGCGTACTGCAGCAGCCAGCCAACTCCGAGCCCAGAGACATGCAGGGCGTGTCCTCTGCTGCGAATTGGAAGCAGAGGACAGGAGCAGTGGCTGGCTGGATGCTCCAAGGTGCCCATGCCACTTTGGCCGACTGTCTTGTACTGGCCAAAGTGGCATGCGCACTTTGAAGCTCTCCACTCAGCTGTCTAAGATAGCTGGGTGGAGGCCAAGCACAGGCCTCCAGTGCCTGAAGGATCGTCTAGCTAGCCAACTGCATCCAATCCTGGCACTGCTCCCATGATGATTAACAGAATGAGAACAGTGCCTGGTTTGGTTAGAGGAGCTCAATTTCTACAGCAGATTCAAAGTGGAGCACCGAGGAGGATGTGCAGCCGTAGGTAAGGACCTTTTATTTTATTTATTTATTTAGAAGTTTAGTCTAGTTGTGTTTTTTCTACTTTTGGAGGGAGGGTGTATTTTATTTTGTGGGAGGGGTGTTTTACTGTGGAGTTTTGGAGGGAGGGGTGTTTTATTTAGTTTTTTGGGAAGTGGTTGGTCACTTTACTTGCCTCACCTCTTTCAAAGGGTACCAGCTGCCCCTAGCATAAAGTGGCACTTCAGTAGAACTACTTACAACAAAATGCAATTCACAAACCTACAAGTGGAAATTTTCACCTTGACTATCTTTTCTATGGGGGGATCTCCACACATGAAAAATTGCTACTTAGGGGTCGATTCCGATCTTGTAAGGAAAGCATCCCGAGCGAATCGGATCCGGAATGCTTTCCGTATGACTCCGAACTCTGGAGTCCGACCAAGCGAGTACGATGCATCTGTGTGCTGATGGACTCGGTTCGCTGGGATTCCCATTGAACTCTATGGGAGCCTGTATACTGAACACATACACAGGCTCCCATAGGAACAAGCATTGGCATAGCCAATAGGTCTCGCATTTGGGACCTTATAAGTGTTTGGTTATCCAGCACAATATCCTTGGTGCAACAATATCAACTGTTGCATGGCTAAACACTTATAATGTCCCAAAGGCGAGACCTATTGGCTATGCCAATGCTTGTTTTTGATTGAGAGGTATGCAGAAGCATTGTTCTGGACATCACGTTTTAATGTGCAACTTTCACACTGAGTTAAAACTCTCACTCAGACTACGAAATATATAGCAGGAACGTGTACCTTAAAAAATTAAATCCACATTAACACCACATACAGCTAAGCATTCTCCGATACACCAGTCTGTGTTATTTCAAAGTCATGAAATGATCAAGCAGAAAGATACTGTGCCTTTTGCAGGAGTAGTGTGCACGGTAATGCACGTTTTGAAAAACACCCCCTTTCAAAGTATGTGTTGTCATTTAGATGGTTATGGCCTCTCATGACACCGAAGTGAATGTGTCACATCTAAAAAATGTCACCAAAGCAAAACCTCTGGTACCTATGTGTACTGTGCTTTATTTTTTTGATTTGGTAGGAGGGGAAGTCACTTCTTGTTGACCACGCAGCTATTCAACAAAACCATAACTGTAGCACATGTGCTTGCCCTCGCAAGCACATAATAAATACACTTATGGCAGTAGATTTTCAGTAAGGGGTGTAGGTCCACGCTTCGGACAAGTAAAAAGGGGCCCACTTCTTTATGTATTATCCCTTAACTCACGCTAGATAGATTAAAAGAGCACCCACCTCAGATTTTTGAGACTATTAAAACTTGCAAAAACCAACACAAACCCGAGCATGTACTGTTATCGTCTTGTTAGTGCCATATTCTATTTTTGCTTAAGTGGAATATCTTAACTAACAGTGAGCTCAGGCGTTTTATTCCTGGGCGCTGGCGTTGTAATCCCAACTGAAAACATAGTCCATGGATGTGGATGTAACATGAATCGGTGCTTGTTCTGGGTTCTCCTTCCGTGTAGGACATGTCTGAAAGCCTGGGTTTATAATCTATTTCCGTTCAACTCCAGGCGCACTGTCCTTTCCTTTTGAGAGTGCAGGTACCCGGGCACTGCTAAAAGGCAAGTTAAACACGGACACATACAAAGACTTAAACAATGTTGCAAAGTTGATTCATTTAGACATAGTGAGTTGGACATTATTGCAAGGGCATGATTAAACGCACTTCTTTACTGTAGCGGGTTATGTTGTACAAGTTACACAGTGCACAGCAGCACAATGCGGTTACTCGGCTTTTGCACCCCACAAAGGCCAAGAGACGTTTCGTATTCATCAGTATGGGACCAGGTAGGAGGAATAAACATTAGATTATGGTTTGTCTTCATGGTTTGACAGTTCACTTGATACGTAAGTGACTGAGCACCCGCTACACCAAGTATCTGACGCATGTTTAAGAGGCGCAGATATGCTTGTATAAATGGAGCCACCGCTTGGGAAGGCCGCCCTTTGAAAGTAAGGTACGACAGATGGGAAATAAGTCCATGGTTTCTTCTCAATTCGTTCACTTCTACCATAGTAGAGTGGATTGCTTTCAATGCAAATACGCCATAGAAAGTCATAGCTGCTTGTTTTGTTACTCAGCAAGTTAGACTTTGATGAGTTTTTTTATGCTGCGATCCTAGCTTCCCCGTCCCCACGGGCTTCGGTTGACCTTGTGAACAATGCAGACTGTTACATGAACGGCGTCAGTATAAGTTCAAAAGTTCAGGCTCAGTTCATAGACGGTTCATTTTGTCGACAGGAAGCAAGAGAAGCGAGTTGGAGAAGGGACAGGGCTTCACTTCGGGTCTGCCCGGCCGGTAAAGTGGATGGTCACTCAGTGCAATCAGATCGAATTTGCTTGTAGGGTCACAATTATAAACGTAAATCTGAAACTAATGTGGGCAATATTATAGAAAGAGAAGACACAACGTACACACGAAAAAACTTAAAGAACAGTTTGTTTTTGTTTTCGCCATAACCATGCAATTAAAAGGTTTAGGCAGGTATAAGTGGCATCAGAATCTCTTCTACAGCAAGCATCACGGCATCGGCGCTTTACTTTTAACATTAAAAGTAAAGCGCGGGTGCCGCGATTATAGTAAAAGTAAAGAAATAGATGTTTTTTTCTATTTCTTTACTTTTGCTATAATCGCGGCACCCGCGCTTTACTTTTAATGTTAAAAGTAAAGCGCGGGTGCCACAATTATAGCAAAAGTAAAGAAATAGATGTTTTTTTCTATTTCTTTACTTTTGCGAAAGTGAAAGTCATCACTGTGCTAATGACCCGTGAAAGACAGATGGCGGGCGGCAGCGCACGTACACGCGAGCGTGAATGCAAGCGCTAGGCCAGCCAGTAGCACTTTGAAAACTCACCTACTAAATGTCTCTCCGAGCCAGGGCATGAGCTGGGCTCAGCGAGACCTAAAAAGGGGTGGTCGGGGAAAAGTGTACACCCTGTGGCAGGCAGCCCATGGTGCCTGCCACACTGTGCATGCTTGGATTGGGAGGACCCATGGACACCCCCCGTGACCGATTCGGAGGGCCTCGGGTGAAGGGGGGCCTGCTACAGCCCCTGCAAGTCTGATTCTGACAGCTATTTCGTCTAGCTCAGACCGAGTCGATACGTCTGTCCAAATCGTGCATCATACTCGCTCGTTCGGAATCCGGCTCCATTGTGCTGCACGATTCAGCTATGAACGAGTTGTATGGACAGGATCGGGTTCAGAAACGATTCGGTCAACGCGGATGAGATCTTTCACATCGCACTTAGTCGTTCGGAACTCTGTACGATTCGGCCGGAAACAAGGGCTACGAATCGGATCCCGTAAAGCCAAATCTGATTCGGAAGCCATCCGAATCGGAATCAGGCCCTTAGTAGTAAATGTAGGATTGGGGGTATGCTGGGAAAATGGAAACTATCTACTGCAAAATGGGAGCATGTGAGGGGTTTAAGGAAGGACAGGCTACTGCAAACACCGACTCACAAAAGAGTAAGCAAATTGCTAGTCACAGGCCACACATCTAAAGTTACTACAGCCCCGAATGTGACAAAATAGTAGTAATATACTCCAGCCCAGCATTGGAGTAAATCAAACATCACACATGGCCACTCAGTGGTACTCCAACACACTCACGTACAAAATTAATGGAGGCAGAGACTTAAAAAGAAAATTACTACCCCCAGGAAATAATGCTAAATAAATACATATATTTCCACTTTTAAAATACATATACATATTTTGTTTAATGTATTTATATATATAGGCCCGTGAAGAAGGAGTTTGTTTAACTCCGAAACGCGCCGGACGTAGTGTCGACTGAATAAATCGCACTTTGGATAGAGGCCACGGCTCCAGTGTTTTTTGTATTCCTGGATTGTAGGAGACACGCATTGGTGATTTCTTTGGATAGATCTATATTTATATATATTCAACTTTCAAACAATTATTTTATATTAAAATATAATAAAGTTAATTGAAAATATAAATTAAATACAAATACACCTTTGTTAAAAAATTTAAAATGCATTTCAAATGATTCAACACATACATTTTAATAAAAATGTAATCTATATGAAATGAAAACAAAAACATTACTTGGTAGGGATTTTAAAAAAAAATCTTCTCTAAAAAGTCTATTTTTAAATGAAATAAACATATTTGAATTAATTATTTAATACAGATTTCATGTTCATGTGCTGTAACATTTTCTTTTCCACCTGTACTGTGTGTGTAGGATGCTTGCACCGCTATTGCTTTTTTAGCACGTGTTCTCTGTGCCAGAGAAGATTCCCTGTATGAAATGTTGTTGTTTCTGTGTGCTGATAAGACTTGCATTCCTCTTTTCAGTACTGATTGACTCTAAGCTCCTGATTACAATGCTGGCCAGACACTCTTCTGACCGGCACCGAGGCGGAAGCAGGACCGCCGAAAGCCCTGCTGCCATGATTATGATGCAACCGCCTTCATGGCGGTCACAATGTTTATATTTTCTATTGAGGCGTGTGCAGCGGGCAAAATAAACACATTAAAAACATCCCTGCACTGTGTGCCAGGCATCATGCGTGGCCTGCCACATGGTGCAGTGATGTTTAGGGGGACACCATAGGTGCCCCCAGGCCCCATAGGGTAGGGCCAGGGGGGAGGGGCCCTGCTAGGCGTACCCAAAGTCACTCTTCACCTACGGGTAGGCAGAAAAGGACATTGTAATCACTACTGTGGTGCCTGAGCAGGCACCTCCCTCATTGTAGGGATTACTCACCCTCCAACGCATCGATGGGCTCTTTGAGCCCATCAGAAGCATGGCAAGATGCCTCCACCCACCGCATCGTAATGTGGCAGGCAGAAAACAGGGGCCGATGTCGGTGGGTCCACCACCAACAAGCTTTTGGTGTCGAACCCACCGATATTGTAATCAGGCCCTAGGTGTGTGTTTGAGAAGATTGAGCCGCTGCCCCTTATTAGGATCCATTATGTATATAAAGACACCTTGCATCGCTGTTGCTTGTGTTATACCTGCTCTGTGTGGAAGCAGCTGCACTGCTGCTACTCGTGCTCCACTTGTCATGCCTCTTCTGTCTGTTAGAAATAGTTGCGTGCCTTGAAGAGCATCCATGCGATTGAGTAATATCGTATAGCCATTCTCCCAACTGTACTTGTGTTATTTGTTTGAGTACAATTTAGCTGCTTATGTAATTGTCCTGTGTGTGGAGCTTGTACTATTACTGTACATGTCCTGTGTCTGAGGAAAGTATGTACCTCTTTTATGTTTCCTGCTAAGTGTGAGGGGAAACATGAGTCAGTGTGTGAAAGGCACCTTATTTCTGCCTCTGGTGTACCTGTTCAGGATGTGAGGGATGCATGCACTGCTCCTGCCCAAGCTGTATCTCTTTGATGTATGATGGAAACTTGCCCTGCAGCTGTCCACAATGTATGTGATGAAGCCTGTACTGAGGCTGACAATGCTGTACCTGATCTGAGTCTGAGGGATAATTAGACTCCTGCTGCCAGTGATGTACCTGTTTGGTGGATGAGCGTAGCTTGCATTGTTGCTGCTCATGCTATACCTGTTCTGTGAGAGGGATGCTTGCACTTCTGCTGCATGTGCTGTACCTGTTTGATGGATGAGGGTAGCTTGCTTTGCTGCCGCTCATGCTGTACCTGTTCCGGAGAGGGATGCTTGCATTGCTGCTGCCCATGCTATACCTGTTTGGTGGATGATGGTAGCTTGCTTTGCTGCCGCTCATGCTATACCTGATCCGTGAGAAAGATGCTTGCACTGCTGCAGCCCGTGCTGTATCTGTTTGGTGCATGAGGGTAGCTTGCTTTGCTGCCACTCATGCTATACCTGTTCCGTGAGAGGGATGCTTGCACTGCTGCTGCCCACGCTGTATCTGTTTGGTGCATAATCGTAGCTTGCATTGCGGCCGGTTATGCTATACCTGTTCTGTGAGAGGGATGCTTGCACTGCTGCTGCCCATGCTGTACCCGTTAGGTGCATGAGGGTAGCTTGCTTTGCTGCTGCTTATTCTATACCTGTTCCGTGAGAGGGATGCTTGCTCTGCTGCTGCCCACGCTGTACCTGTTTGGTGCATGAGGGTAGCTTGCTTTGCTGCTGCTCATGCTGTACCTGTTCCGGAGAGGGATGCTTGCATTGCTGCTGCCCATGCTATACCTGTTTGGTGGATGATGGTAGCTTGCTTTGCTGCCGCTCATGCTATACCTGATCCGTGAGAAAGATGCTTGCACTGCTGCAGCCCGTGCTGTATCTGTTTGGTGCATGAGGGTAGCTTGCTTTGCTGCCACTCATGCTATACCTGTTCCGTGAGAGGGATGCTTGCACTGCTGCTGCCCACGCTGTATCTGTTTGGTGCATAATCGTAGCTTGCATTGCGGCCGGTTATGCTATACCTGTTCTGTGAGAGGGATGCTTGCACTGCTGCTGCCCATGCTGTACCCGTTAGGTGCATGAGGGTAGCTTGCTTTGCTGCTGCTTATTCTATACCTGTTCCGTGAGAGGGATGCTTGCTCTGCTGCTGCCCACGCTGTACCTGTTTGGTGCATGAGGGTAGCTTGCTTTGCTGCCGCTCATGCTGTACCTGTTCCGGAGAGGGATGCTTGCATTGCTGCTGCCCATGCTGTACCTGTTTGATGGATGAGCGTAGCTTGCATTGTTGCTGCTCATGCTATACCTGTTCCGTGAGAAGGATGCTTGCATTGTTGCTGCCTGTGCTGTACCTTTTTGGTGCATGAGGGTAGCTTGCTTTGCTGCTGCTCATTCTCTACCTGTTCCGTGAGAGGGATGCTTGCTCTGCTGCTGCCCACGCTGTACCTGTTTGGTGCATAATCGTAGCCTGCATTGCGGCCGGTTATGCTATACCTGTTCTGTGAGAGGGATGCTTACACTGCTGCTGCCCATGCTGTACCCGTTAGGTGCATGAGGGTAGCTTGCTCTGCTGCCACTCATTTATACCTGTTCTGTGAGAGGGATGCTTGCACTGCTGCTGCCAGGGCTGTACCTGTTTGGTGCATGAGCGTAGCTTGCATTGCTGCCGCTCATGATCCCTGTTCTGTGAGAGGGATGCTTGCACTGCTGCTGCCTGTGCTGCACCTGTTTGGTGCATGAGGGTAGCTTGCTTTGCTGCTGCTCATGCTATACTTGTACCGTGAGAGGGAGGCTTGCCCTGCTGCTGCCCGTGCTTTACCCGTTTGGTGCATGAGTGTTAGACCTGGCATCATTGGCATGAGTCTCTCCTCCATTTTTTTCTGTTTGCCTCCTCTGTTTACGATGTTTTTGCTGGATTATTGCTTTGGGCACTGTGCCACTGCTGATCAGTGCCACAGTGCAAGTGCTCCCTATGCTAAATTGTTACGTTGATTGGTGTTACCATGATTGGCTTGGTTGACTTACTGTTCAGACCCTAGTCTAGTGCACTGCGCGTGCCAAGGGCGTGTAAGTTAACTGCTGCTGGTGGGCTTGCAGCACTGGTTGTGCCACCCACAGAAGCAGCGTGCAAAATGTGTCTCAGGCCTGCCACCGCGGCGCCTGCGTGCAGTCCCTGACTGCCATGTCGACTTGGTAAGGAAACCTACTTGCCAGTCTCTAAACCTTCACTTTGCCACCTTTCAGACACCTCTATGGTAGGCCCTAGGGCAGGGTGCATTGTTGGTAAAAGGTAGGTCATGCCCTGATGTGTGTGGCATGACCTAATAGTGAATTACAGCCATTTTCGTTTTTCACTATTGAAGGGCTACCTGCCTCCAATAGGCCAGACTGGGCAGACTGATTATTAACTCCATTATAATCTATCTGACTCAGGGAGCATGGTAGCAAGTCGAGTTTAGTATCCCTGAACTCAGAATTTAATAACACACCCTTTAGGATGGATGGTTTTTAAATTCTATGTTTGAAAATAGCACTTTTAGAAAGTGGCTATTTTCTTGTCCAACTATCTACCGGTCTCTGCTGGTTTGGTGTGTGTGTCAGGGGCTGAGTGGCTCCAGAGGTCTGAGTGAGTCAGTGTGGGGTGAATGGGGCGTTTACACGTAGAGTGAGGGAAGAGTAGCCTGCCCTGCCTGACACAATACTGGCCCCGCCTCCTGCTGGGCGACTGATAGCCCTGCTCCTACCAGTGACAATACTGGCTCCGCCTCCTGCTGGGCGGCTGAGGACTCTGCCCTGCCCAGTGAATAGGCCAGGTGCCTCTGCCTGGCAACACCCACAACAAACCTGAGATGGTGGGAATCGCCCTGCTTGGACAAAGGGAACAAAGGGAAAAAGGGGTATAAGAGAAGGACCCCTGAACCAAGAACGCAGATCACTTCTGACAAGGAAACCTGTACCAAGGACAAGAAGCCTGCTGATCTAAGGACTTGCCTCCCCTTTCTGCCAGAGTGCTGTTTTGCTGTGGAGGAACCTGAAAGCTGCTTCTTTATTTTTGCCAAGGAACAAGGAGAGAGGAACTTGGTGTGTACTCTCTGAACACTTGCTAGGAAATCTCCAAGGACTGGAAGAGTGCCAGTCTCCTGCTGAAGTCACAGGGCCAAAGGACTTCACCATTTGCTGAATTGCTGGAAAGTGTTGTTTCCAGTACACAAGGGGAAATCTGCAGTCTCGACGCCGCCGACGCCGCCGAATCCAGCTCGACACCGTGAGTAACGGCTCCAGTGTCCCGAGCCTTCGACGCCGGCCGCCGGGCCCGATCGACGCCAGCAGCAACGCCAGTGAGCAGTGGGTATCGGCCCCGGCTCCAAGTGACCCCGTCTCGACGCCGGTATCGACGCCAGTGAGGAGTGAGTATCGGCTCTACCTCCAAGCGACCCCGTCCCGACGCCGCTGCTGATCGCATCGACTCGACGCCCTTCTCGACGCCGTGAGCGCTGCTCCGGCCCGACATCCCTCGACGCCGCTGCGGATTGACCCGACTCCGAGGCACGATCGACGCCGACCTCGACGCCGACATCTCGACGCCGTGGATCATCGTTTTCTTCGTTTCTCAAGGTACTGTACTTGTGGGGTCTGTTGCGACTCCAGGCTCGACGTAGCGCTCCTCGCGGTCGACGCCGAACCTTGGGAATCTTGTAGACTCGACGTCGTGTGACTCCTGTGGGGGTTACATTGTTGCCAAAGAACTGTGCAGAAGAATACTTTGCTAAAGAACTATTTGCCAAGAAGAAACCTTACTTGAACTATTATTTTTCCTTCCAAAGAGTATTTATTAAGACTGTGGTATATTTTTGTCGTTATTTGGTCTTGTGCTAAGCCTTATATAAAAATACTATTTTTATAATAACTTCTGTGTCGTGTCCATCTGTAGTGTATTCACTTTATTACTGTATGTGGTCATAAATGCTTAACACACTGCCTCTGAGATAAGCCTGTCTGCTCTGCCAAGCTACCACGGGGGTAGCAGGGGTTATCTGAGTGTGTAATCCCCTTTCCCTGACTAGAGTTGGTAGGTCCCTATTTGTCAGAAGTGTATACCTCTGCCAACTAGAGACCGCCGGTTCTAACAATGAGGGTAGCTTGCTATGCTGCCGCTCCTGCTATACCTGTTCCTTGAGAGGGATGCTTGCACTGCTGCTGCCCGTGCTGTACCTGTTTGGTGCATGAGGGTAGCTTGCTTTGCTGCCGCTCATGCTATACCTGTTCCGTGAGAGGGATGCTTGCACTGCTGCTGCTTGTGCTGTACTTGTTTGGTGCATGAGAGTAGCTTGCTTTTCTGCCGCTCATGCTATACCTGTTCCGTGAGAGGGATGCTTGCACTGCTGCTGCCCGTGCTGTACCTGTTCGGTGGATGAGGGTAGCTTGCTTTGCTGCCACTCATTCTTTACCTGTTCCGTGAGAGGGATGCTTGCACTGCTGCTGCTTGTGCTGTACTTGTTTGGTGGATGAGGGTAGCTTGCACTGCTGCTGCCCGTGCTGTACCTGTTTGGTGCATGAGAGTAGCTTTATATCATATTTTCACTGGCTGAATAATAGTTTCATCTATGTTGTTGCTTTCTACATTAGCCTATGTATATATAGATTGTCTTTATGCAAAAAACACCCCAGCAAAACCCAGTGAGGCTTTCCACATAATAGTTGTAGCTGCTGCGGGGTGGTCACATTATGGAAAAATACGTCCCTGAAGGCTCACTTTTGGGCCAATGTGGTATTCTCATTATTACTGTTTTTTAAAGCCCACCCTTGTGCTTCTGACGCCTCGCGCACGTTGTCTTGGTTTCCTATGAACACTCCTCTGCTTCCTTCCGTTGCTTGAGACCTCCATCCGCGAGGCCACTGCATGTCCACGTTCGATCACTCTTGCTGTCTCCTGCCCCGATCACCCTTCCTTCTTTTACAGGAGCCACGGAGAACAAGCATTTGCAATGCAATAGGTCTCGCGTTTAAGCGAGTTTGAGCTATTGACATTGCAAATGACAATGCTTTTTATTTTTGTTTTCGTTTTTAAAACATAAATAAAAGGCATTGTCATTTACAATGCCAATAGCTCAAACTCGCGTAAATGCGAGACCTATTGCATTGTAAATGCTTGTTGTAAGAGCTGCCAGTTGCTCGTGTCCTGTCATTCCTGCTGTTTAAATAGCACCATTTCTCGTGGTAGAACATGTTTGGACATACATGCCACGGGAAACCTAACACTGCAAGTCCCAGACCACAAGGTGACTCTGGCTAGAACTCCAGGATGAGCCATCAGTGCTCATTGTGTGCCTGCGTGAAGGCCAATGCTTCCCAGTTGGCCCCAAGGAAGAGAACTGGAAGGACGTTTACCAGTAGACCAGGCCTGCCCTCTTAGCACTGAAACTAGGCGCCTGTCACTTCTCTCTAGTATCATTGTCTGTAGGGAAGTCGCAGTTAAATCATTCAACTAGGCAGAGGTTTGCATGGCAGAGAGTATCAAACGGGTGCATTCTAATATTTCGAAGTATGCACCTTCTGTATACTGTCTGATCTCATATTAAAAAATAGAAATGAATACATCCTTTCTCATGCAGATAAATGCACATCACCTCTAACTCTGCATTCGATCACAAGAATGTTTCGCTAACCACAATGGGTCAACATGTATTCCTCATTTTCAGGCACACTCACGCATGCGCTTTGGATCAGCAAAGGTGATTTCAGAAGGCAGCTTAACATTTTGGGACTCATTTCGAGAATTGTAAACTTCCCCACGTATGTGCAAGTTATGGATGAAACATGAATTAAGGAGTCGATTTGGAGTTTCAGTCCTGTCCACCAAATAGACCGCCGGCGATTATCTTACAAATTCATAAGTTAGCTGAACATTGAATGCAGCAACGTACAGTTCAAACGAGAGGCACCAGAGGGCTGTAACAATCTGTGAACACAACTTCTTTTGTAAAAATGTTGACATAGAAACGTAAGACTCCGGCTGAAACAATGAGGGGTCGAAACTAAATGAAAGAGCCGGGAAAGGAACTTGCAGATAAAAAATGTCTGATGCGAATGTGATAAAATGAAAAAACTTGGAAAATACATTTACGAAAATGGATTCTAAAGTATGAAGAAAAAAAGGGCCAGACAGCAAAGTTAGTGAAATCTGTGTCGAGATAAAGTGCGAGAACAGAAAACAGAGAGAAAAGGAAAGAGGGACAGAGAGAGAAGAAAATAAAACGAGAGAAACAAAGATTGGGAAAAATATAGAGAGAGGTGGATAAATAGAGAGCAAAAGAGAGAGATTAGACAGAGAGAGAAAGAGTGAGAAGAAAAGATAGAGGGAGAGAAGGTGAGGGGGAGACACGGAAATAGCGACAGAGCGCGAGAGAAAGAGAATGGAAATCTAGCGAGAGAGAGAGAGAGACGTGATGATGATATCAAGTGACGTGGGCAGGAACAGGGTTCTAACAAGAGACAAAGCCCTTTGTGCACGTGCCAGGCAGGCTCCCACAGCCAGCAGTAACCAACCAGAATGGAGAGACACTGGTGTGAGATGCTATGACAACCCTCGTCTGTTGTCGGAGCTCGCTGCAATGAAGGAGTAATCGGGCTCAGCCATGGATTTGCTGCTATGGGAACACTTGGTTTCATGCAGCAGACAGGAATTATCGTATAAACACGCCACTTAGTAGGGAGAAAACAAGATGTATTATTAAGAAACATAACAAGGGCTCTGATTACGAGTTGAATGGAGCGTAAATCCTGTGCCATAGTCTACTCGGCTCAATCATGATGTGGGAGGTTCTTCCTGCACCCCGATTTCTCAGGTGTGAGCACAATGGACACAATTTTAACTGATGGATTTTGGTTCAATGCAGCCTGGTTCCGTTGCCTTACCTCCCACTGACCGCCATCCAAAGCACAAGGGGAGCATTCCCCCTGCCAAGCCACACCCTCCCCATCCCTCTCCTGCCCCTCCCCAGTCACCTCCCCACTCTGGCCCCCAAACACACCTGTTCCACCTGCTCAGAGCAGGTGCAAAATGTTTGTCTTAAACCTGAATTTCGAGCCGAATTCAGGCTGAAACAAAAACAGACATTTATGCCCTATTTACTGGAGTTTAACACGTACTTGGAGTAAATATAACTCCCCCATGGCCGAACTCTACAACATAACAAGGAAACTCTCCGGTAGGTACAGCAAGCCAGAAAGACCTGTTAAAGACAAAGCTGGGAAGACAATCATGGGTAACGAAGACCAACAACGAATACGGGTGGAGCACTTTGAAGCACTGCTGAACCAGCATGTGCCGCAGTCTCCACCAGACATACAGCCAGTTGACAAGGACTTGCCATCGACTGCAGCAGACCAACCAAGGTTGAAAGACGGCGAGCCATCAAACACCTGAGAAATCAGAAGGCAGCAGGACCCGACAACATTCCTCCAGAGGCACAGAAGGCAGACATTGAACCATCAGTAAACATGCTCTACCCCATGCTTGTGAAGCAGTTATTTTTATTGACATCAATGAAGTGCTGAAAAATAACAGCGAATACAGTGACATGCAAGTTCAGCATGGACCAATGTTAAGATACAAATGTTGATTGCAACATATGCACAAATAACAAACAATCCTAATTTATAAGAAAAGAAGAAAAGAAACGGGGGTAACAAAATAAGCCTAGAGAAAGAGGAAATTGATTGGAAGGATCTGGGAAGAGAAAAATGTGCCATCAGACTAGAAGCACGAATACCTCATCAAGATCTGAAATAAAGGTGACCTGAGTAACTACACAAACTACAAAGGGTTTGCTCTTCTGTCGGCCCCAGGCAAAATGTTCAACATAGTCATCCTAAACAGAATGAAGACACAACTCAATGCTCAGTTGTGAGATAAGAAAAGCTGCCTCCTGCAAAGATAGATCCTGTACAGACCAGATTGCAACACTGCGCATCATCATTGAGTCAATGGAATGGAACTCCACTCTATGTCAAATTCATTGACCATGAGAAGGCATTCAACAGCGTGGACAGAGAGACCCTTTGGAAACTCCTCAGCCACTACAATGTGCCAGATAAACTCATAAGAATCATCAGGAATGACCTGCAAGATAGTCCAAGGAGGACAACCTACAGAAGCCTTCCAAGTGAGGACCAGAGTCCAGCAGGGTTGTTTGCTCTTGCCTTTTCTCTTTCTGCTGGCCATAGACTGAATCATAAAGTCATCCACAGCAAAGAGAAGAAATGGAACCCAGTGAATGCCTTGAACACAGCTCAATGACCTTGACTTTGCAGACGACCTGGCCCTACTCTCCCATACCAATCTGCAATTGCAAGGGAAGACCGACAAGGTGGTAGCCACATCACCACAACTTGGCCTGAACATTTACAGGAGAAAAACCAAGATCCTGAACAGCCTGCAGTCACTGTTGCAGGCGATACACTGGAAGTGGTGTAAACCTTCACCTACTTGGGCAGTGTCGTAGACAAGCAGGGAGGCACAGACGCCGATGTCAAGGCAAGAATTGTAGTGGAGGCAGCATTTTACATACAAGGCTATGTTAGCATAAGCGTCTTAGATGTTAGAAACGCCATCTTGCCACTTTTGCTGCTTTTGCACACAACACTGCAGATAGATGCTATTATTTGAAAACTGCTTGCTTGCCTTTTCTTCACATGAGAACTGTCTGTTCTTCACATCCCTAGACATGCACGGCGACCTTGGTCTGAACATTGTGTGCAGAAACAGTCTAGCCATAACACGCACACAGCTGCAAATATCTGAAAGTCGAGAGCCTTTAATATTGCAGTTTGCATGCATTAGACACACATTCTGGAGAAGAACTTTTCCAGGCGCAGAGCAAAGCTGATCCTGTGATGTGATTCACCTAAGCGGATCTTTACGGTTCCCCATTCAAACCTAGAGACCTTCTATTAGTATAATAATACTAGCTCACTAGCGAAGGAAGGGTGGTTGTATTCCACTATCATTTGTAATATGATTTCTCCCTTCATTTTCTCTGGTATTGTAACAATGCTGATGGTTTTGATTTTAATCATTTGTCGGCTTATGTTAGCCAAAGTACTGCATCTTAGGACACGTAGTTTATAAAATAAACATTTTAAACTTTACTGTGTCTCTGATTACTCTTGTTGTGGACTGATATGAGAATAATAACGAACAGGTATTTCTGATTCCCACCATTCCTGAGAGTACTCTAAAGTCGCATGTTCTGGGTTGTCTAATCATTGGTAGCTTCTATATGGTATGAAGAGCGAATGAGACACTGATGCTGGTCGGATAGGGGTTCTGGGTACTGAGGTGAGCTTTTGGTACACCGCAATTCACTGAGGTCCTGGTTTCCTGCGCATGGTTCTGTGCATGAGCAGAATCCCTGCAACAGAATCAGCAAAGCAAGGGCTGCCTTCATTCAGCTGAAGAAGATCTGGAGCTCCAAGGACATAACGCTGCAAACTAAGATCGGGCTTTTTAACACCAATGTAAAATTGGTCCTTCTGTATGGAGCAGAAACATGGATGGCAACAGTGACCACCACCAACAATGTCCAAGCCTTCATCAACACCTGCCTGAGAAAATTCTCCAAATCTGATGGCCAAACACCATCACCAACAACAACTCATGGCAGCAGATTTTCCAACTCCCTGCTCATGAAGAAATCATGAAAAGACGCTAGGGCTGGATAGCTCACACCCTCTGCAAGCCCGCATCAAACACCACCAGGCAATCCCTGACCTGGAACCCCTAGGGGAAAAGGAAAAGAGAAAGGTCAAGAAACACCTGGCACCAAGGCCTCAAGGCTGACTGTCAGGAGATGGACTACACCTGGCGTCAGATTGCAAGAAAAACCCAGGACAGAGGTGGCCGAGGAGTCCTGGTTTATGGCCTATACCCCAGGAGTGGTAGTAGGCATACGTAAGTTGGAGTAAATATGTGTGGCGATACCCATCGTTAATGGAAATTCCGAGCAACCACAGTCTCAGCACATATTTACTCCTACCTCATAAGTGTCAAAAGGAAAGCCAATTCACTCTTCACCATAACCCGCTGATGATGTGGCACACACACTAATAGATGGGCCATCCAGTGAAAATAAGCTATCCACTTGTCTTTAACCACCCCTGTATCACTAACAAGGATCAAATCATGTTTCTGTGTTTGCTGATGTTTGGTTGTGTGCTAGCAATTTTTGTGATGTGATTCAAAGCAGGGTGACACACTAGGTATACATAAACGTGGATGGATAGAATGCTTGAATTAACTTTAGCCAATCGTAATTACTTGTTCATTGTCCGTTTGCATTAAGGGTGGGTGTAGTGGGTGTAGTGGGGCTATGTGAAGCAGCGCGTAGTGTCCCCAAATCTACGCACACTACGCGCTCCGCGTAGCCCCACTATGTGCCACCCGCCTCCCGCCCGCCTTCCTTTTAAAACATACCCTGAATTTATAATAAATAAAAGTAAAGACACTTACCTGAAGCGCGGCGTCTCCGGGGCTCCCTCGTCCTGGTTTCCAACTTCTTGCGAGAAATGTGCATGCGCGGATGCCCGCGCATGCTCATTTCTTGCGAGGAATGCGCATGCGCGGGCGTCCGCGCAAGCGCATTTGTCAGAAGAAGTTGGAAACCAGGAAGAGGGTGCCCCGGAGACGCCGCGCTTCAGGTAAGTGTCTTTACTTTTATTTATTTTACATTCAGGGTATGTTTTAAAAGGAGGGTGGGCGGGAGGCGGGTGGTGGGCGGCAGGCAGCTACGCTTCGCCCTGGCGTGTGCGTAGCGCAGCCTGCTTCGCCTACTTCGAAAACTGCGAAGCAGGCAGCGCTACGTACACTACGTGAGCGAAGTGTAGTGTCACGCCCAGGGTTATTTTGCATACCATGCCATGTCTGTTTGGACTCAGCCATATGCAAATCAGTCTTGACCCTGTTCCAATGGGAGCAGTCCAGCTCAAACTGCCCGATTAGGTCCTCCCAAAAATGTAACACAGGCAATTCAGAACTGATTTCACCCTAGTTAGGGTTTATCAGCCAGGTATACATTGGTTTCCAGTGACACAGGGTACATGGTACCCATGTCAGGGCGTATTAGTCCCACTTAAGGCAACACACTAAAGTATACAAAAAGTGATGGATAGAATGGTTGAATTAATCTCAGCCATTAGTAATTACTCTGGGCCCCATCGCACTCCATTGTTACTTTGCACAGCATGCCACCTCAGTTTGCATCCAGCCATATGCAAATTAGTCTTAACTCTGCTCCAATGGGAACATTCCAGTGTGAACTGCCAGGCCAGGTCCTCCCTGAGCTAACACAAGCAACCCAGTTCGAATTCTCCTTGGATAGGGCTCATTAGCCAGTCACACAGTTCCAGTCACACAGTTTTCATAGTACCCACATCTGGGCATACCTGTCCCACTTAGGACGACACACTAAAATCCATCACTTTTTTGTATGCTTCATTGTGTCACTCTAAGTGGGACAGGTACGTCAGAGTAAACTACCAGCAGCTGAGATTAAGTCAAGCATTTATCCATCACTTTTTTGTATGCTTCACTTTTTTGTATACTTCAAAACAGGTGGCACAGTTTATTTTTGGCAACCCTCAGGAACTGGATAGCCCACGGGGGAGACTTGTGGGTTGACACAGTATGCATGCATGGCCACATGTTGTGCCAGTGCAATGGGATCATAGAAACTCTGTGTTGTGCATGTGCACAAGGATACTGGTGCACATATCTGTTTAGGAATGGTGAATAGCCCGTTCTTTCTATGTGGTGCAGTCAGAGACCATGGGAAAAACTCACTGATCTGCCTAGAAGAGCCCTAAGCACAACAGTACCAATGTTTGGGCAAGCAGGGAGACAGCTTGAGAGAAGGGATTAATTTGTCCCACTGTTTGCTGATGCTCGGCACCGATATTTAATTCATAACACTAGCACTTATTTAAGACAGCTCACAACAAGGTGATACTGTCTGCCGTTTTTTGAACACTGAGCATAAGAAGAGTGCTTCACATTTCATTATGCCTTTAAAAAACACACCAGTGTGCATCAGGCTATTCTTACCTCTTTGGGCCAACTGCAATAGTGTAAATTGTCATATCTTTAGGAGTGTGGTGGTTAGTAGGTAGCGTTTGTACTCGCTTTTGGCAGCGCTAGCTAGGGCAGTGGTTGGTGTAAGCTGCAGTGGCCCCTTTGTCTGTGTCTATATATATATTCACTGAAAAAACCATAGGTTTCACACATGTTATAGTTAGCGGAAATTTTACTGATAAAAAACCAATGAAATTCCCCCGTTATAGTTAGTGCAGGCAACTATAACTCACGCGACCGCAATCCTCTGCTGATGCTAATACTGTATTTAGACACTTATTTGCCCATGTCTTCTTCCATAAATTTTTAGCTATACATATATTACAAATATTTTTTTTTCATAAAGACACATATGTCTGTACGGGGGAATTTCATTGGTTTTTTATCAGTAAAATTTCCGCTAACTATAACTACCTACTGGCGACCGCCAGTAGGTAATATCTATATATCTATATATATATTACCTACTGACGGTCGCCAGTAGGTAGTTATAGTTAGGACCCTGTTTCCATAGGAAAACCGCAACATTCTATTTGGAATAACTTTGGCGCCGGTCGACGAATCCTCGCGAAATTTTCAAAACTAATGGGGCGCTACGCTCCGCTCCTACCCTGAAAGTCTCGGGGGGATTCGTCAAGCAGGGGCTGAGAAAAAAGGGGGGTCCCAAAACGCGTTTTTCCCATGCATTTTTCCATAGGACCTTTAGACACAGCTACAGCCCGAACGGCTGAACAGAGTTACTTGAAATTTGGCAGAGAGGTTGTCCTCAGGTCAAGGAAGTGCCTTTTGTAGGTCTGGTGTAAATCTGTTCAGTAGTTCCTGAGAAAATAGCATTTAAATCAATATATATATCTGTGGCAGCTTACGGTGCGCTTACCGTGCGCTTACGGTAAGCTTACCGTACGCGTACGGTGCCGTGCGCGAGCGCGATTCTGATTGGCTGTTAGATCTTAGTAAACATTCGAATCGGTCGAAACCAGGAAGCGGCGGCCGCCATTTTCTCTCTCGCACTCTGAGGGGGGGAGGAAAAACAAAGGTTGAAAACATGTAAAGGGGCAGGTTAGACAGCTCCTAACCACCTAGCCTTGATTAAGGTGTCCCATAAGAACCCCCAAGGCAAAAAATTCAATTTTATATTTTCTTTAAAAAACGGCGATTACGCTTACCGTACGCGTACGGTAAAAATTAATTATAAAAAAAAAGTATCCAAATTCCACCCCACGTGTGCAAAAGGTGCCCGCAGGCCACCTTATGTGCATGGCATATTCATCAATGGAACATTTAATAGTTTACCTTGCACAACGAAGCGCATAATATGTCCTCCGTGTGCGGACGGAGCGCGAAGCGCATCGTGCGTACATGGCCCATCCAGCGTAACGTGGGCACGCGCGCCACGAACGGCGTAAAGTAACTTGGCATTTAAAAAAACGTACAAATTCACTGAAAAAAACATAGGTTTCACACACACGTTATAGTTAGGAATTAGCATTTAAAAAACCTTGCAAATTCACTGAAAAAACCATAGGTTTCACACATGTTATAGATAGCTGGACATTTTACTCATAAAAAACCAATGAAATTCCCCCGTTATAGTTAGTGCAGGCAACTATAACTCACGCGACCGCAATCCTCTGCTGATGACATATGTGTCTTTATGAAAAAAAAATATTTGTAATATATGTATAGCTAAAATTTAATGGAAGAAGACATGGGCAAATAAGTGTCTAAATACAGTATTAGCATCAGCAGAGGATTGCGGTCGCGTGAGTTATAGTTGCCTGCACTAACTATAACGGGGGAATGGTTTTTTCAGTGAATTATATATATATATATATATATATATATATATATATATATATATAAATATATATATATATATTCAGTGAAAAAACCATAGGTTTCACACACGTTATAGTTAGCTGGACATTTCACTCGTAAAAAACCAATGAAATTTCCCCGTTATAGTTAGTTAAGCTAACTATAACTCGCGCGCCCGCAATGCACTGCTGATGACGTCACATATTACATCACTCATGACATGGTCAGTGACATCACTGATGACATCACTGATGACATCTCAAATGACATCACTGATGACATCACTGATGACATCACTCATGACATCATCCAGTGAATGTGTGTTTTTCTGAAAATTAAATATGTTTTATATATGTATATCTCAAGGTCGATGGAAGAATAAATGGGTATATAAGTGTCTAAATGGATGATTTGTTTTTGAAAAATTGATTGTGTAACTGACTGATTAAGTGTATCATAGTGGATACATGGCTTAGTGAGTAATGTTTAAATATGTAAATATCTGTATCAGTCTCTCACTTTGTGTATAAGTGGCTGCATGGGTTGGTGAGTAGCTACATGAGTGTCTATATAGGTTATTAGTTGGTTTTTTGAGTATCAGTGTCTATATGGTTCGGTGGGGGGTATTACGTAGTGCATAGGTGCATGAATGAGTGACTCACTGTTTGTATGTGTTGAAGACAGCATATGTGCAGGACTGTATGGGTGGAAGAGTGTGTGTATGGGTGTGTTAGTGAGTGAATGGCTGTCTCAATAGTGTCTTTATGAGTAACTACATATGTTTTAAACTAGTATATGTGACTATTGGTGCATATAAGTGAGTATATGTGAGAGTGAGAGATTGAAAGAGTTCCTGTATGAATAAGTATGTTTTTCTATAAGTGATTGTTTAAAAGACTAAGTATGTGTAAGTTTCTGTAGAAGTAAGTGTGGTGGTGTGTGTATAACTGTGTATGCAAGTAAATGTATGTTTCTTTCTTTTTTTCATGAGTGACTATATGTGTCAGTAACTCTGTGGATGAGTGGCATTCTGTAACAGGATGTATTGGTGTATGAGTACATATGATGTGTGAGTACACGAATGAGTGACTGTACAGGACTGTTGGTGAATGAGTGGATGTTTATGTGGTTCTTAGAATTATTGAAGAGGTTGTTGTAATTGGTATTGGTATGTCCTTTTTTTTGAAAATTTCAGTCTCTATTTTTGAATGTGTGTATCAAAGGTTATATTAGGGTGAGAGGAGATCTGCCACTCCATCACATGGATGAAGTCATCAGTGATGTCATCAGTGATGTCATTTGAGATGTCATCAGTGATGTCATCAGTGATGTCACTGACCATGTCATGAGTGATGTAATATGTGACGTCATCAGCAGTGCATTGCGGGCGCGCGAGTTATAGTTAGCTTAACTAACTATAACGGGGAAATTTCATTGGTTTTTTACGAGTGAAATGTCCAGCTAACTATAACGTGTGTGAAAACTATGGTTTTTTCACTGAATTTGCAAGGTTTTTTAAATGCTAATTCCTAACTATAACATGTGTGAAACCTATGGTTTTTTCAGTGAATTTGCAAGGTTTTTTAAATGCTAATCCCTAACTATAACATGTGTGAAACCTATGGTTTTTTCAGTGAATTTGCAAGGTTTTTTAAATGCTAATTTCTAATTATAACGTGTGTGAAACCCATGGTTTTTTCAGTGAATTTGTATGGTTTTTTAAATGCTAATTCTTACCTATAACATATGTGATTCCCATATTTTTTTTTATTGATTTTGTATGATTTTTTTATTATAAATTCTTATCTTAAATGTGTTTTTAAAAAAAAAAAACAAGTTTTTTAAAAACTTTTTATTCTCTTAAAACACTATGTTTTTTTTAAAAAAAATATGCAATATATCAAGTTTTTTTTTTTTTTACCAAACAGGTAAGATAACATAGAAAATATATATATATATTTTTTATTGCGCGTACGGTAAGCGTACGGTAAGCGTACGGTTTACGCAATGTCCGTAATTTATCTACTCTGTTTGCGTATAGTTACGCAATTTGCGTAGCCGCACGTACTGTGCGTGGGGCGCGTAGGCGTGTACGCTACACGCGCACGTTATGCGGAAGTGTTGTAGAGTGACTCTTTTGCGCATGCGCGCGAGCGCGTGTCTTTTTTACGCGCATGCGCACTTTTACCGTAAGCGCACCGTAAGCGTAACGTAAGCGTAACGTAAGCGTAACGTACGCGCACGGTGGGTCATGTGATCATGAAACACAACTTTTGATTGGTTGAAACTACTTTCAGTTCTAGAACTCTCCTACAGCACACCCATTCCCCTCATTTCTGCTTGTGATCCCTTAGGAGAAGGAGCTGACTTGTCTTTGTGATACGATGGCAGAACAGCACTCTTCTGCTGAGAGTGAGGCTAGCAGCACCACCATCAGGCAGAGAAAGAGGAAACAGAAGAGCTCTTTCATATGGGAGTATTTCAGTTTTCCAGAGGGTGAGAAAAAAGTCAATGCTGCCTTGGTGACTTGCAAGCTGTGCCAGCGTGTACTTTCGCGAGGTAATCCCAACAAGAAGTATTCCTTTAGGAATCACACTATGTTGAGACACCTTGAGGATGTGCATCCTAGGACACATGCACGACATACTAGGGGCAACCCTTCAGTAAGTCGAGCAAGCACATCCACAGCAGCTCAGCCGAGTCCTTCTTCGGAAGCTCAGCAGAGCCCTTCATCTGTGGGGGCACATTCACCTTTTTCTGAACCTCTGGAAATGAACCCTCGGTTTGGTAGGGTTACTATGCGGTGTTCATTTTGCCATGATCTAATTGTTCATAGGGAGACCAGTGTTTCCCTCATTAACAACAGAATAGATCAGCACAAATGTCCAACCAGCTAATGTTCCCATACTTCCTTTCCTCTGTCCCTGCATGAACGCAACGGCTCTTTTAAGAGCCAACCTTACCTCTCAACTTTTTTTTATTTTTTCTTTAAAACTTTTTTTTTTTTTTTTACCGTACGCGTATTTTTTTTTTTTTTTTTTTTAAAACACTAAAAATCAATTACCACATCTCAAGATCCTTGAGGAATTAATAACTAAATACTAAAAATCTTTTTGAGATAAAGTGGAAGAAAGAGACCTTCTAATTTCTCAGTTACCTGTCCCACCCAACAATTTAATTTTTAATTAAAATGTAATTGAAATTACTTGAAAAAATGGTTGGTTTTTTTTGAAAATTTTCTTTCACAATCTGAAAAAAAAGAAAAAAGTATTAATATTTAATAAATCAATATATTACACAGTACACGTATTTACATATTTTTCCCCAAAAAATGTTTGCCTTTTTTTTGCTGTTTTCAGAATATATTGCATTTCACTATAAATTGTGAAAGCAATTACATTCATCATTTAACAGCGGGCAAAAAAAAAATAACAATCTCAAAGATTGTATAAAAAAAAGCCCAGAGTCTCTTTTAACTTAAACATAACATTATAGAAATGCATAATATTCTAAAAAAATATCAACTAATATCAATACTTATTTCTTTAAAATACCGTCTGACATTTTTGTTTCAGAAGTATAATCACAAAAATATATCTCAAATAACTCCACAATACATCTGGTTCCATTTCCTTTAGGCCAAATAGTAATTTTAAAATTATTTTTTGATTAAATTTCCAATGGTAATCCAATAATATTCAAAAGTTTAAATTGTACAGATCTCACCGATTCTCTGTAACATTTTGGTTTCCGAAAGATTAAATAATAATTAAATAAGTTCACAATACAATTGTTTACTTTTCCTCATAGCCAAATAGTAATTTTAAAAATCTTTTTTGAATAAATTTCCAATGGCAATCCAATAACATTCCAAAATTTAAATTGTGCAGATGTTACCGATTTTGTCTAAATTTTGGGTTTTCCAAAGTTTCATTAAAAATTTAAAAAGTCCACATTACAATTGGTTACTTTTCCATTAGGCCAAATGATAATTTGAAAAATCATTTTTTTTTAAATTCCAATGGTAATCCAATAAAATGGTAAAATTGTTTTGTACACATCTTGCCAAGTCTCTCTAAAATTTAGGTTTCAGGAAGATTAGATAGGAATTTGCTAAATCAAAAGGCAAACGTTGCTTGAAAATCAATTGGGAATCATTACACAGTGTCCAGCCTTTTTCACATTTAAGATAAACTGTGTAATGTCCAGAAGTAACAGTAGGTCCTTCATGGAAAATTATTGCAACTGTTACAAAAGTTTTTCCTGAAATTGATAATTGCTGTCCTGTAAACTTCTTTATTAAAGTATCTAATTTTGAACCATCAGCTTTAAATCGTTGCATCATTAAAATTACATATTGTCCGTATTCCTTTAAAATTAACGTTGAAAACATTTCAGATTTACACTCACTGCATTCCATGCTATGATTAGCATCTTTAACTAATTTAGCAAAAGTGACTGTTTTACTTTCTGGCAATGTTAAATAAATAAACCTTTCAGAATCAACATTAGAGCCACATATATTGTAACAGTTTTCACAACTATGTTCCCATTTATAAGAGAGACCAAACAAATTTTCAATAGGAACCCCTTCTTCTTCCAGTACCTGAAGAAAAAACATCAAGAATTCCTGTGCGTCTTGCTGTACATTTTGAGAAAACTGTGTTCGTCCTGAACATACATCTAAAAGTTTTCTAATTTCAGTAGCACTTTCTATTTGAGTTTTATCATTACTCAGCTTTTGAAAAAGGAGACTCAACTCACAACAGAATCTTTTTCCCTGATTTACTATTATCTGCTCTTGCACACTTTCCAGATAAAATGCAACATTCAGCACTACATTAGCGTAGCAGTTGACACCAGAGCTATTTTCAAAATGACATCCTACACCCTGTTCTTCATTTTCCTTTTTCTTTTTGCTTGCAATTACATCACTCCTCTTTTTTTTCCTCCTCTCTACATCTTCATTACAGATATTCTCATTTCTCCTTTTACGAGAAACTACACGTTTCTCCAACACAGGATACTGACCTAAATGAGGAGCATAGGTTCTTCTTAATCTATTATACTCCTTTACACAATTTGTATCAGCACTAACTTTTGAGTTATCAAAGTCTATCATGAATAAACCAGATAATGTTTTCACTCGTGACAAAGCTACATAAGCCATACCTTCTTTGAACACAGTTGAACCAATGTTCACAAAAGCACAATCTACAGTCAATCCTTGAGACTTGTGAATAGTTACAGCATATGCTAGCGAAAACGGAAACTGCTTCCTACGTACATATAAGTCTTTCACAAGCATGAAACGAACTGAACAACGACAAATGTCTTTAACTTCTTCTATCTGATCAAATTTTATTTTTAACCATTCAATTCCATCTTTTTTCTGATAATTAATAAAACCCACAACTCTTCCCATAGCTCCATTAACTAAACCTTTTTCAACATCCAAATTTCTCCTTAAAAATACTCTACAGTTCATGCAAACATATAGATTTTTTTCTAATCCAGCTGTTTTGGAAATGTTCTTCTCTAGTGAATCCAATTTATTTTTCAGTGTGCCTGTTAATGTGATAGTAATTCTTCCATCCTCAATTTTGTCCACTGCTTCCAATTTCCTGATATCTTCCTTTTCCAATTTTAAAAGCTCTTCATTGAATATTGAGCATTCACGTAGAGTTGGCATTAAGCAGATGACACTTTTCTTTTCTGCAATGTTCTTGTATATCTTCTCTGCAACTATTTCTTCCTTTGGAAATAAATTATGTAGCAGCCGACTCTGTAATGCTTTTTTTCCAACTTCTGTGAGTAGTCCAATTCTGATATCTTTCAGAATACTTCCATATTCTTCATCGTTTGCTTGCCTCATATTAGTAGTTAGTTCCTTGTACTCAAAGAAGGACCAAATGTTTGCATTACCGATGCTTCCCAATGACTTCTTTGTGTCTTCATGTGTCACAGTATTGAACACTGGTTGTCCTTTAACTGGAGTAAGTTGTAGAAGATCCCCAAAAACTATGACATGTTTTCCACCAAATAACACGTCATAGTCTGTCCTTAGAATTTGCTGCATTCTTAAATGCACAAAGGCAAGCATTAAGTTAGATACCATGCTCACCTCATCAATAATGAGAACTTGCATCTTCTTCAATACTCTTGAAACTTCCAAGCATGCTTCTCCAGTTAGCTTGTTGTATTGTATTTTGTTCTCATGCTCCACTGGTAACATTAGCAAGCGATGTAAGGTAATTCCTTTTATGTTATAGGCTGCTAACCCAGTTGGAGCAGTAACCACACAAGACAAAGTAGAATCCGTTTTTTGCTGTAGGTAGCTTCTGATGACTTTTATTAGGAAACTTTTTCCAGTTCCAGCTTGTCCGCTTACATACATCCTGATTGGATGAAATGATGTGCATGAGCACTCTTTTTTTTCATGTAGAAATCTGTGATCAATTTTGTTTCTGATCTCTTCATAAATTTGTTGCTGCTCTTCATTCAGTTGTCTTTCCAAATTTTGTAAGTCTATAAATTCTTCTTGAGCTTGATTCATAGCCGTTTCCACTTCATTCATGGCTATTGATGCTTCATTTTCAACGATTGGTTGTCCTAGGGGATCTTGACTGAGTGTTCCTGAACTTTGGCTGTCTTGAGAACTGTCTCTAGCTACTTCTGCTGCAATTGTAGTTTCCTGTTCAATTTCTTCATTTAACATTTGCAGATAAGTTGTGAATGTACTGCATTGTATGCTGTCTTTGCAAGCATTAAATGAATCTTCATAGCTTTGAAATTCTCCCAGTAGTTCATCCTCTGTACGCCATGGTTTAAACAGCTGTAAAAGAGCCAAGTAGTAAAATTCCTTTTTGTCAGTAGTGTCGCAACTCAGCTTCCTGTGATTTATCAAACTTCCTTTTGTTTGCTTCACCAAACATCCTTCCTCACCAATGACTTTATATTTTCCATTGTTGATGTCTTCTGCGGCTTTCCGTGAATAAATGTAGTTCTGCAGCACTTCATAGAGACACATGTTCTCCAGATGATGACTTCTTTTTGGATAATATGTGTCCAACATGTTTGATTTCAAAATATCTGTACTTTCTGGGTCATTCTCGGCCAAATATTCAATTTCTCCAACAGATTTCAGTACCCGATTTCTCATTGCTGCAAGGCCTAAACTTGCCCAAATTATTCTTCTTGATTTCGAGTAGAGACTTGCAGAAGATAACCTATCTGAACATTCGTAGGATCCAATTTCTCGATGCGATAACATCTTTAAACTGAAACTGTACAGCTTCTTACTGACAGTCTTCTCGTGAGAAATCTCTTCCCACATTTCTTTCAATTCAGTTTTTTCAGATTTAGTAATGTAAGATGTTACATATCGAGCAACAGCAATGGAATTGTCAGCTACATACTGTATATCCATGTTAGCATTCCACATGGATAAAATGACTGCGTTGTAGTCATTTATATTTTTTGATTCTTCTTTTCTTTTTAGGTTGTAGGTATTCTTAGGTGATTTTCTTGTAATAGTATGTCTCACAGATGACATAAAACTGTTTACTCTTCCATTTGAAAGAGCAGGTCTAGGAAATCCAAATCGACATTTAGTGTAGTATTTTTCTTTGCTCTTGTATTTCCGTCAACAGTATTTTCCACACCGATGACTTTGGAAACGTAAAACTTGCTCCTTTAACTTTTTCTCTTCTGTGCTTTTTGGTATAGCACATGTTGCATATTCTTCAATGTAAGATAACACTGCTTCATCAGTATCTGTTCCAAACTTTGGGGCATCCTTGATCCACAACAGCATATGAATATGAGGAGCACCTCTTGCCTGGTACTCTTTTCTCCAAAAGAAATCCACTACTTCTCCAAGAGGTGGATTTTTTTTATTGCAGATGAAGGACATCATAGCCTCAAATCTATGATTGAAATATCTGCAAACATTAACCGGATCCAATGAGCACAGTTCTCCTGCTGTCTTGTATTCGATGTTTTTAATGTTTGAATTTGCCTCTCGTAGAAAATCCAGTAAATCATCCCAAGCGTACTCGGCACAGCTTAGGGTAAGGAACCATGTTGGTGTTCCTAAATTCCGTAACATGCATTTTAATTCACCATGGCGTCGGTACCAATATTCATTTGTCCCACGCTGACAAGCCATCAGATTGATCAGTTGTGTTTCCAAATGATCATCTCGGTGCTGCACTTTCTCCATAAAATCCTTAGCAGACACATTTTGTAAATGTACTCCACTTTTTAAAATGTGATTTACTGCATATGATAATGCAGACAAGTCGCTTTCAAATAAAAGATGGAACAAATAAGGAATACTTTGTCGAAATCTGGGATCTTCTGCATATAGTCTTGTAGTCCGATACTCAGAAGCTGGAATCTGTTCTGGACGTTCATCGTATCGTCCTCCTTTTCCTTTAGGAAACAGCTGGGGAAAACATCGAGCTTCCAAGCTCTCCTCCCATACACTCACGGGAGTTCCTTTTGCTTTCTTCATCTGAAACAGATCAATATTGTCTCCCATAGCTTCTTTTGAATGTAGAGGATGTATGCTAAAATGTTCATAAATTTCTTCTTCCTTTGACTTGTCCACTTTTTCAATTTGTCCAGTTGGTGTTTCTGTGTCTTCTTGTAAATCTTCTTCTTCTTCTTCTATATAAATTGATTCATACCATTTGTTATTCCTTTTCAAATACAAATTTGCTCTTTGTACTTTCCGTACATCTACCAGCTCCTGCCAAATCTTCTTATTCTTTGTAGGTACACCATTAACCAGAATAACTAATGGTTCAGTTTCCAAAGTATCTGCATCAATAGTTTCCATATTTTTTTTCAAATCCAAGGGCAAATACACCACTCTACCTTTTAGACCTCTCAGTAAATCTGAAGGAGGTAATTTACCAGTTTTGGGCTCCATACGTACTATGGTCTGGAACGGATGAACACATTGAATAAGTATAGACTCATATGTATTTAATTCAGAAAGTTCGGCAGGAATAACATCCAATTCTAAATTATTATGTACTGCTCTGGTCGGCATTCTATTTTCCTCTAACTTGTTGTAACAGTATTTACAAATACGCTGATCTTCACCCAATTCAAAACAATTTTCTAGAAATATATATGTGGCAAAATCTTTCCACTTATAATTATCTTCATTTTCACTCTTTCTGTAGAGATCAACATTCCTAGTTTGTTTTCTATAATGAGTTCTGCGGCAACAAATAAAAGTAATATTTGGTCTTTCATTAGAGATTTTTTCAAATTTTGTTATGTGATCATTAAATGTCTTACTTACAGAGGGTTCTACATTCTCTTCCACTTCTTCCTCATTTACTGTGTCCTTTTCTGCACTGTTTTGTTCAGGACCAAAGTAACAAAACTGAATTTCATCAACAACCTTCTCTACATCTGATACCGATCCACGGAACAGAGCCCTATTCAATTCATCTAACTTTATTGCTGGACTTTTAGCAAAATACAACCGTCTCACAAACTTTCTCATTTCAGTATGATGAACAGCCAGCATCCTAAAATGATGGAAAACACTATTACACACTTTTCTAGATAGACAAGCCAGAGAATGACCCTGCAAACCAGTATTCTCTCTCACTCTGCATGGATCTAGACTTTGAAGCACCTTAATCTTCTGTTTTACACTTTTTTTTACTATATTCTCTTAGAAACTCACGAAATTTATCAATAGATTCCTGACGCACAGTGCAAATACTACTACAATTCCAAGTGTACACTGGGGCTTTAGGACGTCTCCCCATAGCCTCATCCGCCATCACTTGTACCTCATCTCTTGGAACCATTATCTCCTTCTCCATTATGCAACCATTTTTCACTTCATAAGCACGACCTCTGGTGTCAACTGCATGCAGCAAACTATTACTTTGAAAATAACTCTCTTCATTAAAAAAAGGTTCACTACTTGAACTATGCATCCATTTTCCTAAAAACACTTTACAAAAGTTTGTTCTGTTCACTACTCTTTTCCTTTTGCTTTGTGATTTCAGTACATTAACCATTTTATCTAATGTACGCATCCTATTCAAAATTAAAATGAATAGTTTCCTTTTTAATTCTAATGCCTTTGCTGCAATGGCTTCAATTTCTTTTTTTCTCTTGTAATATTTTGCCTTTTGCTTATATTTCTTCACATCCTTTATCAAATTGGACATAACTCTTCTCTGAAACATTTTTCTACGTATCTCTTTAAACGCTGTTTTTCTGTTTAAGTTAATCTTTGTTGTTGCAGAAGGTATATTTGCATTAACTAAATTCTCAATTTTTTCCTGTTTTTTTCTATTGAAAACATTCTTTCCAGTACAGACATTTTGTACATTTTTCCTTTTTTTGAAGATGTTCTTTAAAAAATCTTTTGTCTGCTTACCAGAAGACTTGTTCTTTTTCCCAACATGAGCATCTCCAACTAACTTAGGTCCTCCAGTTGTCTTCAAATATAGTTTTTTTTTGTGGTCTTTCTTTAGTCTGGATTTTGTAGGCATCTTAAATTTTGTTCACTGCTCTTCAGCAATACCTGAAAAAAACTAAAAAAAAATTCCTTTATTTTATTTAAATATATTACTACATCTTTTATGATCTTTTCAAATCTTAAAATACTATGTACCCCTTTCCTACAAGTGAAAATCACAATAACACCATCACAAATTAAATATCTAAAAACAATTCCTGTGTGCACACAGAGTCATGGTTTGAAATTAGGCAGAAAACGAAATGTCTTTGCCAATTGCAAAGCATACTTTCTACTACTTTTTTGGCAAGTGATAAGTACTTTTACAGTCTGACACATTTTGAATCCACTTTTCAGATTCTGAAAACATCACATGTCCAAACTGCTTTTTCAGACCAGCACCATGTGTAACCTGGGTGACTGACTACACTCCAGCAAGGGCAACCAGCCTTAGTGTTGCTGAATGTATTTGCATTACTGACTGCAACCTCAAACCCCACTCGGTTGTGAATACTGTGCATGATTCCACAGGATAAGGAGCTGGGTGTGTGCTAAGAGTCTGCTTCTGCATACAAAAAAATGGCTCCCCCTTTCCATCTAATGCAAATGTAAAATCACCAGAGCAATACGCAATAAATCTCTGCCTGTAATTCCTATTTGCACACAGAGTCATGTTTTCACATTAGTCACAAAACAAAATTTCTTTGCCAATTTGAAAGCACACTTACTACTCTTTTTTTTGGCAAGTGATAAACACTTTTACAGACTGACACATTATGAATCCACTTTTCAGATTCTGATAAAGCACATGTCCAAACTGCTTTTTTCAGACCAGCACCATGTGTAACCTGGGTGACTGACTACACTCCAGCAAGGGCAACCAGCCTTAGTGATGCTGAATGTATTTGCATTACTGACTGAAACCTCAAACCCCACTCGGTTGTGAATACTGTGCATGATTCCACAGGATAAGCAGCTGGGTGTGTGCTAAGAGTCTGCTTCTGCATGCAAAAAAATGGCTCCCCCTTTCCATCTAATGCAAATGTAAAATCACCAGAGCAATACGCAATAAATCTCTGCCTGTAATTCCTATTTGCACACAGAGTCATGTTTTCACATTAGTCACAAAACGAAATTTCTTTGCCAATTTGAAAGCACACTTACTACTCTTTTTTTTGGCAAGTGATAAACACTTTTACAGACTGACACATTATGAATCCACTTTTCAGATTCTGATAAAAGCACATGTCCAAGCTGCTTTTTTCAGACCAGCACCATGTGTAACCTGGGTGACTGACTACACTCCAGCAAGGGCAACCAGCCTTAGTGATGCTGAATGTATTTGCATTACTGACTGAAACCTCAAACCCCACTCGGTTGTGAATACTGTGCATGATTCCATAGGATAAGCAGCTGGGTGTGTGCTAAGAGTCTGCTTCTGCATACAAAAAAATGGCTCCCCCTTTCCATCTAATGCAAATGTAAAATCACCAGAGCAATACGCAATAAATCTCTGCCTGTAATTCCTATTTGCACACAGAGTCATGTTTTCACATTAGTCACAAAACGAAATTTCTTTGCCAATTTGAAAGCACACTTACTACTCTTTTTTTTGGCAAGTGATAAACACTTTTACAGACTGACACATTATGAATCCACTTTTCAGATTCTGATAAAAGCACATGTCCAAGCTGCTTTTTTCAGACCAGCACCATGTGTAACCTGGGTGACTGACTACACTCCAGCAAGGGCAACCAGCCTTAGTGATGCTGAATGTATTTGCATTACTGACTGAAACCTCAAACCCCACTCGGTTGTGAATACTGTGCATGATTCCACAGGATAAGCAGCTGGGTGTGTGCTAAGAGTCTGCTTCTGCATACAAAAAAATGGCTCCCCCTTTCCATCTAATGCAAATGTAAAATCACCAGAGCAATACGCAATAAATCTCTGCCTGTAATTCCTATTTGCACACAGAGTCATGTTTTCACATTAGTCACAAAACGAAATTTCTTTGCCAATTTGAAAGCACACTTACTACTCTTTTTTTTGGCAAGTGATAAACACTTTTACAGACTGACACATTATGAATCCACTTTTCAGATTCTGATAAAAGCACATGTCCAAACTGCTTTTTTCAGACCAGCACCATGTGTAACCTGGGTGACTGACTACACTCCAGCAAGGGCAACCAGCCTTAGTGTTGCTGAATGTATTTGCATTACTGACTGCAACCTCAAACCCCACTCGGTTGTGAATACTGTGCATGATTCCACAGGATAAGCAGCTGGCTGTGTGCTAAGAGTGTGCTTCTGCATACAAAAAAATGGCTCCCCCTTTCCATCTAATGCAAATGTAAAATCACCAGAGCAATACGCAATAAATCTCTGCCTGTAATTCCTATTTGCACACAGAGTCATGTTTTCACATTAGTCACAAAACGAAATTTCTTTGCCAATTTGAAAGCACACTTACTACTCTTTTTTTTGGCAAGTGATAAACACTTTTACAGACTGACACATTATGAATCCACTTTTCAGATTCTGATAAAAGCACATGTCCAAACTGCTTTTTTCAGACCAGCACCATGTGTAACCTGGGTGACTGACTACACTCCAGCAAGGGCAACCAGCCTTAGTGATGCTGAATGTATTTGCATTACTGACTGAAACCTCAAACCCCACTCGGTTGTGAATACTGTGCATAATTCCACAGGATAAGCAGCTGGGTGTGTGCTAAGAGTCTGCTTCTGCATACAAAAAAATGGCTCCCCCTTTCCATCTAATGCAAATGTAAAATCACCAGAGCAATACGCAATAAATCTCTGCCTGTAATTCCTATTTACACACAGAGTCATGTTTTCACATTAGTCACAAAACGAAATTTCTTTGCCAATTTGAAAGTACACTTACTACTCTTTTTTTTTGGCAAGTGATAAACACTTTTACAGACTGACACATTATGAATCCACTTTTCAGATTCTGATAAAAGCACATGTCCAAACTGCTTTTTCAGACCAGCACCATGTGTAACCTGGGTGACTGACTACACTCCAGCAAAGGCAACCAGCCTTAGTGATGCTGAATGTATTTGCATGGATGTATGACGTTACAACGCACACTTTTACAACGCATGCACTTACAACGCATTTTTTACAACGCATAATCCATTACAACGCATGACATTACAACGCATGACACTACAACGCATTTTTAAAAAATACCTTTACAACGCATTACCATTACAACGCATACTACCTTTACAACGCATACCATTACAACGCATAATATTAAATTACATTTAAGGTAAGTATTAGATAGTATAGGGGTAAAAATTACTATTCTAACTCCAGGGGGTGCAACAGTAGGGTAAGTGTTGGATAGTATAGGGGTAAAAATTACTATTCTAACTCCAGGGGGTGCAACAGTAGGGTAAGTGTTGGATAGTGTAGGGGTAAAAATTACTATTCTAACTCCAGGGGGTGCAACAGTAGGGTAAGTGTTGGATAGTGTAGGGGTAAAAATTACTAATCTAACTCCAGGGGGTGCAACAGTAGGGTAAGTGTTGGATAGTATAGGGGTAAAAATTACTATTCTAACTCCAGGGGGTGCAACAGTAGGGTAAGTGTTGGATGGTATAGGGGTAAAAATTACTATTCTAACTCCAGGGGGTGCATCAGTAGGGTAAGTGTTGGATAGTATAGGGGTAAAAATTACTATTCTAACTTCAGGGGGTGCAACAGTAGGGTAAGTGTTGGATAGTATAGGGGTAAAAATTACTATTCTAACTCCAGGGGGTGCATCAGTAGGGTAAGTGTTGGATAGTATAGGGGTAAAAATTACTATTCTAACTCCAGGGGGTGCATCAGTAGGGTAAGTGTTGGATAGTATAGGGGTAAAAATTACTATTCTAACTCCAGGGGGTGCATCAGTAGGGTAAGTGTTGGATAGTATAGGGGTAAAAATTACTATTCTAACTCCAGGGGGTGCATCAGTAGGGTAAGTGTTGGATAGTATAGGGGTAAAAATTACTATTCTAACTCCAGGGGGTGCATCAGTAGGGTAAGTGTTGGATAGTATAGGGGTAAAAATTACTATTCTAACTCCAGGGGGTGCATCAGTAGGCTAAGTGTTGGATAGTATAGTGTAATATTATGCGTTGTAATGGTATGCGTTGTAATGGTAGTATGCGTTGTAATGGAATGCGTTGTAAAGGTAGTTTTTAAAAATGTGTTGTAGTGTCCTGTGTTGTAATGTCATGCGTTGTAATGGATTATGCGTTGTAAAAAATGCGTTGTAATGGTAGTGCGTTGTAAAAGTTGCGTTGTAAAGGTTGTTCCCCTATTTGCATTACTGACTGAAACCTCAAACCCCACTCGGTTGTGAATACTGTGCATGATTCCACAGGATAACCAGCTGGCTGTGTGCTAAGAGTCTGCTTCTGCATACAAAAAAATGGCTCCCCCTTTACATCTAATACAAATGTAAAATCACCAGAGCAATACGCAATAAATCTCTGCCTGTAATTCCTATTTACACACAGAGTCATGTTTTCACATTAGTCACAAAACGAAATTTCTTTGCCAATTTGAAAGCACACTTACTACTCTTTTTCTTGGCAAGTGATAAACACTTTTACAGACTGACACATTATGAATCCACTTTTCAGATTCTGATAAAAGCACATGTCCAAACTGCTTTTTCAGACCAGCACCATGTGTAACCTGGGTGACTGACTACACTCCAGCAAGGGCAACCAGCCTTAGTGATGCTGAATGTATTTGCATTACTGACTGAAACCTCAAACCCCACTCGGTTGTAAATACTATGCATGATTCCACAGGATAAGCAGTTGGCTGTGTGCTAAGAGTCTGCTTCTGCATAAAAAAAAACTCCCCCTTTCCATCTAATGCAAATGTAAAATCACCAGAGCAATACCAAACAGCTTTCTGAGACCAGCAACATGTGTAACCTGGGTGACTCACTACACTCCAGCAAGGGCAACCAGCCTCACTGATGCTGAATGTATTTGCATTACTGAGTGCAACCTCAAACCCTTAAAGTATTCCTTATTTTTACCAGTACACCTTAAATTTTCATGAAAACTTAGTCCATATTATTTTACATGTTCCTCACATTTAAATTTCTCCCAAAACAGAAAATAATAAACACAACTTCAACAAAAGGAATTCCAATTCTATTATTCATTTCTTAATTTACCATATACATCCCCTCTCAAACTCTAAACTCACCTTTAAAATTAGTTAGTTGTGAAAGAAATGTGGAACTCAAACAGCAGATTATCAGAGCCAGGATCTCTCTTCTGTACACCTCTCTCCTCTAAGCAGAACCAGATAATGGCAAACTTTCCCTCTCTTTTTCCACACATATACATGTTAATTTCAAATCTCAGTGCTTCCCCCTTTTTTTCAAATGTAATCACACATTTCTATTGGTTGAAAACCAACCCTTTTCCAAAAGTACCCTTCCCCCAACTTGACTTCTGTCTAGTACCCTTCCCCCAACTTGACTTCTGCCTGCTACCATAGCAACAGCTCTTGAAACACTGCTGTGTAGAGTCAGGTCAGAAGTTCATCAAACAATGTTTCATTTCCAAAGAGCAGGAGTGCTTGACTTTTCAAACCTAACAGCAAATCCATAGTACTGTTCTTTGGTAACACATTTTTCTGTACCAATACAAAACATGCTTCTATAAATTTACACATACAGCCTAGTTTTTATTCTAGAATGGTATGAAACAGCCAATCAGTTTAAAAAAAATAAAAAAAATATGTATGCCTCCATTTCCAAACTGTCTTTCATTTCTTTTTACCATTCTACTGAATTACACCTCCTGAGTGCATCCAGTTCTCCTTTGAAGATGTTCACAGTGTGGATTGTAGGGCACAGCTATGTCTTCTGGAGTGAAAAGTATGCAGAGAAAACAGATATGGTGAGAGACCTTGCTTTACCAAATGTAGACATTAAATGGATTGGTCAGAGAGGGTTAAAGTGGCACCAATTGATGCCATTGGTGAAATCCTTCATGCAAATCCAACACCCTGACCTCATAATAGTGCACTGTGATGGCAATGACCTAGGCACTTTGACTGGGGTAGATCTGGAAATGCTTATGAAGGAGACCTTTGCACAACTGTTTTCACTTTTCCCTAAAACTGCCTTTGTGTTTTCTAACATATGCCAAAGGCAAAAATGGAACTGGTCCAATCATTTCTGTCCACAGATTGACAAAGCAAGAAAGCACGTCAACAAATCTGTTTCTGCTTTCCTCCGAGACTATGGTATGGGTTCCATTTACCACAACAACTTGCGTTACGACATGCAAGACATTTATAGAGGAGATGGTGTACACTTCACTGATGAAGGGAACAGAGTCTTCCTCTTGAACCTTAGACTCTGCATCGGTACTTACTTGTAGGTACCACTAAAAAATCACTTCATAAACACAACGGCTCTTTTTAGAGCCCCCTAATATCTAAACACTTAAATCTGAATTTTATTTCTTTTTTTATTTTTATTTTCTACCGTTTCTGTCCTTCTTTGACCCCCTTTCAAATGTTAGGGGGTCTGTAACTCTCCTCCTTGCCCCCTTTTCAAGTTATCACCCTTTTTTTTCTGTCTGAAACACACAAAATGGCGGCCGCCGCTTCCTGGTTTCGACCGATTCGAATGTTTACTAAGATCTGACAGCCAATCAGAATCGCGCTCGCGCACGTCACCGTACGCGTACGGTAAGCTTACCGTAAGCGCACGGTAAGCGCACCGTAAGCTGCCACAGATATATATATTGATTTAAATGCTATTTTCTCAGGAACTACTGAACAGATTTACACCAGACCTACAAAAGGCACTTCCTTGACCTGAGGACAACCTCTCTGCCAAATTTCAAGTAACTCTGTTCAGCCGTTCGGGCTGTAGCTGTGTCTAAAGGTCCTATGGAAAAATGCATGGGAAAAACGCGTTTTTGGACCCCCCTTTTATCTCAGCCCCCGCTTGACGAATCCCCCCGAGACTTTCAGGGTAGGAGCGGAGCGTAGCGCCCCACCTATTTTGAAAAATTCGCGAGGATTCGTCAACCGGCGCCAAAGTTATTCAAAATAGAATGTTGCGGTTTTCCTATGGAAACAGGGTCCTAACTATAACTACCTACTGGCGACCGCCAGTAGGTAATATATATATATAGATATATAGATATATATATATATAGATATATATATATATCTTCGGCTTTACGCGTTTCGAGTAAGCATTCTTGATCACAAGCCTAACACCGAACAGCCAACAGCAACTTGTTTGAGCCAAGTCTCCCGCCTCAGTGGGCGTATGCTAAAGGCATTCTGGTATTTGCAGTCCCATCAACATCCTAACATCCCAAGTGGGTTTTAAAGTTGCTCAGTTCATTAAATCTGTATTAATAACTACCCTCCATGGGTTGATATTAGGGGTGGGCGGAATTTGCGAAAGTGACTTTCGCAAATTATCGCGAAAATGTTAAAAATCTCCGCAAACAAGCGGAAATATCGCGAAGATGCGGAAGTTTTTTTCCTGCCTGTTCGGGTATTTTCTGCGTGGTCGCGGCTCGCCACCTTACCCATGCGGTTGCTCGCGGGCGCGGCCATCTTGTTTTCACTCTTCTCACGGTGCATGATCGCGAGAAGAAAGACGTGATCGTGCGACCAATGACATTACTGTGGGCGCGAACTGTCGCGAGACAGCGCAAATGGCTACCAACAATCCAACATCTCGTGGAGAACGTGACCGGATCGGGAAAACTTGTCGGCGAACGCGGGGATTCAGGTAAGGCGATCGCGCGCGCGCGAGAATGTATTATTTTACAGCGCGAGCAAGAAACAAAGTATCGCTAAGCTGCGGAATGCGGAAATTTTGACATTTTCGCGCTCTCCGCGGAACGCGAAAATGTCAAATTATCGCAATTTCCGCAAGCGGAACGGAAATTTAGCCCAGGCCTAGTTGATATCAGCTAAGGGTGCAAAGTATCTGTCAAACAAGTTGCAGCTGGCTGTTCAGTGTTATGCTTTTGATCAAGAATGCTTATTAGAAATGCGTAAAGCCAAAGATACATATGATTCAAGCAGTGTGCAGAGATTGCTGTAGACCTCGCTGAAAGAGGTGATGTTTCCGGGAGGGCACCCTCAGAAGGGCAACTTTGTTGACATATATATATATACACCTAAAAAAACACAAAGGTTACAGGCACGTTATAGTTAGGCTCAAATTTCACTCGTTTGAAACCATTGTAAATCAGCAGTTATAGTTACCTGAGTTAACTATAACTTACTCCCCCACAATGCACTGCTTATGACCTCACATATTACATATCTCATCACATGGTCAGTGGCATCAATGATGACATCTCAAATGACATCACTGTTGACATAATCAAGTGAGTATAAGTTTTTCAAAAACTTTTTTGAAATTTAAGATATCTACTAAGCTATTTGAGCCTAATTAAAATGCCCCCGTAACCTTTGTTTTTTAGTAAATATATATATACATATGTATGTATATATATATTTATATATTTATATATATGTATGTGTGTGTGTGTGTGTGTGTGTGTACATATATACTTTCCTGTCTAGACATATCGTGTAAATATTTTGGAGCTCAATAGTATCTCCCATAATTATGGTAACACAATATATTTGAAATGATATTTAGTTGGAACACCAAATGGGTTGGGCCATGTCGGTGGTTACTGGCTCAATCTGTGGTAAAAACATTGGTTTAACTATTGGTGTCTGATGGCCTCAGACACTATTTCCTTCTAACCTTTAGCTTTTTTCAGTGAATTTCTAAGGTTTATTAAATTCTATTTCCTAACTATAACGTCCTTGTAACCTTTGTTTTTTTCAGTGAATTTCTACCGTTTTTTAAAGTTAATTCCTAACTATAACGTCTCTGTAACCTTTGTTTTTTTGTGTGAATTTCTAAGGTTTGTTAGTGCACCTTCCTATATATAACATCCCTGTAACCTTTGTTATTTTTTGTGAATGTCGAAGGTTTTTTAAAACTACGCCAGGCCTCCTGAAGTAATTGAAGTCGCCTAAAGCCCTTTTGTACCTGCAGCTCTGGTGGTGTTTGGGAGGCCGCTGGTGCATGAGAAGGAAAGTGGCTAATTTAACTCATTGAGATTCAGGAAGAGGCCTTTGAAAAAAACCAGTAAATAGAGGGGGAGGGGCAAAGGGGAGTGATTGGGTCAGGAAGCAAAAGGGAGGGGGAGAAGGAGTGGAAACTTTCTTTATTGAGCTAAGATTGTCTGAATCTAATGCAGAAAGCATGATGCTCCCGCCACAAGGACCCTTCTTCATCTGCTTCAGTATCCCGCTCCGAACAAGTGCTGTTTTTTATGGCCTCTCATCTAGTGCAAGTAGGCCTCTCCTCACGCGTCGAGAGTGTAGAAAATACCGCTTAACCCACAAGATGAGGATTAGCCCTTTCAGCAAAGAGGTGACTATGCGGACATCTAGTCTGTGCTTTTATGTTTCTATATTATCTGAACTTCATGATTATTTGCTTTTGTTTGTAACTTTGCTCTGCGCTGGGAGTTGGCGCTGATGTGTCTGGCATGCATTATAATCCCCAAGGTCCACGTGCGTGAACACCATCATTTTAGGGTTTGGTACTATTTTTATTTTTAAATTGTTTGCCACACCCTTCTTGCACATATCCCTCTCTCCCAATGTGCAGTGTCTGCCTGGGATGATAATGATAGCTAGGATGAAATGGTGACTGTCGATTCAAAGCACTACTTTCCCTCTCTGCACAGATGATGCCGCCTGCCTTCAGCACTGGTTCCTTCACCTCCAGCACCCAGGTCTCCCAACTTTCACATGGCCCAGCACTCCAGTCTCTCACCTGTCCTAGCACCATTTCCCCCCACCTTGTTCAGAACCCAGCAGTTTGAAACAACCTCTGTTCAGGGGGTACCAGAGGGACCCCCAGGGTAAAAAAAAAGAACCAGGGGGAGGAGCCTAGCGCGCAACCAAGATGGCCGCATAGGCTTAAGGCTCTCGAGGGCCTCCGCAACCTTCCACGTCTATCCTGACTAAATCCTGCTAAATTTGACGGGCTTTTGCTGATGCATTCGCGCTGAGGTGCCACCCGTTTTCCGAATTCTGATCGGACGCCGGGAACCCGAATGGTTGCCCTCCGAAGTTTGCGGCCTGCTGGTGCCTAGGTCCCGGTCTCGAGTTGGTGAGGTTCCCGGGTACGAAGTGACCAACAGCGGCATGCAGGGCTTGACCTGCCCCGTGCCCCGCACTTTCACTTTCGTTTTCAAGTCTGCTGTTTGAGATCGGCTGAGGGACCCTGGTGTTTCAGAGGAGCGCGGACAACGGAGTGTCTGGCCCGATCTTTGGACTATCCACGAACGTCCTGTCTGCGATCGCAGTGTCTGCTTAAATTAGCCAACGGGTCCCTGTCCCTGGCGCTGGCGGGTGCCAACCTTGGTGGCCTCCGGACAATGGCGGCGAGACTCGAAGGGGACAAGTCGAAATCTAAGTCAACCCGGAGGGGATCCTATGCTCAGGCCAACAACATGGACCGCTACGCACAGCTAAAGGGATCCCCCGCTGGCCTGCATAAATCGCCTGAGCGGTCTAAGGAGCTGGCGGGCCCAGCGTCGGAATTTACCCTGCAGGACGTTATGGGCGCCATTGAGGAGATGAAGGCTGCTGTGGGTCAGCGATTTGATACCCTGGCACATAAGTTGGATGCGGTACTGATCGATGTGAATTTGGTCAGGGCAGACCTGTCCAAAACCAACGAGCGGGTTGACTCCTTGTCACAAGCGGCGTCGAGCCTAACTGTGGACGTGGCCGCCCTGCAGACGGAGGTCCGTAGGTTGCGGCTTGCCAGTGACCAGACTGATCGTCGACTTGAGGATTCAGAAAGCAGGGCTAGACGGAAGAATGTCCGTATCATCGGAGTGCCGGAAAGATCGGAGGAATCTGCTGCTGATCTTTTTGTGGAGGATCTGGTGATCAACCGTCTCGCGCCCAAGGGATTGAGCAAGTTCTTTGCGGTGGAGCGGGCCCACAGGATTCCGGGTGGTGCGCCCAAAGTGGGTGCTCCCCCGTGGCCTATAATCGCCCGACTTTTTAACTTTCGGGATAGAGATGCTATTCTTCAGGCGTCGCGGGTGGCTGGGCCGCTGAAGTTTGAGAACTCCAATGTTAGCTTTTATCCGGACTTTACGCAAGCGGTCCAGAAACAGCGGCTGGGATTTTTGGGTGTCAAGTGGCGCCTGAGGGACATGGAGCTGAAATACGCGATGTTATTCCCGGCGAGGTTGCGGGTTGAGTTCCAGGGTCGTTCCCACTTTTTTGACCGACCGGAGGCGGTTGGTGACTGGTTGGATGCCCTACCGCGGGGACAGGATCGAGATGATCGGGCGGAGGGGAGCGGACGGGATGTGGTGGAGCAGGACTAGAACTTTCTTCCTGGCGATGGACTAGATTGACTATTTATTGCACCTTGGCTCAATTACACTCTAATCCGGCACATCATGCCCTTCAAATGTCTGGGGGTTGTGGGGAGCTTTTTGGGGTCCTTTCCTCCTTCTGGGGTTCTTTTGTGATATATGTTAGGGCGACAGGCACACTGCAAGTTGGGGGGGCTGTTCGGGCTCAAGCAGGGGTGCAGGGAGGGGGGAGTTGTGGTTTTGGGTCTGTGGGGGAGGGGGGTTGTTGGGGATGGTTGTTGTTTTTTCGTTTCGCAGGGCAATGTGAAGTTGTTTGCTGATTTCTCCGGGTTGTGCTCTCCGGGATGTGGGTATCATGTGCGGGAGTGGGATGGGGGATAGGGGATTGCGAATCCTTTCGTGGAATGTGAATGGTCTGGGGGACAGGGGATGGTGTTACAGTTCTTGAAGCGGCTCTCGCCCGACATCGTTTTCCTGCAGGAGACACATTTGGTTGGGAACTCCTTCCAGGCCCTAAATAGGAGGGGCTATCGCCTTGCCGCTCACTCTGGTTTCACTTCTGGCTCTAGGGGAGTGGGCATCTTGGTTAGGACCTCCCTCCCATTGGCAGTGGACGAGGTGCTTCACGATGATAGGGGGCGATATGTGGCGCTGGTGGGGAGATGGGAGGGCAGAACCATTTCACTGGTGGCTGTGTGTGTGCCCCCGGGGTTGCAGACGACTACATTTGCTGACTTGGGGCGTTTGGTCCTGGGGCTCCCTGGGGGGGTTTTGGTGTTGGGTGGAGACTTTAATGCCGTGGTCTCTGGATTGGAGGACCGTCACCCCCCCAGGGATCTCCCTAGGGCTCAGGCCTGGTTGGGGAGTTTTTTGGACACTTTGGGACTGGTAGATTGCTGGAGAATGATGCACCCGGGACAAGCGCAGTATACCTTTCACTTGGGGGCCCATGGGAGTCTCTCGAGACTCGACTATATGCTCATGCCGGCGACCCAAGCGGGGATGATTGGGGAGGTGCGTCATGTAGCCAGAGGTATTTCTGACCATTCCCCTATATGGTTGCAATTGAGGGTTGACCCTGGCACAGAGGGAAGAGTGGCACCTATTGGCCCCTGGTATCTTCGTAACCCTAAGATCCGCGCGGAGTTGGTCAAGTCCACTGATCACTACTTCACTGATAATGTGGGGTTGGTGTCGTCGGCCGTCTCCCTATGGGAGGCTTATAAAGTGGTGGTCAGGGGGCAGGCCTTGTCCCTTATCTCCCATACTAAGAGGTGCGAGAGAGCTGAGGTGGTTCGCCTGGAGGCTGAAATAGCTGAAATGGAGGATGACTTGGAGCGTGGAGTTACTGATGAGAAATTGCATGTTCTCAGCCTCAAACAGTCAGATTATAGAGCGCTAGTCACGGAAGCTGCTAAAGGGATGTATAGAGAGCAGCAAGGGCGTCTGTATGACGTGGGGGATAAGGCCGGAAAGTTGATTGCTTGGTTGGATAAGAAGGAGAGAGCGAGCAGGGTGGTGCCCGTTGTGGAGAGAATGGATGGAGTGTGTGTGACTGACCCTGTGGAGATTGTTGACTGCTTCGCGGATCACTTCCGCGGGGTATACTCTCCGGTTTCCGTGCATTCGGAGGAGGATTCTCATCTGTTGCTTAGAGACATCGCACTGCCAACCTTATCGGAGGCGGATGCAACATTGATGGAGGCGAAGTTGTCGTCAGATGAGATTGCTTTGGCCATTCGCTCGATCGCGTCTGGTAAGGCGCTGGGTCCTAATGGTCTTCCCATTGAACTATATAAGTTACGTCCTGATAAGATAGCGCCGTATCTTCGTGACATGTTTTCGGCGGCACGTGCGGCGGGCTTCCTTCCCCCTGACCAACGCCTCGCCACCATAGTGGTGATACACAAAGATGGGAAGCCGCGAGACCGCTGCGCCTCCTATAGGCCCATTTCGCTGTTGAACGCAGAACCCAAAATTCTGGCTAAGGTGTTGGCTAACCGACTGGTTCGGGTCGCGGGCGACTTGATTCATCAGGATCAGTCCGGTTTTATACCCCATCGGAATACCGCCCTAAATTTGAGGCAGTTGCACGGTGTGCTGGCTAGAGCCGAGTTTATACGGGAGCCGGCCATCTTGGCATCTTTAGATGCTACTATGGCGTTCGACACTTTGGAGTGGCCATATATTTGGGCCGTTTTGGCGAAATTTGGATTCGGCCCTGAGTTTATTGGTTGGGTAAAATTGCTATACGCTGACCCACTGGCTCAGGTGGTGGTGAATGGTAGGGTGTCGGCTCCCTTCGCACTGGGGAGGGGTACGCGACAGGGATGTCCGCTATCACCCCTTCTCTTTGCGCTTTCTTTGGAGCCTCTCGCCGCCTGGTTGCGTTGGGAGCCGTCGTTGCGAGGCATTAGATGGACGCCGGAGTTCGAAGACCGCGTCTCCCTTTACGCGGACGACATCCTTCTATATCTCACTTCCCCCCGACAGTCACTAGTGGTATTGGTGGACGTGTTGACTTCCTTTGGCCGCAACTCCGGCCTGGTTATCAACTGGGCCAAATCGTGCGTCTACGTCCTCTCCGGGGACGCCCCCCTCCTGCCGCAAGACTGCCCTGTTCAGGTTGCTACCCTGGGGTTCAAATATTTGGGAATCTTTATCTCACTGGATCCAGTGGTCCGCTATGAGCGAAACCTTCTCCCTCCCCTCCAGCGACTGAAGGCCGACGTCGCAAAATGGCGACGACTTCCGCTTTCACCGCTTGGACGGGCGGCATTGTTTAAAATGATGTCGCTGCCTCGCTTTTTGTACGCTTTGCAAAATACTCTGGATGTCGTACCGGCCCACTATTTCCGGGAGGTTGAGGGTCTTCAGCGTCAACTGTTTTGGGACGGGCGGCCGCGGATTGCTCTCGCCAAGTTAACGCTTCCTTGGTACGATGGGGGGGTTGCACTCCCTGATATCAAACGATACTATTGGGCGTCTCAGTTGGCGGCTGTGAACCACGGGATATATGGTCCTGCCTGAAACCCGGCGTTCGAGATGGATAAATTCCTGCTCCCGGGTGGGGATTATAATAGGGCGCTGTACTCGGTGACCCCGGACACGCGGCTGACGGGACCCACGCGGGTGGCGGTGCGTGTGTGGCACGCGGCGAATGCTGCGATGGGGTGGAGGGATCGCTTGACTCGGGCGACGCCGCTGTATGCCTCTGGGCGGTTGGGCTGTTTGTGGAGATCGAAAGTTTTTGAGAAATGGGACATGATTGGTATATGTAAGGTGGGTGATCTTTGGGTGAAGGGAGCTTTCAAAACGTTTGAAATGCTTAAAAAGAAATATAAATTGAATGATAGAGAGTACTTCCGATATGCTCAAGTCCACCATGCGCTGTGTTCGGTTTTTCCGGACGCTGCTGCCATCCCCGAGTATTCCCCACTGGAGGATAGAGTGTTGGATGGCTATGTGCCCGACAGCACTATTTCTCTGATTTACAAGAAACTCATCAACGATCGCGCGGACTTGCTGCTCCGTCTGAGGGAGGCATGGACAGGCGATGGCTTAGAGCTGGATGATGAGGACTGGGTGTCGGCGGTGGCCTCCCCGAAGGAGGTGGCGATCCCGGCCCGCCTCCGGTTTGTACAGCTGAAGATCCTCCATAGAGTGTATGTCACAGGGCCCGGTTTGCTGCGTATGGGTTATTCGATGGATGGATTGTGTAAGCGTGGATGTGGCCTGCCGGGCACGTTCCTTCATATATTGTGGGAATGTCCGGAGATTGTGCGATTCTGGAACGGTATCCATACCGTACTGGAGGGGGTCACGCACGTGGCCCTGTTGCCAGAGGCTAGGAGGTGTTTGCTGAATGTCTGGGAACCGAATGATTGCAATGCGGCACAGACGCAGTGGGTGACCTTGGGGTATATGGTGGCTAAGCGTAACATTGCACAGCTATGGGGCTCCCCGAGGCCACCCACGGTTGATGTATGGAAGGAGAATATGGACTGGTGTATGTTTAGGGAAAAGACGGTGTATGTGGCGAGAGGTAAGCCAGGGAAATGGAGTAGGGTATGGGGTCCGTGGAATTTATATCGAGGCCGTATCTGCGCCCCGCCTTTGCCATTAGAGGTCGATATTGCTTTGACCCCCTAGCCGCGCATTCTGCGGGAGTGTGTGATGTGTGTTCCATGCTTTGTTTTCCCATTGCCCCCCTTCACCGCTTCTGGACCAGAATCGCTTTGGACACTGTATGTTGTTCCCCGTCCTGGGAAGTGCACGCTGCTATCTCGGACTCTCATTGCCTTGAGTGTGTTTTATGTTTAATAAAAAATGAAACCGTAGTCTTAAACCGCTCCTGGCCTATGGCCATGGTCTGTTATAGGTACTTACGGACTGCCGGGTGCTTTGCCGCTGGTTCATTTGAATGTATGGCGTTACACTGCGGGCCCACGGGCTCTATAGCGGCCGGCCCTGGTGGTTGTAGGCCCTTGTATGTCTTTTATTGTGTGCTAACGGTTTCTAATAAAAAATGTTATAAAAAAAAAAAAAAGAACCACATTTTTTTGTAAAAGAAAAAATAAATGAAGTGTGGACTCCTGCGCTTCATTTACTTTCGGCCCCCGGGTAGGCCAGGTCCCGGGGACAATTAAAAATAAAGACAGGCCCCTGCAGCCCCACGGACTTCCACCTACCCAAGGCTATTTGTTTGAAGTGCGGGAGACCATGCAGCCCTCCACCAAGCCCCAGGGACCTCCACGGGGCTAATTTTGTGAAATGCAGGGGGCCACGTGCCCCCCCCACACAGCCTAGGGACTGCTACCTCCCCAGGGCTACTATACTTAAATACAGGGGGAACGCACCCCCGCCTCCTTGGGGACCACCACATTCCCAGAGGTATTTTCAAAAATTGGAGGTAGGCCACGTGGCCCTCCTCCTGTAGCAATAAATGGCCCTGGGCACTGCCACCTGCCAGGGCCAGCTGCAGCAATGTCCTAGGGTGCCCACCCCCGGGACATTGCAGTTTGCTAAGGGATGATGGGAGCACTGCTCCCGCCATCCCATACCAAACAAGTTGACTCCACTTTGAACAAGCGAGAGCATTTTGCTTTTGCTTGCTCAAAGTGGAGCACACTTTGCTTTTTACACTCAGGTAGCTGCACGTCAGCAGCTCCCTGGATGTAAAAAGCAATGCCGGCTCCCGCAGGTGGCAAGAGCCGGCCGGAACCGCGAGGGCTTCAGGATCCCACAATCCCTGGGCCGAAAATGGCCTGGAGAAGAGGTCGTGCAGCCCAATCTTTAAAAAAATAAAAAAAATAAATGACCGGGCCCCAGGGGATGGGGTCCCCGGGGTCAAAATTGGCCTGGGAAGTGGAGGCCGTGCACCCACTTCCCTTTTATTATCATAAATGAATAAAGGCCTAGCCCTGGGGGATGGGGCAGAAATCAGCCTCAGGAGGAGGTGCGGCCCACTCCTGTTTTATTTTATTCACATTTTAAAAATGGTCAGGCCCTGAGGGATGGGGTCCCCGGGGACCAAAAGTGTCAAGGGAAGAGGAGGAGACATAGCCCCCCTTCCTTACAAGAAAAGAAAAATCAAACCTGGCAACTTGCCGGAGGCCCCTCCCCTACCTCTAGTACTCTGCAAACACACCTCCTGGCACACTCTTGGTTGAAGAATTAAGTTCCCTTCACTGCTGATGGCCCTTAGGGGCCAACTAGCCCACCTGTTACTTCCAGTAAGCCCCACACAGTGGGATTGCCAATAGGTGATTGCAGGCCACAACCTTTTCTCCACCACTCTGCAAACAAGCCTCTCTGCACACTGCTGGTAGGGGGATGAGGTCCCTTTGTCTCCTGAGGTCCTCATGACTAAAGTGGACTTCTACCCCCAAGCAGTAGTGCGCCCGGAGGTAAGTTTGCAGAATGGTAGATGAAAGGGGCATGGCCTCTGACCTGTCAACTGTTGTTTTTGCATTTGTCACCCCGAGTGGGACGGGTATGCTCAGACGTGAGTCCCGTGCTCTCCATGCCACTGGAATCAAGCTATCCTGGCTGAAGAGGGGTGAAACCCCGAAACCGGTCCTAGGATGCTTGGTTCCAGTCCAGGGAGGACCTGGCTTGCCAGTTCGGGCTGGACTGTTCCCATGAGGCACAGGGTCAAGACTGATTTGCATATGGCTGGGTTCAAACTGGAATGGCATGGTGAGCAAAAAAATGATGGATTTAGGCCCAGATCTCTGTACTGGGGTGAATGTATGACATTGTTCTGCATTCTGTCCATCAACTGTTGTTTTTGCATTTGTCACCCCGAGTGGGACGCGTATGCTCAGACGTGAGTCCCGTGCTCTCCATGCCACTGGAATCAAGCTATCCTGGCTGAAGAGGGGTGAAACCCCGAAACCGGTCCTAGGATGCTTGGTTCCAGTCCAGGGAGGACCTGGCTTGGCAGTTCGGGCTGGACTGTTCCCATGAGACACAGGGTCAAGACTGATTTGCATATGGCTGGGTTCAAACTGGAATGGCATGGTGAGCCAAAAAATGATGGATTTAGGCCCAGATCTCTGTACTGGGGTGAATGTATGACATTGTTCTGCATTCTGTCCATCAACTGTGGTTTTTGCATTTGTCACCCCGAGTGGGACGGGTATGCTCAGACGTGAGTCCCGTGCTCTCCATGCCACTGGAATCAAGCTATCCTGGCTGAAGAGGGGTGAAACCCCGAAACCGGTCCTAGGATGCTTGGTTCCAGTCCAGGGAGGACCTGGCTTGGCAGTTCGGGCTGGACTGTTCCCATGATGCACAGGGTCAAGACTGATTTGCATATGGCTGGGTTCAAACTGGAATGGCATGGTGAGCAAAAAAATGATGGATTTAGGCCCAGATCTCTGTACTGGGGTGAATGTATGACATTGTTCTGCATTCTGTCCATCAACTGTTGTTTTGCATTAGGCGCAAACAGGAGCAAACACAAAGTCTGCTCCTAGCGGGTGGGAGATTTAAAGATGCTCTTGTAGGCTGGGAGCGCACTTGATATCCAATTCTCTGCCAGCACTGATGTGGGCAGGGAAACAGATTAACAGATTTCTCTAGCCCGGGGAGAGCAGCATAAACAGGTACTCCCTCTGGGCGGGTGCAAAGCCTGCTCTCGCACCATACAGGGATCCGGCAAGGGCCACAGGGCCCCCAACCTATTTAAAAAGGAGGCCCTATGGGATGGGGTTCCGAGGGCCAAAATTGGGTTGGTGAGGGGCTCCCTCCCCTTTAAATAAATACAGCCCTGGGGATAAGGGTCCCCAGTGCATAAAGAGGCTCTGGAACAGGGGCCACGTGGCCCACCCTCTCCTTTAAAATACATAAAGCCCTGGGGATGGGTTCCCCAGGGCCTAATAAAGATGGGGGGGTCACACTGCCCCATCCCCTTTAAAATAAATACTGCCCTGGGAGAAGGGGTCCCAAGGACCTAATAAAGCTGGGGGAGGGGTCCATGAGGCCTTTGTCCCTTTGTTAAACATAGACGACCAGGGAGAAGGAGTCCCCAGGGCCTGCGCTGGGTCGGGTGGGGGGCCTCCCTCCCCTTAAAAAACACACAGCCACGGGGGAGGGGGTCCCTGGGGACTAATAAGGTTCAAGGAGGGTAAAAGCACATCCCCACCCACTTTTTAATTATTTTTGGCCCCGGTGGAGGAGGGAGGGGGTCCATGTGGCCTCCCCACTCCGCTCTGGAAGAGGGGCTATCCGACGCCTTCATTGGCTTCCCATCTCCAAAAGAATTGAATATAAATCCCTCTGTCTCACCTTCAAAATTCTTAAATTTGCTACTCCCGAGATCCTGTCTGACCTAATCACCCCCTACATCCCCAGGCGCATGCTGCGCTCTTCTGAATTGATGCTGGCTGCTTTCCCCAGAGTTAAGAGATCTAGAGCTGGTGACAAGTCTTTTCGTCTCTTAGCACCCAAGCTTTGGAACTCCCTGCCGTTGTCAATCCGCAGTCTGGACTGTTTGACCTCATTCCGCAAGGCTATCAAGACTGCCCTCTTCCCTGTGGCTTAATCTCCTCTTCCCTCCTCTGGATTCTTGTGTTAGCGCCGGGACGCCCCTTTGTTGGGGCAGCTGTGCGCTTTATAAAAGCGTTTAACATAACATTTAAATAAAGCATGGCCCCAGGGGATAAGTTTCCTAGTCCTAAAGTTAGGAGTCCTAACTTTACTACTACTAAATTGAGAAAACTCCTAATTTTAAGACTTTTGGTATTCACAGAAGGCATTTAGGAGTCCTAAAGTTAGGAGTTCTAACCTTACTACTACTAAACTGAGAAAAATCCTAATTTTAAGACTTTCGGTATTCACAGAAGGCATTTAGGAATCCTAAAGTTAGGATTCCTAACTTTACTACTACTAAACTGAGAAAAATCCTTATTTTAAGACTTTCGGTATTCACAGAAGGAACAAAGTTTGGAGTCCTAACTTTTCTACTCCTAAACTAATAAAAATCCTAATTTTAAGACTTTCGGTATTCATGGAAGGCATTTAGGAGTCCTAAAGTTAGGAGTCCTAACTTTACTACTACTAAAGTGAGAAAAATCCTTATTTTAAGACTTTCGGTATTCACAGAAGGCATTTAGGAGTCCTAAAGTTTGGAGTCCTAACTTTTCTACTCCTAAACTAAGAAAAATTCTAATTTTAAGACTTTCGGTATTCACAGAAGGCATTTAGGAGCGAATACCGAAATGAGTAGGTGCCTTCTGTGAATACCAAAATGTGTAAGTGCCTTCTGTGAATACCAAAATGGTTGTAAGTTTAGGATTTTGTCTTAAGTTAGTTCTGTGAATCGGGCCCTCATACTCTATCTTTTTGGCCCTGTCTCTGATACACACCTCTCAATCTATTCCTATCCTCTCGCTGTATCTCTCAAACTACAACTCTATTACATTTTCTCCCTCTCTCACACTCTTTATATATTCCTCTCTCTGTCTCTCTACCGCTCTCTATCTCACATACTTTTTATTTGTTTCTATCTTTCTCACACTTTCTCACAATCATCCTATCATTTGGTATCTTGCTCTCTCACACACGATGTTTCTCTCTTATCCCTCTCTCTCATAAATTATCACAATCTCGTCTCTCAACAATGCAGCTCTCTCTCTCACTCTCACTTTTTCCTCTCTGTCACTGTCTCTCACTTCAAAATCAAAGAAACTTTATTCAATCTATTTAAAAATACAGATCATAAAAGTACAAAGCAATATAAACATTTATTTTCGAATCAATTTGGACACAATTCCTAATTTAATTCTTAACGCCAAACATGTTAAAAAGATGACTAAGTCTGAAATTTCATTTCATACAAACTAATTACAGATATCCGTAATGTAATTGGATTAATAAAACAAGGTAACCGATTCATCAATATTCACAAAGCATGTGCAAAACAGTTTTCTTTCTCCTTAGACATGCCAATAAAAAAGTAGCTACTGAAAAGCATACAAATGGATCCTAGAGTTTCTTTAAAAAGTATAATGCTGGGCGACATTGGTTAAAATTAATTTTTCTTTCAAATTTGGCATAAAAATCTGGTATGTTCATTTTGATAAAACCCACAAAAAAAGAGTAAATGAAGGTCCAACTGCTGTGAGCCACAGTCACAGGGGCAAGGTACTAAATCTGTACGTCTAAATCTCTTCATAGGAAAACCAAGCACGAGAGGGATTAGGTTCAACTGGAATCTAAGCAAGACAAATATGTGCTGAGAGTTTCTCATATGGTCTAAATATGAGAAACCCCCCAGATGATATTTCAGGAGAGGTATGATACAACATCACAGTGACCTTAGAATAATTTACACTTGGGTACTCATATATCAATTTTTCTAAGAGTATAGACCTCAATTTTCCCTTTGTTATCGTATTGCACAGGTTCGGTTTAACAAAAAGCTTTTCCAATCCTAGTGTCATCAGTAATGATCTCACATACCAAAGCCAGAATTTTATAAGTATTGTCTAGGTTTACACAATTTTTAATTATGACTTCAGTCAGATTCACTGTAACCCTGCACCAGATCGAGTGCCACAGGAGTACCGGGGTGATCTTAATGTGGTTGATCAGGTACGCGATTTCTAGTTCATGATGGTAGTTGTAATTTGAATATGAAATAGGGACGGCACACAGCTTCTTATAAAATCTGTCCTCCAAGGATTGGAGTTGGGTTGCCGTAGCTGTTCTCAAACCCCTGCCCCGTAAGTTGCTGCTGTTACTATCTTTGCTTGGTATATTTTCCTTTTTGTCAGTAATGGTTTAGACCCTAATCTTTTTGCAAAGGTTCGGATTGCTGCCATACCCCGCTCCATTCCTATCGCCCAGTTATTCACCATAGGTACCCATGACTGTTTTTTGTCAAAATGAACCCCTAAATATGGGAACAAATCTATAATCTCCAATTTCCGTGGGCCAATTGTAAACAAGGACAAATGACTTTGATTTATTTACCTTCAAGCCCAGAGAAGACATGAATGCGACATAGGCCGTTATTAACCGTTGAAGGGCCAGCCCTGTTCTCACTTTTCATTTCTCTTGAGTCAAGAGAAAGAGGTTTCAATCTTTGCCTGCTTTCCCTGAAAATGAAACCCTGGAAACACTACTCAGAGCTCCCTGAAGCCACATGCCTTCTTCTAAGGTCTGCCTATAGTCACCTTTTGCTGCCTGGAAGGTCTCATGTCATCAATACTTCAACAAACATTGGCAATGCAGTAGTTCTGGCTTTAAAGGAATGATGTATGAGAGCATGGTAATGGATAAGTATTTGCATGGACACAAAGCACTTTAGAACATTGGAGTAGGTTAGAAGGTCAGATGACAGTTGCACTGTCATGCCAGACCTAAACATCCATGCAGGTAAAGGACTGCCCTCTTTCCATCTGTGCTGCTGCCAGACTAAAACACTATAAATTATCTAGTTATCTAAGACAATTTAATAGCAATTCAATGTCATATGTGTGCCCTTGAAAGCTAAAACTCAGGCAGTTGGATAAATAAACAAAATGATCACACCAGTGTGGAGATCAAGTACTTTTTTTGTGGAGTCACACAACTTCTACCCAATCAAAACGAGTACTCCTGGCTCCTAACAAATGTTCCCTGTAATTCTTTTCCTCTGTGTGTGGCAATAAAGGTACTCCGCACTGCAGCAAAGGGTGCATGCACTGAAGACAAGCAACAGCATAATATACAAGCATGTGCAGTGTGCAAGCTACTAAAAGCCGTGGCTCACTAATGGTGCCCTGGGCCCTAATGCAAATGGGAAAAAATGCCCCCTTACCACTGGGTTGGTATTAAAAGACACCCATTTCAGGGGCGCAGCTGGTTCCTTGCCCCCTGGCCATGGGGGCCAAGGCATCTTGTGCCCTAATTGTTCTACCTATAATCCCTTTCTATTCGATATCTCCATGCCCTTCTTATCTCCCCCTTGCACCTTTTCTTATCCCTGTGCACTACCTCTCAATCTCTCTCGCTTGTCCCTATCTCCTACCTCCCTTTTTTAGTTTTATCTTCTCTCCGTACTACTCTTTACCCTCCCCACTTTTCTTTCTCTATTTCTGCTCTGCTCCACTTCCCCCTAATTCTGTCTCCTCTCTTCAATCTACGTCCTCCCCTTCGCTCTCCCACAGACTCTCTCTAGTCTCCCTGTTCTCTCTCATTTCATCTTTACTCTGTGAAATCTTTATCTTGAATACGCTTCTCTCTCACCCACCTCATTGTTCTTCTTGTCTCCGACCTCCTTGTTTGTCACCTCTTGGTCTACCTATCCCCTTTTAGTTCTTTTGTTGTCCTTTTCTTCCTTATTTCTTCCCCTACAATTTTCCTTTCCTTTCTACATTTAACTCCCCTTTCTTTCTTTTTGTCCCTGTTCTGCTTATTCACTTGATCCTTTTCCTATCTCCCTTCCATAGCTCATCCTCTCCATACATTGCATACATGCCTCCTTTTCTCTCTACACTCACATTTCCCCTCTCCTTCACACTCCCAAACCTTCTTTCCTCTCCATCTTTCTATTATCTTTCTCCTTTCTCATCCAGTACCTTTTCTTTCTTTCCAATCCCCATACTTATCTTTTCTCCTTTTATCTACTCTCCCATCTTTCTTCCCATTCTGTCTCCACTATCTCCTTGTTCATTTTCTAACAATGTCTCTCCTCTTCCTTTACTCTCTACCTCATATTACAATCTGACCTCTCCATTCTTTCCCTCCTTAATATCTTACCTCCACAGTTGACCTCCTTCTTCCAACCTCATTCCATCCACCTCTATTTAATCTCACCCTTCTGTTTTTCTTTATTTTTGCCTCATCCATTAGCTTCCACCCTATCTCCTTGTCCTCTTTTCTACAAAATGACAAGCTCCTGCACAACCGATTGAATTAATGTTTGGCTACTGCTCCGTTGTGTCCTCTGTTTTGAGTTTTACCCGTGCCTGCCTGGGACCGGTTTCATTCTCTGTTTGAATGACTCTTCCCCAACCCCTCCCAGAGGAAGAGACCATCACTGCCTCCTGATTTTACACAGTACAGCCACATGTGCTCTGCATGTGGTCATTTAGTAGCCTTGCGTTAGCTTGCAGTAAGAACACAAAGCATCCTAATGATATTGACAAGTTCCTGTTTAGGTATTCTGGTCTAGATTTACTAACACTTTGCACTGCGTTTGCATCACAAAAGTGACACAAACCCAGCACACAGTGTTGTGGTGGGATTTACTTTCCAATGCAAATCATGATTTGTGTGGGAAAGTTGTCCGAATTAACACAAAGTAACAGTATGCCCTACCTTGCGCCTCTTTACATAAATGGAGCGTACCATGGGTGGTACATGGGCATTCCCATGCAACCACCCATGCGTTTTGAGGAGAATCCCTATCTACTAACATTTACAGACAGGGATGTGAGTCAAAAAATCATGTCTCCTTGAGGCAGTCAGTTACACTGGAGCAAAATGTTAAAAGTCTCCATATTTTTCAAACTTTGTATGTGAGTTGCACTGTACTGCATACATACAGTAGAACAAGTCTTAAAGGATATTTTTAGTACTAGAAGGATGCCCTTCCAGTACAAAGCATATGCTTGACAGAACCCTCACAACCTTGTACTAAGGTAGGGGCCACTGGAATTATACAAGGCCGTGGTCTTTTCCACGTATCTATGGATGTGTGTACTTGCCACATGTGCCACATAATCCGTCATCTACTGTATAACCTGCTGATTTAAAAGCCCCCCCAAAAAATTCTAGCTCAAATGGATCAAAGGTTACAAAAAAGTGACTAACTGTAGTGCTGCAAAGTGGAACACCCTCCGCAAAGGTTAACTGGTCAACCTTCTGTTGCTAATTGTTATATTTGTGTTGTAATTGTGTGTTAAATTAGCACTAATGAGGTACAATATTTGCCCAGACAGTGTTAGCATGTGTTAAAATGCCAAAATAATTTAGTAATACTATCACAAAATGTGTCGCATTGAGCTGCATATTTTACCTTTTCTTGCTGCATAATCCTACCCTGATGTATAATTTGGTCTTCTCCTGCCACATAATTCCAGTGGCCCTGACTATAGTGGAAAGTACAGGTGGGGACGCATGTCAATCATGCAGCACTGCTCATTTAAAAATATGGTAAGGTGTTTTCAAAATTAAAAATGGAAAACATTGAATAGTTTCACCTAAGTCAGGGCCACTGGAAATATTCGATTCCGCAGCCAAGGCTTTTTTTTCATAATTATGGATTTGCCGTACTTGCCAAATAATCCATCATCTGTGGCATAATCTGCTGAATGTGACAAAAAAATTGTTTTTAGGGCAAACGGATCAAAAGTTACTACATGTTTTCACACGCAATGGAAGGCCCTTCGCTAATGGTAACTAGTCATCTTCAAAGTTACTTATTTCTGCATTTGGTTGATAAACTGGTAGTAATGAGGTGAAATCTGTGCACAGAGTTTTATCATGTGTACAAATGACAAAACAATGAAGTAATACAATCAAAATATGTACCGCATTATGCAACATAATGTGGCTTTTTGCCACATAATTTAGGAAGCTCTGCCGCATAATTTGGTGTTTCCTTGCAGCATAATTCCAGTGGCCCTAAATGTATTACATCAGATTGAATGCAAAGGATTTATTAAAAGTGAGTTTTTAAAATGAACTGAGAAAATTCCTGAAAGTTTATTTTTATTTGCAGTTTTATGTAGCAAACACGGAAACTAATGTAAGTAGCCCTTTACCTGAGCCTTGCGACTGGAACCTGTCTTGCCAGTTCCAAAGTCAGCAGCTGAAACACCATGTTTATTTCACACTGCCTGCTGCAGGCTTCATAAAACACTCTGAATTTAAATCAAAGAAACAGCCCCCATTTGTCACTGATGCATTTGCTGGGACTCTTGGTGCGTCTGCCAGGAAAAGAGAAAAGGGGAGCTTTCACACCTCAGTTTTATCTTTATGAAGCCTGGGAATGACGAGCGTACTCCCTGAGAGAGTTTGCGCGCTGGAGGTAGCAATGCTGCGTGCGCGCACGAATGCAGCCTACACGGAACACAGCTCCTAACATGTGGGCGGAGCCAAAGCCCCTCCAATTGTGATTCTCACATAAGTGTCTGGTGACAGCTGCGCTATCAAGCCAGACCATAAAAAGGTACAATAAGAAGAGCAGAGAGAGAGCCGACTTTTGGTCAGGGTCCTTCAAGTACTAGTTTTCCAGTCTTTTTCAAGGTTTGCCATTGCTTGGCTGGACTTTCTATTAAAGTCAAGACATGTTGTGTATTGTTATACTGTCACATTTATGTTCCTCTGTGGTATTGATAGTCCTTTTGCAAGATCAGTGCTCTTTGATGTATTTACTTTACTGACACAAGGACGTTTTAATTTCTGGTTTCTGGCTTTTTGTTCAGGAAATGCTTGCTGTTTGCAAGCCTTAGCTTATCATGAAGACACAGTGCTATTTAATAATCACCCTTGCACGGTCAATTGTTGATCTTTACTGTCATGATAAAATGTTGTTGAATTTACATTGATTTTGTTCCTAAAGTAAACACAAGGAGATGATGGACGGAGCGCTGAAACTTTTCAGACACTCACCCCCAGTCACAGATCTGGGTTGAATCCATCATCGTTCATTAGCTCACTTCGCCAACCCAGTTCAATCACAGCTATATGCAAATCAGTCTTGTCCCTTTGCCTCATGGGAACAGCCCAGCCCGAACTGCCAAGCCATGTCTTCCCTGGACCGGAAACAAGCATCCTGGGACCGGTTTCGGGCTAACAGCCCTCATCAGCCAGGATAGCTTGAATCCAGTGACAAAGTGAGCAAGGAACCCACATCTGGGCGTACCCTGCCAACTTAGGGCGAACAAAGCAAACACAAGGAGATGATGGCCGGAGCGCTGAAACTTTTCAGACACTCACCCCCAGTCACACATCTGGGATGAATCCATCATCGTTCTTTAGCTCACAGCACTCCATCCTTTATCTCCTTGTGTTTGCTTTTGTACCTAAAGTATACGTGTATGCACAAGTAGCAACGTAAATGTTGACACTTTGTCAATAGCATCTACTATGCAATATTTTACAGTGTATTCCATTTAAGTTTATAACTAACAACAGAAACCTGGGCTTGACAAGTCAGTCTGCCAGTTTGGCATTTGCCTGATAGGCTGCAATCTAAGACACTGGATTCAAAGCAGGATGGGCTGCCAGGACCCACCTATGCCCCATCTGGTTGCAGTGTCCTCTAGTATGGGAATGGTTTGAACACATTTGCCCGGGCTGATTTTGGTTTCCAGTCCAACCATTCCAAACGTCATCTTCTGATGACTTTTTAGATGTTGACTGTCCTGGAGAAATCTCTTGCATTAGAAAAAAATCTTAAAAGGAGCTTAGAACCCACCCATTACTTACCTTTACTAACCATTCGCTGTAATCAGCGTCGCTCTAATTTCCATGCTTCTGATTGGCCAGCACACTGTCTGCTTTCACTTTTAACATCTTCATGCCTGCTTTGCCTGTCTATGTCGTGGAGATTAGCCCAATTACAGCTTTGGGTCACCGGCCAGAGTCCTTCCACTGGCTACCCACTTCAGAAGGTACTTTTTAAATTAGCTATATAGCACTCTATACAAGCGCATCTGCAGGCCGTCTCTCTCCACCTCGTACTCTTCCCACATCGTTGCCTAGCACCCTCCTCCACTCTCTATTTTTTTTGCTTATTTCATTTTGAATGTTCTTTGTACCAGGGGCTTTGTGCAAGTGTTTTTTTTTACTAATTGGGAACATCGCCCTTACAAAAATGACGTGCCTACAAGTGTGCGTGTGCACTGTTCGCATTCACCAAAATAGTTCACTTCAGTATCAAGGGCTCAAATCTCTCCTTTACTGGTTGTGATACAGCTACATTTTAATGCCTTTGAAAGCACTGAATTGCTCTCTGAAGAGCTGTATGCAGCCCTCTCCAGCTTGAGTACCTGTAGGCACGTCATATGCTGCTTACTTTCCCAGTCATGCCTTCCTCTCTCTCTACTCATAAACAGTGTTCCGATTTCAGACCAAAAGCATGCTGCTAGTGTTGAGTACTCATGGAATACCACACTACATTTTGTTCATGTCCCAACATTATGAAGATAATTTCAATAAAGTGGTCGTCAAAACTAAAACAGCGCAAATAATTATTTTGCATCGTGGAAATAACAGGAATGAATTTAAACAAAACTGGTTTGCTCCAAAGCAGGACATTTTTTCCTTCAAATATTGGTTATAAAAATTAATCCTTCCTTGAGTTAACATTGTTTGTCTACCTGTGATCGTGCATCATTGTTTTGCGCTACAATGTTTAAAAGAATTTCAAGATGGCCGTCGCTTATTTTCATAGGAGTGCGGAGCATCGAGGTTGACCCTCCAGTACTTTGTATCCTCATTTGATTGTTTTGTCCTATTCTTATCTCTAGTATAATGGCCTGTTCATCACTCGTTGGTTTCTACAGCAATCCTCTTGTGACTGATGGCAGTTGAAAGCTATGTAGTAGTGCCCCGATAATTTACCGGTAATCTTAATTTCTCTTAGTCCTACCCATTCTCAACCTAGTCCTTAACCATGAGGTTATTTACCCAATCCCATGACGGGAATCAAAACAGGAATTGCTACTAAGCCACACACCCCTCCACTTGGGAAGCTATGTAGTAGTAAGGTCTTCAGCCTTCATGTTGTTGGCGGGCAGTAATCGTGCACACTAAGCTTCCAAGATTGTGCTGGGCACCATACTTATTGCAAGAGGCACAGTCTGCATATTTGTTCTTTGTGTAAATTGACACTGCTGTCTTATGTAAAAAGCCTCCTTGCAGATCTACCAGGATTCATTGGACAAGCCTCAAGTTTAAAAATGTTACACCCCGTTCCAATCATTAATACATAATTGTGTCACAGTGATGGAGCAAGGATTCGTAAATGAAACTTGCTTGGATTCAATCCTCTCAAATAACATGTAACAATGTAATCAATCCATTTCGATTCCATCTCGGATCCAACCATCAGTAATCTCCTAGCGGACCTGACTGCCTTGCAGCTGACCCCTCTGATACAACTCCCTACTCACTCTGCTGGTCACCTACTCGATCCGGTTTTTACTAATATTCCGGAAGTCAGAGCAGATCCTCCGAAACCCATGGGATGGACTGACCACTTCCTTGTCACATTTGTGATACCGGCCGCTATCCAATCTAACAAGGCGCCGGCCGCCTCCTGTCTTAAACGGCCCTGGCATAAACTCCAGAATATGGACTTTCCTGACAGCTTAGGAGAACCCAACTTTGAAGTCACAAATGACATTAATACATCTTATGCCGCCTTTCAGGATTGGGTCACCAAAGGACTCGACACTATCATACCTGCCAAATGGACTAGAGGACGGAGCTCCCCCTCTAACCCATGGTATAATGAGAACTTGAAAATTCTTAGAAAGGAATGCAAAAGAGCGGAACGTCATTGGAGGAAAGACTATAGGGACAAGGACAAAGCTTTTTATTTGGCCACACTCAAGTCATATCATAAAGCTATACGCACTGCTCGCGCATCCTTCTATGCCAAGGAAATTGACTCCAGCTCCAACCCCACGAAAACAATTTTTAAACTGGTCTTAAAACTACAAAACAGTGGCAACCTGGCCTCGTGTATCTCCTCCACTCAGCAATGCGAGGACCTCGCCACTTTCTTTACAGAAAAGGTGAGGAAGATCTATAACACCTTTTCACATATCCCTTCTGACCACACCAGCTCCCCCAATTTCTCATTTAAAGGTCCCAGGCTCACCTGTTTGCCAGCTATCACTCTTGAAGACCTAACTAAATTCTGCAGGAAAGTAAAAACCGGTGCCCCCTCAGACCCCATGAGACCAGCCTATTTTTTAGGAGCTTTGGACTTCTTTCTTCCCTCCTTGACCTCGCTCCTTAATCTCTCCTTTTCATCGGCCACTGTACCCATATGCTGGAAACAGGCTTGTGTCACCCCCATTATTAAAAAACCCAATCTAGACCCCACTAAGCCGGAGAACTACAGGCCCGTCTCCTTGCTCCCGTGGGTGTCCAAATTAGCAGAAGCTCATGCGAACACCGTACTCACTGACCATATGGCCAAAAATAACATCCTGGACCCCTCCCAACATGGGTTTAGGCCTGGACATAGTACGGAGTCCGCACTTCTGTCCACCACTGAACACCTCCGAGGGATTATGGACACCGGTCAGAGTGCTGCGCTGATATTGCTCGATCTCAGCGCAGCCTTTGACACGGTCTCCCATAATATCCTACTGAGTCGCCTGGAAAGCATTGGGATCAGTGATCTGGCACTCGAGTGGTTCCGTTCATTTCTCACGGGCAGATCCTTTCGCGTGTCAGCCCCCCCTTTTATCTCCCAATCACATGCGATCGGCCAAGGAGTCCCGCAGGGCTCTGCACTCAGTCCATCCCTTTTTAATTTGTATATGCAGCCCCTTGCGGCAGTGGCCAAAGAATGGGATCTCACGCTGGTGTCGTACGCTGACGACACACAGCTGGTAATCACCCTTACTGATATGCCCTCGGTCTCCGCTATAAGATTTAGGGATGGGTTGGCTGCAATCGCCAACTGGATGACTGCAAACTGCCTTCAACTGAATGCAGGGAAAACCGAGGTACTACTCCTGGGCAAAAGCACCAGTTTTTGGAATGATCACTGGTGGCCCCCCTTATTGGGCCCCATCCCCCCTCCCAAATCTCTGGTCAAAAACCTAGGAGTATGGCTAGACTCCTCGCTGAACTACCAAACTCACACAAAAAAAGTAGCAGCCACATGCATTGGGCTGCGGAGAAGCCTTAATCCCATTCTAGGCTTCTTTGACTCTAAAACACGGCAGCTAATTGTCCAATCCACCATCCTTGCCCGGTTGGACTATGCGAGCGTCCTATTATTAGGCGCTAATAAAGCCGAAACAACCAGGTTCCAGCGAATTCAGAATTCAGCGGCCAGGGCAATTGTAGGCCTTCCCAGAAGGTGCTCTGCTAGAGCTATCTTACAAAGACTCCACTGGCTTCCGGTGGAAGCCCGTATTCATTTTAAGGCACTTACCATTGCTTTCAAAATCCTTAAAACTGATGGTCCCGTACTCCTTCGATCGCTGCTAACACCCTACACCCCCAACGCAATCTTCGCTCCATGGGCCAACACTTGGAAGTGGTCCCCCGTACGAAGCGCTGCCGTATCGGGGATCGCTCCTTCAGACTCTTCGGAGCAAAATTATGGAATTCCCTGCCCCTCCACATCCGCCGCCTTGACAATCTGTCCGCTTTTCGCAAAGCAATAAAAACTCACCTCTTCCCTCTCATGTAGTCTCTACTCTCCCTACCCGTCCCCCCCAGTAGGTTGTGCTATGGTTCTTAGCGCCGGGACACCCCGTTGCTGGGGCAGCTGTCGCGCTCTACAAACCGATAACATAACATAACATAACATTTTGTGAATACTAAAACTGCAATATATCACGAACATCTTTATCCAGGGGAAGCTTTCTTATGTGCAATACTAACCCGTAACTTGAATGTCCTAAAATGGCCGACAAAACGCGGGATTTCTGTCGCTTTTGGTGGGAAACTTTTGCCACTGCACAATGGCACTAAAAATGGCCGCTTCAAACACACATGCTAATGCACCTGCTGCTGATAGACTAAACCTCATAAGTTGTATCAAACACTAATGCAAAAGATTTAAATAAGTAAATGGGGATAGAGTAGACATAAGTGGTATACAGTGAAATCATTTGTTTCTGTGTTCTAACGTGTCTTTTTCTGACTTTATTATTAGTTCTTATTTGGGCCTCGGAGGGTGACTGGAATCCCTACTCCGCGCATGCTCATAAAGATTGGCCGAAAACAATGACGGCACCCGTGTCACTCAGCCAAGGACACCTTGAATGAAGAAGCATGGGAAATTCAACTGATGACCCCAGCAAAAGCAACAATGTTGAATAAAAATGTTTAATTTACTCAGTAAAGTGAAATGCGTGTGGGAATAAAGCTATGGGAAAAGAAAATTATGGGGCGGGGCACATAGACAATGGTTCATGGAGAAAATGTTAAAATTCTAAGTGGTGTGATGAACTCACCTCCTCATCCCAACCAATCAGAATAAGGGAAGACATAAGAATTGATACTTGGGCGGGTGGTACACGAATCAAGAACAGTATAATTGAGGTAAAATAGCTAGCGACCTTGTCCGACTTGTCAGATCTGTCATTCCGACTCGTCACTGACTCAACGCGTTTGCTGCTCCAGTTCTTGTCCGAGACGCTGTCTCAGACCCTGCTGCAGCCAGAAACTCTGTCCGAGAGTTTGAGATACCGATCGATAAATCTATTCATCTAGAGGGATTGCATAAAAGGGACACCCGAGGAGAGTAGTGTCAGAGAGGGGTGCTCTCTGACACTACTCTCACTACGCTGGTGTTGAACTTGATGAAGATATCCTTCCAGATCTGAATCTGCCTGTTGCTTTGGAGATTCTATTCTGGCCCCCCATTACGGAGTTGGGTTCATCTTGACCAATAGGTAAATATAATTAGAAAATCTGTCCTTTATGCCTATGCTATCCTTTTTTCCCCTTTCTTCCCTTTCAGGTACCGTCATCATTGATCATTTAGTTTGCTATGAAATTATTAGAATATTTCTGCCTCTTGAAATGAAGGTGGTTACTGTAATTGAATTTTGACTCACAAATTAATTTAGATAAAAGTTTTTCAAAACTTCTTGAGTCTGTGGTCATTCAGAGTAAAGAGGTAATTGTCATTCTACCTTAAACTAACTCAGCAACCTGATTCATTGAGGAAAGGAAACATTATTTTCAAATTGGTAAGACTTGGTAAAGGAGAATAACCAAGCTACAGGTAATTTACACAAAATTGATACTGGCGGGGTTTACTAGCTTACTGTGTGAATGCGGTTTGGGCCCAGGTGAGAATTAGGTGTATGAGTGACAAGAGTTGGTGATCCGTGCTGCCATCTATAATACTGCAAGTTAGCCCCTTCCCTTGCCCTTTGCTGCTTTCACCCGCTCCCTCCCTCTGTTGCTTGCCCCTTGCTGCTTTCACCCGCCCCCCAATGTCACTTTCAGAACTGAGGAGACTGCCTTTCCAATTCCACTACTAAGTAAATAAAGTGCATACAATCGCCCCAGCCTATCTGCACCCAACATTCGCCTGCTCATCCCCACACCAGAAATAATATGCAGATAACTCACCAACAGACTATGCAAATAAACAACAAGAGATCTCAACAGGTCTCATTCAAAGGCAATTATCTATGCATGTCTAAAACATTGCAAGCAAAGAAGGGAGACTCTCAAAACGAAAAAGTTTTTTAGCAAAAAGCAATCATGTATTAAATACGATTTTTACAAAGGGAAAGGGAATGAGGGTTTGAACCAATATTCAAAGGAAGAAAGTTACAGTTATATCAGCACTGCAAGCAGGATCAATTAGCGTAAAACAATCCGAAAGTTGTACTCGGTGCTGGAAAGTGTATGTGACACATAAAGACAGCGACACAAGTGACAAAGTGAAGTCAGCAAGAGGACGGCGCAAAGTGAGGTGAAGGTGAGTATTTACAATATAATACAGTCGGCGGTTCTAAACTCAATTATAACAATAAAATTGAATTATATCCATTTTTCATAGAACCAATATAACAAGGTAGTGCCATCAATTAAGCTGACAAGTCGACGGCGTTTCGATCCCCTCGATTTGGGATCATCATCAGGACCGGATTGTCAATTTCAGACAGTGCTACGGGATTTAAACAGTATGAATAAACGTGTGGAGGTGTACATCCAGGAATAACTCCAAGCGGGATGGACTTCTGAGTAGAGGCGTATTCAGGTTGCGAGTAAAGCGCAGGGCTTCAGGACTTCTGAATCAAGGCGTATTCCGGGTACGAATAAAACGTAAAGCTTCGGAACTTCTATTCAATAGAAAACCGGCGTGTGAATCAGCCCAGGTCCGACACGGTAAATCCCGTAGCACTGTCTGAAATTGACAATCCGGTCCTGATGATGATCCCAAATCGAGGGGATCGAAACGCCGTCGACTTGTCAGCTTAATTGATGGCACTACCTTGTTATATTGGTTCTATGAAAAATGGATATAATTCAATTTTATTGTTATAATTGAGTTTAGAACCGCCGACTGTATTATATTGTAAATACTCACCTTCACCTCACTTTGCGCCGTCCCCTTGCTGACTTCACTTTGTCACTTGTGTCGCTGTCTTTATGTGTCACGTACACTTTCCAGCACTGAGTACAACTTTCGGATTGTTTTACGCTAATTGATCCTGCTTGCAGTGCTGATATAACTGTAACTTTCTTCCTTTGAATATTGGTTCAAACCCTCATTCCCTTTCCCTTTGTAAAAATCGTATTTAATACATGATTGCTTTTTGCTAAAAAAACTTTTTCGTTTTGAGAGTCTCCCTTCTTTGCTTGCAATGTTTTAGACATGCATAGATAATTGCCTTTGAATGAGACCTGTTGAGATCTCTTGTTGTTTATTTACTCACTCACCCTAATCTCAACTAGGTTTATGGGTTTATGCTCCTGTAGTTTTTTACAACAACAGACTATGCAGCACTAAACCCAATCCCTGCTCAGATGTCAATAATAGTAGCTTTGCTACCTGGGGTCCGATTGCTAAGGTAACTATACTTTATTAACTTTTGAAGGAAACTTTTAGACAAGTGGTATGTGAATGGACAGTGGCGGCTCCTCCGCCATGGCAGAGAAGCGTCACCCCTCTGAACGAAAGGAAAACTAAAATGATTACTATTCTTAATATCATTTTAGTTTTCTTTTGCAGTCAGTGGTTCTCGGGGCAGGGTGGGGCAGAGCACTCCTTAAGTTAGCATGACTGCTTGACCGGCCCTCTCGGGCCGGCCAAACAATCATGCATGCTTTGCATCTTCCCCACCAGGCTGCATTACGCAGCCTGGAGAGGAACATGCAAAGCCTCCCATTCCCCATCTGCGCACAGATCCCCCGCGCTCAGATCAATCACAACACTCCTTGCAGCGTTGTGATTGGATCAGGGGAACCTGGGAGCCAGGTGCTTCCTGCTGCTGGCCGGGACTGTAGGAAGAAGGAAGAAGACGGAGAACGGAGGGGAGGCGGCGGCCAGCCATTTCAGGAAAGTGTTTTTTTTTCATTTTTTCTTTGTTGTCGTCCCTCATCCCCTATCTCTTGCCACACCACCCGAATCTGGTAGCAGCCGCTACTGTGAATGCATCGCTGCAATGGGTTGCCTGTTTAAGGTGGTGGCCACTTACATTGTTGTCCCATGATGGAGACTACAAAGTTATTATTTGTGCTCTTGAATAAATGGACAAGTTTATTGGTGCCTCCTCGACGGAACATTGACCGCCTCCTCGACGGAACATTGACCATGTGGAGTGTCGTATGTGCTCGGACGTGGCACCTTGTGCTGGTCTCTGCTTGAAGTGGACACATTAATTAATTTATTTATTAAGGCACTTATTTATTTAGTGTTTAAATCTTTTTATTAGCATTTTGCACATTTTTTAAGTAGACAATCCGAGCAACGCCCGTACATCATGAATAAATACATCATGAATAAATGCTTGCCAGTAGTAAAGAAACGAGCTCTCAACAGGAGAGGGTGTAGCAGATGAATTGTATAACAATGACTACAGGAAGTCCAATGACTGCGCCTATCTACAGGCGCTTCATGGCCAAAAAGGTCGTACCACTGATCGGCATGTAAATAAGTCAGACATGGTACAAATTGCAGCAACTGTGGACATAGGATGCAACAAAAGGAGGACAACATAAATCAAGAAAGGGGTAGGAGAGTCGCTTGAGACCTGCCAGGCATTTATTTATTTATATATTTAGTACTGGAAACCCAATTTAGCCACAGTAACCCCAGATGTCCTGCATAGGCGAAACCTATTGATTTGCCAATGCTTGTTATAGCACTCTTCTTTAAGGGTGCAGCTTAACCTTTCTAATGCAGTCTATTTAGGAAATGGGCTCCACTGCCAGCTCCCATATTGGTGTAACTCTATATATTCCTTCATTTTAACATTTTCTTTCTTGGTCAGCTATGGCCAACACACACAGTCTCCCATGTATTAATTAACAAACACTTCCCCCAAATGAAGATCAGACCTATTAGCTTTGCCATTATTTGTTAACTTGATTTACAGGTGGTAGCAGGGTCGTTCATTATTTGATCTTTGACGCCTTCTATATGAATGTAAAGTCATGCTGGAACATTCTCTCAGATGAATCTCTACATGCCTCAAAACAATATTTTCTACATCTGGCTTTTCCAAAATTAAATACTGTTTCAGTAAGACACAGCACCATGCAACTTTAAGCAAATAGCTGTAAGGCCAGGAACCACATGTTTTCATTTGTAATATAACATAAAAGGTAAGCACTGAAATAGCACAGTAGATTTACATTGCTTGGCTTTTCTTTTGTGCTCAAATTAAGCCGACATGGCTAACAACCGCTGGAGTCTGCTTTGGATGAATGAGTGCACGGCAGGGGTTGGCCACAGTGGTGCAAGAGAGAATGCATATTTCTGGATGATGTAAAGCTCCTTAAGCAATTTTACATTTGCAAAGCCAAATCCAACAAAACCTTGTGACCTGGTCCCCAGCTGATATAAAGATGCTCATGTGCATTGAATACTTTATTAACATGACTACACTTGACAAATGTGCAGATGAGCCTGGTTTGTGCTTGTCACCTACTTGTCATCAACTGTTCTGCCTCACCCCTCTCCCACAGCCACCCACACAAACAATGGAATAAACTTCTTCTGTTGGAATGCAGTCCACCTGGACAAGGTGGCATGTCTGGAAGAGGGTATGAGTAGGCTTTGGAGTCTTAGTGGAGTAATGCATCCACTGCAGAGGGCCTGTGTTCGACCTCATGGTCACAGGTTCAAATCCTGGTGCGTCCACTCGGCCTTTCATCCTTCTGAGGTCAATAAATGAGTACCATTGAGTTGGGCAACAATAAACATCTGTTATTCAGTGCCAAGTTACCCTTGGGTGAACATGCGCTTTACAAATACACATGTTATGGTATGGCACAGGTGTATATTAAGGTGTCTAGGTGCTTGGTACACAGGGGTTTCCACCCAATCGCTCCTGTGGGTAAACGTGAAAGGCCTAGTAAGGGATTGGGACCTGTGTACAGATTAGTAAATGTAAGGGTGAGTTGCCTCCCGTGGATTTGTGGTTAGGATGTATGCCTCACCATCATTTAGTCACATTGTGCAACACCTGCATTAACCTCCAAGGAGGCAATGTATGCACAAAACACACTTTGCATGTAGGAACCATCAAACACATTCGATACACTATTAACTGTATGTATTCTTCCTAGAAGAGGAAACAAAAGACATCCCTCAGGAATTTAATCCTAGCCCTATACAGTTTAAATTAATTTGTGCAGGTGTTTTGGCCCTTTGGAGAATGAGGATTTCCTACAAGATGTGGACCTCTCAGTCTCTGGCACTTTTTCAAATGTCTCTGGACAATCCGTGATGATCTCATTGGACCACGTGATCAGACAAGCCAATGACAGGCAGGCAGAAAGCCCATGTTTCTCGGTCCATGCTCAGCAATTTCACGAGGTTTCTTTTTCTAAGGACCCACCAAGAAGTCAGAGGACCACAAGGTGGACGTGGTCCAGATCCAATGTCATTGCTTATAATTTTGCTGGAACGCATGACCTGTCCTCCATCCTCTGGGAGCAAGCAGATCTCTAGACTCCTCTCATTCCGGCTTTAAGCTTCTAAGTTCAGGAATCATTTTCTTAAGTGAGGCCGTAGTCCCAGCCCGAGCAACCGTGTCCTGTCCAATGCTGGAGACAAAACATCAGGTCCAGAGAATGTGGTTTCGGCACTCTCCGTTTTTCCATTCTTGTCCAAATGAGGCCACCAATTCACTGGTTGAATGGTATTAGTTTAAGGATCTGGCACAGGCCATATGCTGTTATGACTTCTGAGGGCACCCCAGTCCACCATTGCTTCTTGTGCATGTCTTCATTTCCATTTTTTCCTGCAACCTCTTTCCAGGTGTGTGTTCCTTAAATATGTAAGTTTACTAATAAAGTGCAAACATCCCCCCTCCAAGAAGGCCCCATAGTGCTGTTCAATCAGATGTGGAGGTACTCCAGCCAATTAAGTAACTTGGACTATATGTCAAATAGCCAGGGTTTCATCTTCCTTCTGAAGCTGTGGACATTAGATTCCTCGCTGAACCCCGTAGACAAGAGGCTCCACAGTTTGGTGCCCTGAAAGTTTAAGGATCCGCTTCCCTATTTCATCCACCCAACTTTAGGTATGGACAGAACCAACCTACATATTGAACAAAGATTGTGAGAGGGCGCATATTTCCAAATTCCATCATCGAAAGATGAAGAAGTCGTGTTAAGGATTCAATGTATAATGCAAGCTGCTTTACAAGAAATGCACTTCCTCACTGACCACCCACAAGTGCAGTTCCCTAGTTTTGGCTTACAAGTGATCGCATTTTCCCAAGCCAAAAAGGACTCTTGTTTCTTGCTTTTTATATATGTTGTAACTTGGAAATAAATTTAGTAGAGAACCCTAAATTAACTGAGTTACAAAAGTACAGGTGTGAATAGACAAAAGCATTCAGAACCGTGACTCTATGAGAAAGGTCAAATGAGGGAGTACATGCCACAAAATTGTGAAAGAAGGATGCTACCAATAACCACAAATTTAAGGAGCAAGGGAAAGGTAGGAGTCAGTTAAAACCTCAAGATTTCACACCTCACTGGCGGGAGAGGGTAAGAGGGTCTTCGAGGGAGCTCATGGTCAGGGGGTGCAACTGATTCAGGGAGTTTCATGTCAGGAGAATCACAGATTGTTTGTGGCTTGCACCCACCAATCTGCCTTGTCCAGTTCCAAAGGGAGCGACTGGGCCCTTAAATCCCCTTTGCCTGTGATGTGAAGGAGAATATGTGTGCCATCTGCATACATGTAAAATGGAAATTTGATTGCTCACAACAGATGAATGGGGGCACGATAAAGACTGAATACGAGGAACGAGGAACCTAAGAACCACCAGGGGATACTGGGTTGGCACTGCTTTGGATTCTGGCAAGAAGGAAGACAGTATGACCACTTGAGGTCTCTCAGACAGTAAGCAAAATAAAATTGTCCCAGGATGCAGAAATCAAATAGATGCTGATCACATGGAAATCAAAGAGTAGCTCACCACATGAGCCGCGGTGTCAAATGGAACTTAAATATCCAATAAGATAAGAGTACCGACACCACCACCATAAAAAATAGAACATACGTCATCGAACACACAGCCTCTGTTCGCACACTGGGATGGAAACCAGCTTGCAAAGGATGGAGAGACATGCATGCTTTAGCAAAACTCTGCAATGTGTCATTACTGCCCATCCAGGCAACTAAAATGGGAAGAATAGGGTAGCTATTAGGAAAAATTCAACTAAATTCTTGAGATTGGAATTTATTTCAACAGATGAACAATTGTTGACTTTAAACATGTAGCGCGGGGCATAGAATTCCTACAGAAAGCAACAATGCTTTCTGTAGGAAACTGAGAGGCTGAAGGCGCACTAGAAGATGAAAGTTTCTCAAAATATCCTAAGTAGAGATGGAGAAAGCATTCAGTAGAGAAACATACCTGAACAATAATAACCTGATAAGAAGCAAAAGATGATGGCTAGTAAATGGATTCAGCTCATCTTGAATCTCTAAAGCCTTAAAACTTGTAATGTAAAAAATCTTAGAGAAAGAATAAACTAGATCCGGCAATTGTTCAATCTCATTCAAAGGTGCCATCATTTCTACGTTTTGAAAAGCTGACAGGGAGCACTCTCTGCTTTTATATTTTAAAGAGAATTAAATTGCTTCTTTGCCGGTCTAATAAGATAGATACATTTTCCCAATGTACACTAGAACAGAATGTTTGCAGCATAATAATAACTTTTCCACCATTGAACTCCAGGCTCTACTTTGATAATCCACCTACTTTGCTGGAATTGTTCTTTGATCTCAACAGTCTGTGGAGCAATTTTATGCGGAGAATAAATATATTTATACAGTCAAAAGGTGATCTACCGCAGAACAGGTTTAATGCTGGAATTTAGAAATATGACTTGCAAACACAGAATCAAAAATGATTAGAGCATGGCAGAGCTGGGGATCCCCCCAATATGAGCAAGGGAGCGTATGTATGCCCACTGGTATGGAAGAGCCATACTATATCTTCACACAACACCAACTCCACCACTCTGCTCGACAACCTCAACAACCTCGGACTCAAACAACTCTTCTCGACTCCCACCCACTCCGCCGGGCACACGCTTGATCCCATCTTCTCCACAAGCACCCACGTCTCCTTCAGCCACACCAATGAACTCCACTGGACTGATCATCGCTGCGTCCACTTCACCTTCGAGAAGCCTACCATGCACCACCGCACCCAACAGATCCCCCGCCGCTGCTGGAGCAAAATCACCGAAGACCAGCTACACACCACCCTCGCTCGAAGCCCACCCCCAGACCCCACTGACCCCACCGCCAGCAACCTCAGACGCTGGATCAATGACTGCGCCAACACCCTCGCTCCAATCAAGAACCCCTCCAACAGTGGCACCAACAAGACTGCCAGCTGGTTCACTGCGGACCTCCAGACCTCCAAGCAAAACTGCCGAAAGCTGGAGAAGAAATGGCACCTCGAAAAGACACTAGAAAACCAAGCAGCCCTCAAGAACGCCATGCGCCAACATTACCACCTCATCAGATCCGCCAAAAGACCTCCTTCTAGGACCGCCTCGATAACAATGCACAATGCAGCAAAGAGCTCTTCAACATTTTGAAGGAACTCAGCTCCAGCACCAACGACATCCCACCTTCGCAAGACCTGTGCAACTCCCTGGCCTCCTTCTTTCACCGCAAGATCGCAGACATCCACGACAGCTTCGACAACCAGTCCACCACGGCTGCCAATGACACCTCAGACCCCACGGCCACCACCCACGGCGACCCCCTACTCACCTCGACCAACATCAACGACGACGACGACAACACCATCAAAATCATGAGCACCATCCACTCCGGCTCCCCATCAGACCCGTGCCCTCACCACATCTTCAACAAAGCCAGCGCCACCATCGCACCCCACCTCCGCAAAGCCATCAACAGCTCCTTTGAGACCGCGACCTTCCCAGAGAGCTGGAAGCACGCCGAGATCAACGCCCTGCTCAAGAAACCCAAAGCAGACCCCAAGGTCCTCAAAAACTTCCGGCCTATCTCCCTGCTCCCGTTCCCGGCGAAGGTCATCGAGAAAACTGTCAACAAACAGCTGACCCGCTACCTCGAGGAGAACAACATCCTGGACACGTCCCAGTCCAGGTTCCACAGCAAATACAGCACCAAAACCGAAGCCGCCACTGATGACATCAGGGCCCTGGACAACAGCGAGACCGCGGCCCTCATCCTCCTGGACCTATCAGCCGCTTTCGACACAGTCTGCCACCGCACCCTACGCACTCACCTCCACGACACAGGAATCCTCAGCCCGACGTTGTTCAACATCTACATGGCCCCGCTCGCCCACGTCGCCAGACTGCACAACCTCAACATCATCTCTTATGCCGACGACACACAACTGATCCTCTCGCTCACCAAGGACCCTCTCACCGCCAAAACCAACCTCCACGAAGGAATGAAAGCCGTCGCCGAATGGATGAAGCTAAAGCTACCTAAAGCTGAACTCGGACAAGACGGAGGTCCTCATCTTGGCTCCACCCCCTCTGCCTGGGACAACTCCTGGTGGCCGACCGCCTTGTGAGCAGCACCAACACCCACCGACCACGCACGCAACCTGGGATTCATCCTCGATTCAACGCTCTCGCTGACCAAGCAAGTCAATGCCATCTCATCCTCCTATTTCAACACCCCTCGCATGCTCCGAAAGATCTACAGGTGGATCCCCACCGACACTAGAAGAACGGTCACCCAGGCCCTCGTCAACAGCAGACTGGACTACGGAAACGCCCTCTACCTGGGAGCCCCGGCCAAACTGCTGAAACGACAGCAACGCATACAGAACGCCTCTGCACGCCTGATCCACGACATCCCTTGCCACAGCCACATCACACCCCACCTGAGAGACCTGCACTGGCTTCCCGTCAACAAGAGGATCACCTTCAAGCTCCTCACCCACGCACACAAAGCATTCCACAACACCGGACCAGCATACCTCAACAAACGACTCACATTCTACACCCCGAACCGCCAGCTACGCTCCGCCTACCTCGCCCTCGCCACCGTTCCCGGCATCCGGAGAGCGACCACCGGTGGCAGATCATTCTCCTACCTCGCCGCCAAGTCCTGTAACACCCTCCCCATCCTCCTACGGCAGACCGAAGACTTGCTTACCTTCAGGAGGCTACTCAAGACCTGGATGTTCGAGCAGCAGCAGCAGCCCACCACCCCCCCCCCCCTCCCAGCACCTGGAGACCCTCACGGGTGAGTAGCGCGCTTTACAAATGTCTTGATTGATTGATTGATTGATAAAATTAAAACAACCCACAAAATGGCAACTAACACCAGCATTCAGCTTTGCTCAAGAATTACAAGAAATACATTCAACAAGTGCTAAAAACTCACTACTAATAAAGAATATTGAACCATGAAATCATCCATCCAAATAAAAAATTTTACTGGGCAGGTTTAGTGGGCAATAGGGGTTAAGTCCTCAGAACCTGTACTCTAAGTGCACGTAAGTTGTAATAAGGGATGGCCCTCATGAACAACGACCACCACTGTGTTTCCTCTTCACGATGATCAGTTTGAAGTTTAGGGGTATTAGACCTTCAATCAGAGATACAAAATCATCACCCCCACTAGTCTCAGTGAGACAAAGAAACGAAAGATTTGGAGCATCAAAAATGTATTGATTAAAAGCCTGTTTTTTGTTTTGGTACCAAGCATTCAATGAGATGAAAAGAAAGAGCATCAATTTACTCGGTTTGAAGTCAAATTTCTTCAACAAAACGGAAAAGTGCAGCATTTTAAGAGTATTGTTATTGAAAATCTTATCAGAGAAACATGAAGACAAGAGGAGCTCATGAAAATATAATAGAGCAAATTAGATTGCTGTGGTTGCGTCCACTGTGGCAGTCTGTGGTGGGTTTGAGTTGTAGTCAGCTGCATTTCCTGATTTTTCACCTTTTTCTGTAGAAAAGCAGATCTCTGAAGGACCTAATAACTGCCAAGCGAATACACTTCAAGAATGAGAGTCCCTCATGGGAGTTTTGAGATCCTCCCTGCTGGATAATTATAATACGAAGACTAGATTAAAGAACAACGTGCATGAGAGGCCCCAATTCAGGTACAATAAAACAATTGTCTGCACGCGAATAGTGTCTTGTGTGTGCACAAATGTAACCCCACAGCTAGGACAACCGCGGGTGGCAACATTTATTTGCAAATTACACCAAAAACACTACTTTGGAGCAAAACAGCGCCTTAGACCTAAAAGAGCGGGAAACAATATTCTAACTGCTAAAGGGACAAAGAACAGGCCCGCTTCTGGGATTACATCAACAAATTAAACAAGCATTTGCAATGCAATAGATCTCGCATTTACGCTAGTTTAAGCTATTGGCATTGGAAATGACAATGCCTTTTATTTACATTTTAAAAACCAAAACATAAAATAAAAGGCATTGTCATTTACAATGCCAATAGATCAAACTGGTGTAAATGCGAGACCTATTGCATTGCAAATGCTTGTTTGTTTTCCCCTCAAGTCAGCAGATTGGTTTGAATGCACATTGAACCTGACAGGCAGTATAAATGAGGATGATCACTTCCGACTACGATCAGGAAGCATCGGGTGCAACCGAGGGAATGAAAGGCTCAAAATGAGGATAGCTGTGACGTGGGGGCCTGGGTGCTGCTTCACTGTGAAGCTGGTTTCAGCATCATAGCAAATATACAGCGGGCCATATTGCAAACAAGGGAACACTTTTTTTTAAAGGCACATAGTGATTAAGTGATTTGCCCAGAATCCCAGGATGTTGAGACGACGCCGAGAATCAAACATGGTTCCCCAGTCCCTTAATCGCCAGCTCTGGCCACTATGCCACATCCTCTCCCAGCACAGGAAACCCCCGGACCAAACATGCTGTCCATGCATCAAGGGCAAAAGTAACAGCCCTTTGATTGTGAAAATACTGCCCGGATGCTGGTGGGGAGAACTCGGAGGCGGGAGGAGGCAATTAAAAGCCGCAATATACAACCGGTTTTAACTGCTTAACAGAAATAGTATAATATATTCCTGGAAGGATAGGAGGTAAACCCGCACACAGGAATTGGGGCAGGTTACCTAAGGTAGATGAGTTCCCCAATATTGAATGGGTGGCATGCTAACGTGCAGCAACACAGAGAGGAGCACAGGCACATATCACAAACATTGAACATGTGTAATGAACGCCCTTCCGCATGGCGGATGCCAACATTAATTAGCGAGTCAAGCCGCTGCTGGCGGACCCGTGTATTAGCTGAAGGAGAAATTGGCCCCCCAAGCTCCATTGGGGGTCTGTCGGGGCACCGTGGCTGCTTCGGCCTTTGTTCATCCTCCTTAGGCGCCATGGAGCTCTACCACCTCCTCCCTCCTATCCTGATGGGGGTTTCGCGGAAGTGGGGAGAGGTGGAAGAGGCTACAGATGCCATGCGGAAAGAAAATAAGGCACAACGGTTGGGAGAAAAAGGAGGGATGCAAAGAGGAAGGGGGCAATATAAATATATTAATGACAGTTACACTGATATTTTACCAAGATGAGTAGGTAATCGTGGGGTAAGATGCGTTAGGGCTGTCCTGATATGTTAGAAATCTGGTATTTTATTTTGTGGGGTACTGACGTGGGTGTTGTTAATACGATCTGTTGTGGAGATAATGGTGGGTTTAAAAGGGGTAAAGAGAGGCGGGTGTCAGAGCAGTGGTGTGGAACTGCGTTGAATATTGGCCACAGTGATCGGAACTCACGCGGACGGTTCTTCTTGAGCGACTCAAGCCGCTGCTGGCGGGCCCACATAGTAGCTGAAGGAGCAATTCGACCCCCATGCTGGTTTCGCGGAGGTGGTGAGAGGTTGAAGAGGCTACAGACACCGTGCGGAAAGAAAATAAGGCGCATATGATGTGTAGCCGCGGAAGCAATTAATAAAAAACAAAAAACAAGTAATGGTGGAAAAAGGTCATCCTACAGGTTCGAGTGAACAAACGGCAAAGGAAACAAAGCGGCCGTACACATTAAACGTATACATTAAGTGAACCATGCGCTATAGCAAAAAACGACAACAAAGTAGTCCATAAATTAATAGATACAGCCCTGCAGCGGAACATAATTGTAGTTAGGCGGTGCTGCATCCAAAATAAACTGAAGTACGTATCAAACCAACAGCCAATACAAAGGCAGCTAAGAAGAGCAATGCCACAGATAGACGAATGGAAAGCGGCAGGACAATATTCACGACAATGGGCGGAGTTTCACCCAATTTACAGATTACTTGATGTCTCGGAGAGACAGCGCATGCGCTGCCTAGGCGAGACCTAAAAACAGGTAGGGGCATATTATCAAGGACGGCGTTAAAATTATCACCAGTTTCGCGGCAGAAAACTGCCGCTAAAGCGGCGATAATGGGCTTGATAATATGCCCTGGAGAATTCCACTAGAAGCCCATGTTCACACCAGAACATGGACTTCTATTGGAATTCTCAAGGGCATATTATCAAGCCCATTATCGCCGCTTTAGTGACAGTTTTCTGCCGCTAAACCAGTGATAATTCTAACACCGTCCTTTGTAATATGCCCCCAAATGCTCAAGGGACAACTGTGTCTCGGAAGGAGCCTGGACAAGCTACGTGGAGAAACTATGTACAGATCAGCCTTCATCCCTCAGGCAAGTAGTTATATGGGGGGGCTGATGACTCAAAACAGAGCTCCTCCCTGGGAGCACTTTCCACAAAATCGATCTGCAGAACAGTAGAGCTAATGAAAAAAATGGTGCACCTGGCCCTAACAAACTTCCAGCCTGCACATTAAAATGTCCTACGAATGAATAGTCACGGCTGCTAACTCCTTTCTTTAACCACGCAGGCCAAGTCCCAGACGCATGGTGGGGATCTCCTTTATGCCCCATATTAAAAAAAGGGGACCGGACAAATCCATCAAACTATCGCCTCATAGCACTCTTGATTTAGAGGCAAAAGGCTTTGCTCAAGCCCTATTGAAACATCTGGAATCTTGGTCTAGCAAACATGAAGCCCTATCTTTTTTTCAGACAAATTTCCCAATACCACGTTTACAGCCAATAACATCATAGCACTTGCATATTTGAACCATTTAGCAGCGCAGAAAAATCAGCTACCACTCTTCTACTGTATTACAGACAGTCCAGCGTTCAAGAGAATTGAGAGGCCTAATCTACGGAGTAAACTGGAAGCATGGTGTGTGCCCTCAAACTTACTAAGAGCAATAGTCTTACTATGCACAGGAACAGAGTAAAAACCGGTCCTAACACTGTCCAAAGTTTTGATTTATCAATGCCTAAAATAAGGATGTGTTCTCACCCTCTTCCCTGTTCAATCTATATACTGCGAGCGGACCTGGGAACAGCTATGGAGGGTGGCAGTCTCGTTCCTTCCAAGTTGGGCTCAACCAAACTCCACATCATCTAATATGCTGATGATGCGATCACACTAAAGCAAGTATGCAGAGGGCCCTGAATACCGTAAACGTATATAGCGAGAGAAAACATCTTAGGGTAAATCAGGAAATTACTAAAGCTGAAATCTTTGGGAGATATAAGAACAAGAAACATCTCACCTGGTATATAGGGATTAAGACCATTGATGCGTCCAGGAAATACAATTATCTGGGAGTCCGCTCCTCAGAAAACTCCAAACACAACACCCATTTAACCTCCCTGAAGAAGAAAGGGGTCACAATAATGTATGGCATCAACCAACTTAACAGGACTCTAAGTAGCGCTTCAACCACGCCCATACTCAGGGTCATGAGCCCAACCATTCTTCCTGCTTTGCCGTATGGTCATCAGGCCTTCGGGACCTGTGCACCAGGCTTGGAGCTCATTCATTGCACAGGGCTCAGCAAAATATTCCAGCAACCACATTACACACGACGGTCATGACTCAGACTGGAATTTGGCGTAGCAAATCAAGTACTAGCTTACAAAGACGCCATACTGAAATCTTACATCAGGGTCCTGAAGGCACCCGCCAGCTCGCTAAAAGCCCACTTGATAGTCATTTTCGAGACCCAGGGCAACCCCTAGTACCAGAATCTGCATGATGCCATAATATCCTTTCAACCTGAACAGACTACGCTAAAGAAATGGGAACTCCCCTATACAGCCTGCAAAAAGGCTATAAACAGGCATGTGAAGAGAACCTCAGTAAAGAACTTGGGGCCATATGTATCAAAATCGGAATTTGCGAATCTCAAAATGCGATTACTTGCGAATCGTATTTTGAGAATCGCAAAACCCGAACCATAAAATAAATGCGAATACCTAAATTGCGATTCCTTAATTGCGAATCTGTGAGCTCCACTCGGGTGCTTTTCCTGGTGGCGATGTTGTGTAGCATGGCACACGTGACCACAATTTTGCAACATGTCTCGGGGTGGTACTGCAGTGCTCCTCCACTCTTATGTAGGTAGCGGAAACGGCTCTTGAGTATTTCAAATGTCCTCTCAGTGGAACAGCGGGTGGTTCTGTGGGCACTGTTGTACCTCCGCTCCCCAGCGGTGGCTGGATTCAGGTACGGAGTCAGGATGAAGTCACGGACAGCATACGCACTGTCACCTGCAGGGTGAGAAGAATCAAGTTAAACACTGTCCTGCCACTTCTGTGCTTTACTGGTGTGGCCTTGTGACCAATGCATTTACCTAGCAGGTAGCCCTCACCAAACTCCCAATTTGTGAGTGATCGGTGAATACCACTGTGGCGAAAGATGAATGAGTCGTGGGTGCTGCCTGGGTATTTCGCTACTATGTCAGTAATTATATGTTTGGCATTGCACACTACCTGTATGTTCAGGGAATGGTAGGACTTGCGATTCCTGAACACATACTCATTCTGTGAGGGGGGAAATAGCGACATGGGTCCCATCTATGCAGCCAATTACGTGGGGGAATTGGGCTATCTGGTAGAACTCCTGCTTGGTCTGGTCTAGTGCCTGTTGTGTGCTGGAGAATTGGATGTGGTGATGCAGCCTCTGTACCATTGCATCAAGGAAAGCGTGGAAGAAGCGCGACAGTGCATTCTGAGAGACCCCTCCTGCTGTTGCTATCACCCCCTGAAAACTCCCTGATACCAGTAAGTACAGTGACCACAAGACCTGTACATGGGTGGGGATGGTGTGTGTCCTGCGTGTGGGGTGTTCTAGTATGGGTTTGAGCTCCGCTATTAGGTCCAGGACGGTGTCTTCGTCCAGCCTGTAGTTCACATGGATCTCCTCCGCAGTCTGCTGGAACAGGGTTATGCGCGCTCTGAAGATCCTTTCCTGGCGGCTCCTTCTCTGTGCAGCAGCTCTGATTTGCAGCCGCCTGGCTATCACATACAGGCCAGCCATTGTGGAAAACTCCTGTGGTATTGTGGGCCTCTTTAAATAGGTTGCATCTGGTTACCACCTGCTCAGACTTGGTGGTAATTACGATTAGTAAAATTGTGAATTTTGTGAAATTGCGATTTTTTCATGCATCTCATTTTGCGAATTCGCAATTTGAGAACATCTTCATTGCAATTTCCGCAATTGACATGTCGCAGATTGCGAGTTCGCAAAAATATTCGCATAATCTATGCCTCGCAAAATTGCTAATCGCTAATTTTGCAATTAGCAATTTTGCGCTCAGGATGGCTCTTCCACATAGGGATTCTCTGTTTTGCGATCTCAAACACCATTTTTTTGTCATTCGCAGTGTTTGCGATCGCGTCTTACACTCGAACAGATTTGCTGTCCATAAGACCCCCCCTCTGTACAACCCATCCATGTTCTCTCTCAGACGCTCAGTGTCGGAACTATGTCTGCTCGCTCTGTCACTTCACCCTCTTATCCTCAGGTCTCACAACCCGTCCAATTCTCGGCCCAACTTCGGCCACTACTTCGGGTGTCCACCCCCCCCCTGACCCTTAGATCTGCTCTTATCAACTGCAGATCACTGACTAAACATGCCATCGACATCTGGCAGTCCCTCCGAGACAACAACTGGGATGTGCTTTTCCTAACGGAAACATGGCTGAATGACACCACGAACCCCGCCATCTCCCTTGCCCTACCGGAGGGCTACAGTATTAGCTGCGCCAATAGACCTAATGGCAAATCGGGAGGCGGTGTTGCCCTAATCCATAAATCTATATGGACGGCTACTTTTCCCCCATTCAACCACATTGACTGTATAGAAGGCTTGCCTTTCAGCATCCAAACTTCCCCATCCTCCTCCTGTTCGTGAATACTCATTTATCGTCCCCCTCACTCCAATCTATCGCACTTACCGGCTTTGACGGACTATATCATTCAGCTCAGTACTCGCTATGCCAATTTTACCGCTTTAGGAGATTTTAATCTCCACGTTAACAATGAATCCTGCCCGCACAGCAGTCACTTTATCTCCACGCTTGCGGCCTGCAACTTAGTTCAAATCATAACCCTACCCACGCATAAAGCGGGTCACACACTGGATCTAATTTGTTCCAATCTCCCCTCCATCCGGGTGGACCCTCCCATCCCGGTCACTTGGTCGGACCACTTCTTCATCTCCTTTGAGATTGACTCTCTCCGTCCCACCAGACCCTCTATCATTCCTAAAACCTTAGGCAGAAACTGGAGCCGCGTCACCCTGGAAGCGCTCCAGAAACACCTCCACAACTCCCTACCATGTCCGGCACCTAACCCTGACCTAGCTATTAACCACCTGGACACATGGATTGGACAGGCCTTGGATGCCCTGGCCCCCATTAAACCGATTAAAACCTACAGGACGGCACCATCAGCCCCCTGGTACTCTGATGAACTTCGGCAGAAAAAGGCTTTCTGCAAATCCCTTGAACGCCACTGGAGACGGAATTACTCTCCAGACAGTAAAACTCTCTACAAAACTGCCCTCAAACAATACCGGAGAATGATAGAGGAGCATAAACGGGATTTTCTGGCCTCCCGAATTAAACTTGCTAGCAACGGCGCCAGAGAGATCTTCAATATTGTTAGATCTTTCACAGACCCTACTGCACTGACCCGATCTCAGCCCGCCTCACAGGCGCTTTGCAATAAACTTTCTCAATTTTTTGAGGACAAGATTGAGATCATTTGTTCATCTTTTCCCCCCTCCATTATTGAAGGAGATGACGAGCGATCCACTTCCCTGACACAGCCGCCGCCGTCGCACCTTATGTCTGAATTTGCAGTGATATCGGAAGCTGAATCTATGACAGAATTACTCAAATGTAAATCAGGTTCGCCAAACGATCCTTGGCCAGCCAAGGAATACAAAAAACTGGCACCCCTACTTAACCCTTACCTAAATCACATCTGGAATGACTCCCTCCGAACAGGAAGCTTCCCTACTAAATGGAAACATGCCTCCTTAGTCCCCATCTTGAAGAAGCCCAATTTGGACCCTGACCTTCCCAGTAACTACAGGCCCATCTCCCTCCTGCCCGCCCCAGCTAAGATCTTGGAAAGGCTTGTCCACTCCCAACTGGCGAACTTTATCGAGTCCAAAGGGCTTCTCCACGACTCCCAGCATGGCTTTAGGTCGGGCCACAGCACGGAGTCGGCCCTTATTGAAATGGCCAACTCTGTGAGGTGGACGCTCGACCGAGGGTCGAGGGCGGTGTTAGTGCTGCTGGATCTTTCAGCAGCATTCGACACCGTCTCTCATAAGATCCTGCTGGGAAGGCTGGAGGACTTAGGGCTGGGCGGTTCTGTGTTGAAATGGCTGTCATCCTATCTGTCCGACCGTACACAACAAGTTTTCACCCCTCCCTTCACTTCCTCAGCCAGACCCCTCAAATGGGGAGTCCCACAGGGCTCCTCTCTAAGCCCGCTTTTGTTTAATGTCTATTTCACCCCCCTGGCCAAGCTGATTGCTCAGACAGGAATTAAATCCACATCCTACGCTGATGACATTCAGCTACTTTTCACGTTCGACACTCCCTCCGTCTCTGCTTTCGAACCGCTGAAATCCTGCCTCAGAGCTATTTCTCATTGGATGGATGCCAACTCCCTCCGTCTTAATGCAGGTAAAACGGAGATCCTGTTTTTTAACTCACCCTCTCCCCTGGACTCCAGCCTTTGGTGGCCAGATGAACTATGCCAAGCCCCCACGCCGAAAGACTCGGTGAGAAACCTCGGAGTTCGCTGGGACAACCATCTCAGTTTCAGCACCCAGGTACAAACAGTTGCAGCCTCCTGCTTCGCCAAAATTAGAACAATCAAACGGCTCATTAACTACCTGCCGGTGGACTGCCGTAAGACTGTGATCCAGGCATTAATCATATCCCATCTCGATTATGCCAATGCCCTCTACCTTGGCATTACGGCCGGCCTGTGTCACAAACTACAGACAGTCCAAAACACCGCCGCACGGCTGGTGGAGAGAATCCCTGCCAGACATCACATCTCTCCTCACCTCCGTAAACTGCACTGGCTGCCCATCGTTAAGAGATGCGTTTTCAAAGCAATGACGCTGGCCTTCCGTGCTTCCAAAGGCAGCGGATCAGCCCACCTGAAAAACACCTTACGTCCTTACGTTAAAACCAGGACTCTACGCTCCAACTCCCTACTTCTCCTAGAAACTCCCCGATTTAAGCGAGCCCGGGCAGGCGGTAAAACCTTTGAGGTCTGTGCCACCCAACAATGGAACAAGCTCCCCTTAGCCCTACGCAACTGCCAAGCAGAACCTGCTTTTCGCAAATCTCTGAAAACCCACCTCTTTTCTTCCTAAGACTGCTTTCCCGACCCTGTTCAGCCGGCTGTCAGAGTCTTCAGCGCCGGGATGCCCCGTTGGGGCCGCTGCGCGCTTTATAAAACACACTAATAAATAAATAATAAAACAGCTTCATACATATGGCCCTTGGTTACCCTACTGCACCTGAGCAACTCTTACCTGGAGGGGAAACCTCAGCCACATCTACTAGAAACAATACACAAAAGGACCCGCAGAGCAATTCTGTACATGAGACTCTTAGACTTACCAGTAATAGAATTTAACCCAGCATGAGCCCACTAGGGCGGGTGTGGAGCTTGCAGACTCTGTGTCTATAAACACAAATCGTGGCTGCACCTCCTGTGCTACTGTCCCAAGCTAGACTATCCTAGGAGGAGACTGGTGAAGCCGATCTTTTTAGCTCAAGCCATTTAACCTGCCAAGAGACATCTGCGCTTCTCTTTTGTCTAGCTAGTCCATGTGTTCTAGCTAGGTGTGGGAAGTTTGTAGGTGAACTCGCGGCTGCAAATCACTAATACACAAGATCCCAAGACGGTCCAAAAACTGATAACCGACTAGTATACCCTTCAGGTCTGAACTGTCCCATCAGGGCGGCCAAGGCGGAGTCAGCCTGGTTGAGGGGGCCAATAGAAATGCCTATGGTTATTTATGATTAAAATGACCTACCGCTGTGACTGTTAGTGGGGATATGATAAGTAAGATCAACGGCGTTGCTATCCCACCATGCCAATATGGCCATTAACTGCACCCCACGACCATGCTCATGCAACCTCCACATGTATACAACAATGTATCTTGCTGAATATACCCAATGTGTTTGAGGTGTTAGGGCATGATTTCTCTTAGCGATATTTGCACAAAGCACTTTACGCAATAACGCAATACGTTAGACTTGCTTAAGCGCAGAGATGTTGGGTTAAATTTTACAGCTCGAATATTTGCATCGGTGCTTTACCCTAGATGATACTTTCTACTGCTCCCACCATTTAAATTACAAAGCTGTGTGCACAAACACGGGAGAACACACTCTGACACACTTAGGAGTGAGGGCCGGGTTCATGGCACCAAGGGACGCAAGAGCAGTGGGTATCGCATTAACACAAGGAAGCTGAGAATCTAGAAAGCTAGGAACCGTAGTCACTATCTGATCACAATGTATAGGAGATCATATAAAATAATACCGCCCAGCTAATGAATTCTTTTAAGTAATATATATTCATTTCAATTATTCTTTTAGCTTGTTTGCTATTATGTCTGTTTTATTCTGGATTTTACACTACATTTTATTTTATTGTATGGATATATTTATTCTTTTATGGTTTTTGTTGACTAAAACAATAGACTACTACTACTCCTCCTAAAAAAGAGTTGCAGTCACTATTAGAAGGTATTAATCAGTTAACCATAGAAAATCAGCAAGGAAGGAGGGACGTGCCCACAAGCACACAGGCAAGGACAGGTGGATTCAAAGTGGGTGAAAAAATACAAACTGACAGTTAAAGCAAGATCCAAAGTAAAGAAGTGAATAATCAAGCACCACATTTAAATACAAGGAGATTAAAACCACGGGGCATATCAGCAAGCGGCAGCGTTAATCATCGCTGGCCGCATATACTGTGCAAAATCCTAACACCGCCTAACGCCGGATTCTATCGCCCGGTCAGCGCAATATTTACAATGTGCATCGCCGAGGCGATAGAAATCCCGGCAAAAGCGGCGGTAGGCATAAAATTTCGCAGGAATACCAGCGATATAACAAACAGTTTGAGAAAACCTTGTAAATAGGGAGAGGTGGATCTAGCATTATGATCCACCTCCCATGCAACTTATTGCTAAGTCGTGAAATTATCAGGCGTAAGGAACCGGCGAAATACCCGGTTAGCGCTACTTTTAATGTCGCTAGACATGTTAGCGATTAACTAGTTAATAGAGAGTAGCCCTGTTAGCGATTATTCTCGCTGAGTTTCAGTCGGGAACGCCTACCTCGCATCTCATTAGCGAGGCGAGGCGATAAGAAAATGGGCCCAAAGGCATGGATTCATGCATTAGCGTGTCCATGCTGATAGGGCGTTAGAATTATCGCTGCTTTTCGGCCCAAAACGGACGCTAAAGCGGCGATATTTCTAACGCCGTGCCTTGTAGATATGCCCCATAGTACGAAACAAAACTAAAACAAAAACAAATATGTGGCAGGGTCCTCTATAGAAATGTTGGCACATGACACCTCATCACCTGTGTTCCGAAAAACATTAAAAACTAATCTTTTTCGTCTGTACTTAACTATTTTGAGTTGCACTCTTATTTGTATTTTTCTTGACAGAAAACGGAATAAACACATTTACAAATAAAAGAAACGAATCTTTTTCAGTCTTAGTTCCACTCTGCCCTACCTTATAGGTAATTGCTCATTTTATAACATCTAAACTAAAGTAAATAACTTTTTCTAGAGGATCGAGCCTCAAATCTTTTCAAACGTGATTACTACAACAATCATATGCACACAATTCATAAACTCCAGGAGAGACCATGCCCCCTTAAGCCCCTGTTCTACCCTGTAGCTTCAAAGCAGACTGTAACTACCCCCATAGGCACTAGGAAGTTTGACCAGAAAAACCTCAGGCGGGCTGCCTGGCTGAACTGACCGTGATAATCAGTCATTGTTACTTATGTGTGTGCCCATTACTGGTGTGTTACTGGTGTACCTACACCCTGGCCTATATACCAGTACCGATGCAAGGACTTTTGTTGCATTAAGCAACGTTACATGTTGCCACTCCTGGTAAAGTAATTATATTTGATATTTGTCAGGTGACGCAAAATGGAGAAAATCTGCATTTTCTGTATTTCCTGAGTTTTCACTGTTTTCTGAACTCTATTTTTGCTGGTATTAGAATTCTGCGCCCTGTGACTCTGCCATTCAGTGCCGCAGTGCATGTGCGCTGGTCCTAAAGTGGTACTGGGAAATCAGTCCAATTAAACTTTCCTGTAAGGCATTATTAGATGGCACAGAAATTACACCAGTGGTGTCCTATGTAGGCTGCAAAGTGTATTTACACCACCCACATATATGGCAAATATATATGGCTGCCGGGAGCATCAGTGTGCTCTGGCTGGGCTGCCGTTTAAAAAAAATGGCCAGGTAAAAAACACCTATTTTTATATATAGTAATAAGTCACTCCTGAAGTCAGCCGTGCATGCCCATTTGGCAGGGCGATCAATACGAATAGGTGGCACATTATCTATTTGCAATATGTGCCATCATGGTGACTGAAGGACTGACAGATGTATTTGCTGTGTAGGTAAGGCTAGATTTTCCTGAGACACGCCTGGGTGTGATTAAAAGATTTATTTCACGTTTCCGCTTGGGAAACTGCTAGAATTTTTTTTTAATTTAATTTGCAGAGTCTGATTTAGTGATGAAATTAGATTTTTGATAACTTTAACTGGAATGTTGTTTGGGCTGCCTTAGCAGAACTGGCTTTGCCATTTATCACACCCTCAGATGCCAATAGATATTCCAAGCTGAAGTTAACCACCATGTCTACCAGATATTAGCCATCCTGGAGGGGTGCAGGCGAGTTGGCAGAACAAAGAAAATCATTTTATTGTGTTGTTTTCTTGCCTTTAAAAATGTTGGAACTGCTCAAAGTCAACTCAGATTTCTCTGGGGCATTGCCTGCTGCTTGTGCCATAGGTACCAGGGATTGAACAGAGTTTCTCTGAGACTTGTCTTGAGCCCTGACCTGGTTGTTCTTATTAAGTTGGTAAGAGCCCCCCCCTTCCCACTTAACAACCCCTTTCTGACAAGGGAGCAATGTTGCATCGCCTGCTGGAGATGTCAACGCTACTGCTGGTGGTTCTGCCTGCTCTGTGGTTGTTGTGGCTCTGAACATACTCAAACATTACACACTACAATTAAAGCTGGCGGATTTGGAGGAGGTTTATGTGGCAAAAGAATTTCCCGTAGTGGAGTGTTAGGGTGTTATGTACATATAGCATATGATCCTAAACAGAACAATATGTGTCCTGTGGAAGAGGAAACACTCAACTCTTTGAAAAGAGGAAGATGAAAGTCTTAGTTTACTGATAGGATTTCAAAGAGGATCTTCTTGTGGCTTTAGAGAAAGAGGAAAGAATTACCCCTCTCTTGTGTACCTAAGCCCTTATTCCATTAAAACATCTGCTAGGTTTACAAGAAATCAAGCAGATTATTTCCTTCAGATATGAAATTCGAAACTTTACTTGGAAGGCAGGGGTTGTTGACAAGCTAGTATGAAAACATGATCACATTTTCATCACCTCTCTTCAGAGGCTTTGCCCGGGGATTGTGGCACAGTCTGGGCACATCTGGGCGGTCTGATGCGGATGGTGCATGTGTGTGTGTGTGCGTGTGTGTGTGTGCCAGCAACTCAAACACACATCACTTCCTCTTCCTCTTCCTCTCTTGCCTCTTGTAAATGTGGATTGTAATTTTGTTGAGCAGTGACTGTGCGCTCAATCGACAGAAGATCATGGGCGACACAGCCTGGATCCATGGCCTTAACACCCTTTCCAAGTATGAAAATTGTAAGAGGTGCATTGGGCGCGATGCAGTGAAAATACAGATGCTTATGATGTGCAGCTTTCATGTTGCAAACTGAAGTGGGTTCCTCTAGGACATGGGTCCCCAACCTTTTCTGTAATAAGAGCTTCTAGTGTTCAATGAAAATCGTTCCAAGCTAATAATATGTTTAGTGTTGTAATAGTGAGCATGTCAGACAGCATTGCATTTGTATGTGCAAGATTACCAGCAATGATCAAGCACGGTTGCCAGCAGGAATATAAACACTTTTTCGTCAATGTGTAATGCCTCTATATAGAAAATACACAACAATCATAACTGCAATTTCCCTGGCACCAAGTAAATAATATTAGTAATGTCACCCCAAAGTCACATAATTTATCACTGAAATATTAGCTTTACATATATTGTAGAAATCCAGCCTTTTTTCTCAAGACATCAGCTTTTGAGTTCTGAAAATGCACAAGTTTTCATTTCAAATATACACTTGTCAATCTTGGTATACATACATTAATTCAACCAAGCAAAAGCTTCTAATGTATTAGGCTGGGCTGCACACAGGAGAGCTACTTATAGGAAGCTGTAGAGTTACCAGTAGCTCAGGAGCTGCTGTTTATAGAAGCCTCTCTCTGGGATGAAAGAAGTCGAGAGGTTTGGATACCCCCTTTTTGTTCCACAGCTCATGAGTTCATGCTCATGTTGGAGCAGCTCGGCGCTCAGCACTCAGCCCATCTCTGTTTAATGTATACCTCATGCATTTATCTATGAAAGCCGAGACCTTAGGCGCTTAGGTATTCTCATATGCTGATGATACCCAGCTTCTTCTTTCCTGTGGAAAGGGTGAAGGTGTAAAGAGCTGCCTCTATAATGTGTTTCACTGGCTATCCATCAATCAATTAAAATGTAATTCTGATAAAACTGAGATTGTGGTTTTTTGCCCTTCATTTCCAGATTTATGGAGGACCTTCTGACCGAATGATGACCCCTTCCCTGGCCCACAACAAGATACTGTAAAGAACTTAGGAATTACATTTGACAGTGCCCTTTCTTTTCAACCATAAATCCAGTCAGTGGTTGGTTCTTGCCTCGGGCTGTTATACACACTGAAAGAATTCCTTCCCTTACTGTGTGACGAAGGTAAGGGAATGGTGATCCAAGCATTGATAACTTCCAGATTGGATTAGAGAAACATGTTATACTTGGGTCTCCCAGAGAACCTTCTTGGCAGACTTCAGGTGGTGCCGAATTCGGCAGTCCGCATCCTCCTCAATCTTTCCCCGAGAACATGTCTTTGCAGTTGAAGGCACTTCATTGGCTTCCTATTAAAGAAAAGTCAAATCGTGTTCTCCCACTGACTGTTGCCCCCCCAGTATCTTGAAGGAAATCTTTACTGCCCTTCCTAGTCCTGCTCTTAATCTCTTAAATGAGTCTTTGTCCCAAGGCACTGTCCCTGCAACCTTTAAAGAGGCAATCATTGTCCCTCTTTTAAAGAAGGTGGGATTGGATCCGCTAATTTTGACAAACTATCGTCCAATTTCACTTCTTCCTTATCTGGCTAAGATCTTGGAAGCTTATGTCACAGGTTGTCTTACAGACTTCTTGGAGGAATCTGAATTTCTTGATGTCCATCAAGCGGGCTTTTGCCCAGCCCACTCTACCGAGGCGGTAATCCTCACAGTGTTGGATACTCTTCGTAGTGATGTCGATAGTGGCTCCTCACAGGCCCTTGTCCTGCTTGATCTTTTCGCGGCCTTCGACACGGTCGACCATACTCTCTTTGTCGAATGTGTGAGGGACTGGGGAATCTCGGGACCTGCCTTGAGCTGGATCAGCTCCTTTCTGGAAAACCGCTCCCAGGCAGTCTGTACCGCCCCCCCCCCATCTAGCTCGGCCAAGAGCCTTGGGGTTGTCATAAGACAGGATCTCACTTTGAAGCCTCAGATCTGGGCGGTGATCTCCACCTGCTTCTTTCAACTCCGGAAAATAAAAAAGATCTGTAGATTTCTTACCCACGACGCCTGGATTAAGGTGATAATCGCCATGGTCATGTCCCATGTTGATGATGCCAACTCATTATACTTTGGCATCCCCCTCTATTTATCCAGACATTTACAGATGGTACTAAACCAGGCTGCGCGTCTGATTGTTCACCAGCCTAGGCATCACCACATCACCCCTCTCTTAAAGCAATTACACTGGCTTCCGGTTGTTCAGTGGTGTGCTTTTAAGATTGGATGTCTTATTTTCAAGTCACTTAACGGAAGGAGCCCGAAATTTGTCAATAACATTATTAACAAATATGCTCCCACACGTAATCTTCGTTCAACCCACAAACAGGTATTATATATCCCTAATTTTAGACTAAAGCGCACCGGAGGTGCTAGGTTTTCTACTTTGGCCCCTATGTTCTGGAACTCCCTTCCTTCCGAAATTCGCTTCTGCATCAATCTTCTTGGCTTCAGAAGTCATCTAAAAACTTGGCTATTCCGACAGGCTTTCTGAACTAATCTCTAGGACTTGGGTCTTAACCAAATTAGCGCCATGAAACCTCCCGGTGTACTTGCTCTCTATAAATTCATTTTAAAATAACATAACATTTTAAATTCTTGGTTCTTGTTCATAAAGCCCTGCACGCTACTGCAGCTGGTTATCTGAGAAGAAGGATTAGTGATTGTGCCCCTGCCAGAAACCTACTTTCTTCCCCCGAGCGATTGGCTAGAGTTCCTAAAATTTGCCAGGCCAGAACTGGCAGTAGGTCCTTCTCTTATCTCAAGCGGTCACCTGGAATAAACTCTCACTGGAGCCCTGCACCAAAACTGAACTTTCCACCTTTAAGAACAAAGTAAAAACATAGCTCTTTCAACAAGTTTAACAGACCAATCGGTGTTGTGAAGGTTGTGCACTATATAAATCTTGTATCATCATCAGGGGCAACAGCCATGTGGACCATAAAAAGAATGTTTTACATACAGACCCAAAGTTTCAAAGAGGTCCTTCTCCTTTATGACATTGTCCAATATTTAGACAGAAATGGAAAGAGTTTTCACTCGATACTGTACTTTAAAATATAGGTATAGACAGCAGAAATAGCATGCCGAGAAATGTTACCAACTTATTTACGTGTTAACATTGAAATGCAGGAATATAGTTTTATTGAGGATTAATTGAAACATTACAATATAAGATGTCTGAACAGTTATTTTAAATCAACAAAGTGGCAGGCACACCGTAAGTACATTAGCAATCAATGAAGCCAGTGTCAAGAAAGTAAATGCTGAGCCCTTATTATACAGTAAAAACAGAAAGTAAAACATTGTTAAATACAACCTTTATGCAATTGAAGCACACGGGGATATTTAGAAAAACTCTGGAAATAGCTGCTAAAGTTTATTTGAAAACATCAATACATTTAGGGCTAGACGTGCTCATATTAGGAACTCGCTATTTCTAATGGTTGAAACTCTGTTGAGTTTCATTAGTGATTCCTAGTGGGTTTGAAATAGACCTACCTCATGAATATTAATTAGCCATTACAGGGATGGAGGCATACTGGTATTAGCAGACCACCATGTCTGTGATTGCTTTAAAATAAAGCAAATTTTTTTTAACACAGCCCGTTTTCCTTAAAGAAAAATGGAATGCGTTTAAAAAAAAACAAAATTAAACTTGGAAGTTTCATTTTTTAAGAGCAGGCAGTGTCCCTGGAACCACAGTCTTCTCTTGAAAAATATTTTACCAACCATTCCTAAAGGGGAAGAGGTCCCCTAGGACAAATTGCGAATGTTTTGCAACCTTATTTCTGTTGCAAAACATTGCGACATACCATTCCAATTTGGTATTAGGAAGGGATGCTCTCAGCACGCTCATTCCAAATGCCAAATTGCAAAACTCAAATTGCGATTTGGTAACAAGTTGCTGAATCGCAATTTAGGGTTTGTACATCCCAAAAAGCATTTTTCCAGTTGAAATCAGTCCGATTCTGTGAATCGGGCCATTAGTGACCTCAGCACTGCTTCGAGCTTCTAGCCCCTAGTGTCGTGCACAACAATTGTTGGTCCTTGCTATTTAAGAAAACTGAGGACGGCAAATGACAAGAGTGAAAACCTGAAATGTTAGACATGTATTGCAGCAAGACTTTCATAGCACATCCACACACATGTGCAGGAGCGGCTCCCATTTATAGGAACAGATTAGACAAAGTCCCAGTACTTTGGAAAATTACTTTCAGCTTCTCCACCAAAGAGAGTAGCAACAAGTACTGGAAAAGTGAAATGGTCTTGCTTTATTATTAAGGTAAGTGTTTGCCAAAAAGCCTCGGGATCGCTCTAGACAGTTATCTAACAATGGCTGATCAGATCACATCGGTATCTGCCACCTGTTTTAGCATGCTTAAGATGACCAAGAACATTTTTCAATAGTTTCCTTTGAGCCCATGCAAGTCTTTCTCTCAGGCCCTTATAACTAGCGTCCTGGACTATGGCAATACCGTATACATGGGTCTCCCTACTTACTTCACTAACAGATTTCTGGACACCCAAAACATGGCTGCTTGCCTGGTCCTTAATTTCCAAGCCCGCACATCCATGACCCCACATCTGAAAGCCCTCCATTGACTGCCCATGCCAAAACAACTCATTTTCAAACTACTCTATCATCCTTCAAGAGCCCTGTATCTCACTTACTCTGATTATCACTGCATTATCTCTGCAATAGTCTCTTTTACCTGATCTCCGCAACTCTCTAATTCTTCAGCTACCCGTCTAATCTACATTCCCCACATCTGATGTTCCAGATGCGGCAGCCACTCCTGTTTGGACATCCGCCACTTGAGTTGCAGATGGGGGATTGCATTGGCGGGGGCCACGAGGAGATTGTCAGTGAGAAGAGCAGGTCGGGCATAGTGGGCAGTCACTGTTGTGGCACTAGGAGTCAGTCCTTGCTGGAGCACTGTGTTGGTGGTCGATGTGCACTGTTGCGGCTGACACTAAGAGCAGTCATCGCTGGAGATTCGCTTTGGCAGGCTTAGCAGATGGTCATTGTTTGGCACAAAGAATCCGCCTCGCAGTCGGACAAACTCAAAACTTCTATATTTTCACCTGGAGTTTAGGAACAGTACACTCTGATGTTTGCATAGGGTCCAGGACATACGAGCACCTCTTGGGTTCAGAAATTACTCCAGCAGAGGCCAGCAGGACTCAGGCAGGCCCAGGTGGTCCCAAACAGGAGAGCAGCCAACTGACCCATGGATTCACTTCTAGGGAGCCTGGGTACAAGGTAAGCAGGTCCAGACTTCCTTCTTCAGACAGCAGGGCCATACTTCTTCTGAATCTTCCACAGGCCCAGGAGTGTTCTGATGTGAGGTTCTGAAGGAGCCCTTTTTATCCACAGTGCAAGCCAGTGGATGGAGGATACCCCCTAAATCTAACCATTCCCCCTCTCCAGGGTTTGGCCCCAAAATGTTCAGGGTAACAAAGAGCATTCAGGTCTAGGAGAGAACAGCATTTGTTAGTGGCAAGGCAGGCAGTGCATAGACATCAGGAAAGGGGTTGGCAAGCCCAGATTCACCTCTTTGAAGGTCAAGAAGGCTTAGTACAACCTACTCAGAAAACACCTTGCCCCACACCCAGCGCACTTTTGACCCCATATTTGTGCAGAATACACAAACAACACAGGAGAGCCATTAACTGTCATTTGACCCTGGTCACTGGCAGAAAGGTACATTCAGTTTAGGCAGGAAAATGCCACCTTTTTAAAAGTGGTGTTTTCAGAATAGCAACTTAAAATCCAATGTTACCATTAAAGACGATGTTATATTACAATTCATTTGAAGAAGCATTTCTCTATCTGTTCCCAAACTAAAGTTATCATTAAATATCATAAGGTAACCCAGTGTTAGTCCGTGGGAGAGATAACCTTACAACAGTGAAAAATGACTTTAGGAGTTTTTCACTGTCGGGACCTGAAAAACTTAAATACATATGTCTTACTTTTACCATGCACCCTGTCCTAAGAGTGGTTAGGGTCTGCCTTGGGGGAGAATAAGAAAGGAAGGTTTAGGCCTCACAAAAGATTTATCTTGCTAGGTCGAAATGGAAATTTAAAACTGCACAACAAAAACCAAAAACAAATTCAGCAAAAACAGGGGGTGAAGGCAAAAAGTCTGGGGGAATAGCATGTCAAGGATGTCATGTACAACATGACGCAACACAACACAATATAGCACACACAATACAACAAAACCTAACATAACATATAACATAACAACAACAGTTCAGTGACTTTATGGGAGTTGCCCTTAGCCATCCTAGAAAGATAAATCAATTTTGAATCAACAGGTTGGGCTGCAATAAAATTAAACAGGAGTGTAGGGCTCCTATGGTGAACAGACTGCATTAGCAGGGTTAAGCTGTACCCTTACAGAAGAATGCTATAGAAAGGAGTTGGAAGATGAGGTATGTGTTGTAAGTGCTGCACTTGTAAGGAATTCATAGTAAAATAGTGCAAGTAGACACATTGCCAGTGTTTTCATTGTGTGTTTAAGAAAGCCTTTGACCGCACTCGTCTTTACTTTGTAAACAACAAAATGGCAATTCCGAAAACAGGTTATCATGACAAACAATTGAACGTGAAAGTATGACTAGCAAACAGTTCTGTCTTTATAGTAGGCTAAGGCATCCAAACACCACACACTTTTTAAACCATAAACCATAAATCAGCAATTGAAATGTTGGGTCAGCAAAGTAAATACATCAATGAACCGACACACTGGTTCTCATGCATCTACAGTAATGATTCTAATCACCAAAACTAATGGGAACACAATTTTGACACCATAATTATCCATAGAATGACATGTCCCTGATGGGCAATCCACACAAGCATTTGAAAACTATAAAAAACACATGAAGCCAAGCCTATGGCTACAGCGGGCTAATCCAAAGTCTACTCATACTCTGTATTACTACTCATGGACATTAATGGAGGTCTAGAACTGTTTTTGGTCCGTTTCCCTACAGATGTCTACCCATTGCTTATCTGTGCATGGTTTTATCGACAAACAGTGTGTAAGGTGTCCCTACCTTATTTGAGGAGGTGCTTGATCAGGTCAAACATCTCAGCTGTTAAACTCTGTCTTATAGCTCTCAGGTCAAAGATAAAACATGGGGGGCCTCATTTATGTGTTTTTTGCCATAGGGCAGGGCAGCAGGCCTCCCTGCTGTGCTGCCCTATGGCAAAAGGAAAGGGCAGGAATGCGCTGTACCCATATGATACAGCGCATTCTGTACTTTCCCCCTGTTCCAGCACACAATGGCCTGCCGCGTGCCAATGCAGGCACCTTTGAACCATGGTGCAAGGGTGCCTGCGTTGTGGGGATGATTGTTTTTGTGCAGGAAGGGACCTTTCCTGCACAAAATCAATCCATTCAGGTGCTTTCCTTTTTAGGTTGAGCCTAGCACAGCGCACATGCGCTGCTCTATGGGCAGGCCTCTCGGAATCACTCCAGACTTTCTCCGTGTGGTTTTTCAACTTCCACACATTCCATTGGCCTTTGCGTGTGGCTTTCAAAAATGAAAGTACGCAAAAGGCGGGTGCATGTCCCACCTTTTTTCTAAATGTTCACTCCCATAGCATCTTGGTGTCGGGAGCGAGCAGCAGCACGCATTGTGGCAGCTGCATTCCTTGTTTTAATTAGCAGTTTCTTATCGCTCCAATCTGTCTCCTTTCACTGGCTCCTTACCTGCCCCCTACACTCTTCCCCACTCTCCCTCCCACTCTCTCCTCCCCTGCAGCCGCGCTTGTTTGTCTTGTTTAATTAATGCATTCGGGCGCCGTTCTTCCTAACACGGTGCCTGGTTTCATTTTTTTTTATTAACGTACTCAGGCGTTCTCGGGTATTCTACATACATTTACACAGCGCCTCGCATCGAGCTGGCAGGAGTGCATGTTTAATATGTACGCACTGTTCCTCGGCTACTTCAGCATAACATCGAGCCGCCCCTCTCCTGTTGTCTGCATTTCCTTTCCTCTATCAGCCGTCCCACACCATGACTCTGATTGCTATTTCTGTAGAGCACCCAGGATAATGTGCAGCATGACTAACCACTTCCCACGGTCCCAAAGGCGAGACCTATTGGCTATGCCAATGCTTGTTCTATGTGTGCTGTGGAATGCTGCACACATAGAAAAATGTAAGCACGAGGAGAAATGTTTTCATTTCTCTTCGTTGTGCTTCTCTAACGCCACCCCTGGGGTGGTGTTATGTTCTGACGCATTCCCAGCTTTACGATGACTCGTAAATTTGGGAATGTGTCAGGTTCCATGGGTGTTGTGTGGGAAAACCCAGAGCAACAAACCCAGAGCAACACCCATGGAACGACCCTGTCACGCAATTTTTTGCATGAAAGGGGCACATATTTATAAGACCATGAAAATCCACGTAAAGTGGCTTTATGTGGCCTTATAAATATGCGGTGGCACATTGCGACACCGGAACGTCAAAAAAGTGACGTTCTGGGGCGCCAAAGTAACGATAGTGCCTCATTAATGAGGCCCGGAGTCTTTAGGGAAGCATTGTAATTCCTACAATTGGGAAAATACTTTTTAGGGAAAAATATTCTGTTGCAGAGAAACATTAACCAAAGACAAGTGGGGAATCTGCCTTTTAGTTTGATGAAGAGACTTCCAAACCTTAACTTGGCTACGTATGCCCATGTCCCACCTGACCCTCTTCATCTGTGTAAGCTCTACCATGTTTCCAGTAGCACCTGGAGGCCAGTCCAGGGCTCTCAGTTGTGGACAGTGATCAGTTTGTGTCTTAATACTAATGCTATAATCCACACTGTGTTCAAAGAGAGACAATTACATGAGCATCTTTTCCAGTACGACTTTGCTCCAAGCGGCGAAATCAAAATGCTAAGAATAGGGAGAATGTGAAAAAGAGGTCAGGTGTGCTGATATGTCTCTTTAAATAACATATGGACAGTTTTTAAAGTAATAACGTGTGGTTTTTTCAACACTCATGCTTGTTTTATATAGTTACCTTCACTTATGGGTAGTAAGTGTTTAAGGGTCTGGGCAAATAATTCCAACACTGGAAGCTCAAGTTAATATTATTTTTAAGCACACGAAAAAACACTCAAGAAGGTTGAGACACTGGTGTACAATAAAAAGTGTTGAGTACATTCACCCTAGACCAATTCATAGAACTAAGAATCTGAACAGAAACCCAGGTGCATCTCGGGAAGCGGTAGGCAGCAACGCTACACCTACCTCGTAAACGTCTTCACAACGCGTATTGATTCCACGACCGTCTTTACCACGCAAGCAACGTCATCACGGAAAGTCTTCTTCCTCATCCGAAAAAATGCGTAAGTCCTTTTTTATTGTCGGCGAAGACGTGAGAAAAAGGCAAAAAAAAGAAGAAAAGGGGCTTGGGGGGGTTTCCCCCCCAAAAAAGAAAAAGCGGGGTAAAGGAAAAATGGAGGTAAAGGCAATGCGTAGAAAAAACATTCCGTTGTAACGCATGCGTGGTAAAGGCATGCTTTGCAACGGAATGCGTAGTAACGACATATATTCGCAGCTGATAGAGGGAGGCTGCACTGGGAGTGTCTGGGAGATTTCTTTGCTCGGGCTGAGTGACAGTAACTTGGGTAGAACCTAAGAACAAGGCACCGCACAGTGATGACCCGGCACGGAAGAAGACTTACTACTATGTGTACACTTAGAAAACAAACATGAACCATTTTCAATTGAAAACAGGTAATGCATGTACATGAGATACGGGTATATGGAACTCCAATAAACTCCTGGCCTGGATAGAAAGGCACAAGAACAGATGTCTCGGTGGCTCCTGGCAGGCACTGTATGCGAAAAGCCTTGCTTTGACTGTTTGAGAGTTCGGCATCACTGTTCATTCCTTCTTACCCTATGTCTTATGGGGAAAGCAGTTCTTTCTGTTACCTGACTGGCTGCAATAATACAAATATTAAGTTTAGAAGCATAATATGAGCCTTTAGCCTGACCACTGCTAAGGAAACAGACCTACACATCGGTCTAGCAGTACAAGGGCCACCCCCACCCTGAGCAACGAGTGGGCATGCACCTGGCAGGGGTAGGGAGCAGGTTACTTCCGTAGCAGAGGTTAGTTATCTCAGGACGGACAACCCACAGGCCATGCCTATGCCACCTTGGCAGAGGACCCCCCTTCCTTTTTTAGTGCTGCTTGCCTGCCAGGCAGCATGGAAGGCAGTGAGTATGCCACGATGCCCAACTTCACCAAAGGTGAGATCCTTACCCTTGCACATGAGCTACGGTCGCACCTAAAGCTACGGTACCATTCTGGAAGGCCCGGAGAGCCATGCTAAGGCCCCCCTGCCAGCTCATCTGAGCCCAGCTACATAAAGTGATAGAAGGTCGAGCCCCACCAAGTACAAGACAAGAAAAGGGCAAGACAAGAACTGCACCCTACACATCAGGTGGCATGACTGCATAATGATGGCACTCAAACTTAGGAGAGGGCAATAGAAGTGTCCCGACTGACGCAGGTGAACAAGGAGAGCAAAGCCCAGGAGCAGGTAACGTGTGTTTCTTTCCACTCTGAGGGTGAGGCGAAGCCTAGAAGCTGAGGGACAGAGCAGCACACACTCAGCCACACTCAAGTTCAAGGGTAGTTCAATGTTTCAGCAGTTATGCCATATCAATTAAAAACATTCACTACTACAATACATATCATGATAAAACCGTTTCAAAAACATATCGACATAAAAGCATCCTAAGGGTATGCTTGTATGACTCTCCTCTCTATGAATCAACATTTTGCCATTAGGGAGTGCTTAATTTGTGAAATAATACGTGCCGGGGCCCTGACCAGGAGGCCACTGCAGCTTGCACCACCCATCGCCCCTGGTATTGCTGCCAAAATACCTACTAACCATCTCTCCCGCATGCAAGTGTGATAGTTCCGATTATTCCAGTTTCCCAAAGCTAAAGGAATGGTGGGGGAGGCAGGTATTAGCAATTTTTAATGTACATTGTATTCATAAACAACCATTGATCTGCTCATCTCCAAACCAGATGAGTAGCGCCATCATGTGGCAGACTGTCATAAGTGCGGTGTTGACAATTAAGTGCCGGTGCCGAACGTACAAAACCAATTAAGTGGTGGTGCCCAGCACCGGAAACCACTGGCTCAAATCAAGCACTGCCATTAGGCATCTGGAGGGATAATCTACTTTCCTGCAGTTTACAATTCACCATACTAGGTGCATAATCGGATAATCTATTTATGCAGCGATTATTAAAGTGCAAGTGTGAACAAGCCTACTGCGGTCCTTCAGATCAAGCTTCCTTTGGGTAAAAGGATCATTAGATCTTACAAAACCAAGTCAGATAACAAAGTGCAAGCCGGTGTAAAAATACCTATGGCTCTATATGCTGGTTACATTGATAGAATAAATGAGTCTTTTTAAAACCTATGATAGTATACTCTTGTAACACTACCTATGTCTGCAAAACGCTCAGGGTGGACTAAAACAACGCCCATACTTGCTATGCAAAAGACACTTAAAATGAGCAATAATGCATCCAGGTAACAACAATTCCACTGACAGTCTGATAAAAATTGATCAAGACATGTGGGCCAATCAAGTACCAATGCTTATGCATAGTTTTCGTAAAATGCAAGTTCAGGTTTGAAACATAATAATGTTTGCTCCACACGCTGTCTAAGTCAGTTGAGTGCTCAGGTTCAACCAGTAACTCACCAATGCCTTGAGTGCAGAGGTCTAGCTGTACTCCAGCTGTTGCCCAAACAAACTATTATTATTATTATTATTATTTATTTAATTTATATGGCGCAACAGCTACCCAACAAGGGTTTCCCGGCGCCTGGACAAAAGCTGAAATTGTGAGAATTATTGATTGAATAGCCAAGTCTTCAGTGAACGACGAAACTGGGGATACAAAGTTTCCCTACGTATGGCAAGAGGAATTGAGTTCCAAAGAGTAGGACCCAGAAAGGAAAAAGATCTACCACCCATTCTGGAAAGTCTGACCCTAGGAACTTGAAATTTTTCAAGTAAAGCAGAGCGAAGGTGACGGGTCGGAACATAGGGACAGACAAGAGTCTGCAAATAGTCCGGTGCTAGACCCCATTTGATTTTAAACATAAAGCACAATGCTTTAAACTCGACCCGCTTTTCAATTCGAAGCCAATGAAGATCCCGAAGATGTTTAGAGATAGAAGAACATCTGGGAACCCCACAGAGGAGTCTAGCAGCAGAGTTCTGTACGAGTTGCAGCCTACGGGCCACAGCCTTATTCGCACCCAGGAACAGAACGTTTCCGTAGTCCAGCCGTGATGTAATAAGAGCATGGACTACGGTTTTTTGGGTATCTCTAGGCAGCATCCAAAGAATTTTATGCAACCATTTCAAGATGGTGAAACAAGTAGCAGCAACATTGACTGCTTGATGATGCATTGTCAAAGAGTCATCAATGTAAAAGCCCAGGTTGCGAACATGATCAACAGGCCGAGGGAGAGTACCCAACTCATTCGGCCAATGAAAAGAGCCCCAAAGATCTTTCTGCTCACCTAAAATAAGGACCTCAGTTTTATTGGCATTGAGTTTCAGATAATTTTTACTCATCCAGATGGCAATTTGGCGTAAGCCCGGCTGGAGCGCAGAAATGGAGCAGGAATCGGATTTCGAAAGGGAGAAGATGATTTGAGAATCATCAGCATATGTAAAGAGAGACAGTCCAGCATTGTCAGCAATATCAGCAAGAGGCCTGACATACAGATTGAAGAGCAAGGGGCTCAAAATGGAGCCCTGAGGAACTCCAAAAGGCGATGGAAAGACATTAGAACTGTCCGATGCAGAAAAGACTTGAAAAGTGCATTCGGCTAGGAAGGAAGTTAACCAGTCCAGAGCAGAACCGCAGATACCAAAGGATTTCAAAGTGTTAATTAGTATAGGATGGGAGATAGTGTCAAAAGCCGTGCTCAGATCAAGTAATATGAGCGCCACTGTGTCACCAGCGTCCAAAAGAAGTCGCAGTCTATCTGTAACCCCTAAGAGCGTGGTCTCGGTCGAGAAGCCAGCATGAAAACCAGATTGTGAGGAGTGCAGGATTTTGTTAGTTTCAACAAACTTGGAAAGGTGTATATGAATATGCCTTTCCAATAACTTAGAAAAGAGAGGCAAGAGAGAAATAGGTCGGAAATTTGCAAGGACTTTGGGGTCAGCAGCAGGCTTTTTTAACAAAGGGACAACCATTGAGTGCTTCCAGACAGGCAGAACAGTAGACGCTTGCAAAGAAGAGTTAAGGACTTCCGAAATAACCTGAAGATGAATGGGATCAAGTTGTTTAATAATGGAAATGGGTAAAGGGTCATTGGGGGAACCAGATTTTATTGTATCAAGAATAGAAACCAAAGAGTCCGGTTCCAAAGGAGGCCAAAAGGCCAATTGTGAAGATACATTAGGATGTTTCAGAAAAGTGCTAACCGAAATTGAAGGTGACATCATGCAGGTCAGGGAGGAATTAGCTATTTCAGAATGTATATTCTCAATTTTATCTGTAAAGAAAAGGGCAAGATCCTCACATAAGTTCTTGTCTAATGGCAGAGGCTTAGCTATAGTTTGGGCACCGGCTAGATTTTTTACTAAACTGAAAAGTGTCTTAGGACGGTTTGTAGCAGTAGTGATAGTTTTACAAGTGTACGCAGCTCGCGTAGATTTACATAAATCGTGGTATGTTTTAAGAGATTTTTTATATACTATTTTCAAATCAGGGGCATAGTTTCTTCGCCATCTCCTTTCTAGTGCTTTACATTTAGATTTTTCGACTTTGAGAGTATCAGTATACCATGGAGCTGGAGGGCGATGATAAGTCAATTTTATCTTTGTTGGAGGAAGGCATTCATCCACAGCATGGGACAGCCAGTTATGAATATTATTTGCAGAGACATGTACATGTGGTGTAACAATAGGAGTATTTTCACTAAGCAAAGTGTTCAAAATAGTGATATCAATTTTTTTCCAGTCCCTATTAAAAAACATGGACCGGGAAAAAGCAGAGGGCAAACTAACAGGAGCCGGAATTGTGAACTTCAATAAGAAGTGATCCGACCAAAGAATAGGTAAAGCTGGTTCACACTCAATAGAAGAAAGATTAGAAAAAATAGGATCTAAAAAGTGGCCAGCCTTAAGTGTAGGGCCGGAATTGCAGAGAGAAATATTCATGGCTAAAAAATCAGAAATGAGATTAGAGGACATAGAGTTTGTGGCGTCTTCCAAATGAAGATTCAGATCACCAATTAGAGAGAAATTAGTACAATTCATTAGTAAGGAAGATACCAAACCAGGCAGAGTAGCAGACCACGAAGAAGAGGGACCAGGAGGGCGATAAACCAAAAGCCCCGAGAAAGAGAATTTAGGAGTAAGTGTAAGTTTGAACAAAGCAGCTTCACAATTTGGAAGGTTAACAGAGTCCAATTTGCATTGAAAATGTTGTTTATAGATAATAGCAATCCCCCCACCTATCCCAGTGGCTCTATCCAATCGGGCGATGGCATAGTTAGACGGAAGGGCAGTAGCAATATCGGGTCCTGAACTGGCAAGAAGCCAGGTCTCAGTAAGAAAAAAGGCATCCGGTGACTCCTCCAGGAGAAGGTCAAAGATGAATCTTTTGTGCTGGAGAAGTGAGCGACAATTTAAACTTAAAAATCGAAACTTAGGAGAAGAGTTCTCTGACATCGTAATTGGTCTACATTCATAATCCAAAGACTGGACCAAGGCGAAAGAGCAATTGACACCCGAGCAGGTATGAGAAATAGCGTTGTCAACAGCTAATTAAATGCAGTCTGCTTGGCAGGGCGGCCGTAGAGCAAGGAGTTGAGTGGTAGAATAGACTAACCTTGGAGAAAACAAAGGGGCAGGGGTCCAAGCCCCAAGCCCCGGTCGACCGCGGACGGGCACAGACGAGCTTGCCTTTAGCGCGCCTTAGGCTCGCCACCCGCGCGCCCGCTGCGCGTGTCCGCTGCGCGGGGCGATAGGCATGAAAGTTAAAACCTTCAGAGATTATGTGACAGAGCGCCCGCAAATCCCCGCCTCCCCGACCTCAACCCAATCAGATTATACCGCTATCTCCCTCCACAACAAACGGGAAAGCCCGTGGTGGAACGGGGAGTAGGCGGAGAAATGAAACAACGGGCAGGACCAGCAGTAAGTAAAACAACAATGACAATAGTAGCAGCAAGCAAAAAAGTCTTAAAATGTCTAAAAGCAGATATATTCTTTAATTTAAAAAGACATGAGGACTAACTTTTCAGCGCGCGTCCGCTGCGCGGGTCGATAGGCATGAAAGATAAAGCATTCAGAGATCATGTGACAGAGCGCCCGCAAATCCCCGCCTCCCCGACCTCAACCCAATCAGATTATACCGCTATCTCCCTCCTCAACAAACGGGAAAGCCCGTGGTGGAACGGGGAGTAGGCGGAGAAATGAAACAACGGCCAGGACCAACAGTAAGTAAAACAACAATGACAATAGTAGCAGCAAGCAAAAAAGTCTTAAAATGTCTAAAAGCAGATATATTCTTCAATTTAAAAAGACATGAGGACTAACTTTTCAGCGCGCGTCCACTGCGCGCGGCGTAAGGCATGAAAGATAAAGCCTTCAGAGATCATGTGACAGAGCGCCCGCAAATCCCCGCCTCCCCGACCTCAACCCAATCAGATTATACCGCTATCTCCCTCCACAACAAACGGGAAAGCCCGTGGTGGAACGGGGAGTAGGCGGAGAAATGAAACAACGGCCAGGACCAACAGTAAGTAAAACAACAATGACAATAGTAGCAGCAAGTCTTAAAATGTCTAAAAGCAGATATATTCTTCAATTTAAAAAGACATGAGGACTAACTTTTCAGCACATGGTTTCACATAGAACAGATCTATAAAGCTGCACAAAATTCCTGCAGAACTCCTCAGAAGTGCAGGGTGTCTATTTATTAACTAACATTTTGCATTTATTGACCACGTCCTCCTGCTCCGTCTTTTTCGAGTCTTGTAACCTTTCAAGCGGGGTATATATAGGAAGTTACAGCCTGATAGATTTACACTTGGTCTGTTCTATAGCAGAATGATAGCGCAGTTCTGCAGCACCTTAGATAGCATTTTAGGAACAGTAGTCTTAGGTGATTGTTCGAATTTTCAGTGACATATTGCACAGCTGCATAAGGTGCTTATTATTTCTGGACCACCTGCAGTGCTACGACACATTTCGGATCTGCTTCCTTGCGCCTTGGTCTATGATTTAGTAAAAGCCCACACCCGTAGATTACCTATCCTGAACACAAGATATAAGGCCCTTCTCTCAGGTAGAAATAACAAATCCAGAAATGGCTCCCGACGAGGTTCTTGTTTGAGTAGTTTATCAAAAGGCCACTTTTCCTAGCCTCTTGCTTTCGCCACATGGGAGACCAGTATTTCATTCTTACTGTCTGTCTCTCGGGTTACTTTATTCATCTGTTTAGGGTTGTTCCATTGCTCTGTGCAAACAATTGACCTGAGGATATGCTCCATGCGCCTGAACCATGGTATAATATTATGAGTCTTGCATCGCCACAGATTCTACAGGGCCTTCCTGTAAACGGCAAGAGCTGGAGTGGTTCATACTCACACCCAGGTGCCACCGGTGCACCACTTTTAATTCTGCGAGCAGGGGAGGTATGTGTGTGCCCACTCCTGAGGCTTCTCTGGGGCCGCCCAAACCAGTCTTGTGTACTCTGCCCTTGCCCATTGCAGCCTGCATGGAGAACATGGCCTCCCCATAAGCCCCTGGCTGTGTGGCATCCCCACCAATCACAACGCTGCCATTGCAGCGTTGTGATTCGCTTAGGGGAGGGGAGGGAGGCTGCCTGCTTCCTGTTCTTGCCAGAGGCAGGAGAGCAGGTGCCGAGAAAACGCGGGACCCGGACGGTTGACAGGTAAGGTTTTTTATTTATTATTGCATAAGCCCCCGCCCCCTGCGTGCGACCCTCCCCGTGCGACCACCCCACCCGCGATTAATGCCGGCAGCGACTGTTTAGTATGGGTCAGTGTGATGGACCGGTGGAGCAAGGGGCTCATCAATAAGCTCCCCTGTATCTAACAGGACAGAAATCTATTAAGTCCCCCAATGTTGTCATCCTCAGCTCTGCTCTGATTGCTGTCAATGAAGTACCAGGGCCTAGATTTAATGTGCGTCCCAAAAAAGCGTTTTACAATTTTTGAAGGGCCTGAACATTCATGAATCCCTAAATTGTAATACCATGGGAGCTTGCTGCCAGCGCTTTCGTTTTATAGGCAGTCAAAACTGGCTTTATTAATCGATTTCCACACGTCTGGAAATCTTGCTATTGAGCCAGCCTGTTGTGACAATATTGTTATCGACTTGGCCAGTTGTGCTCCCCAATGCAGGTGACCATGGCTCTTATGCCCAGATGTAGCGATGCGCTCTAGTGTTCGAGAGCGCCCCGGTGCATGCTGGGAAGAGGCGCGGCTTCGCGCCAGATAGCCGCGAGGTGCAGCTAGCGTGTAGATGTGTCCCGGCGCTCGGGATCAATAAAAGTTAAACTACCACATCCATAAGGTGTACGTGATATATATATATGACCAGGTATTGCTACGAAATGGCGACGAGGATGGGATGTCTCCATTGAGGGAGTGCAGGAGCAACAAGAACCCCAGACACCCAAGACCTGGAAACACCCGAGCGTGGCAGAGGTGCATCATCACCACAGGCCAATACACGGAACGGAGAGGTCCATCACAGTCTCCAGCACCACGTCAGGCCACGGGTGAGCAGGAGGAGCGACGGAAAGAGCGGCCAGGCACGCCAGAAAGGTGAGAGCCACACGGGAGCCCACGCAAGCACTAGAGGCTCTAGGCCAGGAGGGAAGGGCCCAGGCAACACCCCAGAAGAGGCAGGACGCCCCATAGAGTGCAACATCTGGAGAGAGCAACCTTCCGCCGAACCCAGGCCAAGACTCACACCGAGGCACACGAAGCGACACGTGGGAGCAGGAGGGCACGGCAGTCAGAAGCAGAGTGACAGGGCGCGCCAGAGGAAGGTAACCTGCGGCCAGCAAGCTAAGGGAAGCAACAGAACTGGCGACCCCAGGTTCATCGCGGAGAGGGCAAGGAAGCCTTTCCCCCACACCACCTGGCAGATCAGGCGAGAGGCAAGCTCCAGGGAGCCTACCGGAGACAGACGACAGACGTAGCTTAGTCCAACGCGACAGGGGCAGGATGTGTGCGCAGGCAACGTCTCTCACCAACCTGGTTCCCTTCCTACCAAAGAGAGGAGAACCGGCGATGCCCTGGGAGGATTGGAAGCGGTATTTCCTGAACTATCTCGAGGCCTTAGAAGAAGAAGGTGAAGGAGGGTTCTCAAGTTCAAGGAAAAAGAAAATACTACTACACAACCTAGGCCCGGAGGGCATCAGGGTATACGACATCCTAGTGAAGGTGACCAGACCCGCGGGTGACACAGAAGTGTTCCAACACGCGCTGGAAGATCTAGACTCTCACTACCGCCCAGTGGTGTGCACGGCCATAGATAGATGCAATTTCTTCCAAAGAAAACAGAGCAAGGGAGAGTTAATAGATGAGTATGTATCGGCTTTACGGAAGTTGGCGTTGACGTGTAGATTCGGCACACTTCATGATGAACTCATCAGAAACCAGATCATTATGCACACAGTCAACACGGCCATACAGGAGAAGCTATGGGTCAACGGCGATGCCCCGCTAAAGGAGGTGGTGGCGCTAGTGAAGAAGGCAGAACTATCAAAAAGGTGTGCGGAAGCAGCTAAAAGAGAGAGTGGCGACAGAACACCGGTCTGTAGGATACCGGACAGAAAGAGACCAGAAACTCCAAAGCAGCAGACACCAACTAACACAAAGTACCAGAGAAGATACCCTCAGAAGGCCACGAGAAACCAGAGACCACAAGGAGAGAGCAAAAACACGTGCTACAGGTGTGGCAGCCAAACACATGCGGGCAACGACAGAGCATGCCCCGCATTCCGAGCCAAAGGCTCCTACTGCAATATAATGGGGCATTACGAGAAAGTATGCAGGCGCAAGCTCAGCAGGACAGAGGTGAAGTACGTTGCCCAAGAACCAGAAGGTGAGGATGAAACCCAAGAAGAGGGAGACGAGGAAGACGAAGTCCTGTGCATCGACGACCAGGTGTTGGGAGTAAACTGCACGTGTTCCAAGAAACCAGCGTTACAGATGGAGATCGGTGGTGTACAAGTGAACATGGTGGCGGATTCCGGCTCCCCATACACAATCATCCAAAGGACCATATGGGAAAATGAGTTCAGGCCCAGAGTAGGGGAAGAGCTACTACCCACAGACATCCACCCAGTCACGTTCACAGGAGAACCCATACCCATGGTGGGGTACCGACGGCTACAATTCGAATTCAAAGGACGTAGAGCGGAGGGAAAACTGTATGTGGCAGAGAAGGGACCTTCCGTACTAGGATGGATGGACCAAGGAAATTTAGGGATACAACTCAACCCTGGCGGGACCACGCAAGTGCTGCTGATTGAAGCAAAACAAGTGCACGGAGAAAGCAGATGGAAGACGGACTACCCGGAAGTGTTCAAGGGAACTATAGGAAGGATGACGAAATTCACGCACAGAATCCGCCTCAAGGCCGGGGCAAAGCCAGTGAGCCACAAAGCTCGCAACATCCCCTTCAGAAGCAGAGAAGCGGTCCAAGAAGAATTGTGACGACTGGAGAAAAACGGAGTCATAGAAGCTATCGAGAGTGCGGAATGGCTCGCATCACTGGTGGAGGCCCAGAAAACCAATGGGAAGGTACGCCTGTGTGTGGACTTGAGGGAACTCAACAAGAACATCTTGGTAGACAAGTTCCTGTTGCCCCGGATAAATGAGATGTTGGCGAAAACGAAAGGGGTCAAGTGGTTCTCAACAATAGACCTTACCTCTGCATACCACCAAATCGCACTGCATGCCACCTGCAGTCACCTGACGTCATTCATCACGCCGTTTGGGTGTTACAAGTTTCTCCGGATGCCGTTCGGCCTAGCGTCAGCTGCCGCGGTATTCCAAAAACTCATGCATCGGCTGTTCCAGAAGGTGGAAGGAGTTCAGTACTTCCAAGACGACATCCTCATCATGGGGAAATCCAAGGAAGATCACGATGAGAAACTGAACACGGTATTGGCGATTTTAGCTCAAAACGGACTCACGGCGGAATGGCAAAAGTGTCGATTTGGAGTGGACTCAGTGACATACCTGGGCCACGAAATCAGTGGGAGAGGAATAGAACCCAAACGAGAGAACATGGTGGCCATCAAAGAAGCACCGACACCGACAAGGAAGGAAGATGTTTGATCCTTCCTAGGCATGGCGGAGTTCTACAGTAAATTTGTCCCTCATTTCGCGACCAAAACGCACCACTTGAGGCAGCTCTTGAAAGAAAAGAACTCTTTCAAATGGACACATGAGGAACAAGAAGAATTTGGGAAGATAAAACATGACATCTGCACAGCAATTCCCCTGGAAGGGTTCGATCAAGAAGCTTTATCTATACTAACCAGTGACGCCAGTGACAAAGGCCTGGGGGCAGTCTTAATGCAAAAAGCCCGGAGCGGAGACATCACCACGGTCAGCTTTGCCTCGAGATCCTTGGCGGCCAACGAAGAGAAATTCAGCGTCATAGAGAAAGAAATGCTGGCAACCGTCTGGGCAATGGAACGATTCAGACAGTTCCTGTGGGGCTCGAAGTTTCTGCTCCGCACCTACTACAAACCACTGGTGAAAGTCCTGACCTCAAGCGGACATGCGCATGCAACTCCCCGCATTGCGAAGGTGACCCTGAGGCTGCTGGATTATGTGTACGACGTGGAGTACCTCCCAGGATCCAAGAATAAGGTAGCAGACTTCTTGAGCAGAGCAGCCGCAATGGAGCCAGCAGAAGACCTGGAACCCTCTGAATGGGAGGAATACATGGTAGCACTCACGCAAGACCATGAAGGAGCAGTCAGCGCACAAGAGTGGGAAGAAATGTATGCAGCAGACGAGACCCTAGGAGCAGTGAAAAGCTACGTGACCCAAGGATGGCCTGACAAAAGGCACCTCAACAGTGAGCTGAGGAAATACTGGGAAGTCCGAGAAGAACTATCCATTGGAGACAACCCAGTGTTCCTACTGAGAGGGGACAAGGTGGTCCCACCGCAATCCCTGGTGAGCCATCTCCTAACCAATCTACATGAAGGACATCTGGGGATCATGAAGACCAAGGCGAGAGTGAAGCAGGCATACTGGTGGCCAGCGATAGATGGGCAAGTGGAGAGACATGTCAGAATGTGCGAACAGTGCAGTAGGGCCGACAAAACACAAACCTTATTACGCCCGCCACTGGGAAAATTCACAGGGCTGTCTAGACTGTGGGAAATGCTTTCCGTGGACATACTGGGTCCAGTCCTGAACGCAGAAGGGGTGTCCAAATACGTCCTAGTATTGGTGGATAGGTACTCTAAATGGCCTGAGGTGGAAGTATGTGAAACGGCGGATACTGAGGCAGTATTAACATTCCTCACGGCCACGTTCCTGAGGGAAGGAATACCTAAGGTGATAACTTGCGACAATGGCCCACAATTTGTATCAGCGAGATGGAACGCTTTCATGACCAGAAATGGGATAGAAGTCAAACACACGCCAATCTACCACCCAGCACGGAACTGACTCGCAGAAAGGTTTAATCGGGTGATAATGGGATCTGTACAAGCGGCAATAAGTGCAGGACTAAACTGGGAGAAGGAACTCCAACGCATGCTGTGGGCGTATCGCATCACCCCGACCAACACCGGGTACAGTCCGTTCAAGATCCTACGGGGGCGTGACCCTTTCACGAAGGACAATTTAGCGTGGAAACACCTCCTGGTGCAAAGCAAATGGTCGCCCGCAGTGGTAAGGCGCAACCTGGACAAAGCACAAGCCCTGTACACCGAGTACTATAACAAACGACGCAACGTCAAGGAGGTAACCCTAGAGAAAGGAGAGTGGGTAAGAGTAAAACAAGCTACGCTGAGGAGGAAAGGAGACAGCAAATTCAGCCCACCTTTGCAGGTGATAGAACCCTACGCCAGGTCGGCTCTGTTGAGTGATGGGAAGATATGGTCGCAAGACAGGATGGCGAAGTGCAATAAAATCGTGAAGTGGGAAGATCCGGAGGACAGAAGGGCACCGATCACTGAAGAGGGAAGTGAGCCTGAGATAGATGGAAGTCCGGAGGTCAGACAGCAAGGCCCTACCTCTCCAGGAGGAACATGGAGGGTCAGAACGCATCAGGTGGAAGCAGAGAAGGAGAAACGACCAGACAGGGTTACCCTATAAACGTGGGGGCCAAAGTGAAGGAAGAAGAGATGCGAGGAGAGTTGGGAGCAGGGGGAGAACTCCCGACAAAGGGTCAAAGGTCAGCTCAAGAGCAAGGACAGAACTGTACGAGATCGGGCAGAGTGATCAAGATGCCGAGAAGGTTTGAGGACTTTGACACGTAAAGCAAGCAAGACTGTAAAACGGTAGGCCAGCTAATGGCTTTGTGTTGTAAGGGGCTAAAGGCGGGAGATATGTAGCGATGCGCTCTAGTGTTCGAGAGCGCCCCGGTGCATGCTGGGAAGAGGAACGGCTTCGCGCCAGATAGCCGCGAGGTGCAGCTAGCGTGTAGATGCGTCCCGGCGCTCGGGATCAATAAAAGTTAAACTACCACATCCATAAGGTGTACGTGATATATATATGACCAGGTATTGCTACACCAGATAGCCGTACATTTCGACTCGCTTCATGGGCTTACCATACATCATGAATGTCGACATTAGCTTGGATTTGGGTTTGATTATCATGTATTTAGTTTTAACCGTGTGGATCTTTAACTTTCTTTTTCTTCAAATTGACTCAAAGCCTTCCAAGAGCTGTGCATTGACTTTTCTGTGCGTGCTGATATCACAGCATCACCTGCGAATAACAAGATCGGGACATGCTCAATCTCCAGTTTCGGAACATCAAAACCAAGATTGCGAACAATGATCTTAATTTCATTGATGTAGGTGTTAAAAAATGCCAATCACAAATCCTTGAAAAGATTCCGCTGCCCAGTGGGAATACTCTGGAGGACCGAGTGATCCACAGAGTCAAATGCCGTCTTTAGATCTCTGACTGACCAAGGTAAGGGGGGAGTTCAGCAAACACGCGCACTTCATGAAGATCATGTACAGTCTTGTGACCAGGTCTATAGTGCTTTGACCTTTGCGGAAACAAGCCTGGAGATGGGACATAGTATGATTCTCTTCCATCCCGCTCTCAAGTCGGGACAGCAACAGTTTTCCAAAGATTTTTCTTACTCAATCTAGTAAAGAGATTGGGCAATAATTGGCAGGATCATCTCTCCTCGCTTTTTTGTGTAGCAGCACTATTACAGAGGCCTTCCATGGGTCTGAGATCATGCCTAGGGCCTTGACGGTGTTCAATAGTATCGTTAGAGGTCTGATCCACAACTCCTGGTTATGGTGAAGCACATCTGCTGGGACTTTGTCTGGGCCCGGTGCTTTACCAGATTTCTGACATTGGAGGGCTTTAGCTGCTTCCCTCCGGCTAAAATTATCATTGGGGTCAACTTGCCTCTTTGACTCTTCCCCCGGATCATTCCTCAATTAATCTGCTTTTGGTATAATGAGGTGAAATGCTCAATCCAACTTCCATGACTTACATTAACTTCAAGATTCTTGCCTTTCCAAAGAATAATTTCCCAATACTTCTTGACATTCTTTTGGTCTATTGCTCCTTGGAGAGCCTCCCATGCCTTATTACACTGGTGTCTGTTCTTATATCTAATAAGGGTTTTGTAGGACCTTCTTACTTCCTGTAGCTTTAATTCACCTACCTTGGCTTTCTTTTCATTTTTTTGTGCTTCTGTGAGAGCTTTCTTCAGCTTGAGACTTTACTCATCATACCAATCATGATAAGAAGCGTGCAATACCGTTCCGCAGCTGTTTTTGTGAGCACTCAGCACTTCAGTATTGGCTGTGAGCAGCTGCTCAAAGGATTCTAACATCCTGGACCTCAGGAACATCATTCAGGGCAGCAAGGAGAGCGTTGCATTGTGGATTTGAGAAGAAGTCTACTATTTCCCCTTTAGGGATCTTTAGATATGTTTTTCCTATTTATATTCAAAACCACTTTAGAGTGCCATAGAGTCTGAGGATGGTGCCATACCTGGATAGAAACCTTAGTTAAGTCAAGGGCAAGATGGCGAGGGTCCTTGAGCTTTCTATTCGCTCTTCCATCCACGTCAGTAATCAGGTGCCAAGCTTCCATATTTGTTTTCATGTCATCAATAATACTGGCCCTCTGAGAGTGGTCTGGCTACGCGGCAAGATGGCCGTTTGGTAAGAGCACTCTGCCGGCCGAGTTATTAATCCTTTAGTTATCCGCACATACAGAGGGTCATCGCTGTAAATGAAGTGTCCTAGTGGCTTGTCTGTGGGGACACATCCCGAGGAGACCCGCTGCTGTGGCCACTAGCTGCCTCCATGTCGCTTTGGGGATCCTGACTGCGTGCTGCCTGTGCGGAGCTGCCAGGGCCCTCGGCCTATGAGGCTGTACTTGAGAGGAGATTCACCTGGGAGACCCTCCTGCCTGATCCTCACCGTCTCACCGTGAAGCTGCGTTGGTGAAGCAGCCTCTCCTGGTGAGATTGCGCTGGGTTGCGGAGTCACAGGCTCGCGAAGCCCTGCTGCCCCTCCGGAGCTTCCTGTGGGCGGGCCCCGAGTCTGCGCCGAGCACCCTGCAGAACGCAGAAAAATCACCTTCAGGGCTGGGTGAGTGTGTTTCCACTCCTTGACTCTGCTAGAGGTGAGGGGCCCCTATTTACTACCTGGAGATTGACCGCCGTGCCCGGGAGGCCGCCATCTTGGAGTCAGGTGGACCAGGATTCACGTCTGAGGTGGTGGATCAGCATACAGGAAAGACAGTGAGCTCCCCCTGGGAAGAGGGGAGTGTACAAGCCCCCATATCTGCAGCTGTGCTGGTTGGGCCCCACTGGTCAGTAGAATTGGCAGCCCATTTGGGAGTTTTGATGGACAAGGCCTGCCCGGGATACCACGAGGCCCTGTGGTAAGATCCTCGGTGGGGCAGAGAATTGTGCTCATTGTTGTGTGAGCGGAGGTGTAAACACTGCTGAGTCAACGTATATAAGGGCGGAGGCTGCATATGGTGCCTGTTAAAGACACAGTGGACTTTGCGCATCTCACGTCTTCTCGGTGCCCGGCCCCCACCGCCCGAGGATTAGGGAGCCCAGAATCGCCCACACCGGATTAAGTGCCTGAGGGGGCACAAGGTGCGACTGAGAGCGTTGCGTGCCACTGGAGTGACCCTTTTTGCCTCCATACACTGTCACGTGCACTGCGAGGTTCCGCCAACATGGGAAAGCAGGATGCAAAACAACCAAAATTGACATTTGATAACAGGCGGGCCACCAGAACAACTGAGCAGGATCCGGAGGGGAGTTCAGAACACCTGCCCGAATCGCAGGTCGAGGATCGAAGGGAAGACTTGCGTACTCTGATGTTGGAGATGCACTCCAGCCTCTGCACCATAGATACTAAGCTTGATGTGCTTACTGCTCATCTGAGTGCCATTAAGAAGCAGGTGGAGATGCATGAGACAAGGCTGGATGTTCTGGAAAATCGCAACTCAGACTTTCATGAGTTTCAGGTTGAAACTAAAGAGCAATTCCTGCACATGGACAAAGTACTGGGCCTGATCAGATCAAAGAACAAGGACTTGGAGGCCCGGTCCCGTCGCAACAACCTGAGGATCTCGGGAATTCCGGAGACAATGGTCATTTCTAAAATGGAGGTATACAACGCCGACTTGCTTCATGACCTTTTTGATCCTGCCTCATCAGCGGTGTTCGCGGTCGAGCGAGCACACCATACACTGGGCCCCAAGCCACTGGTCGGTGCCACGCCACAACCAATCTTGGCCCGGTTTTTAAACTATCAGGACCGTGATCTCATCCTAAGACTTGCCAGGCAGTGAGGGACCATTACCCATCAAGGGAATACTATTTCCTTCTATCCGGATTTTACACCGGCGGTGCAGGCGGCGCGCTGGGAGTTCCTGCCTGCCAAACGAATTATGTTACGAGCCAAGATCCCTTATTCGCTATTGTATCCAGCTAAGCTCAAGGTGTCCTATGAGGGTATGACAATTTTTTACAGACGCCAAATTTGCTTTAAAATTTGCTAAACATGTTGGGGGTAAGAAAAACAGGCGCAGGGCCCCAGAGCCAAGGACACACCGTTCGACAGGTTGAGTGACAATGACTATCTGGGGTCGAGGTAATCCATGTTTACAAGCGTGTTTATTTCTGTCTAGGCCTGGCCAGGACCTGCACTGGCCTTTTGATTGGGTCGATCATCATATCTGGGCAGTGGCTGCAGCGAAATGTTTGAGTATTAATCTATTCTTATTTGCCACGCTGATGTGGCCATCTGCCTTTGTACTTGGCCACCCTGCTCTTGGGCGGGGGCTCCCATTTGTTGTTGTACCCACTTGGGTTGCGACATTTATTTGCTACTGTTGGTGGGGAGGGTTTTTACACAACCTGTTTGTGGGGTTGGAGGGGGGAGTGTCCGCATGTTTTGTTGTTGGCCAGGTGTAGGCTTCACAGTCCAGTAACTCCTAATTGTTTATCACAGTCTATACCCATTCAGTCCCTAGAATGCAAAATGGTTTGGCATTCCGTAAAATACACCATACCGCCGCACCATTGGGCCCCTGTGGGGATTGGTGCTTTTAGGGCCCACTCCTTGGTAAGCCCTTGAATCACAATGCTTTTGCAATGTCGAGTTTAAGCTTTTTAACTTGGAACATTTGTGGTCTCAATGACCATAGAAAATCAAGATAAGTCCACTCCTACCTACTGAGACATCACATTGATGTGTGCCTGTTACAGGAGGCACACCTAAATGCCACACCCTCCACTAGGTTGAAGCACAGAAGATGAGGTCATATCTACTCCGCTATATACTCCAACTACTCCTGCGGGGTGGCGGTGCCTGTGAGGCAGGGTTTGGATTGGAAGGAGTGTGAATCCCACGTTGATCCAGAGGGCAGGTACATTATACTACTTGGTGCCCTAAGCAGGGTCCGGGTGGTGATAGTGGTAGTCTACGGCCCCAATTTGGACACCCCCACCTTTTTCCAGGGTATATGGGCCAGGGTGAGGGCAACAAGGTGTGATACCATCATCTGGGGGGGATTTCAATGCGATACTTGATGACGCATTGGACAGGAAGCGGAAGTCCCACTCCCTACATCCTAATGCATGTGCAGCAGTGAATGCCATCATATCTGATGGAAGCTTAATCGATATATGGCGACAACATCCTCACCTAAACAGGGTGGGTACCTGCATCTCTGAATTTCATAAGGCCTGGTCCAGGCTGAATTATTGGTTGGTGTCGCGGGACGTGGCGACATGGACCTACGAAGTTTCCCACCTCCCAAGATCCCTGTCCGATCATGCACCTAGTTTACTGCGTCTTACGTTGTTAAACTCACCTACCAAGATGTTCAGTTGGAGGCTTCCACCTAACGCCCTCGTGGACGAGGTGTTTAAAGAAGAGATAAGAGGGGACATAGTCGATTACTTTGCTCTTATTGCTAGCTCGGTCGCCACGCAGGCCTTCCTCTGGGAGGCATTTAAGGTGGTAATCAGAGGTCAATGTATAGCACGGCAGGCAGGGGTTCTGAAGGCAATAAGGGGCACTGTGACTTCCCTAGAGAAACAGATCAAGGAGCTCGAAACGTAATTCTATACCACTGATGATCCCACCCTTGTTGCCCAACTGAAGGAAAAAGTGCTAGAATTTGAGGAGGAGGCTCAGCGCGAAGTAAAGTTTTTAGGCAAGCATACACAAGCCAGGAGGTACGGGGAGGGGTACAGGCCTGGGAGAATGCTGGCGTCCATGCTCCGCGCCCCACGTTCAAAGGCTTATGTTACGGAAGTCAGAGGTGATCACTCACAAGTTATTAGAGGACTGTAGGAAATTCCCTCATTGTGTCTGGTTCAAAACAGACTAGTGTCAAACCCTTTGTGTGTGTGCTCAGTTAGAGCCATTGTGATATGCAAGTGTGGTAGGCAATAGCTCAGCTCGATCCACTCATCAAGTCGAAGATGGCCCATCATGCCAACACCTATGGCCCTTTGTTTCACTGTCTGGGAGCAGTACGCAAAGACCAACTGCCAGCTACATCTAGTCATAAGACCCAGTATACAGGCTGAAGGCTTGCAATATTTTACTGATAATGATGGCTTATGCAGATACAAAATTATGCCATCTCCTCGCATAACCACTCTGTTTCTTCTTCTCTCCTCTCTATTCTCCCTCTCTGATCACTTTCTCTGTACTTTCCCTATTACTCCCTGTCTTTTCCTCTCTCTTGAAGCCTCCCCATGCCTTCTGTACTTAATCTTAGGGTGCTGGGGTAAGTGACAGACGTACCAGAACCGGCCTCCAAGGGCTGCAGTCCGCCAGTGAAATGCCAGAGGAATGAAAGGCCTGTCTGGCCTCAACTGTGGGTCTATAAACCTGACACCTGATGGTTTGAGATTTCCCAGAATTTCATTCTTCAGATTGTTGCAGTCTTGTCCTGAACAGTAGAGGAGTGAATATAGGCTAATAGACTCTCACTCATCCAGGAACTGCAGGGGTCAGCTAGGGAAATCCTGATGCAACACTACAGAAAGCCCTGAGCCCTCCATGTGCAGGTAGGCTGTGGCATATTTTTGTTAAATACACACGTTAGACAAAATTAAACCCTGTTTGGTTCAGTTCAATACAAAAATATGTTAGATCCTAGAAGAAGATATGGATGTGAGAAGCAGAAAATCTGCCAGGGGACAAGACTTAGACCGGAAGCGGAGTAGCAAACTAGTTTTTTGGTCCCAATAGTAGCATTTCTGGGTAATTCAATTTTTTTTAAATAAACTTTCAGAAAAGACAATGCAAATTTCATGAGTGAAGACAGAAATTGCAAATTAATTACTTTCATTATTTCCAATATTATGGTGATGTAGGCAGCTACATTACAAGCTGTATTGCAACACAGTGGGTGGATGTTACCATACTGCCTGTGACTTATCCAAAGGTGGAGCTGTTGCTACCCTATTTTCACCTCTTATGAATCTGTACTTTATTTACTGTTTTACTGAAGAAGACCTTCTGAGGAGTGGCTCAGTGTATTACACTAAGGGTTCTATTGTAGGCCACAAGTAGCCACATACTTGCTACTTAGAAACACATTGCTTGGTATGGGTGGAGCTGTCCTATTGTATTAGATATTTTAGGATCGCTTTATGTGTCACTATGGGGTGGCTCCACTAGGCAACTTAAAACTGCTGCATAAGCATTTGCGATAGTCTGACCTGGATGGTTTTAGCATGCGTATTATAGAAGAAATGTATTGCATTCCAATGTTGATGTGACAGTACGTGTAACAAATAGAGAATATTTACTCCTTGAACAACTTTGGCTGTCAGGGGCAGTATATGATAACAAATGGGGTGCCAGGTAATAAAAATGGACATTTGATGTTCTGCAATCGAGTCTTCTTGTCCAATGAGATCTTTATAGCAGTCTTGCTATAGCAAAGAATTCACAAAGACTTGCAATTAAGTGACCTTTATTAGGGACTCCTCTGGCAGCTAAAAAAGGGCTGTACCCAGTCATCTAGATCCAACTAAGCATCAATGTCCATTGCAATCCCTGAAAGGATCTTGATTTTCTTTTTATCGAAGCAAAATCTTGTTTTTTGCATTTCACAAGTGAGTCTAGTTAAATATTTTACCATTTTTCTTTTAGAGATTGAATTGGGGATGATCTTGCCATTAACAAAAATTGTGAGGACTTGTGAGGCTCTGGGTGTACTATATGATGTGTCTGTGGGGCCGTATCATGGAGTACACTCACAGATACCATCCTGGGTCCAGTCAGTATCCTTTACTTAACCTTAACTCAGCCCTGGGTAGCTGCGGCTACAAACAGGAAGGCTTAGCAAAGGCACTTAGTGTAAAGCATTTAACAACACCAAACAACAGAATAAGAAAATCACACACCAGTAAAAAGACACAAACACAATCAATAAATATAGAGCATATTTTTATGAGTTTTTAGAGACCTGGATCATCAAAGTCCTTCAGCGTGTTCCGGAGATACAGATTTTAGAATCTGTATCTGCTATTATCACTTTTAAATGCAACCATTAACAAGCATTGGCCAACAAAAAGTATGTAAACATTTCAAAAGTTTGAAAGAGTTATTACGAGTACTCCAGCCTGGGTTGGGCATCGATATCCAGCAGGGAAAAGGTCTAGGGGGCCAGAAAGGATCTTTTAGACAGTTACTTGGCCACCAGAGCATTTTTAAGCAAGTTCCAAACTTTAGAGGATGACTGATGTGGAATGGTCCTGATGCTGAGGGATGCAGGCAAAGGTGCTCAAAGGGATTCTCCAGGCTGTCTCTGTGGTGGTTTCTTGGCTCACTGGTGATGTGACGCAACTTTGGCCATAGAGATCGGCCAAAGTCCTCTTTGTTGCAGTAGTCAAACAGCCGATCCTGCACTACTGGTCTCGCTGCACAGCAGTTGGATGCAAAACCTTTGGTGGAAGTTGGTGTCCCTTAGATGCTATGAACCCAGACTCTGATAGCACTCCTGGGTCTGGAAGACTTGGGTGCAGGTTTTGGCTATCTGGGAATGGTCCTTTGTTGTGCCCGAAGGCTGGATGTGGCAAAACTTCTGCGGTGTCTACCAACTTGTCTGTTTTGGCTCTTTCACCTCTTGTAGCCCTGGAGCTGGTTCCAGGGGATCAGCCAACTCATCCTTGGAGTCACTGCTATGGATAAAGGTGGGAAATCAAGTTTGCCCTGTGTAAGGACCCGCAAGCACAGTCCCAATCTCATTAGCCCAAAAGGGAAGCAGGTACAATCCTCTCAATGGTGCAGCCTTTCTTTGTGCGATTTAGGGGCAGCAGGGCAGTCCTTCTGTGGTCATTTCTTCTTTTCCAGTCTGAACTGAGGGGCAGGGTGTCCAGGGTGCCATATTTATCCCAGGAAAGAGCCCCAAGGGGACCATGCAGTCACTAGCAATAGGTTATTGGGTTCCCTCCTACATAGTTACGAGGTTCTGTGATGTGTGGCATCTAGTTATCCCAGAGTGGCCCATGTTTGCCCCTTCCATAATGGCATGGCCCTTCCTTGGTCAACAGGAGCAGGGTAGCCCACCCTAGAGGTGTGGCTACCAGTGGGCTACACGCCCATGGGAAAACTGGTTTGGGCACAGGTTTCCCCTCCAAGACTCTATCTCCTCATTGTCTGCAGGAAGTAAAAGCATCCTGCTCAGGGGTGTTGTTGCTGTCAGCCCTTCAAAGGTGGCTACCCCTTAGAAGCTTCCCTTTTGGGCTAACAAACCTGAGTGGTCATCCTAAAACAGGAGGTGACACCTTGCTCTGTGGCAACCGCCTTTGTTCCCGGACCTGGTAGTCGATCTCACATCTCCCCGGTGGTCAGAAATCGGTCTATGTGTCAGGGCCTTTGTGAGGCCACTTGGCTAGCTGGAGTGCAGAATGGCAACTTCCTAAAAGTTGCTTAACTTTAATAGTGATTTTAAATCTGACCTGGGCACCTGGTCAGATTTAATGACACAACTAATTTTATACGTTACTCAACCTTGTTAGGTAATCCCATTCAGAAGTTAGCCAGGCTGGGATGCCATCCAGTAACCCTGTGTTAGCTAATGGGGCTACTAACCTTTCCACAGCAAAACAACAATTTGGAAGTGTTGCTGCTAATACATAATGAAAATCATATGTCCTACTTAATACTATATTGCCCCCTGCCATAGGGCCCCATAGCCTTCCTTCGGGTAGACTTCTATATATCCTTAAGGTAAGTGGTGGTTTTGCCATTAGGTAAAATGGCAAAATCGAACTAGCAGTGTAAACCACTGACCTGTCAGTCTGTAGTGGCAGGCTGGAATCCATTTTATGCCTGTCACATGCAGGGGGGAACAAACAGTCCTACAGTCCTGCATTCTACCTTATACGCCCTGGATACCTGGGGTACCATATAATAGGGACTTACAAGTAAGTCAATACTTTTCAATTTGGTGTATCCAATTTACCATAACATTGTATAGGATTAGAACACACACTGAGGTCTACATAGCAGGGCTCAGAGCACTCTCAGAGTCAAAATACCAGCAGCCTCAGTCCAAAAATGTTGGGGTGAACATGCAAAAAGTGGTATTTCCTTACAGGAATCACTGGCCAATGTCATCTGTTATAAATTATTCCTGATACGCAAGCACTTTCCTGCTTTTCCTACTTGCTGTTATATTCCCCACTTACCTAGACCAAGCCTGTGTACCACTGACAGTCCCTTCCTTTTGCTGGAAGGAGGGTTGTACTCATGAGCTCTACAATTTAAATGTAGGGCAGCCAAGTGCCACAATCCCTTTATTTGCATCCACATTGTCGTGTCTTGTGTCTGCCCCGAATCCCAAAGAATACACCAGGACATAGGTAAGGATATTTTTGTGGTTTATTCGTATTCCTTGTCTCGTGCTCGTAGGCAGATCCTCCTTCTTCCCTGGTCTCCCAATACTGCCCCGTACCCCTTCCCTGACCGGAAGTGATGTCCCGTAACAGTCCCCTCCCTTCATTCTTGTGCAGGGTCCTAGTACCCTCTACACCTTGGTGCGACATCTCCCCCTTTTGTGGAAAAGAAAAGAAGAAAAGAAACAATAGAGAGAGAGAGCTAGAGAGAGAGAAAAAGAAAAAACACAGGCATGACACGGGACAGAAGAAAACACTGCCATAAATGTCCTGCTACACACTGAGCTTTGCTGCTGATGGTGGTTGCTTGCTGCCCCCATCGCCATAGTTCCTGGATTAATCTCTTTGGCTTTTTGCTCACTCTCTTTGGGCAAGACATTTCAGTTCCCTCTTTCGGTATCTCTTCAACCTGGACTCGTCTCTCACTGCTGTGTGGCATCCCTCCCATGCCGTCCATGGCTTCCTCTTTGACGGATGTTGCATTGCTCTTAGGCACTGCCTCTACTTCTTCCTCATCTGATGTACTTAGTCCCTTGAAGTGTGAGCTGTTTCTGGTGATCCGGTAGGGGCCTGCTGCAGCCATTATCATGGCCCCTTGACTTTTATTAGTGTTAGCGGTTCACTTGAGAAAGGGCAATCCGACTTCCTTGCTTGCCATTGACGCATCAGCACTGAATCTCCTTGCTTCAGCTTAGATGGTGTGGCATGTCGCCGTGCGTCTGCATACTGTTTCATTTTCCACTTTGCCTCTTGATCTCTTTCAGTGATGCTGATGTGTTCGGGTCACACTTCTGCCTCCAGCTGGGACAAACTCCTCCTCCTTGTTCTTAACATCACCAGTTCTGCTGGGCATCGTCCAGTGGAACTGTGTGGGGTGTTTCGGTAGTCTCTCAATATTTGGCACAGTGCCTGGGCCACTGGAATCTACGCGAGTTTGGCACGTTGGACTGCTTTCTTGATGGTTCCCATGAATCTTTCCACCATGCCATTTGCATGTGGCCACAGAGGCGTTATTTTCCTGTGATCTTCGAAACTCCTTCCCCGAGAATGGTAGCCCAATGTCTGTCTTCATCGTTTGTGGGGAGCGCCACACTGCAAATATGTCATCAAATATCGGCAAAGTCTCTGTGGCTGACTTTGATGACACTTGTTGTACTATGGGGAACTGAGAGTATTCATCAATTACTACTAGCAAGTAGTTGCCAGTTTCCAGTGGCCCATAGAAATCAGCTGCAAACGTGGACTTAGAGAGATACACATTCAACACTTTATGCCAACTGGCAGAGGGGTCCCTCGACGACTTTGCGACCAGACTGCACAAACTGGTTGCATAATGCGAATTTTATAAATTTGGCAACAAGTAGGCAATACGGCTGTGCATCATTGAAGGCTGTCAGCCAGTGGAATTTCGCGCCCCAATACTAAAAGAACCTTACACATTGGAGAAAATACTGACACTGGCCCGTGCAGAGGCCAGAGAAACAGCACATGCCAGAGAAATGGAAAACTGGAGAGTGAGGACAGGGGAATAAGCCAATCGCATAGCTAGGAGTGCCAGAAGACATGGCAAAACACCGCCGCCCTGGAAGCAGAAACAAGAAAGAACATGCTATCGATGTGGACTCAAATTCCCACATGTTGGCGCCTGCCCGGCCATGGGTCACAAGTACCGAAAATGCAACAGGGAAAACCACTTTGCGAGTGCCTGCATAAACGGGCAATTCAAAACTGAGTGAGGGAGACCAGCAAAACAACGAACAATGACAAGCAGATACACACAACACATGGATAAACAAAACTGCAGTCCGTCAGATGATTCGGATAGAGCAAATTAGCACGAGGCCACAGAACGACTTTATCTGATGTCAGACTATCAACACAGGTTCGCACACCGAGTACATCAAACTGGTGGACAAACAACAGATAAAGAAAACAGTGACGGTGAACATTGAAGTAGGCAACCACAGCACAAGCTTTGTACTAGACAGTGGTCCCACGTTCAACATCATGTAAATGTCAGAATATGAATAGATGAGACAGAAGCAGCCGCTATCACCATCCACTGTTGATGTCTTGACATGGGGCTCAGGGAAACCGGTGGTGAACATAGGAAAGTTCATAGAGACATTAACATATAAAGAAAGGTTGATAAAGGAAGAAGTGCATGTCCTACGTGGAGACATCCCAGCCCTGTATCTACTAAGCAATGTCACAGCACAGGTGATGAGTCTCCTAGTCATGACATATCACATGAGTGTTATATTAAATTGGCTATAGAACAAGTACGGATTAACAATTTGCATATGCTCACGAACTCCTGTGTGTAATGTATGCTGCCAAAACGTGTATTCTTTCAAAAATAATAACAAGCATTGGAAATGCAATAGGTCTCGCATTTGCCTAAGTTAGAGCTAATGGCGTTGTAAATGGTGTTGTAAATGACAATGTCTTTTAACCATGTCTTATGGAGTGTATGTGGTGTGTAGTGAAGTTCCCGGTTTCAGATTTATATGTAGACCTGTGCAGTGTTTGAAATAATAGTTATTTTTCGCAGAGTTCTTTATTGGTTCTTCCAACAAACGTGTGTTACTGTCTGACTGCCCCAGACCGGCTCAGCAGGAGAAAGAAGATGCTCTCAAGTTGACAAACAAATTGGTTTTTTTTGTAACTTGCTGCAGCATTTAAATGTAATTTGTGCATCTTAGGATCCAGACGTATTACAAAGTAGAACACATTGAGGGATAAGAAAGTAACTAATTCACCAACCCCAAACCTGTTCAACTTTAACTCTTTTACGGAAGGTACATTTCCTTATGCGTAGGTTGAGTCAAGGAATAATTTGTTTGCGCACTCAGTTGCACACACTACCCACCACTCTATGCCATGTCCTGCTCAATCTCATGGACTGTTCTCAACTTGGGCTGAGGGTCGAAGATGGCAGAGAATACTATTACCACTTGTGTTCCAGAAGAGAAAATCTCTTTCCTTTTCCTTTTCCCTTTCTTTGATTCTTTGTTAAAGTTAATATCATACACTGTAGCCTATTAAGACAGCAGCACTGGGTGTTTCTTTAATCGTTTTAATCTTTGTTGAAGTCTGTTACCAGAGGTAAGGTGAGAGAAATTTTGTGCATATAATTTGGCCTATAAAAATGAACAACTGGTCAAATTGCCAACTCCATCAGTTCAAGCCTGCAGCTCTCTGTGCGTTAATGCAACAGGGCTGGCCAATTATATTAGGAAATATAGGAAACGTCTGAGGATAGCAGCCGAAAGGCAACACTACTTGGCGGAGACGAGGAAGCACGGAGATTGGGAGACATCGAGAGAGTGAGCCTCCGAGAGAGTGAGCCTCCGAGAGAGTGAGACATTGAAACAGTGAACAGCAACACTGAGAGAGGGAGATACTAAGATTGGAAACAACAATAGAGAGTAAGACACTGAATGGGAGTCATCAACATAGACAGGGAGACACACAGAATGAGTCAGGAACACATTAACACAGAAACAGGGAGACTTTGAGACATAGAGGGAGCAAATTACATATATAGAGGGAAAATGGAGAAAGAGAGAGAGGCTGACACAGAGAGAGGGAGACACCAACATTGAGCCAGGGAGATACAGACACTGAGACACAAACACTGAAACAGGGAGACCTTGAGAAAGAGAGGGAGAAAATAACACAAAGGGAAAGCAGAGAGAGAGAGACACTGACAGAGCGAAGGAGACCGACACTGAGGGTGACGACACTGAGACAGAGAGACGCTGATACACAGAGAGGGAGACACCAACATTGAGACAGGGACAGGGAGACACATACACTGAGACAGGGCAAAAACGGCACAGAGAGGGAGACACCAGCAATGAGATAGGGAGAAAACATTGAGACAGAGAAAACAACACGGAGACAGGGAGAAAGTGAGATAAGGAGACAGTGGCAAAGTGAGAAGAAGATACAGACTCTGAGATGATGAGATACCGAAATTCAGACAGGGAGAAAACAACACAGAGAGGGAGATATGGACAGTGGAGCAGGGAGACATAGCCACGGACATATGGACACAGAGACAGGAAGACAGGGACACACTAAGATAGGGAGACACCAACTGTAATAAGAGAGGGAGACACTGACACGAAGATAGGGACAGACTGAGATAGGTAGACACAGAGCAGGCAATATCAACATGGAGTAGGAGACACTAATACTGAGACACCTACAGAAAGATATTGTCACAAGGAGACACATACACTAAGATGCAGACACACAGAATCAAAGGAAACACCAAGACCGGGACAGGAAGACACCAACAGAGAGAGAGAGGGGGCCGGGTAGAGAGCACTAATGCAGGGACAGTGATGCAAAGTGGCCAAGAAACAGTGAGACACACCAAAGACCAGGGAACCACAAGCATGGACGCTGGAGCGGAATGACACAGGAAAAATGAGGAGCAAGCTGCAATGCTGGAAAAAAAAGAAAAAAAAACGGAAGATGTGCGGCCGCAAAAATTAAAGCGTTCCGTGCTTGTTTGAAAGAAAAAAAAAACATAAAGATTGAAAGAAGCACGTTGCAAGGAAAATAAAGGCGCGCAACAGCAATAAGGAGCAAGATATGCCAATGTGATTGTTGGGAAATGTGAAGCTGATCCCTCCTCCTATCCCCAATTTTTACGGAGCAAGCTACACCCCTGGCAAAAGGTACAAATGAGTTTGAAATCTGAGTGATAGTTTTCTTATCAAGTTACACAGTTGTAGGCCATTCCATGCAACTTTAAACGGGTGAAAAGCTGCGTTTTCACCACGCACAATCAACGAATCAAAAATATACCCTACTTTTCAAACAAAAATAAAACTCTATAACCGCATGCGAATTTCAATTGCTCATGTTAGCAAAAAAGTATTACACGTGATTCAAGCAGTGTACAGACGCAAACATTTCCTGACAAGTTGTAAAATAAATCACATGCCATGAAAAAAAAATGCAATAAGCCTCGCCTTTTATTAAGTTAAAGCCATTTCCTTTGCTATTAGCAAAGCAAATGGCTTTAACTTAATAAATGGCGAGGCCTATTGCATTTTAAATAACAAAAGCATTAACATACACAAGCTTTGGCAACGCGGCCGCGAAAGTGAAAGTGATCGCGATTACGATCGCTGCTACGGAGGAAAGACACATGGCGCTGCGCGCGTGCACGTTCAAGCGCACTGAAGCTTTAGGCCACGGCAGCACTTTGAAAAGCCTGTATACAAAATGTCTCGGCCAGATCAGCGCAAGCGCTGGATCAGGCGAGACCTAAAAACAGATTTGCAAAAAAAAAAGTAACCGTGTCTACACATGGGTCTGCACCTCGCTAGGTACCAGATTAATAAAGTGCTCTGCACTTGCAAACCAGCACACTAAGTTTGCAAATGCAAAAATACCAATTCACAATCCCTAAAAACACATTCAGATGCGCAGCTGCTCCTGCAGATCCCAGAGCAGAGCTGCTAGGGTTGGGGCAGCACCCGGGCGTTCCACTTTCACTGGGCCTCACAAGGTTACACATACATGCTTTGCGACCCTGCGCGCATGCCATGACATTGTTACTGAATGCCACTATTTCCAATCTGTGTCATACCTGTTCCTTTCAACTAGCGCTCTGTGTGCACGGGTTGTAGGCTTCCGAAGAAGCAGAAAGCGGCCCGCAAAGCACAGGGAATGCTCTCAGTGACCTTTTCATAGTGTTCCTTTTTTAGGTCTGGCTTAGCAGCACAGCTGTCTTGGGACCTATTGGTGCTACTTTTTTTAATAATGTATACAGAGTGTTGTTTGCCTCATCCAAGAATACTATTTCGCCTTGACCTCATGCTAGTTTGATACATCTTTCTTTTTCCTGTGGAGTGCCTGCACAGAACAGCGTGAGAGGCTCTTTTACATCTCAAAACTACACTGACTCATGACACATTATATTTTTTATCTCACACATGCACTGGCTACACTGTATATTGTGTGTACTGTTTGTAATGTTTAAAGTAGGTAGGTCTGGGTTAAATGCAGTAACACATGAAAACACCCATGTACCAATGCGTGTTGCATGCCTGAGGACTTTAAAGCCAGGTTTATTGTCAATGCTTTTTGTAGCATTATTGCCCATTTCCGTGCAAGAAAGGGTGTGAAAATGGATGAGAAAGAGAAGGCTAAGATGCAGTGGCAGCTGCCTCAGAATGGGGGTGAAATATAAAATAAACGTACACATGGCCTCGCCTCTGTCCTCTTCTCTTGGCAGTGCGCTGGCAGAACGGAAGCACCAAGGCTCCCAGACTCTCCCAGCCAATCACGATGCTGCTTTACAGCAGCGTTATGATTGGTCTGAGCACCGTGGGAAACATCCTAAGTGCGCATGACTGTTTGGCCTGCCCTAGAGGACCGGACAAACCGGCATGCGCGGTTTGGGAGTTCAAACCACTCCTCCCAATGCTCTGGCCAGCCCCGCCCTCACCTGGCTCGGAGTCAGCAGTGAAAAATAAAATGATAATAACGTAATATTATTATATATATATATTTTTTTTGCCCTGCTCAAAGAGCAATGGGGTGATGCTTCTCCACCTTAGCAGAGGAGCCACCACTGCGGCAGTGCAATGGCGGCCTGCGCAGAGGCCTCCATCCCTGCATTCTCTATAACGCATATTAGCCCCCCCCCCCATTCTGACCTCATTAATGAGGCTGGCGGTGAATACCTCACTGTGCACATCTCATTTGCACTGAAAGGAAACAGTGAATTCTTCACTGAACAAAGTCTGTGGGCCCTTTCCGAATACATACAGAATGACAAACTTTTTCACTAAAAAAATTCCAGTTTACAGTCTCAGGAACCAGTTACTGTTTCTTTTCACGAATCTGTAACTAGGCATGATGCACTGAGAATGAGGACATTAGGAGTGATTCTGGGGCGGCAGCTAATGTGCGCTTAAAAGAAAGCAGAAGAAACAAACATGGATGGCTTGCCCTGGAAGGGCTGGCCCACCTCTTTCCATATCTCAGTTTGTACTTTCTGGCGTCTGTGCCAATAAAAAATATATTAAAGAAAGTCTTGAAAAAAAACCAGGGCTATTGGAAACATAAATATCATTGTTAGTGCTGCATAACAACAAAATCCCATTGTGTTCTATTTTTTTTAATACTCGGGAGAGTGAAGAGCAGGAAATATTTAAAAAAAAAGTGCCTGTGGGAAGAGGAAACTCCAGAGCCTCCCATAAACAGGAAACTGGTCCCATATGGCGCACGCTCAATGCATACTTCGGGGATGAGGCGGTCCTCTGTGGTGTGGGGGGGGGGGGGGGGGGGGTGGGGGGGGGGGCAGAGGAAGGGAATGGAAGCGGTCCCCTCGCCCTTGGCCAAGAGTCAACATATTGTGAAGGCATACCGCGGGTTGATGCTGCGTGTTGTTTCTGTGGCATTGTGTTAGTCTATTCCATATGTTTATTATTGCATACCGTGGGGACAGAAGGTGAGCGAAATGGGTGGGCTTCCTCCGATTCGCAGCACATCTGTTTCTATAGAGGAAACATGACCCAAACACATCCTGAGGTAAATTCCAGTTCACCATTCACAAATGGGTTTTCTGGCTCTAGTAGCGGTCAGCGAGTTATTAGACGTCTACTGAATTATTATGGAGAAAATTTCGTTTTATTTCAGTTGCATCTTGGGACTCGTTATCGGTGTATAATGGTGTCTATTGATTTCACTTGGTATTTTAAAGGACTAAACTTTGCCACTGACGTAGTATATATTGGCATACATAGTTCAAAGGCCATACGTTCTGCTCAGATTTACTTACAACCATCTTTAGCTTCCTCGCAGCATCCCCTGACTTTTGCTTGTTCGCTGGTCGGTAGAATATTTCAGCATGTATCTATCTGTAACTGTCAAAAACTGTTATGGAAGTGGAACATTGTTACAAATCTGCGTTGAACATGCATCGTTCTAATCTCTTCATTGATAATTTACTTGGTAGTGCAAACTTTTTAACAAAGAAGCACTAGCAAAGTTAATACTTCTTGCCTGTAAAAGGCTGACCCGTTGGCTTTGCCAGTGCTAGTTTGTATTTGCATTTGGTAGTGCAAAATGGCTGCAACTGAGTCACGAGGCATGGATATGCATACTTCACCATGCTTGCACGTGCATGCGGACGCATAGGCAGCTATGGATATTTTATCACAGAAAACCCATTCTTTCTATTTTAGGAAACTCATCCCAAAATGGCTGCTGATGCATACACTTGTGTGCCCATGCATTGTGGCACAGTTGTACACATATTGCAATCCATGTGTGTGCATGAGCCATTCGAAGATGTCTCATGGCTTTTGCATGCGTCATAATGCACTGGAGACCATTTTGGCATTTTTAATTTACAGCTCCACCACGGTCAATGGCTATTTTTAAATGGTAAATTAAAAACAAAAATGAGGGCAGAAAAGGTCAAAAGTGCCCCGGTAGTACATTACAGCTGCTGGCCTCCCTTAAGAAAAATCGAAACGGGAAGGAGTGTGGGAAGCCGGATTAGAGAGTGGGTTCAGTAAGCAACAGATGAGTTGTAAGGGTAAAGGTAGGTAATGGAGAGCACACATGGTGGAGTGTGGCTTGATGTAAAAAAGAGGAAGGGGGAGCCATGGGGTGGAGAAAGAAAGCAGAATGAGAGAGCTGTGGGATAGCACTGTCAGGAGGAACAAGTAGATGATCGAGAGTAAGGAAATATGTGTAATCTGATGGAGCGCTAAAGGGAAAGAAAAAGAATCCCATCAAGTCAGCAGTGGAAGGATACACTTCATCCACCCTCAACACTGTGAGATGCACATGCTCCTGTGCAGGACAAATACAAGAATAGGCAGGAAAGTCGTTGGATCAAGAGCAGAGACCAAAGCTAGCCAACAAAGGATTCTAATCATGGCAACGAGTGACCCTCAGCCCACTCTAATTATATGTATGTATTGGAAACAATAGGTCTGGTCGGTAAAAGCTGTGTGCAGAGAAACATAACACTGTGTTTAAAAACACTTGTTTGGTAGCCTTCTTTACTTGTTACTTGCCCTCCCGGTAGGCTCTTTCCATGCCCTGTGAATGGACAATAAATAAAGATGTTGCCTCCATCATTTCCTCTTTTGCCTGTCTCAAATGATATTCTTCCCAAACTCTTGGCTGGCTCAGGGCCGTAGTCCTTCCCCATGCCCCTCTTGGGGACCAGTGTTATCTTCAACAAAAGAGTGCCCATGAGGCTTTTGACCTTGGCATTTTGGATAGATTTATTGCTTTGATGGATAGAAAAGTATGAAATGTGGGAATGTTTATAGTAAATTTAGCTCTAAGCCTTAATAGTGACAGATTCAAATTCCTCATTTGTAAATCAAAACGCATTTAATTGAGAAGTGCAGAAGTTTATGCAGAATAATCAGCATATAATCAATGCAAATTTTGTAGTGGGTAGTCATACTTAGACATCACAAGCATATAAACAAAATAATATAATATATTGGCTTAAGTTAACCTAAATGTTGATGCCATAATTAACAGCAAATTATATTTTAGCATTGAAAGGTTTGTTTTCACATTGAACAGTTGTTTTGCATAACATGTATTTTTTTCTTTTTGCCGCAGATGCTGTAGCTCTCCAGAAGCATTCTGCTAGTTTGTGAATAGGCATTTGTTTTGTATCACTGGGAGGAGAGGAGATGGCAGGAATCATGACTCGTGGGAAGATCTGTCTGAACCACAAGATGTGGACCGAGTATCTTTTCAAGGACTTATTTCTGTGGTCTGTTGTGAAGACGTGAGAAACTGGGGAGTTTACCTGCTCCCAGGGTTTACCGAGGTCCTATTGGATATTGGATATAGAGAACGAGGGATGTGTTACTTCTTTACATCTGTGTAGTTTCTGAATTTATATTAGCATATCTACCTAGAATAGGTTGAGACACTCTCTCTGGACCCTCTGGCTTTTGATAGCGAGAGTACTCTGGACTTTATTGAGGTCTGAAGGGTTTTCTCTTTTCAGAAGAGATTTCCATTTAAACATTTTACTTATAGAAGATATCTGCTTATATATTGCTGAGAACCTTTTTCTTGCTTGATATTTCTATGATTTCAGTGCAAAAGCTTCATTCTTATGCAACTAATCTCTCATGAGAGCTCTTTATTGGGTTTCTGAACGGACTCCTTTACCCAAACTATTTTCCAACCAAAACATTTAATTTAGTTTAGAGAAATTCCTTTATGGAAAATGCTTGCTGTATTATTATTTCCATACTATTTCCAATTTTCACTCATATGGTATTTTATCTTGTTTTGAAATTCTAACTAATGGATTATTCTAATCTGTACCAATGATGACTAAAGACTAATGATGAATGAAATTGTTTCAATTTACCAGATTGCTAATACAACTCTTTAACTCACACAAAATCTCTTTATTAACTAAAGTGATAGAAAAATTAATTTGTTGTTAAAGAAGAATTAATGTAAATGATTGCTCCTTTCAAACTCTCTTTGTCGGCGATCAAAGGTCCATACGATTAGTGGCAGGGATTATGGAATGATTATGCCTGAAGATTAAGATACAAGCATCCCCGCGCCATGAATAGTTATGTTTTGGTGACAATTTCAGTAAGATTACATGGTCTAATGGACAATATGCATGTTTCTAGATAGTGGGGTTAGTTGTACTTGTTAGAAATTTCTTAAAAGTTAGAGTGTGAACCTTCCTAAAGAGCAGCAGAATGAGACGTGAGCTGTTAAAAAAATGATAACAAAGCTGCTTTAGACAGTAGGGTCGAAAACAGAACTGATCATTCTTAGTTAACTGGAAAGCAGAGCTTTTGGAATTCTCGTACAACGAGGAAACGAGTATGAAATGTTAGTCTTCATTGAATAGTCAAGGCTTTTACTTCAAAGAAGAAGTGCTATCAGAATGTCAAAATTAGCACTTTGGTTGTTTCACTCTGGCAGGAACAGGACATCTTGTCAAGCTTACTCTAAAAAGATACAGCCTTGTGGCTCATTTAGTGTTTGGTCTCACTCTGATATTTTTGGGTGAGTGAGGCTATAGTATGACCCTTGCTCAATGCATCTTAATTTATCGAGCCAATTCTGGCTAAATATTGCAGGTTTTTCACCTCGTCATCCCTGCTGTCTCCATTCTCAAGAGTTTGAAACCCCTTGGTTTTGTCAATAGGAGATACGCGTATCCCCTGATAAAGGGCCTACTTGGGTCTGAAATGCATGGGGTTTTAAGGAAACAGATCATGGACGTCTTGGATCAGAAAAGTAAGTTGAGTTGCAGAGATGTATAACCGTCTAGTGGAGACTATGAAGTGCTTTTTCTATTCATTTGATACATATATCACACAATATACCTTTTAATCTTTGTGGGTATAATCTTTTTTATATTAGTACGAACTAAAAAAAGCAAGTACACCAATTATGGCACCTTTACGCAATGCAGTGAGGGACTAGTCCATTACAATGGATGGCAGGTATTGAATGTAGATTCCAGGTGTGCAATCTCCAGAAAAATACCTCATGTAAAAGCTTTCACTAAAACCAACCACCAACTTCTGCCCAACAGATCTCAGTTGTGGGTCAGCCGGAGGCAGTGACAATTTTTCGTTATTTGCGGTCCCAAAAAATAACTTTCAATTCCTCTTCTCAATGCTCCCTATCTAGCATTTTTTGTTTTCCTTGTAATCTTTGAGCCCCACATCTGATTTGTAATTTTTTTTTAGCATTTTTCATACTAAATATTTGTCTTATCAAACAAATAGGCTCAGTCCTATTAAGATCTACAGATTTTAACAGTATTGTTGTTTAGCCTGATGTTGCACATGTTCCTGATGCATTTTCCATGAGAATGGCCTTGGTACACTTGCCACACTTCCAAGTGTCGGTCAGAAATGCATCACAGAAGCCTGTTTCCCTTTGTGGACCAGATTGTTTGAGCCTTGCTGCAGTGCAGTCACAGCTCACATCAGGCCTGTGGTCTCCCGACAGCCTATTCCACCTATGCAAAAGCATCTCCCATTCATGGCAGCCTCAACACTACGAATGGCAGCCATGCAACAAAGGGCGGTTATTCACAACATATGCATTGAAGTGTCCTGAAGTTTTCCCCCTGAACTGGCTCCATCAACAATAGCAGTAAAAACTTCTGGGAAGAACACAGTCCTGGTGGGTCCTACAATCTATAAGTACAGATTACAAACAACGCTTGGTAGTCAGTGCCGTCTTAAGGCATGGGCATGCTGGGCAGTTGCCTGGGGGTCCCACGAGCATATGGGCTCATGCAGATCAGATTTTAACACAAATTGTACCTGAAACATTTTTAGTCCTGTAAGGGGTTGTGTAGGCAGGGCCCAGTGCATTGCCTTGCCCAGGGGCCAATAATGCTGTTAAGACCGTCCTGTTGGTAGCACCTCATTTGTGTGGAAGCAAAGTCTAGGATTTTGACTAGAATAATTTGCAGAGGGCCATGTAGCCTGGCCTTTCCTAATCCTGCTGAAATGGGCAGGGAACCAGGAGCATTTCTTTCCATTCTGTCGTTTCTCCTAAACCCTTGATGGATAAATTCTTAACACCATTCAAGAATGCATTGTTTAGTAACATGAAATGCATGTGTATGGGCCCCCTGGCGCTGCTAAAGCTGGCTGACCCACATCAAAGAACATTTGATGTCAATGCCAAAAGAGCTCATTTTCCCTACATTACTGTATAGAAATCTGGCGGTGAATGCAGGCATGGGCAGCAGAATGCATTCACTCATGCTGAGACATACATAAAAATCTGACCCGCGAAGGTAAAAAAAACCTTTCCCAGAGGAATTCCTGACATACCTGGCTTCCTAAATTACTGTACTACCACTTTAAGGGCCTCATACACAGTAAATGTAGTCGCAAATCGTGTACCGACTTACTAATAGCCTGTTTCCTTAATGGAAAATGGGATGTGTTTAATGACAAAAAATAAAAGGTTATACACACCTTTTTTAGGAGTAGGCAGTGGACAACATTCACAAAGGAGAAGGTCCCTTGGGGATTCATTCCTGTTACAAATTGGTAGCTACCTCCTTTGAGTTGGTGGTAAAATATTCATCTTCTGCTACCAGTTTTTGGTTGCAAAACATTAATACATACCTCAAGGAGTCTGTATTTGGAAGGGACGCCCGAAACACACCCCTTCACAACACATATTGTTACCTAAGCCCATTTAAAAATTCAGAAACATTTTCCGAATTGTTAATTGCTTTTAGTAAATTTCAAAAAGTGGTGCAGCAATCGCAATCTATCAGATTTACGCAATCTGAGGGTTTGCGACAATTTCATGGGATAGGAGATATTTTGATATTTTTGGGATATTTTGATATTGAGATATTTGCTTTTTGCAACCGTCACATTCCACAAAACCATAAATCTGGCCAAACCAACTGAAATTTACAGAATCTGAGGGTTTGCGTCAATTTCATGGGATAAGAGATATTTTGATATTTTTGGGATATTTTGATATTGAGATATTTGCTTTTTGCAACCGTCACATTCCACAAAACCATAAATCTGGCCAAACCAACTGAGATTTACAGAATCTGAGGGCTTGCGACATTTTCCTGGGATAGGAGATATTTTGATATTGAGATATTTTGATATTGGAATATTTGCTTTTTGCAACCATCACATCCCACAAAACCATAAATCTGGCCAAACCAACTGGGGTAGCAAGAGGCCTAGGCTTTAACATGGTCTCAATGCCTTCTACCAGCAGTGAGCTTAAAGTTACATGGCTCACTGGCTGGCAGAGGAGCTCAGGGCCCATGGTGCCTTCTGGTGGGCTGGCTACTTCAATTGCAATGCTGTTTCAAATGCATGCTATCTAGACAGGGTTTAAAACAGCAGAAACTATACATTTAACATGATATGCCAGTGACTTTCCATCATCAGACTTTCTAATGTGTCCCAGACCCAACTGCTTGTTTTCTTGGGCTTTGTGTATGGTGGTGGTCGCTGTGTGCGTCGAGGAACATAGAACCGTTGCTACAGCTGGCTTCGTGAACAGTCGCGGTCTGTGCAGGTGAGAGCGGTGGGGCTTTCGGCTGACAACCACAAGGGAAAATGAATTATTTATTTAATTTTCCCTCTTGGTCATCAGTCAAAATCCCACCCCACCCGGCCCCGCCGCCTAACCGCTCTTACCTGCTCTGGCCACGGCTGCTCTTGAAGGAAGCTTGCCTCCTGCTGCTCATGGCATGGGTGAAGGAAGCTTGCCTTCTGCGGCTCATGGTATGGGTGAAGGAAGCTTGCCTTCTGCGGCTCATGGCATGGGTGAAGGAAGCTTGCCTTCTGCGGCTCATGGTATGGGTGAAGGAAGGTATCCATTCTGTTGCTCATGGTATGGGTGAAGGAAGCTTGCCTTCTGCGGCTCATGGTATGGGTGAAGGAAGGTATCCATTCTGCTGCTCATGGTATGGGTGAAGGAAGCTTGCCTTCTGCTGCTCATGGCATGGGTGAAGGAAGCTTGCCTTCTGCGGCTCATGGTATGGGTGAAGGAAGCTTGCCTTCTGCTGCTCATGGCATGGGTGAAGGAAGCTTGCCTTCTGCGGCTCATGGTATGGGTGAAGGAAGCTTGCCGTCAGCTGCTCATGGTATGGGTGAAGGAAGCTTGCCGTCTGCTGCTCATGGTATGGGTGAAGGAAGCTTGCCTTCTGCGGCTCATGGTATGGGTGAAAGAAGCTTGCCGTCAGCTGCTCATGGTATGGGTGAAGGAAGCTTGCCGTTTGCTGCTCATGGTATGGATGAAGGAAGCTTGCCGTCTGCTGCTCATGGTATGGGTGAAGGAAGCTTGCCTCCTGCTGCTCATGGCATGGGTGAAGGAAGCTTGCCTTCTGCGGCTCATGGTATGGGTGAAGGAAGCTTGCCGTCAGCTGCTCATGGTATGGGTGAAGGAAGCTTGCCGTCTGCTGCTCATGGTATGGGTGAAGGAAGCTTGCCGTCTGCTGCTCATGGTATGGGTGAAGGAAGCTTGCCTTCTGCGGCTCATGGTATGGGTGAAGGAAGCTTGCCTCCTGCTGCTCATGGCATGGGTGAAGGAAGCTTGCCTTCTGCGGCTCATGGTATGGGTGAAGGAAGCTTGCCGTCAGCTGCTCATGGTATGGGTGAAGGAAGCTTGCCGTCTGCTGCTCATGGTATGGGTGAAGGAAGCTTGCCTTCTGCGGCTCATGGTGTGGGTGAAGGAAGCTTGCCTTCTGCGGCTCATGGTATGGGTGAAGGAAGCTTGCCGTCAGCTGCTCATGGTATGGGTGAAGGAAGCTTGCCGTCTGCTGCTCATGGTATGGGTGAAGGAAGCTTGCCGTCTGCTGCTCATGGTATGGGTGAAGGAAGCTTGCCTTCTGCGGCTCATGGTATGGGTGAAGGAAGCTTGCCTCCTGCTGCTCATGGCATGGGTGAAGGAAGCTTGCCTTCTGCGGCTCATGGTATGGGTGAAGGAAGCTTGCCGTCAGCTGCTCATGGTATGGGTGAAGGAAGCTTGCCGTCTGCTGCTCATGGTATGGGTGAAGGAAGCTTGCCATCTGCTGCTCATGGTATGGGTGAAGGAAACTTGCCTTCTGCGGCTCATGGTATGGGTGAAGGAAGGTATCCATTCTGTTGCTCATGGTATGGGTGAAGGAAGCTTGCCTTCTGCAGCTCATGGTATGGGTGAAGGAAGGTATCCATTCTGCTGCTCATGTTATGGGTGAAGGAAGCTTGCCTTCTGCGGCTCATGGTATGGGTGAAGGAAGGTATCCATTCTGTTGCTCATGGTATGGGTGAAGGAAGCTTGCCTTCTGCGGCTCATGGTATGGGTGAAGGAAGCTTGCCTTCTGCGGCTCATGGTATGGGTGAAGGAAGCTTGCCTCCTGCTGCTCATGGCATGGGTGAAGGAAGCTTGCCTTCTGCGGCTCATGGTATGGGTGAAGGAAGCTTGCCGTCAGCTGCTCATGGTATGGGTGAAGGAAGCTTGCCGTCAGCTGCTCATGGTATGGGTGAAGGAAGCTTGCCGTCTGCGGCTCATGGTATGGGTGAAGGAAGCTTGCCGTCTGCTGCTCATGGTATGGGTGAAGGAAGGTATCCATTCTGCTGCTCATGGTATGGGTGAAGTGATCTATTCATGCTGCTACCCTTGCTGTGAAGTTAGCTTACATTTGAGGATGGGCTGATTATGCTATATGAGGAGGAGCCTGACCTGCTGCACAGATATTTTGCAAAGGCCGACCTGAAAATATCTGGTAGGGAGCTACCTCTCGCTGTCTACACCACTGACAGCAATACGCTTTTTTCATGTTTTTTTTTTCATACAAAGGGGCTTATTTACAAGCCCCTTGCGCCACTTTTACGTCATTTTTAACATGGGAACAGTGACAAAAAAGTGGCGCAAGGGTCTTGTAAATCTGTTCCAAAGTATCTAGTTGCCTTGTTTTTCAACTGTTCAAAAGTAAACAAACGAACCAATGCCCTTAGTTCATTAACCCTCTTATGGACAAAGCATGGTGGATGGAAACAAGTTGTTTGTCAGTTAAATATATAAACACGTGTGTTTAAAATGCGCGCCGTGTGTTTTATTTTCTTAAACATGCTGCTTGAGAGTTACTTTGTAACCTGTTGATCAGCAAAGGTAGCATTACGCTGGGAGGCCCCGTTTATGGAATAGTTTCACTCGCCTTCAGTGTTAACTTATTCCGTCCCTTCCACACTGCTTCCTTCTCTGTGTCTGCTCACTTATGGAAAGCCTACTAGCTGTTGTATCAGGGGCTGCAGTCGATTGCCGAGATAGAAACGTTTGGAATGTGTTCCTTTTCCAGGTCTTATCGAATTGCATGATGGACTTTGAAGTTCCAGGCACATGAGAAAATGTTCCGTAACCAAAAAATGCATGTTTTATCATTTGTCAAGTTCTGTCATTTCTTTTAACCCTCTCGTGACTGTATTAAATTTCATGATGAGGTAGGCCTCCTTTCTCATTAATAAGATTTCCGGGTCCCCACCTCTGGGGTTTGGTGTGATGGCACAAAGGACGTTCCACTGAAAGTCTTTCTCCGTGTGGTTGTTCTTCACAAAGTAGTTTACCATAGGTGCTGTGAGAATTGTATTTTTAAGTATTGAACGGTGTTGCACTCTGTTTGAATCCCTGGTTTGTTTTCCCAATGTCATTTTTCTGGCACGGGCATATTATGGTGTACACCACGTTTTTTTGTTTTACAGTTTGTAAAGCCGTTTTGTTTTTCCGCCATCTGTCTGGTCCTGTACTAATTTTGGAGTTGATTTAAGATTCTAGGAGTTTTGGGGACTGGAGTCAAGGTGGCTCATAGGGACCGTGTAATGGTCCCCATTGGACGGTGTCTGGTTGGACCCTATCATGAATCCACGCAGTGCTGTCTGTGTGTGGAAGGCGGTGCCAAAGAACAAGGGTGGATGTTGAGTTAGGGGGCATCAGTGTCCAATAAATAGATTTTGATGCACCGCTGTGCGCATCTGGCATATTAAAATTAACTTTTTCTAAATGCTTCTGATGTGTTAGCTGATGAGAGGACAAGTAAGTGCTGTTGAGGTGCGGTGTGCAAATGCCTCGTGTTTTGTTGATGTAGAGTGAGGTGTAATGGTATGTTGGTGGCTGTGCTCTCCACGCGCCTATGGTTGACAACTCGATGGTCTTGGCACCTGTTGTTTGCATGATGGAGAGCGTCTCCAATAGAGGGTAGTTGCCCTTAGAGCTTGCAGGTGAGTTACAGGTGACCCTCGAGGATACAGCTCACTTGGCTGTTGATAATGGACTAATGATGAAAGTGTAGAATGTAAAGTAGACAGCGAAAGAGTTCTTTTAAACCAACCGAAGCACCCAACATGTGTAAAAACCGGATAGTGTTTAGAGACATTTACTTACATACAAGAATAGGTCTGATTTGAAATTGGCCCTTCTTTCTCTTTCTCCTCGTTCTTCCTTTTCTAGCCCTCCCTGGCTCTTCTTTTCAGAATCCTCTTATATCTTCACCTGATCCTCTCACTGCCCCTTTGTCCTTTATCTCTTCACTTCCTTCCTGCCTTTTTCTCTCAATATCATTCCCTTTTGCCAGCCCTCCATCTTTTGTTTCCCTCTTCCTGTAGCGCTGCTTTCTTTCATTCTTTCTCATATATTTCTTCCTCTCCTTTCTGTTTTTACCCTCATATTCCCCTCGCTTTTTCATTTTTCTTTACTCTGCTTTCTTTCTGTCCTTCCCCCTTTCTCCTACTTTCCCTCCCACTCTAATGTCCCCCCTTCACTCTTTCCATAATTTTTACCCGTAGGTCTTTCATTTTCTTTCCTCTCCTCCTTGCCTCACTGACATTTTCTTCTTTTTTCGCTTCTTCCTTTCCTTTCCCTCTCTACCCCTCTCTTTATTACCTCTAGCTTTTTCTCTCTTGCTCCTCTATGCTCACTTTCCTTCAACAGTATACTCCCACTTCCAGTATTTTACTTTCTGTTTCCTTCTGTCTCTCTCTCCCTCTCTCTCTCTAATTTTCTCTTCTTCCTCTACCGCTCATTTGCTCACACCCCTCTCTTATATTTAGGTCGCCCTCCCTTATAATTAGGTCCCCCCTTGTTCTTTCTCCCGTCACCGTTTTCTGCATTTCAATCTTTCTCTCCCACACTGCCTTCTTTCTCTCTCTGTCTGGATCTTTTTCTTTCTTTTCCTTCACCTTTATTTCTACCCCCCCCTCCCCCCGCCTCCATTCCTCGTCTCTCTGCCTCTTTTCATGTAATCTACCATTTCCCGGTTTCTGCCGAGGCTAGTCTGCACCAGCATGACCCTATGCAACGTGCACTAGCCCTCATCAGGAGCAGCGCATGCGGACGTTGTTGCAAAGTGAACGTCGCCACATTATAGTACAGAAAGTGGCAAATTCAGGGCAACTGGGCTGGTATTTTGCAAGCACTGGCCATTTCTTTACTGAGAAAAAAAACTCTTACCAAGTTTCTACCATGCACCATCAACCTCCAGTGGGGTAACTTCTTTATGCAACTCAGTAATATTCTTTATATACTTTTGTATATTCTGACTTTTATCAGGAATGTAAGTGCAACAATGTTGTACCTTCAGCATTCCACAGACTCCTCCCTCTTTTGCCAAAAGAATATTAAGGGCAAGTTGATTTTGCATAACCATAGCTCTCATGGCAACCATCTCGGTATTTACCATCAAAAACCCTCCAGCAGTATTCGTTGATAAACGATCTACTATTGTTGACAATTTCCGAATCTGATATGCATTAAAAGATATACCCACTGCTGGTATCAATGCTCCAACAATGTCACCTATTATCTCAGAGAAACTTTCCCTTCTTCTACGTGTTAGTGGTTTACCTATTTCGTGAGTTCCTTTAGTTCCCCTATCTACATGAAATATCTTTGTAAAGACCAGGCCTAGATAACATGTTCCGTACCAATTGTCCGGTAACCTATAATAAGCTTTGTTCCCACAAATAAAATAGATCCCTGGGAATACTGGATCTTTCCCTCCTTTGAATCCCCATCCTCCTATAATTCAGTATGTATCCCGGCATTCACTAGCACCCACGAAATAGTTATCATACATAGTGTTATCTCTACGAATGCACAATTTCCCTTGTTGAGGCAGATCTAATCCTATTGCTACATTAGTTTCACTCTTATCATAACTTCCTTCCTCAAAACCCCAAAGTGTTTTTTTTCATCTTTTCTCCTGTTACTTTTCTTTGAAACTTAACTCTTCTATCCTCTACCATGTCTAAAAAATCTTTGTCTTCTTTCCTTAATCTACAAGTAAGGTTGTATCTAAATGTGAATTCTAATGTTAATTCTTTTGTTTCTAAGAAAAATTCTCCAAAAACTTTACCAGGCTTCACCTTGTTTAGTTCAGAAACTACAGAAACTTTAGCAAAAACATCATCCATATCAGTATAGTAATATTGTAGTGTGCCTGTCTTATAAAATAAACTAGCCAACACACTGCAAGTTTCCATACGTCAAAGGAAGGTGATGATATGTTACACCCTCTGACACAGACGCAGGTAACTGCATACAGACATAACAATCCCTAACATCCATTATCGCTACATATTCATATAAAACCTTTGTAAAAACATTCTTAGAAAATCATTTATTGACCTGTCTCTCTGAAACTCAGTATTATCTATCAGTGTTGCAGTATCCTTTGTGTTATGTGTCTTCTCACTATTTGTTTTATTGTTCATCCCAGCGCTCTGTTTGGTCCTTCAAATTTTCTTTAAGTTCATCAGTTTGTCTTTATTCTGGTTTCTTCAGTCTCTTCAGGATGGGCACAGTTCACTTTCACCCTCCTGTTTACAATTTTCCTTTGAATTCTCTTGACTGGTAATCACCTCTTCAATGTCAGGCAGTGCTATGTAAGTCCATTCAGGTGATTTGCATTTCAAATTAGGTATTTTTACTCTTTCGGTCTCTGCAATTGTCCTTTATTCAAATGTATTTGATTCCTTTGACTTGGTATTTTATTCACTTGTTCTTCTTTGTCTTTGTTCAAATTGATTATTTTATATCTCAGTCTTTTACATTTGTTGGGCCAATTGTCTCCTTTTCTTGGCCTTTGTAGTCCAGTCTCTGTTTCTTCTCGTTCCACTTTCTTGGTCCTCTCCTTTGTCTTAATTCTTCTTCACTTTCTTCCGATTCTGTTTCAGATCTCACTTCACTTTCTTTAACTTTGAACTTTATGATCTCTGATTCTTCATCTGATTTTAGATATTCTTCTGTTGTTTCAATTACTTCCAAAGGAATTTCCGCAGAACTTGGTTGTTCACATTACTGTGAATTATTTCTGTCTCTCCTGTTTCAATATCAATTGCCTGATTTTCAAAGTCCTTTGTTTGCTTTTCAATGTCTTCAGTTTGGTTTTCACCAGATTCAGATTGTTCTGCTTCAGATGACGAACTAGTATCTAATATTTCCAGATGTTGACTTACAGGTCGATCTTCAGGATCTGGAACTCTGACTGCTTCAGTTTCTGTCTCGGATGCTGAACTGGTGTCTGATATTTCCAGATGTCGACTTACAGGTCGATCTTCAGGATCTGGAACTTTGATTGTATGACCTGCATGAATCCAATTTTTCACACCTGCACACTTAACTGCTATGGTAGTCACTAAGATCACTTGCCGTGGTCTGTCCCAGCGAGGAACCAGGCAATTTCTTCTTCGGTAGACTTTTATGCGAACCCAGTCTCCCGGACTCAGATCATAAGCTGGGTTTCTTTCAAGAGTGATCACATCCAGTCCAACCTGATGAAACACAGAATGCACCACATCAACCAATCCTTTGCAATAGTCCAGAATAAGATCATCAGTTATAGTCAGCAGTTTGTTGACAGGTACGAATGCTTGTCTTATTACTCGTCCCATTATTATTTCATGCGGACTCAAACCAGTTTTTCTGTCTGGTACGCTCCTCATGCTCATGAGCACAAGAGGTAGGGCATCTGGCCATTTGAGTTCTGTGGCTAGACACATTTCCCTAGCCTATTCTTGACGGTGACATTTACTTGCTCAACAACCCCAGAAGCCTCTGGTCTGTAGGCACAATACAGTTTTTGTTGAATGTCTAATGCTTCACATATCAGCTGGATAACTTGATTTTGGAAATTACTTTCCCTATCTGTTTCTATTGTGACTGGAAAACCATATCTAATGAATTCACTGAGCAGGAGTTTGGCTACAGTAGCTCCATCATTCAAACAAACAGACAACCACCAAGACATACCTCAGTCTGTTACTCGGGGGCATTTCAATGAAATCTAGTTGCATTCTGATAAAAGAACCTCATTCTCATCCTATTGTTCCCAGACTCACTACTGTTTTCCTTCCTGGATTCAATTGTTGACATTTAAGACATCTTTGACAAAGGCTTTCAGCTTTAACCCTAAATTTTGGGGTGTCCCAAGTCTGTTTAAAAAGTCTGATCATTGCATCTCTACCTATGTGTGCCTGTCCATGGTATATCCGTGCCATGTTAGAGATCATGCTATCAGGCATAACTGGTCTTTCATCCCTGTAAACCCAAACTCCATCTTCCTCCCTTTGTCTGCAGCCTGATTTTATCCATATCTCTTTTTCCTCATCACTTGCTTCTTCCTGCAATTGTCTCACTTCTTCCTACGTTTCATCTGTGTTAGTAAACATCAAAGGACATGAAACATGTTCTTTTTCCCTCCTCCGATTCATTGAGGTCATATGTCTGGCACAATATTGAGCTATTTCGTCAGCAAACCTATTGCCCTCTGTAATGTAGTCATCAGCATTCTTGTGTGCAGCGCATTTCACCACTGCAATCTGTTTAGGCAGCTGTATCGCCTCAAGCAACATTTTCACAAACTCACCATTCCTAATTAGAGATCCTGAAGAAGTCATAGAATCCCCTCTGGGACCAGATCTGTCCAAAATCATGTACCACTCCAAAGACATATTGGCTATCCGTGATCACAATGATTTGGAAATTTCTTCCCAGTTTACAAGCTCAAATCAGAGCAATCAGCTCAGCAACTTGGGCTGAACGTATTCCTCTCAAACAAGATGCTTCCATTATGTCTGCCACCATACATACAGCATATGCAGCACTTAAAATTCCTTCTTTCGTTCTCAAGCATGATCCATCCACAAACATCACATAATCTGATTCTTCTAGAGGATCATCCCTGATGTCAGCGCAGGGCTTTGTGCAGAATTCAAGTACATCCAAGCAATTGTGATCAACGTCATCTTTGACCTCTGCATTTACTGCATCAGGCAATAAAGTGGAAGGATTCACACTTCTGCATCTCACAATCGTTACATTGTCTGCACCCAGACTCACCTCTTCATATCTGGTTAATCGACTATGTGTCATGAATTGGGTCTTTGTTCTGGTCAGAAGGATTTCAACTGAATTTGGGACATATACCTTGAACGGATATCCCATCACAATGCCTTCACTCTGTTCCAGACTCACACAGGTAGCTGCTACCGCTTTTAGACATCCAGGCAATGCTTTTGCTACTGGGTCCAAAACAGCACATCCGTCTCTTTCACTACAGTACAACTCAAATTCTTTCTCATAATCTGGCATTCCCAACGCTGGGACTTCACACAACCTGTTTCTCAGTTGCTCGAAAGCTTCCATCTCTTGTTCATTCAACACAATTGGATCTTTTACATCACTTTTTGTCAATCGTTGTAAAGGTTTTGCAATCAATGAAAATCCATTTATCCACTGTCGGCAATAACCAACCATTTCAAGAAACATTCTCACCTCTCTCTGTGTCATTGGGGCTCTCATTCCTTTGATAATCCTGATTCTTTCTGTTGTCACTTTTCTCATTCTTTTTTCAATCTTATGACCTAAATATTGTACTTCTTGTTGACAGAATTGCAGTTTAGATGGGGACACCTCATGTCCTCCTTCTGCCAAATGATTTAATAATTCAATCGTGTCAATAATACATGCCTCTTTAGTCCTTGATGCCACCAATAGGTCATCAATATACTGGACCATAACAGATTTCTCAGGCATTTTCAAACTTTCTAGAGATTTCTTCAGAATCTGATTAAAAATGGAAGGACTTTCAGTAAAGCCTTGAGGAATTCGGCACCATGCCAAAATACGCTCGCAAAACCGCAAGACAAATAATGGCTGGCTATCAGGGTATAATGGAATCGAAAAGAATGCATGGCACAAATCAATAACAGTGTACCATTCTGCATCATGTGGAAATTGATACAGTATTACAGCAGGGTTTGGTACAATTGGACAACAGGGAACAACAATTTTATTTACCTTTCTCAGGTCCTGCACTATCCTATACGTTCCATTCGGCTTTTTCAATCCCATTATAGGTAAATTACATGGGCTACTCATTATTTCTCTCAGAATCCCTTGTTCAATCATCTTATCAATCACTGGTGTTATTCCTTCAATAATTTCTGGCGTTAATCTGTACTGTGAAGTATTCGGGAAAATTGTTTCTTCTTTTACAGTAATTTTTACAGGGTAAATTCCTTTCATTAGACCTATATCTTCATCCGTAAAATCCCATACATCAGTCTTCACTGTTCCTTTCAATTCAGTAGGGATTTTCTCTGCAGCAAACACAGGAAAAGTATCACAATTTTCTGGTTCAAGTGCTGTCATAGTCATTTTAAACAGAACATCATCATCTGATGTCTGGAAAGCAATACCATCTGGGGTACAGTAGATGGTGCAGTTCATTTTACAAAGGATATCGCGTCCAAGTAAATTTACGGGACTGCAATCACACACTACAAAACGGTGTATGTCTTTAAAGGGACCAATTTCCACCTCTGCTAGTTTAGTAAGAGGGGCTTTAATTTGTCTGTTGGAGACACCTACGACTTGGATGAATTCACCTGAGAGAGGAAGGTTTGGAATTTCAACTGATCTTACAGTAGAACGGGTAGCACCAGTGTCCACAAGGAAAGTAAAATTTACACCATTCACCTTTCCATCCACAAATGGACCTGACTGATCTGCCTCTAGAGTTGAGCCAAGCACGTGCTCCTCTTCCTCTCCTAGGCACCGTCATAAGCTTTTATCCGATTCATTTCCATCCGGTCGTAGCCAATACTGTGAAACAGCAGCTGCGCGCGGCAATTTCGTTACCTGCTCTCCACCGTAGAATCCTGTCTCTGCACTGTATCTTTAAAGATTTACACTCTTTGGGAGAGGTGGCTGCGGCACCTGACTTTGTTGAGTAACTACCTGTTGCTGTGAAGGTTGTTGATAATCCACCTCATTCTGCACCTGTGGATTTAATGATTTATTTTAGGTATTAACTTTTGGAGGTAATTTACACTCGTTTTTCAAATGCCCTAATTTTCCTTAATTATGACACGGCCATTTCTTTTTAGCTTCTTCTATATTGATCTGATATTTTCCTTTATCAATGTTTGGTTTAATTTTTGTCTGCCCTGCTTCATTATTCTGGATAATTATCTGAGTTTCTTGCTGTTCAGCAACCTTCACCTGTGCCCACATTGCCTTTTCTTTGAGCTTACGTTGTCTGGGCCTCAATGTCATCACTACAATATTTTGCGTACCTTAGAACCTCATACACTGTACTAGACTGCCAAGTCTCAAACCATACACAAGTGATATACAAAGTGACTCATGTCTTTTTCACTCAAACTCTCATATCCACTGTACTGTTTAAAAACTAGAAGCAACCTTTCATAATAAGCATGCACAGACTCCTTTGCTTCCTGAGTTGTTCTATCGATCTTCGCCCAATCTGTTTCTCTTGGAGGAATCTTATTTTTCAGAAATGTGATTACTTGCTCATATTTTTTCATTACTTCTGGACCTGGCGCTCCTGTTTTGGCATCTCTAGGATATTCTTCCTTTGGCCAATCAATAGTGATTTTACATTCTGTCCATAAATCGGCAGGTACAATAATCTCAAACAATCCATCCAAATCTTCCATCAATACCTTTGAAACTTTTACAAACCTTTCCACTTGTCTGTACCATTCTACAGGTTTTTCTCTCAATCTTGGAAAATCATTTGTAAATGACAATATATCCTGTCTGGACCATGGGACATGTACATAACCTCCTCCTGGAATTTCTCTCATTGGACATTCTACTACTATTGGTTCCTTTTCTTTTACTGGGAAAGCTAAAGTTGCTTTATCAGCTGTATCTTCTTTTCTCTTTGTCCATCTACTTCTCCATCTGTCTACATCTCCCCAATTTCACAGTAACACAATTAGTTCTTTTATCTGAGTTAACCGTCTTGAAGTGTTCAAATTCTCTATATCTTTCTCACTAAAATCTACTCTGTAAGGTTTCTGTAATCCTCTAACTTTTGCAAAATCTACTCCCAATCCAATTTCTGTTTCTTCCAATTTTTCATGCAAATTCTTAGCTCTCTAAGTAATACTTTTACACATAAACATCAATTCACCATCCTGATATGTTTTTAACCGATCTGTACGAATAGTTCCTAGAATCAGTTCTTCCATGTCTATTTTAATCTAACTACATCCAAAGGTTGTGGTTCTGTATCTTTCTTCTGCAAACTCTTGACCCATTAATTTAATTCTTCCACCGTTGGACCCACAGGGGTCGTATTTAAATCTACTCTATTCACACTTTTCTCTGGTGTTTCAGTTGCTGACTTAGCTCTGATAGGTATTTTATTTATTGAACTCTGATTTATTGTCAAATCCATAGGTGAAGTTAATCTGACCAAATCTTTTGTCTTCCTAATTTCAGAATAAATCTTTTCTCGTACTTTTTGCATGCTAGAATTTAAGGGAATCGTTAAGGAATGTTTATCTATCTTTTGATTTTCAAATACGGGTACCACTGGACCTATAGTTACTGGTACAGTTACAGCTTCTACATTCTTTGTCAATTCTTTTATCTTTTCAGCCAATTCTTTTGTTCTTGCTAGTTCAGATGCATTATGATTATCAGGTTCTACAGTCTGTGGTAATTTCTGTCTATTAAATGGACCATTTATTTCAGAAGATCGTTCCAGGTTTTGATTCATTACAGTTTCCATTGGCGGTGCATTTGGTGTCACCACCGCAGAAACCTGTTGATACGGAGGGGGTCTTTTATTTAATATGTCTTCCAGCAACTCATCATCAGTATCACTGACTCCATATCCACACCTTTCTGGTACTGTATGCTTCTTTTTCTCTATACACTTTTTCCCTGTTCCCTCCTCAACTGTTCTAGCAGAAAACATACCATCCGTCATATTAGAGTACCTCCATCGTCTCATCCTGTCTTCATGACTCCAACCCCAAACTCTTCCAGAAACAAAACCATCATCCCTTGCACCTCTATGCCTCTCTCTTTCATACATATCATCTTCCCATTCGCCTAGGGCTTCAAACTGTGTCGGTCTAGGTCTCGGTACCAGTTTCATCATTTTATTTCTCAAATTTCGTAGTATAGCTGTACTAAAGGAACCAGTTTCTGGAAACACCAATACTCCATGATTTTGAGTATATTTTGCTCAATTTTCCAACCAAATACAAGTATGATAACCATATTTCGTCATCATGTAAGATGCTGGTGTTTTCGGTGGAGGAAGCACTTCTCCCTCTCCCCTTACAATCTTTTTATCTTTCTTAAAAAGGTTCTTGAATTTTGTTAACCATGAAGGTTTCTCTATCTCTCGTCCATCATAATAAGCCATATTTCACAATTATTTGCCGAAGCAAATTCACACAACTCTCTTTTGATCTGCTTGACTATTTTGTCCTATCCCAGCACGAGTCACACTAACACACCAATCAGAAAGCTTTACGTCACTCTCACACTGACCTATTCCAGTGCAAATCACACTAGCGCACCAATCAGAAAGCTCCTCGTACTTCCGCAACTGACCAATCTCAGTGCGTCTCACACCAACGTACCAATCAGAAAGCTCTTCGTATTTCCGCAACTGACCAGTCCCAGCGCGGTTCTTGTTGACGTCAGCTCTACTCCTGCTTCTGCTGACCCCTCCTTTACAAAAATTATCGCCACTGTTTTATAACTCGTTGATTTGACAAAATAGGTTAATTCCAACATAAAACACATTACCATTGTCCGTTTCGCTAAACAAAAGAGATAGTTTATTCAAACATTGAAGAATACTGTTTCGTTCGATAAGTGTACCCTTTTCTCAAGCAAGAGATAAACCCGTTTCTCTGGGGCTAAAACACATGTGGAGACTATACTGCTCCTGAGAATTAAGGCCAGAGTTTCACAAGAAAACCTGTTGCTATTCCACTCAACACAATTCACACATGAATTTCCCTAACATAAGACAGTCCTGTGTTATCACCAAATTGAAATCAGACAATGCACAATTCCATGTGACTTCTCTTGTCACACACATCCACTTCCTACTTCCCGGAAGCTTCAAAAATTCCGACTACGTATAACGTGACAAAAACTCAACATGGATTGTTAGACATAAAACTAATAATCAATAATCAATAATCCCTTAAACTGACCTATAGAAACCATAACTCTGCTACCATGAAAACTGATGCAGCTATAACAAAACCTTTACAAATGACACAATCCAGAAAAACCCTTACACCACTTGTTCATCGGTGAGGCCCATAACACCGAAACAAACATTCACTCAGTTTTCTGGATCAGTGATAAACTGACGAGCTGCAAGACAGATGGGGTACCTTGTTACTATTTTTACCTAAATAATAACTATATGCATTATATACATTTGACTCTGGAATTGTTGGTTCTAAACATCAAGGTACTCCGCTATTTGGGTCGATAGCCCAGCTAGTAGGAATCAATTGATGGTGATTAAGTCCAGCTCAATCACAATTAAAACCTTTAACATTTATAGATCATAACCTTAATTCTAATAACCACAGACTCAGTTTGAGTTTGCATGAAATTGTATCTAGATTCATTGAATAAATTGAATAAGTAAAGGTTTATTAGACAACATTCTAATCATTAATTTCATAAGCATTCAAGTAAAGATTGGAATAGAAATGGAAAATACTCATTACCCTTAGCCTTGGGGCGATGACGAGAATGGTTCACCAGAACATGAACCGCAGGTCACAGGATAGGTTCCCAAACTGACCGACTGTCCCTCTAACCTCCTCAGACGTATTCCCTCCCAGGATAGAATCCGGCGACGGTCTTGTTCCTTTTCCCCATCAATGTTCGAAGTTCAAAATGGTCAAAGTCTTTTCAGCATCAGGAAGAAAAATCGTCTCAAAAGACAGAGCGTTGTGTTGAATAGATCGATGTAGAATAAGCAAATGCGACCACGTCATTTTAAGCACAACTCTTTTATACCCTTTCACTAACTAGCTATACCCAAGAATAGAAACCTTTTTTAGGGGCTACATTCATTCTGATTGGTCCATTGGAGGGGTGGTGATGGTAACCTCATTGTCCTCCTTGCCTAAACCGGTTCTGTAAATAATACATTCATGCACAGCTCTCGTGACTTATCAAGTCCCAATATTTTACCTTTGTTAATGTATTTGCAACAATTTCCATCAGTTATGAATTGGATCATCTTCGGCAGTTCGAGTCTCTCATCCGTTCCCAAGCATTCATGCAGGGATTTTTGGCACAACCCTTGTCTTAGGTCACTCTGTCCTTGACATCTCTCACTCCGGGCATGGACCACGCACTCGTGACTGGAACTTCCATTCTGCTCATGCGCGGGGGCCAGCTTTATTGCACATAATCACATCTCTCTGCAGCGGCCATTTTCCCAGCGAGGCCTAGCAGGCCTGAACGGAACTAATATGAAAACAACATAGCAGAAATTAGACATAGAAAATAACCCATTCTGTTTACCACCCACCAATCTAATGGCCCGTGTTAGGTGTTACCTAGCATAAGCGACATTTAAAGCCATATTACTTACCATCTGCATTCTTTGCCACAATATATTTTACTACAAATAAAATACATGCAATTTACTTCTATATTCTACACAAATCATAAACCTATGTTAATTTAATTTCACTTTTGTAAATAAATTAGATTTTAGCAAATTCCAGTTAGTTTCCCGCGTGTAGTGTCTAATTAAAGGGGCATTTATTGATTACTTCATGCATTCAAACAGTTAGGGGTCTATTATGATGTAGGGTGTATCGCCACCGCCATGCAGGCGGTGGCGATCCACCCTACATCATTCCCCGCCCGCCACCCATTTCCCCCCCGGCATATTAGTATGGCGGGGGGACCCCGGCCGACGGAAAGACCGTCCGCCGGTTTTCCGCCGGTCACACAGGTGACCGGGCGGAAAAGGGGGCTAGACACCGCCATTCACATTAGGATGGCAGCGGGAAGCAGCATTCCTAGGCATGCGGTTGCCTTCGTTGGGTACCTGTTGCGGGCCCCCAGGATGTTGGGTGGATGAGGGGCACATGGGGGGTACCTATGGTACCCCCCAGCATTTGCATGGACGACGTGGCAGCCACCGTGCGGTGCCTGCCATGTTGTGCATGCAAATTAACCCTGGGCGTAGTTTGCGAAGTAGCACTTTGCGAAGCTACGCAAAGTGCACTTCGCACTACGCGAGCTATGCGTAGCACTTCGCGAACTGCGTAGTACCGTGTTCGCACTGTGCCAGATGTCGTTTTCAATGATTGCACAGTGCGGACAAGCAACCGGCACTGTGCAATCATTGAAAATGGCATCTTGCACAGTGCGAGCTGTAGTTTTCTGCTGCTCGAGTAGATTTTTACTCGAGCGGCAGCTTTCTCAACGCGAACTGGTAGTTTCTCATCGCGAGCGGTCGCTAGCATACGCGACCACTCGCAATGAGAAACCTGACCTCCTCGCGTTGGGAATCTCGCCGGGAGGTTTATTTTCCATGCTCGCGATCGCCAACTTGATGTTGCTGATCACGAACAAGGAAAAAGTCTCGCCGGGATGTCATTTTGCTTGCTCGCGGTCGCCAACTTGACGTTGAGGACCGCGAGCAAGCTAAAACTTACCGCAGCACTACGCAACACTACGCTACGCGTGTTCGCACTGTGCTACGTGCAAATCGCATAGTGCGAAGTAGCGCGAACTTCGCAAACTATGCAAGCGTAGCGTAGTGCTTTGCCCAGGCTTAATGCAAATGCACAAAAGCCTTTTGTGTATTGTGGCGGGAGCTGCTGACAGCACTGCCCGCCGCAATACAAAAAATGTGGGACGCGCCCGACAGTGTGGCAGACCTATCCTAATTGCCCATGCGGGACGGCCGCATCATTAGCGGGCGGTCCCATTTCCAAGGGCGATGACGGACGGACAAAGTCCACCTGCCATAATAAAAGACCCCTTAGTATTTTAAGGTTATGAGGTCATTAAAAGCCTGACGCTGATCCCTCCTCCCCCTCCAACTACCGTCCCATTTCCCTACTGCCTTATCTAGCAAAAATTTTGGAAACTCACGTCACAACCACCTTAAGTACTCATGTTGAAACCAATCACTGTCTTTCCCCCCGTCAAGCAGGCTTTCGCCCATTGCACTCCACTGAGAAAGTGGTGATCTCGGTTATGGACGTGCTACGTGAAGGCATTGACACCAACCTTCCGCAAGCCTTGATTTTATTAGATCTGTCCGCCGCCTTTGACACGGTGGATCATTCCATTCTTCTTAGCCGTGTCAGGGCGGCGGGCATAGAAGGCTCTGCCTTCTCGTGGATTGAGTCCTTCCTCACAGGGAGGGCCCAAGCCGTCCATTTGGCCAACTTCACTGCTGACCCTCGCAAAGTGGAGTGCGGAGTTCCCCAAGGCTCATCACTTTCCCCACTTTTATTTAATTTGTACATTTACCCCCTCATTTTTTCGTTACAGCAGATGGAGGTCACGGTGTTTAACTACGCTGATGATCTCCAGCTAATCTTTAATCTCTCCAACTCCCCCTCATCTGCCTCCAATGTTCAGACCGTAATGACCTTCATTCAAGACTGGATGAACTGCAACCACCTCAAACTCAATCCGGACAAGACTGAGTTAGTCCTGACCGGAGGTGGTTGCAGTCCATGGACCTCTGCTCACTGGCCCTTGTCACTTGGTGCTCCCCCTCTTCCTGTCTCTAAGGTCAAAACTCTTGGGATTTTTCTTAACACACAACTTTCTATTCACTCACAGGTGGGTTCAGTGGTCTCTGCTTGTTTCTTTTCTTTAAGATTAATTAGGAAAGTATCCCGTTTTTTCTCCCTTCCTGCTTTAAAAATCATTGTGCTGGCCATGGTACTGTCGAGAGTTGACTATGGTAACCTCATTTACAATGGAGCTCCAGCATATGCGGTCCATCGTTTGCAGCTCATTCAGAATCAAGCGGCTCGCTTGATTTATGGCCTACCCAAATACCATTGTGCCACTCCCCTGCTTAAAGCTTTGCATTGGCTCCCGGTGAGGGAGCGTGCCCTTTTTAAGCTGGGTTGCCTTACCTTTCAGGCTAGAGCAGGTACAGCCCCTGAATTCATTTGCGCCGCCATAAAACCGTACCTCCCAGGCCGTGAACTTCGCTCTGCCCATAGGGCCTTTCTCAACATTCCTCGCTTTAAGAAAAAGAAATCTGGTGGAGCGAAATTTGCTGTTCTGGCTCCGTTTTTTTGGAATTCTCTCCCTCCTGCTCTCCGATCTTCTCCGTCATACACACAGTTTCGGAAAGACCTTAAAACCCTGTTATTTGAGCAAGCTTACACTGTTTAGCCCTTCCGCCGACCGCTACTGCATCACTTAAAGCGCCATGAAACCGCATGGTAAACGTGCGCTCAATAAATGTTTTTAAATTCAAAAATTTTAAATTCAAATTTAACTTCGAAGAGGGTACAAACAATTTTGTATTTCCCCTGCTCCATCATATGCAATTATTTTTTATGAGCATAAATGATTGATCAATAGAACCCAATGTCAGAAGGGAACATTTCTGTTCAATTTACATTTACATAGTGCCTTATGTGTTTTATGTTATAAATGGCTAAATGTTCTAAGAAAGTAAAGCAAACCAATTCTAAAATGAACTTTCTAATTTGATGCTCGTTACTTTTTTTAACTTTTAATTTGGAGGGACCAATCCTCTTCAGATTGTTTCTGCCACATCCCTCTCTCTGAATTACAACTGCTGATGGACATTGTATTGTCTGTCTTTTGTCAAGAGATACCCTGATATTTGTCTGTGGATACCGGTGGGGTGAGACAGCAGCAGCCTTTATCCCTTCTGCTCTCTCCCCAGACTCTTTAAGTAGCCCATTTAATTGCCACCCTTTTTGCAGTTGAAACAGCGAGTGCAACAATTAGGACCACTGCCTGCTCTTAAAAAATGTTGGCGCCCACATCCACAGATGGGGGACCCCTTCCCATTTGCAAATGGGTTACAAAATGTGAATGTTTTGCAACCACATTCCCTGTCGCCAACCATTCATACATACCAGTGCTATTCGGTATTAGTAAGAGACGCTCTAAACACACCCCTTCCTAATACCGTATCGTAAAAGCAAAATGCAATTCAGTAACAAGTTACATAGTCACATTTTGCCTTCTGTACATGGCAAAAGGCATTTTGGTAAAATACTTCGTACAGCTGGCCCCATGAGCAGCAAAGATGTGCATTAGCATAGTCAACATTTTTTTTTTCTGACTGAAAATAATTTTCCTATTGACAAACATCTTCCTCCATACACCCATGAAAAGTGAGAGTGATGTATACTCCTTTATACTCTAAAAAACTACTTTTAATTATATGTGTTTTTATGGAGTAGTGTTCGCCATACAAGATGTTTGTGAGTCTTACTAAGGGACTGATTTAGATCTCAGCGGACGGTTTACTCCATAATAACGGTGACGCATAACGCATCCACCACAATATGAATCACATTATATTCTATGGGATTTATATTTCGTCGGACAAGATATCCATCACCTTTGTGACGGAGTTACCCGTCTGCCAAGATCTAAATCAGGCCCTAAGGTCTGGCTTTACAGATGTTCCCGATATTTGCACTGACTTGCCCCATTGTCTTCCCACCCTTATCCGTCAGCATACAGCAGCACAAAAAACACCATGTTTACTCAGGTTCCGAAGCCAGAATTGGGATGAAGTAGTGAAAAACTGGAGCAAAGTACGAGATCCATCCCCAGATGTATCTGGAATCTGGAAGTGGAAAGTTCAACAAATTCAGATCCTCTGAAGCACGATTTGAGCTTTGCATCACAATTTCAACTATATGTCCATCTAAAACAAAAGAGGAGGACAACACTTGCTTTTTAGCCATGTTCGCCTAACCCTGGTGCCAAAGGTGCGTGTAACATGTTCTTTTGATTTAGAGTGATGTATAATATAATATTCAATGTGAGTGTGCTGTTGGAGTAGAAATGCTTAACCAGCTACATGTGATTGGGACTGTGCTGTTTTCAAAAGTGTGTGGCAGAAAATAGAACTTGAACAAGGAGTTGATGGTTGCCTTCGGGGATATTTTCCAAAAAAGAGTGCAAAATAGTATACACAGAATTGAAAGCAAAGTTGGATAGAGTCAATGAGTTAATAACCATAAGAAACAATTTTATTTATTTATTAATTATGTAAAGACTAGCTTGTAACAAATTGCCACTTGATAGCGCTGAGAAAAGATCGAGCAGCCCTCCTTTCGGAGTGTTAAATGTTTAGTCTTGATCTTTGGAGTACTGAAACTGGAGGTGAGTCCTCTGCTAAGATGGAGGAGCATTGCCCCACTGCTATTTGAGCAGTGCAAAAATAAAAATAAAATGAAACCAACAAGACATTATTATCATTTTATTTTTCTGTGCGGAACTGTAGCCATTGTGGGACGGGGCGAGGCTGAGCAAAGTGAGGAGTGGCTTGCACTCCTTAAGTGCATATGATTGTTTGGCCGACCCGAACATTCATGCGCACTTGCCATGTTCCCCACCTGGTTGGTGTGCACAGCCTGATGGAGAACATGCCGAGGCTCCCAGGCACTGTCTCAGCGGCCAAACAGGCCACTCAGACAAATCACGATGTGTCATGATTTGCTAGGAGTGTCTGCTTCCTGTGCTGCCAGTGCAGACAATAAGGACGAAGGAGAGGTGTGCAGCGGCAGCTGCGGGATGAAAAGGTAAGTTTTTTTTTTTAATCTAGTCCCCCTTTTCCCCACTACTTCTGTTTCGAGGCAGCCTCTAACGGTTAAACTAGAGGTGGGTGAGCCAACAGATTTACAGGGAGCGCCGAGCCAGAGCCGAGCCGAGGGTCTGGCTAGGATCTTAGAGCTCGTGCTCAAGACGAGCCCTCGAAATGTTTGCTATGTAAATCACACTACAAACATCACATAAAATATGACAGAGCTACTACAGAACTAAAGAAAGTGTATTACCTTAACATGTGAAGCATAGACATTAATAAATCACATTGTAGCACTTCACTGACAAGTTCTTATTAAAAGTGATAGTTTTAAAATATGAACCATTAGTGCACTGTTTGGCACATGCATCAATATTGGCTGTTGCGATTCCTTAATTGCTTTTTTAAGGAATCGCAATTAAGGAATCGCAAATGCCTATGCATGTAGAAATTGCTTGAAAAATAGCGATTTCTAAACATTCCTTAATTGCGACTCACAAATTGCGAGTCGCAATTCAGGAATACCTCCCCATTCATTCCTATGGGCCAAGAGGCCCATAGGAATCAATGGGAAGACATTCTCAATTTGCGATTCTCAATTAGAGAATCGCAAACTGAGAATGCAATTTCAAGGGTGCAAGGGTGTCAAAACGACACCCCGTTGCACCCCTGAAATCGATCTGTGCACAAATGTTGCGCACACACATGTCCAAAGGACATGTGTGTGTGTAACCTACGACTTTGAAAAATACACTTTAGTGCATTTTTCAAAGTTTTCGCTATTTACCATGTGGTATGATTCCACGGTAAATAACGGGCCCAAATAGTGAAATCGCTATTTTTAAAGGCATCTTGCATTGCAGTTAAAGAATCACAATTTTCGATTCCTTAAATGCAATCGCAATTTAAGAAATCACAAAATTTACGATTTCTTAAATTGCGAGTGGCAAGTTGTTTCATGCATCGCAAAAGCTATTTTTGCAATCGCAAACGGCCGAATTTTGCGAATCGCACCGTTTGCGATCGCAAAAAGCTTTGATGCATGTGCCTGTAAGAGGCAAGACAGTTGTCATGTTAACAGTTTACGTGACCCAGATTATTATAGAGCAACATCACAGTCTATTAAATACAGCACAATAGGTTTTTGTACAAATATGCTGAACTCACATAGTTGAAAGGGCAGGTATGTATAATGATGAAGAAAAAAGAGTTTTCATGAAATAAAATCTTTGGCTAAAATCACACAATGTGAGCATGGGACTCGCCTTTTATCCAGGTTTTCTGGTTTCACTATGTACAAATCAGCCAGGCTTTACTTTTACCTCTTTGTGCATTTTTCTGCAGTTTTTATATAGCAAGAACTCGACCCAAAGGTATTGAAGAGCTTTACTTGAGCATTAGTTACAGTACGCAAGGACACATTCATTGTTTATAGGCAGGGGGGATTAAGTGATTTGGCCAGAAACACAGGAAGCAAGTTGAGCCGACACCAAGACTCGAACGTGGTCGTCAGCTCTGGTTATAATGGCGCATCCTGGGTAGAGGGAGGCAGGCAGAAACCACATGAAAGCTCTGCTAGTTATGGGCTCGAGATTCCGACAGTACCTAGAGTTGAACCAGAGTCAGGCTTCAAGCTCGAGCCTGGCTTGAGTTTTCAGTGTCTTATCCACCTCTAAGTTAAACTGTGAACTGGGAAGCGGTGTTGTCTGCTCATCAAGGGGGTTGTCCTTCACAGTTAATGGGAGCTCTTCTTTCCAGATATTCATTGAATGCTGAGATTTGAGGTCAAGGTGTTTCAGAACTGAGCTCCTCCATCATGGATTGATTGCCCGCCTTGAGACATTTGGTAGCATCTAGCCTGGACAAGTAGATTTTCATTGCTGGACCTCAGGTAGAGGAGAGTGTAGCTTGATAACAATAATTTAAGATATTTAAGCCTGTTTTCCCCTGAGCTTGAGGACATTGCACAGAATTTGGAATGTTATTCTCTCTGTGACTGGCAGCCAGTGCAGTTCTTTGAGGGTCATTGTAAAGAGAGTTGATTCATTTAGATTCATCTTCATCTGCTTGGTTTTGCATCCTATGCGGTTTCAATCTTTCTTTTGCTGATCCTCTTCCATAAGCCACAATCAAGTACATCGGTCCATAAACCTTGCTTTTTAACTATTTTCAGACAAGAGTCAGCATAGCTCCAAACTCCTCTGGCCCAGCGAAGGGCAGGTTTTCAGGAGAGGTATCTCCTGGCTCTGAAGATTTATGTTTTTCACCAGTTCATTCAGAGATAGCTCTGGTTCATCCACTGGGAAATGTTTTTTCAGGCCGGTAGTAATGCAACTGCAAAGTTTATTGTGACGGCCCCCCAGGATGTGTAGGTTGAGGTTGTAGTGTACATTTGGAACTGTTGATAATACTGTGAGATCAAGAGGGTCAACATTCTCATACATATATTGAATAGCACTTAAATGAAGGGGATCCTTTTGGAACCCCAAATATGATGAGGTTCACCATGTGTGATGAGGAGCCAAGTCTGACATGTTGGCTGTGGTTGGAGAGGAAGGAGTGGCACCACGAGATAGCTGTTCCAGGAACCACAGTCCATTCCTCGAAGCCCTCCAATAAGGTTTTGTGGTCCATGGCATCTTAGGTCATGGACAGGTCAATATGCATTAACGATTCGGATGAGCCCAAGTCCAAAGATGATAGCAGATTTTCCCCATTGTCAGCAGTCTTAGTTTCTGTCTATCTCCTCAGTCTGTTATGTTATGTTAGGAGCTTTTATATGGCGCACAGCTGCCCCAGCTAAGGGGCGTCCTGGCGCATGACCGGTAAAACACAACTAACACTGAAATTGGAAGTAAAAGAGGGGTCCGCAAAAAAGAGGGAACAAAGTTTAAAACAAGAGGGTTTTTATAGCTTTCCGAAACAGAAGAAGGTCTTCTATCGCGCGAATCTCAAACGGAAGCGAGTTCCAGAGCACTGCTGCTTTTACCCGAAAAGCTCGACCGCCAACTCGACTGAGCTTAAACCTCGGAACTACAGCAAGCGCTTGGCCCATTGATCTTAAAGAACGGGTCGGAATGTAGCAGGTCAAAAGACTCGAAAGGATCTGGGGAGCTAATCCCCTCATAATCTTGAAAGCCAGGCATAAGACTTTAAAATGAATTCTAGCCTTAACCGGCAGCCAGTGTAACGATCGGAGAGTACTTGAAACAGAGCAAGACCTAGGCAAACCAACTACGGCTCTAGCTGCAGCATTTTGAACACGCTGAAGGCAGATGATTTCTGCCTGGTTTGTCCCTATCAGGAGCACGCTGGCATAGTCCAGACGAGATATGACTGTTGCCTGAACCACCAGCTGCCTGGTAGGGGGGTCAAAAAACTTCAGGATAGGTCTTAGGCCCCGAAGGACCCCAAAACAGCAAGCTGCAGTTTTCTTGGTGTGCCCAACAAAGCTCAGAGAGGAGTCCATCCACACTCCCAAATTTCTCAACTCCGTAACCGGAGTTGGAGACGGGCCAAGTTCCGGAGGCCACCATCTATCCCCCCAGAGTTCCTTACCCCTCCCCACCACCATAACCTCAGTCTTCTTAGCGTTGAGCTGGAGAGAGTTGGCATTCAACCAGCTTGCCACCGCTCTCAGGCCATTCTGGAACCTAGGGGCATCCAATTCAGCATCCCCGCTGATAGTAACCGCCAGCTGAGTGTCGTCCGCATATGAGACCATATACATGCCCCACTGCTTGGCGACATCAGCCAGCGGTCTCACGTAGAGATTGAATAACGTGGGACTCAGTGAGGAACCCTGCGGCACCCCCAGGTCCAGGGGATGGAATTTGGACTGATACGGTGGTATAGCAACGCAGAAGGACCGGTCTTCAAGAAAGGAACGGAACCACTGTAGGGCTAACCCACCAATGCCAATCTCCTCCAGGCGATGTAGAAGGATGCGGTGAGAAACAGTATCGAAGGCGGCGCTCAGATCTAATAATACTAGCGCCGCCGTCTGTCCCCCATCCAGCACCGAGCGCAAATGTTCAACCATGGCGAGGAGGGCTGTCTCCGTGCTGTGCCCAGCCCGGAACCCATTCTGGGTAGCATCCAGAATGTTAGCACGGGTGAGATGGTCGGCGAGAGCCTGGTTGACGTGAGCCTCCACCAATTTTGCCGGCCAAGGAAGCAGAGAGATGGGCCGGTAGCTCTCCAACCTTAAAGGATCCAAAGATGGTTTCTTCAGGATAGGAGAGACTACTGCACGCTTCCATTTAGCTGGAACGATGCCCGTAGCCAGCGAGATGTTGATCAAAGAACAAATCGTGGAGTGACCCACAAAAGACTGATCCCTAAAAAGGGCAGATCTTACCGGGTCCAAAGGAGATCCAGATTTGACCTTCTGGGCCAGTTTATCAAAAACCTCAGGGAGGAGCAGAGAAAAACAATCCATAGTATGGGGAGCGGGAATAATATCCAAAGCCTCCGAGGGTGACCCCGTGCAACGAAAGGCCCGATAAATGCCCTGCACTTTCTCCAAGAAGAAAGATGCTAAAGCCTCACAATGAGAGATAGAAGCCATAGCCGGAGAGGAAATTCTTTTTGACAGAAGATCTTTAAGGGCCTTGAATATGGTTTTAGATGGGTTCTTGCTGTTGCGGAATTCCAGAGAGTAGAACGCCGCACGAGCTCTGCAGATGGCACGGTGATAAATCTTAATGGAGGCCAGATACACCGCTTTCTTAGCCGTATCATAAGACCTCCGCCATTCTCTCTCGGCCCGCCTACAATTCCCTTTCAAAGCACGTAAAGCGCTGTCGTACCAGGGATTCGACCTTCTGGGGCTCAATTTACTTATAGTAATTGGAATCAAAGAGTCAAGCGCCCTGGTAATCCACTGACAGAACCGGTCATAACCCGTTTCAGCGTCATCCAGGGGTCCTAGCGGATCGATAGCCAGAAGATGATGCAGGTCCTCTAACCTAAGTTTACTCCAATGCCTTCTAGGGACTGATCTGACCAGAGGAGTAGGAGGAATATCAGGCAAGGAGGCCCGAATATCCACTAGGAAATGATCAGTCCATCCTACGGGTGAGATGGAAGAGACTGTGGCTTCAGTTAGATTCGTAAAGAAGGGGTCCAGTATATGCCCCCCTATATGGGTGGATTGTGCTACTTTTTGAACCAACTGAAGGGCCTCGAGATCTGCTAGGAAAGTCAAGACAGCCGGGGAGCTCTGATTATCAAAGTGGAGATTAAGATCTCCCAGAATAGAAAAATTGGCACAACCAAATGCCAGGGAATTTACGGCGTCAGGGAAAGCTTCTCTAAACATAACATCGTTGCCTGGAGGTCGATATACCACCATCCCTGAAATCGAAAATTGTGGGCTGATCCTGATCTTAAAGGAGGCGCTTTCGCACCCAGCGATACTTAAGACATTCCAGCTGCAGGGGAAACTAGATTTAACAGCAAGGGCAATACCCCCTCCTCTAGTAGGTCGATTGAGAGTGAAGATTGAATATTCAGGGGGGAAGGCCAGATTAATAATAGCTGCATCGTCCTCCTGCAGCCAGGTTTCCGTGATGGCGAATACATCAGGGGTCTCATCCTGCAAGAGGTCCAAGATGTCTTGGTGGTGTTGCACCAAGGACCTCATATTCAGGCTGAATAATCGAAGAGCACGCACCGAACCTTTACTTCTGGCAATGAAAGATGAAGGCTTCTGACGGGTATGAGCCGGAGAGGCAAGAGCCCATCTTTTGCAGGCACACCAATATGGGCCGCTTAGAGGGTGGATATTTACCTGATCACATTTAGGAATGGCCAGTCCAATGGTCCGCAACGTCTCGTTGGTATATGCGATCATCGCGGCACAGGAACTGAAAGTGCAAATAGAGCAACCCGCTGCGCCCCGTGCGTCCTAAGCGCGGACGGGCGCAGACGGGCAGGACTCTGGCACGACTCCGGCTAAGCGACGGCGTCCCACTGCGCGATCCCGCTGCGCGGGAGAAAGCGACTTTAAGTAGGCGTCCCGCGAGGCTAACCGAGCGTAATCACGCTCAAAATGGCGCCCGACGGAGGAAGCAGTGCCCAAGCCAAGATGGCGCCCAACCCGAACAACCCCCGAGACCCGGACCCACCAAAACGGCGGTGAATTTGCTCAATTATATGCGGTGAGAGGGAGGGAGAATGCCTAACCGGATCCCAGTTAAAACCATGGAAAAATAAATAAAAACAAAAGAAAATACAGAACAGGAATATATTAAAATATTAAAGCGCTAGCAGCAACGCAAGCGTAGGTAAGCTGTGCAGGTACCTTGTCTGGCAGTCGGCGATAGAGAAATCGCCTTAAGTAGGCGTCCCGCGAGGCTAACCGAGCGTAATCACGCTCAAAATGGCGCCCGCCGGAGGAAGCAGTGCCCAAGCCAAGATGGCGCCCAACCCGAACAACCCCCGAGACCCGGACCCACCAAAACGGCGGTGAATTTGCTCAATTATATGCGGTGAGAGGGAGGGAGAATGCCTAACCGGATCCCAGTTAAAACCAGGGAAAAATAAATAGAAACAAAAGAAAATACAGAACAGGAATATATTAAACTATTAAAGCGCTAGCAGCAACGCAAGCGTAGGTAAGCTGTGCAGGTACATCGTCTGAAACCAGAATATCTTTTGGGCAGAATCAAGTTCAGATCTTAGAACCCTTGTAGTTGTCATTCACCTACCCTTCCATAATCCTGAAATTTAGAAGAGATTGCTGATGTGTCGGTTGTTTCAGGTGAATCTGGGTTGGTCGATGGTTTTGTCATCCACATAGTCTGCTGTACCCTGGACGGGCGATTCCTTCTAGAAGGGAGGCTTTTAACCTTATTTTTTAAATCTTATGCAGGCACAGATAAATGACAGTGAAGGTCTTGGATTGATTGAGGTGCCTTAAATTATTAGAAGCAAGTAGTCTTTATATTGTATCTGTAGCATTTTGTACAGAAACAAACTCACTTCAAGGAGATGCTGAACACACAATAGGAGCATTTTTCAGTAGCAGAGCATCTAGAACAAGTGTTGCTGCAGAATGCAACCGAGGCCAGACTACAGAAACCAGGAAGTGATGAGAAGAAATAGGGACATGCAATTGGGTGAGTAGTAGGGAGCACAGCACACTTGGTATATCAATGTTTTGTTATTTCAATACTCACACATACATTTACAAACACAAAGACATTTCAAAATTGAATGCTCTGCTATGGACGTACTACTGAATATCAATGCCAACAATATTGTGGTACAAGAATATCAAGGACAGAATATCGAGAGCCAAAATATCAAAAGCTACGTGGATATAGGAAAATCTAGATTTACTATTCCTAACTTCACATCTATGTACCTTGAAGACATATGTACCACGGAGGTATGAATATGTGGAGTTAGGTATAGAAAATCTAGATTTACCTACCTGTTGATATTTTATTTTGATTTTTTGTCCCTGATATTCTGTCTCTCTGATATTGTAGGTTTGATATTCAGGGTGCACATTGCTACTATCAATCCTTGTTCGCCCTGGGCACAAATAGTGTTCTTAGACAGGTTACATAGCTATGCTGAGCCTCTCATCTGATTCCGTAATGGAACTCGGGAACTCTGGCATTGGCTATGTTCACCATCACACAATATGCTGTTTTTCACAATAACCTTTTCTTTTTCTCCATGACCCTACTAGCTTTAGGAAACTTGTTGTTTATTGTTGGTTGTATGCTTTGTGCTGTACAGCGCTCTTATACCCTCGAACCATGATCGTGCTTTATAAAACTACATGACAGGCGATGTGACACCGTGTGGAGTTGGCGCTCACTCTTTACGGATGTGTCAAAACCAAGTCTATCTGGGCATGGTGCACCAAGGGAGGGGGAACTACCTGATTCCCTTCAAAACGATCCAAAGAGATCTGTCAAAATCAACAAGTTGCCCGAGCACACACAAAAGAAAGTATAACAGCCCATTGCAATCATATCATGGCACACAAATCCAAATCCATTTATATTCTACGCCTTTATTTTCTTCTGTTTGGTTGTCCAGCCAACACGTGTTTCGTCGTCTGGGCCAATCACCCACAACTTCCTCAGGGCTGTATTGCTATGTCAAAAAGTTCTGAACCTCTGTACCGGTTGTACTTCCGTCCCGGCCAGTAAAGTAGTAGAAATCAGAATACAAGTTCTACGAAAGTTTCCGATGCTGCCAAACAATTTTGTCTCCACATAGCAATAGGCCCCAAATGCGGTAAATCTCAAAACATGAACCTAGCACTGTGTATCTATAAATACTCACGATCTGAAACAGAGACCGATCTGCGTCTCGTATTCAGTAATAAGCAAAGAAAGGGCACTGAGTATCGCCCAAACAATGTAACCCTCTTATACGGACGCCTGTCCGCGTCCCGTCGGCTCAGTATCTCACACGGTGGGAGATCAAATTAGAATCAATATATATGTTTACAAAAATATTTTCTAATGGCAAGACTTCATATTTACCTGGATTCAGTTTATAACCTGAAACAGTAGCGAATGAGTTAACTTCAGTGAGAAAAGTGGGGAGGGAGGATTCAGGGTTTGAAATAAGCAAAAGAAAATCATCAGCGTAAAATGACAGTTTTAGTTGTATATCTCCATAAGGAAATCCTTGTATTTCTATATTTTGGTGGATTTTTGTGAAAAAAGGTTCAAGGGCTAGGATAAGTAAAAGACGAGAAATTGACATCCTTGTCTAACACCTCTGTGTAATTGAATGGAAGCCAATGAAGATTTGTTAATAAAGGAGATGCTTTGGGAGCTGAGTATAACAATCATATTAATTGTACACTCTAAGGGCCAAATCCAACCCATTTAGGAGAAGCAAACATAAAATTCCTGGTTCAGTATATCAAATGCTTTTTCAACATTAAGGGGCTGATTACGATGCTGTCCGGAGAAGCTCCGAACGGGATTCGGATTCGGCGAATCCAATTCGGAACCTATGTTTCCGATTGAATCGGACACATTTCCCAGCAACTGATTACAATACAAGGAAACCGTTCGGGTTGTTCGAATCGGTTCCGAACGTCATTTGGACATCCTGAGTCATTCGGAGCCGAATCATACAGCTCTTCCGAACGAGCGATTACAAAGACCAATTCGGGCAGCCGTTCCGATTCGGTCTACCTGACACAAAACGGCTATCATAATCTGATTTCACCCTGAAGTCTCCAGTTTGAGCCTGTGGGTGTACCCTAGGGACCACCCTGTTAAAGCATGCATTGTGTGGCAGGCACCATGGGGTGCCCGCCACAGGGTGCAAGCTTTTCCCCAACCACTCTTTTTTTCAATGGGAGCCTGTGTATTCTCGTTCAGAACAAAGGCTCCCTTTTAAGTCAATGCAAGTCTGACTGAACAATGTTGGGAAGCATCATAATCGATCCGTCGGACTCACAGAACCCGATTCGGTCGGAAATGATTCAGAAACCGATTCGGTCTGAAGAGTTTCCAAATAACATTGTTATCGGCCCCTAAGTGTATTAGCAGCTAAAGGGAGCTTAAAAACATATGTGTTGCTCAAAACATTAAAAAATAATCTGGTCTTATCTGAAGACAAATGTCCTTTGACAGAACCAGATTGCTCTTAACCACTTAGTTTCAATAGGAGGAGCTCTAATCCTAGAGCAATAATTTTTGCAAAAATCTTATAATCAGTGTTCACTAAGGAAATAGGTCGGCAATTTTTACAGTGTCTTTCGATTTTGACCATCTTTAGAAATGAAACAGATAAGACTATCCTTGAGAGTGCCTTTAGAAGCTTAGCAATTAGAAAAGTAGGTAAAATGTTCCAAATATTTTGCCAATAAAAGAGTTGAAAATTATACATAAAATTGTGCTTTATCTTTTTTAATCAAGTGAAGTGTCCTTTGGATTTCGTCTAATTAAATTTCTTTTTCTACGTATTGGAAATCCATATGCGGGAATTCTTTTGTAATTGAAGAGAGGTATTTGGAATTGCTTTCACATTTCTAACAAACAACAGTAGTTTCAGTTAGTTCTGAATCAATGCACATTATTGGAGGTGTAAAGGCTTTCATTTTTTATATGTCCTTGTTTTCATTTTCAAATAAGCAGCTAATAGCTTACCAGTTCTGTTTTAACTTCCGTAATAATGAGCACTAGATTTAAGTAGATATGAAGCGGCATTTTCAGTGGAAAGTTTATTTAATTTGAATTTGGCATTTGTTTTTTCTTCTTGACCTGTAGATTTTGAAGTAAAGGAAATACGAGATAAAAAATTCTTCAATGTTGTTTCAATGTATTTTTTTTGTTTTTTTATGAAAGCCAAATTGAATAATAAAATCTCTGCATGCTGCTTACAAAGAATCCCAAATTGTGTAAAATGTATCAGGCGTTGTATTTAAAGTTTTAAAAAAAATCGACAAAAGACTGGAAAAGATTGTGTAAAAGATTGATCAGAAAGAAGGGCATTTTTAAATCTCCATATTCAAAGAAGTGCAAGATCTAAATCAATACAAACAAGAGCTTGATCTGAAAAAAAAATTCCTCCAATATCACAATATGTTAGTTGTTGCAATAGTGTTCTACTCAGATTTATTTTATCAATTCTAGCCTGGGATCCATGAACTGGAGAATTAACGGTATATTCTCTTTTATTAAAATTAATAATTCTCCAGGCATCAGTAAAGGGTTGTTGAGTAATAGGAATATTATCAATTTTCAATTTAACAATTATCCATCTACCTTCAGTATCAATGTCTTGAGCTAATAAAAAAACATGTAATGTTTTTAAACAAAAAATGGCTACAGCGTTTTTCTTCTTAGAGATAGGTGAAGAGAACGCATCTCAAACCCAGCGTTCTTCATTTCATGTTCATTTAAATGGGTTTCTTGTAGAAGTGCAATATCAATTTTAAGTTTAGACAAGTGATCTCGTACTCTTTGTCTCTTAATGTGAGAGCCAAGCTACTTGATATTCCAAGAGATATTTTAAGTACCATGTACACTATGAATATGAAAACATAGGTAAATATTATGTACAAAACATTCTGAATCATGAGAACAGATAGATAATAGTTTCGGCAAAAGCCAAGTGAAAGAATAGAAAAACTATATAAGATAAGAGTGAGCAGAAGAGAGACAAAATATTAATGTCAAAATGAGAGAAAGGGGGAGGAGGAAGGGAAAAGAAAGAACAGACAACATTGACCAAGTAGGAATAAACCAAACAATATACCTATCGGGTTGGGGGATGCACAAATCGAAGACGGTGCAACTTTACTTCATGGCTGGGGGGTCCGGGAGAGGCAGAGATAAAAGACATAGAGGGGACCATATGTAGTAGGGTAGGTACCTGAAGGGAGAAGAAACAAACAATCAACATCATGAAGACAAGAAATAAAATCCCTTTGACAGCGTTGAAGGATAAATGGGAACTGGACATCGGGAAGCCCATCCCGGACCTGACGTGGCCCAGGTTGCAGAGGAGGGCCTGGAAAAGTACACGTAATGCCAGGTTTCAATTGGTGCAGTATTTCATCTTGCATAGGGCATATCTGACGCCAGCTAAATTATATCAATATTTTGGGGGTCCCACCCCGCAGTGCCCTAGATGTGGGGAGGAAGGAGCTGACTTTAAGCATATGTTTTGGTCCTGTGGTGTTCTAAGCGACTACTGGGGGGAGGTCATCGCTTGCTTGACCCAAGTGACGGGGCGGGAATTGGGGGTAGAAATGGGAGTTTGTCTTCTGCTGTGGTTTCCCCACACGCCGCGTGCGAAAGTTACGAGCAAGTTTTGTGACTTAGGCCTTGTGGTGGCTAAAAGAGAAATTACCTTGCACTGGAAATCGAGATCTGGCCCCAGCGCTGCGAGGTGGAGAACTACCTTCACCAAATGGGCGGGTAGTGAGAGTGCGCTCCGGCTACAGATAGCATTGCGGGGAAATTATGAAAAAGCATTAGCCATGGCACATGCATGGGAAGCGCTAGTGGCTGACCTCCGGGGGTGGGGTGCAGAAGCGGAGGAGGACACTGACGCGCTGGAGCGGCCTGCAGCCGTATAGCTGTGGAGAGGCGGTTGATGGGTCACGTATGAGGGCGGGAGGGCTTCCCTTCCCCTTTTTGCTCGGCGCCTGCCCGTGGGGGTGAGGAGTAGCCTGCGGCCGATTACACGGCTACTTACGAGACAGAATTATCCCGGCACCTGAGGGTCTGGCACACTGACATGTGGGTGGGGGGAGGGAGATTTGGCAGGGGGGGTGTTTGGGGTCACGGCTTTGGTAACCGGAACTGGCTTACAAGATACTACGTGCTGGTGTTGATGTTTGAGAGAAGGCCAATGATGTTTTGGTTCTTGCAGATGCCAGTTGTCTTTGAGATATGCAATAAAAGTTGTTTTTGCAACAAAAAAAAAAAATGAAGACAAGAAATAAAAAATTAAAAGAAAACTTTTCATTTTGTTTTTTAAATATATCCCGTTTTACTTTAAGGATAACTAGCTGCATTTGAAGAAAGAATTTGCTTTATTTAAAAAGCAAACACAGACATGGTGGTCTGCTGTCCCCAGCAGGCCATCATCTCTGTGACTCTGCAATCGGCCACAACTTGTGACTTGCCTCATGCATATTTATGAGGCAATTCATTTGCGACCTCATTGGGAATCGCTTAATGTGTCTGACACACATTAGTACATTCCGGTTGCGAGTCACAAATTGCAAGTTGCAAAAAATCGCAGTTTGCAACCTGCAAAATGTAATGTTCATACATCTGGCCATAAATTTCCTCAAGTAACTGATCAAAGGAAACAGAGGGGAAACATTTAATGGGAGAAGGAGGATCTTTCTTAGGTCTTTTTGTTATATTAGCATTTGAGGGCAAATCAGATTTAATAGACGAGGATGGTCTAGGAATACATAAGTGGAAGAATCATATTTAAGAGTTGAAGGGTCATCTATGATATCAAAAGCAGATGCAGATTGTATAGTTGTATTATCCTGAGGAGTAGAGAAAACAGACATAGAGGAGTTTTAGTCTCCTGGCTTTTCCCATATGAAAGACAAATACAAAGAGCAGAAACCAGATTTGTGCAAACAACTGAGCTGGGATGTTTGATTCAATAAAGTCAATGCCTATCTGCTCCACCTTAAGGACAGGGTGTGGTCTTTAGGAATTTGCTTATGGGAGCAAAATACAGTATAATAGAAAACGGACTGCTATCACTTTAAATTAAATATTATATAATAACCTCGCATGTAAAAAAAGAAATACGCAGGAATGTAAACTAAATCTTTTGAAAAGTGTTTCCCAGAAGACAATATTGCAGTGAAGGAAGTAGTGGAAAGGAGCTCTAAAATAAACACAAGCCAGTTAAAACAATTGCTTTCTTAGAACAAATGAGCCATATACATGGAGAAAAATTATTTTCAAAGCAAGACCTGTGAATTGAAGACAAACACCATATCACGATGTTTCAAATGTCAATGCTTCCAGGAAACAATATATTTCAGAAAATAAGTTAAGGTAAAAAGGTGTCAGCATAGTCATAAATAATGTTCAGAAGAAATTCTTGACATTGGATTAATTAATTTCAGACCAGTAGCTGTTTCTTTTAGGTGAATGCAAGCTTAAAAAGAATTAATCTCTTTAGAAAATACTTGAATGTCAGAAAGTGTTAGCATAGCCATAAATATTGTGTAGAAGAAACTTGTCTACATTGAATTAATTAAATTCAGACTGTGAGCTATTGCTGTATTTCTGTGGAGAACATGAAGCTCTCAGAGCAAAAAATGGTGCCCCTTCTTTGCTCTTCTGTGATTAAATGTTCCTTGCTTAAAATATAACTTGGGTGTTGCTTTTAAAATTGAAAGGCTTGCATAATTAGGGTGAGAATAGTCAGTGACCTTTAGCCATCTATTTTCATTTGTTCAGTCCAGACAGAAAAGATACCCAGACCCTGATGGAGAGTAAGGAAAGGAAGCCTTCTTCTTTGGTGCCTAGCCAAGGGCCTGCTCCATGGGTGCCATCTCTAAGGCAAAGAATTGTCTCTGGTATGACAGCATCCGCTTTTTGCCATAGGTGTCTCTTTATGTCAAGTATTTTTCTCAGCATTTCAGGGTCTTCATTTTGTCTTGGATGTCCTCCCTTATGCCAAGAACTACGTCCATAGTACGTGCGTAAGCATTTTTGCATGGTAGCCCCCATGCAGAATTTCCTCCACTATGTAAGTGCCAGCATTTTACCACAGGGTGCATGCCAAGAGTTACTTCTAGTATGTCAGTGCCTGCATTTTGCCATGGTTGCTCTTTCGTATGGAAAGAATTATCTCCAATATGTTAGCAGCAGCATGTTACCTTGTGTGATGCCATAAGCCCAGGATTATATTGAGTATGTCATGGCCAGTGGCAGATTCGCAATCATAAACACACAAACAAACACATTCTTACTCACTCACACTCACTCATACTCACTCCTTATCGCAATCACTCTCTTCCCCCTCTCACACTGTAAAGCATATTCTCTCAGTCATACTCACTCCCACTTATAGTTACTCAAACACAAATGTACTCATACACACAGGGTCTCACTCTCACTTACAAACACACAAACTCACCCGTTCACTCTCAATGACTCTGGGCCCTGGTGCACCTGAAACTACTGCACCAGTTACAGCTACACACCAAATGCCCTTCCACCCCCTCGCAATCTCCAATCACTTACTCCTTATGATGCACTTACACTTCTTCACCCATCCCTCGTATAAACTTACACCTATTTATACATACTCTCAAACTTGGATTCCCACTTACGTTCCTTCTCATTGAAACTCTCACACATTCACACACACTAACTCAATCTCAGTCACTGTCAATCACTCAGAAACACACTCACACATGCACATAGAAACATTTATTTCTTACTTATGTTGCTTCCTTAGATGGCTACTCAGAGTCTCCATGCCAGCAGAAGTGCAGGAACCAGGGACTGGGCATTTCTACCAGCAAGCCATAATTCCCAAAGAGGAGCCAGATGGAGCAGCAAGAGCAGGATTGGAAAGGAAAGACCCACCTGAATTCCTCTTCTGGGTTTTTGATAGGAGTGGAAACACAGCCTTATGAGACTCTCGGACAGACCTGGGTGTCCTACCTCTGCTGCACTGGGTGACTTTTCATTGACATCAAGGATGCACTGATGTGCTCCACGAAAACTACATTTTTGCAGATGATAGAGCGCTTACAGCACTCCAAATTATATGGGTGCACTATACCCTTGGTTCAAACGCACTCACATGTATGTTCATCGTTTACAGTGTTTTATGATTATTAAGATGCATTTAATCAATGTTATCTTCACATTGAAATGTAGGGTGCATATTCAAGTAGGATTTTACATGTATTAGAAACATTCATAATTCCTGTATATGTAATGTGCAGGATGAAATTATATTCGTGCAATGTAACCATGTTTAGTTTAAGTTGCCTAATTTGTAGGCCCAATTTGTAAAATTGTTGACAGTTTCAATTCTCCTTGGCCGCTCAAAACGTTAATTAAATGAATCTCTTTTGTTCTCGAAAATAGCGTGTTCTCATCCTTCTGCAGGTGCACAAATTCAGCCTTGTTATTCTTAGAGTTAAGGAATGACTTTGAAGAAGACTGGAAGGCGAGAAGGGAGGACTCCTTTCGTGCCTTGCCTGTCTAGGGAACCAAGGCCACTGGAAGACGAAGAAGAATTAATTAAAGCTACTGGAAAGTTACTGAAATGATACAATAGAGAAGTTTACCACATGATTCATTGGGGGCTGAACTTTGTCTGTTTTTGATATGATGCGCAGGGACAGAGACTAGAGACTTCTGCTGATTCTCGGAGGAGAAGCAGCATCTTAGAGCGAGCTCCATAGCCTTAATCTAGGAAACCCATCTGACATGAATACTTCTTAGGAAGTCAACACGTGCTGACACCTTTGGGAAATGATATAAGAGAAATAGGTAGGACCCTCATTTAGAGCAGTGTAGGGAAAGATAGTTTTCTTTGTTTTGTTTTCCTCCCAGATGAAACGAGAACTCGACTCAGCCTCTATTCTTTGCTGTGTATTGATTTTGGAGTTCATCATATTATGCCTTTTATGCCGGATGAACTATATTTGAAGAATTGGCTCTGTATTGATTTTCATGTATCTTTATACTCTTATACTCAGGTGTGTTTATATTCAATTATTTTTGGCTTTATAATAAATCCACAAAATTGGAATTCGGAGTCTGTGGTCCTTTAGAGTATGACTAAATTTAAAAGTATAACCATGACTTGTTTTACTCCCCTCTACCACTTTTAGCAAGCTAATAAAAGACCATCAGTCGTAACTTAGTAGAATAATTAGGGAAGACCAATTTGGCGTAATCACAGATATACTTACTATCGGAGGCAAGCGCAATATGTCAACTAAATAAAATGGATTGTGGCTGTGAGAGGGGACCGTAGTTGAACTTATCCCATCAGGCGTGCAATCCAGACATCCACCTACAGAACCCTCTGTAGCTGGATCATTTCTCGGTCCTCTTAGCCACTCCTAGGGACATCTTAAAGATTCTAGGGGCCCTGGAGGAAACGTATTTTGGGACCCCTGTTCAAAACAGCTTTGAATTTATGATGCAATTACAGCTCTTTCATGCATTCTGTGGTAAGGTCTCTGACAGTGTACAGGCACACTGGTCCAAATTCTAAAGGCCCGATTACGATGTCGGACGGACATGAGTCCGTCCGACATCATTTGGGAACGGGTACCGAACAACCTCCTGTCGTCGATCCCAACCCAGCAATTAGGATGCGACCGAACACTGTTCGGTCGCTTTCCTATTCTTTACAATGGGAGCATGCATTACGACCGGAATGCATGCTCTCATTGTAAACAGCTGAGGTGCAGTTCAACCCTGCACCCGGTGGCAGACACCTTGAACGGATGCAGGGATCACCAGGGGGGCACCATATGTGCCCCTAGGTCACCATACTGAAGCCTTGCACCCATGGGGGCCCTCCTGGGGGCCACCAAAGTCGGATTCCCACAGCCTTTCTCTGTCAGAAAGGCCGGCACAGAAAGGCTGTTGGAGTCTGCCATCGTAACCCCTCAGGCGGAAAGAGCCGCCTGAGAGATTACTGGAGGCTTTGTGAATGGCAGACGGGCTCTTCGGAGGCCATTCAGAAATCCAGTTTGGATTCCATTCCGACCGACCCCATCAAAATGGGTCGGTCGGAAGGGAATCCGAACAGCCGATCACAATGCCGTAGGAACGGCTCGACCGAGGGTCGGAGCCGTGTCCTACGGCATCGTAATCAGGCCCGAATGTGTTTCCATCTAATTTTCAGGGATGTAACATGCATTTTCAATAGTGTAACAGAGCAGCAGCTCACTAATATTATTACAAATAATCTCTGTGACCCCCGTACCATTTCTCATATGTTAGGTCCTCTTCATATCTGGTAGAAGCTTTATTTATGGATGTTGTATGGTGTGGCAAAACATAAATACAACATTCTTTAGCAAAATATCTGAAATAAACTCCAAAACGTTGTCCATATTATAAATACAATAAAGGAAAACGATATTTAACATAACCTATGATTAAGAATCATTCACGGGCATCAGCACAGGGCTGTCTGCAGTGATTGGGGAGGAGCTATCAGAACACGTGATAGTTTGCACCAGGGATTTATAGGTGGGTGGGACACGTTACCTTAAACTGAGCAGGATTAAGCTGGTTGGTGAAACGGAAGTTTGACACAGAGAGGAAGATTGTTATGCAGCAGATTAACATCGGTTATGAAAGTAAGCTAGATAATGTCAAATAACGATCAAATAGGGGTGTTAAAAATGATGTTTGTAACCAAAAGAGTGCGTTATGTGTTGAGGTAGAAGAATTAGAAAATTAGGTACGTTACGAGACTAGGGAGGATTAAAAATGACATTACGCAGCTTTACGGTTTAAGGTGCACAAAAATATGTTCAAAAAATACGTTTGATGGTAAATCTCTGTGATAGATTTTTTGGGGTTAATATATTAGAACACAATGAGTATAGGTGCTTCTTGGAGGGATAACAGGTTCTTTGTTGCTTGGAAGTTCTTTTAGATTAAAAGTGGGTTGTTAGTTTGAATCATGTCTAGTGCTAATTAATGTAATAAGTGACTTCCACATGAATATTTTTATATCTTAGATACCCCTGACGAAGGTTGTTACCGAAATGCATTGGGTGTGATGTTGTATGCATAATTTGGAGGACCCGAGATTCGTACAACGCTCATGTTTAGGCCTGGATTGGCAATCATGTAGCAATTAAATGCACAAGTACAAAGGAATGTTGCTGCTTTGGCGTGACAAAGAAACTTGGTTAAAACATGGAATAAAACGGAAAAACATTTGGAGTAATCTGGTTTAATGTGTATTATTGAAACACTTATGTTCATGCGGCAGTGCAACTCGTTTGATGACCTGCAAAGTGCGGGCCATCTCTCTTCATGCATTCCTACTGCCACTATGCCCATGCCTTAAAACGTCTCTGCCCCCTCCTCCTGTCATCAGGCTGACTTGGGCTCTGGCAGTGTTCATGCAAACATGAACTCATGAACACTTCTCAGTCAAATATTTAGCAGCAGAGGCAGGGGACAGAGAGTGGTGCCTCGCAGGAGGTAGAGCTGCTGTCACTACACGCCTTCTGCGTTAGGCCAGCTGTGCTCCATCCCCTGGATGTATAGGATTGCGTTGTTTTACTTATATAGTGCTAAAGCTTGACGACATCTAGGTCCAGATGTACAAAGTGTTTTTGTGATTGTTTGCGAACACAAAAAGGCCTTTTGAAATGTACAAAACCCTATTTGCGGTTTGGTAACCTATTACCAAATCGCAAATTGGGTGAGTGATTCGGAATTAGGAAGGGGCGTGTTTAGGGTTCCCCATCCTAATGCCAAATGGCAGTGGTATGTGTGAATGTTTTGCTACCTAAATGTATTCTCAAAACATTCTCATTTTGCTGCTACTTCAAGTAGGTGGTAACCCATTCGCAAATGGGAAGGGGTCCCAAATGTGCTCCTCTCCCCCCTGTGACTGTTTGTTAAAACAATTTTTAAGAACAAGCAAAGGTCCCACAGACCACTGCCTACTCTTAAAAAAATGAAAAGAAAACTTTCATTTTCTTTTTTTTTTAAGCACATTCCGTTTTGCCTTAAGTAAAACGAGCTGCATTTTTTGAATGTGCTTTTTTTTAAAAGCAATCACAGGCACGGTGGTCTGCTGATCCCAGCAGGCCACCATCTCTGTAATTTTTGTGATTCCCCATAGGTCACAAATTGAGACCTATCTAATAATATTCTGGAGGAAGGTCTATTTGCGACACAGTGGGAACCGCAAATGTGTAAGAGACACATTTGCACATTACTGTTTGCGATTACCAAATAGCGAATTGCAAAAATGTGTTATTTGGTAATCGCAAACACTGTCCTTCCTACAACTTGCCCCTAATCACTTTCTTGAAAATATGTAGAGTTCTATCGTCGGGGTCCATTTGCCTCATTGTCTTACTTTGTATGTAATGATTCATCCGCTCGTCATGTGCAGGATATGTACTGATAAAGCAGCAGATGCCAGCGCATGTCTGCAAAAACATATGGCGGACAGTCAGAAAGATTTGCACAAACGTCATGCAGGGCTCCCTGGGGTGTGACGGTAAAATATGAGGGCTCTCTGGGGCCTGTTTATGAAATAAAAAAAGACATAAGTTGTGCTTTTATACAGTAGTAACACCCTGAGCATCTCAGCGCCGTCATAACCATGCAACAATTACAAACTCAACTTACTCATTTCATCGTCTTCAGAAGGATAAAAGGCGGAGTCCCTACTGCTTTGCAACCTTCAGGTTTCGAGCGGAAGTTAAGCATTAACAGATGCTGGAGGGCAAGAAAGTGGGCGCATCACTTTTACCATCTTGGTTCATCCTGTTGTGAGTGGCGCTCAGGGTGAGGAGAGTCTACATGAATGCAGGGTGAGCGGCGTGCCTCTCTCGGTGCAGGGTGCAGCACATTAAACCCAGACCGATTGGTATTGCCAATGCTTGTTTTAATATGCATTAACCTGCGTGTCAGCGCCTTTATCACTGGCTCTGTTATTTGTTTGGTCCGTGTTATTGTTTAGTAATAAATAGATCACCACCTGAAAAATATACCACTGACAATATTTTAATAATTACTACACAAGACGTCACTTTGCCAATCACACACCAGGATCTTTAGTGACCGGCTGTCCTGGGCTCCAGGGCGGGTCTCATTGGAGACATCCTCGATCCCAATCAGCCCCGCCTCCTCCCAGAGAGGGCCTGAAGGGGCTCGTAGCAGAGGGAGATGCAATCTTCAGCACAACACATGTTCTTTATTATAAAGTCATCTACGAGGGGATGTGTTTTTTATCTCAATAGACTGTGACATCCAGAGCCCGGAGGAATTATGTCATTTGGGATAGAAATCGCTTGGACCTCAAGGTGCCATGAACAGCTTTTACTCGACTGCTCCTAATACACAACTTTCATGTTTTAATGTTCCCTCCCATGATCTATATTGAGTTTAAGAACCCTCTTTGGGTAGAAACTCACTATATTACCTGTGTGATGACATCCTACACAGTTGAACACAAAAAGTGTACTAAAATGAATTAGCGAAAAGTTAGGAAACATTTAAGTAAGGCAGAGTCAGGAAAGTATATACATCATAGTTTACATCTTAGAAGACTTTAGTCCATTCTAAGGGCCAGATGTGCGTTCCTTTGGAATAACGATTCCCAAATTGGCGATATATTCCTAATCGCTATTTGGTATTCGGTATTTAAATGTATGAAATGTTTATTTCTTTATTTACGTTTCCTAATGGGTCGCAAATCGATCTACCTCATGAATATTAATGAGGTCAGTTGCAATTTGGAACCCATTAGGAATCGCAGCCATCACAGGTATGTTGGCCTCCTGAGGTCAGCAGACACATATGTCTGTGCTTGCTTTTTAGTAAAGCAATTTTTAATTTTTTTTATTCAGCCTGTTTTCCTTATAGGAAGATGGGATGCGTGTTAAAAAGACAAAAAATAAACTTTGAAGTTTAACTTTTTAAGGGTAGTCAGTGGTTTGTGGGGCTACTGCCTGCTCTTAAAAAATATTTCTTCAACATTCTGAAAATGGGTTACCACCACTTTTAAAATGGTGGTAAAGTATTACTGTTTTGCGACTGGAATTCGCTCACCAAACAGTAATACGTGCCATACGGATTCGGCATTGAGAAGGGATGCCAAAAACATGCCCCTTCCAAATTCCGAAGTGTAAATGCAAATTGTCATTCGGTAACAAGTTACCAAATCGCATTTTACATTTTCTGAATTGAAAAAGTCTTTTTCTAGTCGCAAGTAGCCCAATTTGGGACCAGAAAAATGCTTTGCACATCTGGCCATAAATTCCTAGAAACATTAAATTACTGCCTGTCGCCTTCCTTCTATGATAGTGATTTGAACTCCCTTTCTTCTCCAATGTAAATCAGTGACATCTGATTTCAACTGAAACCTGCTGCAGGAATGATTCAGATTCTCCTCCTCCAAAAGACACTGAACTGAGTCAGATTCCAGAGGTGTTGGACGGTCATATCTTGAAGGCATCTGTAGCCAGACACAATGAGCCACCAACCAATGTCCTGTGTGATTTCCACCAAGACAAGGATCTTGCTCTCATACTTATGATATGATGGGCCCCTCCGCGAGAGAATATGTCTCGATACTAGACCCAAATGCGAGCATGCTCAGGAAACAACAGGCACTGCTGCAGCCTTGGAGAAAGGCAAGAAGAAGAGAGCTGAAAACTTGCAAGTATAATCCAAGAACCTTAATGCAAAGACAACATCGCTCCCCATAATTCCCTGCATGTAGCATTCACCTCCTTGCAGAAGCTGATTGGACAGGAGAGATGATACATGGTCCCCGCTGCAGCTTGCACAGTCTGCTGGTAACAATACTATGCCCACAAGTGTCTGGAATCTTTCTCCAATGAATAGGAGATGCTCAGGAGAAATCCTCTAGGCTTCGGCATGGTTGATTAGGAACCTTGGAGATCCCAAAATTCAGGATACTAACTCAATGTGTTGAAAGGTCTCCAATGTCGTCTTCATAGGCATAACCAGTCATCCAAGTATGGGTGGAATTGGATTAGTTGATTATGGAGAAAATCACTTTGGTTCTTTTTTCATAACTCTAAGGCTAGACCTGTCACTCCTAGGGAAAATATTTGCTTTCTACCCAAAATAAAAGAATTCATGAACTTATCATGTGTTTGTACAACCTGCCCTCACTTAGCCACACTGTTTTTAAAAATGAGCCATTATCTAATTAAGGTGGACAAGGGAACACATCTGATTAAAGCAATTAGGAAAGACCATTGGTGTCATTTCTATTCTATGGTAAATAGCCCCCAATTAAATACATATTTCATAAAATTATGTCTGTAAACACTCACCATGACTTTATAGCTTATGCAATAAAAACCTACTGTGGAGTTTTTTCCAAATCACAGAATCCTGGCTAAATCATGCTTCACAGCCCATAGGAACGTTTTTGTTCCTTCTGGTTTCTCAATAATCAGAGCAGACACAAGGTCCAAGGTGGTGCCGTTGCTTTAATTCATTGTTTCTCGTCCAGTTGCAAGAAAATAGAGACAGAGTCTTTCACCATGTTTAAGGGTCTACAAGAACCTTTGTTCATTTCTGATCAAGAAACTATCTACCTTCATATCTCATACCATCCTCAGGTCACACAGAAGTTTGCTACTGCATGTACAGAATATCTAACCAATCAGCAGACTGTCTCCGCTGAAAAACATTTCTTTCTAGGGGATTTCAATATTTACTGGAACAACATTAATAATCTCAACACTACAGAACTGTTACGGATGCTTAATGCTCACTATCTGGTTCAACTCTGTCAGTATCCTACACATAAAAAGAAAAAACCTTCGATTTAGTAATCGCAGATTGTAAAAATATCACTTGTCTTCAATTAATTGGGTTGATTGGTCTGCCCCCCATTTGATCCCTGTTGAAATCCATAAGAAGAAACTGCAGAAGCCACTGCACACTATGCACTCTCTCTCTCTCTCTGCATAAAGATCCTCTTAGAAATTAACAGATCTTAACAGTGAAGCTGATTTTAGGAAGGTGGGTGCTTCTGTTATTATCTCAAACTGTGTCAGCAGTTCCTTCACAACAGTAAATTGGTTAACAAACCAATAGATGAAATAGTACAAAATACAAAAACTCCTATCCAAAGAAACACAACGTGATTTAGAGAAGATCTCTTCGTGAAAAGGGAAGAATGTAGATAGCTTGAAAGATGCAGAACAAAATAAGACGTCAAACTGTCTTTTAAGTTAAAATCAATAAGAAAACAGTATAAGGCAGACATCATCAAAGCCAAGCTGCAATATCTAACAGAAACAACAAGTGGTTCTCTCAACAGACCTAGGGATTTTTTTTTTTTATTGAGCAGAGCTTAATATACATGAATTCAAAGAATCCAGAAATACATAATCCATTTGATAGCTTCCATTTTCAAAAACACAAGAAAGAGAAGTATTCAGTAGCAGCAGCAAATTATCATCATCATCCAATATTAATTTTGTGCAAATCATTTCAGATAAAGCACAATAAACAATACAAGACCTGGGGAATTGTTTCACATCTTCAAAGTTCACATGACAACGGGGACGTTTTCATAAACTGCGAAAACATAGAACACTGGTACAGGTAATTTCTGGGTTCTCCCATATTAGATTTTGTGTGCCCCAAAAGTAAGAATAGACATCCTTTGTCCAACAGTCTAATCCTGCAATCAGAAGTCACTGAAGCCTCAGAGTCATCTTTATGGACATGAAATGCATAATATGAAGTCGAGGAAACAGGAGCCCAAAATATTATGTTTCCACCTTTCTCCTTTGCCATCAGCTTTGCAAACGCCTCAGCCATTACAGTCTTACAGCGAGAGTCAGAGAGAAGAGTCTCTTAGTTTGGCAGAGTGTTTCCCCTCCATCAAAAACAAAGACAGCTAATAAACAGGATAATCAGAATAGTAGAACCTGTAAAGGTCAAAACTCCTACTTGATACCTTGAGTCCTTATTAATAATTGGCGACCCCACATACTTCAGCACGAGTCGTGCAGAGACCTCACAATGCCATGAAAAACATAGGAAGAAAACAGTCTACCCAATTCAAGATGGCCACTGCCAGTGCTCATCTTGGCCATAAGTGATGTCCTACCCCTTGTAAACATCCCACAACAGGGGTGAACCTCGGAAAAACACTGAACAAAACTCACCTCAAAACCTGGCGAAAGAACCTGCACTTCTAAACTGTACCCACCATGCATCATGGAGCTTAAAACATGAATGTTGAGTTGTGCTCAGAAGTCTGCACAGGAAGACAAAAGCAATAAAAACTGAAGGAATTGTTGGAAGGGAAAAACTGTGGATGGCGTTTTGGTTGGCTGAGGTGAGGTCCTAGCCAGGCAGGAGGTACTACACCTGTCAGAGGCGAGTGAATACACTCACTGTATAACCTGCGCTCGCCCTCGGGCAGCTTGGCACTGAGCAGTCAGGCTTATCACAGAGGCATTGTGTAAAGCGTTGGCACAGCACTCTCCCACAATAAATACACTGAGGTCCACAAAGGGAGACTTCAAATGTGGTGAATGTTAATTAAGTTTGGATTCAACACACACGTTAACTAACACAACATGAACATCATGTATTTCTGGGCATAATTCACATTCAGAACTATCACTAGCAGTATTAGGCCCAACCGTGTTAAAATGACATCAGCAGTATGCACGCTTGGGAAAGATTCTATTTTACCCCCAGCACCCTTATTCTGTGGGAAACGCCAGAACAAGGCCCACCCTATAAATTATTATCATTCAATACTACACAGTTATAGGGTGTACCCCAGATCACAACGATATCAGAAATGTGTACACACCAACAATTACAACACTTTTAAACAGTACCAAGAGCCAAGGCCGCATGGGTAGAAACCAATGTCAAATGTAGTATTCGTTTGGTAAGGAATCAACGTGGAAAGCAACAACGTTGTGATGTGAAATTAATAATAAGCAGTCACTCCCACACACTCACTCAGCACTGATACGCGGCACCACGGATATCAGGCATGTCTGCATGGAGCGCACTCACACGCACACAGCACCGTAAGGCGGTGCAACTGATATCCAGCAGGTCAGTTGATAACGCACTTGCAGACCACATGGCCCAAGCCTTCCTCCACCATTCAGATAATCCCGACTACCCTACACCCACGGCTGGAGATAAAGAAATCCTTCCCCCTGATTCTAGTCCGATCGCGGCTAGAGTCACACTTAGTCAGGGTCCCAGGGAAGAAGGTGGGACTAATTAGGCGGCTGTCGATAAATGGAGGTTTGGCCACTACTCAGGAAGTTCACTAACTGTTTGGGGAGCAGAAGCAGGCTGAGGGCAATAGTCGTTCAATCAGAGGATTCCACACTGTGCCTTCCAGCACCAGCCCAGTGCTGCAAAGCACTGGGGGGATCACGCAGTTTCTTGCAGGGCAGCACGGTCTTTAGGGAGAGCGGGCATGTCCCCACTTATATTTGCTCCCTGGCCCTCAATTACATGCAAGTAGTTAGTATTAATTGACAGTCAGTGAGAATACGAATACTTTTTGTAAACTTAACTCCAGCCATGGCAGTGGGTAGAAGCGGCCTGAGGGGGCAGGGCTTATATTCAGACATACTCCCCGGCCAGCGTGACATGTGCACTAGAGGCGCCTCTACCTACCCATTAGTGAGCCTGGGGGGGAGACTCAAAGACGCATCACCTGAGAGGAGGAGCCTAGCGCGCATCCAAGATGGTCGCGTGAGCACAGGGCTCCCCGGACCCTCGCTGCTCCTCGGAATTTATCCTGATAATATCCTGATGTGGTTTATGGAATCTGGGAGGTGAAGACCGGCTGAGCACGTATCTCTTTTCAGAACTTGAATCGGACCTGGGAATCCTGAGTTATCGTTGTTAGAACTTTTGGGACCCACCCGACGGAGGTGCCCGGGGCGAAGGTGAACCGTGGAGCCGTGTCGCAATTGAACAACAGCGGCTGCGGCGCGGTGCCAGGGGCCGCTCGACCACTTTCGGTTTCACTTTCGGATTAGGGGGCTGGCCGGTGGAGCGCTTGAGGTGGCGGGGTGTATCCTTGGCCTCTCCACAAGGCTTTGTCTCCACCTGCCACTAGAGTGCCTATCGCCTTGGGTCCCCCCGCACCGCCATATTGTGGTCTCGGATGAGGCGCTAGTCTCCGGTGCCGGTGCCTCTGCTCCTTTGATCGGCGGTCCCCCTCGGTGTCCGTGACCACATGGGGGGCAAGGGGGGCCCCGAGGGGCGTAAGACTAAGGCCTCCCTCCGTGGGGGATCGGTCCAGACCAACAACATGGACCGCTACACTCAGGGCAGAGGCTCCCCTGGAGCGGCCGGTCCCCCCCCGGACGCCACCGGTGGTGGCACGTCCGTCTCTTCGGAACTTTCCCTACAGGATATCATGGGCGCCATTGATGGCATCAGGGAAACCATCTCCACGCAATACGAGGCCCTGGCCCGTAAAATCGACACGGTGGCAATTGATGTCACCTTAATACGGGCGGATCTCTCCAAAACAAACGGGAGGGTTCAGGCTCTCGATGCGCGGACCTCTACTCTTGGGGCGGATGTGTCGGGCCTGCAGGCCGCGCTTGGTGACATCAAGGTGGTCAACGATCAGATGGCCCGGCGGCTGGAGGACTTCGAAGGACGGGCCCGACGCAACAACATCCGTGTCATAGGCGTACCGGAGTCCTCCGACGACCGCCCGGTTGACCTCCTGGTCGAGGAGCTCATCCTCCAACAGTTGACCCCTGCTGGCTTGAGTAAGTTCTTTGCCGTGGAGCGGGCCCATCGAGTTCCGGGCGGTCGACCACGGCCGGGGCCCCCCCCGAGGCCTATCGTGGCCAAGCTGTTTTACTACAGAGACCGGGATGCGATTCTGCAGGCCTCACGTGTCCATGGCCCGGTTCGACATGAGAACTCATCCATTAACTTTTATCCGGACTTTACCCAACTTGTCCAGAAACAGCGGATGGGATTCCAGGGGGTGAAACGTCGTCTTCGTGAACTGGGCCTAAAGTACTCTATGCTCTACCCTGCAAAACTTCGAGTGGAACATGAGGATCGGACTGCCTTTTTTGACTCTCCTGTGGCCGTGAGTGACTGGCTGGACTCGCTGCCGGACAGAGGTGGCCGTCCCGGGCCCTCTGCAGGTGCCAACGGTGACGGGTCCCCTTTGGAGTGACTTTTGGTCCTTGATTTTGCCATTTTGCACTGTTCAGCTGGGTTGTACTTCTTTGGTTCATTGTGTCTTGCTAGGACCTGTGTGGGGGGCGGGCGGGGTCGGGTCCCTTTCCTCCTCCGGGGTCTTTTCGTAGAATGGGGTTAGTTGGGCGACAGGCACACTGCAAGTTGGGGGGGTTTTTGGCCCGCAGGGGTGCAGGGTGGGGGGAGTTGGACGTTGGGGGGGGTGGGGGGGAAGGAGGGGTTGTTTTGTTGTGTGTTTTTTGTTTGCAGGGCGAGGTATTGATTTTTGTCCACCATCGGGAACTGTGCTGCTTACTGGGGCCCTTTGATTTATTGGAGGGGATGGGGGGGGACGGGTTGAAGCTGATGTCATGGAACGTCAATGGGTTGGGGGACCGTATCAAACGGGGTGTAGTACTGCAGTATTTGCGTCGTCTGACTCCTGATGTGGTGTTTATCCAGGAGACGCATCTGGTTGGCAATGTCTGCCATGCAATGAATAGGGGGGGATACCGCCTCGTGGCTCATTCTGGTTTCACAACTGGCTCCAGGGGGGTGGGCATTCTCCTGCGATCCTCACTTCCGTTGGAGATCACCAGGGTAGTCTCAGATGACAGAGGGCGTTATGTGTGTCTGACTGGGAGGTGGGAGGGGCATTCCCTTGCCCTGGTCTCAGTTTACGTCCCCCCGGGCCTCCAGAACTCCACCTTCGCGGACTTGGGTCGAATGTTGCTTGAACTTCCGGACAGTCTCTTGCTTATGGGCGGGGACTTTAATTCGGTGGTCTCGGGTGACCTGGATCGTCACCCACCCAGGGCCCTCCCCGCTGCCCAGGCATGGCTAGGTGGTCTGTTGGAGACCTTCGGCCTGGTGGATAGTTGGCGATTAATGCATCCGACCCAATGTCAGTACACCTTTCACTCTGGGGCACATGGGAGTCTTTCTAGGTTAGACTATTTCCTTATGCCCGCGGCGCAGACTGGTCGAATTCGAGAGGTCAGGCACCTGGCTAGGGGTATCTCCGATCATTCCCCGTTGTGGCTGCTCTTTGACACCGAGTCGCGGTCTGCAGGGCGGATCGCCCCCATTAACCCGTGGTACCTGCGAGACCCTACGACTCGCGATAGCCTGGTTAAGGCTATGGACCAATACTTCCTTGAAAACGAGGGGTCGGTGTTGTCTGCAATGTCCCTGTGGGAAGCCTTTAAAACCGTAATCCGCGGACACGCCCTCTCCCAGATAGTGGTGGCTAAGAAGCTCAATAGTGAGGCAGTGGTGAAGCTGGAGACTGACATTTCGGGGCTGGAGTCGGCCTTGGAGGAGGGTGTCACTCCGGACGGGCTCCATGCCCTCAGCCTGAAACAGTTTGAATACAGGTCTCTTGTCACTGCCGCTGCCAAAACTATGTATAGGGAGCAGCAGGGTCGATTGTATGATGCCGGGGACAAGGCGGGTAAGTTGATTGCGTGGCTGGACAAGAAGGAGAGAGTGAATCGTGTGGTCCCGGAGCTGCGTGTCTCGGATGGAGTGTGTGTGACTGAGCCTGGTGAGATTGTGAAATGTTTCGCCGACCACCTCCGGGCCGTGTACTCCCCGGTGACTGATAGGGATGAGGAAGACTCTTGCCTTCTACTGAGGGATATTGCTTTGCCCGGCCTGTCCGTCGAGGACCGTGAGCAGCTGGACGCCCCCTTGTCGGTAGATGAGATAGCAACTGCGATTCGATCCCTTCGCTCGGGCAAGGCTATGGGTCCCAACGGTCTACCTATCGAATTATATAAGTTGCGCCCGGATAAACTAGCGCCCTTCCTCCGTCGTATGTTTCAGGAGTCCCTTGAGGCAGGTTCCCTTCCTGTCGACCAGCGACTGGCCACGATAGTCGTGATCCCCAAGGAAGGTAAGCCGCGGGACCGCTGTGCCTCCTACAGGCCTATCTCACTGCTAAACGCAGAGCCCAAAATCCTGGCTAAAGTCCTCGCCAATCGTTTGTTGAGCGTCATCTGCGATCTGATTCATCCTGATCAATGCGGCTTCATCCCGCATCGCAACACCGCCCTCAACTTGCGGCGTCTTCAGGGCGCCCTCGCCAGGGCGGAGTACCTCTCCGAACCGGCCGTGCTGGTTTCTTTAGACGCCACGATGGCCTTCGACACCATCGAGTGGCCGTTCCTCTGGGCTGTCTTGACCAAATTCGGCTTTGGGGAGGGATTTCTTGGCTGGGTGAAGCTTCTCTACACGGGACCCATGGCTCAGGTGGTGGTTAATGGGCGGGTCTCTCGGCCCTTCGCGCTCGGTCGGGGTACGAGGCAGGGGTGCCCGTTGTCCCCTCTGCTCTTTGCTCTCGCCCTGGAGCCACTCGCTGCTTGGCTCCGCTGGGAGCCCTCGATCAGGGGGATCCGGTGGGCCCCGGGCTTCGAGGATCGGGTCTCGTTATATGCTGACGATATTCTCCTGTATCTTACCTCGCCGCGGCAGTCGCTTAACGTTCTCTTTGATGTTCTGACTTCCTATGGGAGAAATTCGGGTCTCACGATTAACTGGTCTAAATCCTGTGTCTATCCTATCTCTGGTGGCCCTCCTCTCTTGCCGCCTCGGCTTCCGATCCAAGTATCTCAGGCCGGCTTTAAATACCTGGGGATATACGTCTCGTTGGACCCGGTGGCTCGCTATGAGCAAAATCTCCTGCTTCCACTTCGGCGTTTGAGGGAAGACACGGCTCGGTGGTGTAGGCTGCCCTTGTCCCCGCTGGGTCGGGCAGCACTGTTTAAAATGATGTCCCTTCCCAGATTCCTCTATGCACTTCAGAACTCCTTCGATGTCATTCCAGTGGCCTACTTTCGGGAGGTGGAGAGCCTGCAGAGGAGACTGGTGTGGGACGGACGGGCGCGTATCGCCCTGGCCAAGCTTACTCTCCCCTGGTACGATGGGGGCATCGCGCTTCCCGACATTCGCAGGTATTATTGGGCCTCGCAGTTATCGGCCATTAACCATGCCACGTATGCGCCTGGCTTGAATCCGGCGTATGAGATGGATAAATTCTTGCTTCCCGGCGGGAATTATAACAGGGCGCTTTACTCTCGCTCGGCTGGACGGACCCTGACGAGCCCTACTAAGATTGCGGTGCGGATCTGGAAGGCGGCCAATGTAGCCATGGGCTGGAGTGAGCGACTAACATGTGCTACTCCTTTATTTGCCTCCGACCGACTGGGAAGCCTCTGGACGACGAAAGGGTTTGACCGTTGGGACACGATTGGTATTAGTAGAGTGGGAGACCTATGGAGGAAGGGCGCGGTTAAGACCTTCGCGGCGCTCCAGAGCGAATACGAACTCACGGACAGGGAGTTCTTCCGATATGCCCAGGTCCGGCACGCCCTGCTCTCCGTCTTTGGGGAGGGGACTAAGATCCCCGCCTCTTCGCCCCTCGAGGACCGCATACTCGATGGTCATGTCCCCGACAGTACTATCTCTTTAATCTATAAAAAACTTATTAATAATCGGGCTGACCTATTGGTGCGCCTTCGGGAGGCGTGGACGGGGGATGGGGTGGAATTAGACGACGAGGACTGGCAGTCCGCACTGTCGTCCCCTAAGGAAGTAGCCATTCCAGCCCGTCTCCGCCTGGTCCAGTTAAAGATTCTCCACCGGGTGTATGTGACGGGTCCCCGTTTGGTCTCGATGGGATTCTCGGAAGATGGGCTCTGTAAGCGGGGATGTGGGCTCAGTGCCACCTTTCTCCATATCCTTTGGGAGTGCCGCGAGGTGGCGGAATACTGGCGTCGGGTTCATGGGGTCATGGGACAAGTCACCGGAGTTGCGCTGCTGCCGGAGGTGCGTCGCTGTGTCCTGAATGTGTGGGAGCCCAATGATTATAACGCGGCTCAGACTCGGTGGGCGGCCCTGGGGAACATGATTGCCAAGAGGGATATAGCGCAGCTTTGGGGCTCCCAGCGGCCTCCCACCGTGTCATTATGGAAGGAGAACATGGATTGGTGTATGTTCAGGGAGAAGACTGTGTATGTGGCCCGTGGTAAACCCGGGGCATGGGGTAGAATTTGGGGGCAATGGAACGCGTATCGTGGGGGTATCTGTACTCCCCCCCTTGTAGACACGGATATTGCCTTGTCCCCCTGACCCTTGATAGTTCCTTGCAACTTGTTGTAATAATCGAATATAGATGTTCCTCTCCCGTTACCCCCCCCCGATCTTTCAGTACTCCTTCCTCTTGATAGCTAATTGAAGGTCCGAAGTAGAGTCCCCTGGATGTAGCCTGACCCACGTTTTTTGCCCTTATGCCTCGCCTTTTGTTTTTTTTAGTTGTTATTTATGTTAAATTTATGTCTCCTGCCTCCTTCGAACTATCCGGAGCCATGTACGGGGCTGGACCCCAGGAGTCGCCTACTGCCTTAACTAATGTACGATCCTTTCTGCATCTAGCGGCCGGCCCTGGTGGTTGTAGGCCCATGATTGTAACTGATTTATTGTTCAATAAAAATTTAAAAAAAAAAAAAAAAAAAAAAAAAAGACGCATCACCTGGTCTCAGAAGAGGTCCCCAGCTCCAGCCAATCCTGGCACTGCTCTAACAGCAGGAGCAGCACCAGGATTGGTTAAGCTTAGAGAGTGAGATAGTGGGGATGAGAGGAGGGAGTCAACAGAGGTAATAGCGAGTCGGCTGGGTTCTAAGGAGCAAAGAGGGTGAAGGAGACAGCTTAGGGTGTGGCCTTGAATAACACGTGGTTGCTCTCAAATGATTCTGCTGAGCAGTAAGCACTCCCCGCGCACAAGAAATCCCGAAGATGGGGGGGCCGATCTAGAAGTCTCTCAGGCCTCTGACATCACTGCAGTCGTAGCTCTCTCGCCCTAGCCCTTCCCTCAGGGGCTGTTTACAGCACACATCGTCCTGGACCAGTGTGTTGAGTTCAGCCTTCGGGGAGATCGGTGGCCTTCTCTTGGATTTCTTGGCTCGTCGGTGCTGGCCAACTGGTGGGGGGCACATGATTACAGAAAGTAGCAGGTAGAGGCATCTGGCAAAGATACACACAGCTGTACACATTGATATTGTAAAAAGAGATGTTTATAGACTCTCTCAAAGCTGTCCAAACAAGGCAGATGCATTTGTGTTGGATTGTATCTGCACCTGCCCATCATCCCTTAGAGCTTGGGGTCCTCATGGGTTCTTTCTCATTAGACAGCTGTTGTTTATTTCTCGGCATTTATGATTATTTTGTTTTTAAATTCATGTTGACTATATGTTTTTAGTTTTCCTTAGAGCCTGGGGGCCTCATGGGTTCTTTCTCATTTGATAATTATTGTTTATTCCTCTGCATTTATAAATATGTTGGTATTATACACATGTTGATAGTGTGTTTTTAGTTTTCGCATTCAAATACTTGTCCATGTTTTTGTATCAGAGAGGTTGTATGTGTGAAATCGTAAAAGAAGGTTCCTGCATGTTCCCTCACCCTATGTCACAAATGACCAGAATACTTTTGAATATTCACATGATGATGTTGAAAAGGACCCTAAAAGCAGCATTTTCGGTCCTTTGTTTGGAAAGAGGTCTGACAAGGTGGCTGTGAAGGCACTGAGTAGCTGAGAAGGGGGCGGGGCAGCTTTGGTGCAAGGGGACAGCATACCAAAAGACAGAAAAACGTTAGGATGTAAAGGGGGGGCTGCTCGGCCCTCCCGCCCACATGGCGGTTCGGCGCCCCCCCTCCCCCGGCCTCTCGGTGGTGGGGGTGCGTTGCGGGTCTATGACGCGCGCGGCGCGCCCCCACCACCGATAGGCTGATGCCTCCCCCGTGACCCGGAGGCAGCTGTGCTGCTTCCGGGGCAGGGGGGCGGGTTGGCCGGGGGGCGGGCCGGCGACCCCCTGGGGGCACAGTCCCATAAGAGGCCCGGGGTGCGAGCTGGGAGCCCTCTTGCCCCTGGCTCGCTCCCCGCATACCTCGTGTGCCCCCACGCTCGGGGCGTTTAATTTTCTTTCAGCTTTTGTTTTTTAGGTCGATGATCGTTTGGAGGTCGACGAGTCGAGCCTTTTCAGGAGGGATTGCGGCAGAAACCTGATCAGGAGGCAGAGGTTGGAGGTGTCGAGTCATTTGAAGGAACCAGGCTGCAGGCATTCGGTTCATCCAAGGAGTGAAGCGGAGAAGTACAGCGAAGCCGGTTTTGGTGCGCTCGAGCCGGATAATCTTAACGGAGCGCTTGAGGCAGCGTGTGTCCCTGCATTCAGGTCCGGGGAGAGCGTTGAGTGCTTACGAGCGATCGGTAAGGTGTGGGAGCTGGTGCCGGTCGAGCGGCGAGATAGGCTGCAGGGGTTTTGTCCGTTTCACGCGTTGGGCCAGGTTGCTTTTCCCTGGTGGGGGGCGAAGCCGGATTCAGCAGGGCAGCCACTGGAGGGGAGACCACATAGAATAATGCTTAATTTTAAATTGTTTGAAGCCGTTTTTTTCAATTGATTTCTCCCGATCATTTCTGGTTTCAGGTTTGCTTGGTGTTTGTATGCGGGGGAAATTGTGCATTAAGATTACTGTGATTATATCCATACTGTTGAAGCAGGGAGCCCTAATTGAATAGTAGGGCTTGTGGCTCTGGGGTCACAGATTCTGTCCAAGACAAGCATTTCCGGTTACCAAGCAGGGTTGGTTGATCACACAAAGTCTATTGCAAGCTATTAATATTTTGTTTTTTCCAGGAAGCTTGACTGTGGGGTTTTTCCAGTCGCAGACATCAAAACACGGGCACAGAGTACAGCAACGAGCTGCGGACTCATCGGTGGTAAGGGGAGTGAGGCGGGCCTGCATTTCATTGCTTCTGGGGGGCTGCGGGGCTTGAGACCTTCCCACACGCTAAGACTAGCTTGGTGTGTTTTGCGGTCACAGTTGCATGGTGCTTATGGCCATCTTCACATCCTCCATCTGAAAGAAGGTACAATCGCCGGTGCTTGGCTAGGATTAGTTTGCATTACGATTGGGGAATATGCCGGGGGCACGAGTTAATAAGAGTTCCCGCATGGAGCAAATGATGCAGGCTATGATGCGCAGGATGACGGCGATTGATAGGCGCTTAGGTAAGGTTGATGAGTTGGGTAGGAATGTGGCAGAGATTAATCAGAGGTTGGACAGGCCCCCTGGTCCACAAGGCAGGCCAAAAAGGATCGTCAACCCACCAAAGCCTAGAGGTGATTTTGTCACCCCTCCTAAGAGGGGCAAATCCAGGAAAACTGCACGCACAGCGCCCAAGAATACAGCTGAGGGGGAGGGTATGCCAGAGGGAGTGCCTAAGAATGCTCCCGTTATGCCCCCATTGGCACCGGCGGGGCCAGCTCCTCTTATACCAGTCATTCTCCCTCCCACCCCTGTGAACATTGCCCCCGTCGGGGTCCTAACCCACCTGATTAATGTTGTCCCGGTGGAATTGGCATCACAGATAGCCGCTGTTTTACCCTGGTTACAGTTGGGGGGGGGGGGGGGTATTGCCATCCTCGCAGGATCATTCAGCAGAAGCCTTGAAACTGGTTGAGATGATCAAGTTGGCCAGGGCGGGGGCAGGGGCACCATTGGCACCAATTACTCCCCCAACAGGTTCCGCCAGCGAGCAGACGGCAAAGAAGGATGGGGCGACGTCGCAAGGCATTGACAGTGGTAAGGAGGTGGCTTTGCCTTTACTTAAAGATGGTGCTATGCCCTCAAGGAAGGAGAATTTGAGGCAACATGTGTCGCAGGCTGTGAAAGAGATGATCTGGGCGGGCAAATATATCAACATTTTCTCCTTGCTGCTCGATAATAGGGAACTTGAATACGCCAAGTCACAAAAGGAATGGATGTTGTCCAGTGAATGGAGAACAGAGTTGGTTAAGTTCAGAGTTGGGAAGACATTTGTTAACTGGATGAGGGCCTTTTCCGTGTTTAGTGCCATTACAGCTGAAAGGTCGCCCAATTTACAAGCTGAAATGGCCTGCTACCAGAGCAGGATTGCCATGTGGAGCGAGACACAAGTGGGGAATGGGTGGAAGGAATATGACATTTCATTCAGGAAAGCTAAGGAATTCAATCCCTCTCTAGCATGGGATGTGGTGGATTCCTTGTCATGGTACAATCAGATATCTGGGGAGGCAGCAGTGATGGGGGCAACCGGTTCACAGAAAATATACCCGGCCAAGCCGCAGCAGCCCTTTCGGCATGTGCAAGGAAGTGAGGTACCAGGAAAGGGTAAGGGTTGGGGGGATAAAAAGGGCGTATGTTGGGATTTCAACAAACGGTCCTGCACTAGGGCAGCGGGCACATGTAAGTTCAAACACGCCTGTTCCTTGTGTGGGCACCCCTCACACCCCGAGACCTCCTGCAGATTTAAGGGTGGCAACCAGGGCTCCAGGGAGAGAAGGAAACCTGAATAGACCAGAGGAGGGTTTAGTATCGCACACTCCCATTGATGTCATGGCAATGATTCCCTGGCTGAACAGATACCCAGATCACGCCGCGGCTAAATTACTTCAGGAGGGATTTTCTTGGGGTTTCAGGATACCGGCAGGAGGGTACACAGGTAAGACTGAGTGCAGGAACCAACTGTCTGTAAAGCATAACCCAGGGGTAGTGGCTGCAAAAATTGAAAAATAATTACGCCTGGGTAGGTTGGCAGGACCTTTTGACGAGGTGCCAGTGCCCAACTTTGTTTGTTCCCCACTTGGTGTTGTCCCTAAAAAAGAGAAAGGCGAATATAGACTCATTCATAATCTCTCAGCCCCAAGGGGGGCATCCTTGAATGATGCTATAGATGAGAATGTCTGCAGTGTAAAATATGCCTCTTTTGACCAAGCGGTGGTGTTGCTTAGGGGCCTGGGTCCAGGGGCATTGATGGCCAAGTCTGACATAGAGTCTGCATTTCGTCTTCTCCCCGTGCATCAGGGGGATCACCACCTTTTGGGGTTCAAGTTTGATGGGAAGTATTACATGGACAAATGCATGCCCATGGGTTGTTCGATCTTGTGTGCCTATTTCGAGACGTTCAGTTCCTTCTTGGAATGGGTAATGAGGCAGGCAACCGGGCATCAGCAGGTCATGCACTACCTGGATGACTTTCTCTTCCTAGGCGCGGCTGGGTCCCAGAAGTGTGCACGGGCATTGCAGGAATTTTGCGTGCTCATGCGGGCTTTTGGGGTCCCGCTGGCGCCGGGGAGGACAGTGGGGCCAGCTTAGAATTTCTGGGCATTGAAATAGACTCTGTGGAGGGTTGTTTCAGGCTCCCAAAGGAGAAGGTGTCTAAATTCAAGGCGGCACTACGCGCGTGCCTGGCCAAAGAGAAGGTCTCGTTACAACAGCTTCAGGAAACAGTGGGCCAGTTGAATTTCGCGTTGAGGGTGATACCAATGGCTCGCCCCTTTTCTCGCTCAATTGCGCAGGCTATGAAGGGCCTGCGAGAAAAACACCACCGCACTAGACTGTCGCTTGAGGTACGCCAGGACATGCAGATATGGATGGCATTCCTGGAGGACTTCAACGGCAGGGTTGTGTGGTCCTCACTACATCAGCAGAGTTAGGTTTATGGACTGACGCTGCTGGGTGTGTTGGGTTTGGTGCCATCCTTGGAAACAAGTGGGTCACCCACAGGTGGCCGGACGAATGGGTGTACAGTGAGTTGACAACCAACATTGGTTTTCTGGAGCTGTTCCCCATTTGGGTTGCATTAATGGTCTGGCCAGAACTTCTGCGTAACAAATCAGTGATATTCTGGTCAGACAACATGACGGTGGTGGAGTGCATCAATCAGCAAGCGGCACGCTGTGGGTTCATACTCCGCCTCTTGAAGGAGATTGTGTTGAGATGCTTGCAATTGAATGTTGTATTCAGGGCAAAACATGTACCAGGTGTCCTTAATAATGCAGTAGTAGTATAAGCTTTATTCGATATAAAAATATCATAAAAGCAGTACGATTCCAGGCAAACACATTATTAATAATGCAGCTGATGCACTCTCTCGCCAAAAAATGCAGGTATTCAGGGAACATCTTCCATCAGCAGAGCCTACACCGACACACTTCCCGTCAGCGCTCTGGCAGATTGGTGCCCCAAATTACAGGACCTCGTGGCTGCTAGCTTAGCCCCCAAGACAAGGACAGCGTATGAAGGGGCATTTGGTTCATATTGCACTTTCTTGGGGCGTGACTGGGAATCCAAATGGGCTCTAGAGAATAGCTTTACAGATTATCTGGGTAGATTGCATCAGGAGGGTCGCTCAGTGGCCACAGCTAACAGGCATAGGGCAGCTGTCTCCTTCTACGCACAGGCAAAGGGAGTAAGAGATCCAACTAACAGCTTTGCGGTGCGGAAGGGTCTGAGGGGTTGGCGCCGCTTACAGGGCAGCACGGCTGACACTAGGAAACCAATAGGCTTGGGGAGGCTGACGGCATTACTGCCTGCATTGCATGACGTCTGTAGCTCAGGCTGGGAGATACAATTGTTTAAAGCAGCTTTCACATTAGCCTTTGATGGAGCGTTGAGGCTGAGCGAGTTGGTGGCAGCCTCCAAGGCAGATAGGCAAGGGGGTATCCAATTCCTGAACACAACAATACAGGGAGACACATTGTGGGTGACAATTTTGAGATCAAAAACTGATCAGGAGTCGCGGGGGGAGACTGTGGTACTGCACAGGGCGAGGGAAAATCCTTGCTGCCCGGTACACCGTGTGGAGACTTTCATCAGGCAGCGAGGGGGACTGTTGGGTGGGTCGCTCCTACTACACGCTGACGGCACCCCTTTAACCAAATACCAGTTCAGAAGAGTCATGGAGTTGACTATTGCCAAGGTGGGCCTTGACCCGAAGGAATTTGGCACACACTCCTTTAGGATAGGCGCAGCCACTGAGGCAATCACAAGGGGTTTGCATGTGAACAGTGTTAGAAGAATTGGGAGATGGTCACCCAATTCCAATTGCTACAAACGGTATGTGCGGGTACACATGTTGTAAAGTACCTAGAGTTTTGCTGACATTGGGTTGTTTTTTCTGGTTTTGCAGTTCCTTCGCTCTGTGACGCAGGCGGAGAGCTTACTTCGGGTCATCATCAGGATTCATCGGCGACTCATCATGGCGTGAACAGTCAGGAACACAGGACGCGGTCAGGCAGGGTTTGGATTATTGGTCTTTCGTATGTTAATCGTGCTAAAAATGTCTTTTTTACAGGCAAGGGTAGAAGGGAGCTAGAGCACAAAGGTTGGTCCATCTCCTTCTTTGGGAGGGGGGGTCTCTGCCTCAGTCAGTTTCGGGGATTCTTTGCGGAGTTGGTCGCCCAACATGCAGCACCACCGGCAGTGGTGATTCTTCATCTGGGGGGAATGACCTTGCTAGACTGGGTAGGAGGGTCCTCCTGGAAGAGATCATCTCAGCAGTGGGGTGGGTAAGGAGGGTGTGCCCTGACTGCACTGTAGTCTGGTCCCAGCTGATACCGTGGCTGCAGTGGCGTGGGGGTGATTCCGTCAGGGCATTGAATCACTTGGTAAAGAGGATCAATACCAAGTTAGAAAAACTTTTCCGAACCACGCACTTACAGACCATCCCACACAGGACTATTTGGGGGGATGCATTGTACTTACAGGATGGGGTCCATTTGACTGAGGCAGGGAATACAATATGGTGTGATAATATCCTAGCTTGGTTGAAGGGCTTTGTGAGGTAGGGATGACCTTCAGGCAGGAATTGTGGGGGGGCCAGATCGTCGGGAAACAATGCTGGCCTGTGGCGGTAAGGTCATGATCTGTGAGCAGGAATTTAAGGTCCTAGGGGGGGCGTCACCATCCATGGAGGGGGCGGCCCGGGGGAGGGGCCACTGGTCCCTCCTAGAACTTCAGGGGCAGGAAAATCCGCTAGCTGTTAAAGATGCCGGGGAGGGAGTCACGCTTTCCTTAGGCTGGTAGCCACCCCGCACATACATCATGACGTCAGCAAATGACGCAGAGTGTAAGGGCCCTCCTTGTTGGTTAAATGGAGTTCATGATGCCGACGGGGTAGGCGGTCCCCTGTCGCGCATGCGCACCTGTAGGTAAGGGCGTGGCTAGTAGGACTTGACACCGGTTAGCGACCTTGCCGTCAGGCCAGAAATGTTAGAATGCAAAATTCAGGCAGGATGTTAGATTCGGATAGGAAACACGCTGTATTAGACTTTTGTTAAGGTTAGCCTCTGATATTTGTCTTCAATGCTGTAGATCTAATGTGATGAATTTTGCGTTTCTTAATATATTGATGTAATGTTGATATTTCTTACTTTATTGTTTTTTGTATAACAAATACGGCCGGGGGGTCCCTGACCCCCCGCCTTCCAAAGACATCCTGCTGATGTCATTCCTTCAAGGTGTGGTGTGGGTAGCTGGGAGGGGAGGGAAGCCAGTCACGGACCATGTGTAAAGGGGGGGGGCGCTCGGCCCTCCCGCCCACATGGCGGTGCGGCGCCCCCCCCTCCCCCGGCCTCTCGGTGGTGGGGGTGCGTCGCGGGTCTATGACGCGCGCGGCACGCCCCCACCACCGATAGGCTGATGCCTCCCCCGTGACCCGGAGGCAGCTGTACTGCTTCCGGGGCAGGGGGGCGGGTTGGCCGGGGGGGGGCCGGCTGGGCCGGCGACCCCCTGGGGGCACAGTCCCATAAGAGGCCCGGGGAGCGAGCTGGGTGCCCTCTTGCCCCTGGCTCGCTCCCCGCATACCTCGTGTGCCCCCACGCTCGGGGCGTTTCATTTTCCCCACCCACCAGCCCTAAAAACAAGGTACTAAACAATGCTAGTCGGTGGTACTATGTAAGTTTGACTTAGGCCTTTTTCCCTGTTACATGTGTAGGAGGTCGACATGATTGTATGGTTGTACATAGGCCCCCCTTTTTTTTTTCTCTGTGGTCAGATCTGAATTTAGGCCCTTTTTTCCGTTTTAGCGCTGATTGGTTGTGATCAAATATAGATGTTGTGTGTACTTAGGCCTTTTTCCCGTTATAGCTGTGATTATGTCATCATTAAAAGTGTAATATTGTGTGTATTTATGCCTTTTTCCCATTAGTACAGCATGCTTTGTATTACTATGGTCTGGTTTTAGTTTAGTGTAGTTGTCCTGTAGCGAGTTCTTTTCCCTTTTTTCCTTAGGTTCATCGTCGTATTTATTAGGGTTGGTCAGGCGGTAAGGTCATGATCGGTGAGCAGCAATTTAAGGTCCTAGGGGGGGGCGTCACCATCCACGGAGGGGGCGGCCCAGGGGGAGGGGCCACTGGTCCCTCCTAGAACTTCAGGGGCAGGAAAATCCGCTAGCTGCTAAAGATGCGGGGGAGGGAGTCACGCTTTCCTTAGGCTGGTAGCCACCCCGCACATACATCATGACGTCAGCAAATGACGCAGAGTGTAAGGGCCCTCCTTGTTGGTTAAATGGAGTTCACGATGCCGACGGGGTAGGCGGTCCCCTGTCGCGCATGCTCACCTGTAGGTAAGGGCGTGGCTAGTAGGACTTGACAACGGTTAGCGACCTTGCCGTCGGGCCAGAAATGTTAGAATGCAAAATTCAGGCAGGATGTTAGATTCGGATAGGAAACACGCTGTATTAGACTTTTGTTAAGGTTAGCCTCTGATATTTGTCTTCAATACTGTAGATCTAATGTGATGAATTTTGCGTTTCTTAACATATTGATGTAATGTTGATATTTCTTACTTTATTGTTTTTTGTATAATAAATACGGCCGGGGGGTCCCTGACCCCCCGCCTTCCAAAGACAACCTGCTGATGTCAATCCTTCAAGGTTTGGTGTGGGTAGCTGGGAGGGGAGGGTAGCCAGTCACGGACCATGTTGCGCTTTTCTCAACAAGAGTCTGACGGGCTCCTCTTTCAGACACTCCCCTCCTGGGACGAGATTGAAACCAGGGCAGAATCATCTTAGCACAAGGATTACTTTCAAAGGAAGGGACACGTTGCTTCCACGAAAAGATGTTCTCATAAGATGGATGTCATCTATATTGTATGAGCGGGAAAGAAGCAGCCATTTCTTCCACTTGAGGGAACACGCGTGCATCCTGAAAGCAAAACATGCTTCTTTATGTGCAATGGCACTGTGTGCATGTGGATGGAATTAAAGGTGCACACTTTTTTAACAAAGAATTACATTTTAAAATTGCCCATAATCCCTGCTCATTAGGTAAGCATCTACCTATGTTATTGTCATATGAGATCTCTTTATTGATGTCATATCTACTCTTTCACAAATGCCTTATTAATTTTATTGCTTCCTTAAGTTTACTTGAAAATGCACCATTTGCACACTCTTTTAAAAAAAAAATGTTTAGGGTTTTTGGGCTCGCTGGCTATGCTTGCACAGGGCACTCATACAGACCCTTTACCCCCCCCCCCCCCACTTTCAAGTGTCACCAGCTGTCACTGGTCTCTTGCCCCACTTCCGATCGTTCCCAAAAGCTTTCTTTTGCCCAATTAATCACTCTCACCACCCAGGCCTGGTCCGGGTAATGCAACCTGGCAACACAACGTTGTTGGGCCGGTGAGGAGAGGGCAGTTGGTCCACTGCACAAAGGGCACAAAAGGAACAATCGATGAATGGGGGATGAACCAGGGGAACCTCTTGGAATCTTGGAAGAAGGAGGCACCCTGTCAGACACACATCGATCAAAGTAGCACCCTGGCAATCTGGGCACCACGGAAAATGAATCTTCTCCTTTGCACCTCCCTGGATATGAGACGCAACGTCTGGCGTGCATTGTTACTAGATGCACCAAACAGTTCCGGTCGCACACAACGAAGCGTTGCAGGAGAACTGGAAAAACCACCAACTTTGATGCCAGCTTATCGGCTGTGATTCGATGGTTGAGGGATAATGCCCTAGAGTTCAACCCTGACAAAACAGAGGTTCTACTATTTGGAAACAATCCCCTGTCAGGCTGGTCCAACGTCTGGACCGCCCACTGTACTTCCTCTGCCCCTCCTACTGAGACAGCCAGGAACCTGGGAGTTCTTATAGAAACTAAACTATCCCTCATGCCCCAGATCTTAGCAGTAATTAAACACTCTTGCTGGATTCTCAGGATGTTAAAGAAATGATTTTATTTTCTGTCCTGGGATGCCTGGAAACTCATGGTCCATGCTCTGATTCTGTCGAGACTTGACAATGCTAATGTCTTGTACCTTGAGCTACCGGATAACCTGTTACAAAAGCTCCAAAAGGTATAGAACATGGCCACACGTCTCCTGTGTAACCTGCCTAAAAGCACCACATTATCTCACTACCGCGACCAGTTACACCGGCTGCCAGTGAAGAAGAGGGTAATCCTGAAAGGACTGACAGTAACACATGTAGCCTTCTGCAGGACTGGCCGTGAATATATTCAGGATAGACTGATCCCCTGCTGGCCCAATAGATCTCATAGATCTCAGTCATTCCCTTCTGCTGTGTATTCCTCCCACCAGGCACAAACAATGTGGCAGTTCGGGCTGCACAGTACTAGCGGGCAGACATTAGAAGGCTCTCCCTGTATCCCTGAGAAGCATCCAGGATCTTAAAACCTTTCGCGAACATCTGAAAGCCCACCTGCTCAAGGATTAAGCTGGTCCGCCTGCCTTTGGGTCTAGCGCCGGGACACTCTTGTAGTAGCTCCTCTCATTATAAGTCCCTATATTCATTCCTTCAGTACCTGGCAAGCGTCCAACAATCACTGGAGATGTGAGATGGCTGCTCCTTGCCAGTGAAATGGAATTCCCAGCATGGGCTAGAGGACATGCTTAATATGGTGGGCATTCTGATAGAGGGCTCTTTAGATGTGTGAGCAATGCCTTAGGGGTTGTATGTCAGAATGTTGTATTAAATAACATCGATCTGTATATATCCCAACTCCACAGTATTGATTATCACTAAATCAGCAAATTGAGCAAGTATACGGAGGTATCGATTTATTATTAGAATGACACTGTTACTCAACTTGTCTATATAGTGCAAGATGAAAAGTAAAACGTTGATATGGCGTCTCCTCATCTCTATACAGTAGGAACATGTATAACCATCACCCAGCAGGGATGTGGAAATTATGCTAATACATATCATGTCTGCATGGATGATTACTGATGCCACACAGCAGAGTGCATTCAAAAACGATTCCCTAATGGGCGGAGCACAAATTAAACCATGCAGAATTGTGCAGCCATCACAAAGTGCCCCCGAGTTGCATTTACAAAAGGAAATTGTGCATTTTGCTGGACTTGGTACAGTTGTTTTGCACATGTTTAACAAGGAAATATCTCAGCAGCGGATAGAGAGTCTGGTTGGAGACCAGCAAAAGAAAGCAGTCCTAGTTTTATACAGAATTCAAATGCTCATTTTGTTTGAGGATTCAAATGCGCATTGTATTCACATAGAAATTGACTGTAAAGGGCTGTCCTTTATTCATCGCAGCATTATCTTAAAAGGGCAAAGTGTACAAAGAAAAAGAGAAATCTTTTGCCTAGTTGTCTCACTATGTTACACTAGAATGGTAGGATGTGGGACCGGAGTGTTTCCTAACAGGGTCTTCCGGAAGGGGCGTAACGATAATTGAGGGCGCCCCCTGGAAGGTACGTGGAGGGGCCCCCTCTGGACTCTATCAGGAGCTCCCTGGCCGAAGTGCAGTGCTGAGGGGGCCCCCTGGAGCTTGGGGGCCCCCCGCACTGCGGAGGATGTGGGGGCCTGTGTTACGCCCCTGTCTTCCGGTCGATACCCCTTTGTGGCTTCAGCGGACTCCCTCAATAGTCACTCATGGCACAGATATAAAGTTGTTTCTAGTCCCTGGTGTAATAGTGTGACTCAGGGGGTCTACACTGGACCGCGCTAGCCAGATCTAGCCGGGTTTAGATAAATTTACAATGAATCTATTTTGGGATCATTTACATAATGAATGATTATCCTGAGGATCCAGCTTGACTGGGCGCCCCTGAACCATTGCTAAACCTAACAGATGCCCTGTTATACATAGCGGTGCAGGGGTACAACAGGCTTTTGTGCCTGCTTTTTGCCACCTGAGCACTATGCTATTATGTATGCGGCTGATGACACTTCTGTAATACTGATTGCCCCAGCGCACATCTTGCATCAGCACGATCACATGAGGGAACCCTGCAGTGGCGGCTCCTACTTTATGATAGAGGAGCGTCGCCCCACCGCCTCAGCCAGCAGATAAAAACATGTTAAATAAAATGACGGTAAAGCAGTTTTATTATCATTTTATTTTTAATGACGGAGCTGAGCCTTAGGGCGGGGCCATCCTCTGACACCAGCTTGGAGGATTAGTGGTGGGCACGGCAAGTGAGCATGACAGTCTGGCCGGCTGTCTTCGAATGGCCAAACCGTCTTGCACACTTAGATATCTCCAGGCTATTGCATGGAGAACAGCAGGCACAGGCTCCCAGTCCCTCTGGGAGCGTTAAACCAGCCCGCTCCACACAATCCCAGCGCTTCTCTCATGCTGGGTAATACTATTACCAGCATGAGAGCAGCTTCTGGATTGGCGCAGGAGAGTCTGGGAGCCTGTGGTCAGGAGCAGAAGACCACTGAGGCGGCAGGTAAGTTTTTATTTTAATCTATTTACTATTATCCCTACACTGCCTCACCACTTTTCCCTACTGGCAGCCACCACTGCCTTTGTGCCTTTGCCATATTACAAGCATGTAAATGTCTATCAAAGATAGAGTAAACCAAGAATCAAGAGGAACCTGGGTATGTAAACTGCAAAACAACTATGATCTCTCCCGGAAAACACATGACATATTAAAAAACATTGAAAGAAACAAACTAGAAAGATGCATATTTATATTTAAAGTAAAAAAAAAATATGCAATGCTCATAGCAAAGAAAAAGTTCTGTGCTAACATAATTCATATACCAGAGAGTGATCAATAATTAATAGCCGATAAACAATGCAGGAGCATAGTCTCAAGAACGTGTGATAACCATCGCAAAAGTTACTTAACGCAACCCTCAACATCGCAGTCCATCGTGGGAAATTTACGCCGTGTCAACCAGGTATTCACAACACGGCGGTACCATGCGACAGTCACCAAACAACGCATCAAATGGGCGCATTAAAATCAACACCACGCCGCAAAAATGCAAAAAACAAACACAAAAAAAGCTGCGATGAGGCCAATCGCGATACAAAAATCAGTGAAAACCAGCCACATCACATTCTGCAGGCCCGGAGGGGACATGATGCCGTCCGCCCCACGATACCCAATCATAGAGGGTCCATGACTGGGGGGCACAGACTTGGTGGCACCGGATAGACTGCAGCCGGCACAGGCACACTGCCATGGGACGGTGACTTTCAGTGCACTGAGGTAGGGGCACCTTAAGTGCTGAGCGGGTGTGCAGCCTGCGATGATGCCCTGTCCTGGCGGTCCGGACGGCTCAGGTTATGTGTGCCCTGCTGGACCACAGTGTAGGCCTGAGCCAGCGGGCAGCGCGGGCCTCCCGCCACGTAGAGTCGCCGCCTGGATCACAGAGTTAGTGGCACCTATGAGGCTGAGCGGGTGGGCAGCCTGCGATGAGGCGGGGTGCATTGGTATGTCCTCTGCCATGGAGTAATCAAGACCCAGCACCAAATGTGAGACCTGGTGGACTGCGGAGCGGGGCTGCATGATGTGGAGGGTGCCATGTCTGCGGGCCCCGGGCTTGTGGCTTGCAGCCGCACGTGGTGGGCCCTCTTTTCTACACACCGGTGTCAGAAGGTGAGCAGTGAGGCCTGGGTGCGCAGGGGTGGGCAGGCACCGCTGGGTGGCGGGAGGGGCTGGGGTGCAGCTGCCTGGGTGCGCAGGGGCGGTCAGGCAATGATGTCTTGTGCAATTGTATGTACTTTGCCATTCATGTTTCCGTCCTAATCTAAGTACGGAGACGGCACTTCTGGAAGTGTCTGAGATCATCAGGGAGACACTGGATTCTGGAGGAAGGGCCATGCTTGTCATGCTGGATCTGTCGGCGGCCTTTGACACCGTCCCCCATGAGGTGCTCCTCTCCAGACTTTCTGACATCGGCCTGAGGGGGACGGTGTTCAATTGGTTTACATCTTTTCTTGAGGGCCGCCAACAAACGGTCTGGGTCTCTCCGAGCTCCGCCGAGATGCCGCCATTGGGAGTCGGTGTTCCACAGGGTTCTGTGTTGAGCCCGACTCTGTTTAACATCTTTATGACACCTCTGGCGGCACTGGTGGAGTCCTCTGGGGCCCAGATCGTATCCTACGCGGATGACACCCAACTGCTTTTTACGTGTGGGAAAGACCAGGATTTTGATGGAGAGAACATCCGGAGTTGCCTGGAGAGGGTCTTTAGCTGGCTCCAGCGTAACAGCCTTAAAGCTAACTCCAATAAATCGGAGGTGCTGTTCTTCGGCTGTTCTCTGGACCCCGATTGGCAGGCCTGGTGGCCATTAGGTATGTGTCCCCCCGCCCAGGCATCGCTTGTGGCCAAAAATCTGGGAGTGAAGGTGGATAATAATCTGTCGCTGAGATCACATATTTCTGGTCTGGTGGGCACCTGCTTTGGCATACTCACGATGCTCCGGAAGTTCCTGCCTTTGCTTACAGAAGAGCATAGAAAGATCACTGTGCAAGCCTTAATTGGCTCTAGATTGGACTATGCGAACGTCCTCTTTGTAGGTCTTCCAGAGTATCTTGTTCAGCGGCTGCAGGTTGTGCAGAACTCCGCGGCCCGTGCTATTTTTGGTCTCCATAGGCAAGTGAGCGCTTCGGGTCTGGTGCGATCGCTTCATTGGTTGCCCATCCGGAAGCGGATTATGTTTAAGGCACTGACCTTGGCGTATAAAGCGCTATTTGGCGCTGAAGCAAAGTACCTACAACGGAGACTGGCCTTCTACCGTCCAGCTAGATCTCTGCGGTCGGAATCCTTGTTCCTGGCCGTGGTCCCTCGAGTGAGGAAGGCTCGCACTGGGGGTCGCTCTTTTAGTTTGAGGGCCCCTCAGCTGTGGAACTCCTTGCCTTTGGACCTACGGTCCTCTTCTACTCTCCTTCAGTTTAGGAAGAGCCTTAAGACGTGGCTTTTTAACCTCTAGGACGTTTCTTTTCTTTTGTTTGTTGTCTGTTTTATGATGTTATGTGTTATTGAGCTGCCCCGATAAAGCGCCGGGACACTCCTCTGGAGTAGCCGTGCGCTATAGAAATAAAGTTTTAACATAACATAACATAACATAACATGTATCTGGACTCTGTTTCAGATGTCGGGTCTGTCTGAGATGTGGGACCTGGTGAACTGCACTGCATACTGGCACGTGGTTGGAGACACACCGGTGGCAGCAGGTGGGCAATGTGGCCTGGGTGCGTAGTGTCGGCACTCTCTCTCCCTGTCCCTCTCTTCTTTTCTCTAGCTCTCTCTCCCCCTATCTGTTTGTATATCCCTCTCTGTCCGTCTATCTCTCTCTCCCCCTCTCTGTCCGTCTATCTCTCTCTCCCCCTCTCTGTCCGTCTTTCTCTCAATCCCCCTCTCTGTCCGTCTTGCTCTCGCTCCCTCTCCTTTGCTCTTTCTCTCCTTCGCTCACTCTCTCCTTCGCTCTCTCTGTCCTTTAATGTGCGCAGGACACACCTTCTCATCATGATTTTTGTCTTGCAGGCTGTGACCTACGGATTGTCCCGAGGGGAGCCGGCATGTGTCTTCATTTCTGTTCTGTGTTTATTTTAATACATTTTTGTTTGTTGCTTCGAAAGTGAATGTCTGATGCTCATTTATGTGATGACACATGCATGTCACCAGATGTGATTGTGCGACATCATGCGAGTCATTTGGTCTGTTTCCTTGTGGTTGATGTGACATATCTTTGTCAGGGGGTGGGTGGGGGGTGCCCGGAGTGGCGTGATGAGGGCGTGAGTTATAGTTTCTTCAGTTAACGATGACTGGTGAATTTCAGCATTCTTTTAGTTTATAATGCTACATTGTAACTGATATTTTCACCTAAATATAATGTCACTTTAACCTTTGTTTTTTTTCAGTAAATTTCTAAGGTTTTTTTTATGTAAAGTCAGATATTATTACCTGGCCTAACTATAACATCACTTGCGCCCATAGGTTGCAAGTCCTCTGATGCGTCAGGTACTTTTTCAAAAAACGTCTTGATCCCTTGGGACTTCTGCAAGAGTCGTTCAGGAGCAAGCATTTTTGCCTGTACCCAGTGATCCAGCAAAACTTTTTCAGGAGCACAGGGGGCTGTCCTGGCTCTCGAAACTTCAGCAGGATTGCAGCACCCTAAAAAACATATTTTGATTTTTTTTATCCCAGGTGGTCCTTCATGGATCTCTCTTAAAGGGCTAGGGGGTCAGGGTATCCCTACCATGCCCCCTTATGCCTTAATTATGTTCAGGACACAAGGTCAGAGGGCTTGAGTCCAGTAATGGTGCCAACAACATTTCTGTTTGTGTTGCGCCCAGCCAATCAGAGTGAAGGCTCTCACTGTAGTTATGGGAGCCTCTTGCTCCCAAGCGAGTGAGATTGTCTACCATAAAAAAGACCGTCGCAGCCAATCAGATCATTCAATTCGTTTTATATATATAATCTTTATTGCTTGAGTAATAAAAATCATTACAATCAAAGCATCTTCACATCACATAATATTTAAAACTGTACCACATATACTATTTAAAAATTTGACAATACAATCATAATAATATCCCCCAAAAAAGACACAAATCAAATCAACATACATCATAAATTACAACAATATAATATTGCACATTTTACAGTTTAAAGGGACAGCGTGCACGACATACTAATTCCCTGTATCTAACGACAAGAATAAGATACATTAAAAATATACTTCATTAGTTTCGACTGCAGAATATTACACATGTCGCATTTTAAAGTGCTGATGTGCAGCAATTGCAACGTCCATCATATTAAAACAATGATAAAGTGCATTAAAAGTTACTGTAACGGTGAAACTTCTATTGTTACATTTCTAATTATCACCCTTGCAGCATAATCACTAAAATATATACAGGATATAAACGATATGTAAACTATTAGGTTCCAGCGCCATTAAAATGATGAAGCTCAAACTTATTATATCAGACATTTTTCAGCTGCACTTAAAAATGTTACCAATTGACATAATAACAGAATCGATTCTCCAGGTAATGACATAATTAAAGCCTGACGAGCTGATCTAACCCTGCTCCTCAAGAAATGTGGTTTCAGAACAGTACGTCAACACACACACACTATATGTACTAATGTTTCTTGTGGCCATCCACATTGTCTACAATTAGAGTAATTCCATTAGTTGAAGTCCGTGGGAATCTCACAAGACTCTCACATGCCTAACCGCCTTGATAGCTATACATTTTGAACCTTAATTTTTTCAAAAACTACTGAATATTTTTACCCCAAATCACAAAAAAACATGCTTTCTGGGCAAAGATCTAGTTTTGTGTCACATTTGGTAGAAGTTAGTTCAGCTGTTTTGCCTGTCTAAAATTTGCTATAGAAATTGCATGGGGAAATAATATTGAGGGTCCCCTCTTTTTCTTGGTCACTGCTTGATGGATCATCCAAAACTTTCCGGGAATGAGCTTAGGTAGATGAATTATTTTGGGAAAGTTTCTTCAAGATTCGTCAAACACTGCCAAAGTTAATAGCAAAACAAGAGGCTGCCTATCAATCAGATCACCTGGCCATGCCGAGCTATCTATACATTTTTAACCTTAATTTCTCGAACACTACTGAACAGATTTAAATCAAATCACAAAAAACATGTTTTTTGAGTGAAAATCTAGCTTTCTGCCAAATTTGGTGTAAATCCATTCCGCTGTTTTTTCTAGATTGCTGTTCAATTTTCCAATTGCACAGGGAAAATGGGTTTTTCTCGGGCCCCCATCTGACAGATGGCCTCAAATCTCTCTAGGAAGGAGCAGAGGGGGATAAGAGGTTTTTTTGGGAAACATTTGATGACAATTCATCAAACTGCTCAAAAGTAATTAGCAAACCAAATAATCAATTTTCTATGGAAATATTGTCCTAACTATAGCTACCTAGTGGTACCCCCCCCCCCCCCCGGGGTAATTAAATAAAGATAGATAGATAGATAGATAGATAGATAGATAGATAGATAGATAGATAGATAGATAGATAGATAGATAGATAGATAGATAGATAGATAGATAGATAGATAGATAGATAGACCAAATAGTCCAGTTTAATTGTGAATTACGATGTGTGTTTTCTTTTATCAATTAAAATATTTGATTCAATATTAGTGATTTATTTCACCTTTCCCACAATTATTTCATGATTGTATAGTTGAAAGGAGACAAATGTATTTCTGGCAACTGAACAATTATCCACTATTTATCAATATCAAGGTTTTAAAAATAGTTGTGTTCCAAGGACTGAAAATAAAAGTTTACATCGATCATCAAAATCTTGCCCAGAACCATTCCTTATTAATATTTCCTGATGCTTTTGGGAAAATCTGATAACAAAGAAAACAGAGCCTCTTGAAAACCCAATGAATAGCGAGGAGCCTAGTTTGTGCAATGGAAAGGCACGTAAAAAGACATTTATGATGGGATGTGCATGCCAGGAAGGATTTATCTAGCCACAGAGATGTATGCTGCTGCAGATCGACTGCCTTTATAAGCACACAGAACTCTGAGGTGACATCTAATAACCATATTATATACAGTTCGGGGTATTGCATACCTTATAGTTCATACTACTGCACATGTTTGCTGTGTGTAACTGTTGGGTTTGTATTGTCACATTTTCAAAAATGTTTGGTGCTCTGCTGCTATATCTAGTTTCACTCCAGAATGTCTGAAGGCATCAACGGATTTCATAGAGACATAGCTATCAACTAGGCCTGGGCGGTAAATTCCGTTCCGTTCGCGGAATTTGCGGAATTTGCGGAATTTGCGGAATTTCGCGTTCCGCGGAGAACGCGAAATTGCCCAAAAATCTGCGTTCCGCGACTTCGCGAAATTTTTTGCTTGTTCGCGTTCTCAATATGCGTGTTCGCGAGATATTTCACCCCGAGCACGCAAACAGCGATCGCGAACAGGAAAAAAGTATCGCGAACAAGCAATTCCGCGTGCAGCTCATCCACCAGGGTGGAATGGACTGTGAGCTGCTGCAGCACCAGCAAAGACCGTTGGCTATAGTGCACCAACGTGGCATAATGAAGTAAACAAATGGCAAAAATTAAAGAAGAAAGAAACATGTGCACCAGAGCTGGCAGTCATGAAGTAGGGTTATATGACGGAACCACAACTCATTTTACAATTAATAACCTGAAAAACAATGCTGGAACAACGAAAGTGTTAAAACTGCTCTCGCTTCCAAAATCCAAACTACAGTTTCCAATGACAGGGCGGGAGCTGCACGGGTCTCACCCTGTCATTGCAAACAGCAGTGTCCCGGGGATGGGCACCCCGGGACACTGCAGCAGCCGGCCCTGGGGGTGGCAGTCCCCAGGGCCATCGAGGGCTCCAGGAGGGGGACCTCGCGGCCCCCCTCCGAACTAGTGCACAGCCCCGGGAAGGTGGTGGTCCCCAGGGCTCGGGGGTCCGTAACGGACCCCCGAATTTACATAATTAGTGCCCCGGGGAGGGGGCGGTCCCCGGGGCGCCCCACACACTTTAATTTAATTAAAAAAAGAATTTCCGGGGGTGGTGGTCCCCTGGGCTGTGGGGGGCAGTGTGCCCCCCTGCGAATATTTGACAAAAGCCCCGGGGGCGACAGTCCCCGGGGCTTGGGGGGGGCCACGTGCCCTCCCGCATATTATCAACATAGCCCCGGGAAGGTGGCGGTCCCCAGGGCAGCGGGGGCCCCACGGGCCCACGCTAAGATTTTTTGGCAATGCCTGGGAACCTGGGCCACCCGGGGGCCTCAATTAAATGAAGCGCGGGAGCCCGCGCTTCATTTTTTAAAAGAAATTCGGCAGGATTCGCAACCCCAACGCGAATTTCGTTGAAATTAAATAAAATGGACCCCCTGAGCAGGCCTCGGGGGTCAGGGTGTTTCTACCCTGCCTCCTTTTCTTGTTTTTTTATCTTTGTTTCACTGTTTTCTTGTGACTCTGTTCTACTGAGTCACAAGATGGCTGCCAACACTTCTTGGTTTGGAGCGTTGGCAGCCAATCACAGTGAAGCTCGTGCCTGGGAGGGTTCGCGAATCCACCGCGTCCCCATATATCGAAACTTCAACTTTCAAAGTTCTCAGGAACTACTGAACGGATTTACACCATTTAACAGAAAAGACTCTTTCTGAAACAAGACCTACCCTTTTGCCACATTTGGTGTAATTCCGATCGGCAGTTCGGGCTGCAGCTGTGTCTAAAGTTTCCTACAGAAAATTACATGGGGAAAACACGTTTTGGGACCCCCCTTTTTTCTCGGCCCCCACTTGTCGAATCACCCCGAAACTTTCAAGACAGGAGCTGAGATTCGCAAAGATTCATCAACCGGCGCCAAACATATTGAGAAAACAAAAAACACTTTTGCTATGGAAACTAGGTCCTAACTATAACTACCTACTGGCGACTGCCGGTAGGATATATATATATATATATATATATATATATATATATTATATTACTACTATATATATATTACCTACTGGCGGTCGCCAGTAGGTAGTTATAGTTAGGACCCTGTTTCCATAGGAAATCCGCAACATTCTATTTGGAATAACTTTGGCGCCGGTTGATGAATCCTCGCGAAATTTTCAAGATAGGTGGGGCGCTACGCTCCGCTCCTACCCTGAAAGTCTCGGGGGGATTCGTCAAGCGGGGGCTGAGAAAAAAGGGGGGTCCCAAAACGCGTTTTTCCCATGCATTTTTCCATAGGACCTTTAGACACAGCTACAGCCCGAACGGCTGAACAGAGTTACTTGAAATTTGGCAGAGAGGTAGTCCTCAGGTCAAGGAAGTGCCTTTTGTAGGTCTGGTGTAAATCTGTTCAGTAGTTCCTGAGAAAATAGCATTTAAATCAATATATATATCTGAGCCAGCTTACGGTGGGCTTACCGTGCGCTTACGGTAAGCTTACCGTACGCGTACGGTGACGTGCGCGAGCGTAATTCTGATTGGCTGTTAGATCTTAGTAAACATTCGAATCGGTCGAAACCAGGAAGCGGCGGCCGCCATTTTCTCTCTCGCACTCTGAGGGGTGTTTGAAAAACAAAGGCCAAAAACATGTAAAGGGGCTGTTTAGACAGCTCCTAAGCACATAGCCATGATGAAGGAGTCCCCAAAGATCCACCAAGGCCAAAAAAGCAATTTTTATTTTGTTTGAAAATTTCGCCGATTACGCTTACCGTACGCGTACGGTAAAAATTTTTAAAAAATATCCATATTCTCTCCACCCCGTGTGCAAATGGTGCCTGAAGGGCACTATTTGTGCATGGCTTCTTATTTAACTGAAAAAAATAAAAGATTACCTTTCACAACGAAGCGCATAATATGTCCTCCATGTGCGCACGGTGCGTGAAGCGCATCGTGCGTACATGGCCCATCTAGCGTAACGTGGGCACGCGGTGCACGTAGCGCACCGCGTTCCCACCGTGCGTGCACGGCACTAACTGCGTAAAGTGGGCGCGCGGTGCGCGAAGCGCACCGCGTGCTCACTGTGCGCGCACGGTGCGCGAAGCGCACCGTGCGCGCACGGAACGAACTGCGTTAAGTGGGCGCGCACGCCACGAATGGCGTGAAGTAACTTAGCATTTAAAAAACCGTACAAATTCACTGAAAAAACCATAGGTTTCACACACGTTATAGTTGGAATTAGCATTTAAAAAACCTTGCAAATTCAGTGAAAAAACCATAGGTTTCACACATGTTATAGTTAGCTGGACATTTTACTGATAAAAAACCATTGAAATTCCCCCGTTATAGTTAGTGCAGGCAACTATAACTCACGCGACCGCAATCCTCTGCTGATGCTAATACTGTATTTAGACACTTATTTGCCCATGTCTTCTTCCATTAAATTTTAGCTATACATATATTACAAATATTTTTTTTTCATAAAGACACATATGTCATCAGCAGAGGATTGCGGTCGCGTGAGTTATAGTTGCCTGCACTAACTATAACGGGGGAATTTCAATGGTTTTTTATCAGTAAAATGTCCAGCTAACTATAACATGTGTGAAACCTATGGTTTTTTCACTGAATTTGCAAGGTTTTTTAAATGCTAATTCCTAACTATAACGTGTGTGAAACCTATGGTTTTTTCAGTGAATATGTATATATATATTATCTACTGGCGGTTGCCAGTAGATAGTTACAGTTAGGACCGAGTTCCCATAGGAAATCTGAAAATTCTATTTTGAATAACTTTGGCGCCGGTTGACGAATCCTCGCGTAATTTTCAAAACTAATGGGGCGCTCCGCTCAGCTCCTACCCTGAAAGTCTCGGGGTGATTTGTCAAGCGGGGGCTGAGAAAAAAGGGGGGTCCCAAAACGCATTTTCCCAATGCATTTTCCCATCGGACTTTTAGTCGAAGGTACAGCCCGAACGGCTGAACAGAATTACTTGAAATTTGGCAAAGAGGTAGTCCTCAGGTTAGGCATGTGCCTTTTGCATATATGGTGTCAATCTGTTCAGTAGTTCCTGAGAAAATTGCAGTTAAAAGTACATAAATATCTATATGCGCGCACCATAACGTGCGCAAGCGTAATTCTGATTGGTGGTTACATGTCAGTCAACATTCGAATCGGTCGAAATCAGGAAGTGTCGGCCGCCATTTTGTGTGTGACAGTGAAAAAGAAAGGTGGAGAACGTGAAAAGGCGGCAGGGTAGAGAGTTCCTGACCCCTAGCCTTTGTCAGGGGGTCCCTGAAGGACCCCGAAGGGTGAAAAAAACATTTTGTTTTTTTTCAAAAATCGCGGGGTGCGCGCACCGTGCGAGCACCGTGCGCGCACGGTGTGCGCACCCTGAAAAAAACTTAAAAGAAAAAAAACATTTTAAACTGTTTATAAGTTTATAGAAGATATTAACTATGCTGTTCAACTTTATCCAAATAAAAAAAAAAAGAGCTGAGCCATTCCATATTACAGGATACAGTCAATCTATAACTATATACATAGGTAGTTTATTGTAAAATAAATATATAAAAAATATAATAATACATACATAAATTAGCATTTAAAAAACTGTACAAATTCACTTAAAAAACCATAGGTTTCACACACGTTATAGTTAGGAATTAGCATTTAAAAAACCTTGCAAATTCACTTAAAAAACCATAGGTTTCACACATGTTATAGTTAGCTGGACATTTCACTCATAAAAAACCATTGAAATTCCCCCGTTATAGTTAGTTCAGATAACTATAACTTGCGCGACCGCCACTCTATCACAAGGATGATGTCATCAGTGATGTCATGAGTGATGTCACTGACCATGTCATGAGTGATGTCATTAGTAGTGGATTGCGGTCGCGCGAGTTATAGTTATCTGAACTAACTATAACGGGGGAATTTCAATGGTTTTTTTACGAGTGAAATGTCCAGCTAACTATAACATGTGTGAAACCTATGGTTTTTTAAGTGAATTTGCAAGGTTTTTTAAATGCTAATTCCTAACTATAACGTGTGTGAAACCTATGGTTTTTTAAGTGAATATATATATATATATATATAGATATTATCTACTGGCGGTCGCCAGTAGATAGTTATAGTTAGGACCGTGTTTCCATAGGAAATCCGCAACATTCTATTTGGAATAACTTTGACGCCGGTTGACGAATCCTCGCGAAAGTTTCAAAATAGGTGGGGCGCTCCGCTCCGCTCCTACCCTGAAAGTCTCGGGGGGATTCGTCAAGCGGGGGCCGAGAAAAAAGGGGGGTCCCAAAACGCGTTTCCCCCATGCAATTTTCCATAGAGACCTTTATTCCAAGGTACAGCCCGAACGGCTGAACAGAATTACTTGAAATTTGGCAGAGAGGTAGTCCTCAGGTCAGGGAAGTGCCTTTTGCAGGTCTGGTGTCAATCTGTTCAGTAGTTCCTGAGAGAATCAAAAGTAAAATCATATATATATGTGGGCGGAGCCTAACCACACATCTCATCCTGAGATCTGATTGGCTGTCAGCACTTCATCCAAGAAGTGTTGGCAGCCATCTTGGGACCAATATACATGATAGCACCTCATTAAAAAGCATTGCAGTTAATAGAAGGTTTTAAGACTTTAGTTACATTATAAATCATTTGTTGATGGTACCATACTCATTTTAGGAATTGTGGTATGTTCTGAGGGGGGAACAACCTTTACAACGCAACTTTTACAACGCACTACACTTACAACGCATTTTTTACAACGCACAATCCATTACAACGCATGACATTACAACGCATGACACTACAACGCATTTTTAAAAACTACCTTTACAACGCATTCCATTACAACGCATACTACCATTACAACGCATACCATTACAACGCATAATATTACACTACACTATCCAACACTTACCCTACTGTTGCACCCCCTGGAGTTAGAATAGTAATTTTTACCCCTATACTATCCAACACTTACCCTACTGTTGCACCCCCTGGAGTTAGAATAGTAATTTTTACCCCTATACTATCCAACACTTACCCTACTGTTGCACCCCCTGGAGTTAGAATAGTAATTTTTACCCCTATACTATCCAACACTTACCCTACTGTTGCACCCCTGGAGTTAGAATAGTAATTTTTACCCCTATACTATCCAACACTCACTCTACTGTTGCACCCCCTGGAGTTAGAATAGTAATTTTTAACCCTATACTATCCAACACTTACCCTACTGTTGCACCCCCTGGAGTTAGAATAGTAATTTTTACCCCTATACTATCCAACACTTACCCTACTGTTGCACCCCCTGGAGTTAGAATAGTAATTTTTACCCCTATACTATCCAACACTTACCCTACTGTTGCACCCCCTGGAGTTAGAATAGTAATTTTTACCCCTATACTATCCAACACTTACCCTACTGTTGCACCCCCTGGAGTTAGAATAGTAATTTTTACCCCTATACTATCCAACACTTACCCTACTGTTGCACCCCCTGGAGTTAGAATAGTAATTTTTACCCCTATACTATCCAACACTTACCCTACTGTTGTACCCCCTGGAGTTAGAATAGTAATTTTTACCCCTATACTATCCAACACTTATCCTACTGTTGCAATCCCTGGAGTTAGAATAGTAATTTTACCCCTATACTATCCAACACTTACCCTACTGTTGCACCCCCTGGAGTTAGAATAGTAATTTTAACCCCTATACTATCCAACACTTACCCTACTGTTGCACCCCCTGGAGTTAGAATAGTAATTTTAACCCCTATACTATCCAACACTTTCCCTACTGTTGCACCCCCTGGAGTTAGAATAGTAATTTTTACCCCTATACTATCCAACACTTACCCTACTGTTGCACCCCCTGGAGTTAGAAAAGTAATTTTTACCCCTATACTATCTAATACTTACCTTAAATGCAATTTAATATTATGCGTTGTAATGGTATGCGTTGTAATGGTAGTATGTGTTGTAATGGAATGCGTTGTAAAGGTAGTTTTTAAAAATGCGTTGTAGTGTCATGCGTTGTAATGTCATGCGTTGTAATGGATTGTGCGTTGTAAAAAATGCGTTGTAAGTGCATGCGTTGTAAAAGTGTGCGTTGTAACGACATACATCCGTTCTAAGGTGATTTCACCATGTGAAAAAGCCTTCTGCTGGGATATCATGATTGAGAGAAAAATATTTTCTCATGCTTTTCCAACATAGGTTTGGAAGGTGATCTATAAGCTAAACTGAGAGCTTATTTTCTGTAAATTCACATTAGCTTTCTCAGTCATGTGAGAATGAAGTCTGACATTCTCAGTAAAACATGTACATCCAACATGGGCAGAGACTGTCATTTGATTCCTTTGTGTTCTACTGCAGCTTCCCAGAGTGTTCCAAAGATCAACTAGAGCGCTAACAGTCCTACTTATGATAAACGTATGGCACACCTGAAGCCATCTTGCTTGGATTAAAGTGGTAACTCTTAAAACATTTAATTTAAAAAGGAACAAAATGAGGGGGTTCATTTTTCCATAAAAAGTATGATTAGTGCTGCAGAAAGAAAAATTAGGGCACATTTTGAGGGACTTCTCTAATCCTCTTGTATTTCATTAAAAAATTCTGACATGCAGACTGAAACATGCACTTTCAATACCAGCAGCAGTTTTCCCTGGTGAGCAGTAGCTTTAATACAGTGATCTAATGAGCATAAAGAGTGCTAACATTCTGAATTTATGGCAAATGTGTGACACATCTGAATGCCTTCTTGATGGAATCAAAGTAAAAAACTGAAAGTATTTCCTACTGAGGAGACTGCAGTAAATGAGGAAATTAGGAAACTTCATAACAAATAAGTCTCTCAAGATGGCCACCAGAGACAAAAGAGCCCAAATGTAGCCCAAGTATAGCCCAATGACAGAATGTCCCAGAGTGTTCTTAAAAACAACTAGAGCGCTTACTGTCTTCATTATGACAAAAGTATGGCACACCTGAAGCCATCTTGATTGGAATAAACTGGTAACACTTAAAACATTTAATTTAAAAAGGAACACAATGAGGGGGTTCATTTTGCCATAGAAATTATGATTAATGCTGAAGAAAGAAAATGAGGGCACATTTTGAGTGACTTCTCAAATCCTCTTCTATTTCATTAAAAAATTCTGACATGCAGACTGAAACATGCACTTTTAATACCAGGAGCAGACTTCCATGGTGAACAGTAGTTTTACTACAGTGATCTAATGAGCAACTAGAGTGCTAACATTCAGAATTTATGGCAAATGTGTGACATATCTGAATACCTTCATGATGGAATCAAAGTAAAAAACTGAAAGGATTTCCTACTGAGGAGACTGCAGTACATGAGGAAATTAGGAAACTTCATAACAAATAAATCTCCCAAGATGGCCACCGGAGACAAAAGAGCCCAAATGTAGCCCAAAATCACCCAGATGTAGCCCAAATATAGCCCAATGACAGAAGTGTGCAAAACACTTATTATTTTGTGTTTTTGCAGTGTTATATAGTGCAGACTTGTCAGGTATTGGAGTGCTTTACATGAGCATTGGTTACACCACACAAGAACAAATTCATTTTGGTTGTAGACATAGGGAGACTAAGTGATTTGACCAGAATCACAGAATGTCGAGCTGAAGCAGAAACTCCAACCTGGTTCCCCAGTTGCAAAGTCTGCAGTTCTGGAAGTAACACCACATCCTCTCCCCTAAGTGCAACATTTAATCAAGTGGTCAACTGGATAAAAAAACATAAAGATAACAAATAATTTAAAAGTGCTTTGTCGCTATTTGAAAACTCAGAAAATATGTCCTTATTTTAGTCTTTTAGAGCACTAACCATAATTTTGATGCCAATAAGACCATCTCATATATGTAATTTCTAAAGGAAATGCTCTATGTATTACAGTTTTGATTACATCAAGATGACGTCAGGCGTTCCCCACTTTTGTAATAAATATAGAATGTTAGCAATCTAGTTGTTCATTAGGATACTGTTGAGAGGCAGAGGCCAGGGGCACGGACTCTGAAAATTGAAGGCAGGTAGGAGGGTGCAAAGGCAACAATTTAACCACACTGAGCACGCAGGAAGGGCCGTGGCAGCACAACAGACTATGGAGGGCAGTGGAAAGGGGGGCAGGGGCAACAAACCAACAATACAGGACTTGCACGAGAGGCTGTGGCAATGTAATAGACCATTGTGGGCAGAAGGAAGAGGCAATGGTAGTACAACCATACATGCCAACAGACCCGATTCAGCCAGGAAACGTCCAATGTTTTTAAGCTCAAATGGGCTTTATTTGATCTGTCTCCTGTCTACAATCTCCTCTTTTTCAATGTAACTCAAAGGGGAAAATCAATACCCCAGTTTTGTTTCAAAATCTCCCTCTTACCAAGTTCAAAATGTTCGCAAGTATGGTACATTGGATCATGGAAGGAAATGGGGTAGGATAACAGAGGACAGGAGGGACATGGAGAGGTGCACCAAACTGACCCTGCAGGGCAGGCATCAGGGTTTGCAGCAGCACAATACACCACACAGGGCAAGTGGGGACGGGAGTGCAGCACAACAATCCATAGAAAGCAAGAGGGAGGGGACAGGACCATGCACATGGACAACAGAGAACAGAGGGGCAAGAGGCAATGGTAGCTAGCTGACCATAATGGACAGCCAGGAGAGAAAGCTGCAGCATAACAGACCATAAAAGGCAGGAGGGACGGATCAGGGGCATTACAATGGAACAGACAAGCCAGGAGGGAGGGAGTAGGGGTCTGCACATGTAAACAGAGGGCTGGGGGCAAGGGGGCAGGGCAGGAGCAGCAAGATAGCCATGGAGGTCAGGCAGGATGGGCACTAGAAGCAAGACACACCATGAAGAGCAACAGTGAGACTGTGATGGCATACACACAGACCATGGAGGGAAGGTGGGAGGGGGTCAGGGGCAGCTAACTGACCACACAGGGAAGGTGGGAGGGGCCATGGCAGCACAGAAGACCATGCATGGCAAGTGGGAGGGTTAGTGGCAGCACAATGGCTATGATGGGCAAGAAGGAGGGTGCAGGGGCATGCACAAAGGACCATGGAGGATAGAAGGGAGGGTCAGGACCTGTGCACAGACAAGAAAGTTCAGGGGAAGGGGCCTCACAACAGATCGTACGGGGCAGGCAGGAGGAGCAGTTGCAGCACAACAGATCAGGAAGGGCAGAAGGGTGTGGCAGTACAATGGACCATGTAGGACAGGAGGAAGAGGATAGGGGCATGGCATGTGGACAGGCAGGGTGGAGGTGGCAGGGACAGGTGACAGTCATCTGACAATGCTAGGCAGGTGGGAGGGGAGTGGCAGCTCAACAGAACACTCAGAGTAGATAGGAGTGGCAGGTCCATGGAACATGGTGGGCAAAAAGGATGGAGCAGGGGCATGCACAAAGACATCGGAGGGCAGGGGGAAGGAGAATAGGGGCAGCAAGCTAAGCACAGAGTTTAAGCAGGAGGTCAATGATGGGGCATAGAATTGGGCAATGGAGGGCAGGAGGAGTGGACTGGTACATCATACTAAATTGAGGGCAGTGGCAGCACATCAGACCATGCATGGCAGGAGGGAGGAGGCTAGTCCATGGATTCACACAACATAGGATAGGGAGGAGGGGGATGGGGCAGCAAGCTAACTGTTCAGAGAAGGCGGGTATTAGGAACTTTATTGTTTTTAAAACGTGTGTCTGTGCGAACTACTTAAAATATGAACAAGTATGCAGCATAATCTCACTTTTATTCAGGAAGAAGAGGACGTTTGTGACTGTGACTCCGGGCTCACTTGGCAGAAACACCCCCTGACCCTCCACACCCTATCGCAAAATGTAATGCCCGTGAAAAGGGTAGGTGAACACAGTGTTATATAGAACATAGTCCTGAGAGCACGATTGAAAATGAAAACTAGATATAGTGTATGGTATAAACTATGCACCAAAAAGTGTGATATAAGATGAACCGGGCGTGAAATATAATATGCAATACATTGTGCGCAATGACAGATTCATTGGAGAGCGCGAGATAGCACAGGCACTAGCGCGTGCTATGCGATATGCGCCTTGGAGTGTAATATGCACAGGGCAGTGTTGTGTAACCTAACTAGTCTCTAAAGTTGTAATATAAAATATGTGCTGGGGAGTGTAACGTTGCATATGCACTGTGACAAAGATATGGATCCCAGATTGTAATATGTATGGCATAGCACTGTGCGTTATAACATAGGCATCAAGGAAGGCACGTTAGATGGGACAATATAACCCGTGCGAAGACAAGTGTGGCATGACATATTCACGGGGTGGTGTTACAGTGCACATGGGCTAGAGAGTGTCATAGCATATGCACTAGCTAGTGGAATACAACACAGAGGTGTGTGGCACTCAGCAGGCAATGGTGGGTGTAACACAGCATTGGGCTCTGCCAGGAGTGCGCTGTGACTCTCAAGTGATGTTCGTCCCCTTTCCAGAGAGTAAAATAAAAAGTATTACACATCCGGCAGTGGATGTGTGTTTTATTAACCGTGAGGGGGGTTTCTTGCATAGTTTTGGTCGAATTTTTGTCGAATCCCCTTTGAATGGCTTGGTGTGCATGTGTATTAAATGTGCCCGTCAATAGCTACCCATGTTTGTATAAATAAACGACAAGGGTGTCTACCGGGATTAGGCACGGTAGGGCATCAGACATGTCAGAGCTTCACTAGTGGTGTAAATACATTCCACGTGGATTCATTGTATGCATAGTCGCCTTTTAATGAATATCACGCAAATCGTCATGGTGATAGGTACGTACGGTTTGTCCAGCACGTCCTAGGTGTGTCTATAAATATATATTTTTTTAAAAATAATAAAAAACAGTGGCCGGCCCTGGGGTTTGGGGTCAAAAAAATATAATTAGGAGACAGGCCCTGGGGGATGGGGTCATCAGGGCCAATAAATTAGAATAAGAAGGGGAACCACACAGCCCCCCTTCTTAAAAAATTAAAATAAATAAAAGACTGGCATCGTGCCGGAGGCCACGCCCCCTCCTTGCAGCACTCTGCAAACGCGCCCCCTGGCGAGTTGTAAGTTGGGGAATTAATTCCTCTTCAATGCTGAGGGTCCCTGAGGGCCAACTAGCCCAACAGGCATCTCCAGTATGCGCCAGGGAGCAGACAGGTGTTCTGAGGCCAAGATCCTTTATACACCTTTCAGCAACGCAGCTCTGTGGCGCTTACTGGAGGTACCTAGTGGTCTAGTTTGACCCTAGGGACCCTTAGGATTCAAGGGGACTTAATCTCTCAACTTAGAACAGCCACAGGGCGCGTTTACACAGTGGTGAAGGGAGGGGACGGGGCCTGAGGTGACGTGTGCAAACACGCACTATGGCACGTTTTAAATTGGGGATATAATTTCCCTTCAATACTGAGGGCCCCTGGGGGCTAACTAGCCCACCAAGTGCTTCCAGTAAGCGCCACTGAGCTGCATTGCAGAGAGGTGGTCCAGGCGGTGCCACTTTTTACACCTCTCTGCAACGCAGCTCTGTGGCACTTACTGGAGGTACCTAGTGGGCTAGTTGGACCCTAGGGACCCTCAGGATTCAAATGAACTTAATCTCCCAACTAAAAACGGACACAGGGCGTGTTTACACACTGGTGAAGGCAGGGGACGGGGCCTGAGTTAACGTGTGCAAAAATGCCCTGTTGCCTGTTTTAAGAGGTAGTTTTAATCCCCCTGCCCTATTATATACTAGGGGCTTACAGAGGAGGTCATGCTAATGACAGGGGGACCCCAACGCATAATGTTCCCTAGTATATGTAGGTGTTTTCACTGTATTCTAAGTGTCTTTTAACATATCACTGGCTCTAGGACTGGTTAGTCAGACTCAGTTACCACCAGTATCCGTCTGAAAAAGTTGAGGGTACAGGATGATTTTGCAACAAGGCTTCTTTCTGCTCTTCTTTTTGTTCTTTCTGCATGTTATCCTTCTTCCTGCACTTTTCTTCGTCTTTGAGGACTTTTGTTGCTTCTTTCTGCACTTCTTTTTTTTCTTTCTGTGCATTTTTTCTTCTTTCTTCACATGTCCTATCTCTGTAGGCATAGTTAGAAATTAGCATTTAAAAAACCTTTGAAATTCACAGAAAAAAACATAGGTTTCAGGCACGTTATAGTTAGGAATTAGCATTTAAAAAACCTCAGAAATTCACTGAAAAAACCATAGGTTTCAGGGGTGTTATAGTTAGCTGGACTTTTCACTTGTACAAAACCATTGATATTCCCCCGTTATAGTTAGTTCAGCTAACTATAACTCGCGCGCCCGCAATGCACTGCTGATGACGTCACATATTACATCACTCATGACATGGTCAGTGACATCACTCATGACATCACTGATGACATCTCAAATGACATCACTGATGACATCACTGATGACATCATCCTTGTGATAGAGTGGCAGACCTCCTCTCACCCTAATATAACCTTTGATACACACATTCAAAAATAGAGACTCAAATTTTCAAAACAATGGACATACCAATACCAGTTACAACAACCTCTTCAGTAAATCTAAGATCCACATACACATCCACTCATTCACCAACAGTCCTATACAATCACTCATACATGTACTCACTCATCATATGTACTCATACACCTATACATCCTGTTACACAATGCCACTCATCCATAGAGTTACTCACACACATAGTCACTCATGCTAATAAAGAATCAAACATACATTTACTTGCATATACAGTTATACACACACCACCACACTTACTTCTACGGAAACTTACACATACTTAGTCTTTTAAACAATCACTTATAGAAACACATACTTATTCATACAGGAACTCTTTCAATCTCTCACTCTCACATATACTCACTTATATACACCAATAGTCACATATACTAGTTTAAAACATATGTAGTTACTCATAAAGACACTATTGAGACAGTCATTCACTCACTAACACACCCAGACACACACTCATCCACCCATACAGTCCTGCACACATGCTGTCTTCAACACATACAAACAGTGAGTCACTCATTCATGCACCTATGCACCACCGAACCATGCAGACACTCAGACTGATACTCAAAAAACCAACTAATAACCTATATAGACACCCATGTAGCTACTCACCAACCTGAGGAAAATAAAATATCATGAGGCCTATGTGTCCCCGTGTGTTCCCCCACACTCATGTGCACATACATGTCACCTATGTATTTCCCCTCCATGGCCTGTCTATCATGATGCTTATGCTATAACGTGGCCTGCCATAATCCAGTCTCCCATGAGAGAAACGACAAATCTGCTCTGAGGCCTACACGTTTTGCATCATGTTTTCCCGCATTTCCATTATTGTGGCCCAGCCAGAGCCGAAAAGAGGCTTCTGGCCTCAGAACGCTCTGAAAGCTGTAGCTGCGTATCCTTGGCCTTGCACACTTGGGCCTCAGCCAAAGGGGCCCTGTCCGAGACAGTATTGAGCACGGTTATCTGCTTACTCCTACCGAAACCACATTCCTGCCTGGAGAAGGAGGGATAAACATGACCCATCTGCAAAGGAGAAAGCCTAGCCTTTCTGTCTCTTTTTGTGTGATTACAAAGCTCACGTCAGTGAAAAGCCCATAGCCCCCGTGCAAGACTTCAGCAGTAAACGAAGAAATAAATGCCACATTGGCCCTTGGTGATGGGCAACCTATGTCACGAATCAGTCCCTGCTCCAGACTTAGATACCCGACAATACAAGATGTGCTGGTCGCCCTGACACTGAAGGCCTCATTTTCAGACTCCAGACTCCCCGGTTGCATAGCAACCCTTTCACACGTCAGTTACACGTCATGCTCGAGTTGAGCACAAGTAAGGCAAAGTTCCAGTAAAGTTCCAGCTGATCACGCAACCCCCTCTAGGCATCCACCCACCTATGACACTTACCTATTATCATCGAGTGGACGCCCACCTTCACGCCTACTTACACACCCACATGCTCTTATCTCATTCTCTCTTGCTCCGCCTGAAGCACTCTTGCTTACGTATATTATTACAAACATATATATACTGTACTCTGTGAATGAAGTTTGAAAAATACCTTTTTGAGAATCCTGGTCCTGATCCCTTGTGGTGATGGAACTATTCTCCGTATAACTCGAGTTATTTGAATAAAGCCCTTTTGAACCTGATACCACGGACTCAGCCTCTTGCTTCATGCATAATTATATTGATATCTAGAAATTCTGAAACTCGTAATAATTTATTTACGACATAATGGCGCCCGAACAGGGACAAATCTCTTTCCCAATGCGCCGGAGATGAAGGTCCAGTTTTGCCCCCTTCCACAGCCGTGACGGACTTCGAGTGTACACGACGCGGGTTTTCCCGCCAACTCCCTCAGGCCGACGAAGGAGACGGACTGCGACCAGGCATCCATACGAGGCGGTGAGGATTGCGGATCGTCCCGACCCAGAGCCCACCTGCGAGAGAGCTGTGTCCGAGGTTTCTAGAGATCCACCTAAGATACGCCATTCCCTGCGCAGCGTCAAGTGTCCGAGGCCTTCAAGTTCAAGTTCAAGTTCTGCTTCCCGGTGAGTTTCTCATGGGGGTTGCAATCATGACGGGTTCATTTAATGAATACGGTAAAGACGTGTCTCACTTGTGAGACCGGTATGTTCAAGAGCATGCATTCAAGAATTAATGTTTCAAGATTTAGAGGCCAAGTTTTCAGGTGCACCGATATAACTGTATGAATGTTATCGTCTTAAGTTAGGTTCAGTTAGGTTTGAATGTGTCAGGTTTGTGTGTAAGTTTGTTGCATTGTGATTTTTGTTTTTTTTTGTTCATTGTGATTTTTGTTTTCGGTTACATTCCAACATGCCGTTATTTTCGAAACTGCGTAAGATAGGTACCAGGAAAGGTGTACTAGAGGAACCAGTTAACATTCCGCCTAGAGACACACCTGGACATTTCATGTACTGTAAGCATGGTTTAGATGCCGTGTTGTTTTTAGAACTTTGGGTGGATTACACAAAGGATTTAGAGACAAAGTATAAATGGCCCATTACGGGAACGTGGGATGCGGAATGCATCATGAAGGTAGAGGAAGAGATATGGAAGAGAAAATCTAGACCTGCTCAGAAGGATGCCATTGAGTTATGGCGCAAGGAATCACATAGAAGAACAGAGAAAGAGTTCCACAAAGCAGAGAGAAGTAGACAGGAGTCCGAAAAAGCCAAAGAAGAAAAATTACAGGAAGAAGGGGAGCGGATAAAAAGAGAGCAGGCTGAAAGAGAAAGAAATACTGCCGTTGCTGGTATTTATCCCGTCCTTTCAGAGGAACTAGCAAAAGTGGCCCCAGTAGAAAAACTAGTTAGAGTGCCACCGCCAGTACCCCGAAAAATAAAACAAACAGCATCCGACACGTTCATTAACAACTACCTAGAGGAACCCCCACCATCATACGTGGACGGAATTTTCCCTGCACCCCCAACGCAAGAACAGCTCCAGGAGCTCGAGGACGGCGGGGAGGGAGGATCCGGGGCAACATCAGGAGGGGGGCCGACAGTAAAAGTAGCAATCTCCGAATGTATATATGACCCAGATCCAGGAAAGGGCAGAATGCTCGTGTTTTCATTGCGGCTTAGACGAGCAGTCGCAGATTTGGAAAAATTACCAGATATGGATAAACATCTAAAGAAAATTTACACATTCATAAGAACAGGGGAAGGTCCTGAGTGTATAGCAGAAGCCGTACAAAATAGAAAGGTAATTATTAAGAACTATATCCTTCGCTTCCTAATTAATTGTCTGATCAGGGAAAAAGACGAAGGTGATGGAGACGTAGACCGTTGTTATATTGGTTGGAGTGATCGCATAGATGCCGGTCAGCATGATAAATCAGGCCAGACAGACAACATGTTGACCAAAATCCGAAAGGCAATAATAGCATCACACGAAGGAAGCCCGAACGAAACAGCTGAGTTATCATCTGATGACGAAGCAGGGGACAAAGACAGAATACATTATGTGGGCCGTACCCGGCGATTCGAAAGGCCCAAGGGCCTCAATCACCGTAAACAGGGAACTGCCATAAAGGAAAGATATTCCCTTGAAAGTTTGTTCCAGATCACAGAAAAAGCGGTGAATAAATGGCTGGGTAACGATCAGCCCCTCACCCCGACCGAAAATGAATTAGCACGATCAGCCACCCTGTGGGTATCCCAATATGATATATATAATAATGATATCGTAGCCCAAACGTTCTTGAGCCTCCCACCAAACGAACAGCGCATAGCTGGTGTTTACATGGTCCAACATTTGATCACGTTATATGAGAGTCAATATTCTGGTCCTGGTCTATTGTATAAGTTGCTGGACGACATCATACTAGACAGGTGGATGAACATGGGTACTGAACTGATTAATGTCATTCTGGATCAGCGACACAAGTATATAGTATACGTGACTAGATCCCTGCTTCCCGCTCCACCCCAGGTTAAGGAACAGTCGTACGACAAGCTGAACCCCCTACGAGAGGTTCATCCTGTAAAGGATGCAAACAATGACCTGCAACGGGTGTATGTCTACACCCCCTTGTCGAAATTAGAGATACTGGAAATGAAGAAAATGTTACCATCCCATGATAAAGACCCGGGGGGTTTTCACCGAGAACTAAAGGACATTCTTCGCTTAGGAGAATATACATATGCTGACATTCTAAAGTTATTAAAAGTACTATTGCCCGCTGGTATTTACGAGAAATTGAAAGGACAGGACTGGGAGGTGGGAGACAAAAGGCTCAGTTGGGATCTGCTGGAAAGGGAGGAGGTGGGAAGAGGCCCGGGGGTTGGTCTGGGTCCCTGAGCTAAAGACCTACCTGAACTCCTTGTACAAGTTTTGCCCAGATTACTAATCACCAAGAAGGAAGACTGGGATGCTATTTCGGCCTGTAAACAGAAACCAGACGAAGACACTAGCGATTTTTACTCTAGGTTCGAGAAATGTTTCACTATCAGTAGTGGTCTTAAGCCCGGTAGTGATTCATATCCCCATCTTTTCGTGAGCAAACTAGTAGAAAATTCCCTACCAGAAGTATAGTATAGGGTACTAAAGGTTGAGAGTACTTGGCAAGCAAACAGCCTTTCACAAATGTTACAGATGTTACAATACCACCAGAACAGAATTAGAGAGGAACACGAACAGGATAAGAGACGCATGAGAGACACAAAGATGAAGATGCTGGTGGCCCAATCGACCCCGGCAAACACAAACACGAACAAGAATAGCACGAAACAAAATACTGGGACCTGTAATTATTGCAAGAAGCCAGGCCACTTCGTAAATGAATGTGCGGTCCTGAAACACAATATAGCTATAGGTAAAACAAAGCCACGATCTTATCCTCCCAAAGAAAATAACACACATCAGACATCAGATACATTTCCACCACCGCCGCCGCCTGTCCATGCACCTGCACCAGCCCACGCCACAGCACAAATGTATGAGCACGCTCAGACTAACTAGCCAGAATACCAAGCATATTCGTGAAGAAGCCCAGAGAGGGAATTCGACTTGCCCCTTATTCCAGTTCCTGTGGCCCCAGCGGGTCCCTATGTGCATGCACGTTTACTAGGAAAGAATAAAAAGTTTTTGATTGACACCGGGGCAAGTAGAACTACCATCAGTCATTCTGAGGTTCCAGGGGCACCCCTCCCGGGCTCAAAGAGTATATCCCTGGGCTTTTCAGGAAAGCCTACTATCAATGAGGTTTCAGAACCTGTCTCTTTAGGAGTTGGTCCACTAATACATACAACAGACTTACTGCTTACTAAATCATGTCCAGAAAACTTACTTGGCATAAAAACATTAAAAGAACTGGGAGCAGTTATCTGTTGCTCGCCAGAAGGAGTGCGACTGTATTTACGTGATTTCAAGGGACATTTTGTTATGAAAGATATTGACATCAGGCTTCAAAATGTACCACAGCACCTATGGGCACAAGGCCCGACTGACGTAGGTTTCATGAACATTACACCATACCAGGTCACCCTCAAGGAAGGAGTGGTGCTGCCACGGATTCGACAATATAAAATTCCGCCTGAAGCTGAAGTAGGGTTGCTGAAAATTATCGATGAACTCATCGCACAAGGGGTAGTGATAGAGACAGAGTCAAACATATGCAATTCACCTGTTCTTCCTATTCTTAAAAGAACTGATCCCAATGCATCTCCTGTCTATAGATTAGTTGTGGACCTGCGAGAATTAAACAAATGTGTGGTGCCACAGTACCCTGTGGTCCCGGACATTTCTTCATTATTGACTGCCATTGATGCGAAGGCTACGTTCTTTACAGTTATCGATCTGAAGAACGCCTTTTTCAGTATCCCAATACATCCGGACAGCCAATATCTTTTCGGTTTCAGTTTAAAAGGCCGCAGCTTCAGATTCACAAGAGCACCACAGGGCTTCACGGAAAGTCCTAGCATCTACAGTCAGGCACTCAAAAGACAACTAGACAGTATTCATATGCCTACCACTACAGCACTGATACAGTATGTAGATGACATTCTCATTACTGCACGATCGGAAACTGACTGTGAAAGTGCATAACTCACTGTTTTACATTTCCTGGCTGACAAGGGGCACAAGGTGTCTCCTTCGAAGTTACAATTCTGTGAACAGCAAGTGGCGTACCTTGGGCAGTTGCTATCCAAGGAGGGTAGGCGACTGACACCAGAACGTATTCAACTGATTTCTGGCGTTTCACAGCCCAAGACACAAAAGGAGGTACGTGCATTCATTGGCCTCACTTCATATTGCAGGCAGTGGATTCCCCAGTATGCGCACATAGCCAAGCCCCTAATACAGTTGACGACACAGGAGGCAGCTTCTACTAATGTCCTCCCTTGGACACAAGAACACACTGTGGCATTTGAAGAATTAAAAAGAGCTTTATGTCAAGCACCAGTTTTAGCGATCCCTGATTACAACAAATCTTTTATGCTTTTTGTGACAGAGCGGGATGGAACAGCACTATCTGTCCTCACACAAGATCATGCAGGAAAACACAAGCCCTGTGCTTATTTTTCTAGTACATTGGACCCAGTAGCACAGGCTTTGCCTGCGTGCCTAAAATCTGTTGCAGCAACAGCCTTAGCCATAAGACAAAGTGACTCAATAGTGCTGGGCCACCCCCTGACAGTACAAGTACCACACGCAGTAGAGGTTCTCTTGAACCGGACACAAACACAACACCTGACTGTAGCGAGACTGACAGGTTATGAGCTGACGTTATTTCAACCACACATAGAGATCAGACGATGCAACATACTGAATCCTGCTACTCTTTTGCCCTCCAGTACAGAAAACGTTTCCCCACATGACTGTGTTGAAGTAATACATACCGTGACTAAACCAAGACAAGACTTGACAGATGTTGCACTCCCAGACCCTGACCTAACACTCTATGTTGACGGTTCATGTATGAGGACGGGGGCGGGAGAATTAGTGGCAGCATATGCAGTGACCACTGCTACTGAAATCATAGAGACTAAAAGAATAGACATACTGTCAGCACAAGCAGCAGAGCTCATCGCTCTGACACAAACATGCATAAGAGCTAAGCACCTGAGAGTAAACATTTACACTGATTCACAATACGCATATGGGGTAGTTCATGACTTCGGCGTCCTATGGAGGGAAAGAGGTTTCTTGACTTCTCACGGGGCCAAGATACAGCATGGCCCCCTTATTCATGCCCTTCTGGAAGCGATACATTTACCAACAGCCATAGCTATCCTGAAATGCAAAGCACATACTAAAGCCACAGATACCATTTCTCAAGGCAATGATCTGGCAGACCGGACAGCTAAACAGACAGCTCAGACCCCACTAGACATGACGAAATCACAGGTACCATTAAGGTCCAAAGCCATGACAGTTAGGGATCCTTCCAAGGACGTACAAGACATTCAGACACATGCTACTCTAGACGAATTAAAGAAATGGTCGGAACAAGGAGGGGTACTGACCGATCAGGGTTGGATGACTAAGGGCAAAGAAACATGGTTTCTTCCTGATTCAATGGTACAAGTGATCATAAATACCGCACATAGTCCTGCACACTTAGGAGAGAGAGCAATTCTAGACAGCTTACAGAATATATGATTCAACAAGCACCTGCGTGCAGCAGCGAAACAAAAGGTCAGAACGTGTATGATCTGTTGCCAATTCAATCCAGGTAAAGGCATTCCAATGGAACAAGGTGGTTTCCATCCACCTGACCATCCTTTTGAAGTCCTTCAAATGGATTATATCCAAATGGACAGATGCAGAGGTTACAAATATGTCCTAGTAGTAGTATGTTCCCTATCAAGATGGACAGAGGCCTATCCAGTCCCTGATTATACTGCTGTAACTACCGCCAGACAACTGGTGCGAGAGTTTTTCCCACGTTATGGATTACCGCGTGTCGTATATTCCGATAACGGTCAGCCTTTCTCCTCTGAACTCATGAAACAAGTGTCCCTTCTGTTAGGGTATACCTGGAAGTTCCATTGTGTACGACATCCTGAGGCAGCAGGCCTTGTAGAAAGACATAATCAGACCTTAAAAATAAAACTAGCAAAGATTTGCGCAGACAAAGGTGTGGATTGGATGGTAGCCCTGCCGGTTGCCCTCTTTTACATGCGAATGGTAGCCCATTCTAGAACAGGCTTATCTCCCTATGAAGTGGTCTTTGGTAGACCACCGAATATGTGGGGCACTCCAATGCCTAAAAAGATCACTGATGTTGATAGTAACATGCTGACAGATTACCTGGCTTCCTTGATGTCTGCACTACTCTCTTGTCGTTCGCAGGTTGCTGCCGCCTTCTCTGACAACACCCAGGTCAAGGAACATTCCCTCGCTCCTGGGGACTATGTTCTCATAAGGAACTTTGACAGAACGAGCCCTCTTGAGCCAAGGTGGAAGACGCCTAAACTGGTATTATTAACTACGAGGACCGCTGTTAAAGTCTAAGGACGGAAAGGATGGGTTCATCTTCATCATTGTAAACGCTACTTTGGAAATAACGATTCGTTTAAAAAAGACATAAAGACTTCAGACGTTGAGCCCCCTTTACTAGAGGAGACTCCCCAGCAGGAGTACAAAACCAAACTTAGATCTAAAAAGTCAGAACCCGTTTGATCAATTAAGTCCACTAGGTGGTGAAGCGGTTGAACATGTTTTCTGGCTCGCATAAGATCTTGGATACCGCGGATGAGAAAAAGAGCAAGATGAAAAGCAAATACTGTAAAATATTACGTGGTAGATGTATAGTGACTCTGATATTTTTATTTCTTCTGTGCATCACGATGATATGTATCAGCTTAATACTACATGCTATTTTTCCTCCTATTGCCTCACTCTTACACTCTACCAATGATACCATAAAGCACACATTTAGTGATCTGCCATCCCATGAGCTATCATATCGACTTGCCTTACGCAACAATACTTTTATTCAGATGCTGCACCATTCACATCAGACTAGCAATGCTACAGACTGCTGGGTCTGTGGCCGACTTCCCCCGTATCAGAAGGTGAAGGGAGTGTTGCCTCTTTTCCCTTTTCCATTCTCCCATAATGGTTCTTGCGGAGCATGGTTTGCCTTAATGACATCCATCAACGGTGATGCCAAAGAATGTCAAGACAAGGAGTGTAGGGGCGACTGGGTACGGGGTAACTTGAACAAAGTCATGAATAAAGCATGTTTCCCAGATGAAGAAGGTCTTCCCCAAAGGAAAGGTACCGATCTAGAGAATGAAGAGTATCTGCAAGGAAATGCGACACTTGACTTTATAGTGTTGAATGTCAAGCCCATACACAATTTAGGTCCATCCTCAATCACAGTCCTGCCAGTAAAAGGGAACTTGTGTGTCAGAAAAGAAGGCTCTGTACATTTGGGGCACAGCGAGTGTAACACTATACTAGTGTTCAAAGACAAAGGAAAGTCTTACTTCAGAGCATCACGACACACCTACTTTATTTGTGGCCAGACAGCCTATGTACAACTGCCCTTAGACTGGGGTGGGACGTGCTATATATCATTTCTCCTACCACCCGTTTTCTTGGCCCCATCGAACTATCATCAAAATCTTCAACTAGCACTTATCAGGCACAGACGAGGGCTCGATGCCTCTGGCATTGACCAGACTGAAACAGCTTGGGAGCAATATACAGATTTCAACAAAGGATTCTTTTTCTTCATAGGTCCCGTCCAGAATAGTAAACTTATCCGCAGACTAACAAGGATTCTAGAAACAGTTGCTAATGAGACTGCATCAGCCCTGGGGAACTTGACCCAGGAACAGTCTGCTATGAGAATGGTCGTTCTTCAGAATCGTCTTGTTCTTGACGTCATCCTAGCGGATAGGGGCGGGGCCTGTAGGGTCATCGGTTCCAGCTGTTGCGTTTTCATACCTAATAATGCACCGTCTGTATACAAAGCAATAACAAGACTCCACAAGATTGCCCAAAGCATACACCAAGACCCAGGCACGTGGACTTGGTCCAGTTGGCTCTGGGAAATGATATCAGCATGGGGATGGAAAGTGTTGACGGTCTGTGGACTAATACTACTGATGATATTCAGTTGTTGCCTATGTCTGCAGTGTGGCCCGGCCATTTGCGGCCTGTGTGCTACTGCATGTGTTCCACATCCCCATTTACAAAGCATTGAAAATGGAAAAATAATGCTGCAAGAACAGATTGACTGTCTAATGAGAATAGATATGACATAAGGGTCCACTAGGGGACAAGGAGGGAATGAGGAAAATAAAATATCATGAGGCCTATGTGTCCCCGTGTGTTCCCCCACACTCATGTGCACATACATGTCACCTATGTATTTCCCCTCCATGGCCTGTCTATCATGATGCTTATGCTATAACGTGGCCTGCCATAATCCAGTCTCCCATGAGAGAAACGACAAATCTGCTCTGAGGCCTACACGTTTTGCATCATGTTTTCCCGCATTTCCATTATTGTGGCCCAGCCAGAGCCGAAAAGAGGCTTTTGGCCTCAGAACGCTCTGAAAGCTGTAGCTGCGTATCCTTGGCCTTGCACACTTGGGCCTCAGCCAAAGGGGCCCTGTCCGAGACAGTATTGAGCACGGTTATCTGCTTACTCCTACCGAAACCACATTCCTGCCTGGAGAAGGAGGGATAAACATGACCCATCTGCAAAGGAGAAAGCCTAGCCTTTCTGTCTCTTTTTGTGTGATTACAAAGCTCACGTCAGTGAAAAGCCCATAGCCCCCGTGCAAGACTTCAGCAGTAAACGAAGAAATAAATGCCACATTGGCCCTTGATGATGGGCAACCTATGTCACGAATCAGTCCCTGCTCCAGACTTAGATACCCGACAATACAAGATGTGCTGGTCGCCCTGACACTGAAGGCCTCATTTTCAGACTCCAGACTCCCCGGTTGCATAGCAACCCTTTCACACGTCAGTTACACGTCATGCTTGAGTTGAGCACAAGTAAGGCAAAGTTCCAGTAAAGTTCCAGCTGATCACGCAACCCCCTCTAGGCATCCACCCACCTATGACACTTACCTATTATCATCGAGTGGACGCCCACCTTCACGCCTACTTACACACCCACATGCTCTTATCTCATTCTCTCTTGCTCCGCCTGAAGCACTCTTGCTTACGTATATTATTACAAACATATATATACTGTCCTCTGTGAATAAAGTTTGAAAAATACCTTTTTGAGAATCCTGGTCCTGATCCCTTGTGGTGATGGAACTATTCTCCGTATAACTCGAGTTATTTGAATAAAGCCCTTTTGAACCTGATACCACGGACTCAGCCTCTTGCTTCATGCATAATTATATTGATATCTAGAAATTCTGAAACTCGTAATAATTTATTTACGACAAACCCATGCAGCCACTTATACACAAAGTGAGAGACTGATACAGATATTTACATATTTAAACATTACTCACTAAGCCATGTATTCACTATGATACACTTAATCAGTCAGTTACACAATCAATTTTTCAAAAACAAATCATCCATTTAGACACTTATATACCCATTTATTCTTCCATCGACCTTGAGATATACATATATAAAACATATTTAATTTTCAGAAAAACACACATTCACGGGATGATGTCATCAGTGATGTCATCAGTGATGTCATTTGAGATGTCATCAGTGATGTCATGAGTGATGTCACTGACCATGTCATGAGTGATGTAATATGTGACGTCATCAGCAGTGCATTGTGGGCGCGCGAGTTATAGTTAGCTGAACTAACTATAACGGGGGAATTTCAATGGTTTTGTACAAGTGAAAAGTCCAGCTAACTATAACACCCCTGAGCATAGGTGTATCCGCCGACGCTGACCTTCAGGGACCATTTTCATTGGGGGAACACGCCTGGTAGGTGTAGCAGTGTGCGACCAATCTGGTTTAACTTTATATTCAGGCTCCCTTGAGCCGGTGGAGTCGACGGACTCATGGTTACGCACCTGCGCGCTACGAGAGGTACTAGACCTGATACGATTTTAGCAGCTTACACAGCAACCCCACACATTTTCCTACTCCCTGCTGACGAGAGGCAACTACCTCGAAACACGTGTCCAGGGATGGCACACGCCACGCATACTTGCATTCACACTCGAGCATAGGTGTATCCGCCGACGCTGACCTTCAGGGACCATTTTCATTGGGGGAACACGCCTGGTAGGTGTAGCAGTGTGCGACCAATCTGGTTTAACTTTATATTCAGGCTCCCTTGAGCCGGTGGAGTCGACGGACTCATGGTTACGCACCTGCGCGCTACGAGAGGTACTAGACCTGATACGATTTTAGCAGCTTACACAGCAACCCCACACATTTTCCTACTCCCTGCTGACGAGAGGCAACTACCTCGAAACACGTGTCCAGGGATGGCACACGCCACGCATACTTGCATTCACACTCGAGCATAGGTGTATCCGCCGACGCTGACCTTCAGGGACCATTTTCATTGGGGGAACACGCCTGGTAGGTGTAGCAGTGTGCGACCAATCTGGTTTAACTTTATATTCAGGCTCCCTTGAGCCGGTGGAGTCGACGGACTCATGGTTACGCACCTGCGCGCTACGAGAGGTACTAGACCTGATACGATTTTAGCAGCTTACACAGCAACCCCACACATTTTCCTACTCCCTGCTGACGAGAGGCAACTACCTCGAAACACGTGTCCAGGGATGGCACACGCCACGCATACTTGCATTCACACTCGAGCATAGGTGTATCCGCCGACGCTGACCTTCAGGGACCATTTTCATTGGGGGAACACGCCTGGTAGGTGTAGCAGTGTGCGACCAATCTGGTTTAACTTTATATTCAGGCTCCCTTGAGCCGGTGGAGTCGACGGACTCATGGTTACGCACCTGCGCGCTACGAGAGGTACTAGACCTGATACGATTTTAGCAACTTACACAGCAACCCCACACATTTTCCTACTCCCTGCTGACGAGAGGCAACTACCTCGAAACACGTGTCCAGGGATGGCACACGCCACGCATACTTGCATTCACACTCGAGCATAGGTGTATCCGCCGACGCTGACCTTCAGGGACCATTTTCATTGGGGGAACACGCCTGGTAGGTGTAGCAGTGTGTGACCAATCTGGTTTAACTTTATATTCAGGCTCCCTTGAGCCGGTGGAGTCGACGGACTCATGGTTACGCACCTGCGCGCTACGAGAGGTACTAGACCTGATACGATTTTAGCAGCTTACACAGCAACCCCACACATTTTCCTACTCCCTGCTGACGAGAGGCAACTACCACGAAACACGTGTCCAGGGATGGCACACGCCACGCATACTTGCATTCACACTCGAGCATAGGTGTATCCGCCGACGCTGACCTTCAGGGACCATTTTCATTGGGGGAACACGCCTGGTAGGTGTAGCAGTGTGCGACCAATCTGGTTTAACTTTATATTCAGGCTCCCTTGAGCCGGTGGAGTCGACGGACTCATGGTTACGCACCTGCGCGCTACGAGAGGTACTAGACCTGATACGATTTTAGCAGCTTACACAGCAACCCCACACATTTTCCTACTCCCTGCTGACGAGAGGCAACTACCTCGAAACACGTGTCCAGGGATGGCACACGCCACGCATACTTGCATTCACACTCGAGCATAGGTGTATCCGCCGACGCTGACCTTCAGGGACCATTTTCATTGGGGGAACACGCCTGGTGGGTGTAGCAGTGTGCGACCAATCTGGTTTAACTTTATATTCAGGCTCCCTTGAGCCGGTGGAGTCGACTGACTCATGGTTACGCACCTGCGCGCTACGAGAGGTACTAGACCTGATACGATTTTAGCAGCTTACACAGCAACCCCACACATTTTCCTACTCCCTGCTGACGAGAGGCAACTACCTCGAAACACGTGTCCAGGGATGGCACACGCCACGCATACTTGCATTCACACTCGAGCATAGGTGTATCCGCCGACGCTGACCTTCAGGGACCATTTTCATTGGGGGAACACGCCTGGTAGGTGTAGCAGTGTGCGACCAATCTGGTTTAACTTTATATTCAGGCTCCCTTGAGCCGGTGGAGTCGACGGACTCATGGGTACGCACCTGCGCGCTACGAGAGGTACTAGACCTGATACGATTTTAGCAGCTTACACAGCAACCCCACACATTTTCCTACTCCCTGCTGACGAGAGGCAACTACCTCGAAACACGTGTCCAGGGATGGCACACGCCACGCATACTTGCATTCACACTCGAGCATAGGTGTATCCGCCGACGCTGACCTTCAGGGACCATTTTCATTGGGGGAACACGCCTGGTAGGTGTAGCAGTGTGCGACCAATCTGGTTTAACTATAACACCCCTGAAACCTATGGTTTTTTCAGTGAATATATATATAATATATATATATATATATATATATATATATATATATATTACCTACTGGCGGTCGCCAGTAGGTAGTTATAGTTAGGACCCTGTTTCCATAGGAAATCCGCAACATTCTATTTTGAATAACTTTGGCGCCGGTCGACGGATCCTCGTGAATTTCTCAAAATAGGTGGGGCGCTACGCTCCGCTCCTACCCTGAAAGTCTCGGGGGGATTCGTCAAGCGGGGGCTGAGATAAAAGGGGGGTCCCAAAACGCGTTTTTCCCATGCATTTTTCCATAGGACCTTTAGACAGGGCTACAGCCCGAACGGCTGAACAGAATTACTAGAAATTTGGCAGAGAGGTAGTCCTCAGGTCAAGGAAGTGCCTTTTGTAGGTTTGGTGTAAATCTGTTCAGTAGATTCTGAGAAAATAGCCTTTAAATCAAGATATATATCTGAGCCAGCTTACGGTACGCTTACCGTAAGCTTACCGTACGCGTACGGTGGCGTGCGCGAGCGCGATTCTGATTGGCTGTTAGATCTTAGTAAACATTCGAATCGGCCGAAACCAGGAAGCGGCGGCCGCCATTTCGTGTGTTTCACTCAGAAAAAAAAGAGTGATAACAAGAAAAGGGGGCAAGGAGGAGAGTTACAGACCCCCTTACATTTGTGAGGGGGTCAAAGAAGGACAGAAAAGTACAAAGAAAACATTTATTGATTTTAAAAAAAATCACGGGGTACGCGTACGGTAAGCGTACGGTAACAAAAAAAAAATAAAAGAAATGAAATTCAGATTTAAGTGTTTAGATATTAGGGGGCTCTAAAAAGAGCCGTTGTGTTTATGAAGTTATTTTTAAGTGGTACCTACAAGTAAGTACCGATGCAGAGTCTAAGGTTCAAGAGGAAGACTCTGTTCCCTTCATCATTGAAGTGCACACCATCTCCTCTATAAATGTCTTGCATGTCGTAACGCAAGTTGTTGTGGTAAATGGAACCCATACCATAGTCACGGAGGAAAGCAGAAACAGATTTGTTGACGTGCTTTCTTGCTTTGTCAATCTGCGGACAGAAATGATTGGACCAGTTCCATTTTTGCCTTTGGCATATGTTGGAAAACACAAAGGCAGTTTTAGGGAAAAGTGAAAACAGTTGTGCAAAGGTGTCCTTCATAAGCATTTCCAGACCTACCCCAGTCAAAGTGCCTAGGTCATTGCCACCACAGTGCACTATTATGAGGTCAGGGTGTTGGATTTGCATGAAGGATTTCACCAATGGCATCAATTGGTGCCACTTTAACCCTCTCTGACCAATCCATTTAATGTCTACATTTGGCAAAGCAAGGTCTCTCACAATACCTGTTTTCTCTGCAAACTTTTCACTCCAGAAGACATAGCTGTGTCCTACAATCCACACTGTGAACATCTTCAAAGGAGATCTGGATGCACTCAGGAGGTGTAATTCAGTAGAATGGTAAAAAGAAATGAAAGACAGTTTGGAAATGGAGGCATACATATTTTTTTATAAAAAAAAAAGAACTGATTGGCTGTTTCATACCATACTACACTAAAAACTAGGCTGTATGTGTAAATTTATAGAAGCATGTTTTGTATTGGTACAGAAAAATGTGTTACCAAAGAACAGTACTATGGATTTGCTGTAAGGTTTGAAAAGTCAAGCACTCTTGCTCTGTGGAATTGAAACATTGTTTGGCGAACTTCTGACCTAACTCCACACAGCAGTGTTCCATGAGCTGTTGCTATGGTAGCAGGCAGAAGTCAAGTTGGGGGAAGGGTACTTTTGGAAAAGGGTTGGTTTTCAACCAATAGAAATGTGTGATTACATTTGAAAAAAAGGGGGAAGCACTGAGATTTGAAACTTACATGTATATGTGTGGAAAAATAGAGGGAAACTTTGCCATTATCTGGTTCTGCTGAGAGGAGAGAGGTGTAGAGAACAGAGATCCTGGTTCTGATAATCTGCTGTTTGAGTGCCACATTTCTTTCACAACTAACTAATTTTAAAGGTGAGTTTAGAGTTTGAGAGGAGATGTATATGGTAAATTAAGAAATGAATAATAGAAATGTAATTCTTTTTGTTGAAGTTGTGTTTATTATTTTCTGTTTTGGGAGAAATTTAAATGTGAGGAACATGTAAAATAATATGGACTATGTTTTCACGATAAATTAAGGTGTATTGGTATAAAAAAAGAATAGTTTAAGGGTTTGAGGTTGGACTCAGTAATGCAAATACATTCAGCATCACTAAGGCTGGTTGCCCTTGGTGGAATGTAGGCAGTCACCCAGGTTACACATGTTGGGAAATATAGGCAGAGATTTATTGTGTACAACTCTGGTAATTTTATATTTGCATTAGTAGGAAAAAGGGGGAGCGATTTTTTGGTGCAGAAGCAGACTCTTAGCACACACCCAGCTGCTTTCCATGTATAATCATGCACAGTATTTACAAGCGAGTGGGGTTTGAGGTTTCAGTCTGTAATGAAAATACATTCAGCATCACTAAGGCTGGTTGCCCTTGCTGGAGTGTAGGCAGTCACCCAGGATACACATGGTGGTGGTCTGAAAAAGCAGTCTGGATATGGGCTTTTTAAAAAATCTGAAAAGTGGATTCATAATGTGTCAGTCTGTAAAAGTGATTATCACTTGCTAAAAAAAAAGAGCAGTAAGTGTGCTTTCAAATTGGCAAAGAAATTTCGTTTTGTGACTAATGTGAAAACATGACTCTGTGTGCAAATAGGAATTACAGGCAGAGATTTATTGCGTTTTGCTCTGGTGATTTCACAGTTGCATTAGTAGGAAAAAGGGGGGAGCGATTTTTTGGTGCAGAAGCAGACTCTTAGCACACACCCAGCTCCTTTCCATGTATAATCATGCACAGTATTTACAAGCGAGTGGGGTTTGAGGTTTCAGTCTGTAATGCAAATACATTCAGCATCACTAAGGCTGGTTGCCCTTGCTGGAGTGTAGGCAGTCACCCAGGATACACATGGTGGTGGTCTGAAAAAGCAGTCTGGACATGGGCTTTTTAAAAAATCTGAAAAGTGGATTCATAATGTGTCAGTCTGTAAAAGTGATTATCACTTGCCAAAAAAAAAGAGCAGTAAGTGTGCTTTCAAATTGGCAAAGAAATTTCGTTTTGTGACTAATGTGAAAACATGACTCTGTGTGCAAATAGGAATTACAGGCAGAGATTTATTGCGTTTTGCTCTGGTGATTTCACAGTTGCATTAGTAGGAAAAAGGGGGAGCGATTTTTTGGTGCAGAAGCAGACTCTTAGCACACACCCAGCTGCTTTCCATGTGGAATCATGCACAGTATTCACAAGCGAGTGGGGTTTGAGGTTTCAGTCTGTAATGCAAATACATTCAGCATCACTAAGGCTGGTTGCCCTTGCTGGAGTGTAGGCAGTCACCCAGGATACACATGGTGGTGGTCTGAAAAAGCAGTCTGGACATGGGCTTTTTAAAAAATCTGAAAAGTGGATTCATAATGTGTCAGTCTGTAAAAGTGATTATCACTTGCCAAAAAAAAAGAGCAGTAAGTGTGCTTTCAAATTGGCAAAGAAATTTCGTTTTGTGACTAATGTGAAAACATGACTCTGTGTGCAAATAGGAATTACAGGCAGAGATTTATTGCGTTTTGCTCTGGTGATTTCACAGTTGCATTAGTAGGAAAAAGGGGGAGCGATTTTTTGGTGCAGAAGCAGACTCTTAGCACACACCCAGCTGCTTTCCATGTAGAATCATGCACAGTATTTACAAGCGAGTGGGGTTTGAGGTTTCAGTCTGTAATGCAAATACATTCTGCATCACTAAGGCTGGTTGCCCTTGCTGGAGTGTAGGCAGTCACCCAGGTTACACATGGTGGTGGTCTGAAAAAGCAGTCTGGACATGGGCTTTTTAAAAAATCTGAAAAGTGGATTCATAATGTGTCAGTCTGTAAAAGTGATTATCACTTGCCAAAAAAAAAGAGCAGTAAGTGTGCTTTCAAATTGGCAAAGAAATTTCGTTTTGTGACTAATGTGAAAACATGACTCTGTGTGCAAATAGGAATTACAGCCAGAGATTTATTGCGTTTTGCTCTGGTGATTTCACAGTTGCATTATTAGGAAAAAGGGGGAGCGATTTTTTGGTGCAGAAGCAGACTCTTAGCACACACCCAGCTGTTTTTCATGTAGAATCATGCACAGTATTTACAAGCGAGTGGGGTTTGAGGTTTCAGTCTGTAATGCAAATACATTCAGCATCACTAAGGCTGGTTGCCCTTGCTGGAGTGTAGGCAGTCACCCAGGTTACACATGGTGGTGGTCTGAAAAAGCAGTCTGGACATGGGCTTTTTAAAAAATCTGAAAAGTGGATTCATAATGTGTCAGTCTGTAAAAGTGATTATCACTTGCCAAAAAAAAAGAGCAGTAAGTGTGCTTTCAAATTGGCAAAGAAATTTCGTTTTGTGACTAATGTGAAAACATGACTCTGTGTGCAAATAGGAATTACAGCCAGAGATTTATTGCGTTTTGCTCTGGTGATTTCACAGTTGCATTAGTAGGAAAAAGGGGGAGCGATTTTTTGGTGCAGAAGCAGACTCTTAGCACACACCCAGCTGCTTTCCATGTAGAATCATGCACAGTATTTACAAGCGAGTGGGGTTTGAGGTTTCAGTCAGTAATGTAAATACATTCAGCATCACTAAGGCTGATTGCCCTTGCTGGAGTGTAGGCAGTCACCCAGGTTACACATGGTGGTGGTCTGAAAAAGCAGTCTGGACATGGGCTTTTAAAAAAATCTGAAAAGTGGATTCATAATGTGTCAGTCTGTAAAAGTGATTATCACTTCCCAAAAAAAAAGAGCAGTAAGTGTGCTTTCAAATTGGCAAAGAAATTTCGTTTTGTGACTAATGTGAAAACATGACTCTGTGTGCAAATAGGAATTACAGCCAGAGATTTATTGCGTTTTGCTCTGGTGATTTCACAGTTGCATTAGTAGGAAAAAGGGGGAGCGATTTTTTGGTGCAGAAGCAGACTCTTAGCACACACCCAGCTGCTTTCCATGTATAATCATGCACAGTATTTACAAGCGAGTGGGGTTTGAGGTTTCAGTCTGTAATGCAAATACATTCAGCATCACTAAGGCTGGTTGCCCTTGCTGGAGTGTAGGCAGTCACCCAGGATACACATGGTGGTGGTCTGAAAAAGCAGTCTGGACATGGGCTTTTTAAAAAATCTGAAAAGTGGATTCATAATGTGTCAGTCTGTAAAAGTGATTATCACTTGCCAAAAAAAAAGAGCAGTAAGTGTGCTTTCAAATTGGCAAAGAAATTTCGTTTTGTGACTAATGTGAAAACATGACTCTGTGTGCAAATAGGAATTACAGGCAGAGATTTATTGCGTTTTGCTCTGGTGATTTCACAGTTGCATTAGTAGGAAAAAGGGGGAGCGATTTTTTGGTGCAGAAGCAGACTCTTAGCACACACCCAGCTGCTTTCCATGTAGAATCATGCACAGTATTTACAAGCGAGTGGGGTTTGAGGTTTCAGTCAGTAATGTAAATACATTCAGCATCACTAAGGCTGATTGCCCTTGCTGGAGTGTAGGCAGTCACCCAGGTTACACATGGTGGTGGTCTGAAAAAGCAGTTTGGACATGTGCTTTTAAAAAAATCTGAAAAGTGGATTTATAATGTGTCAGTCTGTAAAAGTGATTATCACTTGCCAAAAAAAAGAGTAATAAGTGTGTTTTCAAATTGGCAAAGAAATTACGTTTTGTGACTATTGTGAAAAGAAATGTAGTAATATATTTAAATAAAATAAAGGATTTTTTTTTTAGTTTTTTTCAGGTATTGCTGAAGAGCAGTGAACAAAATTTAAGATGCCTACAAAATCCAGAGTTAAAAAAACCCACAAAAAAAACCTATATTTGAAGACAACTGGAGGACCAAAGTTAGTAGAAGATGCTCATGTTGGGAAAAAGAAAAAATCTTCTGGTAAGCAGACAAAACAATTTCTAAAAAATATATTCAAAAGAAGGAAAAATGTACAAAATGTCTGTACTGGAAAGAATGTTTTGAAAAGAAAAGGACAGGAAAAAATTGAGAATTTAGTTAATGCAAATATACCTTCTGCAACTGAAAAGATTTACATAAATAGAAAAACAGCGTTTAAAGAGATACGTAGAAAAATGTTTCAGAGAAGAGTTATGTCCAATTTGATAAAGGATGTGAAGAAATATAAGCAAAAGACTAAGTTTTATAAACGAAAAAAAGAAATTGAAGCCATTGCAGCAAAGGCATTAGAATTAAAAAGGAAACTATTCATTTTAATTTTGAATAGGATGCGTACATTAGACAAAATGGTTAATGTACTGAAATCACATAGCAAAAGGAAAAGAGTAGTGAACAGAACAAACTTTTGTAAAGTGTTTTTAGGAAAGTGGATGCATAGTTCAAGTAGTGAACCTTTTTTTAATGAAGAGAGCTATTTTCAAAGTAATAGTTTGCTGCATGCAGTTGACACCAGAGGTCGTGCTTACGAAGTGAAAAATGGTTGCATAATGGAGAAGGAGATAATGGTTCCAAGAGATGAGGTACAAGTGATGGCGGATGAGGCTATGGGGAGACGTCCTAAAGCCCCAGTGTACACTTGGAATTGTAGTAGTATTTGCACTGTGCGTCAGGAATCTATTGACAAATTTCGTGAGTTTCTAAGAGAATATAGTAAAAAAAGTATAAAACAGAAGATTAAGGTGCTTCAAAGTCTGGATCCATGCAGAGTGAGAGAGAATACTGGTTTGCAGGGTCATTCTCTGGCTTGTCGATCTAGAAAAGTGTGTAATAGTGTTTTCCATCATTTTAGGATGCTGGCTGTTCATCATACTGAAATGAGAAAGTTTGTGAGACGGTTGTATTTTGCCAAAAGTCCAGCAATAAAGTTAAATGAATTGAATAGGGCTCTGTTCCGAGGAACGGTATCAGATGTAGAGAAGGTTGTTGATGAAATTCAGTTTTGTTACTTTGGTCCTGAACAAAACAGTGCAGAGAAGGACACAGTAAATGAGGAAGAAGTGGAAGAGAATGTAGAACCCTCTGTAAGTAACACATTTAATGATCACATAACAAAATTTGCAATAATCTCTAATGAAAGACCAAATTTTACTTGTATTTGTTGCCGCAGAACTCATTATAGAAAACAAACTAGGAATGTTGATCTCTACAGAAAGAGTGAAAATGAAGATAATTATAAGTGGAAGGATTTTGCCACATATATATTTCTTGAAAATTGTTTTGATTTGGGTGAAGATCAGCGTATTTGTAAATACTGTTACAACAAGTTAGAGGAAAATAGAATGCCGACCAGAGCTGTACATAATAATTTAGAATTGGATGCTATTCCTGCTGAACTTTCTGAATTAAATACATATGAGTCTATACTCATTCAATGTGTTCATCCGTTCCAGACCATAGTACGTATGGAGCCCAAAACTGGTAAATTACCTCCTTCAGATTTACTGAGAGGTTTAAAAGGTAGAGTGGTGTATTTGCCCTTGGATTTGAAAAAAAATATGGAAACTATTGATGCGGATACTTTGGAAACTGAACCATTAATTATTCTGGTTAATGGTGTACCTACAAAGAATAAGAAGATTTGGCAGGAGCTGGTAGATGTGCGGAAAGTACAAAGAGCAAATTTGTATTTGAAAAGGAATAACAAATGGTATGAATCAATTTATATAGAAGAAGAAGAAGAAGAAGATTTACAAGAAGACACAGAAACACCAACTGGACAAATTGAAAAAGTGGACAAGTCAAAGGAAGAAGAAATTTATGAACATTTTAGCATACATCCTCTTCATTCAAAAGAAGTTATGGGAGACAATATTGATCTCTTTCAGATGAAGAAAGCAAAAGGAACTCCCGTGAGTGTATGGGAGGAGAGCTTGGAAGCTCGATGTTTTCCCCAGCTGTTTCCTAAAGGAAAAGGAGGACGATACGATGAACGTCCGGAACAGATTCCAGCTTCTGAGTATCGGACTACAAGACTATATGCTGAAGATCCCAGATTTCGACAAAGTATTCCTTATTTGTTCCATCTTTTATTTGAAAGTGATTTGTCTGCACTGTTTTATGCAGTAAATCACATTTTAAAAAGTGGAGTACATTTACAAAATGTATCTGCTAAGGATTTTATGGAGAAAGTGCAGCACCGAGATGATCATTTGGAAACACAACTGATCAATCTGATGGCTTGTTAGCGTGGGACAAATGAATATTGGTACCGACGCCATGGTGAATTAAAATGCATGTTACGGAATTTAGGAACACCAACATGGTTCGTTACCCTAAGCTGTGCTGAGTACGCTTGGGATGATTTACTGGATTTTCTACGAGAGGCAAATTCAAACATTAAAAACATACAATACAAGACAGCAGGAGAACTGTGCTCATTGGATCCGGTTAATGTTTGCAGATATTTCAATCATAGATTTGAGGCTATGATGTCCTTCATCTGCAATAAAAAAAATCCACCTCTTGGAGAAGTAGTAGATTTCTTTTGGAGAAAAGAGTACCAAGCAAGAGGTGCTCCTCATATTCATATGCTGTTGTGGATCAAGGATGCCCCAAAGTTTGGAACAGATACTGATGAAGCAGTGTTATCTTACATTGAAGAATATGCAACATGTGCTATACCAAAAAGCACAGAAGAGAAAAAGTTAAAGGAGCAAGTTTTACGTTTCCAAAGTCATGGGTGTGGAAAATACTGTCGACGGAAATACAAGAGCAAAGATAAATACTACACTAAATGTCGATTTGGATTTCCTAGACCTGTTCTTTCAAATGGAAGAGTAAACAGTTTTATGTCAGCTGTGAGACATACTATCACAAGAAAATCACCTAAGAATACCTACAACCTAAAAAGAAAAGAAGAATCAAAAAATATAAATGACTACAACCCAGTCATTTTATCCATGTGGAACGCTAACATGGATATACAGTATGTAGCTGACAATTCCATTGCTGTTGCTCGATATGTAACGTCTTACATTACGAAATCAGAAAAAACAGAATTGAAGGAAATGTGGGAAGAGATTTCTCACGAGAAGACTGTCAGTAAGAAGCTGTACAGTTTCAGTTTGAAGATGTTATCGCATCGAGAAATTGGATCCTACGAATGTTCAGATAGGTTATCTTCTGCAAGTCTCTACTCGAAATCAAGAAGAATAATTTGGGCAAGTTTAGGCCTTGCAGCAATGAGAAATCGGGTACTAAAATCTGTTGGAGAAATTGAATATTTGGCCGAGAATGACCCAGAAAGTACAGATATTTTGAAATCAAACATGTTGGACACATATTATCCCAAGAGAAGTCAACATCTGGAGAACATGTGTCTCTATGAAGTGCTGCAGAACTACATTTATTCACGGAAAGCCGCAGAAGACATCAACAATGGAAAATATAAAGTCATTGGTGAGGAAGGATGTTTGGTGAAGCAAACAAAAGGAAGTTTGATAAATCACAGGAAGCTGAGTTGCGACACTACTGACAAGAAGGAATTTTACTACTTGGCTCTTTTACAGTTGTTTAAACCATGGCGTACAGAGGATGAACTACTGGGAGAATTTCAAAGCTATGAAGATTCTTTTAATGCTTGCAAAGACAGCATACAATGCAGTACATTCTCAAGTTATCTGCAAATGTTAAATGAAGAAATTGAACAGGAAACTACAATTGCAGCAGAAATAGCTAGAGACAGTTCTCAGGACAGCCAAAGTTCAGAAACACTCAGTCAAGATCCCCTAGGACAACCAATCGTTGAAAATGAAGCATCAATAGCCATGAATGAAGTGGAAACGGCTATGAATCAAGCTCAAGAAGAATTTATAGACTTACAAAATTTGGAAAGACAACTGAATGAAGAGCAGCAACAAATTTATGAAGAGATCAGAAAAAAAATTGATCACGGATTTCTACATGAAAAAAAAGAGTGCTCATGCACATCATTTTATCCAATCAGGATGTATGTAAGCGGACAAGCTGGAACTGGAAAAAGTTTCCTAATTAAAGTCATCAGAAGCTACCTACAGCAAAAAACGGATTCTACTTTGTCTTGTGTGGTTACTGCTCCAACTGGGTTAGCAGCATATAACATAAAAGGAATCACTTTACATCGTTTGCTAATGTTACCAGTGGAGCATGAGAACAAAATACAATACAACAAGCTAACTGGAGAAGCATCCTTGGAAGTTTCGAGAGTATTGAAGAAGATGCAAGTTCTCATTATTGATGAGGTGAGCATGGTTTCAAACTTAATGCTTGCCTTTGTGCATTTAAGAATGCAGCAAATTTTGAAGACAGACTATGACATGTTATTTGGTGGAAACACGTCATAGTTTTTGGAGATCTTTTGCAACTTACTCCAGTTAAAGGACAACCAGTGTTTAATACTGTCACACATGAAGACACGAAGAAGTCATTGGGAAGCATCGGAAATACAAATATTTGGTCCTTCTTTGAGTACAAGGAACTTACTACTAATATGAGGCAAGCAAGCGATGAAGAATATGGAAGTATTCTGAAAGATATCAGAATTGGACTACTCACAGAAGTTGGCAAAAAAGCATTACAGAGTCGGCTGCTACATAATTTATTTCCAAAGGAAGAAATAGTTGCAGAGAAGATATACAAGAACATTGCAGAAAACAAAAGTGTCATCTGCTTAATGCCAACTCTACGTGAATGCTCAATATTCAATGAGGAGCTTTTGAAATTGGAAAAGGAAGAGATCAGGAAATTGGAAGCAGTGGACAAAATTGAGGATGGAAGAATTACTGTCACAGTAACAGGCACACTGAAAAATAAATTGGATTCACTAGAGAAGAACATTTCCAAAACAGCTGGATTAGAAAAAAATCTATATGTTTGCATGAACTGTAGAGTATTTTTAAGGAGAAATTTGGATGTTGAAAAAGGTTTAGTTAATGGAGCTATGGGAAGAGTTGTGGGTTTTATTAATTATCAGAAAAAAGATGGAATTGAATGTTTAAAAATAAAATTTGATCAGATAGAAGAAGTTAAAGACATTTGTCGTTGTTCAGTTCGTTTCATGCTTGTGAAAGACTTATATGTACGTAGGAAGCATTTTCCGTTTTCGCTAGCATATGCTGTAACTATTCACAAGTCTCAAGGATTGACTGTAGATTGTGCTTTTGTGAACATTGGTTCAACTGTGTTCAAAGAAGGTATGGCATATGTTGCTTTGTCACGAGTGAAAACATTATCAGGTTTATTCATGATAGACTTTGATGACTCAAAAGTTAGTGCTGATACAAATTGTGTAAAGGAGTATAATAGATTAAGAAGAAGCTATGCTCCTCATTTAGGTCAGTATCCTGTGTTGGAGAAACGTGTAGTTTCTCGTAAAAGGAGAAATGAGAATATCTGTAATGAAGATGTAGAGAGGAGGAAAAAAAAGAGGAGTGATGTAATTGCAAGCAAAAAGAGTAAGGAAAAAGAAGAACAGGTTGTAGGATGTCATTTTGAAAATAGCTCTGGTGTCAACTGCTACGCTAATGTAGTGCTGAATGTTGCATTTTATCTGGAAAGTTTGCAAGAGCAGATAATAGTAAATCAGGGAAAAAGATTCTGTTCTGAGCTGAGTCTCCTTTTTCAAAAGCTGAGTAATGATAAAACTCAAATAGAAAGTGCTACTGAAATTAGAAAACTTTTAGATGTATGTTCAGGACGAACACAGTTTTCTCAAAATGAACAGCAAGATGCACACGAATTTTTGATGTTTTTTCTTCAGGTACTGGAAGAAGAAGAAGTTGCAATTGATAATTTATTTGGTCTCTCTTATAAATGGGAACATAGTTGTGAAAACTGTTATAATATATGTGGCTCTAATGTTGATAATGAAAGGTTTATTTTTTTGACATTGCCAGAGAGTAAAACAGTCACTTTTGCTAAATTAGTTAAAGATGCTAATCATAGCATGCAATGCGGTGAGTGTCAATCTGACATGTTTTCAACATTAATTTTAAAGGAATACGGACAGTATGTAATTTTAATGATGCAACGATGTAGAGCTGATGGTTCAAAATTGGATACTTTAATGAAGAAGTTTACAGGACAGCAATTATCAATTTCAGGAAAAACTTTTGTAACTGTTGCAATAATTTTCCATGAAGGACCTACTGTTACTTCTGGACATTACACAGTTTATCTTAAATGTGAAAAAGGCTGGACACTGTGTAATGATTCCCAATTGGTTTTTAAGCAACGTTTGCCTTTTGATTTAGCAAATTCCTATCTAATCTTCCTGAAACCTAAATTTTAGAGAGACTTGGCAAGATCTGGACAAAACAATTTTACCATTTTATTGGATTACCATTGGAATTTTCAAAAATAAAGATTTTTTTAATTATCATTTGGCCTAATGGAAAGATAACCAATTGTAATGTGGACTTTTTTAATTTTTAATGAAACTTTCGAAAACCAAAAATTTAGAGAAAATCGGTAACATCTGCACAATTTAAATTTTGGAATGTTATTGGAGTGCCATTGGAAATTTTTTCAAAAAAGATTTTTTAAATTACTATTTGGCCATGTGGAAAGGTAACCAATTCTATTGTGGACTTAATAAATTATTAATAAATCTTTCGGGAACCAATATGTTACAGAGAATCGGTGAGATCTGTACAAATAAAACTTTAGCATTTTATTGGATTACCATTGGAAATTTAATCAAAAAAGAATTTTAAAATTACTATTTGGCCTAAAGAAAATGGAACCAGATGTATTGTGGAGTTATTTGAGATATAATATTGTGATTATACTTCTGAAACAAAAATATCAGACGGTATTTTAAAGAAATAAGTATTGATATTAGATGATATTTTTTTAGAATATTATGCATTTCTATAATGTTAAGTTTAAGTAAAAAGAAATTCTGGGCTTTTTTAATACAATCTTTGAGATTGTTATTTTTTTTTTTGCCCCTGTTAAATGATGAATGCAATTGCTTTCACAATTTATAGTGAAATGCAATATATTCTGAAAACAGCAAAAATAAGGCAAAAATATTTTTTGATAAATATGTAAATATGTGTACTGTATTATAAAATGTTTTAAAAATATTAATACTTTTTTCTTTTTTTTCAGATTGATATAGAAAATTTTCGAAAACTAGAACCATTTTTAAAGCAATTTTTTTAAAAAACAAATGAATAAATTTTTTTTGAGTGGGTATGGTAAGTTAATAATAATAATTGTAGTCTCTCAAGGACCTTGTAATGTGATAATTGATTTTTAGTGTTTTTAAAAAAAAAAAAAAAAAAATTACGCGCACCGTACGCGTACGGTAAAAAAAAAAAAAAAAAGTTTTTAAAAACATATATAAAAAAAAGATGAAAGATAAGGTTGGCTCTTAAAAGAGCCGTTGTGTTCATGCAGGGACAGAGGAAAGAAAGATTGGGAATATTAGACGGTACGACAAGTGTGCTGATCTATTTTACTGTTCACCAGGGAAACACTGGTCTCCCTATAAGTAATTAGATCATGACAATGGGCGCACCGTACTTCAACCCTCGCAAACCGAGGGTTAATTTCCAGAGGGCCAGAAAAAGGAGATGCTCCCCCCACAGATGAAGGGCTCACCTGACCTGCAGAAGAAGGACTCGGCCCTGCAGATGATGGTCCAGGCTGAGCTGCTGTGGATGTGCTTGGTTGACTTTCTGAAGGGTTACCTCCAGTAAGTCGAGCATGTGTCCTTCTGTGTACATCCTTGAGGTGTCTCATCATGGTATGATTCCCAAAGGAATACTTCCTGTCAGGATTACCTCTTGAAAGTACACGCTTACACAGCTTACAAGTTACTAAGGGTGCATTTACCTTTTGCTGGCCTTCAGGAAAAGTAAAATAATCCCATACATAAGAGGTCTTTTGTTTCCTCGCTCTCTGCCTCAAGGTAGTGCTGCTAGTGCTAGCCTCACTCTCAGAAGGGCTCTGCTGTTCTGCCATCGTATCACAAAGACAACCCAGCTCCTTCTCCTAAGGGATCACAAGCAGAAATGAGGGGAATGGGTGTGGTGTAGGAGAGTTCTAGAACTGAAAGTAGTTTCAACCAATCAAAAGTTGTGTTTCATGATCACATGACCTACCGTACGCTTACGGTACGCTTACGGCAAAAGTACGCATGCGCGTAAAAAAGACACGCGCTTGCGCGCATGCGCATAACAGTCACTCCCCGACACTTCCGCGTAACGTGCGCGTGTAGCGTACACGCGTACGCGTCCCACGCGGAGTACGCGCGGCTACGCAAATTGAGTAACTATACGCAAACAGCGTAGATAAATTACGGACATTGAGTAAACCGTACGCTTACCGTAAGCTTACGGTACGCGTACTAAAAAAAAAATAAAAAAAAGGAAAAAATGTACTGCAAATAAATTTTACATGTTTATTTTATAAAATATATTTAAAAAAACATATTAAAGAATTTTAAAAATTTAACTATAGTCTTTATAAAAGGATAGAAAATTAAAATAAAAATATGTTAAAAAAATAGAAGAAAAAAAAAAATTTGCATTTAAAAAACCTTGCAAATTCACTGAAAAAACCATGGGTTTCACACACGTTATAGTTAGGAATTAGCATTTAAAAAACCTTGCAAATTCACTGAAAAAACCATGGGTTTCACACACGTTATAGTTAGGAATTAGCATTTAAAAAACCTTAGAAATTCAATGAAAAAACCAAAGGTTTCACACATGTTATAGTTAGCTGGACATTTCACTCGTAAAAAACCAATGAAATTCCCCCGTTATAGTTAGTTCAGCTAACTATAACTCGCGCGCCCGCAATGCACTGCTGATGACGTCACATATTATATCACTCATGACATGGTCAGTGACATCACTCATGACATCACTGATGACATCTCAAATGACATCACTGATGACATCACTGATGACATCATCCTTGTGATAGAGTGGCAGACCTCCTCTTCCCCTAATATAACCTTTGATACACACATTCAAAAATAGAAATTAAAATTTTAAAAACAATGGACATACCAATACCAGTTACAACAACCTATACAGTAATTCTAAGATCCAAATACACATCCACTCATTCACCAACAGTCCTATACAGTCACTCATACATGTACTCACTCATCATATGTACTCATACACGTATACATCCTGTTACACAATGCCACTCATCCATAGAGGTACTCACACACATAGTCACTCATGCTAATAAAGAATCAAACATACATTTACTTGCATATACAGTTATACACACACCGCCACACTTACTTCTACAGAAACTTACACATACTTAGTCTTTTAAACAATCACTTATAGAAACACATACTTATTCATACAGGAACTCTTCCAATCTCTCACTCTCACATATACTCGCTTATATACACCAATAGTGACATATACTAGTTTAAAACATATGTAGTTACTCATTGAGACACTATTGAGACAGTCATTCACTCACTAACACACCCATGCACACACTCATCCACCCATAGAGTCCTGCACACATGCTGTCTTCAACACATACAAAGAGTGAGTCATTCATTCATGCACCTATGCACTACGTAATACCCCCCACCGAACCATACAGACATCAGACACTGATACTCAAAAAACCAACTAATAACCTATATAGACACTCATGTAGCTACTCACCAACCCATGCAGCCACTTATACACAAAGTGAGAGACTGATACAGATATTTACATATTTAAACATTACTCACTAAGCCATGTATTCACTAAGATACACTTAATCAGTCAGTTATACAATCAATTTTTCAAAAACAATTCATCCATTTAGACACTTATATACCCATTTATTCTTCCATCGACCTTGAAATATACATATATAAAACATATGTAATTTTCAGAAAAACACACATTCTCTGGATGATGTCATCAGTGATGTCATCAGTGATGTCATTTGAGATATCATCAGTGATGTCATGAGTGATGTCACTGACCATGTCATGAGTGATGTAATATGTGACGTCATCAGCAGTGCATTGCGGGCGCGCGAGTTATAGTTAGCTGAACTAACTATAACGGGGGAATTTCATTGGTTTTTTACGAGTGAAATGTCCAGCTAACTATAACATGTGTGAAACCTTTGGTTTTTTCATTGAATCTATATATATATATTCACTGAAAAAACCATAGGTTTCACACATGTTATAGTTAGCTGGACATTTCACTCGTAAAAAACCAATGAAATTCCCCCGTTATAGTTAGTGCAGGCAACTATAACTCATGCGACCGCAATCCTCTGCTGATGACGTCAGATATTACATCACTGTATTTAGACACTTATTTACCCATGTCTTCTTCCATTAATCTTTAGCTATATATATATTACAAATATTTATTTTTCATAAAGACACATATATCATCAGTGATGTAATATCTGACATCATCAGCAGAGGATTGCGGTCGCGTGAGTTATAGTTGCCTGCACTAACTATAACGGGGGAATTTCATTGTTTTTTTACGAGTGAAATGTCCAGCTAACTATAACATGTGTGAAACCTATGGTTTTTTAAGTGAATTTGCAAGGTTTTTTAAATGCTAATTCGTAACTATAACGTGTGTGAAACCTATGGTTTTTTCAGTGAATTTGTACGGTTTTTAAATGCTAAGTTATGTATTTATTATTTATTTTTTTCAGGTTTTTCACCGTGCGCGCACCGTGAATTTATTTTATTTTTTTTAAATCGCGAGGTGCGCGCACCGAGCACCCACGGTTCGCAGGGTGTGCCGTGCGCTCGCGGTGCACGCACCTCGTGATTTTAAAAAAAATAAAAAAATAGTTTTTTTCCTCCTTGGGGGTCCTTCTGTGACACCCTGACCAAGGCTAGGGGGTCAGGAACTGTCCACTCTGCCCCCTTTTCACGTTCTCCACCTTTTTTTTTCATACCCTCAGACTGGGAGAGACAAAATGGCGGCCGACACTTCCTGGTTTCGACCGATTCGAATGTTTACTGACATCTAACAACCAATCAGAATTGCGCTCGCGCACGGCAGGGTGCACGCACGGTGCGCGCACGGTGCGCACGTATAGATATTGATATGCTTTGAAATGCTATTTTCTCAGGAAATACTGAACAGATTTACACCAGACCTGCAAAAGGCACTTCCTTGACCTTATGGCTACCTCTCTGTCAAATTTCGCGTAATTCTGTTCAGCCGTTCGGGCTGTAGCTGTGACTAAAGGTCCTATGGAAAAATTCATAGGGAAAACGTGTTTTGGGACCCCCCCTTTTTCTCGGCCCCCGCTTGACGAATCACCCCGAGACTTTCAGGGTAGGAGCTGAGCGGAGCGCCCCATTAGTTTTGAAAATTTCGCGAGGATTCGTCAACCGGCGCCAAAGTTATTCAAAATAGAATTTTGAGATTTCCTATGGAAACTAGGTTGGAACTATAACTATCTACTGGCGACCGCCAGTAGATAATATATATATAGATATATATATGTATATATATGTATATATATGTATATATCACCAGAAGTTTGCTCCGAATGCTTGAGGCCGCAACCCACTGCAGGTAAGGAACATCCTTTATTTAAACAGAAGCAAACAGCCTTTGATTCAGTATTTTTCACCATCAGCCTGACGCGTTTCAAAGAATCACTCTCTTTCTTCAGAGGCTTTCATTCACGAACGGAAAATCTTTCAGCAAACTGCAAAGGCCACTGCGTGCTTTCAAGTGTTCCTAATTAGCCTCCGGTGTGCTTTTCAAGGTTAATTGTTTCACAATGCACGCCGGTCTTTGTAGTGTTTTAAGCTCATTTTCACCCTCCAGTGGGCCCGTTAGTGTCTGATGTTTAGATGGTATTGTTCCAAGCCCTCCATTAGGCTCCCAAACCAAATTTTGCTTGCTTAAATAACGTTGCCAACAGTGCCACTTTACAAGCGAAGATTCCCTTGTGTGGTTCCCTTCATTTTTCCGGGCGGCGCGATCCCTCTGTGGCTGGAGCCGCCACATCAATACCACCAGAAGTTTGCTCCGAATGCTTGAGGCCGCAACCCACTGCAGGTAAGGAACATCCTTTATTTAAACAGAAGCAAACAGCCTTTGATTCAGTATTTTTCACCATCAGCCTGACGCGTTTCAAAGAATCACTCTCTTTCTTCAGAGGCTTTCATTCACGAACGGAAAATCTTTCAGCAAACTGCAAAGGCCACTGCGTGCTTTCAAGTGTTCCTAATTAGCCTCCGGTGTGCTTTTCAAGGTTAATTGTTTCACAATGCACGCCGGTCTTTGTAGTGTTTTAAGCTCATTTTCACCCTCCAGTGGGCCCGTTAGTGTCTGATGTTTAGATGGTATTGTTCCAAAACCTCCATTAGGCTCCCAAACCAAATTTTGCTTGCTTAAATAACGTTGCCAACAGTGCCACTTTACAAGCGAAGATTCCCTTGTGTGGTTCCCTTCATTTTTCCGGGCGGCGCGATCCCTCTGTGGCTGGAGCCGCCACATCAATACCACCAGAAGTTTGCTCCGAATGCTTGAGGCCGCAACCCACTGCAGGTAAGGAACATCCTTTATTTAAACAGAAGCAAACAGCCTTTGATTCAGTATTTTTCACCATCAGGCTAATTAGGAACACTTGAAAGCACGCAGTGGCCTTTGCAGTTTGCTGAAAGATTTTCCGTTCGTGAATGAAAGCCTCTGAAGAAAGAGAGTGATTCTTTGAAACGCGTCAGGCTGATGGTGAAAAATACTGAATCAAAGGCTGTTTGCTTCTGTTTAAATAAAGGATGTTCCTTACCTGCAGTGGGTTGCGGCCTCAAGCATTCGGAGCAAACTTCTGGTGATATATGTATATATATAAATATATAACGAACTGTGCAAGAATGTTACCTCTATTAAATGCGCCAAGGGACTATTAATACTTATGAAATGTGTGCGCAATACAGCATTCGGACATTGAAACACTGGCGTCCTCATTTGGAATTGTTTACTTGCCCCTGTGCGCACTCTGTGGGAGAATACGGCCCGCGCTGATAAGATAAGAAGACATCACGTGGGCTGTTCAAAGTTACAGAGAGTTACCGCCCGTGATCAAGGCTTGAAAGAGCAGAAACGTTGGGCTCAGGTAGCCTCTTGCCTTCGTGCTGTTCATCATTAAAGCAGTTTTAAAAGCGACCCAGCCAGTGTCGGTGAGCCTTCTTGAAGGAGAAAGAAGGGTTTGTTGGGATTATTACTGGAAGCCGTGCACCAGATTCACTGGCTGCCCTTCAAGGTTCGGGCTTTGTTTGCTCGGCAACTTTGGTGGTATATACATATATATATATATATATATATATATATATATATATATATATATATATATATATATATATATATATATATATATATACATCTCGTGCAGGGTGCCCATTTGAAGAACAGCCTTACCCTGCACTTGTGAAATATTAACTTCCAGTGGCTGTTCTTCAAATGGGCACCCTGCCCGAGATGTATTTAAAGGCGGCTGTTCCCGGTCGCGAAGACAGCCCACCGCTGATCAGCGGGTCCTGGCAGGCTCCTACAGGCATCTAGCTCTTGGGAAGGAAGGAGAGCTGGCGCTAATGCAGGATGGCGCTCGCTCTTTTCACTATGTCAGCAATGAAGCAGGGCAGCTGACTGAAGTTCGAGTGACTTCGACCCACTTGGGATATCATTAATGGTTTTAACTTCTGAATGAAATGCTCACCCACTGGGGATTCGGTTTGGACTACATTATCCAGGAGGCCGTGGTGTCGGCCACGCCTCTTTAGGCAGGTGATACATATAGACTGTGCGCGAGCACAGGTGCTTTCTTTCAGTCAACTAAACGCCACTGAAGAAGAAAACAGGGAGCTCTCAAAACGCGTCTGGCGTATCAATTTGCTGCAGTCGTTGGTTGTTCAGTTAAGCTGTCAGCATGCTGCCATTAAACTTGTGAAATATTAACTTCTAGTGGCTGTTCTTCGAATGGGTACCCTGCACGAGGTATATTTAAAGGCGGCTGTTCCCGGTCGCGAAGACAGCCCACCGCTGATCAGCGGGTCCTGGCAGGCTCCTACAGGCGTCTAGCTCTTGGGAAGAAAGGTGAGCTGGCGCTAATGCAGGATGGCGCTCGCTCTTTTCACTATGTCAGCAATGAAGCAGGGCAGCTGACTGAAGTTCGAGTGACTTCGACCCACTTGGAAGATCATTAATGGTTTTAACTTCTGAACGAAATGCGCACCCACTGGGGATTTGATTTGGACTACATTATCCAGGAGGCCGTGTTGTCTGCCACGCCTCTTAAGGCAGGTGATGTATATCGACTCTACGCGAGCACTGGTGCTTTCTTTCAGTCAATTAAACACCACTGAAGAAGAGAGCAGGGAGCTCTCGAAACGCGCCTGACGTATCAATTTGCTGCAGTCGTTGGTTGTTCAGTTAAGCTGTCAGCATGCTGCCATTAAACTTGTGAAATATTAACTTCCAGTGGCTGTTCTTCGAATGGATACCCGGCACGAGATGCATTTAAAGGCCGCTGTTCCCGGTCACGAAGACAGCCCACCGCTGATCAGCGGGTCCTGGCAGGCTCCTACAGGCGTCTAGCTCTTGGGAAGGAACGTGAGCTGGCGCTAATGCAGGATGGTGCTCGCTCTTTTCACTATGTCAGCAATGAAGCAGGGCAGCTGACTGAAGTTCGAGTGACTTCGACCCACTTGGGATATCATTATTGGTTTTAACTTCTGAACGAAACGCGCACCCACTGGGGATTTGATTTGGACTAGATTATCCAGAAGGCCGTGTTGTCCGCCATGCCTCTTTAGGCAGGTGATGCATATTGACTGTGCGCGAGCACTGGTGCTTTCTTTCAGTCAACTAAACGCCACTGAAGAAGAGAGCAGGGAGCTCTCGAAACGCATCTGGCGTATCAATTTGCTGCAGTCGTTGGTTGTTCAGTTAAGCTGTCAGCATGCTGCCATTAAACTTGTGAAATATTAACTTCCAGTGGCTGTTCTTCGAATGGGTACCCTGCACGAGATGTATTTAAAGGCGGCTGTTCCCGGTCGCGAAGACAGCCCACCGCTGATCAGTGGGTCCTGGCAGGCTCCTACAGGCATCTAGCTCTTGGGAAGGAAGGTGAGCTGGCGCTAATGCAGGATGGCGCTCACTCTTTTCACTATGTCAGCAATGAAGCAGGGCAGCAGACTGTGCGCGAGCACTGGTGCTTTCTTTCAGTCAACTAAACGCCACTGAAAAAGAGAGCAGGGAGCTCTCGAAACGCGCCTGGCGTATCAATTTGCTGCAGTCGTTGGCTGTTCAGTTAAGCTGTCAGCATGCTGCCATTAAACTTGTAAAATATTAACTTCCGGTGGCTGTTCTTCGAATGGTATATATATATATATATATATATATACATATATATATATATATATATATATATACACCCACTCACAGACCTGACCCACTGAGAGACAAATGAACCCACTCACAAACTGACTCACACCCTCGTGGAGGTACTTGCAAACCCACTCAGACACTCTCACACGTACTCACAGACTCACTCACCCACTCAGAGACTCATGAACCCACTCACACACACAGTGAGACACTTAGGCAGCCACTCCCAGACCCATGCAGATACTCACATGCCCACTCATACAGCCATTGAGACACTCACGCATACCTGCACACACCCAATGAGACACTCATGCACTCACTCACACACTCACTCTTGTTACAGGTTACAGTTAGGAAAAAAATGTAAAAAACCTTTTGCAATTTACTTGAAAAACCAAAGGTTACAGGGACGTTATAGTTAGGGAATAGAGTTTATAAAAATTCTTAAAAGGTCACTGACAAAAACAAAGCTTACAGGGACGTTATAGTTAGGCTCACATTTCACTTGTGCAAAATCAGTGGAATTCAGCTGAGCTAACTAAAACTTATGCACCACAGTGCACTGCTTATGACCTCACATATTACATCACTCATGATATGGTCAGTGACATTACTCATTAGTAGCACAGAATTTAACTTATGCAGTAGCTTAGTAGATATCTTCAAATCTCAGAAACCAACTCTTACACTAAGTGGATGATGTCATCAGTGATGTCATTTGAGTTGTCATCAGTGATGTCACCGACCATGTCATGAGTGATTTAATATGTGAGATCATAAGCAGTGCATTGCGTTGGTGTAATTGATAGTTAGCTCAGCTAACTATAACTGCTGAATTTCACTGGTTTTGTATGAATGAAAGGTGAGCCTAACTATAACATCCCTGGAAAAAAGGTGTTTGTGGTAAAGGCATATATGAGATTAAAAAAACTAGCTGTAAAGGCTTTTGTTGTTAAGGCGCTTTTGAAGTCCCAAAGCATTGTAAAGGTTTGTCACTGTTCCGGCAGTGTTGAAAATGCTCTTTTACATGAGTAAGGTATCTGTCCTAGAAGAAGATTACAAAACAAATGTTCTCCAAGGGGATGGGAAGGGTTATGGGCAAAAAGCAGGACTTCTTTTAATGGAAAAGGAAGAAAGACTCTTAGTTTAAGTTAAGCTTGCAAAGCAGCTTTCTTACCAGCTGTATAGCTAAGGATATCTGTGTTGGAGGAGACAAACCTCACATAGGTAAGTACTGGGGTGATGAAGACTGGGACTTGGAGTAACTAAAATCAGTAAGTGACACAAACATCTTATCACAGAGGGAAATGTAGTCCAGTGGTTAAGCTGTTGACTTTTTGTAACCTGAGTTCTAATCCCAGCTCTGGCACATGGCTGAAAGTAGAGTAACTCTGAGAAAGCTACTTAATATTCTTGTGCCTAAGATTTGAAATTTGGGTAAAATGCAATGCAATTGTAAATATGTGAAGGGCAATGTCCTTTTGTAGTTCAAATGTCTAAATCCCTGTTGACGTGAATGATCCTCCCTGATAATGTAACCAGCTCCGTCGCTATCCGGTTATGCGTATGCGTCATGTAACTATCAATCAAATAAAATAGCAGCCAACTCCTTGTTCCGCTTGATTGTGGCTTGTGGGTTTTGTGTCAGGTCTGGATTTCTGCAGCATACCTTTAGCAGAGAGAGCTCGGTGCTCTAGGGGAAACTGCTACAAACATTATTTAAAATCTGGGGGCATATTATCAAGAACGGCGTTAAAATTATCACCGCTTTAGCGTCAGGAAACTGCCGCTAAAGTGGCGATAATGGGCTTGATAATATGCCCTTGAGAATTCCAATAGGGTGAACCTGGACTTCTATTGGAATTCTCAAGGGCATATTATCAAGCCCATTATCGCCACTTTAGTGGCAGTTTTTAACGCCGTTCTTGATAACATGCCCCCTAATTTCTTACATTAATATTATGTTCAGCTCATAATGCTCACGGCTGGAACTGAGAGTGATGCTGGAAACTTCAACATTTGGGCAGCAGTTCAATTTTCAGAATCACAACAGTTTCAGTTTCAATGAAATAGAAAGAATTGTCTGACAAACCTCATTCCAAAAATCTGGCAGGAAGAGTATAACACCACCGCCCAGTCTTGGGAGTGTTTTATTACAACGATTGTGTTGGCATAGGATATGTAAACAGACATAAATATTCTCTCTGAGGCCATAGCACTAAATCAAGCAGGGTTTGAGGTAAGGGCATAGCAGGGGGCAGCAGTCAGGCAGCCTTTGGAAGAAATATTTTCCTGAAAAAGCTCATCATTCATGTTTTAGGATACTCGCTGTAGTGTCTGACACACTGTGGACACAGGTGCTTGTGAATACTGGAGCCTTTGTCTCTTTTATCAACCCAACTTAAGATGTGGCATGGGTGAAGACGGAATCCTTCCTGAAAGAATTGTATTTTATTCCGAGGTGGAGTGAGGAAAGTAACTTTCGATTAAGATGCATATCGCTGTGTGGTTGATATAGACTGCTGCGGGCTGGCAATGTTCATGTGGCGCAGTAGCGGTCCGTGGAAGGAGTTCGGTGGGGCAGTGAGGCGGGGCGGGGGAGGGGCAGGGTGGGGAAATGTAAACACCGGAATATGGATGAACGGAAGTAAGTACACATATAAATAAATAAAACGAATTTCGTTGCACGCGCTGCATTGCATGTTGCGATGCAGCTCGCACAAAGGAATTCGTTGTATTTATTTAAATGTGTACTTACTTCCGTTCATCCATATTCCGGTGTTTACATTTCCCCACCCTGCCCCTCCCCCGCCCCGCCTCACTGCTCCACCGAACTCCTTCCACGGACCGCTACTGCGCGATGGTGCAGACGTGAGTGTGCGATGGCCCTCAAACACAGCATGTCGCGATGGTGCAGAGGTGACTGTGCATTGTCAAGCTTAGGAATTATAGTGGAAGCACATTTTCGCACACAAACTCAGAATGATCCCACATATTGGATATGTGCTGTCGACTACAGTACACATGTACTGTATAGGTTTTTTTGAGAAATGAATGCATTTCCCCTTGTTAAAGGCTGCTTCAAATAGGCATTTTTTTTTAGGGCGAAGCGCAGTCTGGCTATCATCAAAACCGATGAGTATTTGCACTGATTCACCCCAGTAATGTCTCCCAGAAGCAACACAACACAAAGCAGCTCAAAGGTGGTTCAGTGATGAGAACAAGGACCCTTTCCATCGCAAAACACCTTTTCCAATGGATCGTAAATACTAACTTGCACCGGTGTAACGCTTTAGTACATCTAGGCCTGCATGCTGAAGCACTGCACGGCTTCCCACACTGCGGGCCTCATTTACGAGGTTTTGGCGCAGGGCAGTGCCGCAAGGAGTCTTGCTACACTTCCCTGCATCAAAAGAAAAGGCCAGGGATGCACTGTATCTATGAGATAAGGTGCATGTCTCACCTTTTCCCCAACGCTGGCGAACAATGGGCTGCCATGCACCAACACAGGCACCCTTGCGCCATGGTGCAAGGGTGCCTGTGTAGTAGGGGTGATTGTTATTGTGCAGTAAGGGCAGTGGCATAGCTAGCCCTTTGGTCACCGGTGGGGGGTGCTGGCGAGATTCCGTGGAATGCAGCCCTGCGACGGGCGCATTGTAGAGTGGGGGGGGGTTGCTGGCGATTGTCACCCCAATACTGCAGGTAAGAGCGGGAGGAGGCCACTGCCCCCAAAACTCATGCTCCCCTGCTTGCTGCGCCACTGAGGAAGGGACACCTTCCTGCACAAAAACTATCCCGAGAGGTGTTTTCCTCTTTCTACACATTGTGCCACCATAACACCACACCTGGGGAGGCGTTAAAATCTGACGCATTACCAGGTTTACGATTCCTCATAAGTCTGGGAATGCATCAGATTACATGGTTGTTGTGTGGCAACAACCACAGCAACACCCATGGAACGCCCCTTTCACGCATTGTTATGCGTAAAAGGGGCATATATTTACAAGGCCATGAAAAGTCACGTAAAGTGACTGTGCACGCCATTGTATATATGCTGTGGCAAACTGCGCCACCAGAGCGTCAAAAAGTGCGGCTTTGGGGGTGCAAAAGTGCTGCTATGGGCCTTGCAAATGAGGCCCTATGGGTCGCACGGCAATGAACTACCATCTCCCTCCATAGACTTACTCCTTCCAGCCCTTTTCCAACATCCGAAATCTATAAACAGGACAACACAACACAAATATGACCTGTATAACAGAAACTGTTTTGTGTCAACAGTAGAGGATGTATCAGATAAACAAGCTTGTACCAACTGTATTTTTGAATTTTTGGGCAGTTAAAGCTGTTGTCGGTATTTTAATTTGTGAGCAGTAAAAGTTACAGAGCTTGATGTTGGCACGATATTGCACCCCAATATTTCATAGAAAATAAAAATAAAGACAATTGTTTTTACTTCTAATTGAAGTATCCCAGACAACGATCTGCTTATGTGATGTTTGATATTTGGTGTAACTACCAAAAGATTTCTGGTATTCTGGTATCTATGCCAAAAAGCTGAGATGAAGATTCTCTTGCATAAATGTAATTATAAAGTAATCCTTGAATAAACAATTGAGCTATGGGTAACAAAAAGTTCTAATTTTGTAATCCTTCTTTTAATCAATACCAGCATGTCAAAATGGCCACCGATGTCCTACCTAGTGAAAATCAGATAAATGATACTTTCCTACTCTGCACATTATATCTGGTCCTGTGACCTCACCAGCAACCAGTATACAGCTTTTAGGTTAATGTCCACTTTTTCCACTACTAAAAAGACAACTATTAATTTAGAAACAAGAAGAAAGAGTTGATTTTAGGACGTTCACAGCATGGGCGTCAATTCGCCTGAATGCCAGGAGTAGCAGAAGTGACATCACACACCATTTGACCTTTACTTTGAGTTACACACAAGCATACGTAAACATACACGCACATTTACACACTCTCAGACAGGGCCAGACTGGGAACCAAAACTGGCCATGGCAAACTGCTCGTCCGCCCCCCTCTCCCTGTGGGGGAGAGGAGTGCGGCCGTGCTGTTTGCTAGGACCGGTTTCTGACGATTTTGTCACAGGGGGCCGATATTACTGGCCCCCGGTAACAAAAATGGCCCCTAGGGGCCCAAAACCGGCTTCCACCCTGGCAGCCCACCAGGGAAACGCCTGGTGCCCGCTATGGCCTGTCCAGCCCTGCTCTCAGATAAACACACTCACCTACAAGCATGCATGCAACATACATTTTAAAGCATTTTTTACTTACCTTAGCTGACAGTTAGGGTCATTTTCCAGCTAATTATATTCCATTTTTGTTGCTCTAAACGTAGATAATATTATTCACTATTTATTTAGTATAAATTTGACAGAAAACTTTGAAAACGAAGCTCCAAGCGAGGTCAATTAGGGTGAGTTGCTCCTGTGTTCCACGCACTGATTGTGCCACCTTTGAGGCCAAGGGTCACAAAGGCAGTGCCAGGGGTAGCAAGGGGCCAGCCAGGGATCACAGCTTGCCAACCCCTAAATGGCATTCATGGTTCACAGCTGTATTTTCTCCATTTGGCCACACGTTCTCCTGGCTCTGTTATCTACCTGTTGTGTCTCTGCTTGCTGTCTGTTCTGCTCTCTCATGTTGTACTTGGAACCTCTATTGTTTAGTCCCAGTTCCATACTCCTTCTCTGCGAAGGTGGCAGCATCACCATGTGTGAGTCCGTCTGCCCATTGGCAAGCCAAGTGAAACCCCATTGGTAGGGAGGCCTGTTGGCCACATTTAGCCCCCAAAGCTAATGGTGGCTACAGGTGGCATTGGTATTTAACTACAGCAGAGCTGGTGTTAGACATTTGTATTTAATCCTTCAGGGAGCAACCAACCAATGACTGTGTAATGCACACACAGTGTGGTTGACAGCGCTGGCCCTGCAAGGATGGCCAGGCATCAAGCAGTTGGTCCTGGTGCTTTATGGTGACTGGCTATGTTGCAGGCCAACTACTGTAATTTACGCTATGCATGGGATGTTTGGCATTGCCATACGGGCCATCAAGGGCCATAGAATATAATTATGATGCAGTGGGTATCCCTGGCTACCTCCTAAAGAAATTGCAAGTAGTCCAAAACTGGGTCTGTCAAATAGGTGCAGTGTGCGCGCTCATCTGCACACCCTGCACTGGCTCCCAGTGGAGTCTCGGAAAACATTTAAAATGCTGACCATTGCTCATAAGGCCCTCTATGGTCTTGGCCCCATCTACCTACAGAAGAGATTTGCTTTTTACAACCCAGGGAGACAGCTGCGTTTCTCCTCTCAGTTACTGATGCAGACCCCTAGGTTCAACCGCCAAAGGCTTGGCGGGAGCTCTTTTGTCCGGATAGCTGGCTTGGCGTGGAACGCACTGCCACTGACATTGCGTGGCATCCAGGATCCCATAATCTTCAAGAAAAAGCTAAAAACCCTTCTCTTCTAGTTACTGCTAGGCTTTAGCTTCCTTCTCCACTGCACGCGCCGGGACACTCTGGTGAGTAGCCGTGCACGCTACAAATAAATATAACATAACATAACATAGCATCAAGTAAGTGTGGTTTTGCAGGGGGGACCCTTTGCAGTGCATCTTTAAGTCCTTTACCATTGTTGACCTAGTTTGCCACCCCCCCCGGCCTTCTTTGACTATTTATGACTACCTACTCTTGAGTTTCTACTTTAACCAGGGTCAGAGGAAAACGAAATTGCCCAATGTGCCTTGTGCCCCGAAATGCCAGTGCAATGGATCTAATATATTAACATACTTCACATCTGCGGTTGGGAAATTAACTAACAAAATTATTGCTGTTGAAGAGGAGCTGGGATTAGGTGCACCTGCTGTTGTTCAATCCACAAGCATCCCAGACAATAGGATGCTGCCAGTAGGGGATGTTCCCAGGTCAAATGTGCCCACGGGATAACTACGAAATGGCAATTCACATCTTGTCAAAGCAGACATCCATCAATTCCCAGCTAAGGGCTCTGCTTCATCCCAGTCCTCCCAGCACTCTCAGAAAAAGAAGAAAGTTGTCAGAGTTGAGGAACTTAAACGTCCTGTTTTGCCTATTGAGGGTGTGGGTGATTTGTTTGCCAGTTATTTCAGCAAATTGGAGAACTTGATCATTACATCTTTCTCGGTGTACAATAATAGGCTGGATGCCTGATAGACTGGATGAAGGGCAACTGTCTCAAGCTCAACACAAATAAGACGGAAGTTCTCATCTTTGGGAACAACACCTCTCCATGGAATGACGCTTGGTGGCTTGCTGAACTCGGCCAGTCCCTCGCCCCGACAGACCATGCGTGCAACCTAGGTATCATCTTGGACAACAAGCTTTCCATAAAGGAACAGATAAACGTAGTCTCCTCTGCCTGCTTCCACACCCTAAGCATGCTCTGCAAGATCTTCAGGTGGCTCCCAGTCAACACCAGAAAGACTGCCACGCAGGCCCTCATCGCCAGCAAGATGGACTACGGGAATGCATTCTACATTGGCATCACCACACGTCTCCTGAATAAACTACAGACAATACAAAACATAGTGGGCAGACTAATCCTTGACCTGCTCAGACAATCCTACATTACACCCTTCCTCAAGAGGCAGCACTGGCTACCGATCGAGAAGAGATGCCAGTTCAAGATGTTGACCCACACATACAAAGCCCTGCACAACAAAGGATCAGCCTAAATAAACAAACGCTTGACCTTCCATCAAGTAGCCAGACACCTATGATCCCTCGTCCTCGCAGAGACCCCGTGGATCTGCCAAGGCAACAGTGGAGGACGCTCCTTTTCACACCTGGCAGCCAAAGCATGGAACTCCCTTCCCCTGCCCCTCAGGAGCACCCACTTGCTCCAGCTTTTCAGAAAAGGGCCAAGACCTGGCTTTTTGAATGAACAGCTCACCACAAAGCAAGCCGCAACCCTAGCTCCTTGAGACCCTCACAGTTGATTTGCCGCACTTTATAAATCCTTGAATAATTGATTGAATGCCAGGCTGGCCAAACTGGATGCTGCCTTCATCAAGCAAGCTGAAGTATTACAAGCCATCCAGCCAGCCACTGTGGGTGCCATGACGACCAAGAGTTATCCTTCAGCACCTTTGCAGGATAGTCATTCCCTGACGGTGGGCAACAGGCACACCATGCCAACTCAATCAGCTGTCCCACATCCAGTAGACATTGCACCTCAGGATACGTTTAACACTATGGCAGTGCCTGGTTCCATTGGAAGTGGTAATGTGCTCACTTTGGGACAGGGTTGTCTCAAAGGAGCAGTACTAGAGAGGAGATTGCCCTATCTTGCTATGAGCAGTGGAGACTCTAGTTCCACTCACCATAATGTTGATTTATGTCCTACTGTCACAGTTTATGTAATTGTCTTTGTCAATGCCCCCCACCCCCCAAAAAAACCTGGAACGATTAAAGATTTCCCTCAACTCAAAAACAAAATAGATCATTGGCTAAAGGGACGCTTAAGACAAAACTTAAACTTGCATAATTCCATTATCATGGCATGAGGAGTCAATTGGCTAGGCAAACAACCCAAGACTATGGTCGGGGATTGCATTGGTGTGAACTTTAACAACTCTAACATTGCTGGCCATCTGCCCTCCAACCCATGTTTACCTTGTGCTAATTATTTTGCCACTCCCTCTGGGTTATTTTTAAGGGCCTGCGAGTAATCCATCCATTCCCTTTATGCCCCCCACCCCCAATTTCTTACCACTGTTCAGGTGGGTGCTGTTGATTGAAACCCTATCTAAGGTATTTCCACCTTCAACAGATCTATTTTTCTGAATGAGCTCAGCGATAATGATTGGCTGTCTCCATACACCCTTTTTAGGTCTCGGCTAGCAAAGGCTCCGCTTGCGCAGTCTCGCTCGCGAGATTTAATGATTTCAGTACGGGGCTTGAACCCGCCCCTCTTCTCCATTGGCTGGCTTCCTAAACGGAGGCCAGCCATTGGAGGAGAAGGGCGTCTGTCCGTTTAAGCCCGTCTTTTTCGGATTCGGGGGCGTGTTCTTTCGATTCTTTCGGTCCTCTGGAATGTAAACATTCCAGCCAATGGCAAGAGGAGAGAAAGAAAAACACACCTCCCAATCCAAAAATGACGCGCTGTTTCTCCTAGCTACCTTTGCACCATGGGTCACCCACTCTTGCCCTCGCCCTCACTCACCATCAGGGTGTCCTCGATGAACAGTGGGAACTTCTCCTCGCTGTCCCTGCAGACTGGCGCACCATCTCTCCTGCTTATTGCTGCTGCTCATCCGTTGGCAAGGAGGGGGCGGGGCCGCACTCTTGGGGAGGGTTGTATCGCACACACGTCCTCTCCGTCTCCTTTTTGCTCGCGCTCCCTGCTGCTGCACGACTTTGGTAACTGCTTACTGCCCCAAACTCAACTAGTGCTTTCCCGTTGTCCATCTGCTTCGGCCTATGACCAGATGTCTAGCCAGCTCCGCCCGGTGTATGCTGCTGATTCGGGCATCTCGCAGATTGTCTGCACTGCTACAGGACCAAGCTCTGGGCCCTGCAGCCCGCCTCCCGGCATCACAGCCTTCGCCGTCGCAGGGTGTGCCCCCTTTGAATTGTTTTTTTTATGATCAGTTTGTTTTTCCCTTTCCGCAGCTGCTACCCATTATTTTCATTAAATGTATATATTCATTGTTTTGGTAAGAAGGCACAGTGTCACAAATACAGACATAAAATATCGTTCCTATCCAACCTTCTATTCTCATTAGTACTAGCCAACACGAATGTTAGTTTCCCGCATGCTACTACTGTGAAAGGGGTGTGAACACAGAGAAGCGGCGGCTATACCGTATATTGACAATGGAATCTTAATAATAACGTACCAATTAAAACAATAGCAAACACATATAAGGTCCCAAAGGCGAGACCGATTGCATTGCAGTGACGTCACTCCGAGCAGGGCAGGGCCGAGGCTTTGTTGTTTGCTCCGGCCTTTATCTCAGTTTCGGCCCAGTCGATGCGAGAGTTTTGGCTTCTGTTTCTATTTTATTTCACTTTTACGTGGTTTTAGGAAAAGCGAGGAAGCATAGATGACTCCCAGGCTAAAATTGTGGTGTTGCTGGTGTTAGTACTTTGTTCCTGTAAGTACGAGTATGACATTATTTAACTCTGTTTGTACTTCCGCGGTTTACACTCACTGGTGCACTCGGTCTCTGACCCTGGGAACATATTTGAATTTCTCTAATTAGGTTTGTGGGCTTTTTTATTTTTTATTTGATCAGAAAATGCTTTAGTTTATCGACTGAGTTTGATGTGACTCTTATAATACATAATGCAGTAATTTATGGTACAGAGTGGGAGTTCTGGTTCAATCCGCCTTACTATGTTTTTCTGGGTCATACATATACCCAGATGACACACGAACAGTTCAAGGTAAAAAAAGAAAGCACCGTAATGTTTTTTTTATTTTACACCCCTGCATAGGCCACAACCCAGGCAGTCTGTATCTATTTGAGCCACCAGGGTACTCTGGTGCCCATGCCTCGATTCCAGTTGATAGGGCAAAGCATTTTCTGTTTTTCATGTTCCTTGGATTAAGCGGCACATGGCCATTGGTGGGTAGACCAGATCTACACTGGAGATGACTGGGTTAGTGTGGATTGGTCTTTGATCCCTGTCTGATTTCAGTAGGTGAATGTAAAGAGTAAATCAGAGTACCAGTGAGGAGTAAGTTGTGCGCCCTCATCCATTGCTTCATCAGACTTCTACATTGGAGATTTTCCATTGATTCCATCACTCCTGCCCTCAGTGAGTAAACCTGTGGCGGTGTGCAGCCAGCACTATTGTGGAAGTGAGTTTTGCGTCTGCCCGTGTTGTCTTTTAGCTGCTTTCTTCTTTGGTTCTGTTTTGCAGAAGGTGGGCATTGGAGGGTCATCCACTTCAGTCTGCTGATTCAACTATGTATTCCAGAGTGATTAAGCTATTGACATTGTAAATAAATGTTTTAAAAACAAAAACAAAAATAATGTCATGAGCAATGCCAATAGCTCTAACTTTAACAATGCCGAGACCATTGCATTGTAAATGCTTTTTGTTGATGGCACTGCTGACAATAGGAGTTGTCATAAACTATCATCTAAGGTGGATTTATTCATCTTAAACTGGAATGTTGCTGGGGTCTCTAAAAATGCTGATGATGCTGAGTGGTTTACCTTGCTGAGAAAACACAATATTATGTGCTTGCAAGAAACATGGGAGACATCGAATGAATTCCTACTGGAGGGTTATAAGGATTTTCTGTTCCTCAACAGGCTCTAGCTAGGGTAGAGCCAAAGGGGGTCTCTCAGTTTCTATTCCTTTGAGCCTAAACTGTGGCCCCAAGTAAGTTGATAATGGCTCCTCAAACCTACTTGCAGTTCGTCTTACTTTTCCAAACTCTGGTAATATTTTACTTTTCAATTTCTATAGTAGTAATCCGACCGTATCTGGAAATGTCAATGCTTTGCAGCTGAGAGGTGTTTCTTGTTTTGCCAAAGGTGGCCCCTCAACAGTGCTAGCGGGAGATTTCAATACCCACCTGTATGATTCTTGCCCAAAGCATGACGTTTGTCATTGTCTCTATTACTGCCAGCCACTCAACATTTAGGGCCCAATTCACAGAACTAACTTAAGACAAAATCCTAAACTTACTACAATTTTGGTATTCACAGAAGGCACTTACTCATTTTGGTATTCACAGAAGGCACTTACTCATTTCGGTATTCACAGAAGTTAGGAGTCCTAACTTTAGGGCTCCTAAATGCCTTCTGTGAATACCGAAAGACTTAAAATTAGGATTTTTCTCAGTTTAGTAGTAGTATAGTCAGGAGTCCTAACTTTAGGACTCCTAAACTGAGAAAAATCCTAATTTTAAGACTTTCGGTATTCACAGAAGGCATTTAGGAGTCCTAAAGTTAGGACTCCTAACTTCTGTGAACACCCAAATGAGTAAGTGCCTTCTGTGAATACCAAAATGAGTAAGTGCCTTCTGTGAATACCAAAATTGTAGTAAGTTTAGGATTTTGTCTTAAGTTAGTTCTTTGAATCGGGTCCCTACACATTGACTTCAGGGTGAGTCCTTAAATGCTTTTTTGAGTGACTTTAATTTGGGAGAGGTTGCTAATTCAAATATGTGCCCTGTTCACAGAGTGCCTACTTTTTCTGGAAGGGGCTGTCATTCTGTCATTCATTTCTTCACTGTCTCTTCCAGCTCAGTATTTTCCCTTTTGAATTTTGAGGTGATCAGGAACTCCAGAAGCGACAATAATTCTCCATGTGCCACTTTCTCCTGGGAAACCAGTTCTGCTTCTTTTACTCACGCTTAGTGCGGGTGGATTTCTATTAAAGATCAAAGCTGCAGAATTAGCTGGGACAAGGCTATTCCGAGTCAGTTTTATCGCAAGGTGTTTAGAGAGTGTTCATAAAAGTGTTTTACTTTTTTGAACAAAGGTGCCTTTGATGTGAATATTTTAACCTTGTTTTCTACTATCTGCTCCAAGGTAAGGTCAGCTCTTACCTCTAGTAATACAATTCCCCACTCCACTAGATGGTTTGATGATCATGCCTGCACTAGAACTCGTAAAAGATTTTGGAGTCTCTGAAGGAGATACAACTAGACAAACTAAGAGTCAAATTGTGCCAACAGGATTAAGACCTAGATATTAAGAGGAGGAAATGTGTATTAAGGCAAGAAGCCTGGTAAGACCTGGTGGTCTCTCGTAAATCAAAAGACTGCTGCTCCACATTGTGGGCAACTGTCAATTGCTCCTTCTTCGCACCATCCTCAAGTAGTACCATTTCTCAGCTTATTACCCCACACTACTAGCTCAATGTCAAGAATTCCTGTCATACGAGGGGAGGAAAACGGTAACCAGCGAAAACGGACTACATCTCCCAGGATGCTTAGCGGTTGAGAGGTTATGTAAACAGGAGAGCTGTTACATAACTCAAGGGAAACACGCCCTTATGTAAACAGGAGAGCTGTTACATAACTCAAGGGAAACACGCCCTTATGTAAACAGGAGAGCTGTTACATAACTCAAGGGAAACACGCCCTTATGTAAACAGGAGAGCTGTTACATAACTCAAGGGAAACACGCCCTTATGTAAACAGGAGAGCTGTTACATAACTCAAGGAAAACACGCCCTATAAAGGGAGGAACCGGGAGGTACAAGGCTGTCGGATATTGTGTTTACACCGACGTACCTGCTTCGTGAAGAGCAGTGTTCCGGAGTGGTGCTCCAGTAAGGCAAGAACGGAGGTAGGTCGAGTCGTTACTCCCTGGGCCGTGTCTTGCCCCATCGTCACCTGTGAAGGACCCGGAAGCTCTACCGGTCAACCATTGAGCTTCGCTTTTTGACTCGGCTGAGTCCAAGCGCAGTGGCGCTTTTGCTGGTTGGAGTCGTAACTCCCAGCCCGACCAGAGACACAGGGACTGCCAGCTGTAACGCACACCAGGAGGTGTTTGCCGCGTTACAGACTCGGAAGTCCACAGGATCGATCGAGCGGCTGCTCTCGGTTCAGTCTTCTTGCTTGTGATTGGGGTATCGGTGACGCATCACCAGGAGGTGACTCCGCGTCCCGGTGCAGTCTGAGGAAGAGGTTGAGCGGCTGCTCCCTTCAGGTAGAGACCCCGGCTGGGTGTTTCCCTGACTCCTCGATTCTCCCCAAGACTCTTTGTGCCCCTCACAGCCTACCGATTGGCATTGTCGGCCATTTCATTTCTGCCCTCTGTTGGCATACGCCGGGATCGGCGTATATGCAGAGGACGGTTAGGACCATCCGTGCTGTGGGCTGGTAACGTACTTAGCCTGGAGGATTCCAGTGACTATAACTTTTGTTTGTTCTTTGTATTTTATTTGCCTTCATTAAAAGAACTAACCCTTCACAAGTGGTTGCGTCCTCATTGTCGTGTCTGTTAAACGATCCTGAGACGTTCAGGGCGTTACAAAATATCCGACCTTAATAACACTAACTGTCTCCCGGTCGATAACAGACATGGCAACACTTGATGATGTGCTGGCTGCTTTAGCGGCCATGCAAGTTGAAGTGGCTGCCTCTAGGCAAGAAACAGCCGATGTAAAAGCCAGACTGGATGCTATCCAATTGGACCCGCTCACGCCCAGCACCTCCCTCACGAACCAGACCCCTGCGGTAGTAGTGGAAATGCCGGTAGCCATCCCCTTGGCAACACCAGAGAGGTACAGTGGGGATCCTAACACAGTGCAGGTATTCCTCACACAAGTGGCGCTACATTTATCGTGCAAACCAAAGGCGTTCCCCACGAGTCAGGCTTGTGTGGCTTTCCTTATATCCTATTTGGCTGGAAACGCGGCACAATGGGCCGTACCTCTGGTGAGCAGGGACGACCCCCTCTTATGTGATTGGGGTGCTTTTTGCGAGGAATTCCTGAAGGTATTCGACAGAAGGGCTGACTCGTACACGGCGGACCGTGAAATGCTTGAGTTGAGACAGGGATCCAACGACCTGGTGCAGTATCTCAACGCGTTCCGAAGGCTGGTTGCGGAAACCAAGTGGCCTGTTGCTAAACAGACGGCGCTCTTCCATCAAGGGCTGTGCAATGAGCTCAAGGACGCCGTGGCTCATATTGACCCTCAACCCAAGACATGTGAGGGCCTTATCAACCTGGTATTACGGCTGGAACATAGGCTAAGTGAAAGAAAGGGGGATCATGGGAGAAAAGGAAAATCCCTTCCATCCTATGTGACGGTGGGAAGTCCTGAAACTTCCACCGCATCCAAGGGAGAACCCATGGACATCAGCGCAATACGAGCGAGCCTCACAGCCACGGAGAAAGAGTCACGCCGTAAACAAGGATGGTGCCTATATTGTGGCAAAAAAGGCCACTACGTACGTGAATGCCCTGCCAAACCGAAGACGTCACGTTATCGGGCCAACCGGTCGGTAACAGCCGTGGTGGACATACCGGCGGAAAACTAGAGGACTCCAAGACCAGAGAAGGGGCATCTCGGAGTCACTCATCCATCCCTTCACTTTCCAACTCGGTCACTAAGGGACAACGACACCTGTTTATCACGGTGCACGTGGGAGTGCATGACCAGTGGATACCCGTTGTGGCCATGGTGGATTCAGGGGCCACTGGCATGTTTATGGACCACAACGAGGCATGCAGGCTAGGGCTAGTGCTTCTTCCCAAAGCAGTACCCGAAGACGTCTATGCGGTAGACGGAAGGCGATTGGTGACGGGGCCCATCGGACAGCACACGGGGGTCCTTCCGATGAGATATGGGAGGAACCATTTGGAACAAATCGATTTTAACATCATCCGAGCGCCCCAATATGGCGTCATATTGGGATTGCCGTGGCTACAGAAACACAACCCCTTTGTGGATTGGCCAACACATCGCATCGAAATGACGTCACCGTATTGCATCCTGCATTGTGGAATAAGAACGGAATCCCTTGACGCAGATGAGAGCGGGAGTCAGACGGTGGCTACAGCGGCAGAAAAAGATGTGGCTCTCCCCCAGGCTTATCACAGTTTTGAGGATGTATTTGATGAGGTGAAGGCGGAAGTGCTACCACCACATAGACAGTTTGACTGCCAGATCGACCTGGTGCCAGGGGCCAGCGTTCCCAGCGGCAGGCTGTATGCCCTGACGGAGCCTGAAAACGTGCATCTCCGGGGGTACCTGGATAAACTCCTCAAGCTAGGATTCATCCGCCCGTCCAAGTCTCCGGCCGCCTCGCCACTCTTCTTCATCCCGAAGGCTAATGGGGAGCTGAGAGCCTGTGTGGACTTTAGGGCATTGAATGCGATAACCATAAAAAATCGGTACCCCTTGCCTCTCATCAGTGTACTTCTGGAACAGGTCAAGAAAGCTCGTATCTACACCAAGTTGGATTTGAAAGGGGCATACCATCTGGTGCGCATGAGGGACGGAGACGAGTGGAAGACCGCCTTTAAGACCAGGTTCGGCCTTTTTGAGTACCTCGTCATGCCGTTCGGTCTGTGCAACGCCCCGGCAGCCTTTCAGTACTTTTTGAATGAGGTATTCAGAGAGGAGTTGGATATCTACGTGGTCGTATATATCGACGACATCCTCATCTATTCGTCCAGTGTGGAGGAGCACGTACACCACGTCAAAGCTGTGCTCCAAAAGCTGAGGGAAAACATGCTGTTTTGTAAACTCAGCAAGTGTGACTTCCACGTCACATCCGTGGAATTCCTCGGAGTGATGCTGAGTCCAGAGGGACAGGAGATGGCAGAACGAAAGATCAAGGCGGTGAAAGAATGGCCGGTGCCCCAAAGCGTGAAGGACGTCCAAAGTTTCATTGGCTTCGCCAACTTTTACAGGGGGTTTATAGATGGATTTTCAGGAGTGGTGGCCCCAATCACACAGCTACTGAGGAAGTCCAAGGAGTTTGTCTGGTCCCCTGAAGCGAACAAAGCCTTTGAGGCCCTGAAAAGCGCCTTTGGTAAGGCGCCGGTGTTGGCTCACCCCGATCCGGATCTCCCCTACGTGGTGGAAGCGGACGCGTCGGATGTGGCGCTGGGGGCTATCTTGTCCCAACGCAACCACGACACAGGGGTGCTTCATCCCGTTGCGTACATGTCCCGCAAACTCAACGACGCCGAACGCAACTACCATATTGCGGAGAAGGAGCTTCTCGCAATCAAGGACGCCTTCACCGAATGGAGGCATTGGTTGATGGGGGCAAGACATGTGGTATCGGTGTACACGGACCATCGGAACCTACAGTTCATGACGGCCACTAGACACCTTTCTCCCAGGCAGCTGCGGTGGATGATCTTCTTTGCGGGGTTCAACTTCCGCATCACATATCGGCCGGGGACGGAAAACCGGAAGGCGGACGCCCTGTCCCGTCAATCTGCAGTTAAGGAACCATTGCCTGCAACCGAGCGTTCCATCATTTCCCCGAGGATGGTATTGGGGGTTATCCAACCGGATACTTTCCTGAGGGGAATAAAGAGAGGGATCAGGTCATTCGCATGGCGGAGGTGGCTCCTCAGTCACAGAGAATGGCAGCTGAAGGACGGGATACCCCTGAAGGGCAGGTGCCTATTGATACCCACGCCTAGGCTAAGGAAACAAGCATTCATCTGGTGCCATGACTCTCCATGCGCAGGTCATTTGGGCTTTGAAAAAACGGTGGCTAGCATGGGACGGCATTTCTGGTGGCCAACCATGAGAGTGGATGTCAGGAGGTGGGGACAGGAGTGTCCTACGTGTGCTACCATGAAGGCCGACCATGGCCGAACCCAAGGGCTCTTACATCCACTTCCGACCCCGGATAGACCATGGGATAGCATATCACTGGACTTCGTGGTGGGCCTACCGGTAGACCAGGGGATGACGGCAATACTGGTGGTGGTGGATTACTTGACGAAAATGGGGCACTTCATCCCCTGCAAGAGAGTCCCTACGGCCGGGGAATTGGCGTCACTACTCCTAAAGAATGTGGTACGACTGCATGGATTACCTGGGGTGATCGTGTCGGACCGGGGGTCGCAGTTTACTGCGCAATTCTGGAAGACTTGGTGCACTGCGCTGCATGTTAAGACCGCCCTGTCCACCAGCTACCACCCTCAAACGGACGGCCAAACCGAGCGCCTGAACCAAACGCTCAAACAGTATCTGCGATGTTTTGTGGACCAGGGCAGGGAAGAATGGGTCGACTTGCTATGGGTTGCAGAGATAGCCTATAACAACGCCACTCACAGCTCCACACAGTCATCTCCGTTCTATAGCAACTATGGCCAACATCCCAGGTTCTTGCCATTTCTACATCCGTTCAGAGAGGACAGGATTCCCGCCACAGCGGACAGGGTGGCACACATAAAAGACACGTTGATGCGCTCAAGGGCTGTCCTAATAGAGGCCAAGAGAAGATACAAGGCTGCGGCAGATAGGAAGAGAAGGCCCGGGCCACTGTACCGCACTGGAGACTACGTCTGGATATCCACAAGAAACATGAGGTTTCGAAAGAACAGTGTGTTCCATCCCAAGTACATGGGCCCCTATCGAATTACCAAGTGTATGGGTCCCGTGAACGTGAAGGTGTGCTTGCCCCAGTCATTGCGGATACACCCTGTCTTTCATGTATCATTGCTCAAACCAGCACCCTCCAAGCCGTCTGGGACACCTAGGCCGGTATGCGTGGAGTCGGAGGTGGAGTATGAAGTGTCGGGCATACGGGCGTCCAAATGGCGCAGGGGGAAGCTGTGGTACCTGGTTGCGTGGAAAGGCTATGGCCCGGAGGAGCATTCATGGGAACCGGCTGAAGGGGTTCATGCTCCGCGCTTGGTCTCCTTGTTCCATCGGCGTTTTCCTGCCAGCGCTGGACCCGTGGGGAGCCGCTGAGAGGGAGGATGTACTGTCAAGAATTCCTGTCATACGAGGGGAGGAAAACGGTAACCAGCGAAAACGGACTACATCTCCCAGGATGCTTAGCGGTTGAGAGGTTATGTAAACAGGAGAGCTGTTACATAACTCAAGGGAAACACGCCCTTATGTAAACAGGAGAGCTGTTACATAACTCAAGGGAAACACGCCCTTATGTAAACAGGAGAGCTGTTACATAACTCAAGGGAAACACGCCCTTATGTAAACAGGAGAGCTGTTACATAACTCAAGGGAAACACGCCCTTATGTAAACAGGAGAGCTGTTACATAACTCAAGGAAAACACGCCCTATAAAGGGAGGAACCGGGAGGTACAAGGCTGTCGGATATTGTGTTTACACCGACGTACCTGCTTCGTGAAGAGCAGTGTTCCGGAGTGGTGCTCCAGTAAGGCAAGAACGGAGGTAGGTCGAGTCGTTACTCCCTGGGCCGTGTCTTGCCCCATCGTCACCTGTGAAGGACCCGGAAGCTCTACCGGTCAACCATTGAGCTTCGCTTTTTGACTCGGCTGAGTCCAAGCGCAGTGGCGCTTTTGCTGGTTGGAGTCGTAACTCCCAGCCCGACCAGAGACACAGGGACTGCCAGCTGTAACGCACACCAGGAGGTGTTTGCCGCGTTACAGACTCGGAAGTCCACAGGATCGATCGAGCGGCTGCTCTCGGTTCAGTCTTCTTGCTTGTGATTGGGGTATCGGTGACGCATCACCAGGAGGTGACTCCGCGTCCCGGTGCAGTCTGAGGAAGAGGTTGAGCGGCTGCTCCCTTCAGGTAGAGACCCCGGCTGGGTGTTTCCCTGACTCCTCGATTCTCCCCAACACTCTTCGTGCCCCTCACAGCCTACCGATTGGCATTGTCGGCCATTTCATTTCTGCCCTCTGTTGGCATACGCCGGGATCGGCGTATATGCAGAGGACGGTTAGGACCATCCGTGCTGTGGGCTGGTAACGTACTTAGCCTGGAGGATTCCAGTGACTATAACTTTTGTTTGTTCTTTGTATTTTATTTGCCTTCATTAAAAGAACTAACCCTTCACAAGTGGTTGCGTCCTCATTGTCGTGTCTGTTAAACGATCCTGAGACGTTCAGGGCGTTACACTCAACCACCACGCAACCTTCTATGATGTCACTGCCGTTAATTGCACTATGGATATGTGTCTGCGTAAGTCCCCATCCTTCATCACAGGCTCTCTGTTGACATTTAGCTGGGAAGAGGTCAGGATGCTATTCTTGTTCTTCCAAAGAAAAAAGTGCCAGGCACTGATGCGGTACCAGTCGGTCTATTTAAATCTAATATTGACTTATGGGCGCCCCTTTTAGCTCTTTATGTTAATATAGCTATTTGAAGAGGCCTTACATCCTCGTGGTCAAATTCTGTTATTATTCCAGTTTTTAAAAAGGGAAATGAAGACGACTCCTGTTGTTATCGGCCTATCTCTCCGATTGACTCAACAGTCAAAGTCACTGGGAGAATACTGTTGAGCAGACTAACTGGGTGGACTAGAAACCATCAGAAACTGTTTGATGTACAATACAGCTTTCAGCCCGGAAGGGTACAGAGGGTAAAGATCTCAACCATTACCTACTCATAGCAAAGTACATTAAGGCAAAAGCAGGTTCCCTTCCCTTGGTGTTTATGGATCTTAGCTCAGTCTTTGACCAGGTTAGCAGGAACAAGCTCTGGAGCTTAATGCTGGGCATGGGTTTTGACAAAACTCCGATTGCTTTTCTGAGTGATCTGCACTTGTACCCTAAAGCTACTGTCCGTTATGGGCCCTCAGGGGAATATACGACTAAATGTGGCTTGAATAGGGGTGTCAGGCAAGGCTGTATATTGGCACCTTTTCTATTTATTTAATATATAAATATTCTGGAGAAGGTTCTTTGCATGGAGGGGCATGATTTATCTAGGGTGAATGAACATCCTTTGCCGACTTTACTTTCTGCTGGCGACACTGTCCTGATTTTAAGAACTGCTCTGGGATTACAGGGTCTCCTAAGCAGGTTTTTGGATTTCGTGGACAGTCTCAATCTCACTACAAATTAGGGCAAGTCAAACATCATGATATTTGATTTGATATAAAAACAGCAAAGGTAGAGCTCGTTCCATTAAAGGAAATTTGCTCCGCAAGGTCAAGAATTTCCCCTGTCTCTGGATTCCTTTTATTCCTCTCTTTGTTGGTCCCCTTTGATCAGCGCCAGAATGACATGCTTTTTCAATAAGTCTTGCTGATGGGTTTGACCTTGCTTCTACAATGGGCAAAGGGTTGTGCCTGCAATGCTGAGAATTTTTAAAGCTACATTTCTCACTATTGCAACATATATTGCTGAGATCTGGGAGTATTCAAACTTTTTACCTCTGTAAACCTTGGAGGATATGTTTTTTAAGTGTTTTCTTCCTTTACCTTGCAGTGTGTCCTCTTAATGTCCATGGAGAGTGAGCCATAGTTCCGCCCTTTATCCATGTGGTTAGTTGTCTGGATAAAAACGACCTTGAGCTCAATAGAGTCATTGTCAAAGATTGTCTAAACCTCGATTATGCCAACAGAATCCCATGGGTCAAATATGGCAAGATGTGGTTTCACAAACTTGTGCACTCTGACTTGTTCAGCCACCCAGAATCCATAGCTAAGGCTGACACTGTTGGGGTCAGGGAGGCATTTATGATGTTAAAATATAGAGAATCTAGAGCTTTGACTACGCCTTCAGTGAGATATTATGTTATCGTCCAACCCTCGCTCTCATTGGAGCCTTATCTCACCTTCGAGCTCTCTAACAATCAGTGTTTCCTGCTTACTTGTTTAAGGTTTAACCTAACACAACATGTGTTACGTGTTCCTAAGGGCTGGGCGAATGATGAACTAGGTACTCCTTGCCAATGAGATAGCCGCTCAGCTTAAGATACAATGCACTTTGCCCTTAAATGACATTTTCATCTATCTGTATGCAAATACTTTTTTAAACCAGTTCTAGTGGAGAGTAATTTTAGACGTGCCAGGCCCTCCTTGTTGCATTATGCAGATGCTGACTGATCCTAAAATTAGTTTTCATGTGGTGTGTTTTTTAAACTGTGCAATCAAAGTAAGAAATTCAATCATTTTAGACTGATGTATTTATTGGTCATAAGTTGTTTGCACTTCTGTATTGCTTTTAGTGGCACTTTGAGATGGATTTATTGTTTTTATTGTTATACTGATCTTAATTTGTAACATCGTAATCTTAATGGTTTTAGTATGTTTTTTTTGGTTTACCTGATTTTAAATCTGAATCTACCCATGTTTTCCTCCTGGTGTCAGTGTACTTCCAATGTCCCTTGTGGAGTGTGAGCCTTGCTTCGCACACCATTTCATAACTGCCCCTTTGTTGATAACAGAGTATATAAAAAGGTTTGGAGCAAGCCATATGTAAATTAGTCTTGGCCCTTATCCAATGGAACAGTCTAGGCTCATCTGCCAGGCTGGATCCTCCCTGAACCAAGCAACCCAAGGCTGGATTCACCCTCATAATCCTCTTCAGTTAAGTGTAGCTTGGTTCCTGTGGCACAGTGAGCAAGGGATCCACATCTGAGCATACCTGTCACACTCAAGGCATCAAACTTAAGTATCCAAAAAGTGATGTGTGGAATGCTTGAAGTAAAATCTCAGCCACTGGTAATTACTTAGGACTGCAGCCAAGTCCATCATCATCGTACATTCTATTGCCACTCAGTTGCCTTCCAAAGTTTACCAACTGCCACCAGTGCACTTTTAAGAGCTCCAGAGATGACTTATCATGGAATTATTTTGCCTGCTGTTGGTCAAAATTGATGTGTGTAACAGCACTGAAAATGTCCTAGTGCTGGTATTTCAGTGCACGGTGCAAAACTGAACAGAGATAGTGCTGCAAGGTATTTAATAAGGAGTATTGAACAAGTTTATATCAAAAGTTATGATTAAGTAACAAAACACACTCAATACAATGGACCAGAAGTTAGGCTGATGTAAGATCAGCCCCAATCTATCTCTCTCTCTCACCTCCCACACACATACACAAACACACAAAAAGAAATTATAGGTCTTGATTTAGAGTTTGGCAGACAGGATACTCCATAATAAATGTGACGGATATCCTATCTGCCTTATAACGTACATTATATCCTACGGCACTTCTAATAAAGCTGACAGGATATCTGTGGCGTTTGTGAAGGAGTACCCATGACCCAAACTATAATCCAGGCTAATAGTTACATATACACTGCTGTAGAATTCACATGATGTTTTGGAGAATCTAGGCCCTCAGAGACAATGTCACCACGACAGGATGATACATTGGGAGAGTGATGTGTCTCATACCATAGGCCGAAAGAGGAATACTATTTCGCTAGAATGTGGAACACACTGTCGCTGAGATCAGAAGACATTGCTTTGATACGGTGACACATTTACTGTGATGGTCAGACACATACTGTGGGAATGAGGATATCAGCCAATGGGAAATCCCTCTTCACAGAATCTTCAATCAGGCATATATAATTGCAAGAGGCCTTGGAAGATTATCACAGCCCTTCGATGTAGGTCTGTTCATTTATCTTCTGGTTACTGCAAAGGCGACAATGGATTCAACCCTCTGCTGTGGAGCTGAGCTGTGGACTCCCTCAGGTGAAACTGAAATCCTAGCACAAAGAAAGCAAATGGCTATGCTGGAAGCACACTGTGCATATTCCAATGTCCAAATCCAGGCCAGGAAAGAAGCCAACAGATATGCAGTAGTTCCTCACAAAACTTAAATCTGGTAAATCTCTGCTGGAGGGAGCTGGTCGAGGATAAAACTCAAAATGTATTGGAATCATTGATTACAACAGAAGACCTGTTGGACATACGACTGGAAAATGTATGGTCAGAACAAAGTGACTATTTTAGCATAGAAAGACAGGCTGATCACCAAAGTGTATGAACAATACCAAAATAGCGAATGACAATGAAAGCCCTAATGAGCATGAGATGGAAAGGCTTTTTCTAAAGAGATCGCAGACCACAACCATACCTAGTTAATTAGGAGAAAAAGTGAAGGTCAATCCTTGATAGTAAAAGCCCAAAATAAGAACTGAAGCCAGCAGGCCTCTCAGATATGCAAATGCAGCAACCCAGAAGAGGAGCCGCTCTATAGTATTCTAAAAGCATCCTCCTGACGCAAGGAGGTGAGGAACAAAATGCTCAGGAAGACACTTGAATGTCTTGAACCAATGGAAGGCGACCAGTTGGTGTGCTGCTTGTTGATAGGTCATCACCTTAGCTTAACCCTTAAAGTGGCATATCCTCTTCAGTTAGCAAAGAAAATGCAATCTATGAAGAAAAGGCTCATTCATCCGCAAGCAAAGTGTACGTAAGACATAGACTGCAGGCACCAGACGCTAAAGAAGATGTTTATATCCACCAATGACGGATTTAATACATGCTGAATCCCACCTCACTCTTCACGTACTCTTCCACAGACAAAATGATGTTCCCAGGCAATGGCACATTAACCACATAAAAGAGTTGAGACCTTGATCACCCTATGGGCACGGCAGTCCACATTTTCATCAACATGTGAGGATCCCTTGTTGCCTAGTTCTGTTCTAGACACATTTCCACTCTCCACCTCATCCCTAACCGATCTGACCCATGCAGGCTCATTTCAGTATATTCACTTCCAAATATTGTCTCTAAACCACCATTTCAAACATTTCTTTACTCTAAATACGTATGCACATCCTGCTTTTCCACTTTATAGAGGTGGCCCCGAAGGCAGAAATATAAATCGTAAATTTACAACAAAAAAAGTCCTGTAAACTACGGACAGAGACAGGGAGACACAACGTGGCAAGGAGCTCACATGGCTGTGCATCAAAAAGTGCACAAATAGACAAGGATATAGAACTGTCAAGCTGATGCACTGATATGGGTTTTGGTAGTAGGTTGTAAGACTTGTCACCTATATGGTGCTCTCACTGTTGGGAAACAAGCAACCAGCACACACAGTCATACCAGGGACCTGAAGAGACTGGGACAGAGATGATATAAAGGACGTGGAAGAAAACAAAAGGCGCAACTAGTAGAATTCCACACCAAGGGAGGAGGCCGATTAAGTATGATAGTTCTTTGAAATGTAATCTAATGTGCCAGAAATAACATGGGAAAACAAGAGGTAGGCAGTGCCAGGAATCCCATGTGGCAGCAGCGGTGGAAAGGGCATTGTGGCTAGAAGTATCAAAGGGGACTGACTGGCAAGATGGGCTTTTCTCAGAAGTCCAACAATCGGTACTTAAATATTCCACGGGCCCTTGAGAACAGAGCAGCGTTGACAGATCTGGAAATGGATGCTTCCGTGTTCTTCTGCAGATGGAACACTCATTAACGCGTCTGTCATTTCAGACTCCATATTAGCAGTGCATACGTCACAGAAAAGAAAATGGCGGCCAGCGGAATGCCCGGATTGACTTTACACAAAGGCAGAAATGGTGAAGGACTGGTTATGGCGCCAGTCAGCCCAGCAGTGCCCCGTGAATGGCGTTCAAGCCAGACTGAAAAATAAACTGATGTGTCGGACCGTTTGGCGTTTGCGATATCATTTCTCAGTTTTGAAGGCGAGCATGTCTTTTGTTGATTTAGGAAAACAGATTGAAGGCATATTTTATGTTCTCATGGACACACGTGCAGCCACTTTTGGAATATGCTCTGCCATTCCTGTGGCAGATCTAATCTTTCAGGATCATATTTAGTTGCATTAAAAGCTTTCCCAGAGAAGCATTAAAATATCTTTTCTGATTTCCGTGGGGACTACCCTGCTTCACAGAGGGGTTTTTACAGTGAATGTCTTGAGCCCTGTGGTGTGATGAGGAGGATGGCATAATCGCTCTTAGTGCCAGCCGATACCCGGGCACTTGTCCAGCTTTGCGCCGCTGCACTGAGTCCAGAGTTAAGCATTCACCATCACACATTTGGAAGTGAAGATAAGCCCTGATTGTCCCCCTTCATTGGCCTGGACATTTCAAACTAGCAGGGGCTCATGTAGACTTTGCCTGTCCTATTTCCTAATATCCATTGCAGCGGATATTCCTCCTCCACCATGGCAGTGGAAGAAAATGCGCCAAATTCAAAGATCTTTGCGAAGAGGGTGGAGACTTCTCACCAAGGTGAGCTCATCTGCAATGGGAGAAGCCATGCTAGGAGAGAAACGTGGAAGATCTGCCAGTGCCACGTCAGATGGCGTAATTTCTGCAACGAAATGTGGGCACTGAGAATCTACCTCCCAAATAAGTAGTTTCCTTAGATTATGTAATCTATTCAAGTCTGTCCAAAAATGATGGAATTGTAAAATGATGTGTGGCATAAATTAAAGTAAATTGTACATGTTTCGGGTCCTATTTGGTTACCGGTCGACTTACTAAAGCAACCCATGGTTGTACACAAAGAAACCCTCACTTTGGGCATCCATTGAGCTAAAATCTCTCACTCTCACCCAATTGAAAACCTAACTGGAATGTAGCCTTACGGCTAGAGCGGTTGACCTCGAAGCTGGGAAACCAGCTTGAGTCTCGGCTACGACGCGTAACATCCTGTGATTCTGGGCAAATCACTTAATCTCCCCGTGCCTAACAAAAATGAATGTATCCTCATATAACGAAACTGGTGCTCAAGTAAAGCGCTCTGATACCCGATGTCCGAGTCTGGTTTGCACTTTATAAAACTCTAAAAAATAAAATAAAAATAAAATGCTGTGAGCATCACAAATCATTTACGCAAGAGGTTTAACACCTGCACAGTTATTACAGTTTCTGTTGATGATGTATTTATTCATTGTTGTATATAAACCTTATTGGTGAGAATCAAAGGATAGCGCCCAATTATGACACAAAGTCAATTGTGAGCTATAATTATCCATGTTTCCTATTTGATCAATTGGCACTGGAACAATCCTTTATTTTGCAGATCACTTGTTTTTCAACATTGCACAATTGCATCCGCTTGTGAAGAGGGACGTTCTTTTGTTCTCTGGCAGAATAGGAATGCCAGAAAACATCCGGAACAGTGTGGTCTTGCTTCCTTGCTGGTCTAATTGCTCCTATTTTTCCTCTGTTTCTCCATAATTGCTTCTATTTCCACTGAGTCCTGGAACTCCTTTGATTTTCTGCCACTTTAGAACTCCTTAAGTAATTCTCTAAAGGTCTCTGATTAACCTGCCAGTGTTTTTGGTTCCCAGATTTAAACAGTTTATATGGTATAGATAGCCCAGGGACACCTATGGGAATTAATTGATGTGCAGTGGATTCATAAAGTGCCAATAGCCTAGAGTTTTGCCTGCTCAAAATACAAATCTTACAGACACAAAAGGATCAAGTTTCTACTGGGATAAAATGTTGTACTCTTTGCAACACAACAATCGCTGCATTTACCCACTGAGATAGCTTACTGGTAGAGAAAACTCAGCTTTTCTGACGGTCAAAGCATATCTCAGTAGAATGGATTGATCACCAACTTTTCAGCAGTGGGTCCTTAAAGCCTCAGTTGTCCCCCTGTTATGTTGCCGTAAAATTAAATCTTAAGTGTCCATTTTCAAACTTTATTCCACACCTATGTTCAATTTAGGTGCACAGAAAACATTTATTCTGTCGCTTGATTCCATGTAATGGGAGAATGGTTTTAATGATGCTTTTATTGCATAGCAAGAGTCGAAAACACTTTGGAGGAAGGTTTTTAGGAGAAAAAGATGGTGACTGAGTATTAAGAAGTATTTCTCGCCACTTGAAAGACGTCTGTTAGTTTGACTACAAGTACTTCGACACACCCGTCTCCTGACGTCCCTCATCTGGGAAGGCAGCCAGGTTGCCATTATGGTGAGGCTGCTGATGGGTAGGTCGCAAAGGCGAATCTAAGTTAAAAGTGTAGGTGGGGAAAGCTGATGTCCTCATAGTAAAGAAATGAAAATTCAGATGAACAAAGTTGCCAGGGCTGGTGCATGAAAGAGTCTGTAGGAAACAGCTGGGTCTGGTGAACGAATGCGCCCACTGCAGGGGGCCTGTGTTCGACCTCATGGTCACACGTTTAAATCTCAGTGGGTCCACTCTGCCTTTCATCCTTCTGAGGTTGATAAACTGAGTACTGTTGAGTTGAGTAACAATAAACATCTGTTATTCAGCGCCAAGATACACTTCTGGATCGATGCACACTTTACAAATATGCGTTATGTAGAGTGGCAGCTGCAGGAATGCACCCCATCACTGCACTTCAGAAGAATGAACAAATACAAAGCTGAACAAGCATTGGTGAATGCATTAGGTTTTGCCTATGTGATTATTAATAAGATGTTTTTTGCTGTAAGTTGTAGCTTGCTGAGTAGTTGTACAATATAAGTTACAGAAATTCTGTTAAACTGTGATGACTTGTTAATGTAAAAATAAAAGGCAATATATTGTGGTATTACTAGTGGCATAGTGTGGGTCAGTAATAGCAACATTTTGAAAAATGAAATGAAAGAGGGAAATAATAGAATTAATTGATGTAATAGCAATAATATGTGTTTAGAGAAGTTCTGACAACTTTTGGGCCCTGTGCCACTGCACCTGGTGCACCATTCAAACCATGTCCATAGTGCCTGCAAGATAACTGCATTTCTGACTGTCTGTTTAGTAGTAAAATATAGCAATATTTGGTGTGTAGAGGATTTTTGACAACTTTGGGCCTCGGTGTCACTGCACCTGCTGCACCACTGAAATCATGACCCTAGCGCCTGCAAGGTAACTGCACTTGTAAATGCTTATTTAGTACTTAAATATAGCAATATTTGGTGTTTAGAGGAGTTCTGACAACTTTTGGCCCTGGTGCCATTGAACCTGCTGCATCATTCAAACTGAGCCCCTTTTAACTACAAGATAACTGCAATTGTGTCTGCCTATATACTACTAAAATATAGCAACCTTAGGTGTTTAGAGGAGTTCTGACAACTTTTGGGCCCAGTGCCACTGCACCATTCAAATCATGACCCTGTTGCCCGAAGGGTAACTGCACTTGTGACTCCCTGTTTAGAAGTAAAATATAGCATTAATAGGTGTATTGTGGGGAGCCTAGAGCTTTTGGTCCTGGTGCTACTGCACCTGCTGCACCATTCAAATAATTACCCTATTGCCTGCTAGATAAATGCACTTGTGACTGTCTTGTTTAGTAGGAAAATTTTGCAATAATCTAGATTTAGTGGGGTCCCTAGAGCTTTTGGACCAGGTGCCACTGCACCTGCTGTGCTATTGAAATCATTCCCCTAATGCTTGCTAGATAACTGCACTTATGACTGCCTGTTAGTTGCAAAATATAGCAATATTAGCTGTTTAGAGGAGTTCTGACAACTTTTGGGCCCGGTGCCCCTGCACCATCCAAATAATGACCCTGTTGCCTGTAAGATAACTGCACCTGTGACTGCCTGTTTAATAGTAAAATACAGCAATACTTGGTGTTTAGTGGAGTTGTGACAACTTTTACCCCTAGTGCCACTGCACCTGCTACACCATTTGAATCAAGCCCCTTTTAACTGCAAGATAACTGCATCTGTGGCTGTCTGCTTAATAGTAAAATACAGCAATATTTGGTGTTTGGTGGAGTTATGACAACTTTAGGCCCCAGTGCCACTGAACCTGCTGCACCATTTAAATCAAGCCCCTTTCAACTACAAGGCAACTGCAATTGTGACTGCCTGTTCAGTAGTAAAATATAGCAATATAAGGTGTTTAGAGGTGTTGTGAGAACTTTGTGGCCCGATGCCACTGCACCTGCTCCACAATTGAAATAATGATCCTGTTGCCTGCAAGATAACTGCGCCTGTGACTGCCTGTTTAATGGTAAAATACAGCAATATTTGGTGTTTAGTGGAGTTATAACAACGTTTGGCACCAGTGCCACTGCACCTGCTGCACCATTTGAATCAAGCCCCTTTTAACTGCAAGATAACTGCACATGTGACTGCCTGTTTAATAGTAAAATACAGTAATATTTGGTGTTTAGTGGAGTTCTGACATCTTTTGGGCCCAGAGCCACTGCACCTGCTGTATCATTCAAATCATGACCCCGTTGTCTGCAAGGTAACTGCACTTGTGACTGCCTGTTTTGTAGTAAAATGTAGCAATTTTAGGTGTTTAGTGGGGTGCCTAGAGATTTTAGTCCTGGTGTCACTGCACCTCCTGTACCATTGAAATCATGATGCTGTTGTCTGCAAGGTAACTGCACTTGTGACTGCCTGTTTAGTTTAAAATCTTAGCAATAATCTTGCTTAGTTGGGGTCCGTAGATCCTTTGGCCCCGGTGCTGCTGCACCATTCAAATCAAGTCCCTTTTAACTGCAAGGTAACTGCAATTGTGAATGCTTGTTTAGTAGTCAAATATAGCAACATTATGTGTTTAGAGGAGATCTGACAACTTTTGGGCCCGGTGCTACTGCACCCGCTGCACCATTTAAATCATGACGCCGTTGTCTGCAAGGCAACTGCACTTGTGGCTGCCTGTTTAGTAGTAAAATATAGCATGGCTCTTGTATATTAACTTTATTTTTAATGTGCAATGTTTATTTCAATATTTAGAATTTGATCATAGTGACCAAATAGATTAAGTTGAAAAAAACAATCCAATAATGTGTACAAAGTGCAAAGAAACGTACTGAGGCATGAATAGGAAATGCCGCAAACATTCTAAGGCTAAAGCATCTGCTTTACACAGCTGAGTAATAAAAAGCAGGCAGGAAGAGATCTTATCTCACCAGTGAATGGGGCTAAAACAGTGTGAACAGCTTTAGTAGAACTATTGTAAATGCGTGCAGCCAGGGAAAGACAACAAAAAAAAAGTTCCACAAAAAAGTGAGTGAACACAGTAATTCGGCAATGAGAACTGGCAAGAGCCCCCTTTTAAGATATATTAAATACAAGAGATTTCACGCAGGCGAAACCTAAAAACAGGGAGGTTAATGAGATTATAGGAATTACTACAACAGATCTGTAGGTTTGGATCAGTAACGTTTCTTTCTCTTGTAATCTGTCTACAGAGTCATTCCCATTCATTGCCAGGATTTTTTGTTGGCCATGTGCTTTCTACCGGAAGTGTTCAATTAAAGCGATTCTCGTTCAAATGCATTCAAAAGAGCTATCGGACTTACCTTTGGTGAGTTTGCTTGTAAAGTCTTAAGGATGTGGTGGAAAAGTCTTGTATAGCAGTAAGTGGGGTGTGATTGGTGAGACAGTATATTCAGAACTTCAAAGTTGTGATGAGGTAATTGATCATAGATATGGAATCATGGAATTATGTTTATTGAGTTTATTTTTGTTTTACCTCTAGCTGCTCTGCTACTTACCTGAGGATGTCAGAGCGCTTTAGAGAAAACAAGGCGATTTGGATCTCAAATGGTAACACTGAATACATTGGAAGGAGAACAAGGTGCAGCATTTGGAACAAGGCTGGAAACAGGGGTTGACAAAGGGGAAATAGGAGAGGAAGAATGAGCTGTTAAGGGATGAAAAGGTGCTGTGAGGAGGGGCAGAAATGAAGAGAGAAGGAGCAAGGCAGGTAGAGAGGGGAGGAGGTAGAGGAAGGAGAGATGCAGATGCAGGAAGGTGAGAGAAGAAGAGGGGGGTGGGAAAGTAGGGAATTGGCAACTAAGTCGTGAGCAAGTCAGGTAATAAGGGGAAGGTGGAAAGAGTGGGAGTGCTCGGAGATTCCTTAAGGTGGATGGTGAAAAGAGTGGGAGGGAAGTGATGGACAGGAAGCGGAAGGGATGAAAGGGAGAGGGTGGCAGGGAAAGGTTTTAGTAGAGGTGTGTGGAATTCCCATAATTTGGTTTCACATACTTATGTGAAATGTCAGAGAAATGATTCAAAATTATGCATTATTACATGAAATGCAAATCTGTCATTTAACACTATATTTTGTAGCACACAATGCATCTTTGCATCTATTTGTTACGCAAGAACACATTTCAAAGTAAACAAACAGCAAGAAAGACATTAGTGGTGTGAGCAAATGTTGCTCTCATTCTGGCTGTTCTAAGTATTCCAGCACGCTAAAACTTTACTGCAAATGGTGCGTAATTACACATCATGGTAATCCGCAGAAACAGAACCAGCAGGAGAGCTTTCTCCTACATCGCAGCCAAGACCTGGAACGAGCTCCCTGTGAACATCAGACGCTCCCCGACCCTGCACTCATTCAGGAAGGACCTCAAGACCTGGTCTTCGACTGATCCGGAGCCGCTCCCCCCCCAGCGCCTTGATACCCTCACGGGTGAGTAGCGCGCTTTACAACCCCCTGATTGATTGATTGATGGTACATGGCATAGTTTATGGAATTTCTTGTATCATGCTAAACACAAAATTCCTGAAATTATGCAAATCATGCTGGCGTAATGTAAAATTCACTCTGGCCTAGGGGTGTTAGGAGGAGATGGGGAGGCAGGTATGGGGATGATGGTGATGTGGAAGGAGGAGAATGGGAGTCGTGAGCAAGAGAAAAGTCAGGATAGGCAGGCAGGGCACACAGAGAAAAAGAGAGGGGGAAACAGGGCGGTGCTATGCAGGGTATGACAATGACAGGAAGGGATGCAGAGGAGGAGACTTGAAGCGAGGTAAGAGACAATATGAAAGGTGCAGTTGAGGAGATTACTTTTCAAGCAGTGCTTGAAGAGCATCTGAAAATTAGTTTATGTAACATTTGGAGAGAAAGATTTTTAGTCTGTTTTGGAAGATTAGGAAGTCAACCTGGCAATGCATATCAATGTTGCAAAGGATAGGAACTGCTCAAAAGAGAAATTATGAATTGGTAATTGAGTTTTCAGACTTTTAGATTCAGGACTGAGAATGCTTTTGCTTCTGAGGTCTTTTTGCCACCTTGGAACTTTATGGCAGAATGCAGATAGTTCAGATGAGGGGAGTGGATGACTTTAAAGTTTAAGCATGCCAACTTGAACTTAATTCTGGCCTCAATTGGAAGCCACTGTTAGTCTCTCAAGATGGGTGATGTGGGCAAATTTAGTAGTGTCAGGGAGAAAGTGAACAGCTGAATGATTTTGAATGGGACCAGAGAGGATTTTGATACTATGAAGAAAATCCACTAGTAAGAAGTCTGTTAAAGGTAGAAAAGATGAGTTTATTTTAGTTAGATAAGAGACATTCTGGTAGATTTAGCAATGTTGCTGATATTGGATGTTATGGACAGAGAGGGATCAATCCAGATGCCCTGTGATTTGACTTCCGAGGAAAGGAGTGGTTTGAAACCAAAATATCATGGTTTCTGTATTGATTGATGTTTTTGAATCCATTCACCATTTACTTTATGATGGTTTTGTTTCTGCAGGAAGATAAATTCTTTGTTATCCAGATTGAGTCTGAGGAGGTTGGCTGACAAACAGTCTCGCAGTTTTACTAAAACAGTGCATGTTCTGAAGGGAGTAGATTTCCATATATATCTGGGTGTCAGTGACATATTGGTGTTTTGGCATCCAAATCTTGCTTTAGATCCTTCATTGGTTCCATGTAGAGGTTAAACAGTGTAGGTGCAAGGATGGAGCCTTGAGGGACTCTGTAAGTGACGGCGAATGGTTTGGATGAGTCAGTGCCAAATCTGACTATTTGTTTACGGTTGGTGAAGAAGGAAGCCAACCCAGCTGAGGACTTTTTCTTAGATGTGTCTGAAAATTTTAAGGATCTGTATGACCCTTTGATAGTCAGCAGTATCAAAGGCAGTCCAGAGGTCGACTAAGTTGAGTTGTGCCTCCTTTATCAAGTATGGCATGATTATTGTTGAATATATTTAGGGTGGCAGTATCTGTACTGTAGTCTTTGTAAACTCAGTATTGTTAAGGGTCTGGAAGATCATAAAAGGTTTGTCCGTTGAAGGCCAACACATTTTTCAATGACGTTTCCCAGCCATGGTGGTTGGTAAATGTTTTGTAGTTTGAAAAGATATCCATGTTAGCATCTAGTTTCTTTAATATGGGAGTGATATGCCCTAATTTAAAACTGCCCAGTAAGATGCCACCCTGAAGGAATGCATTGATTATTTAATACCATATTTTGTCAAAGAGATAGGAGGTATTTTTAATGTTATTGGCTGGGTTAACGTAATCTTGGTTGCATGTGGTTTTTAAGATTTTTATGATTTAGTCGATTATGATTTCGGAAATTGGTGTGAATTCAAACCATTCCATGCCGCTAGAGGATGGAAGAAAGATATTGTGACTGCTGGATGAGAGGGAGATAGATGCTCTTAGTGAATTAATTTGTTGACTTAAATGTTTTATTATTATCTTTTGCTTTTTATGTCTGCTTAAAAGGTTTTTTAATTTACTTTTTAAATATTTTTACCTGAACATCAATTAAAAAAATTAACTGAAATTGAAATGCAATATTGCAGTCCTGATTACCAGAAGCATGCTTGGTGAAATTGCAACCTTATAAATGGCTTCTGAAGGAATTTCATCAAGAAGCTACAAAGGTCACAACCACAAATGCAGGATTAGGAGCATGTTTGTGCTCATTCCTGAGTGGTTGTAACTGGAAATTAGGTGTCCACCCCAGTGGCAGCAGCAGTGCGGCGGGGCGGGATGGGGACGGGTGGGCAGAGATGGGTTAAAAAGAAAAATCACTTGTCTCCCAGCCGGCCGGCTGGCGGGCTGCCGCCTATACTACATTTTCTTCCTGGCATCTTGTGGGAGACATGAAGCACTAGGGCTCCCTGCAGCCAATCATAATGCTGCAATGCGGCGTTGTGATTGGTCTGAGTGCCGTGACATGGCGCTCAGCCAGGGGCTGGAGGAGTGGGCATGTTCTCCATGCAGGCTCTAATGCAGCCTTCATGAATAATACGGTATGTGCGCATGATTGTTTTGGGTGGCCCGAGAGAGCTGGCCAAGAACTCATGCTCACATAGAGTGGGCAAACCACTCCTCCCCCTACTCTGAGAGCAGCCCCACCCCAAAAAGATGCCGCGATCAGGAAAACTAAAACGATAAGAACCTCGAGTTATCATTTTATTTTTCCTTTTTTTACACTGCAAAAAGCAGTGGGTTGACGCTCCTCCGCCTTAACGGAGGAGCCGTCACTGGTCCACCCACATTCCCATGTGCATTGCTTATTTACATATCCCTCACACTCTGTTTCCCACCCTGTAGGGGCTAAGAAACATACTTTTGTCACACGAATAAGCACATGAGTTCTCTGGATGGGACTGGGGAGGAAGTAACACAATATTTGATGGTGATGTTGAGAATGGGGTTTCTCCGTGGTAAAGCATGTTTCTCTGTTCAGGATAAAAAAGATGAAAGGTGTAAATGCACATTTGCATGACCTTTCCACGTGTAGAATTTTCCACCTTTTGCAACTCGTATACATTTCTAAGAGTATCATTGGATTTTTATTGAACCCATAAAAGTCAGAAATTTGCTTGAAAACTAGCAATTGTACCATATAAGCAAATGCCCAATGTTTTGCCATATGCTTAATGAAGCGAACCCTTGGGCGGCCCTAAGGTTTTTGCATTGTTCCCCAATGTGATGCGAGGAGTATTTATTTCCCTCTTTCATACATGTTATAACTAAGACTTACTTGCCATCATGTGAGCAGCGATGCGCCCCAGATCCTCAGAGGAACGATATTTCCCCTTCTGGCTTTAGTTACACAGTTCAAGACAATTCTATCTGCTGCAGTCTTACAGTTGAATTAGATGAAGTGGCCATGCTTGGTCTCTTCCACAAACAAGCATTAGCAATGGCAGTAGGGCTAGCTCTAATGAGGCAACCCATCTAAGCAAATATGTAATTAATGTAATTAATTACATTCAAGCATGTCTTGTTGGCTTTGCCAATACAGTATCAAAAAGCACTGCTTTGTATAAAGAATTGAAAGTGACTACCAGTGTGACGCTTGAGTGTACTTTTCAGATGTAAACTAGTCCCTCATGCATTTCAATGGAAGAACCTCCTTGAAGGTGGAATGATACACCAAACAGCCAATAGCATGAGGTGAGAAAATAATAATTGCTCTGAGTGGAGAAGAAGCTTAATCTATGTATATTTAAATAATTTGTTACAAAATGTCTTGCAGGCTCAAAAAGTAAACTCGGCATGCTCCTGGACTGTTGGCTACACAGTTGGCACAATTTGCATATAAGAATTTTCAGGACATAGCACACTATTTAACTGTTGCCTGGAAAAAGTTGTAGAGATAATGAGGTTCAGTCGCATTCCTGGGGTAAAAGGCTCTCTGCAGCTGGCACGCCACCTCTTTGCAGCAGACACACAGCCATGGACTTTAATTGCTTAGGAATAAGGTGTTCAGAAAGTCGCCTTGACAGGCAGCGAAAATACATTTAGAGATGTTAGCGAAACGTGCATTTAAAATGAGTTTTTTAAGTGAAAGTCACAAGGCATGAATTGAGTTTGTGTATTGGCAGGTGACCAGAATGCTAATAATAATGTCTGATTCGTGAGATATTTATTATTTGGGTTTCAGGTGAATGCTCAGAATTTACTTGATGGAAAAAGAAAGATTGATAGTTACAGGATTCCTACACAGAATATAAAATAGTACAACATTGGAAAGTTACGCCAGGAGTGAACCACTTATCCCACTTAAATATCGTTTCAAAATATTATGCTACCATAATATTGTAGGAAAAATATAAAATATTGAGGTAATAAATATTGCCAAGTGAAGAGTATATAGTTAAGTAGATTTCCTTCCTGAACTTCACTTATATGTACTTTGAAAAATGTTTGAAAGCCCAGTAAGGTTTTCCTGTTTAATTTATTTTTGTATCATTAACGTTTCCATGTGAAATCCAATACAAGTAAAATAAATCAAGGTTCATTGCTGGAGAGTAATTTGGGAGAAGCTCACAGCTGCTCTGCTCATGGCTGCCCCGGGCATTCTTCATGTTGAATGATTCCAGGGCCCCAAGGCAAGGGCCACCCTGACAGATGTGCTTTTTTCACACCTCACACCCTTGTCTGGCTGTCAACCATTCAGGAACTCCTAGAAGAAGAGAGGTAAGCAAGGGGGGAATTGAGACGAGACATGGTAGGTAAATTCAAAGTAAAAAAACAACACAGTAAACATAGAACAGAGGCACTCATGCTGTAAGTGAGCAACAGAACCCTGATTTAAAAAAAAAATCTAAAAAAAAGAACATGCATAGCTGAATATCGAAACGCAGAACATAAGGTTCAGGAACAAAGAACCAGACCAACCATCTAGGAAGTAAAATAGGGTTGCCTTCAAGCAGGGTGAGATAAGAAGAATAGTATGAACATACCAGGGAAGCGGAAGGTGATACAAGCCTCAGCAACCAGGCCTCACCCCGCTTCTGCTGCCCCTGGTGTCGCTACTTCTTCTGCTCCGCTGCATTGTATGGCTGGCGCGCTGGAGATGCTGCCGTCATGGTGTCTCTCCTGACTTCTAGTTCTCTGTTGCAACCTGCGGGCTGCCTCCATTTTCCTCGATATAGTTTGTGTCCTTCTCTACTCTCCTCAACTCAATCTTTTGTCCTTGTCATATATGACTTGTTGACTTACTGGTCGTATTTTCCTTTTATCTGTGTCCACACTCCAGTGCCTCTATTCATTTGCCCCCAAGATCCCTGCATGTGCACTCCATGTGCCTTTCTATCCATTTGTTGTTTGCCATCACAGGTTGTTTTAATTTCTGGTCTCCTGTCCCACCACCTCTCTATGTCTGTCCCTTGCCACCTTACACTTAGGTTGCCTCTGTCTTTGCAATCCTATACCCCACCCTCCCCTTGTTGTAAAAGAAGTGTGTGAAGACCGTGTAGCAATGTGCGGGTTCACCCCTAATGAGCATCAGTGCATGCTCAGAAGACTTACAAAAATTGAATGAGCATTTGCTTCAAGGTGTGTAACTTACACATATCAGTGAGACTTTATTTTTCCCTTTGTAGTCTCTCTGTGTCGTTTGCACCACTGTCTCCCGCCTTGTGTTCTCCCTGTGATGCAAGTTGTTTTGTCCTGTGCTGACCAGTCATAGGGTCTACCCCATAAACTCTTTGCTATTTGCTCTCTGAAAGTCACCCCTGACAGGCTGCTGCTTCTTTGTAGAAGGGCAAAGTGCAAATGGAGCTCAACACCCAATCCCAAGGTGCCCAGAGCATGGAATGGGCATCATGACCAAGAACATAGATCTACTGGCACACCGTTGGTAGACTCGCTAGGTGTGTGACACAAGGGCAGTTGACCGCTCAGGGGGGTGTTGGAAAATTATTTTCCCAAGGATAACTAATCCATACACAATAAAAAGATAGACAAGTAACTAAGCCAAAGACTATCGATGCGGCAATGGAGAACGTTCATATTTCTGGGCAAAAGGATGTCCAGGGGTCATCAGTTTCTCAGGACTGAACCATGTGCAGGCTTGAAGCCGAAAGGATGAATCGCAACAATTCAGACACCGCCCGGTAACAACAACAAACTGGATTTGAATGCTGAAAAATGTTCTAATAGCGGGTGTGTTCACTAATAGTTTACCTTTTACTAAGAACCTTACCCTTAAATGTAAGTTAAGCAAAAGCCTGGTGATTCAATGCACCAACAACATCAATTTATCCTTCATGACAACAGTGATAAAACGAACCCCAGGCTACCTGAAAGCTCTCCTGGAGGAATTCCTACATGTATTACTACATCGGCACTCTGTTGAGTTGTATGACATACCCACACATCCCTTTACCACACATATAATACCATGTGTTGTCCTATACAATGCATGGCATTACATAGTGGACCTTTATCATGCATTGTTGTGTTTATATATATATATTTTATATATATATATATATTATCTACTGGCGGTCGCCAGTAGATAGTTATAGTTAGGACCGAGTTCCCATAGGAAATCTGAAAATTCTATTTTGAATAACTTTGGCGCCGGTTGACTTATCTTCGTGAAATTTTAAAAACTAATGGGGCGCTCCGCTCAGCTCCTACCCTGAAAGTCTCGGGGTGATTCGTCAAGCGGGGAATGAGAAAAAAGGGGGGTCCCAAAACGCGTTTTCCCCATGCATTTTCCCATAGGACCTTTAGTCGAAGGTACAGCCCGAACAGCTGAACAGAATTACTTGAAATTTGGCAAAGCGGTAGTGTTCAGGTCAGGCATGTGCCTTTTGCTTAAATGGTGTCAATCTGTTCAGTAGTTCCTGAGAAAATCAAAAGTAAAATCACATATATATCTGGGCGGAGCCTAACCACACATCTCATCGTGAGATCTGATTGGCTGTCAGCACTTCATCCAAGAAGTGTTGGCAGCCATCTTGGGACCAATATACATGATAGCACCTCATTAAAAAGCATTGCAGTTAATAGAAGGTTTTAAGACTTTAGTTACATTATAAATCATTTGTTGATGGTACCATACTCATTTTAGGAATTGTGGTGTGTTCTAAGGTGATTTTACCATGTGAAAAAGCCTTCTGCTGTGATATCATGAATCATGCTTGAGAGAGAACTATTTTCTCATGCTTTTCCCACAGAGGTTTGGAAGGTAATCTATAAGCTAAACTGAGAGCATATTTTCTGTAAATTCACATTATCTTTCTCAGTCTTGTGAGAATGAAGTCTGACATTCCCAGTAAAACATGTACATCCAACAAGGGCAGAGACTGTCAGTTGATTCCCTTGTGTCCTACTTATGACAAACGTACGGCACACCTGAAGCCCTCTTGATTGGAATAAAGTGGTAACACGTAAAACATTTAATTTACATAGGAACAAAATGAGGGGGTTCATTTTGCCATATAAATTATGATTAGTTCTGCAGAAAGAAAAATTAGGGCACATTTTGACTTCTCAAATCCTCTTCTATTTCATAAAAATATTCTGACATGCAGACTGAAACATGCACTTTGAATACCAGCAGCAGACTTCCCTGGTGAGCAGTAGTTTTACTACAGTGATCTAATGAGCAACTAGAGTGCTAACATTCAGAATTTATGGCAAATGTGTGACACATCTGAATGCCTTCTTGATGGAACCAAAATAAAAAACTGAAAGTATTCCCACTGAGGAGACTGCAGTAAATGAGGAAATTAGGAAACTTCATAACAAATAAATCTCCCAAGATGGCCACCAGAGACAAAAGAGCCTAAATGTAGCCCAAATATCACCCAGATGTAGCCCAAGTATAGCCCAATGACAGAATGTCCCAGAGTGTTCTTAAGAACAACTAGAGCGCTTACTGTCTAACTTATGACAAAAGTATGGCACACCTGAAGCCATCTTGGTTGGAATAAACTGGTAACACTTAAAACATTTAATTTAAAAAGGAACACAATGAGGGGGTTCATTTTGCCATAGAAATTATGATTAGTGCTGAAGAAAGAAAAATTAGGGCACATTTTGAGTGACTTCTCAAATCCTCTTCTATTTCATTAAAAAAGTCTGATATGCAGACTGAAACATGCACTTTTAATACCAGCAGCAGACTTCCGCGGTGAGCGGTAGCTTTACTACAGTGATCTAATGAGCAACTAGAGTGCTAACATTCAGAATTTATGGCAAATGTGTGACATATCTGAATACCTTCTTGATGGAATCAAAGTAAAAAAAACTGAAAGCATTTCCTACTGAGGAGACTGCAGTAAATGAGGAAATTAGGCAACTTCATAACAAATAAATCTCCCAAGATGGCCAACAGAGACAAAAGAGCCCAAATGCAGCACAAATATAACCCAGATGTAGCCCACATGTAGCCCAATGACAGAAGTGTGCAAAACACTTATTTTTTGTGTATTTGCAGTTTTATATAGTGCAGACTTGTCAGGTATTGGAGTGCTTTACATGAGCATTGGTTACATCACACAAGATCAGATTCATTTTGGTTGTAGACATGGGGAGATTAAGTGATTTGACCAGAATCACAGAATGTTGAGCTGAAGCAGAAACTCCAACCTGGTTCCCCAGTTGCAAAGTCTGCAGCTCTGGAAGTAACACCACATCCTCTCCCCTAGGTGCAACATTTAATCAAGTGGTCAACTGGATAAAAAAACATAAAGATTACAAATAATTTAAAAGTTCTTTGTCGCTATTTGAAAACTCAGAAAATATGTCCTCATTTTAGTTTTTTAGAGCACTAACCATAATTTTGATGCAAATAAGACCCTCTCATATATGTAATTTCTAAAGGAAATACTCTAGGTATTACAGTTTTGATTACATCAAGATGACGTTAGGCGTTCCACACTTTTGTAATAAATATAGAATGTTAGCAATCTAGTGGTTCATTGGGATACTGTTGAGAGGCAGAGGCCAGGGGCACGGACTCTGAAAATTGAAGGCAGGTAGGAGAGTGCAGATGCAACAATTTGACCACACTGGGCAGGCAGGAAGGGCAGTGGCAGCACAACAGACTATGGAGGGCAGTGGAAAGGGGGGCAGGGGCAACAAACCAACAATACAGGACTGGCAAGAGAGGCTGTGGCAATATAATAGACCATTGTGGGCAGAAGGAAGAGGCAGTGGTAGTACAACCATACATGCCAACAGACCTGTTTCAGCCAGGAAACGTCCAATGTTTTTAAGCTCAAATGGGCTTTATTTGATCTGTCTCCTGTCTACAATCTCCTCTTTTTCAATGTAACTCAAAGGGGAAAATCAATACCCCAGTTTTTTTTCAAAATCTCCCTCTTACCAAGTTCAAAATGTTCGCACGTATGGTACATTGGATCATGGTAGGCAGGAGGAATTGGGGTAGGGACATGGACTCGGATAACAGAGGACAGGAGGGACATGGAGAGGTGCACCAAACTGACCCTACAGGGCAGGCATCAGGGTTTGCAGCAGCACAATACACCACACAGCGCATGCGGGACGGGAGTGCAGCACAACAATCCATAGAAAGCAATAGGGAGGGGACAGGACCATGCACATGGACAACAGAGAACAGAGGGGAAAGAGGCAATGGTAGCTAGCTGACCATAATGGACAGACAGGAGAGAAAGCTGCAGCATAACAGACCATAAAGGGCAGGAGGGATGGATCAGGGGCATTTAAATGGAACAGACAAGCCAGGAGGGAGGGAATAGGGGTCTGCACATGGAAACAGAGGGCTGGGGACAAGGGGGCAGGGCAGGAGCAGCAAGATGACCATGGAGGTCAGGCAGGTTGGGCACTAGAAAAAAGACACACCATGGAGAGCAACAATGAGACTATGATGGCATACACACAGACCATGGAGGGAAGGTGGGAGGGGTCAGGGGCAGCTAGCTGACCACACAGGGAAGGTGGGAAGGGCCATGGCAGCACAGAAGACCATGCATGGCAAGCAGGAGGGTTAGTGGCAGCACAATGGCTATGATGGAGAAGAAGGAAGGTGCAGGGGCATGCACAAAGGACCATGGAGGATAGAAGGGAGGGTCAGGACCTGGGCACAGACAGGAGAGTTCAGGGGAAGGGGCCTCACAACAGACCGCGCGTGGCAGGCAAGAGGAGCAGTTGCAGCACAACAGACCAGGGAGGGCAGAAGGGTGTGGCAGTAAAATGGACCATGGAGGACAGGAGGAAGGGGATAGGGGCATGGCATGTGGACAGGCAGGGTGGAGGTGTCAGGGACAGGTTACAGTCATCTGACAATGCTAGGCAGGTGGGAGGGGAGTGGCAGCTCAACAGAACACTCAGAGTAGATAGGAGTGGCAGGTCCATGGAAAATGGTGGGGGAAAAGGATGGAGCAGGGGCATGCACAAAGACATCGGAGGGCAGGGGGAAGGAGAATAGGGGCAGCAAGCTAAGCACAGAGGCTAAGCAGGAGGTCAATGATGGGCCATAGAATTGGGCAATGGAGGGCAGGAGGAGTGGACTGGTACATCATGCTAAATGAAGGGCAGTGGCAGCACATCAGACCATGCATGGCAGGAGGGAGGAGGCTAGTCCATGGATTCAGACAACGGAGGATAGGGAGGAGGTGGATGGGGCAGCAAGCTAACTGGTCAGAGAAGGTGGGTATTAGGAACTTTAATGTTTTTAAAATGTGTGTCTGTGCGAACTACTTAAAATATGAACAAGTATGCAGCATAATCTCACTTTTATTCAGGAAGAAGAGGACGTTTGTGACTGTGACTCCGGGCTCACTTGGCAGAAACACCCCCTGACCCTCCACCCTCCATCGCAAAATGTAATGCCCGTGAAAAGGGTAGGTGGACGCAGTGTTATATAGAACATAGTCCTGAGAGCACTATTGTAAATGAAAACTAGATATAGTATATGGTATAAACTATGCACCAAAAAGTGTGATATAAGATGAACCGGGGCGTGAAATATAATATGCAATACATTGTGCGCAATGACAGATGCATTGGAGAGCGCGAGATAGCACATGCACTAGCGCGTGCTATGCGATATGCGCCTGGGAGTGTAATATGCACAGGGCAGTGTTGTGTAACCTAACTAGTCTCTAAAGTTGTAATATAAAATATGTGCTGCGGAGTGTAACATTGCATATGCACTGTGACAAAGATATGGATTCCAGATTGTAATATGTATGGCATAGCGCTGTGCGTTATAACATAGGCATCGAGGAAGGCACGTTAGATGGGGCAATATAACCTGTGTGAAGGCAAGTGTGGCATGACATATTCACGGGGTGGTGTTACAGTGCACATGGGCTAGAGAGTGTCATAGCATACACACTAGCTGGTGGAATACAACACAGAGGTGTGTGGCACTCAGCGGGCACTGGTGGGTGTAACACAGCATTGGGCTCAGCCAGGAGCACGCTGTGACTCTCAAGTGAGGTTCGTCTCCTTTCCAGAGAGTAAAATAAAAAGTATTACACATCCGGCGGTGGATGTGTCTTTTATTAACCGTGAGGGGGGTTTCTTGCATAGTTTGGTTGAATTTTTGTCGAATCCCCTTTGAATGGCTTGGTGTGCGTGTGTATTAAATGTGCCCGTCAATAGCTACACATGTTTGTATAAATAAACGACAAGGGTGTCTTCTTGGAGAGTACCCACCGGCGGGGGCGCTGGGATTAGGCACGGTAGGGCGTCAGACACGTCAGATCTTCGCTAGCGGTATAAATACATTCCACGTGGATTCATTGTATGCATAGTCGCCTTTTAATGAATATCACGCAAATCGTCATGGTGATAGGTACATACGGTTTGTCCAGCATGTCCTAGGTATTTCTATAAATATATATTTTTTAAAAATAATAAAAAACAAAGGGCGGCCCCGGGGGATAGGGTCCCTGGGCCATAAGTGGCGTGAGGAGGGGGGCAACGTAGCCCCCCTCCTAAAGATTTTTTTTTAAAAAAAGGCCATGACCCGGGGGTTGGGGTCCCCGGGGCCGATTAAGGCCTTGGGAGGGGGTCCACGCGGCCCCCTTCCAAATTAATTTTTTTCAACAATAAAAATTAGGGTGCAGGCCCTGGGGGATGGGGTCCCCAGGACCAATAAATTAGAAAAAGAAGGGGGGGCCACACACCCCTCCTTCTAAAAAAAATTAAATAAATAAAAGACCGGTATCGCGCCGGAGGCCACACCCCCTCCGTGCAGCACTCGGCAAACGCACCCCCTGGCCAGTTGTAAGTTGGGGAATTAATTCCCCTTCAATACTGAGGGTCCCTGAGGGCCAACTAGCCCAACAGGTATCTCCAGTATGCGCAGGGAGCTGCGTTGCAGACAGGTGTTCTGAGGCCATGCCCCTTTTTACACCTCTATGCAACGCAGCTCTATGGTGCTTACTGGAGGTACCTAGTGGGCTAGTTTGACCCTAGGGACCCTTAGGATTCAAGGGGACTTAATCTCTCAACTTAGAACGGCCACAGGGCGTGTTTACACAGTGGTGAATGGAGGGGACGGGGCCTGAGGTGACGTGTGCAAACACGCCCTGTGGCGCGTTTTAAGTTGGGGAAATAATTCCCTTACAATCCTGAGGAACCCTGGGGGCCAACTAGCCCACCAAGTGCTTCCAGTAAGCGCCACTGCTCTGCATTGCAGAGGGGTGGTGCAGGCCGTGCCCCTTTTTACACCTCTCTACAATGGCACTCAGTGGAGGTACCTAGTGGTCTAGTTGGACCCTAGGGACCCTCAGGATTCAAGGGGACTTAATCTCCCAACTTAAAACGGCCACAGGGCGTGTTTACACAGTGGGGAGGGGACGGGGCCTGAGGTGACGTGTGCAAACACGCCCTGTGGCGCGTTTTAAGAGGTAGTTTTAATCCCCTGCCCTATTATATACTAGGGGCTTACAGAGGAGGTCATGCTAATCACAGGGGGACCCCAACGCATAGTGTTCCCTATTGTATGTAGGTGTTTTCACTGTATTCTGAGTGTCTAGAGCACTGGCTCTAGGACTGGTTAGTCAGACTCAGTTAACACCAGTATCCGTCTGAAAAAGTTGAGGGTACAGGATGATTTTGCAACAAGGCTTCTTTCTGCTCTTCTGTTTGTTCTTTCTGCACGTTATCCTTCTTCCTGCACTTTTCTTCATATTTGAGGACTTCTGTTGCTTTTTTCTGCATTTCTTTTTTTTCTTTCTGTGCGTTTATTTCTTCTTTTTTCACATGTCCTATCTCTGTAGGCATAGTTAGAAATTAGCATTTAAAAAACCTTTGAAATTCTATGGGAAAATGCATGGGGAAAATGCGTTTTGGGACCCCCCTTTTTTCTCAGCCCCCGCTTGACGAATCACTGTGAAATTTTCAGGATAGGAGCGGACCGGAGCTGGCCAAAAGTTTGGAAAATTTTGCGAAGATTCATCAATCGACGCCAACGTTATTCCAAATAGAATGTTGCGGATTTCCTATGGAAAATTGTTCCTAACTATAACTACCTACTGGCGACTGCTAGTAGGTATAATATATATATATGTATATACAAATGCATAGCCAATAAAGGCATAAAGAAATAGCAACAGAACAAGCATTTCTCAGTATTAAAACATAAGCGTGATTAAGACATATTAAAAACATTCATGCCAAACAGTAAAAGCATCTTTTTGGTAGAAACAGGTGGACAACGGGGAGGCAGGTGGGACAGTGAGGAATCCACAGGCAGATACTGTATCCACCAGAAAAAGCATTACCGAAGGTAAGTAACTTGCTCTTCTGATGGATACTTATGCCTGTTGATTACTCACCTTTTGAATAGAATCCTCAAGACGTACCTCACCCGGAGGAGGGTGTCCACATGACTAAACCAAAAAATCTTGCAAAATATATCGAGCAAAATGGCCATCCCTCCTAACCTCCGAATCCAATAATAATTGAATAATTTTTATATTGAAAATAATACTTTAAAAATACTTGTATTAATACATTTAGACAAAAACTTAAAGGAAAACTTTTATCTATAATTAATTTAAAGATATTTCATACTTTACAAATTACGCTGAAGTCGCGACCCCAGCGCGACTTTTCAAAATGGCTATCGGAATGCGCGCAGCCATCGTGTAGGGTGCACGACTTCTGTATAATATAAAAAAAAAAAATGAATATAGTTTTCCTAACTAAAAATTATTCAAAATGTTTTTATATGTATATATATATATATATTCACTGAAAAAAACCATAGGTTTCAGGGGTGTTATAGTTAGCTGCCCATTTCACTCGTACAAAACCATAGAAATTCCTCTGTTATAGTTAGTTCTGCTAACTATAACTCACGCGCCCGCAATGCACTGCTGATGATGTCACATATTGCATCATTCATGACATGGTCAGTGACATCACTGATGACATCACTGATGACATCTCAAATGACATCACTGATGACATCATCCACTGAATGTGGTTTAGTTTGAAATTTAAATATGTATTATGTATATGTACTCTACTACTTCCTACTACTCTCTACCACCCACTCTCTACTACTCTACTACTCACTCTCTACTACTCACTCGCTACTACTCTCCCTCTACTACTCTCTACTACTCACTCTCTACTACTCACTCTACTACTCTCTACTACTCACTCTCTACTACTCTCTCTCTACTACTCACTCTCTACTATTCACTCTCTACTACTCACTCTCTACTACTCGCTCTCTACTACTCGCTCTCCACTACTCACTCTCTACTACTCGCTCTCTACTACTCTCTACTACTCACTCTCTACTACTCTAATACTCTCTCTCTATTACTCACTCTCTACTACTCTCCCTCTACTACTCTCTACTACTCACTCTCTACTACTCACTCTACTACTCTCTACTACTCACTCTCTACTACTCTCTCTCTACTACTCACTCTCTACTATTCACTCTCTACTACTCACTCTCTACTACTCGCTCTCTACTACTCGCTCTCCACTACTCACTCTCTACTACTCGCTCTCTACTACTCTCTACTACTCACTCTCTACTACTCACTCTCTACTACTCTCTACTACTCTCTCTGCTACTCACTCTCTACTACTCACCCTCTACTATTAAGGCAAGAGATTATGTAAGATATTCATCAAAATAATATATTTGTACTTATAAGAAACTTATATTATTTTTAAATATATTTTCGCGAAGTCGGGTGCGTGCGTCGTGAGTGCAGAAAACCAAGTCAGCCGAGCTGCTGTAGAGCCAGAGAACCAGGTCAACAGAGCTGCTCTAGAGCCTAAGAACTAGGTCAGCAGAGCTGCTCTAGAGTCAGAGAACCAGGTCAGCAGAGCTGCTGTAGAGCCAGAGAAACCAGGTCAGCAGAGCTGCTTTAGAGGGAGAGAACCAGGTCAGCAGAGCTGCTTTAGAGCCAGAGAACCAGGTTAGCAGAGCTGCTTTAGAGCCAGAGAACCAGGTCAGCAGAGCTACTCTAGAGCCAGAGAACCAAATCAGCAGAGCTGCTTTAGAGCCATAGAACCAGGTCAGCAGAGCTGCTTTAGAGCCAGAGAACCAGGTCAGTAGAGCTGCTCTAGAGCCTAAGAACCAGGTCAACAGAGCTGCTCTAGAGCCAGATAAACCAGGTCAGTAGAGCTGCTTTAGAGGGAGAGAACCAGGTCAGCAGAGCTTCTATAGAGCCAGAGAACTATGTCAGCAGAACTGCTTCAGAGCCATAGAACTGGGTCAACGGAGCTGCTTTAGAGCCAGAGAAACAGGTCTGCAGAGCTGTTGTAGAGCCAGAGAACTAGATCAGCAGAGCTGCTCTGTAGCATAAGAACTAGGTCAGCAGAGCTGCTCTAGGGCCAGAGAACCAGGTCAGCAGACCTGCTGTAGAGCCAGAGAAACCAGGTCAGCAGAGCTGCTTTAGAGAGACAGAACCAGGTCAGCAGAGCTGCTTTAGAGCCAGAGAACCAGGTCAGCAGAGCTGCTCTAGCTGACACTGACTGACTGACACTGACTGACTGACACTGACTGACACTGATTAACACTGACACTGACTGACTGACCCTGATTGACTGACACTGACTGACTGACACTGATTGACTGACACAGACTGACACTGATTGACTGACACTGACAGACTGACTGACACTGACTGACTGACATTGACTGACACTGACTGACTACTCTCTACTACTCTACTACTGACTCTCTACTACTCTCTACTACTCTCTCTCTACTACTCACTCTCTACTACTCACTCTCTACTACTCTCTACTACTCACTCTCTACTACTCTACTACTCTCTACTACTCAATCTCAACTACTCACTCTCTACTACTCACTCTCTACTACTCACTCGCTACTACTCTCTACTACTCACTCTCTACTACTCACTCTCTACTACTCATGCTCTACTACTCTCTACTACTCACTCTCTACTACTCTCTACTATTCACTCTCTACTACTCACTCTCTACTACTCACTCTACTACTTCCTACTACTCTCTACCGCCCACTCTCTACTACTCTACTACTCACTCTCTACTACTCACTCGCTACTACTCTCTACTACTCACTCTCTACTACACACTCTACTACTCTCTACTACTACTTTCTACTATTCACTCTCTACTACTCACTCTCTACTACTCTCCACTACTCACTCTACTACTCTCTGCTGCTCTCTAGCACTCACTCTCTACTACTCTACTACTCTCTCTCTATTACTCACTCTCTACTACTCTCCCTCTACTACTCTCTACTACTCACTCTCTACTACTCACTCTACTACTCTCCACTACTCACTCTCTACTACTCTCTCTCTACTACTCACTCTCTACTATTCACTCTCTACTACTCACTCTCTACTACTCGCTCTCTACTACTCGCTCTCCACTACTCACTCTCTACTACTCGCTCTCTACTACTCTCTACTACTCACTCTCTACTACTCACTCTCTACTACTCTCTACTACTCTCTCTGCTACTCACTCTCTACTACTCACTCTCTACTACTCTACTACTCTCTACTACTCGCTCTACTACTCACTCTCTACTATTCTCTACTACTCACTCTACTACTCTCTCCTACTCTCTACCACTCACTCTCTACTACTCTACTACTCACTCTCTACTACTCTCTACTACTCACTCTGTACTACTCACTCTCTACTACTCACTCTCTACTACTCTCTACTGCTCACTCTCCACTACTGATTCTCTACTACTCGCTCTCAACTACTTTACTACTTTCTCTACTTCTCACTCTCTACTACTCTCTCTACTACTCACTCTCTACTACACACTCTCTACTACTTGCTCTCTGCTACTCGCTCTCTACTACTCTCTAGTACTCACTCTAATACTCACTACTACTCTCTACTACTCACTCTCTACTACTCCACTACTCTCTACTACTCACTCTCTACTACTCACGCTCTACTACTCTACTACTCTATACTACTCTCTCTCTACTACTCACTCTCTACTACTCACTCTCTACTACTCTCTACTACTCACTCTCTACTACTCTCTACTACTCACTCTCTGCTACTCTCTACTACTTTCTACTACTCACTCTACTACTCACTCTCTACTACTCTCTACTACTCACTCTCTAATACTCACTCTCTACTACTCACTCTCTACTACTCACTCTACTACTCACTCTCTGATACTTTCTCTACTACTCTCTACTACTCCCTACTACTCACTCTCTACTCTCTATTACTCGCTCTCTACTCTCTACCTCTCTACCTCTCTCTCTACTACTCTCTACCTCTCTACCTCTACCTCTCTACCTCTACACCTCTACCTATACACCTCTACCTCTCTACCTCTCTGTACATGCACACATATGCACATATATATATGCATATATATGCATATGCATTTATATATATGTATGTGTATATATATATATACATATATAAACATATCAATATAATCTGCATATCTATATAAATATAAATTCATGCAAACATATACATATACATATATGCATACATATGCATGGTATGTACATGAAAGTTTGAAAAACTCTAATACAAGCAAAGCTAAAAAGCCACCTAATTACAAACAGAATTGCTTTAACTTAAACGAGGGCGAGACCTATTGCATTTTCAATGCTTGTTTACTTTGATTCCATCAAGAAGGCATTCAGATGTGTCACACATTTTCCATAAATTCTGAATGGTAGCACTCTAGTTGCTCATTAGATCACTGTAGTAAAGCTACTGCTCACCAGGGAAGTCTGCTGCTGGTATTGAAAGTGCATGTTTCAGTCTGCATGTCAGAATTTTTTAATGAAATAGAAGAGGATTTGAGAAGTCACTCAAAATGTGCCCTAATTTTTCTTTTTTCCTCACTAATCATAATTTCTATGGCAAAATGAACCTCCTCATTGTGTTCCTTTTAAATTAAACTACTCACTCTCTACTACTCACTCGCTACTGCTTTCTACTACTCACTCTCTACTACTCACTTTCTACTACTCTCTACTACTCTACTACTCGCTAATACTACTCTCTACTACTCACTCTCTACTACTCTCTACTGCTCACTCTCCACTACTGATTCTCTACTACTCGCTCTCAACTACTTTACTACTTTCTCTACTTCTCACTCTCTACTACTCTCTCTACTACTCACTCTCTACTACACACTCTCTACTACTTGCTCTCTGCTACTCGCTCTCTACTACTCTCTAGTACTCACTCTAATACTCACTACTACTCTCTACTACTCACTCTCTACTACTCCACTACTCTCTACTACTCACTCTCTACTACTCACGCTCTACTACTCTACTACTCTATACTACTCTCTCTCTACTACTCACTCTCTACTACTCACTCTCTACTACTCTCTACTACTCACTCTCTACTACTCTCTACTACTCACTCTCTGCTACTCTCTACTACTTTCTACTACTCACTCTACTACTCACTCTCTACTACTCTCTACTACTCACTCTCTAATACTCACTCTCTACTACTCACTCTCTACTACTCACTCTACTACTCACTCTCTGATACTTTCTCTACTACTCTCTACTACTCCCTACTACTCACTCTCTACTCTCTATTACTCGCTCTCTACTCTCTACCTCTCTACCTCTCTCTCTACTACTCTCTACCTCTCTACCTCTACCTCTCTACCTCTACACCTCTACCTATACACCTCTACCTCTCTACCTCTCTGTACATGCACACATATGCACATATATATATGCATATATATGCATATGCATTTATATATATGTATGTGTATATATATATATACATATATAAACATATAAATATAATCTGCATATCTATATAAATATAAATTCATGCAAACATATACATATACATATATGCATACATATGCATGGTATGTACATGAAAGTTTGAAAAACTCTAATACAAGCAAAGCTAAAAAGCCACCTAATTACAAACAGAATTGCTTTAACTTAAACGAGGGCGAGACCTATTGCATTTTCAATGCTTGTTTACTTTGATTCCATCAAGAAGGCATTCAGATGTGTCACACATTTTCCATAAATTCTGAATGGTAGCACTCTAGTTGCTCATTAGATCACTGTAGTAAAGCTACTGCTCACCAGGGAAGTCTGCTGCTGGTATTGAAAGTGCATGTTTCAGTCTGCATGTCAGAATTTTTTAATGAAATAGAAGAGGATTTGAGAAGTCACTCAAAATGTGCCCTAATTTTTCTTTTTTCCTCACTAATCATAATTTCTATGGCAAAATGAACCTCCTCATTGTGTTCCTTTTAAATTAAACTACTCACTCTCTACTACTCACTCGCTACTGCTTTCTACTACTCACTCTCTACTACTCACTTTCTACTACTCTCTACTACTCTACTACTCGCTAATACTACTCTCTACTACTCACTCTCTACTACTCACTCTCTACTACTCTCTACTACTCTCTCTCTACTACTCTCTCTCTACTACTCCCTCTCTACTACTCACTCTACTACTCTCTACTACTCACTCTCTACTACTCACTCTCAACTACTCACTCTACTACTCTCTACTACTCTCTACCACTCACTCTCTACTACTCTCTCTCTCTACTACTCACTCTCTACTACTCACTCTACTACTCTCTACTACTCTCTGTGCTACTCACTCTCTACTACTCTACTACTCTCTCTCTATTACTCACTCTCTACTACTCTCCCTCTACTACTCTCTACTACTCACTCTCTACTAATCACTCTACTACTCTCCACTACTCACTCTCTACTACTCTCTCTCTACTACTCACTCTCTACTATTCACTCTCTACTACTCACTCTCTACTACTCGCTCTCTACTACTCACTCTCCACTACTCACTCTCTACTACTCGCTCTCTACTACTCTCTACTACTCACTCTCTACTACTCACTCTCTACTACTCTCTACTACTCTCTCTGCTACTCACTCTCTACTACTCACTCTCTACTACTCTACTACTCTCTACTACTCGCTCTACTACTCACTCTCTACTATTCTCTACTACTCACTCTGTACTACTCACTCTCTACTACTCACTCTCTACTACTCTCTACTGCTCACTCTCCACTACTGATTCTCTACTACTCGCTCTCAACTACTTTACTACTCTCTCTACTTCTCACTCTCTACTACTCTCTCTACTACTCACTCTCTACTACACACTCTCTACTACTTGCTCTCTGCTACTCGCTCTCTACTACTCTCTAGTACTCACTCTAATACTCACTACTACTCTCTACTACTCATTCTCTACTACTCCACTACTCTCTACTACTCACTCTCTACTACTCTCTACTACTCACTCTGTACTACTCACTCTCTACTACTCACTCTCTACTACTCTCTACTGCTCACTCTCCACTACTGATTCTCTACTACTCGCTCTCAACTACTTTACTACTCTCTCTACTTCTCACTCTCTACTACTCTCTCTACTACTCACTCTCTACTACACACTCTCTACTACTTGCTCTCTGCTACTCGCTCTCTACTACTCTCTAGTACTCACTCTAATACTCACTACTACTCTCTATTACTCACTCTCTACTACTCCACTACTCTCTACTACTCACTCTCTACTACTCACGCTCTACTACTCTACTACTCTCTACTACTCTCTCTCTACTACTCACTCTCTACTACTCACTCTATACTACTCTCTACTACTCACTCTCTACTACTCTCTACTACTCACTCTCTACTACTCTCTCTACCACTCTCTACTACTCACTCTCTACTACTCTCTCTCTACTACTCTCTACTACTCACTGTGCTACTCACTCTCTACTACTCTCCACTACTCACTCTCTACTACTCACTATCTACTACTCTCTACTACTCACTCTCTGCTACTCTCTACTACTTTCTACTACTCACTCTACTACTCACTCTCTGATACTTTCTCTACTACTCTCTACTACTCCCTACTACTCACTCTCTACTCTCTATTACTCGCTCTCTACTCTCTACCTCTCTACCTCTCTCTCTACTACTCTCTACCTCTCTACCTCTACCTCTCTACCTCTACACCTCTACCTATACACCTCTACCTCTCTACCTCTCTGTACATGCACACATATGCACATATATATATGCATATATATGCATATGCATTTATATATATGTATGTGTATATATATATATATACATATATAAACATATAAATATAATCTGCATATCTATATAAATATAAATTCATGCAAACATATACATATACATATATGCATACATATGCATGGTATGTACATGAAAGTTTGAAAAACTCTAATACAAGCAAAGCTAAAAAGCCACCTAATTACAAACAGAATTGCTTTAACTTAAACGAGGGCGAGACCTGTTGCATTTTCAATGCTTGTTTACTTTGATTCCATCAAGAAGGCACTCACTCTCTACTACTCACTTTCTACTACTCTCTACTACTCTACTACTCGCTAATACTACTCTCTACTACTCACTCTCTACTACTCACTCTCTACTACTCTCTACTACTCTCTCTCTACTACTCTCTCTCTACTACTCCCTCTCTACTACTCACTCTACTACTCTCTACTACTCACTCTCTACTACTCACTCTCAACTACTCACTCTACTACTCTCTACTACGCTCTACCACTCACTCTCTACTACTCTCTCTCTCTACTACTCACTCTCTACTACTCACTCTACTACTCTCTGTGCTACTCACTCTCTACTACTCTCTACTACTCACTCTCTACTACTCCCTCTCTACTACTCTACTACTCTCTACTACTCTCTCTACTACTCACTCTCTACTACTCACTCTCTACTACTCTCTACTACTCTCTCTCTACTACACACTCTATACTACTTGCTCTCTACTACTCACTCTACTACTCACTCTCTACTACTCCCTACTACTCACTCTACTACTCACTCTCTACTACTCTCTACTACTCACTCTCTACTACTCCACTACTCTCTACTAATCACTCTCTACTACTCACTCTGTACTACTCTCTACTACTCACTCTCAACTACTCTCTACTACTCACTCTCTACTACTCTCTCTCTACTACTCACTCTCTACTACTCACTCTCTACTACTCACTCTCTACTACTCTCTCTACTACTCTCTACTACTCACTCTACTACTCATTCTCTACTACTCATTCTCTACTACTCTCTCTCTGCTACTCAGTCTCCACTACTCACTCTCTACTACTCTCTACTACTCACTCTCTAATACTCACTCTCTGCTACTCTCTACTACTCACTCTCTACTACTCTCTTCTACTCCCTCTACTACTCACTCTCTACTACTCTCTACTACTCTCTACTTCTCACTCTCTACTACTCTCTACTACTCACTCTACTACTCTCTCCTACTCACTCTCTGCTACTCTCTCTACTACTCTCTACTACTCTCTCTCTACTCTCTACTCTCTATTACTCATCCTCTACTCTCTACCTCTCTACCTTTCTCTACCTCTCTCTCTACTACTCTCTACCTCTCTACCTCTACCTCTCTACCTCTACCTCTCTACCTCTACGTCTCTACTTCTACACCTCTACCTCTCTACCTCTCTCTACACGCACACATATGCACATATATGCATATGCATTTATATATATGTATGTGTATATATACATACATATATAAACATATATATAATCTGCATATCTATATAAATGCATGCATACATATACATATATGCATGTTATGTACATGCAATTTTGAAAAACACTAATAAAAGCAAAGCTAATAAAAAGCCACCTAATTACAAACGGAATTGCTTTAACTTAAACGAGGGCGAGACCTATTGCATTTTCAATGCTTGTTTACTTTGGTTCCATCAAAAAGGCATTCATATGTGACACATTTGCCATAAATTCTGAATGGTTGCACTCTAGTTCCTCATTAGATCACTGTAGTAAAGCTACTGCTCACCAGGGAAGTCTGCTGCTGGTATTCAAAGTGCATGTTTCAGTCTGCATGTCAGAACTTTTTAATGAAATAGAAGAGGATTTGAGGAGTCAAAATGTGCCCTAATTTTTCTTTCTGCAGCACTAATCATAATTTCTATGGCAAAATGAACCCCCTCATTTTGTTCTTTTGCAAATTAAATGTTTTAAGTGTTACCACTTTATTCCAATCAAGATGGCTTCAGGTGTGCCATACTTTTGTCATAAGTAAGACTGTTAGCGCTCTAGTTGTTCTTTAAAACACTCTGGGATTTCTGTCATTGGGCTATAATTGGGCTACATCTCGGTGATATTTGTGCTACAATTGGGCTCTTTTGTCTCAGGTGGCCATCTTGGGAGACTTGTTATGAAGTTTCCTAATTTCCTCATTTACTACAGTCTCCTCAGTAGGCATACTGTCAGTTTTTTACTTTGATTCAATGAAGAAGGCATTCAGATGTGTCACACATTTGCCATAAATTCAGAATGTTAGCACTCTAGTTGCTCATTAGATCACTGTAGTAAAGCTACTGCTCACCAGGGAAGTCAGCTGCTGGTATTGAAAGTGCATGTTTCAGTCTGCATGTCAGAATTATTTAATGAAATAGAAGAGGATTTGAGAAGTCACTCAAAATGTGCCCTAATTTTTCTTTCTGCAGCACTAATCATAATTTCTATGGCAAAATGAACCTCCTCATTGTGTTCCTTTTAAATTAAACTACTCACTCTCTACTACTCACTCGCTACTGCTTTCTACTACTCACTCTCTACTACTCACTTTCTACTACTCTCTACTACTCTACTACTCGCTAATACTACTCTCTACTACTCACTCTCTACTACTCACTCTCTACTACTCTCTACTACTCTCTCTCTACTACTCTCTCTCTACTACTCCCTCTCTACTACTCACTCTACTACTCTCTACTACTCACTCTCTACTACTCACTCTCAACTACTCACTCTACTACTCTCTACTACTCTCTACCACTCACTCTCTACTACTCTCTCTCTCTACTACTCACTCTCTACTACTCACTCTACTACTCTCTACTACTCTCTGTGCTACTCACTCTCTACTACTCTACTACTCTCTCTCTATTACTCACTCTCTACTACTCTCCCTCTACTACTCTCTACTACTCACTCTCTACTAATCACTCTACTACTCTCCACTACTCACTCTCTACTACTCTCTCTCTACTACTCACTCTCTACTATTCACTCTCTACTACTCACTCTCTACTACTCGCTCTCTACTACTCACTCTCCACTACTCACTCTCTACTACTCGCTCTCTACTACTCTCTACTACTCACTCTCTACTACTCACTCTCTACTACTCTCTACTACTCTCTCTGCTACTCACTCTCTACTACTCACTCTCTACTACTCTACTACTCTCTACTACTCGCTCTACTACTCACTCTCTACTATTCTCTACTACTCACTCTGTACTACTCACTCTCTACTACTCACTCTCTACTACTCTCTACTGCTCACTCTCCACTACTGATTCTCTACTACTCGCTCTCAACTACTTTACTACTCTCTCTACTTCTCACTCTCTACTACTCTCTCTACTACTCACTCTCTACTACACACTCTCTACTACTTGCTCTCTGCTACTCGCTCTCTACTACTCTCTAGTACTCACTCTAATACTCACTACTACTCTCTACTACTCATTCTCTACTACTCCACTACTCTCTACTACTCACTCTCTACTACTCTCTACTACTCACTCTGTACTACTCACTCTCTACTACTCACTCTCTACTACTCTCTACTGCTCACTCTCCACTACTGATTCTCTACTACTCGCTCTCAACTACTTTACTACTCTCTCTACTTCTCACTCTCTACTACTCTCTCTACTACTCACTCTCTACTACACACTCTCTACTACTTGCTCTCTGCTACTCGCTCTCTACTACTCTCTAGTACTCACTCTAATACTCACTACTACTCTCTATTACTCACTCTCTACTACTCCACTACTCTCTACTACTCACTCTCTACTACTCACGCTCTACTACTCTACTACTCTCTACTACTCTCTCTCTACTACTCACTCTCTACTACTCACTCTATACTACTCTCTACTACTCACTCTCTACTACTCTCTACTACTCACTCTCTACTACTCTCTCTACCACTCTCTACTACTCACTCTCTACTACTCTCTCTCTACTACTCTCTACTACTCACTGTGCTACTCACTCTCTACTACTCTCCACTACTCACTCTCTACTACTCACTATCTACTACTCTCTACTACTCACTCTCTGCTACTCTCTACTACTTTCTACTACTCACTCTACTACTCACTCTCTGATACTTTCTCTACTACTCTCTACTACTCCCTACTACTCACTCTCTACTCTCTATTACTCGCTCTCTACTCTCTACCTCTCTACCTCTCTCTCTACTACTCTCTACCTCTCTACCTCTACCTCTCTACCTCTACACCTCTACCTATACACCTCTACCTCTCTACCTCTCTGTACATGCACACATATGCACATATATATATGCATATATATGCATATGCATTTATATATATGTATGTGTATATATATATATACATATATAAACATATAAATATAATCTGCATATCTATATAAATATAAATTCATGCAAACATATACATATACATATATGCATACATATGCATGGTATGTACATGAAAGTTTGAAAAACTCTAATACAAGCAAAGCTAAAAAGCCACCTAATTACAAACAGAATTGCTTTAACTTAAACGAGGGCGAGACCTGTTGCATTTTCAATGCTTGTTTACTTTGATTCCATCAAGAAGGCATTCAGATGTGTCACACATTTTCCATAAATTCTGAATGGTAGCACTCTAGTTGCTCATTAGATCACTGTAGTAAAGCTACTGCTCACCAGGGAAGTCTGCTGCTGGTATTGAAAGTGCATGTTTCAGTCTGCATGTCAGAATTTTTTAATGAAATAGAAGAGGATTTGAGAAGTCACTCAAAATGTGCCCTAATTTTTCTTTTTTCCTCACTAATCATAATTTCTATGGCAAAATGAACCTCCTCATTGTGTTCCTTTTAAATTAAACTACTCACTCTCTACTACTCACTCGCTACTGCTTTCTACTACTCACTCTCTACTACTCACTTTCTACTACTCTCTACTACTCTACTACTCGCTAATACTACTCTCTACTACTCACTCTCTACTACTCACTCTCTACTACTCTCTACTACTCTCTCTCTACTACTCTCTCTCTACTACTCCCTCTCTACTACTCACTCTACTACTCTCTACTACTCACTCTCTACTACTCACTCTCAACTACTCACTCTACTACTCTCTACTACTCTCTACCACTCACTCTCTACTACTCTCTCTCTCTACTACTCACTCTCTACTACTCACTCTACTACTCTCTGTGCTACTCACTCTCTACTACTCTCTACTACTCACTCTCTACTACTCCCTCTCTACTACTCTACTACTCTCTACTACTCTCTCTACTACTCACTCTCTACTACTCACTCTCTACTACTCTCTACTACTCTCTCTCTACTACACACTCTATACTACTTGCTCTCTACTACTCACTCTACTACTCACTCTCTACTACTCCCTACTACTCACTCTACTACTCACTCTCTACTACTCTCTACTACTCACTCTCTACTACTCCACTACTCTCTACTAATCACTCTCTACTACTCACTCTGTACTACTCTCTACTACTCACTCTCAACTACTCTCTACTACTCACTCTCTACTACTCTCTCTCTACTACTCACTCTCTACTACTCACTCTCTACTACTCACTCTCTACTACTCTCTCTACTACTCTCTACTACTCACTCTACTACTCATTCTCTACTACTCATTCTCTACTACTCTCTCTCTGCTACTCAGTCTCCACTACTCACTCTCTACTACTCTCTACTACTCACTCTCTAATACTCACTCTCTGCTACTCTCTACTACTCACTCTCTACTACTCTCTTCTACTCCCTCTACTACTCACTCTCTACTACTCTCTACTACTCTCTACTTCTCACTCTCTACTACTCTCTACTACTCACTCTACTACTCTCTCCTACTCACTCTCTGCTACTCTCTCTACTACTCTCTACTACTCTCTCTCTACTCTCTACTCTCTATTACTCATCCTCTACTCTCTACCTCTCTACCTTTCTCTACCTCTCTCTCTACTACTCTCTACCTCTCTACCTCTACCTCTCTACCTCTACCTCTCTACCTCTACGTCTCTACCTCTACACCTCTACCTCTCTACCTCTCTCTACACGCACACATATGCACATATATGCATATGCATTTATATATATGTATGTGTATATATACATACATATATAAACATATATATAATCTGCATATCTATATAAATGCATGCATACATATACATATATGCATGTTATGTACATGCAATTTTGAAAAACACTAATAAAAGCAAAGCTAATAAAAAGCCACCTAATTACAAACGGAATTGCTTTAACTTAAACGAGGGCGAGACCTATTGCATTTTCAATGCTTGTTTACTTTGGTTCCATCAAAAAGGCATTCATATGTGACACATTTGCCATAAATTCTGAATGGTTGCACTCTAGTTCCTCATTAGATCACTGTAGTAAAGCTACTGCTCACCAGGGAAGTCTGCTGCTGGTATTCAAAGTGCATGTTTCAGTCTGCATGTCAGAACTTTTTAATGAAATAGAAGAGGATTTGAGGAGTCAAAATGTGCCCTAATTTTTCTTTCTGCAGCACTAATCATAATTTCTATGGCAAAATGAACCCCCTCATTTTGTTCTTTTGCAAATTAAATGTTTTAAGTGTTACCACTTTATTCCAATCAAGATGGCTTCAGGTGTGCCATACTTTTGTCATAAGTAAGACTGTTAGCGCTCTAGTTGTTCTTTAAAACACTCTGGGATTTCTGTCATTGGGCTATAATTGGGCTACATCTCGGTGATATTTGTGCTACAATTGGGCTCTTTTGTCTCAGGTGGCCATCTTGGGAGACTTGTTATGAAGTTTCCTAATTTCCTCATTTACTACAGTCTCCTCAGTAGGCATACTGTCAGTTTTTTACTTTGATTCAATGAAGAAGGCATTCAGATGTGTCACACATTTGCCATAAATTCAGAATGTTAGCACTCTAGTTGCTCATTAGATCACTGTAGTAAAGCTACTGCTCACCAGGGAAGTCAGCTGCTGGTATTGAAAGTGCATGTTTCAGTCTGCATGTCAGAATTATTTAATGAAATAGAAGAGGATTTGAGAAGTCACTCAAAATGTGCCCTAATTTTTCTTTCTGCAGCACTAATCATACATTCTATGGCAAAATGAACCCTCTCATTTTGTTCCTTTTTAAATTAAATGTTTTAAGAGTTGCCACTTTATTCCAATCAAGATGGCTTCAGGTGTGCCATACGTTTATCATAAGTAGGAGTGGTAGCGCTCTAGTTGTTCTTTGGAACACTCTGGGAAGCTGCAGTAGAACACAAAGGAATCAACTGACAGTCTCTGCCCTTGTTGGATGTACATGTTTTACTGAGAATGTCAGACTTCATTCTCACATGACTGAGAAAGATAATGTGAATTTACAGAAAATATGCTCTCAGTTTAGCTTATAGATAACCTTCCAAACCTCTGTGGGAAAAGCATGTGAAAATAGTTTTCTCTCAAACATGATTCATGATATCCCAGCAGAAGGCTTTTTCACATGGTAAAATCCCCTTAGAACATACCACAATTCCTAAAATGAGTATGGTACCATCAACAAATGATTTATAATGTAACTAAAGTCTTAAAACCTTCTATTAACTGCAATGCTTTTTAATGAGGTGCTATCATGTATATTGGTCCCAAGATGGCTGCCAACACTTCTTGGATGAAGTGCTGACAGCCAATCAGATCTCACGATGAGATGTGTGGTTAGGCTCCGCCCAGATATATATGTGATTTTACTTTTGATTTTCTCAGGAACTACTGAACGGATTTACACCATATATGCAAAAGGCACATGCCTGACCTGAGGACTACCTCTTTGCCAAATTTCAAGTAATTCTGTTCAGCCGTTCGGGCTGTACCTTCGAATAAAGGTCCTATGGGAAAATGCATGGGAAAAACGCGTTATGGGACCCCCCTTTTTTCTCAGCCCCCGCTTGACGAATCACCCCGAGACTTTCAGGGTAGGAGCTGAGCGGAGCGCCCCATTAGTTTTGAAAATTTCACGAAGATAAGTCAACCGGTGCCAAAGTTATTAAAAATAGAATTTTCAGATTTCCTATGGGCACTCGGTCCTAACTATAACTATCTACTGGCGACCGCCAGTAGATAATATAACCTATATCTAGAAAATGGAGATTCAACAAATTCATGGAAGACTTTTCTCTAAAAATTACAAGTCAAGAAGTGAGACTAGCTACTAAATTGAGGTAAAGAAATGCTCCAGCTACAATAAGAATTGGGATTATAATTATAATTATGGCATATTAGCGTGGACTAATGGAACGATTATATAAACCAATGATCCTTTTGCTTTCGAATAATGCAACCCTGGTCTTTATGTGGGTGATTAATTGATTGATTAATCTGTTTAATACAAAAAAATGTTTTATAAACTAACAAGGATAACTTCCTTTCAATAAGGGTAAGAATGTTGTTTCCTGTGTTGAATATGATGAAAAATGTTCTTACTTACAACAGTTGTAAATCTGTATAACAATACAATAGAAATGTGTTTATGCGTAGTTATATTAAGTTGCTGTAAATTCTCTTTGATTTTAAAATACATCTATTTTTGTTTGTATGACAGCCCTGAAGAAGCGTAGTGTCCGCGAAACACGTGTTGGCATTATTGTGATACCTATATGTAAATCTGACTACAAAGAAAATAAGAATAAACATCAAAAGATGAATGAATAAGAAGACTTATTTTTGATGCTTAAAATATTAATTTGTGATTATCTCAAATTTGTTTGTATTGAATATAAGAATAGCACTGGTGGGGACCAGTGTCTGAGATTGCTGGCGCCGGGCAATTAACCTGCAACCCAATTTGTATTATAACCTATATATATATATATTCACTGAAAAAACCATGGGTTTCACACACGTTATAGTTAGGAATTAGCATTTAAAAATCCTTAGAAATTCAGTGAAAAAACCATAGGTTTCACACACGTTATAGTTAGGAATTAGCATTTAAAAAACCTTAGAAATTCAGTGAAAAAAACCATAGGTTTCACACATGTTATAGTTAGCTGGACATTTTACTCGTAAAAAACCATTGAAATTGCCACGTTATAGTTAGTTCAGCTAACTATAACTCGCGCGCCCGCAATGCACTGCTGATGACGTCACATATTACATCACTCATGACATGGTCAGTGACATCACTCATGACATCACTGATGACATCTCAAATGACATCACTGATGACATCATCCAGTGAATGTGTGTTTTCCTGAAAATTAAATATGTTTTATTTATGTATATCTCAAGGTCGATGGAAGAATAAATGGGTATATAAGTGTCTAAATGGATGATTTGTTTTTGAAAAATTGATTGTGTAGCTGACTGATTAAGTGTATCATAGTGAATACATGGCTTAGTGAGTAATGTTTAAATATGGAAATATCTGTATCAGTCTCTCACTTTGTGTATATGTGGCTGCATGGGTTGGTGAGTAGCTACATGGGTGTCTATATGGGTTATTAGTTGGTTTTTTGAGTATCAGTCTGAGTGTCTTCATGGTTCGGTGGCGGGTATTACGTAGTGCATAGGTGCATGAATGAGTGGCTCACTCTTTGTATATGTTGAAGACAGCATGTGTGCAGGACTGTATGGGTGGATGAGTGTGTGTATGGGTGTGTTAGTGAGTGAATGACTGTCTCAATAGTGTCTTTATGAGTAACTACATATGTTTTAAACTAGTATATGTGACTATTGGTGTAAATAAGTGAGTATATGTGAGAGTGAGACATTGGAAGAGTTCCTGTATGAATAAGTATGTGTTTCTATAAGTGATTGTTTAAAAGACTAAGTATGTGTAAGTTTCCGTAGAAGTAAGTGTGGTGGTGTGTGAATAACTGTATATGCAAGTAAATGTATGTTTTATTCTTTATTAGCATGGGTGACTATGTGTGTGAGTAGCTCTATGGATAAGTGGCATTGTGTAACAGGATGTATAGGTGTATGAGTACATATGATAAGTGAGTACATGTATGAGTGACTGTATTGAACTGTTGGTGAATGAATGGATGTGTATGTGGATCTTAGAATTACTGAAGAGGTTGTTGTAACTGTTATTGGTATGTCCATTCTTTTGTAAATTTTAGTCTCTATTTTTGTATGTGTGTATCAAAGGTTATATTAGGGTGAGAGGAGGTCTACCACTCTATCACAAGGATGATGTCATCAGTGATGTCATTTGAGATGTCATCAGTGATGTCATGAGTGATGTCACTGACCATGTCATGAGTGATGTAATATGTGACGTCATCAGCAGTGCATTGCGGGCGCGCGAGTTATAGTTAGCTGAACTAACTATAACGTGGCAATTTCAATGGTTTTTTACGAGTAAAATGTCCAGCTAACTATAACATGTGTGAAACCTATGGTTTTTTTCACTGAATTTCTAAGGTTTTTTAAATGCTAATTCCTAACTATAACGTGTGTGAAACCTATGGTTTTTTCACTGAATTTCTAAGGTTTTTTAAATGCTAATTCCTAACTATAACGTGTGTGAAACCCATGGTTTTTTCAGTGAATTTGCAAGGTTTTTTAAATGCTAATTTTTTTTTTTTCTTCTATTTTTTCTAACATATTTTTATTTTAATTTTCTTACCTTTTATAAAGACTATGATTAAATTTTTAAAATTCTTTAATATGTTTTTTTTAATATATTTTTTAAAATAAACATGTAAAATTTATTTGCAGTACTTTTTTATTATTTTTTTTATTATTTTTTTAGTACGCGTACCGTAAGCTCACGGTAAGCGTACGGTTTACGCTACGTCCGTAATTTATCCACGCTGCTTGCGTATAGTTACGCAATTTGCGTAGCCGCGCGTACTCCGCGTGGGACGCGTACGCGTGTACGCTACACGCGCACGTTACGCGGAAGTGCCGGGGAGTGACTGTTCGGCGCATGCGCGCAAGCGCGTGTCTTTTTTACGCGCATGCGCACTTTTGCCGTAAGCGTACCGTAAGCGTACCGTAAGCGTACGGTAGGTCATGTGATCATGAAACACAACTTTTGATTGGTTGAAACTACTTTCAGTTCTAGAACTCTCCTACACCACACCCATTCCCCTCATTTCTGCTTGTGATCCCTTAGGAGAAGGAGCTGGTTTGTCTTTGGGATACGATGGCAGAACAGCAGAGCTCTTCTGAGAGTGAGGCTAGCACTAGCAGCACTGTCTTGAGGCAGTGATCGAGGAAACAAAAGCCCTCTTATGTATGGGATTATTTTACTTTTCCTGAAGGCCAGCAAAAGGTGAATGCACCCTTAGTAACTTGCAGGCTGTGTCAGCGTGTACTTTCTAGAGGTAATCCTGACAGGAAGTATTCCTTTGGGAATCACACCATGAAGAGACACCTCAAGGATGTACACAAAAGGACACATGGTCATCTTTTTGGAGGTAACTCTTCAGAAAGACAAGCAAGTACATCCACAGCAGCTCAGCCTGGACCATCATCTGCAGAGCTGACTCCTTCTTCTGCAGGTCAGGTGAGCCCTTCATCTGTGGGGGGAGAATCTCCTTTTGCTGGCCCTCTGGAAATGAACCCTCGATTTCGAAGGGTTGATATTCGATGCGCCTTTTGTCAAGATCTAATTTGCCATAGGGAGACCAGTGTTTCCCTAGTGAACAACAAAATAGATCAGCACATTTGTCGCTTTGAATAATTTTCCCATGCTTTCTTTCCTCTGTCCCTGCATGAACACAACGGTTCTTTTAAGAGCCAACCTTATCTTTCATCTTTTTTTTACATGTTTTTAAAAACTTTTTTTTTTTTTTTTTTACCGTACGCGTACGGTGCGCGTACTTTTTTTTTATTTTTAAAAAAAAACACTAAAAATCAATTATCACATTACAAGGTCCTTGAGAGACTACAATTATTATTATTGACTTACCATACTCACTCAAAAAAATATTTATTCATTTGTTTTTTTTAAAAATAGCTTTAAAAATGGTTCTAGTTTTCGAAAATTTTCTATATGAATCTGAAAAAAAAGAAAAAAGTATTAATATTTTTAAAACATTTTATAATACAGTACACATATTTACATTTTTTTCCCAAAAATATTTTTGCCTTATTTTTGCTGTTTTCAGAATATATTGCATTTCACTATAAATTGTGAAAGCAATTGCATTCATCATTTTACAGCGGGCAAAAAAAAATAACAATCACAAAGATTGTAATAAAAAAGCCCAGAATCTCTTTTTACTTAAACTTAACATTATAGAAATGCATAATATTCTAAAAAAATATCATCTAATACCAATAGTTATTTCTTTAAAATACCGTCTGATATGTTTGTTTCAGAAGTATAATCACAATATTATATCTCAAATAACTCCACAATACATCTGATTCCATTTCCTTTAGGCCAAATAGTAATTTTAAAAAATTTTTGGGAATAAATTTCCAACAGTAATCAAATAAAATTCTAAAGTTTAATTTGTCCAGATCTCACCGATTCTCTGTTACATTTTGGTTCACGAAAATTTTTGGAATAATTTATTAAGTCCACAATAGAATTGGTTACTTTTCCGCATGGCCAAATAGTAATTTTTTAAATCATTTTTGAAAAAATTTCCAATGGCAGTCCAATAACATTCCAAAATTTAAATTGTGCAGATGTTACCGATTATCTCTAAATTATTGGTTTTTCAAAGTTTCATTAAAAATTAAAAAAGTCCACATTACAATTGGTTATCTTTCCATTAGGCCAAATGATAATTTAAAAAATCTTTTTTCTACAAAATTGCAATGGTAATCCAGTAAAATGGTAAAATTATTTTGTCCAGATCTTGCCAAATCTGTCTAAAATTTAGGTTTCAGGAAGATTAGATAGGAATTTGCTAAATCAAAAGGCAAACGTTGTTTGAAAATCAATTGGGAATCATTACACAGTGTCCAACCTTTTTCACATTTAAGATAAACTGTGTAATGTCCAGAAGTAACAGTAGGTCCATCATGGAAAATTATTGCAACAGTTACAAAAGTTTTTCCTGAAATTGATAATTGCTGTCCTGTAAACTTCTTTATTAAAGTATCCAATTTTGAACCATCAGCTCTACATCGTTGCATCATTAAAATTACATACTGTCCGTATTCCTTTAAAATTAATGTTGAAAACATGTCAGATTTACACTCACCACATTTCATGCTATGATTAGCATCTTTAACTAATTTTGTAAAAGTAACTGTTTTACTTTCTGGCAATGTCAAATAAATAAACCTTTCATTATCAACATTAGAGCCACATATATTATAACAATTATCACAACTATGTTCCCATTTATAAGAGAGACCAAAAAAATTGTCAATGGGAACTCCTTCTTCTTCCACTACCTGAAGAAAATACATCAAAAATTCCTGTGCGTCTTGCTGTACATTTTGAGAAAACTGTGTTCGTCCTGAACATACATCTAAAAGTTTTCTAATTTCAGTAGCACTTTCTATTTGAGTTTTATCTTTACTCAGCTTTTGAAAAAGGAGACTCAGCTCTGAACAGAATCTTTTTCCCTGATTTACTATTATCTGCTCTTGCAAACATTCCAGATAAAATGCAACATTCAGCACTACATTTGCGTAGCAGTTGACACCAGAGCTATTTTCAAAATGACATCCTACAACCTGTTCTTCATTTTCCTTTTTCTTTTTGCTTGCAATTACATCACTCCTCTTTTTTTTCCTCTTCTCTACATCTTCATTACAGATATTGTAATTTTTTCTTTTACGAGAAACTACACGTTTCTCTAACACAGGATACTGACCTAAATGAGGAGCATAGCTTCTTCTTAATCTATTATACTCCTTTACACAGTTTGTATCAGCACTAACTTTTGAGTCATCAAAGTCTATCATGAATAAACCTGATAATGTTTTCACTCGTGACAAAGCAACATATGCCATACCTTCTTTGAACACAGTTGAACCAATGTTCACAAATGCACAATCTACAGTCAATCCTTGAGACTTGTGAATAGTTACAGCATATGCTAGAGAAAACGGAAACTGCTTCCTACGTACATATAAGTCTTTCACAAGCATGAAACGAACTGTACAACGACAAATATCTTTAACTTCTTCTATCTGATCAAATTTTATTTTTAAACATTCAATTCCTTCTTTTTTCTGATAATTAATAAAACCCACAACTCTTCCCATAGCTCCATTAACTAAACCTTTTTCAACATCCAAATTTCTTCTTAAAAATACTCTACAGTTCATGCAAACATATAGATTTTTTTCTAATCCAGCTGTTTTGGAGATGTTCTTCTCTAGTGAGTCCAATTTATTTTTCATTTTGCCTGTTACTGTGACAGTAATTCTTCCATCCTCAATTTTGTCCACTGCTTCCAATTTCCTGATCTCTTCCTTTTCCAATTTCAAAAGCTCCTCATTGAATATTGAGCATTCACGTAGAGTTGGCATTAAGCAGATGACACTTTTGTTTTCTGCAATGTTCTTGTATATCTTCTCTGCAACTATTTCTTCCTTTGGAAATAAATTATGTAGCAGCCGACTCTGTAATGCTTTTTTGCCAACTTCTGTGAGTAGTCCAATTCTGATATCCTTCAGAATACTTCCATATTCTTCATCGCTTGCTTGCCTCATATTAGTAGTAAGTTCCTTGTACTCAAAGAAGGACCAAATATTTGTATTTCCGATGCTTCCCAATGACTTCTTTGTGTCTTCATGTGTGACAGTATTAAATACTGGTTGTCCTTTAACTGGAGTAAGTTGCAAAAGATCTCCAAAAACTATGACGTGTTTTCCACCAAATAACATGTCATAGTCTGTCTTCAAAATTTGCTGCATTCTTAAATGCACAAAGGCAAGCATTAAGTTTGATACCATGCTCACCTCATCAATAATGAGAACTTGCATCTTCTTCAATACTCTTGAAACTTCCAAGGATGCTTCTCCAGTTAGCTTGTTGAATTGTATTTTGTTCTCATGCTCCACTGGTAACATTAGCAAACGATGTAAAGTGATTCCTTTTATGTTATATGCTGCTAACCCAGTTGGAGCAGTAACCACACAAGACAAAGTAGAATCCGTTTTTTGCTTTAGGTAGCTTCTGATGACTTTTATTAGGAAACTTTTTCCAGTTCCAGCTTGTCCGCTTACATACATCCTGATTGGATGAAATGATGTGCATGAGCACTCTTTTTTTTCATGTAGAAATCCGTGATCAATTTTGTTTTTGATCTCTTCATAAATTTGTTGCTGCTCTTGATTCAGTTGTCTTTCCAAATTTTCTAAGTCTATAAATTCTTCTTGAGCTTGATTCATAGCCGTTTCCACTTCATTCATGGCTATTGATGCTTCATTTTCAACGATTGGTTGTCCTAGGGGATCTTGACTGAGTGTTCCTGAACTTTGGCTGTCCTGAGAACTGTCTCTAGCTATTTCTGCTGCAATTGTAGTTTCCTGTTCAATTTCTTCATTTAACATTTGCAGATAAGTTGAGAATGTACTGCATTGTATGCTGTCTTTGCAAGCATTAAAAGAATCTTCATAGCTTTGAAATTCTCCCAGTAGTTCATCCTCTGTACGCCATGGTTTAAACAACTGTAAAAGAGCCAAGTAGAAAAATTCCTTCTTGTCAGTAGTGTCACAACTCAGCTTCCGGTGATTTATCAAACTTCCTTTTGTTTGCTTCACCAAACATCCTTCTTCACCAACGACTTTATATTTTCCATTGTTGATGTCTTCTGCAGCTTTCCGTGAATAAATGTAGTTCTGCAACACTTCATAGAGACACATGTTCTCCAGATGATGACTTCTCTTGGGATAATAAGTGTCCAACATGTTTGATTTCAAAATATCTGTACTTTCTGGGTCATTCTCGGCCAAATATTCAATTTCTCCTACAGATTACAGTACCCGATTTCTCATTGCTGCAAGGCCTAAACTTGCCCAAATTATTCTTCTTGACTTCGAGTAGAGACTTGCAGAAGATAACCTATCTGAACATTCGTAGGATCCAATTTCTCGATGCGATAACATCTTCAAACTGAAACTGTACAGCTTCTTACTGACAGTCTTCTCGTGAGAAATCTCTTCCCACATTTCCTTCAATTCTGTTTTTTCTGATTTTGTAATGTAAGACGTTACATATCGAGCAACAGCAATGGAATTGTCAGCAACATACTGTATATCCATGTTAGCGTTCCACATGGATAAAATGACTGGGTTGTAGTCATTTATATTTTTTGATTCTTCTTTTCTTTTAAGGTTGTAGGTATTCTTAGGTGATTTTCTTGTGATAGTATGTCTCACAGCTGACATAAAACTGTTTACTCTTCCATTTGAAAGAACAGGTCTAGGAAATCCAAATCGACATTTAGTGTAGTATTTTTCTTTGCTCTTGTATTTCCGTCGACAGTATTTTCCACACCGATGACTTTGGAAACGTAAAACTTGCTCCTTTAACTTGTTCTCTTCTGTGCTTTTTGGTATAGCACATGTTGCATATTCTTCAATGTAAGATAACACTGCTTCATCAGTATCTGTTCCAAACTTTGGGGCATCCTTGATCCACAACAGCATATGAATATGAGGAGCACCTCTTGCCTGGTACTCTTTTCTCCAAAAGAAATCCACTACTTCTCCAAGAGGTGGATTTTTTTTATTGCAGATGAAGGACATCATAGCCTCAAATCTATGATTGAAATATCTGCAAACATTAACCGGATCCAATGAGCACAGTTCTCCTGCTGTCTTGTATTCGATGTTTTTAATGTTTGAATTGGCCTCTCGTAGAAAATCCAGTAAATCATCCCAAGCGTACTCGGCACAGCTTAGGGTAAGGAACCATGTTGGTGTTCCTAAATTCCGTAACATGCATTTTAGTTCACCATGGCGTCGGTACCAATATTCATTTGTCCCACGCTGACAAGCCATCAGATTGATCAGTTGTGTTTCCAAATGATCATCTCGGTGCTGCACTTTCTCCATAAAATCCTTAGCAGACACATTTTGTAAATGTACTCCACTTTTTAAAATGTGATTTACTGCATAAGACAGTGCAGACAAGTCGCTTTCAAATAAAAGATGGAACAAATAAGGAATACTTTGTCGAAATCTGGGATCTTCAGCATATAGTCTTGTAGTCCGATACTCAGAAGCTGGAATCTGTTCTGGACGTTCATCGTATCGTCCTCCTTTTCCTTTAGGAAACAGCTGGGGAAAACATCGAGCTTCCAAGCTCTCCTCCCATACACTCACGGGAGTTCCTTTTGCTTTCTTCATCTGAAAGAGATCAATATTGTCTCCCATAACTTCTTTTGAATGAAGAGGATGTATGCTAAAATGTTCATAAATTTCTTCTTCCTTTGACTTGTCCACTTTTTCAATTTGTCCAGTTGGTGTTTCTGTGTCTTCTTGTAAATATTCTTCTTCTTCTTCTTCTATATAAATTGATTCATACCATTTGTTATTCCTTTTCAAATACAAATTTGCTTTTTGTACTTTCCGTACATCTACCAGCTCCTGCCAAATCTTCTTATTCTTTGTAGGTACACCATTAACCAGAATAATTAATGGTTCAGTTTCCAAAGTATCCGCATCAATAGTTTCCATATTTTTTTTCAAATCCAAGGGCAAATGTACCACTCTACCTTTTAAACCTCTCAGTAAATCTGAAGGAGGTAATTTACCAGTTTTGGGCTCCATACGTACTATGGTCTGGAACGGATGAACACATTGAATGAGTATAGACTCATATGTATTTAATTCAGAAAGTTCAGCAGGAATAGCATCCAATTCTAAATTATTATGTACAGCTCTGGTCGGCATTCTATTTTCCTCTAACTTGTTGTAACAGTATTTACAAATACGCTGATCTTCACCCAATTCAAAACAATTTTCTAGAAATATATATGTGGCAAAATCCTTCCACTTATAATTATCTTCATTTTCACTCTTTCTGTAGAGATCAACATTCCTAGTTTGTTTTCTATAATGAGTTCTGCGGCAACAAATACAAGTAAAATTTGGTCTTTCATTAGAGACTATTGCAAATTTTGTTATGTGATCATTAAATGTGTTACTTACAGAGGGTTCTACATTCTCTTCCACTTCTTCCTCATTTACTGTGTCCTTCTCTGCACTGTTTTGTTCAGGACCAAAGTAACAAAACTGAATTTCATCAACAACCTTCTCTACATCTGATACCGTTCCTCGGAACAGAGCCCTATTCAATTCATTTAACTTTATTGCTGGACTTTTGGCAAAATACAACCGTCTCACAAACTTTCTCATTTCAGTATGATGAACAGCCAGCATCCTAAAATGATGGAAAACACTATTGCACACTTTTCTAGATAGACAAGCCAGAGAATGACCCTGCAAACCAGTATTCTCTCTCACTCTGCATGGATCCAGACTTTGAAGCACCTTAATCTTCTGTTTTATACTTTTTTTACTATATTCTCTTAGAAACTCTCGAAATTTGTCAATAGATTCCTGACGCACAGTGCAAATACTACTACAATTCCAAGTGTACACTGGGGCTTTAGGACGTCTCCCCATTGCCTCATCTGCCATCACTTGTACCTCATCTCTTGGAACCATTATCTCCTTCTCCATTATGCAACCATTTTTTACTTCGTATGAACGACCTCTGGTGTCAACTGCATGCAGCAAACTATTACTTTGAAAATAGCTCTCTTCATTAAAAAAAGGTTCACTACTTGAACTATGCATCCACTTTCCTAAAAACACTTTACAAAAGTTTGTTCTGTTCACTACTCTTTTCCTTTTGCTATGTGATTTCAGTACATTAACCATTTTGTCTAATGTACGCATCCTATTCAAAATTAATATGAATAGTTTCCTTTTTAATTCTAATGCCTTTGCTGCAATGGCTTCAATTTCTTTTTTTCTCTTATAAAACTTTGTCTTTTTCTTATATTTCTTCACATCCTTTATCAAATTGGACATAACTCTTCTCTGAAACATTTTTCTACGTATCTCTTTAAACGCTGTTTTTCTGTTTAAGTTTAACTTTTTAGTTGCAGAAGGTATATTTGCATTAACTAAATTCTCAATTTTTTCTTGTCCTTTTTGTTTGAAATCATTCTTTCCTGTACAGACATTTTGTACATTTTTCCTTTTTTTGAATATATTCCTTAGAAAATCTTTTTTTTGCTTACCAGAAGATTTTTTCTTCCTCCCAACATCAGCATCTTCTACTAACTTTGATCCTCTAGTTGTCTTCAAATATAGTTTTTTTTTTAGCGTTTTTTGAACTCTGGATTTTGTAGGCATCTTAAATTTTGTTCACTGCTCTTCAGCAATACCTGAAAAAAACTAAAAAAAAAATTCCTTTATTTTATTTAAATATATTACTACATTTCTTTTCACAATACTCACAAAACGAAATTTCTTTGCCAATTTGAATGCACACTTACTGCTCTTTTTTTTGGGCAAGTGAAAATCACTTTTACAAACTGACACATTATGAAACCACTTTTCAGATTTTTTAAAAAGCTCATGTCCAGACTGCTACACTCCAGCAAGGGCGACCAGCCTTAGTGATGCTGAATGTATTTGCATTACAGACTGAAACCTGAAAACCCCACTCGCTTGTAAATACTGTGCATGATTATACATGGCAAGCAGATGAGTGTGTGCTAAGAGTCTGCTTCTTCCCCCAAAAAATTGCTCCCCCTTTCCATCTAATGCAACTGTGAAATCACCAGATAAAAACGCAATAAATCTCTGCCTATAATTCCTCTTTGCACACAGAGTCATGTTTTCACATTAGTCCCAAAACGAAATTTCTTTGCCAATTTAAAAGCACACTTACTGCTCTTTTTTTTTTGGCAAGTGAAAATCACTTTTACAGACTGACACATTATGAAACCACTTTTTTGATTTTCTTAAATGCACATGTCCAAACTTCTTTTTCAGACCACCACCATGTGTAACCTGGGTGGCTGCCTACACTCCAGCAAGGGCAACCAGCCTTAGTGATGCTGAATGTATTTGCATTACAGACTGAAACCTGAAAACCCCACTCACTTGTAAATACTGTGCATGATTATACATGGCAAGCAGATGGGTGTGTGCTAAGAGTCTGCTTCTTCCCCCAAAAAATCGCTCCCCCTTTCCATCTAATGCAACTGTGAAATCACCAGATAAAAACGCAATAAATCTCTGCCTATAATTCCTCTTTGCACACAGAGTCATGTTTTCACATTAGTCCCAAAACGAAATTTCTTTGCCAATTTAAAAGCACACTTACTGCTCTTTTTTTTTGGGCAAGTGAAAATCACTTTTACAGACTGACACATTATTAAACCACTTTTTTGATTTTCTTAAATGCACATGTCCAAACTTCTTTTTCAGACCACCACCATGTGTAACCTGGGTGGCTGCCTACACTCCAGCAAGGGCAACCAGCCTTAGTGATGCTGAATGTATTTGCATTACAGGCTGAAACCTAAAAACCCCACTGGCTTGTAAATACTGTGCATGATTATACATGGCAAGCAGATGGGTGTGTGCTAAGAGTCTGCTTCTTCCCCCAAAAAATCGCTCCCCCTTTCCATCTAATGCAACTGTGAAATCACCAGATAAAAACGCAATAAATCTCTGCCTATAATTCCTCTTTGCACACAGAGTCATGTTTTCACATTAGTCCCAAAACGAAATTTCTTTGCCAATTTAAAAGCACACTTACTGCTCTTTTTTTTTGGCAAGTGAAAATCACTTTTACAGACTGACACATTATGAAACCACTTTTTTGATTTTCTTAAATGCACATGTCCAAACTTCTTTTTCAGACCACCACCATGTGTAACCTGGGTGGCTGCCTACACTCCAGCAAGGGCAACCAGCCTTAGTGATGCTGAATGTATTTGCATTACAGACTGAAACCTGAAAACCCCACTCACTTGTAAATACTGTGCATGATTATACATGGCAAGCAGATGGGTGTGTGCTAAAAGTCTGCTTCTTCCCCAAAAAAATCGCTCCCCCTTTTTCCTACTAATGCAACTGTGAAATCACCAGAAAAAAACGCAATAAATCTCTGCCTATAATTCCTTTTTGCACACAGAGTCATGTTTTCACATTAGTCCCAAAACGAAATTTCTTTGCCAATTTGAAAGCACACTTACTGCTCTTTTTTTTTGGGCAAGTGAAAATCACTTTTACAGACTGACACATTATGAAACCACTTTTTTGATTTTCTTAAATGCACATGTCCAAACTTCTTTTTCAGACCACCACCATGTGTAACCTGGGTGGCTGCCTACACTCCAGCAAGGGCAACCAGCCTTAGTGATGCTGAATGTATTTGCATTACAGACTGAAACCTGAAAACCCCACTCGCTTGTAAATACTGTGCATGATTATACATGGCAAGCACATGGGTGTGTGCTAAGAGTCTGCTTCTTCCCCCAAAAAATCGCTCCCCCTTTTTCCTACTAATGCAACTGTGAAATCACCAGAGCAATACGCAATAAATCTCTGCCTATAATTCCTCTTTGCACACAGAGTCATGTTTTCACATTAGTCCCAAAACGAAATTTCTTTGCCAATTTGAAAGCACACTTATTGCTCTTTTTTTTTGGGCAAGTGAAAATCACTTTTACAGACTGACACATTATGAAACCACTTTTTTGATTTTCTTAAATGCACATGTCCAAACTTCTTTTTCAGACCACCACCATGTGTAACCTGGGTGGCTGCCTACACTCCAGCAAGGGCAACCAGCCTTAGTGATGCTGAATGTATTTGCATTACAGACTGAAACCTGAAAACCCCACTCGCTTGTAAATACTGTGCATGATTATACATGGCAAGCACATGGGTGTGTGCTAAGAGTCTGCTTCTTCCCCCAAAAAATCGCTCCCCCTTTCCATCTAATGCAACTGTGAAATCACCAGAGCAAAACGCAATAAATCTCTGCCTATAATTCCTCTTTGCACACAGAGTCATGTTTTCACATTAGTCCCAAAACGAAATTTCTTTGCCAATTTGAAACCACACTTACTGCTCTTTTTTTTTGGCAAGTGAAAATCACTTTTACAGACTGACACATTATGAAACCACTTTTTGGATTTTCTTAAATGCACATGTCCAAACTGCTTTTTCAGACCACCACCATGTGTAACCTGGGTGGCTGCCTACACTCCAGCAAGGGCAACCAGCCTTAGTGATGCTGAATGTATTTGCATTACAGACTGAAACCTGAAAACCCCACTCGCTTGTAAATACTGTGCATGATTATACATGGCAAGCACATGGGTGTGTGCTAAGAGTCTGCTTCTTCCCCCCAAAAATCGCTCCCCCTTTCCATCTAATGCAACTGTGAAATCACCAGAGCAAAACGCAATAAATCTCTGCCTATAATTCCTCTTTGCACACAGAGTCATGTTTTCACATTAGTCACAAAACGAAATTTCTTTGCCAATTTGATAGCACACTTACTGCTCTTTTTTTTTGGCACGTGAAAATCACTTTTACAGACTGACACATTATGAAACCACTTTTTTGATTTTCTTAAATGCACATGTCCAAACTTCTTTTTCAGACTACCACCATGTGTAACCTGGGTGGCTGCCTACACTCCAGCAAGGGCAACCAGCCTTAGTGATGCTGAATGTATTTGCATTACAGACTGAAACCTGAAAACCCCACTCGCTTGTAAATACTGTGCATGATTATACATGGCAAGCACATGGGTGTGTGCTAAGAGTCTGCTTCTTCCCCCAAAAAATCGCTCCCCCTTTTCATCTAATGCAACTGTGAAATCACCAGAGCAAAACGCAATAAATCTCTGCCTATAATTCCTCTTTGCACACAGAGTCATGTTTTCACATTAGTCACAAAACGAAATTTCTTTGCCAATTTGAAAGCACACTTACTGCTCTTTTTTTTTGGCAAGTGAAAATCACTTTTACAGACTGACACATTATTAAACCACTTTTTTGATTTTCTTAAATGCACATGTCCAAACTGCTTTTTCAGACCACCACCATGTGTAACCTGGGTGGCTGCCTACACTCCAGCAAGGGCAACCAGCCTTAGTGATGCTGAATGTATTTGCATTACAGACTGAAACCTGAAAACCCCACTCGCTTGTAAATACTGTGCATGATTATACATGGCAAGCAGATGGGTGTGTGCTAAGAGTCTGCTTCTTCCCCCAAAAAATCGCTCCCCCTTTTTCCTACTAATGCAACTGTGAAATCACCAGAAAAAAACGCAATAAATCTCTGCCTATAATTCCTCTTTGCACACAGAGTCATGTTTTCACATTAGTCACAAAACGAAATTTCTTTGCCAATTTGAAAGCACACTTACTGCTCTTTTTTTTTGGCAAGTGAAAATCACTTTTACAGACTGACACATTATGAAACCACTTTTTTGATTTTCTTAAATGCACATGTCCAAACTGCTTTTTCAGACCACCACCATGTGTAACCTGGGTGGCTGCCTACATTCCAGCAAGGGCAACCAGCCTTAGTGATGCTGAATGTATTTGCATTACTGAGTCCAACCTCAAACCCTTAAACTATTCTTTTTTTTTCCAGTACACCTTAATTTATTGTGAAAACATAGTCCATATTATTTTACATGTTCCTCACATTTAAATTGCTCCCAAAACAGAAAATGATAAACGCAACTTCAACAAAAAGAATTTCCATTTCTATTATTCATTTCTTAAGTTACCACATACATCCCCTCTCAAACTCATAACTCACCTTTAAAATTAGTTGTGAAAGAAATGTGGCACTCAAACAGCAGATTATCAGAGCCAGGATCTCTGTTGTGTTCACCTCTCTCCTCTCAGCAGAACCAGATAATGGCAAACTTTCCCTCCATTTTTCCACACATATACATGTAAGTTTCAAATCTCAGTGCTTCCCCCTTTTTTTCAAATGTAATCACACATTTCTATTGGTTGAAAACCAACCCTTTTCCAAAAGTACCCTGCCCCCAACTTGACTTCTGCCTAGTACCCTTCCCCCAACTTGACTTCTGCCTGCTACCATAGCAACAGCTCATGGAACACTGCTGTGTGGAGTTAGGTCAGAAGTTCGCCACACAATGTTTCAATTCCACAGAGCAAGAGTGCTTGACTTTTCAAACCTAACAGCAAATCCATAGTACTGTTCTTTGGTAACACATTTTTCTGTACCAATACAAAACATGCTTCTATTAATTTACACATACAGCCTAGTTTTTATTCTAGAATGGTATGAAACAGCCAATCAGTTCTTTTTGTTTTGAAAAAAATATGTATGCCTCCATTTCCAAACTGTCTTTCTTTTCATATTGCCATTCTACTGAAAGACACCTCCTGAGTGCATCCAGTTCTCCTTTGAAGATGTTCACAGTGTGGATTGTAGGGCACAGCTATGTCTTCTGGAGTGAAAAGTTTGCAGAGAGAACAGATATGGTGAGAGACCTTGCTTTGCCAAATGTAGACATTAAATGGATTGGTCAGAGAGGGTTAAAGTGGCACCAGTTGATGCCATTGGTGAAATCCTTCATGCAAATCCAACACCCTGACCTCATAATAGTGCACTGTGGTGGCAATGACCTAGGCACTTTGACTGGGGTAGGTCTGGAAATGCTTATGAAGGACACCTTTGCACAACTGTTTTCACTTTTCCCTAAAACTGCCTTTGTGTTTTCCAACATATGCCAAAGGCAAAAATGGAACTGGTCCAATCATTTCTGTCCGCAGATTGACAAAGCAAGAAAGCACGTCAACAAATCTGTTTCTGCTTTCCTCCGTGACTATGGTATGGGTGCCATTTACCACAACAACTTGCGTTATGACATGCAAGACATTTATAGAGGAGATGGTGTGCACTTCAATGATGAAGGGAACAGAGTCTTCCTTTTGAACCTTAGACTCTGCATCGGTACTTACTTGTAAGTACCACTTAAAAAAATGACTTCATAAACACAACAGCTCTTTTTAGAGCTCCCTAATATCTAAACTCTTAATTCTGCATTTCATTTATTTTTTTTATTTTTTTTACCGTACGCTTACCGTACGCGTACCCCGTGATTTTTTAAAAAATCAATAAATGTTTTTTTTGTACTTTTCTGTCCTTCTTTGACCCCCTTACAAATGTTAGGGGGTCTGTAACTCTCCTCATTGCCCCCTTTTCTTGTTTTCACTCTTTTTTTTCAGAGTGAAATACACAAAATGGCGGCCGCCGCTTCCTGGTTTCGGCCGATTCGAATGCTTACTAAGATCTAAGGGCCAATCAGAATCTCGCTCGCGCACGCCATTTTTCTTCCGTACGCTTACCGTAAGCTTACCGTACGCGTACCCCGTGATTTTTTTAAAAAACAATAAATGTTTTTTTTGTACTTTACAGTCCTTCTTTGACCCCCTCACAAATGTAAGGGGGTCTGTTACTCTCCTCTTTGCCCCCTTTTCTTGTTTTCACTCTTTTTTTCAGAGTGAAATACACAAAATGGCGGCCGCCGCTTCCTGGTTTCGGCCGATTCGAATGTTTACTAAGATCTAAGAGCCAATCAGAATCGCGCACGCCACCGTACGCTTACGGTAAGCGTACGGTAAGCGTACCGTAAGCGGGCTCAGATATATATATTGATTTAAAGGCTATTTTCTCAGAATCTACTGAACAGATTTACACCAAACCTACAAAAGGCACTTCCTTGACCTAGGGACTACCTCTCTGCCAAATTTCGAGTAATTCTGTTCAGCCGTTCGGGCTGTAGCTCGTTCTAAAGGTCCTATGGAAAAATGCATGGGGAAAACGCGTTTTGGGACCCCCTTTTATCTCAGCCCCCGCTTGACGAATCCCCCGAGACTTTCAGGGTAGGAGCGGAGCGTAGCGCCCCACCTATTTTGAGAAATTCGCGAGGATTCGTCAACCGGCGCCAAAGTTATTCAAAATAGAATGTTGCGGATTTCCTATGGAAAAGGGGTCCTAACTATAACTACCTACTGGCGACCGCCAGTAGGTAATACATATATTAAATATATTAAATAATGAACAAAAATAACAAATCAACAAAGGAAGAGAGGAAATCACAGCAAAACTGAAAAAACATGAGGAAATAATAAAAGAAAGGAAGATTTATAAGTTTGCACGCAATAAAAGAGACTATGAGACTGGGCGTGTTTTTACTTTCTCAAAAAAAAATTGATAATATCAAACGCCAAGCGCTTGCAAAAAATGGGGGTATTGAGAATACTGCAAGCACATCAAGTGCGTTGGTCGCACAAAATGATTTATCTTCAGTGGAATCCAGCAGCATAGAGAGCAGTAACTTCGATTCAGATGAGGAGCAACGCCACAATATGGCACAAATACCAACTAACCTGGCACCAGGAGAAGAGCTTTCTTTTTTAGTGGAGGACCGCCGGCAAACTCTCAGACCACGCAATCAGAAACCAGGTCAAGAAGAAACCAACGGAGAAAACAGAGGCGGAAAATCAAACTTCAGAGGCAGAGGAAGGGGCAGGACGATTTTCAACAGAAACAAATAGATCAGGTATCTAATGCTGTAAATGATAATACAGTGATTAATTTGTCGGACATAACCTTAACTATGGCAGAACAACAACTATTGTCTTTAGGTTTGTCATATTGTCCTATGAGTTGTTTCAAATATACTCAAACACGAGTAGATGTCTTTAAATTTATCCGCAAACTAAAACTTAAAAAACATTTTCAACTGAATCAAGCGGTAAATAAGGCATCTCAGAGCAAAAATACTCATAGCTTCAGTTCCAATCTCCAAGCAGCAGATGTGGGAACTCTGATTGTAGCACAGGATCTTGCCAATTCCAATTTCCACACAAACAAAACTCTTGGAAGCTGGCATAGTATGCAATACATCCATTACCAGTCCGTTCAGACCTCCATCATCCTTTATACCATTGATGCCAAGGGATGCAATCGATGTATTTAGTGATTGTATGATAGAGGACTTAAAGAAGTTGAATCGCGAGGTCATGCAACAAAACAGACAACGTAACCAAGTTGAAATCCAATACACTAAACTCATCCAAAAGTTACAAAAACATACAGAGGTCATTATTAACAAAGCAGATAAAGGGGGAAATATTGTTTTATGGCCTCGAGTTATGTATATGGAGGAAGCTGAGTTGCACCTTAAAGACACTAATTGTTACCGAAAAGCCAGCTTCCAAGATTTAAGACTTAATAAAGAATTTGTCTTCAGTGAATTGACACGATGGAAACGTTCAGGATTATTATCTAAAAATGAATACAGTTTTCTGAAAAATGAGCATCCTATGACTCCATTTCTATATTTCATTCCTAAAATACATAAAAATGTGGTTCCAGTCCCAGGCAGGCCTATTATTTCGGCCCAAAAAAGTCTATTGGAGGCTATGGCAAAATATGTTGATCATTTTTTACATGAATTTGTTGAAAACTTGCCATTTTTTATCAAAGATACTGGACACTTTTTATGTAAAATGAAAACTGTTAAATGGGATGAGGAATGTTTACTTATTGTGATGGACATCAGCTCATTGTACACCAGTATTCATCATAGTGATGGTATTAATGCTATACGCTACTACTTGAATAAAAGAAGCATATACATGTACGAACACAACAAAATGTTAATTGAAATGATTGAGATCTGCCTAACCCGCAACTATTTCCTTTTTAATAAGGAAATTTTTCAACAACTACGCGGTGTGGCGATGGGAGCATGCTTCTCCCCCAGCTACGCGTGTTTACACGTGGGCTGGTGGGAGGAGCATGTATTGAGAGGTACCCACCAAAATAATTTTGATCAACATGTGCTTCACTGGTGGAGATTTATAGATGATGTCTGTCTAATCTGGAAAGGTTCAATAGAAACAGCTGAAAACTTTATCAAAATCCTGAATGAGAATACTCTCAATCTGAAATTCACATCGGATATAAGTAAAGAAAAAGTACAATTCTTAGATGTGGAAATTTATATAAAAGAAAACAAAATTCAGACAAGATTATATAGAAAGCCAACGGCGGGAAATTCCATCCTCCATGCCAAAAGTGCACATCCTAGACACCTGATACGAAGTATTCCCTACGGTGAATTTTTAAGAATCAAACTAATTTGTAGCCATGATGATGACCGATAAAACTGTCAGGCAGAAGCCTTTAAGAGATTTTTAAATAGGGGATACAAAGAAGAGGAATTGACCAAAGCACAAGATAAAGCTAACAAAACTGGTCACCCTTCTGAAGTTGGTGAAACCCCAATCACTGTGGTGCAAATTGAAGATGAGGCAGATATGACCAACACTGAGTCAAGTAACGAAATAAGATTGATAACCAATTTTTGCAGACAAGAGAGAAAAGTCCGCAAAATCTTATATAAAAATTGGCCAATTGTAAAATCAGACATGACTATGTCAAGGATCTTGCCAGAACTTCCTAATCTTACTTTTAGAAGGGCACCCTCTATGAGGGATGCACTGGTTAAAAATAGCCCAGAGGTTATAACCTCAAACACCTGGCTTGCAGCTAGATCCGGATTTTTTAAATGTAGCTCATGTCGTGCATGTAAATTTGGCAAAAACACTTCAGAATATGTTACAGCTTTTAACTCTGAACCGGTTAAAATACAAGGACACTACACCTGTAGAACAGATTATGCAATATACGTTTTAGAGTGCACATGTCACCTTAAATATGTAGGAAGTACCAAATTGCAAGTATTTAACCGGATTTTGCAACATCTCAGGGCAGTGGTCAATTCTGATCCGAGTTACCCAGTAGCGAGACACTTGAAACTGGTACATAATAATGAGCTAAATGATCTGAAGTATTTTGTTATTTGCTCAGTGCCCAAAAACTTCAGGGGAGGCAACAGAGAAAAAAGATTACGACAAGTAGAATCTGAATTCATTATGCTACTTGATTCGAAAATGCCCAATGGTCTTAATAATAGTGATGATTTGCAAACATTTTTATAGGATAATTACACCTAACTATTTTGATCTCTTTTTAGACTTCAATATTTGATCTTAAAAAGGTTTTTTTTTAAAAAATGGTCTCGTCATAGACAGTTAGCCGGTAATTTTAGTCTAAATTTTATCTGAACAGACTGGGAATATTGCCGACATTTTTAAATCTAGTGATCTGTCTATTACAACTTCAATAATTGGTTTTATGATCTATAGCTACTATATTTATTTATGTATTTATTTTAATAAGTAAGTGTATCCTAGATAATATCATGGTTGTTTCGGTGATAATCCCATTTTACTTAGTTTTATCTGATACTCGGATTTTATTGAGTTTTATGGGATGTAGTTACCGGCAGATTTTATCTAACTGTAGATAACCTATTAAATTATGTAATTCAATTATTGTATTAGCCAGATTTTAGGATTGAATGCTTTCTGTCTTGTCATATTAAGATATTCTCTATGATATCCTTCTGTTTTTCTTCATTAGATTTACCTGATGACTCATGCTTGGAACAAAATAATGGAACTCGACATTTTAAGAATGTTAAATACTTATGATCTGAAACAAATGAAAAAGACTTATTTTTTTGAAGGGCACTCTACAAACATGCTGCTACCTTTCGTATTTATACAGTTATTTGATGTGTAAATATTTTTCGAATTTCTTTGCACTTGCACATAAGCACTTTATTTTTAAATCACTTGGCACTTTCTAATGTACTGTTGAAATCTCATTATGAGAAAAAATATGTTTTCAGTGCTCAGATTTTGAATGAGGGTGATAACCACAAACATACTCTGCACTCATATGGAAGAGTTGAGTGAATGAAGATTAATTTCAGAACACTATGTCTGTAATAGGAGCACTATGCATTGATTCTTTATTTCATCGTGGATTATATATATCCTGTTTTATGTGGTATCAGATCTTCACAAATGTATTAGAGTATGTGGCCCTTTAAGTATTTGAGCACTGTGTTTATTCAAACCAATTAGAATAGCAGTAACATGTGCCTTCTTTGTTTTTCACTATATATTTGCACTGATTGGTCCTGCGCGTCATGTGATCAAGAATGCCGTGGGGCAGTCGAAACGCGTCAGGCTGGGCACTTGTTTTGAAATAGCCACGTTTATCTGCAACAATAAACGAAAAACTTTCTCTTAAAGTGTGGTCCGTACCTGTTTCTTGCGCCCGTGACTGGGTTGGCTCAGGATTGTGGATTTCATATATATATATATATATATATATATATATATATATATATATATATATATATATATATATATATATATATATATATATATATATATATATATATGTGTGTGTGTGTGTGTATATATATATATGGAGTTCATATTTCCCAACAGCAGCAGCTGGCTGAACAACGGGACACGGACACCAATTACGTGCAAGTATAATCTTCTTTTTAATTGCTGGCACTGATCGACATGGCAGAATATATATATATAAAAAATAAAAAAAAACATAGGATTGAGATACATTAGACTTACAAATTTTCATTTAAAAAACCTTTGAAATTCACTGGAAAAACTATAGGTTTCAGGCACTTTATAGTTAGAAATTAGCATTTAAAAAAACCACAGAAATTCACTGAGATGTCATCAGTGATGTCGTCAGTGATGTCACTGACCATGTCATGAATGATGTAATATGTGACGTCATCAGCAGTGCATTGCGGGGGGCACGAGTTATAGTTAGCTGAACTAACTATAATGCCGGAATTTCTATGGTTTTGCACGAGTGAAATGTCAACTAACTATAACGTTCCTGAAACCTATGTTTTTTTCAGTTAATCTCTATGGTTTTTTAAATGCTAATTTCTAACTATAACGTGCCTGAAACCTATGGTTTATTCAGTGATATATATATATATATTCAATGAAAAAACCATAGGTTTCACACACGTTATAGTTAGGAATTAGCATTTAAAAAACCTTAGAAATTCAATGAAAAAACCAAAGGTTTCACACACGTTATAGTTAGCTGGACATTTTACTCGTAAAAAACCATTGAAATTCCCCCGTTATAGTTAGTTAAGCTAACTATAACTCGCGCGCCCGCAATGCACTGCTGATGACATCACATATTACATCACTCATGACATGGTCAGTGACATCACTCATGACATCACTGATGACATCTCAAATGACATCACTGATGACATCACTGATGACATCATCCCGTGAATGTGTGTTTTTCTGAAAATTAAATATGTTTTATATATGTATATCTCAAGGTCGATGGAAGAATAAATGGGTATATAAGTGTCTAAATGGATGATTTGTTTTTGAAAAATTGATTGTGTAACTGACTGATTAAGTGTATCTTAGTGAATACATGGCTTAGTGAGTAATGTTTAAATATGTAAATATCTGTATCAGTCTCTCACTTTGTGTATAAGTGGCTGCATGGGTTGGTGAGTAGCTACTTGAGTGTCTATATAGGTTATTAGTTGGTTTTTTGAGTATCAGTATAAGTGTCTGATGTCTGTATGGTTCGATGGGGGGTATTACATAGTGCATAGGTGCATGAATGAGTGACTCACTGTTTGTATGTGTTGAAGATAGTATGTGTGCAGGACTGCATGGGTGGATGAGTGTGTGCATGGGTGTGTTAGTGAGTGAATGACTGTCTCTACAGTGTCTTTATGAGTAACTACATATGTTTTTAACTAGTATATGTGACTATTGGTGTATATAAGTGAGTATATGTGAGAGTGAGAGATTGAAAGAGTTCCTGTGTGAATAAGTATGTGTTTCTATAAGTGATTGTTTAAAAGACTAAGTATGTGCAAGTTTCCGTAGAAGTAAGTGTGGTGGTGTGTGTATTACTGTATATGCAAGTAAATGGATGTTTGATTCTTTATTAGCATGAGTGACTATGTGTGTGAGTAACTCTACGGATGAGTGGCATTGTGTAACAGGATGTATAGGTGTATAAGTACATATGATGAGTGAGTACATGTATGAGTGACTGTATAGGACTGTTGGTGAATGAGTGGATGTGTATGTGGATCTTAGAATTACTGAAGAGGTTGTTGTAACTGGTATTGGTATGTCCATTGTTTTGAAAAGTTTAGTCTCTATTTATGAATGTGTGTATCAAAGGTTATATTAGGGTGAGAGGAGGTCTGCCACTCTATCACAAGGATGATGTCATCAGTGATGTCATCAGTGATGTCATTTGAGATGTCATCAGTGATGTCATGAGTGATGTCACTGACCATGTCATGAGTGATGTAATATGTGACGTCATCAGCAGTGCATTGCGGGCGCGCGAGTTATAGTTAGCTTAACTAACTATAACGGGGGAATTTCAATGGTTTTTTACGAGTAAAATGTCCAGCTAACTATAACGTGTGTGAAACCTTTGGTTTTTTCATTGAATTTCTAAGGTTTTTTAAATGCTAATTCCTAACTATAACGTGTGTGAAACCTATGGTTTTTTCATTGAATTAGCAAGGTTTTTTAAATGCTAATTCCTAACTATAACGTGTGTGAAACCTATGGTTTTTTCATTGAATTAGCAAGGTTTTTTAAATGCTAATTCCTAACTATAACGTGTGTGAAACCCATGGTTTTTTCAGTGAATTTGCAAGGTTTTTTAAATGCAATTTTTTTTTTTTTCTTCTATTTTTTTAAACATATTTTTAATTTAATGTTCTAACCTTTTATAAAGACTATGATTAAATTTTTAAAATTCTTTAATATGTTTTTTTAAATATATTTCATAAAATAAACATGTTATCATTTTTTCCAGTACATTTTTTCCTTTTTTTTTAGTACGCGTACCGTAAGCTTACGGTAAGCGTACGGTTTACGCAACGCCCGTAATTTATCTACGCTGTTTGCGTATAGTTACGCAATTTGCGTAGCCGCGCGTACTCCGCGTGGGACGCGTACGCGTGTACGCTACACGCGCACGTTACGCGGAAGTGTCGGGTAGTGACTGTTATGCGCATGCGCGCAAGCGCGTGTCTTTTTTACGCGCATGCGCACTTTTGCCGTAAGCGTACCGTAAGCGTACCGTAAGCGTACGGTAGGTCATGTGATCATGAAACACAACTTTTGATTGGTTGAAACTACTTTCAGTTCTAGAACTCTCCTACACCACACCCATTCCCCTCATTTCTGCTTGTGATCCCTTAGGAGAAGGAGCTGGGTTGTCTTTGTGATACGATGGCAGAACAGCAGAGCTCTTCTGAGAGTGAGGCTAGCACTAGCAGCACTACCTTGAGGCAGAGAGCAAGGAAACAAAAGACCTCTTATGTATGGGATTATTTTACTTTTCCTGAAGGCCAGCTAAAGGTAAATGCACCCTTAGTGACTTGCAAGCTGTGTAAGCGTGTACTTTCAAGAGGTAATCCTGACAGGAAGTATTCCTTTGGGAATCATACCATGATGAGGCACCTCAGGGATGTACACAGAAGGACACATGCTCGACTTTTTGGAGGTAACCCTTCTGAAAGTCAACCAAGCACATCCACAGCAGCTCAGCCTGGACCATCATCTGCAGGGCTGACTCCTTCTTCTGCAGGTCAGGTGAGCCCTTCATCTGTGGGGGGAGCATCTCCTTTTGCTGGCCCTCTGGAAATTAACCCTCGATTTCGGAGGGTTGATATTCGATGTGCCTCTTGTCATGATCTAATTTGTCATAGGGAGACCAGTGTTTCCCTAGTGAACCTCAAAATAGATCAGCACACTTGTCACAGAGACTAATTTTCCCATTCTTTCTTTCTTCTCTCCCTGCATGAACACAACGGCTCTTTTAAGAGCCAACCTTATCTTTCATCTTTTTTTTATAGATGTTTTTAAAAACTTTTTTTTTTTTTTTACCGTACGCGTACGGTGCGCGTAATTTTTTTTTTTTTTTTTTTAAAAACACTAAAAATCAATAATCACATTACAAGGACTTTGAAACACTACAATTATTATTATTGACTTACCATACCCACTCAAAAAAATATTTATTCATTCTTTTTTGTAAAAAAATTGCTTTAAAAATGGTTCTAGTTTTCGAAAATTTTCTATATCAATCTGAAAAAAAAGAAAAAAGTATTAATATTTTTTAAACATTTTAAAATACAATAAATCTCTGCCTGTAATTCCTATTTGCACACAGAGTCATGTTTTCACATTAGTCACAAAACGAAATTTCTTTGCCAATTTAAATGCACACTTACTGCTCTTTTTTTTTGGCAAGTGAAAATCACTTTTACAGACTGACACATTATGAATCCACTTTTTAGATTTTTTTAAAAAGCCCATGTCCAAACTGCTTTTTCAGACCACCACCATGTGTATCCTCGGTGACTGCCTACACTCCAGCAAGGGCAACCAGCCTTAGTGATGCTGAATGTATTTGCATTACTGACTGCAACCTCAAACCCTTAAAGTATTCCTTATTTTTACCAGTACACCTTAATTTATCATGAAAAAATAGTCCATATTATTTTACATGTTCCTCACATTTAAATTTCTCCCAAAACAGAAAATAATAAACACAACTTCTACAAAAGGAATTCCAATTCTATTATTCATTTCTTAATTTACCATATACATCCCCTCTCAAACTCATAACTCACCTTTAAAATTAGTTAGTTGTGAAAGAAATGTGGCACTCAAACAGCAGATTATCAGAGCCAGGATCTCTGTTCTCTACACCTCTCTCCTCTCAGCAGAACCAGAAAATGGCAAAGTTTCCCTCTATTTTTCCACACATATACATGTAAGTTTCAAATCTCAGTGCTTCCCCCTTTTTTTCAAAAGTAATCACACATTTCTATTGGTTGAAAACCAACCCTTTTCTTAAAGTACCCTTCCCCCAACTTGACTTCTGCCTGCTACCATAGCAACACCTCATGGAACACTGCTGTGTGGAGTTAGGTCAGAAGTTCGCCCAACAATGTTTCAATTCCACAGAGCAAGAGTGCTTGACTTTTCAAACCTTACAGCAAATCCATAGTACTGTTCTTTGGTAACACATTTTTCTGTACCAATACAAAACATGCTTCTATCAATTTACACATACAGCCTAGTTTTTAGTGTATAATGGTATGAAACAGCCAATCAGTTCTTTTTTTTAAAAAAAAATATGTATGCCTCCATTTCCAAACTGTTTTTCATTTCTTTTTCCCATTCTACTGAATTACACCTCCTGAGTGCATCCAGATCTCCTTTGAAGATGTTCACAGTGTGGATTGTAGAGCACAGCTATGTCTTCTGGAGTGAAAAGTTTGCAGAGAAAACAGGTATGGTGATAGACCTTGCTTTGCCAAATGTAGACATTAAATGGATTGGTCAGAGAGGGTTAAAGTGGCACCAATTGATGCCATTGGTGAAATCCTTCATGCAACTCCAACACCCTGACCTCATAATAGTGCACTGTGGTGGCAATGACCTAGGCACTTTGACTGGGGTAGGTCTGGAAATGCTTATGAAGGACACCTTTGCACAACTGTTTTCTCTTTTCCCTAAAACTGCCTTTGTGTTTTCCAACATATGCCAAAGGCAAAAATGGAACTGGTCCAATCATTTCTGTCCGCAAATTGACAAAGCAAGGAAGCACGTCAACAAATCTGTTTCTGCTTTCCTCCGTGACTATGGTATGGGTGCCATTTACCACAACAACTTGCGTTATGACATGCAAGACATTTATAGAGGAGATGGTGTGCACTTCAATGATGAAGGGAACAGAGTCTTCCTCTTGAACCTTAGACTCTGCATCGGTACTTACTTGTAGGTACCACTTAAAAAATCACTTCATAAACACAACGGCTCTTTTTAGAGCCCCCTAATATCTAAACTCTTAAATCTGCATTTCATTTCTTTTTTTATTTTTTTTTTCTTCCGTACGCTTACCGTAAGCTTACCGTACGCGTACCCCGTGATTTTTTTTTAAATTAATAAATGTTTTCTTTGTACTTTTCTGTCCTTCTTTGACCCCCTCACAAATGTAAGGGGGTCTGTAACTCTCCTCCTTGCCCCCTTTTCTTGTTTTCACTCTTTTTTTTCTGAGTGAAACACACAAAATGGCGGCCGCCGCTTCCTGGTTTCGGCCGATTCGAATGTTTACTAAGATCTAACAACCAATCAGAATCGCGCTCGCGCACGCCACCGTACGCGTACGGTAAGCTTACGGTAAGCGTACCGTAAGCTGGCTCAGATATATATATTGATTTAAAGGCTATTTTCTCAGAATCTACTGAACAGATTTACACCAAACCTACAAAAGGCACTTCCTTGACCTAGGGACTACCTCTCTGCCAAATTTCTAGTAATTCTGTTCAGCCGTTCGGGCTGTAGCCCTGTCTAAAGGTCCTATGGAAAAATGCATGGGAAAAACGCGTTTTGGGACCCCCCTTTTATCTCAGCCCCCGCTTCACGAATCCCCCCGAGACTTTCAGGGTAGGAGCGGAGCGTAGCGCCCCACCTATTTTGAGAAATTCGCGAAGATTCGTCGACCGGCGCCAATGTTATTCAAAATAGAATGTTGCGGATTTCCTATGGAAAAGGGGTCCTAACTATAACTACCTACTGGCGACCGCCAGTAGGTAATATATATATATATATATATATATATATATATATATATATATATATATATATATATCTACTGGCGGTCGCCAGTAGATAGTTATAGTTAGGACCGTGTTTCCATAGGAAATCTGAAAATTCTATTTTGGATAACTTTGGCGCCGGTTGACGAATCCTCGTGAAATTTTCAAAATTAATGGGGCGCTCCGCTCAGCTCCTACCCTGAAAGTCTCGGGGTGATTCGTCAAGCTGGGGCTGAGAAAAAAGGGGGGTCCCAAAACGCGTTTTCCCCATGCATTTTTCCATAGGACCTTTAGTCGAAGGTACAGCCCGAACGGCTGAACAGAATTACTTGAAATTTGGCAGAGAGGTAGTCCTCAGGTCAGGGAAGTGCCTTTTGCAGGTCTGGTGTCAATCTGTTCAGTAGTTCCTGAGAAAATAGCATTTAAAAGCATATAAATATCTATAAGCGCGCACCGTGCGCGCACCGTGCAAGCACCCTATTGTGCACGAGCGTAATTCTGATTGGTGGTTACATGTTAGTCAACGTTCGAATCAGTCGAAATCAGGAAGTGTCGGCCGCCATTTTGTTTGTTTTCAGTGCGAGAGTGAAAAAGGAAGGTGGTGAACGTGAAAAGGGGGCAGGGTAGAGAGTTCCTGACCCCCTAGCCTTTGTCAGGGGGTCCCTGAAGGACCCCGAAGGCAGAAAAAAAATGTTTCATTTTTTTTTTTAAAAATCGCGGGGGTGCGCGCACGCTGAAAAACCAAAAAAAAAGAAATTTTTAATAAGGAGTTTATTGTAAAATAAATATATATAACAAATAATAATACATAAATAAATTAGCATTTAAAAAAACGTACAAATTCACTGAAAAAACCATAGGTTTCACACATGTTATAGTTAGGAATTAGCATTTAAAAAACCTTGCAAATTCACTTTAAAAACCATAGGTTTCACACATGTTATAGTTAGGTGTATTTTTCACTCGTAAAAGACCAATGAAATTCCCCCGTTATAGTTAGTTCAGATAACTATAACTCGCGCGACCGCCACTCTATCACAAGGATGATGTCATCAGTGATGTCATGAGTGATGCCACTGACCATGTCATGAGTGATGTAATATGTGACGTCATGAGCAGTGGATTGCAGGCGCGCGAGTTATAATTATGCTAATTCCTAACTATAACGTGTGTGAAACCTATGGTTTTTTCAGTGAATATATATATATATATAACGACCACCACCTTCTTTCAGGTAAAATAAAGGCTTGGCACACTCCAAAAAGGCTTTATTTAAAAATATCACTTGGGTGCTTCTGGCAGTCCCTGAAACGCTTAGGCAGACGCGTTTCAGCCATTCTTGGCTTTCCTCAGTGCCGGTCTCACGGACTCCATCGTCTCCCTGGGGTGGAGGCAAAGTGCAATTGACCACTCCCAATCAGGTGGTGATCGACCCCTCCTCCAGTTAAAGGTGTACCTACATCATGCGAGCATCCTCCCAGGCAGATGCATGCTGGGTAACGTAGTCCAGATGGATGTCTGCACAGTGGCAGGGTCACTCCAAACACCGTGTGGTGCCACAAACTCGTTTGACCTGAGCTACAGTCCAGCTTGAGTGCCCAGTAAGATGCAACAAAGCCTCCTGCCGTCCCCTTATTCAGGCAATAGATACTGCCTCCTCTCTCCCCAATGCAGCGAATGCGACCAAATGGTGTTACCAGCTGCTGGGGGGGCTCCGCGTGATTGCATTTCCAGTGCAAGCGTCCAGGGTTGCTGGTCTTCCGCGGTGCTCCTGAACGAGAGGGTGTGCCAAATGTCAGCGACCTGCTTGCTGACCAAACACAACGACCACCGCCTTCTTTCAGGTAAAATAAAGGCTTGGCACACTCCGGGGTAATTCAAAAAGGCTTTATTTAAAAATATCACTTGCGTGCTTCTGGCAGTCCCTGAAATTCTTAGGCTGACGCGTTTCAGCCATTCTTGGCTTTCCTCAGTGCCGGTCTCACGGACTCCACCGTCTCCCTGGGGTTGAGGCAAAGTGCAATTGACCACTCCCAATCAGGTGGTGATCGACCCCTCCTCCAGTTAAAGGTGTACCTACATCACGCGAGCATCCTCCCAGGCAGATGCATGCTGGGTAACGTAGTCCAGATGGATGTCTGCACAGTGGCAGGGTCACTCCAAACACCGTGTGGTGTCCCAAACTCGTTCGACCTGAGCTACAGTCCAGCTTGAGTGCCCAGTAAGATGCAACAAAGCCTCCTGCCGTCCCCTTATTCAGGCAATAGATACTGCCTCCTCTCTCCCCAATGCAGCGAATGCGACCAAATGGTGTTACCAGCTGCTGGCGGGGCTCCGCATGATTGCATTTCCAATGCAAGCGTCCAGGGTTGCTGGTCTTCCGCGGTGCTCCTGAACGAGAGGGTGTGCCAAATGTCAGCGACCTGCTTGCTGACCAAACACAACGATCACCGCCTTCTTTCAGGTAAAATAAAGGCTTGGCACACTCCGGGGTAATTCAAAAAGGCTTTATTTAAAAATATCACTTACGTGCTTCTGGCAGTCCCTGAAACGTTTAGGCAGACGCGTTTCAGCCATTCTTGGCTTTCCTCAGTGCCGGTCTCACGGACTCCATCGTCTCCCTGGGGTTGAGGCAAAGTGCAATTGACCACTCCCAATCAGGTGGTGATCGACCCCTCCTCCAGTTAAAGGTGTACCCACATCACGCGAGCATCCTCCCAGGCAGATGCATGCTGGGTAACGTAGTCCAGATGGATGTCTGCACAGTGGCAGGGTCACTCCGAACACCGTGTGGTGTCCCAAACTCGTTCGACCTGAGCTACAGTCCAGCTTGAGTGCCCAGTAAGATGCAACAAAGCCTCCTGCCGTCCCCTTATTCAGGCAATAGATACTACCTCCTCTCTCCCCAATGCAGCGAATGCGACCAAATGGTGTTACCAGCTGCTGGGGGGGCTCCGCGTGATTGCATTTCCAGTGCAAGCGTCCAGGGTTGCTGGTCTTCCGCGGTGCTCCTGGACGAGAGGGTGTGTATATATATACTACTCACATGCACACACATATATAATTTTATTTTACTTTATATTGGGGATCCCGCATAAACCTCCCCTTTTTTACCGACTTGTCTTGGTTTACCTCTTCTGAACTCTAAAATGGCCCTTACTTCCCTTTACCCCTAGCGCTACCCACCCCTAAACCCTAAAACCATCCTTAACTCTCTTTACCTCTACCCACCCCTTAACCCTAAATTCACCCTTACCTCCATTTGCCTCAACCCACTCTTAAAATTGCCCTTACTCGCAGTGAACAACCATATCCCGGAAAAGAAAGATGGGGCAGAATTCATAGATAATTTGTTGGCCCACTGGTTTGACCAGACCATGAAACGGAGCATGTATGAGACTATCCACACACTCAGCTCAGACACACCACTAGGAAATACAACACAAGTACAGCTCTTGTTGGACTATTCCCCGATCAAATGCCTGCTCCAGAAGATGGTAAGTAGTCCCCAGTTTAACCGTAGCACACATCAATCAGCTGTGACTTTAACACATATGTAAACACGTGAAGTGCAGTGCAACACATTCTAAACACATGGGGCACGATTCACAAAAGCAATCTGAGACAAAATTCTAACTTTACAAATTTTGGTATTCACAGAAGGCACTTAGGTGTACTAAAGTTAGGATTTTGTCTCAGTTAAACTTAAGTTTTGGTCTTAAGTTAAACTTAAGACTAATTTAAGTTTAACTGAGACAAAATCCTAGTCGTAAAGTTAGGATTTTACCTCAGATTACTTTTGTGAATCGGGCCCATGGACCCTGAAATGCACTGAGGCATTCCATAAGGGATGTACGTCACAATACTGAGTGACAAAATATCTACCTGCAATAATATTGAGTGCAGAATCTCTTCTACCACTAGATCATGAAGATAAGTGTTTAGACATATGTCTAGATGTACCGCTCTTAACAAACATCTGTGCGGATCCCAGCGTGCAATATTATAGAGTGCAAAATTTCATCTCCATTGAAATGGCAAAGCTACGGATACATATGCAAGTGTAGATTTACAATTCATAACTGCACATCTATGTACCTTGAAGTTAAATACATATCTTCAAAGTTCTTAGAAGTTGAGTTAAGAAAAGTAAACCCACAATTACCTATATATACTTACCTTGATGATATAGTGATGGACCGTATTCTGCAATCAATATCGTGGTAGAACGCTATGGATAATATTATTCCAGCAATCGATGTAATCACTCTTTTCAAGCAGTAAAGGCTAAAACAAGGCAAGAAGGCCACAAAGAGGTACTCCATGGAGCTTGGCAACCTAAATGTTAAGGTCTAAAACTGGAGCACTGATGGTCACCTTCAAAGAATGAGGTCAACAAAATATTTTGGAAAATCCAGAAGATAGGTCACCATGGAGCAATCAAGATAATGAGGGCAAATTATGTAAAATTAACTAAGCTACAAAACAATGGAAGGAAATCTTCAATACTGTACACAAAAAGCACCCAACATCTAATTGGAAGATACAATAACAAAAATGTGAAAGGATACAGCCAAGAAATATTTACAATCACCATATCCTAGTAGTTCCACTGCCTCATGCCTGTCTGCTTTTGAGTTAAGGACTGTAAACAATTCAACAAATTATTATGTTTACCCATCCCTCCATTCTGCATAAAAGAATTCATACTAAAAGTGGGCCCAAAAATAAAACTTGTTTACATAGATTGATGCATCTCCATCACCGGTGTTAGTGCCACTGGCATGCTCACGTCACATGACCCATCTTTATCCACATCACAGCTCTTCGGGTGCTTAAAAACACAGTCGGAATGAGTCCAGGTAAAAAAGTGAACATCTGTACGAAGTGTTGCCCCTGTAAAAGAGACAAAAATACAGGGGGCAGTCTCTATTAAAAATATGGTTGAGAAATGCAGGAGAAAGGTGGGTGGGCCTCGCTATTAGATACAGACGTCAATGTGTGTTGGGCATGTCCCTGCACTAGACAACTCTTAGGTAAATACAGCATACTTATTTGATCAATGCATAGTTGGTGTTTGAGTGGATCCCTATATGAAGCACCTCTTCTGGATAATGAGGTGCGGTGTGGGCAGATCTGTCTATGCGCTGAACACTCCCCTGCATCCAAATATTCGGCAGTGTGATAACGAAAAGGGCTACATAGTCCAACCTGTCACTGGCAGCTGTTGCTTTACTGAACACCTGTCCTGGATATATGGCATAATTAAAGTTTACCACACCGTCAACATTGTGTAGTTTCTCTTTACGTGGCACAGAAGAGGGATGGAGAACACCATGGTACTGAATGAACAATACAGTGTGATTTTCCTTAAGATATCTTGAGCCTTGTTGGGGCAGAAAAGTCCCTTGAATGGATTTGTGAGTGTATGCTCTTCCTTGAGTTGAGGGTTGTGCATTCCTCTGGTTACCCTCAAGGGCCTCCTGTGTACTTAGCCCCCGCCATGGCCTGTGAGCGATCAGAGTGGTGACTGGTGTGGGATTGGCAGTGAGATGTTGTAGGATCAACTCTAAAGCTGAAGAGGCTCAGCCTGCCTCCCGGAGAGTGATCATATTCCTGTGGTCAATCCAATACCTATTGCACTTGCTTGTTGCGTGACACATGGGAGCATCAACCACCACCGCCCATGGTGAATTCTGCAACCAATGCTGCCGCTGGAGGGGGCCTCCTGAAACCACCGACCCCGCATCATATGCGGGGTATAATGGTACACAAACTTTTTGGGACAAACTCTAGTGTCCCTTCAGCCTCCAGTGAATTTTCCAACGGGCAGTGGATGAGATCTTCACTTCTATTTGAGTGGTGGCTTTTTGTTGGGCCTTAACACCAGAAACTGCGGCCGCTTGCGCAACATGACCACAGCACCATCTGCAACCTCTGCCAGTGAAGCGGTGGGATAGGATGCACTGAACCATACCAGCAGGGACCTCACAACTGAATTTCTTCTGGAAAGTGCAGGTAAATCTACAGGCACTGATATTGTTCACAAGCCCATGGTTACTCCAGAGACCTTGTTCTGATTCTAAAACCAATGCGGTGCAAGCTCAAGAGACATACTTATGACATAGACACATCTGCCTGCATCCTCTTCTGTGAGTCTGGACCTGTGAATGTCCTTCTTTACATGGTTTTAAATGCTTTTCTTGTAGCATTTGAGTTATACTGTGTTTTCTGCACCTATCTGTGTGACATACTGCAGAATTGTTATAATAAAAGACCTTTTCTTTTAATAAGTAAAAGCACGTCTGGAAATTCATTATTAAGAGCTATTGTGTTTAATGTGGAGTACTGAGTCTCTAACTTCACACCATCTCCCTGATTAAGCCTTGGAGCGCTCACCTCACTATTCTGAAGGTCAAGTGGTAAATGGAGATCAATTGTCAGTGGCCTTTGAAGGTCAGACCCGGGGCATCAGTGGTAAAAAGACTCAACCCCCACGGTAAGGGCCAAGTAACCCCTGTGTACCTTGGGACCCCCAAACGGGGTCTGACGACCCCAAGCACCAATGTGTCATTAATTCACAGCCCCACCGTGGTTAGATAGACCTCACTGACATAACACAACCAAACTCCAACAAAGAGCAGGACAGCTTAGGGCACATTTTAAAGTCCAATAAAACGCTATGCTCCAGCCAGTGGTCCCAAGATGTTTCCATGGTCGGCAGTGCTTTTATAATCTGTCATACCCAATCTAAAGATGTCTTTTATTTTCTGTAAATAATTAGTCTAGCCTCCTAAATATGCAGATCTCGGCAGCGAAAATCTCAAAAGTAATAGAATTAAAGGTAAAGATTAATAGACAGAGGTGGGCAAAGGGAAAGAGGGAAAAAGTAGCAAGGGAGGAGGTATCGTTAGAGAAGAAAGCGGGAAATTGTAAATTGGGGAGAAGGGAGAGAGAGAGATATGGAAAAGTAGGTGAGAGAAAGAAGGTAACAGATGTGAAAGGGTAAGACTGAAAGGATTGAGAAAGAGAAAATACAGAACTAGGGAGAGACAAGGATGAGAAAGAGAGAGGTTAGCAAAGATGAATTAACAATAAATACGAGAGTATCTATACGGAAATGGAGATAACGAAGGGAAACAAAAAAAAGTAGATGGAGAGAGGAAGGGAAGGAAGAAATAGAACCAAAAATCATTTAGAGGGACAAAAAGAGAGAGCGAGAGAGAGAGGAAAGAGAGCTCAGGAGGGAGGAGGTTTCCGAGAGCAAAGGAGGTTAGAGTTGGAGGGTGTAAAGGAGCAGAGTGAGAAAAAGCAATAGGCTGGCCGAGTGACCCTGATAGCATTTACGAATGTGGTAATTGTTACTGGCCCAATGCCTTGTTACCAAACATTTTCTTGTGGGAGAACAATAATGTTCCTTCAAACTTACAAGTGATAGAGCGCCTTGTGATTCTGAGATTTGTAGGGATGCATCATATTCACTGTTAGTCGGCACCCGCATATAATCGATGTATGTCTGGAAGCGTTAGACATGTAATAACGTTTTGCGAAGTTTAACGTTGCAAGCTATTGTGAATGTATTTGGAATAATGTAGATGATTAGGTTTCACAATCAATTTAATGGATTAAATGTGTGTCACGTTAGAATTAAAAAGTAGGTTGCTTATTTACAAGATGATTATGTTGAACTAATGCTTAGAATGTGATTTCATAATGCGTTTAAATTTGTTAGGCCTAACTGCATATGTAGAAGAGAAGGCCCGTTCATTTCTTATATTAGCTATATTTTGCAGGATGACAGAGATTTCTTGGTTAAGGCTTGAGTTGCCGTGAAATGTAAAACCTCAAGATGCGAAGAGCTTTCCTTTTCGTTCCCATGTTTCTGTTGCAGGTGCAAGGACATTTAGCTCGTTAGTGAGAATAAGTCTTTGTTTTAGGAGTTGAGATACGGCGAGAAGCCTACAGGGGAGTGCATTGGAATGCGCAACTGTAACTCTTAGTATGGAAGGTGCCTGGGACCCAAGGTCAAGCTAATGGACGATGGAAGATGGACAGTTCTGGGTGGAAATTTACCGGAGGAAGACCTGGTTGAAGAGGTGTGCCGCAGGGCGTGTTCTGTGATTTTGGGGTTTTGTATTAGGGATAGACTCCCGTGGGTTGAGCAGATGAGGTTTAGGCGGTAAGCTAGAAGGAGCATCCAAGATCGAGCTCTCATCAAGTGACGACTTCTTAGGAAGTTTCACTTCTGACACCTTTTCCATGTCTCTCTTGCTTGAGAGGGAATGCTAAGTAGGGATGCCACTTAGAATAGAGTAGGGACAGAAATGTTTTGACTAATGATTCCTAAGTTCGATATCAGCATAACTATTTTTTATTTGATACTTTTAGAATCTGTAATTCTTTTTATTTTTAGTCGAATGCGAATTCTTCGTAGGCTAGCTTTTGTGTTATTATTATTATTATTATATATAGATTTGTTAAGCGCACAGCTACCTGTAGGTTTCCCGGCGCTGGAGCATAGCAATGAAGAGCAGGCAAGGGTACAAAGAGGGAATTATAAGGAGAACAACCAAGTTTTCACTCCTTTGCGGAACTTAAGATTGCACATTTCAGAACGCAAAGTAATAGGAAGTGAATTCCAGAGTGAGGGCGCCAGATACGAGAAAGAGCACCCACCAATTCTGGTGCGTTTAAAACGAGGAACAGCGAATCTGCACTGAAAGGAAGATCTGAGAGTACGCGAGGGACAGTATTGGTGAACTAAAGTGGATAGGTAATGAGGAGATTTACCTGCTTTAATGCGATGCATAAAGCATAGAGCTTTAAATTTAGATCTAGATTCTATGCGTAGCCAATGCAGGCTGCGCAGAGCAGAGGAAACAGATGCAGATCTGGGTAAATTGCACAGTAGTCGGGCAGCCATGTTTTGTACCAATTGGAGTTTCCGGGAGACCTCTTTGCAGGCACCCAGAAGTAAGACATTACCGTAGTCCAGCCGAGATGTAACTAAGGCCTGGACCACAAGCTTCTGGGTGTCTTGAGGGAGCATCCACGTGATCTTCCTCAGCCACCTGATAATAGTAGTACAGGTGGCTGCGACTTTAATCACATGTTGTCTCATGGATAGCTGGTTATCAAAGAGGACCCCGAGATTGCGAGCTGTGGTTGCCGGGACTGGCAGGGGACCCATTTGCTGAGGCCAATGTTGAGGGCCCCAGAGAGCGGAGTCAGGCCCAAACAGGAGCAGCTCCGTTTTATCTCCATTCAGCTTTAATTTGTTGGTCGTCATCCAATTGGCAATGTTCGTGAGCCCTAAACTAAGAGAGGAACAAGGGGAGTGTTGATTAGCAGAGAGAGAGAAGATGATTTGAGTATCATCTGCATAAGAAAAAATAGATAGTCCAGACTGTACAGCAAGAAAAGCAAGAGGTCTAATGTAAAGATTGAAAAACAGAGGACTAAGAATAGAACCCTGGGGGACACCGTGCGGAATATTATGAACCGAGGACACCGAGGAAGGAGAAAAAACCTGAAAAGTGCGGTCTGAGAGAAAATTGGAGATCCACGCAAGTGCGGATCCAGAAATTCCAACAGACCTCAGGGCAGAAAGGAGGATGGTATGAGAGACGGTGTCAAAAGCGGCACTCAAATCCAAGAGGATGAGTGCCACCGTCTCTCCTCCATCCACCTGACGTCTGATTGTTTCCGTAACTCCCAGAAGGGTGGACTCAGTGGAAAAGCCCGTCCGAAAACCAGATTGGGAGAAGTGGAGAACGTTCGCCGACTCAATATGGGTAGTTAGCTGACGATTAACGTGCTTCTCTAACACCTTCGAAAGGCCGGGAAGTAAAGAGATCGGTCGGAAGTTGGTAGGATTATTAGGGTCTGCATTAGCTTTTTTCAAAAGTGGAGCGACCATCGCATGTTTCCAGACGTTAGGAACAATAGCTTCCGTAAGAGAAGCATTCAGAAGAGACAAAATGCAATCAAGTGAAGCAGAGGCTAGAGAACAGAAGATCTGAGGGGGCATGGGATCAAGGGGAGAACCAGATTTGATCTCCGCCAACAAATTCTGGAAAACGGGCATAGACATGGGGTCCCACTTATCTAGGAGGGGGATTGATGACTGAACCAAATCATCCAGATGTGTTAGTGCCCATTTATCTTTTGTGCCTCGTATTGAGGTGCCTTTATGTTCAGATGTGTTTGCTCATAATAAAATCTCAGAAATTTTAGATCCTGAGTCCGTTGTCCTTTAATGATGTCAACTTGCGGTAGTTACATCCTGATAATTGTGTTTACTCCCTCTGCGCTATTTGGCAAGTAAAAAGATCCAGTCGACCTGAGAGGGTTCTTGTAGATAATTGGTTAGACAAGAATCCGGCCTTATCAGTTGGTAGAGAGGATGGTTATTTTCGATAGTGAGGGAAGATCTAGATTAGGATAAGTGATCCTTGAAGCCCATAGACGCTAAGTGATGGTGAATCATCAGATGGTGAGCAGCAGACGACGGCGGCTGATGGACACCGACGGAGAGTAACAGTGCGGCAGAAAGCAGCAGTTTGAGGAGTGAGTATGAATAGGGTGAGATGTTGTAGATTGCGGTGTTGATTTGTTGTGTGATGTCTTGCGGAGTTGGTGTGAATGTTGAGTGATTGTGAGATCAGGCTGTGAGCGCGCGCAGCCCCGGAAAGTCTTAGACTCGACGAGTAGCTTAAGCGATTGGGTGTAGAAGACACCCACGGTAGATTTTGTTGACCACCCTAAGGAGATCGTGAGGCGCCATCGATCACCTGGACCGAGATAGGGGGAGCGAATGTGTGAGTGTATGGCAGACCGACGCTGGTCGTGGGTTGTTGTATGTGGATGTGAGTATTTGTAACCTATCAGAGGCGATCTGTCTGGCCGGACGGGGACTGACAGTTGCCAACCGAGGTCGACAACTTCGAGAGACTGTGGACGTACAGTCAGAGAAGTAACTTGTTTGGGACAAATGAATGGGACGAATGCAAGGGTGAGACGGGAGTTGTGAAGGAGGGGAATTGCTGCGAGTGGAGGAAAAGTGACGTCAGAGGGTGTCGCGCTGCGATAGGTCGATTGGTGTGGGTCGTGTTGTCATTGGTGGATTGATATCAGGAAGTAACGGAAAATTGTGTACATTCATAATTTGGTCATTATGAAATGCTTTAAAGTTTTCCGAGAATTGTGTAGAGGTGACAAACATGTGGTTACTCGTGGGGGAGAAGAAGCCCCTCCCGAGGATACTCCGGCACATTACATGGCAAGAAATGTGGGGTTGCATACTATAATTTGGCTGGAAAATTGGCATAAAATGACCCAAGGCGAAGGAGAATTAGCTTTCCCGAGATATGGTTCATTCAGGTTGGAAGTGTTGTACCAGTTGAAGTCTGTGATGGCGGCGTTGCGACCTTTGCCAAGGCCAACAAAATTTTAAGCATTGCATGCGTGGTTAGAGCAGCGCATGATAGGAAAAGAGATAGAACCCAGGAAAGGATGAAAAAGTCGATTAAGGCGTTCCAGGATGCCAGATGGGATGCAGAAGAGAAAAGATGGAGAGTACAGGCAATAGAAGGACACAGGTTGTATCCCTTACTAGTAAAGACTGATAATTCAAAGGAAAAGAGAGTGGATGATGAGGATGACAGTGATACTGATGATAGCCTATTAGAGAGGTTATTATCTGAGAGACCACCTCCATACAACCCAGATGCCCCGGAAGTGAGGTCAGCTCAGATGGAAGGGACTGGGGGAGTATCAACCCAGTCAGATGTGAGAGTAGAAGGAAAGATCTCGACAGGAGCTGAGGGTACGAGGAATCAGTCTGTAGCTAGCGCAGAGGTTGGGAGAGGTGCGAGGTTACCGGATGCTCTAAAGGTACCGGTCACTATTGGACCTATTGTTTCTGTTTATGACCCAGATCAAGAGAAGGTCGGAAGCTCAGTACAGTCAGCTGTAGGAGTGAGGAGTGTGACCGAGGGAAGTGGGTCAGTAAGTGGAATGGAGCAGACTCCGAAGCCTATAGAATGGAGTACGCCATTGCCAGCCACAGCAAACTCCTCTAGGGGACAGGGAGAGCCGAGACCAGTCTGACCAAGCTCTTTGGCCGAGTCAAGATCAGATTTGCGAATGTGGATACCACCAGTGAGAAACCAAAACCAGTGTGTGTTAACAGCAGAAAGCGAACGAGGCACCATAGTGAATCGTTCTGTTCCTATGAGTATGTCAGAAGACAGTAGGTCACAGGAACGAGAATGTGAGTACAATGAAAGGGATGGTGTAGGTTGTAGAGAAGTACTGAAGGGAGCCCTGAAAGGTAGGATGTTAGATGTTGTAAGATTGAAGGCAGAGGTGGATGAGATAATAAGTGGTAATTTACCTCATGAGAGAATCTTAATGTACGAACAAGATGAATTACTCTTTGTAGCGAAGGATGTGACTCGCAAAGCACGAACTGCTCATGAGAAATTGTCGGAATTGGCCAAGCGGTATGATGTGGATTTGTCTAAAACTAAATCATTGCAAGGAAGTCACAGGTTGCAGTACAGTGATCAGGAACTAGAAGAGAAAAGAGTTATGGGATTGAGAACCCATATCAAAGATTTAATCATAGCAATGCGTGCATGGATTATGCTTGACAAGTGGGAAGAAAGATGGTCCAAAAAGAAAAGCTCTAAGAAAACAATAGGAGAGACACCACCTCCGGGTGGAGGGATGATGGAGATAGGGAATTACCCTTTACGAGAAGTGCAGATTGGAGGATATGTACATGTACCCTGGAGTAGGGGTGATTTGGCTGCCTTCACAAATGATTTTCCCCGACTTAGGGAGAAGCCTGTGGAGTGGTATAAGCAAGTCAATCGCTTTGTCAAAATTTCAAAGGTATTGTGGATTGATCTGAACACCTTATTTGACATTGTGGTTCCGAGTGATTTGTGGTCGGCATGTAAAATTGCTGTTGAGTGGCCAACTTCGGAGCCTGACAGGGACCCGGTTTCGAATAGTCCGTCGCCTATAGTGATGAAAAAGTTTGAACAAGTGATTACTTGGTTGAAGTCGAAAATCTCACCTCAGGACATCGATTGGGTGAAGATAGATAGGACAGTGCAAGAGCCTAAGGAGACTGTGCATGAGTTTTATGAGAGACTTTTGCAGGCTTTTAAACAGTACAGTGGTCTAGATGTGTTATATACGAAAGATATGGGACAGTTTGTCTCTAAGTTTGTGTTGGGGTTGAGGCCAGAGGTTAGTCTCATGATACAGCAGCATTTGATTTGTTGGCAGAACAAGCCTGTAGATGAGATTTTACGGTATGCTAGATACTGTAGTGATGAGATGGAATCCAAGCACAGGAAGTTGAAAGATAAACTGATGCTTGTGCAGATGCAAACAGCCCAGGGGCAGCCTAGTGGGGGAACGTTGGGAAGGAAACAGGGAAACAATCAAGGAGGAATTCAGAATGCCCAGGGTCAGGGAAGGCCAAAGTCAATAGACCCTAAGACAGGAATGGATGTGGCGACATTGAAAAAGACTACAGCATGTCATCTTTGTCACCAGATTGGACACTGGAGACACGAGTGTCCTTTGAACCCGTTGAACCAGATACAGCAGGAAGGAGAGATAGACCAGGTTCCTGTGGCGGACGTGGTCCCTACAGTGACTCGACCTAAGATGGTCAAAGGGGGACGGGTGTTCCGCAGATGCAGGTTCCCCAACCACCCAAGATACAGAATGTACAACAGGGAGCTCGGACATATTTGCAGATGCCTATGTTTGAGGGGAGTGAGGAAAACGATCTTGACCCGCTGGCACGACCATGCTCGAGAGGAGAAGTGGATTGTGCGCTTGGAGCTGTCCTAGAGGTAGATCAGAAGGGACCCTTTGTGGAAGCAGATATTGACGGTCACTCCACGACCTTTTTGGTTGATACGGGCGCTACTCGATCAACTGTAAGGTCTGCAGTGGTCCCAGACCTACCCCTTTCTGGACAACAAATCAAAGTCATTGGCGTGGCAAATAAGAAACTGACTAGTCCATTGACGGAGCCAATCCCAGTCAAGATAGGGAATTTCAGCGATCGACACCAGTTTGTGGTGTGTGATTCCAGTCCAGTTTGCCTGTTGGGTAGATATCTATTGTGCAAGCTTTAACTGCACTATCTATTGTACCACGAAGGGAGTGGAAGTACAGACAAGGGATGACGATGAGATCTTTAAGGTTCCGAATCAGCGTGTGTGTGTGGAAATGTACCCAGCATTGACAGTGGAGGAACTTCCACTTGATCTGAGGGACTCAGTGTCAATTGATGTATGGGACCTCAGTGGAGAGGAGATCGGATTAGTCAAGGGGGTAGACCCAGTGAAAATCCAGATTAAGTCAAATGTGGAGTTCCCGAGGACGCCCCAGTATAAGTTGTCACCTGAAACTATTGCAGGGATTAAACCTGTAATTGAGTCTATGATCAAGCAGGGAATTCTGAGGGAGATTATGGGTAGCCCATGCAATTCGCCTATTATGGGACTACAGAAGCCGAGTGGGAAATTCAGGATCGTACAAGACTTGCGAAAGGTCAATGGGATAGTTGTTCCATGTTGTCCAGTGGTACCGAATCCTTCTGTGATCCTGTTTCAGATCCCATGTGAAGCTGAATGGTTCACAGTGATTGACTTGTGTCAGGCATTTTTCTCGATTCCTCTGCATGAGGAGAGCCAATTTCTTTTTGCTTTTCGGCTGGAAAATCGTGTGTTAACGTGGTGTCGTATCCCTCAGGGGTATACAGAGAGCCCGTCTATCTTTAATCAGATCCAGCTTTGGGAATGCCCGATTACAACAAGGCATTTGCCTTATTCTGCTGCGAAAGGGAAGGTTGTGCATTGGCAGTTCTAACTCAGACTCATGGAAGTGTCCATAGACCAGTTGCCTACTTTTCAGCTACTTTTGATCCAGTAGCTTCTGCGTTGCCCGGATGTCTCCAATCCGTTGCCGCAACGGGTGTCAGTATCGAAAGATGTGAGAGCATTGTCATGGGTCATCCGCTTACTGTTTATGTACCACATTCTGTTGAATTGTTGATGACTAGGACTAAAACGCAGCACCTCACGATTAATAGGTTGACGCGTTATGAACAAGTCATCCTTGCTGCAGATAACGTGACGCTGAAGAGGTGTTCTGTTTTAAATCCTGCCACACTGTTGCCTATTCCAAATGTAGACGATGAAGACTGTGAGGACCATGATTGTCTTGATGTGACTGAATTGTGCACCAAACCGAGACTTGACATTGTTGACGAGCCGCTTCCAGAGTCGGATGAAATTTTCTTTGTGGACGGTTCATGCTTAAGAGACAGTGCTGGTAGACTGAAAGCAGCGTTTGCTGTATGTACCCTCACTGGAGAGGTTGAAGGCGCTTGTTTAGAAGGAGTATACTCTGCACAGGTGGCTGAACTTATTGCTTTGACCCGTGCCTGTTTGGCTGCTGACAAGATTTGTATAACGATTTATACCGATAGTCAGTATGGGTTTGGTGTTGTTCATTACTTCGGACAGCTATGGTCACAAAGAGGGTTTATGACCTCTTCTGGTTCACCCATTAGAAATGGGGATTATGTGAGGCAATTGTTGGAAGCATTGCAATGTCCAGAAGAAATCGCAGTTGTTAAGTGTTCTGCACACTCCAAGAGGAATGACTTTGTGTCATTAGGTAATAACTACGCAGATGAAGTTGCTCGATTTTGTGCGGAACAGGGATGCGTATTCACTGAAAGGCATGTCGAGGGAGGTCAAGAAAGAACCAATCTCAACGTGATGTTAGCCATGGCTGATACATGGGAAGAACTGAAACGGTTGCAGGATGAAGTTTCCGATCAAGAACGGGATAGTTGGGTGCGAGCTGGATGTGAGAAGGGAGATGTGGATGTATGGATTTCGAAAGATGGAAGAGCTGTGTTACCGGAATGCCTGTTGAATCCAATGGCAAGATTGATACATGGTGCTGTACATCTTGGTAGAGATGCGATGGTGCAAGTGTTTCGTCAAACATGGTACAATCCGAAGTTTCGTGCAGTAGCTGAGGCTGTGTGTCAGAGATGTGTTACGTGTCAACAAATGAATGTAGGGAAAAGGACGGCTGTCATGCTGAGTCATATTGGGAGGTCAGGTGGGCCTTTCAACAGAATGCAGTTGGATTTCATTGAAATGCCAAGGTGCAATGGGTTGAGGTACATATTAGTTGTAGTATGTGTCTTTTCTAGATGGGTGGAGGCTTACCCAACACGTAGGTGTGACACACTCACCGTAGCCAAGTTACTACTGAGAGAGCTTATCCCGAGGTTCGGTTTCCCGACCTCTTTTGAGTCCGACAGAGGAACGCATTTCCATAGTGAGATCATGAAATTGCTTTGTGCTGCCTTGAATGTAGACCAAAGGTTGCATTGCAGTTATCGACCAGAGGCTTCTGGGATTGTGGAACAAGGTAATGGGACTTTGAAAGCCCGGATGGCAAAAGTGTGTTCTTCGACATCTTTGAAATGACCAGACGCATTACCCTTGGTTCTCATGAGTCTCCGTAGTGTGCCAGATAGGAGGACTGGATTGTCGCCTCATGAGATCCTCATGGGGAGAGCGATGCGTTTGCCAGCAAAACCTGCCACTGCTTTGATTAACATCACTGATGATTTGATTCTCGACTACTGTAAAGGCCTGGCTGACGTAGTCCGTTCTGTGTCTCAGCAGGTGCAAGCAGCAGCTGTTCCAGCTGCAAGTGACCTGTGCCACGACTTGTGCCCAGGGGATTGGGTACTTGTGCGTAAACACGTGAGGAAGAGTTGCCTGGATGCTCGTTGGCGTGGGCCGTACCAGATAATCTTGGTTACGAATACAGCAGTGAAGTGTGGGGGATTGCCGAACTGGGTGCATGCCTCCCATACCCGCAGAGTTCCAGCACCCTTGGAAGATACAGCCCCTCTTGTGAATGAAAATTCAGCTGAGGTGGCAGAGCCATCTGAGAGGGCAAGTCAAGCTGTGAGGGTTGCTGACGCAGTTGGTTGTGCACTAGACCGAGCTGAAAGGGGATTTGCAAGTCGAAATCTCGAATTTGACTCAGACAAAGAAAGTGTTGCTGTGGGTGGAGTAGAGTCAAATTCTACTGAAGAAGGAAGTAGTGCACAGGGTACTCAAAGGGAGAGCGGAAGTGCCACAGAAGCAGAACGGGTTTGGCCCGTGAGTCAGAGACGGGTAAACTTGCGAGTGGCACCGGGAAGAGATCTTGCCCCGGTTTCCGAAGCGTCTGAATCAGAGCAGAGTGACGAAGAGCAAGCTCAAGGTGGTCTGAGAAAGTCGAGGAGAGCAAGAGTGCCGTGTCGAAGGTACGCCTCACCAGAGTGGACATACGTTGTGACTGATGCCAGGCATACCGAGCACGGGGAGGCTGAAATCCATGACACTGGTCAGCAGTTCTCCGAACCTGAAGATAGAAGCATTGCTGAAAATCCCAGGATTGGAGATCGATGGGATATTGACCCTCAATATTCCGAGTCCACCGCTTCTGAGTAAAGTTCGTGAACTGATTTTGGAAACCTTAGTCTTTCCGACTTTTGTTGTTATACCAGCACCTCAGGAGTTGAGGACACTTCGAATTGAAATCTTGCAGGGGGTCCTAGAGCTATTGGGACCGAATCTTGTTCTGGACTGATGGTGAACTTGTGTTGTATATAAGTCTGAAAGAAGATAACCTAGGCCGAGTGGAAGAAGAATAAATTTAGGGATTTTCCGTTGGAGAAAACGAAAGAGGGCTAGGGAAGTCTTTTTCTGGACTGTGTAAATAAGGAACTGAAAATTGTTAGGGGTTTTCCAGCTTCAAAGTGGTGACTGAACTGGGTTGACAAGAAATTTTGGATGAGAAAAATACTTTTACCTGTTGTCATTGAACTGAACTCTGAGAACTTTATGAAGATGGCAGAAGCTGGAAATACTCATCGTAGGGCTAAACTAGTGATAGGTACACTTTTAGGGGTAGTGATAGCTGCTATAGTTGCGATAGTTGTAGCCTCATATATAGTGTCACACGAGCAGGAGGGGGAGGTACAGGAGACACCTACACCTACCACTTCCAGCCAAAAATGGGTTACTATAGGAGCTCAAAGAGCTTTGACACTTGAAGAGAGTCGTAGACTTCATGTAGACCTGTCTAGAGGTGATTTCAAGCTTAATGCTTATGCGAAGCTGTTGTATGAGTATGTTGACGCGATGGATGCGAAGGATTGCTATGTGTGTATGTAGTTGCCTTCTTCTGTAGACGAGGGTATTAGATACCATCACCTTCCACTAACATATGGGATTTCTTGCAGCTTATTGCTTAGCCTGTTCTATGAGAGGAAACAGTTCGAGTATTTCTTCTCAAACTATGATGCAGTACTTCCTGAAGTTCCGGCATATAAGCATTTGAATAAGTATGATTATTATAAGTCAGAAGATAGACTTCGGACTTATTTCATACCGACTACGAGTTTAGATACAGCTTATGCTCATCGACATAATTTTACGTGCTTATTGTCGGAAACTGAAAAGAAGTTTATTGGCCAGATTGAGGATAGATATAGAAAACTAACCCAGAAACGTAACACAAGAGAGAGTCCAGTAGATTGGACTGAAGAGGAGAGATTACACAGATCCAAGGGAAGTTATGGACCTATAGCATTAGATCAAGTACAGAAGAGGAATTTGTGTGTAGGACGTCCTCAGACCTATTATGACAAGGTTCCAGTGGGACATAGTACGTGTGACCATACCTTTACTATGGAAGATTCTGCTAAGAACTTTTTGCAGGGTCCGGTGCAAGTGATTCTAACGGTGTATGCGGAAAGAATGCTTACGTGAGATTGCCTGTGAATTGGTATGGTACATGCTACTTGGCTATCATTTTTCCGAAGATTTACCATACAGAAGATTTAAATTTGTTAGAGACAGGACATCACTCTAAAGTGCGAAGAGCTGCGAGTGCAGGTGCAGTGATATGATACCAGGATTGGGCGTGGTCTTGAATGACGCGAAAATAAGAAAATTGGCGGCCGTGGTTGATGAATTGTCAATGAACACAGCAAGGTCATTGCTGTTGGTTGATGGGGAGATGTTATCGATAAGAACGATGGTTTTGCAAAATCATCTTGCTTTAGACGTGTTATTGGCCAAAGAGGGCGGAGTCTGTAAATTGCTGTAGGGACAGGAATGCTGTACCTATATTCCAGACAATAGCAAGAATTTGGAGAAATATATAGACAATATTACAACGATTCACCAGGAGATTGTGGAGGTGACTGAAGAGAATGTGTGGGAAAAGATTGGTAAAGGATTTGGTCGTGTTGGAAGTTGGTTTGCAAACTTGGGAAAAGGGTTCCTCAGATTTGTGCTACTGGTTATCGTTGTGGTTTGTGTGATCTGTCTGTGGGGACTTATAAGGGCCTGTAAGTGGTACAGGGGAAATAAGGTTGAGAGAGCTCTCAGAGCGAATGAGAGAAGAATGGCGAGACTGCAGGACAGTCAATATCAGAACATTAAAAGGATGGAGGGGTTCCGACAGAGGAGAATAGCAACAAGCACTGTTTAGGTCGGTTCTTTCTCCAAAGGGAATGAAGTTGTGAGGGTGTGATGACAATTGTCATCAAAGGGGGGAACTGATAGAGCGCCATGTGATTCTGAGATTTGTAGGGGTGCATCATATTCACTGTTAGTCGGCACCCGCATATAATCAATGTATGTCTAGAAGCGTTAGACATGTAATAACGTTTTGCGAAGTTTAACGTTGCAAGCTATTGTGAATGTATTTGGAATAATGTAGATGATTAGGTTTCACAATCAATGTAATGGATTAAATGTGTGTCACGTTAGAATTAAAAAGTAGGTTGCTTATTTACAAGATGAATATGTTGAACTAATGCTTAGAATGTGATTTCATAATGCGTTTAAATTTGTTAGGCCTAACTGCATATGTAGAAGAGAAGGCCCGTTCATTTCTTCTATTAGCTATATTTTGCAGGCTGACAGGGATTTCTTGGTTAAGGCTTGAGTTGCCGTGAAATGTAAAACCTCAAGATGCGAAGAGCTTTCCTTTTCGTTCCCATGTTTCTGTTGCAGGTGCAAGGACATTTAGCTCGTTAGTGAGAATAAGTCTTTGTTTTAGGAGTTGAGATACGGCGAGAAGCCTACAGGGGAGTGCATTGGAATGTGCAACTGTAACTCTTAGTATGGAAGGTGCCTGGGACCCAAGGTCAAGCTAACGGACGATGGAAGATGGACAGTTCAGGATGGAAATTTACCGGAGGAAGACCTGGTTGAAGATGTGTGCCGAAGGGCGTGTTCTGTGATTTTGGGGGTTTGTATTAGGGATAGACTCCCGTGGGTTGAGCAGATGAGGTTTAGGCGGGAAGCTAGAAGGAGCATCCAAGATCGAGCTCTCATTAAGTGACGACTTCTTAGGAAGTTTCACTTCTGACACCTTTTCCATGACTCTCTTGCTTGGGAGGGAATGCTAAGTAGGGATGCCACTTAGAATAGAGTAGGGACAGAAATGTTTTGACTAATGATTCCTAAGATCGATATCAGCATAACTATTTTTTATTTGATGCTTTTAGAATCTGTAATTCTTTTTATTTTTAGTCGAATGCGAATTCTTCGTAGGCTAGCTTTTGTGTTAGTGCCCATTTCTCTTTTGTGCCTCGTATTGAGGTGCCTTTATGTTCAGATGTTTTTGCTCATAATAAAATCTCGGAAATTTTAGATCCTGAGTCCGTTGTCCTTTAATGATGTCAACTTGCGGTAGTTACATCCTGATAATTGTGTTTACTCCCTCTACGCTATTTGGCAAGTAAAAAGATCCAGTCGACCTGAGAGGGTTCTTGTAGATAATTGGTTAGACAAGAATCCGGCCTTATCACAAGTGACGTCTTTAAATTCCCTAATTACCACTAATGTTCCTTTACAGTTCCATCACCTCTGTAAAGTTGTCTTTAGATCCTATAGTATTGCGCACAGAGTGCGTGGTTGTGTGTTTTAAAGGGCCAGATGTACGACCGTTATTTTTTGAAAACCCCTTTGCGACCGCAAAATACGTCAGCCCAATGAACTAACCCTATTTTGCGAGTTGCAAACCTATTAGCGACTCGCAAAATAGGGTTAGCAACTTGCTATTAGGAAGGGGCGTGCCAAGGGCGTCCCTTCCTAATAGCGAGTCCATACCTAATGTATGATTGTTTTGCGACTGCAACTGCAGTTGTAAAACACTCACAGTTTAGTGGTAAGGCACTCGCAAATGGGAGGGGTCCCCAGGGGACCCCTTCCCCTTTGTAAATGGATGAGCAAATATTTTTAAGAGCAAGCAGTGAACCTAGGGACCTCTGCCTGCCCTTAAAAAATGAAACTGAAAAGTTTCCTTTTTCTTTTTTAAATGCATCCCGTTTTCCTTTAAGGAAAACGAACTGCAGTTAAAAAAAGAAAACTGTTTTACTGACAAAGCTAGCCGTTTTGAGAATAGATTAACCTTTAGAGACAATCTAATTCTATTAAAGTCGAGAACTAAATACTATTGTCTTTGCCGGGCAAGCAAAACGTTTGTAGTTATCGCACATAACGAAGTGGTTACCGTTATGTTAACTAGCTGTATCACGCATAGATGGGGTATTTAGCTAACCCGCATAAAGTGTGTTATTTCAGAAACCTACAATGTGTGTCGTGAAAACCTTACTGAGACTAGACAGCACAGTGCAGGTGAGGTGCAGGTGAAACATTTTAAAACTGTCAAAACAAATTAATTCACTTGTTGAAAAATGAAACTGAAAAGTTTCTTTTTTCTTTTTTAAATGCAAACTGCAGTTAAAAAAAGAAAACAGGTTTTACTGACAAAGCAGTCCCAGACATGGTGGTCTGCTGACCCCAACAGTCCACCATCCCAGCGAGTGCAAGCCATTCCTAAAGGGGTCGCAAAATGTGACAGCCTCATTAATATTTACGATGCATGCAATTTGCGACCCCACTGGGTCAGAGACATTTTGCGACTCGTAAATTGCGACTCGCAATTGTGTCGCAATATGCGAGTCAAAAAATTCAATGGTCATACATCTGGCCCAAAATGCATTATTTGCCCGCATTTCTCAACCAGCGCTTGGGGAGAAATATAACAAATGGTCCAAAAAATCCAGAATGCATTGTGTGCTTAAAATATAAAACCTTCTCTCCTAAAGATGTTTGGGGAGAACACTTACCACTTTGCCCTTCTTTTATGTTTATGTTGTTGTTGTACTCACTGGGGAAGGGGATTAAACACATCCTGCAGGCAGTGTGCCTGTGCAGGTGGTGCTTATCTAGAAGATTGGGTACCGGCTGAATACAGACATGGGACTTCCAGTGTGGCAATGTGCAAAAAGGTGCAAACTCCAAAGTCCATGGAGGTAGAATTTTATTAAAAGTAAGTTGTCAGAGGCAGGTAGGTAACTGCTACAAATGATGTAGATGTTCCACATGAACTAGGACGACATGTACAACATTCCATATATAAATAATTACTGTGCTGAGGAGCAATAAGGAAAACAGGAAATGCTGAGAATCAAGGGCCAGATGTAGGTAGGGAAAGGGTTGCTATTACCAAATAGCGAAGTTTTGCAATTCACTACTTGGTAATCACATACACCAATGTATGAAAGAGGGATTTACACTTTCTGTGATTCCCAGTGGGTCGCAAATAAACCTACTTAATTAATATTCATGAGGTAGGTCTCGGTTTGTGACCTATTGCGGATGACATAAATCACAGGGACCACCATATCTTTGATTGAGGTTCAATAAAGCATTTATTTTAATGCAGCCCGTTTTCCTTAAAGGAAAACAGGATGCATTACAAAAAGAAAAATGAAAATTTTCCTTTCATTTTTTAAGAGCACCACTGGCTTGGGCCATTTGTGAACAGTAAAATGCTTTGTAAATTTAGCCCTAAGACCTAACACCTTCTTGCTTCACGACCACACAGACAGGATACATAAGAGCTTATTTACAAGCCCTTTTCGCCACCGCTGCATCACTTTTTTTGACGCAGCGGTGGTGAAATCTGTGCGCCACACTGCTCCATATCTACAAACTGATGCATTAAAGGCCAATGTGTTAGTTTGTAGAGCCCATGTCACATTATACCTGCGCCAGGTATAATGTATGCAAGGTAGGCGTTGTCATGCAAAAGGCCACGTAGAAGTAGTGCAGTGAAATTTACATTTCACTAAGTCACTCTCCGACTTGATTGCATCAAAATCCCTATGACTGCTCAGACCAGGCGTAAGGATTGATACAGGAGTTTTACAATGGGACTCGCCTATGTATTCTGTCACATTGCTGGAGCTCCATCAGTTGTACGACCAACTCCAGCACTGCGTGACTTTAGCTCCAACAGATGCGTCAGAATTTCTGACGCATCTGTTAATCCTTGTGCTATGGAGCCTTACATTTTAAATACAGCGCATTCATGGTGTCGCAAGGGCATTTGTCGCAGACTCAAGGAAACTGATGAATCAATACCAATGCATGAGTTTCTTCTAAATGAGATCCCCGGGGACCAAAGACCAGGCATAGCTCTCTTAATGACAACCACATAAACAAGGCAAATACACACTCCAGGATTCTTATAATATTACAGCACTAGTAAAAAAACAATCAGGACCCAAATCTCTCTTGGAAACCAGCACACACACACACTTATAGGTATAGCTTGACTCAATGTCAAGGTGATTTCAGGTGCACTCTTTCCTGTCATGCACATCTCATGCACACCAACCCCCTCACACCTAATGGGACCATATGCAACACTCTTAATGTTTTTTAATCTTTTTTTTTTTTTTTTACAGAGTGTTATATAGTACAAACTTGACCCGAATCGGGTATCAGAGCGCTTTTACATAGCACCAGTTGCATTACATGAGGACACATTCATTTTTGTTAGGCACAGGGAGATTAAGTGATTTGGCCAGAATAACAGGATGTTCAGCGTCATTGCCGAGACTCGAACTCAGTTCCCCAGATTTGAGGTTGACAGCCCTAGCCGTTAGGCACACTCCTTTTCCCGAAATACAGGCAAATGCCAAGATAAGCACTTTGGTGGCCAGGGGGAGTTATTCATAAACAAGTCCAAACTCCTCCAGCGCATACCTAGTCCAGAGGCACACAATATGCAGTAACCTACTGTATTGCATTAATTTATTAAAGATTCCCCACCCACATTCATGTCCCAGCTCCCACCCCGCTGCTTAAAATTACATGCAGTCCATTGAGTTCTCAGGTAAGAGAGTCAGTGCTCCCCCTGGGCTAAGCAGCCCCTTGGAGGGGGTAGAGTTTGGCGGTAGCATACTGTTAGGTGTTGGATACACATTTTCTAGGTCCTCCATTTTTTGGACAGTAGTGCTGTCCCAATGGATATGGAACCGTGTCACACGAGGGTTGGACGCCAAGATGATCCTCTGGAGCTGACAGAAGTCAGTCTTCCGAGGAGGGTTCTCACGGGATTCTGGATCCACTTACTCATTGTTGACGTAGCATCCCACATGGATGAACTCCTGGCCCCAATACGTACATGTGATCAAAACTACTGTGACACCAACTGCGTCAGTCTCCGATGAGTCTGGGGTTGGGGGCATCAGCCTGGAAAACAAACATGTGTCTTCCTGCGGGGACTGGGCCAACAAGAACCAAATCAGGAACTTGGTCATACTCTTCACTTTCAGCCAATCCAACATAGATTATCTTCCACTCCAGATCATCAGATAGGTCCTCCATACACTTGAAAGTTATCTCATACTGGAATGGGTTGGTGAAAGGGCATAGGTTGTCCAGCACCACTACATTCTGGATCTGTACCATGGCTGTTGGACTTGGCCCTTTTTGCAGGGTCATCCCTGAACTTTTTGCCTTCCTCCTGTATTTTCTCTGACCTGTTTTTGTTGGTTTTATGACTCTGGGCACTTTACCACTGCTGATCAGTGCTAAAGTGCATATGGTCTCCCTATTGTAAATTGATGTATGGATTAGTGATTCCATGATTGGCTGATTTGGTTTACTTGTCAGACCCTAGTACAGTGCACTGAGTGTGCCCAGGGCTTGTAAACCAAATGCTACTGGTGGACTTGCAGCACTGGTTGTGCCACCCACAGGAGCAGCCTGTAAAAGTGTGTCTCAGGTCTGCCATTGCAGAGCCTATGTGCAGTCTGATGCTGCCATGTTGACAGGGCAAGTGCACCCACTTACCAGTCCCTAAACCTTCCCTTTTCTGCATATTAGTCACCCCTATGGTAGGCCCAAGGGCAGGGTGCATTGTAGGTAAAAGGTAGGAGAAGCCCTGATGTGTGTGGCATGTCCTAATAGTGAATTACAGCCATTTTCGTTTTTCACTATTGCAAGGCTACCTGTTACCCATAGGCCAGAATGGGCAGTCTTGTTATTACATCTTATAATCCTAACTGACTCAGGAAACTAGGTAGAAATTCGAGTTTAGTATGCCTGAACTCAGAATGATAAAATGCATCTTTTAGTAAAGTTGGTTTTAACATTCTGTGTTTGAAAATACCACTTTTAGAAAGTGGGTATTTTCTTGTCTAACAATCCAAGCCTGCCTCTGCTAGGTAGAGTATTCCTTGTCTGGAGTTTGAGTGACAGGGGCTGGGGGATTCCAAGGGCTGAATTGGGAGATCTGCATGTAGATGAGTGGGAGGAGTTGCACCTGGGACCTGAATAGGGCTGTGCCTTCCCTCCACAATGCTGGCGCCACCTCCTGTTGTGCGTCTGATGTCCCTGCCCTGCACTGTGAAAGGAACGAAGGAGTCATGTAAACAGAGTGCTCCAGGACTGACCAGAACAGGCTTGGACTAGGCAAAGGTCTCTCTGCCTTCAGAGAACAAAGAGAAACTGTGTATAAAAAGGGGGTCCCAGACCCCAGAACTTTAGATCACTTTTTGGAAACAAGAAGAAACCTTTGCTGAGGAGAGGAACCAGAGAGACTGAGGAGAGACTATCCCTAAGCGTGAGGGATTGGCCATCAGTGTTTGCCTGACTGCCAAAGAGAGTAGAAAGGACTTTGTGCTACTTTCATTCAACTTGTGAAGTATCTCCAAGGGCTTGAGATAGAGCGTGCCTCCTACTGAAGTCTCAGGGACAACAGACTTCACCCACCAGCTCCCCAAGAGTTCTTTGGAATTACCTGCAGTTGTGTTGGGCTTTCTGAGGGACTGCGTGTCGCAAGGAGCTGGAAGCGCGATGCACGAAGAAGAAGTGTGTCGCCGAACTGCCGCTGTTGCTTCACAACTCGAAAGAGCCTCGCCTCGCCGGAGAAGAGGATCGACGTCGCACCAGATGCCGCCGCATCATCAGGGAAGCGTGTCGCTGCCGCAGCCGCTGTCGTCGCATCGCTGGGAAAGCGTGTCGCCGCTGCAGTTGTCGCATCGTTGCCAAAGCGCCTTGCATCGCCGGAGAAGAGGATCGACGTCGCATCAGATGCCGCCGCATCACCGGGAAGTGTGTCGCAGGACCTGTCGCAGCTCAGAAGAATCGTTGAGTCGCCGTACGGCCGTCGGGCGTGTACGCATCGCGTCGCATCAAGAAGAAGATGCCATTTTTGTTTTATTGCACCGGATCTTCATCGCATCACGGCGTTCTGGGCCGCATCGCCACAGAAGCGCAGTAGGAAACCGACGCATCACCTCCCCACGCCGAGAAGATCCAACGCATCCCCTACGCATCAGTAGGGACCCGACGCATCACCGTTCTTGCATGTAAGGAACCGACGCATCACCTTCCCTGCAACACTTTCGTTGTATAGCGTTACTCATCCAAAGGTACATTGAACTTAAAGTGTCGCATTTACCATCTTAAGAGAACTAAGCTATTTCTACCATTTTTAAAGTACAGTATTGTGGATTTTTGTTGTTTGTGGTCTTGTGTTAAGTCTATATAAAAATACTTATTTTTATACTACAACTTGTGTGGTGTCCATCTGTAGTGTTGTCACTGGGTTACTGTATGTGTTCACAAATGCTTTACACATTGCCTCTGAGATAAGCCTGTCTGCTCGTGCAAAGCTACCAAGGGGGTGAGCAGGGGTTATTTTAGGAGTGTACCCTCTTACCCTGACTAGAAGCAAGGGTCCCTACTTGGTCAAAGGTACCTACCTCTGCCAACTGGAGACCCCCAGTTCTAACATTGGCCATGACGGGAGAACGAACAAGTAAGTGTTCTAGTGCAGGAAACTCCTACTGATGCCCGCGCAGCACTAAGTAACTGCAGTAAGGTCGCAAATATTTGACCCGGTATAAATCTGCTGGGAACAACACGGTATGCTGGGCGCATTAATCTGTGACCTGCAACGTAATCTACAACTAGGCTATTAAAACAGAGAAATAATCTTCACCACGCGCCAAAACCCCAAATACAAAAAAAAAATCTTATCCCTGTTATGGCCCATCCTGTGCACTGCAAACCTCCCACTCCTGGCAGAATCACTTCCACATGCACCCACCCACATCAGAAGGCATGCCTTGTGCCCAAATCCACAAATATAGGGCACCATTAGCATGGCGGGCGGATAGCCCCGGGAAATGGAACCGCCCACAATGCATGCGCGGTCCCGCAGATACAATTAGGATGCGCCCGCCACACTGGCGGGCGCATCCCACATTGTTAACATTGCGGCGGGCGGTGCAGAAAGCACCGCCCGCCACAATGCCAAGAAGGCATGTTGTGCACTTCCACGCACAACATGGCAGGCACCGCGCGGTGCCTGCCATGTTTTGCATGGAACTGCAGGGGGTACCATAGGAACCCCCCATGTGCACGCCCCATCCTCCAGGATCCCTGGGGACCTGCTATGGGCCCCCAATGACAAAAACCACCCGCCTTTCCGTGGCGGCAACGGCAGGTCTCCGCCTGCATATTAATATGGATGGCGGTGTCTACCAGACACCGCCACCATATAAAATGCTTATCCGCTCGGAAAGAATCTCGCAAGAAATGCGCATGCGCGGGCGTCCGCACATGCGCATTTGTCAGAAGAAGTTGGAAACCAGGAAGAGGGAGCCCCGGAGACGCCACGCTTCAGGTAAGAGTCTTTACTTTTATTTAATTTACAATTAGGGTATGTTTTAAAAGGAGGGCGGGCGGGAGGCGAGTGGCGCGTAGTGGGGCTACGCGGAGCACGTAGTGTGCGTAGATTTGGGCACACTACGCGCTGCTTCACGTAGCCCCACTACGCCCACCTTTTTTTCCAGAGTTGCTAGCCCTACCCATCGGGCAGGACATGTTTTGGACACTATTTTCTCCAATATCTCAGATTTAGGAGTAGACCCCCATTGGAGGTGGAATGGACAGACCATTTAGCACTACGCTTCTATTGGACAGCTCTGAGGCCATCCGAACGCCCTAAGCCTTGCATGGAATCACGCAGAGCCTGGAGAGGAGTAACTGCCTCAGCGTTTAGCAGGCGCTATTCCCCTGCATCACTTGGCGAGATAGATTGTGATTTAGCCCTAGAGCAAGTTGAAGCCTCTATTATAGAGGTTCTTGATGTGATTGCACCAGTGAAAAGGGTAAGAACTCAGGTTAGAGTAGCTCCCGCGCCATGGTATACTGCGACACTAAAAAAGGAGAAGGCTATTTGTAGATCATTAGAAAGAAGATGGAGAAAGTCTAAAGCAGCAGTAGATAAAGGCAGTTATCGTGAAGCCCATAGAAGTTATCTAAGCAGCTGCAACAAAGCTAGGAGAGCTCACCTGGGTACCCGCATTATAGAGGCTAAAGACTCTTCACGGGAGCTTTTTACCATCTTAAGAGAATTCACTTGCCCGCGGGCAAATAACTCGCTCCCCCCAGCTACTCAGGAGTTCTGCAATCAGTTAGCGTCCCACTTTACCAATAAGATTGATATCATATACCGCTCCCTCGGGACAACAGAGAATACGAATGACAGTCTGGCCCCTAGGGCAGTCCCTGGTACATTCAGTCTAGATGATTTCCCCATCATCACAGGAATCCAGGTGGGGGTTTTGTTGGCCAAAACCAAGTCAGCATCACTGCCACCTAGGATCATGAATGAGCTGTCTCCTATTCTAGCAGACACTTTGGCAGACACATGTAACATCTCTTTAGCCACAGCTACCTTTCTGGGTAAATGGAAGGTATCTCGCGTTAAGCCGCTGCTGAAAAAGGTATCAGCAGACCCTACAGAGGTGCAAAACTACAGACCCATCTCCCTTCTTCCATGTTGGTCTAAAATCATGGAATCTATAATAAACCACCATCTTTCAAACTATTTAGAAGAGCATAAGATACTAGAACCATCTCAGTCAGGTTTTCGTACATCACACAGCACTGAGGCAGCCTTGCTCGAAGTTATGGACGCCGTTAGGATGTCGCTTGATGGGGACTCTCCAGTTATGCTGGTGTTGTTGGACTTGTCGGCAGCCTTCGACACCATCTCCCACAATATACTACTAAATAGATTGCGGGGGGTTGGTGTCGGTGGCTTAGCCTTCAAATGGTTTCGGAGCTACTTATCTGTTAGAACCCAGTCCATTCAATTGGGGTCCTATGTGTCATCTCCTGTTGCGGTGGACAAGAGGGTACCATAGGGCTCTATATTGAGTCCCACATTATTCAATCTATAAGTGGCCCCCTTGGCCTCAATTATCAGGAACTGTGGCTTTGAGACCATATCTTATGCTGACGATACGCAGCTGATTGTACATATTGGTAATGACCCTGCCAAAATGAGAGCCAGGTTTGCAACCTGTATGATTAACATTGCAGACTGGATGAGGAGACATTTCTTACAATTAAACTCCTCTAAGACCGAGATACTTTTGTTTGGCAAAGCTGTCGATATGTGGACTCCAGACTGGTGGCCACCTGAACTGGGAGTGACCCCCGTCCCGAGAAGCTGGGCAAAGAACTTGGGGATAAGGTTAGATAACCAGTTCTCAATGGAGATACAGGTGAAAACGCTTGCTGCCTCCTGTTTTGGGACCATGCGGATGTTGAGTAAGATCTTCCCATGGATCCCGTTTAGTGCTAGAAAGACCCTTATCCAGGCACTGCTAATTAGCTTCCTGGATTATGGTAACTCCTTACTCTGTAGGAATCAGGGAGGACCTTTTATCCAAATTACAGGTGGTGCAAAATACAGCTGCCCACGTCGCTCTTGACAAACCAGCCTGAACCCCCTCCTTGCCGCTCTTACGTCAACTACACTGGCTTCCAGTAAAGAAATGGGCCACATTTAAAATGTTGTGTTTGGTCTTTAGGTCCTTGCACGGACTGGGGCCGGTTTATCTGACTGATAAACTTAAATGGTACCAACCTACATGTCAGCTTAAATCTAGCAATCGTAAGATGCTGTGCGGTCATAGAATTAGGAAGGTAAAGATGGGGGGTCGCTCCTTTTCTTATCAGGCCCCCAAATTGTGGAACAGCCTCCCCGAACAAATCCGCCAATGCTCGAATCTGTCCCAATTTAAAAAGCTGCTTAAAACCTGGCTCTTCTAGGCTTGCCCCTCACTGACCGCTAGCCTTTTTTTTCTCCAGCGCAGAGAGATCTCCTTGGGGATGATTTGTGCGCAATACAAGTGACCTAAATAAATAAATAAATAAATGTTGACTGGATGGGCCATCTCTAACTTGATGAGGGGACAAGCTGCCGCTTACCACACTTGCACATCACAAAACCTCTGCCTCAACACACTCACAAAGGACACTAGTATTTTGTGTCCCCAAACAAGCTGTGGCCAGAGCAGTGAGGAAGGAAATTTCAGACACCTTTTTGGGTGGAAACCTCCAGAACTTTCTCCATATTCAGATTAAATAGTTGACCCTCAGAGCCATCTCTTTAGTACACCTCTGGACCTGTGGAAGCCTCAGAAGGACTGGTGTGCTGCTCTGTAAGAAGTGCTACTCTGTTGCCCTGCTGTCTGAGTGAAAATGACTAGACCTGCATCTTAAACCAAGGAATACCAGAGTAACTCCAAGGTCTAGTTGGTTGCGCTCCTGATCAGAGCCTCAGGGACAGAAAGTGCTCCAACCACTTGGAACCCAGCACCTGGACTCTGTCAGCTGTGAGTTATACCCCCCAAGTGGTGCCACCGAGTCCTTGAGCCTTGGAAGTGTGCCAAAAGATGCTCTGCCAGCCCAGCTGTCGTCCTGATGGCACAGAATCAATGCAGTGCGACGCATCTCCTCGTCTCAACATTGGAACCACCGCAGCGTGACGAATACTTAACGCAGGCCTCCACATCACAAGCCCCTCGTCAACAGCATTCTCAAATATGGTGCAGGACTTCGCATCGCAGCACTGCAGCTTCCTCTGAACCGCAGCTGTGCAACGCATCCTCGATATAGGACTTGACATCGCAAGTGCCTTGTCAACAGCATCATCAGTGACGATGTAGGACTCCAAATCGCAGCCCCATAGCCATCTCTGAATATCCACTGCACCACGCATCCTTGATGCGGGAACTTGCAAGGCTCCGCAAACAGGATATATGGTACTTTGTTCAGTAGACCTAACTTGGTCCCTGTATCCGTCCCGCACACCATCACAATTGGCCTGAACTTGAGACTTTATCCAGGTCCGGTGCAACCAGATAACCACAGTTGATGCTTTGGGCATCTAAGCACTATTTTCACTTAAGCCTTTATGATTGCATATCTTTGGTTTTACTCTTTAAACTTTCATCGTTTTGGTCTCAAATAATGTATTAATTTTTACTCTATTTGTCTAACTTGTGTGGGATTTTTCTTGTGTTGTGTTTTGACTTTATTACTGTTTGAAGTGCTGCATAAATACTTTACACGTTGCATATACAATGAGAGAAGTGCATCAATCACAGATATGTTTCAAAGATAAATTATCATCAATTCAAGTCCATTGATCAAAAAAACTCGAAGCTCTATTAATATTTATCAAACTTGATTTATTTTCCAGAGTTCATATGCTTATTCTTGCAAATCAGACCATCACATCTTCATATTCAAAGTTTAAAGTTCTTAATATTCACAGGCACAGCCTACGCGTTTTGTCTTATAACACAGGACTTCATCAGGGCTCTTTTAATTTAAATTTTTATAATTTTTCTCTTCTAATTTCCTCATATTTTATCCTTCCAACTGAGTTAGATGGCGGCATTAATGTTGAAGGTCTATTAGAGGCTGGATTGGCAGCTCAGTTTCTTAATCCCAGATCGTCCTTTTCACCAGTTCTTCCTTATACCAAAACAAATTCTTTCTTGAATATTATCTCCAATCACCACTGCCTCCTGAATTCCCTTGATTTCTTCTTAAAATTCTCCCCAATTCTTCTCAAACCATGGCGGTACAATTTCAGTGACGAGCATGCAGCGGAGACAGAGGCTACGTAACGAGAACGGATTATAGATCCACTTGAGCAATATATGGCTCGCATTTGTAATAGTGCAGTCACTGTAATAAGAAAATCAACAGAATCTCTACTCGCTTCACTAACACCCAAACCTCTTCCCCCACTACATCAAACATGAGTCCAGAAATTCTAATGTTGACAGTACACAGCCTCAAAGTGGCAGTTCAAATAATCACAAAAACTCTTCAACATTTGCTGTCGTCACGTCAGCTGAACGCTTTTCTCACCTTTAAATGATAATCCATGTGGTATTTTATGTTGGCATTTTTAGCTCTCGCATAGGGCAGCGCATGCGCTGCCTCTACGAGGCATGAAGTAATCTGGATATGTGTAGAATCTCAGCCTACTGCAGCTGTTTGTTAGTAAGTGGTTCCTGAGCTTGTTTGTTTTCTTATCTTCGTTTTTGACAGGCTAATGCGCTTTGTAGATCAGCCTTTATTTTTTTCAGGAATGCCCATGCAGCACTGCCTAACTACAGTACACATGCAGTAAGTGGCCTGAAGTGTTTCTGTTGGAACTCTTTTGTTTCTTTTGTGGCTATTGCTTTCTGCTATGTAGTGTTTTCTGGGGGGGATATACTTCCGTTCGTTTTATTATTTTTCTTTATCGGTATTTAAGGAGTTTCTTTGCTCTGTATTTGCAGTGTTTGATGTCTTAGTTGCAAAGCACACTAGGATCCCGATCTCTCCGGGTCATTCGACGCTACCTCACAACCCCCCTCCATACCGATTCCAACAAGAGGGCGTGAGGCACAGGATGTAGCACTCGTGGCTCTCCCTTCGAAATTTCACTCTAGTTGCGCCTCTGCACCTTGCCCATGTGCAGGTTAGATGGCGCCACAAGTAAAGACAGTCAAACACGTCACCAAATGGCAAGTACCTATCTCTCAATGTTCCTAGTTGAACATATACCTGCCTGGCATGCTGAATTGTTCTTGTGGCAACTCGCATAGCAAAATTGTTGTATTTATCGCACATTTTTTGACACTTTCCCGGGTTGCATGTATTGAAACGGTGCTTATAAAGTATTGTTTAAAAGCGTCTTTAAATAACTTATTACAATTTTGAGATTCACACGCTTATTTTCTAGCATTTCCGTATGTTACCGGTTCTAAATTGGTCTTGCTGCAGTACGCGCTGCAAAATTGTTAGTATTTCATTGCGAATTATTTTGCGCTTTCCCAGGCTGCACGCATTAAAACTGTGCATTTAAGATGTGTTGGAAGGATTGTAAAAGAGCGCCTGTAGCTAACTTTTTACAATTTCTATGTTTACACACACATTTGCTAATATTTCCATTCCTGCACAAATTTTAAGCTTAAAACTTCTCATTAAGAAATCCTTTCCTAGGGCTTAATTTGTAACACATCTAATGCTAGTGCGCCTATTAATGAGCAGATTTAAATAGTATACTTTATTTACGGGTAGCTTGCTTAATATTTAGCCCTGAAACTGTAGGAATGGGCAGGACTAGTGCTTGAAAAACTTAAACATAGCTATTTATTGCATTAATGACAATTGGATACTCATTTTCTTACTGCTGCGTTTACTGTGATTAATTTGTATCTTTAGTGTTGCCGGGAGTCTTATTAAATTGTTCCTTGTAATGTTAGCAGAGATCCTATTAACAGGTTCGGCATGGTTCACACTTCTGATTTATGTGTATACATAACTGGTGCAGCAGGTGCAGTGACACCAAACCATAGGCTATTGACTATTTATTTTTTATTGGACGCCCATATGCACAAAAACAAAGACTAAATATTTTAAGAAAAGCTAATTTTTTTATGTACCTGGGTGTGGTGCTTTGTTTTTAGTGCTTTCTTGTAATTTATTTTACGGCTTTTGACGGAGTTTCTTGGGTCCGTACTCTTTGTAAAATATAGGCAAACATGAACTATTTTTATTTCTTGACAACAACAAAGTAATAGCATTTTGTGTGCATTTGATAGTATGCGATTGCGAAGGGGGGAATTGTGTTTTTAGCCCTTACTTCAGCAGTGACTTTTTCCGGCGCTTACCATCCTGCTGTTAGTTGTTTTGCATCTCCCAGATGCTGCCAGGCACCAGATTACAATCTCTAATACACGGCTTAAAGCACTTAATTAGCCGGTCTGGTTTCGTTTCCAACTGATGAAAACATGGCACACTATAGCAGACTTTCGGTCTGTTTTTTTCGTTTGAACTAAATGGGAATGCATTACAATAGCTTTGCCCAGTTACAAAATAAACGTACGCAAATTGTTTTGTTTAAAGCGTATTGCCTAAAACATATACTTTTTTTGTAAACAAGAAACTGCTTATATTTTTCTACACGTTTAAAAGCGTAGCTGCTAATTTTGTTTTTATAAGTAGTTATTTCGTTAAGAAAAATAAAGTGCCTGGGTTCACATTATTTGGCAGTTTTCAGCTTCCTGGATTATATTCCTTTGTTGGTGTTACGGAGAGCACATAAAGAATACATAATGTGGCTTTAAATAAAATTCGAATATTGTTACTATATCTTCTGAAACTACAGCTAAATAATTGGCTTTGTTACATTTGCTTTTATAGTGCTTAATTTGTAGCAATAGTGGTGCAGGGGCTATTATAAAAGGTTAGTCTTTACAGTGTCTTTTGGGCAGTTAATTTATTGAACAGTGCGCATTCAAACTGTGCACATGTGTTGGTAAAGTTGTTTTGGAGCTGTTGGACCCGGCCCTTCTGGCAGGTTCACCCCCGAAACTTTTTGCTTTTTATGGGTGACTTGGTGTAATGATTTTTGGTTTCTGCGCACTTTACCGCTGTGTCCCAGGGTAAAGTGCGTGCGTGTTGTGAGGTTGGCCTGCCTCCCATAGGAATGAATGGGGAAATGTATGTGTCCTGGTAGTTCCTGATGCGTGGTATGTGCAGACTCGTGTGATTGAATGCTGCGCGATGATGTGTGCGGCGTGCATGTACCTAGTGTGGAAGTGCCACTTCTAGAAGTGGGCACTTCAGTGTGCAGTATGAAATGTGTGGCTGGTCTGGCGATTGGCTGGTGGAGGTCATGTGACGGACTAGGGAAATCCCCAGGGACAGGAGGAGTCACCCAGTGGTGAATGGGAGTTTAGCATACTGATGGCTGGGGAGGAGTATACCTGGGTCCTGAATAGGACAGGGCTTTCCCCACACACTGCTGGCTCCGGCCCCTGTGGTGCGTCTGATGACCCTGGCCTGCCAGTGAATAGGGAGAGGGGCTGAGCAAAACAAAGTGCTCAGGAACCAGATGTAACTGGTTCGCCCCTTCCCTGCACCTTCAGACAAAGACTTTTACTGTATAAAAAGGGGCTGTGTCCCCTTACAATTTGTTCTCTCTTCTAGGATTAACTCGAACTCGAGGGGGGCCTGCTGCTGCTGGGCGCCACGAGAGACCGCCACTGGGGACTGCCTCCCTGCTGGAGGGCCCTGTGAGCTGGCCCTGGGCCCAGTCCTTGCCCCCCCTGCTCTTGGAAGGACTTTTATTACTGGACCTTTGTGATTTACAGCGCCTGGGAGCGCTCCTTGGACTTTGTAGCGCTGGGCGCGCTGTTTTGCTTCCTAGCGCTGTGTGTGCTTTGATTCTGGAGGCCGGTGCCCACCCGGCATTGTTATCAACCGAGCGGGTGCCTACCCCGCTGATCTGTGTGCTGGCGGGTGCCCACCCCGCTTATTGCCTGATTACGTTGCGGGAGCCTACCCCGTACTACCGCCGAGAAGCCGGGCCGCAGCACTGCCTGCAGCGACCCGGAAGCGGAAAGAAGTCACGCCTGGTGGAGGGCGGGACCAAGAGGCCGTACGTTGGTAGAGGGAAGTGGACGGGAGCCTACCCCGCGCTTCCCGGAGCAGAGAGAGGAGAAGAGCGGCCGGAGCTGGTGCGGAGGGGGCGCGAGGCACATTGTCGGTGCCTGCCCCTCCACGTTACAAAGAAGCCTCGGCGTCCATCGTCCGCCGAGAGAGAAGACGACGCGGGAGTCCCCCGAGCAGCCCGGTGAGTGGGGAAGGGCTTGGGGACTCCGCCCGAGTATCGTGGGTGCCGGTCCCAGACCGGCTAATCTAGTGAGCAGCCCCCGCCTCCGGTGCGGGCCCGTCGCTACTGAGAGCCTCGCTCTGCTCTCCAACGTGGGGGACATTGTAAAGTTCTGAGCGCGTGGCGCTCCAACAACGGGGACAGAGTCCACGAGCCCTGTGAGGCTCCAAACGGGGCGCATTGGTTTCTGAGCCCCGTGGCTCCAACAAAGGGGGCAGAGTACTGTTTTCTCGAACCCCGTGAGGCTCCCAGGTGAAAGGGGGCATTCCTGCAAAGATTGAGTGGCCCCAGACGGCAGCGGGCCACTCCGACCTTGCCCCACAGAGTGCAGCAGAGCCACGAAGGCTCTAGGGGACATTCTTTTGGAAAGAGCCCAGAGAGGCTCCCCACGAGAGCGACAGATTTGTGTTTGAAAGGGCACAGTGGTGCCCACGCTCCTTCCTACAGCTGCCCAGCACTTAGTGGGCAGCTGCAACGTTTAGGTGGGGATAATTACGTTTTGCTTGCGCAGCAGGCGCAGCTTGACTGAGACAGGGTGTCCTAGCCCCGACAAGGCCAGTTGGCCTAGGGACTGCCACAGGTGGTGGCTCATGAGAGTTTCTCGCTAATGTTCTTTCCTAGCACCTCTGAATGTTTTATGCATCATGTGTTTCCTTTTATGACACCGCTGAATGTAGTTTCTGCATCATGTGTTGTCTTCCAGAACACCGCTGAATGTTTTATGCGTCATGTGTTTACCTGCCCGGCACCTCTGAATGAGTTTATGCGTCATGTGCCATGTTCTGCACCTCTGAATGTTTTATGCATCATGTGTAATGTGTGTTTTCCCCTACAGGTATTGTGATACCTAGGTGGTTGTGTTCCCCTGGTACCGGTGGTACTAGGGAGGGTCCGAGTCCCTGCGTGATAGTCTCCTAAAGTGGTTAGGGTTGCGTAGGTGGTACTTTCATGTTACCAGTAAGTACTGGTTGTGTGCTATATATATGTTATTTTTGTGCTACAGTAATTTTATATTTGGTGCTAAGTGCTAAATATCTAAAAGTGCTAATTCCTGACAGTGGTCCATGGGGCTCTGTCCCCTGTACATATAATCCCGTGTTAATTCTGCCCGTGCCTGTTGGCACATTGTAAAGTGTGTGTTTTTATCTAATGTGTTGTGTATAATACAAAGGCTATTTTTATAGAATACCTTGTGTGGAGTTTCCTTTGTGGTCAGCCTTGGGTGTTGTTGCTGGGTGCGCGCGCAAACGCTTTACACCTTGCCTCAGAGATAAGCCTGACTGCTCGTGCCAAGCTACCAAGGGGGTGAGCAGGGGTTATCTTTGGCGTGTAACTCCCCAGCCCTGACTAGAGTGGTGGTTGTTGCCTGACTTTGGCGCAAGCCTTAGCCAACCAGAAATCGCCAGTTCTAACATTGGTGATCAGCGGTGGGATTTGGACTTGCGTTTGCGCTGTACCGCAGCAGCGACTGGCTGCACTACAAAACTCTGCATTAGATAACCACATTTTAGGGATTATTGTTTTTTTTGAAGCTCCATTGTTTCCTCTCATAAAGGTGTCCTTTGTGAATCATGTACTCCTGTTTTAGCTCAGACCCCCAGGTTCCTTGTGTTAAACTCTTCTCAGGAACGTCCGCCAAAATGGAGCCTGCTTTTAATTTCTGTGGTCTGTTTAGATACAGTAGGTTGGAGTTGGTAAGGTTCTGTGAAGAGAGGGACATAGAGGTGGGTGAGTCAGATACCCAGTCCAAACTGAGGGACAACCTGATCCTATGGCAAAAGGATGAGTGGGAGCGAGAGCGCAGTGAGGAAGATAGGGCCCGGGCCGCACGCCGAGAGGGTGGTGGGTCTGAGGGGAGCCCTGAGGAATCTGAAGAGGAGGAGGATTACCTGACAGGGACGCCAGTAGAGAGAGAAGGCCCCATAGATAGGGAGTCCCTTGCTGGGTCCAGTGTCAGGAGCAGCACCCCATCCATTTCCCTGTCCCCAGAGGAGTGGATAGATAGGAGGGAAGAGAGGGAGCATCAGCTGGCCATGGAGAAGCTCAGGTTAGAGCATGCCAGGGCGATGGCGCAGCTGGGGGTGGAGAAGAAAAAGTGTGAGACCGAGAGGGTCTTAGCGGAGGAGAGGATGGGGGAGGCTGAGAGGGCTTTCGCCAGGGAGAAAGTAGCTCTAGAGGGTAAGTTGTCCCCTGAGCGCATTGGTTTTCTGGATTCCCCAGGGAGGGTGGAGTCCAGTGGTGGCAGCGATAGAGAGCCCAGTGCAGAGAGTCCCATTCCCCATTCCCAGAGTCTGGTACCTGTTTTCCAAGAGGAGGAATGTAGGTTGAAGTTCAGGGGCAGTAAGAAACTGCCTCACCAGTCGTGGGGCATGTTTGTGGGTGAATGTGAGGATGCACTGGATGATTGGTTAAGGGTACACACGAAACGGGCTTTTGACGGACTGTATGCTCTGGTTATCAAGGAGCAGCTGCTTGGTAGTTGTTATCCCGGGTTGCGCCAACACCTGTTGAGGTATGGCTCTTTTTGCCCATGGGAGCTGGCAGAGGAAGCAGACCGTTGGGAGGGTGCCCAAGGTTCTGATGAGGTATGGGAGAATGCTTCCAACAGCAGTGGCTCAGGGATCTTCCCGTCTTGGATGGGGGTAGAGGTTCAGAGTAGCCCAGCTAGGTCCCAGAGTAGTGAGAGGGGTGTAGGGGCTCACGGCCTATCTCAGTGGAGTGGGAGTGAGTGGGTGACTTTGAGTCCCCAGAGGCCCAAAACCCAGTCTCAGAACCTGGATGGTTTCTTAAGGGAACACCAGGTAGGGGGCCTAGGCTGTCCTGTTAGGCCACTTGAGGAGGATCGCCCAGTGTATGGAGAACCTGGAGTCTCTGTAAGCAGAGCTCCAGTGGTTCTGGTGTCAGGCAGTACCGCTCCGGTAGGGAGGGTACAGAAGTCCGGCGAGAGGAGTGGCATGGGGCTGTGTTCCCCGGTGGAGGAGCCAGTGGGTCAGGGACCAGCCAGTAGGGCTGAGTCTCCTAGAAGTGACCATGGCGACCACACGTCTGTCCTGGGGGATCTTCGCGCACTGTCAGGTGGACAGGGTGAGGAAATATGAATTTTGTGATCAGTTATGTCCCCTATCGTAGACCCCAACGGCTCCATGTGCATACTATACGTACATGTATGTTCCCTCCAGTTCCAGTTTTGAAGACGCAAATATATGTGCGTCCACCGTCAACATGTCCTCTTTCAGATCCGCCATGAATGGGTCAGATATTTCATTCCTAAGTATGAAAGGCCACCGACTTTATGTGGTTCACTTTCCACATTTTACAGATTCAGGCGAGTAGGCCCTGAATTCTGTCATCAAGCCTTTTCCTGTCTTCTGCCTCTGAAAGCTCCAGTCTGAGCCTGCATCTGTATCCATGAACTTTGTCCTACTCCCTGCGCGGCTAACGGTGCCTGATCCAGCCTGTTGCCTGCCAAAAACTGTATTTCACCTTCAAGATTATCTACTCCGCTCCTCATCCGATGCATTCCTGTCTAGTAGTTTAGGTAAACATTCCTCCAGCTACCGTGCAAAGGGCCAGGCCTCGCTGTCCACATGCAAGTAATTCATAGCCCCCGTTACCATGGAATATTCCTACCCCCTCGCATCTCATGTAGACACTTAGACGCTTGTACACGCACTAACAGTCAGTATAGAATAGATTCTATCCTAGAGACCTTTCCTTTTGGATAACACAGTTCTTTAAACATAGGATATTAGATATGATTTGGGATTAGGTTGACATGACCCCTAGACTTCTGTCTCCACAAGTAGAGCTAAATGTCAAGTCCCCTTCACCCTCTAGTTGCACGTCAATCACACGTCATGCGGCTGCGCGCGCATCTCTGCCAAATATTTCTGCTGACATCGCAGGATTCTTTTATGGATCCACCCACTTGTGACATCATGTATAATGACGTTTATTAAATTACGCCCATATGACCGCCTCTATTAGTTACGTATGCACAGTTTATCTGTATTATCAGCTGTTACGCCTCTTGCATCTGTTTCACTGTAATGCATTTTCCTATAAAACCGATTATCTGTCAATAATGTATGCCCTTCCTTCCTGAACTTTCGTGGTGATGGAATAGAAGCCTACAATTCGAATTGTATTCCTTTGTATAGGAATAAAGCCTTTTAAAACCTCTAATACCACGGATTCTGCCTCTTATATTTACTGAGTTATTCTTACTAGACTTTACCGCATAAAAAATAGTACCGGTAATGAAATATTTACCACAAGGGGACGGGAGATCTGCGCCAGGCAGACTGTCATGCAACATATGAGGCATATGTTACTTTTGGGGGGATACTGTGTGTGTCCCCAGAAGTCCTGGAATGCCAGGCAAGTATTCCGCCGAAGGTTCTAGACCAGAGGTTGGGAGGCCAGGTTCAGGATCAGCCTGACCTGAAGGGTAGGACTACGGTAACCAGTGTCCTGACCGGTTCTTCTTCCAGAGGTACCGCCCCAGTTGGTAGGGAGCAGGACTCTGGAAGGGGGTGCAGAGGGTGGGAGAGCCCGCCTCTGACCCCGGTGCAACCTGAGGGGTTAAACCCTAGGTTGGGAAACCAGTTCTCAGGGAGGGGTCCTGAGCTGGTGGGAAAGTTGATTTCTGAGGGTGCCTCTTAGAGGAGGAAAGGACGGAACCCTAGAAGGAGAGGTAGGGGGAGGAGAGCCTTGCCCGTGACTGTTGGTCAGCTTGAGGGTTCAGACCCTGGGCTGGAAGATCAGTGGATGTTTAGAACAGCCCTGATGAGGGGAAGAGTGGAAAATGGTCACTATGTGCCAGGGGTTACTACCCCCCACTCTGTGGTTAGGCAAGGACCAGTGGCGCCTAGATGGCCTAGGGCCTGGTCCTGGCCGCGGACAGCTGAGGAGTACCAGTGGGGTAGCCCAGTTGGTCCGCCGAGTTCTTTTAGAAGGAATTCCATGGGTTTAGAGTGGCGTAAAACCGGAGAGTGTCCCTGCCGTTGCGGGCCTGCGTCCGTGTTTTGTCGCCCAAAGCAGGGAAGACCTTCACGGTGGTGATTGGTCTACCCTGCGTTTTGGCTGGAAGGGGGTTGTGTTGGACCCGGCCCTTCTGGCAGGTTCACCCCCGAAACTTTTTGCTTTTTATGGGTGACTTGGTGTAATGATTTTTGGTTTCTGCGCACTTTACCGCTGTGTCCCAGGGTAAAGTGCGTGCGTGTTGTGAGGTTGGCCTGCCTCCGATAGGAATGCATGGGGGAATGTATGTGTCCTGGTAGTTCCTGATGCGTGGGTGTGCAGGCCCGTGTTTGGTATGTGCGGACTCGTGTGATTGAATGCTGCGCGATGATGTGTGCGGCGTGCATGTACCTAGTGTGGAAGTGCCACTTCTAGAAGTGGGCACTTCAGTGTGCAGTATGAAATGTGTGGCTTGTCTGGCGATTGGCTGGTGGAGGTCATGTGACGGACTAGGGAAATCCCCAGGGACGGGAGGAGTCACCCAGTGGTGAATGGGAGTTTAGCATACTGATGGCTGGGGAGGAGTATACCTGGGTCCTGAATAGGACAGGGCTTTCCCCACACACTGCTGGCTCCGGCCCCTGTGGTGCGTCTGATGACCCTGGCCTGCCAGTGAATAGGGAGAGGGGCTGAGCAAAACAAAGTGCTCAGGAACCAGATGTAACTGGTTCGCCCCTTCCCTGCACCTTCAGACAAAGACTTTTACTGTATAAAAAGGGGCTGTGTCCCCTTACAATTTGTTCTCTCTTCTAGGATCAACTCGAGGGGGGCCTGCTGCTGCTGGGCGCCACGAGAGACCGCCACTGGGGACTGCCTCCCTGCTGGAGGGCCCTGTGAGCTGGCCCTGGGCCCAGTCTTTGCCCCCCCCTGCTCTTGGAAGGACTTTTATTACTGGACCTTTGTGATTTACAGCGCCTGGGAGCGCTCCTTGGACTTTGTAGCGCTGGGCGCGCTGTTTTGCTTCCTAGCGCTGTGTGTGCTTTGATTCTGGAGGCCGGTGCCCACCCGGCATTGTTATCAACCGAGCGGGTGCCTACCCCGCTGATCTGTGTGCTGGCGGGTGCCCACCCCGCTTATTGCCTGATTACGTTGCGGGAGCCTACCCCGTACTACCGCCGAGAAGCCGGGCCGCCGCACTGCCTGCAGCGACCCGGAAGCGGAAAGAAGTGACGCCTGGTGGAGGGCGGGACCAAGAGGCCGTACGTTGGTAGAGGGAAGCGGACGGGAGCCTACCCCGCGCTTCCCGGAGCAGAGAGAGGAGAAGAGCGGCCGGAGCTGGTGCGGAGGGGGCGCGAGGCACATTGTCGGTGCCTGCCCCTCCGCGTTACAAAGAAGCCTCGGCGTCCATCGTCCGCCGAGAGAGAAGACGACGCGGCAGTCCCCCGAGCAGCCCGGTGAGTGGGGAAGGGCTTGGGGACTCCGCCCGAGTATCGTGGGTGCCGGTCCCAGACCGGCTAATCTAGTGAGCAGCCCCCGCCTCCGGTGCGGGCCCGTCGCTACTGAGAGCCTCGCTCTGCTCTCCAACGTGGGGGACATTGTAAAGTTCTGAGCGCGTGGCGCTCCAACAACGGGGACAGTGTCCATGAGCCCTGTGAGGCTCCAAACGGGGCGCATTGGTTTCTGAGCCCCGTGGCTCCAACAAAGGGGGCAGAGTACTGGTTTCTCGAGCCCCGTGAGGCTCCCAGGTGAAAGGGGGCATTCCTGCAAAGATTGAGTGGCCCCAGACGGCAGCGGGCCACTCCGACCTTGCCCCACAGAGTGCAGCAGAGCCACGAAGGCTCTAGGGGACATTCTTTTGGCAAGAGCCCAGAGAGGCTCCTCACGAGAGCGACAGATTTGTGTTTGAAAGGGCACAGTGGTGCCCACGCTCCTTCCTACAGCTGCCCAGCACTTAGTGGGCAGCTGCAACGTTTAGGTGGGGATAATTACGTTTGGCTTGCGCAGCAGGCGCAGCTTGACTGAGACAGGGTGTCCTAGCCCCGACAAGGCCAGTTGGCCTAGGGACTGCCACAGGTGGTGGCTCATGAGAGTTTCTCGCTAATGTTCTTTCCTAGCACCTCTGAATGTTTTATGCATCATGTGTTTCCTTTTATGACACCGCTGAATGTAGTTTCTGCATCATGTGTTTTCTTCCAGAACACCGCTGAATGTTTTATGCGTCATGTGTTTACCTGCCCGGCACCTCTGAATGAGTTTATGCGTCATGTGCCATGTTCTGCACCTCTGAATGTTTTATGCATCATGTGTAATGTGTGTTTTCCCCTACAGGTATTGTGATACCTAGGTGGTTGTGTTCCCCTGGTACCGGTGGTACTAGGGAGGGTCCAAGTCCCTGCGTGATAGTCTCCTAAAGTGGTTAGGGTTGCGTAGGTGGTACTTTCTTGTTACCAGTAAGTACTGGTTATGTGCTATATATATGTTATTTTTGTGCTACAGTAATTTTATATTTGGTGCTAAGTGCTAAATATCTAAAAGTGCTAATTCCTGACAGTGGTCCATGGGGCCCTGTCCCCTGTACATATAATCCCGTGTAAATTCTGCCCGTGCCTGTTGGCACATTGTAAAGTGTGTGTTTTTATCTAATGTGTTGTGTATAATACAAAGGCTATTTTTATAGAATACCTTGTGTGGAGTTTCCTTTGTGGTGGGCCTTGGGTGTTGTTGCTGGGTGCGCGCGCAAACGCTTTACACCTTGCCTCAGAGATAAGCCTGACTGCTCGTGCCAAGCTACCAAGGGGGTGAGCAGGGGTTATCTTTGGCGTGTAACTCCCCAGCCCTGACTAGAGTGGTGGTTTCTGCCTGACTTTGGTGCAAGCCTTAGCCAACCAGAAATCGCCAGTTCTAACAGGAGCTCAAACTGCCAATGCTTATGTTGCAGTGCCCACGGGCCAGCGCTTTTTGTATTGTGATTGCTTTGTTTTATTTTCCGGCATTTCACAAAGTTTCCCGGCTCTGGACTCTTTGCTCAATTTATAAACTCTTTAAAGTTCACGGAAACAGTGCAATTGGCTACGCGCACCCTGCACGGATTATGGAAGGGTACACCGGTGCACATTTTAAAAGCAGTCAAACCTTGCTTCCATCTATAGCCACGAGTGTTTCTGTAACGCTGGTTTTAGTACAGTGCTTGTTTGTTTCTATTTCTTATAACTTGGTGAAAGGCTTTAAAATGTGTACTAGAATGTTAGCAAATATCTTATTAAGAGCATCGGCATGGTTTAGAGTTCACATTTATGCGTATGGATTAGTGGTGCAGCAGGTCCAGTGACACCAAGACACAAAGGACGGAGGGGCCTGTCAAACAGTGGTTATATGCATTTTAAGCACCAGCACAACAGCTAGAGACGAATTAAATTACTGCACTCCTTGAAACGTCTTATTAATAGATCCTTTCCTAGGGTTTAATTTGTGACACATCTAAGGCTAGTGCACTTATTAATTTTCCGGTTTAAATAGCATACTTTATTTAGGGGTAGCTTGCTTAACATTTAGCGCAGAAACTGTAGGAATGGGCAAAACCCATGCTTTAAAGGATAAAACAGAGCTATTTATTGAATGATGTACAATGTATTACTATCTCTCTTACAGCTGCGTTTACTGGACTGAAATTGTATTTTTAGTGTTGCCGGGGCTTTTATTAAATTGTTCTTTGTAATGTTAGCAGAGATCCTATTAACATCATGGGCATGGTTCACACTTCAGATTTAGGCGTATACATCAGTGGTGCAGCAGGTGCAGTGACACCAAGACACTCAGGACAGTGGGATCCTTAATCACTGGTTATCTGCATTTTAAGATTCTGAACTACAGATAAAGAATAATTAAATGGATAGTGGTTGCTTCCCATTTTTTTGCATAGCAGTGTTTTATGCATGTTTGTTGTGGCCCGACTGTTATCACCATTATCAGGCCTAGTTACACACCCTCAGTGACCGCAACTGTTCACTGTTTTTCCTTTTTTTAAAAAAAAACAATAACTAATGCTTCAAAGTTGCTGAGACTCCTATTTAAATGTGCACCGGAATATTAGCAGAGATCCTATTAAGAACATGGGCTTGCTTCAGGGTTCACATTTATGCGTATGCGTAATTGGTGCAGCAGGTGCAGTGACACCAAGACACATAAGACAGAGGGGCCGCACAAACAGTGGTCATATGCATTTTAAGCACCAGCACAACGTATACAGATGAGCTTAATTGCTGCACCCCCTGAAACTTCTCATTAACAGATCCTTTCCTAGGGCTTACTTTGTGACACATTTAATGCTAGGTCGCTTATTAATTTGCCAGGATTAAAAAACGTCCTTTATTTAGGGGTAGCTTGTTTAATATGTAGCCCAGAAACTGTATGAATGTGTAGCATTATGCCTTTAAAAGCTGAAACATACCTATTTATTAACTTAATTACCATTCAATACTAGCTCTTTGACAGCTGCATTTACTGGACTTAATTTGTAACGTTTGTGTTGCTGGGGCTGTTATTAAATTGTTCTTTGTAATGTTACAGTGTGCATAAAAACTGTGCAAATGTGTTGGTAAAGTTGTTTTGGAGCTCAAAATGCCAATGCTTATGTTGCAGTGCCCATGGGCCAGCACTTTTTGGATTGTGATTAATTAATGCTTCAAAGTTGCCGAGGCTCCTATTTAAATGTGAACCGGAATGTTAGCAGAGATCCTATTAAGAACGTGGGCATGCTTCAGTGTTCAGATTTATGCGTATGCGTTATTGGTGCAGCAGGTGCAGTGACACAAAGACACATAAGACAGAGGTGCTGGATAAACAGTGGTCATATGCATATTAAACACCAGCGCAACGGATACAGATGAGCTTAATTGCTGCACTCCCTGAAACGTCTCATTAACAGATCCTTTCCTAGGGCTTAATTTGTGACACATTAGACAGAGGTGCTGGATAAACAGTGGTCATATGCATATTAAACACCAGCGCAACGGATACAGATGAGCTTAATTGCTGCACTCCCTGAAACGTCTCATTAACAGATCCTTTCCTAGGGCTTAATTTGTAACACGCAGTGAACAGAAACAATGCTTATATTTATAGCTACGATTTTTTCTTTAATGCTTTGTTTCAGCACAGTGCTTTTTTGCCTATATGTTATAATTGGTTAGAAGGCTTGGAAATGTCCTATTAAGTACATGGGCATGCTTCAGTGTTCAGAATTATGCTTATGCATTATTGGTGTAGCAGGTGCAGTGACACCAAGACACATAAGACAGAGGGGCCGTACAAACAGTGGTGATATGAATTTTAAGCACCTGTACAACGGATACAGATGAGCTAAATTGCTGCACTCCCTGAAACATCTCATTAACAGATCCTTTCCTAGGGCTTAATTTGTGACACATTTAATGCTAGGTCGCTTATTAATTTGCCGGGATTAAAAAACATCCTTTATTTAGGGGTAGCTTGTTTAATATGTAGCCCAGAAACTGTATGAATGTGTAAGAGTAGTGCTATAAAAGCTAAAACATATAGGGGCCGATTCCGATTCTGGCCGCACAACGAACCGACCGACACGGATCCGGACCGAACACCAACCGACACGGACCAGTGCCGTACGACCTGTGCAGTACGATGCAACGCGTGTGAATTACAACCGACACGTACGGAATACAAGCCGTACGACCGAGCTGTAGGGAAAGTAGTGATCCGGCTGGAAAACCGATGCGAATATCACCGACCGACACGAACCCGGAATGAAGCCGACCGACCCGTACCCGCGACGTACGATTCGCACAGTACGATGCATTGCGTGCAAAACCAGACCGACTCGCACGGAGAACAAGCCGCACGACCGACAAGAACAGACAACCCGGCACACAAGCAATAGAGGCCGCCACGAATGACGAGTACCAAACATAGAAGACAGGCAGTGTGAACGAGGCGGAGAAGCCCGCACGAGACAACAGCAGCATCCGTTTCCGTCACATGAACGTCTCCTGCATGCCTACAAAACACAATGGAAAAAAGACAAAAAAAGGACCAAACAAGCAATGACAAAGCCAATAAATATAAACTAAAAAACATGTGACAAAGACACATCCACCACTCCAACTATATAAAGGACTACAATAACTACCATCATCCCTTGCAAACAGGAGACACAACCAGCAGCAAACACCAGTACATAGCAATCACAGACACACTCACAACTCACAACTCACCCATCACACAACTCACACACCATCAGCACCTCATACTAAAGCACACACACATACACCCAGCAAAACCAACACCAACCCACCATCACTTGCACCCTCACACACACATCCCTCACCACCACCACCCATCACCATGCCTCCAAAGAAGAATCCAAAGTTCACAGATAGTGAGTTAGAAGTGCTGGTAGACGAGATCATCAGAGTAGAGCCACATTTGTTTGGTACATTGGTCCAAAGGACCCCCATCTCACAGAAAACCAAGATGTGGGCGAGGATTGTGGACAAGGTGACAGCCCAAGCACCAGCAAGGCGCGCAAACGACGACATCCAGAACAGGTGGTATGACGTGCGCAGGAGGGTCAAGAAACTCATCGAAAAACATCTCGCCCTGAGTCAGTGCACCTGCGGTGGCCCTCCTGCCAAACCAGTCTACTTCAGGACCTGGAAGGAGAAGGTGCGGGACATCCTACCACCAGAGAGCGTCCATGGCCTAACAGACATCCCAGAGCCTGGTGAGTACACAAACAACATGCCCAAAATTGTGTGGCAAGGGGACAGTGAAACCATGCACCGCAAGCAAAGCTACACTAACCAATAGATAATCAGCCCAAGATGTGTATGCCAGTCACACAAACACAATATCTGCCATCTCATAGTGACTGGGAACTGTGTCAGGACATGCACCAACCTACAAACAAAAAGAGCAAGCCAGTGGCACTAAGCCAAATACACCCTGCCAGACAGTTTGACACCACAGACACACCACCTCACAGTGCAGCTGACTGTCAGGAAGGAATAGTGGGGATGCAGGTGAAGTGAGTGTAGCCAAAAGCATGATGAGGCCTGTAGTCACAGATAATGCTCCCCCTCCTCATTGGCCCATCAAGACCTCTCAGAAACATGCCCACATCACAGGGAGTGGAAAATGACTGACAAGATGGCTGACACTGGGTCCTGCTGTGGGGAGCACAAGGCCCTGTTCGGGGTTGTGTGCAAATCAGAAGCAGGGCACCACTGACTGACATCCTGAAAGACAACTTGCACGCCCTACAATGGAAGCACGTTTCATGATGGGAAGGAGGACTGACAGCCCTGACCATACTTACCAGCATGTGGAGAAACCCCACCCTCAACACAAGCTCCACACAACTCACTTGGTAGAATTCATTGACACACACCTCAGTGAAATATCAGCAAAAGATACCCCGTACTGGGTGCAGCTGTGTGAAGCCCAGGGGCTCACTTGGGACTTGTAGCCAAACAAACATCAGGACTTCACAGTCAGCCATCTTGCCATTGCTGTCACACCCCCTCACAGGGTAGCAGAGTCAAGAGGGAGGACGTATGGGCATGCTGGGAAGGGGGTGTAGCCAAGAGTATGATGGGAGTCGCAGTCACAGACAACCTACACCCACCCACATGGCCCAGCAAGATCAAACTGAACCATACTTGCCTCACAGGGAGTGGGAAGGGACTGACAAGATGTCTGACACTGGGCTGTTGTGGGGAGCACAAGGCCATGCTGGGAAATGGCCAACACCAAACATCAGGACTTCACAGTCAGCCATCTTGCCATTGCTGTCACACCCCCTCACAGGGAAGCAGAGTCAAGAGGGAGGAAGTATGGGCATGCTGGGAAGGGGGGTGTAGCCAAGAGTATGATGGGAGTCGCAGTAACAGACAACCTACACCCAGCCACATGGTTCAGAAAGACCAAACTGAACCATACTTGCCTCATAGGGAGTGGGAAGGGACTGACAAGATGTCTAACACTGGGCTCTGTTGTGGGGAACACAAGGCCATGGTGGGAAATGGCCAACAACAATATCAAACTCTGTCCGTGACAAGCTGGGAAAAAGCAGTGTATAGGCAGGCATCTGGTTGAAAAGTAGAAAGTGTCATGTTTGTGAACCAACGATGCATGTAGAAACATAAATCACATTGTGTGTTTCTTCCAAACACAGGTGGTGCTGGGCACCCAGCACCAAATGATGAGGAAACCCAGTCCCAGACTCTGGTGGATACCGAGCTCTCTGGTCTGACTCTCTCACTGTCCTCTTCGGATGACGACGACCAACCTGGCCCCTCCGGTATGCAGCACCAGCAGACTCAACATCTGCCCCCCCTGTACCCATGCCTCCAGCATCTGGACACCGACAGGGCACCCCCGCCAATACGGACAGACCAAGGACAATCAACACCCACAGCACAGGGACACAGGCCCCATCCGGAAGCTACAGCCAATGCCACCAGCAACACCACCCAAGGGGTCCCAGTGTCACCTGTGCATGCTGCCGCTGGTCCTGCCCGTGTGGAGAGGGGTGCTGGGAGGGGTGGGTGGCACTGGGCGCGCCTTGCAGAGGGATCTGGACTGCATGATGACCCCCGCCTGGCACGCATCTTAGATGCGTACCAGGATAGCACCTGAGTATTTGGCCAGGTAGTGGGGATCCTCAAGGACATGCAACATGAGCAGTTCGCCCACCATGCCCGCATGGAGGCCAAGTGGGATGACATCACTGCGGTGCATCGGGACATACTACAATGCCTCTGCCAGATCAACACCAACCTGTCCACACACCCCTGTGTGCCCACAACATCTGTCGCAACACCATCTGCCAGCGCCACAGGGAGGGAGGAGGACTCTGGCGAAGAGTCCCCTGCACTGCAGAGGCCTGAACATGAGGATCCTCCCCCCGGAAGAAGAGGGGTCGTCCGAAGAAGGACATGTGAGAGGCAGATGTCCCAGCACATCCCCCAGGGCCTCTAAACCTGTTCTGGACAATGTCCATCTGTGCGCAACCCGTTCACCTTGTCCAATCGCACACAACTCGCCCACATGACATGGAGGGTTCATGTTGGGCCAATGTATCAGATGACTGTGGACTTTACTCTGGACATTTCATCTACCAGCACTTCCAACTCCAATGTAAACTTTGGATTCCCAAACCACTGTACAGCACCCACCATCCTGTTCACTTCCCTCACACATGTTAATAAACTCACCAGTACACCATACTTGCCTCTGTTGTGATTCCAACTTGTCATGTTAAGGGAGATGTTGATCTGCTACACAACACAGTGCATGCCAAATACTGCAACAATGTGACCAACGTAAGGTGAGTCATGGGGACATGACACATGTGAGGGAGACACACCACTATGGCAACACAAAACATACTCACCATGGCCATGTTACTCATCCCACACAATGATGTTGAGCTGAAACACATTGGCAAGCACAGACACAACACCAAGCCCAGTCAGTGGAAACAAGTCCACGGGTGAGGTAAGCAGATGTCACTCAGATGTGGGAAGACAGATAAAGCACATAACAAAGCGTAGCACAGGTTCATTACACATCATCAACACGTTTATTCCATACTAGTTGCACGGTAATTCTACGTAACAGTGGACACATGCTCCCAATGGGTTGGAGAATGGAAGTCCAGGGATGTGTGGTACATTAGTTGATGGGAATTGTCAACTTCCACACTGGTGTTGGCTTCTGGGTGTTGGGGGTCAGTGTTGACCACACAACAGGCAAGGTACCCTGAGAAGGACAGACAAGATACAGTCAAAAGCACAGAACAGCAGAGAAATGCAATACACATGCACAAAATATGTTGCAAGACACCTACACAAACACTAGTTAGCAGTACTACCCTATTGTGGAGTACACACCACCTGAATGAACACATCACAGCACGCATCCAGTCAAGTGGCACACAGACAGACTCACACACAATGAGAAACAGTCAGTACACACCGACAAGCCAGGCATCCTGAGCTGGCATCTGTGACATCAGCTTTGCAATGCGACTACTCCTCATAATGTAAGCATCGTGCGCAGAACCGGGGAACCGTGCACACACATGTGTGATCGACATGTCAGCAAAACAGACCACCAGAGCTTGGTAGTGCTTCCTGTTCCGGTATGCCTACTCATGTGCCTGTGGTGGTATCAGGGCAACATGTGTCCCATCAATAGATTCAATGACGTTCGGCATCCTCCCCAGTGTGTAAAAGGCATCCTTTATTTCAGGGAGTTCAGCTGGGCTCGGGAACTTATATACAGGTCGAGGAATTGCAACATCCCCTCCAAGACATCGCGTAGCACCTGACTAAACATTGTTTGCGACATCCCACCAGCAGTAGCCACAGTGTACTGGAAGGTACCAGTAGCAAAGAAGTGCAGGGCTGCCATCACCTTCACCTCTGGGGTCAGTGCTGTAGGTTATGTCCGGCCAGGTAGCAGATTTGGCGCCAACTGCTCCGCCAACTCCGCAATCAGTGGCCTGATGAAGCGGTACCGTCTGATGCAGTCGCGTTCCTGCATGGTTGCAAGGTCTGGGAACGGACGATGGACAGCTGGTGCCCTGCAGTACAGAGATGCACAAAGGAAGATTGTCAGTTCATCCACCCATGTGGCCATGACCACGATCACTATCACATGCTAGTTCATGACATTACACAATGTACTGAAGTGTGTGCTGTTGGCCATGGACACATATGTCACCTACAAGACCACCACCTCACATCTCAATTCCACATGTCCACATGAGTCCCATGTAGTGCAATAGTCAGTCATCAGGCTTTGTCACCCAACCTATGTGCTGCTGCAACGTTCCAAGAACACACCACAGTGACAATTGAGGCCTCATGTCTCCCAGGCATCACAGATCTCTGCCATGCAGAAACCGAGGCTCCCTGTATTGCCACATCAACACAGCAATGGACATGGCGTAGCACGTACACACCACAAGGCAAGCGTAAGTCCCACAGGTGGTGGCCACTGTTGTTCCTGCTGGCCCTACATGTACGTCTCTTAGGCACACACCTCATCAAGGTTGATGCATATACCATATGGATGTGGAGACTGTCACCCATTGGGAACATTTGATCAGACAAATCTGACACCACATGCACACAGACTGTGGGTGCACATCTGTATTGTGGCTACAGGTCTCACTGTTACTTACATGCCATCACCCCCAGGACTCAGGGTGTATGTGACCTGTCCTAAACATATCCAACCTGACACTGTGGCCGTGACTCATGCCCATTACTGTCCAATTGCACATCACAGTGGTAATGTGCACAACACACCAAGGATTCTGCCCCCATGTACACGTGCACAGCCTAGGAGTGTCTGCACAAAGTGCCAGCCAAAAAACCAGATGTGGCCCCCCAAACACCCAGGGAATGCAGCCTTACATGTCATGGGACACTGTGTCGCCAATGCTGTAGTGTGGCAGGTGTGCACAGGTGTCCCTGGCCAGTATATGTGTGTTGCATCCGTATAATAGTCACACTAATGAGGTCCGACGTGGGTGACAATGCGTACGCATTGCACGGGTCATCTCTGAGCCATGCATACCCTTTGTCATTGAATGCAATGAGGACCGACGCGGGTGACAATGCATACGCATTGCACGGGTCACATCCGAGCCGTGCGTACGCTTTGACATTGAATGCAATGAGGACCGACGCGGGTGACAATGCATACGCATTGCACGGGTCATGTCCGAGCCGTGCGTACGCTTTGTCATTGAATGCAATGAGGTCCGATGCGGGTGACTATCATGCATATGCATCGGACAGGCGTACACCTTGGCCATTAAATCGTATGGAGACGGGTGCATGTGTATATTCAAAATACGCGTTGTACAGTCAGTTGAACGAGCCGGCCGCACCCATTGGCTCCGGACTGTCATGGAGACGGATGCGGATTCAAAACTTGTACGAGTTGTGCACTGGAAATTCAGTTGGATGCCTACAACAATGTTGCAATTTCAAGTTTCCATGAAGGTGAAGATTTGAACGATGCGGAAGGCGTGTACGAGTCGTACTTTTAAATGGATTGGCCAGATTTATAGAATGCAACCGTGTCTGCCTCTGCTGCACAGATATAAGGCCGGCTGGCCCCCAGGGAGCTCACTTGCCTGCACTACATGCTACTGGACCACATCCCTGCTACCACTGCTGCTGTCTATGCATCCTCTGGCTCCTGCTATGGCACGTACTCTGGAGAGGGCCCCAGCCTTCACTGAGGAGGAGAACCAGGCCCTGCTGGACGGGCTCCTTCCAGAGTACAGAAAGCTCTATGGGAAACCAGGGGAGCAGGTGAGTGTGCAGTCCACTGACTTTCTAATTATGCATGTTGTCTGACTAGCAGTACTAGTAGTGTGTACACCAGTGGCAAGCATTCTCACTGACTACTTTCATCCCCCAAAGTGTGTAGGTACATGTAATGAATAGTTTCCCTGCTGCTAAAGTGCATTATTGCAAGCTTAAACTATCCAGGCATTGTTAACATGTCAGACATGCAGGTGATTTTTCCTTCTCCATGGTTGCACTGCCTGTTTAATTTTTTTCCCTTTGTGATGATGACATGTATATCCAAATGTGTGCTGCACAAATCTGGGGCATGTGTGTTAATGTACTTTTCACTTTGTCCTCCTCACAGGTTGATGCCCACCAGAAGCAGGAGATCTGGCTGACCATTGCCCGGGCTGTTCGTTCTCTGGGGATCTACAAGCGCCGGATCCGCAACTGCCAGAAGAGGTGGCAGGACCTTCGGGGCTGGACCCGGAGGATAGCTAGAGTACAGCTGAAGCTGTCACCTCCATGCAGGAGGGGTGGACACCGGACCCTGACTCCCTACATGCTCCGTATCCTGGCGGTGGCCTTCCCGGACCTGGATAGGCAGCTGAAGGCCAGACAGCAGCAGGAAGGGGGTGAGTCCATGTCTGATCTGTGTACTATGTCTGACATGCAAATAGCAGTCATTTGTCCTTGTCACACTTCCACATCACGTAGGTCTTGTAGTCCAAAACTCATGTCCCTCAATTGTGTGATGCACCTTCCTCATCTTTTCCACAGGTGTGGCCCCTCCAGTCTGTTGCTTGTGTCACTAGGGCACTGTGTCCCTGCAGTCAGCTATGCTTCAGGTACCGGTCAGGATCAGTTCCCGTGAATCTGTTGTGTGTTTCATGGGTGGACCAATTGTTTACACAATGCCTGAGATCTGACATTTGATCTGTGTGTGCCCTTGAGATGTGTACCAATTGCTGGTCTGACTCCCAACATGTGGCTGGGGTATTCCAAACAAAGGGGATGTGGGGTGAAATAACACCCCACTTCGGACGCGTAGCGTTCATAGGAGCATGTCAAAAATGCCACAAATTAATCCAGTCTTATCGAAAACATTTATTTCCATTTAATCCACTTTTTATGTACCATAACTTCTTTTCATCCAGTCACATGTTAGACACTATGTTTTACATTAAATCCTTAGTAAATGGAAATAAATGTTTTCGATAAGACTGGATTAATTTGTGACATTTTTGACATGCTCATATGAACGCTGTGCATCCGAAGTGGGGTGTTATTTCGTCCCACATCCCCTTAGTGATTCACACGTGGCCGGGCAGTCCACGATTTCGGGCTTGCACACTAATAACAAATTAAACAAATTTACTACGAAAAAAACCTGGAAGTAAGAGGTGTGTCATTCCTTTTGGTATTCCAAACAAACCCATGCAGCAGGGAACTCCAATTTTCGGGCCTCAGGAGTATGTATATCAAGTATGTCACACTTGCTTAGCCACCTGACTACTGTCCATGGCCAAACACTGTTTCATGTAGTCCTGGCCAGTCATGCCCCCCCAAGGGCATTTAGAAACACTCTGTAATCCCACTCCTGTGTATGAAATTGCAGGTTGTGCTTAGTGACATGTGCCCTCAGGTGTCTGCCTCTGTGTCATTAGGGTGTGGCTTGTTGTTACGTACAACTGGGGTGTCCATGATACAGAGGGTCAGCATGACATCTGCGATGTGACTGTGAGAGACAAGACCTGTGTGACATATAGGTGTGTGATCATCTGACAGCGCACCATGGTGTATGCAACTGTGTCCTTCATGCAGCTGGGTTACATGCATGGCAAACTGTGTGTGATGTGTTAATGTGCAGGGATTTGTGTTTGCTGAGACTCATATGTATGATTTGCATGATGCGGGGTCTTCTGGGTCCTGGATATGTTGTTTGCATGGGATGGGCAAGTGCGCCGGTCATCTGCAGAGTTCGCTTTACCCCTGAGCTAGGATTGTGAGTCAGTGCATATTGTTGTTGTCTGGATGCCCTGCCCCTGTGACAGGAGACAGTGTTGACTGACTTATAGGGCATCCCAGTGCCATGGCATTTAACTTGCTATGAGTGAGCCTGCATTGTGTTCAAGTGTGCACCATGCACCCCATTGTGGCATTGCCCATCAGGACATGAGTACATCATAGTGTGTGTTGCTGGCATGCATCCCAAGCATGAGAAATGAGTCTCTGCCCATCCCTTCATCCGGACACCTGTACTGAGTCAGTAGCAAGAGATGTGCTGTGTGTATAGTGACATACTCCTACATGTTCACTTGCATGTACAACTAATGTGTGGGTGGTGCATGTTGGCACATTGGGGTGTTGGCATCCAACATGCAACGGACATATGTGTGAAAGTCAAGGAGGGATATGTGTGCCATGGTTGATGTTGAGAATGACAATTGTCTTATCCTAAACAGTGTTGGCACTTTGAGCTGTGTTAAGCTGATGATGCCAGGGCTTGACCTGTGATGTGATGTACTCACTGTGGTGTGTGCAGTCGGTGCAGGTGACTGATGTTGTTCTCTTACTTCCTATTCCTATCCAGATACATCCACGGCCACAGGAGGGGACAGCTCCACAGACCAGGAGGAGCCACAGAGCCTTACAGGGACAGAAGGAGAGGAGTCGGGTGGACCCAGTGGCACGGAGGGCGAGTGGAGCCACACAGAGGAGTCGTCAGCACCATCACCACCAGCTGAGGGCCACAGCAGCTCTGAGGATGACTACCTTGTGGAGGCGGGTGTCAGCAGCCACCAAACCCCAGCTAGTGAGGCTGTCCCCGCCCCCACCACCCCCCTCCCATCGGCTCCCATCCCTGAGGTCCCTGTGGGCTCCTGTGTTCGCGAGCATGTCTCCTTTGTGCCAGGCACCGCACCCCCTGCCCCTGTGTCCCCTGCTGCCCTGAGTGAGTAGTCTGTGGACTTACTTAGACAGATCCATGTAGGGCAGACATCGATGCTGAAGGTCCTCCATGCACACACAGGTCTGTTGACACAACTGGTGTCATTCATGGAGGGCATTTCCTCGGGCATGTCTGCCCTACAGAGGACCAATCAGTCCGTGGCCTCCTCCCTGATGGCAGCAGTGTCCCTCCTCCAACAGTCCGGCACCCCTCCTACCCCTGCACCACCCACGATTCCTAGCACCCTACCTGTCCCAAGCACAGAAACACCCAAACCAAGGTCTAGACGTGCACACAAGCAAGCACAGGGGACTGATTCCACACTTACAGGGGCTGGTTTGCAGACACACACACAGTCATCCACATCCACTCCGCAGTCCAACAAGACCTCTCCCTCCCAGCCCCCTTCCCTTGCCTCACCTACAACCCCATCCCCCAGAAGCTCTTCCTCTGTGACCTTGGCCTCTTCCCCACCGACCCTGCAGATCCTGATTACAAGGGGAAGAGGAAGTCCCCACACACAGAAGAGAGTGCCCCTCACACCCAGACACCCTCCTCCAGGCGCAGTCAGACAGAGACCCCCACACGCAAGCCCCCCGGTGCCAGAAGAGCAAGACCCCCCCGCCACTATGCAGCTCCAAGGCAAAGTCTCCATCCTCCATCCCCCAGGCCACCACTCCAGAGGTTCCCCCGCCTCTCCCTGCCCCGGGTTCCCCCACCCACAGATACACCATCCCCAAAATGCTAAGGTCATCCCCCCTAGCACTTGCTCCTCCACCCCTGGTCAGACAGTTAGTGCCACTGATGTGGGGACCTCACCTGTCCCCCATTCCACTCCCATGGATGTAGGCACTACTTTGGAGTCCACGACCACCCCGTCTGACTTGGGCACTGAAGTGGTGAGCCAATCTACTCCATCTGACCTGCCCACTGGAGTTGTGCCGGCACCACCACCACCACCATCTGACTTGTTCCCCACAGTTGTGACAGCACCCACCACTTCAGTCAGCTCCACTGCAGTTGCAAGTGTCTCGCCTGCATCCCCCACCTCTTCACTGCCTCCTTCTGCTGCGCCCTGATCCTGTCCCTGCGGTGCCTGGCCTGCCCCCATGTATGCCCCTCCGAGGGGATGACCCCGGTCCTTAGCAGTGCAGGCAAGCAAGGTGTGACGTTGTCACTCTACTTCACTCCTTAGCATTTGGATATGGACTGGCCATTGGCATTTTTGTTTGCACAGACGTTTAACTTTTAAAATGCTGAATAAAGCTTTTTTCTTTCTCCCTGGGAACTAGATTTCGCTGTACATTATGTTGATGATGTTTAACATGCCCTTGCACCGGTGATGCTTTGTTTACAATGTTGAATTCTGATGTGTTGCTGTGAGGTACTCCCTGTGGTCCATGAGATATGTATCCTATTCTGGTGGGTATCCATGTCATCCTTTGCAGCTACCTGGGTGTGTCAGGATCAACTATTTGTGGACATCTCTCTGTGAGCATTTCATTTGCATGGTCACATCTGTGGCTTGCACCCCTGCACATATGATGTGCTTCCCATTGTCCAATTTGTCAATTCCACATACTTTGTGCTCATCAACACTGGACCTACAGGTATGGGCATCATTGTCATAGGAGCAACTGGGTCCTCTGTGCAACTTGCTAGACATATGTTTTGGGTATGTGCAGATGACTTAGGGGAGTCTCACGTAACCAGACTGTTGTGACCAGAGCCTTCATTGTGTGGTAACTGATGGCTGACTGACCAAGTGTTCTGCAGACATGAGTGGGACTTGTGGTGAATATGTTTGGCACAGCTGGGCTCCCACAGGAGTTGAGTCCCCTCAAGTAAGTGTGTTGTTCAGTGACATGGCCTGGGCCCATGGTGTGTGTTGTATGGGCAGGTGTGTGTGTCCACATCCCTGTTCATACACAGTGTTCCCTTGATATGTTCCTGTTGTTGATGCTAACTGAGTGGTACTGGGTTCTTCCCTCTACTTTTCCAATGGGCTACCAGATGTGTGGGTGCGTGACACACTACTGTTAATTGGTGTATCATCATTGGGATTTGTCAGTTCTGAGTGGTGATGATGTTGCCAGACACAGATGGGACACAGTCAGGGTTCCTCAAGGCACCTATTTATTTGCTAAATCATGTAGTTGTCCCTAGGTGGTAGTTTTCAGTGATTGAGACATTTGTATGTGTGTGTGACTGCTCCCACTTGTCGGGTTCGTGGCTGCGATGCTGGCAGGTGTCAGCATGTGTGCCTTGTGGTTCTCCTTGGCATCTGCATTGTCCTGGGGCTGTGGCAGGTATTCTGAAGGTTACGTGAGCTTTGATGTCATGGCCATGTACCGCATACTGTGCAGTATGTCTGTCATTCCCCAGGGTTGTGAACTGTCCTTGTGTGATGTGTCTGTGCACCTTAGTTCCTCACAACATTCCTGTGTTTGTCATGGGTGCATGTGCAATGTCACCTGTCCATGTGAGCTTCACAGATACACATTGTTGCAGTTCAGGGTGTGTGGTGTTGAGGGTGGACTGATGTGAATGTTTGCATGGGTGGTCCCCTAGCTCCCGTTTGCCCATGGATGAGGGGCCATGCTGAGTGATTTGTGTTCGTGTATGTGTGATGTACGTTTGTGGCACAGGACACATGTCTGGGTTTCCCAGTTTGTACGACATCTGCCTTTGTCATCACAGTGGAGGTGTCGTGCATGCTTGTGTCACCCCAATGTCTGTTCCCTGGGGGTAGTGGTGTTATGTGTCAGTCTCTTGCTGTGTTAGTTGGTGTTCATTCCAGCTTGTGTCACATGTGTCTGTTGTGCTCCCTCTCATCTCCCAATGCCTGATTGCCCACTGAGGGTGTCCCAATGATGATTTACTTTTGTATGACACTGTGTCCACATCTGTGTCACTGTGTTTCAGCCCCCCTCATGTGTTGTGTAGTTGCCTGGGGATACTGTGACACACACACACACATGCTGTGTCAGATGTGCAGTGTGAGTTTGTCTGTTTGTGTTTGTGCATCTGCACCAGTGCATTGGTATTGTTGTTGTGGGCCTCTGTCTGGATGCTGTTTCTGTGATTTTGCATGCTGTCCCTGTGAGTCATATCACATCATTGTGCACATTCATCCTGGTTGTTAGGTGCCATTGCTGGCATGGAATGTGAGTTTGGGATCTGACACCTACAGTCTACACATGTTGTTTTGATTGGTGTGTCTATTTTCGAGATGTGTGCATGCTTGGTGATGGTCATTTCTGCTGTTGTGTCATTGTACGCTGTATGTATTGTCAGCCCCCATGTGTGGTGCTTGTCTGCACATGGCCGAGAGTGTGTTATGTTTTCACAGCATTGTTAGCCTCACCACATCTCTGTGTGTATGGGACACAACCACTAGTTTGCCCCAGAAGTGTCTGATGTGTTGAGAGCAGGGATCATACATGCTATTTGTTATTTGCAGCTTTGACCATGATGACACTTACCTTTTGGTCACTGTGATGAGGGGGGTTTAGTCCCCATCACCACAATGCTCAACATCTGCTGCATTTTGGAAGCCCCCACTTAACTTCTGTTCTACAGTGAGGGGGTGTTCTTTTTACTTTGCCACAGTGCTATGGTGATGCTTGCCTTGTGTATGTCACACTCATGTGTTGGTCACACATGTGCTGTTACTTACATTGTGTGCTCGTAGCCATAATCACTGTCGTGGGCATTTGTCACAGACTACACACTGTTGACATGATGTTAGGGGGGATGTATTTTGCGGACATACCTGATGTTGGAGTATGCTGGATGTGTTGCGCATCACCCATCCTATGGGTGGGGGTGGCAGGGGTGATGGGCAACAGGTCCCCTGTGAGTGGGGGTGGCAGGGGTGATGGCCAACATCAGCCATATGGGTGGGGGTGGCAGGAGTGATGGGCAACATCAACCCTATGTGTGGGGGTGGCAGGGGTGATGGGCAAAATCAGCCATATGTGTGGGGGTGGCAGTAGTGATGGGCAACATAAGCCCTATGGGTGGAGGTGGCAGGGGTGATGGGCAGCAGGTCCCCTGTGAGTGGGGGTGGCAGGGGTGATGGCCAACATCAGCCATATGAGTGGGGGTGGCAGTAGTGATGGGCAACATAAGCCCTATGGGTGGGGGTGGCAGGGGTGATGGGCAACAGGTCCCCTGTGAGTGGGGGTGGAAGGGGTGATGGCCAACATCAGCCATATGGGTGGGGGTGTCAGGAGTGATGGGCAACATCAGCCCTATGGATGGGGCTGTTGGTGGTGCTGGCCATGCAACCCCTATGGTGGGCTGTTGTTAGTGGCCAGGATGTGGATCCCCTGTGTGTGTGTGCCATTTTGCGGGTAAGTGTTGTTTGTTTATGTGGTAGGTGTCTGACTTACCGCCTGTGCCGTCGGCGTCGGTTCCTGATCTAGTCATAGATGTAGAGTACTGGTATGACCTGCGCGATGGGATTCATGATGTGTTTGTGTCGTACATGCTGCTTGTTGCTCCGTCTCGCACCCACTGCAAGCTGTTCCGTCTCGTAGCTGTGTATTGAGTTGTGGCGCGAATCGTAGCTGATATGTTTGTTTTCCGGATGCTGTGACGTGCAGTACGTGACGACCCGTCCGGCGCTTAGGAAGTACGCATCGTACTTGTCATGCCAGAAACTGCTATGGATTCTGCTTCAGGGCAACTCGGGTCATCGTTAGGAGTTACGGCTCGGACGGAGAATGGAGCTTGACTCACAGCCTACGTGCCGGTCGGGTTTTTGGCAGTTATGTGCATCGTACTTACTCTACAGGACGGACCGGCTCCGGGTTCGTGTCGGTCGCACGGTAAGGCTACGGACAGCTGTCCGACCGGCTATCGGAATCGGCCCCATAATATTAATATAGTATTCACCTTTAATATTAACACTACAATATAATGTATATATAAATATATATATATATATTATATAATAGTGTTAAAATTTTATGTGAACGCTAAATAAATGCCATAAAAAAACAGTTTTATACGTATATAGACATATATATATATATATATATATATATATATATATATATATATATATATATATATATATATATATATATATATATTCACTGAAAAAACTAAGGGCCCGATTCACAGAACTAACTTAAGACAAAATCCTAAACTTACTACTTTTGGTATTCACAGAAGTTAGGATTTTGTCTTAAGTTTGTCTTAAGACAAACTTAAGACACACTTAAGACAAACTTAAGACACACTTAAGACAGACTTAAGACAGACTTAAGTCAAACTTAAGACAGACTTAAGACAAACTTAAGACAGACTTAAGACAGACATAAGTTAGGATTTTGTCTTAAGTTTGTCTTAAGTCTGTCTTAAGTCTGTTTTAAGTCTGTCTTAAGTTTGTCTTAAGTTTGTCTTTTGTCTGTCTTAAGTCTGTCTTAAGTCTGTCTTAAGTTTGTCTTAAGACAAACTTAAGACAAAATCCTAACTTCTGTGAATACCAAAAGTAGTAAGTTTAGGATTTTGTCTTAAGTTAGTTCTGTGAATCGGCCCCCATAGGTTTCACACATGTTATAGTTAGCGGAAATTTTACTGATAAAAAACCAATGAAATTCCCCCATTATAGTTAGTGCAGGAAACTATAACTCACGCGACCGCAATCCTCTGCTGATGCTAATACTGTATTTAGACACTTATTTGCCCATGTCTTCTTCCATAAATTTTTAGCTATACATATATTACAAATATTTTTTTTTCATAAAGACACATATGTCATCAGCAGAAGATTGCGGTCGCGTGAGTTATAGTTTCCTGCACTAACTATAACGGGGGAATTTCATTGGTTTTTTATCAGTAAAATTTCCGCTAACTATAACTTGTGTGAAACCTATGGTTTTTTCAGTGAATTTGCAAGGTTTTTTAAATGCTAATTCCTAACTATAACGTGTGTGAAACCTATGGTTTTTTCAGTGAATTTGTACGTTTTTTTAAATGCTAAGTTACTTTACGCCATTCGTGGCGTGCGCGCCCACTTAACGCAGTTCGTTCCGTGCGCGCATGGTGCGCTTCGCGCACCGTGCGCGCACAGTGAACACGCGGTGCGCTTCGCGCACCGCGCGCCCACTTTACGCAGTTAGTGCCGTGCGCGCACGGTGGGCACACGGTGCGCTACGCGCACCGCGTGCCCACGTTACGCTAGATGGGCCATGTACGCATGATGCGCTTCGCGCACCGTGCGCACATGGAGGACATATTATGCGCTTCCTTGTGATAGGTAATCTGTTGAAATTTTTTTGGGAAATGCTGTGCTCTTTTATGCCATGCACAAATGGTGGCCTTAGGCCACCATTTGCACACGGGGTGGAGAGAGTGTGGATTTTTTTTTTTTTTAATTTTTTTACCGTACGGGTACGGTAAGCGTACGGTAAGCGTAATCGGCGAAATTTTCGAAAAATAAAAAATTACCGTTTTTTGCCTTGGGGGATCTTTGAAGACTCAACTAACATGGTTATGTGCATGGGCGCTGTCTAAACAGCCCCTTTATATGTTTTTGGCATTTGTTTATCAGCTCCCCCCTCAGAGTGCGAGAGAGAAAATGGCGGCCGCCGCTTCCTGGTTTCGACCGATTCGAATGTTTACTAAGATCTAAGGGCCAATCAGAATCGCGCTCGCGCACGCCACCGTACGCGTACGGTAAGCGCACCGTAAGCGCACAGTAAGCTGGCTCAGATATATATATTGATTTAAAGGCTATTTTCTCAGAATCTACTGAACAGATTCACACCAAACCTACAAAAGGCACTTTCTTGACCTGAGGACTACCTCTCTGCCAAATTTCAAGTAATTCTGTTCAGCCGTTCGGGCTGTAGCTGTGTCTAAAGGTCCTATGGAAAAATGCATGGGAAAAACGCGTTTTGGGACCCCCCTTTTATCTCAGCCCCCGCTTGACGAATCCCCCCGAGACTTTCAGGGTAGGAGCGGAGCGTAGCGCCCCACCTATTTTGAAAAATTCGCAAGGATTCGTCGACCGGCGCAAAAGTTATTCAAAATAGAATGTTGCGGATTTCCTATGGAAACGTGGTCCTAACTATAACTACCTACTGGCGACCGCCAGTAGGTAATATATATGCGTGTGTATATATATATATACATATATATACACACACATATAAATAATATTTTAAAATATATATACATGTATTTTTAATATACAATAAATGTATATATATATAAGTATGTTTTCTAAATAAACAAAAAAAATAAAAGTTGAATATTGTTATGTTTATAAGTTTACAGTTTATTTATTAAAGTTAAAAAAAATATCGAAATAAATATATAGAAAAAATGTTTTTTACATATATACATATACATATATATAAATACATATATAAATATATATAAGATATAGATATATATGTGTAAAAATTACAATGCCAATAACTCTAAATTTTGCAAATGCGAGACCTATTGCATTGGAAATGCTTGTTTCATCTGTAACTCCAACGACCTGGGCTGCTAGGCAGGAAATACTGCCACAAATGGTAAGGAAACTAAACCCACAGTAACGTTCCACATGTGAAGATAAATATCCTCAAAATATGGCTGCCACCCGACACCTCTAGTCCGTCATTAGTTTTAACAGTCCAACCTCTTGCCACTCGCGGACTAGTAAGTGTACCGAAAGTACTTTCATGCAGTTCTGGGCAAAGATAAGCAAACCCAACACAATCGCTCTGCTAATACTACAGCCTGTTGATTATTGCCAGGCAACCAGGTGCTTTTGTTTTGACAAAGCTTGCAGCCAGACATGCAGTCCTTATACCAGGCAGCGAGTGGACCCTGTTGCCAAAGCCATAGGCCTAATGGCATGTGATGGTGTGACGTATGAACACGGTACGATGATGTACACTCCTCCAAAATGCACCAGCTTTAGGCGGTCTTCACAAACGTGCACTAATGGCTCATCCTCATTGCCAGTGTAAAAAAGTATCTATCTGAATGTTCATGTAGTTTGTACTTTATTACGCAGTATGTAGTAAGGTATAGATGCACCTTTAGTCAGTCCCTGCCTCCATCTAATAAAACTAAAGCCAGGTTGACATCCACAAAATTCCATATAGAACCATATACCAGGCAGAGCAGTAGCACAGAGACGGACCGGAAACATAAGGTGCTAGGACCCAAAACTCCTCCCTCCTTCGCAACGACACAAACGGGACAACACATCCACAGAATGACGAAACATCAGAAAAACAACTAACGGGGCGTGGGTTAGGTGCCAAGGGAAATGGCCGCCGGTATCGGAGGCTCCGGGACCTCGTAGTGGAGACGAGACTCCTCCGGGCGCTCGCTGCTGGTTTCCTGCTCACGGAGCCACATAGTCTATATCCGAAGTTCCTCCTCCATGCCCTGACACCGAAGTGGAGGCGCGGGGTGAGCTTGCAGGGTGCTTTCTCTGTATCAGGTACCGGCCGCGGCTCGTTTCGGAGTCGTGACCGCCATTTTAAGTATTTACTCAGCGCCTGCAGCCCCCCATGCGCCCTGCAGCTAATTTTTCAAGATTTCTCGCCCTAAATGCTTCTGTTGGTGTTTCTATGGGCTATATGCAGCAAATCTTCCCTGATGTATGCTACCAACTAATTTTCATGGCATTTGGTCGTTTCTTTCCATTTGTGGACAATTTTTTTCTCTCTCCTCAGCAATGAATGTTCTCTTTTTGGCCGCCATTTTAAACATTTTTTCAATGACTGCAGCTCCTCTTGTGCTCCGCGGCTATTTTTCCAAGATATCTCGCCCTAAAATGCTTCTGTTGGTGTTTTTATGGGCTATATGCAGCAAATCTTCCCTATTTTAGGCTGCCAACTACTCTATATGAATTTTAGTCAATTTTTTGGCATTTGTGGACAATTTTTTTCTCTCTCCTCAGCAGTGAATGTTCTTTTTCTGACCACCATTTTAGTTTGCTACTTAGTCGTCTTCCACTGTGTTCCTTGGAATAAAACAACGTGACTTTTTCAAGATTTAAGACTTTATATGTGCTCATATGGCTGAACGACTTACTTAAGCTTTATTAATTTAATTTTTCCCGACTCGTTTTGCGAGAACTATGGCACGTTCTAATCGTAATTCCGCTCAACTTATTAATACTACCTGCGTGCCGTTGGTGGACAACAATCCTTTCAGTGTGCTGCAGGATAATATGGATGACACTTGCACTGACTCTATTGGTCTCATGGGCTCTGCTCCTACTACCTCTCGATCACTCACCAAACCTAACTCTAAATTACCTTCTGCTTCATGGAAACGAGTGAAGGCAAATCCTCCTTCCCCCACCGATGCATCATCTTCCATTTCCATGGAGCTTCTTCTTGAAGAAATACGCTCCCTTAAACCGTATATGGCCGAAACTAATGCTGGTCTTCAGAGCCTTGAGGATAATTGGTCTCATACTGAGCAACAAGTGACAGATCTTGAGAGGAAGATGTCCTCAGTGCAGATTATCTCTGACCAATTTCCAGGAATGCATAGGGAGATACAATCACTTAAACAACAGGTTGAAATTTTGGAAAACCGTAACAGACGCAATAACCTACGTATTTATGGCCTTGCGGAAGGTCTTGAAGGTCCTAACCCTATATCCTTCTTTCAATCCTTCCTGCCGACACTTCTTGGTCTTCCAACTTCTCCTCCACTGAATATCCGACGAGCACACCGATTAGGTCCACCCTCTCGCTCAGCCAATTCTGTTTCCTCCTCAGCGAAACCTAGAGGTGTTATTCTATACTTTCTAGAGTATACAGATTTGATTAAAGTTCTTCAATCTGCTAAACAGAAGGGAAAACTTACCTGGAATGGCGCCAATCTCTTCTTTGCCCAAGACTATGCTAAAGCTACTGCAGATCGCCGTAAGCAGTTTCTGGACATGAGACCTACTCTTCGTTCCCTGAATGCACGTTATGGATTGTTCCATCCTTGTCTCTTCAAAGTGACTTATAACAATAAGACGACCAATTATGAAGATCCTGCACTTCTTCAACAATTCATCAACTCCTGCAGAGATGAGTCCATGGACACTCCTCGTTTATAATCGTTTTATTGGCTTTTGATCGTCCCTTTCAATCTCTGCCTGCCGTTACTTGTTTTTATCCGTTTTTCTGGTGTAATTGTTTTATCCTGCGTTGCCTTCCTAATGTTTTCTTTTTTCTCTTTTTTGTCAGGTGCAGTTCTGTGATCCTTTTTGGTGTATGACCCTTTCGTTTTTGCCTGGAGGTTGTTCTTCCTTTGCTGCGTCCTCTTGGAGTATTCCAACCGGTGTGCTGATTTTCCTTATGTGGTTCCTCCATTCCCACCTTTATTGTTCATTTGTGGTATGTCTTTTAGACATGTATATGCTTTATCAGGTGTTGTTTGTTTTATCGTATGTTTCTGTTTTTGTGTTCTCTTCATTTCTGTCCTTTGTTCCCTCTTTCCCTTTTCTTTTTTTTCTGCTCTCTTTCCCTTCTCTTTTTGATGGAAGCCTGATTTCTATTTCTTTTCTTTGTCTAATCTGGAACTCGTGTTTCTTTTTCTACCACTTTGCTCTTTATTCTTTTATTATTACTACTTTTAGTTTTTCCATTGCTTACTTAACATTTGTTCAAGTTGCTTTAACTGTTACTTTTTTGTTTCAACTTAATACCATTTTCTCAGTAACAAGCTTATTTTCTGTCATTGATTGCATAATATTTGTTCAAGTTAATTTTTGATTATTTCTATTTAGAGTCGTTACATGGAACGTTAAGGGAATAAATAATCCCATAAAAAGACAATGGGTTTTATCCCATTTATCTAAATTAAATGCTGACATAGCGCTAATTCAAGAGTCACACTTATCGGATGCTGAAGCATCTAAATTAAAGCAAGGCTGGGTTGGTAATGTTTTCTCTTCTCAAGCCTTAGGCAAGAAAAATGGAGTTTCTATTTTATGTCATAAAAAATATCAGGTATCTATCTCCCATCAGGAATGTGACTCGGAAGGTAGATGGGTAATAGTCAAACTTATCGTAAATCAGATACCTTTAGTTATTTTTAATATTTATGCACCAGTTATGGTTGATAATACCTTTTGGACTCTAATATCTGAGAAACTTCTTCTGTTGAACGATGATTATATTATTCTTGGAGGCGATTGTAATCAGGTTTTTGACCCTTTACTAGATAGACACTCTTCTGTTAAGTTTTCACACACTAAGATGCATTCCCAATTTGCTTCCACCATATGACGTAAGTCCCTAGTTGATGTCTGGAGGCTGTGTAACCCTGACACCCGAGAGTATAGCTTTTATTCCCCCTCTCATCATTCACAATCCCGTATAGACTATCTCTTTTTTAGTAAATCCCTATCTCAACAGGTTTCCCATTCCGAGATTGGATTTATTTTAATTTCAGACAATGCCCCGGTTTTTGTAGATTTCGATTTGCTACCCTTTACTCCACATGCTCGTAGATGGCAATTTAATAATACTTTATTAGCTGATCCTGCTTTTACATCCCAGTTCACCTCGTTTGCTTCTGAATTCTTCTCAATCAACTCTACTCCAAGCTCTTCTTCGGTTATGATTTGGGACTCTTTTAAGGCGGCTGCAAGAGGCTTTATTATCAATTTTGTTTCCCATAAGAAGAAATCCTTTGAAGCTAAAACATCCCAAATGCTTGCTGAAATTAAACAACTTGAGTATAATTACTATCATTCAAACTCTGAATCTTCCTTAAAAAAACTTATTGAGAGGAGGAGCCTAGCGCGCAACCAAGATGGCCGCGTAGGTGCGAGGCTCCCGAGGACCTCCGCAACCTCCTACGTTTATCCTGTCTTCATCCTGAATCGGTTGAGGGGACTGTGTCGGTGAACCTGAGCCGAGGTGGTACCCGTTTTCCGTTTTTGAATCGGACCCCGGGTGCCGGGATGAGCATCGACTGAAGTTTGCGGCCTGCTTCTCTCCTGACCCCGGACTCGAGTTTGGGGGTGATCCAGTGGAGAAGTGAATAACAACGGCGGGACGAGCCTGGCGAGTCGCGTACCCCACACTTTCAATTTCGCTTTTGAGTCCCCTTGCCGTCATCGCGAGTGGGATTACGGCGCTCCTTTGTGTGGTGGTGGCCTCGCTGGGGGACCCTGCCTGCCTGCGGGGACCTGCTCCGCCTTCCTGAGGTGACCTCCGGGGTTCTCAGCCTCGATTGCTTGCTCTCCACTGCGTGACTAGTGAGGGTGCGAGATACAAGACGATGGCCACGAAGCAGGATGGAGATCGGCTGAAGGCCAAATCGACCCGGCGTGGCACCGCACTTCAAGTCAACATTATGGATCGCTACACCCTCCCGAAGGGGTCTCCCGGCGGGTCGCATAAGTCTTCCGAGTGCCCCCCGGATGCCCTGGATTTGCCTACGGATCTGACTTTGCAGGACGTCATGGGCGCCATTGCTGAGATGAAGACCTCGGTGGGCCAACAATTCGACACCTTGGCGCACAAACTCGACGCGGTCCTCATTGATGTCAACCTTGTTAGAGCAGATCTATCTAAGACAAATGACCGGGTTGACTCTTTGGCCCATACCGCGTCGGGCATCACGACTGAGGTAGCGGCCCTCCAGACGGAGGTGCGCCGGCTCCGGCAGGCAAGTGCGCTCACGGATCGGCGCCTGGAGGACTTCGAGAGCCGGGCCCGGAGGAATAACGTTCGCATTATCGGAGTGCCTGAGGGACTGGAGGATTCGGCGGCGGATCTCTTTGTGGAGGATCTGATTTCTACCCATCTCCAGCCTCGAGGACTGAGTAAATTCTTTGCGGTGGAGAGGGCCCATAGAGTTCCTGGCGGCAGACCGAAGGTCGGAGCTCCCCCGCGGCATCTTATTGCCCGTATCTTCAACTTTCGGGACAGGGATGCGATTTTACAAGCTTCCAGACTGCGAGGGCCGCTTAAGCTGGAGAACATGGAGGTGAACTTTTATCCTGATTTCACGCAGGCGGTCCAGAAGCAGAGACTGAGTTTCATGGGCGTCAAGCGGCGGCTTCGAGACATGAACTTAAAATACGCAATGCTTTTCCCGGCCAGGCTACGTGTGGAATCTGATGGTCGCACTCACTTTTTTGACTGTCCTGAGACGGCCGGGGACTGGTTGGACACTTTGTCTGGGGGACATGATCGGGATGGGATGGGGGCAGCGGGAGGAGAGTGCCCACCGGACCGGGTATGAGGTATTGACACTGGGGCTCATTCCTGATGATGCCACTTTTCGGCCAAGCTTAGGGTCTCTTGACTGTTGTGTCTCGTTCCCCCTCCATTGGAGGTTGTGCTGTGTCTCGAGGGGGTTCTCTTTCCTCCTCTAGGGGGTCTTTGTAGTTTAGTTTACACAGGGGCGACAGGCACACTGCAAGTTGGGGGGGCTGTCTGGGCTCATGCAGGGGTGCAGGGAGGGGGGAGTTTTGTTTGGGATGTTGGGTTGGGGTTGGGTATTGTTTATTTGTACCACAAGGCAGAAGTATTGTTGTGCTATCTCTAAAGTGCTCTCTGGGGGGAGACTGATCGGTTTTGGCTATGATGGGGGGTAGGGGACTGAGCCTTCTGTCCTGGAATGTTAATGGACTGGGGGACAGGATAAAACGGGGGGTGGTCCTGCAGTTCTTAAAACGGATTTCACCCGATATTGTATTTCTGCAGGAAACACACCTCATTGGAAATTCCTTTCGTGCCATGAACAGACGGGGCTATCGCCTTGTAGCTCACTCGGGCTTCACCTCTGGTTCGAGGGGTGTGGGCATTATGGTTAAAACCTCGCTCCCGTTGGAGGTTGATGAGGTGCTCCATGATGATAGGGGACGGTATACGGCTCTACTGGGTAGATTGGAGGGTAAAGTGATTGTTTTGGTTTCTGTTTATGTCCCGCCAGGGTTGCAGACGACTACTTTCGCTGATTTGGGGCGCCTTCTTCTTGGACTGCCGGAGGGGATTCTAGTGGTTGGGGGGGATTTTAACGCTGTAATTTCCGGAACTGAGGATCGTCACCCACCCAGGGATCTCCCCCGCGCCCAAGCTTGGTTATCTGGCCTCTTGGATACCCTGGGGCTGGTGGATTGTTGGCGGCTGAAACACCCTACGCAGATACAATACACCTTTCATTCCGGGGCTCATGGCAGTCTTTCGAGGCTTGACTATGTTCTGATGCCAGCAGCACAGGCGGGGAGGGTTGGGGAGGTGCGACATCTGGCTCGGGGTATTTCAGACCACTCCCCGCTCCTGTTGCACTTCGACATTGTCCCGAGGGGGGAGGGGAGGGTGGTCCCGATCAACCCCTGGTACCTGCGTGACCCCACAATTCGCGCAGATTTGGTTAAATCTCTTGAGCGATATTTTGAAGACAATGTGGGGTCTGTGTCGTCTGCTGTTTCTTTGTGGGAGGCGTTCAAGACGGTACTCCGGGGGGAGGCCCTATCCCTCATTTCCCATTCCCGGAGGCGCGAGCGAGAGGAGGTGACCCGTATCGAATCTGAGATAACTGAGTTGGAGGGTGATCTGGATTGTGGGGTCATGGACGACAAACTGCATGCTCTCAGACTCAAACGGGCGGACTACAAGGCCCTAGTCACGGAGGCAGCCAGGGGCCTGAGTAGAGAGCAACAGGGGCGACTGTATGATGTGGGTGATAAGGCTGGCAAACTGATTGCGTGGCTGGATAAAAAGGAGAGAGCGAGTCGAGTTGTCCCGTCGGTTGAGAGACTGGATGGTGTGTGTGTCACTGAGCCGGAGGAAATTGTTGATTGCTTCGCTGAGTATTTCCGTGGGGTGTATTCCCCGGTATCTTCCCGCTCGGAAGAGGATTCCCATGACCTGCTTAAAGACATTGCGCTGCCTTCCCTTTCGGAGGAGGATAAATTGTTGTTGGACACGGCTCCGACATCTGAGGAGATTGCCCTCGCCATACGTTCGGTCGCCTCTGGCAAGGCCATGGGTCCTAATGGCCTTCCCATCGAATTGTACAAATTACGACCGGATACACTGGCTCCGCATCTCCGTGATATGTTCCTCGCGGCCCGGTTGGCGGGTTCCCTCCCGCTGGACCAGCGTCTTGCCACTATTGTAGTTATTCACAAGGAGGGGAGGCCGCGGGATCGGGTCACGTCTTACAGGCCCATTTCGCTGTTGAATGCGGAGCCGAAAATTCTCGCCAAGGTGCTGGCTAATCGGCAGGTTAGCGTGGTGTGCGATCTGATCCATCAGGACCAGTCCGGCTTTATCCCTCATCGCAACACCGCGCTCAACCTGCGGCGTCTGCATGGGGTGCTCGCGAGGGTCCCGTTCATACGAGAGCCAGCCATTTTGGCGTCCTTGGACGCCACTATGGCGTTCGACACGCTTGAGTGGCCATATATTTGGGCGACGCTGGCTAAGTTTGGGTTTGGCCCGGGATTCATTGGCTGGGTGAAATTGTTGTATTCCGGACCGCTGGCGCAGGTGGTGGTGAATGGTAGAGTATCGGCTCCTTTTGAATTGGGCAGGGGCACGCGGTAGGGCTGCCCGCTGTCGCCGCTCCTCTTTGCGCTTGCCTTGGAGTCCCTGGCGGAGTGGCTGCGGTGGCACCCTTCGATTCGTGGTCTCCGATGGACCCCCGAGTATGAGGATCGCGTCTCCCTTTACGCGGACGATATTCTTTTGTACCTTGCTTCCCCGCGTGAATCGTTGATTGTGTTAGTGGATGTATTGTGTTCATTTGGCCGCAACTCCGGCTTTGTCATCAACTGGGCTAAATCCTGTGTGTATGTCCTCTCGGGGGAGGCTCCTATCCTTCCGCGGGGTTGTCCTATCCAGGTTGCTCCGCAGGGATTTAAGTACCTGGGTATCTTTATTACCCTGGACGCTGCGGCCTGATATAAACAGAACCTACTCCCCCCCCTCCAGCGCCTGAAGGAGGATGTGGCGCGTTGGAGGCGCTTGCCGCTCTCGCCGCTCGGCCGTGCGGCGCTGTTTAAGATGATGTCGTTGCCACGTTTCTTATACGCTCTACAAAACACGATGGACGTCGTCCCGGCGCGCTACTTTCGGGAGGTGGAGGGTCTGCAGCGCCACCTGTTTTGGGATGGGAGGCCGCGTATCGCCCTCGCGAAGCTGACGCTCCCGTGGTATGACGGGGGGGTCGCCCTCCCAGACATCAAACGGTATTAATGGGCCTCCCAGCTGGCTGCGATAAACCACGGGCTTTATGGGCCCGCCCTTAACCCGGCTTTTGAAATGGACAATGGACTCTAGATCGCTCGACGCACGTCTGACGGGTCCTACGCGGGTCGCGGTACGGGTGTGGCACGCGGCAAACTTGGCGATGGGGTGGAAGGATCGGTTGACCCGGGCGACGCCATTGTATGCATCTGAGCGATTGGGCTGCTTGTGGACCTCGAAAGGCTTTGAGAAGTGGGACACGATTGGCATCAGCAGGGTGGGCGATCTCTGGACGAGGGGGGGATTCAAAACGTTTGATGTGCTGCAGACGGAATTCCAGTTGCAGGACAGGGAGTACTTCCGGTATGTACAGGTTCGTCACGCGCTATGTTCTGTATTCCCGGATGTGGCGTCCATCCCGGAGTGCTCCCCTCTGGAAGATAGAGTGCTAGATGGGCATGTACCGGATGGCACTATCTCATTGATTTATAAAAAGCTCATCAACGATCGCTCGGGACTGCTGACTGGCCTTCGTGAGGCATGGGTTGCCGATGGATTGGAGCTGGATGACGAGGACTGGGTATCTGCGGTGGCCTCCCTGAAAGAGGTGGCCATACCGGCCCGCCTTCGTTTCGTCCAGCTCAAAATACTCCACAGGGTCTACGTTACGGGGCCGGGTCTGATGCGTATGGGATATGCCATGGATGGGATGTGTAAGCGTGGGTGTGGTTTGTTAGGGACCTTCTTCCATACTTTGTGGGAATGCCCGGAGGTGGCGCGATTCTGGCGTGGTGTACATGCGGTGTTGCAAGCGGTCACGCATGTGACGCTGTTTCCCGAGGCTAGGAGATGTCTGCTGAATGTGTGGGAGCCGACTGATTACACGGTGCCGCAGACGTGGTGGGTGACACTGGGATATATGGTGGCCAAGCGTGACATAGCACAATTGTGGGGCTCCCAGAGGTCACCAACGGTCTCGGTGTGGAAGGACAACATGGATTGGTGTATGTTTCGGGAGAAGGTAGTGTATGTGGCGAGAGGTAAGCCTGGGAAATGGGTGAAAGTGTGGGGCCCCTGGAACTCCTATCGTGGCGGGATTTGTACCCCGCCGCTGACGCCTGACTTGGCAGCGGCCCAGTCTCCCTAGTCTGCTTGTTACCTTGGTTCTGTGTATCGTGCTCACTTTGTTTCTGTCCCGGCCCGTCCCCCCCCCCCTATTCCTGTGGGTCGGTAGGGTCCTCCCCAGGAGAGCTCATAATGCTGCTTTGACTTTTGCTGCCTTCTGGATTTGTTTGTAGTTTTTCATAAAAAATGGAACCGCCATTTGGGGGGTCTGGACGGTGTGGCCGCCAACGCTTCCTTCGACTTCTGGGACCTTTATCACTTGCCGCTTGTGTTTTATAACTGTGTTTTATGCTCCCACTGCTTGCTAGCGGCCGGCCTGAAGGTTGTAGGCCCATATTTGTATATCTATTGCATTCTGTAATGAAGGTTTAAAAAAAAACAAAAAAAAACTTACTGAAGCTAAATTTAACTGTAACAAATCTTCTACAGAAGCAGCCTCTTCATATCTTTTGAAAAGCAGTGCACGTTACTATGGAGGCCAAAATAAGATGGGGAAGCTTCTGGCAAATTATTTAAAAATTCGGCGTGATCGTACTAGGATAGAATCTATTCGGAATAATGCTGGTGTCTCCTTAGTTAAAGACAATGATATCCTAAACGAGTTTGTTTCTTTTTATAAAACGTTATACACTCCTGAATGTTGTCCTTCCTCACTTGATCTCGTTTCCTATTTTCACTCCAATGATCATCCGTCGCCTCCTAATGTTGACTTTACCTCTTTAAATATGGATATCACTCTTTCCGAACTTACTCATGCAGTTACTGTACTAAAACGGGGGAAAGCTCCAGGCCCGGATGGTTTTACCGTAGAATTCTATGCACATTTTGCTCATATACTCCTCCCACGCCTTTTACTACTTTTCAATTCTTTTATTTCTGCTGGCGCTTCTGCCGGTACCTTTCAGGAAGCCATGATCTGTTTAATACCTAAAGATAACAAAGATCCATCTCTTTGCAAAAAGTATCGTCCAATTTCCTTGGTCAATCTTGATTATAAGATATTTGCAAAAATTCTTGCTCTCAGAATCGATCCTATTTTACCTAATCTTATTAGTCCTGAACAATCGGGCTTTGTAAAAGGTCGTCTATCTTCTGATAACTCCAGAGTCGTTTTTTAATATCCTTAGTAAAGCCCCTACTCTTAATTATCCTATTGCAGCCATAGCGTTGGATGCGGAGAAAGCATTCGATAGGATTGGATGGGACTTTATGTTTCAAGCTCTCAAATGGATAGGATTTCCTCCTAAATTTATATCCCTTATCTCGCTACTGTATTCAGGCCCTAAAGCCTCTATTTTTGTCAATGGTAAAATCTCAGACTATTTCCCCCTTCTTAGAGGTGTACGTCAAGGTTGTCCTCTGTCTCCACTTTTATTTATCATTGCTTTAGAACCCTTCTTAACTAATATTAGGCAGGATACTCTGATCACAGGTTTTCAGCTTGCTACCTCCCATGTCAAAATGTCTGTTTACGCGGATGATATACTTTTATATTGTTCTAATCCTTCTTCTTCCGTTCCATCTTTTATGGCACAGGTTGATGTTTTTTCCCAATTATCTGCCTATCGTCTTAATTCGGACAAGTGTGAAGTTCTCCCCCTAAATGTCCTTTGCCTTAAACATGACTTCAGCTCTACAGGACTTTATCCGACTCTATTGATCGTTGGCATCCACATTTTCTGTCTTGGTGGGGTCGACTAGATTCCATTAAAATGATGCTTTCTCCCATAATACTATATATTATCTCTATGCTTCCAGTGCGTATTCCTGGTTTTTATTTAAAAAAAAATAGATTCTCTTTTAACGAAATTTCTTTGGAAAAACAAATCTCCACGTATCGCTCTCTCCTCTTTGAAGGCGGATAAAAGCTCTGGTGGTCAAAAGTTTCCTGACTTCAAAAAATACCATCTTGCCTTCTCATTAAAACAATCTTCCCGTTGGCTTTCTCCTGATCAGACTATACCTTCTCCTATTTGGTTGACTATAGAGAAGTATTTTATAACACCTTTTAAATTTGAAGAATCTCTTGCCTTTTCCAATAATATTTCTTCCTTTCAGACCCCGGTTATCTCTCATACCCGCAAAATTCTTGCTCCGCTTCTGCCTACTTACTATCCCTCTCTTTCTTCCTTAGATCAACAGCCCATTTGGCACAATTCTTTACTCTGCATTAAAAAGCGTACTTTTTACTGGAAATCTTGGAGAAATAAGGGATTACTTTTATTATTACATGATGTTCCCTTGTCCTTTTCGGATCTTCAAACACAGTTTGGCCTATCTCCTTCATGTAGATCTCAATATGATCTTTTGTATCCTTCACTTTGTCAATACCTTCGATCCTTATCATTATTGCCCTCCTCCTCATCTGGTAGCTCTGCGCTTTTTCCCTTATTAACGAGCTCCTCCTCTGCTTCATCGTTGTATAAATGCTTATCTCTATCTCCTGATAGGTGCAAATCGAAAGTTGAATTGGCTTGGGAAAGTGATCTCCTGGAATGTTGGACAACTTCTTTTTGGGATAAGTTGTGGCTCAAAATTCATAAAACTTCCAGGGCTGCTAATACATCTCAAACTCTCTATTTTGTTTATCAACGTCTCTTATTTACTCCCGTAAAGTTAGCCTCATTCACTACAAATTCTACCCCTATTTGTTGGTCTTGCCCTTGCATCAATGCAGACCTACTTCACATGCTTTTTGGTTGTCCCCCTGTGAAATATTTTTGGAAATTGGTTTGGTCTCAAATTAATAAAATTTTCAAAACGAAAATTCCCTTCTCCCCTTCCAATGTGTTTTTTTAGGATCTCTATCCCCCTGCTGGCCACAATCTCCTTCTAGTTTTAAAATCATAGATTTGTTACTGGCAGTAGCTCTTCACTTAATCACCTCTAACTGGAAACAAGCTGACAAAGTTACTTTTAGAGCCTGGTGGAATGCAGTCTGTTTTCATCATAGACTCGATACTAACTTCGTTACCCCTATTTCAGTGTCCATCAAAAGGGATCTTTTATGGCTCCCTATATCCACTTATTTAACGTACATTGCCTCACATAGAGCTCCATTAGTTCAAACCTCTGATGAAGTTCAAAAACCTCCATGACTTTCTTGTTGTCTGTCCATAGTTAAACAATTTCTTATTAATATTCCCTTCAATTTTTTTTCTAATTATAGCTTGATAGTGATATTTTTTTTTAACAATGTATTTTTATGCATACCAATTTGTTTCATATGTTATTCTCTCTTAGAGGCTATTACAGAGTTCCGATTATAACAGACTGTACTTTCTCCTATCCCTTTTTCCCTTTCCCCCCTCCCCCCTTTTCTTCTCCTTCCTTTATCTTTTTCATATAAATTATTATGTACTTGAAAATGTTTTTAATTACATTTAATATTGTTCTCTTTTATATATTGTGTTATATTGTAGTTTGCTCAATAAACGTTGATGTTAAACTTAAAAAAAAGAAAAACAACTAACAACATCCAACCAGGGACCAAATGCAACCCTGCTCCCAAACACCCAATGAGACCGCAGGTGCTGGCCTTGTCATAGTCTTAGCACATTCAATGCGCCTCAGTTCCCACACCCCTAGGGAAACCATTTAGGATTCCCTCATCCCTGTTGTAATGCATTCCATGCACACCTACTACGACTTGCTTCGCAGGATCAAACATACTGTACTCGTACTGTGTCGAAGGGCATTCCATGCAGTCCACTCCCACACATCTAGCAGGCACATATATGTTGCACTCATCCCTGTCAAAATGATTTTCGTCCATGCATACTCCCACACAACCTATAGTACCATGTACACTCATCACTCATAAGGCATTCTGCACTCATCTCTGTCGTACGGCACTCACTACTACCACAACCTAGTCACAAAATACACAGCACCCATCCCTGCCATAGGCCAGTCAGGGCACTCCTTATCAGGTACCATGTGGGTCCAGGCAGGCCTTGAGCTTGGCATAGGGCATGCTATGCTCATATGTTGGACCCGGCCTCGTGGCATGGTCCTTACCCCGTGGATTGTGCCCGTTCCCCGCCCCGGCCTTCACGGGCCACCCTTCTGAACTGCACCGAGGCCCTTCATCCTGAGCTGCACGAGGTCGCATACCCCTCGTGGCTCCGCCATCTTGTTGGCACCCACGTGACTCTGTGCACCAGCCAGCGCGACCCCGCTCAACCCGGCCTCGACCCCAGCGAAGCCCCGACATCGAGGCACCACGAACTGGCCAGGGGGTGCCGCAGGAACCATTCATCGCCCCCGGCGGAGGGCAGTATCGATGGGACCCCCAACTGTCCTCCCCTCTCGAGGTGTGATCGCCCTGCAACTCCCTTGGGCCTGGCGCCTCTCCTGCTGGGCGTCTGGCCACCTCCACCCGGCCTCTCCGCCCCCACCGGGCGCCTGGGTCCGGACATCAAAGGGCTCCAGACCTATATCTGGGGCGACCCCGCCACAGATCGGCAGTTGTATCCCGGAGTCGAGAGCCCTGCTGATTGAATCGCGGCTGACCCTACGGAGAAGAACTCTTGTCGGAACCATCACGAGCCCTGCTGACTGCGTCGCGGCTCCTTCTTGTGAACACTTTGAAGCCACCTGGAACATCGGAGCCCTGCTGACGCTGTCGCGGCCCAACCTCGCTGAAACCTCCCTCGGAGCCCTGCTGACGACGTCGCGGCTCGAGCTGAGCAGAAACCATCTTGAGAGCCCTGCTGATTGGATCGCGGCTCTCCACGAACTGTACGCCAGAGCCCTGCTGACGCCGTCGCGGCTCGACCCCTCCGAGATCCGGAGGTCCTCCAGCTTGAGGATAAGAACTGGGCCCCAGGTACCCTCGTACCGCACTCCTGCCAAAGACTGTCCCGCTACCCCTACCCTTCCAAAGAGACACTGAGACTTTTGGTGGATCCCGCGATCCCATCGTGTAAATATTGACCTCGTAACCTTTTTATTGCTGATAAAGAATTGCTTGTCTTGAGACAACCTCCTTGAGTCCTGTGTGGTGGTGTTACTGGGCTAGTACGTGATAGGAGAAGGATCTCTCAGGAGACTTCTCGGCAGCGCTCGGCTACTTCGTACAGTGTGAGGGCCCCCCTTGGTGGTCTCGCCGACTCCTCGGGGTCCGCCTTCCAACATTTGGTGGCAGCGGTGGGATCCGAGCCGAACGCAGTACGTACCAGCCAGTACCCACTAGCTACCCATCCAAACGGACAGTAATCATGAGCAGCCAGGAAAACAACGCGACAATGGAGTTCCAGCCCGAACGGCTGGAAGAATATACGCACAAAGAGTTAAAAGAGTTCTGCAAAGACAAAGGCATTGCAACCACCGGCCTAAGTACCAAAGAGGACATGCAGAAAGCTCTGAGGACATGGCTGGAGGCCGGGGCAGGCCCCTCCCAGGAAGAAGGTCCCCTGCCCCTGACTGAGACCATATCAACCGCTCTGACTCCGGCAACCGGAGGAAGAAAGAGCCTGGAAACCGGCCTCTCCGAAGAAGAAATGCGAGAGCGGGAGAAGGTCCGGAACCACGAGCTAGAGCTCGCACGACTGCGGCTGGATGGCGAACTCCAGCTGGCGGAAAAGAAACTGGCCCTAGAGCAGCTACGGCTTCAAGAGGAGATAGAGGAGAAGAGGCGACACCGGGAGTTGGAGGAAAAGAAACTGACCCTTGAGCACGAGCGCAGCCTCAAGGAGCTCAAAATCAAGGCCAAGAACGGAGGGACCAACGCCCCCAGTACTAGAGACACTCTACCGCCTGCCGAAACCAAGGTACATATCCCGAAAGAGGTCGTCAAGGAGTACTACAAGAATGACGACATCCAACAATGGTTCAAGGCCTACGAGGTGGCCATGACCTCTCATCGGGTGCCCCGAAAAGACTGGGGCGCGGGCCTGTGGGGGCGGTTCCTGAGTGAGGGTCGAGACACACTGCTCCAGCTGCCGGAGGAGGTGATGACCTCCTACGATCACATGAAGGAGGCTCTGCTCACCCGCTACGGGCTAACCGCAGAAATGTACCGCCAGCGGTTCAGAGACTGCAAGAAAATCCCGGGCACCACCTGGGTGGAATATGTGGACTTTTTCAGTCGGGCCCTAGAAGGGTGGATCAGAGGTAGCAAAGTAACCACCTACGGGCAGCTGGTCGACCTCATCGTGTGGGAACATCTCTCCAACAATTGCTTCGTGGAACTGAGACAGCACCTCCTCGACAGCAAAATGACCGACCCGCGGAAACTCGACGTCGAGGCCGATCGATGGGTCAACTCCCGGGTCCCCCGGAACTCAATGGGGGAGTACCAGAGGAACCCCACCGGACCCCCCCGCCAATGCGGTGGAGGGGGAGGGCCGAACAGGAACCGAGACCCTCCCGCCAGGGCCCCCAGGAGCCCCCCTCGAGGGCCACCGCAGCAACAACTCTCCCCGAGCCTGGCCCGAAGGGGGGCGCCCCCGGCCAGACCCGGACCACGGCCACCAGTAACGTGCTACAGCTGCCAACAAACCGGACACTATGCCAGCGATCCGGTCTGCCCCCTGAACCGAAGAAACAGGGCCGGCGGGCCCCCGCCCCGACAGCTGGCGGCCGCCGCCCTGGGAGAAGGAGAAGAGGAAGAGGAGGCCCTCGACCGAGGGACCACTGAATGGGAGCCGGCAGCCATGTCCCTGGTCTGCCTGGGTAGCCGAGAAATGGTACCCTGCACCCCCATCCCCAGCAACACCCAGAAGTACCGGCAGCAGGTCACGGTCAATGGACAACGGGCCGAAGCCCTTCGTGACACCGGCGCTAGTGTCACCGCTGTCCGCTGCCACCTGGTGACCCCCGAACAGATCCTACCGAATGTGCTGTGTCCCGTCCGGACGGCCGACAACAGCGAAAGCCTGTGCCAGATGGCCCTGGTCCCCTTCGAGTGGGGAGGGGTGACGGGCCTGCTGAAGGTGACGGTACGCGACGACGCCCCCGTCGACTGCCTCCTGGGGAACGACTTGGAGATTTCCCCCTGGGCTCAAGTAGAGCGACGAGAGCACCTCCGAATGTTGGGACTATCTGACTGGGCCTGTGCCATCACCCGGTCCATGACCACCCGGGCCCCCCGCTCATCCTCAGCCTCCGGGGCCGCCCAGCCCGAGGGGCTCGCACCACCTCCCGCCAGCAGCGAGGGGGAGGCGGACACCGACCCTGGACCTAGTGAATCCTCCCCCGAAGAGATGGCTTCCCCGTGCGCCCTACCAGAGCTGACACAATGGCGACACGAAGGGGGCCCCACCCGGGAGCAGTTCCAACAAGAGCAGCAGTCCTGCCCCACTCTCGAAGGGGTCCGCCAGCAAGCGTCCGCCCAAACCAACGGGGACCAGACCGGCACCCACTGGGTCTACTGGGCCGAGGGCCTGCTATACAGTGAGCAGAAAGTGGCAGAACTCGGGGCCAGCCGAGTGTTGGTGGTCCCCCTCCGCTTCCGGGAGTTCCTGCTCAACCTGGCACATGATGTGCCCCTCGCCAGACACTTGGGGCAAGACAAAACGTACAGCCGTCTGGTGACCCACTTCTACTGGCCCCGGATGCGGAGAGACGTGGACAACCACTGCCGGTCCTGCCAGACCTGCCAAGCCAGCGGGAAGACGGGGGGTCGGGTCAAGGCCCCCCTCCAACCCTTTCCAGCCGTCAGCACCCCGTTCGAACGGGTCGGAATCGATATCGTGGGGCCCCTGGACCCCCAGACCGCCCTGGGCCACCGCTTCATCCTGGTCCTCGTGGACCACGCCACCAGGTACCCGGAGGCGGTCCTGCTAAGAACTATAACGGCCCCCGTGGTAGGCCGGGCCTTAATGGGGATCTTCTCCCGAGTTGGATTTCCCCGCGAAGTGGTGAGCGACAGAGGCACGAACTTTATTTCCAGATACATGCGGTCCCTGTGGCAGCAGTGCGGGGTCACATACAAGTTCACGACCCCCTATCACCCTCAGGGGAACGGACTGGTTGAGCGGTTCAACAGAACATTAAAAGGAATGATCCAGGGGCTAGAAGAGCCCCTCAGGAGGAGATGGGATGTCCTGCTGCCGTGCCTCCTGTTTGCCTATCGGGAGGTCCCGCAGAAGTCCCTGGGGTTCAGCCCGTTTGAACTATTGTACGGACACCCGGTCCGCGGACCGCTCAGCCTGGTCAAAGAGAGCTGGGAGACGAAGCCCCAAGGCACCCCTCCGGACGTCTACCGATACCTCCTGACCCTCCGAAACCAGACCCGCAAGTTCCGAGCCATGGCCGAAGCCAACCTCGAGGCCAGCCAAGAGGACATGAAGCGGTGGTACGATCGGAACTCCTCTACCATAGAATTCGAGCCAGGTCAGAAGGTATGGGTCATGGCCCCGGTTGAACCCGGCGCCCTCCAGGACAAGTGGACCGGGCCCTTCAAGGTAGTGGAGAAGAAAAGTCCCGTCACCTACCTGGTCGACCTGGAGTCCCCCCGGAACCCCCTCCGGGTCCTACATGCTAACAGGCTAAAACCCCACTGTGCCCGGACCGAACTGAGCCTGCTACTGGCGACCGACGAGGGGGGCGAGGACGACTCCGAGCCCCTGCCCGACCTCTTGCAGTCCAACGTCCATGATGGAACCATCGAGGGTGTCCAACTCGCCTCTTCCCTGACTCCGGAACAGCGCAACGACTGCCAGCAACTGCTGCAGGACTACGCGGCCCTCTTCTCCCTCACCCCGGGGGTGACCCACTGGTGCGTCCACGACGTCGACACCGGGGAGAGCCCCCCGTGCGACACAGAGCCTACCGGGTACCCGACCGAGTGCGGGCATGCATCCAGGCCGAAGTAACGAAGATGCTGGCCCTGGGGGTCATCGAACCCACCGACAGCCCGTGGGCCAGTCCTGTCGTCCTGGTGCCAAAGGCCGCAGCTCCCGGCCACCCCCCGGAGTTGCGATTCTGCGTGGACTACCGAGCCCTGAATGCTGTGACCAAGACGGACGCCCACCCCATACCCAGGGCCGACGAACTCATCGACCGCTTAGGGGCTGCCCGCTACTTGAGCACGCTGGACCTCACCGCCGGGTACTGGCAGATCCAGCTCACCCCCGGCGCCCAAGAAAGATCCGCCTTTTCGACCCCGGATGGGCATTACCACTTTCGGGTGATGCCCTTCGGAATGAAGAACGCCCCGGCCACTTTTCAAAGACTGGTGAACAAGGTTTTGGCCGGGCTTGAGGCCTTCAGCGCGGCCTACCTAGATGACATTGCCATGTACAGCAACCACTGGGCAGAGCACCTCCTTCACATTAAGGCCGTCCTGGCCGCCCTCCAGCGAGCCGGGCTCACAATCAAGGCCAGCAAATGCCAGATCGGCCACGGATCCGTGACCTACCTGGGCCATCAAGTGGGGAGCGGGCCGGTGGCCCCTCTCCAACCGAAAATAGATGCCATCCAGGCCTGGGAACCCCCCACTACCCAGACCGCTGTCCGGGCCTTCCTGGGTCTCACTGGATACTACCGGCGGTTTATCCGGGACTATGGGAGCATTGTTGGCCCCCTCACAGAGCTAACGTCCAAAAAGCAGCCCAAGAAGGTGCACTGGACACCCCGCTGCCAAGCAGCCTTCGACACCCTAAAGACCGCAATGTGTACTGCCCCGGTGCTACAGGCCCCTGACTACAATAAGGAGTTTGTGGTACAGACGGACGCCTCCGAGTATGGGGTCGGGGCCGTCCTGTCTCAGGCCAATGAAGAGGGGCTCGACCGACCAGTGGCCTTCATCAGCCGACGGCTACTGCCCCGGGAGCAACGATGGAGCACCATCGAGCGTGAGGCCTTCGCTGTGGTGTGGGCCCTTAAGAAACTCCGGCCCTACCTCTTCGGTACCCACTTCCGGGTCCAGACCGACCACCGGCCCCTGCGGTGGTTAATGCAAATGCGGGGCGAGAACCCCAAGCTGCTGCGGTGGTCCATCTCGCTACAAGGGATGGACTTTGACGTTGAACGCCGGCCCGGCAATGACCACGCCAACGCCGACGGCCTGTCCCGCTTCTTCCGCCTTGACGAGGAGAATCCCCAAGGAGATGGGTGACTCTCCATGCCTTCGGCTGGGGGGGACGCCTGTTGGACCCGGCCTCGTGGCATGGTCCTTACCCCCGTGGATTGTGCCCGTTCCCCGCCCCGGCCTTCACGGGCCACCCTTCTGAACTGCACCGAGGGCCTTCATCCTGAGCTGCACGAGGTCGCATACCCCTCGTGGCTCCGCCATCTTGTTGGCACCCACGTGACTCTGTGCACCAGCCAGCGCGACCCCGCTCAACCCGGCCTCGACCCCAGCGAAGCCCCGACATCGAGGCACCACGAACTGGCCAGGGGGTGCCGCAGGAACCATTCATCGCCCCCGGCGGAGGGCAGTATCGATGGGACCCCCAACTGTCCTCCCCTCTCGAGGTGTGATCGCCCTGCAACTCCCTTGGGCCTGGCGCCTCTCCTGCTGGGCGTCTGGCCACCTCCACCCGGCCTCTCCGCCCCCACCGGGCGCCTGGGTCCGGACATCAAAGGGCTCCAGACCTATATCTGGGGCGACCCCGCCACAGATCGGCAGTTGTATCCCGGAGTCGAGAGCCCTGCTGATTGAATCGCGGCTGACCCTACGGAGAAGAACTCTTGTCGGAACCATCACGAGCCCTGCTGACTGCGTCGCGGCTCCTTCTTGTGAACACTTTGAAGCCACCTGGAACATCGGAGCCCTGCTGACGCTGTCGCGGCCCAACCTCGCTGAAACCTCCCTCGGAGCCCTGCTGACGACGTCGCGGCTCGAGCTGAGCAGAAACCATCTTGAGAGCCCTGCTGATTGGATCGCGGCTCTCCACGAACTGTACGCCAGAGCCCTGCTGACGCCGTCGCGGCTCGACCCCTCCGAGATCCGCAGGTCCTCCAGCTTGAGGATAAAAACTGGGCCCCAGGTACCCTCGTACCGCACTCCTGCCAAAGACTGTCCCGCTACCCCTACCCTTCCAAAGAGACACTGAGACTTTTGGTGGATCCCGCGATCCCATCGTGTAAATATTGACCTCGTAACCTTTTTATTGCTGATAAAGAATTGCTTGTCTTGAGACAACCTCCTTGAGTCCTGTGTGGTGGTGTTACTGGGCTAGTACGTGATAGGAGAAGGATCTCTCAGGAGACTTCTCGGCAGCGCTCGGCTACTTCGTACAGTGTGAGGGCCCCCCTTGGTGGTCTCGCCGACTCCTCGGGGTCCGCCTTCCAACATCATTCCTCCACCACACCCCCTCCTAGTGGGATTCTAGGCACTGCACCCATGTCTATGATAGGAAATGCTGTAAAGAGTGACTGCAATAGGGAATAATACCAAGGTGGTTAAACATTACTTATTATTTCTACTTTTCAGGTTGACAAAATGTTAGAAAATGTGTTTCACTTCAGGCCTCCAAACTAGTCTTCTTGGCTCGATGTCAACAACATCGTTAGCAAATTTTATCAGATGTCACTAAATTACAACTGTTTCCAATGAAGACAAGGAGATGTGCCTGACCGGAAAGGACAAACAGATTTTGGATTAAATCTAGCACTGGATTTACATTCTCAGCATTTCTTGAAACTCTGGATTGTCTGCTTATTAAACTTATCAGCACAGGCCAATTTCCTCTCTTATTAGGCCAGAACAAAGAACAACATGAACAAATTGGACTGATTAAAAACATATTTTATTGTGTTCATGAGAAATAATACAGCGTGAAAAAAAGAGCACACAATGCAATTGTTCAAGGTCTCCTTTATCAAAATGATCAAAACTCAATAATTGTGTATGATGGGCAGGGAGCTCTTTGCTCGGAGTGTTCAGATTGTTGTCAATAAATATAAATATATATATATATGTATATGTATGTATGTATACATTTAGCTATATTTCTATGACTTCAAGGGCCAGATGAAATTGCAACATTGTTGTAGTCATCCAACTGAATTTCCAGTGCACAACTCGTACAAGTTTTGAATCCGCATCTGTCTCCATGACAGTCCGGAGCCAATGGGTGCGCCCGGCTCATTCAACTGACTGTACAATGCGTATTTTGAATATACACATACACTCTTCTCCATACGATTCAATGGCCAAGGCGTACGCCTGTCTCGGACCATGCCTGTCCGACGCGTATGCATGATAGTCACCCGCGTCGGACCTCATTGCATTCAATGACAAAGCGTACGCACGGCTCGGTCATGAACCGTGCAATGCGTACGCATTGTCAGCCGCGTCAGACCTCATTGCATTCAATGACAAAGCATACGCACGGCTCGGTCATGAACCGTGCAATGCGTATGCATTGTCACCTGCGTCGGACCTCATTGCAGGCAATGGCAAAGCGTACGCACGGCTCGGTCATGAACCGTGCAATGCGTACGCATTGTCACCCGCGTCGGACCTCATTGGTGTGACTATTATGCGGATGCAACACACATTTACTGGCCAGGGACACCTGTGCACACCTACCACACTACAGCATTGGCCACACAGTGTCCCATGGCATGTAAGGCTGCATTCCCAGGGTGTCTGGGGGGGGCCACATATGGTTTGTTGGGTGGCACTTAGTGCAGCCACCCCCAGGCTGTGCACGTGTACATGGGGGCAGAATCCTTTGTGTGTTGTGCACATTACCACTGTGATGTGCAATTGTACAGTAATGGGCATGAGTCACAGACACAGTTTCAGGTTGGATATGTTTAGGACATGTCACATACACCCTGAGTCCTGGGGGTTATGGCATGTACGTCACAGTGAGACCTCTAGCCACAATACTGATGTGCACCCACAGTCTGTGTGCATGCTGTGTCTCAGATGTGTCTGATCAAATGTGCCCAATGGGTGACAGTCTCCACATCCATGTGGTATATGCATCAACCTTGATGGGGTGTGTGTCTAAGAGACGTACATGTAGGGCCGGCAGGAACAACAGTGGCCACTACCTGTGGGACTTACGCTTGCCTTGTGGTGTGTACGTGCTACGCCATGTGCATTGCTGTGTCGATGTGGCAATACAGGGACTCTGGGTTTCTGCATGGCAAAGATCTGTGATGCCTGGGAGACATCAGGCCTCACTTGTCACTGTGGTGTGTGTTTGGAACGTTGCAGCAGTACATAGGTTGGGTGACACAGTCAGATGATTGGCCATTGCACTACATGGGACTCATGTGGACATGTGGAACTGCGATGTGAGGTGGTGGTCATGTAGGTGACATATGTGTCCATGCCCAACAGCACACACCTCAGTACATTGTGTAATGTCATGATCTAGCATGTGATATGGATCCTGGTCATGGCCACATGGGTGGATGAACTGACAATCTTCCTTTGTGCATCTCTGTACTGCAGGGCACCAGCTGTCCATCGACCGTTCCCAGACCTTGCAACCATGCAGGAACGCGACTGCATCAGACGGTACCACTTCACCAGGCCACTGATTGAGGAGTTGGCGGAGCAGTTGGCGCCACATCTGCTACCTGGCCGGACATACCCTACAGCACTGACCCCAGAGGTGAAGGTGATGGCAGCCCTGCACTTCTTTGCTACTGGTACCTTCCAGTACACTGTGGCTACTGCTGGTGGGATGTCGCAAACGATGTTTAGTCGGATGCTACACGATGTCTTGGAGGGGATGTTGCATTTCCTAGCCCTGTATATCAAGTTCCCGAGCCCAGCTGAACTCCCTGAAATAAAGGATGCCTTTTATACACTAGGGAGGATGCCGAACGTCATTGGATCTATTGATGGGACACATGTGGCCCTGATACCACCACAGGCACATGAGCAGGCATACCATAACAGGAAGCACTACCACTCCATCAATGCTCTGGTGGTATGCCTTGCTGACATGTCGATCACACATGTGTGTGCACGGTTCCCTGGTTCTGCACACGATGCCTACATTATTAGGAGTAGTCGCATTGCAATGCTGATGTCACAGATGCCAGCTCAGCTTGCCTGGCTTATCGATGTGTACTGACTGTTTCCCATTGTGTGTGTTTGTCAATGTTGTATTCAGCACTCCTAAAAAACTCAGCTACTTGTTCATTTTTGTGTGTGTAGGTGACTCCGGATACCCCAACATGCCGTGGTTGCTGACACCCCTTAGGAACCCTATGACACCAGCCGAGTTGCGCTACAATGAGGCACATGGTCGGAGCAGGAGGGTGATTGAGCGGACATTTGGCCTACTGAAAAGCCGCTTTTGCTGCCTGGACAAGGCCGGAGGGGCCCTCCCATATGAGCCTGCAAAGGTGTGCAAAATAATCCTTGTATGCTGCATGCTACACAACATGGAAGTGCGGAAGGAGGTGCCTCTCATCCAGGATGACGATGACGATGACCAACCTCCGGCACCTGTGGAGGATCCCGGCCTGGGCCAAGATGCCAGTGATGATGAGGATGAGGGTGACGTCCGCTCACAGCTCATCAACAACTTCTTCACCTGAATGTGAGTTTCAAGGGTTGTTATGTGAATGTATGGAGGTAGCCTGGAATGTGTTGTGGCCGCTCTGTTGCTGTCTGAGTGTTTCTGTGTGCCACTTGACTGGAAGTGTGTAGTGATGTATCCATTCAGGTGGTGTGTACTCCACAATAGGGTAGTACTGCTAACTAGTTTTTGTGTAGGTGTCTTGCAACATGTTTTGTGCATGTGTATTGCAGTTCTCTCCTGTTCTTCTGTGCTTTTGCCTGTGTCTTGTGTCTGTCCTTCCTAGGGTACTTTGCCTGTTGATTGGTCAACACTGACCCCCAACACCCAGAAGCCAACACCAGTGTGGAAGTTGACAATTCCCATCAACTGATGTACCACACATCCCTGGACTTCCAATCTCCAACACATTGTGAGTGTGTGTCCACTGTTACGTAGAATTACCGTGCAACTATTGTGGAATAAATGTGTTGCTGATGTGTGATGAACCTGTGCTACGCTTTCTTATGTGTGTTGTCTGTCTTCCCACATCTGAGTGACATCTGCTTACCTCACCTGTGGACTTGTTGCCCCTGACTGGGGTTGGTGTTGTGTCTGTGCATGCCAATGTGTTTCAGGTCAAGATCATTGTGTGTGATGAGTAACATGGCCATGGTGAGTATGTGTTGTGTTGCCATAGTGGTGTTTCTCCCTCACAAGTGTCACATCACCATGACTCACCTTACGTTGGTCACATTGTTGCAGTATTTGGCATGCACTGTGTTGTGTAGCAGATCGACATCTCCCTGAACATGACAAGTTGGAATCACAACAGAGGCAAGTATGGTGTACTGGTGAGTTTATTTTCAAACATGTGTGAGGGAAGTGCACAGGATGGTGGGTGCTGTACATTGGTTTGGGAATCCAAAGTTCACATTAGAGTTGGAAGTGCTGGTAGATGAAATGTCCAGAGTAAAGTCCCCAGTCATCTGCTACATTGGCCCAAAATGAACCCTCCATGTCATGTGGGCGAGTTGTGTGCGATTGGACAAGGTGAACGGGTTGCGCACAAAGGACATTGTCCAGAACAGGTTTAGAGGCCCTGGGGGATGTGCTGGGTCATCTGCCTCTCACATGTCCTTCTTCGGACGACCCCTCTTCTTCCGGGGGTGGGATCCTCATGCGCAGGCCTCTGTGGTGCAGGGGACTCCGCCAGAGTCCTCCTCCCTCCCTGTGGCACTGGCAGATGGTGTTGCGACAGATGTTGTGGCCACACAGGGAGGTGTGGGCAGGTTGGTGTTGATCTGGCGGAGGCATTGGAGTATGTCCCGATGCACCGCAGTAATGTCATCCCACTTGGCCTCCATGCGGGCATGGTGGGCGACCTGCTCGTGTTGCATGTCCTTGAGGATCCCCACTACCTGGCCAAATCCTTCGGTGCTATCCTGGTACGCATCTAAGATGCGTGCCAGGTGGGGGTCATCATGCAGTCCAGACCCCTCTGCAAGGCGCGCCCTGTGCCTCCCACCCCTCCCACCACCCCTATCCACATGGGCAGGACCAGCGGCGGGACGCACAGGTGACACTGGGACCCCTTGGGTGGTGTTGCTGGTGGTGTTTGCTGTAGCTTCCGGGGGGTACTGTGTCCCTGTGCTGTGGGTGTTGTTTGGCCTTGGTCTGTCCGTTTTGGCGGGGGTGCCCTGTCGGTGTCCAGATGCTGGAGGCGTGGGTACAGGGGGTGCAGATGTTGATGCTGATGGTGCTGCTTGATGGCTCACACCGGATGGGCCAGGTTGTTCGTCGTCATCTGAAGAGGACAGAGAGAGAGTTAGACCAGAGAGCTCAGTGTCTGCCAGAGTTTGGGACTGGGTATCCTCATCATTTGGTGCTGGGTGCCCAGCACCACCTGTGTTTGGAAGAGACACACAATGTGAGTTATGTTTCTACATGGATCGATGGTTCACAAACATGACATTTTCTACTTTTCGAACAGATGCCTGCCTGTACACTGCTTTTCCCCAGCTTGTCACGGACAGAGTTTGAAATTGTTGTTGGCCCTTTCCCAGCATTGCCTTGTGCTCCCCACGACAGAGCCAAGTGTCAGACATCTTGGCTGTCCCTTCCCACTCCCTGTGAGGCGAGTATGGTTCAGTTTGATCTTGCTGGGCCATGTGGGTGGGTGTAGATTGTCTGTGACTGTGACTCCCATCATACTCTTGGCTACAGCCCCTTCCCAGCATGCCCATACTTCCTCCCTCTTGACTCTGCTTCCCTGTGAGGGGGTGTGACAGCAATGGCTAGACGGCTGACTGTGTAGTCCTGGTGTTTGTTGTTGGCTATTTCCCAGCATGGCCTTGTGCTCCCCACGACAGAGCCCAGTGTCAGACATCTTGGCAGTCCCTTCCCACTCCCTGTGAGGCGAGTATGGTTCAGTTTGATCTTGCTGGGCCATGTGGGTGGGTGAAGATTGTCTGTGACTGTGACTCCCATCATACTCTTGGCTACACCCCCTTCCCAGCATGCCCATACTTCCTCCCTCTTGACTCTGCTTCCCTGTGAGGGGGTGTGACAGCAATGGCAAGATGGCTGACTGTGAAATCCTGGTGTTTGTTTGGCTACAAGTCCAAAGTGAGCCCCTGTGCTTCACACAGCAGCACCCAGTACGGGGTATCGTTTGCTGATATTTCACTGAGGTGTGTGTCAATGCATTCTACCAAGTGAGTTGTGTGGAGTTTGTGTTGAGGGTGGGGTGTCTCCACATGCTGGTAAGTATGGTCAGGGCTGTCAGTCCTCCTTCCCATCATGAAACGTGCTTCCATTGTAGGGCGTGCAAGTTGTCTTTCAGGATGTCAGTCAGTGGTGCCCTGCTTCTGATTTGCACACAACCCCGAACAGGGCCTTGTGCTCCCCACAGCAGGACCCAGTGTCAGCCATCTTGTCAGTCATTTTCCACTCCCTGTGATGTGGGCATGTTTCAGAGAGGTTTTGATGGGCCAATCAGGAGGGGGAGTATTATCTGTGACTACAGGCCCCATCATGCTTTTGGATACACTCACTTCACCAGCATCCCCACTATTCCTTCCTGACAGTCAGCTGCACTGTGAGGTGGTGTGTTTGTGGTGGCAAACTGTCTGGCAGGGTCTATTTGGCTTTGTGCCACTGGCTTGCTCTATTTGTTTGTAGGTTGGTGCATGTCATGACACAGTTCCCAGTCACTATGAGATGGCAGGTATTGTGTTTGTCTGACTGGCATACACATCTTGGGATGATTATCTATTGGTTAGTGTAGCTTTGCTTGCGGTGCATGGTTTCACTGTCCTCTTGCCACACAATCTTGGGTATGTTGTTTGTGTACTCACCAGGCTCTGGGATGTCTGTTAGGCCATGGACGGTCTCTGGTGGTAGGATGTCCCGCATGTTCTCCTCCCAGGTCCTGAAGTAGACTGGTTTGGCAGGAGGGCCACCGCCGGTGCACTGACTCAGGGCGTGATCTTTTTTGATGAGTTTCTTGACCCCCCTGCGCATGTCATGCCACCTGTTCTGGATATCGTCCTTTGTGCGCCTTGGTGGTGCTTGAGCGTTCACCTTGTCCACAATCCTCGCCCACATCTTGGTTTTCTGTGAGATGGGGGTCCTTTGGACCAATGTACCAAACAAATGTGCCTCTACTCTGATGATCTCGTCTACCAGCACTTCTAACTCACTATCTGTGAACTTTGGATTCTTCTTTGGGGGCATGGTGATGGGTGGTGGTGGTGAGGGATGTGTGTGTGAGGGTGCAAGTGATGGTGGTTTGGTGTTGGTTTTGCTGGGTGTATGTGTGTGTGTGCTTTTGTATGAGGTGCTGATGGTGTGTGAGTTGTGTGATGGGTGAGTTGTGAGTGTGTCTGTGGTTGCTGTGTAATGGTGTTTGCTGCTGGCTGTGTCTCCTGTTTGCAAGGGATGATGGTAGTGATTGTAGTCCTTTATTTAGTTGGAGTTGTGGGTGTGTCTTTGTCCCATGTTTTTTTCTTTGGTATTTATTGGCATTGTCATTGCTTGTTTGGTCCTTTTTTTGTCTTTTTTCCTTTGGGTTTTGTAAGCATGAAGGAGAAGTTCATGTGACGGAAACGGATGCTGCTGCTGTCTCGTGCGGGCTTCTCCGCCTCGTTCACGCTGCCTATCTTCTGTGTTTGGTACGCGTCGGTCACGGCGGTCTCTATTGCTTGTGTGCCCGGATGTCTCTGCGTGTCGGTCATGTGGCTTGGTCTCCGTGCAAGTCTGTCTGGTTTTACACACATTGCATCGTACTGCGCGGATCGGACATCGCGGGTACGGGTCGGTCGGGTTCATTACAGGTTTGTGTCGGTCGGTGAAAATCGCATCGGTTTTCCGGCCGGATCACTATTTTCCCTACGGCTCGGTCGTACGGCTTGTATTCCGTACGTGTTGGTTGTAATTCACTCGCGTTGCATCATACTGCAAGGGTCGTACGGCGCTGGTCCGTGTCGGTCGGTATTCGGTCCGGGTCGGTCGGTTCGTTTTGCGTCCGGAATCGGCATCGGCCCCAGAGTTGGAAACTATTAACAGACACGTGATCACAATGAGGCAATCTGGTACTTAGCATATGAATTATGGAGTCAGCATTAGCCCCACTATGTTTATGGTTTAGGGCTTTATTCAGAGTTAGGTGGGCGTGCTACTCCATCACAACGTTACGGATATCCTCAGCTGCATTATGAGAGCCATAGGATAAAATGTACTTGTAATAAGGTGGACAGTATATCCGCCATGTTTTGACGGAGTCAACTGTGCGCCAAACTGTAAATGACGCTCTTAGTTACACTTACATACTAAACACGTTTTTTTATTTGTTAATAGCTTTGAGCCTATTTTTTTCATTTGCATGAAACATCCAGATTTCTTTTTACACATGTGCATATGTTTGAGCCTGCTAGCTTTCATGCCAAATGGTTAGGTGTGAGGGAGAGGCATAACATTTTTTATTGCCCCTGCAAGTGCTCATAGACAATATTTTCTGCCAGATAATGTAATAATCTCTGGATGGTTTTGTACTAAATCTGCCACGCATAAAATATGGCCATTGTGTGCTGTTTTATGATTTATTATTAATTTGTCCTGCGGATTGTTAAATATTCAGAACAGAATATTGATTTCGGTTTTGTTCGTAGTTGTCTACTGGTTAACAGGTAGAAGGTGATTAGTTGACCAGGGCTCAGACAACCACAAAGTTTCTGAGAAAGCATGTCCCAAATGCAATATGGAGGCATGGTGAGCATACCTCAACTTCAGGGAGGTGGACAGTGCCTAAACTCCATGAAAGATTGCCACATTTAAAATTCAGGGGTTTGTAAGCTGGTCTACTTGGTTTTCTGAACAGCTCTGCAGAAATGTGCATATCTTTTTTTTTTCTTTTATTGAACAGGATCATAGTGAGAACCATTATGTCACACACATATTTATTCACAAGATCAGTTTCACCATTTAACATAATTATTTAGGGCTTGTAAAATTGGGATCCACCATTCTCTCAATGATATATTCCCTATTGCATTCAAAGTCTAACGTACAAGTGCGGGTGCGGGATCAACATTTGAGACACATCTTAGGGGCTCATTATGATGTCATGACATTCGCACGCCACACCATCGTAATGAGTAAAACCCCCGCCATATTACTATGGCGGAGGGTTTGGCGGCGGATGCAAAGTGCATCCGCCACTTTTCCGCCGGTTGGCAATCGTTCCGATTGCGGCCCCTTAGGTACCGCCATCCATATTAGGATGGTGTGTTGTGAAGGCCTTTCCATGAAGGCTTTGCAGGGAAGGCAGAAAATCTGTGCACTTCAAAAAGAAACTTCTGGAAGCTTCTTCCACTTCAAAGGAAGTGCAAGGTATAAATATTGGACCCAAACTAACAGTACACTTCTGGACCAGTGGAAGACTCTGCCAGGAAGACGGACTGCTGTGCTGCTGAAAGGACTGCCGTCTGCTGGACTGCTGACCTGAAGGCCTGCTACCTTGCTGTACTGACCTGTTTCCCTGCTGCCCTCTTGCCTGTGTGAGAAGGACTGGACCTGTAACTTGTACCAAGGACAGCCAGAGTGACTGCAAAGGTTGGTCTCTTGTAACCAGCACCTGGACTCTGCAACTGTGAGCCCTACCCTGTCAAGTGGTACCACCCTAGTCTTGGAACCTTGGAAATGGGCCTGAAGGTGCTCTGCTAGCCTATCTGTTGACTGAGCAGAACAGATGCATCTTCTCTACTACACGGTACAATCCAGAGCAGAACCGGCACATCACCTCTGCTGCGTGGACTTTGCCATCGCAAGTACTTCGCATCACTAACGTAGCGCGCAGCCTCATCAGAACCGCTGGTATGCGATGTATTCTCGATGCAGGCACTGACATCGCAATCCCTTTTTCGACGACATGCTCGATAACAGTGCAGGAATATGCATAGCATCCTCGCAGCATCCCAGAACTGACACTGAGCGATGCTTCTCTGACCTCGACCTCGCATCACCTCGGCAGCATGATGCATTCCTGACATGGGACCTCACAACGGGTTCACTGATAGAATATCGATGTAACAAACATCGATGTTCTAAATATTGAAAAAAAAATATAGACTGCAAAAATATCGACTCCAATACCTTAACACGTAAATACAAAATTATCAAATAAAAAATATTGAGGTAAAAAATATAGATGTAAAAAATATCGATTTAAAAATATGTATAAAATAAAATAATATATAGTAAATATATTAAATATTAATATTATTTTTAACAAAATAAATTCAATGTAATATATATTTGAACTAAATATAAGAAATAATCTTAATTTACAAAAATATAAACACACAAACATATAAATGTATACATATACATATATTTACTTAAATACAATTTATTAACTATTATCTCTATTTAATTTTTAAACTTTAAAATTATATACAAATACAATATATATATATATATATATATCAATAATTTAAAATAAAAAAAATCTATAATAAATTAAAACATTAAACTATCCAAAAAAAGTAAACTTACATTTCCCAATACAATAAGTGCAACAGTAGGGAAAGTGTTGGATAGAGGAATAATTAAATTTACTATTCCAACTCCAGTGAGTGCAACAGTAGGGAAAGTGTTGGATAGCAGAGGGGTAAAAATAACTATTCCCACTCCAGTAATAGCAACAGTAGGAAAGGTGTTGCATAGGGGAGGGGAAACAATTGCTATTCCCACCTCAAAGAGTGCAACAGAAGGGAGAGAGTTGCATAGCAGAGGGGTAAAAATTACTATTCCCACTCCAATGAGTGCAACAGTAGGGAAAGTGTTGGATAGCAGAGGGGCAAAAGTTACTATTCCCACTCCAAAGAGTGCAACAGTAGGGAAAGTGTTGGATAGGGCAGGGCTACACATTACTATTCCCACTCCAGTGAGTGCAAAAGTAGGGTAAGTGTTGGATAGCGGAGGAATTACATTTACTATTCCAACTCCAGTGAGTGCAACAGTAGGGAAAATGTTGGATAGCAGAGGGGCAAAATTACTATTCCCACTCCAGTGAGTGCAACAGAAGGGAAAGTGCTGGATAGCAGAGGGGTAAAAATTACTATTCCAACTCCAATGAGTGCAACAGTAGGGAAATTGTTGGATAGCAGAGGGGAAAAATTACTATTCCCACTCCAGTGAGTGCAACAGAAGGGAAAGTGCTGGATAGCAGAGGGGTAAAAATTACTATTTCCACTCCAGTGAATGCAACAGTAGGGAAAGTGCTGTATAGCGCAGAGGTAAAAATGACTATTCCCAAACCAGTGATTGCAACATTAGGGAAAGTGTTGGATAGCAGAGAAATAAAAATTACTAATAACACGTAAGTAATTGAAAAAAAACAAAAAATATAAAAAGAAATTAAAAATCAGAAAAATAAATAAACAGTATTTTAAAAATATCAAATTAAATATATTAAACACATAAAAAGAACACATATTATAATATTAATTACATATAACACAATCCTACAAATAATATATAATATAAATTAATAAAAACATTTATAAACAATAATTATTTAAAAGTAGCAAATATTTACAAACAAAAAATATTTAAAACATAAATGTATTTATTTTATTTCCTACCCTATAACACCACACCAATATTAAAACACTTCAACATTTTTAATTACATTTATTTCCATAATTAACATTATTAATAATTAATTAAAAAAATCTTATTATTAAAAAAATAATGTTATGTTATGTTATATAGACTTATAAAGCGCACTGTTACCCGAGGGTGTCCTGACGCTGCACACTGTTTACCTGAAAGAGAATGCCCCCCCAAGAATTTACCAGATATTAGACTGAAAACAGCCATGTCTTCAAGTTTTTTCTGAAGGTTAGGAGTTCCGTAGCTGACCTTAAATAAAACGGAAGCTCATTCCAGGCAGTGGTGGCTTTGAGCACAATGCTCTTTCCGCCCCAGCTGGCCTTTTTTACCCTGGGAATTGCTACCCGTTTGGCTTCCAATGAGCGCAGTGATCTCCCTGGGACGTACCATTGGATACGTTCTCCTAGATCTTTAGGTCCAGTTCCATGTAGGGCTTTGAAAAACGTGCAGAGAGCCTTAAATTGGGGTCGTTTTTTGATTGGGAGCCAATGAAGGTCAGTATGGCCTTTTCTAATTGATACCGACCTAGGAGTGCCTGTGAGCAGCCTAGCTGCCGCGTTCTGAACCATCTGGAGTCTGTTAAGATGTTTATTATTAATCGTCAAATACAGACTGTTGCAATATTACAAACGGGATAAGATTAATGCAGAGACAACCGATCGAAAACTTTCTTCCTCAAGGAGCGGTTTGATCTTTTTCAATGTCCTTAGGATGAAGAAGCATGTTGATACCACTCTGCTAACCTGGTCCCCAAACGAGAGGGTATTATCCACGGTCACACCTAAGTTTTTTACTGTGCGGGCGGGTTCTGGCAGGAGGCCCATCTCCCTGGGCCACCATACCGGGGTCCAGAGGTTAGGATTGTTCCCGAAGATTATCACCTCAGTCTTGCCTGAGTTGAGCTTCAGGCAATTAGCTGCCATCCAGCCTGTAATGGCCACCATACAGTCCTGGCAACTGGTGGCCAAACCCTCTTCTTTCCCTCTCTGTAGAGACAGCACAATCTGGGTGTCATCCGCAGAAGAGGTAATAAGCAGGCCGAAGGAACGTACAAGGGCAGCCAGAGGTTTCACATAAATATTAAAAAGCGTGGGGCTAAGGGAAGATCCCTGAGGGACTCCACAGGGAAGGTCAAATGGTCTAGATCTTTCCCCATCCAGGTCCACCGTTTGTGTTCTGTCTATCAGAAATGATTTCAATAGGTCCCAGGCAGCGCCTTGGACCCCGACCTTCGATAAGCGTGCCAGTAGTACTTCATGGTGAACAGTATCGAAGGCCGCTGACAAGTCCAGCATTATAAGAATAGCTGACCCACCCTGGTCGACAGCCTCACGTATCTCTTCCCTGGCTTTTATCAGTGCTGACTCTGTGCTGTGTCCAGCACGGAACCCATATTGGGAATGATCCAGAATTGTTATTGTTTTCAAGGAACAGGCTTAACTGCTTGTTCATTTCCTTTTCCAAGATCTTGGCTGGTAAGAGGAGGCGAGAGATAGGCCTGTAATTGTTGGGTTCACTTGGCTCTAAGTTATATACCGGATAATGCCCTGTTCCCAATACCCGATTGAGTAAAGGGGAAGGGAGTTGGTAATGATTACCGGAGACATCTTTACTATAATGACCGGACATGGGTCTTTCGGGGAACCAGATCTGCAGCCCATGAGCAGGTTAGTGACCTCCATGTTGGTCAGAGGGATGAAAGTATCAAAAATAGGGACAGGGTGGGTTGTTGTGGTCAGAGGACCTCTAGCATTAGTTGCTCTAGTTTGGTTGTTAAAGGAGAAGATGTTTGCTTAGAAAGAAAGTGGCGAGCGAATTGCAAAATTCAGCAGCGCCGTGCACAATGGGCTTGGAGGGAGTCATGAGCTAGGTTACTGTTTTAAACAGTTCTTTTGCTGAGGATTTAGCTCCGGCGATTTTTTCAGAGAAGTAGGCCTTTTTTTCCTCCTGCAGGTTTTTTTTTATAGGCTGTAAGGCTATTTCGGTAGTGTCTCCTGTCGATTAAATTGTACCCCTTTCTCCATAAGCGCTCCAACTTCTTACACTCTGATTTGAGTTCTTGCAATTTAGGTGAAAACCAGGGGGCAGAGGGGAGCAATCATTTGACCGGGGCCAGTTTAAGGCAAGCTGCCTTAATCCAGTCCTCATATGTTGCAGTTGCTTCCTCTATGTTCGAGGAAAGATGAGGGACTGAATCAGATTAGATGGATTTATGTTTTTCCAGGACCGGTTGGCTATTTTTCCCTTGGGTTTAGCATGGGACAGTATGGTGGTGGTGGTGGAAGAGGAGTTTGAAAAAATAATGGCTGCATGATCAGTCCATGGTAGTGGCAGGATGTCTAGGATGGAAAGTGTGGAGGAGTTAGAAAAAATTCCATCTAAGGTATGACCCTTCTTGTGGGTGGGGCCAACTACCTGCTGCATTAGGTTCCCGCCAAACATAGTTTCCAACAACCTGGCGGTGTTAGAATCGGTAAAATCCTCCAGGTGAATATTAAAATCACCCAGCATGGTGAAGGATTTGGCGCGGAAACCCTCCTCCAATAGTGACCCAAGTGAGTCCAGGAAAGCACCTTTGGGGCCTGGAGGTCAATATAAGAGAATTGCTTTAAAAGAGTCTTGTGGTGAATAGCGTACATTGATTGACAGAGCTTCACATGTGCTGTTGGAGGCTACCTCGAATGCGGGAGTTAGACTCTTGTGATAGATGACGGCAAGTCCTCCCCCTTTCCTTAAAGGTCTGTTTAAAGTATGACAGAGATAATTGAGGGGGGTGGCTTTAACGATATCGGGCCCGGAGGCACTGTCGGTCCAGGCCACCGTAATAAAGGCCATCTTAATGTTGTTTGCCTCTATGAGCAGGCAGCATTCCGTACTATGTTTTACTAGTGATCTGGCATTGAGCAATAAACATTTAAAATCTTGTTCGATCTTTGACATGTCTGCACCCAATTGACCACCAATAAGAGATCTAATAGGAAGTGCCAGAATATGAGGGAGGGAACCAAAACAGGTACCACATCGTTTACATAGATTCTCAGATGCATTGTGGGGCCAGATTTTCGGGCAGCCTGCATTAAATCTCCGCGGGTTTAAAATCCGTAGCCTCTCACTTGTGTACCTCAAGGAACCGGATGGAAACGGCGGTCGTGTCTGCATCTGCTTAAGTAGCCTCCCACCACTAGCCCGCTAACCCCCCAATGGCTGCCAGTCCCCGCCTTCCGCTGTCGTGACTATCTGACGTCAACTGGCTTCCGCTTGAGGCGCTATGGCGGAACAGGTCAGGTCAGTATTTCGTATAGTTTACTTGTGCCCTCGTTTTAAAAGCAATGTGCAATTTGAACAAATTAAAAGCGTTTAGCAATGTGCAAATTGAGCAATTTAAAAGCGTTTTAGCAGCAAAAAGAATCCAGAGTGCAAATGCGCAGGTAAAAGTCACCGATGATTAGAGTAAATAAAATCAGGATCACCGTTCACCCGCCACCTCTCATGCTCACTCCTGGAGGGTATTGAGCACAACCCTCCAAGCAAACAGTGTAATAATAAACATTAATTAAGTACACACGCTTTAACACTATAATATCCACAACACGCACCTAAATTAAACTATAAAATAATAAAAAACAATTAAATATAATTTTTTTAAGAAAATCTATTACTGTTAACAACTAATAATTAAATATTTAAAAATGTATTTAATACCCACCTTTTACCCCTTTAAAAGTAAAAACAACACACAATAAAATAAACAATTACACAAAATAAATATAAAATAATTAACATTAATTAACAACTATATAATAATTAATTAAACACAAAATACTTACCACCCTTTACTCCTATAAACACCACAACACACACCTAAAGTTAATTACACAATTACCATAGTTAATTACTAATTCATTAATTAAACTTAATTAACAACCAATTATTAATTCATCAATTAAAAATAAATTACTTCCCACCCTTTACACCTATAAACACCACAGCACACACCTAAAATTAAATACACAATTACCATAATTAGTTACCAATTAATTAATCAAAATTAATTAACAACTAATTATTAATTAATAATAAATTACTTTACAAATTTAACACTATAACATCTTAATTAAACAAATAATTATAAATAAAAAATATTCAATACATTTCATATAATTAAATTACTTCCCACCCTATTCCCCTATAAACCCACAACCTGCTATGGAACTAAAAACGCAAAATTCAAATAGAAAAATATTAATAACTACTAAAAAGAATCAATTAATTTTATATAATTAAATTACTTCCCACCTTATTCCCCTATAAACCCACTACCCGCTACGGAACTAAAAACGCAAAAATCAAATTAAAAAATGTAACACATTAATTAAAAATACAAACAAATCTTATACAAAAAACATACATCACATACATATAAAATATATACCAAAATACATAACATTAATAAAAAATCGATATTTTACACTTCGATATTTTTAACATCGATATTTTACACTTCGATCTTTTTAACATCTATATTACTTACCTAAATTCCATATTCTTGACTACGAGAATGTGTCTGTCGATATTTCTGACCCACAATATTTTTAACCCGATTTTTGTGTAAATCGATATTTTTGATTCGATATTCTCTCTCTGCACCCTCGCAACGTTCTGCAAACATGATTTTAGGTACTTTTGTTCAACGAGCCAAACTGGGCCCCTGTAACCAGCCTGCACTCCATCACGGTCAACCTGAACTTGTGACTTTGTCCCAGTCTGGCACCACCAGATGTCCACAGTTGCCGCTTTGTGCTTTTTGGTGCCATTTTAACTGAAACTTGAAACCTGCTTATCTCCGGTTCTACCGATTGGATTTTTGTTGCTTTGGTCTTGTTATATTTATTAAAATGTACTCTAACTTTCTAATTTGGTGTGGGATCCTCCTTGTGTGGTGCTTTCATATTATTACTGATTGAAATGTTTAACAAATACTTTACAAGTTGCCTTTGAGTTAAGCCTGACTGCTCTGTGTCAAGCTACCCAAGGGTTGAGCACAGGTTAAATTAGGGTTTGCTTGTGACTTCACACTGACAAGAATTGTGGTTGCTATTTGAGTAGGGTTCCACCTCCCCTCAACTAGCCACCCAATTTCGTGCAAGGCTCTGTTAGGCACAAACCTGGAATGGTTGTGTAGCACAGGACAATAGAGAAACTAGGCAAAGAACATGGCTGCATAGCTTCATACACCAATTGGCTTAGCTAAACGTAGTAGAGGGGTTCACATATGTGGTGGTTGAATGGAATGCCCTGTCCCCAGACCCAAAGGTCTTGCCTAGGAAAATCTTGATCCAGAGCACATGGCTTTTGCAATTCCATTTCTGTACCACGATCGGCATGTTCATCTGGCATGTCCTTGTCAAAGAAATATAGCTCTCAAACTTACTGGTCTGAACACATTCATTAAGCAAAACAATCAAAATGTGATATCGCTGTGCAAAGCATCAAAGATTCCCCCCCAATTGTGGTTGAGCATCTAATGCTGTCTACCCCTCCTTTACATGTGCACTTTTCTAGACAAGTTATACTAAAACATCAAAAGGAAAAGTGATAGAAACCCCAAAGTAGATCATGCTATATGTGCACAGTTTTCTTGTGTGACGAGCGCAAGGTGTTAGCAATCCAAAATCCACGCTTAGGGTACCAAGCACGAGAATGAGGCTAAATATGTCAGAGGCCAGGCACCTCAGCAACTAACATGGGTGTGCAGTATGTCCGCGGCAAAGCAATATAACATTAGCAAATATGGCGTTTTCAAAGCAATTTATTTGATTTTACACTGTACCTATGACATAAATAATCAGGAGCGGTACAGGGTTTGGCCCATGGCAATGTCTGTGCCTGCTACGTATACAGTTATTGAACCTGCATGCCATGACTGACTCACAAGACTTCACTCTTGAACTGCAGACCTTCCAATGCCCAGGTATAAGGAGAGGAGTTGGCCTAACGGCTAGGGCGCTCTACCTCGGACCTGGGGAACTGGGGAACTGGGTTCGAGTCTCGGTAATGACGCTGAACATCCTGTGATTCTGGGCAACTCACTTAATCTCCATGTGCCTAACAAAGAATGAATGTGTGTCCTCATGTAACGTAACTGGTGCTATGTAAAGCGCTCTGATACCTGATTGGATTCGGGTCAAGTTCGCGCTATATAAAACTCTGCAAAAAAAAAAAAAAGTTGTCTCCTGACTTGATGGCTGGCAACCTAACCATGATGTTCAGTGAGGCACACGGGTTACCGCCCAGGGCAGTTTGTAAAGCGCACAACCCTCTGCAAAGCAATGGGGCTGACTTGCCGCAACTCTAGTGATAAGCCAGAAAAAGTACTACACTCTCTTTTAACTCTATGAGATGTTGCAAATTGGGGCATACTTTTCTGCATTCTGTTTGGCTTTGCCAGGACTGACCCAGTCGCCTTCATCGAAGACTGTTTCCTGTGCTCATCGATGTTGATCGGCAAATGTATTCATCTAGCACTTTCGAGAAGTGTCCGTAACATGAATGTTATCAGCATTCAAGGATTGGTCTACTGTCCCCTGGGGCAGCTTCGTTCAAATGGCTCTCGCAAATAGCAAGGTGGCAGGACTCTCACCAGTTGCAGATTGAGGAGTTGAACGATCAGCATGGAAGGCTTGACACAGGGCCTGGTACAGCTTGACTCCCTCAATCAATGCTTGGTGAATTACTCGTTTAAGGGTACCCATTAATTGTTCCATGACACCATTGGCTTGGGGCTACAGAGGTGTACTCTTGTGATGCTTGACATTTAGGGGCGATTCCGATTCCGGCCGCAAAACGAACCGACCGACACGGACCCGGACCGAATACCGACTGACACGGATCAGCGCCGTACGACCCGTGCAGTACGATGCAACGCGTGTGAATTACAACTGACACGTACGGAATACAAGCCGTACAACCGAGCCGTATGGAAAATAGTGATCCGGCCGGAAAACCGACGCGATTTTCTCCGACCGACGCGTAATGAACCCGACCGACCCGTACCCGCGATGTACGATTCGCGCAGTATAATGCAATGCGTGTAAACCAGACCGACTCGCACGGAGACCAAGCCGCACGACCGACACGCACAGACAACCCGGCACACAAGCAATAGAGACTGTCGCGACTGCCGCGTACCAAACACAGAAGACAGGCAGTGTGAACGAGGCGGAGGAGCCCGAACGAGACAACAGCAGCGTACGTTTCCGTCACATGAACGTCTCCTTCATGCCTACAAAACCCAAAGGAAAAAAGACAAAAAAAGGACCAAACAAGCAATGACAAAGCCAATAAATAGCAAAGAAAAAAACATGGGACAAAGAAACACTCACAACTCCAACTATATAAAGGACTACAATCACTACCATCATCCCTTGCAAACAGGAGACACAGCCAGCAGCAAACACCAGTACACAGCAACCACAGACATTCACAACTCCCCCATCACACAACTCACACACCATCACCACCTCATACAAAAGCACACACACATACACCCAGCAAAACCAACACTAAACCACCTTCACTTGCACCCTCACACACACATCCCTCACCACCACCACCCATCGCCATGCCCCCAAAGAAGAATCTACAGTTCACAGATAGTGAGTTAGAAGTGCTGGTAGACGAGATCATCAGAGTAGAGCCACATTTGTTTGGTACATTGGTCCAAAGGACCCCCATCTCACAGAAAACCAAGATGTGGGCGAGGATTGTGGACAAGGTGAACGCTCAAGCACCAGCAAGGCGCACAAAGGACGATATCCAGAACAGGTGGTATGACGTGCGCAGGAGGGTCAAGAAACTCATCGAAAAAGATCATGCCCTGAGTCAGTGCACCGGCGGTGGCCCTCCTGCCAAACCAGTCTACTTCAGGACCTGGGAGGAGAAGGTGCGGGACATCCTACCACCAGAGAGCGTCCATGGCCTAACAGACATACCAGAGCCTGGTGTGTACACAAACAACATACCCAAGATTGTGTGGCAAGGGGACAGTGAAACCATGCACCGCAAGCAAAGCTACACTAACCAATAGATAATCAGCCCAAGATGTGTATGCCAGTCAGACAAACACAATACCTGCCATCTCATAGTGACTGGGAACTGTGTCATGACATGCACCAACCTACAAACAAATAGAGCAAGCCAGTGGCACAAAGCCAAATAGACCCTGCCAGACAGTTTGCCACCACAAACACACCACCTCACAGTGCAGCTGACTGTCAGGAAGGAATAGGGGGGATGCAGGTGAAGTGAGTGTATCCAAAAGCATGATGGGGCCTGTAGTCACAGATAATGCTCCCCCTCCTGATTGGCCCATCAAGACCTCTCTGAAACATGCCCACATCACAGGGAGTGGAAAATGACTGACAAGATGGCTGACACTGGGCCCTGCTGTGGGGAGCACAAGGCCCTGCTAGGGGTTGTGTGCAAATCAGAAGTTTGTGTGCAAATCAGAAGCAGGACACCACTGACTGACATCCTGAAAGACAACTTTCACGCCCTGCAATGGAAGCAAGTTTCATGATGGGAAGGAGTACTGACAGCCCTGACCATACTTACCAGCATGTGGAGACATTCCCCCCCAACACAAACTCCACACAACTCACCGGGTACAATGCATTGACACACACATCATTGAAATATCAGCAAAAGATACCCCGTACTGGGTGCTGCTGTGTGAAGCACAGGGGCTCACTTTGGACTTGTAGCCAAACAAACACCAGGATTTCACAGTCAGCCATCTTGCCACTTCTGTCACACCCCCTCACAGGGAAGCAGAGTCAAGAGGGAGGAAGTATGGGCAAGCTGGGAAGGGAGTGTAGCCAAGAGTATGATGGGAGTCACAGTCACAGACAATTACACCCACCTAAATGGCCCAGCAAGCTCACACTGAACCATACTCGCCTCACAGGGAGTGGGAAGGGACTGACAAGATGTCTGACACTGGGCTCTGTAGTGGGGAGCACAAGGCCATGCTGGGAAAAGGCCAACAACAAACACCAGGACTACACAGTCAGCCATCTTGCCACTGCTGTCGCACCCCCTCACAGGGAAGCAGAGTCAAGAGGGAGGAAGTATGGGCATGCTGGGAAGGGGGTGTAGCCAAGAGTATGATGGGAGTCACAATCACAGATAATCTACACCCACCCACATGGCCCAGCAAGCACACACTGAACCATACTCGCCTCACAGGGAGTGGGAAGGGACTGACTTGATGTCTGACACTGGGCTCTGTCATGGGGAGCACAAGGCCATGCTCGGAAATGGCCAACAACAAACACCAGGACTACACAGTTAGCCATCTTGCCACTGCTGTCACACCCCCTCACAGGGAAGCAGAGTCAAGAGGGAGGAAGTATGGGCATGCTGGGAAGGGGGTGTAGCCAAGAGTATGATGGGAGTTGCAGTCACAGACAATCTACACCCACCCACATGGCCCAGCAAGCTCACACTGAACCATACTTGCCTCACAGGGAGTGGGAAGGGACTGACAAGATATCTGACACTGGGCTCTGTCGTGGGGAGCACAAGGCCATGCTGGGAAATGGCCAACAATATCAAACTCTGCCCGTGACAAGCAGGTAAAAGCAGCATACATGCAGGCATCGGTTCGAAAAGTAGAAAATGTCATGTTTGTGAACCATTGATGCATGTAGAAACATAACTCACATTGTGTGTCTCTTCCAAACACAGGTGGTGCGGAGCACCCAGCACAAATTGATGAGGATAACCAGTCCCAGACTCTGGCGGACACTGAGCTCTCTGGTCTGACTCTCTCTCTCTGTCCTCTTCGGATGACGACGACCAACCTGGCCCCTCCGGTGTGAGCCATCATGCAGCACCAGCAGCATCAACATCTGCACCCCCTGCACCCACGCCTCCAGCATCTGGACACCGACAGGGCACCCCCGCCAACACGGACAGACCAAGGCCAATCAACACCCACTGCACAGGGACACAGGACCCCCCGGAAGCTACAGCAAACACCACCAGCAACACCATCCAAGGGATCCCAGTGTCACCTGTGAGTCCCGCCGCTGGTCCTGCCCGTGTGGAGAGGGGTGCTGGGAGGGGTGGGAGGCACAGGGCGTGCCTTGCAGAGGGGTCTGGACTGCATGAAGACCCCCACCTGGCACACATCTTAGATGCGTACCAGGATAGTATCGGAGGATTTGGCCGGTAGTGGGGATCCTCAAGGACATGCAACATGAGCAGGTCACCCACCATGCCCGCATGGAGGCCAAGTGGGATGACATTACTGCGGTGCATCGGGACATACTCCAATGCCTCCGCCAGATCAACACCAACCTCTCCACACCCCACTGTGTGGCCACAACTTCTGTCGCAACACCATCTGCCAGCGCCACAGGGAGGGAGGAGGACTCTGGCGGAGAGTCCCCTGCACCGCAGAGGCCTTCACATGAAGATCCCCCCCCCCCAGAAGAAGAGGGGTCGTCCGAAGAAGGACATGTGAGAGGCAGATGTCCCAGCACATCCCACAGGGCCTCTAAACCTGTTCTGGACAATGTCCTTTGTGCGCAACCCGTTCACCTTGTCCAATCACACACAACTCGCCCACATGACATGGAGGATTCATGTTGGGCCAATGTATCAGATGACTGTGGACTTTACTCTGGACATTTCATCTACCAGCACTTCCAACTCCAATGTGACCTTAGGATTCCCAAACCAATGTACAGCACCCACCATCCTGTGCACTTCCCTCACACATGTTTGTAAATAAACACATCGACAGGGCACCCCCGCCAACACGGACAGACCAAGGCCAATCAACTACCACAGCACAGGGACACAGGACCCCCCAGAAGCTACAGCAAACACCACCAGCAACACCATCCAAGGGGTCCCAGTGTCACCTGTGCGTCCCGCCGCTGGGCCTGCCCGTGTGGAGAGGGGTGCTGGGAGGGGTGGGAGGCACAGGGCGTGCCTTGCAGAGGGGTCTGGACTGCATGAAGACCCCCACCTGGCACACATCTTAGATGCGTACCAGGATAGTATCGGAGGATTTGGCCGTTAGTGGGGATCCTCAAGGACATGCAACACGAGCAGGTCACCCACCATGCCCGCATGGAGGCCAAGTGGGATGACATTACTGCGGTGCATCGGGACATACTCCAATGCCTCCGCCAGATCAACACCAACCTCTCCACACCCCACTGTGTGGCCACAACATCTGTCGCAACACCATCTGCCAGCGCCACAGGGAGGGAGGAGGACTTTGGCGGAGAGTCCCCTGCACCGCAGAGGCCTGCACATGAAGATCCCCCCCCCCCAGAAGAAGAGGGGTCGTCTGAAGAAGGACATGTGAGAGGCAGATGTCCCAGCACATCCCACAGGGCCTCTAAACCTGTTCTGGACAATGTCCTTTGTGCGCAACCCGTTCACCTTGTCCAATCACACACAACTCGCCCACATGACATGGAGGATTCATGTTGGGCCAATGTATCAGATGACTGTGGACTTTACTCTGGACATTTCATCTACCAGCACTTCCAACTCCAATGTGACCTTAGGATTCCCAAACCAATGTACAGCACCCACCATCCTGTGCACTTCACTCACACATGTTTGTAAATAAACTCACCAGTACACCATACTTGCCTCTGTTGTGATTCCAACTTGTCATGTTCAGGGAGATGTCGATCTGCTACACAACACAGTGCATGCCAAATACTGCAACAAAGTGACCAAAGTAAGGTGAGTCATGGTGATGTGACACATGTGAGGGAGACACACCACTATGGCAACACAAAACATACTCACCATGGCCATGTTACTCATCACACACAATGATGTTGACCTGAAACGCATTGGCATGCACAGACACAACACCAACCCCAGTCAGTGGTAACAAGTCCACAGGTGAGGTAAGCAGATGTCACTCAGATGTGGGAAGACGGACAACGCACATAACAAAGCGTAGCACAGGTTCATTTCAGAATGGAGAATGGAAGTCCAGGGATGTGTGGTACATCAGTTGATGGGAATTGTCAACTTCCACACTGGTGTTGGCTTCTGGGTGTTGGGGGTCAGTGTTGACCAATCAACAGGCAAAGTACCCTGGGAAGGACAGACAAGATACAGTCAAAAGCACAGAAAAACAGGAGAGAAATGCAATAAACATGCACAAAACATGTTGCAAGACACCTACACAAACACAAGTTAGCAGTACTACCCTATTGTGGAGTACACACCACCTGAATGGACACATCACAGCACGCATCCAGTCAAGTGGCACACAGACACACTCAGACAGCAACAGAGCTGGCACAACACATTCCAGGCTACCTCCATACATTCACATAACAACCCTGGAAACTCACATTCAGATGAAGAAGTTGTTGATGAGCTGTGAGCGGACGTCACCCTCATCCTCATCATCACTGGCATCTTGGCCCAGGCCAGGATCCTCCACAGGTGCCGGAGGTTGGTCATCGTCATCGTCATCCTGGATGAGAGGCACCTCCTTCCGCACTGCCATGTTGTGTAGCATGCAGCAGACAAGGATTATTTTGCACACCTTTGCAGGCTCATATGGGAGGGCCCCTCCGGTCTTGTCCAGACAGCGAAAGCGGCTTTTCAGGAGACCGAATGTCCGCTCAATCACCCTCCTGCTCTGACCATGTGCCTCATTGTAACGCAGCTCGGCTGGTGTCACAGGGTTCCTGAGGGGTGTCAGCAACCACAGCATGTTGGGGTATCCGGAGTCACCTACACACACAAAAATGAACAAGTAGCTGAGTTTTTTAGGAGTGCGGTATACAACATTGACAAACACACACAATGAGAAATAGTCAGTACACACTGACAAGCCAGGTATGCTGAGCTGGCATCTGTGACATCAGCGTTGCAATGCGACTACTCCTCATAATGTAGGCATTGTGCGCAGAACCAGGGAACCGTGCACACACATGTGTGATCGACATGTCAGCAAGACAGACCACCAGAGCATTGATTGAATGGTAGTGCTTCCTGTTACGGTATGCCTGCTCATGTGCCTGAGGTGGTATCAGGGCAACATGTGTCCCATCAATAGATCCGATGACGTTCGGCATCCTCCCCAGTGTATAAAAGGCATCCTTTATTTCAGGGAGTTCAGCTGGGCAAGGGAACTTGATATACAGGTCTAGGAATTGCAACATCCCCTCCAAGACATCGCGTAGCACCCGACTAAACATTGTTTACAACATCCCACCAGCAGTAGCCACAGTGTACTGGAAGGTACCAGTAGCAAAGAAGTGCAGGGCTGCCATCACCTTCACCTCTGGGGTCAGTGCTTTAGGGTATGTCCGGCTAGGTAGCAGATGTGGCGCCAACTGCTCCGCCAACTCCGCAATCCGTGGCCTGGTGAAGCGGTACCGTCTGATGCAGTCGCGTTCCTGCATGGTTGCAAGGTCTGGGAACGGCCGATGGACAGCTGGTGGCCTGCAGTACAGAGATGCACAAAGGAAGATTGTCAGTTCATCCACCCATGTGGCCATGACCACGATCAATATCACATGCTAGATCATGACATTACACAATGTACTGAGGTGTGTGTTGTTGGGCATGGACACATATGTCACCTACAAGACCACCACCTCAAATCTCAATTCCACATGTCCACATGAGTCCCATGTAGTGCAATGGCCAATCATCTGGCTGTGTCACCCAACCTATGTGCTGCTGCAACGTTCCAAACACACACCACAGTGACAAGTGAGGCCTCATGTCTCCCAGGCATCACAGATCATTGCCATGCAGAAACCCAGGGTCCCTGTATTGCTACATCAACACAGCAATGGACATGGCAAGCGTAAGTCCCACAGGTAGTGGCCACTGTTGTTCCTTCCGGCCCTACATGTACGTCTCTTAGACACACACCCCATCAAGGGTGATGCATATAACACATGGATATGGAGACTGTCACCCATAGGGCACATTGGATCAGACACATCTGAGACACAACATGCACACAGACTGTATTGTGGTTACAGGTCTCACTGTGACGTACATGCCATCACCCCCAGGAGTCAGGGTGTATGTGACATGTCCTAAACATAGCCAACCTGACACTGTGTACAATTGCACATCTCAGTGGTAATGTGCATAACACACAAAGGATTCTGCCCCCATGTACACGTGCACAACCTGGGAGTGGCTGCATAAAGTGCCAGCCAAAAAACAGATGTGCCCCCCCAAACACCCAGGGAATGCAGCGTTACATGCCATGGGACACAGTGTGGCCAATGCTGTAGTGTGGCAGGTGTGCACAGGTGTCCCTGGCCAGTATATATGTGTTGCATCACACCAATGAGGTCCGACGCGGGTGCCAATGCGTACGCATTGCACGGGTCATGTCCGAGCCGTGCGTACGCTTTGTCATTGAATGCAATGAGGTCCGACGTGGGTGACAATGCGTACGCATTGCACGGGTCATGTCCGAGCCGTGCGTACGCTTTGTCATTGAATGCAATGAGGTCCGAAACGGGCGACAATGTGTACGCATTGCACGGGTCATGTCCGAGCCGTGCGTACGCTTTGTCATTGAATGCAATGAGGTCCAACGCGGGTGACAATGCGTACGCATTGCACGGGTCATGTCCGAGCCGTGCATACGCTTTGTCTTTGAATCGTATGGAGACGGGTGCATGTGTATATTCAATATACGCGTTGTACAGTCAGTTGAATGAGCCGGGCAAACCCATTGGCTCCGGACTGTCATGGAGACGGATGGGGATTCAAAACCTGTACGAGTTGTGCACTGTAAATTCAGATGGATGCCTGCAACAATGTTGCAATTTCAAGTGTTCCATGAAGGTGAAGATTTGAACGATGCGGAAGGCGTGTACGAGTAGTACATTTAAATGGATTGGCCAGATTCATAGAATGCAACCGTGTTGAACCTATCACTTGGGACACATGGCACAGAGTCTGCCTCTGCAGCACAGATAGAAGGCTGGCTAGCCCCCACGGAGCTCACTTGCCTACACTACATGCTACTTGACCGCATCCCTGCTACCACTGCTGCTGTCTCTGCATCCTCTGGCTCCTGCTATGGCACGTACTCTGGAGAGGGCCCCCGCCTTCACTGAGGAGGAGAACCAGGCCCTGCTGGATGGGTTCCTTCCACAGTACAGCAAGCTCTATGGGAAACCAGGGGAGCAGGTGAGTGTGCAGTCCACTGCCTTCCTAATCATGCATGTTGTCTGACTAGCAGGACTAGCAGTGTGTACACCAGTGGCAAGCATTCTCACTGACTACTTTCATCACCCAAAGTGTGTAGGTGCATGTAATGAATAGGTTTCCTGCTGCTAAAGTGCATTAGTACAAGCTTAAACTATCCAGGAATTGTTAACATGGCAGACATGCAGGTGATTTGTCCTTCCCCATGGTTGCACTACCTGTGTAATTCATTTCCCTTTCTGATGATGACATGTATATCCAAATGTGTGTTGCACAAATCTGGGGCATGTTAATGTACTTTTCACTTTGTCATCCTCACAGGTTGATGCCCACCAGAAGCAGGAGATCTGGCTGACCATCGCCCGGGCTGTTTGTTCGGTGGGGGTCTACAAGCGCTGGATCCGCAACTGCCAGAAGAGGTGGCAGGACCTTTGGGGATGGACCCGGAGGCTAGCTAGAGTCCAGCTGAAGCTGTCACCTCCACGCAGGAGGGTCGGACACCGGACCCTGACTCCCCACATGCTCCGGATACTGGCGGTGGTCTTCCCGGACCTGGATAGGCAGCTGAAGGCCAGACAGCAGCAGGAAGGGGGTAAGTCCATGCCTGATCTGTGTACTATGTCTGACATGCTAATAGCAGTTGTTTGGCCTGGTCACACTTCCACATTACGTAGGTCTTGTAGTCCAATACTCATGTCCCTCAATTGTGTGATGCACCCTCCTCATCTGTTCCACAGGTGTGGCCCCTACAGTCTGTTGCTTGTGTCACTAGGGCACTGTGTCCCTGCAGTCAGCTATGCTTCAGCTACCGGTCAGCATCTGTTCCCGTGACTCTGTTGTGTGTTTCATGGGTGGATCAAATGTTTACACAATGCCTGAGATCTGACATGTGATATGTGTGTGCCCTTGAGATGTGTTCCAATTGCTGCTCTGCCTCGCAACATGTGGCTGGGGTATTCCAAACAAACCCATGGAGCAGAGGACTCAAATGTTTGGGCTTCAAGAGCATTTATATCGAGTATGTCACACTTGCTTAGCCACCTAACTACTGTCCAGGGCTAAACACTGTTTCACGTAGACCTTGCCACGCATGCCTCCTCAAGGGCATTTAGAAACACTCTGTAATCCCACTCCTGTGTATGAAATTGCAGGTTCTGCTTAGTGACATGTGCCCTCAGGTGTCTGCCTCTGTGCCATTAGGGTGTGGCTTGTTGTTACGTACAACTGGGGTGTCCATGATTCAGAGGGTCAGCATGACATCTGAGATGTGACTGTGAGAGACAAGACCTGTGTGACCTATAGGTGTGTGATCATCTGACAGCGCACAATGGTGTATGCAACTGTGTCCTTCAGGCAGCTGGGTTACATGCATGGCAGACTGTGACGTGTTAATGTACAGGGATTTGTGTTTGCAGAGACTCAGTTGTCTGATTTGCATGAAGTGGGTCTTCTGGCTCCTGGACATGTTGTTTGCATGGGATGGGCAAGTGCGTCCGTCATCTGCAGAGTTAGCTTTACCCCTGAGCTAGGATTGTGAGTCAGTGCATATTGTTGTTTGGATGCCCTGCCCCTGTGACAGGAGACAGTGTTGACTGACTTTCAGGGCATCCCAGTGCCATGGCATTTAACTTGCTATGAGTGATCCTGCATTGTGTTCAAGTGTGCACCGTGCACACCATTATGGCATTGCCCATCAGGACATGAGAACATCATAGTGTGTGTTGCTGGCATGCATCACAAGCATGTGAAATGAGTCTCTGCCCATCCCTTCATCCGAACACCTGTACTGAGTCAGTAGTAAGAGATGTGCTGTGTGTATAGTGACATACTCCTACATGTTCACTTGCATGTCCAACTAATGTGTGGGTGGTGCATGTTGGCACATTGGGGTGTTAGCATCCAACATGCAACAGACATAAGTGTGAAAGTCAAGGAGGGATATGTGTGCCATGGTTGATGTTGAGAATGACAATTGGCTTATCCTAAACAGTGTTGGCACTTTGAGCTGTGTTCAGCTGATGATGCCAGGGCTTGCCCTGTGATGTGATGTACTCACTGTGGTGTGTGCAGTCGGTGCAGGTGACTGATGTTGTTCTCTTACTTCCTATTCCTATCCAGGTACATCCACGGCCACAGGAGGGGACAGCTCCACGGACCAGGAGGAGCCACAGAGCCTTACAGGGACAGAAGGAGAGGAGTCGGGTGGACCCAGTGGCATGGATGGCCAGTGGAGCCACACAGAGGACTCGTCAGCACCATCCCCCCAGCTGAGGGCCACACAACTGGTGTCATTCATGGAAGGCATTTCCTCGGGCATGTCTGCCTTACAGAGGACCAATCAGTCCGTGGCCTCCTCCCTGATGGCAGCAGTGTCCCTCCTCCAACAGTCCCGCACCCCTCCTACCCTTGCACCACCCATGATTCCTAGCAGCCTACCTGACCCTAGCACACAAACACCCAAACCAATGTCTAGACGTGCACTCAAGCAAGCGCCGGGGACTGATGATACACTCACAGGGGCTGGTTTGCAGACACACACACAGTCATCCACAACCACTCCGCAGTCCTCCGAGACCTCTCCCTCCCAGTCCCCTTCCCTTGCATCACCTGTAACCCCATCTCCACAGAAGCTCTTCCTCTGTGACCTTGGCAACTTCCCCACCGACCCAGCAGATCCTGATTACAAGGGGAAGAGGAAGTCTGCACACACAGAGGGGAGTGTCCCTCACACCCGGACACCTTCCCCCAGGCGCGGTCAGACAGAGACCACCACCAGCAAGACCTCCCGGCACCAGAAGGGCAAGACCCCCCTGTCTCCACGCAGCTCCAAGGCAAAGTCTCCATCCTCCATCCCCCAGGCCACCACTCCAGAGGTTCCACCGCCACTCCCTGCCACGGGTTCCCCCACCTAGAGATACACCATCCCCAAAATGCTATGGCCCTCCCCCCCGGCACTTGCTCCTCCACACCTGGTCAGACGGTTAGTGCCACTGATGTGGGGACCGTGTCCCCCCCTGCCCTGCCGACCTCACTTGCCCCCTGTTAGAAATGGGATTTCTGGTTGGCTAGGGCTTGCGCCAAAGCCAGGCAGAAACCACCACTCTAGTCAGGGCTGGGGAGTTACACGCCAAAGATAACCCCTGCTCACCCCCTTGGTAGCTTGGCACGAGCAGTCAGGCTTATCCCGGAGGCAATGTGTAAAGCGTTTGTGCGCGCACACAGCACCAACACCCAAGGCCCACCACAAAAGAAACTCCACACAAGGTTATATATAAAAAAAATAGCCTTTGTATTATACCTAACACATTAGATAATAATCACATAATTTACACTGTGCCAACTGGCACTGGGCAGAATTTTACAAGGGACTATTTACACGGGACAGGGCCACATGGACCACTGTCAGAATCACCACAAATCATCAATTGTACATGTAGAACATATACTAACTGTAACACCAATTATCACTGTAGAGCACAACCAGTAACTACTGGCGCAATAATGACCTCAGCGTCATCACACTAGAATCAGGTATAAAACCTATCCTGCATCCATCACAGGGGCATAAACACATTATGCAATTTCTCATTAGTCTAACGCATTAGACCTAACACCTAAGTATAACTACACTAGGGGCGTACATCACACAGGGAAGTATAATCTCCCTAACATAAAACTAAACAGGTAAAACAACCTCCTATGCTGAAATCATATCTAGAGGCATAAAACACAGGGTGCGCAAAACATGCTACACACAGTACATTTCCGAACACCGAACGCATTAGTATATAAATCAAAATAACACCTAAATCACATTAGGGTCCAGGTTGCACGAGAACCTAAACGTAGCAGCTGCCCACTACTTGTTGGGCAGCTGGTGACAAGGACATGGTCTAAACGCTGCAGCTGGCACTAAGTGCTGCGAAACTGGTGAAGTAAAATGAGGCCTGGGCTCTCAATGGCCCTTGAAGTAATGTCCAAAACGTTGGAGCCACCTAGGCTCTAAAAACGACATGTCCCCCAGTACTGTGGAGCCACATGGGGCTCCTAAAATTAGTCTGCGCCAAACGTTGGAGCCATCTAGGCTCTCAGAACCAACTTGAGCAAGCCTGGGCCCCTCTGGGCCCGTCTAAAACAATTATGGCCATAACTAAAGTCCCAGCTGCCCCCTAGCAAGCAGGGCAGCTGTGGGGGGATGGCCACACAACAGGGGGAAAGAGCCTGGGCCCCTCTGGGCCCGTCTCAAATAAATGCGACCATCGTTGGAGGCCTGTAGGCTCTGAAATGCAGGAATGCCCATGCTGGAGCCACGGGGCTCTTCAAATAAAACATGCCCCCGTTGGAGGGGGCCCTCTGCCATGTGGGGCCGCTCAGGCAGTAGGCACCGGCACTGGTGCCTCGGTCCCCTCTTTCCCCCCAGCCCTTGTCACTCACCTACTGGGGCGAAGGTCGGACGGTACTCCTCTCGCGGTGCGGGGCTTCCCTCACTCCTGGGAGCCCCCACGCCGCAGTCTTCACCCGGGCCCCCTCCTGGGACCCGGGACTTTACCTCTCGGCTCGCGGCGGCGGGGTGGGATCCCGCCCTACTTGAATGATGCCGCCACGCTTCACCACGCTTCACCCGGTCCCCCATCTCGGGACCGGGGCTTCTCCGTGGGTGGGCTCCGGACGTCTTCCTGCTTCCGTCCGTGGAGCCCCGCCCACGGTCAGGCGGATGCGTGTAGTTCGTGGCCCAGGGCCGCGGCGGTGATTTCTTCATTCCAGTGACGCGGGGTGGGCACCCGCAAGGCTCCTCAGCGAAGGCGGGGTGGGCACCCGTCCTTTAAAATATAAAGCAGGGTGGGCTCCTGCTATAAGATCACGAAATGGGCGGCAAAGTCGCGGGGTGGGCACCCGCGCACCACAAGGCAAACAAAGTCGCGGGGTGGGCACCCGCTTCGGCTGACATTACGGGGGAATCCCTACGATGGGGATTCCCTCCACACAGACGGCAGCGCATTGCTGCGGAGCTCCAGCGCTCCTACGGTGCCAAATAAAGCGATATAGCGCTCCCAGGGCGCTAGAAGCAAGGAAAAGAGATAAAGCGCCCCCCAGGCGCTTGGATAGCAACCAAAAGGTCCTGGAGACCTCAGGGGGCAATGTAGGGCCCATGGGCCAGCACACAGGGCCCTCCAGCAAGGAGGCAGCCCCCATGGCAGTCCCTCCTGGGCCCCACCAGCAGCAAGCCCCCTCCTGTTAGGATCCAAAGCAGAACATTTTTCTGGGGTCACAGCCCCTCTTTTATACACCAAATCCTTTGTTTCCAAAGGTGCAGAGGAGGGGCGAACCAGATGCAACTGGTTCCTGAGCACTTTGTTTTGCTCAGCCCCTCTCCCTATTCACAGGACAGGACAGGGTCATCAGTCGCACCACAGGGGGCAGAGCCAGCATTGTGTGGGGAAAGCCCAGCCTTATTCAGGTCCCAGGTGTACTCCTCCCACTCATCAACATGCAGCTCTCTCCACCCACCACTGGGGCAGACCCATCCTGACTCCTGGAGCCAGGCTCACCAGCCAATCACATGCCAGACAGTCACTGCACATTTATGCCAGCGTCTAGAAGTGGCACTTCTACACTAGCTACAGTAACGCCGCACACATCGTCGTGCAGCATTCACTCTCACGAGTTCGTACATACCAAACTCGACCCTGCACTCCCCACGCATCAGGAACTACCACGGTCACTCAGATCCCCCATGCATTCCTATGGGAGGGCAGGTCAGTCTCACTAAACCATACACAGAGCGCATGCGCTTTCCACTGGGACACAGTGTGCAAGCGCCTAGAGGCCTAAAACCACTATTACAACACAGGAAAAAGGTTAGGATAATGCAAAAATTTCTAGTGGTGAACTTGCCAGAAGGGCCAAGTCCAACACCCCCCATTCCGCTCCCATGGATGTAGGCACTGCATTGGAGTCCACGACCACCCCGTCTGACTTGGGCACTGCAGTGGTGACCCAATCCACTCCATCTGACCTGCCCACTGGAGTTGTGCTGGCACCCACCCCAACTGACTTGTGCCCCACAGTTGTGACAGCACCCACCACTTCAGGCAGCTCCACTGCAGTTGCAAGTGTCTCGCCTGCACCCACCACCCCTTCACTGCCTCCTTCTGCTGCGCCCTGATCCTGTCCCTGCGCTGCCTGGCCTGCCCCCATGTATGCCCCTCCGAGGGGATGACCCCAGTCCTTAGCAGTGCAGTCGAGCACGGTGTGACAGTTGTCACTCTACTTCACTCCTTGGCATTTGGACATGGACTGGACATTGGCCTTTTGTTTGAACAGACATTTAACTTTTAATATGCCGAATAAAGCTTTTTTCTTTCTCCCTGTGAACTTGATTTAGCTGTACATTATGTTGCTGATGTTTAACATGCCCTTCCACCTTTGATGCTTGGTTTCCAATGTTGAATACTGATGTGTTGCTGTGAGGTACTCCCTGTGATCCATGAGATATGTATCCTATTCTGGTGGGTATCCATGTCATACTTTGCAGCTACCTGGGTGTGTCAGGATCAACTATTTGTGGACATCTCTGTGAACATTTCATTTGCATGGTCACATCTGTGGCTTGCACCCCTGCACATATGATGTGCTTTTAATTGTCCAATTTGTCACTTCAGCAGACTTTGTGCTCCTCAACACTGGACCTACAGGTGTGGGCATCATTAGTATGGGAGCAACTGGGTCCTCTGTGCAACTTGCAAGACATATGTTTTGGGTATGTGCAGATGACTTAGGGGAGACTCACGTACCTAGGCTGTTGTGACCAGAGCCTTCATTGTGTGGTAACTGATTGCTGACTGACCAAGTGTTCTGCAGACATGAGTGAGACGTGCGGGGAATATGTTTGGCACAGCTGGGCTTCCACAGGAGTTGGGTCCCCTCAAGTAAGTGTGTTGTCCAGTGACATGGCCTGGGCCCATGGTGTGTGTTGTATGAGCATGTGTGTGTGTCCACATCCCTGTTCATACACAGACAGTGTTCCCTTGATATGTTCCTGTTGTTGATGCTTGCTGAGTGGTACTGGGTTCATCCCACTTCTTTTCCAATGGGCTACCAGATGTGTGGGTGCATGACACACTACTGTTAATTGGTGTATCATCATTGGGATTTGTCAGTTCTGAGTGGTGATGATGTTGTCAGACACAGATGGGACACAGTCAGGGGTCCCCAAGGCACCTGTTTATTTGCTAAATCATGTATTTGTCCCTGGGCGGTACCTTTCAGTGATTGAGACATTTGTATATGTGTGTGACTGCTCCCACTTGTCGGGTTCATGGCTGCGATGCTGGCAGGTGTCAGCATGTGTGCCTTGTGGTTTTCCTTGGCTTCTGCATTGTCCTGGGACTGTGGCAGGGATTCTGAAAGTTACGTGAGCTTTGAGGTCATGGCCATGTACTGCATACTTTGCAGTATGTCTGTCATTCCCCAGGGTTGTAAACGGTCCTTGTGTGATGTGTCTGTGCACCTTAGTTCCTCCCAACATTCCTGTGTTTGTCATGGGTGCATGTGCAATGTCACCTGTCCATGTGGGCTTCACAGATGCACATTGTTGCAGTTCAGGGTGTGTGGTGTTGAGGGTGGACTGATGTAAATGTTTGCATGGATGGTCCCCTAGCTCCCGTTTGTCCATGGATGAGGGGCCATGCTGAGTGATTTGTGTTTGTGTATGTGTGATGTACGTTTGTAGCACAGGACACATGTCTGGGTTTCCCAGTTTGTACGACATCTGCCTTTGTCATCACAGTGGAGGTGTCATGCATGCCTGTGTCACCCCAATGTCTGGTCCCTGGGGGTAGTGGTGTTGTGTGTCAGTCTCTTGCTGTGTAAGTTTGTGTTCATTCCAGCTTGTGTCACATGTGTCTGTCGTGCTCCCTCTCATCTCCCAATGCCTGATTGCCCACTGAGGGTGTCCCAATGATGGTTTACTTTTGTGTGGCACTGTGTCCACATCTGTGTCACTGTGGTTCAGCCCCCCTCATGTGTTTTTGCCTGGGGATACTGTGACACACAAACATGCTGTGTCAGATGTTCAGTGTGAGGTTGCATGTTTGTGTTCGTGCATCTGCACCAGTGCATTGGTATTGCTGTTGTGGGCTTTGTCTGGATGGTGTTTCTGTGATTTTGCCTGCTGTCCCTGTGAGTCATATCACATCATTGTGCACATTCATACAGGTTGTTAGGGGCCATTGCTGGCATGGAATGTGTGTTTGTGAGCTGACACCTACAGTCTACACATGTTGTTTTGATTGGTGTGTCTATTTTCGAGATGTGTGCATGCTTGGTGATGGTCACTTCTGCTCTTGTGTTATTGTACACTGTATGCATTGTCAGCTCCCATGTGTGGTGCTTGTCTGCATATGGCCGAGAGTGTGTTATGTTTTCACAGCACTGTTAGCCTCACCACATCTCTGTGGGAAGGGAACACAACCACTAGTTTGCCCCAGAAGTGTTTAATGTGTTGGGATCAGGGATCATACATGATGTTTGTTATTTGCAGCTTTGACCATGATGACACTTACCTTTTGGTCACTGTGATGAGGGGGAGTTTAGTCCCCATCACCACAATGCTCAACATCTGCTGCATTTTGGAAGCCCCCACTTAACTTCTGTTCTACACAGTGAGGGGGTGTTCTTTTTACATTGCCACAGTGCTATGGTGATGCTTGCCTTGTGTATATCACACTTACATTGTATGTTCGTAGTCATAATCACTGTTGTGGGCATTTGTCACAGACTACACACTGTTGTCATGATGTTAGGGGGGATGTATTTTGCTGACATACCTGATGATGGAGTATGCTGGATGTGTTGCGCATCACCCATCCTATGGGTGGGGGTGGAAGTAGTGAGGAGCAACATAAGCCCTATGGCTGGGGGTGGCAGTAGTGATGGGCAACAGGTCCCCTATGGGTGTGGGTGGCAGGGGTGATGGGCAACATAGTCCCTATGGGTGAGGGTGGCAGTAGTGATGGGCAACAGGTCCCCTATGGGTGTGGGTGGCAGTAGTGATGGGCAACATATGCCCTATGGGTGGGGGTGGCAGTAGTGATGGGCAACAGGTCCCCTGTTGCTTGTGTCACTAGGGCACTGTGTCCCTGCAGTCAGCTATGCTTCAGCTACCGGTCAGCATCTGTTCCCGTGACTCTGTTGTGTGTTTCATGGGTGGATCAAATGTTTACACAATGCCTGAGATCTGACATGTGATATGTGTGTGCCTTTGAGATGTGTTCCAATTGCTGCTCTGCCTCGCAACATGTGGCTGGGGTATTCCAAACAAACCCATGGAGCAGAGGACTCAAATGTTTGGGCTTCAAGAGCATGTATATCGAGTATGTCACACTTGCTTAGCCACCTAACTACTGTCCAGGGCTAAACACTGTTTCACGTAGACCTTGCCACGCATGCCTCCTCAAGGGCATTTAGAAACACTCTGTAATCCCACTCCTGTGTATGAAATTGCAGGTTGTGCTTAGTGACATGTGCCCTCAGGTGTCTGCCTCTGTGCCATTAGGGTGTGGCTTGTTGTTACGTACAACTGGGGTGTCCATGATTCAGAGGGTCAGCATGACATCTGAGATGTGACTGTGAGAGACAAGACCTGTGTGACCTATAGGTGTGTGATCATCTGACAGCGCACAATGGTGTATGCAACTGTGTCCTTCAGGCAGCTGGGTTACATGCATGGCAGACTGTGACGTGTTAATGTACAGGGATTTGTGTTTGCAGAGACTCAGATGTCTGATTTGCATGAAGTGGGGTCTTCTGGCTCCTGGACATGTTGTTTGCATGGGATGGGCAAGTGCGTCGGTCATCTGCAGAGTTAGCTTTACCCCTGAGCTAGGATTGTGAGTCAGTGCATATTGTTGTTTGGATGCCCTGCCCCTGTGACAGGAGACAGTGTTGACTGACTTTCAGGGCATCCCAGTGCCATGGCATTTAACTTGCTATGAGTGATCCTGCATTGGGTTCAAGTGTGCACCATGCACACCATTATGGCATTGCCCATCAGGACATGAGAACATCATAGTGTGTGTTGCTGGCATGCATCACAAGCATGTGAAATGAGTCTCTGCCCATCCCTTCATCCGAACACCTGTACTGAGTCAGTAGTAAGAGATGTGCTGTGTGTATAGTGACATACTCCTACATGTTCACTTGCATGTCCAACTAATGTGTGGGTGGTGCATGTTGGCACATTGGGGTGTTAGCATCCAACATGCAACAGACATAAGTGTGAAAGTCAAGGAGGGATATGTGTGCCATGGTTGATGTTGAGAATGACAATTGGCTTATCCTAAACAGTGTTGGCACTTTGAGCTGTGTTCAGCTGATGATGCCAGGGCTTGCCCTGTGATGTGATGTACTCACTGTGGTGTGTGCAGTCAGTGCAGGTGACTGATGTTGTTCTCTTACTTCCTATTCCTATCCAGGTACATCCACGGCCACAGGAGGGGACAGCTCCACGGACCAGGAGGAGCCACAGAGCCTTACAGGGACAGAAGGAGAGGAGTCGGGTGGACCCAGTGGCATGGATGGCCAGTGGAGCCACACAGAGGACTCGTCAGCAACATCCCCCCCAGCTGAGGGCCACACAACTGGTGTCATTCATGGAAGGCATTTCCTCAGGCATGTCTGCCTTACAGAGGACCAATCAGTCCGTGGCCTCCTCCCTGATGGCAGCAGTGTCCCTCCTCCAACAGTCCCGCACCCCTCCTACCTTTGCACCACCCACGATTCCTAGCAGCCTACCTGACCATAGCACACAAACACCCAAACCAATGTCTAGACGTGCACTCAAGCAAGCGCCGGGGACTGATGACACACTCACAGGGGCTGGTTTGCAGACACACACACAGTCATCCACAACCACTCCGCAGTCCTCCGAGACCTCTCCCTCCCAGTCCCCTTCCCTTGCATCACCTGTAACCCCATCTCCCCAGAAGCTCTTCCTCTGTGACCTTGGCAACTTCCCCACCGACCCAGCAGATCCTGATTACAAGGGGAAGAGGAAGTCTGCACACACAGAGGGGAGTGTCCCTCACACCCGGACACCCTCCCCCAGGCGCGGTCAGACAGAGACCACCACCAGCAAGACCTCCCGGCACCAGAAGGGCAAGACCCCCCTGTCTCCACGCAGCTCCAAGGCAAAGTCTCCATCCTCCATCCCTCAGGCCACCACTCCAGAGGTTCCACCGCCACTCCCTGCCACGGGTTCCCCCACCCACAGATACACCATCCCCAAAATGCTATGGCCCTCTCCCCCGGCACTTGCTCCTCCACACCTGGTCAGACGGTTAGTGCCACTGATGTGGGGACCGTGTCCCCCCCTGCCCTGCCGACATCACTTGCCCCCTGTTAGAAATGGGATTTCTGGTTGGCTAGGGCTTGCGCCAAAGCCAGGCAGAAACCACCACTCTAGTCAGGGCTGGGGAGTTACACGCCAAAGATAACCCCTGCTCACCCCCTTGGTAGCTTGGCACGAGCAGTCAGGCTTATCCCGGAGGCAATGTGTAAAGCGTTTGTGCGCGCACACAGCACCAACACCCAAGGCCCACCACAAAAGAAACTCCAAACAAGGTTATATATAAAAAAAATAGCCTTTGTATTATACCTAACACATTAGATAATAATCACATAATTTACACTGTGCCAACTGGCACTGGGCAGAATTTTACAAGGGACTATTTACACGGGACAGGGCCACATGGACCACTGTCAGAATCACCACAAATCACCAATTGTACATGAAGAACATATACTAACTGTAACACAAATTATCACTGTAGAGCACAACCAGTAACTACTGGCGCAATAATGACCTCAGCGTCATCACACTAGAATCAGGTATAAAACCTATCCTGCATCCATCACAGGGGCATAAACACATTATGCAATTTCTCATTAGTCTAACGCATTAGACCTAACCACCTAAGTATAACTACACTAGGGGCGTACATCACACAGGGAAGTTTAATCTCCCTAACATAAACCTAAACAGGTAAAACAACCTCCTATGCTGAAATCATATCTAGAGGCATAAAACACAGGGTGCGCAAAACATGCTACACACAGTACATTTCCTAACACCGAACGCATTAGTATATGAATCACAATAACACCTAAATCACATTAGGGTCCAGGTTGCGCCAGAACCTAAACGTAGCAGCTGCCTACTACTTGTTGGGCAGCTGGTGACAAGGACATGGTCTAAACGCTGCAGCTGGCACTAAGTGCTGCGCAGCTGGGGAAGTAAAATGAGGCCTGGGCTCTCAATGGCCCTTGAAGTAATGTCCAAAACGTTGGAGCCACCTAGACTCTAAAAACGACATGTCCCCCAGTACTGTGGAGCCACACGGGGCTCCTAAAATTAGTCTGTGCCAAACGTTGGAGCCATCTAGGCTCTCAGAACCAACTTGAGCAAGCCTGGGTGCCTCTGGGCCCGTCTAAAACAATTATGGCCATAACTAAAGTCCCAGCTGCCCCCTAGCAAGCGGGGCAGCTGTGGGGGGATGGCCAAACAACAGGGGGAAAGAGCCTGGGCCCCTCTGCACCCGTCTCAAATAAATGCGACCATCGTTGGAGCCCTGTAGGCTCTGAAATGCAGGAATGCCCATGCTGGAGCCACGGGGCTCTTCAAATAAAACATGCCCCAGTTGGAGCGGCCCTCTGCCATGTGGGGCCGCTCAGGCAGTAGGCACCGGCACTGGTGCCTCGGTCCCCTCTTTCCCCCCAGCCCTTGTCACTCACCTACTGGGGCGAAGGTCGGACAGTACTCCTCTCGCGGTGCGGGGCTTCCCTCACTCCTGGGAGCCCCCGCGGCGCAGTCTTCACCCGGGCCCCCTCCTGGGACCCGGGACTTTACCTCTCGGCTCGCGGCGGCGGGGTGGGATCCCGCCCTACTTGAATGATGCCGCCACGCTTCACCACGCTTCACCCGGTCCCCCATCTCGGGACCGGGGCTTCTCCGTGGGCGGGCTCCGGACGTCTTCCTGCTTCCGTCCGTGGAGCCCCGCCCACGGTCAGGCGGATGCGTGTAGTTCGTGGCCCAGGGCCGCGGCGGTGATTTCTTCATTCCAGTGACGCGGGGTGGGCACCCGCAAGGCTCCTCAGTGAAGGCGGGGTGGGCACCCGTCCTTTAAAATATAAAGCAGGGTGGGCTTCTGCTATAAGATCACGAAATGAGCGGCAAAGTCGCGGGGTGGGCACCCGCACACCACAAGGCAAACAAAGTCGCGGGGTGGGCACCCGCTTCGGCTGACATTACGGGGGAATCCCTACGATGGGGATTCCCTCCACACAGACGGCAGCGCATTGCTGCGGAGCTCCAACGCTCCTACGGTGCCAAATAAAGCGATATAGCGCTCCCAGGGCGCTAGAAGCAAGGAAAAGAGATAAAGCGCCCCCCAGACGCTTGGACAGCAACCAAAAGGTCCTGGAGACCTCAGGGGGGCAATGTAGGGCCCATGGGCCAGCACACAGGGCCCTCCAGCAAGGAGGCAGCCCCATGGCGGTCCCTCCTGGGCCCCACCAGCAGCAAGCCCCCTCCTGTTAGGATCCAAAGCAGAACATTTTTCTGGGGTCACAGCCCCTCTTTTATACACCAAATCCTTTGTTTCCAAAGGTGCAGGGGAGGGGCGAACCAGATGCAACTGGTTCCTGAGCACTTTGTTTTGCTCAGCCCCTCTCCCTATTCACAGGACAGGCCAGGGTCATCAGTCGCACCACAGGGGGCAGAGCCAGCATTGTGTGGGGAAAGCCCAGCCTTATTCAGGTCCCAGGTGTACTCCTCCCACTCATCAACATGCAGCTCTCTCCACCCACCACTGGGGCAGACCCATCCTGACTCCTGGAGCCAGGCTCACCAGCCAATCACACGCCAGACAGTCACTGCACATTTATGCCAGCGTCTAGAAGTGGCACTTCTACACTAGCTACAGTAACGCCGCACACATCATCGCGCAGCATTCACTCTCACGAGTTCGTACATACCAAACCCGACCCTGCACTCCCCACGCATCAGGAACTACCACAGTCACTCAGATCCCCCATGCATTCCTATGGGAGGGCAGGTCAGTCTCACTAAACCATACACAGAGCGCATGCGCTTTCCACTGGGACACAGTGTGCAAGCGCCCAGAGGCCTAAAACCACTAGTACAACACAGGAAAATGGCTAGGATAATGCAAAAATTTCTAGTGGTGAACTTGCCAGAAGGGCCAAGTCCAACACCCCCCATTCCGCTCCCATGGATGTAGGCACTGCATTGGAGTCCACGACCACCCCGTCTGACTTGGGCACTGCAGTGGTGACCCAATCCACTCCATCTGACCTGCCCACTGGAGTTGTGCTGGCACCCACCCCATCTGACTTGTGCCCCACAGTTGTGACAGCACCCACCACTTCAGGCAGCTCCACTGCAGTTGCAAGTGTCTCGCCTGCACCCACCACCCCTTCACTGCCTCCTTCTGCTGCGCCCTGATCCTGTCCCTGCGGTGCCTGGCCTGCCCCCATGTATGCCCCTCCGAGGGGATGACCCCAGTCCTTAGCAGTGCAGTCGAGCACGGTGTGACAGTTGTCACTCTACTTCACTCCTTGGCATTTGGACATGGACTGGACATTGGCCTTTTGTTTGAACAGACATTTAACTTTTAATATGCCGAATAAAGCTTTTTTCTTTCTCCCTGTGAACTTGATTTAGCTGTACATTATGTTGATGATGTTTAACATGCCCTTCCACCTTTGATGCTTGGTTTCCAATGTTGAATACTGATGTGTTGCTGTGAGGTACTCCCTGTTATCCATGAGATATGTATCCTATTCTGGTGGGTATCCATGTCATACTTTGCAGCTACCTGGGTGTGTCAGGATCAACTATTTGTGGACATCTCTGTGAACATTTCATTTGCATGGTCACATCTGTGGCTTGCACCCCTGCACATATGATGTGCTTTTCATTGTCCAATTTGTCACTTCAGCAGACTTTGTGCTCCTCAACACTGGACCTACAGGTGTGGGCATCATTAGTATGGGAGCAACTGGGTCCTCTGTGCAACCTGCAAGACATATGTTTTGGGTATGTGCAGATGACTTAGGGGAGACTCACGTACCTAGGCTGTTGTGACCAGAGCCTTCATTGTGTGGTAACTGATGGCTGACTGACCAAGTGTCCTGCAGACATGAGTGAGACGTGCGGGGAATATGTTTGGCACAGCTGGGCTTCCACAGGAGTTGGGTCCCCTCAAGTAAGTGTGTTGTCCAGTGACATGGCCTGGGGCCATGGTGTGTGTTGTATGAGCATGTGTGTGTGTCCACATCCCTGTTCATACACAGACAGTGTTCCCTTGATATGTTCCTGTTGTTGATGCTTGCTGAGTGGTACTGGGTTCATCCCACTACTTTTCCAATGGGCTACCAGATGTGTGGGTGCATGACACACTACTGTTAACTGGTGTATCATCATTGGGATTTGTCAGTTCTGAGTGGTGATGATGTTGTCAGATACAGATGGGACACAGTCAGGGTTCCCCAAGGCACCTGTTTATTTGCTAAATCATGTATTTGTCCCTGGGCGGTACCTTTCAGTGATTGAGACATTTGTATATGTGTGTGACTGCTCCCACTTGTCGGGTTCATGGCTGCTATGCTGGCAGGTGTCAGCATGTGTGCCTTGTGGTTCTCCTTGGCTTCTGCATTGTCCTGGGACTGTGGGAGGGATTCTGAAAGTTACGTGAGCTTTGAGGTCATGGCCATGTCCCGCATACTGTGCAGTATGTCTGTCATTCCCCAGGGTTGTAAACGGTCCTTGTGTGATGTGTCTGTGCACCTTAGTTCCTCCCAACATTCCTGTGTTTGTCATGGGTGCATGTGCAATGTCACCTGTCCATGTGGGCTTCACAGATGCACATTGTTGTAGTTCAGGGTGTGTGGTGTTGAGGGTGGACTGATGTAAATGTTTGCATGGATGGTCCCCTAGCTCCCATTTGTCGATGGATGAGGGGCCATGCTGAGTGATTTGTGTTTGTGTATGTGTGATGTACGTTTGTAGCACAGGACACATGTCTGGGTTTCCCAGTTTGTACGACATCTGCCTTTGTCATCACAGTGGAGGTGTCATGCATGCTTGTGTCACCCCAATGTCTGGTCCCTGGGGGTAGTGGTGTTGTGTGTCAGTCTCTTGCTGTGTAAGTTTGTGTTCATTCCAGCGTGTGTCACATGTGTCTGTCGTGCTCCCTCTCATCTCCCAATGCCTGATTGCCCACTGAGGGTGTCCCAATGATGGTTTACTTTTGTGTGGCACTGTGTCCACATCTGTGTCACTGTGGTTCAGCCCCCCTCATGTGTTTTTGCCTAGGGATACTGTGACACTCAAACATGCTGTGTCAGATGTTCAGTGTGAGGTTGCATGTTTGTGTTTGTGCATCTGCACCAGTGCATTGGTATTGCTGTTGTGGGCTTTGTCTGGATGGTGTTTCTGTGATTTTGCCTGCTGTCCCTGTGAGTCATATCACATCATTGTGCACATTCATCCGGGTTGTTAGGGGCCATTGCTGGCATGGAATGTGTGTTTGTGAGCTGACACCTACAGTCTACACATGTTGTTTTGATTGGTGTGTCTATTTTCGAGATGTGTGCATGCTTGGTGATGGTCACTTCTGCTCTTGTGTTATTGTACACTGTATGCATTGTCAGCTCCCATGTGTGGTGCTTGTCTGCACATGGCCGAGAGTGTGTTATGTTTTCACAGCACTGTTAGCCTCACCACATCTCTGTGGGAAGGGACCACAACCACTAGTTTGCCCCAGAAGTGTTTAATGTGTTGGGAGCAGGGATCATACATGATGTTTGTTATTTGCAGCTTTGACCATGATGACACTTACCTTTTGGTCACTGTGATGAGGGGGAGTTTAGTCCCCATCACCACAATGCTCAACATCTGCTGCATTTTGGAAGCCCCCACTTAACTTCTGTTCTACACAGTGAGGGGGTGTTCTTTTTACATTGCCACAGTGCTATGGTGATGCTTGCCTTGTGTATGTCACACTTACATTGTATGTTCATAGTCATAATCACTGTTGTGGGCATTTGTCACAGACTACACACTGTTGTCATGATGTTAGGGGGGATGTATTTTGCTGACATACCTGATGTTGGAGTATGCTGGATGTGTTGCGCATCACCCATCCTATGGGTGGGGGTGGAAGTAGTAAGGAGCAACATAAGCCCTATGGCTGGGGGTGGCAGTAGTGATGGGCAACAGGTCCCCTATGGGTGTGGGTGGCAGGGGTGATGGGCAACATAGTCCCTATGGGTGGGGGTGGCAGTAGTGATGGGCAACAGGTCCCCTATGGGTGTGGGTGGCAGGGTTGATGGGCAACATAGTCCCTATGGGTGGGGGTGGCAGTAGTGATGGGCAACAGGTCCCCTATGGGTGTGGGTGGCAGTAGCGATGGGCAACATATGCCCTATGGGTGGGGGTGGGGGTGGCAGTAGTGATGGGCAACAGGTCCCCTATGGGTGTGGGTGGCAGTAGTGATGGGCAACATATGCCCTATGGGTGGGGGTTGGGGTGGGGGTGGCAGTAGTGATGGGCAACAGGTCCCCTATGGGTGGGGATGGCAGTAGTGATGGGCAACATAAGCCCTATGGATGGGGGTGGCAGTAGTGATGGGCAACATAGTCCCTATGGCTGGGGTTGGCAGTAGTGATGGGCAACATAGTCCCTATGGGTGGGGGTGGCAGTAATGATGGGCAACAGGTCCCCTATGGGTGTGGGTGGCAGTAGTGATGGGCAACATAGTCCCTATGGGTGGGGGTGGCAGTAGTGATGGGCAACATAGTCCCTATGAGTGGGGGTGGCAGTAGTGATGGGCAACAGGTCCCCTATGGGTGTGGGTGGCAGTAGTGATGGGCAACATATGCCCTATGGGTGGGGGTGGCAGTAGTGATGGGCAACAGGTTCCCTATGGTTGGGGGTGGCAGTAGTGATGGGCAACATAAGCCCTATGGCTGGGGGTGGCAGTAGTGATGGGCAACATAGTCCCTATGGCTGGGGGTGGCAGTAGTGATGGGCAACAGGTCCCCTATGGCTGGGGGTGGCAGTAGTGAAGGGCAACAAGTCCCCTATGGGTGTTGGTAGCAGGGGTGATGGGCACCATAAGCCCTATGGCTGGTGGTGGCAGGGGTGATGGGCAACATGTGCCCTATGGCTGGGGGTAGCAGTAGTGATGGGTAACAGGTCCCCTATGGGTGGGGGTGTTAGTGGTGCTGGCCATGCAACCCCTATGGTGGGCTGTTGTTAGTGGCCAGGATGTGGATCCCCTGTGTGTGTGTGCCATTTTGTGGGTACGTGTCGTTTATGTGGTAGGTGTCTGACTTACCGCCTGCGCCATCGGCGTCGGTTCCTGAGCCGGTCATAGATGTAGAGTACTGGTATGACCTGCGCGATGGGATTCATGATGTGTTTGTGTCGTACACGCTGCATGTTGCTCCATCTCGTACCCGCTGCAAGCTGGTCCGTCTCGTAGCCGTGTATTGAGTTGTGGCACGAATCGTAGCTGGTATGCTTGTTTTCCGAATGCTGTGACGTCCCGTACGTGGTGACCCGTACGGCGCGGTGGAAGTACGCATCGTACTTGTCATGATGAAAACTGCTATGGATACTTCTTCCGGGCGACTCGGTTCAGTGTTAGGAGTTACGGCTCGGACGGAGACTGGAGCTTCAATCACAGCCTGCGTGTCGGTCGGGTTTTGGGCAGTTATGCGCATCATACTTACTGTTAGACGGCGACCTCAGAGGAGCCCGGAAAGGGGGTCCTGACTACCCTGAGACCCACCCTCAAAGTATCGTAGCCGGGCACTGGCGGGAGATTCCCCAGGGGGAGGAATCTCGCAACTAGGATCGTACTTCTGGCACCACCCGACACAGAGAGACCACACTGGGTATCCTCAGAACAAGCTTTATCAAACAGGTATCACTGCAAATATGTACAAGGTGAGCACGGGCTCAAGAGTCTCGGAAAGGTAGGGGGTAGCGGGACTGTCTCTGGTAACGGGTCAAAGCAGGGACGTATCCGGCGCACAGCTCACAATCCTCGAGCTGGGGGATACGTGGTCGGAGTTGGGGTCCGGCGGGACCGTGAGAGTCTGGGGGAGCCGCGAGTCACTCAGCAGGGCTCAGGTACAAGTTCGGAGGTCTTACGATCTTCAGGGAGCCGCGAGTCACTCAGCAGGGCTCAGGTACAAGTTCGGAGGTCTTACGATCTTCAGGGAGCCGCGAGTCACTCAGCAGGGCTCAGGTACAAGTTCGGAGGTCTTACGATCTTCAGGGAGCCGCGAGTCACTCAGCAGGGCTCAGGTGAGTTCCAGTTCCAGGAGCCGCGACCACGTCAGCAGGCTCTCGTTGTTCCAGCGTCGAATCTGCCGGACAGCCCCAGAGCACCCCTTGTTATAGTTCGACCCCTCTTTGATGTCCGGAGTCTGTGCAGGCAGGGGTCTTGTCACCTGGGGGTCGCTTGTCGGGATTTCCTGCTATAGTCTTTTGATCCTTTCAGGGCCGGGAGGAGTCCCAGACACCCAGCAGGCGTGGAGCCAGCCCTCAGGGAGGCCGGAGGGCCGATCGAAACCCATCGTCCCGGGGGAGTTCAGAGGTGCGATAGAAACTGCTCCTCCCTCTCTCATCCCCTGGAAGCGTGATGTCCTCCAGCCGGAGTGGCGCCTCTAAGCCCGGGTCGCGCTGGGGCCGGGCGGCCATCTTGGTGCATGAAGTGGGCACGCGGGCCCGGGGTGGCCGAAAGGAGAGAGGCCAGGGACGGGGATGTCCGGGTCGGTGCGTGTGTCCTGGTGGGGAGGTTCGGCTGGGCCGGGTGCTTGGGCTGTAGGTACCAGGTTTCGGTGGTGCGGGGGCACGGAGGGCCATTCTACGAGGCCGGGTCCAACACGCGTCCCCCCCAGCTGAAAGCCGGAGAGAACTGCCCATCAGCTTGGGGGGTTCTCTTCGCTGAGGCGGAAGAACCGGGAGAGGCCGTCAGCATTGGCGTGGTCCGTACCAGGGCGGTGTTCCACGGTGAAATCCATCCCCTGGAGGGAGATTGACCACCGCAGTAGCTTGGGGTTTTCTCCTCGCATCTGCATGAGCCAACGTAAGGGCCGATGGTCAGTTTGGACTCTGAAATGGGTGCCAAACAGGTAGGGTCGTAGCTTTTTGAGTGCCCAGACCACGGCAAAGGCTTCGCGCTCTATGGTGCTCCATCTTTGTTCTCGGGGCAACAGCCGCCGACTGAGGAAGGCGACGGGCTGGTCTAGGCCTTGGTCATTTACTTGGGACAGGACGGCCCCAATGCCATGCTCGGAGGCATCGGTCTGGACTATGAACTCCTTGGCGTAGTCGGGAGCCTGGAGGACGGGGGCAGTACACATGGCCCTTTTTAGGGCATCGAAAGCTTCCTGGCAGGCAGCCGTCCACTGCACTTTCTTTGGCTGTTTTTTAGACGTGAGTTCTGTGAGAGGGCCGACAAGGCTGCCATACCCCCGAATGAATCTTCGGTAGTAGCCCGTGAGTCCCAGAAAGGCTCGGACCTCCGTCTGGGTGATGGGTGGTTCCCAGGCCAGGATGGCGTCGATCTTTGGCTGTAGAGGGGCGACCTGGCCACTCCCGACCTGGTGCCCCAAGTAGACCACGGATCCTTGCCCGATCTGGCACTTGCTGGCTTTTACTGTGAGGCCTGCCTGGCGCAGGGCGATTAGCACCCTTCGGAGGTGCTGGAGGTGCTCACTCCACTCTGAACTGAAGACAGCGATGTCGTCCAGGTATGCCGCGCTGAACTGTTCTAGCCCGGCCAGGACCCTATTCACCAGTCGCTGGAAAGTGGCCGGGGCATTTTTCATCCCGAAGGGCATTACGCGGAAGCGGTAGTGACCATCGGGGGTGGAGAAAGCGGACCGCTCTTTGGCCCCTTCGGTGAGCGCAATCTGCCAGTATCCGCAGGTGAGGTCGAATGTGCTGAGGAACCGGGCTGCCCCTAGTCGGTCAATGAGTTCGTCGGCTCGTGGAATGGGGTGGGCATCGGCTCGGGTAACGTCATTGAGCCCCCGGTAGTCCACGCAGAATCGGAGCTCGGGGGCGACACCGGGGGCCGCTGCCTTCGGGACCAGGACCACGGGGCTGGCCCAGGGACTGTCAGAGGGCTCGATCACCCCCAGGGTCAACATCTTCGAGACTTCCGCTTGAATGCAGGACCGGACCCGGTCAGGAACCCGGTAGGCTCGGTGTCTCACCGGCGGGCTGTCCCCGGTGTCCACATCATGAACACACCAGTTGGTGACCCGGGGGGGTCAGGGAGAAGAGGTCAGAAAATTGTCTTAGGAGCTGGCGGCAGTCCGCTTGTTGCTGGGCCGTGAGGGCTGGGGAGAGGTTCACTCCTTCCACGGAGCCATCCTGCTCCTTGATACACAGGAGGTCCGGGAGGGGATCCGACTCATCTTCGGCCCCGTCATCGGTGGCCAGCAGGAGGCTCAGTTCTGTCCGCTGGAAGTGAGGCTTGAGGCGGTTCACGTGCAGGACCCGGAGGGGATCCCGAGGCGACTGGACGTCCACCAAGTAGGTGACTTGGCTCTTCTTCTCGACCACTTTGTAGGGCCCAGTCCATCGGTCCTGGAGAGCGCCAGGCTTCACGGGGGCCATGACCCACACCTGCTGGCCCGGCTGGAACTCGACCAGAGTAGCATTCTGGTCGTACCAGCGCTTCATTTCTTCTTGACTCGCCTCCAGGTTGGCCTCGGCCAGTTCTCGGAACCTCCTGGTCTGGTTCCGGAGGGCCAGGACATATTGGAACACATCTCGGGGGTGGTCTGGGGTGCTGCCTCCCACCCTTCCTTAACTAAACTGAGGGGACCTCGGACGGGGTGCCCATAGAGTAATTCAAACGGGCTGAACCCTAAGGACTTCTGGGGGACCTCCCGGTAAGCGAACAAGAGGCAGGGGAGCAGGACGTCCCACCTACGCCGGAGGGGCTCTTCTAGGCCAGCGATCATCCCTTTCAAAGTCCTATTAAACCTCTCTACTAGGCCGTTCCCTTGGGGATGGTACGGGGTGGTGAACTTATAGGACACCCCACATTGTTGCCACAGGGACGTCATATACCTGGATATAAAATTAGTGCCGCGATCGCTCACGACCTCGCGGGGGAAACCCACCCTGGAGAAGATCCCCATCAGGGCCCGGCCCACCACGGGGGCCGTAATGGTGCGTAGGGGAATAGCCTCTGGGTAGCGGGTGGCGTGGTCCACTAGGACCAAGATGAAACGGTGACCTTGGGAGGTGGGGGGGTCCAGTGGCCCCACGATGTCGATCCCGACTCGTTCGAAGGGGGTACTGACGACCGGGAAGGGTTGGAGGGGAGCCTTGCGCTTCCCCCCACTCTTCCTACTGGCTTGGCACGTGGGGCAGGACTTGCAGTGGGCCTCTACCGCTGCTTTCATCTTAGGCCAATAAAAATGGGTCACGAGACGGCTGTAGGTCTTGTCCTGACCCAGGTGACCGGCGAGGGGGACATCGTGGGCTAAGCCCAGGAGGAAATCCCGGAAGCGGAGAGGTACCACCAGTACCCGTCCGGATCCCAGCTCCACTGATTTCTGCTCACTATACAGGACGTTATTCTCCCAATAGATTCGGTGCGTTCCGGTCTGGTCACCTGCGGCTTGGCCCTCGGCCTGGCGCCGCAGCCCGACCAGGGAAGGACAGGTGGCTTGCTCCCGGCAAAATTCTTCTCGGGTGGGCCCGCCCTCGTGGCGCCACTGGGCCAACTCGGGTAGATCCCCCAACTCGGGGACCGGGGCGGGGTCGGATGGTGCGGGTTCGTCGCTGGCGACGGACCCTTCCGATGGAGGAACAGGAGGACCCTCGGCGGGGACGGTGCTGGCTACTTCGACCGGGGTGTTCTCGACTTCTCTCCGGGGAGTGAGTCGGGCTGTCATAGATCGGGTGGTGGCACACACCCACTCGGGGAGTCCCATCATTCCTAGGTGGGCCTTGCGCTCTACGTGCTTCCAGGGAGAACTCTCCAGGTCTTTCCCTAAGAGGCAGTCGACCGGCTGGGAGGTTCTTACGGCCACCTTAAGTTTACCTATCACCCCTCCCCACTCAAATGGCACCAGGGCCACCTGACACATACTTTCCCTATTGTCTGCAGATATTACGGGGCAAAAGACATTGGGGAGGATCTGCTCCTCGGGAACTAGGTGCCTGAGGACACCGGTGATACTGGCCCCGGTGTCCCGCAGGGCCTCTACCTGGTGGCCATTGATCTTGACGAGCTGCCCATATTTCTGTGTGTTGGAGGGTAGGAGGCTACCAGGGATCATTTCCCTATCTCCCAGGGATACCAGGGCCATAGCGGCGGGTTCCCACTCCTCGGCTTCCTCAACCTCCTCCCCCAGGGCTACGTTGGCTATCTGTCTCGCAGGGGTGACTTGGGTGGCCATGGGGCACTCTGGGTCATTGGCGTAGTGCCCGGGTTTCTGGCAGCGAAAACATGTGACGGTCACCCGGTGTCCCCGTCTCCCAGGGGGCCCTGTTACTGGTGGGGGGGGCGCCGGGAAAGGTGGAGGTGGTGTCTTCGGGGGGCTAGGCTGGGACTCCCTCGGCCCTCCCTGGTTCCCTCCCCCTCTCTGGCGGGGTGGTCCCTGACTGGTTCGGGGGTACTCTCCTACCATGCCCCGGGAGACCCGGGTGTTGGTCCAGCGGTCGGCCTCCACGGCCAGCTTCCGGGGATCTGTGAGCTTGCTATCCAGCAGATGTTGACGTAGCTCTATGAAGCAGTTCGCAGCCAGATGTTCCCATAACATGAGGTCAGTGAGTTCGGCAAGGGTGGTGACCTTGCTGCCCTTGACCCACCCATCGAAGGCCCGACTAAAAAAGTTTACATATTCCACCCAGGTGGTGCCCGGGATCTTCCTGCAGTCCCGGAACCGTTGGCGGTACATTTCTGGGGTGAGGCCGTATCTTGTGAGGAGAGCCTCTTTCATGTGGCTGTAGGAGGTCTGCAGGGAGAGGGGTAGGTCGAGCAGGGTGTCCCTTCCTTCGCTCAGAAACCGTCCCCACAACCCCGCCCCCCAGTCCTTCTGTGGAATCCGATGGGAGGTCATGGCGACCTCGTAGGCCCGAAACCATTGCTGAATGTCATCGTTTTTATAATATTCTTTGACCACATCCTTGGGGATGTGGACCTTCTGTTCCGCTGGGGGGGCCGTCTCTCGGTTCCCCGAGGGCCTCCCGTCCTCATTTCGGGCCTTGAGCTCGAGTTCCTTTAAGCTCCGTTCGTGCTCCAGTTGGAGCTTTCTTCCTTCGTGCTCCCGTTGGAGCTTCTTTTCTTCCAGTTCGCCTTGTACACGCATTTGCTCTACTGCTAGCTTTTTCTCCGCTAACTTCAATTCGCCCTCGATTTTGAGTTTGGCTAACTCGAGTTCATGACTGCGGCTTCTCTCTCTGTCCGCGAGCTCTTCCGGGGATAGGCCCCCGTCTGGTACGATGCCTCGCACCTGATTGCTACTGCTTTCACTTTGGGGGGGTTCGGCTTCGTCGGGGCGCTCCCCCGTGCCTTCCGGGCGGGAGGCCCCGGTCTCCACCCAAGTTTTCAGTGCTTTCTGCAAGTCTTCCTTAGTGTTGAGGCCAGTGGTAGCGATTTTAAGTTCTTTGCAAAATTGTTTTAGCTCTTTGTGTGTGTATTCTTCCAGATGCTCCACCTGGAACATTCTGTTGGCGTTGGTTTCTGTGGAGCTCGTGGCGCTTCCTTCTGCCATCTTTGTTGGTCGTGCGTCCGTTGTTTACTGTACGATCTCTAGGTGATGGGCCCGAATCCCGTCGCTTGCCACCAATGTTAGACGGCGACCTCAGAGGAGCCCGGAAAGGGGGTCCTGACTACCCTGAGACCCACCCTCAAAGTATCGTAGCCGGGCACTGGCGGGAGATTCCCCAGGGGGAGGAATCTCGCAACTAGGATCGTACTTCTGGCACCACACGACACAGAGAGACCACACTGGGTATCCTCAGAACAAGCTTTATCAAACAGGTATCACTGCAAATATGTACAAGGTGAGCACGGGCTCAAGAGTCTCGGAAAGGTAGGGGGTAGCGGGACTGTCTCTGGTAACGGGTCAAAGCAGGGACGTATCCGGCGCACAGCTCACAATCCTCGAGCTGGGGGATACGTGGTCGGAGTTGGGGTCCGGCGGGACCGTGAGAGTCTGGGGGAGCCGCGAGTCACTCAGCAGGGCTCAGGTACAAGTTCGGAGGTCTTACGATCTTCAGGGAGCCGCGAGTCACTCAGCAGGGCTCAGGTACAAGTTCGGAGGTCTTACGATCTTCAGGGAGCCGCGAGTCACTCAGCAGGGCTCAGGTACAAGTTCGGAGGTCTTACGATCTTCAGGGAGCCGCGAGTCACTCAGCAGGGCTCAGGTGAGTTCCAGTTCCAGGAGCCGCGACCACGTCAGCAGGCTCTCGTTGTTCCAGCGTCGAATCTGCCGGACAGCCCCAGAGCACCCCTTGTTATAGTTCGACCCCTCTTTGATGTCCGGAGTCTGTGCAGGCAGGGGTCTTGTCACCTGGGGGTCGCTTGTCGGGATTTCCTGCTATAGTCTTTTGATCCTTTCAGGGCCGGGTCGGGAGGAGTCCCAGACACCCAGCAGGCGTGGAGCCAGCCCTCAGGGAGGCCGGAGGGCCGATCGAAACCCATCGTCCCGGGGGAGTTCAGAGGTGCGATAGAAACTGCTCCTCCCTCTCTCATCCCCTGGAAGCGTGATGTCCTCCAGCCGGAGTGGCGCCTCTAAGCCCGGGTCGCGCTGGGGCCGGGCGGCCATCTTGGTGCATGAAGTGGGCACGCGGGCCCGGGGTGGCCGAAAGGAGAGAGGCCAGGGACGGGGATGTCCGGGTCGGCGCGTGTGTCCTGGTGGGGAGGTTCGGCTGAGCCGGGTGCTTGGGCTGTAAGTACCAGGTTTCGGTGGTGCGGGGGCACGGAGGGCCATTCTACGAGGCCGGGTCCAACACTTACTCTAAAGGATGGACCGGCTCCGGGTACGTGTCGGTCACACGGTAAGGCTACGGACAGCTGTCCGACCGGATATTGGAATCGGCCCCTTTGTCTGACCAGACATTCCTTGTTTCTTTGGTCAGATTGGAGAATGGTGGGGATGCCCCATGCTTCAAATATGCCATCCAGCAGCTCGATGACCTTGTCATGGGTGGTTGATGATAACTCCTCTACTAAAGGAAAGCTTGAATACTCATCAATGACTACCATGAGATGATATCCGCTTCCTAACGGCTCAAAGAAATCAACAGTAACTCTTTCCCAAACATGTGCATGTAGGTCAGACATTGTCAATGGGTGCTGCATCACTTTGGGGGGAAAGGCAGTTGCAAAGATGGTACTCTTTTAGTATCCTGTCATCTAAGCGAGGTAAACCACACTCGGTCTCCTAGGGCCCTTTTGGTGGCTGCAATGCCACAATGTCCTTCCTGGGCTAGGTCAATGAGTTAATGTCTTAGGCTCTCAGGTAAGAGGATTCTTGAGCCTCTCAATAGAATATCTTCCCTGTCATCCCGTACATTTAAATTTTTTTTTAATATAACTTCGTCAGAAAAAGGTTGAGCATTCTTCTTCCACGATTGAGTTGAACTTACGTCTTTGAGGATAAGCATGTTCTTAACAGCATTAGTAGAAGCAATAATCTGTTAAATGGATAGGGATGCTGGCGGGCTGGGCCTCACAATGAAGTTAAGGTTCTCCTCAGCCGTTTTGGATGTCGAACTGTGTCGATGTAATGGTACTTGTGAAAAGAAACCAGCAGGGTTATAATCTTTACCCAGCTTGTGGACAATTGCATAGTCATACTCTTCCAGTCGCAACCCCCATCATTCACTGCAAGGGGGCATCTTGGCCTTTGAGTTTCCAAAAATAGTGAGCAGTGCATGGAGATCTGTAGCAATAGTGAAACTTTTTCCATATAGAAACACATGAAAATGTTTGCAGTTCCATTCAATGGCCGGACTTTCTTTCTCTGGCTGAGAATAGGCACGTTCTGTGTCAGACAGGCTTTGACTGGCATAGGCCACAAAGTGTTACTGCACATTTGGATGACCATTATGTTGAGCAAGGATTGTCCCCCAGCCCCACTGGGCTTGCATTGACTGTGATCTCAGTATTTAACTTGGGGTCAAAATAGGCCATCAAGGTTGCATTCTCAATAGCATGCTTTATTCTTTTAAGGTTTTGATCACATTCAGCAGACCACTGGAAAGGGACATCTTGCTTTGTCAAGTCTCTCAAAGGGGCACTACCAGTAGCAAAGTCATGAATGTACCTTGAGCAATAACTGGTCATGCCTAAGAAGAATCGCAGCATGGTGACATCTTGTGGTGAGCAAATAGCTGATAGTCCTTGCACATTATCTGGATCAGGAGTCATTCCCCCATCAAAGAATAAGTGTTCTAAGAATTTGAGTTTGGTTTCATAAAACCCACCCTTTGCTGCATTCAGAGTGAGACCTGCATCAGCATGTAACTGGTACACTTCTATAAGGGCCTTGCCAAGCTCCTTTTGCATTGCCCCAAATACCGGTATGCCATTACTATAGTTAAAAGCATGCATGACAGGTTGCATTATTCAACGTATAACATCCTGAAATATTTCTTCAGCTGACGACACTCCAAAACTCAGGGCCCGATTCACAGACCTAACTTAAGACAAAATCCTAAACTTACTACCATTTTCGTATTCACAGAAGGCACTTACTCATTTTGGTATTCACAGAAGACACTTACTCACTTCGGTATTCACAGAAGTTAGGAGTCCTAACTTTAGGATTCCTAAATGCCTTCTGTGAATACCGAAAGTCTTAAAATTAGGATTTTTCTCAGTTTAGGAGTCCTAAAGTTAGGACTCCTAACGTTACTGCTACTATACTGAGAAAAATCCTAAATTTAAGGCATTTGGTATTCACAGAAGGCATTTAGGAGTCCTAAAGTTAGGAGTCCTAACTTTACTACTCCTAACTTCTGTGAATACCGAAATGAGTAAGTGCCTTCTGTGAATACCAAAATGAGTAAGTGCCTTCTGTGAATACCAAAATTGTAGTAAGTTTAGGATTTTGTCTTAAGTTAGTTCTGTGAATCGGGCCCTTAACCTTTTGTATCTGTACAACCCAACATGCGTCGAAAAGTAGTGATGTACCTGCAGTTCCCTTCCAACTCAAGTTGATGTTATCCTTTGTTCAGGTCAAGACGGGAGAAGACTTTGGCGCAGTTCAGTTGCATGATCATGTCCGCTATGTGTGGACCAGGATGTCTTTCTCTCTCAATTGCTATGTTAGCCTGGCGCATTTCAACACAAATGCGCACTGCACTTCCACTGTCTCTTTTTGACACCACCACTATGGGCAAGACCCATGGCATAGGACAGGTGGAGTGCTCAATGATGTCATGCTTCAACAGCATCTCTAGTTCTTTCACAGCGTGCCGCTGGGCGAAAGAACGTATGTCCTCATTGATATGAAGTCGCACTTTCATTGTCTTGACCCTTCCTAGGCCATGAAACAACAACAGGAACTGATTCACAACCTCAGATTGAGTATGGAGGTTGTAATTGAGAGATATCAGTCCCATTTCAGCAACAGTGGAAAAACTGAGCAATCATGCATTGGACGAAATTCGTGGAAGAACGTGAATTGGCATATGTACTGATACTGCGTTATGTTGCATTGTCGCTGTGACTGACCCTTAACTCTGCAATGGTTAAGAAGCAGGCCACGTGTACACCTTTGTATTTGATGGTTGAGGCATGGCTCAGGAGACAGGCTATTGAACTTTTCGACTGGCATGATGTTAATCAACCTACCACTGTCTATGATAAAGGTTATGGGGCAACTATTGATTTTTATTGTAATCTTTGGGCAGTGTCTAAATGAATTTGGTTGTCTTATTTGGTAGTTTGCCTTTGTCTTTTGTTTTTCCTTGCAGCCAAACCTACATGTGCCTGTCCTTACTTGGCCGATATCATCACAGCACATCCATCTTCTTCACTGGCACTTGATAATGACGTTGAAGAGCTTTGGTAAGATGAACTTGACGACAATCAACTTTGGCTGGTTTCTCCATGCCATAACTGATGCCAATCTTTGCCTTGCGGGCGTGGCGAGAATGCTTCTGGAACCTTCTGGCATCCATTTTCTCTTCTTGCCGTGACTTAATTGGTTTCTCTTTCACTTTGCAAATCGTTGAGAAGTGGTTTTCTTTCCTGCAACCATTACATGTCTGTCCTATGGCTGGAGATTTGCCTTTATAGGGAAATAAAAACCCACATCGGAAACTAAACGTTTTCTTCTTTGGAGACATCTACTTGCGTGCATCTACCTTGTGCTAGCTTTTCATGACCACTGCTGATTCATTTTTTGCTGTTCCAGCTTCCATATCAGCAGCTTGTCAATCTGCTCTTTCATGGCCCTTGCATCCGCTAGTTTTTTCTCTAAACAGAGTGGCTCTCTCAACATGCGTCTTCTGAAAGAGTTTGAAAGACAGCCATTGATGACTCAGAGGCGTTTGGCTACTTCATCATTAAATTCCCTAAACTGTAATCAATCAATCAATCAGGGGGTTTATAGTGTGTGCTATTCACCCGTGAGGGTCTTAAGTCGCTGGGGGGGGCGGTAGGCAGCTCCGGCTCAGTCGAAGAGCAAGGTCTTGAGGTCCTTCCTGAAAATGTGCAGGTTCTGGGACCGTCTGATGCTTACTGGGAGCTCGTTCTAGGTCTTGGATGTGGTGTAGGAGAAGGCCCTTCCTCTTGGTCTGCTTCTGCGGATGTGGGGGGTCTCTGCCAGGGCGCAGTCAGCGGATCGGAGATTTCTTTTGGGTGCGTGGAAGCAGACTCTCTCGTTGAGGTATTTGGGTCCAGTGTTGTGGAGGGATTTGTAGGTGTGTGTGAGAAGCTTAAAGGTTATTCTCTTCTCGACAGGGAGCCCAGTGTAGGTCTCGGAGGTGTTGTGCTGTGGGGTCCCGAGAACGAGTTTGGCCGTGGCATTCTGGATTGTTTGGAGCTTGTGTACAAGGGTCCTGTTGATACCAGTGTAGAGGGTGTTTCCATAGTCCAGTCTGCTGGTTATAAGTGCGTGGGTGATGGTTTTTCTGAGTTCGGGGAGTATCCATTTGAAGGTCTTTCGGAGGATGCGGAGGCAGTTGAAGCTGGTGGAGGCGATGGCGTTGATCCGGCGGGTCATGGTGAGTGAGGAGTCTAGGATGATGCTGAGGTTCCGAGCATGGTCCGTTGGGGTGGAGGACTCCCGAGGGCGGATGGCCACCAGGTGTTGTCCCAGGCAGAGGTCGAGGGTCCCAGGATGAGGACCACTGTTTTTTCTGCATTGAGCTTCAGGCAGCTGTCCTTCATCCAGGCCGCGACGTCCCTCATTCCTTCCTGGAACCTGAGCCTGGTGTCTTCGGGGTCCTTGGTGAAGGAGAGGATGATCTGGGTGACATTGGCGTATGATACTATTTTGAGCCCATGCTGTCTGACGATGGTGGCGAGGGGGGCCATGCAGATGTTGAAGAGCGTGGGGCTGAGCGATAATCCCTGTGGTACTCCGCAGTTGATCTCCGTGGATTCGGAGATGAAGGGGGGGGGTCTGATCCTCTGGGTTCTGCCGGAGACAAAGGACTGGATCCAGTTGAGGGCGGTTCCTTGTATCCCGGTGTTGTGCAGTCTAGTTGCGAGGGTGTGGTGTGAGACGGTGTTGAAGGCCGCGGAGAGGTCCAGTAGGACGAGGGCTGCGGTGTGTCCCTGGTCGAGTAGCCAGCAGATGTCCTCAGTGGCAGCAAGGAGGGCGGACTCGGTGCTGTGGTTGCTGCGGAATCCGGACTGGGAGGCGTCTAGGATGGAGTTCTCTTCAATGAATGCGGCCAGTTGGGCAGTTAAGAGTCTTTTGGTGACTTTGGCGGTAAAAGGGGGCACCTGCAGAACTAACACCCTGCTATATGATATCAGCAGGGTATATCCTGACACTCTGAAGTAGTGGTATGCATGGGAGCACAATGGAGCCAAACAGAGAGAGATTACAATCATGCTGTTCAAGGTCTCACAGGGTTACCACAGAGCATCACATTCGGATGCCCATGTAGTAGACCTTGAACCCAAACATGAAAAGACTTGTGCCCACTGGGACACTGGAGGACAACACTCTCGGACCAGAGTAGTATCAAGAGTGTGCCCACTCACCGGGTGTGACGATGTGCCTGCACAGTGAAGACTGGCTCAGCACTGGATGGTGGGAGTGAGCTTATGTATCGAGGTAAGTGATTGTGGCAGGCCTTCACCAGGAAGAAAAGAGACAAACCAAAATGCTACGTGGTTCACCAGAACAATGGTAGCCATCTTGAAGCAGGGACATTGACGATGCCACAAACAGAAAAAAACTAGATGTCTGTGCAATTTATTTGGGCCAAACTATACAGATAGTTAAAAGGGATTTGCTAACCAAGAGTCATTGTGACTTTGGAAACACTTCCCTCGTATGTCACTGGATCATAGAAAGCTAGAAAGCAAATGACATTGTTATGGCCTGAAAGTTGATAGAGGTTGCACCCGGGACCTTCAAGGGTGGCATAATAACTGTATTAATAGTCCTGAGAAATTCAGTTGGAGTGACTGTTTGCATGCAGTCCCAACTGGACTTAATACATTCATAGAATGGTAACATTTAGTGACTTTGAACCCCTCATTTTTTTTATTTGATTGTTCTGCTTTTCACTACCTGTCATTGTTTTCTGTTAACCTTTTGTGAACCGTCCTATTTGCTAAGACAAAAAATATGAAATTATTCTAGAATATCTCTATGACATTGTTATTTTGGCCGCAAGCACCTCTTCACATATGTAGGCCCTCGGTACAACTCAGGAGGGCATTCGGGATTACAACTACTGTGATGACACAGCACCTCTGGTGTTTGCAACTCCAGACATTTCACCAGCTTAAACAGGAAGGTTGGTGAACATGGGGAATTACACGGGGAGTCAGGTGCAGAGACTCCAATTCTCCTTTTCTCACAGGCTGCAAGTTGAAATACTACAGCATTACTACATGCTATATGTACTGTTACCTGCGGTATAATAGGAATATTTGAATGTGGAACAACCAAACATCTAGTAATAAAAAAGCAATGAAATCAAGGCATAAACTTCCCAAAATGAGGTTCATTCATCACATACTTTTCATCTGTTTTAATTCCCTACTCTGAACTCCAACTAGCTACTCAGGGTCCTCCTTATTTAGCAGTGATGTTTAAATGTTTGCACATTTATCTTTTGTACAAGGTATTATGCTGCTACTAAGGTTTTCTCCTTAAACTTTCAGAACAGGCTGACAAAGTGCCTCTAACATGTATGTAAAAAAGAAAACGGGAAGACAGCCTTCCCCTATCAACATCAGATATTCCCCAAACGAGAGGGGCGTGGCTGAACCTCCGCAAGATGGTCGCAGGTCGCTGAGGCTCTGCTCAGTGTCGAAGGCTTTCTTTTGCTTACGGCGGCAGCTGAAATTATGCGCGGTTTGAAGGATAAGGTGCGCGCGTGTTAGGAGACGAAGTCATCCTTACTTTCTGGCATTTTTTAAAGCTGCTCACTTTGTTCTTCCTTCCGCATCACGCACCTCAGTGCTGGCGGTCGCGGCCGCCATTTTGTCCTACCGGAGTGCGTCGGAGTTGATTTTCCTCCCAGATGACGCTCAACTTCATGAGACATGTCCTATGTCAAGTGGAAGTGGAAAGTCCTGGAATATGTTTGTACTGCTCTTCTGCTGCTCGAACTCTCTCAGTTAAATGTTAACTGATGCTCCGGATACTGGTCTTATCAATAGCTTAAATAATTGATTCTTGTGAGGAGATATTTGCAGCATACCTTGGACTTTGTTAAGTGGTTATGCCTGACGCCTAGCTCAGGTTATCTATAAATGCTGCCGCATTTTTGCTAACAGTCTCTTATTTTGATTTTTACGAAGCAATTCTTTTCGCTATTTATTTGGTGCACTCTTCAGCTTTTTGGGCCTTAGTGTTGCTATTGAACTGAGCACATATTTTGGATATTGCTTATTGTGCAGTGCAAATATTCTGCTACTACTTTGAAGGCTGCCACCACATCTACAGCTATGCCTATTGTTCAGAAGGATACAAATGCTCCCACTAAAAGGCAGAAAAAAGACCCTGGCTCTTCTACAAAGTTTCCTCTCACTTTGGAAGATCTTATAGAGGAAATCAAGCACTTGAAACCTTTTGTCACGGAGACTAAAGTCACACTTCAACGTATTGAGGAAAAGTGGTCTACGCTGGAGTCCAGGGTATCTGAAGTTGAACAACGGATTAGTGATGTACAGGACACTGCCACAAAAATCGATAGTATGTCTAAACAAATAACGCTTTTAAAGCAGCAGACTGAGGATTTGGAAAATGGGAACAGATGTAATAATCTCCAAATTTACAGTATTCCGGATGGAGCAGAGGGATCAGACATGCTTGCCTTTCTTGGAGTCCATATTCTTAAATTGGTGGGTCTTAAAGAAGAGATCCATCTTTATATACAGCGTGCTCATCGTCTTGCTCCTAAATCTTCTGATGTGTCAAGCTCTGGCTGACCTAGAGGTATAATTGTTCTTTTTCTAGAATAAACTAAGCTTCTGATGGTGTTATCTACAGCCAAGAAAAGAAAACAAATACTATGGTCTGGCCAGAGAGTATATATATATATATCTCTCAAGATGTGTCCCAAGCAACTGCGGCTTGTCGAAAGGAGTTTTTGTCATTTCGACCAACTTTACAATCTATGAATGCAAGATATGGTCTTGTACACCCATGCTTTTTTAAAGTAACTTATAAAGACAGAACTTATTTCTTTGAAAGTCCACAAGACCTGAGAAGATTTATTTTTCAGCATAAGGGTGAAGCAATGGACCTGGGAAAAGTTTGAGCTTCGTGTATTCAAGTTACTTCTTCTGTTCGGGGTTTTGATCTTCTTTCTATGTCTCTGAGATTTCTCTTGAAATATATTTTATGTCTACTATTTAGATATGTTGTTCTAAGAATAATCATATAATCAATGTTAATGTTGTGTTTATGGTTGTGCTCTTTAGTTAATGCATCAGTTTTTTGTTAATATTAATATGTATCATTCTTTTTTTACAGTTAGATGTTGCCTACCCTGGATTTCCTCCCCTGATTTGATGTATTGCCCACTGCTTACTTCCTTTCCTACTCCTATTGTTTCATATTTTCCTCGTGTCTGGTAAGTTGTCCCCTTTGATCATTTTTGTATAATATATTCTATTGTTGTCTTTCTAATTTGTTGTTTTGTTGTTTTTTGTCTTATGATTGACTGAGAGATATTTCCTTCTATACATGTTCTCCGCTTCCTTTATAATAATGATTGTCTCCGATACTGTTTTCCTTTATTTTAAATGAATGTTTGCCTGTTGTCTGTCTTCAGGTTTTGCGTTTCTCCACCTCCTTACTTTATTTCTTCACACTACATGTGTTTAATTCTCATGACTAAAGCCTTCCAGCTTTCTGTCATCTTCTTTCTTGCTATCAAAGTTCTTTTTTTCTTGTCTACTTTTCTTTCTTCTTTTACTCCTTTCTTTTTTGTGCTTTCTCTTTTTTCTTTTTTGCGTCTATATGTGTCACAGTTTTCATTGATTTTCTTGCTTAGATCACTTTAGGTGTTCTATAATTCTAAAGAGTTTGATGTTGGTTTTAGTTACTATTTAGTTGACCATAAAAATGTGGTTATTATCCTGGTTCATAAATGTCTCCCTTTGGTAACTGAGAATGTGGAACGTGATGATGAGGGCCGATGGGTTCTACTGGATGCTACCCTACACAGTATGCCTGTTTCTATATTAAATATTTATGGTCCTACAGGTATATATGTGCACTTTTGGAATCAAATGTCAGATGTTTTGCACTCCTGTTCTAATGCAAACCTGATAGTTGGTGGAGACCTTAATCAAATTGCTGACCCCTTCTTAGATAGGAAATATCAGGTTAAATATGTTCCTAATAAAATGCAGAAAACATTTTCATGTTTTATACATTCTAGAGGATTGGTTGATGCATGGAGCTTATGCTCTCCAGCCACATTGGAAAATTCATTTTTCTCACCCATGCATAAATCTTAGTCCAGGATTGATTACATATTTCTTTTACCACCTCTAGTCGCCTCACTTACGCATGCTGAAATTGGGTCAATTTTAATATCAGACCATGCACCGGTTACCATAGATTTAGATTTATTGCCTGAAACTTCTAGGCCTAACAGATGGTGGTTTAATACTAATCTACTGAAGTATAAAGAGTTCTTACAAGATTTTGAATGTTTTATTAAAGAGTTTTTTCTGCTAAATACTAAGCCTGATATCCCATTCCATATTGTTTGGAATCCTTTAAAGCCTCTGCCCGAGGTCATATTATTAATTTTATTTCAGTTAAAAAAAAGAAAGCTAGTAAGGAGTGCTCAACTTTACTTCAAATTATCAAACAGCTAGAACATGAATTTTTCACTACCAAGAATGATAATGCGTTACAGAGATTGATGAGTGCTACATGTTAATTTAATAAAAAGTCAACTGAAGAGGCTGCTGGTAAACTACTAAAAATGAATTCCAAATTGTTTGGGGGATGCAATAAGGCTGGCAAATTACTTGCCAATTATTTAAAAATTAAATCTTAAAAATCTAAAATAGTTAAGATCTTAGATGAAAGTGGAAATTCTTTTTTTAAAGATAAGGACATTTTGAAATGCTTTACTGATTTTTATACCAATCTTTATACGCCAGATCACTTTCCAACAGATGAGGCACTGGACTTATATTTTCACTCACTTCCGCCAAGACCACAACAGACATAGGATCTTTCTTCTCTAGATGAGCCAATTTTGATGTCTGTACTAAAGTCTGCTCTTAATACTTTACCCAAAGATAAAGCTCCAGGCCCGGATGGCATTACTATTGATATTAGTTTTTTCCAGTTTTTCGTGTATTTTACTTTCCCACCTTCTTACTTTATATCAGTCTTCTTTCTCGCAGGACAAGGCTAAAGGAACTTTTCTAGAAGCTATGATTTTTTTGATCCTCAAAAATGATAAAGACCCCTGCTTTTGTTCTAATTATAGGCCCATATCCCTCATCAATTTAGACTGTAAGCTTTTTGCTAAAATGTTATCAAATAGAATTTCCCCTTTAATTCCTGATATAGTTGGACTTGAGCAGACCGGGTTTGTCAAGGGCAGGCACATGACTGACAACTCTAGATTGTTTCTTGATATTTTACATATGGCCTCTTCTACCAACATTCCTATGGCAGCTGTCTCTTTAGATGCCAAAAAGGCTTTTGACCGTGTTAATTGGAAGTTCATGATGGGGCCTTACAATGGCATGGTTTTAGTCCAACTTTCCTTAAAGATGTCAGTGTATTGTATTCCTCACCGATGACGTCTGTCTTTCTAAATGGTTCCCAATCTTCATATTTTCCCCTTTTATGTGGTACTAGACAGGGATGTCCTCTTTCTCCATTGCCTTTTATTTTATCCCTAGAATCCTTTTTGCATACATTACGTAATTCAGCATTGTTCAAGGTTTTCAGTATAAAGACACTGAGATTAAGTTCTCAGCATAGGCTGATGATGTAATCATTTATCCGGAAGCATCAATTCCTGCCTTTGCTAATCATTTATCAGTATATTCCGGTTTGTCTGGATATAAATTGAATTTTTCAAAATCTGAAGTACTCCCTCTCAACAAATACTGTCAGAAAAGTATGTTTGATGGCACTGGGTTTAAATGGTCGCTGCACCATTTAAAGTGTTTGGGGATTAAATATTATACCTCCATAGCTAAGAAAATAAAGATTAATTTAGAAGAACTTCTTTGTAAGATTCTTCAAATGACAGAGAAATGGTCCCCATTATATCTCTCTTGGTGGGGAAGGTTGTCCACTATCAAGATGATGTTTTTATATGTTATTAATTTTAACCTTTTCCATGTTACCTATTAAACTACCTGTTAACATTTTTAAGTTGTTAAATAAATCAATTACTGCGTTGGAATGGTAAAAAAGCTTGTATCTCTTTCATGTCTCTTTGTAAACCCAAGGAGTTAGGAGGTGTACATTTCCCAGATTTTCAACAATATCAGAATGCCTTTGTTTTAGAACAGGTACTACCGTATGTGGATTGCACTGATTCTTTGTCTACTAATACATGGAGCAGATTGGAGGATTCACTTTTGTCACCATTTCGCTAACGTTTTCCTCGAAACCTACTCGAACCTTTTCTTCTCCACCTATCAAATACTCTAGCTAGCTGTCTTCCCTTATCCTTGCACGACCCTTATCACTGGTACAACATTTTCTAGAATCTTCTACATGGAATAACAAAGCCTTAAAAATTTCAAATCAAACTATTTTTGGGAAGAATTGGATACTGAAAGGTGTATTTCAAATAAAACAACTGATGTGTGATATGATTCCTCTTACCTTTTCTGAAGTTCAGAACAAATTTGCTATTCCTTCTACCTATGCTGTTAAATATGAGTCTCTCAGGGGTGCCATCGGGCAAGCCATCTCCACTCTCACTATGTCCCAGTCTCATGTCAACCCACTGTCTCCTGTTCCACTTGTAATATCATCATCTCTCAAAGCTTCATATATATATATATTCACTGAAAAAACCATAGGTTTCACACATGTTATAGTTAGCTGGATATTTTACTGATAAAAAACCAATGAAATTCCCCCGTTATAGTTACTGTAGGCAACTATAACTCACGCGACCGCAATCCTCTGCTGATGCTAATACCGTATTTAGACACTTATTTGCCCATGTCTTCTTCCATTAAATTTTAGCTATACATATATTACAAATATTTTTTTTTCATAAAGACACATATGTCATCAGCAGAGGATTACGGTCGCGTGAGTTATAGTTGCCTACAGTAACTATAACGGGGGAATTTCATTGGTTTTTTATCAGTAAAATGTCCA